>NC_071985.2:56275000-59158333 GCF_028885655.2 Pongo abelii | reverse complement strand
GTGGTAAACTCATATAGTTCTAGGAGTCTTTTGTAGGTTCTTCAGAATTTCCTCCATAAACAATAATGCAACCTATGATTGGAGGCATTTTTGTTTCTTCTTTTCAAATATATAAGCCTCTTCTTTTATTTATTGCTGCATGGGCTAGGACTTCCATATGCTAAATAGGAATAATGAAAGTAGATATCTTAGCATTTTACTCAATCTTACAGGGAAATAATTTAGCTTTTCACCTGCAGATGTGATGTTAGCTATGGTTTTAGGTAGCTTTTTGTTTATAAGGTTCAGAAAGTTCCCTTTTATTCCTAGTTTGCGGAGTGTCCTATTGAAATGACTATATTGCTTTTCTGTCTTATTACACTAAAATGATAAATTTTATTAATTTTCAAATGTTGAATCAGCCTTCCACTTATGGAATGAACTATAACCCAAAATGATGTATTGTTATTTTTATTTATTATAGTACTTTAATTGCTAAATTATGTTGAAGATTTTTACATCTATATTCATAAGAGATATTTGTCAGTAATTCCTTCTTTTAATATATTTGTCTGGTTTGTAACTGAGTAATGCTAGCTTCATAAATGAGTTGAATAGCCATCTATCCTATTTTCTGGAAGAAATTGAATGTAATTGGTATTATTTTTTATCTAAATAATTGGTAGAATTCTTCACTTAAACCAGCTAGAACTGGAATTTTGTTATTAAATAGGTTTTGACTAAGAATATAAGTTTTCTAATAGATATAGGACTATTGACGCTATCTAATTCTTCATTAGTCAATTTTGGTAGTTTGCATGTTACAAGGAATTGGTCTATTTCATTTAAATTAGTGTTATTCTTGCCTGCTTCTTAATTTAAGAATTTTGTTTTTAATCCAGTAGGTTCCAGGTGTTATTTCTGAACCCTCCCACATGGTTCTGGTTCTTTTCTCCCAGAAAATAACCACAATTGTTACTTCACAGGATTCTTTCCACCTTTTCTGTGAGTTCTCAATGCAGATTGTGGAAAAGCAGCCTTAACGAGCACAGGGACACCACATTTTTTCTCCATGCCTCCCCCTAATTATTCTCTGTTATTCTTCCAGCCAGAACATGGCTATCACCAGTTAGTCAACTATTCTAGATGGATACCTCTTTTTGCTGTTGTTTCTTTATACAAAATGAGCATGGTCCTTTCTCAATGACTTCATTTCCTTAATTAGTTTGGAAAAGTAATGAATTTGAAATTAATCTGACTGCTTTTCATGGAGAAGAAAGGAGCAACACTCCTTCTATCTCCTTACTTCCTAGAGTAGAAGCTAGATCCGAAAATACTCTTTTAAACTATTAAAAATCAACATAATGATTTCAAAGTAAATGCAGAAAATTTATCCAATATATTTTTTAAATCTCCTCATATAAGCAGAAAAATATTTTTTCACAATATCTTATAAACATTTGTTTCTACCCTTAATATAAGTCTTGGAGACTAACCACAAAAATTTAGCAAAGATATGCTAGAACATTAGGCTAGAAAGAAGATACTTTCTGCTAATTTTGGAAGATGTCTGTTGCTCTCTTTGGACTTTCATGACTCCACTACATAAGAGAACAGATGAAGTCACAGAATAGTCACTTCTCTGTCTAGAGAATCATGTACAGATGCTATCAGTACAGAACAATGAGGAGAAATGTATATTTTATAAACATAACCTGCCTAAGTTGGGGCATAGGAGAATAAGAGAGTGAGCTATGTTTTCCTCTTTGATTATTTTTAACTGATAAATAAAATTAATATTAACATCTTGATGATAACATTTAATTGGTTAGCTCTAAATAAGTGAGGGAGAGAATTTAGTTCATTACCAGAATTGAGCCTTATTCTGAACCAAACATCAGCAGAAGTTATGGCCCTCTTAGGTGAGCACCACTGAGAGCAGATGTATGCATTAAAACCATAAGGTTAGGGAAAGGCTCATTAAGGTACATGAGTCCCCAAACCAAGACTGAGGCAAGGCATCAGATAACCCTGGATTTCTTCAGAATCATTCACTCTCTACCTCTTATTATTCTGGCTTATTCTAGACTCAATTTTCCATCTACAGAATTAACACAAAACAATGCCTCTTCCTTCCTCTAGAAAACTCACCTGAAGTAAATCTCAAACAATACTGAAATCCTTTCTGGAAACTGTTTAAGAGACAAGATTTTATAAACAAAGGTTGATTTAAAGAAAATATAATTTCACAAACGTAAGCTAAAGCCTATCAAGATGAAAACCAAGCTCAGAGAAAGAGTCATTTTATAAGTTTACAATTGATAAAATGATCAGAAAAAAATTGAGGGGAGAAACTCAGACCTGAAATTATAATATAGTAGTAATCTGCAACTGCTTTGTCCTGGAGAAGATACAATGAAAACAAGAAGATTATTGACTTCTTAATAAGAGGGTTTAAATTCAAGTTTATGATTCCATATGAAGGAAATACACATGTTCTTTAAAACAGAGAGCTTTGTATCTTCCCTGCTCCCTACCCACCATCCAACAAAGAACCATCCATGTAGATCCATTATTGTTCTTTCTACTCCAAGAAGAAAATCTCCAGGAACTTCATCATACAGGATGTCCTGGCTTCTGGCTTTCAGTTTTCTTTGACTGATGTGAGGCACTGGCAATAGATGTGGATGTAGTAGACAGAAGTATGGCTTTGCATCTACCCTTCTTCCTTGATTGGTTGTGGGTCTGGCACGGCCTGTGTTCTACAGTCAAAACTCCTCTTGGGTAGTTCCTTGTCTACATTTTCAGCCTTCACTGGGTGCAGGTAGCAGCTAACTTGGGGCCCTCTACTTTCTCCTTTGGAATTGCAGTGATAACTGCTTTGCACTGTTGCTCATCCTCAGGTGCCTTTCCATCTTTCTTCATCAACCTTGCCTACATCTCTGAAAATAACCATTTCTTTATAATATTTTCAGTTAAACCCTTTGGAGCATACTTTATGATTCTTTTTGGGAACTGGGCTGAAACAGCCATCAAGTGTCAGAGCCTGAATTCAAACCCAAGTTGTGTGGCTAGAGAGCTTGTTCTCTTAAGGATAGCTATGTAAGCACAGGAGATGCCATTTTACTTTAACTTGAGGCCCAATGGACTCAGTCTCTAACATGTGTGTTTGAATTTTTTTCTTCTCTTTAGTGTGTTTATCACTTGATTTCTCAGAGAACACTTTCTGCTTACAATATTTCTTAATGTAAGTGCCAATTGATGCTGCAATTCTCTATCTTTTTATCTCACCCATCTTACCCAAGAACTCTGGATATACGTTATTGCCAGAGCCAGCTTACTCTGGTGATGGGAGTGTCATTTAAAATCTTTTGATTGTAAGAATAAATTTTCTTCCTGGAGTGTAAATAACAATGGATTTCCCATTGTACACTGGGTAATGTGCTTTCATATCCCCTGGAAGCAGCAGTTCCCAATTTTTAACCAACAGGCTACAGGATCGGAAGCCTTTACAGTCAGCTTTAAACAACATTTGTTCTTGATCTAACAGGTATATTTTTAGCTCTCTGCTCATAACTCAGGAAGAGGAGTTAAATTTCTGCTTTAAAATTGCTGGTAGTAAATTTAAGCACACTAAACTTTCCATGACACCTCTGATTTTTATGTCACCATTATCTTTATAGCCTGGCCTTTGAAGGGACTGATAACTCTAAGAGACTTTGCCCTCTTTTGCCAGAGCATATGCTTAAAGAGATATGAGGTGAGGTGTTTTAAAATAAAAATATAAACTCTATTACAATGTGTATAGATATTTATGGTATAAACTATACTATAACAACATTGTTAAATTCATATTTTATAAACATACACATATGTATAAACAGGACTCTCTTCAAAATTGGGAAAATAATCAGCCAATATAATAAGGTTAAAGGATACACTTAGTATTTTGAAACTACTGTAAATGGGTTAAGTTTGAAGTTTGGGTGCTAGAGAATGCTGTTACTTCTATGAGACTGTGAATGCATGGATCATGTCTTAATGCTGACACCTACTACTGCCACACAATTTAGATAATGATAGCAAAAAGAAGATAACTTGCAAATTCATTATGCCTGCTCAAATATTCTTGTCAGCTTTAGGTTTCAAGACTAATGATGGCTGGGCACGGTGGCTCACGCCTGTAATCTAGCACTTTGGGAGGCCTAGGCGGGCAGATTGCCTGAGGTTGAGAGTTCAAGAACAGCCTGGCCAGCATGGTGAAACCCCCTCTGTTCTTTTTTATTTATTTATTTTATTTATTTTTTAATTTAATTTTATTATTATTATACTTTAAGTTTTAGGGTACATGTGCACAATGTGCAGGTTAGTTACATATGTATATGTGTGCCATGCTGGTGTGCTGCACCATTAACTCATCATTTAGCATTATGTATATCTCCTAATGCTATCCCTCCCTCCTCCCCCCACCCCACAACAGTCCCCATAGTGTGATGTTCCCCTTCCTGTGTCCATGTGTTCTCATTGTTCAATTCCCATCTATGAGTGAGAACATGCGGTGTTTGGTTTTTTGTTCTTGCGATAGTTTACTGAGAATGATGATTTCCAATTTCATCCATGTCCCTACAAAGGACATGAACTCATGATTTTTTATGGCTGCATAGTATTCCATGGTGTATATGTGCCACATCTTCTTAATCCAGTCTATCATTGTTGGACATTTGGGTTGATTCCAAGTCTTTGCTATTGTGAATAGTGCCACAATAAACATATGTGTGCATGTGTCTTTATAGCAGCATGATTTATAGTCCTTTGGGTATATACCCAGTAATGGGATGGCTGGGTCAAATGGTATTTCTAGTTCTAGATCCTTGAGGAATCGCCACACTGACTTCCACAATGGTTGAACTAGTTTACAGTCCCAGCAACAGTGTAAAAGTTTTCCTATTTCTCCACATCGTTTCCAGCACCTGTTGTTTCCTGACTTTTTTAATGATCGCCATTCTAACTGGTGTGAGATGGTATCTCATTGTGGTTTTGATTTGTATTTCTCTGATGGCCAGTGATGGTGAGCATTTTTTCATGTGTTTTTTGGCTGCATAAATGTCTTCTTTTGAGAAATGTCTGTTCATGTCCTTCGCCCACTTTTTGATGGGGTTGTTTGTTTTTTTCTTGTAAATTTGTTTGAGTTCATTGTAGATTCTGGATATTAGCCCTTTGAAATCCCGTCTGTTCTAAAAATAGAAAAATTAGCCGGGTGTTGTGGCCGGTGCCTGTAATCCCAGCTACTCGGGAAGCTGAGGCAGGAGAATTGCTTGAACCCAGGAGGCAGAGGTTGCAGTGAGCAGAGAATGGGCCATTGCACTCCAGCCTGGGCAACAGAGTGAGACTCCAACTCCATCTCAAAAAAAAAAAAAAATTAAAAAAGACTAAGGATGGCCCTTTACTCTGTCCTCAGTGCTGCCCCAGGTTCATGTTTCCCTGCATTTTATAGATTGCTAACGTTGAGAGGGGTGGTATGGCCTTGAGGAGGCCTTACGACATAGCATTATAATTTTTCTTTTAGAACAAGTAATATCACTCAATTATAAATGCCACCTAATCAAAATGTAAGTTCTGACAATTCAGATTCTAACCTCTCCACCACTGGTGTAGATTTACTGAGTGGAAGGGAATATGCTAACAAAGAGTTAGTTCCAGGTCTCCAAACAAAGAGAAACTGTTCTCCTCTTAATACATTCATTTCGACTAGTTAACAACATAAAGAGCTGAATGTTCCACCACAAAACTTGGGTTGTTTTATGGAACTTCAATAAAAATGTTTCAGGAAGCATTTCTCTAGGGGGGGAAAAAAAGCAGTCTGGTTATTGTAGGCATAGATTAAGAAATGTGTAGTTTGTTATTTTATGTTTTTTGTAGTTTCTATGTAAAATTTGTTTTCTTGACAATAAATTTGGAAAGCATCGTGAATTATATAAATAATTTACATAATATTACTGTCTGAAATTTGAAAATCAAAATCACTTCTAATTTTTATTTTAAAGCTAGACTTATATTAATCATAGCAACTATTTGTGTTTGCGGAATAATCCTTAACTATTATTGAATTGTGAGATGTATTTATAAGTTATGCCATTAAGCTGAATCTAAGCTGAAAGTTTTTTTCTGACACAGAGCAAGTAGTATGATAATATGTTTAAAATTGTGACTTGAGAAGGGTTGTGTGTGTGTGTGTAGTAGGGGGGAGAGAGAGAAGAAAGATAATTTTTACTAAGAAAATGATAAAAATAATGTCAGATAGTAGAATAAACATGATTTGACAATGATATCAGAAGCTACAAGGGACATCAATAAAGAAAAAGAGAATGTCCATGATGAAGATACTGTGAGTTGCCACTCTCCCCACTATTTCAATTTAGCACTTTGGAATAAAACTCTTCTCCTTACCTGAGATTCATAAGAAATATTTTACCCAAACAAAAATGACATTTAATGGAAAATGTTTATGAGCATTAAAATACAAACTATTTATAATATCAGAGATTATATTAAAATAATTACAATTATCAACCTTTATTATTTTAAGTAATTATGGATATGTTTTTTATTTTATATATATATAAAATATTAAGTGTATTATTATTGTAATTTTAAAGACAGTCTGTTTATGTAATTACAAACTAGCATGCTATGCCAAACACTGTGAAATTAATTACTGAATGAAATATTTATAAACATCCCCAAATTATTAGTATATTTCAATAATTTATACTTCATGAAATTTTCCATATATTGCTTTGTACTTATCATAACAACTGTGTTAGCTATTCAAAACAGAAAGACAGTCTTTAGAAGGTTCATTGAGTTTTCCAATATCTCACAGCTTGAGGATGATTTGGCTAATATCCCAACCTCTGTCACCTACTTTAATGGCACATGATACTGCATCACACCATATGACAAAACATATATATTTAGTGATAGTATCACTAAGCACACATCATTTAGGACACAAGAAAAGTGATGGTGCTTAATGATGCGATGCAAATTCAACAAATCCACATGAAAAAATAGCATAATTTCAGGCATCATTTTATTATCAGGATTTACATTCAGAAAATACTTATGAAGGAACTTACTACATGTTGGCTCCATTGCAGTTATTAGAAATGCCATAAAACAAATCAAATACACAAGTATCTGCCTTATAGAATGCATATTTTATTGGAAGAAAAAGGCACCGGAGGAAAGATAAGTCAACATATTACACTGGATAGTTGTACGTGATAAGAATAAATCATAATAAAGCAGGGAACAGGAAGCTTAAATATAACAGAGTGACCAGGACCTTGCTAAAAGGTTTGAGTGAACACTCGAAGGGATGACACCTGATGAATGAATCAGTATTCAACTGGAGAAAAATTACCAGTAGGTGAAAAATATTGAGATACTTATTGCAAGATATTGGGTTATGAACTGTGAGGGCTGGCTAAGAAAACCTGGAATAAATAGAGCAGGCCATCAGGAAGGGCATTGCAGAACTCTTGGATATGAGAGCTACACTTGTTATCCAAAGACCAAATTTATTTTTCTGGGAAGCCTCCATTCTGTTCTTAAAGTGTTTCAACTTGTTAAATCAGACCACTTAGATTATTGAGGATAATCTCTCTTATTTGAAGTCAGCATGTTATGGGCTTTAATCACATTTAGAAAATATATTCGCAGCAACCTTAGATTAGTGTTTGATTGGGTAACTGGGAACTGTAGTCTCACCACGTTGATGGACAATATTGACCATCACACTGGGGGAAGAATTTCTAGGCTGAGGAATGCGTTAGTGACAAAATTCTGAAGGAAGACGTCTAGCTTATTCCTGGAACAAGAGGGCCATGTGTTTTGGATGATGTTTTAGTAAGTCCATGCTGCTACAACAAAATATTATAGATTGGGTTCTTTATAAACATTGTAAAAAATGAAATTTACTCCTCACAGTTCTGGAGGCTGGTTGGAGTCTGGTGAGAACCTATTTCCAAGTTGCAGACTGATGATTTCTTGTTGTACCCTCATGTGGCACAAAGAGAATGAGAGAGCTCTCTGGGGCCCCTTTTATAGGGGCACTAATCCCATTCTTGAGAGATCCACTCTCGTGACCTAATCACCTCCCAAAGTTTCTACCTCCTAATACCATCACACTGTGGCTTGGATTTCAACATGAATTTTGTGGAGACACAAACCTTCAGTACATTGCAGATCAAATGAGTGACATGGAGAATGGTGGGAAATTAAGTAAGAGGGAAAACTAAATGGCTCGATGAATGTAGGGTCTTGTGAGTTATAGTAAGAAGTTGGGTTTACGCTCTCAGGTTAGACATTGCAGGGTGCTGAGAAGAACTGATATGATCTGAATTATACTTTATGTTATCATGCTGGCTTTGCTGTTCAGATTAGACAAGGACAAATGCATTGGGAGGCTAGACAATAACTCATGATAGCAGTGAGAGTGATGTGGAGTTTAAATATTCAAATTGTATTTTGAAAGCAGAGCCATAAATATTTGCTGATGGGCTGCATAAGAAATATGAGAAAAGTGTAAAAATAAAAGTCATTCCAATATTTTGGCTATAGTAACCATTAGCAAAGAAGGGCAAGACTTTATGAACTTTATTTAGCAAAAGTCAGAAGCTCAGTTTTGCGTTTGTAGCATGTCAGATGCCTATTAACTATCTAAATTAAGATGCTAGATTGGTGGTTGTATATATAGGTCTGGAGTTCAAAGACTGTATCCCATTTGAGATTCATCAGCTTATAAATAGGGTTTAAAGTTGTCAGTGTGAATGAGAAAACAGTAAGAAAAGTAAGACATTAATGTATATATTTTAGATTTTTAACTTGTCCTATTTTTTAAACCTTTTATGGCTTCTAATTGATTTTCAAGGTATCATACACACATAGTAATTTGAAATGCTCTATATTGTATAAAATGACATAAAAATCACTCATAATCTCACCACTCAGGTCATGAATAATATTAAATTTTGATATGGTTTCTTACAAATTCTCTCTATACATTTTATTTCTTCAATGCCTTGAAATCATAGAATATATGAATTTTTCTAATAATTATTATTTTGCTTAAAATTACATTTAAATATTACCTTTAATAGCTGTATAATACTCTATTGTATGTAATAGTTAACTCTTCAATGTTTTTATTTACTTTTTTATTTCTTCTGTGAAATGAATATAGTTGCAATGATTATTCATTCATAGCTATAAAAGTTTAATTATAGTTATATAGTATAATGGATTGTTATATAAATTTAGTCACAATTTTCACCTACTCAGTAACTGACAGAAGAGTTTGATAGTCTATTTTACGGTCTTGTTAATCTGAAATTCTAGTTCATAAATGAAGATCAATATTTTAAAGGTGTGTTAAGTAACAAAAGCACACACAAACCAGAAATGTGTGTGTTGTAAATGAAAAGAAATAATCTCTTTTCAGCAAAACTAGGCAATCGAAAGTGATTAGAATAGCCTGTTCACTGCAGCAGAATGATAGAGACTCTGTGTAATTTAGATGGCCTACTTCCTAGAAATAAATGAGAAAAGCTGCTTAAATATGTGTGTCACCTAAGATAGGGGAAATGATGTTTAGACACTTTTTTATCTTCCTATTTCATGAGAAGAAAAGTTCTCAAACATCCTCAAACCTATTCTCACTAGACATGCATCTAAGGCCTAATTCTCAAAACACCAATTTCTGAGCTTTAACCTACCAAAGAATCTTCCATCCCTAGTGAGCAATTTCTACTTTTGAAAAATGGCAGAAAATGTCACATTTGACAACTACTTACAAAACTTAGTTTCACTCAAAAGAGGGCTATTTGTGGAAGAAATTCAAACACATACTGCGACCTGTTAAAGTCTAAAATGAGATTGAAAACAAGTCTTTTTGAGCTGCTTGAGATCTTTTCACTCTATTGCCCTTTGGTTTCCTACATCATTATTGTTTTGGTTTTGCTGAATACTATTTCTTTCCTCATCTAACTGCTGGTTCCTGCCACTTTGATCCTTGCATAAAAGCATCCAGTCTATGATGAGTCAGTTTAATTTGGTACTTTATCCAGGAAATCCTTTTTTTCAAATTTTAAATTGTATTTTAGATTCTTACTTATGTGATGGCATTGGTATTTTCTCATCAACTTGTGGGATTGTTTTAATGGGGCTGTTGCTGAATAAGTGGCAGGTGAGCAAATAATTGCTTCCAAAATAATTTCCTATAATCTACCTATACATAAGGGGTATGATATTTCCTTGATGATACCAACTGTTCTGAAAATAAACAAATACAAACAAATGTGAACATTATTAATATCTAATTGCAAGTAATACATATCAAAACTAAAGCCTGGGAAGTCATTTTAATGCAAATATCAGTAAAGCCAAAAAATCAAGACTCATGGATTTAAATAAGAAATCAGTTTAGAGAGATATATGTTCTCTAGCAAAATTTTCTTCAGGAGAAAATGAAATACTTATGTTAGATATCATACATGTTAGCTCTCTTATTAGTTTATCTACACTGTTAGCAATACAATCTGGTTTAAAATGAGAAAACTTCTAAATCTGTCATTTAGTAAAACCACCTCAATTTCAACTGAAATACTCTCAAAAAGCTAAGGTGAAAACCAGAAAAGACCAAAATAAGGCCAATTATCCCAGCAAACAAGGTAGGCACACAGACTAAGTTAAATTTTCATGGGCTTGGATGATAGTTGATTCATAATATTAGTATAATTTAATTCATCTAGTATAGTACAGTGCTACATAAGACTCATATTTCATGGGGAAAAATGCTATGATTTTAAGAAAAATCTTTTTGTTTCAAAAATGAAAACTTTTTTTTTATTAAAATAGGCTTGTCTCCTTTGTCCTGAATGGTATTGCCTAGGTTTTCTTCTAGGGTTTTTATGGTTTTAGGTCTAACATTTAAGTCTTTAATCCATCTTGAATTGATTTTTGTATAAGGTGTAAGGAAGGGATCCAGTTTCAGCTTTCTCCATATGGCTAGCCAGTTTTCCCAGCACCATTTATTAAATAGGGAATACTTTCCCCATTTCTTGTTTTTGTCAGGTTTGTCAAAGATCAGATAGTTGTAGATATGTGGCATTATTTCTGACGGCTCTGTTCTGTTCCATTGATCTATATCTCTGTTTTGGTACCAGTACCATGCTGTTTTGGTTACTGTAGCCTTGTAGTATAGTTTGAAGTCAGGTAGCGTGATGCCTCCAGCTTTGTTCTTTTGGCTTAAGATTGACTTGGCGATGTGGGCTCTTTTTTGGTTCCATATGAACTTTAAAGTAGTTTCTTCCAATTCTGTGAAGAAAGTCATTGGTAACTTGATGGGGATGGCATTGAATCTGTAAATTACCTTGGGAAGGATGGCCATTTTCATGATATTGATTCTTCCTATGCATGAGCATGGAATGTTCTTCCATTTGTTTGTATCCTCTTTTATTTCCTTGAGCAGTGGTTTGTAGTTCTCCTTGAAGAGGTCCTTCACATCCCTTGTAAGTTGGATTCCTAGGTATTTTATTCTCTTTGAAGCAATTGTGAATGGGAGTTCACTCATGATTTGGCTCTCTGTTTCTCTGTTATTGATGTAGAAGAATGCTTGTGATTTTTGTACATTGATTTTGTATCCTGAGACTTTGCTGAAGTTGCTTATCAGCTTAAGGAGATTTTGGGCTGAGACAATGGGGTTTTCTAGATATACTATCATGTCATCTGCAAACAGGGACAATTTGACTTCCTCTTTTCCTAATTGAATACCCTTGATTTCCTTCTCTTGCCTAATTGCCCTGGCCAGAACTTCCAACACTATGTTGAATAGAAGTGGTGAGAGAGGGCATCCCTGTCTTGTGCCAGTTTTCAAAGGGAATGCTTCCAGTTTTTGCCCATTCAGTATGATATTGGCTGTGGGTTTGTCATAAATAGCTCTTATTATTTTGAGATACGTCCCATCAATACCTAATTTATTGAGAGTTTTTAGCATGAAGGGTTGTTGAATTTTGTCAAAGGCCTTTTCTGCATCTATTGAGATAATCATGTGGTTTTTGACTTTGGTTCTGTTTATATGCTGGATTACATTTATTGATTTGCATATATTGAACCAGCCTTGCATCCCAGGGATGAAGCCCACTTGATCATGGTGGATAAGCTTTTTGATGTGCTGCTGGATTCTGTTTGCCAGTATTTTATTGAGGATTTTTGCATCAATGTTCATCAAGGATATTGGTCTAAAATTCTCTTTTTTGGTTGTGTCTCTGCCAGGCTTTGGTATCAGGATGATGCTGGCCTCATAAAATGAGTTAGGGAGGATTCCCTCTTTTTCTATTGATTGGAATAGTTTCAGAAGGAATGGTACCAGCTCCTCCTTGTTCTTCCGGTAGAATTCGGCTGTGAACCCATCTGGTCCTGGACTTTTTTTGGTTGGTAAGCTATTGATTATTGCCACAATTTCAGCTCCTGTTATTGGTCTATTCAGAGATTCAACTTCTTCCTGGTTTAGTCTTGGGAGGGTGTATGTGTTGAGGAATTTATCCATTTCTTCTAGATTTTCTAGTTTATTTGCGTAGAGGTGTTTGTAATATTCTCTGATGGTAGTTTGTATTTCTGTGGGATCGGTGGTGATATCCCCTTTATCATTTTTTATTGCATTTATTTGATTCTTCTGTCTTTTTTTCTTTATTAATCTTGCTAGCGGTCTATCAATTTTGTTGATCCTTTCAAAAAACCAGCTCCTGGATTCATTAATTTTTTGAAGGGTTTTTTGTGTCTCTATTTCCTTCAGTTCTGCTCTGATTTTAGTTATTTCTTGCCTTCTGCTACCATGGGCAAGGACTTCATGTCTAAAACACCAAAAGCAATGGCAACAAAAGCCAAAATTGACAAATGGGATCTAATTAAACTAAAAAGCTTCTGCACAGCAAAGGAAACTACCATCAGAGTGAACAGGAAACCTACAAAATGGGAGAAAATTTTCGCAACCTACTCATCTGACAAAGGGCTAATATCCAGAATCTACAATGAACTCCAACAAATTTACAAGAAAAAAACAAACAACCCCATCAAAAAGTGGGCAAAGGACATGAACAGACTCTTCTCAAAAGAAGACATTTATGCAGCCAAAAAACACATGAAAAAATGCTCACCATCACTGGCCATCAGAGAAATGCAAATCAAAACCACAATGAGACACCATCTCACGCCAGTTAGAATGGCAATCATGAAAAAGTCAGGAAACAACAGGTGCTGGAGAGGATGTGGAGAAATAGGAACACTTTTACACTGTTGGTGGGACTGTAAACTAGTTCAACCCTTGTGGAAGTCAGTGTGGCGATTCCTCAGGGATCTAGAACTAGAAATTCCATTCGACCCAGCCATCCCATTACTGGGTATATACCCAAAGGACTATAAATCATGCTGCTATAAAGACACATGCACACGTATGTTTATTGCGGCATTATTCACAATAGCAAAGACTTGGAACCAACCCAAATGTCCAACAATGATAGACTGGATTAAGAAAATGTGGCACATATACACCATGGAATACTATGCAGCCATAAAAAAAGATGAGTTCACGTCCTTTGTAGGGACATGGATGAAATTGGAAATCATCATTCTCAGTAAACTATCGCAAGAACAGAAAACCAAACACCGCATATTCTCACTCATAGGTGGGAATTGAACAATGAGAACACATGGACACAGGAAGGGGAACATCACACTATGGGGACTGTTGTGGGGTGGGGGGAGAGGGGAGGGATAGCACTGGGAGATATACCTAATGCTAGATGACGAGTTGGTGGGTGCAGCGCACCAGCATGGCACATGTATACATATGTAACTTACCTGCACGTTGCGCACATGTACCATAGAGCCTAAAGTATAATAATAATAATAATAAAAAGAAAAAAAATAATAAAATAAAATAGGCTTGTCTCCTTTGAAGAGGCAAATCTTAACAGGAGAACCTAGAGTTTATTGATAATGTTATTAAAAGCAGAACAAGGAATGGTTCATGAAAGAGATAGACAGAAGCTAGCTATAAGAAAGGAAATAGCAGATTCAAGGGTCTGAATTTAGTTTATAAATTTGAATGAATTTTTTACATCAGCTGGTCAAATTTGTATTACTTTTAAATGGGGGAATTAGATTTGATACCTTCTAAGTCTTTACAGTTCTCAGGTTTAGTAATTCCATGAAAACTGGTAAATGTTTGATATGATTTGGATCTGTGTGCTTGCCCAAATCTCACTTCAAATTGCAATTCCCAGTGTTGGAGCTGGGACATGGTAGGAGGTGATTGGATCATGGAGCCAGTTTCTCATGAATAGTTTAACACCACTCTCCTTTGTGCTGTTCTCCTGATGGTGAATTAGTTCTCATAAGATCTGGTTGCTGAAAAATATGTAGCCCACCCCCCACTCTATTCCTCTTGATCTGGCCCTGTGAAGTCCCGGCTTTCCCTTTGCCTTCTGCCATCATTGTAAGTTCCTGAGGCCTCCCAGAAGCAGAAGCCCATATGCTTCCTATACAGCCTGCAGAACCATGAGCCAATTACACCTTTTTTCTCTTTAAATTACCCAGTCTCAGGTATGTCTTTATAGCAATATGAGAACAGGCCAATACAATCCTGTGTTATTCAAATATCCAATGAAGAGGGGGTGAGATAGAGATGATGATGGTGGGTATTAAAGAGCTGGGATGTAGGTCAAGGAGCAGTGTTCCTTTCATGGAATCTGCCTTATATATTCACAAGCCAATCTATTGCTAGTGTTCTGAATATTGTAACCCACTACGTAAATAGCAGTTATTAGCAGAGCATTTAGTCATCTTTGGAGTCTAAAATTATATATACATATATGTGTGTATATATATGTATATGTGTATATATATATATTTTTTTTTGAGATGGAGTTTTGCTCTTGTTCCCCAACCTGGAGTGCAATGGTGCAATCTCAGCTCACTGCAACTGCTGCCTCCTGGGTTCAAGTGATTCTCTTGCTTCAGCCTCCCAAGTAGCTGGGATTACAGGTACCCGCCACCTCGCTTAGTTATTTTTTTGTCTTTTTAGTAGAGACGGGGTTTCACCATGTTGGCTAGGCTGGTCGGGAACTCCTGACCTCAGGTGATCCACCTGCCTCGGCCTCCCTAAGTGCTGGCATTACACATGTAAGCCACTGTGCCGTGATTAAAATTATGTTTTTATTGCTTAAAAGTGCTTTGAACTTATTATTTCTGTGGTATTTAAACATCAAGGATTATAGCCATTGAGAAAGAAAGTTCAAACTAGAACCAAGCTAAGTACAGATAAATAAAAGAATTGAAGTTCAAATACTGGTTCTGACGATTAGTAAACATAAAATCTTCAGCAAATTACTTTCTCTTTGTAGACCTCATTATCCTCACCTATAAAATAGGAATAATAAGATTTGTATTAGAGAAGTAGTGTGAAACTCACATGAGATATTTATGAAAACATTTTCACAAGTGCATATAGATACATGCTTCTTAAATTCTCTTAAATTCTCAACTTTCCTCTGACCTTCACCATCTTGTCCATTTGTCATAGATATCTGTTAAATCTACTTCACAAATATCTCTCACATCTCATCTTTTTCTTTGCCATAGTTTAGTTTGAGCCTTCATTATTTATTTTAAACTGAGAATGTAAACTAACAACATTATATACCCACTTCTGGGTATATATCCAAGAGAAATAAAATTACTATCTTGAGGAGATATTTGTACTTCCATATTCACTGCAGCATTATTTACAGTAGCCAAGATATGGAAACAGCCAAAGTTTCCATTGATGGATATATTTGTGTGTGTGTGTGTGTGTATTTATGCACATATGCATACATGCATACATATAGATGCACATGCATACATCATAATTTCTTTATCCATTTTACATATTGTGGTACATATGTAATGGAATACTATTCAGTCTATAAGAAGAAAGAGATTCTGCTGTTTGCAACAACATAGAACTGGTAGTACACTGTGCTAAGTGAAATAAGCCAGAATCAGAAAGGCAAATACTGTATGATTTCACTTACATGTAGAATTTTTTCAAAAAAGACTGGGTGTAGTGGCTAATGCCTAGAATCTCAGCACTTTCGGAGAGTAAAACAGGAGGATCGCTTGAGTACAGGAGTTTGATACCAGCCTAAACAACATCAGGAGACCTCCCCCCGACATTGAGACATATTTGTAGAATCTCTATGAAGTGAGTATCATTCTCACAGAAATTTGTGAAAAATTAAAGACATGAAAGTTATGTAAGTTGTCCATAGTCCTTTAGGTTAGAGAAAACAATGAAATTTAGAGCATGCATTTTGTTTTACCTTTGAAAATATCTATCATCTTGTATATAAATTTCAGTAGAACTTCAGTAAAGTTCATCATTAGTATGTGAGATCAAAATCTTACATGAAGAACAGCTTACTATTAAAATACTTTGGTTTTATTTAACATTAGAGATGGGGAAATATCTAAGAAGCTACTGTATGCTTTTTTTGCTTCCACTGGTTGCTCTTGAGTATTTGCCAGATTTTCAAAACGATCATCAAAAGTTAGCATTACTTTTTTTTTAGAGTAAAACTTTTATTTAACTACTGACTACTGATTTTCAAGTTTCTGTTAGTTTCCATATAACTACATGCACAGTTGTCAGATGTTTAAAGCAATCGAACCTAAATTGATGAGACTTTAAAAATATTTGAACATGCTGACTACTGTGGTTATTTCATGTCAAAAAAAAAAAAAAAGAAAGAAATCTGCCCAATCTAGTCAAAGGAGAGAGAAAAGCAAATAGCAAGAAGATATTTTGATATTTCTCCAAAATAATGAGGGTGAAAATGAACACCTACTTCAAAACAAGAAGTATATTTTTAAATTAAACCTTATCGCTTCAGCACAACCATATTGGCTACTGACTTTAGAGCAAATAGTTTATTTATATATTAGAGCTGTAATGTAAAAAAGATAAGAATAAAAATCGGAAGACATAATAATCCTAGCCTCTGCATGCTCTAAAGAATTAGCCAGCCAGGCGCGGTGGCTCACGCCTGTAATCCCAGCACTTTGGGAGGCTGAGGCGGGTGAATGACAAGGTCAGGAGATTGAGACCATCCTAGCTAACACGGTGAAACCCCGTCTCTACAAAAAAATACAAAAAATTAGCCGGGCGTGGTGGCGGGCGGTAGTCCCAGCTACTGCTCAGTCCCAGCAGGCTGAGGCAGGAGAATGTCTTGATCCCGGGAGGCAGAGCTTGCAGTGAGCCAAGATGGCGCCACTGCACTCCAGCCAGGGTGACAGAGCGAGACTCCGTCTCAAAAAAAAAAAAAAAAAAAATTGGCCATTACCTAGTAGGACATGGAGATACTCACAAATATATTCTTTATTGTTAAATCATGAGAAAACTAAAACAAAATATTACCAAAAAGATTAAATTAAGCTTCTAGAAAATTCCTTAGATTATACATCTAATACAGTTTTAGTTTACATAAATAGAGCTGAACTTATTTTTACATGTAAATATTATATTACTGTAACTAAGAAGAGAAGTCATTAAACAAAGTTGTAATTTCTGATGAAATTCCAGTTGCAAACTCATCACTCAGGAAACTCTGAAGCATAAATTAGACCCCATAGTGTCCTACCTAGAGGAAAAGGACCTGGGTTTTATAATCCCAAAACTATCAGTAATTGTCTATAATCACTCTTGGAGAAATAAATATGGGTACAAGATTTTCTAAGCATTTTTGGGTTTTCATACGTAGGCAGCTCCAGTGCTCAAAGGCATTCATGTAAAGAAATGTATAAGTGAAAGCTCTTAGCTTAAAGCACACAGAAGCTTGCAGAGGGGCCCTGAGCTGAGAAAGTGATCCAAGGGGAATGGGGGTGGAGGAAGAGGGCACAAAAAATGGTCACTGTAGAAATGTTCCATTAAAACACTTTTTTCTATAACAACCCTATTACTAATCATAGGTGACTGAAAGAGCATTTTTAAATATTGCATTGGAAGAAAAAGATATTTAACCTACATAAGATATTTAACCCAAGGTTAAAATATCCTCCATAATCAAGGATTGAAATATACATTATTTACTTACTTTAAGTGCAAATTCTGTCAATGAAGTTCCTGGATACTGCATATAGATTGGCCTGAACAACTACTGGAAAATCATTGAAGACACAGTTAATGTGGACGAGGATCTATGTGGCACTTCTAACAAAGGCATTTAGAGTATTCTTGAAGGCACTCTATGTAAAGTTGACCATGATAAATTTGTGATGTTATGTTTTTCAGAAATTATTCTAGTCAGCCAGGCACTGTGGCTCATGCCTGTAATTCTAGCACTTTGGGAGGCCGAGGTGGGTGGATTACTTGAGGTCAGGAGTTTAAGACAAGCCTGGCCAACATGGTGAAACCTCATCTCTACTAAAAATATAAAACAATTAGGCAAATCTGGTGCTGCATGCCTGTAATCCCAGCTACTTGGGAGGCTGCGGTGAAAGGATTACTTGAACCTCGGAGGAGGATGTTGCAGAGTCAAGATCGCGCCAGTGCACTCCAGCCTGGGTGACAGAGTGAGACTCTGTTTCAAAAAAAACCAAATTTTTTTCTGGTCGTCAGAAATATGGACCTTGCTTGATTTAAAGGAAAAAAAATACATGATTTTAGTAACTTCATACAAACTATTCTAATTATGGCTTTTCTGATAATGTAACATGAAAACAATTTGAAGTACAAGTCCATGATTTTCATTACTAGCAGATGAACCATGATTATATTTTTCTTAGAGAAGGTATGAAATCATTTATTTATTCATCAAATAATTCATAAATGCAAAACATGTATTAAGCAACTTGCTAGGTCTGCAATTTCATGCTACTTTTTAGTTTTGCTATTTTTTTTGCTATGTGTAAGATTTTTAGTTTGATGTAGTTTTACATTTATTTTTGATTCTGTTGCTTGTGCTTTTGCTGTCATATCCCAAGAAGTTATTGTCTGTACTTAGGGACTAATGTCAAAGAGATTTTCCCTATATTTTCTTTTATTTGAAGACTGGGCAGCAAACAGACACATGAAAAAATACACATGATCACTGGCCATCACAGAAATGCAAATCAAAACCACAATGAGATGCCATCTCACCCCAGTTAGAATGACGATCATTAAAAAGTCGGGAAACAACAGGTGCTGGAGAGGATGTGGAGAAATAGGAACACTTTTACACTGTTGGTGGGACTGTAAACTAGTTCAACCATTGTGGAAGACAGTGTGTCGATTCCTCAAGGATCTAGAACTAGAAATACCATTTAACCCAGCCTTCCCATTACTGAGTATATACCCAAAGGATTATAAATCATGCTGGTATAAAGACACGTGCACATGTATGTTTATTGTGGCACTATTCACAATAGCAAAGACTTGGAACCAACCCAAATGTCCATCAATGATAGACTGGATTAAGAAAATGTGGCACATATATACCATGGGATACTATGCAGCCATAAAAAAGGATGAGTTGATGTCCTTTGTAGGGACATGGATGAAGCTGGAAACCATCATTCTGAGAAAACTATCGTGAAGACGGAAAACCAAACACTGCATGTTCTCACTCATAGGTGGGAATTGAACAATGAAAACACTTGGACACAGGGTGGGGAATATCACACACTGGGACCTGTCGTCGGGTAGGGGGAGGTGGGAGGGATAGCATTAGGAGATATACCTAACGTAAATGACGAGTTAATGGGTGCAGCACACAAACATGTCACATGTATACATATGTAACTAACCTGCACGTTGTGCAAATGTACCCTAGAACTTAAAGTATAATAATAATAATAATAATAATAATAAAACCAAAGTGTTTTTGTTTTTTTAAAGACAAAATTGAAAAGTCTTTGGTTAGGCTAACCATGAGACAAAAAAGAGAACTCCAATAAATAAAACAGGAGCCATTGTAAGAGATGCCACAGAAATGTAAGGGATTATAAGAAACTATTATAAACAACTAAATGTCAACATATTAGACAACTTAGAAGAAATGAATAAATTCATTGAAATGTACAAGCTACCAAGACTGACTGATGAAGAATCAGCACATTTTAACCAATGATAAGTAAAGTGATTGAATCTTAAATCAAATACCTCCCAACAATAAAAAGCCCAGGACCAGATGCCTTCACTGGTGAATTCTACCAACTGTTTAAAGAAGAATTAATGCCAATCCTTCTCAAAAACTTTCACAATCCTGAAGAGGAAAAAATGCTTCCAAACTCACCTCATGAAAGGTATTTACGTCATGAAGGCTCCTCTCTCATGAATGGATTAATGCCCAATATAAAAAAGCTGGAGGCTTACTCTCTCTCGTGAGCTCTCTCATCAAGAAATGCCTGCTGCCACATTATGATGCAGCAAGAAGGTCCTCACCAGATGTGGTCCCTCAATCTTGGATGTCCCAGCCTCTGAAACTGTGAATCAAATGAACTTCTACTGTTTTTATATTACACAATCTCTAGTTTTCTGGTACCGCCGCAAAAAAATGAATTATGACACATATGTCTGTCAAAAACCCATGTCTCTGCTGCTGTCACTGCCACAGAAATGAACTCATTTTACTTCTGCTTTCTAAAATTATCTAAATACCTTTCATTGGCAGAATTTGAATAACATATAGAAACACGAAGGTAACATAGAATGGAGTAAAATCAGATCACAAATAAACACTATGCAGCAAAGGGGAAAGAAACTTTAGAGAAGTCAAGAAGTCGGAGGATTTATCTGGAGATTTAGGATCTAGGCCATTGGTGACACTAGCCACAACAATTTCAGGATGGATGAGTGAAGAAATCACATTTCAGTGGTGAATTGAAGGTGACAACAGACTCACAGAGTATAGATGCTTACGTCAGGAGACTTTGCCCTAATGAGAAATAGAGGAGATATTTAATAATTAGTATTACAAATGGGACGTGAAATTGAGTGACGTGTGTTCCCCTACTTTATTCATTATTTCTCGCTCCCTGCCTTTCTCTCTTCTCTCTTTCTCTCTGTCACCCTCTCATAAGTTAGCAAGAATGTGCAAAAATTTTTATTAAGTAAAATAAATCATATCTAGTGGGAAAAGAGGGAAGTTCAAGAGACTCTGGAAGAAAGGGATGAAAGATAGGGCAATATCCCTGAACAATTTAGAAGATAAAAATTAATGGTGAAATTGGCCAGTAGAGAAAACTACTCTTGGCTTTTTTTTTTTTTTTTCTCCTTAGCAATGCTACTAATCTCTCCTACCTCACTCTGCCTGTAAGCATTGCTTACTTTGTTGAATTCTGTTAATGGAAAGAGTTCTGGCTCATTTTACGTTTTAATACAGAAGTATTTTCGATCGATTTTCTTCTGAAAAAAGCCTCAATATTCTGTAGAATTTAGTGTATTATATGGGAGTCCTGTGTTTAATTATTGATCATCCCACTTTTCCCCCGTTTTAAAAATCACATGGCTCCCTCTGATACTGAAAATGGTCTCTTTTTTTGTTTGTTAATTGTTTTTTCTATTTTGTTTCTACTATTTGTAGATTAAAATAGTATACTAGTTCTATGCAACTGCTATAATGAAGACTATATTTCAGAAATATAACTATTTCTTTCAATCAATACCTAAATCCTAATCCCTTTAAAAAGGAGTTTTCTGGTAGATTCCTGTCACCTACCAAAAATTTAGAAGTTTGGTTTTACAATTACATTAAAAAGAGTATTAATCCAGTCTTTCTCTTCACCTTATAGAAATACACTAGATAAATAGTAAAGGTTATTGGCACGTATCTTCTTTTGTAGTATATATTCTTATGAACTTTATATTTTATTTCTACATAGGCTTTTTCAGTGTCATGATTCCAGAAATATTTATGTAGCTTTAATTTCTTAATGAAAATATAGTTTGGAGTATGGAAAGCCATCTGACTTAGCATGAGAAATCATAGTCCTTGATGCACCTATAACTACATCTATGACTTCAGACATATCGCTTTATTTCTATGGAATTCAGTTTTTCACTATTTAAATGATAATAATACTTACTTGATTTTTCTTAAAAGTTGGTTATTTCTATGGACAGTAAATGAAATTTGTGATTGAGGACCCTAGCAAAACTCTCTGTTAATTCCACCCATGTAGAAGAAAATTAAACCAGCATCAGGTCTTGGGCTGAATGAAACGTCTTTCTGGGTTACTGAAGAGATGAGGAAGACATATTGTCTTGTGACACCCAGGGACAGGCTTTACTTTCTCTCTGAATGAGAATGTAGCCTTGCTGATATTACACTGGTTTCAGAGAAAGGAAAGCCAGATATTTGAAAATGCTTAAATGAAAATAACATATTTTCCCAACGTTTCTTCTGATAAAGTGTTGTAAGCCCATATTTACAAGATATGACACTGTGTAAGAAATATTATGTTGTTTTATCAACTCTGATAATTTCTCTCCATGGAGAAATGATCACATAGTTAGGGAAAATGGCCACCAGGAAGAAGGAACTTCAGTTATATCTTCTCCTCTATGTCATCACCATACTAGCTTTATTTATTTTTTAATCTGTGGCTTAATAAGTTGGCTGTAATTGTATTTGTTTTCTTTCTGCCAAAGCATAAATTGCTTGAAATGCTGCAGCCAGAAGTGATATAATAGAAATAGACTTTGAAAAATTAAAAGTGTTTGGTACACATTCAAAGCAAAGCATATACTCTTAGGGCTGGAAGATATTCAAGAAGATTCAAGAGTGAGGTGGGGGCACTGGGGAGATGTTGGTCAATGAACACACAATTTCAGTTGGGCAGGAGTGATAAGTTCAAGGTATCTATTGTGCATCATGATGACCACAGTTAATAACAATACATTGTACACTTTAAAAATTGCTAAGTGGGTAGATTTGAAGTGTTCTCACCATGAAAAAACGATAAGTATGTAAGGTAATTTATATGTCAAGCAACTTAATTTAGCCATTTCACAATATCCATATACCAAAACATCATGTTGTTCACCATGAATACATATAATACTTGTCAATTAAAAAATAAATAAAAATAAAAAATTTGAGATATCAGTTTTTTAGTATTTTTGCATGGCATTGATATTTGGAAATTCATCTAGATACGTCATATTTTGAAAAACAGTACTTACCGTATCAGTAATGAAAACATAATATTGTAAAGAAAAATGTTTTTAGCTGAGATTTACATTCCAACTAAAAAATTCCTTTTATATAGAAAGGCAAATCAAGATGTGCCTTTTAAACTGTTTTCTGGTAAGCCTCTGTTTCTCCCCTGCAGATTAAACTCAATAAATACAATTGAGAATGTCACTTGTGGGTGTACATGTTGAGAATTAATGGTGTAATGATGGGGCAGTGGATTGAATTTGCTCATATGCATTAAGAAAATCTAAGATTCAATCCTCAGAGGCCATTGGGATGGATCCATAGGGATGCGATGAATTACCGCCTGGTCTGAATATTTTTATTTTCTCACTGGTGTTCTGGATTCCCAAAGATTTCACGGTCCTAGAAAAACCAGCATGTTCTACTAGCACCTCAAACTAAGAGTCTCTGTAGAAAATCTAGGCATTGACATGCCATTCTGTAAATAGAAGGTACAGGTCCATTTGAAGAAGTTGCCAAAGCACTCATGTCAGGGATAAGAATAGGATTTGTCAGCAGAGATAAATTTGAAGCAGAACTTTTATTGCAGCTTTGGAGTATACTCTAGGAGAGTTAAGAATTTTGTGACAGATTTGAGAATATGGGAACTTCTAAATTCAAAATAGAATGTCGAACTAAAATTAGCTCCATATACTATTGAGTGTTAAAAATGCTTGTCACAGGAAATTGTTCAAGTTAATGTGATGATAGTTTAGACATGTCCATTAGCCTACCCACACCACTGGTTCAGCTATGATTTGAATTAAAATGCTCCTGTGTGAATACATACACAGAACATTTGAAAGCAATATTTCCCTATTTTTTCTTTACTTCTGCAAAAATTCTGAATATGATTTTAGAATGGCTGTGTTCCCTAAGGGTGTCAAAATGCAACAGAGTACTTTATGGCTTATGTTTATTTTTTCTTTCTTTATGATAAATTATAGAATTACATTATTGAATTCATTAGCAAATTTGTCTAGATATAGAATATAAAGTGTGCTTTTGTCAACATTAAACCAATATATTATTGGCAATAATATGCATTAATATTGCTGTGAACTTATGCAATTAGAATGAGTCAAGTTACCCTACACATATTAACTATGTACAATAAATGTTCTATGCTATATCTATTTTATTTTAATAGAAGCTGAACTCAATAAAAAGATATTACATGAATTTCTAAGGGAAGACCAAATTAATTCTTCTTCTTTTTTTTTTCAGAGACAGAGTCTCATTCTCATGTAGGCTGGAGTGCAGTGTCCCCATCATAGTTCACCACAGCCTCAAACTCCTGGGCTCAAGTGGTCTTCCCGCCTTAGCTTCTAAAGTAGATAGGACTACAAGTCCATGCCACCACACGTGGCTAACTTCAGGAATTATTTGTAGAGATGAAGTATCACTATGTTGCTCAGGCTGATCTTGAACTCTTGGCCTCAAGTGGTCCTCCTGTCTCAGCCTCCCAAAGCACTAGGAATACAGGTGTGAGTCACTCCTCCTGGCTTGATTTTTGATTTGGAAATTAAACTGTTCTAGAACTTTTAGGAGTAGTCATTCTTGCTTTTTTAAAATACATATTTTTGAGTTTTCTAAACACATTGTTATATTAAATCAATTTTTATATTTGGCATTATTTTAGAAGTACTTAAAAAAAAGACCATATTTACACACAAATTAATATTTACAAGAATGTATGCTCCATGAATGTGGAGTGTATAAGTTTAAATCAGACCTTTGACCCTGAACTTAAACTGTCTGTCACAGTTTTCTCCTCCTTAAAATGGGATTAATCAAATATACACATAATATTTTTGTGAAGATTAATTTATATATTAGTCTGTTTTCATGCTGCTAATAAAGACATACCCAAGATGTGCCAATTTACAAAGAAAGAGGCTGAATTAGACTTAAAGTTCCATGTGGCTGCAGAGGCCTCATAATCATGGCAGAAGGCAAGGAGGAGCAAGTCACATCTTATGTGGAAGGTGCCAGGGCCGAAAAAGAGAGCTTGTTCAGGGAAACTTCTCCTTGTAAAACCATCAGATCTCATGAGACTTATTCACTATTAGGATAACAGCATGGGAAAAACCTGCCCTCATGATTCAGTTACTTCCCACTGGGTCCCTCCTACAACATGTGGGAATTCAAGATGATATTAGGGTTGGTATACAGACAAACTGTATCATTCCATCCCTGGCCCCTCCCAAACCCCATGTCCTTAACATCTTAAAACCAATCATGCCTTCCCAGAAGTCCCCCAAAGGCCTTAACTCATTTCAGCATTAACTCAAAAGTCCACAGTCTAAAGTCTCATCTGAGACAAAGGCAAGTCTCTTTTGCCTATGAGCCTGTAAAACCAAAACCAAGCTAGTTACTTCCGAAATACAATGAGGGTGCAGACATTGGGTAAACAGAGCCATTCCAAACTGGAGAAATTGAACAAAACAAAGGGACTGTAGGCCCCATGCAAGTCCGAAATCCAGCAGGGCAGTCAAATCTTAAAGTTCCGAAATGATCCCCATTGACTCCACATCGCACATCCATGTCATTCTGATACAAGAGGTAGGTTCCCATGGTCTTGGGCAGCTCTGCTTCTGTGGCTTTGCGGGGTACAGCCTCCCTCCTGGCTGCCTTCACATGCTGCCCTTTAGTGTCTGCGGCGTTTCCAGGTGCATGGTGCAAGCTGTCAGTGGATCTACAATTCTGGGGTCTAGAGGGCAATGGCCCTCTTCTCACAGTGCCACTAGGTGGTGTCCCAGTTGAAACTCTGTGTGGGAGCTCCAACCCCACATTTCCCTTCTGCACTGCCCTAGCAGAGATTCTCCATGAGGGCCCCACCCCTGCAACAAACTTTTGCCCGGGGAATCTAGGCATTTCCATACATCTTCTGAAATCTAGGCAGACGGTCCCAAACCTCAATTCTTGACTTCTGTGCACCCGCAGGCTCAACAACACGTGGAAGCTGCCAAGGCTTTGGACTTCCACCATCTGAAGCAACAGCCTGAACTGTACCATGGTCACTTTTAGTCATGGCTGGAGGGGCTGGGACACACGGCACCAAGTTCTTAGAATGCACACAGCACAGGGACCCTGGGCCTGGTTAATAAAACCATTTTCTCCTAGGCTTCTGGACCTGTGATGGGAGGGGCTGCCATGAAGACCTCTGACATGCCCATTTTCCCCATTGTCATGGGAATTAACATTTGGCTCCTTCTTACTTATGCAAATTTCTGCAGCTGGCTTCAATTTCTTCTCAGAATTTTTTTTTTTTTTTTTTTCCCTACCACATTGTCAGGCTGCAAATATTCTGAACTTTTATGCTCTTCTTCCCTTATAAAACTGAATGCCTTTAACAGCTCTCAAGTCACCTCTTGAATGCCTTGCTGCTTAGAAATTTCTTCCTCCAGATACCCTAAATCATCTCTCCCAAGTTCAAAGTTCCACAATTCTCTAGGGCAGGGGCAAAATGCTGCCAGTCTCTTTGCCAAAACATAACAAGAGCCATCTTTGCTCCAGTTCCCAACAAGTTCCTCATCTCCATCTGAGACCACCTCAGCCTGGACCTTTGTTTTCAGGATGCTTATAAAGGCATACCTGAGACTTGGCAATTTATAAAATAAAGAGGTTTAATTGGACTTACACTTCCATATGGCTGGGGAAGGCTCATAATCACGTCAGAAGGCAAGCAGGATTCAGTCACATCTTACGTGGAAGGTGGCAGGCAAAAAAAAAAAAAAAAAAAAAAAGAGAGAGCTTATGCAAGGAAACTCCTCTTTATAGAACCATCAGATCTCATGAGACTTATTCACTATCACAGTAACAGCACAGGAAAGACCTGCGTCCATGATTCAATTACCTCTCACCATATGTGGGATTCAAGATGAGATTTGGGTGGGGACGCAGAAAAACCATATCAATTTAGTTTCGAAAAAAAATGTTTACCCAGTACTTAGTATATAGTACGTGTTTTAAAAAGTTGTTAATCTTAAAAACAGGAAGAGTGTATGGCATATAATTTTTATTTAGTATTTATTTGTTGAGAAATATTTAGGTTAGTGCAAAAGTAATTGCAGATTTGGTTCCTGAATTTTACACCATTATCACTAGGCTGAGGCAAATCTTTATTAATCAAAATAGGAAATATGATAATCAACATATTTTTTGCCAGCGAGAAATAAATTTGTTTAATCCTGTAGCGTAAAATTCATGCTTTGGGATTCAACAAACCTTTGGAAAGCATTTTCTGCATCTTGCTGGTTGTGGAAGTGTTTTCCATGCAAAAAGTGGAGATGTTTGAAGAAGTGATAGTTGGTTGGCGAACAGTCAGGTGAATATGGCAGATAAGGCAAAACTTCTTAGCTCAATTCATTCAACTTTTGAAGCACTGGTTGTGCAACGTGCAGTCAGGCGTTGTTATGGAGAAGACTTAGGCCCTTTCTGTTGACCCGGCCTTGCAGTTTGCGGTGCTTATCATCAATTTGCTGAGTGTACTTCTCAGATGGTTTCACCAGGACTCAGAAAGCTGTAGTGGACCAGATTGGCAACAGACCACCAAACAGTGACCATGACCTTTTTTTTAGTGCAAGTTTGTCTTTGGGAAGTGCTTTTCAGCTTCTTCTCAGTCCAACTATTAACCTGGTCATTGCTGGTTGTCATATAAAGTCCACTTTTCATCATGCGTCACAATTCGATCGAGCAATGGTTCATTGTTGTATAGAATAAGAGAAGATGACACTACAAAACGACATTTTTTTCTTTCTTTTTTTTTTTTTTTTTTAACTCAGCTCACGAGGCATCCATTTATCAAGCATTTTTACCTTTCCAATTTGCTTCAAATGCCAAATGACCATAGAATGGCCTACATTTATTTCTTAGGCAACTTCGTATAGTCATAAGAGGATCAGCGTTGATTATTGTTCTCAATTGGTCCTTGTCAACTTCCAATGGCCGGCCACTACGTTCCTCATCTTCAAGGCTCTTGTCTCCTTTGCAAAACTTCCTGAAGCACCACTGCACTGTAGGTTCCTTAGTAGTTCTTGGGCCAAATGTGATGTTGATGTTGTGAGGTGTCTCTGCTGCTTTACAACCCATTTTAAACTCGAATAAGAAAATCGCTCAAATTTGCTTTTTGTCTAACGTTATTTCCTTAGTCTAAAATAAACATGAAGTAAACAGCAAGTAATAGTAATGTCATTAGCAAAAAAACCATGAAGCAAGAAATGCACATTAAAAGGATGTATAACATAATCACATTTATTTAAGAATGTATTCCCATATCAAATGGCAAATTCCAACAGAAAAACCACAATTACTTTTGTACCAACCTAATAATAAACAAACTACCATTATATTAGATTTTTATCTATTTCAGAAATATCAAATCATAAATATTCTGTAGCACAAATGGTTAATAGAATCTAATTATATCTGTTGAACTTACATTTCCCGATGAATTAAACTTTATTATTCTGTTTTAATATTTTTATTAGGAATATATATATATATGTGTATATATATATATGCGTAATCAAACGTTTTTCAGGTGAGCTGACTGCTCACCTGTCCTTGCATCTGTGTCTTTGCTATGGGCCCATAATGGATGTGTTTTCACCACCTCTCCGACGTAGGGCTTGGTCATATGACTTGCTTCGGCGATGGCATATAGGCAAAGTGAGAGGAGGCGTCAACTCTTAAGTGTTTCAGCTTTCCATGAAAAAACACAGCCTGTGCAGCCTGATGATCTAAGAATTAAGACAAGCATGTGAAGCAGAGCTGCCCCAGCTGCCCACTAATCTAGAAGATACAGTAGAAGACACCAGTCTGCATTGCCCAAATGTCCCCTGGGTCAGGCCTGTCCTTACTGAGCCCTGCTGACCCGTACATTCATTAGAAGAAACTTTTTTTTTTTTTTTTTAATATATCAAGCTTTGGGGAGGTTTTTTACTTGGTGAGGTGTCTTACTTGGTATTGATAAAAATGTTTTCTAAATCTTATGTTCATAGGAAAAACATGATTAAATTGTAGTCTATAAAACACATTTTGTTTTCATACCTTCAAATGTCTGGCAAAATTTTTAAAGATGAAATAAATTGATTACAAAAAAGGGTGTGTCATAAAAATCAATGCGCACTTAGAAAATTAAGTACTTTGTAGTTTAAAATAGATTTATTTATCACGAATGTGTTATTTTATTTCTAACCAACATTTAACAGATAAGAACTTTTAGGCCATCTTTATACATTAAATATCTAGATAGAATTAATATATTCATTGGAACATGAGCTCCTTTAAAATATACTGAAAGCTTAGGAACTCACAGAGATGCCTCTCAGAGTATCAAGTAGAAAATGCAGAACTTGAATAAGTTAAATAGAGGTAAGCTTCACCAGGGAAAATACTGCATGTATTTGACGCTCAGATGCTGCTTCTTTATAAAAAGCATGAAAACAAATTATCTACCTTATCTTCTTTTTCAAATCTGAGAAGTTGGAAAGGATCTACCCTGTAGTCCACTTCTCTTCTGAACCTGAAAGAAGAAGGAAGTTTTCTTAATAACTGAAATAGATAAGGGTTGATACAAAAGCTAAATCTGGAATGTTACAAGTGTGTAGGATTCTTACAGTCATTTTTCTGCATCTACATTTACATTCTTACATTCTTGGGTGGTAAAAAGGAAGCATGAAATGCCACTGTCAGTTCATAAACTTGGCTTGAATGTTTACCATGTCGATCTCAAAGGAGTTTTGTGAGAATCAAAGATCATGTATGTAATTCTTTTTAAATGCATTTAACTGAAGGAAGAAGAATTCTTCAATTGGACATTTATCATATTTTCATCAGAACACAAAAGTCATGTTATTTTGAAAATAATTTCAGGTCTAAAATACCAATGTAATGTTTAGAGCCACCTTCATCAAAACCATTTATTGAACTATTTTACCTTAATGCATAACATGTAATGCATATGCCTGATAAGATTGTGATTGCTAGGAAGATCTTTATATTTTCTCAATGCTCTAGAATATCTTAGATTATGTCAAAGCACTTACTAAAATTCAAAGAATGAAATGAATACGTTTATTTACCTAGAATGTAAAAGTTGTCTATAAAATTTCTCAGTAGGTAATGTGTGGAGGGCAGTGTGCAACAGAAAGAGGAGGCCATGAGGTGAGCCTCGGGGCAGGGCACAGCTGAGATGCTGTTGCTGGTCTAGTGCTTGCTGTCTCTGTGATACTGGCACAGTAGCTAAAGACTCATCTTTAATGAGAATAAAAATGTCATTACCTCACACAGATGTGAGGTATAGGTGAGGTAATTGAATTTAAGCCTAGCATTGCTTAACAAGTGTTATTTGCATTTCTCAATAAAACAGTAAACGCCAATACAGTATTAAAATACTTGAAAATCTCTGGAAACATAGGTAGTAGAAACTCTTCAGGGCTTTTGCATTTGGTGTTCTCCCATCTACTGTAAAACCTTTTCCCCAGGTGGTCATATGGCTTCCTACTTTTCATCAGTGAAGCTTGTGTTTAAATATGATTGTTGATTAATAGAGTCCTTTCCTGAGCAAACTTCAAGATAACTGTTGCCTGGGCTCAGTGGCTCATGCCTGTAATCCCAACGTTTTGGGAGGCTGAGGGAGGAGGATTCCTTAATACCAGCAAATGGAGATCAGCATTGCAACATGGTGAAACCATGGTGCAATTTGATGGTGAAATCCAGTGTCTATCAAAAAAAAAAAAAAAAACAAAATTAGCCAGGCACGGTGATCAGTGCCTGTGGCTCCAGCTATTCAGGAGGCTGAGGCTGGAGAATCGCTTGAACTTGAGGTCAAGGCTGCAGTAAGCCTTGTTCACTCCAGCCTAGGTGACACAGTGAGAACCTGTCACAAAAAACAAACAAACAAAACAAAACAAAACAAAAAATCGTTCTCTTCTTAGAACTATTCTCTAGTTAACTATCACCTCTCATATTCCTCTTAGAATTAATCACCATGTGAATCAATTTCCTTGGTTAGCATTTATTGTAGTATATATACTTAGCTGTATGTATGTAATATATATTATATATATATGTAGCTACATTCTCGCTAAAATATCTTTTTAAGAAATTGTTTATGGATCACATTTGATAAAGAGGATCAAAATATTACATTAAATTGCTATTTTAACTTAAGGCAAAATATTTTCACGACTTTTTTTGTAAGATTGTCTTAGCTAGGGCTGCCATCACAAAATACCATAGACTGGGTGACTTAAACAGCAGAGATTTATTTCTCACAATTTTGGAGGCTGGAAGTCTAGTCAATGTGCCACCGGATTCAGTGCCTGGTGAAGGCTCTTCCTGGCTTGCAGATGTCCAACTTCTTGCTATGTCCTCACATTTCCTTTTCTCACTAGGTGCACTGAGCAAGGGGAAGGTCTTGGGGGAGAGAGGGTAGGGGAGAGAGAGAGAAAGAGAAAGAGAGATCTCTTCCACTTAGTAAGCCACGAGTCCCATTATGTGGGTCCCACCTCCATGACCTCATCTAACTCTAACCACCTCCTAAAGCCCCCATCTCCAAACACCATCACGCTGGGGGTGAGGGGTTCAACATATGAATTTGAAGAAGACACAATCTTTCAGTCCATAACAAAGATGAAAATATTTTCACAAGTTATTTTTTTGTGTGTGTGTGTATAAAAGCAATATACCTTCACAAGTTTTTTGTGTAAAACCTCAGTCACTAGTGCATTAAATACTACTTTAATTTCTACTGTTATATACTGCAATTTTCAATGCCTATGATTTTGCCAACTATTAATTCTAGAGTTTTAATTGAAGGGACATTTAAAACATTAAAATAATTTAAATTTTATTTTTATTGCATTGGCATTTCCTGGATGGTAATAATTTTATATTTTAAAAATTGGGAGAAACTATTTATTATAGAGCTGACAGTCCACAGGTGGACAATTCATAGGAATTATAAAAGACTCAACTATCCACTTGATTTATTTTATTCTTAAACACTTAATCAGATTTTTGTAACTAGAATGAAACGCTAAGGAATATTAAACTCCATTAATTATTTCAAGGCCAATTTAGTGATCACTTCTACTAAAGAATTATCTCAAGAGCATACAAAACAGTCAGATAAGTGTAATTCAAATTTTTATAAAATTTATCTAGAGATCATCTTTCAAAATAAAAATAAACATGATTTATAATTTTGAATGCATAAAATACAATTCAATATATTAACAATATTAATGTCATTTATTTGATGAAAAATTAAGACACTGGTTTTCACAATATTCTGTTTAATTGAAATTCCATTTGTTCTTATAATCCCATATTTTTGCAAATTCTCATAAAACTTAAATTTCAATTTTACAAAATCAGACAATTGTAATGACAAAACTGTACAATAGAAAATATATGAAAAGAATAGAGTCTATGGGCCGGACGTGGTGGCTAACACTTGTAATCCCAGCAATTGGGGATGCCAGGGTGGACGGATCACATGAGGCCATGAGTTCGAGACCAGCCTGGACAACATGGTGAAACCTCGTCTCTACTAAAAATACATGAAAATAGCCCAGTGTGGTGGCAGGCGCCTGTAATCCCAGCTACTTGGGAGGCTGAGGCAGGAGAATCACTTGAGCCTATTAGGCGGAGGTGTCAGTGAGCTGAGATCGTCAGTGAGCTGAGATCTTGCCACTGCACTCCAGCCTGGGTTACAAGAGTGAAACTCTGTCTCAACAGGCCCTGGTGTGTGATGTTCCCCTTCCTGTGTCCATGTGTTCTCATTGTTGTGGGATAGGGGGAGGGGGAAGGGATAGCATTTGGAGATATACCTAATGTTAAATGACGAGTTACTGGGTGCAGCACACCAACATATCATATGTATACACATGTAACTAACCTGCACATTGTGCACATGTACCCTAAAACTTAAAGTATAATAAAAAATTTAAAAAAACTCTCAAAATAAAATAAAATAAAATAATAGAGTCCATGACACATCCTATGTTAGACAAGTGACATCCAATATCATTTGTAAAAAATCTAAAAAAGGAATTTCAGCTTTTTAAAGATATAATTGAACAGAAAGTAAATTCTTAATATAAAATCATTAGAGGCACAAAATTGTCGTATATACAGAATTGTTGAATGAATGAGAGAAAAGAAAGAGAAGCCTGGTTTTATTTTCTCTTAGAAAGACTTGAGGTGTAATTAAAACACAGCAAAATTCAGATTAAGGTATCTGAATTAATTAACGACATAGGGAATCAAGTAGGAAATATATTGAATATAAGGACAGGAGGGATCCAAAATCCTTATTTTTAAAATTCTTGAATAGTATAAATGAATTAAAATGTGGCTCTGGATCTATTTTCTCTTTTAGGATCACAGAGAAGAGCATATTTCCTCATAATCCTATGTCTAAGAAAGGTTTTTTTTTTTTTTTAGACGGAATCTCACTCTCGGGCTGGAGTTCAACGGCACAATCTCAGCTCACTGAAACCTCTGCCTCCCAGGTGCAAGCAATTCTCTTGCCTCAGACCTCAGGCTCCTGAGTAGATGGGATTTCAAGCACCTGCCATCATGCCTGGTTAATTTTGTAATTTTAGTAGAGACGGGTTTTCACCATGTTGGCCAGGCTGGTCTCAAACTTCTGGCCTCAAGTGATCCGCCTGCCTTGGCCTCCCAAAGTGCTGGGATTACAGACGTGAGCCACCACGTCCGACCTAAAGCATATTTTAAAAGGTTATTTGAAAATAATGTTTAATATACAAAAAAATGGCAAAAATAAATAATGCAAAGAGCACCTGTGTCCTCTTACTCAGATTTACCCAATGTTAACATTTGGACCAGTTGCTAAGTTAACATTTATGCTCTCTCACTCTTCTTTTCTATCCTAGCATGTGTCTTTTATTTCTCTTTATCCAAAATGAACTTTTGAGAATGAGTCGCAGGTAACATGTTTCTCTAAATATTTTCATATGTATTTCCTAAGAATAAACACATTCAGTTGCATAATTACAGATTAGTTATCAACTTCAGTATGTTTACTATTGGTATAGTATTGTAATCTGCCATTACATTCTAATTTTGTTAGCTTGTCCATTAATAGCTTTTTCTCCCCTCCAGTGCAATGTCCAGGCTAGATTACATATGACATTAAGTTGTCATATATCTCAAGTGTATTTTAACCTGAAGTATTTCCAAGGCCATTTTATCGACAATGACATTTTCAGTTATAGTTCTCCAAATCCACTCCCCCTTATTTAATAATAAAAACAAATCTTCAATTTGATTTTGTTTGATACAATCTCATGATTTAAACAAGTTTATATATTTTCAGCCAGAATACTATAAAAGGTATGTTGTGTGCTTTTCAGAACATCACTTCATGAAGCATGTGATGTCTGCCTGTTGCTCATCAGTGATATTAATTTCAGTTGCTTGTTTTTCTTTTGTAGTTACTGTTCGTTTCCTTGTAGTCTGTGGAAACACACTTTAAGTTCATGCAGATATCTCCCTCTCGCTTTCTTTTTTTTTTTTTTTTTTTTTTTTTGCTCAGAACTTCCCTCCCCAAGTTTTTAACCGTTTGTGACTATACTTCTTTCACCAGCCTTTAATTTGCCAAAAAATAAATAATTTTTATTAATATCAAAACCTGCAATTAGGTTTGCACCAACCTAATATTTAAATGGCATCACTTAATCTGCATTTATCAAGAAGCACTCAGCATTTCAAGGTAAGAAATAGTATTCCTGTCTCATTTATGCATGTATATATTTAGGATTTCTGAAGATTTAAGAATTCTTTTTTACTCAAGTGTTTACAATTGATTGCTGTCTTTATTTTCATGCTCAAATTGTCCCATGTCTGTACTTTAGGACTAGCTATTATCCTTAGGACAGGTAATATCATTTCTTTTAGTATTTTCTTACTTTTGGACATATTTCAAGTTTTTTTTGGTCTCTACTCTACTCTGACTGGAATCTACCACTCTTTGTGGAGCCCTGGTTTCTTTTTAAAAATGATATTAAGGCCGGGCACAGTGGCTCATACCTGTAATCCCAGCATTTTGGAAGGCCGAGGCGGGCGATCGCCTGAGGTCAGGACTTCGAGGCCATCCTGGTAAACATGGTGAAACCCCGTCTCTACTAAAAATACAGAAATTAGGCTGGTGTGGTGCCACATGCCTGTAGTCCCAGCCACTCAAGAGGCTGAAGCAGGAGAATTGCTTGAACACGGGAGCAGAGGTTTCAGTGAGCCGAGATTGCACCATTGCACTCTAGTCTGGGTAACAAGAGTAAGACTTCCTCTCAAAAAAAGAAAAAATAAAAAGATATTAGAAAATAAGACCTGAGCATATGCTCCCATTGTTACTGGAGTGTCTTAGCATCTAGGCTTTTTACCAGATAGTGGAAGAAAATGTGTGCATATACTTTTATATATATGTACATAAACATACATACATATGTGCATAGAGACACATAAATAACTATAAATGCATGTACACATATATATGGATATTTTAGAATCATGAGTTCACGCCTATCCCACCAATTTCAGTCTATCCCCATGGAGTTCTTGTTGCCTTTCTCTATTTCATGTGTGTATATCTCTTCTTTCTCGGTGAAAACCCAACTTTAGACAAAATCAACACATTTACTTGTTAGATCAATTTGATAAGACATCTGAAATGTTTTCAGAGCTGTTTCATTCATATGAATACAAACATATATATATATACATATATATACACACACACAAATTAGAGATTTGTCATCTCCTGATTACCTAAGACTGAAGGCATATAGTTAAATATTTTATTCATAGATTAAAGTACTTTTTCTTATTTCCTTTTTCCTTTTCTTCCGTCTGTTACTTTTTTCAGTGTAGCTATTCTTTTTGAAATATAATTACAGTGTTTGTTCCAGCTTATTTTTTCCCTTCTCATTCTAGTTGATTTAATTTTCCTTTAAAAATACATACGACATAATTTAAAAGTCAAAACATGGAAAAAGTTTAACCCAAAAAATTGTTACTCTTTCTCATATATCGTTCACCCTTATTTTCAACCTTTGCAGGTATTTGACTTCATTGTTTTCTGGTTTTTCCTTCCTGTGTATCCTTTTGTAATGGTCATAAAGGTATGTATGGATGGGTGTATGCACATATGTGTATGTTTATGTAAGTGTGTGTGAATATGTGTGGATGTTTATCTTCATATATAACTATATATTTCCCCCCATTTTCTGACAGAATATTTAGTACACTGTACATGTCCTTTGCATTTTGGACTTAACAATATCTCCTAAAACTCACTCCAAATCATTCACGGAGATCTTCTTTCTTCTTTTTCATAGCCAGGCTGAACTCTACACTTAATACACTACAATAGATTCTAGTGATTTTCTATACCTGGACATTTACATAGTTTCACATATTTTGTGATTACTTGTAAATGATGCTTCAGTGACTATCTTGTCCGTATCTAATTTTCATTATTAGAGATGTTTTCCAGGGTAAATTATTGGAAGTGGAGTAGGTGGGATGAAAAGTAGCTGTCTACCTCTTATGGGCTAAATTGTTACTCCGCAAAGTTTATATGCGGGAGCACAACCCCAAGTACCTCAGAATATGACTATATTAGGGCTTTCAAAGAGGTGATAAAGTTAACATGGGGCCCTTAGAGTGGAGCACAGAGTGACACAAAAAGTGTACACACAGAGAGAAATGACCACTTGGGACACAGTGAGAAGATGGCCACCTTCTAGCCAAAAAAGAGAGGACTCAGAGAAACTAAATCGCTGACACCTTGATCTTGGACTTGTAGCTTACAGAACAGTAATAGAAGAATTTTTTGTTGATTAAGCTATCCACTCTGCAATATTTTGTTATGGCGTCCCAGCAGATTAATACATTACCTATGCAGATATGTTAAGTAATATTAAATTGCCTTCCACAGGAGTTATACTATTTTGCATTTCCACAAACCTTAAATGAGATTATTTCTTTTCCTTTGACTTCACTAAACAGTGGATTGTCAAGATTTTCACTTTTGCCAATCTAATGAGTAGGAAATAGTACTCTAGGCAGTGTTAATTTGCATTTATCTTAATAAAGTTGAAAGTCTTTTTATATGTTTGAGTCAGTCTTATATTATTTGTTAGAATTGTTTGTAACCTTTGTTGATATTGCTACATATTTATTCTTTTTACCCTTTGATGTTTAAAAATTCTTTTAATATTATGGATATTAGCCTTTACCTGTGCAAAAAGTCACAAATATTTTCTCATAGTTCGTCATTTGTCTTTGAAATCACTTGTGCTGTTTTTGCTTTGCGAAAGTTTTCTTTTGTATTTATATAATCAAATATATCAATAGTTTCTTTTATTACATCTGAATTTACCATCATAGTTAGAAGGTCTTTTCCCAGATTGTAGAAGAATTAGCCAATAATTATTTTTAGTATTTTTATAAACTTATTTTTCTTTTAAGATCTCTGATAAACACATTTGGAGTTTACTCCTTCATTTTTTTGTGACGTGGGATGAATCATATTTCATCTTTTTCCAGACATTTATGCACTTATATCCCAATATCATGTATTAAGAAGACTATCTCTGCTTTAGTAATTTGGTATATCAGCTTTATAATGCACATAGATTTTTATATGTTGTTCTAGAATTTCTATTATATATATATTTTTTAATTTTACTTTTAATTTTTTTGGTGCCTAGTAGGTATATATTTTTATGGGGTACATGGGATATTTTGATACAGGCATACAATATGTAATAATCATATTAGGGTAAACAGGGTATCCAATACCTCAAGCAATTATTCTTTATATTACTAACAATCTAATTGTACTCTTAGTTACTTAAAAGTATATGATAGTATTATTGACTATATTCACTTTATTGTGCTATCAAATAGTAGATCTTATTCATTCTTTCTGTTTTTTTAGTACCCCTTATCCATATCCACATCCCCTGACCCCATACTACACTTCCCAGCCATTGTAAACCACCATATTCCTCTCATTGTCTATGAGTTCAATTGTTTTCATTTTAGGTCCCACAAATAAATGAGAACATGCATAGTTTGTGTTTCTGTGCTTGCTTTATTTTACCTAACATAATGGCTTCCATTCTATCCATGTTGTTGCAAATGACAGGATTTAATTCTTTTTTATGGTGAGTAGTACTGCATTGTGTGTATGTATCACATTTTCTTTATCCATTTATCTGTTGATGGAAACTTAGGTCACTTCTAAATTTTAGCTATTGTGAAGAGGGTTACCAGCATTTGTTACTGTCTGTTTTCTTGGATAAAAGCCATTTTAACTGGAGTGAGATGCTATCTCATGGTAGTTATGATTGGCATTTCTCTGATGATAAACGATGATAAGCACCTTTTCATATACCTGTTTATCATTTGTATGTCATTTGAGAAGTGTCTATTCAGATATTTTGCCCAGTTTAAAAATCAGATTATTAGATTTTTTCTAATAGAGTTGTTTGAGTTCTTCATATATTCTGGTTATTAATCTCTTGTCATATGGGTAGTTTGGAAATACTCCCATTCTGTGGGTTGTCTCTTCACTTTGTTGACTGTATCTTTTGCTATGTAGAAGCTTTTTTAACTTCATGTGATTCAATTTGTCCATTTTTGCTTTGGCTACCTGTGCATGTGGGATATTACTCAAGAAGTCCTTGCCCACTCCAATGTAATGAAGAATTTACTCAATGTTTTATTTTACGTTCATAGTTTGAGATCTTAGATTTAAGTCTTTAAACTATTTTAATTAGACTTTTGGATATGGTGAGAAACACGGATTTAGTTTCATTCTTCTGCATATATATATATCAATCTTTTTCCAGGGGCATTTATTGAAGACACCGTCATTTTCCCATTGTATATTCCTGACACCATTGTCTAACATGAGTTCACTGTAGATGTATGGATTTGTTTCTGGGTATTGTTTTCTGTTGCATTGATCTATGTGTCTGTTTTTATGCCAGTACCATGCTGTTTTGGTTACTATAGCTCTGTAGTGTAATTTGAAGTCATGTAATATGATTTCCCCAGTTTTGTTGCTTTTGCCCATTATAACTTTGGTTATTCTGGGTCTTTTATGGTTACATACAAATTTTACAATGTTATTTCTACTTTATTGAAGAATGTCATTGGTATTCTGATAGGGATTAAAGTGAATCTGTAGATTGCTTGGGTGGTATGGACATTTTTAACAATATTGATTCTTTCAATCCATGAACATAGAATACCTCTCCATTTTTTTTTTTTTTTTGCGTTCACTTTAACTTCTCTTGCCAATGTTTCAGTTTTCACTATAGGAATCTTTAAATTCTTTGATTAAGTTGATCTCTAGGTATTTAATTGTATTTTCAGCTATTATAAATGCTATTACTTTCTTGATTTCCTTCTCAGATTGTTTTCTATCGGCATATAGAAATGCTACTGACTTTATATGTTAATTTTGTACCCTTCAACCTTACTGAATTTGCTTATCAGTTCTAATAGTTTTTTCGTGGATTATTTAGGTTTTTCCAAGTATAAAATCATATAATCTGAAAACAAGGATACTTTGACTTTTTCCTTTTCAATTGGGTGCCCTTTATCTCTTTCTCTTACGTGATTGCTCTGTCTAGAACTTTCAGTGCTATGTTGAATAACAGTGATGAAAGTGGACATAATTGTCATGTTTCAAATCTTAGAAGAAAGCCTTTCAGTTTTCCTCATTCAGTATGATACTAGCTTTGGGTCTGTCAGGTATGGCTTTTATTATGCTGAGGTATGTGTTCATTCTCTACTGTAAAAAAACCCAGGTTTTTTTACAGTTTTTTTAATATATATTTTTATTATATTTTAAGTTCTAGAGTTTTTATCATGATAGGATGTTTAACTTTATCAAATAATTTTTCAACATCAATTAAAATGATCATATTGTTTTCTGTCCTTTATTCTGTTGATATAATATATCACACAGATTGATACGCCTATGTTGAACTATCCTTGCATCCTTGGGATAATTCCAACTTGGTCATGACGAAGAATCTTTTAATGTATTTTTGAATTTTGTTTGCTAGTATTTTGTTAAGGATTTTTGCATAAATGTTCAACAGAGATATTGGCCTGTAGTTTTTTGTTTTATGTGTCCTTGTCTAGTTTTGATATCAGGGTAATACTGGCATCATAGAATGGGTTTGAAAGTATTCCTTCTGCCTCTATTTTTTGGAATAGTTTGTGTAGGATTGGCATATGTTATTTAAATATTTGATAAAATTGAGCAGTGAAACCATTGGGTCCTTGCCTTTTATTTGCTGGAGTCGTTTTATTATAGATTTGATCTCACTACTTGTCATTGGATTGTTCAGGTTTGGATTTCTTCACAGTTCACTTGTATGTGTCGAGGAATTTATCCATTTCCTCTTTAGAGACTAATTTGAGCAACGGTATGCCAATTTATTGGCATATAGTGTAGCCTCTAATGATCACTTGAAATTTTGCACTAACAGCACTAATGTCTGTTTTCATCTCTTATTTATTTGGGTCTTTTCTCTCTCTCTCTCTCTCTCTCTCATTTATTTTCTTCTTAAAAAGATGAGTTTTCAATTAGTTGATCTTTGGTATTTTTCTTTGTTTCAATGTTATTTATGTCCACTTGGTTCTTTATTATTTCTTTTCTTCAACTAACTTGGCATTTGGTTTGCTCTTGCTTTTCTGGTTCTTTCAGATGAACGTTAGGTTGGCTATTAGGTTTTTTCTTTTTTCTTTTTTTTTTTTTTGGTGTAGGCACTTATAAACTTCCCTCTTTCTACTGCTTTAGTGGTATCCCATGTATTTTGGTACGTGGTGTTTTCATTATAATTTTTTTTAGACATTTAAAATATTTTTCTTCTTAATCTGTTCATTGACCCACTGGTCATTTAGGTTTATACCATTTAATTTTCTTGTGTTTTATAGTTTCCAAAATTTTTCTTGTTGTTAATTTCTAGTTTTATTCCATTGTGGTCAGAGAAAATACTTGATGTTATTTCAATATTTTTGAATATCTTAAGACGTGTTTTATGGTTGAAAATATCACCTATCATTGAAAATTAACCATGTGATGAGGAGAAGAATGTTTATTCTGTAGCCATTTGATGAAATATTCTGTAAATATCTACTAAGTCCATTTGGCCTACAGTGCACATTAAGTCTGATGATTTTCTGTCCAGATGATCTGTCCAATACTGAAAGTGGGATGCTGAAGTCTCCAAATATTATTGTATTTGGATCTTTCTCTCTCTTTAGCTCTAATGATATTTGCTTTATATGCCTAGGTGTTCCAAGTGTTGGTTGCACATAGATTTACCATTGTTATATCATCTTGTTGTATTGATCCCTTTATCATTATATAATAGCCTTCATAGTTTTTATCTTGAAATCTATGTTGTTCGTTATAAGCATAGCTACTCCTGCTCCTTTTGGGTTTCTAATTGCATAGAATATCTTCTTTCCGTCCCTTTATTTTCAGTCTGTGTGTCCTTATAGGCGAAGTGTGTTTCTTGAGGCAACAGATAAATGGCTCTTTTTTGTTGTTGTTGTTCATTTAGCCACCCACTCTATGTCTTTTGATTGGAGGATTCAATCCATTTAAATTCAATGTTGCTTTGGATAAGTAAGGACTTACTCCTCTTATTTTCTTCTTTGCTTTTTGGTTGTTTTCTGGTCTTCTTTCTCTCCCTTATTTTCTTCCTTCCTGTCTTCCTTTTAGTAAAGGTAATTTTTTTTCAGGTGTTATGTTTTAATTTATTTATATTATTTTTTGTATCTGTTGTATTTTTTTTTATTTGAGGTAACCATGAGGCTTCCAAATACTATTTTATAACCTATTATTCAAACTGATGACAAATCAACACTGATTGCATAAATAAACAAACAAGCAAAATGAAAACAAATAAAAACTCCATATTTTAAACTCACCTCCCCGCATTTTAGCATTTTGTTGTTTCTTTTTATGTCTTACTGTGCTGTCTTAAAAAGTTGTTGTATTAATAGTTAATGTTTTTGATTAGTTTATCTTTCATCTTCCTACTCAAGATATGAGTGATTTAAACACCACAATTACTGTATTATAATTTTCTGTATTTTTATCTGCACTTACTATTACCCATGACTTTTACACCTTTAAATAATTTCTTGTTGCTCCATCTTTTCTTTCAGACTGAAGAACTCCCTTTAGCATTGTTTTGTAGGACAGGCCTGGTGTTTATGAAATCCCTCAGCTTTTGTTTGTCTGTGAAAGTCTTCATTTCTCCTTCATGTTCGAAGAATTTTTTTTGCCAGATATTCTATTGTAAGGTAAATGTATTATTTTTTCCTTCAGCACTTTAAATGTGTCATGTCACTGTCTTCCAACCTGTAAAGTTTCCACTGAAAAGTCTCCTGCCAGAAGTACTGGAGCTCCATTCTATGTTATTTGTTTTGTTTTGTTTTGTTTCCTTTTGTTGCTTTTAGGATCCTTTCTTTATCTTTGACTTTTGGGAGTTTGATTATTAAATGCCTTGACATAGTCTTCTTTGGGTTAAATCTGCTTGGTGTTCTATAATCTTCTCGTACTTCAATACTGATATTTTTCTCTAGTTTTGGGAAGTTTTATGTTATTATTCCTTTGAATAATCTTTCTACCCCCGTTTCTTTCTCTACCTCCACTTTAAGGTTAATAACTATTACATTTGCCCTTTTAAGGCTATGTTTTTAAATCCTGTAGGTGTACTTCATTGTTTCTTGTTCTTTTTTTTTTGTCTCCTCTGATTGTGTATGTTCATAGAGATTGTCTTTAAATTTCCTAATTCTTTCTCCTGCTTGATCAGTTCTTCTATTAAGAGACCCTATATGTTCATCACATTTCTCAACTCCAGAATTTCTACTTGACTCTTTCTAATTATTTAAATCCCTTTGTTAAATTTATCAGATAAAATTCTCAATTCCTCCTCTGTGTTTTCTTGAATTTCTTTGCATTTCCTCAAAACAGCTATTTGAATTATCTATCTGTAAGGTAACATATCTCTGCTTTCCGGGATTGGTCCATTGTGCCTTATTTAATTCATTTGGTAAGATTATCTTTTTCTGGATGGTGTTCATGGTTGTGGATGTTTGCTGGTGGCTGGATATTGAAGAGTTAGGCATTTGTTGTAGTCTTCACAGTCTTGGCTTGTTTGTACCCTTCCTTCTTAGGAAGGCTTTGCAGGTATTTGCAGGGACTTGGGTGTTGTGATTTAAGTTTTTGGTCACTGCAGCTGTATCTGCAGTAGAGGGCACCTCAAGCCCATTAATTTTGCAGTTCTTGCAGACTTGTAGAGGTACTACCTTGGTGGTCTTGGATACAATCTGGAAGAATTCTCTGGATAACCAGGCAGAGGCTCTTGTTCTATTCCCTTACTTTCTCCCGCAAAATGGAAACTCTCTGTGTGCCAACCTGCCTGGAGCTGGGTGTGGGGTGACAAAATTATCCCTGTGACCACCACCACTAGGACTGTGCTGGGTCAGACCTGAGGTCAGTAAAGCACTGAGTCTCGCCCAAAGCCCATTGTAACCACTGTTTGGCTACTACTAGCTGTGTTTGCTGAAGACTCTAGGGCTGTATGATCAGCTGGTACTAAGAGCTATTCAGATGTCTTTATGTCCTTCCCTCATGGCAGCAAGTTACTTGGGGTCCTGGGCAAATCCAGAGATGCTCTCTGAGAGCCAGTACCTGAAGTCAGAAACCCAAATAAAACACATGATGTGCTATTTCACTGCAGCTCAGCTGACATCAAAATCACAAGACAAAGTTCTTCCAACTCTTCCCTCCCATTTCCTCGGGCAGTGAAGTCTCCACTTGTGTCTATCACCACTTCAGGCCCATGTGGACTACTGCCAAGGTACTGCTGATGTTTGCTTAGGGCCCAAGGTCTCTTCAGTCAGGTTGTGGTGAATGTTGCTAGGCCTGCTATCATTGGGCAGAACTCAACCCGTGTTCACAGAGGAAGCATTTATGCCAGCCCTAACGAGCGAGGACTCACCTATCCCAGTGGCTGGAACTAAAGTTTTAGCAAACCTCATTTCCATGAGCTACAGTGCTCTGGGGTTCTAAATAAACTTGAAAGGCTGTCTAGGCCACAAGGACTGCAACTGCTAGGCAAGTTCTAGTGCCGTACTGGGCTTGGAGCCAGTAAACTTGTGGGGCATGTGACACAGTGACACATTCACTCTTCAGGGCAGTGGGCTAGTCTCTGGCCCAGAGTAGGTTCAGAAACGCTGTCCAAGAGCCAAGGCCTGGAATTGGGGGCCCCAAAAGCCCACTTAGTATTATTTCTCACTGTGGCCAATCTGGCACCTAAACTGTAAGACAAAGTTCCCTTTATTCTTCCCTCTTATTTTCTCAAGAAGAAGGGGTGTTTCCTAATAGCCACCAGAGCTGTGAATATGCTGGGTCATGCTTGAAGCTTACACACCTCCAAGTCTCACCCAAGGCCCACGGTTTGTACTAACTAATTACAACTGCTGATTATTCAAGACCCAAGAGCTCTTCAGTCAGGTGATAAATCCCACCAAGACTGAGTCCTTCCTTTCAAGGCAGTTATGTCCCTTCTGGCTCAGAGTGTATCTAGAAACATTGTTTGGGAGCTAGAACCTGAAATAGGGTCCTCACAACTCTGCCCAGTGCCCTCTACTATTGTGGCTGAAGTAATATCCAAGTTGCAAAACAAAGTCCTCTTTACTCTACCTTCTCCTCTCCTCAAGCAGAAGGAAGGGCTATCTTTCAGAGCTGTGTTCTGATTTGCCAGGGTTGGGGGAGGAGTGGTGCAAGCCCTTTTTTAACTGTCACTTCTCAAGTCTCACTGGGTTGCATGCCCCACAAGTTCACTGGCTCCACGCCCAGTATGACACTATGACTTATCTAGGAGTTGCAGTCCTTGTGACCTAGACAGCCTTTCAAGCTTATTTAGAATCCCAGAGCAGTGTAGCTCATGGCAACGAGGTTTACCAAAACTTAAGTTCCAACTTCTTGGATAGGTTGATCCTCTCTGGTTAGAGCTGGCATAAATGCTCCCTCTGTGGGCTCCCTCCACATTTTGCCCCATGATAATAGCACTGAGTTCCCGCAATTGCTGAACTCTTTGTCGCCTAAGTGCACAGATTCTCTCTGCATGCTAATGGGCCACTGCTAGAGGATGAGAAAGTTGTGATGTAAGTGCTTCAAGACTGTTTTTCCTACCCTCTTCAGTGCCATGTCCAGCAGTATGAAATTAAAACCAGGTATGCTGATTGCTCACCTGATTTTTGGTTCTTAGGAAGGTGCTATTTTGTGTAGATAGCTGTCAAATTTGATGTTCCTACGGGGAAGACAATTGGTGGAGGCCTCTATTTGGCCACCTTTCTCCCTCCCCTCCGTCTCTATCATATTCTTTCGGTATCTGAAATGAAAATACTTGCTGATATATAGTTAGAAGACACATTCTGTTTCTCTGCCAGTGTAAATGGTCTGCTTTATTTTCTAGTCCATCATTTGTAATTTTCTGAGACAGGAATTAGAATAATTTCCTTTGCATACACAGTCATAAATTAGAAATTATACAAATGATTTTAATTTATTTTACTTTTAAATATTCTTTTTACATGTGTTTAACAAGAGGAGAAAAAGTTCTTATACACAGAAGCATGGCAAGGCATATGTCAGAAGATCTAAAAATATTTTATTTTTATGGTTTTAATACAAATATTTTAAAATGTCTTTGTTAGACATTTCATGTTTGAAAGAAATACATTAGTTCTGCAGATCCCTTTTACTAAATATAAAATAATCAGAACAGAAAAGTAAACTTTTTTCTCAATATTTGATTTGAAATTTATAATAAATATGAAACTGCTCTTAGTAATTCTAATTAATGTATCTTTCTATTGGTTATATCATAAACCATATATTTGCAAACAATACCACTTCAAACTCAATTTAATCACCATCCATAATAATTACCACAGGCAGTAGTCATTTTAATATTCTACTAGAACCGTATTATCATTTGCACAATCTACTCCCATAATAATTATTTGAAAGTAAATAACTATGAAATTCTAAAACATCTTCAATGACCTTAATTATTTTATTATCACAAGTTGTAATCTTATAATACAAAGATCTAATGGTTTACCTTTGCCTTACTCATGAAAATAATGAAACAATCTATTTTTATTATACATATGAAAGTATTAATTTGATATTTAAAATACATCTAATATTAATATATTATGCAGTATGTCCAGTTTTTTTAAAATGCTACTATATGTGATATTTGCCTCAGAGGTAAGGAATAGAACATATTAAATTAATGTCTTGACCCATAATTTATCACAAACTCCATATGTCAAGTATATAGTGTACCTTATTTTTATTAAGTCAAAATTGATTTAATTGAATTATGTCTTTTTACTTGCAACCAATTATCATTCAGTCAAATAATTTTGGTTAAAAATTACTAATATAACTACTCTGGTATATAAGAATTAGTTTTCTTTACATCAAGTGTAAGCCTTGTCAATATGAGTTGGAAGCACGGATAGGCATCTTAATAATTTTTAACACAGATTTGAGTCAGTTGACTAGTATAACACTTTTCTATATTCAAACCTGCAGTTTACCTATGGCATTTCTATACATAAAAAGGTCTTACCAGGATTCTTAATGGTAAAACTTCATCCATTGTCTTATCAATTCATTTGATCAAATTTGACCTTACTTCTTTGTTTATTTCAGAATAGTACTTGTTCTTTACTTATAATGACTTAATCTAAATTATATGTTAAGTGATTATAAAGGAAGAAATCTGATTCCATTTTGGGTTTCTTTCTTGTCCTGTCATCTACAGGCATAGCAAAAGTCTTACAAGCTTAATTACTTAAATATTCTCCACTAAATACCTTATTTCTCCCCAAATCATTAGTTCCCCTTTCTGTGGATGTGTGGTTCTCTTTTCAAGAAGAAAGCATGAAATCTTCCTGAAGATAAACTTGTTTTGTAATGTTTATAAAATTCTGGTCTAAGGGCCAGTACATTATTAAATCCAGATTTCTGATCTGTGTTTGTTTTCAAAACAAATAATAGTTTTACTAAAATTCAATCGGGTCTGAATATCAACTTCTACCTCATACATTTTTCAAATCTCTGCTAAATATATTTTTGTCTAGGAGTATTTTTTCACTTTGATATCTACTAAGCCAGTCAGTTGTTTCTTTCTTACCCTTTTATATCAAACCTCTCTTAAAAATTTAACTAGCAACTTGCTTGAAAATGGATTTACTAGAAAGCAGTTTCACATAACATATCAATTCATATGACTAAAGTATAAACTATAGTTCACTTCTGAATCAGTGGGCTTTAATCATCATTTGTATTTGTTAGTCGACAGCAAAATGTGTTAGAAGTTAGCATTTTCATTTGAAAAATCAGGTTAATATAAATTATTACTATTGATTAAACTTAATGAATAAAAGTAAACAGAAAAAACTTTAACAACTATGTTTAATCGTATATCATGTTTGTTAATATTTATAATTTCATGATAAAATAATCCCATTATATATTCTAGTCATATTAATAGCATAGACTTTATAAATGTTATTTTTAAAAAGAGCTATTTTATGAATACAGGAATTTAAGATATTATTCTCATCTTTTTTTTATAAGAAACAAATGTTCATACTTTCTAAGACTCCTAAACAAAGAGTTATAGCATAGAAATACTTACTGCCCTAAAACTATCCTATGGTGAATTACATATGTAACAACAACAAAAAACATTTTAAAAGTTTTGATATAAACCTCTGGGCTCTTGCATTGTTTATATTTATCCAAAGATGATTTCTAGAAACAATTTTAGTCAGCTTTTTAAAATTTAATATATTGTTGTAAAGAGAGGCAAAGACATGAAGTAATGGACTATTTATACTCTCATGGTTGACTTTAACCAATACATTTCAAATAAGATATTTATTTAGGTTTTACAAAAAAAATCATAATTTCAAATGACAATCTTACTATGACACATTATTTAAAAAATTCAGATAAGAGTAGTTTGACCAAATAGAAAGAGAATAGGGCTATGGTGGCCTTTAAAAGAGCTTCACAGAATTCCAAGGACTACCAGGAGCACAGCTTGGAAACCAGCACTGAAGGCAATTATTACTTTGGATAAAATAGTTTCAAAGCTAAGCTTTTGTTAAACTAATTGGTTGTGCCAACTTTTTACATAGCTAGGAAACAGTTTAAATTGTCATTTTCATTGTTGAAGTTTTTCATTTTGAAATAAAGTATTTATGGAAATAGAATAAATATAGCATATTTACCACATATATCATATTGCATATTTTCCATATAGCAATGCACTATATAATGTCTTTTAATAAGAACTTTATATTAATATATGAATAAGAACTTTATATTAATATATGAATAAGAACTTTAAATTCAGCTTCAAAACCGTGATATATTTACCAGATTCAACATGTCAAATAGTTGAGTAATAACTGTCATAGTCCAGTCTTTGTGCAAAGCAGTGTGGTGATTTCTCAAAAAACTTAAAACAGATTTGCTATTCCACTTATTAATCCCATTTTTGGCTACATATCCAAAGGAATATAAATCCTTCTACCATAAAGGCACCTGCATGCATATGTTCATCACAGCACTATCCACAATAGTAAAGACATGGAGTCAACCTAAATGCCCATCAATAGTAGGCTGGATAAAAAAGAAATGTAGTATATATACACCACGGAATATTATGCAGCCACAAAAAGAACAAGATCTTGTTCTTTGCAGCCACATGGGTAGAGCTGAAGGCCGTTATCCCAAGCAAAATAGTGCAGAAACAGAAACCGAAAACCAAATACTACGTGTTCTCACTTATAATTGGGAGTTAAATATTGAGTACACGTTGACACATGTGCACTTGGAGGGTGGAGGGTGAGAGGAGGGAGAGGATCACAAAACTACCTCTCAGGTACTATGCTTATTACCTGGGAAAGTAAATAACCTGTACACTGAACACCTGTGACACACAATCTACCAATCTAAAAAACCTGCACGTGTACCACTGAACCTAAAGTAAAAGTTAAAAAAAGAAAAGAAAACTGTAAAGTTTGTTTGCCACTCTTCCTTTTGGGGCGAGGAGGTGTAGGGAGTAAATAAATGGACACAGGTAAATGAGATTTTATTCTTACTCTTCAGAATGATTCAGTGGTAAAAAACATTTCTTATGAGAATCTAGAAAGTTTTCTTTGAGGCTGTAGGATTCAATTTGCCTTTGAGTTTTAGAAGAATTTTAATAAATATATATGGCTAAGTAAATGTGCTCCAGGGTAAAGGAAAGGTGGAATGAATACAGGGACATATGAAGAGTAAAGAAGATGTTGAGGACAAATAGGTAGATTAATATAACTGGAATTAAAGGTCTGCTGGGGTAGTAGAACCTGTTCGCTAACATTTGAGAAAGGAAGGTATCAGATGTGTATTAGTTAAATGCCAGGTTGACTTTGAAATGTTGGAAATCAATGAAGAAAAAATCTAAATAATTTAGTTTAAGGTCAGGAAATGATCAATGCTAAGCTGTGTTTACATTATTTCTACAGCAGCTTATATGGGGGGTAGGAAAGAAAAGATATCAAGCTATGAAAATACAGTCAAAGTGTTACTGGAAGCAATCAAATACTATGTTGGAAATTCAACTTCCATGAATTACACATTTCCTCTCTGACACCCAATAGAGCATTCCTGTGATACACTACTTCAAATTCTACTTTAAAATAGATCTGGTTTTAAAGTCTATGTGGTCCTAGCTGTGTTAACTCCTGTATTTAGTTAGAAAGAATGAATAATACCTACTATTCTATAGCATAATAGAATAACTATAGTCAATAGTAATTGTACATTTAAAAATAACTTTGATTGTAATTGGATTGTTTGTGACTCAAAGAATAAATGCTTGAGGAAATGAATACCCCATTCTCCATGATGTACTTATTTCATATTGCATGCCTGTATCAAAACATCTCGTGTATCCCATCAATATATACACCTACTATGTACCCATAGGAATTTTAAAAAGTAAAACTGAGCATTAAAATTAAAAATTTTAATCACTCGTATCTCACTTGTATCAGCAAAACAGGGACAATTTTAACATCTCTGAGTTGCATGTGACTGCAATGCAGGTAGTACTCAATGCCAAACTACTGTTCTCTTTCTGATAAAGCTCATATATGGAAGTTCCATCCATGTAATGAAGGGGAACCTTGTCACATAGACCTTCTTTGGAAATAGCATTATAACACAAAGACAGAAAAAAAGGGTACAAGGGCTAAATTTCATTTAGTTTTATATTCATTTAGTATTTCTTAAAATTTTTATTGCTTTTTTAAAATTTTACAAAGTTATACCAAAGGAAAATATATTTCATTTGCCCTATTTACAATTTTACTATGTTATCTCATAATAATACAAACGGGAACTTGCAATCTCAAAGGTAGATTCATAATTGACTTTTCCTATTTAGACCAATATTGTTCTATCCCTGGACTTTATTTTTCTCATGTAGCTCACTTTTATTTCACTTAATAAATAATAATATTGTCACTAGAATCTGCCTGGCAGCACTATATATACAAAATAGTGAAAGTACTCATCTGTATAGTAACAGAAAGTAGATCAAAGTCGACAAAATATTTAATTGACAAAAAAATCAGCCACCATTTTCCAATTGTCACTAAAAAGTAAATTTTACTGACATTCCTTTCAGCTTTCTTTGATAAATAGAAAAACCAAGCGAGATCTTAGGAGCAAATGTAACCAATCAGGGAAGCACTGTATATCTTCTTAGATGGATCTTTGTAAACTTTGTTTATCTGGAGAAGTGCAATTTATCTACTCTCCTTCACCTAATTTTTCATTCTTTTTGACAACTAATATTAAGGATTGCTCTTCTTTCATTCCTACTTGTAATTGCTTGTTTTACTGTTTAAAAAATTTATATTAAAAGGGAGAATATTGAAACTTGTTTGTACTTGACATGATGTGTAGATGAATCTACACTTTACTTCATGGCTGGTATACAGTAAGAATAACAGAAAAATCCCACTTTTTTCTTCCACTATTTCCATATTCCTATTCATGTAATTGTGTGTATATATATATACACACACACATATACATATTCTTATTCATGTAATTGTGTGTATATATGTATATATGTATGTATATATACACACACATACACACACACACATATACACACACACACACACACACACACAGCTTGCTATACTCTGAGAGTAGCTCACCTTTAAACAAGTAATAGAAAAATGAATCAGGAGCCTACACATGGCTAAATTTGTGCATATACAAGAAAACTTGTCAAACAAAATAAAATTATATAAACATCAAAATTCAGACATCTACTTTAATTATTTAACTAAAATAAACTTTATCACAAAATAACCAGATATAGTCAAATATATAAAGTCTTATGAAGCATAAGCCTTTTATTATACCAGTGTAAGCATTCTTAAATAATTAGCTGAGTTTTAGAAAATATTCATGTGATCACTCTTTAATGCTGCTCTCATTAGATGATTAGCTATGACCTCACAGAGAAAGACACCCACTTATTGTGACAACTATTCAATCTCTGCATTTTGTTGCAATAAAAGGACAACTAGACCAAGTATTTACACTTCATAGCCAGGTACACGCCTGGATGCCTGTACTTCCCATATGCCCTGGGCCATGACAATTACCATCAATAATGGCACCTAGTTGCCTGCCCAGCTACCTGCTGTCCACAACCTCCTGGCCAGGACTGGGACACTCAAGAGCAGTGGGCAAAAGCTACAATATAGCCCACCACTGCCCTGATATTACATTGGTTTACTCATTGATCGCTAAGGTCTACCAACAGCTGCTCTCATCACCATTACCTATTTTTTAAAAAACAACAACTACGAGAGCAGCAAACTATTAGGTGACTTGCAGACTTAATAAATAGATAATTTCATGTATATCATTTATTCATTTTAATGTTAATGAATTCTATCTTTCATTCTGTCTTTCAATTTGATGAAATAAAATTGAGTACATTAAAATATTTTCTAACCCTTAAAATCCCCTGAGAATTTTATTTATTATTATTTCTATTATAAACCAAATCTAACTCATAGTATATTAGGTAGCCATTAACAAAAGTTACCTTAACCTTCCACAACTTGAACTAATGTCTTTGTATTATCAACTTAATTTTAGATTTTTGCAACCATTAGTAAACTTTGCAAACAGAATTAAAAGTACTTAAACATCTAAACACTAAACACTGTTCTGTAGCTATATTCAACCTAGTGGCAGATACTAGCCTTGTATGTAAATGAAAATTATGAAAGGAAAGGGGCATCCCAGATTGGCTAAGTAGAGAAGTGAAATGGTAGGCAACCATTTAAACATAAGTCAATGTTTAAACCTTCTAAACTATGCACATGATGAACTAAACTGTAATTCTGATATGTTTACAATATTTACTTCTCCTTTGTATAAAAGACAATGTGGGAAAATTTGTAAATGACAATACATCTGTATTCCACTAGTTATTTTTCATTTGATGTGTATTGTTGATTTCCTTCCAGAATCTAGAAATTATATGCCTACATTTCTGACTAAATATGTTCTCTGTCTTTGGTTTCTTTTCCTCATTAGTATTCTTAATACTAGTTATTATAAAAAAATTCCTGCCACATGAAATAAATATTTAGAAGTAATTCAACTACCTTTATTTTGCTATTCCATATAGTTTTTTTTCTAAACCTGAGGCAAGAGCTTTTAATTTGAATTAGAAGCTATAACTGAAGACTTACTTATTAATATAAAGCCTAGAAATATCTGAGGAATTAGCAATTGTTTTGATTAAACTATATTCTTGCAGATGAATAATTGAATAATTTTAGAGTCAATCAACCTACACAAAATACTATTATAATAATACTTTAAAGTCACACCTGCCACCAATGATTTCTAGGAAAAAAGTTTTATTCTCCAAAAGAAAATTTCTTATTTTTTCTTACAATATCAATGAAATCTACTTTGAAACACTCTGTCATATTATATAATACCTATCCTGAGATCACCTAGTTTGACAATGTGTAATTAAATAAAACGAATACATTGTGATATTTTCCTTCAAAAATGGGGCAAGATACTTGCTGGGAATCTTTTTAGCAAGGCATTCACTAAATTAAAGTGCTATGCAGTAAAATGGTATTCATTATTTCAGAAATACGTGACTAAAATTTGATCTGTTATTCTTTTTACTATAAAGAAATGTATGTACTAGATAACACACCACTAAAGCCAATTAAAAATAACTAAGAATAAAAGTATGTGTTGGTTATCAATTATTAGTATGAGTCAAATAGTGGAACAATAGCAAAAAAAAAACCACATTATGAATTAATATTTTGATTGAATTTAATTATGAGTCTTCTCAGTGTTTACTTCACTCTCTCAGCTATAAGTCTGACTGCATGGTCAACTTTACCACTTAATTGTGAACAAAGGTTCTTACTCTATAATACTTATCATTCATGCATAGTCTCATTTAATCCATGTGACACCATTCTGATGTAGTTATTAATATATCTGTTTTAAGGTTGAAAAGACTGAAGATTTTGATAGAATAACATTTTCTCCATGAACACAAAACTAGTAAATAGTAAAACTAATTCAAATTCGATCTATCTGACCCTAGGGACCATATCATAGATCAATATTGGAGTATATGGGAGGTGCTTAAAATTTTATTTTAATATAATTTCAGATAATGTAAGAAAAAATGAATACATTTTATTTTATTTTATTATGGAGACTATTAACATGATTACAAAAGGCAATTTAAGTATAATAAATTAATGTAGTTGAGGTTGTAGTTTGTTGAAATGTTAATAACTAAAATAGTAAAAAACAAATTGGGAAACAGTATATTCATACATTACCTAACAATGGAGATAGCCTCTGAGAAATGTGTTGTTAGGTAATTTTGTTGTTGTGTGAACATCACAGAGGGCACTTACAGAATCCTAGATGCTATAGCCTACTACACACGTATGCTATACGGTCTAGCCTATGGCTCTTAGGCTACAAACCTACACAGAATGTTACTGTACTGATGCTGTGGCCAAATGGAACACAATGGTAAGTATTTGTGTACCCTCTATATTTTTACTATAGAAAAGGTTTAGTAGAAACATAGAATAAAAGATAAAAAATAGTACACATACATAAGACGCTTACCAATGAATAGAGCTTGTGGAACTAGAACTTGCTCTGGGTGAGTCAGTGAGTAAGTAAGTGGTGAGTGAATGTGAAGGCCTAGGACATTATTGTACACTTCTGTAGGCTTCATAAACACTGTACGCTTAGGCTACACTACATTTATCTAAAAATATTCTTTCTTCAACGGTAAATTAACCTTAGTTTACTGTAAGATTTTTACTTTATACGCTCTTTAATTTTTAAAAATTGTTGGACTCTTGTAATAACTTTTAGCTTAAAACACAAACACATTTTATAGCTGTACAAAAATGTTTTCTTTCTTTATACCTTTATTCTATAAGCTTTTTCTACTATTAATTTTAATTTTTTTATTTTTGAAACTTTTTGTTAAAAGTGAAGACACAAACACTCACATTAGGCTAGGCTTACACAGGGTCGAGATAATCAGTATTACCACTGGAAGGTATCTTGTCCCACTGGAAGATATTCAGGGGCAATAAGACACATAGAGCTGTCATGTCCCGTGATAATAATGACTCCTTCGAGAATACCTCCTGAAGAACCTACCTGAGTCTGTTTTACAGTTGTATTTTTTTTTGTAAGTAGAAGGATTACATTCTAAGATAATGACAAAAAGTGTAGTTCAATATGTACATAAACCTGTACCATAGCCATTTATTATCAGTACCATGTAGTGTATATATTGTATGTACTATACTTCTATACAACTGACAGTGAGTAGGTTTGTTTACACAAGTATCACTACAAATGTGTGAGTAATGCATTGCACTAGGACATTATGACAGCTACAATGACACTAGGTAATGGAATATATTTAGCTTCATTGTAATCTTATATGCAGTATATCCTTGACTGTAATGTTATTATGGGTCAGATGATTGTATATTGTTTTATTGTAAGAAGCAGGAGTTTTTCAGTAGTAGATTTTATGTTTAGTTTATTTTTCATAAAAAATATAATTGTTAGGATTCCATCTGTTGAATCTCCCAAGTTTATGGAATTGGAAAAAAATTAAATGCAAATATCTGGTTTCTACTGAAATATCTCTCATGTCTGTGGTGCTGTCTTGTTGAATCAAAAGTTTGCCGAGATTTGGTGAGCTCTGATGCCGTAAAATCTACTCCACAAACCAGCACTCGAATCCTTCTGCAACATTCCAGATTTTTACTGCATGAACAACTTCATAGTTTTTTAGAAGGATTTTTCTCATAAGTCGTGTGCAATGTCTCAAGCTTGTAATTTCAGCAACTCAGGAGGCTGAAGCATGAGGATTTCTTGAGCCCAGGATCCCAAGACTGCTGTGAGCTATGATTGTCCCACTGTACTCCAGCCCAGGCAACAGAGCAGAACTTCAACTCTAAAATAAAATAAAATAAAATAAAATATTGTTCTCCTTTTGAAAATCTTTGTAGCCAAATTTTTGTGTGTAGTCCTCTGAAATAATCATTTAGTTTTTTTGTATTGTTCTTCATTTTGACCCGTGTCTTTGAAGTCTGGTCTTCCCTTTATAGGATTTAATTTAATGTGTCTGAAAGGTTTTATCATGTCTCTATAATTTCTCGTATTTACAGACCAATGCCTAAAGTCCCACTCCTTTTTTCATATAACACAGCCTATTCTCATCGATCAGTTACTTTCTTTCGATAGGCTATTTAATGCCATGCAAGATCCAACTATTATTTTTTGTGCACTTACAAAATGTCAACAGAGATGCTGGTTCATTTCATATTCTAGGTCTTTTTTTTTGTATCCAATCTCAACAGGAAAAACATTTTAGAATTTTTAACCAAGTCCCCCTTAAATATAACATCAAGAAAATTTATGCTTATGTTGGTAGTATCAAAATTTTTAAGGATTCCTTCATAACTTTATTTTTGGAAACTGGGAAATATGCTTTAAAACTTAGAAAACTAAACAACTAACACATGAATAAATTATCTACATTAAGATTTAGCTTGATTAAAATATCAATACATAATTTAGTCATGTTATTAGAGACTGTCAGAAAAATTAATGTGTCATTTGGCTGCGTAAAAAGGTGCATCTTCCGAATGACAAGGGTGATTCCATCTCCTCGTTTTATACATTTCGCAATAAACTCAACATATTATGTACTTTTCTTGATATCATGTCTTAAGGAGTTCAGAGAAATTCTGAGAGATAAATTTCAAGGGACTGCATGTCAGGAAGAATAAAATCTCCATTTAACTTCAAAAAGTAAAAAATAAGTTGAAACACAAAATACATTTTTAATGATGTATATATTTGAAAAGTGTGTACATTTTGCATTGTGTATATGTGTGTGGCTGGATCTATACACGTGCATTTGTGTGTGTCAAACCTAAAATAGAAACAATAATATCAGTGAAAGATATTCTATAACTTAGCATCTGTGAAAGACAAACTCTTAAAAAGCCTGATAAATCTGTTATCATATCTCACAACACCAGAATAATATTTCCTTTACTTTAACAAGACTTAAAATTCTTTAAGATTCCATTATTCTCAATCTTCAACCTGATTTTTTCAATGAGAAAAACAAGTTATTTTGTCCAAAAGTCAATATTATTGCTTCAAAAAGCAACCAACAGAAATCTAGAATCTGCAATTTCGGATCATATTATTTAGTATAAGGTATCTAAGGTCAATCAGACAGGAAATATATTAGCCCAGTGATATGGTTTGGCTGTGTCCTCACCCAAATCTCATCTTGAATGGTAGCTCCCATAATTCCCATGTGTCATGGGAGGGAACCTAATGGGACGAATTGCATCTTGGGGGCAGATCTTTCCCGTGATATTCTTATGATAGTGAATAAGTCTCATGGTATCTGATGGTTTTATAAAAGGGAGTTTCCCTGCACAAGGTCTCTTCTCTTGTCTGCCACCACAGGATACGTGCCTTTCACCTTCCACCGTGATTGTGAGGGCTACCCAACCACGTGGAACTGTGAGTCCACTAAATCTCTTTCTTTTGTAAATTTCCCAGTCTTGAGTATGTCTTTATCAGCAACATGAAAACAGAGTAATAAACCCAGTTATTTTGTACATTACTGAAATTCTTTCTGTTCAAGGTCATAAAATTCGTTCTTACTAGTGGTCCCTACTGCTTTCCCTGAATGACAAGAATCTGGGAACTAATTATATCATTAACAGAAAGCTAGGTTATTAAATTCGTCAGCATTTTTAATTAAAAAAAGGTATTGGTAACTAAGTGTAATTAAGTGTCACAAGTCAATGTTTGCCTCCATTTTTTACAGTTTCTAGTGAAATATTTTAAAATAGTTTTAAAACAAGTTACTGTAATGTATTACATTGCCAGTTACCTTATGAAGCAATAGGTCTCAGAAGTCAATTTAAATATGTTCGCAGTTGGCCACATGGTGACAAACCCTCTTTTAATGTCTAGTTTAATCAATTTTTTTTCCCAAACTAGTAAAACATTCTTTCTCAAAACAAGTATTTTCTATATGGTTAAGTGCTATATAGCCTGACATAAACTTTTTTCCAAATTCTATATGTCATATGACTTTTTTGAAAGGTGAGAAAAAAAATTTCTGTGATCAAAGACATCTAAAAGCAGCATATATATTTTCTTGGCAATTCACCTTTCTTATAAATACATAAATTAGCACAGAAATCATGAAACAAAAAATGTTTAACTTTATTTAATCTATTTATTCCAAATTTGTGTAATAATATGATTTTTTTAAAAAATTATGGTGCAAAAGCAGCATCCAGAGAAGTCATATTTCAAAATATTTAGTTAAAAAATACTTGCATAGTCAATAAAATGTTGAGATTATATTTTAAAATCAGACAAATCATATTTCAAAACATTCAGTTTTGAATGCCTACATAGTCAATATGAATTTGATATTATATTGAAAAACTATCATGGAAGTAAGTAGTTTTACCCTATTTACAGAAATTAAAAAAATAATTTATTAAAAAAGATTACTACTGGTGTCCTAAATAATACAGAATGCCCTAAATTTTAGAGTTCTCAATTATTAAAATTTATTATTTGCTAACATTCCCAATTTAAAATATTTCATTTAGTATTCTATTAATGTTGCCCATCTACTGTATACATTTAAAATCTTTGCATAAGTTCTCCATTCAAAGTGAAAAAAGTATAGCTTTCAAAATATGCCAATAGTGTAAAATATCAAAGTGAAAATAAAATGGAACAGAAATTTATAATTCTAAAGAAAACATAAGGATTTTCTCAAATATGTTTTTAAACTACCATTCTATATTGAGAATTACAACACCATTGTCAATTAATTTAGATAACTCAGTATGAAAACAGAAAATGTGTGTTCATACAAAAAAAATTGTAAAGTGTAACAAATTTGGATAGGTTTCCCCAAAATTCCCCTCCCTCCCTTCCTTCCTTTCTTCATTCTTTCCTTCCTTCTTTCCTTCCTTCCCTGCTTCCTTCGTTCCCTCCTTCCTTCCATCCCTCCTTCCTTCCTTCCTTTCTTTCCTTCCTTCCTCCCCCTTTTCCTCTTGCCTTTCTTTTCTTTTTTCTTTTCTTTCTCTTTTCTTTTTCTTTTTTCTTTCTTTCTCTCTCTTTCTTATTTCATCCTTTCCTTCTTTCCTTTGTCTCATCCTCTTTGTCTCTTCTCTCTCCCTTCTTTTTTTCTTCCTTCCTTTCTCCTTTCTTCTTTCCTTCATTTTTTCCTTCCTTACTTCTTTCCTCCCTTCTTTTTATTTTCTTGTTTCCTTTCTTTCTGTTTTTTAAATCAATGACGTACACACAATTCTAAAGCAGTGTTAACACACAACCATTGGGAAACTAATAAACTACTAAATTGACATCATTTCTGATATCTGATAAATTGTTATACATTGGAAAATGAGGTAGAAGCAGAAGTTTAAATGCTATTTAAATTCAGTAGTTTAGAAAAGACAAAAAAAATGGATAATCACTTAACATACTGCTTAACACTCTTACCAAAATATTAAAATTTTCTCCATTCAAAGAATTATCTATTATCAGGACTGCTTTAAAAATTACGTTTACTTAGGCTATACAGATTAACAGCTTTAGTAACATTTCTAAATATAATAATTCTGGTTATACGATCTTTAAAAACAGTCTTTAAAATCCAATTTTTAAAACAGTTCTAAAAAGAACAAAGCTGGAGTACTCACACGTCCTGATTTCAAGATTTACTTCAAAACTATAGTTTCAAGACAGTGTGGCACTGGTAAGAAAAATAGTTGCAAACTATATCTTTTTTTTTTTTTTTTTTTTTTTTTTTGAGATGGAGTCTCACTCTGTCACCCAGGCTGGAGTGCAGTGGCATGATTTCAGCTCACTGCAAGCTCTGCCTCTTGGGTTCACACCATTCTCCTGCCTCAGCCTCCCGAATAGCTGGGACTACAGGCGCCCACCACCACGCCCGGCTAATGTTTGTATTTTTAGTAGAAACAGGGTTTCACCGTGTTAGCCAGGATGGTCTTGATCTCCTGACCTCGTGATCTGCCTGCCTCAGCCTCCCAAAGTGCTGGGATTACAGGCGTGAGCCACCGCAAACTAAATCTTAATTTCCTCTCTCTTCCTCCTAAAATTCCTAAGAAACAAGAATACTACCTGGTGCAAACAATCTTTGGAAAAACAGAGCTATAGAACAACTTCTCAAATGCAAAATAACTTCTAACGCTGTGGAAATAGAAGATAACTTCTTCAACTTGGTAGAGACCATCAACAAATACCCCTCAGCTAAGATCATACATAATGTCAAAATACTGAAAGCTTTCCCTGTAAGATCAGAAAGCAAACATGATGAATATTCTTGCCACTCCTGTTTAACATTGTACTGGAGGTTCTAGCCAGGGTAATTTGGAATGAAAAATAAACAAAATTAAAATGCACCTGTGTTGGAACAGATGAAGTAAACTATCACTTTTTATGAATGACATAAACTTATATAGAGAAAATACTGGTGTCCACCAAAAAAAAAAAAAAAAAAAGGAAAAGAGAAAGAAAAAGAAAAAGAAACTACAGGATTATGAGAGCTAGTAAATAAGTTTAGAGAGGTTACAGGACACAAGATCGATATACAAAAATCAACTGTATTATACACGAACAATAAAAAGTTTAATAAAGAATTTAAGAAAACAATTCCACTCACAATAATATAAAAAATTAAATACATAGGACTAAAGTTAAATAAATTTCACAAACTATAACCTGTAAAATACAAAATATTTTTGAAATAAATGAAAGAACTAAATAAATAGAATGACAAGTAATGCTTATGAATTGCAAGACTTAATGTTGTTAAGATGGTGATTTCTCCAAATTTAACTACACATTTAACACAATCTCTGTCAAAATTGGTGATAGCTTCTTTGCTCATATTGACAGGTTGATCCTAAAATTCATGTGGATGTCAAAAAATCCAGAAAAAAACATATAGAATAAAAGAAATAAAGTACATTTATACTTCCTGCCATATAATATTTCTTCAGAGCTACAGTGTCCACGCAGTGTGATATTGGCAAAATGATAGTCATATAGATCAACAGAGTAAGTTTCAAATTCCAGAAATAAACCCGTACATCAATGGTCAATTGATTTTCAACAGGGGTGCCATGACCATTCAATGAGGACAGAATTGTCTGTTCAACAAATGGTGCCAGGTCAAATGTATATCAACGTGCAAACAAACTTGGACCTCTACCTAATATCACATACAAAAGTTAACACGAAATAAATGTCATGAGCAAAAAGCTAAAGCTATAAAACTTTTAAAATATAACTTAGGTATATATCCTTGTTACATTAAATTAGACAGTGGTTTATTTCCTATGGCACTTAAAGCATAAGAAGTCGAAGAAAACGTAAATTGGAAAATTGGACCTCATCAAAATTAAATTTTGTGTTTCAAAGGATGTTGTCAAGAAAGGGAAAAGACAACCCACATCTTTGGTTGAACATTTGGAAAATATTTTCAGATTATCTGAAACCTCTTCGTACTGGCATAAAAACAGACAAATGGACCAATGGAACAGAATGGAGAGCTCAGAAATAAATCTGCACATTCATGGTCAATTAATCTTCTACAGTGGGACCAAAAACCCACAATAGAGAAAGGACAGTCTCTTCAATAAACAGTGCTGAAAAGATGATATCCACATGGAGAACAAAATTGAACACATCTCTTACAATATGCAAAAATCAACTCAACATGGATTAAAGACTTAAATATAAGGCCCAAAACTTCAAAAATTCTAGAAGAAAACATTTTCAAAAAGCTTTTTGACATTGGTCTGGACAATGACTTTTTGGATATAACACAAAAAGCAGAGGCAACAAAAATAAAAATAAACAGGATTACATCCAACTAAAAAGATTTTACACAGCAGAAGAAACAATCAACAGACTGAAGAAGGAAGCCACAGATTGAGAGGAAATATTTGCAACCCATATGTCTGATAAGGGATTACTATTCAAAATACAAAAGGAACTCCAAAAATTCAAAGGGAGAAAACAAATAACCCAATTAAAACAATGGGCAAAGGACTTCAATAGATATTTCTCAAAAGAAGATATACAAATGTCCAACCAGTATATGAAAAATTGCTCAACACTACTAATCCTTAGATAAATGCAAATAAAAATCACAATGAGACATTATCTCAAATGTGCTAAATGTTTGTTATCAAAAAGACAAAAGATAACAAGTGTTAAAGAGAATGTAGAGAAAGGGAACCTTTCCATATGGTTGGGGGGAATGTAGTTTTGTACAACATTTATGAAAAACAGTGTGAAAGTTTGTCGAAAAACTAAAAATAGAACTACCTAATTAGCAATTTCACTTCTGGGTAAATATACAAAGGAATCAAAATCAGTATGCTGAAGAAATATCTGCACTCCCATATTCATTACTACATTATTCATATTTGCCGAGATGTGGAATCATCCTAAGTGTATACTGACTGGTGAACGAATAAAGAAAAAAATTATATATACATCACAGTGGAATACTATTCAGCCTTATGAAAGAAAGAAATCCTGTCAGTTGTAACATCAGTGATCAGTGAATCTAGAAGGTATTAAACTAAGTAAAATAAACCAGGCACAGAACAACAAATACTGCATGATCCCACTTATATGTGGAATCTAAAAAAGTTGAACTCACAGAATCAAGAGTATAGAACACTGATTGTTAGAGGCTGGTGGAGGTAGGGGGTGATGGGAAAACGTTGGTCAAAGGGTAAAAGTTTTTACAAGATGAGTAGTGTCAAGATGTGTTGCATATTATGTGACTATAGCTAATAATAATGCAACGACCAATGTAGTGTATACTTGAAAATCTCTGAGGGTATACCTTAAATACTCTCACTACAAAAAATGGTATGTGAGTTAGTGGATTTATTAATTAGTTTGAGTTAATCATTTCACAATTTATACCTATATCAAAATATCACATTGTAGACCATAAATACATATGATTTTTGTCAATTATACCTTAATAAAGCCAGAAAGGTATACTAAATATAATTAATTATAATGAAAAAAATCCTAAAACTTCACATTTTTTTCACCCAAAATTGGGTCATTAATATTTACTGTCCTGAAGTAATACAAACTTGTCAGTATTCCTTCAACACAGTGACAACAGTATTTCCTAAAATTGTTTCTGGAAAACAAATGGGTTAAACATTATATAGTTTTAAAAATATTAATTGCTGCACAAATGTTAAGTATTATCAATGTACTTTCATATCTATTAAAATGTTGGTAACATTGCTTCTATAAAGACAAACACCGAAATTATAAGTGATAATGGACATTGTACACCATATCAAGTAAGTAGAAATAAACGTATTTCTTTGTATTAAAAAAAGTTTTCCGTGACTACCTTCTCCCCTCATGATAACGTGTGTTAGAGGAAGACTCAAGACTCATTGGTAGCACTTCTGAATCCTCATATCATTTTTAATTCGTCTACTAAATTTTACAGTTTTCTTTTTACATTAGGAAAACACAAAGATAATCTGAATTTTAAAAAGTTAACGTTGAAAGGTTAAACACAGAAATAGGTAATGGGTTACAACAGGATTTTGAAGAATATTGTTGGTCAAGATAAGCATCTTCAATTATAAAGTGCCAGTATGGACAGTGATACTATTTAACTCCATAGTTGTGAAGTCCGCTGGTTTGCAGCAGCATTTCTAGTTAAGTAATTTTACAGCAGGTGGCATGTTATTCATATGTGTTGGGCATCCAGAACAAACTAAGATTGCAATAGTCTAAATAGAAAGACCCACAAGGCTTCAACAACAAGATAGAAAAACAGGGTTCGCTTGAGTGAAAAACATCTTCACTGTCACAGCTGGAAAACTTGAAGTGAATAGAGATACTATTTCAGGATCTGTCTTAAACTCCTCTGCATTACTCCACAGTGAGCCAAAAATAATAAACTGGTGAAAAGCAAAGAGTAGGATAATTGAAGTCATTATTTTGAGCATATCTTAAGTAGATATCATTATTCCCCCATTAAGTTATAAGAAAGTTTAATGAAGAAAAAAGCCTAAGAGGAAAAAATAAACTTGGCAAAGCAGAGAGAAAAAGACTCAGGTGAGGAGGCATGATTTTGCAAATGTGCCATTATTACATTCTGTTAGCATATCACAAATTATTCAATGATTGCTCATGACGATTAAAATAATCTTACGTATTTTCCCCTTTGAGACATACATCACTGATGAACACCTGGGATCTGAATGGATTTAAAGCGAATCTTTCTGAAATCCAAAAGAGCAATCTATCTTAAAAAGACATACACTAAATATGAAAGTGCCATGTAGCATTTTAATACACTCACAATTTCATACAGTAGCCAATAAATTAATAACTTCACTGGGACATTGGAGAGAATCTAAGTGCTAAGAGTCTCATATACCTTCTACGTAACCAAACTGTGACTTAACTGAAATGTTGATGACCATATACTACTGTGAGAAAGAGTTACAGCAAGATAGCTGATTGTTTAAATAGAATTAAATGTGATTTTGCATAAGTAAGTATTCTGCAAGTGTTAAATACTTGAATATTAAGAATATTAAGAATGACAGAGGAAAATAAAGTACTCCATTATGGAATATGTAGCAGGTTTGATCACCATTTTTGTGATGTTATTGGCAAACTTTTTCTCTAAAATATTAGAAGAAGACAGGGAAATATAATTATTTAAAAAATCGAATAAATAGAGATGTACTTTATATGAAACATTAAATACAAGATTTATTATTTAATAAACTAAAAATGGTTATGGTAAGTGCAAGTCAAACCAAGATCAGTTTATTCCTAACAAGCAATCTGGACTCCATTAGTTAAATATCCACTACCCATATCCAGTATAAATACAAAACAAAAAGCGATATCCTGAATCCTCAAGAATGCCTGACCTTGGGATTTGACAAGTCTGGCCTTGTGTATAGACAGGTTGTTGAATAATTAATGAATTTTATTTTAAGAACTTGCTTTTCCTGAATCATAAAATATTTTATGGGGCCTCAGGAAAAATTATAGCCATAACTTATGATTGGTTTCACATTACTTTCTTGTGTGTTTTGTTCTTTATGTGTTTCTCATTCATATATTCCATATTTTACAGAAAATCTGGCAGACTACTAGCTTTAATTTCTATTAATATTGTTACAATAATTCAAACATTATTTTAATGATATAAAAGTGTAAAGTATCTATTGTTTCTCTTTCTGAAAGGGTAAAAGTACACCTATCACTTTTCAAAATACTGTTACCACACTCATTTCCAAATTATACTGGGATACTATGGAAGTCTAAAATAATATAAAATTACCCTTCAAATATTTTAGGATTGATGAAAATATTAATTAAATTTAACTCTTCATATGCTGTTTGCTATAATGGTCAAATATTAACTGAGAAGTCACTCACTAAAACAAGGTCACTCTAAAAACAAACATAATCCCATAAACAAGGGATTATGCACTATCCCATACATAATCCGAATGAAATGTCATCAAAAATATTAACTCTATTTATTACTTTTAAAAATGTATTTTAAATGATTAATAGCATATATAAATAGGGTAAAATTTTTATGATACATGTACACATGTGAAATGATTAATTCAGGCTAATTAACATATATGTCACCTCCCATACTTATAATTTCTTTGTGATGAGAACATTTAAAATCCACTGTTTTAGCAATTTTGAAATATGCAATACATTACTATTAACTATAGTCACTATGCCATGCAATAAATTAATAGCATTTATTTATCTGTTCTAACTGAGACTTTGTACCTTTTGACTCAAATCTCTACTTCTGTCATCCACCGCTTTCCCCAGCCACTGTTAACTACTATTCCGTACTCTTACTTCTACAAATTCAACTGTTTCCAATTCTGTATATAGGTGAGATCATGAACTATTTGTCTTTCTGTGACTGTATGACTGGCTTATTTCACTTATCATAATATCCTCTATGTTCATCCATGTTGTTGCAAATGACTTGATTTCCTTTTATTTAAAGGCTGAATAGCACTTATTATTTTTTTTTTTTTGAGACAGTCTCACTCTGTCTTCCAGGCTGGAGTGCACCTCCCCGGCTTAAGGGAAACTCCCACCTCAGCCTCCCAAGTAGCTTGTACCACCATACCTGGCTGAATGTTTTGCCGTGTTGCCCAGGCTGGTCTTGAACTTATGGGCTCAAGTGATCTACCTGCCAAAGTGCTGAATAGTCTTTATGGTATGCTGTTGAATTCAGTTTGCGAGTATTTGTTGAGAATTTTCGAATTTATGTTTATCAGGAATATTGGCTTGTAATCTGTGTTTTTTCTTGTTGTGTTCTCGTCTAGTTTTAGTATCAGGGTAATAGTGGCCTCATAGGATAAGTAAGGGAGGATTCTCCCCCCTTCAATATTAATAGACTAAAGGGAGAGATAGACTCCAAAACAGTAATAGTAGGGGACTTTAACATCCCATTTTCAGCAATGGTTAGATCATTGAGACAAAATTTCAACAAAGAAACAGTGAAGTTAAAATACACCCTAGACCAAATGGACCTAACAGACATCTACAGAACATTTCGCCCAACAGCTAGAGAATATGCATTCTTTTCAACAGTACATGGAATAATTCCAGGATAGATAATAATGGCAGGCCACAAAACAAGTCTTAACAAATTTTTAAAAACTTAAATCATATCAAGTATCCATTCTAATCACAGTGTAAGAAAACTAGGAATCAATAACAAGAAAAGTTTAGAAAATTCTACGAACTTACAGAAATTAAACAACATGCTCCTGAACAACCAATGGATCAAGAAAGAAATTAAGAAGGAAATTTAAACATTTCTTGCAATAAGTAATGGTAAAAACATACCAAAACTTACAGTAACCAGCAAAATCAGTGTTAAGAGGAACGTTTATAGAAATTAACATCTACATAAAAGTATAAATATTTCAAATAAGCAACTTGCAATGCAAGAATTTAGAGAAATAAGATAAACCAGACTCAAGAAGAAAAGAAATAATGAGGATTATAGCAGAAAGAAATAAAGGTTTGAAAAACAGTACAAAAATCAACAAAAAAGAGTTGGTTTTTAAAAAGATAAACTTTACAAAACTTTTGTAGGCTAAAAAAAGAGAGTAGAGTAAAATAAATATAATCAGAGACAAAAAAAGGCATTACAAATAATATTTGTACCTCACCATAACTATATGCTACCTCTCTATAACTATATTTTTATATAAATTAAAGGAACTTTATTTTATATAACATTCCTTAAACTCTAGATTATTTTGTAGAAAAAGATTGATAATGAGAATTAAATCACAATATGGTTGTTTACATTATAATATAAATGACTTCAGCTTTTAGAATTAATAAACAGCTAAGTTTCTTATTATATGAGATTAATATAAGTAATAATTGTATCTATATATAGTAGCAGCTTTTTCAACCTCTTAAATTTATTTGTTTAAACATACTCTTTAAAATGAAAATATTCCTTTATAGGTTATATTTATTTTGTCCTGGATACAAAGTCTTTCCTTAATATATGTTCATAATGACATATCCCTATGTTATTCTTCTAGAGCATTAATTATGGTATAGTTTATTATCCATCTAGAATTGTTATAGTATAGTTTATTATCCATCTAGAATTGTTATGGTATAATTTATTATCCATCTAGAATTGTTATGTTATAGTTTATTGTCCATCTAGAACTGTTTTGTGTATATGACATGATACGAGTCAAGATTCTTTTTATGTTTCGTATCAATGGTCAACTCATCTAGTGCTATATTTTTTGAAAATATAATTCTTTTCTCAACACATTTTATTGTCAACTTGGTCATAAAACAAGTGGTCATGCATGAGTAAGTCTCTTGGACTCTTTATTTTAATAAAAAATGAGCAAGTTTTGAAAGACTATATATATGTGTATATATATATATATACACACACATATATATATGCAAAGATGCATATATGTATATACACGATTTTCCCTTTTGAATACCCAGGTGGCCTATAAATCATAGAAATATGTTTAATCTCAATTACTAATTATCTAACTTATTGTCTAATTAATGAATGCAAATTAAAACTAGAAAGAGATGCCTTGAATAACCACGGTGGGAGAAAATGACAATAAAAAGTATTGGTTGGGAATATGGAGCAATAGAAACTCTTATGTAAAGCTAAGGATAACGTGAATGCACACAACCTCTTTGGCAAACTCTTCGTCAGTTATCACAAAATTTAAAAATACAGTTATTCCTTCTTATTTGCAGGGGATACGTTTCAAGACCCTCAGTGGGTGCCTGAAACCATGGGTAGTACCAAGTCCTATATATTCCTTTTTTTTCCATCTTATAAGCCTAGTGACAATTAAGTGACCAAAAAGTCCTAGCACATACAGTGTGGATATGCTTTACAAAGGGATGACTCACATCCTGAGAGGGACCGATAAAGACGGTATGAGATTTAATCATGTTATTTGGAATATATGCAACTTACAATTTATAAATTGTTTATTTCTGGAATTTTCCATTTAATTTTTCCAGACTGTGGTTGATCACTGATAATTGAAACCGTGGAAGGCAAAAATCATAAATAAGGGGGTCTTCTGTATCTAACCTCCATTATTCAACATTTTACTTCTACAGATATACTCAACAGAAATGCATATACATATATATATTTAAAAACAGATGTACACAAAATGATTATAACAGCATTTTATTTAATATAACAAAACTAAACCAAGCGAAATATCGTTAGTATTCAAAAGATAATTAAGTTATGATATACTTATTCAATAAAAATGCATACAATAACATGGGTAGATTCCCCAAATATAAGAACGAGCAAACAAGCCAAACAAAAGAAAACATACAGTTTTTGAATTCAGTTTATTAACATTGTAAAACAGAAATAATAGGGCCAGGGGCGGTGGCTCACAACCGCAATCTCAGCACTTTGGGAGGCCGAGGAGGGCGGATCATGAGGTCAGGAGTTGAAGACCAGCCTGGCCAATATGGTGAAACGCCGTCGCTACTAAAAATACAAAAATCAGCCGGGCGTGGTGGCTCACGCCTGTAGTCCCAGCTATTCCGGAGGCAGCAGAAGAATCGCTTGAACCTGGGAGGCGGAGGTTGCAGTGAGACGAGATCGCGCCACTACACTCCAGCCTGGGCAACATAGCGAGACTCTGTCTCAAAAATAATAATGATAATAATCAATGATAATTCAATTTACTTTTCCTTTGTGATTTTTAAGGACTGGATTGTTGCTATGAGGAGTTACTGTTGTGCTTATAACATTCTATTTCTTAATCAGGCTATTAGTTATTTGGGGTTACTTCATCTTAAGAAATTCATCGATTTGTGCATCTTTATCAATGTTACATTAAATAAAATGTTCACTTTTGAAATTCCATTTGATTATTTGGTGGACAATCATCCTGAGCCCCAAAGAGAACCTTCTGTGCAACTGAAACACAAGACCCTGCTTTCCACTTTTTGTCATGATGATGGTTTATTGCCCAGAATTTATATCACAATCTATCACATTCAACCATGTGTCTAAAAGGTTTTAATAAGCATTTCTAGGTCTTTTGTTGCATCTGGGTTCTTAGGTTATTGAGCTGGCTCTTTTTCAAGTAACAGAAGTGCCCAGAATATGTCTGGTTCTGTTTTCTTTGTTTTTATTTTTTTATTTTTTCCAAATTTCACTTAAATGTACACATTTTGTGCTATTTTCAGCTCAGTAAAATTTCCCTCAATTTTGAGTTTGATTTTAGTTTTTATAGCAATCACTCCTTTGAAACACCTGTAATTTGCAGATGGATCTTTGTTTCTTCAGCTCTTCTCTCCTTGTTTTCAGCTCTTCAGCTTTTTCAGTACACTCATACTCTCAGGTGTGCTCTTAACATCAGCATTAAAATTCCCACAAGCTCCTGGTACTCTTTACTGCCTCCCATTTTATTTCACTTTTATGTCTTTGCTGTGATTTGAATCCTTCAATCTCTTGTAGATTTCTCTTTTTCATGGGCTGTCCTTTTCATGTGACATTTTTCCTATGTCATTTTAAATTTTTCCGTCAAGTTGAAAAATTTTTATTTAAAATCTTAAATTCCTAGCCTGTATTACCACTAGGATTATTTTTAAATCTCTCTCCACAACTACATCACCTATTTTAAAGGACCTAAACCTACCAGGAGCTAACGTAATATAGTCTCGCCAGTCAAGCCTAACTTTCTGCTTCTGACATGTGAGACTTTTCTCTGAATGTGGAAATATGGTGAGTAATACAAAACTTGGTCTCTAGCATTAGGCAAATAGTGGCAGAGTGATTGTTTCCAAACTTCTTACTGATCAGCAGGAATACTGCTGTTTTCATAAATCAAAGCATTATTTGCTCGTTTAAAATCAATTTAGCTCTTTCTTTTCTTAACTATGTGTAAACATCAGATTTAGGCAATTAGGTTTGATTTTTTTAAATTATTTTTTAACTGATGTAAGTTTTTATCTTTTAGGTATATCGTTTAAAAGATATCAAGTACAAATTTAAATTTAGAAGGTTACTAGTAAAACGTAAGACAAATTTTTCTGACCACAATTTACGTTTTCATTTAAAGTAATTATACTTATTGGATTGAATTTATTTTAGACATCATTAGGCAAGTAAGAAGGATTTACTCCATAGCTCACAACATAACTCCTTTATGTTGTTTCGTACTATAAAATACATTTTCCTTAAATTCTTAATATTTTTCTCAATATTTAGAAATATGCATATACTTTGTTATTTAATAAAATTCATTTTCAAGACTCTCAGTTCTTGAATGACTTAATGTTTCATTAATTATAAAAGTTGCATGTACCTAGAAAAAATAATATAGGATAGAAATTCATGAAATGAGAATTAGAAGTATTATAAGAAGTTTTATAAATTTAGCTGACCATCAGAAATAGAGAGTCTAGAACATTTAATGCATGCATTAGCTAGAAAAAAAAGAAAAAAATAATAAAACAAACAAAAACACTTTAAATTTTAGCATTTGGCAACGTCGAAATTGACTTCTATCTAAATGAGGCTTTGTACTAACATCTGTTTTTACTCCATAAATATAAACAACTACAATTTGTCACCATAAATATTTTTAAAAAATTAAAAGTGAACTATTAAATTGCCTTTTATAGTGCCATTTCTGCATAAATGTTACGATTGATTTTTTCCTGGAAATAATTCATTATTAGAATGATCAGACTTATTATTCACGAAGCAATAAATCTGAAAATAAAATAAGCTGAATATACTTACAACCTATAATAAAACGGCAACACTTAGGAAGTAGTATAGACACACGGAATCCTGACAGTCTTCCTTAGAATAAAAAAGACTTGGGCTCAAGGCATCAGTCATGATCTGTGTAGCCTCAATAAGTTACTGAAAGTGTTCGGGTCCCAGTTTTCCTCTGTTAAATGAGGTTAGTGATATCTGTATTGTGATGGTAATATAATTCTTGTGAAGCGCAATGAACAGCGTCTATCACATAAGGCAATACTAAATGGTAGATATGCTTTTGAAATCACTAAATGGATTTAAGATTGACGAATAGTATGGTACAGAGGTGTGTTTCCCTATATGGAGTTACAAAGCCTTTTCATATAAGTTTCATAGAATATATAAACAAGAAAATACTGGGCTTAAATAATTTTAAACTGCTATTTATAATTTAAAACAAATTCTCTTTTACATATTATTTGTGTTTAATTTTTAAAAGAGAAAGTGTGTACAGTTTTTTTTCACCAACTTTTATTATGAGGCACTTCTATTAATGTCAACCAGAACAGTGTCTATATAATTTTGAGAAATTCTGGTGTGCAGGAATGGATAGGAAGCCAATCTTGTGCAAAATTAGGCTGGTAATTTCAGCTCAGTGACATTTTAAAAATCACTGATCATTGTAAAGTCTAATTTGTTTTGTTATCTAAAAATGAATATAATGCAACTATCTAAAGAGTTAAATAATACTTTATAGCATACAGAACACAAAAGGTACTTAGTAAAAGTTAGTTCCAGTCACCATTTTTTTCTTTTATGTAACAAAGCTTCTTTTATTTTGTCTCTTTGTCATGTAGAACAAAAAAAAAGGGGGGGGGGGAATTGAAGAGCAAAATAATATCAAATGGGGGCATTTGGTCTGTATGTTAAAAAATATTGCTTTGGACTCTCTGGAAGATGATAAAAATATGCTCACAACTTACTTAAACATATTATTTTTATATTTTGACAAAAAGAATTATGCTATACACTATAATTTTAATGGAGCATTTAAAAGAGAAATGTTACTAAGTTTATATCTAAAATGCACATGTTCACATTTCTATTTTTGTTTGCTTTTCTTCCAAGAAGCTACATCTATTTGAGTAGCCGTCACCCCACATCTGTTAATCTTAGCACAAATTGCTATCTCTTATATATGAGATTGCATTGCCAACATTTTAATAATCAAACTTGTCTTTCCCTCAGATAAACACCAGAAAAACCATAAGGTAGAATGGCACATTTCATAAGAAGTTTTAAAATTGTAAAGATAATCAGTCCCCCAACCTTAATTAAATAGAATTAACCCAACTGTAGGCTGTCTGGCTTTGTTTGGGCTTTTCATTATGTATAGAGACTTAGCTATCATTCCCCCTTCAAGGAAGATCTTCATCTATAATCATTTGGGATACAAGAATTTCTGTGTCTGCTCCAAAGTCAATTCCCCTGCTGTCAACCCCCTGGCTTCAAAGCATTACTCATAGGCCCACCTCAGGCATCTCTTTACTCTCTTGAAAACCCAAGAAAGCTGCCCTCCTAGGATAAATTGCAAAGATTGTCTCACTGGCCTCAGGCTTCAAAGTGGACAGGGGGTGAGAAATAAAGATTTCTCTCTTAAATGTTCAATTCTAAACTTGTCAGTGTCTACTTCTTATTTCCTTCAAATTACCACTAACGTAAATATATTATGTGTAAAGTTGTCTTTAAAATTTTGAAAGAAATAGAAGGTTATTATATATTATATTATGAGAAAAAATAAATTTGAGTGTTTTACAGATATTTTTCTTGGCATTCCATGCTCAGATATACATTCTCATTATGTTTCTGGAGTCAGTTTTCTTTGTACAGGCGCTTCTCCAAATTTCAAGATAATCTCTCCTTAGATTTCTGGTAGGAAATGTTCTCATTGTGTCTTATGCTGAAGAGACCAGAAACCTTGTTTCACTTCTTTGCCTCACTGAACCAGTTTAGAGAGATTGAGTTTTCATAATAAAAAGCTTATAAGGATGTTTTCCTAAGTAACAGATGATCAAATTCATATTATATTTCATAAAGGACAAGTTATTTAAATTCTCTAAGCTTCAATTTCTCAGATACAAAATAGGAATAATTACTCATCTCCAAAGTGGTGTTGAAAATTGAGTGAACTGATGCGTGTAAGGTCTTAGAATAGTCCACGCTGTATGGTAAGCTGTTTATCTTAGTCACTGTTGTTATTGGTGTTCACTCTGTCATTCATTCATTTGACAAATATATATTGAGTGCCAGCTCTGTGTCAGGTGCTCCTAAGAAAACTGGAGAATAAGAGGAAAAAGATTGAGGCCCTGACCCATAGGAGCCTAAAGCCTGGTGAGACAGAAATAAAAATAAAATAATATCAGGTAGTGGTATTACTTTGAAAGGATATGAAGGCAGATGCAAGGCTAAAACATGCCAAACAGCAGAGTCATTAGATAGTCAGGGAGAACCCATTGAAGAAGATGTCATTTGGGTAGAAATCTGAATGATGAGGCAAAGCAATTCCAGTGCAAAGGTCTATGTGAAAAGTGTTTCAGGCATAAGGGACTGTAGGGATGAACATTCTGAAGCTTGAACAAACTTGGCTTGTCTCAGGAACAACAAAAAAGGTTCACGTGCCTAGGGCAGAATAAGCAATGGATGATCAGAGATGAGGTCATAGAGCAGCTATCAAAAGTGGTAGTGATAAATATTCATTTTTTTCAATGTCATGGAATAACTAGAGGGTTTTTAATATGGAGTTATTGAACTCAGATTTTCAGAATATCTCTGGCAGTTATGAAGAGAATAGACTTTGGGGTATTGTGGTATAGAAGTAGGTTTGTGAATTGGGCTAATTCTAGTTTCTCGGGGAAATAAGATGGTAGGTAATCCATTGAAAGTGAGAAGAATTAGTTGAATATTTAAGTACAGAATAAAAATGTTGAAATAATTAACTTAAATACAACTCACCGGAGATACATGTTAAGTATTCTGTGTATCTTTAAGGGCCTGGTCAGAATGGTTATGAAGTTTTCTCCAGCCATGCTTACCTATACCATGGGTTTCAGAACAATGTATGCTCAGAGGAAGTAAAGAGTAAGGTTTTTTTTCCAGGTGTCTATAAGTGAGAGAGGTAAGGTAAATTAACTTAAGGGTGAATTCAATCAAATTATAATAATGTTGGGCTTTGGTAATGAGAAAAGAGACCTCATGAGAAAGAAGCAACAATAATTTCATGAGGTCAGTCGATTTAAAAGTGCTGATTGAAGTAAAATAATTATTGGAGAAACATTATTAGATTATGTCTGCTGAAAAGTTTGAAGGTGGTGGTCAACAAATGAGATGCTGAAACTGGGATTTTAAAAAAATGTGACACAATTATTAGCAATAACAAAACTTAGGAAATGAAAAAGTTAATGGAAATCCATGGAGGAGTGTTATCTGCAGAAGTGCAAAAAGCAGTACTAAAGCAAATGGCTTCAATTGTAGTCATTTAAAATTACATCTCCTCACTTCTCTTCTTCACTATTATCTCAAAGATAAATGTTATGCTAAAGACACATGTTTAGAAGATGCACTTTTAGAGATGAGTGAAATTTTAGATGTTTTCTAGTTCAATCCTTTATTATACACACAAAAAATCTGAAATTTAGAAGTTGTGGACAGAGTGGTGTCCAATTATTGTTCTCAACATTTTCCCTTAACAAAACCGTACAATAGTCTTTAGTAACAATATCTGTGGGCTGAAGCGCTCAGGTTTCCAGCTGCCCTACTAAGTAGGGTAGCAATGTGAGGCATTTCTAGCCTGTAATATACAAGTAGAAATAGCAGAATGGGAAATCTGTTAAAAAGCATTGACCCAGCAGGCATATATCCTTTGGCTTTTTTCATTTATTTCTTTTCTCTGCCTAGAATTCAGAATAAAATATTTAATTTTTTAACTAAGAGGATTGAATTCATATACTAAGGAGATCAGAGCATAAAGATGGAAGGCATCTGAATTCCTGATGGGTTTTGAAGAATATGTGCACCAACTCTTCCTCTAGATTTCTTATTATATATGGAAAGTATAACCTGTGGGGTGGTTAGCAAGGGAGAGGAAATATACATTCTCTCCACAAAGGTTAAATTATTCTCTTAGTATAGCTGTGTTCTTTTCTATCTTTTGGTTATGAACTAGTCAGCTCTACTGTCAGTTAATTCATCTTCTATGGGAGTTTTTTTTTTTTTTTTTTTTTAAAGCTCACAAAAAAGGAAACAGCTTACAACTTTCTAAATGTTAAATGTTTTGTCCCATTTGCTCTGAGTCACAAAACAGCAAGCAATAGCGTAACCAAATCTTGTGCCATAGTGTAAAATGAGATTCCACCTTTTTGACTTATAGTAAGTAGGTCTTTCCTGCCTAAATTTTCTTTCTCTACATAGATCATTTTAAATTTGAAGTTGTTAACTACATGCAGCACACTACTAACAGGCTCTGAATTCATTAACAGGAATAACATAAGCTGCCTCTTACAAAATCACTCGAGTTACTTAAATAAGTAGATTAGTTTTTCTTATGTATCAAGAAGTCTTGGTACAGATTAAAGCAAAATAAATCTGATTTTACCTACTCATTCACAGCAAATAATAATAGGAATTACATGAGGAAATCATTCAAGGCAGTTCATAAAGTAACTTTGCTTCTTTAAGTCTAACAGGATAACCTGTTGCTCTGGTCTACTAAGATGAAGTTTTTTTTTTCTTTTTCTTTTTCTTTTTTTTTTGAGACGGAGTCTCGCTCTGTCGCCCAGGCTGGAGTGCAGTGCCGCGATCTCGGCTCACTGCAAGCTCCGCCTCCCGGGTTCATGCCATTCTCCTGCCTCAGCCTCCAGAGTAGCTGGACTACAGGCGCCCGCCACCATGCACGGCTAATTGTTTTGTATTTTTAGTAGAGATGGGTTTCACCGTGTTAGCCAGGATGGTCTCGATCTCCTGACCTCGTGACAAAGTGCTGGGATTATAGGCGTGAGCCACCATGCTTGGCCTAAGATGAAGTTTTACGTGAGGTAGTATAATCATGGGAGTGACAAGAGTTAAATAAACTCTACTGTATAACATACAGTAAAGTAGTTATGTATTAGGTTATACATAACATAGCCTAATCAAGGGAATGACATTCCACCATCTTCATTTTATTGGCCAGAAGCGAGTTGCTAGTTCCATTGACAGCCAAGGACATGGCTTACTGCCCTTGACTCAGGTCACTTTGCTGTGTGTCTGTCACACCATATATGCTATTTTAAGAATCAAAAATTATACTGGATTTCAATCACTCTCAGAAGACAGGATTGAAACAACAGAATCTGCATTTGTAATTTATATTTCTTTAAATATTTAATTCCTAAAGCAATTAACTTGTGATTTCTGTTCTGAGGTATGTTCAATGTTACTCTCAGATATATTTTTAAAACTTTAATTTTGTATTAGCTCATTTAAAAAATATATCTACATTCTACTTATAAGAATGTAGCGTATTATGTTTTTAATATCAAAAACGAATTTTTGTGCAGCAAACCACCATGGCGCGTGTCTACCTGTGTAACAAACCTGCATGTTCAGCGCATGTATCCCAGAACTTCAAGTAAAATAAAATAAAATAAACAGGAATTTTATGTAATCTGGTAACCAAAGCAAAACACTGTACATGGATCTACTTCCTTTCTCATATGAAATCACTTGAAATGGAAGTAAAAATTTGCAGAAAAAAGTTATGATGATACTGGCTAATAATGAAGAAATTCCCTGAAGATAATAAAGCCAATTGATTTAAATTAACAGAGAAACCAGAACAAACAAAACTATAGTGCCGGACATAAGTGGAAAGTATATTACCTTTGTTAAAATTATCTTCTTGACATGCAATGAGGAAATTGTGTTTCCAAAGAAGCTTCCAAACTCACATGAAATATGTGTAGCATCAACTAATACTAAGAATAATGTGTAAGTCCAGCCCCTTTTGGTAGACCATCTCACACATACTAAGACTTAGCAGCAGGTTCCTCTTCCCACTTCCCTCCCATTTCCAATCCACAGGCTAACTCTTCGTATTTGCTTTGTAAATAAAACTGGAAGATTTATCGGGAAATTTGAATGACAGCCCTAGAAAGAGACAGAGCAGAGCCTGATGCAATACTGGACCTCAAGGACACCAAGAAAATCAAATAAACACACAAAAGAAAAAACTTCAGTATTTCCATACTGAGAATAAATGTGCTTTAAGGCATTTCTCTGAGAGCTGGGAAGGAGGAGAGAGCTCCTGGTAACTAATGGTTCCTGGAAAGAGTTGGCAGCTTCCCTCAACGGCACAAGTAACCTGGCTTCACTTTTAGAACATTACCTGCAATCTTAACAGTGGACTACTGTTTTTGGAGATTTTCTCCTTTGGAAATTAGCACTTGAGTTGCACATTTTACTCTCAGGGATTTACACAGATTCTGACTCATAAGAGAGATCCCAAAATATTCATCAACATTTAAATATTTAAGGAAAATCAGTAACTATAAATTGAAAAAAGTATAAATTTTAAAAAAGAACAATTACCACTAAAGAAACAATGCAGAATCAGAACACTATTTAAAAAAAATAACGTTCATAAAATAATAATTTTGCTAAAAGAAAATAATAAAAATTTCTGATGTCTATAATCAAAAACTTTCAAACTCAAAACTAAAACTTCTAAGGAATGAAGTGTCATATCTAAATACAACAGGTAACAAGATAGAAAAATAAAAATGTATAACATGAAATTGGTAGCAAAAATAAGGAGTGTCATAATTATAATACTAATAATAAACATTGAAGATGAATCTATTAAGTGAGTGCAACACATATCTTTTATATTTACAAAAGAGAAGTCCACCATGAACACAACAGTTGAGCATACTGAGGCATTAAAAACTTTCACTTAAATATTTAAGTCAGAACTTACAGAAATATATTAAAAAATGAATTTACTTCATAAAACTTTCATAAATCAACAGAAAATAATTAAGATATAAGCAAGAATACAGATAATTAGGATAACATAATCAATACTTAGTATAATAGAAATATATATAATATTGGTTAAAATCAAGTTTAATTATTTTCAAATATTTGTTGTATTAGGGTTCTCTAGAGATACAGAACTAATAGAATATATATATCAGAGTCTATTAAAGAGTATTAATCCACACAATCACAAAGTCCCATAATAGGCCATCTACAAGCTATGGAGCAAGGGAGCCAGTCTGAATCCCAAAGCTGGAGAACTTAAAGTCCGATGTTCAAGGGTGGGAAGCATCCAGTATTGGAGAAAGATGTAGGCTGGGAGGCTAGGCCAGTCTAGTCTTTTCACATTCTTCTGCCTGCTTTTTATTCTGGCCACACTGGCAACTGATTAGATTATGCCCATTCAGATTAAAGATGGGTCTGCCTTTCTCAGCCCATTGACTTAAATGTTAATTTCCTTTGATAACACCTTCACAGACACACCCAGGATCAATACTTTGCATCCTTCAATCCAATCAAGTTGACACTCAGTATTAACCATCACGAGTCCACCTCATGTCACCTTGACCCATACACATCTCCTGAGATCATACATAATCTTCAAATAAAGACGATCTTTAATTTTAATCTTTAATACAATCTTTAATACATAATCTTCAAATAAGGTGATCATTATGCCTGACACAATACAACAATTCTTCATACAACCAGAAATGCATCAATCCCCCATCTAAATGCTATTACATAAAGTTAACAGCACTTAAATGCTGATACGAAGTCAACAAATCTTATGTCACACAGTAAAGGAAAAAGGAAATAAAATGAGGGTATTGTCTTAGTACAAGTGTATACATGCACGAACATGTTTTTAACAAAAGAAAACTACCTTCTTCTACTACCCATTCTGTATTCCCTTTGCCTTCAGCAAGCACCTCAGCAGGTTGTGGTTTTCTTCCTGGTGGAGTGACACAAACCTTCCTTCATGAAGGGTCTAGGACATTTGTTGTCTTGCCTGGATAAAGCTGTTGTTGAGTTTCCCATTGACCTTAATCACAGGGAATGGTTATACTAAGAGTTGTGCCAAGGGATCTCCTGTATTCCATGCGTAATCTTCCTTACCTCTGTTGTGGAGTAGTAGAGTGATTTCATCTTGATAGTCCAGGTCAGTCACCTCAGCAAACACTGTAATTCCCTTCATAGCCTGTTGGCCTAAAGGTAGGCGGAGCCCAAAGTGTCCAGGTAGCAATCTTAACTTCCAGTTTAAAGGAATTGTTGTTTTGTCTCCTGGGGAACTAAGACTAAGACCTGAAGGCTAGTAGAACATGATGTCGTGGGAATAGGAAGCAACAATGTTGCTAGTGTGTCATTAGTGGTGATAGTGAATGGTGCCACTTATATTTCCACCCCTTGATTCCTGGACTGGTGAATCCTGGCTATGGGAGAAACTGTACCATATACTGAATGCTGATTCAGTGCATACATGGCCTTCTGGAGAACTTTGCCCTCGTCATGCAAAGTATTGTCACCTAGTTGGCATTGTAATTGTGACTTCAAAAGGCCATTCCACCATTCGATATATCCAGCTGCTTCGGGATGATGAAGAATATGGTAAGACCAGTGAATGCCATGAGCATAAGCCCACTGCTGCAGTTCTTTAGCCATAAAGTGAGTGCCTTGATCAGAGGCAATGCTTTGTGGAATACTACGATGGTAGATAAGGCACTGCGTGGGTCCATGGATGGCAGTCTTGGCAGAAGTATTGCATGCAGGATAGGCAAACCCATATCCAGAGTAAGTATATATTCCAGTGAGAACAAACCTCTGCCCTTTCCATGATGGAAGAGGTCCAATATAATCACCCTGCCACCAAGTAGCTGGCTGATCATCCCAAGGAATGGTACCATATCGAGGGCTCAGTGTTGGTATCTGCTGCTGGCCAATTGGGCACTCAGCAGTGGCTGTAGCCAGGTTAGCCTTGGTGAGTGGAAGTCCATTTTGCTGAGCCTATGCGTAACCTCCATCCCTGACATCATGTCTGCTTTGTTCATGGGTCCTTTGGGTGATGACCGAGGTTGGGGAAAGAGCCTGAGTGGTGTCCACAAAATAAGTCATCCTATCCATTGATTACTATAATTATCCTCTGCTGAGGTCACCCTTTGGTGAGCACTCACATGGGATACAAATATCTTCACAGTTTTGACCACTCAGAGAGGTCCATCCACACACCTCTTCCCCAAACTTCTTTGTCACCAATTTTCTGATCATGCCTCTTCCAAGTCCCTGACCATCCAGCCAAACCATTGGCTACAGCCCATAAATCAGTATATAATCACATAACTGGTCATTTCTCCTTCCTTGCAAAGTGCACAACCAGTGCACTCCTCAGGTTCTGCTAACTGGGAAGATTCCCCTTCACTGTTGTTGCTCAGGGGTGTCCTAAAAAGGGGCTATAGTGCTGCAGCTGTCCACATTTGGGTGGTGCCTGCATAACATCCAGAACCATCTGTGAACCAGGCCCTAGTCTTCTCTTCTTCTGTCAACTAATCATAGGGAACTTCCCATGAGCCCATAGATACAGGCTGGGAAAGAGAAGGCATGGTGGCAGGAGTGGAGACCAGGGCATTTGAGCCACTTCCTCATGTAACTCACTTGTGCCTTCAGGACCTGCTCAAGCCTGATCACATATATGCCACTTCCATTTGATAATGGAAAGCTGCTGTGCATGACACACTGTATGGCTAGATGGGTTAGAAAGTGCCCAGTTCATAATAAGCAGTTCAGTTCGCATGGTGATTTGATGACCCATAGTCAAACATTCATTTTCCACCAAAGCCCATTAACAGGCCAAGAGCTGTCTCTCAAAAGGAGAGTAGTTATCTGCAGAAGGCAGGGCCTTGCTCCAAAATCCTAGAGGCCTCCACTGTGATTCACCTATGAGGGCCTGCTAGAGGCTCCAAACAACAACTTATCTGCCACTGACACCTCAAGCACCATTAGATCTGCTGGATCATATGGGCCAAGTGGCAGAGCACTTTGCACAGCAACGTGGACCTGTTGCAGAGCCTTCTCCTGTCTGGAACCCAGTCAAAACTGAAAGCCTTTCAGGTCACTCAATAAATGGGCCATAGTAACACACCCAAATAACGAATGTGTTGCCTTCCAAATCTAAATAGTCCCACTAGGCTCTGTGTTTCTTTCTTGGTTGTAGGAGGGGCCACACACAGCAACTTATCCTTCACCTTGGAAGAAATGTCTCGACAGGCCTCACACCACTGGACCCCTAAAAATTCTACTGTGGTAAAAGTTCCCTGAATTTTATGTGAATTTATTACCCATTCTCTGACATGGAAATGTCTCACCAATAAGTCCAGTGTGTTTGTTACTTCTTCCTCACTGGATCCAATCAGCATAATATGATCCATGTAATGGACCAGTGTGATACCCTGTTGAAGCAAAAAGGGATCAAGGTCTCTTGGAAAAAGATTATGACACAAATCATAAGTTGATATAACCCTGAGGTAGGACAGTAAAGGTATATTGCTGGCCTTGCTAGCTGAAGGCAAATTGCTTCTGGTGGGCCTTATGAACAGAAATGAAGAAAAAGGAATTTGCCAAATCAATGGCTGCATACCAGGCACCAGGTGATGTGTTAATTAGCTCAAGCAATGAAACCAGATCTGGTACAGATCTGTCATTCTCCAAGATCCATCTGTCTTCTGCACAGTTCAAATAGGAAAGTTTAACAGGTATGTGGTGGCAGTCACCACCCCTGCATCTTTCAGGTCTTTATGGTGGCACTAATCTCCACAATCCCTCCAGTGATGAGATATTGTTTTTGATTTACTATTTTTCTATGTAGAGGCAGCTGTAATGGTTTCAATTTGTTCTTTCCCACCATAATAGCCCTCACCCTACCAATCAGGGAGCCAATGTGGGGGTATGCTAGCTGCTAAATATGCCTATGCCAGTCATGTATTCTGGCACTGGGGGAATAACCACAGGATGAGTCCGGGGACCTATTGGACCCACTGTAAGTCAGACCTGAGCTGAAACTCCATAAATTACCTGACCTCCATAAGCCCCTACTGTAACTGGAGGACCACAATGATGTTTAGATCCCCTTGAATCAACATCAGCTCACAGCCAATGTCCAGTAGTCCCCAAAATATCTGATCATTTCCCTTTTCCCAATATACAGTTACCCTGGTAAAAGGTTGGAGGTCTCCTTGAGGAAGAATGGGAAAAACAGTAACAGCATAAATTGTCTGTAGTGTAGTGGGGTCCATTCTCAAGGGAATCCAGCCTTCCCTTTATTCAAGGAGTTGTGTGTCTGTAAACTGGCTCAAGTCTGGAAATTGATTGAGGGGCTGTAATTCCCTGTTTTTAGAATTCAGATTTGTCTCTTTTCCACTCGATCTGGCTGGTTTCTGCTTATATAGATTAAATAGGAATGCAGTAGGCTTCCTCTTGATTTCACTTCTGGGAACACTGTGATTAATTAGCCAGTGCAAGAGCTCTGCATGAGTCTGATTATTCTGAATGCTACTTTGCCATTGCTGTCCATCACAGTAGCTACACCCACCTTGCCTTTGATGGTTGAGTGCTGCCACTTGGACACTGCCACCTTGGGATCCAATTATTCCCATGGCATTTAAATTTTGCAGTTGAGTGACTGTGGTTCCCACTATTAAATCTGACATACAGAGAAGAGCAATTACAGGGCTCTTCAAAGATGCAGTTGCTGCCCTCAGAAATCTATTTCATAATGCATTGGTCAAGGGTATATCTTCTGGAGCCTCCCAGCTTGGATGAGCAGGTCTAAAGTGATTAATTCACTCCACCATCCCAATCTCCCTAAGCCTTGAGATCCCTTCCTCTACATTAAACCAAGAGAGATCAGGAATTTCCAGCTCACTCACAGTGGGCCATCTTTTAACTAATATTTCAGCTAACCAAGCAAATAAACAATTAGCACCTTTTTTAACTCCCTGAGCTGCAACATTAAATGCAGAATCCCTACTTAATGGATCCAAATCAATTAATTCAGCCTGATCTGACTCTATGTTTCTTCCACCATCTTCCCACACCATTAATATCCATTCCCATGCTTGTTCTCCATATTTCTGCTTATATAAATTAGAAAATTCAAGCAGTTCTTTTCAAGTGTAGCACACCTCATCATAGGTCACACTCTCGACCTCATCTCTATGGGCCCACTGGGACTTTAGTTACAGCTCTAGAGGTGAACAGGGATGTTGGGGGTGGCTTCTGAGGAGAACCAACATTACCTTGCCTGGCAATTGCCTCAGGGAAGGCCATCACTGTTGCCTCAGACATCATAGGGTTTATCTTCTCAGACAAATGTGGAAAGGCTGATGGCAGCATGGGTCAAGGAGGGAATGTTGCCACTATTGGAGATGGGAAAGATATTTCTTCTGGCAAAAAATGTTCATCAGAGTTTACAAGTTCAGTGTTCCCCAGCTTCATCAGGTTCCTCCCAAATGTCCCCATTCTAAGTTGCAGGGTTCCATTCTTTTCCAATCAATGCCCTCAGTTTAACAGTAGACACCTGGTGAGGGTGTGCATGCACCTTTCATTGCAGGTCAGCCACTTGAATGATAAACGCTTGTGTCTGATTTTCCAAATTTTCAGCTCTTTCTCTACAGGCAATAAGACTCTCACTCAGGGCAATCTTAGCAGATTTGATGCTTAGTATCTGCTTCCAAGGCCGGGAGTTAGAACCCCTGAGTTCATCATTTTCTTCCATTAATTTGTCTAGAGAACTTAGAAAGAACAACCAACTTCATTATGTTCCTTTGTTCTCCATATATAGTCAAAGGTATTATGTATAGAGTCACTAAACTCCTTACCTCTCATGAATAGTGAATCAGAAATGTCATATGCACTTATTTTGCATAACTCTCTAAACAGGTTATGCCAAGGACTATCAGTGTTCTGCATTCTATTAGAAGTAGAGTCCTTGGCATTTGAGGTCTAATCATAATAAGCAGCCTACTCCAGAAATTCCCAAATCAATGAAGAATTCCATCCTTAATATTCTGTTCCTTTAGAACCACTCTTGTTACCAAAATCTGTATTAGGGTTCTCTACAAATACAGAACTAGTAGGATAGGTATATAAAGAAGAGTTTATTAAGGATTATTAGCTCATATGATCACAAGGTTCCACAATAGGCTGTCTGCAAGTTGTGGAGCAAGGAAGACAGTCCCAGTCCCAAAGCTAAAGAACTTGAAATCCAATGTTTGAAGGCAAGAATCATTCAGCACAGGAGAAAGATGTAGGCTGGGAGGCTAAGCCAGTTTAGTCTTTTCACATTCTTTTCCCTGAGTTTTATTCTGGTGGCAGTGGCAGCTAATTAGATTGTGCCCTCCCAGATTAAGGGTGGGTCTGCCTTTACCAGCCCTCTGACTCAAATGTTAACCTCTTTGGCAACACCCTCACAGACACACCCAGGATCAATACTTTGCATCCTTCAATCCAATCAAGTTGACACTCAGTATTAAGCATCACACTTGTGAAAAAGTTACTAACAAAATGGTCAAATACTAAGTTCCAAAGGCGACTAGGAGGACTCCCATTTTGCTAACAGTCTGTCAGGATGAATATTGTTTTTGTATGTTTTATATCCCCACATGATTTTCTTTTATTCTCATGTTTTTTTCTGGAAGCATGCATTCCTTTATTGTTTATGCAATTTATGTTTGCATTATAATAAGAAGAATGAGACTCTGGGGAATAGGGTTAAAAAGAAAAGAAAAGTTGTTCCCAGGAGGATATTGAGGATATTGCCTTTTTCAATTTGATTGCTTTCCTTTGAGGCATAATAGGTATTACCTCAGGCTTTATTAAGAGATTATTATTTAGATATGTCAATTTAGCTCTGTTAATTTGACAATAAAGATACATTTTTGGACTTTTCCTCAATAGAATTAATACTGAACTAAATGAAGATTACTAAGAATATTAAATATTTAAATTTGAATGATACTTTCACAATTGAATTCATGATCTCCAAAGCAATGGCCTGGCATAAACCCTGCTTCTTAGAAGCTAGTTGCCTCATAAGTTTAGTGCAGAACCATATTTGAATACAAAATTTTTTTTCACATATTTTTTAACATCATGATTAACAATTTGATTTCAATGAGTTCTTAATGTAGATAAAAAGAACTCTAAATATCAAAATAAATAAAAATAGAAACTAATTACAACAAAAACCTAAATTTGCTCAGCAAAATCACTGGGCTCTGAGCATAGAAAATGTGGTTTTCTTAGACATGACAAATGTGCTTTTTTGTTTGTATCTTGTTTTCTTTTACCCTAATTACTAATAAGATGCTTATTTTTACAGAGTTTTGAGTATATAAACACAATTAATTTAGCCTAATTCCTTAATAAAAATGTGAGCATGTGGAAATGTTTAGACTTATTTCTAGAAGAAACACTGAAGGTATTTGAAACTCTTAGTAAAATTAAAATGCACATTCAAAGTTGATAAAAATGTTATGCTTATAAAGTTCACATTCAGAAAAGACTAGTAACTTTTTATGTGATGTAAACATTAACTAAAAGTAACATTGGGGCGCCTTATATGTTACGCAAAATACAGAGAAGTTAAGGTCTTGGAAATTGATATGGTTTGGCTCTGTGTCTCCACCCAAATCTCATCTCTAATTGTAACCCCCACCTGTGGAGGGAGGGGCCTGGTGGGAGGCGATTGGTTTAAGGTGGCAGTTTCTCCCATGCTGTTCTAGTGATAATGAGTTCTCACGAGATCTGATGGTTTAAAAACGAGAGAGCCTTTCTTGTCTTGCTTCCCCTTCACCTTCTGCCATGATTGTAAGTCTTCTGAGGCCTCCTCAGTTATGCAGAACTGTGAGTCAAATAAACCTCTTTCCATTATAAGTTACCCAGTCTCAGGTATTGTTTATAGCAGTGTAAAAGCATTTTAATACAGAAATTAAAAATGAAAAAACTAAGAATTTGTATGTGTAGCTTCTTCAAAAAACACTATGAAGTTTATGTTAATAGTTTTTACTTTTTTTTTTTTTTTATGACGGACTCTTGCTCTGTCACCCAGGCTGGAATGCAGTGGCACAATCTCGGCTCACTGCAACCACCTCCTCCCTGGTTCAAGTGATTCTCCTTCCTCAGCTTCCTTAGTAGCTGGGACTACAGGTGCATGCTACCATGCCCAGCTAATTTTTGTATTTTCAGTAGAGACAGGGTTTTACCATATTGGGCAGGCTGGTCTCAAACTCCTGACCTCAGGTGATCTGCCCACCTTGGCCTCACAAAATGCTGGGATTACAGGCATGAGCCACCCAAACCTATCAGTTTTTACAAGTTTTAACTCAATAAGGAATTGGAATGAAAAAAAGTGGAATGAAAGTGTTGTTAAACAACTTTACAGTTTATTACTTTACCTTAATATAGGCACATTTCTTATTATAGCATGATTTTACCAACATTAAAATTCACTTCTGTTTGCTTTTTAACTTTGGCTCCCTCATTACATTGCTACTCTAAAGCAGGGCAAATACTATGCCTTCAGCACTTGTGGTTTGTGCCTTCAGCACATATAGATAGCACTGACTATATGTTGATTGAATAGAGAAGTGGATTAACCAATTGCCTAATTTCTAATAAGCCTTAACCCCTCACTTGAACATGACTGATCAGCATCAAAATATAATATAATTATTGGAGTGCATATTATTCGTTAGGCATTGTGATATGCAATATCTGTTAATCTTCAAAAATACATTGAAATAATTATTGTTATCTGCAGTTTGTTGGCACAGAGGGTTAAGTGCCTTGCCACTTGACACATCCAGTATATATTCTAAGCAACATGATTTAGAGTGCATACTCTTACCACCGTATTGTTGACTCTTTCTCTTTCTACTAAACTTTCTGGGAGGGTTTAAAACTTTTTTGATAGTGGAAGGTCAACATGCGAGTAATTTATGATTTTTGTGATCCAAAGCCTATTTATGTGGCCACTGTGAAAATTATTTCTGCCATTTGACAATAAAATATTTCTTCCAGATGGAAATGTTAGCAGGTAGAACAGGTGAGCCAAGTTGATATGCAACTACTTGAGTTAGCATACTTTACAGAATATAATAGCATTAATTATAAGACACATCTCAATTTCAGAGGTGTTAAAAACGTAGAAAAACGTACGTTTATAGTTGACTAAATGCAGTGTTATCTATATTCATTTTGACTGAATTAAGCAAAAAGACCTTTAGGTTTTGTATGTAAAAACCTTATAAGAACACATTTAGATGTTATTTTTTATATTCATCCTTGTCTAAGATTTATTTATTTATCTGTCAAGATAAATAAGTAGTTATTCAAACTCCTTTCCCTTTTCTCTATAAAATGCTTCTTATCAGGGCACTGCATTACTACTCAAGATTGAAAATTATGGTAGCTAAGAATATGGTGGTGGTGAAGATACAGAGGGTGGAAAGAGTTTGAAATCCATTTATGAAGTGGGATTGATAGAAACTGACTGTGGATAAAATATAGGTTTTATTATTTGAGTGATGAAGGTGATTGTGTCTTTACATGTTATCCTAATGGAGAGCAAAGTACTAGTAATCTGTTTCCATATATTTTATATGGAAGCACACAACTGCTATTTATATTCATTTGTTTCTCTTCACTTGTCTTATCCTAATTAGGTCGTAGACATTGACTTTTGGAAGAGTCTCTTTACTTATGTTTTGCTTTATTTGCCTTTTCTCATGTAAGTGTGTCTAATAATGAAAAGTAAGATGTTAATTTAATCCCCTAATACTGTTCTCCCTCTGCTAGTTTAGACTAATGGTATTTGTTCATTTTAAAACTGTGTAAAAATTTCTGATAACTATATATTGAATACCTTTCATTAAGTTCTTAAAATGATATTTTTAACCGATACAAAATAGAAGAAAAATCAGATTTCTTATTATTAATAGCTACTATCTACGTTTTTAGGGAATAAAAATAAATTGCAGAAGGAATTTAGAACCATATTGTATAAATGAAGGAATGTTTGGCTTTTTTAAAAGTAAGGAAGCCATTAGAAAGAAGCTCCAAGTAATTAAAAAAAAAAAAAAAACAATAATAAAGACAAGGTCTCACTACCTTCCTCAGGCTGGTTTCGAAACCCAGGCTCAAGGAATCTGCCCTCCTTGGCCTCCCAAAGTGCTGGAATTTCAGGCATGAGTCACCGGGTCAGGCCAGCAAGTAATGTTTTATTTTATGATACTTAATAAATGATACTTATTCTTCAAGAGGAAAATGAATAATAAAAATGATATTGTGTGAGAATTTATTAGGTACTTCTTTGGTTTCTCTGCCTGTTTTAAGCATTGTGTTTTCCTTACTATTGATTGTTTCAAAAAATTATTTGTATCACATTTCACATTTTACGTTTTAGAGAAAAATATCAATAATTAGATGTAAAAGTACATCTTTTTACACAATGAACAATTCTTACACTTATATCCAAAAGTTTTCAGTTTTCAATATTTCACAAGTATTTACTCGTTAAAACGAGCTATGTGCTTTATATGTTTGTCTCCTAGAGACACTGTCTTCTCTGAACAAAGAAAAATATCCCAAGGCTATGAACCACCTTTCCATAATTATACTAATGACGTTGAATTTCCTAATGCGTTCAATCATAAAATCAGCTCCTGACTACGAGCTACCTTCAAATGAGAAACCAGTTTTCATAGCTACAAGGCAGTTCAGACAACAATAATAAATATTATAGGAGCTGGTCAAAATTTAAATTCAGCATGAAACTTTACAATTTTATATATTTCCCGCTGCTCTCTAGGAAATCTCTGTTCACTTGCAATATTGAAAAAGCAGAAAAAGAAAAGTTAGGGATTCTGTTCACTAGAACAAATTAGAAAAAGATTTTTTTTTTCTTTTCCCATTTAGTTTGACAAATGCTAATTTTGTGTTTATGCTTAAGCATTGTTTCACGCCATGCTATTAATTTTCAATTATACAAGTTAAATTCAGGTCATATTGCCATAGTCAGAAACACAGCGTTAGTAATCAGTGTCCTGCTAAGTAACCAGGGACTTATACATAATATTGCTCTTTAGTCAGGAAGTCCACATGATAGTTCATCGAAAACACACAGGAGCAAGATTTCAACATGTATTCTTTTTACAACTTTCACTGGACACCTTATTCAAGCACTGAACTAGATTCAGAGAATACAAATTGATTAACACGTTGTCTTTCCCTGCAGGCATTTATAATTTATTAAGTACTTGTAACTCCTCTAAGTCCAGGTAAACAAGCAGGCTCCAGAGCTCTGGAAAAAACGGGAGCTAGCGAAGCAGCACTGATGAGAAATAATTGTGACTTCTTATCCCAGAGCAAAAGTATTTTGGTTTCTGCACCTGTTTTCTTATCTGTTGCTGTGGGCATCCTACGAATCACAGAAATTCATTGAAATGGAGGAGGTGAGAAGTCCATAGTGAATCCTGAGGCTCACTGAAATAGGAACAGAGATGTTAAAGGTACCTCTTGAATACAGTTGTAGTTCTACAAAATGATATTTGAGTATCTGTAAAAAATGAAAAAGAAAATAAATGTATAATAATTTTAATCAAATTCATATCATCACACAATAACAACATTATAGTTTTTCACATTAGTGCTACACACAAGTGTATGGCTATTTGATAACAAACATGAAGAAAGTACAAGAGAGTAAAAATGTCAGCTTTTTAATTTCTTTCTTTTTTAACTTTTTTGCACAAGCTGGAACTTTATTTTGCAAAGTAGGGAAATGGATGCAATGGGTACTTGGACTTGGAATTAGAAGACCTGAGTTAAAATTCTGCATCTAGGCTTTGCTGAATGTTGAAATTTTGGCAAGAAATTTTGAGCTTCGGTGTCTTCATTCATAATATATGAGAAGTGGTACACAACTAATTGAAAGTGTTATATGAATTTAGAGAAATAATGGGTGCTAGGAAATTGCCATCGGCTGATGCCTACAATTGAAAATGGAAGCTCTGCACCTAGGGAGATAGGACAGCTACTGAGAAGGGAGCAGCCTTTCAGACAGAATCTAAACCATGCTACATCTAATATAATAGTTTTGTCTTGCTATTGTAACAAATTAACGTAAACTTTGTGGTTAAAACAATACAAGTCTATTATCTTATAGTTCTGGAGATCATAAATCTGAAAATGGGTCTCACTGACCTAAAACCAAGATGTATTCCTTTCTGGAAGTTCTAGGAAAGAAACTTATCCCCCCCCACCAAATTTTTGGCTTTCAAAGATGCCAAATTCTATTGTTCATGACACCATTTCTTCATTTTCAAAGCCGGCAAAATTGGCTGAGTCCTTCTCACACTATCGTCTCTCTGGTTCTCTCTTCTGCCACTCTCTTCTACTTATAATAGCCTTGTGATATTAAGCTCATCAGATAACCCAGGATGATCTCCTTCTGCTTAGGTCAATTTACTAACAACGTTAATTTCATCTGCAAAATCATCATTTGTCATATAAAATGAGAGGTTGCAGAGGTTAGGATGTGGGTATCATTTGGGAGCCATTATTCTGCCTACCACACCACCTGTGGAGTCAGTGATTGAATCTGTAATGTTCTTGGGAACAAGCTGAGAAGGAGCTCTAAAACTCCTTGTGAACTTCGACTTAGATTCAGGTACTACAAGGCAGAAAATTACATAGTTACACATAATAAACAATACATAATTTAAAATGAAATTATAACCAAGCAAATATATCTAAACTCCAAAATAAATTTATTTCTAAGACAATCAACAAAATTAGTTATTAGTACATTAAATCATATTAATTTTACATAGCACTCAGATAAAGATTTAAAATAAACTATATTTAGGATGTTCAGATAGGGGCATGGGATATAATAAGTATTCACTAAAATAGACATTATATTAACAAAAAATTACAACAGGCAGAGCTGTAACAAGAATAAGTCAGTACAAAAATAATCTAAGAAATTTTCAAAATAAAAATGGCAGACATTGACATTTAAAAAGAAAAAATAAAAGCACTCAAGAGACCAAATAATTTTAAAGGCTAGACATTGTTAAAGAAAGGAGTATTGACTAGGAAGGCAATATTGATAAATTCTCCCAGAATATAACATAGAGAGAAAAATAAATAAAATATATGAAAATCATCACTAATTAATACACATGGAATGGTACTGAAAATAAAGCTGATAATGTGATACTTCAGAAGAAACCTGAAGGAAGCAATAGAGGCGAAGACAACAATCACAGATGCCTTGATATGGCAGAACTTCATATACACGCAGAGTGAGATAATCATATGGCTGAACAGAGAGACCAAGGGGGAGAACAGTTGGCAGATATTACTAGAGAGATAAGAAGGCCAAGATTATGTAGATTTCAGTACACATTATAAGGACATTGGGTTATCAATAGAGAAAGAACTTAATTGTGCAATGTGTTTGAAGTTTTCACTGAGAAGTGATAGTTTATTTTTTTACATTTCATTGTTCAAATCAAGACATATATCCAAAAATTAATTCCAAGTATAGAGTTCATTTTTATCATTTACAGATAGGAGAATGAAAATTGTTAAAGAATAGCATTTGTTATTACCACAATTACTAAGCAATAAATTTAATACGACTGGTCTGTACATATTAATATCAGAAGTCAGTCAATATGTACATGAGTTACCTGAGTTACATGAGGAAATAAGAAGAAAAACAAACATAAATGAGTAAATACAAACATATATATAAATAAGCATATTAATTATAAATAGATTAAAATAAGATCTATGGAATAAATGTTGACATTATTTTGGAAAATTTTGCTACAAAGAGTGGTTTGTTTTCTTAGTTTTTCTTTATTATGTTTCTGAAATAAGACTGCAGTGACTTTTTTAGCAGCGCCCATCTCAGAAGTATTTTCTTTCACAGCTTATGTGTTTGATTTAGATTAAAAATAAAGATAACCAAACACAAGGTTACATAGAGTTTCTCCTGTATTTTCTTCTAGGAGTTTTATAGTTTTTCATTTTACACTTAAGTCTGATTCATTTTGACAATCATGTTATATACACATGAAGACTGTTGTATTTCTTCCTTTTCAGCCTGTATATTTTTCACTTCTTTTAGCTTTTCTGTTTCACTAGCTAAAACATTTATTGCAATTTTAAATAAGGAGGAATATCAGAAAGAACATCCTTGCCTTTTTTGCAAACTTAGAGTGAAAGTATTTAACTCATCATTAGGTATGATATTAACTGTAGCATTTTATATTTTCTTATATTGGGTTCAAGGAGTTCCCAATATATTCCTAGTTTTTTGGGAGTTTTTATTATTAATGTATCTTAAATTTTGCCCACTACTTTTTCTCCATCTATTGATATAGCATATCATTTATTTTAGTTTAATGAGATTAATCTTATATTTATCAAATTTTGAATGGTTAAGTAGTATTGCATTTCTGAAATGACTCCACTTGGCATGCTATTTAATCCTTTTGAAGTACTGCAAGATTCTGTTTATTAATACTGGATTAAGGAACTTTACCTCTATATTCACGAGAAATATTGATTTTTAGTTTCTTTTCTTATAATGTGCTTATCTGGTTTAGGTATTTGGGTAATGTCAGCTTATAAAAAGGTTTAGGAATTGTTCCCTCTGTATTTTCTGAAAGATATTATAAAAAATTGCTATTATTTTTTCTTAAATGTTTGAGAAAATTCACCAATATTTAAGCATTATGTTTTTTGGGGGGAAGATTGTTTGTTCTTAATTTCTTTAATATATATAAAGCTATTCAGGTTATCTCTTTTTTCCTTGAGTAAGGTTTGGTACTTTTTATCATTGAACCAGTCATTTTTATCTATGTTATCAAAAGTTCCGGCATGGAATTATTTATAGTATTACCATACAACCCTTGTAATTTCTACGGATCAGAAGTCCCCACGTCTTTTTCTGATATGGGTAATTGTGTGTGTGTGTGTGTGTATTTGTTCTTCTTATTATTTTAGTTTATCAATTTAATTTAACTTATCAAAGTATTAGCTTTTTTTTCGTTGATTGTCTCTATTGTTTTGCTGTTACAATATCATCACTTCCTCCTTTTTAAAAAATATTTTCTTTCTTCTACATGCTTTGGGATATATTTGCTTCTCTTTCTGTAGTTTTCTTAGGTGGAGGCTTAGGTAGTTGATTTTAGGTCTTTCTTTTTCTACAGATTTTGACTGTGAATTTCAGGATTCACTTGTCTCCCCAGAGTTTGTAGTGAGGTTTGCACTGCAACCTCAGTTCTGTAATGGATTCAGGAAAACTCACTGATTTCCAATGATATTCAAGTTATGTGAGGATATTCAAGTTCTGTGTATATCACAGGTGAAAGCAGAGGTCTCTTCTTTAAAAAAAAATGAAGTCAAGCTTACGTCCAAACTGATAATAGCACCTTTGAAATGTCTAACCAAGTGCAGTTGTAGCGAGCATATGGGAAGCTGATACTGAAGGCAAATTATATTCAATATTTTGAAGTAAAAACGTAATGTCTTCAGAAAATTAGAAAGGGACATCTATATTACTGGATGGTAAATACTGGAGTAAAAGAATGAAGGATATTTGAGTATGAAGCCTATTCTTAATGTTCATATCAAAGGCATTCATTTATTATCTGTTCATAACCAAAGACTTCTAACTTGAAAGAAATGCATTAGCTACCTGTAAGACAACTGTTATCTGTTGAAAGACTGCAGAAAGGATAGTAATCTATTCCCCATGCTAGCTGTCATGCCACTTTAATACCATAATATTAAATTTATTTTATTAGTTTTATAAATCAAATAATTAGGTATGAAAGTTCTGCTGTCTAGAATCTTCAGATAACTTTGTTTCAGATTTTATAAATTACTTAAGTAAACTTTCTTTAACAACTACTATTGCTTCCTAATACAGAGTTCACTGACTTCCATTTCACCACTTCTTGAAACATGTGAGCATTTTAAATATTTATTTGCATATAACATTTTGATGAATTCAGGGTATAAAAACATATATTGCTATTTTCTGGACATTTATTACTTTCAGATCATTTCTTGTGGCTTTCTCTGCTTTAATTTTAAAATTTACATCACAATTATTTACCAAAAAGTGTTTATAAAATACTTGCTTATACTTCATGTATTTCAGGTAATTAATACTGGGTACTAGAAAGACAAATTAAATGTGGCCTCAACTTTTATCTTTGTATGTATCCATCTTGTTGTATGATCTATCAAGCTTCTTACTACCATAAATATGTCCCATGGTTGTGATCTTATAATGAACAGTTATTAATAATATAAGGACTGTAAAATAAGAAAAAACAAGCCTGCTAGTATTTAATGTAATAAGTAGTCTAAAAGTATGGGCCTGAGCTCTTCTTTCCCGATTAAATTCTGTGGAGCTTTAGAGTGTAACTATAAGGGTAATTGTTCTCGGTTAACTATTCTCTACTTTATTTATCCAAATGCAGTTTTTCTCAGTCGTTTGCTCTTGATTCCTTTTTGGTCTAGTCAGGAGACCAGAAGTTTGACTTTTAAAAAGCGGAATAATACTACCATTTTACAGAATGTGATCGAATTTGTGCAGGTTATTGGTTGGCACGTTTAGAGGAAGTGATTCATTTTGAGCAATCCCAAGACTGACAATTACTATATTTTTAGTAAAACATGTATTTAATTAAATTACAATGTATATTTATTTTAAAATTAAAAAAGTGAAACACCTCTACATAATTATGTTAAAGATCAACTCTACAGAAGCTTGATAATAAAAATAAACATGTATTGAGCAATTCATTAAAGTGCCTTCAGAAGCACTGAGAATTTTCTGTCTTATCTCATGGAAACCCTTTAATAATCCTATGACTTAGAGACTATATTAACTTCATTTTATTGCTCAGGAATTTAAGGCTCGACGATATAATTAACTTTCCCCAAATCAGAAAACAAACAAGTATTTGAACCATGATTCACAATCAAGCACTGTGATTCGAAAATCCTCATTTTAACCATCACTTTCTACTGCCTCCCAATACCTTTTTTATAATGTCCCCTCGGAAACACATAAGAAGGTAACTTACAGCATGATATTTTGCTGGTCAGTTTTATGGCAAGTTTTGTGCCATGGTTTAGTACAGTGACACCCTCAGGAGCTATTATGCCTTCTAGGACCATTTCTTCCTATATTAAGTGGCTCCTATTCTCTGTAGAATATGCTACTAATCTTGGCCTATATTTTTAGAACTTCATAAGACTTTACTGGAGTAAGTTACTTACTTAGAGTTTTCCAAAATATGACCTATGTAATAGTAATCCCAAATAAATATTCTGCCATAAAATGATAAATAAACCACTATCAAATGGAAAATAAATACAGCTTTAAACTTGTATTTTATGATAACAGATATTCTCTAACTTTCTCCTTTACAGTTGGTTAAATTATTTATTTGTATTTTTTAAAGAGTATTTAAAATGTATCTGACAAACATTAAGCAGAGAAGTACTCACTTTCCAATATCATTACAGGCTTCTGTATAAATTTCCTTGATTTCATTCCTTCATTTGCATCATAAGCAACCACTATTCTGAATTTGGTTTAGATTATTCTGATGCATTTCTCATATTACATATATATATGTATTCTTAAACAATCTATACTTTTATTTTTCTCCTTTATATATTACGTAAATTAAATAATGGCAATTATGTTCTGCAACTTATTTATATCACTCTATAACATTTATGAGATACATTCAATTTACATACAACTTATTTATTCACATATATCCAAAGGTGGATAGTATTCCTTTGTGTAGATATGCTAAGTATATTTATCTATTCTCAAGTTAATATATATATTTTATATTAAAGACAATCTGCTCTAAATATTCTTTCACAATTTTTTGTACATATATGCAAAGTTTTCTCTGTTTTATATTACTGATTTGTTTTTCATATGACTGGCTTAATTAATAATTAGAAAGTGTCTCAGCAAAAATGTTTATACCAATTATAGGGAGTCTCACTTCACCCTCTCAGTCACTCTTTAACCCTTTTTTTTTTGCGAGAGCGGGGAGGATGGAGATTTTTGTCAGTTCACAACATATTCACTGGTCTAGTTACAGCCATGGAATAGCTCAGTATTAGAGAGTTGCAATGAATGCTTGAGTAAGTCTTCTTACTTAGTTAGTCCATTATTGATCTACACATAAACCACTTGTTTCAATTTGATCTTTGTTACACTAATGATGATATCTTGATCCTCTCTTAAATGCCCCTTTAACTTAAATATTTAAATTACTTAGGTAGGGAAAGAAATTTAGCCGTAAAACATGCATATATAGATAAAAAAGAATGACCAATATTTCAAGGGCAATTATGTCTTATTGACAACATATCACATTACTCTAAGGTCTCTGTTTTTTTGGTTGCTAGGAATTATGTAATTATTTTCTGGTGTAGCATCAATCTGGCTGCTTTGCATTACCTGACTGGGGAATTTCCTTAGAGGAAAAAAACATAAATGTAGTGGGATTACCTTCTTTTGAGGCAATTTCTTTCTTTTCTGGGTTACTTTACATTGCCTTTAAATAGTTGTTTTATAAAAAAATGTGGAGGATTAATCAAAAGAATATTCTGTACATTATATACTTTAGCTAAAGTTCTTGCCTATTTTTACTGGTTTGACTGTTTTGCAGGATGAAATTATATAAAGAGCATTACTGTCTTGCATTATTTCTTCTATCATTTGGTCAAAACAGCTGGCTTTGTTATCTCTGTTGTGGGTATGAGCACTTTCATAGAAAAAGATTTATGTGTTCCATATTTAGCATGACTAAAATAGTTTTTCACTTGGAGTCACCTTTATTTAACTATGTTTCAATTATTAACGTGTTTATACTTAGGTCTCTCTGTTGATAATAAATGTCAGATAAAAGACAGAGCATTTATGATAGCTAATGCATTCAAATTTAGTAGTTTTCTCTGTTTTGGCAAACTTTCGTTCTTTAAACACATATTTTCACTAGTATATAATACTGGTGTCGGCAATAAAGAATCTTGAAAGTAACTACCATACATGGATCACTTGAGTGGTTGTTATTTAAGTAATTTTTTTGTTGTTTTGTCTGAGGACTAGAGCTTTATGTCTCCCTTGCTCTATCTTTCCAGTTTTAACATTACTCATAAGATGAGTCTGGCTAATTGTCAAGAAAAAAAAGCATGATGTACCCCAATGCAAAGAACACCCACAAAGTTGCCTTGAAGAACTGACACTGTCTAAAGTAGACATTTTCTTACTTTGTGAAGAATTTACCTGGGAGGGGAGGTCTTCGTAACTTTTTTTGTAGTTGTTATGGGTAAAGCCTGGCTTGTTCTTTTACTTATATTGATTTTATTTGTAGCCCAACTGTTGTCAGTTTACTCCATAACTTAACCAGTAGAAACTCTAGCTTATGTGACTGTATAGAGAGTATGGGTAAATTATATTGTAGCAACAAATATAATTACTTTATCTTTGTTTTATTTAACTCACAATGTACACATATCTGTCATCCCTAGAGGGATCTGTCCCATACTGTTCCAATTAGGGAGGTTCTGTTCCCATGTTCCGAGAATTATTGACTCAATAATAAAAGCAAAGGCACCAAATTGCATACTAGATCTTAAAGGCTTCTTCCAGAAGTGACACACATCATTGGCTATGGAAAGTTATGTGGAAGGAAGTGGAAAAGGATATCCACCACAAGCCCAGAGGACAACAAATGGAATAACTATGAACTACCCTAATCACTGCAGCATTGAATGAAATGTCTTAACATACCTCATTAATGCATTCTTCTTTATTTTTTCATTTGTAAAGAGATGCTTGAGAATCCTTCCTACACCTATCATTTGTACAAGTTGGAGTGGATAGCATAAGCCTTTGTTGTAATTGATGGACAAAACCATTTGGAGTCTGAAACACTATTAAGTTTGTTTCTGAGGGTAAACATGTATGATTATTTTTATAAGCTGGTAAAGATAAATACTAACAAACATTAACAAATTTTATATTCCTCGTAAAATCAGTCTGAGTATAGTACTATGAAAGTAGAGTAATGCTTTTTTTTTGTTGTTGAGGGGTAACATGACCACATAGCTTTTATTTTGATTGGTTTGTGGCCAGTGTAACTGATTTTCAATTGAATATATATGATATTCTTAAAGTGAAATTTATCAGAAACCCACCAATGGAAGATGAAGTAGCTGTGTTCTTTAAATAACAAAACTTTCATAAAATTTACATAATCTTGCTTTATTGCAGTAAGGTATTCGGATAAGCTCAGGTTCATTTTAGAAGAAAATATTAGAAATAAAAAGTTAAGTTTTAGAGATAAATATCAGTATAACTTGTGGAAATGTTTCCAAGCCACTGTAATGAATAGAGCTAGAATGATGAAATAATAAGATATATTAATATTTCCTTGGTTTTCTCCCACATTAGATTTTAGCAATTATTTAATTTATAATCCATTATAAAGCAGCTAACCTAACCGAAAATTCTGAATTCTAACAAAGCTTACATGATAATCTATAAGTCTAATAAGCACGAGTGGATAAATCTACTTGATATATAACAGGATGTAACATTGTATATAACTCTTGGTTATAGGAGAGCACATTTATTGATGTTTAATTAAGAACCACTATGCTGGAAGAGCTCTTAAATATAACTTTACTATGCCCAGAAATAAACTTATTACCATCTTTTGTTTTCCTTTGTTAAACAACCAGATGTCACATCTCCTTCATGCCCGCCTAATTACCAAAAATACAACTGGATATACTGATACATAAAAAATAATGTGCTTAAATCACAATATTTTTAAAACTTTGTTTTATGTTTCTTTTTTTATATATTTTAAGTTCTGGGGTACATGTGCAAAAAGTGCAGCTTTTTACATAGGTATATGCGGGCCATGGTGGTTTGCGGCACCCATCAACCCGTCATCTACATTAGGTATTTCTCCTAATGCTATCCCTCCCCTAGTCCCTCACCCTCCCACAGGCCCTGGTGTGTGATGTTCCCCTCCCTGTGTCCATGTGTTCTCATTGATCAACTCCCATTTATGAGTGAGAACATGTGGTGTTTGGTTTTCTGTTCTTGTGTTAGTTTGTTGAGAATGAGGATTTCCAGCTTCATACATGTCCTTGCAAAGAACATGAACTCGTCCTTTTGTTCCCTTTGAAAACTGGCATAAGACAAGGATGCCCTCTCTCGCCACTCCTATTCAACATAGTATTGGAAGTTCTGGCCAGGGCAATCAGGCAAGAGAAAGAAATAAACAGTATTCAAATAGGAAGAGTGGAAGTCAAATTGTCTCTGTTTGCAGATGACATGATTGTATATTTAGAAAACACCATCTCAGCGCCACATCTCCTTAATCTGATAAGCAACTTCAGCAAAGTCTCAGGATACAAAATCAATGTGCAAAAATCACAAGCATTCGTATACACCAATAATAGAGAGCCAAATCATGAGTGAACTCCCATTCACAATTGATACTAAGAGAATAAAATACCTAAAAATACAACTTAAAAGGGATGTGAAGGACCTCTTCAAGGAGAACTACAAACCACCGCTCAAGTAAATAAGAGAGGAAGCAAACAAATGGAAAAACATTCCATGCTCATGGATAGGAAGAATCAACATTGTGAAAATGGCCATACTACCCAAAGTAATTTATGGATTCAATACTATCCCCATCAAGCTACCATTGACTTTCTTCACAGAATTGGAAAAAACTTTTAAACCTGTAGTTTTAAATCTTGTAAAATCAATTATGTATGCCATAAGAAACTATAACCATGGTACTGGTACCAAAACAGAGATATAGACCAATGGAACAGAACAGAGGCCTCAGAAATAGTGCCACACAACTACACCATTTGATCTTTGACAAACCTAACAAAAACAAGCAATGGGGAAATAACTCCCTATTTAATAAATGGTGTTTGGAAAACTGGCTAGCCATATGCAGAAAACAGGAATTGGATCCCTTCCTTACACTTTTTACAAAAATTAACTCAAGATGGACAAAATAGTTAAATGTAAGACCTAAAACCATAAAAATCCTAGAAGAAAACCTAGGCAATACAATTCAGGACATAGGAATAGGCAAAGACTTCATGACTAAAATACCAAAAGAAATGTCAACAAAAGCCAAAATTGATGAATGGGATCTAATTAAACTGAAGAGCTTCTGCACAGCAAAAGAAACTATCGTCTGAGTGAACAGACAACATACAGAATGGGAGAAAATGTTTGCGATCTATCTATCCAGAAAAGGGCTAATATCCAGAACCTACAAAGAATTGAAACAAATTTACAAGGAAAAAAAACCAAAAAACCCATCAAAAAGTGGGCTAAGGATATGAACAAACACTTCTCAAAAGAAGACATTTATACAGCCAACAAACACATGAAAAAAACTCATCATCACTGGTCATTAGAGAAATGCAAATCAAAACCACAACGAGATACCAACTCATACCAGTTAGAATGGTGATCACAAAAAAGTCAGAAAACAACATTTGCTGGAGAGGATGTGGAGAAATAGGAATGTTTTTACACTGTTGGTGGGAGGGTAAATTAGTTCAACCATTGTGGGAGACAGTGTGGCAATTCCTCAAGGATCTAGAACCAGAAATACCATTTGACCCAGCAATCCCATTACTAGGTATATACCCAAAGGATTATAAGTCATTCTACTATAAAGACACATGCACATGTATGTTTATTGCAGCACTGTTCACAATAGCAAAGACTTGGAACCAACCCAAATTCCCATCAATGATAGACTGGATAAAGAAAATGTGGCACATATATACCATGGAATACTATGCAGCCATAAAAAAGGATGAGTTTATGTGTTTTGCAGGGACATGAATGAAGCTGGAAATCATTACTCTTAGCAAACTAATACAAGAACAGAAAACCAAACACAGCATGTTCTCACTCATAAATGGGAGTTGATCAATGAGAACACATGGACACAGGGAAGGGAACATCACACACCAGGGCCTGTCAGGGGATGGGAGGCTAGGGGATGGATAGCATTAGGAGAAATACCTAATGTAGATAACAGGTTGATGGGTGCAGCAAACCAGCATGGCATGTGTATACCTATGTAACAAACCTGCACATTCTGCACATGGATCCCAGAACTTAAAGTATAATAAAAAAAAAAGAATTAAATACATTGCTAACTTCTTTGGTGTTATGGAATCAAAATGTTTGCAAATAGAAGATACCTGATTGGAATTTTCATGCTGAGACAATGTAGCTTTATTTTTTTTTCCCTTGGCTCCAAATTTCTAAATTTGGCTCAGAATGTATAGGTTTAGGACATTTTCGCACAATGACACTGTAATGCCTGCTAGGTGTCATTATACATTTGTTAAACCCCATAGAGTGTACAACACAAAAATAAATACTGAAGTCAACTTTGGACTTTAATTAATAATAATTTAGCAATATTGGATCATGAATTATAAGAAATGTACCATACAAATGCAAATATTAATAAAGGAGAAACTGGAGGGTAGTATAAGGAAACTCTGTACTTTTTGCTCACTTTTTCTATAACCCTGAAACTTCCCCTCAAAATCTACCAGGTAATTTTTTTAAATGTGACAAAAATTTTACACTAGAAGTTTTGCATTAATCACTTGTGGTCTACAGGTGATTAACTACAATTTAATAGAAGGCAAAATACTTATACCTTACTTTAAGGATATTGAAAATCCAAAAGTTTTTTCTACTTTCACACTCAACAATCAACACCATTACCCTGATCACCAAAATATCTGTGTGGATTTTTCTCCATCAGCAACCAGTCAGTTCTGCAGGGGACACCATCTCGGTATCCTCTTATACTATTCAATTATAACTCTGTCACTTCAGATGCCAGTCACAAGCACAGATTATAACCTGTGCATTTGGCTGACTGACTATAAATCAGGGTTCCCACAATTATCTCCTTAGGTTTGATTAACTTGCTAGAGCAGTTCACAAGACTCAGTGAAACACTTACTTACATTGACTGGTTTATCAAAAGGATATTACATAGGATACCAATAAACAACAGATGAAGACATGAATAGTGTGAGGTGTGGGAGAAGGGGCAGGGAAGGTCTTCCATGCCCTCCCTGGAGCACCATCCTCTAGGAACCTCCACATGTTCAGCTGTTTAGAAGCCCTTGAAATACTGTCCTTTTGGGTTTTTATGAAAGCTTAATTAAATAAGCATGATTGGTTAAGTTATTGGCTATGAATGGAATGGTCAACTTTAACTTCAGCTTCTCTCTCTTACTTGAAGGTTAGAAGGTATGGCTGACCCAACATTCTAATCATACCATAGCATTTCCTGTGACCAGCCCTCATCCTGAAGCTATCAAAGGGCTGTCAGTGACCATTCATCTTACTAGCATACAAAAGACACTCTTATCACTCTGAAGATTACACATATTCTCAGAGCTATATGTAAAGAAAAGGGGAAGAAGACTAGATATATTTATATATAAATATCTGAGTTAATTAATCAGGTTCATATATATGTATATATATATACATATATATGAAGCATGATGATCACACTTCCTTTCCACTATTTCTATTGGTTTCCATCTTATTATCTTCATATTTAGAATTTGACGGTTGTAATTCTGAAGCTGAAAATCATTGAAGAATATCTAGCTATCTGTAAATAAAATCATTTTCTAGGTACGAGTCAATCACAACCTGGTGAGATTACAAGTGATAGATATGTTTTTTCAGCATTTGATAAATTTAAGTAAAACTATTTGCTTTGTCTCTTTACCAAAATAAAATCTCTGTCTTAAGACACAGGGAAAAATAAACTTATAAATAAAAATAGTATTTTGAAAAAATAATTATTCATTTATATAAATTTATTTTAAAAGATATAGTTTTAAATATTGAAGCTATAAAACAAAAACTAAAGCATATTCATAATTTAATTTAAGCTTTGATAGTTAATATTGAATTTTATAATGTATAGATTCTTATAAAATATTATCTTTTGAATGTGAGTTCTTGCAAATATATATCCAAGTTTCATATTAAAAAACATATAATCAAATCTGAGGTTTTCTGGAACTTATGAAAAATTGTGTAATTCATCAGCATAAGCACTTTTTATCACATTTTCTTCAGTTTATATGATTGAGAGTGAAATGTTTCAGATAATTCAATTTTTACTTATTTATCTTAAGCTTTAGAAACAATAGCAATACAGCTTCCTAAAATGTGTTATTTGAGACAGAGAGGACAACAGTATTAATATATGTTGAATAAAGACATAGATGATTATATACACATATATACGATTAAACTGGAATCATAAAGGTAAAAAGTTTTTTGTAAAGTGACTAACTAAATAATTTTTTCTTATGGCCTATTTAACTAGGTAAAATTGGAAAAAAAAAAAGTAGTTTAATGGAATTCATCCATTATAGTTCATTCTTTAAGGTAATAAAGGTCAAAATTAGAGCAATCTCAACCAAGCTAATTTAAAAAATTACTTTCAATTGTCTACATTTAAGAAAATGGCGATATTTGAAGAATAGGGATAAATGAAGCTGGTCTGATAGAAAATTTAATCACCCTTTGATAGATTGCAAATTTTATTTTCTATGCCTAGTTACAAGTTGTCTTTTGTCATAATGGCTTGAAAGCTGAATAAGACCTAATTGAATGAAGATTGCTTCACCATAAGTGCTTTTCAAAAGTGAACAGGCCGCAATAATATTTTAATGTTCATGATTCAAACTACATTGAATGTTAAAGTCTTACTACAATGTTTTGAAATGAAATATTTTAATTTTTGTAATTTTGGGTTTTCTCCATACATTTACATCCACTCCCACATGAACAAGCTTAAAAACTATGCAAGGTATGTCCGTATGTTCATCTATTCATACGTAGGATATTTAATACTGCCAGAGCAAACAAGGTTATAAATCAGTCTGTGGTATATACTAACTTTATAAACTATAAAAATGCAGTACATACTATGATGGATACTAACATCTAATAAAAAAATTTTGTGGACTACATTTCAGTATCTGACTTACAGATAAAAAAAGCATAGTTCACTGATATCTTTGTACTATCATTTAGAAGCACCTGTACACTAACATTTTCAGCGTTATTCTTTTGGTTTTTAATTATTTTATAAAATCTAATGGTAGTTAATTGTATAATAAACATTTCTGTAACAGGTAACTCTTAATCTAATGCTTTAAAATACATAAATCTAAAATTTTATATGAAATAACTACATCTTTTCTTACTAATTTATATAACTAATTCATTATAGAAGTAATACTTTTGCTATTAATCTACATGTTTTATTGATCTGCATCCTAATTGATGAATGGTATATTGATCAGTATCTTTTGATTACATAGGCCAAATTGTTTTACACTGATGTTATTTAAGTTAAAGTCTTATAAAAATATTATTTGTATGGCCCTCATTATCATTGAAGTTTGTTGATATTCTCATATAAAACAAAACAATTATTTTTAAGAGTTAGATACAACTGCAACACAGCATTACTATTATAATAGTACCATTTGTGCACATATTGTTAATAATGATATTGATATTGGAGGTGAGATGATATCAATACCAGTGATAGTTATTTAAACATTACTTGAATTATTGAACATTTTTCTCAGTGGTTATTATATGTTCTCTCATATAGGTACCATTATTGTTCATATTTTATAAGTGAGAAAACTATAGCTTATGGATATTAAGTAACTAATATGATTTGGCTTTGTGTCCCCACCCAAATCTCAACTTGAATGTTAATAATCTCCACGTGTCAAAGGTGGGACCAAGTGGAGATATTTGGATCATGGGGGCAGTTTCCCTCATGCTGTTCTCATGATAGTTGAGTTCTCACAATATCTGATGGTTTTATACAGGGCTTCCCCCTTCACTCAATAATAATTCTCTCTCCTGCCACCCTGAGAAAAGGTGCCTTCCACCATGATTGTAAGTTTCCTGAGGCCTCCTCAGCCACGTGGAACTGTGAGACAATTTCATCTCTTTTCTTTATAAATGACCCAGTCTTGGGCAATTCTTCATAGCATTGTAAGAACAGACTACTACAGTAAATTGGTACTGCAGAAGTGGGGTGCTGCTATAAAGATACCCCAAAATGTGAAAACAGCTTTGGAACTGGGTAACAGGCAGAGGTTGCAACAGTTTAGAGGGCTCAGAAGACAGGGAAATGTGCGGAAGTTTGGAACTTCCTAGAGACTTGGAGGGCTTAGAAGAAGGGAAGATGTGGGAAAGTTTGGAACTTCCTAGTGCCTTATTGAATGGCTTTGACCAAAATGCTGATAGTGATATGGACAATGAAGTCCAGGCTGAGGTGGTCCTAGATGAAGATAAGAAACTTGTTGGGAACTGGAATAAAGGTCACTCTTGCTGTGTTTTAGCAAAGAGACTGGTGGCATTTTGCCCCGACCCTTGAGATCTGTGGAACTTTTAACTTGAGAGAGATGATTTAGGGTATTTGGCATAAGATTTTCTAAGTGGCAAAGCGTTCAAGAGGAAGCAGATCATAAAAGTTCAGAAAATTTGCAGAAAACCCATTTTCTGAGGAGAAATTCAAGCCAGCTGCAGAAATCTGCATAAGTAACAAGGAGCCAAATGTTAGTCACCAAGACAATGAAATAAGTGTCTCCAGGACATGTCAGGGACTTTTGTGGCAGCCCATCCCATCAGAGGCCTGGTGGCTTTGGGGGAAAATAGGGTTTTGTGAACCAAATCTAGGTCCTCCCTGCTATGTGCAGCCTAGGGACTTGGTGCCCTGCATCCCAGCCGCTCCAGCCATGGCTAAAAGGGGTCAAGGTACAGCTTGGTCTGTGGCTTCAGAGGGTGCAAGCCCCAAGCCTTTGCAGCTTCCGTGTGTTGTTGGTCCTGCAGGTGCACAGAACACAAGAATTGAGGTTTGGGAACCTCCATCTAGAATTCAGAGGATGTATGGAAATGCCCGGATGTCCAGGCAGAAATTTGCTGCAGAGACAGAGCCCTCATGGGGAATCTCTGCTACGGCAGTGCAGAAGGGAAATGTCGTGTTGGAGCCCCCACACAGGGTCTCCACTGGAGCACAGCCTAGTAAATCTGTGAGAAGAGGGCCACCGTCCTCCAGACCCCAGAATGGTAGATCCACTGACAGCTTGCATCTTGAGCCTGGAAAAGCCACAGACAGGCAATGCCAGCCTGTGAATACAGCTGGGAGGGGTGCTGTGCCCTGGAAAGCCACAAGGACGGAGCTGTCCAAGGCCATGGGAACCTACCTCTTGCAACAGCATGACCTGGATGTGAGACATGGAGTCAAAGGGTATCGTTTTGGAACTTTTAGGGTTTAATGACTTTCCTATTGGATTTTGGACTTGCATGGAGCCTGTAGCCCCTTTGCATTGTGCAATTTCTCACATTTGGAACAGATATATTTACCCAATGCCTGTACCCTCATTGTGTCTAAGAAGTAAGTAACTTGCTTTTGATTTTACAGGCTCATAGGCAGAAGAGACTTGGATAGTCGCAGATGAGACATTGTACTTGGACTTTTGGGTTAATGCTGGAATGAATTAAGGATTTGAGGGACTCGTGGAAAGGCATGATTGTGTTTTTAAATGTGAGGACGTGAGATTTTGGAGGGGCAGGGACAGAATGATATGGTTTGGCTCTGTGTCTCTACCCAAATTTCACCTTTAATTGTAATAATCTCCACATGTCAAGGGTGGGATGAGATAGAGATAATGGAATCATGGGTCAGTTTCTCCCATGCTGTTCTCATGGTAGTGAGGGAGTTCCCATGAGATCTGATAAGTTTATTGGTTTTATACGGGGCTTACCCCTTCACTCAGCACTCATTCTCTCTCCTGCCACTTTGTGAAGTGGTGTTTTCCGCCGTGATTCTAAGTTTCCTCAGGCCTCCCCAGCCATGCAGAACTCTGAGTCAATTAAACCTCTTTCCTTTATAAATTTACCCAGTTTGGGGGATTTCTTCATAACAGTGTGAGAACAAACTGAAACAGAAACTTTTCCATGCAGGCCATCGTCTCTAGCACAACCTTTTAAACACATCATCACACAATCGTTTTAAAAATTGGGAACTATGATACTTTTTTATTTAATATTTTATAATACCAAACTCTTGCTGTTGTTTTATATTATCTTTATTTTTTGTAGAGAATTCTTCGCTAAATTCTTTGTAATATCCTTTATGATATTTTTGCTGGGTCACTTTTTAAAAATATCCTTATTATTTCCATTTGACACTTTATTAGATACCTTCGGATATATAGGAAATAGACAAAGTAATGTAATAAATACTCATGTGGTATCACCTAGATTAAGCAATAATTATGTCATGATAAATTAATTCATTTATATTTCTCTCCACCCTCATATTATTTTACAGCTAATTTCAGATATGTTATTTTATCCATATATATTCTATTATAATTATCTATCATCTATCAATTTATCTTTTATTTACAATACCACCATCACACAAAAAAGCATTTTTTTGTTAAAAACTTCAAATATCTAATTATGAAAATTCTAATTAAATAAATCATGTATACATATGTATGTATGTATATAAATCTTAACACAGTTTTCATTTTGATTGCAATTCTTAAAAATATTCACACATTGTGATTGGCTGACATTTCTTGTGGCTCTTTTGATCTATAGGTTCTCTTTCCATGTCATTGTTTTGTTTTGCTTTTAGCAATTTATTTTGGAAGAAATTGCGTTATTTTTACTATGGAATTTCCCACAACCTGAATTTTGTGGTTCTCATCTATGCTGTGCAGTATCAGTTTTGTTTCTGAAAATGTTTAATTGTAGTTAAAAGATTGATCAAATTCAATTTCAGAGGTTGGTGTTATGTTCTTTCATCAGGCGACATGTAGCATGTACATACCTCTCTTTTCTGATGTGAGTGGCCATTGATGTTCAATGCTTGGATTTATTGATTCATTGAAAACTTCAGAATAAAGTCATAATATTTTAATTCACTTATTTGTTTTCAATTTGGTAGGTAGAATTCTTCAATAGAGCAATTATGCCTCATCGAATTTTTCATTACACTGATACTTAGTTTGTGTCGAAAGCAAAGAATAAATGCTTGATTCTTTAACTCAATTTTATAGATTTAAAATAATGAGTTGGTTTACTAGACATTTGAAAAGAAAAGAACATAAAATGTGAATATATATTCACACACATATGTATACTCACATGTTTATGAGCTGTGGTTTAGATTTGCAGTGTAAGTGCAGTATAAGTTAAACTCATATATGTATATGAGTTCATTTTTAGCTTTCACATATGAGTGATAACACATAGCATTTGTCTTTTTCTGAAATAATAAATTTATTGTGAGCAGATGTGCACTGTAAGGCATGTTGAAGGAGTTCCTAAAACAAAAGAAACATGTATCTGATCATCGTTTGTATTTATCCAAAAATGAAAAAGCATTAGAAATTTAAAAATAATTGAGAATAAAAGAACTTTTTTCTTATTTTTAATTTACTTAGAAGCACACCCATTGTCATAATGTATTCTGGGTTTTAAATAATGCATGTAGAAATAAAATGTAGGCCACAATATAAAATATAGTGGAAAATATGAAGTATATTTTCATAAGATTCTTACACCAGACACGGAAAGTAGAATCTAGTACTGTATACCAATATTTAAAATAAAATAGTATAATTAAGGATACTCAATTTAAATGCCAGGAAAAGAGCAACATAAAATAATACAGAAAACATACATCTAATAGAAAATAATTTTCAGAATGGTAGATTTCATTCCAACTACATTACAATTACATTAAATGTAAAGAGTCTCAAGACCACAGTAAAAAATCAGGGATCTTTAGATTTCATTTAACAATAGCGGAATCCTACTATAAAATGTCTACAGGAACTTTACTTTAAATATAAAGACAGATTGTTACCAGTAAAAGGTTGAAAACAGAAGGTGTATCTTATCAATAGTAATCAAAAGAGAGCTGTACTGCCTATGTTAATTACACAATATAGACTAAAGTCTGTATAAATAAAATTTCCAATGATAAAAGAAGACATTGCCTAGTGATAAGTGGAGGGAATTCTTAGCCTGTGTTGCAAACTAGGAAAGCTTTCTTATATTCTCTTCCTTCTTGTTTTCCCCAAAGAAATAAGAGTAAACTGATTAATAAGGTTTTTGATTACTACATTTTCCATATTTATTCTATGATGAGATATATTAAAAAATCACAATAATGTATAAATTTCCTTCCTAAGCCTCTCTGGAAATAATCCAATGTCAATTCAACATTAATATTGTTTAGAACATATTTTTTCAACGGGAAATGTGATAGATACGAAGAGAAAGAAGTAAGTCAGAGAAGTATGACTGGCTCACTATGTATGTTGCAAGTTTCTACATTATAAATTATGACATATACTTAAATACTACTCCAAACTATGAGACAGTATATATAACTGGATCTTCCTAATACATGTAGAAAATACAATATCACATTATTTTTCTTATGAGAGATGTTTTTCACTTTTTTCAGAGAATCAGGCTGACTAGGACACTAAGGAAACTTAAACCAAGATTTTTCTTTTCTCTTTCCTTTTTTAAAAATGTATACCGTTTTTTGTATCACCAACCTCCAACCAACTTCAGAGACAATTGGTTTTCTACTGCCAATCAAAATATTGTACTTTGTGCTAAATTTTGTTGTTATAAATATATAAAATATGTGTTATTGACTTTGGAACAGTTTTGAAAGGTCAAGTTTCATCTGTTTATGGTGTTACCATCCCCACTATACACTTGAGGGAGATTCTCTCTTGCTGATATTGAACAGAATAAAAATATGAGAGACAGGCAGTTTTAGGAGGAGGAAGATGAGTAGCATTTATTTTCTTTGGGTCTCTCCCTTTTTTTCCCCTCAAAATTTGACTATTTCAATTTTTCACAAACTCAATAATGGAACAAAGTTTCTTAATTTGTGGAATATTTATACGCTTAACATTGTTTAATGTGATCTCTGCTGCCATGTGTAGCAGCATTAAATATAGATTTTAGAAACCACCAGACTTCAAATCTTAGATTTGTCACTGTGTCACTTTGGAAAATTATACTCTTGGTTCTCTGTTTCTTAATCTATAAAATGAGAAGATGATAGTATGATTTAAAAGGGATGTTGTGGGAACTCAACGAGTACACATATATAAAATACCACATAGAATGGAATTAAGCTTAGAGTCCCACATAAGCACTCAATAAATGTGAACTATTGCTATCATGCTTAACACTGGTGAGCTCAACTGGGAAAATAGCTAGGAAAAACTTGATAGGTAGTAAATTTCTGGTGAGTACCTTAATTAAAAATGGAAGTAGGGATTCCTTATGGCTTCCTTCAACAGGCTGCACAAACATACCTATGAATAAATAAATTTTGATTTTAAACACGGTAGTTTAATCAAGATCTTATAATAGTGTAGTCCTCTTTGAGAGGCAGAGTGGTAGGAGTGTTTTTGGGGGATACGATGTCTCCCATTTTCATTAATAGAAGTTTCCCTCCCTCTACTATTTACTCATTTATATAGCTGTAGAAAAGATTTATCTCATAAAGACAGGGACTATTTCTCAGATACAGGGATAGTGAAAAAAAAAGAAGCAAAACAATCATTATTTAAGATAATAAAATTGATAAACTAGAATACCTCAAAAATGAAACCATTTGATTATAAAACTGTTTACTTATATGTCAAGATGTAAGTTAAACATATTAAAAAGCAAAGCATTAGCTTCATATGCATCACTAAATTCCAAGGAATAATATAATGGAAATTACCTCATCTACCAAACGACTAAAATACAGCATAGTATTTCTAAAACAAAAGGATGCTACTTAACTAAAGAAAAATAAACCAAAAATTTTTCAAAGCAAAAAATACTTTGAATAAGGGTTTGAATAACTGGAAAGATGTATCCTTTAGGAAAGGAAAAAGAGGGAGGGAAAGGAAAAGGAGGAAGTGGAGGAAGAGAAGAAGAAGGTAAGAAGGAGAAAATATCTTTTTGTATAAATCAATATTTAGTTAGAAGACAAAAAGTACACAGTAATTAGAAGACAGGAACTTTTATATAAAGAAATATTAACCATATTCCTGAGATTGGTTATTAAGACTGAATAAAAGAAAAAAAAAAGGATTCTAAAAATTTCTCCAAGGCTTAAGAAAGGAAAACAGTTGGAAGGAAGCTCTCTTCCTCAAAACTGTAATTCAGCCATCATTGGAGGGTATGTTACTGCAGCCTACTAAATGGCAGAGAAGTTGCAGGATTGCCTTGGTGGTCTGAATGTATACACAGTGTTGGACTGAGCCCGGTGAGGAGGGAGCTGTGGACAGGGATTGAACCTAGAAGCTCCTCATTAGTGTGACATCCAACTGAGGCTGAAGCATGGGTAACTGTGGTTGGGTCTGTCAATCAAAACATCACCCACTGGGATGCTATCTGACTAAAGGTAATGGACAAGGAGCTGGAGACTGGCCAGCAAACATAAAGCCCTTATGAGGATGCTGGCAGGTCAAAGCTGGCAGTCAGAAATCCTCAATCAGCTCATTGTAAATAGTTGAGTTTGGTCAACGGGGAACTGTAGACCAGGACTGGCAAGGAGGTAACCGTCTGTTGGGTGTCACTGGGTCAAAACAGGCAAAAGGAGACCTGCAAGCCAGGAAACCCCATCTGGGAAGCTGGGTGGCAAAGGGTGATGAGGCAGAGAACCCAGAGGGTAAGTGGCAAGCTATAAGCTGAGCACTGCTGGGGTCTCTGTTAATTGGTGGGTGCTTTACAACACAGGAACAAGCCAACACAGCATACACAAAATGGAAAGAAAACTTCTCTTCTTATCTTTTCCAGGGTCCTTCTATCACTCTTTACTGACAAAGCTTAGCATTGTGATAACTGACAAAGGAGAAATGCTGTAGTATCATAAGCAGGAGAAGCAAAGGTCAGCTTGGAGCTGGGAGGCAATAAATTAATTAATAGGCACAATTTTGAGTGTCAATTATGTTCAAATTGATTTGTAGATTTAAAGCAATTGCAACTAAATCCAAATTTGATTTTGAGAGAATTTGTCAAAAATATATTCGTGTAAATCTGAAATGACAGGTTTAAATAAGAGTTCAAGGAGCCCCAAAACTCTGCAAATGGGATGCGGTGCAATCCTGGTAATCAGGGCTCCAGGCTTCTTCAACCAGAGCAGCTCTGCTTTCATCTGCTCTATACTTTTGAGTGCTGCACAGGCTTAGTTTGAAGGACTCTGCTATCAAATGAAAGCATTTGAAAAGCATATTCTGCAAAGTCTAAGCAGTGGAAAAATAAGATAAAAAAGAAAAATAAGGTATTAGAGTTAGCAATCACCAACATTTACAATTACTCTAGGCTAAATATTCAAATATTTATTCAAATATAAATAGATTGCCATGGAAAACTGATTGCTTATTATAGACGCAATTATAATAAACAATTTGATGTATGTTACAAGTGGCAACTCAAATCAAAAGAAAAATGTTTATTTTTCAACAAAGGGTGTTGGTATGCTTGAAAAAGCTATTCTAAAAACAAAGTGTCAATTTATATTCTTACATCACTTATAAAAATAAATTCCAGATGGAGTAAAGAGTAAAAAACAAATTTAAAAACCCTATGAAAGTTTAAAAAATGGATAGTTATCAAACCTAGAATGTGGGTAGAATTTATAACATCAGAAGAAATAGATGTACATACTAGGCAAATATGTACATATGTCCCCAAATATTAAACATTTTTAATATCAAAATGTGAGTAAATAAGCAAAGTCTTTTTGCAACTCCAAAAAAGAAAAGGTCTATATATTTCAAGTGATTTCCATAAAAAAAAAGGTGGCAAATCACGGATAATTCTAAAACCAAAATAAATAAGTGACTATTACTAGACTCCTCACAAAGAACTGTTAGAAGTGACTAACAGAGATGCTAATAAAACTTTATAATGATAATCAAAATAATTATAATTAAATCAGTATTTCTAAGTATATAAAATATCCTAACTTAATTACCTAGGAAAATCTACTGTTCTAAATGCTCGCTACATTAGGTGCAGTAATTAATTTCTGTCAAAAATCTAGCTGAGATGAATATACAAGCATGTAACTATTAAAATTATTTCAGAAAGTTGAATGGAAAATGCTGGTCCTCAACTATAAAAAATATAGTACTCTAAAATTATCAAATGTGGAGGGACATTTTGCTACATTTCTACTGAAGAATTTCACAAGCATGAAAGATTTATAGGCCAATGTCAAGGAAATTTCGCTAGAGTTAGATGGAACTGAACCTGGAATAAAACATGGGTTTGTAGTCATAGAGTAGTAACCAAGATATACCAAGAGGAATAAATAGCACTAGCAAAGGTTATAAGACAGGAGAGTAAAGATATAATTTGGCTATGGTAAAAAGAAGACAGAAAATATGAATTCTGGAGCAGATTACAGAGTGCTTTGTAAAGTCAGTCTAGAGGATGTAGATTTTACTATAGTAAGCCTAATGCAACATCAGTATGTCTGATGAATCTCATGGGAAAGAGACTAGAAATAGATTACAAATGAGATGGTTGACGTAGTTTAAGTTAGAGTTAATATATGCCTATAAAAATACAGTGAAAATTTATATGTGAAGAAATAAACTTATGAGTAAAACCTTTTCTAATTGATTAGAATCAAGGGGAAAGGGAGAGTAGATGTTAACAAAAATTCCAATCATTTTTCAATCTTTTGTGGCAAAAAAAAAAAAAGCCACTAACTATGGCAAGGAATACTAAAGGGGTGTTGATATTAAGGACAAATAATGGGTTTGATTTTAGACTTGCAGTGGAATGGGGAAACAAAATAATTAAGTAAAACTTTTTATAAGTAATGGTCTGATCAAGGACCCAGGAGGGAGGTTAAGAATATGTAGGCTCAGTATGCAGGGGTTAAAATTAGGTACTAAACTGAAATTTATTATTTATTCATCTTCCTACAAAGAAACATTTTTAAAAAGGAATTTCTTTGTTTCTTTCTTTCTTTCTTTTCTTTCTTTCTTTCCTTTCCTTCCTTTCTTTCTTCCTTCCTTCCTTCCTTCTTTCCTTCCTTCCTTCCTTCCTTCCTTCCTTCCTTCCTTCCTCTATCTCTCTCTCTTTCTTTCTTTTCTTTGATTACGGAGTCTCGCTCTGTCACCAGGCTGGTGTTCAGTGCCATGATCTCGGCTCACTGCAACCTCTGCCTCCCAGGTTCAAGCGATTCTCCTGCCTCAACTTCCTGAGTAGCTGGGACTACAGCTTCCTGAGTAGCTGGGACTACACCACACCCAACTAATTTTTGTACTTTTAGTAGAGACGGGGTTTCACAATGTCGGCCAGGATGGTCTCGATCTCTTGACCTCATGATCCGCCAGCCTCGGCCTCCCGAAGTGCTGGGATTACAGGCATGAGCCACTGTGCCTAGCCTAAGAAAGGAATTTCATGTAGTGTCCATTTAGACCTCTGAAATTAGTCAGAGAAAACAAAATAATTTTAAGAGTATTTTGTGTATTAAGGTTGGTGGGAAAAGCTGGCAGGGAATTCCTACAATTGTCTTTCTCATAAACCCATTCTCTCTCTCTCTCTCTTCTTTCTCTCTCCAATTCAGCCTAGCTTAACCTTGGGAAATTAATTCCTCATTTATCCAAATTTTTACCCGGCTCACTGCTATGGGCTAAATGTTTGTGTTTCCCAAAAATTAAGTAGTGGTACCAGCTAAAATATACCTAGGTATTATTCTAGCCTTGGAAACCAATTAAGATATTATTAGTGGTCTAAACTAAAATTTTTCATAAGAGGAATCTATTGGTGACAGATACTATTCGAGGTCATGGACCTTACTATACCTGCCACATAATTGTATTCTAAATTGTTTATTGGAGAAAGACAAGATGTGCAAAGTAGAAATTCTACTCCCTTTCCAGGATTCTCTCTCCTGTGGTGATTCCCACCCTATACCCTAATGGCATAAAGTCTTTCCTGCTCTCCCTTATCTGTGATTGACATATCCAAGTATCTTATCTCCCAGTTTCCTTTCAAAACTCAACCAGAGGAATGCAGGACTAAATTATTGTTCATTAGATGATGTTGTTATAACAGTATGGGGGCCAGGGTGATTCAGAGGTCAGAAAGTTCAAAGATAATAGATGGACTTGGAGAATAGAAGCCATTTATAGGCAGAAATTTGTAGAAATGTGAAGCGAATTGAAGAAGATGGGTGACCTTGTATTGGTCACAGAAAGCAAACTGTTGAAGAATGGAGTTAGACCCTGAGGAGAAACTCAAGACTGTTCTCAACACTCCAGCAGCACATAACTCCACATATCAATCAGCAGCAGTGCGATCATTTAACAGCATTCTAAAAATCAATGTGCTAGTTTTTAAGGTGTCTATCAAGCTAATAAAGTAAGGAGCAATGCTTTCAGCTCTTTTGATTTGTTTTCATCACCTTTGCTTGCATTGCCTTGTCCTGAATTGCCCTTTTCTTCTTCTTTTCTTTTCCATTCATTTTCTTTTCTTTAGTGCTTGAGTGGGTACAGATATTTCTGTGCGTATGTGTTTGTGTCTTTCAAGATGTCCCTGTTATTTTTTCTGTAGGACTTCTTAGGACAGACATTAAGGTTGATACTTGCCTTTGAGAGCAGCCTAGTCCTCCTTCTGTTTGTATAACCCTATCGTTTACTATTCTGCTCTGTCACTGAAATTCATAATGGATTTTCAGTACAAATATTGCTTTGTGGCTTTGGGGATAGAAGTAGATTGATTGGAATTAATCATTGCTAATAAATAGCAACTGAAACAATTTTAAGTGTTCCTAACTACTTCTGGAAGAAACTACCAAACAATGCAGATACTCAATATATATTTGATTAAATAGATATGAGCTGTTTTCTCTATAGAGAATAGTTTACAAAAACTTTTGTAGAAAATAAAATATACATCATTTTATTATTTAATGTCAAGAAACGCTGTTGTTCTGTTGAAATAATATATGATTTTAATGGATTTCTTTCCTTCTTTATTTTTCTCTTTATTCCATCCCTCCCTCCCTTCCTTCCTTCTTCCTTCCTTCCCTTCTTCTCTACCTCCCCTCCTCCCTCTCTTTCTCTCACATTTCCTTCCTCCCTTTTTCCCTCCCTTCCTCCTTCTCTTCTTTCCTTTCTTTCTTTAACTGTCTTTCTTTCTCTTTCTCTCTACATCCACCAATCCTTTTCATACTTCTGTTTTACCTGTGCTGGGTGTGTGTGTATATTTTATGCAATTTTATTACATGTGTTCATATATTCACCACTACACTTCAGATATAGAAAATCACCCTCACTATTTGAGTTTGTTTGGCATCCTATAACAAAATACCATAACTGAGTAGCTTATACACAGCGTAAGTTTATTACTTACAGTTCTGGAGGCTGAGCAGTCCAAGATCAGGGTGTCTGCATGGTTGAGTTCTGGTGAGGGCCCTCTGCTGGATTGCAGACTGCTGATTGTTTTCTCTGCCCTCACGGCTCTCTTGGGCCTCTTTTATAAGGGGAACAATCTCATTCATGAGTGCAGAGCCTTCGTAGCCTAATCACCTCGCAAAGGCCCCACTTTCTAATACTGTCACCTTGGTGATCAGGACTAACATATGAATTTGTGGCGACATAAACTCTCAGACCATGGCAATCCCCGTAAATATTCCTCTTATTTATTTTTATAACAACCACCTCCTTTCTGTATACTTACTCAAACACTAATCTTTTCTAAATGTTATCTAAATGAAATCATACAGTATGTAATAGTATGCAACTTTTAGGAATTGGCTTTAAAAACTCAGCATAATTTTCTTGAGATTAATTAAAATTTTTGTGCAGATCACTAATTCATTCATTTTTATTGCTGGGTAGTATTCCGTGGTATGGATGTACCACAGTTTATCGATTTATCTGTTGAAAGACATCTAGGTAGTTTACTTTATATGCCGCTATGAAGAAAGCTATTAAGAACATTGGTATGCAGGCTTTTTTGTGAATGAATAGAACGTTTCCTTTCTCTTAGATAAATGCCCAAGAGTTCAATAGGTGAGCCTTACAGAAGTTGGATGTTTAGTTTTATAAGACATGACTACAATATTTTACAGAATGCTTATGCCCTTTTTACATACCCATCAGAAATGTATGAGTAATCAAGCGTCTTCACATCCTTGCTTCATTTAGTGTTGTTACCAATTTTATTTTAGCAATTCAGGTAAGTTTGTAGAATTACATCACATTATGGGTCTAAGGTGCATTTCACTAATGGCTGATAACATTGAATGGGTTTTCCAGCTGCTCATTTACCATCTGTATATTCTGTTTGGTGTAATGTCTCTTCATAAATTTTTCCCAGATTCTACTTGATTTGTTTTATAATACGGAGTTTTCACAATTCTTTATATTTTCTAGGAATTAGTACATTATTAGATATAGTGTTTGCAAATATTTTATACCTGCGTATAGTTTTTCTTTTTATCTTCTTATTGGGATCTTTTATAAAGCAAAAGTTTTTAATTTTGATGAAGTTCAATTTTTTCTTGTATGGATTGTGTTTTGGTGTCAAGTCTAATGACTTTTTGCCTAGCTATAGATCCCAAAGCTGTTCTCCTATGATTTTTTTTTTCTCTGAGAGTTTTAGAGCTTAACATTTTACATTAGGCTCATAATCAATTTTGAGTTATGCATTTTTTTCCTCTGGTTGCAGTGCCCAGAAATTTCAATATATATTGAATGAGATTGATGGGACAGGACATCTTTGCCTTGTTTCCAAACTTAGGGGGAAAGCACTTAGTCTCTTACTATTTAGTACGATGTTGTGATGTTAGCTATAGTTTTGTTTTATTTACTTATTTATTTTTTTTGTAGATACTCTTTACCAAAGGGAGGTACTTCCCCTCTATTTCTAACTTATTGAGAGTTTTTACCATAATGTGTGTTGGATTTTGTTCAAAGTCTTTTCTGCCTCAATCAATATAATCTTATAATTTTTCTTCCTTAGCCTTTTTTGAGTATTTTTTCAAATGTTGAGTCAGTCTTGCAAATCTGCAATAAATCTTTTTTTAAATTTTATTATTATTATACTTTAAGTTTTAGGGTACATGTGCACAATGTGCAGGTTTGTTACATATGTATACATGTGCCATGTTGGTGTACTGCACCCATTAACTCCTCATTTAACATTAGGTATACCTCCTAATGCTATCCCTCCCCCCTCCCCCCACCCCACAACAGTCCCCGGAGTGTGATATTCTCCTTCCTGTGTCCATGTGTTCTCATTATTCAATTCCCAGCTATGAGTGAGAACATGGGGTGTTTGGTTTTTTGTCCTTGCGATAGTTTGCTGAGAATGATGCTTTCCAGTTTCATCCACGTCCCTACAAAGGACATGAACTCATCAATAAATCTTAAGTCATTTATATATTGATGTATAGTCATTTTATATCTTGATGTATTTAATTTGCTAATATTTTGTTGAGAATGTTTTATGTCTAGATTAATAAAATATATTGACTTGTAGCTATTACTGTTGTTTGATTTTGGTATTGACATTGTTTTTGATTGTATAAAATTAGTTGAGAGGAGTTTCTTTCTATTCTCTTTTCTTCGGTAGACTGTACAAAATTCATCTTAATTCTTCAAATATTTGGTAGAATTATCCACTGAAACAATCTGGACCTGGATATTTATTTTTCAGGAGCATTTGATTTCTTTAAAAGTTATAGGACTATTTGCATTGTTTATTTTGGTTGTGTTTTGGTTGTGTTTTGGTTGTTTATAGATTTTAAGGAATTGATCTTCCATTTTATAACTGTAGGATTTGTAATAAAATAACCTCTTTCATTTAAAATTTTGATGATTTGTGTCTTCTTTCTTTTTATGTTTTGCCCTAAAGATTTTTGTTTTTAAATCATTCTTATCAGTATTGTTATAAGTTTGTCAATTATATTTTATTTTATTGAAGAGTCATCTTCTTCTTTCCTTCGTTTTCATATTTTCAATTTATGGATTTTTTTGCTCATTGGTTTTCTTTTTATCTGCCTCCTTTGGGACTATTATACGCTTCTTGTTTCTTGAGTTAGAAACTTACATTATTGAGGTTTTTTTTTTTGTTACATATACACTTAGGATTGTGATATCATTCTTAGTAATGATTTAGCTGTGTGCCACCAATTATGATATTATATATTTTTTCTTTTTTAAAAATTTTACTTTAAGTTCTGAGATACATGTGCTGGACGTGCAGGTTTGTTACACAGGTATATATGTGCCATGGTGGTTTGCTACACCTGTTGATCCATTATATAGGTTTTAAGCCCCATATACATTAGGTATTTGTTCTAATGCTCTCCCTCCCTTTTCCCTCCACCCCCCTGACAGACCCCAGAGTGTAGTGTTCCCCTCCTTGTGTCTATGTGTTCTCATTGTTCAACTTCCACATACGCTTGCGAACGTGTGGTGTTTGATTTTCTGTTTCTGTGTTAGTTTGTGAAGATGATGGTTTCCAGCTCCATCCATGTCCCTGCAAAGGACATAAACTCATTCTTTTTTATGGCCGCATCGTATTCCACATGTATATGTACCACATTTTCTTTATCCAGTCTATCATTGATGGGCATTTGGGTTGGTTCCAAGTCTTTGCTATTGTAAATAGAGCTGCAATAAACATACATGAGCATGTGTCTTTATAGCAGCATGATTTATAATCCTTTGGGTATATACCCAGTAATGGGATTTCTGGGTCAAATAGTATTTCTGGTTCTAGATCCTTGAGGAATCGCCACACTTTCTTCCACAATGGTTGAACTAATTTACCCTCCCACCAACAGTGTAAAAGTGTTCCTATTTCTATGCATCCTCACCAGCATCTGTTGTTTCCAGATTTTTTAATGATCACCATCCTAACTGGCATGAGATTGTATCTCATTGTGGTTTTGATTTGCATTTCTCTAATGACCAGTGATGATGAGCTTTTTTTTCATATGTTTGTTGGCTGTATAAATGTCTTCTTTTAAGAAGTGTCTGCTCATATCCTTTGCCTACTTTTTGATGGGGTTGTTTGTTTTTTTCTTGTAAATTTGTTTGAGTTCCTGGTAGATTCTGGATTTAGACCTTTGTCAGATGGATACATTGGTATTTTCATTTCAACTCAGTTCTCTGTGTTATTTTTATATTTCCTTTGAGACTTTCTCTTTGGCAGCTAGATTATTTAAAAATGTGTTGTTTAATTTTCAAACATTTTACGATTTTTAAAAATCTTTCTGTTATTGTTTTCCAGTTTGATTCCATTGTGGTCAGATAATAAATTCTGTATAATTTCAATTATTTTCAATGTGTTCACTGTTTTTATAGTCTAGGATAGTCCATCTTGGTGAATGCCAGACATGCTTGAAAATAAAAAGGGTGTTTGCTATTGTTTAGTGAGGTGGTTTATATACATTGATTATATCTTATTTGATTGTGTTGTTTAGCTCTTCTCTATTACAGTAGGAGACTTTGCATCTTTTGTTTTGCTGGCAGTCACCCTGTTTGGTTCAGCACACAGGTTCCTGTTCTACTTTTTGGGCTGTGACTTCAAATAAAATTTAGTTCTCTGCAGCTTTGCATTGTTAGTTTTATCTGCTGGGTTTATTGGTGTAGCTGAAAGACCAATGCTCCTTGATCCTGATTGCTGAGAGGTCACAAGGATTTTCTCCAGGAGAAGCAACCTGGTGGTTCAAAATGAGAGAAGAGGTTCTCAGTCCTTTAGAACTCCTGGGAGTGTCCCTCTTGAAAGTGCTACCTGGCTATTTGGTGACACTAGGTGAAGGAGGGGAGTCTTGGGCTCCTGGAGATAAAGGTATTTTCTGCTTCTCGTGCAGAATCTCCCTGTCCAGTACCACTAGTCTAAGGCTGCCTCTTGGTAGAGATGTAGTGCCTCAGGCCCCCAGGTAAGCAATGGGTTTCTCCTATCATCTGATTGTCTATGATTCCTGATCAATTCTCTTTGCCTTGCATTGTCAGTGGAATACTTATTTCATTTAGCAAGGGATGTGTTTAACTCAATCACTATCTGTTGCTAGGTTAGGGTTCAGGAAACATCAGGCCTGGATTGTTTTCTGTTGAGTGGGAAATGAAAGGCCTCTAACACTTTGCTATTCGTCCAGTTCTGGAGAGAACAAAACCAATTGGTTTTCCTACTTCCACCTTTCAGAATTCTCCTTTGGTTGCATTATTTCCTGGGTTTATAGTTTTAATTAATGAGGTAGGGCAGAAAGCAATGATTCTATATCATTTTACCTGGACCATAAGTGCAATATCTCGTTTCTTTTTTGTTGTTGTTGTTGATGTGCTAGTTTTTAAGTTTGCCTCCTTAGATTTATTTATTGGCATTGTAATCTGGAGTAGTTTGATTTAAAAAATACATCTAACTTCAGAAATGTAATATTCTCAATTCCATGAAAGAAAACCATATTAACAGTAAAATTATCTTGCAATGAGATCTTTTCACCACTTCAATAGTTAAGGCTTTCTGGATAGAGTCCAAAGTGCCATGGACCAAGGGGTCCATTTCTGTGTACTTACAAATACAGTTGCATATGCATATTTTTGATGTCCTGCATATTACCTTTTTTTCTATATAAGAAATAATTTTGTTAGGGTTCTGTTCAGAATTTAAGTGTTATTAATTATCCTTACTCTTGAAATTGTGGTTTGAAATAGTAAGCAGGCCTTTGGGTGTTTTGAACAGTGTGAACCATGAAAATGACTGTAAGAGATGAATTGCTAATTTTAAAATTAAAAGCCTTGCCTGAAGAAGGTGATATGAAGCAAGATTGGCTATATGAAATGACTGCTACAAGAACTAAGAAAAATCTTAACAGAATACAGTCTTGGTGGAACTGGAAAGTGGAAGAAAAACTCATAAACTTTTAGAATAGTTTTTGGCAAAGCATCAACTGATGAAATGTTTCATGCTATACATGGCGTGGCAAATGAGGTAGATATAGCTGTCATAAATATGCTTTGAACTATGAGACATAAACCAAAGTCTGTAATTACATGGAATAAACATACATTTTTCATTTCTTTAAGAATAAATTCAGAAAGCATGTTTCAGATTCTTTGCAGACTTTTTAAATAATTCAGTTTTAGTGCATATGAAATTTAAAAATTCAGCAAAGTTTAATGCTAAATTTTATGTCTAAATATGTGCAAAAATTTTGCATTTTGAGATGTTCTTTTATTCAGATAAAAGTATTTACATATAGGCTACTTGTTTGTCAAGTTAAACATTGGACTAGAATTGTCTGTTTGAAAATACCTGAGGGTCTTCGCTAAGCCATGTTGTTTCACCACAGTATATGATCAGTCTCAGAATTATCAAAAGTTTAATAAAATATTATTTCTATTGCAAAACCTCTGAGGAAACATGACTACATTTGCTATATTTTCAAATTAGATTGAAACTACAAAGGCTGTCAGTGAATGCCTATTAAATAGTTACTAAAATATTGATGTGTTTACATTATATTGAATACCTAAAAGCATAATATGACTGCCAAAGTTCACATAAAAACTAATACGTGTAAACATAAAACAATAAGAAAAATAAATTTAAGCATAAAATTTTATGTATATACATATACATATATACACATACATGTTTTTCCATTTTGGTGTACTTACAAATGCAATTGCATATGCATATTTATGATGCGAACATTTATAACATTAATACTAAAACAACAGTATTTGTGTGTATACAGATATTGAGGAAGTATAATCTTGTGGAAAGAGCACAGATTTACAGTCAGATAAATTTATATTTGAATTTATGAGTGTTATTAAAGATTAAATAAGATGATAAATGTAAAATACCTAATATATTACCTGATATATAGTAAGTACTCATATATACTCTATGTCTGTTTACAAGCATGCAACTTTCCCAATCACAAAACTAACAAAATAAAACATGAGATATTCAATAATCTAGAGTGCTAAAGATTATAAAAACTTGGCTATTCTGGAGAGCTATTTAGAATAGTTATACCCTTGTACTAAATTATTCCACTTAAAGACATTTTTCTTAAAAACAGAAACAGATTTCATACACAGATTTATATGCATAAATGTTTATCATAGCATAGTAATTTGAATAAAAATGAAAATAGCCAAAATGCAGAGAAGTAGATACTTAAATATGTATGATAGTTTTATATCCTGCTATATTATACAGTCATTAACATTGCACTTATGCAGAATTTTATATAGCATGGTAAATCAATAAAGCAAAAAATATATAAATGTACTTTCCCAATCCTACCAAAAATATTCTTAAAAAATAAATGGAAAGGATCATTCTGTTATTTAAGGTTACAAAATTATACTATTTGTGTGATACTGCCTTAGTCATTGATGTGGTTTGGTTGTGTCCCCACCCAAATCTCATCTAGAATTCCTACGTTTGTGGAAGGGACCTGGTGGGGGACAATCGAATCATGGGGACAGGTCTTTCCTGTGCTGTTCTTGTGATAGTGAATAAGTCTCATGAGATCTGATGGTTGTATAAGAAGGAGTTTCCCTGCATCAACTCTCTTTTTGCCTGCTGCCATCCATGTAAGATGTGACTTGGTCCTCCTTGGCTTCAACCATGATTGTGAAGCCTCCCCAGCCGTGTGGAATTGTATGTCCATTAAACCTCTTTCTTTTGTAAATTGCCTGGTCTTGGGTTTGTCTTATCAGCAGCATAAAAATGGACTAATACAATCATTAAGATTAAATTATAGTCACTTGGTAGAATTCTTTAGATTTCGGTGGTTCATATTTTCTCTAAACTTTGTTAGTGGCATAATAAGAAATAAGGTATTAACAGATTAGATTTTATTGAAAATTTTTGTTTAAAAAATGTATAATATACAAGAAATCTACAAGCCTCTCTAAAAAGAGAGTTTCAGGCACATGAACTACAGTTGAAGGGATATTTTTACTGTCGTTTGGTCATGCAATCAAATTACATCACAAAAGCTGCTCTTTACTTCCGTCTTTCAAAGACTGACCTTAATTACAGAAAATACAAAATAAATTACTCATATATACAATATAATGGATGATATAAAAATTAAAACATTAAATCCCCTCTTTGTCTGCTTCTCCCACTTCCTAAGAATGCTTACGTGTTTTAGCTTTACGTGGTCTTGCTATTTTTTAATTCTCTCTATTTAGTTAAACAAGAAAGAGAAAAGAGCAGAAGTGAGCCTAAAACCAGTGTGGTTTGGTGCGGTGGCTCAAGCCCATAATCCCAGCCCTCTGGGGGGCCGAGGCAGGTGGAATGTGTGAGCTCAGGAGTTCAAGACAGTGGGCAACATGGGGAAAACTCGTCTCTACAAAAAATTAGCCATGCATGGTGGCATGTACTTGTAGTCCTCAGTACTCAGGTACTCAGGAGGCTAAGGTGGGAGGATCGCTTGAGCCCAGGGAGTTCAAGGCTACAGTGAGCAAAGATAGTGCCACTGTACTCCAGCCTGGGTGATAGAGAGAGACCCTGTCTCTAAATAAACAAATAAATAAATATACAGTGTGACAGTGTGAATAATTCTAAAATATGTTGAACTAGGCATTGAAATAGGCATGAGGTTGTAAAACAAAGTGGGATGAATAAGTCTTAGAGAACTAGTGTATAATAAAAATACTGCATTGTATACTTAAAAATTTGCTAAAAGGGTAGATTTTTTGTTAAGTGTTATTGCAAAATAATAATAACTAACAGGGTAAAGGAAACTTTTAGAGATGATGGATAGGTTTATGGCAAAGATTATAGTGATGGTTGCTTAACTGCATATTTATCACCAAAATCACTAAATTATATGTATTAATTATGTACAGATTTTGTATGTCAAAAAATTAAATATCAAATGAGAAATTGGTGAACTCACTTTAATAGGGTTAAATTGCCATGAAATATTTGAATCATAAATGCTTACACAGCAAAAAATTTATTAATATTCAGCTATCCTGGAGAAAATCATTGAGAAATTTATTATGTCAAGCATGAGGCAAAATTTGAGTATATTATGATAATCAAATAGCAAACTATCTTTTTTATAGTGTTTACACTATATTGAGAAAGACAAACTTTAAACAACCAATCATAAATATGTCTTAAGCCTATTTGAATGTAGAATCCTTAAGATTACATAGTCAGGACAAGTTAACTCATTTTCCTTCTAAATAAACAGCTTTAGTGTTTCATTCGGAGTATGACTGTTGGTGATAGATGCTCTCAGTTTCTGTTTTTTCTAAAAAATACATGTATTCTGTCTATACCTTTATCTTCAAGAGTTGACTAGTGGCAATGACAATCCCAAATCACTTTAATCCAAGCACAAATTGAGATTTGCTGCTAGTCTTCAGTTCCTGTGTGGTCTGACATATCTGATTTACACGGATATTTGGGTGGAGCCCCTTAGGTCCTAGTCCAAAATCTAGGTTTTAGCAGAGCCCAGTTTTTATTTTTTATTTATTTTTTTTCAGTCTTTTGGTTTCCTCCTTTTTCTATATCTTGACCCAAAAGTGCTTTGTTCCTTTTTAACTCCATAATGCTGACAAGCAGATGTGTTTGAACTCTTTGCCCAGTTTTAATAGATATTTTCAGTGGAAGGATTTGTCCAAACTAACTAGTCTGCCAGTATAGATAAATCATAAAAGTTTTCAAACTTAACATAAAACTCCTAAATCTATCCATTAGGTATACCAAAAAAACCTGCATTTTAGATGTTCCTCCTTCAGTATAATTTCCAGCTATAAGCATAGCAAGTAGTATAAAAACAACAACAAAACAACAACAAAAAACAATGCAATGCTTTGATGAAATCGTAATTTTGATGTCTATTCCTTCATGATGACTAGGATTTCCAAAGACAAATACTGTGAAGCGTCTTCTTCTAAGTGATAATGTTCTGCTCTTTATTACATTTTGTGTTTTATAATACACATAGAATTAAATACAAAACAATAGCACAAAGGGAAGGAGAATAAAGTTATCCTAATTTAATGCCATATTTTACATTGTAACATACTAATTATTTCCAAATAGATTGTGATAACTTCAGGAACTTTATTTCAATGATACAAATAGATGTAGCAAAAAGCCAAAAGAGGAAATAAAATAGATATTAAACAAAATACCAGTTAAACCAAAGGAAGTCTGGAAATGAAAGTAAACGAGGAAAAGTATAAAAGATATTTTAAAATACATTGAAGAGACACTGCTAATATAAAGGCACAGTTTTAAAATAAAAAGATGGGGAAAGGTCAAGCATAGTAATATTAAGGATGAGAGCTGTTGTGGTTTTGTTAATATCAGACAAAATTTATTTTAAGACAAGAAATATTATAAGAGATAAAGAGGGGTTTTTCATGTAGATGTAAGTAAGAAAGAAGCTTTCTCATAAATGAGTTGTTCATACAAGCGTGGATCTTTCTCTGCTGTCTATATTCTGTTCCACTGCGAATCTATTTCTCTTTTGTTTCTATGTTACGTTGAGTTATCTCTTTCTATACCTGTATAATGAGTGTGGATTACACAGTGGTACAATCTTCCATAGTTGTTTTTCTTCAAAGCTTTTGGCTATTCTTGGTATTTTTCAATTTTAGTAAATTCTTGAATCAATTTGTATAGTTCCCACCAAAAAAGTGCTAAAATTTTGAATTGCATTACATGTAATATAAATATTAAATATAAGTAAGTAATATCACATAAGTAACATTTTTATAATATTGAGTTTTCCAATACATTAAGGTGACATTCTACTTCATTGTTTTGGTCTTCTGTAATTTCTTTTGATATTTATTTTACTTTCAGAGTACAGGCCACTCACATATTTCATTGGATTTATTCTTGCATATTTGGTGTTTCTGAATATTCATTTTTAAAATGTTTTTTATGTGTACATTGATAAATAATTAATTTTTGTATATAAAATTTTTATCCAGTGAGATTGCCATATTTCCTTACCAATTTAAATGGCTTATCAGATTTTTAGGTTTTCTAACTATTCTTGGCTGATTTTGCTATGACCTCCAGTAAAACATTGAATAACAGTGAGAATAATCAGTTTTCTCATATGTCTTCATTTCAGGAGGAAGACTTATATGACTTTATTATTAGGCATGTAAGCATTTCATATTAAGAATAATATGATTATTAAGATTAAGAATAATTCCATTTCATTCCTAGCAAACTAGAATGTATTTTGATGAATAGCTGTCCAATTTTATCCATTGTTTTGCCTCTATTGGGATAATCAAATATTATTTTCTATTATGAATTAATGTGATACATAGGTAAATTGATTTGTAAAAGTTATATCAATATTACTTTTCTAAAATAAACACAATTTATTCATATTACATTCTTTTTACTTTTCATTGAATATAGTTGGTAATATTTTGTTTAATTTTATTTTTTCATCAATTACAAAAGAGAAATTTTTCTATGATAAAATGTTCTGGAATGACATGGTCTGCTTTTGTTATTAAGGAGTCAGGTTTGTGAATTTAGTTTTGGGCCTGTTGAATTTGGAGCTTCTGTGGGGTTTGCATGTGTCTAGTGAACAGATAGAAATAGATGGTTCTAGAGCTCAGGAGAATGATTTGCATTAGAGTTGTACATTTTGAAGTTGTTGGCATCTAGGTGCTACTTACGGCCAAGGGAACAAATAAGACCACACAGGAAAATCAGACTGAGTGGGAAGAAGGTGAGGACAAAGCCTGGGGAGCTGCAATATTTTTAATGTTGGGGAGCAAAGGAGCCTGAGAGCAATTGGAGAATAGAGGAGTCAGAGGCATAAGAGCTCCTCTAGGGAAAATGGTTACATGGGATCCAAGTTAGCTTGAGTTTCAAGAAAAAAAAACGGTGACCAACAAAACCAAATATCATGGAGGAAACTGTCAAGTGGGAGGAAGGGTCCTTGGTGAACACGGTACGAGCAGTGTTCAGGAAACAAAAATGCCTGAGTCCTAATAGGGATGCGAAGGAGTGCAGGAGGCTGTGGCCATGCTTTCTGAGTTCTTCAGTATTTTTCTTATCACGAGTATATGTTATTTTTATTTAAAGCATATATATGTGTGTGTGTTTAAAACATATATGTGTGTGTGTATACGTGTGTATATATATATGACCTCTTTGAAAACGTTTAAATAATGCCTTATTTTCATCTCCATTTCTGCTAAGCCAGGCTCCCCAAAGTTATAAACTAGCCCATCTCTGCTTCCTTAGCTCCTGTTTATCTATCTTACTACCTATCCTTTCATTTTTTTTTTGTTTCCATCAGAGAGATTGGAGCACTTGTTTTTCTTTTAAATTTCAACTTTTATTTTAGATACAGGGGAGTTCATGTGCAGGTTTGTTAAATGGGTATATCGCACCCAGGTGGTAAGCACAGTATCCAATATGTAGTTTTCCAACCCACGTTCCACTCCCTCCTTACCCCTTCTAGTAGTCTGCAGTGTCTATTGTTTCCATGTCAGGTCCATGTGTGCCCAGTTTTTAGCCCCCCTTATAAGTGAGAATATGCAGCATTTCGTTTTCCATTACTGTGCTAATTCGTTTAGCAAGAATTTATTTTTTAGAGTTCTTTTAGTTTCATAGCAAAACTGGATGAAAAGTACAGAGTTTCCATATACTCTCTACCCCTTCACCAACCTTCCGTACTGTCTACACCCTGTATCAGAGTGGCACATTTGTTACAATCTGTGCACTTACATTAACACATTGTCACTCAAATTTCATAGCTTACATCAAAGTTTACTCAGAGTATTGTACTTTCTAAGGCTTTTGACGGATGTATTATGACATGAATCCACATAGATATAGTATCACATAGAATAGTTCCACTGCCCTAAACATCTCCCGAAATCTACCTACTTCTCTCTCCCTTCCCCTTAACTCCTAGCAACCACTAATCTCTTTACTGTATGGTTTTGCCTTTTCCAGAAGGTTATTTAGTTGAAATTATAGAGTACGCAGACTTTTCAGGCTTGCTTCTTTCACTTTATAATACATATTTTCATTTCCTCCATGCCTTTTCGTGGTTTAATAGAGTGCTTCCTTTGGTGCTGAATAATATTTTAGTTTTTGGATATATTACAGTTTATTTGCCCACTGGAGTGCATCTTGATTGCTTCCAAGTTTTAGAAATTATAAATAAATCTATAAACATCCAAATGCAGAATTTTGTGTCGACATAAATTTTCAACTTCTTTGGTAAATGCCAAGGAGTATGATGGCTGGATCATAATGTAAGAGTATGTTTTGTTTTATAAAACACTGCCAAGTTGTCTTCCAAACTGATTCTACTATTCTACATTCCCAATAGCAATAAAAGAGAGTTCCTGTTGCTCCACTTCCTCACTAGTATTAGGTCTTAGCGTTCTGGATTGTGGCCATTCAAATAAGCATTTCTCTGATTATATATAATGTGGAGCATCTTTTTATATGATTATGTGCCTTCTGTATATCTTCTTTGATGAGGTGTTTGTTAAGATCTTTGGCCCATTTTTAATTGGCTTGTTTGATTTCTTATTAAGTTTTGAGTATTTTTTGTATATTTTGCATATTTTGGATAACTTTCTCAGTTATGCCCTTTGTGAATATATTCTCCCAGTGTGTGGCTTATCTTTTCATCCTCTTAACATTGTCTTTTACAAAATTAAGACTTTTAGTGTTAATGAATTATGTCCTTCATAGGTTGTCAATTATTAGAAGTCCTAAATCAAAGTACCAGAAGATTCAGTATCTGATGAGGGCCCAGTTTTGGTTTATAGATGGTGCCTTCTCACTGTGTTGTCAGAAGGTGGAAGGTTGAAAGTCAGTTTTTTGGGACCACATTTGTAAGGCACTAATCCCATTTGTAAGGGCTGTGACCACATGATGTAATCATCTCCCAAAAGCTCCACTTCCCAATACAATTACATTGGTAATTGAGCTTTGAAATATCTCTGTGTCTAATTAATATAGCTATTCTTACTTAAAAAATTAGTGTTAGTATGATTTATCTGTCTCCATACATTTACCTTTAATCTATATGTATCCTTATTATTTAAAATGGGTTTCTTATAAATGCCATATAGTTGGGTCTTTTCCATTGTTGTTTCAGTTGACAGCCTCTGTCTTTGGTGCACTGAAACTACCGATATTCAAAATGATTACTGATATAGCTGAATGAATATCTTACATAGTTGTTTCTATTTTTTATTTGTTGTCCTTGTTTTTGTTTAAATTTTTATTTTTCACTCTTTTTCTGCCTTTGGTGCTTTTAATGGAGCATATTATATGATATTATTTGCTCTCCTTTTTTTCTTAGTATATCAATTAGACTTTGTGCTTTTTTTTTGTTGTTTAGTGATTGTCCTAGAGTTTACAATATACATTTATAAATAATTCAAACTCACTTCCAAATAATACTATACCATTTACTGCTTCAAGGGGAGAATGAGTACCTTAAAACAACAAAATAATCCTAACTTCTCTTTCTTGCCTCTTGCATAATTGCTACCATTCATTTTACAAATATATATAAACACATATAAACATATGTATTATATGTACATATGTAGTTAAATACATTGCTGCTATTATTTTGAATAAACTATTATATGTTAGATCTATTGACTATAAGAATAAAAGTTTATATTTTATCATTACTTATTCCTTCAACACTTTCTCTTTGTTCATGTAGACATGAATTTCTGGCCTAAGTTATTTTCCTTCTTTTTAAGTAACTTATTTTAACATTCCTTGCAGGCAGGTCTACTGGCAACAAATCCCCTCAATCTTTACTTGTTTGAGAAAATATTTCTTCTTTACTTTGAAGGATAATTTCACAATGTACAGAATTATAGCGTTTTTATTTTCTCAAGACTTTAAATATTTCAATTTACTCTCTTCTTGCATATCTCTGAAAAATCAGATGCTTCTCTATTAAGTAAGGCATTTCCCTCCATCCTCCCTGGCTTCTTTCAGGATGTTTTTCTACTTCTTTGACTTTCTATAGTTCAAAAATAATATGCCTAGATGTAGTTTTGGGGGCATAAATCCTGTTTGGAGTTCTGTGAGCCTCCTAAAGCTGTGGTTGTGTGTCTGATATTAATTTGGGGAACTTCTTTTTAATTTTGTTTCTGGTATTTCCATTAGATGCATCATACATATTTGGAGTTGTCCTACAGTTTTTGGATATTCTAGTTTATGTTTTTTATTCTGTGTTCTCTTTCCTTTATAGCTTGGGAGGTTTTTATTGATGCCTCTTAAGCACAGGGATTCTTTACTTACCTGTGTCCAGTCTATTAATAAGTCCATAAAAGGGATTCTTAATTTTTGTTACAGTGTTTTTGATCCCTAACACTTTGTTGTTGTTGCTGTTGTTGTTCTAGGATTTCCATCTCTCTGCTCACATTACCCATATGTTATTACCATCTGTTATTAGGAGCTATCTACTTTATCCATTAAAGCCTTTTTCATTTTAATCATAATTATTTTAAATTCTATGCCTGGTAATTCAAACAACCTTGCTTGTCTTGTTCTGATGGCTTCTGTGTCTCTGCAAATGGTGTTTTTTTTTGTTTGTTTGTTTTTTTGCCTTTCAATATACCTCATAATTTGTTTCTTGATGGCCAAACATGATATACTGGGTACTGAGCTATTGTACCTTGGTCTTTAGTAATGTGGTGGTAAGGTGTGGGGTGAGAAGAGGCATCCTATGACTAAGTCTCAGGCTTTTAATAAGATTTTGCCTCTGGATTGTCATCTTTATATGTTTCTAATGTTTTTCTTCCCCGTAAGTTGGTACAGAGCGGCTAAAGCTATCTAGAATTTGGTATTTCACTTCCTCCAGGCCTGGTAGGCTTTAATAAGACTCCAGCAGGTTAGGCTTTGGTAAACTAGTTTCTCCTAGACAGACCTTGATAAGAACAGAGTGCTTTGGCATATTTCAAAATAATCTCTTTTTCCCCTGTCTGTGTTGGAAGCGCAAGAACATTTTTCTGCAAAATTTACTGTGAGAACCTAGTTAATTTCCTGGAGGTAAAACTCAGAAAAGCGTGATGGTCAACCTCTGATGAGGTCCTCCTGGAGTTTTTAACTCTCAGACTTGTTTACTGTGAGCCTCTAGCAGTTCATAAATTAAAGTTCAGGTTTTTCTACCCCAGCACTGGTTCCCACAGAGGTTTCTGCTCCCACATGTGCTTCTCTGTATTCGCCTGTCTCTTCAGTTTTGGGAATAGCAGTTTGCCTCATGAACTTATTTCTCTTATGAATTTAAGAAAAGTTGCAGATTTTTCAGCTTTTATCTCATTGGTAGTATAGAAAGGCAACTTCCAAGCTCCTTACATTTGGAACTGGGAATCGGAAGTTGTTCATGTCTTTTTAACACTGAATATACCAGTGTTTGGATGCATCACATTTCATTCAACCATTCACCTACTTAAAGACGTTTTATTTGCTTCCAAGTTTTGGCAATTATAAATAGAGCTTCTGTAAACATCCATGGGCAGGTATTTGTGTGGACTTAAGTTTTCAACTTATATGGGTAACTACTGACAAATATGGCCGTAGATTGTATGGTGAGAGTATATTTAGTTTAGTGTGAAACTGCCACTCTGTCTTCCAAAGAGGCTACTTTATCACTGTTCTTGATTTTGTCCAATCTAATATGTGAATAGTGGTATCTTGTTGTTTTAAATTTAACTGAAACTTAAACAAGCTTCAACATAAATATTATCAATTTAGCTATTTGTCAACTATTTTAATATTAAAATATTATTCAGATTTATTTTATAAGCAATTCTCATAATTTTCAATCAGGTAAACACCTCATCTCAACATTTCATGCAGGTGAAAATAACTTAACCATACATTATTATTTGATTTTGATTTCAATCCCTATCCTTGTTATTGCCTTACCACAGAATAAGATAATGTAAAATATAAAGTTTGATTCCTAATACTGTGAGTTTTCAGATAAATTTAATTTTTATTGTCAATTGATGATGTATTCTTTCCACAAACTATAAGTATGTTAATATATTAGCAAGATTTTTACCAAATGTAACACTTAAATCTTGTACAAGGACCAGACTTCTATGACCTTAATATGTCATTTTATGCTTACTAGCATTATATATGTCACTTATTGCTTAAGATTAGACTAGCAACAATGTTCTCATGTACAAGAACCCACTACTTTGCTAAGTTGTTTTCCAATCATTTATTACAAGTGAATTTTAATTTTAAAAAATATTGAAATTCTAAGACAGAATGTCAATTCCACACTTGCTGGAATGTGAGTCTTTTTACAAAATGTTGTGATTTAATAAAAATGAAACTAACAGCTTTAACTTAATGGTATCAAGCCAACATGAAAATATTACTTTATTTACACAAGTATTCTCAATTTGTAATGGTAAAAGTTAAAATATGATCAATGACATTATTAAAACTTATTTTGTTGTATGAGCTTTTATGAGAAAAAGAAGAGACAAATCATGTTATAAATAACATTTGAAAAGCTATTCATCAGAGGAGTAAAACAAATGTTTAAATTCTAATAAGTTATACATCTTTGTTTTCATGTTAGAGGCAGAATGTTTGAAAAAATAAACTAAATACATTGAAAGCTTTTCCAGATGTGAAATTTTTCCTTCTACTCTTAAGATAACTCACTTTCATTTAGAAGATTTGCCATCCTTCCAATTTTACCCAAAGCAGCTCTTCAGAATCTGTTTGTCAATTTGGCTGTATATTCTGGGAAATATCCTTTTAATATTATATAGTTTTTTTCCTCTAACTCATTCATAATATGTTCATTCTCAAACTTTACACAAATGTTTTGGCATGTATAGTATGTATATATTTTATATATGAATAAATGTTACTTATATATTAAAATATAGAAATAATATATTTATGTCACTATATAAATCTGTATTTTGTCTCTCTATATAAATATATAGATATATTTTTATATCTATAAATCATTATATTAATATCTATATAAAATTTACATATTAATATAAAATATATCTATTTATTTATCGATATTACTATACTTTATATATAGTATTTCTATATATAATGTAGAAATTTATATATAAATATCTATACATATAGAAATATGATATATAAAATAAGGAAGTACTATAGATAAGTAATATTTATACAATTAAATACAATGTTTAAATTTATAAATATTATATTTATAAAATGTGAAATATATTTATATTCATGTGTTATATTTATAAATATAGAAATACTATCTTTATATGTACTATTCTATATTTTTCTACATACAGTATTCTATATTCTATGTAGTATTTCTATTAAAATAAATACTATATATAAAAAAGATACTATATACAATATAGACTACTATATACTATGAAAATATAGAATACTATATATAAAGATGGTATTTCTATATTTTAATATAAAAAATTATATTAAATAAAATATAATTTATTATCTGGTAACAAATAACTTCCTTTCTTCCTCTCCCATTTACCCTACTCAGGCTCTAATAACCATAATTCTTCTGTATAATTCTTTGACCTTAATTTTTAGCTCTTACATATTAGTGAGAACATGCAATATTTGCCTTTAAGTGGCTGCCTTATTTGACTTAACATAATGTTCTCCAGTTTTATACATGTCACTGTGAATGACATGATTTTATTTTCTTTTATGGCAGAGTAGAACTCCATTTTATACATTTCTTTATTCATTAATCTGTTGATGGACATTTAGGTTGATTCCATATATTGACTATAGTGAATAGTGCTGCAATAAACATGAGGGTGCAGATATCTCTTTGATATACTTATTTCCTTTCTTTTGGATAAATACCCAATAGTAGAATTGTGGGATCATATGGTAGTTCTAATTTAATTTTTTTACAAATCTCCACACTGTTTTCCATAATAGCAGTACTTATTTACATTCACACCAACAGTACATAAGTTCCTCTTCCTCTTCATTCTTAGCAGCATTTATTTATTGTCTTTTAGATAATAGCCGTTCTATCTATGATGAGATGATATCTCAATGAGGTTTTGATTTGCGTTTCCCTGATGATTAGTGATATTGATCATTTTTCATAATATATTCATTTTTAAGTATTTAAGATATAGAAAAATTCTATTGGAAGTTTTGTATTATCATGACAGTGCTTTAAGTCAGTAGCCAGAAAGAATTTCTTTATATTATATTTTCTCCCTAATCATTTTATAATTCAACTGCTTCATATGACTATTTATTTACAAGAATTTAGTTTAGGTATATAATTATTATATAATGAATATGTCTCCGTAATTATTTGAATAATTAATTTTTAAAAATCCTAAGTAAACTTTAAGATACAGTCTATTAATATTACTTTTTTGTTAATGGATTTGTTTTCCTTCTCATTTTCAATGATTAGTGAATCATTCACAATATGATATAAATTGATCTTAAATATATAAACTATTTTTTTCTTTGAGGTAAACACTATTAAACTAGCACAAATATCTTTGTTTTAAATGTAAGCAGACAGATTATTTTTATAAAAGTAAAACAAATGAATAATCAGTACCTCTACAGTGATTTTTAAAACTCTATTTATCTTAACCTCATATTTTTATCCAAAATAAATATACTTCTTTAATATTATACTTTATTTAAGGGTCAAGATTTATGACTTAATGTTACATCTTTTTTCCTATGTTGTTTGGCTCAGAACTAAGCAAACAGGTGCCTTTTAATGTTAGTTGAATTAAATTAAATTGATTTATACAATATCTATTTTGAAATATTCAAAATGTATTTTAATTTTAGAGAATAGTCCATAAAATGTATTCCATATTATTATTAAAATTTCTAAAAGGAAATAAATAAGCCAAAAATGAATATTTGTTAATTTACTCCATATGAATTAATGATCTTTGCTGTAATGAAATTGAGCAAAATATTTATTTTGGAATTTTATAGCTTAAAAATCATATAAAGCAAAGAAACTATAATCATGAGAGTTTAAAAATGGACTTTATCTCTAAGTAGATTTGGACATACTTCTGATAATTTTTACATCACTGAAAAAGTGCTGCAGACCAAAAATTTAAAGCATGATGTTAAAATTAGCTAATTTGCCCCTTTGTGTTTTCAATTTGGGCATTTTGTATACTTATTTAATGATATGCTAATTTTCTTACAAATTTGATTTCTATTGGCTTGATACCACCTTGTTAATCACCTATGAATAGATTTTCTCATAAAATGTTTCCTTTCATGGTGTGCAAACATCTACTTATGAAATTTAGTTGAAAACCTATTAAAAGAAATATTATCTAAAGAACATCTGCATCTTCAAGATTCAGTTTAAATAGTAATTCTTACTAATCTCCTTAATAACATGAAATATCTTCCTTATTTGAACAACCTCATTATGCTTCTATTTTAGTGGTTGTCAGTTACATAATGCTATATAACATAATTCAGATGGGAAACACTTTGGTGGAAGAAACAGCTTAGTTTTAAACTCATTGTGTATCAAAACTTTTTGTACATATTAGGTATTACAAGTATTTATTAGATAACAATGCTCACAAAATAACCTAAACATAATTTTTATAAATAAATATTGACCTCCTTTTAAATATTTTATTGTTAATTTCCCAGGTAATAAAACTAAGCAAAAAAGGTCAAACAAATCAGATGGAGCAGAAATAATATACATAATTTTTTACAAATTTGTGAAAACTATTACTTGCTTTCTACCAATTTCATATTTTTCTTTGACTTATTTGACTCATTTTAGTTTATAATTGTCACAATTTATGATGGTCTGTCCAAAATAGATCATTTTTTCCCCTCAAAATAAATTTTACCACAAGAAGAAATATCCTTGACTTTAAAAATTTTGAGATTTTTTTTTCTGTCATGAACATTTTCTCTCATGAAAACGAAACTGAATTTTTGATGTTTGCAGTTCTCGAAAAGTAAGATGTTTCTGCTACCACTGGCAATCTTCTAACAGGTCCAATATTCAGAATGAGTGCCCACATTATGCATTCAAATCACTTATTTGCATACTCAAAGAGATACTTGTACATGAAAACAGATAATTGCAAATCTAAATATCCATTGGCATGTGAAAATATGCCATTTGCATATGCAGCTTAAATGTCTGTTTCTGAACATGATGTTAATGTGCAGTATCTGTTACTTTGTTGATGTGTTGCTCTTCACTCTTTGAATCTTCCTTTGTTCTTTGTTCTAACAGAAGTTAGAATATAGTATTTTGCTCTAGCATTTTTGCTGACACATTATTTTTCTATTATATGAACCATACTTTTTTAATCCCATCAATGTATTTTGTGCTATTGCAGAATAAATGCCTCTACATGAATCACTGCCTAAATCTTGTTAATCTTTACCTCGTCTTCCTCTTAAAATTCATTGTTTTGTTTTTGTTTGTTCATTTTTCTTCAAATTAAATTTCCGCAAATTAAATTGCTTATCAACTGAAAAAATATATTCCAAATAGAAAAACATTACTTCATGAATTGAACCTCTTACCTCTGCATGACTCTTTTGCGATACCCTTCATTCTGCAAGTCTTCAAGAAGAGAAATTATAATATAGCTTCCCCACAGATTTACCTATTCACTCTTCTATGAATCCCCAAATGACATTTTTTATCATTCTGTAATTAAATACTATATTTTATTTGTCTCTTCAAAACCATTATTTTTCACCTTGATTCCTTTTATTCAATCGGCAAATGTATTTTGAGTACCTCCTGTATCAGACGCTCTTGTAGGTGCTTGTAATACATCAGTGAACCAAACCAAGATTCCTGCTACCTTCTAGTGGAGAAGACAGACAATCAAGAATAAACATCATACATGAATTAATTTTGTAGTATATTAGAAGAGAGTAAATGCTCAGAAAATAAAAAAAAATGGAGCAGATTGAGTGCGATCAGACGAATTAGGGCTAGGGGAGAGAAATAGATGAATTTTTAAAACAATGGACAGAGAAAGCCAAATTGAGGTGGTGATATATAAGCAAAGTTGAAGAAAGTTAGAGAAAAGGATATATAGAAGAAAACATTCCAAGCACAGAGAAGACACAGGCAAAAACCAATATAGGAGAGAATGATTGGCATGACAGAAACAGCAGAAGGCCAGTGTGATCAGTGAAAAGTGAGAAGAGGAGTAGGATATGAATTCTGGGATAAGTTGTTGCCTCCTTTTTATTTTTATTTTTTAACTTTTTTGCTTCCCTTAGTCAAAATATCCTACAAAAAGTTACATCATTATACTCACTATGCCTCATTCTTCTTCCTCTCATTTTCACTTAAAATTATTTCATTCAGGCCTTCTCCTCGACAGTGCCACAGAAACTACTCATCAAATTAAGCAATGAATTCCACATAGATATAGCCAAAGGTTAGTTCTGACTCAGTTCTCATCTTACATAAATTATCAGCCCTCTTTCTTCTTGAATCTCTTGCCTCATTTGGCTGACTTACTTCTTACGTTGCTGGTCTCTCCACAGTACATTTGCTGTGGTATCGCTTTAAAATGGAATCTTGATGGAAAGCAGATTAGTGGGTTCAGGGAAATAGATGGGTTGAAAACAACATTTCAAGTTCTTGAAGCTTTCAAGAACCTTTCCAATGGAAAGGTAGAAAAGAACCTTCTAGGGATGATGGAAAAATTTTGTATTTTGGTTGTGGTTGTGGTAACATGTTCTGTATTTGCAAAAAGCAATCAAAAAACCTACATGAAGTGGGAGTATTTTACTGCATTAAAATATCCTCTTCATAAAGTAAATCATTAAAAAATACTAAAGAATCATAATAAGCCACAGAAAGAGATCTACATTTGTGTAGTGCAACTGATTGTAAAAAATGTACCATGCAAATCAGCAAAGAAATTAAAAATATATATAATATAGTTATTGATTTTATATAATTACAAATACATGAATAATATAATTTTAATATTTTATATAATTTTAGATGAAAAATTTATTGAATTAATTTATAAATTTGGTTATATATGATTTATCTCTCTAGACTTTATAAAGAACTCATAATAGTTCAAAAACATATCAATGGATGTTCAGCATTATTAGTTCTCAATTAAATAATGCAAAATAAAATTTCAATTAGCTACAACTAATGGGATGGCCAAATTTTCAAATAAGAAAATCTGATTATATGTGTTGGTAAGAATACGGAGGGTGGGACTTATACATTATTGGTAGGAATATAAATATTTCATCGACTTTGTAAAATAATTTGGTGGTGTTCATGCTGCTAAAAGTAGTAAGGGTATGAGTTTCTAAGGGTGAAATAGCAACTGGACAGTTTTGCTCATTTATTTATTTTTTACCATTCAGTGATGGTTATATAGGTATCTTTTGTTTACGAATGTTTGTCTAGCCTGGTTGGTCATAGTTTGTGTAGTTTGTTGTACATTCTACTTTAGTAAAAAAAAATATGGCAGGTACAATTTTGAAAAATATGCTCGTTATCCATATTGTCAAACTGCTTTATAAAAAGGAATAAAGACATACTAGTTCTAATAGCAATATATAATTATATTATGTCACTGCATATATTAGCACAGTTTTAACATTTTTAAAAGTTACCAATTAAAAAATTAAAAAGTAACATTTTAGGTTGCATTTATGATTATTAAAGAAATAAAAAATGATTATATATGTCGCTTAAATGCAACCTAGTATACTTTGATAAAAATGTAAGTGGAAGTTTTATACATAAATTCTTCCCTTTTTTGGTGGCGATGAAATATCATTTATTCCATATGAACTGACTAAATTCTTTATCTAAGATAGTCACAGACATTTATTTGTTTCTGATGGAAATAAATAGTTCTTCAATTGCTATAAAGTGCATGCAGATTGTTTCTTTTGCTCAGAGAGATACAATTTGTTTTCAATTATTTCCAGCATTTTGCACACTACTGCAAGAAAACGATTAAGGGAATGTTTCAAGAGTGTTTGCTGATATTTCTGTGACATCTTAAATGTGATTAGATAAGAGGCAGTTTTTAAACGTAATGACATAGTGTGTGAGATATCTTGGCTGCTACAGGGGTCTTTTTTAAACAAGTGTTCACAGTCACCTCATTTACATTGATTTTTTAAAAAGTATTGGATATGGAAAGTAGAGTTTATATTGAAGTGGGAAAAAAATGAAGGCTATAAATTTTGTTTAAAAACAGAGAATTTTCCATTCAAAATAGATATTCTTGTTCTCTTAATCTGTAGAGAGATTAGAAACAAAAGTAATGATTTTATTACACGCATTATTTTATATAGCATGATCTAAAGCCCATGGATCACAAAAATAAAAAAAATGCTTAATTTTCATGGCATACAGTTTTTAAAAGCAAAGATTAGTTTACAATGGAAATTAAAAAAAGCGAAACAAATGATGTTTTAGAGAGATGCTTCAAGAAAGATTCAATGCATTCTTCTTTGAAGGCTATAGTTTTCTTGAGATAGATAAGAGCAAAATAACCACAGCATTATTGTTCTTTCTATCTCTAACCATTTTCAAACAGATTAATTTAATCTATTTGATATGGAACATGATTGCATGAATTTTGAAGATGTTTACTGAAATCTTTTCTATAGAAATGCATAGTCTCATGCTTGTACTTGGTTAGAGCAACTATATAAACAGTAAACTGTGTTTATTTCCTTTCATTGTTCAATTCTGATTATTTAAAATAAATATTAGGAACCACTGCTACTATTAGGCACACAGGTGTGTAGTTAATGCTTGCTTTATGGTTAATATCCCAAATGTCCTCTGCCATACTGAAAAACTAATGTAAATTTATATGCCACAGATAAGATATGGATCAACAGGTTTATAATCCCATCTGTGCATCTCACCGGCTACATAATCTTAAAAAACATAATTATGCTCTCTATACATCCTTGTCTCACCTGTAAGATAGACATACTAGTAACAGTCTCAGAGAGTTGTGATGAGGACAGAATTAAATAGTATAAAGCAATAGCACACTTCCTGGTAAGACTTAGCTAAGATTCCTAGATAATTTTATTACTATTTTTATTATTATGATTGTTAGAGATGAAGTTTTGCTCTTATTGCCCAGGCTGCAGTACAGTGGTGCAATCTCAGCTCACAGCAACCTTTGCCTCCCAGGTTCAAGTGATTCTCCTGCTTCAGCCTCCCAAGTAGCTGGGACTACAGGCATGCTCCACCACACCTGGCTAATTTTTGTATTTTTAGTAGAGACAGGGTTTCACCATGTTGGCCAGGCTGGTCTTGAGCTCCTGACCTCTGGTGATCCATCCATCTTGGCCTACCAAAGTGCTGGGATTACAGGCATGAGCCACCGTGCCTGGCTTAACAATTTTATCATTAATCTATCATATTTATTGTAGATTATTTAAATTATATATACATGTTTATTTTATATCTTTCGTCTATGCACCTACATAAACATCACTTATCATACAGGTTATGTAAATATGAATTTGTTTCAACATCTTCTATCAGTAAGATATGTTGCCATTAAGGCCTTTCCTCTTAATTCAGAATCCCTTTATATGACAGTGGAAAGGATAACTTATTTTGCAAAGAATATATATAAAAAAGATATATTTTTTACCAGAAATATTTGTTTGTTAACTATCGTGGAAGAAATGATTGCACTGCTAATGAAGAAATAATTATGATATAGTTGTCAAAAAGTTTCAGTCCTGCTTGGTTACCTTATACAGTCTTAATTCTTGTTCCTTCATACGTATTGACAGCCCTAGTTAATATTTATCTTTCACTTGGCGCCTAGCAACTTTTGATCCTGCTGGAAATGAGTAAGGGTTCTAGGTGACAATTCTCTTTACAGTATTTGTTGTTCACTCACCATTTTTTTAAACCGAGTTTCTCTAAGAAAATATTAGTATTCTCCACGAAAAATAAAAAATATTTTTGATGTCTTCAGATGAACTCATAAAAGGTGCACAATTTAAGAATTCAACTATGAACTGTACTTACTAATTTGGAAATATCCTCTAAAGTTCCCAACTAGATAAAAATTTAATTGGTCTACTTTAAATTAGTGCATTGGTTTTGTAATAATTATTCAGTGTTTTGCTCTAAATATTCCACAATTCAAACTTTTTATGATTTTTTTCCACTCAGTTTATTTTTGTAAATAAATCTATAAAAGATATTCTCACTCCTGGGCTTCATAAGAAAGGTTTAGAATATTGTGTTAAGGGTAGGACACTGTAAATTATATTAAATAATCAAACAGATTCAATGTATTTTCTGTTCTAAACCTGACTTTACTTCATGATAAATCTATTTTCATTAAAATTTCAAGGGAATAAAAATGTAAAAACAAAATATAACAAAAAAAGAAAAAGAAAATATAACAATACAATTTGTAATATGACCAAACCAGTCACCACGTTTGAATGTATATATGACTTATAGGTCTATTAAAAGTTATTTATTTTATAGTGTAAATATAAGTTGTCATTTTTCTTTATTTTTTATAGATGAGCTTTTATACATATATGTTTGATTATTTTTGTTATTAGCCTGTTTAATAAATATGTGAAATAATATTGTTTAACAATGAACAATGAATCTATTTTTATGAGTTGACCTAATTCAACAGCAATCAAAATGAGCAAAGATTAGTAAATCCAGATATAATAGACATGACTAAAAGTATTAAACGTGACTATAACTTACATTCCCAAAATGTTTGTTTGTTGTTTGATCCTTTAAAAGAGTTATCTAGAGCAGTAGCTTTCAAACTTTCTTTGTGGTTTTTGACTCAAAATGCAAAAAGATCTGACATATTCTTATAACTATATACACTCAACTAGACCCATAATTTATCAAGCAATACTCACGTGGACTAAGTTGAGATCACTTTATAAATAATTAGAATGGTTTCTTTTTATACCTCATAATTTGTTAAACGGAAATCAAAGAAAGGAATTGACATACTCATCTAAAAAGTAAAGGTCTTATATGTGCCTTATTCTTTTCTTCGTTCCTCCCTTCCTCCCTTCCTCCCTCCCTCCCTCCCTCCCTCCCTTCCTCCCTTCCTCCCTCCCTTCCGCCCTTCCTTCCTTACTTCCTTCCTTCCTTCCCTCCCTCAAACATACTCTTTCTTCTCGAAAGAATTTAAGAATATGCTGTTACTGCAAGGTATTTTTCTTTATATTAAGCACATAGAGAGGATATATTCATACATATGAACATTTCATATATATATGTATATATGTATATGTATGTATATATGTGTGTGTGTGTGTATATATATATATAGAGAGAGAGAGAGAGAGATTATTTCTGCCTAAAAAGATTCATAGTAAAAAAGATACTTGTATGTGATGTTATGATATAGATCATATAATAATTAACATATTCCGGGATATGGAAGGGATAGAAAATTAGGGAAAAGTGGAGAGGAGGTACACATTATGAGTTGAAAATAATTAGGCAAGTGAAAAGCATAGGTGAAGGAGTATCTATGAATAGGAGGTGAGGAGTAATACACACATAACTTTGTAATTGTGAAACCGAGCAGGGAAGTTACCAAGCAATTAAAGGTAAGTGATACAAAGAGGTCAATAAAAAGAATAAAATATCCCATAAGTGAGGACTGTATTAAAGACTTCTGACTTTGTAGGTATAGAAAATCATGAAAAGTATTTTTTAATTGTCATATTTTCAAATGAATACAGGTAAGCAACTGAAATTACTAAAAACTTATTAAGGAGGGTTATTGTATAATTCCACAATATGGCAATAACATTTTAATATTTTAGAGTGTTAATAATCAGTGTTTTTCAAGATAGATTGATATACTAAATAGATAAGATGAATAAATGGACACATTTAGAAATACACTTTCAAAATTAAGAACATACATATATACACACCCACACATATGTATTTTTGTAAACCTCTTTTGAAAGAGTAATATATTAGTTGCTAAAAGTAGTATTTTGTTAGATGTATGGCCTACCTACAGGAAAGTGCACAGATTATTAGTGTGTAGATTAATGAATGTCCCAAGGAAATGCACACTCAAATATCTATCACAGATAAAACCTATGAGATACCACCACTACTCCAGAAACCCCCTTCCAACTCATTTATATTCATTTCCTCCTGCAATCCCACTGAACATAATCACCTGAACACGAGCAACACTATAACTGCTCTGCCCACCATCTCCCTCCTCCACTCCTACTTTCTTGACAATACTGGGGATGTTGGAAGATAATTGCTTGATCTAGTGATCTTTTCTTTTGTTTCTGGTTCTTCAAGATTAGAATATGCCTAGACAGCTCACCGTGTTGTTCAAGACCTGACTGATTTCTTTTCATTTTCAGTCTCTTTGTCTATGTCAGACTTACTTATACACAGATCAGCCATTGCCCTCAGCTTTGGAAGGTGGAACAGCTCCCGCCACACCTACTCATCTATGAATGACTCAGTTCTCTGTGGAATTCAGTTCTTTTAAATCTTTCTTTTGTATGATTCCCTAGGTTATTGTATTACTTTGCTAGGGCTGCAATAACAAAGTACCACAGACTGTGTGGCTTGATCAATAAAAATTTATTTTTTCACCATTCTGGAGACTAGATATCTACGATAAACGTGTTGGTAGGGTTTTTTTTCTTTTAAGTCTCTCTCCTTGGCTTGTAGATGGCCATCTTCTCCCTGTGTCTTCACATGGTCTTTCTCTGCTTGTATCTGTGCCCTAATCACCTTTTCCTTTAAGCGCACCAGCAATATTGAATTAGGACCAACTCAATGATCTCATTTCAACTGAATTACTTCTTTAAAGACCCTGTCTCCACATAGAGACACACTTTCATGTAGTGGGGGTTAGGACGTCAGCATATGAATTTCAGGGATACTCATTTCAGCCCATAACCATTATATATTTTTAAACTATTTTTATTTTCCATGGGTGTTTTTGTGTGTGTGTTGTTTGTTTGTTGTTGTTATTACTGTGAGAACAAAGAACTTTCGTGTCCCCTTAACTGGAAGTGGAAGTGAGAATCAAAAACCTAGTTCTCTTTTGTGGAATCCAGTTTTTGCTGCAATTTTCTCTTTTTGTTCTCCATTTTCTTCATCATGTTAATCATATATGGATTGTTTTGGGGTTATTTCTACTGTGTGTTATTTGGGGTTATTTCTACTGTGTGTTATTTGGGGTTATTTCTACTCATTCATTGGTGTTTGGTTTTATCTCCTGACGTGCAAAGTTTAAATTAAGTCTGGATGCTCTATATGAAAAATTACAGAGTTAATTCAAGGTTCTGGATTTTTAGTTTCTGGTCTCAGTAAGAGAGGCAAACTTCTTCAATTGAATCATCACTTGAGCTATATTAAGACTCAGTTTTAATTTCCCTAAGGGCTTGTTTCTTGATCATTTTCCTTCATCATAGAATTAGCTATTTAATGTTATCAGTGGAATGACCAGTCTTTCCTCTTAGGAATTCCTGACTTTCTGATATCTTTGTTGCTAACAGACCTTCAAATAGATTTTTATATTTTCTCATTTTTTTTAGCTGTTCTCAGGGATGTGATAAAAACTATTAATACATACCCTTGGCTAGAAGTAAAGATCTACTAAAAATTTTGTTGTACACATAAACCTTCTATAAATTAATGATAATTCTTGTTTTACGTTTAAAAATGAATGCTTGATGATAAACTTTGTATCTTAAACAGTTAAGTTTAAATAATTTTTTACAACACAAACCAGTGAATATTATCCAGATAAAAAAGTGTTAAGTATAAAGAATGTGTAAAAATATGAAAATGCTTAAATTATTAAGTAGGAACAATCACATCATTGATTATATAGTATGCTTGTTATTGGAAAAAATAGTTTTAAAACTGTCTTGACAAAAGAAAACCAAATACCACATAGTCTCACTTATACGTGGGAGTTAAATAATGAGAGCACATGGACATATAAAGAGGAACAAGGCACATCAGTGCTCGTTGAAAGCTGGAGGGTGGGAGGACAGAGAGGATCAGGAAAAATAATAGGTACTAGGCTGGATACCTGGGTGATGAAATGATCTGTATGACAAACCCCCATGACACAAGTTTACCTGTGTAACAGACCTGCACATGTACCTCTGAACTTAAAAATGAATTTTAAAAAAACCTGTCTTGACTGTACTGGGAAGTATACAATTCTGTTTTTGACAAGAACAGGTGTATATATTATTGACAACTGAGACTTCTTTTATTTTAAAAGTTTTAATTTAAAATAAACAGACTTTATTTCCATATCTTTGGAAAAATGTTGCCACACTATATTATTAAAAAATGTTCACAGGTAGAAAATTAATATAAAACAGCACAACGATCGCCTTATTTTATAGCAATGCTTTCTAATTTTAATTAGCCTGTTATAAACTTCTCAAACTCTTCTCAGTGTGTATGCACACATACACATGTACACACACATATACTTCTTATGGACACTGTTGAAATGTCTTCTGTCTAATGAATATTTTCATTGAGCCTATAGATAATTGGGTAATGTTTATGCATATTTGTTGTTTTGTCATTTACAGTAGAATATGACCCATATGTTTTAGGGTTTTTAGAATTATCATCCATCCTTTAAGTTCTCAGCTGTATCTTCACCCAGGTAACCCCAATTATTTCCAGCTAGATTACTTTTGAAAATGTTTGCTTTGGCTCACCACATTTAATTTATATTTTATTCAATAGATTTATATTTTAAATATACCACCAGTAAAATGATTTGGCTCTAAACAATTTTTATACCTTATATATCCCTGTATTTCACAATGCTATAAGTCCATTAATTCACATTTTAGAAAACACTAAAAGGTATGCCTTTTTTCAGTTTATTATGCTTTCCACCATTTCTTGTTTCCATAAATTTGTTATGGTCCCTCTTATGGTGCTGCAGCATTGCATATTAACTAACTAGTGATGGCAAGAAACTCACATGCAAAAATGAATGTGCACATTGCTGGATAAAGTTTCCTATTTAATAAAAATACAAAAAATAATACCCGGTAAGAAATGCAAGCAAAGAAGGAATACTGTGCAGCTCACCTGAGACTTCCTGAGCCCCACAAGCCACTCAATGGGAATACTTTCAGGAATAGATTATGAACATGGGTCTTGTCAGATACGAGAAACTTCATTTTATACTGAGAAAAATCCCTGAGGCTTACACACATATTAAGGAGAAAGTTAAACCAACAATTTGCTTTCATTTCTTTCATTAAAACAGTGTTTACAGAAATATGCATCCTGTATGTATTGACCTTAAATCAGTGGCAGTAAGATCATAATATCAGCATTGAGGCAGGTGGGAGCAGAATCAGAGTGCAAGCATTCCTGAGCAGTGCCCTGCTTCTAGCAGTCCAGTGTTCCCAAAAGCATATTTCTCTACAGGTGCGGGTTATATTGGGGTCTCAGGCAGATACATTTTTCCCTCATAGTTACTTATTTCTTTCATCAAACACGTGTGAATAACTGTATGTCTACAGGAAAAGATGCCCTCTCACTTTTAGTGAAAAAATCAAGTCTATCTAAATTTTGCATTTCCATTTTTAAAAAAGACATAGTATACTGTAGGAAAATATTTGTCCGATATAAAGGAATCAAGAGCACGTTCCATGATAAATGGAAAATGTATCTAAGTCTAATCACTAGAGAGAAACCACACAGTAATTTGAACAGGGGAAGTTTCATACAAAGAATTACTAACTGTAGCATGGGATTGCAGTAACAACAAATCACATTCAAACAGTGTGCTGGCCAAAGGAAACATATTTGTGAGCCAAATCTTGCTGATTTTGAAATCTCTGCTTGGAATACCGTTATAATATCTTAACAGAATATCTGAGCATAGTTCAGATTCTAATGCTACCCTACTAAAACACTTACATTTGATTTAAACAGCATTCTGAATGATGTGTGTAAGTCTCCATAACTTGGAATGTGGACTATTATATTCTATGCCTCACCATCCTTTCTTCACCTCTTCCTTTATAAGTATCTTAACTCTGTTTTATGAGGATTGTAACTATTTCTTTACTGAAGACCCCGCCAGTACTTTGTGAAGACATGGTTTGAGTTACTGAATTTAATTAGTACCATTCTTCAGTCATAGGTTACTTTGCAGTCCAAACATTTGAGTTGCTAACAGTATTTTCAAAAATATTAAGAGCATAACGTCAGTAATGCTCTCTTTTGAAAATATCGTTAAAATCACTTACTGAAACATCTTTTATTATTTATTAGATGTATAGTTTTAATTATTGAAGGTCAAAATATTATTGAAAGTGTATTGCTTGTGTATAAAGCAAAAAAAATTGAGATTGTAAAAAAATGCAGTTAGAAAATATAATTATTTAACATATGCATAGTAATACTATTTAGTTTGTCATACAGGAGTTGTCATGACTGATTTAGATGTCCCTCTTCAGTCCTCTCTGAGATCCCAATATATTACACAACCTTAGCACTTCTTACACTACACTGTAATTTTTGGTTTATTTCTCTGTCTTCTGATCAAGATGACACACTTCTTAGGAGCAGGGAAAACTTAAAGTTTGTTTTTGTTTTAAAATATCTATACTGTAGCCAAAATTAAAAATCAATTGATTAATACATGCACAGTTGAATAGTGAAAAAATTTCTTTCTATTTATGACTGCTCCTGTACACCCATTTATAATAATTATATTTAACAAAGATAATTAGAAGAAATATATAAATGTATTAAAATAACTTAAAAAGTTTAATTTTAATGTTATATATTATACAAGAACCCATCCATATTATTTTTGAAATATTTTACATTATATATACAGATTCAATTTTTAAAGTTTTTTAAAATCAAATAATTCAACATTTCAAACAGTGTAGATGTCTTCAAAATGGCAGAAACTTGAAATACTATTTTAAGACACAATTTGAAATACTTTAGCTTAATAGGTATTGCATTCTGTGGGAAGTAACGCTACATAAAATAATTCCTATATTAAAATTATAAATATTGTCAATGTAATTCACTCTTGACATTGAAGTGTAAATTAGTAACTCAGTGTTGTATTTTTAAAAGCCTTTCTGGGTCTCCCATTTCCCATCCTACATTAACAAACACAGAAATAACTACTTTTAACATCTTAGGTACTTATTTTTATGTTTATCTTCATATTCATCAGTACACATTTCTTGATTTATAAATTTTGAGTACCTACAAATTTTCTCTAATAAAATTTGAGAACCTGTGTCATTCCCTGTTCCCTAATACAGCAAGGTAAAACTATATACTAAATAAAATTAGATTATTGTTAAGTTGTCCTCAAAGGCTGCGTGTCAGTATTTTATCTGAGCTCCATTTTATTCTATAGTTTCTAACCCACAGTTTTAAAACCTACAATTTTAAGAGCTATTACAACTTCAGGTGATTCCTGGGATTTGTGTATGGCTCAAATAGTTCTATCAATGTGCTATTAGAAATGCTTTTCACCTTTTCTTCTTCTTTTTATTTTTTTCTCAACCATTCAGCAGCTGATTGTTAAATTGTATTTTGGTTGTTTTTCTTAATTGTTGGTAACTTCAGTCTGCCACAGCAACAGAAATTCCATTTGTTCTGCTTAGACCATTACAGCTGTATAGAATGCCTTCAGTTGAAATCCACATCAGCCGAAGAAATGTATCTTATGGCCCTAAGAATTCTGCATCCTCTTTCATACATGATAAAAGGAATAAAAATTGAGAAGAATTAAAAACCTTTGTTATGGTTTCTAAAAAATCAGTGTGAGTAATATTACAATTTAATTATAAACGAAGCAAATACGTATAAAAGATGACACCATTCATTATTCTATTAACTATGTAATTATAAAGGACTGTCAAGTTTTTCTAACGATAACTGAAACTCAACTCTAAATTTAATAAAGGTTATTTAAAAAGAGAACTTTATAAATTGTTTAAAAAAAACTCATCCAGAAAATAATTATCATAATTTAGGCTTATACTATATTTCAAATAACATCCTGGAATGTATTTTAGTATTGCTATGGACTGAATTGTGTCTCCCCAAAATTGATATGTTGAAGTCCCAACCCCAATATAATGGTATTTGTTGATGAGGCCCTGGGAAGGTAATTAGATTTAGATGAGGTTGTTCTGCCTGCATGACAAGATTTAATGCCTTTATAAGAAGAGATGCTAGGGAGTTGCTCTCTCTCTCTCTCTCTCTCTCTCTCTGCTATAGAAGCAAACACACAGAAAAGCAGCCATCTGTAAGCCAGAAAGACAACCCTTGGCTGACATCTCGAGTATAGAATTTCCAGTACCATAATTGTGAGAAATAAATTCCTGTTGTTTATGCCACCATGCGGCCTGAGCTATGTCAGCCTAAGCTGAATTATACAAGCTTATGTGCACAGATGTATAACATATGTCTATTTATATTACGTTTAATAATTTTTGTTGTTAACATTTGCTTACCCTATATTCTTTTTTTAAAATTTTCCATTAATGCTTAACATTTTATTTCAGCAAAAATACAAAGATTATGTTCCATCATTAATCATTGTGACATCTTTTAAGTGTCTACACCTTATTTATTAAAATTAGATCTTGACGATCTTTTCAAGAAATAATTTACTGTACAATGTGTAAACAGTTTGTAACATTCTACAATGCTTATTTCTCTACCAAAAATATGCCCAGTGTACTGATGTTATATACAAATTAATACAAATATCCAAATCTTTTAAAAATTTAAGCCATATAATAAATATGATAGCAAGTGCATTGGATAGCCTAGTGAAAAAACTGGAAAAGGAAAGGATTTCCAAAACTGAAACTCGTAATTCATATTAATAAGAAAATTTGAGATATTTGTTTTATTAGTTTTAGAAAAACTGACAAAACAATAACATGCAACTGTATTATTCTGAGTTTATAGGATAATTTGATATAACTTAGTTGTACACATTTCTTTTTCCTTTTTTTTTTTTTTTTTGAGATGGAGTCTTACTCTGTCACAAGGCTGTAGTGCAGTGGTGCAATCTCGGCTTACTGCAACATCCGCCTTCTGGGTTCAAGCGATTCTCCTGCCTCAGCCTCCTGAGTAGCTGGGACTACAGGTGCGCACCACCGCACCCAGCTAATTTTTGTATTTTTAGTAGAGACAGGGTTTCACCATGTTGGCCAGGCTGGTCTCAAACTCTTGACCTTGTGATCCGCACACCTTGGCCTCCCATAGTGCTGGGATTACAGGCATGAGCCACCGCTCCTGGCCAGTTGTACACATTTCTTATTCCTAATAAGTGATTTCTTTCATAAGAAAATTCCCATCTAGTATTCTAGATCCTATCATTCTAAAACCTTGATTTAGGGTTCATTAATATTCATTCAAAATATATTAACTTTGTAAATTTTGCCATCACTAACATAAACAGTAGTTTATGTTTATATAAAATTAGCTGAACAAAACCCTCACTAGTAAAATTTAAAGGAAGTTCTCTAAGCCCGTCTAAATTATTAACCCACCTTTGGAAAAAATGATGAATGTCATTAGTTAAAGATATTCTATTTGGCATGTGCATTACATTTGATACACCCATTTTATTTTTGCTGGATTTTCATGCAAGGCTGCTGCCAAACTGCTTACATAAATCCATAGATAAGCTGTTTTCTAGTAATTCCCAAAGCTACTAATGGTGTGTCAATTCTAGGGATAGGACAGTAAGTGTCAGGGTTGGTTGCAACATATAATTATGTATTATTCATCCAGAAGCTAATTGTACCATCCAGTTGGAAAACAAGAACACTGAGAATCCCCAGAGCCTATAGAGACTTAATAATCCTTATTTTTACAGCAATTCAATCGAATTTCTAATGTCACCTAACAATTCTGGCTAGGTTTTCAATATGGCAATTTTTTCTTACATTTGCTTCTAAACTCCATGACAGATATGTATGGAGCATATGTAAGAAAAAATTGCCATATTGATACCTGGTTTTCCTTTGAGTATGTCTTCAGTGATCTAGATATGGACAAATTGCTCCTCTTTACTAACATTCTAAGACTTGGTAGTTCAGCGGAGCAATAGTCAAGCAAAGTTACAAAGGTTCATATTGCATGCTAGCAGGGTGGATATTCACTAGACAGAAGAGCAATCTGTGGATTTAGTAAGGAGGATCATTCTCTGTGAATAGTGATGTCTAGATTTGAGACAACATTTTATATAGTCAGCAGATTCTTTGGAAAAATTGAAGTGTTTTATTTTAAAATCTGAATGAGATGATAAAATAAAGAAAAACGTATATAAATCTTTTTACAACCATAATCTTAGTATTTTCCCCAAATTAGGAATGTGTGCAGTACCCTTCTGCCACATTTTTTAAAAAAATTTCCCATCTGTTCATCTTGGAAAACTCAAATATCTCAGCCATACCTAACATGCCACAGGCTCACATTTCGTGATTGCAGGTGAAATACTTCCTATGGTGATATCAACACTTTTCTGCTGCCCAGTGCCAATTCTTATTCTCATCACATTTCAAGAAATATTGTGCTCCTCCCTTTAATCAGTTTGAAATTCCTAAGGTTGAACCAACTGGTAGGAAATTTAAGACCAGTGGAAATGTATGTATTTCGATACTCTATATTTGGACAGTATCAAGAAATACTGTGCCGTGTTGTGTCAATATTTTTTCTAGCACTTCATTCTAAATCATAATAGCTATAAAATATTTGATGAGTTTAAAAATATATAAAAAATAAAGCTTTATCTTGAAAATTTTGTAATTATATATGCAAACAGAATATATAGATTGAAATGTTCATCAGAAAAGTTATTTTAAGGACTATTTCCTAGGTCTCTAGGAATATATCAGTTTCTTCCTCTACATATTTAGCCACTCTTATTTGTTGCAGATAGTATGACTATTGCATTTATCTTTAGATATATTCATTATTAGATAGCATGCTACATATGATTGTAGATTTTTATTAGAAAATATGTGTAATTATTTTAGAAATAATGGTTATGGTATTTTTTTTTTACTTTCTTTTTTTTTTCTTTTATTATTATTATTATTATTATTATACTTTAGGTTTTATGGTACATGTGCGCAATGTGCAGGTAAGTTACATATGTATACATGTGCCATGCTGGTGCGCTGCACCCACCAACTCGTCATCTAGCATTAGGTGTATCTCCCAATGCTATCCCTCCCCGGTTATGGTATTTAAACATTTATTTTTTTAATTGTTAATTTTATTCAGACTTACTCAGGGACTGAAACTGAGCTCTACCAATGTAAACACCAAAAAGTGCGGAACAGGGGGAACGCCGGAATCTAAAATAGGGAGAAGGGAAATATAGGTGTTAGAGACAAAAGAAACTGGCATGTTTGGATACTTATTCAAAGTGGTCTCAGGCTTGTTCTAAATGTGATCTCAATGAAAAAGAAAAATTTTTCTGCTTCTTTTGAGCACCAAATCTATAATTAAGAATTTGCTCCTTTGGGTTCTAGCCTAAACCTGTAATATTTTTCAGCTGTTTGAGGGCACAACTGGAACAGGGGTTAAAACACAAAGTTAAAAATACAGTCTGATTTTGGTGTTCTGAATTCTGAATTTACTAATGCCTCCCTAGACTGTAGCTAGGTTGAACATAGTTGACATTCCATCAAAATATATTTGGTGCATTTCATATTTGCTCTTTCACATATATAAATATATCATAGTTTCTGGGAATTGCATTAAATGTATGTAAAGATATCTACAATGTTCCTTATGTTCTGGGAGATTTATGAAACTATATGAAACATAATTTAAATGTTTATTTTTATATGTACTTTTACTGTATTTGATTATATGTTGTCTTTATTACATAATTAATAAACAATATAGATCAAAATTGGAACAATTGCTCTCTGAAACATGTTTCCATTTTAGTAAGAGACTATACATTTTTAGGGACATCATTCATATCTAGAACTCTCTCATTTTCCACAGAGAATTGCCACAAAATTCTCCTTAAAGATAGTTTATTTCTTCTCTACAAAACACCATGATAACATTTTCATTTCTATGTTTATTCAAAATTATGATGATTAAATGATCCTGAATGTAGTAGAATATAGTGAAAATCAATAGGGTGAAATTCTTCATAATCATCAGGAAATGAGCAAAACATGTGATAACCACATAATCATCAAAATAGATCAAAATATATTATCAAAAATCAAAATAGAAAAGAATATATAGTCTCATGATACACAACTTCCTTGTTATTTTTAATTTCATGCATAAGTGTAAATGATTGTTCTTTGCTTGTTTTGTTTTTATTTCAGTGCACTTATATGATACTTATATAATTAAAATTATGAAAAAAGATCTATAAATGTAGGTTAATATAAGTAATCACTTTTTAGTGAGTTTTTGCACACACAATTTTTCCAATTACAGTTGTCACAGTTCCGATTTTTGTATGTTCATTCTAATGTTATTGGTTACTCTGGCAATTGGTTCCTAAATATGTTAAATTAGAAGCATTATTTTCTGTCAAATTCTATCAGTTATCATTCTTCAGTCTTTAAGATATTGTAAGATATTAAGACGACTGGCCTTTCTAGCTCAGTAGCTCAAATAAAAGGGAAGAGTGCTTTTTTTTTTCCAGTGGAAAACATTTGAGAGTGGGAATAATTCCAACAAATGCAGCTGAAGTGCTTATCCAGTTGTCAGTTTGATTCTATATCATTTTGTTTGTTTTTTATAACTATGTTTATAGATTGTTAGCATTTGAAAGCACTCTACTTGCTAGGAATTTGATAAGTGATTAAAAATTTGGCAAATGTTTTCTCCAAGAGCTTCTAAATAGATTCTATAAACAAAGCCAAACAAAGTGAGGTGCAATGTTAATGATGATTTACCCTAATCGTTTCACAGTATTTAATGAGTACAGTAAGAGATATGTTTAGGGTATTTTTTCCTTTCCATGAGACATTGGGAAATATATGAGTATATAGCTGTCTTTCCACAAGAGGGCTTCATCTTTCAAATCAGCATTATCATACTTACTTGGAACTATGCCCAGAAAAGTCTATTGCTTGTTAGTTTATTGAATCAAGAAGAGTTTCTACTGAAATATTTGATAACTCTTCTGGAGAAGAATTTGTGGAAACATAGATTTGTGTATATGTGTATATTTAGGGAAAATATAGGCCTACATGTTCAAATATTATTTACATACATATGTTTGAATTATTGACACACATATGATTATAATTTTGTAATCCTATTATTCTACAAGAGATTCTTTTTTCTGAAGAAAATTTTTAGACAACTGTACTAGTTAGGGTTCTCAAGAGAAACAAAGCCAAAAAGATCTATATATCTTATAAATCTCTCCCTCTGCGTGTATGTATTTGTTTATGTACATACATGTGTATATATGTGTATAGATATACAAGCACATATGTGTATGTATGTCTATTTATCTACAAAGAGATTCATTATAATGAATTTGCTAATGCATTTATAGAGACTGAGAAGTACAATAATCTGTTGTCTGCAGGTTGAAGACTCAGGAAAGCTGACGGTGCAGTTCCAGTCTGAGTATAAAGTCCTAATTACTATGAGTACTGATGGTGGTGTAAGTACCAATCCAAGGGTGGAAGAAGACCAATGACTAAGCTCAAACAGGCAGAGACAATACATTATACCTTCTTTTGCCTTTTTGATCTATTCTGATTAGATGATGTCCACCCACATTGAGAAGGACAATCTACTATACTCCTATACTCAGCCTACTGATTCAAATGCTAATCTTATCAGAAACACCCTCACAGACACACCCAGAAATCATGTTTGATCAAATATGTAAGCATCCTGTTCTTAAACCAATCTGGATGACACAAAATTTAATCATCACAGAAGTTCATTTTCAGTTTTTATATACCAGAATTTTTAAGGTAAATTTTTGACTCTAAGATGTTTCTCTCCATATCACTCAACAATCATTTTTTATTTTACATTATATTCACTAGTATATTATTTTTTAAAATTATCCATATCACTTGTTAGTCAGTCAGTTATCCATTATTTAACTTGATGATTATACAATTATCATTAAAACAGTATGTTCCAAGACTTTTCTAAAAAAATTATTTATCTCGTATACTGCATGGTTACGTTAGATGTTTATTATAATGTGGATAACTACTATGTGTTAAAACTAGGATTCGAATTCTTGTTTTGTGGGCCAATTTATTTAAAATTATTTACAGAAAGAAGCAAGCATTTGAATAATGTTTGTGTAGGAAAATAAGAAAAATGATTTAGATTTTTGCCCGGTTTACAGGGTTAATTAGAGAATCAGAAACAAATTGAACATACATGTTGATGTTATAAATTGCATTAATATAATTTAACACCACTTGTACACCATGTATACAGGTTTGGAAAAATATTAAAAATTTTAAGAAGTGCTTTTCATAAGATAACTATGACTACAATTTTATTTTAGTAACATCTATCTATATATTTCATATAAGTTGTCTATAAAATGTTATAATTTGGCCTTGTATATGGATTTTCCAAAGCTACTATACAATAAGATTGAAAGAAAATTTAATTTTTATAAGAAGTGCTATTAAGTTTTTGAAATAGAAGAATATGTAATATTGATGGTTAATATTGAATGTCAACTTGATTGGATCAAAGGATGCAAAGTATTGTTCCTGGGCGCGTTTGTAAGGGTGTTGTTAAGGAGATTAACATTTGAGTCAGCGGACTGGGAGAGACAGACCCATTCTCAGTCAGGGTGGGCACCATCTAATCAGCTGCCAGGGTGGCTAGAATAGAGCAGACAGGAGAAGATGGAAGAGAAGACTTGCTGGGTCTTCTAGCCTTCATCTTTCTCCCATGCTGGATGCTTCCTGCCCTTGAACATCAGACTCCTAGTTCTTCAGTTCTGGGATTCTTGGACTTACACCAGTGGTTTACCAGGATCTCTTGGGCCTTGGCAACAGACAGAAGGCTGCGCTGTAGGCTTCTCTACTTTTGAGGTTTGAATCACCACTGGCTTCCTTGCTCCTCAACTTGCAGATGGCCTATCAAGGGACTTTACCTTGTGTTCGTTTGAGTCAATTCTCCTTAATAAACTCTCTTTCATATTACACATATATCCTATTAGTTCTGTCCCTTTAGAGAACTCTAACCAATACAGTAATGCTTGTAAGGATACATGAAACTATATTTTTGCTTGTGAACAACCAAGCTAGGAATCCTAATTTACAAACTATAGCTTGAATCTTGAAATGCCATATCATTTTGAAGCCACAGTGATGACTCTTTTGTGTTATAGATAGCATTAACTCACTGATTTCTTTGCCATCACATTTACAATCTTCTACTCCAGTCAAACATGCACATGGCAGTCAGACTAATCAAGTCATCCTATAAGTCTTCTCTTCTTTACCTGCTGACTTTTTCTTGTCATGCTCAGAATAAAATCCAAACACCTTATGTGATCCATGGAACTCTACATGATCTAGCCTCTGCCTGTCATGTTCATTTCTTTCTCTGCCAATTTCTTTCTTGTTAACTCTGGTCCAACCATGGCTGCTTTTGTCTAAGAAAGCATATTGACCACTTGAAGTGAAATGTGCCTAATCAAGATTAAGATGGAAGTGTAAATGCACAATTTCAAAGACTTTATACAAAAAAAAGTAAAATAGCGCAATAATAATTTTTGTATTGAGTGCATGTTAAAATGGTAATATTTCATGTTAAACAAAAATATATGATTAAGATTAATTTTACCTGTTTTAGAACATGTATCTTTAAAGTGGCTACTAAAACATATAAAATTACATATGTGATTCATATATGTGGCTTATATTATGTGTCTCTTCTAGAGTGTTATAGTAGAGGATTGAAAAGTAATTGCCAAATTAATTAACAAGCTATGTTTTCCAAGGAAATTGTGAAGAAAAAAAGGCTTTGATTGTTTTCAATTGGGAAAATCTTACCAAATGTTATTAGGAAATACTCTTTTCCATGTTCATAACTCTTTGCTGTGTTACTTCTCCATTTTAGGATGTCTACTTTTAACTGTTTTATGTGAAGTGAAATTTTGACACTAGAGAATGGTACACACTATTAATTTCAGCTCTGGGAAAGAATAAAGACATAAGATAAATGTTCATTGTAGAGAAATAAAGTGCTCATTGCATGGAATATATCCATAAGGAGCCAGTTTAAGCAAACTGGGGGAAATATCAAAGAAAAAATACACTAGGGAAGTCTTTGCCTCATTTATGTATGAGATTTTTTAAAAATTATACGCAGACATTGTTAGATTTAATTTCTGTGCCACAAAGTCTCTCTGTAATCTAGATTAGGATTTAGGACAAATTGACAAAAATGTTGAGAGAACATATAATACCTGTTCTCGATCAGTAGAGAGGCTTTGCTAGAGAACAGGTATGATATGTTCTTGTTTCACAACGTTGCCAATATCAAAATGTTATTTCCATTGCAAATATACATCAGATTTCCCAGCCAATGTTATTTTCAATATAGCGTCAGACTATAATTTGTGTATGTCTTTTTCTGAGATACAAAAACCTCTGTCAATCTGTACCTTATAGATTTAAGGAACACGTGATGTTTATTGAATACCTCGTCTTGAAAAAATTCCTTTGAAAAGTCTATCAACTGCTTACTTTAAAGTTGTTTTTATTTATTCATTTTTATGCTTGTATTGATAATAAATGTACATATTTTGGGGGTACATATGATTAGGTAACACATTCTTATAATATGTAAAGATGGAATCAGAGTTATTGGGATATCCATCAACTTCAATATTTATCTTTTCTTAAATCTAGGAAAACTTAAATTCTCTTCTAACTATTTTGAAATGTACAATAGATTAATGTTAACTCTAGTCCCCCTACTGATCTATCTAGTCATTTTTTAATGTCAACTTTTAAGGCAGAAGTATTCAACGTAACTTTGTTTACTTTCCTTGGTTTTATACTGAATATTTAGTATATACTGAATGAATATTTTAAGTTCCATTAAGAATTTACATAGTGCACACTTAAGAATTTACTTTGTGTAGGCTTATGCATACTTTCATTGCTTTTAATCCAAATGACAAAGCTATGAAATTGGGACCAGTACAAAAAAATTATATTTTATATTATAGTTTTAGTGACAGTATTTAAGGCACAATTATTCACAGTGTAAATTCATAATTTCCCAATAATTTATGGGCAATTTACACCACTAGTCATAATTTTCACGAGACATTTTTGAATTTTTAAAATGGAAAATTGATTGATTGATAAATAATAATTTAAATATTCTATTACCTTTTATACCAATTAAACATTTATTTCATTTCAAAAATATTTTAACTTGTTAATGTTAAGTGATATTTATTGAGAATATAGTGCTTGTTCCACTTTGAAATTATTACTACTATTATTATTATTATTATTTTATGTTTTGCAACTTATCAGGACTTATAGTCCTGGGGAGGGAAAAATAAGATTCATTGACTATCTAAATATTCTGTGCCAGGCAACCAGAAAACATCTCACTGAAGTTTCACAACCGCACTATTAGGTGGAAATTATAACCATCATTAAAATATATATAAAGAAAACTGATGCTAAGAGGGGCTAAGTAACTTAGCCAAGTATAAACCTCTCACTGGCAAGTAACAACAGCAATTTGCTAACTAACACTTACTGAATATTGAATTATGTGCCAGACAAACACCTAAGTGGTTTACAACCGTGATTCTCATAACAAACTTTGCAGTTGTATTCCGTTATCATTATCTCTTTAAAAATAAAGAAATCAAGAGGCAAAGAGGGTAGAGCAACTTGCTGCAGGACACACAGCAAAGCTAGGGTTATTACAAAGTTAGCAAGATCAAAGCCTATGCTTTGGATTGAACATTATGACTTGTAATAGCTAGCGTAAAATGGTCCATGACTTTCAATTCATGTTTTGTAAGGCTCTGTTCCTATTTGGAATCTGGTCTTGCCCTATTATTCACTTTAACCAGTAGAATGTGGTGGAAGTGATACCATACAAGATCAAGATCTGAGCCTGAGTCTTAAGATAAGTCTGGCAGTTTCCACTTTTGTGCTTTAGTGAGTCTTGAGATGCCATATAGGTCTAGCTGTCTTCAGGAGGGATCATGTGGAAAGACAATCTGGACAGGCCACATGGGGAAGGAGAATACCAGAGAGCAGAAAGAGAGAGAGAAAGACCCAGCTGATCAAGTTATTACTTATTGGGAAGGTGCGATTTCTCAGACAGTTTAAAAAGTAGTTTAATAAGATATCTCATTTTACTCTTTACTCCAGTACTATAGAATATATTTTATCTTGCTTTTACATGAGGACTCTGGGAAGACAGGAGACTTGCCTAAGTTCTTTTAGTGAGTAAGTGGCAGGACATAGATTTGAACTTGGGTATTAATATATACCTAGGACAGTGTTACATCAAAAGTCAGGAATGATAATTTTTGTATGTGGCAAACTATAAAATTCAAAGTTAGGAAAACTAACAGGAGGACTTCATTACACATGAGGAAATATGAAAATAACATTAATTCAGAATAAGTTAGAAAGAGGTGTGAGAGTTGGGGTTTGGCTAGTAACTTAAAGGATAGATAACAGAAATATACAAAGAAAAAGAGTTAAAAAGAACTTCTTATTTCAATAATATGGGAAGGCCTATCAACAAGGAAGAAGGCTTTCAATAAAAATTGCAACGATTATAAAATGTATCATCTTTGAATAGGAACAATTAAAATTATATAACACCAGCAGAGTTGGAGAGTGTGTGCTTGTGTGTGAAAATTTATTACCTTTGTCTTACTTGTAGTCTTATGTCATTGTATTCATTTAGTAATCATTTATTGGCTCAATAAGTAATTGTTGAGCATTTACTACACATAATCCATGATGCGGGCTGATTGGGGAAAAAATGTAGGTAGAATAGTAATGCTTCTTGTCATCAGTGAGTTTATGGTCAGAAGGGGCACAGAAATAAAAATTATAAATGTACTAAAAATTAAAATTAATTGCTAGTTTTATAAATTGAAGGAAAAATCATGAATAGTATGAAGAATAGTACAAAAAAACACTTTAAATTTAAAATCTTCAGAAGGCATCCCTTGGTAGATGATTAATCTAAGATTTGGAAACAGAAGGCTGAGAAGCTACCTATACCAGGCTTCAAGAAAGTGCATGTATAAAGCTCCTGAGGCAGACAAGAACGTGGTGTGTTTGAGAACCTCAAAGGACAGAGCAAGAGCAGCAAATGTAAAACACAGCAAGAAAAGCTTCAGTGAGATTAGATAAATGTTAAGGATTATTTATGTTAAAAGTAGAAACCCCAACTTTGTAAGCATAATGGAAGTTTTTAAAAGGTTGTAAGGAAGGAGTGATCCAATTCACATAAAATAATTTAAAACAATATTCAAGCTACTCGTCAGAGAGTGGACTGAGGTGGAAAGATTAGAAAGGGAGTTTAGTTAAAAGGATATAATGGTAGTGAAGGTGAGGGAGGATGGAAACTTTATTAGAATAGTAGCAACTGATAGAAAAAAGGAGGCACAAGCATTGCCTAAATAAGGTCCAAATAAAATATAGTATTATATTTAATCAAGTCATCCAAATATTCACAGAATAAAATAAGCTAAGCAGCTCAAGAATTATTCCAATTAGAAGGCCTGAGGTCATTCGAATTTAAAAATAAATTCATAGATATTTGTGGGATAATTTTTCTCTTTTTCTTGCCAGTACACAGGAAATTAAATAAAGAACAATATTATTTATTATGTTTTATTTATTTTCACAGTCTTTACCATGCATCAGTGTTATACATAATAACAGAGTCATTGCATTAGAAATATGAAACTAATGCTCATTAAAAGTTACAATTTAAGCTAAGCATGGTGGAGCTTGCCTGTAATCACAGCTAATCAGGAGGCTGAGGCAGGAGGATCACTTCAGTTCAGGAATTTGAGGTTGCAGTGAACTGTGATCACATCACTGCACTCCAGCTTAGACAGCAGAATGAGACTGTGTCACTAGGAAAAAAAAAGTTTAAAATACAAAGTTTTAGTTTAAAAAAAAAAATTTGCTTAGCTTGTTTTACAAGCTACATAATGACCTCATCTGGGGGTTAAATCATTCTATGTGATTGTAGCATTTGATATTTGCTTAAAATTCTAAAACTATGGAGTATTACTCTTTCCTCATTTTGAAAATATTATCTTTAATATGTTTTGCTCAACTATATCTATGATTCTTATTTACTTTAAAGGTTATGATTGTTCATGATCAACTTTCCTCCTTAATAAAATTCATCTTATTCTAAGAAAGAGGCTTTAAAAGCTGAGTAGCACACTCTTTTTATTATTCTCATCACAATGGAGGTGGTGAAATGCCACTCTATTACCATTATAGGACCAGGTGAGTCTATTGAACTTGCATGATAGGGACAGTATGTGCCTGATGAAATGCTTCAACTTCCAGTTAGTGAAATTTTGTTCAATCAATACAAAGTGCTGAGGTGACACATCCTGCTTTATATTGTGCAGGGTATTTTTAAGTAGTCAACTATGATATTCAATGTCAAGATACTATAGTGATGTATTTAAGTTTAAAAATGCCTTATCGACTTTAAGTGCTATAAATTTACCTTTTGAGTTATACATTTGACTTCACAGAAGTTTGGCAGAGTCTCACCGTTCTTCCAGCAAATATTAAGAGTTAGTTCTTTTTAACAGTCTATTTCAGTTAAATCTTTTCAAAGACCTTTCAAGCACGATAACAGTATAATTCAGGTAATGCTGTTTTATATGTGTAAAGACATCACAGGTCAATTACAATTATATTATCAAAATTCTCCATATTTTCAGCAAAAAAAAGGCAAGGCAGAGAAGTTAAGATGATATTTAAATGTGAAAATATTATAAGCAAGGAAAGATGGGACAATTAGATACTTCTGTTAAATAAATCCAAAATTAGGAGAAATATAACTAAAATGTATAAACAAAATAGCATATACTTAAACTTGTTTGTTATACAAACAATATGTTAATTCTATGCCAAAATCCACATGAAAAGAGAGGAAAGGAAGAAGAAAAAAGAAAAAAGAGAGAAAAAAATAATGTTTAATCTAAAGTATCTTCAAAAAGAACTCAATATGAATCTTTTATTCTACTATAGGGGAAGTCAGTCTAAAACCTAAAGCAATTTCATAGAAGTCATATCTCTTAAACTAGTGTAACTTAAATTCTGTCAACAGCATCTCTAGAATAAAGCTCTTATTAAATTTATGTTTTATGCACTGACATTCCCTTTACCTCAACAATGTCAGCCTTGTGGTAGAAACAAAAGAAAAACAGATTAGACTATTGTTACCAAAAAAGAGAATGAACTTGAAGTAATATTAAAATATATATGTGTATATATATATATGTGTGTATATATATATGTGTGTATATATGTGTGTATATATATGTGTGTATATATATGTGTATATTTTTTTTTTCTTGAGACGGAGTTTTGCTCTTGTTGCTAAAGTGCAAAAAAGAGAATGAACTTGAAGTAATATTAAAATACATATATGTATATATATATGTGTGTGTATATATATGTGTATATTTTTATATATATATATATATTTTTTTTTTTTTCTTGAGATGGAGTTTTGCTCTTGTTGCTAAATTGCAATGGCACGGTCCTGGCTCACTGCAACCTCTACCTCCCAGGTTCCAGTGATTCTCCTGCCACAGTCTCCCGTGTAGCTGGAATTACCACCACGCCCAGCTAATTTTGTATTTTTAGCAGAGACGGGGTTTTACCATGTGCGCCAGGCTGGTCTCGAACTCCTGACCTCAAGTGATCCACCTGCCTCGGCCTCCCAAAGTTCTGGGATTAGAGGCATGAGCCACTGCACCCAGCCAAAAATATATTTTTTAAAGAGAGTACATTTGATTGATATTGAAGAAATTATTGCCTGCATTTTCTTGAACTACCAATGCATATATTGACTACACTGAAAGAAAAAAAAAACCTTTGTTATTATTATTATTACTTCTTGAGATGGAGTCTCACTCAGTTGTCCAGGCTGGAGTGCAGTGGCATGATCTCGGCTCACTGCAAGCTCCACCTCCCTGGTTCACGCCATTCTTCTGCCTCAGCCTCCCGAGTAGCTGGGACTACAGGTGCATGCCACCACGCCCGGCTAATTTTTTTTGTATTTTTAGTAGAGACAGAGTTTCACCATGTTAGCCAGGATGGTCTCAATCTCCTGACCTCATGATCCGCCCTTCTCAGCCTCCCATATTGCTGGGATTACAGGCGTGAGCCACTGCGCCCGGCCAAACTTTGTATGACTTAAAATTTTTAAACTTTGTATTTTTAATGATTTAAAACTATATTAAAACAATATATAATTTTAATTAAATTTTAAAAGTCAAGATGAATGCAAGATAAGGCCACACCCCATTGATAATGAGAAGTGATAGCTTTAAATACATGTAGGCTTCTATTTAGAAATATTAACCAAACATCTCTTTACATGCAGGTTCTATGAGGTATTAACTTTCATTCTGTACACAAGAGATTGAGCAATTACTGTGTTAGGTATCAGAACAAGAGCATTGTTTTGTCATTTCTTTAATCTTCTCAATGAGCTTATTAAATAGATTTTATCAGGAATATTTATAAAGAGAGAAAATAAGGCTTAGAGAGGTTAAATAAATTGCCCAAGTTCAGTCAGTTAAAAAGCGACAAAGACAGTTTCCCTCCCAAATTCTGCTCTGAGCCTCTAGCAGATACATGAGATAAAAGGATATTTTTCCTTTATAAAATAAATTTTTCAATGCAGAATTTTTTAATTGCAGAGAAACACAGCAACACTAATGTAGTTTTTCGGTTCATTATATCCTGTAATAATGAGAGCAGTTCAGCAAGGTAATTGATGGTATTTCCTGCAGATCATTACTACAGAATTAACCACATATCATGGAACTTTTATTAATGATTACAAATGTCTCAATCACATATTTCTGAACACAAAAGCATCTAATACCATCTACCCTTTCGGAAAATGGTACATGAAGAAGAACATCTAAGAGTCCAAAATATTTCAAAGGTAACCTTATAGGTTTCCCATAAACATCTAGCGAGTACTCTTTCTTGTGCAATCATTACACTAAAAGGACCTTCTCAATTTTTTGAATGACTGACAGCAATGTCTATTATGTCTTACAGCTTTGAAATGTGAGGTAAATGCCTGAGTAAACATCATAATGCAATACAGAATGCATTACATTTTCTTCCTGCAGATGTGATGTCTTCTTTTATCTTGCCATAACTTCTTCTTTCAGACAAGAGAGCCAACAGGTAATTCTATTCCTATTTTGCTACTGAAAGGAGACAGCAAACTGGAACTGAAAAGTGAAGTTTAACTTCTTTTACTAAAATCACCAATTTATTTTCATTGCCTGTGTTTGGATGAACAAGATACTTAGAGAAATCAATGAGATATCTTTAGTCATTGTTATGTCTCTCATTGTTTTCATCTCAAGGTATCATCAAGTGTGTGTCTATGCCTCAACATAATAAAATTATATCCACATCTCATATGAAATTACACATTTACTTTGCCCATAACTAAATACTTCAGTGCCCAGTATCTAAAATTGCATTTCAAGTACTAATGTGAATTGACTCATTCTAAAATCTAATTAACTTTGAGAGTTTCACCTTTTTATTTTCTGGCATCTCCCTAGGTTTTGAGGCCCTTTTCACTTACCTGCTATTTGAGCACTTAAATATAATCTTATATTTTTCCATTTTCAAATATCATACAATCATGATTTCCATGTGCCACTGTTTTAGTACATTTTGTGTGGCTATAAATGAATACCTGAGGCTGCGTAACTTATAAATAAATCGGTTTATTTGGCTTACGGTTTTGCAAGCTGTACAAGAAGCTTGTGTTGCTTCCAGTGAGAGCCTTGATCTGCTCCTTCATGGCAGGAGGTGAAGGGGGAGTGAGCACATCACATGGTGAGAGAGGGAGCAAGAGAGGTGCGATGCTGTTTTTAACCTACTATCTTTCACATAAACTAATAAAGTTAGAATTCACTCATTCCCATGGCGTGGGCATCAAGCCATTCATGAGGGATCCACCCCCTTCAGCCAAACACCTCCCAGTAGGCCTGATCTCAACACTGGAGATCACATTTTAACAAGAGATTTGGAGGGAACAAATATCCAAACCCTATCAATCACTATCCTGCTATTTAGCATTCATGATTCCATTTTCTAAAACAAAAATCCTAATCTCACTGGAAACATGCTTTTAAAGCAAATTGGGAAGCAGTTGTTTCTTGCTATCATAATTTTAAATTGATGACTCTCCTCACCAATGAGACTTGACTTCCTCAGCTATAATTTAAAAGGTCCTAGAGAAAGACTGTTACTGAACTCAATTGCATCAGAAAATCAGTATCTCTAACACAACTAGCAATGTATATAAAGAAGAGGTGGCTGGACAGATGATTTAACTTTTTTTTTTTTTTATCAATTAAGACTTTTTTAAGCTCCAAAGGACAAAAAGCTCAACAAAAACTTGCTTAAAAGATGGCAGGAAGTGTACTTGGGAGGAAAACAGATATTGACATATAAAACTTCAAAGTTCATGAGTATATAGTGCAGGCTTCAGTACCACTTAATTCAGGGTTTAAAATGATGTCACCCTCACCTTATCTGTCTTCATCAGTATATCTCCCTTCAAGTTTGTTTAATTTTAAGGCCTCATGTTGTATTTAAGGTGGTGGTAGCAGACCCAGATTTTTCATGTGGTCAGCATCAAGTTCAGTGGGGAGATCGATGACTCTCTGAAGTAGTATTCCCAAGTAAAGTCCCAGGAATTATTTTCCTCTGCTTGGGCTATGTGTCTGTCCCTAAAGAAATCCACTTGGCTTAGGAAAATGTGATGCACTGCCTGGCTTTGGTCTTTGTCACCTCTAACACCTGGAATCACTGAGTAGTTCCTCGCACAGGCCACTGGAATAAGAATAAGAAATCGAGTTGCCCCGGACTGCTACTTTTAGATGAGTGGCAGTAGATCCCCAAGTTCAAACATATTTTCTTCTTATGTAAACATGTTGAAAATATGTCCATTTTTATAATTCAATGGTACAACATACATGTCTAAACTTACTTGCCTCTGTCACCAAAACATGCAACAAAAGATCTCTTCCACCTATTAAGTCCAGATCCAAACCCTGGATCCCAGAGTTTTTTAAATGTCTTTCTATTGAGCCTAGATGCGCTTCATAAGGCTCAATAATGAGTTTACTTACACCACATTAAGTAAGAATGATGAATAGAGAACTGAATATGTGCAGTAGAGGAAAAAAAAGCAGAGATTTGTATTTAGGAAGAGAAAGTAGAGACAACACAGAGTAATATATTACATAATTCAATTTAATAGAGCTTTGCTGGAATTTCTTGAATGAAATAATTAATTTTAATATTGTAGTGCATTATTGCACCCTTGAGCTTTGTAGAAACCCTTATTTGTAAGTACTTTGCTACTAAAGAAATTAGTCCCTGATATATCTCTTCTGGCTGAAATATTAGTGATTTTTCATCAAATCCCTAAAGCTTTTGTTCCTATTCATTTAATTTGGGGTGGGAACTTTCAGTCATTATTTCATGTATATTTAAGAAAAAAAATCAGAATTATTTTTACTCATTTAAATACATTGTTATTTGTATTTTATGTCATTTTTAATTTATAATAATTATGTACAGAAAAATGGCCTTTTACCCATTGTTGTTTTGTGATGATTTCACATTTATACTCTAAAATGAAGCCCAACTTCGTAGTATAGAATAAATTGAACTCACACAAAGAAGTTCACCTTACTCTGCCTGAGGAAGTTCTGAGGCTCTAAAATGCACTTCAGCTCAGTTTACGCTTCTGGGGTTACTGACTAATACATCATTATATACAACATTTTAGTGCCTTAAGAGAACAACATGCTGTTTTTGCAAGATAAACCAGACTAGTATAAGAAAGCTCTTGTTAGATTACATAGTGAAGTTCAGAAAACAAAATGATTACAAGTTAACTTAAAAAGTTCCCACCCACTGTTTTCTACAAAGAGACTCCGTTGTGTTTTAATCTTTATTTTTTATTTTTATTTTTTTAACAGTCTCACTTTGTCACCCAGGCTGGAGTCAGCGGTGCGGTCCCTGCTCACTGCAACCTCCACCTTTCAGGTTTGAGCCATTCTCGTGCCTCAGCCATCCAGTAGCTGGAATTACAGGCACGCACCACCCACTTGGCTAATTTTTGTGGTTTAGTAGAGAGAGGGTTTTTCTATGTTGGCCAGGCTGATCTTGAACTCCCGGTCTCAAGTGAGCCACCTGCCTCAGCCTCCCAAAGTGCTTGAGCCACCACGCCTGGCTAAGTGTTTTTATCATTTTTGATTTTGTTGTTTTGGAGTTTTAGAAAAAGCTAAGAATGACAAGGTAGATTAGAATAACTTATAATGTATTCTTATTTATTAACCTCAACAAATTCCACCAATGTTGTGAGGCATATATTTTTATTTTGAAAGTATGTGCAGAGAATTAGATTTAGTCTTAGCAACTCTGACTCATGTTTATATAAAATGTGAAACACTGTGCACTGATTTCTGCCAGTACTAATGCACACACACTATATATCAGAAGTATTAAGAAAAAGCATGGGATCTATTTGATTTCAAAGAAAAACAAAGATAGTTGTTTCAAAATTTGTCCACTAATATTTGGAAGAAAGACATAGCAAGACTGATTTTAGTGGGGTTGAAATTGAAGAAGGGTAAGAATGAAAAATTTTGATGGAAGAAATCAAGATGTTCTAATATTCACAGGATTCCCGAGTGCACTATACAGGTAGAAGAATTGGGACTTTTGTGACATTACACTATTGACATCGCCCATAGATGAATCTCACTGTACTTGAACAATTTAATCTTGATCTGGGAGAGATTTTTATGGCTTAAATTATGAAAGATTCTACACAAACACTTTTCTTCTGTTTGAATAAACAAAAAGTCTGCAAAAGACATGAGTTATACACAAACTATTTAAGTCCCTTACAAGTATATTTGATTAACCTTAATGCCATTTTCTACTAATAAGAAATGAGATACATATTTTAATTATTTTAGGAACATTTTTTATGTCCTAGCTTTTATTTCAGAAGAATGAAGCAATATTATAATTGGATATTTAAGCTATCATATATATGATTGTTTTCATTTGCATGGTGCTATAAAGGACAGGTTACGTATTTGTGTTTTGCCATCTTTTCTCTTTCTTTTTTTGTGTGTTGTTTTCTACAATAACTTAAAGATAAGAAATAACACATATGTAGAATGTGACATCTGTCCCAATATTGGGAACGGCTGTATTGCAGAAGCTATTTAGCCATTCTTTACTTCAATGTCTTGTTAGGCAAGACTTTAGTCCCTATATAAAGTATACTGATAAACAACTACAGCAAAATAAATGCCTGTGTCTAGTAGTCTTCATTTTAGAAATCCTGTATAATCCTATTTTTACAATTTGAGATGTACATTTATAAGTTTGAGACATAATTAATTCCCTGTATGTCTATGCCAGTTTTATTTTAACACAATTCCATGGTAAGTAAATGAATGAAATGTAAATGTGAAAAGAGTAATATCAATAGATATTAATTTGAATAATTTGGAAAAATATTTTTCATGTCAAGGCACTAAAAATTATCTGCTTGAAATTGTGTTCTGTTAATCAACTTTAAGAAAAACATAAATAATTATAAAAATTAATAGGTTATTAAGTCATTTACCATGGATGCTAAAAGTTGACCTGTATTCATTTTTTAATTGTCCTAATCTGTTATTTTTTCTTCTCTTCAGTTCTAGTTGTTTTTCTCCATTGAGAACTAATGGAATTTCATTAGCTGTCTTAGAATTTGTGGGCACTTTTGTCTTCTAATGAATGAAAACAAACTGTTTTATATTCCTTTTTTCTTTCGGATGGATCTTTAGAACTAAATCTATATATGACACATATATATATGTATAATGTATACACATATTATAAATACATTTAATTGGAGAGGTAGAGTAGGAAGACAGATAAATTGGTTTTGATTTCAGAGAAAATATCAAGGCATATGGCATATATACGGAAAATACAACATATAGAACACACTGTAAGCCATTGGTCTGAATGAGATTATCCAGAGAATGAGAATATAAAGAGAAGGGAAAGGAATATTAAACTGTCAGCGGCCACTGATAAGGAATAATAGAAGAAACTACCAAAAAAAAATTTAATAACACTTCTTCAATATGGAAAGAAAGCTGTAGTCAGAATGTTACAAGTGTCTAGAAAAGCTAATGTGGTTTCTATTATGGTCTGCCATTTCTAAATAAAGAGCACATCCAGAAAGATGCACTGTACTTGATGCCACTAAGAGGTTAGTAAGATAAGGGCTAAGAGTTGGCTGTTGGATTTAGCCATATAGATTTCATTAATGACTTTGATGAGAGTGATTTCACTGAAGTTTGGGAAATCAAGAGAATAAGTTCAAAAGATAACAAAGGAGAATATTTTGAGAGCGCTTAGAGATAGTAAAATTATTTTCGAGAAGCTTTGCCAGAGGTTTAAAGTAAAAAAGCAGTAGCTAGATAGGACTATACACTCAATGAAAGGTATTCTTAAAAAGAACAATATGCCCAGCACTTTGGGAGGCTGAGGCGAGAGGATTACGAGGTCAGGAAATCGAGACCATCCTGGCTACTGGCTAACACGGTGAAACCCCGTCTCTACTAAAAAAAAAATAATAATTTTATATATATATATATATATATATATATAAAATTTGCCGAACATGGTGGCGGGTGCCTGTAGTCCTAGCTACTACGGAGGCTGAGGCAGGAGAATGGCATGAACCCGGGAGTTGGAGCTTGCAGCGAGTAGGGATCGCGCCACTGCACTCCAGCCTGGGCGACACAGCGAGACTCTGTCTCAAAAAACAAAACAAAAAAAAGATCAATATGGTAGTTCGTTATGTTGTGGTGGTTTGTTAACAATTTTGTGTTAGTTTTTTTTTTTTTGGAAGTATAATTTCTGTCACAAACATAAACACAGGTTTTCTTTGTTTTGTTTTTAATTTCTCAAGTGTATGCAGTGTTGTATTTGGTTTCTAAGTTTTCATAATTTTTTAGGATGAAAATTTGCATTTCTTGCCTATTGGTAGTAAAAGACACATTTAAATATTTATAGGTGGAACATAAATTTGTTTTAAAAACAGTATTGTCTAATTTTTAATATACTTATTTAAACAAAATTAGATAACATTCACAGATATACTTAATATTACTATAAGGTCAGTTTTTTGCAGAATTTGAAGAGAAATGTGACATATTTTGATTTATTTTGTAAATTAAATTTAATTTGAGAAAAAGTCTTTTGGATGCAATTCTATACTACACACAAAAAATGCTACCAATTAAAATATAATGTCTATCCTTGTAAATTGTGTTATATAAACAGAAATTGTGCTAAGTGACATCAGAATTTTAAAAATATCTAAGACATTAAATTTCTTGTTTGTAAATTGTACTCATTATTTTTTTTTTCCAATTAAGCCTTTCTTTTTCTCAGAAGTAAACCAAAACAACAATTTTTTCATGGTCTGTGTGTTGTAAGACACATACACAAAGGCAAGGGTTCAATGTTTATAAACAACATATTAAAATGTGAAGGTTTTTTATGTAAACCTCCTTAAAGAGTTAAGTATCCATGCCTGGTAGTTTGCATATTTTCACCATTTATCCCCTGCAAAAATTACTTTAATCTTTTGCTTTTAAAAAGTGGATTGAAGATTTTAGGAATTAATTGCAATAATTCTTTTGTCTTTCTTAAGTTTTGTTTATATTGTTCATAATATAGAATCCTAAAAATTGCATTTCCGAAGCCTGGTGCAGTGCCTCACGCCTCTAATCCCAGCACTTTGGGAGGCCGAGGCCGGCGGATCACGAGGCCAGGAGATCAAGATTATCCTGGCTAACACTGTGAGACCTCGTCTCTACTAAAAATACAAAAAAAATTAGCCGGGTGTGGTGGCGGGCGCCTGTAGTCCCAGCTATTCGGGAGGCTGAGGCAGGAGAATGGTGTGAACCCAGGAGGCGGAATTTGCAGTGAGCTGAGATAATGCCACTGCACTCTAGTCTGGGCAACAGAGTGAGACTCTGTCTCAAATAAAAAAAATTTAAAAAATTGCATTTCCACTTGTGGATTAAGAAAGGGAACCATTTGTTGTTGAGAATAGCTGTATCTTTTGTTCTTTTGAAACCTGAGTTCTCAAATGACCCGTCTCTATATTCTCTCTTCTAATGCTTATGGAGGCTAAGACTTAAAGTCAAGCATATAACTGGTAACATTCTGCTTATCAGCTCTAACCCAAGCACTCCTGTAGTGATTCACTTCCCTAAAGCAGTTGAAATTTTAAAAATAACGTTTGGCTCTTGGAGAAGAAACCCCAGGCAAGAGCTTCACCTGGGAAAAAGAATTTATTCTTTATTATTCCTTTATGAAGGCATATCCAGCACTTAAAATATATTGTTCCAGGAGTATTTCTATATTGCTTTGTTTTTATTTTTTCTATGCTTTTTGAAACAAAGACACATAGAAGAAAGAGAAAACTACAATTTGAAAAATAAAACGTTATTCAAATCACAACAGAAAGTAAAACCATCAGAATAAACTCCTCTTAGTCATAGTATTTTTCTTATCAATCACTTGGATTCCTGTTAATCCAGTGAACTGTAAGGTTTGTTATAGATTCCTGTTAATTCAAGTTGATTATTTTAAACCTGGTTATTTTCAGTGAGTCTTGTTGTTAGTGGTGTTTTAATTTTGTTTACAATTTCAATATTATTCATAGACAGGGCTGATCATCACTTATGACTCTGAGGCAGCAGGAATCTGTCTGTCTTTCACATCTGCATAGTGGAAGTTTTAAAGATTTGAGAGTAAAATTTTCTTCTTATGCGTCTATTTCACTTAGGCTTCTGGAAAACTATTAAATTGAAAATATTAATAGAAGGCAATAAACTCAAAGTAAATTTCATCTAGCATTTTAAGGGAATTAATAGACGATTAAATGCAAATGATGAGCTAAATTTCTAACCAAAAGGGAAGTCAGCTCTTGCTTCTGGAATGGCAGAATGGAGCACTAACAAGAAATTTTGTAAAATGTGGAGGACATACTTGTGACTGGAAAGAGTCCACCATTTGGTCTGCATCCACCCTAATTGTAAATTTATAAAATAGATAGAAATAGGAATAATTGAATTCTCTTGAGGAATGTGTAATTTCTTTACACATATTATTTTGTTTTTTTAATATGCAAGTGGTAAGAGATAAAAACATTTTTAAATGTATTTTTTATAATTCAGAAATAAAATAAACATTCTGACAACAATTTAATTTAACACTTATTTTCTTAGAAATTAAATAGAGATAAATTTTACTAGTCACATTTTATGGTTGTTAATCATGTAGAATAAGAGATGTGTATGAGTGCAAATTTGACAAGAGGTGAAATTGGAAGCTTAATTTTAGGTGTCAACTTGACTGAATAGTAGTCTATTTAAAATGGCTGCTAATAAATAATTCATCTAAAATATATAGCATATTATATGACAAAAATAAATATTAGGTAACAAAGATACAGCATAAAGTTTTAGACAGTCTATTTGCCCTCACTTGTCTCCCAGACCACTTGAATAAATACTTATAGATATATGACAATGGTAACGATGAAGAAGAGGAAGAGGTAGAGGAAGAGGAGGAAAATAGACAATGATAGATGAGTGTGTGTGGGAACATTAAAGAATGAATATAAACAAAAAGACAAAATCATGTATCTCAGTATTGATTTGAGTCTTGCATTCATAGGCTGTAGTTGAGAAGACTTAATGTGTTAGGTCTTGCAAAATATTAGGACTCAGATAGAAAACAAAGATACTAGACAGGAAGTAGAGTACAGTGATTATGAGCTCAAATTTTGGGGCAGACTGCTCAAGTTTGAATATAGATTTTGGTAACTCTAATTTCTGTGGCCTTAAGTAAGTTATTTAACTCCTCATGTTTAAAATATGGGCTGTATTAACTGTGCCTACCTCATAGGTGGTTATAGTATGAACCAAGTAGATACATGCAAAGCACTTAGAACAACACCTATCTAAGTGTTTACACTTGTTCTAGGTTTCAGGGAAGGATGGTATAGAATTATGTTATGGCACAGTACTGCCATGTTCTAGAAAGTTCTTTCACTGTGTCTTCAAAACTTATTTTTTTCCTAGCTTATGAAAATTACCATTTTGTTGTATTATCTTAAAACACTTCATTATTTTCATTCATTCCATCATTTTTCATTGTGTTGCAATATGCATTGTTTTATTTTTATTTTCACATTTACACTCAATCCTCACTTATTTCCACACATTTATTGGATAATTAAATATAGGCACTAGTGTTAATAGCTTTGCTACTACATATGCTGAAGTGAATTGTGTTAGAGGAATCTTCTCTTGCTTGTTGATGCAAAGGTCGCCTAATATAGTAAATATGATATCTGTGAAATGTCCATGATTCATTAAAGTGAGAAAACTTCAGTACTTTGAAGGAATTAAATGTCTTCTGCAATTATCTTAAAGCAATGCCATTCTGTTTTTATTGACACATTGTTTTAAAGGTGACAGAATTTATTGACACTTTTAGTTGTTTACTTTAAAAAAGCTAAACTAAATTTATTTAAACAGGTTGATAAATACATTTGGCTTTTAACATATACTCTTATTTTTCAAGTCTGGAGGACTAATAAATGCATTCACATAATAAAGGACTTGGAAAACTAAACATTCTATTCATTATCACATTCCACATTATCAGACTTAATAATTATACTAGATTATATAATTGTTTGCTATATGCATGGCATTGAGCTAAATTGCTTTTGTGTATTAGTTATCTAAGTACTCACAGCAAACTTTGAGGTAGACTCTACTGTTGACTAAATTTAAAAATATAAAATTCCGTTTCTTTATTGTATGTAATTATTTTTTCTGCATATATCCTGGCCACAATGTAAAATAGTTGAAAATTGAGATCCTGATTTAAATTGAGATCCTGTTCTGTAATCTACCTTTGCCTCATGTTGTGCTAAAAACCAGCAAATGGTCACCAATTATCAGATACCAGGTACAAATTTTAAGCTTAAAATGAGATTTAAATAAACTTGTCAAATATTTAAATACATAGTTTACAACTTGAAGTTTAGGGTAAAATATTAAATGATATAGTGTCAAAAATAATAATGATGATTTGTTCTGCTAAAAGTTAAAACCAAATATTGCTAATTCTCCAAGTTTATTTGAAAGTAGGCATTACTCTAAGTAAATGGCAGGTATTAAAATCTGTTTTTAATGTAATCTCATAAAATTTGAACTCAGGGTTTGGGATATGGAGGGGAGAATTATAGGTAATATATAAACAATTTTTTAGCAAAGGTATTATGAGTATTTATTTCCATGTGAGATAACAGTTGCGTCTCCTTTGAAATTAGGGCCTGCCTTTCTAAATCTCACTAGGAAATAACCTATAAAGTTTAAATTTTTGACCAAAAAAAGAAACCCACCACTGACATGTTTAGATTAAAAATGTATTTTAAAAATAATGCTTGTCAACCTTTATAGAAAGTAATCATAGAGCCAGTGCTTCATGAAATTTAACTATTTGCCATAAAAAAATGTTGCACTTCATTTCCAGGAATCTGTGTTTTTTCTAAGTCTCTACTTGTTCCCTAGAAAAGCAGGGGTTTTAAATTAGATTATTTTATTGATTTAGTAATTTCTATAACAAATCACTTTGTTGATTTAGATGCAAGTTCACCTCATAATTTAAATGAAAGTATGATTCCAAATGATTTCTGATGTTCCTTTTAGCTTTAAAATTCTAATTTGTAGTTTCCAAATGTACTTTATTATCTGATGACTTGTTATTATCTGAGGGCTGTTTACTAAATAATGTTTAATAATGTGATCAATAATATTTGGGATAAAGGTGTCTGAAAGCATTTCACTTTGAATATGATAAAAAAGAACCAATTAAAATGAAACTCCTTCATTTTGGGAAAAAATATACTGAAAGATTCTATCATAACTATTATGTAGAAGATATTTTATCATTTAAACATATTAAAATTATTTTAATATTTATACAAAACATTATTTACCAAGCCTTTAGATAATACATACTTTGGAAACTACAAATAGTTAAATAGAATTTTGGAGGTAGGAGAAACCTCAGAAATCATCTAGAATCATACTTCCATTTAAATTATGACCTTAATTAGCATTATTAAAATTATTTTATTGTATGCATTTGTTTTACGAAAAGATATATACATCTTTATATTAGCAAGAAAATAATATAAATACATTTTGGTTTCATTGCTATCATAGCTCTCTTACAGTATTTAAAGGGTTAATTGAGAGACTACATGAATAAAATAATTTTTCTGTTAATGCTTTTATTTAGACTCATCTAGGACACATAAGCTAAGACATGCAATATTCTACCATCTCATTAAGCTTATGTTATAGAAATGAGAGAACCTAGTGATTATTTGCCCTTGTAACACTAAAAGGAAAATCTGAATCTTAAGTAGTAATTAAGAAAACAAAAACTACATTTTAAACAAAGCATCTCTTATTTAGGCATGCCATTTTCTCTTTTCTTTTGTGAAAAAAATAGCCTTGAATTTAATTGTATGTTATAATTGTACATCATTCTTTTGGGAACTGTTTAAACTATTCCTCTAATTCTCTTTGTATTTCTCTTTACTTTTATCCATACTATTTTTTAACAATACATTATTACTGATTCTGTAATTAAGATATTTCTGTTTTTCCTTGAAAATGGCTAAATAGCTTAGCCTCATTCTGAACTGTTGGGGAGTGGGAATGGAGGTTTTCTGGGAGTGTTTTTTTTTAATCTTTTCAGTTTTTGCTTTGGAACAGAAAATAAACCCTAAATCCATTCAGTAGTCTTTTCCTCCTGCAAGCAAGCACAGACTTTCATAGAGAAAGAGCATTGCAAAGACAATGTACCTTATGCAGAAACCAGTGCTTCAGATGAAGGTTAATGGTTTGAATTGCAAGAATACCAGTCTACAGACTGTAATTAGGAGTCTCTGATGAAAGCCTGAATTATGATATGAAAAAAAACTTCTTGTTCATATTAATGTTTGTCTTTCACTCTTTCTATGTACCTTTTCTGTTTTAATGGCACATTTATCAAAATCTCATATGCTTATTAATCTTAGGTTACAGGAAAAATATAAGTTCATACTGCATTTCAATAAAGGCATTTTATCCCCTTCTTAGGTTCTTTCAGACAAAAGAAGGAACCAATGATACATTATGTCCTAAATGTTGCTTGTTTTTTTGTCAATGGAAATTATACAAAGGTCAACTTTTTCTCTGATTTCTAAGAAGTACCTATTTTACTCAATTTCACAACTAAATGTATTTATGGAGTATTGGTTAATACCACTGGAAATATTACAGAAAGATTGAATCAAAGAAATAACTATACCATGACCTATATACTTGTGTGTTATATTGTTGTTCCAAATAGCATTATTCTAAATTCTCATGAGTAAGATGATAAATTTTGTGGTAGATGTGGTAAGCAAGACTTTTAGATCGTCCCCAAGGTTACAGGTCCCATGTAAATGTCCTGTGTGATCACCTCCCCCGGAGTGGGGAAAAAACCTGTGAATATATGAGATATCATTTTTGTGATTAGGTAACTAACTAGTTGACTTTGAGTTAATAAAAAATGAAGGTTGGCTTGGATCTGGCTTAATCAAAGACAGCTTTAAAAGATGAAGCATCAGTTATATGCGTTGTAGCCTAAAGAGAGCAACATTGATTTTAGAAATTTCCTATGGGAGGAGTGATTAGACATGGTGTGAAAATGTGAGCAGCCTCTGGGAACTGAAAGTGGTTTCCAGCTGACTGCTAGACAAAAAACAGGGACTTCAGTCATTTCAGACATACTATCACAAGGAAATGAATTTTGTTAATAATTTGAATGAGGTTGGAAGTGGATCTTTCCCAGGTCGAGCCACTTAGAACCACAGCTTGTCTAACACCACAGTATGGTCAAGACCTCATTACAGTCTTGTGAGACGCTGAGCAGTTAACACATACCTCAAATCTTGACCCATGAAAATTGTTAGATTATTAATGAGTATTGTTTTAAGCCTCTATGATTATGGTAAGTTGGTATGCAATAATAGTAAATTAAAATAATGTGGGTATTTCACTGTCTAAATATTCAGCAAATTATATTTATATAATTAGGTGAAAGAGAAAATCTATATATTAGAAAACTATAACCTTTGATATAAGCTAAATTACATAATTTAAGACAGCCCTGAAATTAAATTTCTGAAACCATTTAGCTGTTTAGAAATAATTTGGGACTTAATTGTATTCATTATTATTAAGATCACTTAAATATTATTTATAAAATATAATATATTAAAAAAATCACAATTCTGGGATTTACTTTTTTCCTGCTTCACCAAACCTGTTTCTCCTACGATTGTTTCTTTGTTAGTTAATAAAAAATAGTATTCTACCGGTGGTTCATGCCAGAAACTTTGACATTTTGTACTTCTCTTATTATTTTACCCCACATGAAATCATCAGCAAACTCTCTTAGCTGTTTCTTCAAAATTCCTTGAATCTGACCCCTCCTAACCATGACCCATGCCAGGCACTCTGATGGAAACCTTAAGTCTTACCCCATTTTTCACCTGTGTTATTCCTCTAATAGGTTACTGTCGCCTCTTTATGTGAAAGATACATCTTATTCTTTCTCCTTTCAAAATGTTCCAGTGACACCTGGTTTTCCCATAATGACAGGCAAAGAAAGCCCTTCCAATAGAACCTATTTTGTCTGGCCTTCCTTTACCTTTCTGGCATCACCTTTGACTATTTTTTCTGCTCTAAGCTTCTTGGTTCTGTTGCTTTTTTTCAATTTTCCTAACATACCCCTCAGTTCTTTACCCTTGTTCTTTTTTCCCCTCCATCTGAAGCACTATATTTCAATCTTTACCAAATAGGACCTTCTCAGTGAAGGCTTTCTTTTTCTTCTCTGTAACACCCTTGTCAATCTTCTCTTCTTTCCTTGCTTAATTTATTTCCATAGCAGTTATTGTTTTCTAATATATTCCATCTTAATCTAAAATTATAATAGTGGGTATTTTGGTTTTGCTTTGGAATAAAAAGATTTCTAATTTTTAGTAGATTAATTATTGATAATCATGCCTTCCAGTGTTTAACTAGACCTGCCATATATTATGTTTAGTGTGCCTACTAAAGCAAAAGAACATGCTTTATGGTAGTACAATTCTTCTCACTTTCTCCTGAGTACTGCTTTGCTCACTAATAATTTTTTTCCTGTTCTTTTCTTTTATTATATCAGTAACACTGGTTTTCTATTTTCATATATTTAAGATAAATCTTATGTTATTCAATCTGTCCATCAAAGACCAAATTCCTAAACTGCTCCCTTTTATTGAATTGTATATGAAACAATTTTTATGACTTTAGATATGGGCATAACTAAGGTATTTTAGAATGAGTAAATTATATTGCATTAATTTTATAAGTTGTAATATCTAAACACACATTTCAAAGCAAGAACTGTTTGGGGGGTTTTCTTTCCTATGAAAGAAATGTTCCAGATAGAAAATAACATTGAGAAAAAATCACTGTGCTTAATGTTCAAAAATCTTTTATCTTATTTTATTTTTATGATAATCTTATAGTAAAGAGGGCTTGGCATCTTTAATAAGAATATATAATATAAAAAAACACAGTGGACATTTTGGTGTATTTGATAACCAGAAATTTTAGTAACTACTTCAAGTATCAGGATATTTGTGTAATGTGACAAGAATGAAAAGACTATATAAAAAAAATTTGAAATTCAATTTTATTTTGGTATATATTTTATCAGTCATACACCATTAAAACTTGAGATTGGTTCTTCTGCTGAATATATATCTTCTGTAATGTTGAATTACCTAGTATATTATTTTTTAAAGGAAGAAATGTTAAAAATGTGCTAAGAGATTAAAATATTCTTTTCTAAGAAGCCTCAGGATTTGGAGGTGTCTTGGGGCTTCTCAACAAATTATTCTGTGGCCATAGGGACAGCTCAGACATGTCAGCCTCACACGTGAGGTGAATGGTATAACAGCATGTTTTAGACAAATAGTGAAAAATGACAAGTGCTATGATGACATCCAGGTTTCTTACGTGACCTGGGATAGTTCATTTTGTGCTGCCAATCCCAGATATGCTGCTGTACGCATAGAAGTGAGTGGGAGAGGAGAGTTGTGCTCCATTGCCCAAGAATTTGAATGATTTCTTCATTCAAAACAGTAGGAAAATGTCTGCTTGCCTGGATTAGCAGCCTGAGCCACCCCACCATTGCCAGGCAGAGACTGTGGTGAAGCGGGGCCCTTCGCACTCCATGCCCCAGCAGATCTCCAAGCATTCAGAGCACCTGCTTTCCTGGGTTAGCAGCCTGAGCTGCTTCACCCCTCCTGTGCAGAGATCATGGTGCAGTAGGGCCCCCTCTGCTTCATGCCCAGGCAGATCTACATGCATTCCAAGCAGCTGCTAGGCTGAATCAGCAGTCTGAACAACTCTGCCCTTCCTGTGCAAAGATTGTGATGCAGCAGGGCCCTCACCATTCCATACTCAGGCACATCCCCAGGAAGTTGGAATACCCATTCACCTGGATCAACGGGCTAAGCCTCCACACCTTTCATGTGCAAAGATTGTGGTGCAGCATGGCTATCTACACCTGACACCCTGCCATATCTCCAGGTATCTTGAACACCCATTATCCTGGAATAAATTTTAGGCTGCCCCTCCTCCCTATGCAGAGAACTTGGGGCTGAGGAGGATTCTCAGCTCCACACTTAGTCACACCTCTGGGTGCTTGGTGGCCCCTCACTGGATTCTCCCTCAGCACTAGTGTTTGTGCCTGCCATTGTAGGACCTGTAGGTGGGCCTGCATGGTCCTTCCTCATCCATCTTTTCCCCACTCAGTGGCTGAGCACACAGCTCAGGTCACTTTGCACTTCATGGCTTAACCCATTGTCTGAGGCAACAGAGAGCTTCTCCTGGTAAACAAGGATCAAGTATATACCCAGCCCCATTATCCATAGTTGACTCTTACCTGTAAGCACAATCTATTGGCTTGTAGGTCAAACTACACAACCCAGTAAAAAACTGGTGACAGAAGTTCATAGGGCCATAGAAGCAAAGCCAAAAGACCCTAATCAGCATTCTCTACAGTCACTCCCTGAAGGAAGGCAAGGAACTGAAATGAAATACAATAATATCACAGAGAAAAAGGCAAGGACATGATTTGCTATCCACATGAAAATAATTGCAAAAATTGGAAGTCCCAGTGTCTTCAGATGAGGAGCCAATGCAAGAATTCTAGCACTGTGAAAAATATGAGTGTAGTGACATCACCAAAGGGTCCCACTAGCTCTCTCCACCAACAGTTCCTACCAAACTGGAAAGTCAGAAGTGACAGAGAAAGAATTCAAAGCAGGGATTTCAAAGAAGCTCTACAAGATCCATGACAATGCTGAAAAACCACACAAAAAAAACTTCCAAATCACCCAAGGAAATGAAGGAAGAGATAAACATCTTAAAAGTAAATTAATCAGAGCTTCTGAAATTGAAAACCTCACTTAAGGAAGTTCAAAACACAATTGAAATCTATATCAATAGACCAGACCAAGAAAAAAAAGTAATTTCCCAACTTAAAGGCCAGTCTTTCAAACTAACCCAGTCACACAAAAATAACAAAAAGGAATTTAAGAATATGAATGGTCGTTGAGAAATATGAGATGATGTAAAGTGACCAAATCTACAAATTACTGGCGTTACTGAGAGAGAAGGAGAAAAAGCAAACAACCTGGAAAACATATTTGAGGAAATGATTCAAGAAAACTCTTCTAATCTTGGTGGAGGTAGACATATTGATACAAAAAATTCAGAGAACACATGCAAGATACTACACAAAACATATCTCACCAGGGTATATAGTCACCAAACTCTCCAAAGTTAGCACTAAAGAAAAAAAAATATTAAAGACTCTTAGAGAAAATGGGCAGATTACGTACAAAGGGAACCCAATCATACTAACAGCGGATGTTTCAGTAGAAACCTTACTAGCAAGGAGAGATTGGAGGTCTATTTTTGGCATTCTTAAAGAGAAAAAAAATTGAATTGTCCCACCAAACTAAGTTTATCCCAGGAAACTAAGTTGCATAAGGGAGAAATAAAATATTTCCCAGGCAACTATGTGCTAGGGAATTTCTTACCACTAGATCAACCTTACAAGAAAACTTTAAGGGAGTTCTACATATGGAAATGAAAGAATGATACTTGCTACCACAAAAACACACTTTATTACATAGCCCACAGACCCTGTAAAGCAACCACACTATAGAAACTGCAAAGCAACCAGCCAACAACTTCACAATAGCATCAAAACCGCACATATCAATATTAACTTTCAATGTACATAGTATAAACACCCCCACTTAAAAGACACAGAGTGGCAAGTGGGGTTAAAAAAATACCTCATCAACCTGCTATCTTCAAGAGACACATCTCATGGCTATGCAACACTCATAGGCTAAAAGTAAAAGATAGAGAAAGATCTATCATTCAAATGGAAAACAAAAATGAGCAGGAGTTGCTATTCTTATATCAGATAAATCAGACTTTAAACGAACAACAGTAAAAAAGCGCAACAAAGAGCATTACATAATGATAAAAGGTTCAATTCAACAAGAAGACTTTACTATCTGAAATATATATTTACCCAACAGTAAAGCACACAGATTCATAAAACAAGTACTTGTAGACCTAAGAAAATACTTAGTGACACAATAATAGAGGGGGGTCCTCAACACTGCATTAACAGTGTTAGATCAACCATTGAGGCAGAAAACTGCAAAGATATTCTGGACTTTAAATTCAGCATTTGACTAATTGAACCTAATAGACGTCTACAGAATGCCCTACCCATCAACCATAGAATATACGCTCTTCTCATCTCAAACAAAATATACTCTAAGATTGACTACATGCTTGTCCATAAAGCAGGTCTCAATAAATTCAAAAAATTGAAATAATACCAATCATACTTTCAGACCACAGTGGAAAAAAAAATTAAAACAATGAAGATTTCTTAAAAGTGCACAATTACATGGAAATAAAACAATTTGCTGCCAAATGATAGGTAAATAATGATACTAAGGCAGAAGTCAAAAAAATCATTTGATATAAATGAAAACAGAGATACAACATACAAAAATCTATTGGATGCCAGGAAAGTGGTGCTGACAGTAATGTTTATAGTGCTAAATGCCTACATTGAAATGCTAGAAGGATGTCAAAATACTGATCTAACATAATACTTAGAAAAACAATTTATTGAGAACTACAAAACACTGCTGAAAGAAATCATAGACAACACAAACAAATGCAAAAATATTCCATCATCATGGAGTGGAAGAATCAATATCATTAAAATGACCATAATGCCCAAAGTAATTTACAGATTCAATGCTGTTTCTATCAAACTACCCATGTCATTTTTTACAGAATTAAAAAAAAGCTATAAAATTTATATGGAACCAAAAAATAGCCCAAGTAGACAATGCAGGCATAAGCAAAAAGAACAAAGCTGGAGGAATCACATGGCCCAACTTCAAACTATACTATGAAGCTACAGTAATTAAAACAGCATGGTATTAGTACACATACAGACATATAGACCAATGAAACAGAATACAGAACCCAAAAATAAAGTTGCATACCTATAGCCACCTGATCTTTGACAAAGTCAACAAAAATAAGCCACGGGGAAAGAATTCCCTGTTAATAAATACTGCTGGAATACCTGGCTAACCATATGAAGAAGAATGAATCTGGACTCTTACCTTTCACCACATACAAAAATTAACTCAAGATGGATTAAAGACTTAAATATAAGACCTTAAACTATAATAATCCTAGAAAAAACCTGGGAAATATCATTCTGGACATCAGCTTTTACAAAGAATTTATGACTAAGTCCTCAAAAGCAATTGCAACAAAAGCAAACATTGAAAAATGGGACCTAATTAAGCTAAAGAGCTTCTGCACAGCAAAAGATACTATCAACAGAGTAAACAGACAACCTATAGAATGGGATAAAATATCCACAAAGTATGTATCTGACAAAGGTCTATATTCAGAATCTATAAGGAACTTAAACAATTCAACAAACAAAAGCCAAATAACCCCATTAAGAAGTGGACAAATGAGAAGTGAACAGACACTGCTCATCAAAATACATGTAAGTCAACAACTAACATATGAAAAAAAAATGCTCCACATCACTAATTGTCAGAGAAATGCAAATCAAAACTACAATGAGATACCACCTCACACCAGTCAGAATGGTTCTTATAAAACCGTTAAGAAACAACAGATGCTGATAAAGCTGCTAATAAAAGGAAACACTTACACACTTTTGGTATGATTATAAATTTGTTCAGCCACTTTTCTCAGAAGTTTGTGGATTTCCTCAAGAGCTTAAAACAGAGCTACCATTTGACTGATTGGATGTAAACCCAGTCGTCTTACTACTGGGTTTAAACCGAAAAGAAAGTAAATTGTTCTACTAAAAAGACACATGTGCTCATATATTCATCACGGAACTATTCACAATAGCAAAGACATAGGCTGAACTTTGGTGTCATCAAGGGTGGATTGGATAAAGAAAATGTGGTATATATACATCATGGAATACTAAGCAGCCACAACAAAGAATGAAATCATATTTTTGCGGCAACATGGATGCAACTGGAGGCCATCATTCTAAGCAAATTAATGCATGGTCAGAAAACCAAATACTGCATATTGTCACTTATAAGTAGAAGCTAAACACTGGGTACATATGAACATACAGATGGGAACAATAGACACCAGGGACTATTGGAGTGGGTAGAGAGGGAGGAGAGCAAGGGCTGAAAAGCTACCTATTGGGTGCTATTCTCACTACCTGAGCGACGGGATCATGCATACTCCAAACTGCATCATCATGCAAAATACCGATGTTAGAAATCTGCAATGTACTCTTCAAATCTACAATAAAATTTGAAATATTTTTAAAAACACAAAAAGCAAGCAAAAAAAAACAGTGGAAAAGGAAAAATAACAAAAAAGGCTAAGTGATAATTGCAGAGCCATTTTCAGACTTGGGTAATAGCAGTTTACCTTAAAGCATGTTTATTAAATTAATAATTAAATATTATGCAATTGCACACTTCTTTAATTTGCAGAAGAAAAGAAAGATGTGGATACATCTCTGAGATAAAGCTGCCCTACATTTCCTTACCCTGAAAATAGACCCAGCCTGCTAATACCAATCAATGTCTTTGGGTTCACCAGAGTCAATTTGATTATGCCCTTTGCTCTGTTTATTATTGTTGTCATAAGAAGCTACAGTCATCTTGGTCATCCATCATCTTCTCCATCCTCTACACCCCATACAGTTCATCTCCTTTCCATCCCTTCTCTTGCCTTTCCATGACTCTGGAAGCCCTTCAACATTCCACCAATATGGAAACACTTCGTATCCTCAACTTTGGCTCTAAAAGCCTTCTTCACATTATATCTTGCCTTTTCTCATAGGATACTGATAATCCTGCCCCTTCTTAAGAAGAGTTATTTTTCTCTTTCCTACAGCCTCCAGGTCAGGGTGGCTGTAAGAGGGTGGGTGACTTTTTAGTACCTCATTGCAACTTCATATTTTTTTTCACTTTCCTTTCGAACTTCCCGTGTTGAAGTCTATGTCATCATGTTGTATCACACTTTACACCTCATTGTTTCTGTGTCATGTACTAACAGCAAAGGGCCTTTATTTTTGCTTCTGTCTACATATTACTCTTATTATTCTTATTTAGTCTTAATTATTGGCAATTTCTATAGAACTATAGAAATCCTCACACACCACAAACTCTAATTTTCATGAATTTATCTCCACCCATTATCTTGTTATCTCCTCTGTCTCAATGATTCACCTATTCTCAGGGTTGTAACCTCTATATATGTATTATAATATTCTCATTTTTTGCACTCATTTTTCTAATTACTTCCAACTTCTTTCCAGGTGACTTCTTTTGGCATTACAGAATCCTTCAAAACGATCAGGACCCATAATATGTGTATTCATCAATGTTTTCACTAACTTCTATGCTTTCTCTTTCTTGCTTATGCATTTTCCATTTCACGGTCATTCATTTTAACCACACTCATATACCCTCAAACATTCTTGCATTTTTTCATGTAGCTGTGCTTTCTTGCCCAAATAATAACACTGACCAAACTAAGCATTTATTTACTCTTTTCTTGCACTAATGTAGGTGAAAGTAACTGGACAAAAACTCCAAATCATAATGACTCGTCTCACTTCAAATGATGAATATAACCTCAATAAACCTGTAGCACTGCCTAAGGGCAATAATTTGTTTCTCTCAAGCATATTTCTTTCTCTTAGAAAACCAATTCATCTTTTTCTTTATCTCTTTTAAACTTTCCATACTTTCTTTCCCAACCTGATTCTCAGATGATGACCTTGCTTACTAAAAGCCTTGAAGTGATCATAATAAAAATTTCTATAGATTTTCATCACCACATTTACCCACAACTTCTAAAATCTACACTTGTATCTTTTTTTACTTACTTTTTCCAGTCACCTTACAAAGGATCAACTAACATCCTTTTACATAAAATGTATTTCTGCACATTCCCGCTTTCCAAATTAAGGATACAAATACAATAGTTTCTTCTTCTAATATGCATCATTAATTTTTCCTCCTTCAGTGTAGAATTCTCTTGCTTTTTATCTCTCTTCTTTTTAAAAAAATGTATTATTTCATTTCTTATTCATGCTATGTCCCCATAGCTCTCTTTCACTTGTAGCAAAGACCCTTGAAATAGTTTATTTTGATTGTTTCCAGTTGTTCTCCCCATTCCCCATTCTTTCTTAAATGCAATATAATCAATCTTCATCTCCAACTCTATTAGAACCACTATTTTAAGTTCACCAGTTATCTCCAGCCTGTCTTCTAGGACTCAATATTTGTCCCTCTTTTACATCTACACTAGTTATCATATCTAATTTTATAATTTTGATATCATTTGATCTAAAGACTGACAACTTTATTCCTAGGAATTTTAAACTCATATCCAACTGCTTACAGATATCTCAGTTTTAACATGTTCCAAATATAATTTTTTCCTCCAAACCCATCTCATTCATGGTCCATTTTAGGTAATATTAACTCCATCTTGCAAGTCCTCAGGCCAAACAAGCAGAAGATACTGTTGACTTCTCTTATTAAATTGTTAATTGGCTTACACGAATTCTTACAGGGTGACCAGATATCTTAGTTTTCCTGAGATTGAGGGGTTTCCTGAGAGAAAGGAATTTCAGTGCTTAAACAAGTGCAGTAGCAGGCAAATTGTCACAGTTGTTCACACTAGAGGATTGGTTTCCTATGACCTCTCTGATTTCATTTCCCACTAATCTCTATTTCACACGCTGTACCCCAGCAATGATGAACTCTTTGCATTCTGTCAAATATGTCAAATAGTTTTACACCTTAAGAACTTTGTACTAGCTCTTCTGTTGCATTCGATGCTATTTTCAGTGGCTAACTCCTTTATTTCCTTCAAGCTTGCTCAAATTCCCACTTTTCAATGGTCCTCTCTGACCATCCAGTTTGAATGATTTCCACTCTTCTTCCTTCTTTCTAATTCTAACTCACTGCCTTGGACCTTGAGCGTAAGTGACAGGCATGATCAAAAGTTGTTTGGAGGAAAAAGTGGTAAGAAATTTTGTTATGTAATTTGCAATGTGGAAAATAAAGTTGTGTCTATTTTTCTTGCTTAACTATATGAGTTTAATCAAAACTAGCTTAGATATTTTATGGGCTATAAAAGTGACCTCTGCATTAATTATATTTAATCTAAGAAGTTTTTATATTTCACGTATATCAATTTACTGTAACATTTCTGTGTTGATTCCACATGTGTTTAAGGAAAGAAAGAGAGAATTCAATTTTAATAACAACCATAGCCATATATTAAAACTTCTTAAATTTTTTATAGGTTTAATTCCAGTGATTGAGCATTTCTTAAAATAGTATTGTGTTATTGTTTTCCAAATCTTCTTTCAAGCTAATGATAGTTATTCCACAGGTCCTTATGAGGGACCTCTTGATCTAACTAGATGGTTTCCATGGGTATTTAGAAAGCAAATGAAACATTTTAAGTGGCAATTAAAGTTAACAAATGTGGTGACAATAATTCAAAACCAAACTGAAGTGACAGCAACATGAAAAGCCATGAAAAAATTTAAACATATGCAGTGATGAAAATATCTGCATCGCAACCTGAACAAAGGCGAGGACAAGATTTTAACAAATTTCTATGTTTCCCAATTCTAAAGATATTAAACATTAAAAAACTATATCCTAGAATCACTGAAGTGTTATATGCTGAAAACAACTTCTGGGATCAATTTTTTTTAATAAAATGTGAATTAATCAATATTGTCTAGCTAATTTGCTGCAAAATTCCTCACATCCTTTGATATGTTAATTCACATTGCGAAGCTGCAAGAGAGGAATTTATTTTGCTGAGTTTCACAAATTTGCCTGTCTAGGGATTTCTGTTTTCTTTCTCTCATACCTTTTTATTTTTATTTTTTGAGCAATCAAATAACTAGTATTTAAGGAATATACTAGTTTTTATTCTCTGTTGTTCTAATGTTAAGGAAGAAAAATTACCATTTATTCATTTCCTGTGTATTCTTAAGCCATATAAACTCTTAAGATACTAGTAGTGGTAAATAATAAGAGCAAAGGATTGAATAGGAACCCCTTTCTAAGTATTTTATTTTTTCTCCTGGAGAATGCTCACTGATTCTTAGAGATACCCTCCTCTAATTTTAAAATCATTTAAAAAATCTTCTCCTGAGAGGAGCTTTAAATTGTGATCATGCAAAGATAATGAAACACACCATTTATTTAGTAATGGGTGTGCCAGAATTGCTGTTCAATCTACTGGAAGAGTAATAGAGTTTGAATACTTGTGGTTGAAGGAGATAAATTAAAGAGAAGTAAATTCATCTGTGTGCAAGACATTAGTATGTATTTCCTGTTCTGACAGAGAATATTGGTTTAATTGATATAACTTTATTTTACTGAAGAAATAGATCATACTAAATGTCATTACAAAAAAAATCAAATTGAATATTTTAATTATTGTCACAAAAAGATGGAAAGCTCTTTCCTAAAGCACCAAAGCTGAATAAAGTGGGAGTGGAGTATCACCAAAATATTACTGGAGACAGCCAAGAGCCACCAGATATACACCTCAGAGGGGATATAATATGCTCAAATATCCCAGACAAGCAGAAGACGTAGGAATTACAGAAGCCATAGAACAAATGACCTTAGTACAGTGACCTTAGTAAGAGATTATGCCTTTATCATTCCTTACTGGTTAACAGTGGTGTTTTTCCCTGTAATATAAGGTTTTGTTTTTGTTTTTTAATTGTGCTGTTTTGACCCAGTATTGAGGCCAGTTTGTTCCCATTCTACAACAGCCTCTCCCCTTATTGGGCTCTCAACCCCAGACTACTATGCCCTTGCCCTATTTGCCCCAAGGCCAGGTTCCAGGCAACTTAAATTATTAAATTATCAAATTAGCCAATTCATAGGGAGCCCAGAAAACCTAGCTAACCCTACCCTGATGTCCATGGATGAGCTTCCCTGTTACTCTGTCCCTAGGTTGCAATCCTTGTGTGGCCCTGCCTGGAAGCCTTCTCTCATTCAGAGCTGTAAGTAACAATAAAAATCCTGTCTTTCATCTATTGAGTGTTGATGTTTGTATTATGCCATCAAAAGACTCTTAAAATCTTATAAAGCATTCCCCACTGCCTAGTCAAAGAGGTGGGCTCCAAAACAAATATTTTTGAAGATAATGTGATGGATGGAAAGCCAGGCCATTCATTTCCAATGTATTATTATTATTCAATGGATTTGCTGATCAGTCTTCTCTAGGAATTTGAGCAAGTGGAAAAAAATTCTAAAAAATATGACAAGCAAAAAGAAGACAAAACAACAAACCAGCTGATAGTTTCCTGCTTTGGTCAGGCAATAGGTGTGTTTCCTATAGTTTAAGTGGAAAATTAGCTAAATGTAATTAACTTTATGGTTCCCTACCAGAATTTGAGAGGTCAGTTTCTCAATGGGAAACTCCAACAGGAAAAGGCTTGCATAGACCACAGAGACGGGTGCTGACTAGGAAATTGGTCAGTTCATGAATTTTTCGTGTCAAGGAATCAGGCCACAGAAGGGAGACTGTATTCTGCCCCACAGAATCATATATATTTTTTACCAGAAAGCCAAGAGAGCACTAAAGCATCATCAATTGAGAAAATCATTGTTTGTATATTTCTTTGGTATGGGTTAAATTGTGTATTTAGGAAAATATATGTTGCAGTTCTAATACCCGGTACTTCTGGATGTGTGTGACTTTATTTGTAAATGAGGTCACTGTAGGTGTAATTAGTTAAGGTGAGACCACCGGGGAGGAGGATGAGTCTTTAATCCAATATAATTAATGTACTTATAAGGAGACACTGAGACCCCTGGGAGAATACCTCATGATGGTGTAACCAGAGAGTGGACTGTTGCCTCTAAAAGTTAAGAAAATAACAATGAATGCTGGTTGTCACCCAAAACTAGAAGTGAGGCAAGGAACAGAACCTCCTTCACAGCCCTCAGAAGGAACCAATTCCACCAACACCTTTGCCTCAGACATCAAACTTCCACAATAGTTTGCAAGAGTGAATTTGAGACGGGAGGAGTTCCCTCATCCCTTCGCAGGGCATGTGACAGACGTATGGCTCCACTCTTAGGTGGCCCACTACTCAAACCCCTGGGGGGAGCATGCAGACAGGCAGGTCTACGGAGTGTTTTGGGGCTCAGACCCCATGGCGGTGTTTAGGGTTGACTGTTTACAGCTCCTGAAGCCCCAGTAGGCCTGTGTTACAGTGTGCGCTCTCAGTTTTGCCATCTGCAGGCAGCTTGTGTTAATCAGCTCAATTACACCCTCTGCCTTATTGCAAGGACAAAGGCCTTTCTGTATCCTGGGTTCTTGCCCTAGTGTGCCGGAAAAAATCAGATCACATGTGAGCTTGGAGGATGGGTACAAGGTTTTATTGAGTGATGGAAGTAGCTCTCAGTGAGATGGATGAGGAGGCCAGCAGGGGAATGGAGTGGAAAGATGGTCTTCCCCTGGAGTCAGGCCACCCAGTGGCCAGCTCTCCTCTGACTGCCCCCAACAGAATTCCATGTCCCGCCATCTGATGGCCTGCCAGCATCTCCTGGTGTCTATCAGTGAGCTCTTTTGTTCTTCTGCTCCTCTCGAGGTCCAGTTGCTTGTGTCTGCCCACTAGGGTTTCAGAATTTGTATGGGCACAGGATGGGGGGCGTGGTGGGCCAGGGTGATCTTGGAAAGTGCAACATTTGGGCATGAAAAGAGGAGTGCTTCTCCTCACTTAGGTTCTTGGGCACAGGCCCGAGCGTGGAGCCCCCGCCAGAGACCCCGCTCTTCTCTATCCAGCACTTCCCTGCCATGCTCCCGTATCAAATTTCAGTTGTTTTAAGCTACACTGCTTGTGGTACACTGCTTAACAAAGTTGCTTTGTTAAGGCAACTTTAGGAAATTAATACATTCTCCAATTTTTTCATTCCCCACTCTTAACTCTAGAGTAGATACAGGAAGAAGACTGAAAGAAGAGTAAGAGTGAAAATATGCATGGAAGCCTCTAAGCCTCCAGGTACTAGAAGCAGACAGAGAGGTAAGGTTCGATTGCATAGGTAATGGAGGTTTTAAATTGGGATGATTGATCTAGAAATTGCATACGCTATATTTTACACCCTTATGTCAATTTTCATTGCAAATTATCTGTTTTAATGAGATAAACTTCAAATAGTATTAATGGGTTTAAAAAGAAATTAAGCAGATATTTGTTGGAAGCTATTGGAGAAAAATAAATGTCATTCACATATGCACTCCAACAAGTTCTGAGTGCTCAATAAACGTGTCACACAGACTAGACCGAGAGTAAATGGATCTAAGTGGGCATCCTGTTCGGCCTAAGTTCAGCCACCTGGAAACTACCCTTAGCACTTGCCCCAATTATCACTAAAGAAACAAAAAATAATTTCAAGCTTAATTAATAATTCATAAGATTTACATTATATGTCTTAGAACTTTATGTCCTATAACATTCAGGAAAATAAAATAAAATTATTTCATCACTGGCTTATAGTCATGTCACCTCTGTTTTCCCCTTCCCTTTTAAGACAAATTTCTTCACCTTTCTGTACTGTCCTAAGAAAATATACCATGCATATTCTATTCAGCAAAATTGAAATTCTGTTAGTTGAACTTAAAATCCTTTAAAAGCAGCTCAGCAACCATCTACTGATAAGTAACTACGCTTCTCAAGTGAGGTATCAAATTTTTCAACCAAATACATGGGTCTCTTGGAAGATTTTAGTCTTTGCATAAGCAAAACACAATGTGGTTTTCTGTCCAATTATGTAAGCTGTAGTTAGAAAATTCTCATATATACGTGCTGAAAGAATATTCTTATATATGTATACTCATATATATAATGTATTAAGAACATTCTCATATGCTGAAAGAACATAGAATATAAACATGTAAATATGTTTTTTATGTTTATCATGAAACATATATAATACATTATTATATGTTACATATGTAATGTATTATATATTATGTTACATATATAATTTATTACATATCATATAGCATATTACATATACTATATAGTAATGCGTTATATATGTAACATATATAACGCATTATTATACTATATATGATGTGTATGTATAGTATATATTTTATTGTATATACTACATGCACAAATTACAGGACAGTATGTTAATTGTTATTGGAGATAAATGCAAATAAGACAGCATAAAGCATTGTAACTATAGTAAAAAAATATAATTCCCATAATTATAAATGTAACTGAAGACAGAATGTTATGCTAGGTTTGTGAGTGCTAATTAATAGCATTATTTTCAACTACAAGTATTTAACTAACAGAGAAATTCATTCTGGAGTCAGTTAGAAAATAAAATATCAGTCGTTTCTTTTTCTTGTTTTCCTGACAAAGCTAAATTAGAGGATGGAATAAAAATGGGCCTGCTGCTTTTTTCTACCAACTCACCTCACTCCATTTCAAGATCTTAAGATCTTTTGGACTGCCAAGCTGAAATTCCCTGGGAAAAATATTTCCCACCACATCCAATAAATAAACCAATAAATAAAATCTACCTATGAGCAAATGGGACTTCAAGTCTATGAAATGGAAAATTATAAAACAGTGAACAGATCTCCATTCCTTATTAAAATCATGTAGTCTTCTAGTCTAGGGCCATGCACCAAGACCATTTTAGATTTAACCCCTGACTTGTTGTCTTCAAGCTGATATATTCTGGTGGCAAGAATTCTTAGTTCCACTAAGAATGGCTAAGATGTAATAAATATTCAATAAATACTAACTGGGGGTTGTGCACCAAGGAAAAAGACTTATTTATATAGACTCAATTGAAAAGTCTAGAATTTGAATTTGCTCTTCGAAATTCCCAGAAGGCCTCTTAAGAGCCACAGACTCAGCAAGTGAACAAGATTCTTACCATCCTCAGGGCTGTCAAGAATAATAAAATGTAGAACTTGGAAATTCAGAGATTAAGCTGTAAGGCTAATCTACACAGAGGACTAACATGAGCAAACATATGAGCAGGGCAATTCTGGTACTGGCAGCACTTAAGTTTAGGATATAAATGGAGATAAGTGTAAGAAAGTAGGACAAATGGCTTTTTAGTATAATTTGAATATTATCTGATGACAAATTTTAATTTAAGATAATTTCGTTTGTGTATTAAAATGTTTAAAATAGTTTAATAATCTATTTTACTACCATTATTAAACGTTTAATTATTCTGTTAATAATGTTTTTAATATTTGCTTATAGTATTACTTAATTATTTTTCTAGGCAGGTTAACTTAGTTCAATTATCCATTAATTAGAAGCAGAAATAACAGTTAATATTTAAATCTTCCATTTTCAACCAATACCACATTCTTTTACCCACATTTTTTAAGATCTCTTCTTCATCAGCGAGACGAGGGCATGAGCTTCATATCCATATCCTTCCCAACACTGTTCAGGTCAGAATTTGCCAATGAAAGGCACTAATGCAGGATTAGGAAGGTAGAAAAAAATGGATAAGCCATTATTTTTCAGAGGTAGTTGTGATCAGACATAAGCTTCTTGGCAAGCTGTGGAGATCCACCCATGTTGTCATTGCCTAATTTCTCTCTGAACATTTAGAAAGATTCTGCATAGAACCTACAGAATGGGAGAGAATATTTGCAAACTATGCACATGACAAAGGTCTAATATCTAGACTCTATAAGGAACTTAAATTGACAAGCAAAAAACAAACAACCCCATTAAAAAGTGGGCAAAGGACATGGACATTTTTCAAAAGAAGACATAGACATGCCTAACAAGTAAATAAAAAAACATGCTCAACATCACTGATAATTAGAGACATGCAAAGCAAAACCACAATGAGATACCATCTTACACCAGTCAGAATGGCTATTATTAAAAGGTCAAAAAATAAATGCTGGCAAGGTTGTGGAGAAAAGAGACCGCTTCTACACAGCTGGTGGAAATGTAAATTAGTTCAGCCTTTGTGGAAAGCAGTTTACTGATTTCTCAAAGAACCCAAAGGCAGAAATACTCAACCCAGCAATCTGATTATTGGGTATAAACCCAAAGAAATATAAATCAGTCTACCATAAAGATATATGGATATGTATGTTCATTGCAGCACTGTTCACAATAGCAAAGATATGGAAACAGCCTAAATGCCTGTCAACGATAGACTGAGTAAAGAAAATGTGGTACATATATATCATAGAAGACTATGCAGCCATAAAAAATAATGAGATCTTATCTTTTGCAGCAACATGGATGAAGCTGGAGGCCATTATTCTAAGCAAACTAAGACAGGATCAGAAAATCAAATACCAAATGTTTTTATTTGTAAATGGCAGCTAAACTTTGAAAGCAAATGGACACAATGAAGGGAACAATAGACACCAAGGCCTACTTGAAGGTCGGGGGCAGGAGGAGGGAGAGAATCAAAATACAACCTATCAAGTACTATGTTTATTATCTGTGTGACAAAGCTATCTGTACACCAAACCCCTGTGACACACAATTTATTTACATGACAAACCTACACATTTATCCCTGAACCTAAAATAAAAGTTTTTTTGTTTTGTTTTGTTTTTTAAATGAAGAAATGTAGCAGTTTCTCAGGGAGTTGTTGGTAACAACATGCTTCTAAACTCTTGGCTGAGATAGTAATGGTGAACTTTCTGAACTTTGATTTCTCAGTTCTTCCAATATTTTTCTAAATCTCAAAGTCCAATTAAATTCCATTCCTGCTCAAAATTGACAGGTCATATTATAATTAGAAAACGGACAAGAACATGTTCTGGTTCACTCCAGCCTGGGGCCCTCCTGACCTGGGGCTGCCCAGGTGCTGAACAACTACCCTTGGCACCCAGGCGAACCAGACACTGGTAGTAGCTGGAACCCTGGGGGACTGTCCTGCCCACTTTGGCCCTGTCCTGCCCACTGTGGCCCTGGAAGGTGAGGTAAGTGCTTTCTTGACTATGTACATGGCCTGGCTCAGCTCTCAGTATATAAATTCGCAGACCGATATGAATGGGTAACAGTGGAAAATGGTATTGGAACGGTGGGAGTTGGAAGGTTTGCACAGGAAACTTTGGGAGATGTTTATTACAGTCTGCCTGAAATTGAGACGAAATTAAACAAATAAAATGGATTTTGGACATTGGAAAGTGTGAAAGCTGCTACTGAACTTTGTTCTCTTCTATCAAGAGAAGCAACCAAAATTAAAGAAGCTCTTGCAGAAAATCCAGCACTTGTCAACAAATCTTGTTATGAATAGGGTTGGCTGATCAAGGTGACACCGAGTAACCGTTAAAAACTAGATGGATTAATGAATGAAGATATATATAAGAAATATGTGAAATCAACCAAGGAGTAAAAATGGTATGCTTACACAAATACCAAAAGTTTGCTGTGAGTGTTTACCTACTCACATGCATATATAGTGTAAGGCCTATATTTAGCAGTTCATCCTTTATTAAAGTAAAATTTTACCAATAACAAACACATAAGTGATTAACTGTTACTTTCTCTAGTAAAGCAATCTTCATTTATCCTCTTCAGCTCTACCACCTAGAAGACATAGGACTTGAGCACATGAACTAAGTTACTGAGTATTTAGCACAGTAACAAGACAACGATTAATGCTCAGAATAAGAGGATACATTTATAACCATCAGTTCTTCAACGGCTCTTTAAATGCTTTTATATTTCTTTGTTGTGTTTATGGGACAAATAAATAGTTAGCACTCTAAATGAGATAGCAGCAAGCCATATGTATTGTTCCTGCTCACTGAAGCTAGAGTACATTTTAAAGTATAAATATAACCATGTATCTTCTTGTCCGAAAATTCTTCATTGGCTCCCTTTCTTCAAGATGAAGTTAAACCATCTTACTAAAGGCTTCTGGCTTGGATGCTTTGTCTTCCTCCCCTGCTTCATCTCTTTACTCTTTTCAGTAAAACATATCTATTAGGCTGACTTTCTAGTTGAAGGCAGTAGAATCCATTCAAACTAGTTTAAAACAGAAAAGGAAGTTGCTTTATTTTTGCAAAACGGCCCCCTAATATGCACAAATGGTAGTAGAAAACAGTAGGAAAAAAGTAAACCATAATTTTTTTCCTCTTAACATTCACAGAAAATAACTAAAAATGGATCAAAGATCTAAATATAAAAACTAAAACTGTAAAACTTCATGAAGAAAATATGAGAAAATATTTGCAAATGCTTCAGATACGACACAAAAGTAGAAACAATGAAAGAGTAATATTGATACTTGACATCTACAAATGCTAAAATGAACAAATTTCTTTTTTAGGTCAATGATACAAAAATGGAAAGACCAGAAACAGACTGGAAGAAAATATTTGCAAAACATGTATCAGGAAAAGGTTGTGTATCCTATATATATAGCTAATTTTTGAACTCATTTGTAAGATAACCTGATTAAAAAGAAATGTGCAAAAATGTGAGCAGCATTTCACCAAATATGGTGTGTGTGTGTGTGTGTGTATGTGTGTGTGATGCATAAGCATGTGGAAATATACCCAAAATTGTTAATCATTTGAGAAATACAAACTAAACCATAAGAATACACCATCACATAGTTGTTAAGATGGCTAAAATTACAAAGTTTGTTAATACCTTGAGTTGTTAAAAGTGTGGATCAACTGGACCTCTCATTCATTGTTGGTGGGAATATAAAATGCTACAATCAACTGGGAAATAAATAGTTCAGCAGTTTCCTATTAAGTTAATGATACAGTTATAAACAGTCAGTGATTAAACTCCTAGATATCCACCCAGCAGATATGAAAAATATCCATACAAAGCTTATATCCACACAAAACTTACATTCCCCACAATGGAAAAAAAGAATCTCTGCTTTTGATCTAGTTGTTAGAGAAAGTTTGTATAAAAATGCTTTAACTTAAAGCTTGATTGGCAGGAAGAAGCAAGCCATGCCAAATCTAGGAAAAATATTAAACACTAAACGAGTAGCTGGCACAAAAGCTCTAAGATAGTAACAAATGTGGCTAGAAAGAAAGCTAATATTTCTTTAGAAGAATGAACGAATATAGTTATGGCAGGCAGTGAAATTTTCAAGAAATATGGAAGCCATACCAAAGAAAATTCTAAAGCCCAGTTGTAGAATTAAAAATCAACCATCAATATTTTCCAACAACAGTGTAACTAAAAATATTATAAGCAACAAACAACAGTATTCTGACTTCATAAATATCCAAATTGTGTGTTTATATTATAATTCCTTCTCTATGTATACCATGTAAAACCTCCTTGTACCTTAAAAGAGAGTGATGTTAATATCAATACTGGCAGAAATAACTTGACTGGTATATAATTAATTGTCCAATCTACCTGGGCTTGGTGGCTCACACCTGTAATCCCAGCACTTTGGGAGGCTGAGGCAGGTGGATTACTTGAGCCCAGGAATTCAAGACCAGTCTGGGCAACATGACTAAACCCCGTTTCTACAAAATTTACAAAAATTAGCCTAGCTGGACATGGTGGTGCATGCTTGTAGTTCCAGCTACTCAGGAGATTGAGGTGGAAAAATCAACTGAGCCCAGGAAGTTGAAGCTGTAATGAGTCGTGATTGCTCTACTGTACTTCACCTTGAACAACAGAGTGAGAACCTGTCTCAAAAAAAAAAATTGTTCAATCTAATGCCACATTATATTTTGCTTTATATTTGGGATATATTTTATTTCATAGTTTATTATTTTTCCATTCATGAGTTCTAATAGTTTTCTCCTTGATCTAAGGTTAATCCACTTTTACCATATTCTTATCATCTAGCACATAGAACTTCCCTTTTTGTCAAAGCACTCTAATTACTGCTTTTTATTTATTTCAGAATGAATGTTTTCTATATGCCTGCTGCAATGCATATCTTTTCCTGTGACTTGTTTTCCTTGAACTCATGGATTAGAGCTTCTCTTCTATATTTTTTGTTTGCAATTTTCTTCCTTATTTGTTATAATTCACCTTCAATTAACTTGTTTGGCTAAAGTATATGAAAACAAAACCTTTGGAATTCTTGCACATGCAAAAATGTTACTATGATGCTCTCACATATGTTTGTATAATATGTATAATTGCTTATTATACATATTAATTAAAGATTCAAAATTGCTTTCTATAAGAAGCTTGATTCACTGTCCCCTAGCCTCCTATTTGGCTTAGGAAAATTCATGCTCTTGATGCTAATATAGTTTTGGCAGATAACATCACATTTCTGGTTAAATTTAAGTCAAAGACAGTTATTAATAAAGAATCTTAAAATGTGAATAATGAAGAAATTTTCTCTGATCAGAAACAACTATCTCTATTATCTCATTCTAACAGTTATTGGCTGTTATTTAACCTGACTCAACTTTTCAAAATAAACCCTAATAAATAAACATTATTGTGTATTCAAACTAAAGCAATTCATATAGTTTTTCCCTACAACAATAAAAAGTGAGACAAAGCCTTCTGTAAAATATACTTCTGAACAAGTCAGCACAAAATAAACATATCCTGAATTTCCATCTTCTTAAAACTGGATACTTCATATTTTCATGTCATCATTAACCTTGATGACAAAGCTAAGGATAGATGTTTGCAATTTCAGTTAGGGGTTGTTACTTCTAAATCTCAAGCAGTCAAGCATGAACACATGTTAACTTTGGGAAACTTAACCAAATGATTCAAACTCCACTGGTAATGAATGATGTAAAGGCAAAGTGGCTCTTCACAAAAAGCAGGGAAGCATCCAGCTCTCCACATACTGATCCTGTGTTCTACTCCTAGGCATTCTGTTGCGTCTGCTCTGGGTGAAGCCTATTCCCCAAATAATAGGAGTAGCCAAATAATAGGAGATGCCTTTTAGATTGGTTAATAGGTAACACATACAGTTAAATAGAAGGAATAAGTGCTAGTGTTTAACAGCAGAGTAGGATGACTATAGTTAACAGTAATGTATTAATCTTTCAAAATACCCAGAAAAGAGGACTTGCAATGTTCCCACCGTATAGAAATGATACATACTAGAGGTAAAGGATACTCTAAATGTCTTGACTTGATCATTACACAGTCTATGCATGTAACAAAATATCACATGTAACCCATAAATATGTACAAATATTAGATATCAATAAAAATAAATAAAATATAAAATAGTAGAATTTTCAAGAATAACTTTTTTAAGAAAATAGGGACAAGGTAACATATTTACTTTGAGTTATAATTTTTGTGAAGAGTTTTTTTTATTAAAAATATTTCAAGTTATTTAACTAATTTTTATTCATTTGTGACTGTATTCACAAATGTTACAAGTCTGCATGAAAGTTGTTAATAATTACATGTCTCTTGTTCCAGAATTACAAACAACTAATAAAATTTTGCTGGGAATCTCACAAGCTCAAATGTAAGAATTTTTGTATTTTTACTTTCAGAGAACCTACTAAATAGGCTAAATAGAAACCTTCAGTCTATAACATTTTGAAGTGCTCTCTCCAAATCCTGCAGAGGTATATCACAAATGATGGTGGAAGCTGATATTACAATGAAAAGCAAATTCAGTTGTTATAATTACTAATTTTCTCTTTATTGGGAAAGTAAAAATGCATGCATTATGCCCCTACACACATATATTTACAATTTCAAAAATTAATTTAAGATAATGATAGAAATTACAGAATTCACTTACTAAGGACAATTAAATGAAACCAAAACCAAAAAAATAACAAATACAGTAATATCCGTGATAGGATAAAGTTATATATGTCTAGCCCATTAGCGAGCAACACAGTTTTCATTTTAAAAATATGCTACCTTAGAAAAACAAAATATGAACAGAGCCAGATTTTACTTATATATCTTGATCAAAGTAATTGCTTTCATATAGATAAAGCAAGTTTTAAAGTAATGAAAGAGAAAAATAATTTCCTAGCTATAATTTGTGTAAATACATGTGAACTTCAATTGATCAAACAATATTTCTACTTAAGCCTTTCTATGCTGAGCAAAACTTCAGTGTATCTATTGCTACATTATTCTTTCCAATAAAAATTTTAAGTAAATTTGGTAGTTTTCTTAAAATAATTTTTGTAGGATATTTCCCATAGTGTAATGCTTCAAATGGTGATAAAAATCATGATTTTTTATGGAAGGTTGAGATAAAGAAGAAAAATGATGTACTTAGGTGCAAAAGAGGGCGACAAAGCTAATGGACAAAAAAGCATAAGTGACCTCTCAAATCTACAGATGGTGTTCCTCTAGAATCTTCATAAATCACTCATTATTTTGAAGTTTTAATATAGGAAGGTGGCTATCACACACTCAAATGACTCCATAATAGGTTTTCTCTTTCTAGCCGCAATAGCTCATTCAAAAATTACACATGCCAACCAATTTAGAAAAAGTATACATATTATTCCTCTTAAAATTACTATAAATAGATATAGTCTTTACTATAACTATATATCTGTACATTTTATACGGACAACTTAGGGAACTACTAGACTCAGGTAAATTCATCACGTGCATGTTTAGAAGTTTATTCGGCCTCTCAAAGTGCTGAGATTACAGTTGTGAGGCCATTTTCATTTCTAAGAGCAACACTAAACAGGTTGGATCTCTCCTTTGAGTAGTTCATAAAAAGTAAAATTGTCCTTTATTTTTTATCTTTAATATAACTGTGATCAATTTTTATGACACTGTCCTCAATGACCCTGCCACATTTTGAGCAGCCTATGATTTTTTTTTACTACTTATGATGCAAACCTCATTTTCTTTTTGTGTTTCTATTTTCCCACCAATCCTTGCCAGTTTGCTGTTTATCTGTTCCTGACAGCATTTTGTTTCTGAGTCCTTTGATCTTTTGACATTAGCAGTATATCAGAAAAGCCAGATTTCATTTGAGTATTTTTTAAATTGTATGGAAGACGCTGTATTGCACTGTGATGTGTTCATTTTTTTTAATGTTCTTCTTTTGCCTTTTCTTAGTCTAATTATTTTCCCTTTATTTTTATTCTTCATGCATTTTTGGATTTGCCCAGTGTCTGTTGTGATTCTTAATCATATTATAAGTTATTCCTGTACAAGTTATTTGTGAAATATTGTGAATTCATTATCTGTTTATATTGGGCATGCATTAGGGTTGAGCTGTAATCTATAGGAAACTTTCTTATCAACTGCCATATCTGCAGATATAACTCACAGGCAATCTTGCAAGGTATTTTTTAGGCTCAGTAAACTCCATATCATATAGAATTTGTGTTCTTAATTTAGTCTTTCCTTTTTCTGTTTTCTGACAGAAAACAATTATTGAGCTTTTTGCGACATATTTTCCCTGACACTGTATCTTTATCTTTTTTTTTTATTTTCAAAGGTGGTTTTGTCACTACATAATCAAGATTCAAGCACATTCTCTCTCCCACTAATGTGTCAAACATTGATCTTGTTCCAAAATAAGGGCTTATTGGTTTTACACCTAAGAGTTAACCATCTGCTTTGATAACTTTTGCCCTTTCTCTTTCCAAAGTCTGAATGCTTTTAGCTCTTTCCAAAGCCTAATGAACTCGTAAGTATATACCTTATCCCAATCCGATTTTACCCAAACTATAAGCCAAACTTTACATGTTGTATTCAAAGAGTATAGATGTTCCTTAATTACATATAAAATATTTTGTCAATCACTTTGTTATTTGGGTTGGCTTCAGAAAGAAAGACAAAGAGAATGCTCCACATACTGTATTATCTTAATTCAGTGATGTCAAACATTTTTTAAATAAATAATTTGCCATTCATTTAAAGTTAAAAGAAATGGGGCGTGACATCAGCAAGAGGGCAGGATAGGAGTCCCCAGGCTTCACTCCCTCTTAGATCCAATGGCAAGAGAAATGGATTTCTTTGATTGCACAGCCCCTCTCACAAATTGGCATTGAACCACACATAGAAAATTAGCCTGGATCCATGGTTTGTACAGTGGGAAAAGTGTGTTGGAGACAGACATCAGCTTCTCCACCATTCTGGGACCCTTCACAGAACACTTCACTCCTGTCTCATCCCACAGGAAACACTGGGATACTGACAGGGTTAGATTAACTGTGGTCAGTTAGAACCAAAGAATGAAGGTGCAGTTCACAGTGACCAGTGTGCAGACCATGGCAATTTCTCTGCACTTGAACCAACAGAGGTTCCACACCAGAGAAACTAGCCAACATCATACTGCAGGAAACATAGTCCACAGGTCTTTCAGGCATCAATCTGTAACCATCTTCCAGCTATTCCCAGGTTGAGCAGCAACTGCGGGTCAGTGATTACCTGCAGAGTGCGCATTTACCCTGCCTAAACCCAGACAGAAATAAGTAAACCAACTAAGTCTCCCTTTAAATCTTCCCCAGACTGGCTGGCAACTGCAGGTCAACAATTACCCGTGGAGAGAGAATTTTGTCCCACCCAACCCTAGCTGCTGAGTGGTGACTGTAACAAACCTTGCTGCTCTGCTTAAGTCTACCTCAGGCTAGGAAGCAAGCCCAACACCATGCATAGCAATGAGCACAGCCATTGATTTTACTCACCCCCGTGTGGCTGAGAAGCAACCCCAGAGACCTCACCCACCCTGATGCCCAGCACATAGCTCTGCTCAAATACAGATTTTAAATAAAAATATTATCTAGCTAGAGGAAATAACTTACAGCTCTGCTGAATTAAAGAAAATTACAGAGCCTAGCCAGCAGCTCCACATGATGGCAGAGTCCAGCTACTGGTCTCATTAGAGTGTGAAGCACAGTTAATAGTACCATTTGACCTCAGAGCTCACAAGCAACCCAGTCTAACAAGAGGACTCCGTAGTAAGGTCTGCTGTCCAGACTTGCTACCAGCCAGCCCATCCGTGATCCCAGGCTAGACTAAATAGTAAAGGTTTATCGCCTCCAAAAGACACTTGCAAAAAATGGAAGAAGTGGCTACCTCCTCAACATAAATAAACAGGGATTATTTTTCAAAATTAGGGAAATACGACAACAACAAAATAAACTAATGAAGCTCCAACAAAGTGCCTAGATGAAATGGAGATCTATAAGATTACTGACAAAGGATCCATAATGGTCATCTTAAAGAATTTCAGTGAATGCTACGAAAATACAGATCGAAAGTTAAATACAATTTAAAGAAAAGGGAAGAGCAAAAGGTTGGAAGGGCGCAGCCAAGTGATAAAAATGAGTATCAGTAAAACTCCTACAGGTACAGTCAGGGGTTCTGTTCCTCTGCTTTGTTGAGTGGTAACTCTTTTGAGCTCTTTTTAAGAAACATTGAAATCATACATTCTATTGAACATTTGTGTCAGAACACTGTGATTAAGAATAAAGTTTCAGTTATCATGGTATAACTGGATTGGATTTAGAGAAACAAAGAAAATGAAGTGAGAAATAGCTGAGTAATGTTTGCCACTTGCCAAGAAATTGAATGATAAACAGAGAGGCACTGGATTTCCTCACATGCTCAGGATGAAGCTTTGAGCCAATTTTATGGGACTATTAAATACATGGTAAATGATGGGTTATATTTAGCTGAAGTATTACTAGTTGAATAAAAATTAATAACTAACAACCTCCATCATTACTATATTTTTTCTTCTGTGGTTACTTGAGATCATTGTTAAAAAATACAGTACCCATTTCTGGCATTTCTTCCAAATGACCTTCAATATGTACTTACAAATATTTTAGTTTTTGTGTTTAGACATCTACTCTTATCTAAATGCTCATTCACATGCTCACACAATTCTGCTAATTTTTGAATACATAGAGCATTCTTCTGTTTCAAATAGAACTCCTTAATCATAAAGCAGTAATTTCACTAGAAATCCAGCCATTTGGGAGAAATATTTAACTACCTGTTTTGATTTTTAAAGATGATATTATGACCGATGACCTGTTAGTATAGCATTGGTGAGGAAATACTAATTGCTTTTTTTTCTTTCAATTTTTTTTCTCCTGTATGGTACCAAATATATATCATGATAAGTTTGCTTTTCTGTAAAATGTTATCTTTCATAATAAGCAGTTGACAGTATTATTTCATCATTCTCTCTTACCCTCCACAAAAAATTGAATACTTTTTTATTGGATATACACACACATCTGCAACTAGAGACATTTCAATCAGTCAAATTAAAATCTACTTCTTCTTAGACAAAACATTATTGTAATATTTTCCAAAATCATGTTCTCCACAACAAATTTAATTTGTCCAACCACCCTTATTTTTCTTCAGGGTATCTATAATGTTTTCCCAAATGTGCTACTGATTAGATTTTTTTTTCTTTATTTCTAGAGCATGGAAATGTGTCTCTTTTCAAGAAGGTGTTTACATTTTTCAATAATTACTTAATTTTTTAACAGTTTCTTTCCTCTTGGGTATTATTTTACTCACTATTTTTTTAATCACCAATGTGCCCTTCTGTATAGAATTAGGTACCTTACACTTTTGTTTCCTTGAGTACTACATTTTTTTTTGGAAAATTAAACGATAAACATAAGACGAAGTCCTATTGCACACTGGTACAAGAGAAGAACCTTCTGAATAAGTTAGTTCAAAAAACCCAATATTCTAGGTCATTATATGGACAGAGAAAGTATTTAAATATTTTTATTACATTAACTATAAGACAAAATATATATGGTTAAAGATCGTAAGATTCCTGACAGCTTGGTGGCATATAACTAGGTTTCTTAGAAAACAAGAAAATTTGCTTAAAAATTTTAGTAGGAATCGGCAATCCAGGCCCCAGCTGTGCCCAAACCTCACTTGCCGGTAAGGGACTGAGATGACTGGGGCACTCGTAAAGAGCTTCAGAAGGATAGTACTGAGGGGAAGACATAGAAGCTGGGCTGAAGGAGGAGGAAGCTGGGAACCCTGCATGGGGCTGCCTGGCACCAGAACTCATTCCTTACTCCTGACTATGGGGGAATAGGTTAGTTGAACTGGCAAGAGCAACCTGCTCTCATCATGGGCTTCTAGAATTGCAGAAGGAGGAAACCCCTTGACCACCACAGACACTCAGGTTGACAGGGAGAGCTGCTTAAAGTGGTATGGGCAGTACACTAGCTGATGAGGAGCCTACACGATTTGGTGAGAGAGCTTCTATAGTGGAGCATGGGCAGGGATACTCATACCCATGGACTCAATTTGCTCTTGAAGGATATTTTAGTCCCAGGGGAACTGGTGGACCTGAACTCTGGAAAGTGGTCTTGCCCATCAGACTGGCTTGTCTGACCTGAGAACCCCCTGGGCTGCTGACGTCTCCTGTCCCCACCTACTTGAAGGACAGCCTTGGTTACCCTGGGGGCCTGCATCATAGCTACTGCACTGGAGGACCATGCCTGACCAGCAGACAGCTCCAGCGGGGTGGCCCCGACCATACACTAGCCCACTGGCTCCTTGTTAACACTGCAGCTTCCTCCAGTCCCACAGCCACCCCAAACATCACTTTTCCAGTACATGTGTGTATGGCAGGTTTTGCCTTTCTTGCCCCACCAGTGCACATGTGTGCCCAGCCCCCTGCCCTGACACTGCTGTGGTGGGAATGCACTCCGCTCTTCTTCCCGCTGCCAGACCACCATTGCAGTCAAAGTCTTGACAGATACAGAGCCAGCAAGCCCCACTTCTGCCAGCACCCTGTCTTTGCGCCAAAAATACAGGGAATGCACAAAGAACAGCGGACCCTTCCTCATCATGACCCACCTCGCCTGCCTATGGCACACTGAGAGTGTACAGAGACTTGAACCCACCAGAACCCCACCCCCGTCCCAATACCACCATCACTAGTGCAACCATGCAGGCCCTCTTCTCCTTACCCCCCCAACCTGTGCTACCTCCACCACTGTGGTGAACATCAGCACAGAGGCAGGCACGCTGACACCTACTAGCACCCTGCTGCAGCCAACATGTACACCCTATTGTGTTGCCACTGCCACTGCCACTGCATCAGGCATGTGCAAAAGAGGATGGATCCTCCTGCCATCGCACTATGAAACGCACTACTCTGATGGGCTGACAGTAACCTTCAGAGTATAGTTACTACTGGTCCCGAAACTCCTCTGCACCCGAGTGCCTTGGATTCTTAACTTAGAGGAGTCAAAGGACAAAGTCGTGGCCTGATACAAGTTTCTCAGAGTTAGAGAATGGAGTCGAGGAGAATGGGCATTGGCCCCCTAAAATCTTCAAGATACGAAGCTCTTCAGGTCAACCTACCTTTTACCACAATCGAACACTCAAGGTCATGACATAGGATAAAATAAAATAAAAATCCAAACGTCAGCAACTTCAAATAATGAAGAAACATCAGCTCACCAAAATGAAAAAGAATCCACACAACAACTGACAATTCAAAAAGCCAGCATGCATTCTTTCCTCCAAATGCCTGCGCTACCTCTCCAGAAATGGTTCTGAACTTGGCTGAGATGGCAGAAATGAAAGAAATACAATTCATAATATAGATAGGCTGAAGATCATTGAGATGCAGGAGTGCATTGAAAAATAAAATGACACAGGAGCTGACAGACAAAATAGACAGTATAGAAAATCATGTAGCCAACCTGATAGAGCTGAAAAATACATGACAATACACTACAAGAATTTCATAATACAATCACAAGTATTAACAGCAGAATAGAGCAACCAGAGGAAAGAATTTCGAAGCTTGAAGACTGGCTTTCTCAAATAAGACAGATGAGAATGGAGAAAAAAGAATAAAAAGGAACAAACAAAACCTCCAAGAAATATGTGATTATGTAAAGAGACCAAATTTATGACCCACTGGTGTCCCTGAAAGAGATTGGGAGAGTTTAAGCAACTTGGAGAACATATTTCAGGATACTATCCATGAGAAATTCTCCAACCTAGCTACAGAGGCCAACATTCAAATTCAGGAAATGCAGAGAACCCCAGTAGGATAATTCACAAGCAGATCACCCTAAGACACATAATCATCAGATTCTCCAAGGTTGAAACGAAAAAAAAAAGTTAAAGGCAGCTAGAGAGAAGGGTCAGGCCACCTTCACAGGGAAGCCCATTAGACCAATAGCAGACCTCTCAGCAGAAACCTTACAAGCCAGAAGAGATTTGGGGTCAATATTCAACATTCTAAAAGAAATCCAATTCCAACCAAGAACTCATTTCTGGCTAAACTAAGTTTCATAAGCAAAAGAGAATGCGCTCCTTTTCAGACAAGCAGATGCTAAGGGAATATAAGAGCTTCTAAAAGAAGCTCTAAATATGAAAAGAAAAGACTGTTACCAGCCACTAAAAAAAACACTGAAATACACAGACACCATAAAGGAACCACACAAACAAGGCTACATAATAACCAGCTAACATCATGATGTCAGGATCAAATCTACACATGTCAATACTAACCGTGAATGTAAATAGGCTAAATGCCCCAGCTAAAAGGCACAAAGTGGCAAGATGGATAAGTTATAAATAAGACCCATTAGTATACTGTCTTCAAGAGACCCATCAAACATGCAGTGACAACAATAGGCTCAAAATAAAGAGATGGAAAAAATCTATTAAGCAAATGGAAAACAGAAAAAAAAATGGGCTGCAATTCTAAATTTCAGATGAAATAGACTTTAAACCAACAAAGATCAAAAAAGACAAAGAAGGGCATTACATAATGACAAACAGTTCAATTCATTGAGAAGACTGAATTATCCAAGATATACATGCACCCAACACAGTAGCACCCAAATTAATAAAGGTCTTAGAGGCTTTTAAAAAGACTTACACTCTCACACAATAATAGTGAGAGATTTCAACACCCCAGTGACAGTATGAGACAGATCATTGAGGCAGAAAAATAACAAAGATATTCAGCACCTGAACTCAGCACTGGATCAAATGGACCTAACAGACATCTACAGAACTTTCTAAACAAAAACAACAAAGATTCTTCTCATCACTATGTGGCACATATTCTAAAATTGACCACATAATTAGATGCAAAACACTCTTTAGCAAATGCAAAAGAACTGAAATAATAAGAAGCACTCTCTCAAACCACAGCAGTAAAATTAGAAATTAAGACTAAAAAGTTTATTCAAAATTATATAATTACATGGAAAGTAAATAACCAGCTCCTGAATGACTTTTGGGTAAATAATAAAATGAAGGCAGAAATCAAGAAATTATTTGAAACAAATGAGAACAAAGATAAAACATACCAGAATCTCTGGAACACAGCTAAGGCAGTGTTAAGAGGAAAATTAATGGTACTAAATAGCCACATCAAAAAGTTAGAAAGATCCCAATTTGGCAACCAGACATCACAACTAAAAGAACTAGTGAACCAAGAGGAAACCAATCCCAAAGCTAGCAGATGATGAGAAATAGCCAAATAAGAGCTGAACTGAAGGAGATAGAGACACAAGAAACCATTTAAAAAATTAACAATTACAGGAGTTGATTTATTTAAAAAAATAATAAAATAGATAGACCTCTAGGTCTATAGAGAAAATCCGTATGAACACAATTACAAACAACCAAAGAGATATTAGCACTGACCCCAGAAACATAAAAATAGGTATCAGAAAATATTATGTACACCTCTATGCACACAAGCTAGAAAATCTAGAAGAAATGGATAAATTCCTGGACAAATATGTCCTCCTAAGACTGAGCCAGAAAGTAATTGAATCCCTGAACAGACCAACAATGAACTCTAAAATTCAATCAGTAATAAATAGCCTACCAATCAGAAATGCTTACAACCAGAGGAATTTACAGCTGAATTCTACCACATGTATAAGAAAGAGTTATTATTGTTCGTACCGAAACTATTCCAGAAAATTGAAGAGGAGGAACTCCTTTCTACCTCATTCCATGAGCCAGCATCATTCTGAAATCAAAATCTGGCAGAGACACAATAAAACAACAACAACAAAAACAACTTGAGGCTAATATCCTTGATGAACATTGATGCAAAAATCCTCAACAAAATACTAGTGAACTGAATCTAACAACACATCAAACACTCTATTCATCATAATCAAGTAGGCTTTATCACTGGGATGCCAAGTTGTTTCAACATATGCAAATCAATAAACATGATCCAACGCATAAATAGAACTAAAAACAAAAACCACATAATCTTCTCAATAGATGCAGAAAATCCTTTCAATAAAAGTCAACACCTCTTCATATTAAAAACTCTCAATAAATTAGTTATTGAAGGAACATACCTCAAAATAGTAAGAGCTATCTATGAAAAACCCACAGCCAACATCATAATAAATGGGAAAAAGCTGGAAGTGTTCCCTTTGAAAATTGGCACAAAGATGTCTCTCTCCACTTCCTAGTATTGGAAGCCCTAACCAGTGCAATCAGGCAAGAGAAAGATATAAAAGGCATTCAAATAGGAAGAGAAATCCAAACTATCACTGTTTGCGGACAACATAATCCTATATCTAGAAAACCCCATAGTCTCAGCCCAAAAACTCCTTCAACTGATAAGCAACTTTAGCAAAATTTCCAGACACAAAATTTATGTACGAAAATCACTAGCATTCCTGTACAACAACAGCAGTCAATCCAAGAGCCAAATCAGAAGCAAAATCCCATTCACAATGGCCACAATAAGAATAAAACACCTAGGAATACAGCTAACCAGGGAGGTGAAAGATCTCTAAAGCGAGAACTACAAAACACTGCTCAGGGATGACACAAACAAATGGAAAAACATTCCATGCTCGTGAATAGAAAGATTCAATATTGTTAAAATTGCCATACTGACCAAAACAATTTATAGATTCAATTCTATTCCTATCGAACTACAAAGGACTTTTTCACAGAACTAAAAATAAAAACTATTTTAAAACTCATATGGAAAATAAAAGAGTCTGAATAATCAAAGCAATACTAAGAAAAAAAATGCTGAAAGCATCATGCTACCCAACTTCAAACTATACTACAGTACCAAAACAGCATGGTACTGGTACAAAAACAAACACATAGACCAATGTAACAGAATAGAATGGCTAGAAATAAGGCTGCACACTTATAACCATCTGATCTTTGACAAAGCTGACAAAAACAAGCAATGGGGAAAGAATCCTTATTCAATAAATGCTGCTGGAATAACTGGCTAGCATATGCAGAAGATTGAAACTGTCCCACTTCCCTGTAACATACACAAAAATCAACTCAATATGAATTAAAGACTTTAATGTAAAACCTACACCTTAAAAACCTGGAGGACAGCCTAGGCAATACCATTCTGGATGTATGAACAGGCAAAGCTTTCATGATGAAGATGCCAAAAGCAAGTTCAACAAAAAGAAAATTGGCAAATGGGATCTATTTAAACTAAAGAGCTTTTGCACAGCAGAAGAAACTATCAATAGTGTAAACTGACAGCACACAGAATGGGAGGAAATTTTTGCAACTGTTCATCTGACAAAGGTCTAATATCCAGAATCTGTAAGAAATTTAAACACATTTACAAGAAAAAACAAACAACCCTGTTAAAAAGTGGGCAAAGGACGTGAACAGACACTTTTAAAAAGAAGACATACATGCAGCCAACAAGCGTATGAAAAAATTTCAATATCATTGATCATTAGAGAAAAGCAAATCAAATCCACGTGAGATACCACCTTACACCAGGCAGAATAGCTATTATTAAAAAGCCAAAAACTAACAGGTGCTGTCAAAGTTGCAAAGAAAATGGAACACTTATACACTGTTGGTGGGAGTTTAATTCAGCTATTCTGAAAAACAGTGTGGCAATTCTTCAAAAACCTGAAAATACAACTACCATTTGACTCAGCAATACCATTACTGGTTATATACCAAAAGAAATAAAAATTGTGTATGTTTATTGCAGCACTATTCGCAATAGCAAATACATTGGATCAACCTAAATGCCCATCAATGGTAGACTGGATAAAGAAAATGTGGTACATATATACCATGGAATACTATGCAGCCATAAAAAAGAATGAGATTATGTCCTTTGCAGGAATATGGATGGAACTGGGGGCCATCATTCTTAGCAAACTAACAGAGGAACAGAAAACTAGATATCACATATTCTTCTTTAAAACTAGGAGCTAAACTGTGAGAACACATGGCCACATAGAGAGGAACAATAGACACTGGGGTCCATCAGAGGGTGGAGGGTGGGAGGAGGGAAAGGATCAGGAAAAAATAATGGATAATAGGCTTAATACCAGGGTGACAAAAAATCTGTTCACCAAACTCCCATGACACAAGTTTACCTATATAACAAACCTGAACCTGTACCCCGAACTTAAAATAAAAGTAAAAAAAAAAAAAAAATAGTAGGAATCAATTTCTCTCCAAAACTAAGTTTTAAGTGACATTACCAAAATATGTCTATCTCAAATCATGCTTGTGTTAATTTTTCTTTTATAATTTTATTTTATTAAAAACATCTTAAAAGCTTTCATCTTTTCTGAAATGTTCTTTCTTAGAGTAATTTTTTTTTTAGTAAGCACACAACTGGAACTGGTTTGTGCGCCATAACAAAAGCCTACCCTACAGGCAACAATAAGCATAGACTCAGCTAATATACCATCAAGTGAAGATGTTCAAGTTTACTATTGTCTTTTCTATTCTTTCTTCCCTTAGGTTCAAATCACTTGCTTTGTCTGCTCAAAGATTCGCTGTAAGAGGCTATTACATTGGATTCTTCTACTTAACTTTTCTAATTTTTTAATAGGCCAATTTATACAGGTGAGAGTAGTTAGTAATTGCCAGTCTCCAATCAGCAATTAGCTCCAATTAAGCCTTCCCAGCTGCTCATTCAGGCCTGTGCTGACTTCCCTCAGCCAATTTAAACAACCAAACATTGGTCACAATTTAGGCTAAAAATGTAAGGATCATTCATATCTCATCATTCTGATGTACAAACTATTTGATGACATCCAATTATCAATGCAAATTACTTATCTTGTGAGGTCTCTAATATATCCAGCTGTAGGTACATCAGTATCCAGGTGGCAAAACAAGACCGTAAAATATACTGGAGGCTGGTGTTACTATCCTTCAAATAACTAATAATATTTCTAAAAATCTATCCTAAGGAGAAAAATAATCTCAACACTTTTATACAAATGTATTAATTCCAGATTTTCTAATAATTGTGAAGCTTTAAAATAAAACACAAGTTTGAAGTGGGAGTATTTAAAAATAGTAAACATTGTCTTTTTAATACATTATAAAACTTTTGGGATAATATTTTACAAATATTTAATAATCCTAAAATTATCCTTAAATAATAAATATTGAATTAACTTCTAGGTGTTTTACAGTTTTACATTTTACATTTAGGTCTGTGATCCATTTTGAGTTAGTTTTTATGAAGGGCATAAGGTCTGTGCCTAGATTCATTTGTTTTGCAACAAATGAATCTAGGCACAGAAATGGATGGTTAGTTGTTAACAGCACTATTTGTTGAAAAGACCATCTATTCTTCATTGTATTGCCTTTATCCCTTTGTCAAAAATCAATTGACTATATGTGGATCTAATTTTTGGCTGCATGCTCTACTATTTAAAATATTTGATTATATGTGATAAACCTTAAAGTATTTAAATATTATAAATAAAATTTGATTTAGTATATTCTGTCTACCTACCTACATAGTACATATGTATTTACTAGTTAGAGAGTGTGTAATGAAATACAGTAATATATGTGTTGTTGTTCCTGCTAGATAGCAGAATTAGGGATGACTTAAATACCCACACCATATTTCTTTTCTTTTTAAAAGTATTTACTTTTAAAATAATAATTTAAAAAGATCAAAGAATTTCAGTACTCTAAACACTGAGCTTGGATGTACTTTGAGCTAGGAATAGACGGGGCTTGTCACATCTGGGTCTTTATTTAGACAAGCAGAATGAGATCCAAGGTCCTGCTTCTCTCACTGAAGCTATAGATCTTTTATTTAATCTTAGTAATTATTGTATTACAATTATATAATGTGCACAAATGAAAGCAAAGTTGTTTGAAAGTGTTTACATTTAAGAAAATATTTCACTCAATCTGGTCTCCCTACCCATAATTTCCATTAGCTAATGTTAAACAAATTCCATTCTATTAACTGTTTCTTCTGCTAAGTACATTTATAGCTCTAAATATTTTAACTCTACTTATATGCATTGGTTTTCTTTTTTAGTTTTAATGGGAAAAGATGTAAAATCAATAAAAATTGTAAATGAGAAGTCTGAAAAACTCTGGGCTGTTAAAAACCCAATTGAACCTCCTAGTCAAACTGGGACAGCCTAACTGATGACCTCTTTGTATATAAGCAATAGATAAGTCACAGTTGAAGAAATATTATTTATTTTTGTTATTACATGCTGATGAAATTATTCTTGATACATCTCTACTAATGTGGTTAGAAATTGTGATTTCCGAAATCACAGGTGACAAGTCTTAAAACATTCAAAAAATTGAAATATCAAGCATCTACTCCGACTATAATGGAATAAAACTAAAAATCAATAACAAGAGAAACTTTTGGAAACTATACAAACACACGAAAATCAAACATATACTCCTGAATGACCAGTGAGTGAATGTAAAAATTAAGGAGAAAATTTAACATTTTTCAAACAAATGATAATGGAAACAGAACACAGCAAAATCTATGGGATACACCAGAAGTAGTACTAAGAGGAAAGTTTATAGCTGTAAGCATGTATATCAAAAAGAAGAAAAACTTCAAATAAACCACCTAATAATACATCTTAAAGAACTAGAAAAGCAAGAGAAAACCATACCTAAAGTTAGCAGAAGGAAAGAAATAATAAAGATCAGAGCAAATGTGAATGAAACCGAACAAAGAAAACAATACAAAATATGAATGAAACAAAAAATTGGCTTTTTTAAAAGAAACACAATTGACAAATCTTTAGCCACACCAAGAAAGAGCAAAGACCAAAATAAATAAAATCAGAGATGAAAAAGGAGATATTACAACCAATATTGCAGAAATGTAAAGGATCATTAGTGGCTACTATGAGCAACTATATGCCAATAAATTTGAAAACCTAGAAGACATAGATAAATTTTTAAACATGTATAACCTACAAAGATTGAACCATAAAGAAATCCAAAACCTGAACAGACCAATAACAAGTAATCAAATTGAAACCGTAATAAAAAATTCTTCCATCAAAGAAAAGCCTGGGATCCAATGGCTTCACTACTGAATTTTACTAAACATTTAAAGACGAACTAATGCCAGTCCTACTCAAACAATGCTGGAAAATAGAAGAGGAAGTAGTACTTCCAACCTCATTCTCCAGGACAGTATTATTCTGATACCAAAAGCAAAGATACAGAAAAAAAAAAGGAGAAAAAACTGTAGGCCAATAATCCTAATGAACTTTGATGCAACAATCCTTAACAAAATACTAGCTTCAATAACACATTAAAAATATATTCATCATGACCAAGTGGGATTTATCCCTGAGATGAAAAAATGATTCAACATATACAAGCCAATCAATGTGATACATCTTGTCAACAGAATGAAAGATAAAAGCCATGTAATCATTTCAATTGATGCTGAAAGCATTTGATAGAGTGCAATATCCCTTCATGATAAAAACTCTCAAAAAAGTAGATATAAAATGAACATACCTCAACATAATAAAAGGTATACATGATAGACCCACAGCTAGTATCATGCTAAATGGCTAAAATCTCACAACCTTTCCTGTTAGACATGCAGCATGACAAGAATGCCCACTCTCACTACTGCTATTCATCATAGTACTGAAAGTTCTAGCAAGAGCCATGAGACAAGAGAAAGATATAAAGATCATCCAAATTGGAATGGAAGAAGTCAAATTATCTTTTTTTGCAAATGGTATAGTTTTGTATTTGGGAAAACCTAAAAACTCCACCAAAAGACTATTAGAACTGATAAACAAATTAAGTAAAGTTGCAAGATATAATATCACTATACAAAAATCAGTAGCATTTCAATATGCCAACAGCAAAATTCCGAAAAAGAAATCAAGAAAGTCATCACATTTACAATAGTTATAAACAAAATAAAATATCTGAAAATAAACTTAATCAAGGAAGTGAAAGATCTCTACAGTGAAAACTATAAAACATTGATACAAATAATTTAAGAACAAACACAAAAAACTGAAATATATTCCATGTTCATGAATTGGAATAATTAATATTGTTAAAATATTCATACTACCCAAAACAGTGTATAGATTAAATGCAATTCCTATTAAAATTCCAATGACAATCTTCACAGAGATAGAAAAAACAATCTTAAAATGTGTATGGAACCACAAAAGACCGAGAATATCCAAAGCCATCCTGAGCAAAAAGAACAAAACTGGAGGATTCACATTTTCTAATTTCAAATTATACTACAGAGCTGTAGTAACCAGCATGATACTGGCATAAAAACAGACACACACACCAATGGAACAGAATAGAGGACACAGAAATAAATTCACACATCTACAGTGAACTCATCTTTTCACAATGATGCCAAGAACATATATTGGGGAAATGATAGTTTCTTTAATAAATTGTGCTGCGAAACTGGATATCTATATGCAGAAGAATAAAACTACACCCCTCATTATATACAACTTTCAAACCAAAATAGATTGAAGATTTAAATCTAAGACCTCAAACTATAGAACTTCTAAAAGAAAACATTGGAGAAACTCTCCAGGACATTGGTCTAAGCACAGGCAACCACAACAAAAATGGACAAATAGGATCACATTAAGTTAAAAATCTTCTGCAGGGTGAGGAAAACAATCAAAAACCCACAGAAGAGGAAAAAATATTTTCAATCTATTCATTTGACAAGAGATTAATAACCAGGATATATAATGTTCTCAAACAATTCTATAGGAAAAAAATCTAATAATCTTATTTAAAAATTGGCAAAATATCTGAATAGACATTTCTCGAAAGAAGACATATGAATGGCAAGAGATATATGAAAAAATGCTTGATATCACTGTTCATCAGAGAAATGAGAATCAAAACTACAATCATCTTACCCCAGTTAAAATGACATTTTTTTTTTTCCCAAAGGACAGGCAATAATGAATACTGGTGAGGTTTTTGAGAAAGGGAACTCTCATACACTGTTGGTGAGAATGTAAATTACATGTGCAATCATGTAAATGAAATGTAATGTACAATGTAAAAACAATGTACAACCACTGTGGTGACAGTTTGGAGTTTCCTCAAAAAATGAAAATAGAACCATCATATGATCCAGCAATTCCACTTCTGGGTATATACCCAAAATAAAGAAAATAAGTATATCAAAAATAGATCTACAGTCCCATGTTTATTGTAGCACTATTCACAATATCCAGTATTTGGAAGCAAGCTAAGTGTCCATCAGCAGAGAAATGGATAAAGAAAATATGGTACATATACACAACAGATACAATTCAACCCTAAAAATGAATGAGATCCTGTCATTTGGAACATGGATGGAACTGGAGGATATTATGTTAAGTGCAATAAGCCAGGCACAGAAAGACAAACATCACGTGTCCTCACTTATTTGTGGGAGCTAAAAAAAGAAAAGTGAAACTATTGAACTTATGGATATAGAGTAGAATGATAATTTCCAGAGGCTGGGAAGGTTAGTTGGAGGGTGGAAGGGTTAATTGGTTAATTGGTACAAAAATCTAGTTAGATAGAACAAATGATATCTAGTATTTGATAGCACAAGAAGGTGACTACAGTCAACAATAATTTATTGTATATTTTAAAATAACCTAAAAGAGTATTATTTGATTGTTTTTAGGACCTAGAAAGAATAAAGGCTTTGTTGATGGATACCCCATTTGCCCTGATGTGATTAATGTGCATTGTGTTTCTGTATCAAAATATCTTATGTATCGTATGAATATACATACCTACCATGTACCCATAAACATTAAAAATAAAAATTAATTTTAAAAATGGAAAAAAGAAATATTATTGAAATGCATAGTTACACATATTTTGAAATTAAACAACAAAGTTCTGAATAGCAAATGAGTCAAAGGGTAAGTCACAAAAATTATTTTCAAACAGTTTGAATTTACCAAAAAATAAAAATTTAACTTGCATAAATTTGAGAGATGCAACAAAAGCACTTAGTTAGAAATTTATAGCGTCGAATGCATAAACTCCATTAGAAAAGAAAAAATATCTCAAATCAATAATATAAGCTTTGCTTTAGGAATTTAGAGAAAATGGAGAAAATTAACCTTCAATTAAGCAGCAGAAAATAAATATAAATAATATTAGAGGTAAACAAAAATTGTATTTAATTTTTTATTAAATAAATAACAAAACAGAAATATAACAAATAAATTTTTGAGGCTATTATATGTTTACTAAGATTAAGAAAAGCAACTGCTAGCAAAAGTAACCAAATTAAAAACAAAAATAAAACAGAAAACACACATCACTTTCATAAATGAAAGGTAGGTTATCACTATTCATGTATTAAAGGAATTGTCATATTAAGAGAATTACCACACACAACTTGGTCCACTCAAATCTGATTATTTTAATAAAAGGTACACCTTTCTTGGAAAAAACAATTACAAAAATTCACACAAGAAAAGATAGGTAATCTGAATTGATTTATTAATATTATAGAAAATGATTCCATTATTAATAACATTTTAAGAAAGGAAGCACCTGATTCAGATTATTTGACTGTTGAATTTTACCTACACTAAATGAAGAAGTGATAACAATTCTTCACAATCTCTTCCGGAAAAAGAAAATAGAGGAAATGCTTACTAACTGATTCTTAAAGTCAATATTATTATAATATCCAAACCAGGTAAAGATATCATAAAAAAAAACAATTGGCCCATATGTCTCATTAATACTGATGCAAGGATGCTTAATAATGTATTAGCAAGTTGAATTCAACAATATATAAAAAGAGTTACACACAAAAAAACTGAGTGTGATTTATTTCTGATATGCAATATTAGTTCCATATTTAAAAATCAGTGTAATCCACCACTGACGAACATGACAAAGAAGAATAATCATATGACAATACCAATTGACAGAGGAAAAAAATGGCAAATCCAACACTCAATCATGCAAAACAAACAAACAAGCAAAGAAACAAAACTCTCAGTAAACTGTGAGTAGAGAGAAGATTTCTCAGCTTTATAAAGATCATGAGCCCAGACATGGTGGCTCATGCCTGTAACCCCAGCATGGGATTGGGAGGACAAGGTGGGTGGATCACCTGAGGTCAGGAGTTTGAGACCAGACTGGCCAACATGGTGAAATCCCGTGGCTGCTAAAAATACAAAAATTAGCTGGGTGTGGTGGCACACACCTGTAATCCCAGCTACTCAGGAGGCTGAGGCACAACAATAATTTGAACCTGGGTGGCAGTGAGCCGAGATCACACCATTTTAGCCTAGATGACAGTGTGAGACTCTGAAGAAAAAGAAAGAAAAGAAAGAGAGAAGGAAGGAAGGAAGGAAGGAAGTTCAATAATATTCTGGAAGTCCTACATAGTACAATATAAGAAAAAAAATAAAGGTTACGTATTAGAAAGCAAGAAAAAAATACTTGCATTGTTTGCAGACAACATGAACATCAATGAGGAAAACTCCAAAGAAATGACAATAAGAAATTCTGGAGTGAATAACTGAGTATAGCAAGATCACAGGGTACAGGATTTAAATATAAAAGTCAATTGCTTTTGTATATGCCAGTAATGAATAATTATAATTTGATATTTAAAAATACATTACATTACAAGGAAATGGGTATAAGTCTTTCAAAATATGTACAGCATATACATGTAGAAAACTATAAAACTCTAATAAAAACAATACACAAAAATCTAAATAAATAGATAATAATTTATTCATGGATCAGAATACCCAATGTTGTTAAGATATCAACTCTTAACAATTATACATATGTTCAACAATATCTCTCTCTAAATCCCATCAAATTGTACTTTTCTTGGTATAGACATACTGGTTCTAAAGGTTATAAGAAAAGTCAAAAAACCTAGAATAATCAATACTACTTCGCTTAAGAAGAACAAAGAAGACACACTCTACCCAATCTCAAGGCATACCACAAAGCTAAGGCAAACAAGACAGCATGGTTCTGGTGAAAAGACAGATAAATAAAGCATTAAGACAGGAAAAAATGTTGAGACACAGCCCCACAGAAATACAGTCACCTGACAAAAAGGAAAGGCATTTCAATAAAAGAAGACTGATCATTTCACCAAATGGTGTTGGAATAATTGGGTGTCCTTATGCAAAACAAAACAGAGAAACAAAAAACTAGAAAAAGACCTTATACTTTTCACTAAAATTAATTCATAGTAGATTGTCAGATTAAATGTAAAACATAAAATTAAAAAAAATTGCAGAAGAAAATGTTGGTGGTCTTAGATTTGTATGAGCTTTTAAGTATATTTCTAGATGAATAACCCATGGCAGAAAAAATGAAGTGATAAACTAGATATTACTAAATTAAAAACTACTGCTCATAACGCATCTTAGTAGCAAAGGATGCTGTTTAAAAAATTTAAAATACAGACGCATAAGCTTTTTTCAAAACGAATATCCCATAAAGGACTTGAATCAAAAATATACAAAAAATATTGTAAAACTCAACAATTAGAAAACAAGCAACCCAATTTAAAAATGGGCAAAAATCTAAATAGACACTTCAGCTTACATAAACAAATAGAAAATAAACATACAAAGTCATACTGAACGTCACTTGTCATTAGAGAATTGCACATTAAAACTCTAGTGAAAGTTCAGTATATGCCTGTTAGAATGGTTAAATAATAAAATAACACACTGACAATACCAGTCTTTGGCAAGAATGTAGAACTACAGGGACTCTCATTCATTGCTGGTGGAGATGCAAAATGGTACCATAACCTTGGACAACAGTTTGGCACTGTCTTCTAAAGTAAAACATGTTCTTATGATACAATTCAATATTCATGTTCCTAGGTATGTATCCAACTGATTTTTTAAAATTTATATCAATGTAAAACCTGCATGCAAATGTGTATAGATGCTTTATTAATGGTATCCAAAAACTGGAAGTAACAAAGATAGCCTTCAATATGTTAATGGACAAACAAACTGTGGCACAGCCATAAAATAAAATGTTATTCTGCAGTAAAAAAATAATGAGTCTCAAGCCACAAAAAGACATGGATGAACCTTAATTGCGTATTGCTAAATGAAAGACTCCAGTTTAAAACGGATGTTAATTGTACAGTTCCAATGATGTAACATTCTGGAATAGGCAGACTGTGGCAATGGTAAAAATATCAGTGGTAACCAGGAGTTAGGCAGAAAAGAGAAGGTTGAGAAGCACAGGAAAACTTTTAAGAAGGCAAAATTATTCTTTATGGTACTATAATGGTGGATACAATATATTACGCATTTCTTAAAACCCATAGTATATTACAAGTTAAAGATTGAGCTTTAATTATGCAAATTTTAAAGTCAGGAAGTTGAATATCCCAGAAAGGAATGTAGACTGTGACAAGAAAATCTATGTGTATTACAAATTTATGAAACTACTGATCTCTAAGTAACTGGAAATAAGTGGAGTCTGTAAAACTTTAGGATAAAAGGAAACCTGAACAGAAGTATGAAACTCTAGGTGATCAAGTTGCTTTCCAGGAGATTTCAGCCTAACAATTCTGAGGCTGCCAAAGCTGCATACTGGAATGGAACAATGAAGTAAATGAATGTCAAGTGAAACAGCTAAAATAATTCACATAGTAACGGATTACTTGGAGACCACAGAATAAACTTATGTTTAGCTTAATATGAATAGAGATGCTTACATATAAAACTATTTATTGATGTATGCATATGCACGAGTTCGTATACCCACATAGAGTTCCTTTTTCTTTAGACTGAGAAGATATAAGAATACTCCAAAAACAATGAACACAATAGCACCCAGTTCTTGGTTTCTAATACCATTTTCTAATAAAAGGAAATAGGGCTCCTTAGAGAAATGGCTGATTATAAGACTGCACTGGAAACTAGATGAAACTAGAGCACCTTGTAGTACCGGAATGTAAGAAAATGATAAATAAAATACCCATATTAATAAGGTTATGTCACAAAGACACAGGAACCAATTGAAAATTCACCCAATGGTTAACAATAGAACAATCTGAGCAATAACAACAGCAAATTAAAATTGTGGCAAAAAGAGAACTCTCATACACTGTTGGTGAGAATGTAAATTAGTATAACCTTTACAGTAAACAGCATGAAGATTTCTCAAAGGACTAAAAATAGAACTACCATTTGATCTAGCCATCACACTACTGGGTATCTACTCAAAAGAAAAGAAACTGCTATATAAAAAAGATATTTGCACGCATATGTTTATCACAGCACTATTCACAATAGTGGAGACATAAAATCACCCTAAATTGCCATCAACACATGGTTGGCTGAAGAAAAAGTGATACATATGCACAAGGGAATAGTATTTGGCCATAAAAAAGGATGAAATCATGTGTTTTGCAGCAACATGGATAGAACGGGAGGTTATCTTACGTGACAAAAGTCAGACGCAGAAAGATGAATACTGCATGTTCTCACTTATAAGAGAAAGCTAAATAATGTGTACACTTGGATATAGAGTGTGGAACAATAGACTATGGAGATTCAGAAGTGTGAGGGAGTGAGAGTGGTGTGGATGAAGAGAAATTACTAATGGGTACGAAGTACATTATTTGGGCAATGGATAGCCTAAAAACCCTGACTTCACCACTATTCAAACTACATATGTAACCAAATTGCACTTGTTCCCCTAAAATTATACAAATTAAGATATAATTTTAAAATAGTATTAGATTTGTATCCCAAAGTGTAAAATAAATACTCATGAATTCATACTTATATAAATAAATGATTGAGTAAATACATAAATGAGGAAGACACAAGTCTGCTGTGTAGAGGAATTCCAAACAAGAGGAAATTTCACCCTTAAGGAGCTGGTGCATAATTGCATGCTCCTTTGTGTGGGCTGCAATTAGTGTCTTCCTTCCAGAAAGTACAATTTGTGGACAGAAAGAATAACTCTACAGTGGAGAAACCTGACAAACCCTGCCTCCACAAGGCAATCAAAACACCAACAGTGAAAATCACTGATATGTCTACAAAATACCGGTCTTGTACTCAAAATTGTCAAAGCTATCAAAGAGAAAGAAAACCTGGAGAACCTGTCACTGCCAAACAGAGCCTGAGGAGTTATGATGACTAAATTTAATGTGGTATCTAGGATAGGACCCTGAAACAGGAAATGAACATTAGCTTTAAACTATGGAATAAAACTGAAGAAATCTGAATAATGTATGAACTTTAGTTGAGAAAAATTCATTGATGTTTCACTAATTGTTTCAAATCAACCATACTAAAGTAAGATGTAATGTAAGATAATATCACAGAGACTGGATGCAGTGTGTATGATAACTCTGTGCTATCTTCACAAAAATATAAAATTGTTCTTTTTTATTTTTGTAAATTATTTTAACTGACAAGTTATACATGTTTATGGGGTACAGTGTGATATTTTGGTACATATTAATATATTCAGTGTGAAATGATCATATCAGGGAATTAGCATATCACCTAAAGCATTTATCATTTCCTTGTATTGGGAACATTCAAAATCCTCTCTTCTAGCTACTTGAAAATGCATAATGAATTATTGTTAAGTATACTCATCCTACAGTGCTATACAACACTAGAACTTATTCCTCCTATCTAGCTGTAGTTCGTGTGTGTTAACCAATCTGTTCCTATCCCTCCTACTACTACTACTCTTCCCAGCCTCTAGTAGCTGCCTCTATGAGATTAACTTTTAAACTTCCACATGAATGAGAAAATTTGGTATCTATTTTTCCGTGGCTGACTTATTTTTCCTAACATAATGTCCTCCAGGTTCATTCACATTGCCTCAAATGACAGAATTTCATTCTTTTTTTGTGGATGAGTAATATTCCATTGTGCATATATATTACATTTTCTTTATTCATCTCTTGATAGATATTTAGATTGAGTCCATATCTTGCCTGTCATGCATACTGCTGCAATAAACATGGGGATGAAGATATCTCTTCGACATAATAATTTAATTTCTTTTGAATATGTACCCAGTACTGGGTAATGGGATTGCTGGATAATATGGTATTTCTACTTTAAAATTTTGAAGGAAATTTCATACTGTATTCTATAATGACTCTATTAGTTTACATTTCAAGCACAGTATATAAAATTCCCTTTTCTCTTTTTCTCATTCGTATCGCATTTTTTTTGTCTTTTTGATTATTGACATTCAAATAGGGTAAGATGCTGTCTTGGGATTTAGATTTGCATTTCATTGACAATGAGTGATGTTGAGCATATATGTCTATTTTTATGCCAGTGCCATGCCAATTTGGTTACTATAGCTTTGTGGTATATTTTGGAGTCAGATAGTGTGATGATTCCAGTTTTATTCATTTTGCCCAGAATTGCTTTGGCATTTAAGAGTCTTTTGTGTTCCATGCAATTTTAGAACTGTTTCTTTTTTCTATTTCTGTGAAGAATAGTATTAGTAATTTCACAGGGATTGCATTGAATCTGTAAATAAAATTGTTCTAAAATTTTAATGCTTATTTTTATAAACAACTATCCTCAAGAAAGAAATGAAAAAATACAAAAACGTATCCTGAATCTTACAGTTCTAAGTAGTATTGCATCAAAACAAAAACATTTCTTCTCGTTATCATTTCATTTAGTTTTTGTAAAAATATTGAGAAGAACAAATGCTAATGGCTAACTTAAAAAAGTAGCAATGGATAATAAGTAATAAATCCTTATTCTGGCCTCTTTTACACTGTATTGTTCCAAATAGACTAGAGCAGCATAAAAAAATCGTATTTGAACCTTATTATAATACAATTTTGCACACTTTTTAAAAAATTAATGCTTATTCAAATATACAATGAGATAAAACACCAACACATAGAATTAGGTGAATTAATATATTTTGCACATAATATTGATTAATACTGTTAGCATTGTTGCCAGAATTTTTCACTGATTTGGGGTTATTAGTCTGTTTTTGGCTGTAGTGCAAAATTTTTTCTTTAATTCTTTCTCTGCTTTTTTCTCACATAAAACACATGTATTGAACTTTGTGTCTCCTATCATTTTTCACAATGAAGAACACCATTCAAAATCATGTTTGACAGGATAAAACTTTTGCCTATAACAATACAGATTATTCTCTATGTAAATAAAAGTAGACATATTCTTTTCTGAGTGGACATTTAGCTGAGGTCCTGACATTTGTGGGTATGTGTGTTTTATTTGCATTGATGTTGAAAGAATGCACAGACATAAAGTTTTATATTCCAACATATTAATGGAAATTATAATTACATTTCTACACTATCAATTTAAATACTAAATGTGTTGCTTAAAAATAATTTTTAAAGTTCAACAATTCCATAATTATTGTGGCCAGGGTACAGTTATAGTAGATAATGCATATTTTAATCTGGTAATAGTTACATTGTCTTTTTTCCTAAAAATCTAAGTTTTACATTTGCATTTTTAAGGACTTTACAACCACTTACAGCCACATTTTGCTTGTCATGACTAATGAGACAATATGCATGTAATTATGCTGTTCATGGTAAATTCTTGTCAGTGTTTTATTATGTTCATCACCATATTTCGAGTGGCTACCATAATGCCTAAGCATGTAAGAATAAATGAATAATAGTTAAACAAAGGCATAAAAAAGTATTATTTTTTAAAAAATTATGTTAGTGAATGAATAAATTTGTGTTTATTTTTGAAACTTCAGTGTATTCATCTTAAAGAATATACAGTTTCAAATCTTGTTGGACATTTTGTTTTCTTCAATATCTTATGAGGACTCCTGAGCTTATTGTGACTGTATGAAGTTTGCAAAGTCAAATGAGAATTTCAAATATTCATTTAGGAGTGTCGTTGCTTCCAAGAGACTTTATAAATAATTATTCCTCCTACATTTGACAACCCAATTACAGAGAACAGTTTTCTGAGGCAGTAATGTAACTTTTTGGGGAGATTCCTATCACATTTGAAATTTCGGTAGAAAATTTAAATCATGTGACTACTAACAACTTGGGATTCAAACAATTAACAGGTTATCATATTCCAGGAATCAAAAATGGCTTTTAAATCTGTAAATTAATGGCACCTATGCAGGAAAGTAATGAATCTCTCCCAATCTCAAATCACATAACATGGTCCACATACCTTGGTCTGGTTTCCTCCAGCAAACTAAGCTTTCCTCCACATGAGTCTTTACAAAACATTATTTCTTTTCCTTAGCATACTCTTCTGCCAGCTCATTTTTTGCTGAACTTTTGCTCTCACTTCTGGACTACTTTATCAATTTTCACAATAATGTCATAGTACAAACCACCTAAAACCTAGTGCTTTACAACAACAAAAGTTATTTTTACACGTGAGCCTTGGTGGACTCTGAGGGTACAGTGGCATGGGTTGGACTCAGCTAATCTTGGCTAGACTCATTCAGTTATTTGCAGAAGTTGACTCTTTGGCGTAGGCTGGTTGCTCTAGGATGACCTAGCTGAAATGACTCCACTTGTTGCTCACATTCCTCCATTAGTCTGCTCTCAGTAGGTACTCATAGTGTTGTGAGGAGCTCAAAAAGAAAAAAAAATGTAAAAGCAAAAGTGCTTTATCAGGCTTCTGACTGGCCAAAATAATTCAATAATGAAGTCCAGAATTAGTGTGGGTGGATAGTGTCAAGTGGTATAGATATGAGGTGGAATGAAAAATAGACTATTCTTGCAATGAATCTCTTACAATATCTATGTCCTATGTGCATTTCTGTCTGTATCAATGTCTGTATATTTATATGGATACATTTTAATTTGATTTCAAGTCCAAATAACAAAATGGCAAAAGCGGGTGTTTCTTTGCTTATATCAAAAAATTTTTAAAAGTTGACCTGTGCTTTGATTCTATGACAATAAAAATGTTAAATGTCACACAGTATAAAATATTTGTAACAATATTTTATCTTTTCAATTCAAATTTATTAGCTTATTGGACTTCTCTTTTCTATTTTCTATGCATCGTTAAACATCAGACATCTCTTGTCTCATTCTCACCTAATTTTTTATCTTGTTGAAATCCCTAGAAAATTTGTTATATCCTTTTTATTGTCCATATGAATTAAACTGTCTTCTATTGTTATATTTCAGAAAATGTATCTTCTCTCTACCTCCCACTAGAATGAAATCTTAAATGCAAGACAATATCTAATTATTGGGAGGAGCCAAGATGGCCAAATAGAACAGTTCAGGTCTACAGCTCCCAGCGTGAGCGACGCAGAAGACGGGTGATTTCTGCATTTCCATCTGAGGTACTGGGTTCATCTCACTAGGGAGTGCCAGACAGTGGGCGCAGGTCAGTGGGTGCAGCGCACCATGCGCCAGCCGAAGCAGGGCGAGGCATTGCCTCACTCGGGAAGTGCAACAGATCAGGGAGTTCCCTTTCCTGGTCAAGGAAAGGGGTGACAGATGGCATCTGGAAAATCGGGCCACTCCCACCGGAATACTGCGCTTTTCCAACAGGCTTAGGAAACGGCACATGAGGAGATTATATCCCGCACCTGGCTCAGAGGGTCCTACGCCCACGGAGTCTCGCTGATTGCTAGCACAGCAGTCTGAGATCAAACTGCAAGGTGGCAGCGAGGCTGGAGGAGGGGCGCCCACCATTGCCCAGGCTCGCTTAGGTAAACAAACCAGCTGGGAAGCTCGAATTGGGTGGAGCCCACCACAGCTCAAGGAGGCCTGCCTGCCTCTGTAGGCTCCACCTCTGGGGGCAGAGCACAGACAAACAAAAAGACAGCAGTAACCTCTGCAGACTTAAATGTCCCTGTCTGACAGCTTTGAGAAGAGCAGTGGTTCTCCCAGCACATAGCTGGAGATGTGAGAACAGGCAGACTGCCTCCTCAAGTGGGTCCCTGACCCCTGACTGCCGAGCAGCCTAACTGGGAGGCACTCCCCAGTAGGGGCAGACTGACACCTTACAGGGCCGGGTACTTCTCTGAGACAAAACTTCCAGAGGAATGATCAGACAGCAGCATTCGCAGATCACGAAAATCGGCGGTTCTGCAGACACCACTGCTGATACCCAGGCAAACAGGGTCTGGAGTGGACCTCTAGCAAACTCCAACAGACCTGCAGCTGAGGGTCCTGTCTGTTAGAAGGAAAACTAACAAACAGAAAGGACATCCACACCAAAAACCCATCTGTACATCACCATCATCAAAGGCCAAAAGTAGATAAAACCACAAAGATGGGGAAAAAACAGAGCAGAAAAACTGGAAACTCTAAAAGGCACACCACCTCTCCTCCTCCAAAGGAACGCAGTTCCTCACCAGCAACGGAACAAAGCTGAACAGAGAATGACTTTGACGAGTTGAGAGAAGAAGTCTTCAGACGATCAAACTACTCTGAGCTACAGGAGGAAATTCAAACCAAAGGCAAAGAAGTTGAAAACTTTGAAAAAATTTAGTCAAATGTATAACTACAATAACCAATAAGAGAAGTGCTTAAGGGAGCTGATGGAGCTGAAAGCCAAGGATCGAGAACTACGTGAAGAATGCAGAGGTCTCAAGAGCCGATGCAATCAACTGGAAGAAAGGGTATCAGCGATGGAAGATGAAATGAATGAAATGAAGCGAGAAGGGAAGTTTAGAGAAAAAAGAATAAAAAGAAATGAACAAAGCCTCCAAGAAATATGGGACTATGTGAAAAGACCAAATCTGCGTCTGATTGGTGTACCTGAAAGTGACGGGGAGAATGGAACCAAGTTGGAAAACACTCTGCAGGATATTATCCAGGAGAACTTCCCCAATCTAGCAAGGCAGGCCAACATTCAGATTCAGGAAATACAGAGAACGCCACAAAGATACTCCTCGAGAAGAGCAACTCCAAGACACATAATTGTCAGATTCACCAAAGTTGAAATGAAGGAAAAAATGTTAAGGGCAGCCAGAGAGAAAGGTCGGGTTACCCACAAAGGGAGGCCCATCCGAATAAGAGCAGATCTCTTGGCAGAAACTCTACAAGCCAGAAGAGAGTGGGGTCCAATATTCAACATTCTTAAAGAAAAGAATTTTCAACCCAGAATTTCATATCCACCCAAACTAAGCTTCATAAGTGAAGGAGAAATAAAATACTTCACAGACAAGCAAATGCTCAGAGATTTTCTCACCACCAGGCCTGCCCTAAAAGAACTCCTGAAGGAAGCACTAAACATGGAAAGGCACAACCGGTACCAGCTGCTGCAAAATCAGGCCAAAATGTAAAGACCATAGAGACTAGGAAGAAACTGCATCAACTAACGAGCAAAATAACCAGCTAACATCATAATGACAGGATCAAATCCACACATAACAATATTAACTTTAAATGTAAATGGACTAAATGCTCCAATTAAAAGACACAGACTGGCAAATTGGATAAAGAGTCAAGACCCATCAGTGTGCTGTATTCAGGAAACCCATCTCACATGCAGAGACACACATAGCCTCAAAATAAAAGGATGGAGGAAGATCTACCAAGCAAATGGAAAGCAAAAAAAGGCAGCGGTTGCAATCCTAGTCTCGGATAAAACAGACTTTAAACCAACAATCACAAGAGACAAAGAAGGCCATTACATAATGGTAAAGGGATTAATTCAACAAGAAGAGCTAACTATCCTAAATATATATGCACCCAATACAGGAGCACCCAGATTCATAAAGCAAGTCCTGAGTGACCTACAAAGAGACTTAGACTCCCACACATTAATAATGGGAGACTTTAACACCCCACTGTCAACATTAGACAGATCAACGAGACAGAAAGTCAACAAGTATACCCAGGAATTGAACTCAGCTCTGCACCAAGCAGACCTAATAGACATCTAAAGAACTCTCCACCCCAAATCAACAGAATATACATTTTTTTCAGCACCACACCACACCTATTCCAAAACTGACCACATACTTGGAAGTAAAGCTCTCCTCAGCAAATGTAAAAGAACAGAAATTATAACAAACTATCTCTCAGATCACAGTGTAATCAAGCTAGAACTCAGGATTAAGAATCTCACTCAAAACCGCTCAACTACATGGAAACTGAACAACCTGCTCCTGAATGACTACTGGGTACATAACGGAATGAAGGTAGAAATAAAGATGTTCTTTGAAACCAATGAGAACCAAGACACAACATACCAGAATCTCTGGGATGCATTCAAAGCAGTGTGTAGGGGGAAATTTATAGCACTAAATGCCCACAAGAGAAAGCAGGAAAGATCCAAAATTGACACCCTAACATCACAATTAAAAGAACTAGAAGAGCAAGAGCAAACACATTCAAAAGCTAGCAGAAGGCAAGAAATAACTAAAATCAGAGCAGAACTGAAGGAAATAGCGACACAAAAAACCCTTCAAAAAATTAATGAATCCAGGAGCTGGTTTTTAGAAAGGATCAACAAAATTGATAGACCGCTAGCAAGACTAATAAAGAAAAAAACGGAGAAGAATCAAATAGATGCAATAAAAAATGATAAAAGGGATATCACGACCGATCCCACAGAAATACAAACTACCATCAGAGAATACTACAAACACCTCTACGCAAATAAACTAGAAAATCTAGAAGAAATGGATAAATTCCTCGACACATACACTCTCCCAAGACTAAACCAGGAAGAAGTTGAATCTCTGAAGAGACCAATAACAGGATCTGAAATTGTGGCAATAATTAATAGCTTACCAACCAAAAACAGTCCAGGACCAGAGGAATTCACAACTAAATTCTACCAGAGGTACAAGGAGGAACTGGTACCATTCCTTCTGAAACTATTCCAATCAATAGAAAAAGAGGGAAGACTCCCTAACTCATTTTATGAGGCCAGCATCATCCTGATACCAAAGCTGGGCAGAGACACAACCAAAAAAGAGAATTTTAGACCAATATCCTTGATGAATATTGATGCAAAATCCTCAATAAAATACTGGCAAACAGAATCCAGCAGCACATCAAAAAGCTTATCCACCATGATCAAGTGGGCTTCATCCCTGGGATGCAAGGCTGGTTCAATATACGCAAATCAATAAATGTAATCCAGCATATAAACAGAACCAAAGACAAAAACCACATGATTATCTCAATAGATGCAGAAAAGGCCTTTGACAAAATTCAACAACCCTTCATGCTAAAAACTCTCAATAAATTAGGTATTGATGGGAAGTATCTCAAAATAATAAGAGCTATCTATGACAAACCCACAGCCAATATCATACTGAATGGGCAAAAACTAGAAGTATTCACTTTGAAAACTGGCACAAGACAGGGATGCCCTCTCTCACCACTCCTATTCAACATAGTGTTGGAAGTTCTGGCCGGGGCAATTAGGCAGGAGAAGGAAATAAAAGGTATTCAATTAGGAAAAGAGGAAATCAAATTGTCCCTGTTTGCAGATGACATGATTGTATATCTAGAAAACCCCATTGTCTCAGCCCAAAATCTCCTTAAGCTGATAAGCAACTTCAGCAAAGCCTCAGGATACAAAATCAATGTACAAAAATCACAAGCATTCTTATACACCAATAACAGACAAACAGAGAGCCAAATCATGAGTGAACTCCCATTCACAATTGCTTCAAAGAGAATAAAATACCTAGGAATCCAACTTACAAGGGACGTGAAGGACCTCTTCAAGGGGAACTACAAACCACTGCTCAAGGAAATAAAAGAGGATACAACCAAATGGAAGAATATTCCATGCTCATGGGTAGGAAGAATCAATATCGTGAAAATGGCCATACTGCCCAAGGTAATTTACAGATTCAATGCCATCCCCATCAAGCTACCAATGACTTTCTTCACAGAATTGGAAAAAACTACTTTAAAGTTCATATGGAACCAAAAAAGAGCCCGCATCGCCAAGTCAATCCTAAGCCAAAAGAGCAAAGCTGGATGCATCACACTACCTGACTTCAAACTATACCACAAGGCTATAGTAACCAAAACAGCATGGTACTGGTTCCAAAACAGAGATATAGATCAATGGAACAGAACAGAGCCCTCAGAAATAACGCTGCATATCTACAACTATCTGATCTTTGACAAACCTGAGAAAAACAAGCAATGGGGAAGAGATTCCTTATTTAATAAATGGTGCTGGGAAAACTAGCTAGCCATCTGTTGAAAGCTGAAACTGGATCCCTTCCTTACACCTTATACAAAAATCAATTCAAGATGGATTGAAGACTTAAACCTTAGACCTAAAACCATAAAGACCCTAGAAGAAAACCTAGGCATTACCATTCAGGACATAGGCATAGGCAAGGACTTCATGTCTAAAACACCAAAAGCAATGGCAACAAAAGCCAAAATTGACAAATGGGATCTAATTCAACTAAAGAGCTTCTGCACAGCAAAAGAAACTACCATCAGAGTGAACAGGCAACCTACAAAATGGGAGAAAATTTTCGCAACCTACTCATCTGACAAAGGGCTAATATCCAGAATCGACAATGAACTCAAACAAATTTACAAGAAAAAAACAAACAACCCCATCAAAAAGTGGGCAAAGGACATGAACAGACACTTCTCAAAAGAAGACATTTATGCAGCCAAAAGACACATGAAAAAATGCTCACCATCACTGGCCATCAGAGAAATGCAAATCAAAACCACAATGAGATACCATCTCACACCAGTTAGAATGGCAATCATTAAAAAGTCAGGAAACAACAGGTGCTGGAGAGGATTTGGAGAAATAGGAGCACTTTTGCACTGTTGATGGGACTGTAAACTAGTTCAACCATTGTGGAAGTCAGTGTGGCGATTCCTCAGGGATCTAGAACTAGAAATACCATTTGACCCAGCCATCCCATTACTGGATATATACCCAAAGGACTATAAATCATGCTGCTATAAAGACACATGCACACATATGTTTATTGTGGCATTATTCACAATAGCAAAGACTTGGAACCAACCCAAATGTCCAACAATGATAGACTGGATTAAGAAAATGTGGCACATATACACCATGGAATACTATGCAGCCATAAAAAATGATGAGTTCATGTCCTTTGTAGGGACATGGATGAAATTGGAAATCATCATTCTCAGTAAACTATCGTAAGAACAAAAAACCAAACACCTCATGTTCTCACTCATAGATGGGAATTGAACAATGAGAACACATGGACACAGGAAGGGGAACATCACACTATAGGGACTGTTGTGGGGTGGGGGGAGGGGGGAGGGATAGCATTGGGAGATATGCCTAATGCTAGATGACGAGTTAGTGGGTGCAGCGCACCTGCATGGCACATGTATACATATGTAACTAACCTGCACATTGCGCACATGTACCCTAAAACCTAAAGTATAATAATAATAAATAATAAAAAAATTAAAAAATAAAATAAAATAAAATAAAATGGCAAAATGAGAATATATATTGTAGTATTCATGGTTTACTTGAATAAAGCAAATGAAAGTTGTTCTTTTAAAATAAGAATAATATAGAATATGTTTCCCCAAAAAATGTCCACCAGCATTGTAAAAGCTTTTTTGAAAAAATAACTTTGAGATTATCTTTTAATATAAATTGTAGAATATGACAATAAATTCCTTTTCATATTACCCCAAGAAGTTTAGTAAAATATTGCATTATTTTGACTTATTATATATATTCCCTCTCTAAGTTTTGTTAGTTACTCTCACTTAGATAAAACCAAATACATACAAAAATTTTATTATTTTAAAGTTGAACTTTATATTAGTAAAATGGCCCTACTTCCCAAAGGTATTTAGAGATTCAATGTTATTCCTATCAAACTACCAATAATATTTTTAACATAATTAGAAAAAAAAACATTTTAAAATTCATTTGGAATTAAAAAAGAGCACAAATAGCCAAAGTAATCCTGAGCAAAAAGAGCAAAGCTAGAGGCATCACATTACCCGACTTAAAACTATACTACAAGACCACAGTAACTAAAACAACATGGTACTGGTACAAAAACAGACTCATAGACCAATGGAACAGGTTAGAAAATGCAGAAATAAAGCCTCACACCTACAAACATCTGATCTTCAACAAAGCTAACAAAGCCAAGGAATTTGGGAAATGACTCTCTGTTGAGTAAATGCTGCTGGAATAACTGACTAGCCATATGCAGAAGATTGAAGCTGGACTCCTACCTTTCGCCATTTACAAAAATCAACTCAAGATGGATTAAACACTTAAATGTAAAGCCTAAAACTATAAAAACTCTGGATGATAACCTAGGAAATACCATTCTGGATATCAGCCCAGGCAAAGACTTCATGAGGAAGACTACAAAGCAATTGTAACAGAAACAAAAATTGAGTAGTGGGAACTAATTAAACTAAAGAGCTTCTGCACAGCAAAAACAAACAACAACAACAACAACAAAAGACTACCAACAGAGTAAACAGACAACCTACAGAATGGGAGAAGATACTTGCAAACTATGTATTCAAAAAAGGTTGAATATTCAGAATCTATAAGGAACTCAAAACAAATTAAAAAGCAAAAACAAACAGCACCATTAGAAAATGGGCAAATGGGCAAATGGGCTGAGCATGGTGCCTCATGCCTGTAATCCCAGCACTTTGGGAGGTCGAGGCAGGCAGATTACCTGAGGTCAGGAGTTCGAGACCAGTCTGGCTAACATGGTGAAACTCCGTTTCTACTAAAAATGAAAAAAATTTGCCAGGTGTGGTGGCACACACCTATAATCCCAGCTACTCAGGAGGCTGAGGCAGGAGAATCGCTTGAACCAGGGAGGCAGAGGTTGCAGTGAGCCGAGATCACATCATTGCACTCCAGCTTGGGCAACAAGAGTGAAACCCCGTCACAAAAAAAAAAAAAAGAAAAAAAAGAAAGGAAGGAAGGAAGGAGGGAAGAAAGGAAGGAAGGAAAAGAAAAAGGGGGAATGACATTAACAGACACTTCTCAAAAGAAGACATATGCGTGGCCAACAGCATACTAAAAAATGCTCAATATCACTAGTCAGTTGGAAAATGCAAGTCAAAACCACAATGAGACACCATCTCACACCGGTCAGAATGGCTATTACTAAAAAGTCAAAAAATAACAGATGTTGGACAGCTTGTGGACAAAAGGGAAACATACACTGTTGGAGGGAATGTTAATTCATTTAACCACTGGTGAGAGCAGTTTTGGAGATTTCTCGAATAACTTATAGCAGAAATACCATTTCATTTAGCAATCCCAATACTGAGTATATAACCAAAGTAATCGACATCGTGCTACCATAAAGACATATGCACGTGTGTGTTCATCACAGCACTATTCGGCATTTTACATGGAATCAACCTAGATGTTCATCACTGGTGGCCTCGATAAAGAAAATGTACATATACACCACAGAATACTACACAAGTATTAGAAAAAAATAGATCATGGCCTTTGAGGAACAGAAAATCAAATACCACATGTTCTCACTTAAAGGGGGAGCTAAACACTGAGTACATATGGATGCCAAGAACCCAACAATAGACACTGGGGCCTATTTGAAGGTGGAGGGTGCAAAGAGAGGTAGGATTGGAAAACTACCCCTTGGGTATTACACTGATTACCTGCATGATAAAATTATTTGTATAGCAAAAGCCCATGACACACAATTTACCTATGCAACAAACCTGCACACGTACCTCCTGAATCTAAAATAAAAGTTGGAAAGAAAATAAATAAATAAATATAAAGTTGAATTTCAGAATCACAAATATTTAATGGCTATAATAATAAAGATTAGAGTGACATGTTTTAAAATTCTGCCTTGTAATTTCCTGATGCCGTGAATTATAACAAATTTCCCTAAGTGTATGCTTCCCTTTAACACTATTATATAATTTATTGTAAGAGCCTTTAACAAAATAACTTTAATTTGTTTCATGGATGAAACTTATGAAAACTTCATGCTGCGTTTTATTTCTTAATGCATTATACTTATTAAAGTTAAATACCTGCTATAATACATTGAATAGGTGAGACATTTGAATAAAAAGAAAACAATAAAGTTGCCATCATTTATGAAACTCCAAAACATTGTATTATTTATTCATCATGTAGCTACCATCTAATAATTTTTAAATCTTTCTCATTTTATTATTTAATATGTAACACAAGTATTTTTACATGCTTAAACTTCAGATAATTGTCAAATTATTAATGTCAAACTCAAAGAATTGTCACTAAGTAAAGACATCATTATTACAACTTCCTAGATTGTTATAGATAATCAGCACCTCACAAGTCATGCTTTTCTTCATAATCACTATTGAACCAAACATATATCAACATAAATATGATTTATATGCTATCAACTTTCATATAAATGGAGCTATACATTCTCCATGGTATCCTGTTCTGCAATTAAAACATTGATTACTGGGTTGTTAGGAATAAAGTAGACCTTTACTTTGGTCTTCTTTTACTCATTAAAATATGTGAGATATCCATTAACATTGCTGCAAGTAACAGCAGTTCGTTGACCTTTATTGTCCAGTTTTATGTATATCCTATAATGTAGTTATGCATTTTACCATTGATGGACATTTTGGTTGTTCTGGTGTGAGGCTATTATAACTATTGCTGTCATAAGTATTGTTTTACATGAATATATTTTTTGCATATATATATATATATAGAGAGAGAGAGAGAATTTTATTAGAGGTATAGCTGGGACTGGAATCACTTGATCATAGGGCATGCCTATATTCAACCTGGGAAGATAATACTAATCAACATTCCAAAAAGGCTGCGAGAATTCACATTCCCCAAAACAGTGTGAAAGATACAGTTATTCCACACTCCCTCCAACTTTTGGTATTTTCAGCTTTTAAACGTTAGCTATCCTAGGGAGTGCATAGCTGTATCTTACTGTGGATTTTATTTACGCTTTCCTAATGAGTAATGAATATATCTCTAGTTGTCTGCACTTTTTATCATTGATTTTTTTTCTGTGATTATTATTTGCAAAAGCCTAATAAATCAAAGTCCACAAGAGACAAGAACATAGTCTGACAAAGTTAGATTTACTGACCTGATAAAGCAAGATGGGAATTCCAGAGGAACTACAAAATCCCACTCCACAAGAGGGATTAGGGAAACCTCTTTTGTAAGCTTTGGCTTCTCACCAAATAATTCTTAGGAGGATCTAAGGAAAGTAAGAGTCAATTCTGATTCGTCTCTGTACCTGAGGTGGGTTTAGAAGCAGAGATTAACTATGGATTGGGTACTGTCATGAGGCAAGGACAGCTTAGTGATTAGGTATTACCAGTATTAGATGGGACTGGCAAAGTGGCTCTAAGATGTCATTGAGAAAAAAAAAAAAAAAGCATTAGGCATTAAAGAAAGGATTATTGCGGCATTTCACAGCTGCTGCAGGACTTTGGGACAAACAGCACTTGCAGTTAATTTTGTGCTGGCTTTATCTGGGTCTGCCCTTCTGTAGTGATTAATAGTAAAGTTGCTTTTTCTGCTTTCAGTTCAAGTTGATTTTCACTCCTTCAGTTCTAGACAGGTTTTTACTCTTCATTATATATTCTGGATACTAGTCTTTGTTGCCTTATGCAATGAGACTATCATCTGCCATTTTCTGGCTTTCATTTTCTTTCTTTTAATAATGATTTCTGAGGAGCAGAGGTCATTAATTTTAATAAAGTAAAATTCATCAATGTTTAGTTCAGCATTAACGTTTGCTTCCTCCTGTTTAAGAAATGTTTGCCTATGTAAAGTTCACGATCATATTTTTCTATACTATCTTCTAGAAAACTTGTTACTTTATGTCTCACATGAAGTCTACAATTCATCTGGAATTGATTTTCATATACAGTATAAGATCCTAGGAAATGAGATTAATTTTTCCTTCTTTGCATATAGATAGTCAAATTGTCAAACTGCTTTTATTGAAAATATGATTCCCTTTTTTCTGGATTCCAATGGCTCTTTTTTGCACAAATCAGGTAAATATATATATATTCCTGTACAACATTCTTTTCCATGGGTCCACTTAGATATCTTTCTACCAATACTATATAATTTTAATTACTGTAGCAATATTACAAGTTTTAGAGATTGGCAAATGTAAGTCCTCTAACCTTGTTCTCATCTTCAACTTTATTTTTAATTTTCTTTGTCAGTTTGCAATACACACACACACCCACACACACACACACCCCATAAATGAAACCCTACTTGGATGATGATTAAAATTGCATTGCATCTAATATATCAATTTAAGGATATTTCCTAATATAAAAATGATCAGTCACCCTAAACTTCAAACATGTTATAGCTCTTTTCATTTGCCTTTAAAAATTTTCTTTTAATGATATCTTGTGACCCTATCTAGTGAACTTGCATATATTTATATTTATTCCTAAATTTTGAAAATTATAATTTTTATAACTGTGAGAATTTCATAGTAGATTTTGTAATCATTCATTGCTGGTATATAGAAGCACACTAATTATTGTGTATTGATCTTACATTCATATACCTTGCTTAATTTATTTATTAATTCTCATGGAGTTTTCATAGATTTCATTGACATTTCTTACAAACATAATTCTATCAGTGAGAAGGACACTTTATACCTTCTTCATGCTCCATCTTTTTACTTACATAAACTATTTTGGCCTTGAATAGAAGTGGAGGTATTGCAATCAAAGTAAAACCTTCTTGCCTGTTTTATTTAATCTCAGGAAAAATATTTTCAATATTTAATAAGTGTAGTATTTTGTCTTTTTTTGTGTATAATTGTCCTTTATATATGATATGCCTTTATATTTATAGTTCACTGTTAGTTTTTACCTTGAAATTATATTAAATATCACCAAATAATGTGTTTCTTCTAGTTTTTATCAACAAGCACTATCCACTAATTTGTTAAAATTATCTTAAATTTTACAAATGCCTCCCCTGCATGTATTCAAACTGTTAGTTTTATTTTTTTATGTTATTTTGATATTAGTTGGCTGATTTTAATCAACTTTGTTGAAGTATAATTTAATAAAATATTCTGCACACATGTATAATGGGCGTTTTAAATAATTTTGCCAATATATACTTCCTTCTAACCACAAAGACAATCAAATTTAGAATGTTTCTACCTTCCCAAAATGATGATAGATGATTGTTTAGATGCAAATTTTCCCTCACCCCAACCTCATGCAATATGGATTCATTAATTTTTTGTGACCTTAGATTATTATGCATTATGTAGAATTTCAAATATACATGGAATCAGAAGGTGTGGATTCTTTGTTTCTACTTTCTTTGATTCAGCATACTACTTTTGAGATTCATCTGTGTTTTTACATTTATTCTTCTTTTGGACGTTTTTATTACTAATATTCTAATTTATGCATATACCACAATTTGCTTATCCATTCACCATATATTTTTTGGACGGAATTGATGCATGCTTTCAATTTTTTAAATATATTTAGGGGGTACCAGTGCAGTTTTATTACATGGATATATTGTGTAGTGGTGAAGTCTGGGCTATTAATAAATCCATCATGTGAATGGTGTACATTGTACCTAATAGGTAATTTTTTATTGCTTATTATTCTCCCACCCTACCACATTTTGGAGTCTCCAGTGTCTATTATTCCCCACCGTATATTCATTTGTGCCCATGGTTTAGCTCTCATCTTTAAGTGAAAACATGCCGTATTTGACTTTCTGTTTCTGAGCTATTTCAGTTAAGATAACGACCTTCAGTTCAATCAATGTTGCTGCAAAAGACAGGCTTTCATGCTATTTTAATGACTATTATTCCATGGGATATATGCGCCACATTTTTTTCTTTTCTTAATTAACTTTTATTTTAGATACAGGGGTGCATGCACAGGTTTCTTCACAAGACTGTTGTGTGATTCTGAGGTTTGGTGTATGAATCACAAAAGAAGTGAGAATAGTACCTGGTAGGTGGTTTTTTAACCCACTACCTCCTCTCCTCATTCTAGTAGTGTACAATGTCTATTGTTTCTATATGTATGTCCATGTGTACTTAACGTTTAGCTGTCACATATAAGTGAGAATATGTGGTATTTGCTTTTCTGTTTCTGTGTTAATCTTCTTAAGATTATGGCCTTCAGCTCCATCCATATTGCTGCAAAGAACGTGATTTCGCTCTTTTTATGGCTGCATAGTATTTCGTGGTGTATATGTACCATATTTCCTTTATCCAATCTGCTGTTCATGGGCACCTGGGTTGATTCCGTGTATGCTACTGGGAATGGTGCAGTAGAACACATGAGTACATGTGTCTTTTTCGTAAAATGATTTATTTCCCTTTGAGTGTATACCCAGTAATAATATTCCTGGGTCAAATTGTAGTGCTGTTTTAAGTTTCTTGAGAAATCTCCAGAAAGCTTTCCAAAGTGGCTGAACTAATAATCTGCATTCCCCCTAACAGTGTATGAGTGTTTTCTTTACCTTTCCCTTTTCCTTTTCTCAACATCTGTTATTTTTTAACTTTTTAATAATTGCTATTCTGACTAGTGTGAAATGGCATCTTATTGTGGTTTTGATTTTCATTTCTCTGATGATTAGTGATGCTGAACATTTTTTCAGTGTGTGTGTTGCTCACTTGTATGACTTCTTTTGAGAAGTGTCTTTTCATGTTCTTTGCCCGTTTTCTTCTGGGGGGGATATTTCTTTTCTTGCTTGTTGATTTGTTTAACTTCCTTATAGATTCTAGAAATTAGGGCTTTGTTTGATGTATTATTTGCAAATATCTTATCGCATTCTTTAGGTTGTCTATCTAGTCTGTTGATAGTTTCTTATGCTGTTCAGAAGCTCATTTGTTGAATTAGTTCCCACTTGTCAATTTTTATTTTTGTTGTAATTGACTTTGGGGACTTAATAAAATTCTTTTTGCTAAAGCCAATGTTGAGAAAAGTATTTCCTGGATTGTCTTCCAGGATTTTTATGGTATAAGGTCCTACATTTAAATTCTGATCCATTCTGAGTTAATTTGTGGAGGAGGAAAGGTAGGGGTCCAGCTTCAATCTTTTGTATATAGCTAGCCAGTTTCCCCAGCACCATTTATTCAATAGGGAGTCCTTTTCCCATTGCTTGTTTTTGTTGGACTTGTCGAAGATCAGATGGTTGTAGGTGCATGGCTTTATTCTGGGTATTCTTCTGTTCTCTTGGTCTATGTTTCTGTCTTATACACATACCAACTCTTTTCATTACTGTGGTCTTGTAGTATAGTTTGAAGTCAGGTAATGTGATGCCTCTGGCTTTCTTCTTTTTGCTTAGGATTGCTTAAGCTATGTAGGCTCATTTTGGGCTCTATAGGAGTTTTAGAATAGTTTATCCTAATTCTGTGAAGAATGCCATTGGTAGTTTGATAGGGATAGCATTGAATCTGTAAATTGTTTTGGGCAGTATGGCCATTTTCACAATATTGATTCTTAAAATCCTTGAGCATGGAATATTTTTTCATTTATTTGTATTTTCTCTGATTTCTTTCAGCAGTGCTATATAATCCTCCTTGCAGAGATCTTTTATCTCTTTGTTTAGCTTTATTCCTAGGTGTTTCATTTTTTGTATGGCTATTCTATGGGTAACTGTGTTCTTGATTTCACTTTCAGCCTAGACATTGTTGGTGTATAGAAATGCTACTGATTTTTGTGCATTGATTTCGTATACTGAAATTCTACTAAAGTCATTTACAAGTTATGGAAGTCTTTTGGGAGCATGTTTAGGATTTTCCGTATGGAGAATCATATCATCAGCAAACAGAGATAGTTTGACTTTTTCTTTTCCTATTTAGATGTCTTTTATTTCTTTCTATAGCCTGGTTGCTTCTGCTAGGACTTCAAGTACTATGCTGAATAAGAGTGGTGAGAGTGGGCATCCTTGTCTTGTTCCAGCTGTCAGTGGGAATGGTTTGAACTTTTGCTCATTTAGTATGCTGTTGACTGTGAGCTTGTCATTGATGGTGCTTACTTTCAAGTATGTTTTAGTAATGAAAGAATATTGAATTTTATTGAAAGCTTTTTCTGCATATATTGAGATGATCATATGGTTTTGATTTTAATCCTGTTTATGTGGTGAATCACATTTATTCATTTGCATATGTTCAACCAACCTTGTATCAAAGAAAGAAAGTCTACTCCATTGTGGTAAATTAAATTTTGATGTGTTGGTGAATTTGGTTTGGTAATGTCTTGATGAGGATTTTTGCGTCTATATTTATTAAGGCTATTGGTCTTAGGTTTACATTTTTTTATTGTGTTTCTGCCAGATTTTGGTATCAGACAGATGCCAGCTTCATAGAATTAGTTAGAGAGGAGCCCCTCTTCCTTTATTTTCTAAAAGAGTTTCTAAGGATTGGTATCCGTTCTTCTCTGTATGTCCTGTAAAATTTGGCTCTGAATACATCTGGTCCAGGGCTTTTATAAGTTGATAGGTTCTCTACTATTTATTCACTGTCACACATTGATATTGGTCTATTTATGGTTTCCATCTCTTCCTGATTTAATCTTTGGAATCTTGGGAGACTGTGTGCTTCTAGGGAATTTAGCCATTTCCTCTAGGTTTTCGAATTTATATGCATAGAGTTGTTCACAGTAGTAGTCTCTAGGGGTCGTCTGTATTTCTATGGGATGAGTTGTAATATTGTCTTTGTTCTTTCTGACTGTGCTTATTTGGATCCTCTCTTTCTTTGTTTTTGTTAATCTAGCTAGGGGTCTATTAGTCTTATTTATTATACCAAAGAATCAACTCTTAGTTTCATTGGTCTTTTGTATAGGTTTTTGCATCGCAATTTTATTAGGTTATTGTCTAATTTTAGTTATTTATTTTCTTCTGCTAGCATTGGAATTAGTTTGTTATTTTTTCTAGTTCCTTTAGATGAAGTTAGATTATTAACTTGTGATCTTTCTAACTTCTTGGTGAAGGCATTTTAGGGCTATCATCTTTTCTCTTAATACTGCTTTGGCTGCATTCCAGAGATTTTGGCAAGTTTGGTCTTTATATTTACTAATTTCTTTTTTTTTTTTTACAAGAAGTTAATTTATTATAAGAAAAACAATGAAATAATTGTTAAAACAAATATTTTAAAACTTAATTACTATTTCTGTATTTTAGTCATTTTTTCCTTTAAGTAGGCTTGTGAAAACTTCAAATATTGATATTTAATTTTTGTGGTTCACTACCATGAGAAGCAATTCTATAAAATGTATGACAAATTTTTGTTTGTTATTTTATTCTTTCCTCTGGGATCAAATCATCAGCAAACAACACAACAAACTTTTTTTTTCTTCCTTTTTTAAATTTTATTATTATTATACTTTAAGTTTTAGGGTACATGTGCACAATGTGCAGGTTAGTTACATATGTATACATGTGTCATGTTGGTGTGCTGCACCCATTAACTCGCCATTTAACATTAGGTATATCTCCTAATGTTATCCCTCCCCCCTCCCCACACCCCACAACAGTCCCCATAGTGTGGTGTTCCCCTTCCTGTGTCCCTGTGTTCTCATTGTTCAATTCCCACCTATGAGTGAGAACATGTGGTGTTTGGTTTTTTGTTCTTGCGATAGTTTACTGGGAATGATGATTTCCAGTTTCATCCATGTCCCTACAAAGGACATGAACTCATGATTTTTTATGGCTGCATAGTATTCCATGGTGTATATGTGCCACATTTTCTTAATCCAGTCTATCATTGTTGGACATTTGGGTTGGTTCCAAGTCTTTGCTATTGTGAATAGTGCCGCAGTAAACATACGTATGCATGTGTCTTTATAGCAGCATCATCAAGATTTATAGTCCTTTGGGTATATACCCAGTAATGGGATTGCTGGGTCAAATGGTATTTCTAGTTCTAGATCCCTTAATTTTTATATTCATCCAGGAGTTTTTCAGGCCGTGTTGTTTACTTTTCATGTATTTGTGTAGTTTTGAGAGATCTTCTTCTTGATATTGATTTCTATTTTTCTTTTACTGTGGTCTGAGAGTGTGCTTGCTATGATTTCATTGTTTTGGAATTTACAGAGACTTGCTTTATGACCAAGTGATATATCTTGGATGTGTGTCCCTGCCCAAATCTCATATTAAAATGTAATTCCCAAACTGGAAGTGGGGCATTGTAGGAGGTGACTGAATCATGGGAGGCAGGGGCAGATTTTTCATGAATAGTTTACTACCTTCCCTCTTTACACCGTCCCCATGATGGTGAGTGAATTCTCCTAAGGTCTGGTCATTTAAAAGTGTGTAGCACCTCACTCTTTCACTCTTGTTCTAGCCATGTGATGTTCCTGCTCACTTGTCACCTTCTGCCATGATTGTAAGTTTCCTGAGGGCTCCCCAAAGCTGAGCAGACATCAGCGTTATTCCTCCTGTACAGCCTGCAGAACTGCGAGCCAATTAAAGCTCTTTGTTTTTATAAATTACCTAATATCAGCTATTTCTTCATAGAAATGTGAGAATGCACTAACACAGAAAATTTGAATTAAGGAGTGGGAAATTACTATAAAGATACCTGAAAACATGGAAGCAGCTTTGGAACTAGGTAACAGGCAGAAGTTGGAAGTCGTTGAAAGGCTCAGAAAAAGATGGGAAAATAAGGGAAAGTTTAGAACTTCCTAGAGACCGATTAAATGGTTGTGACCAAAATGTTGATAGTGATAAGGACACTGAGGGCCAGGATGATGAGGTCTCAGATGTAAATAAAGAACTTATTGGAAACTGGAACAAAGGTAATTTTTGTTACGTCTTAGCAAGGAATATTACTGCATTGTGCACCTGTCCAAGGAACGTGTGGAACTTTGAACTTTCAGTGATGATTTAGGTATCTGGAAGAATAAATTTCTAAGCAGCAAAACATTCAAAATGTGGCCTGGATGCTTCTGACAGCCTTTGCTCAAAGCAGCATCAAAGAAATGACTTAAAGCTGGTACTCATATTTATTTATTTAGTTGGTTAGTTAGTTGGTTATTTTAACTTTTATTTTAAGTTCAGGAGTACTTGTGCACATCTACTATGTGAGTAAACTCATGTCATCGGGGTTTTGTTGTACAGATTATTTCATCATTCAGTATTAAGCCTAATACTCATTCATTATTTTCCCTGATCCTCTCCCTCCCACAAACCTCTGCCCTTTGGTAGGCCCCAGTGTCTGTTGTTCCCCTCTATGTGTTCATGTGTTCTCATCTTTTAGCTCCCACTTATAAGTAAGAACATGCAATATTTTGTTTTCTGTTTCTATGTTAGTTAGCAAAGGATAATGGCTTCCAGCTCCATGCATGTTCCTGCAAAGGCCATGATCTTATTTTTCATAGCTATGTGGTATTCCATGGTGTATAAGTACCACATTTTCTTTATCCAGTCTACCATTAATGGGCATTTAGGTTGATTTCATATCTTTGCTATTGTGAATAGTGCTGCAATGAACATATGTTTGCATGTGTCTTTATGATATAATTATTTATATTCCTCTGGGTATATACCAAGGAATGGGATTGCTGGGTCAAATGGTAGTTCTATTTATAGGTCCTTGAGGAATCACCACAGTTTTCCACAATGGTGGAACTAATTTACACTCCCACTAATAGTGTATAAACATTCCTTTTTTTCTACAACCTTGCCAGCACCTGTTATTTTTTAACTTTTTAATAATAGTCATTCTGACTGATGTGAGATTGTACATTGTCATTTTGATTTGTATTTTTCTATTGATTAGTGATATTGAGAGTTTTTTATTTGTTTCTTTGCCACATGTATATCTTCTTTTGAGAAGTGTCTGTTCATGTACTTTGTCCACTTTTTAATTTTTTGTTTTTGGAGATTTGTTTAAGTTCCTTACAGATGCTGGATATTAGACCTTTGTCAGATGCATGGTTTGCAAATATTTTCTCCCATACTGTAGGATGTCTACTTACTCTGTGGATAGTTTCTTTTGCTGTACAGAAGCTCTTTAGCTTAATTTGATCCCATTTGTCCATTTTTACTTTTGTTGCTATTCTTTTTTATGTCTTTATAATGAAATCTTTGCCCATTACTATGTCCTGAATGACATTGTCTAGGTTGTCTTCCAGGATTCTTATAGTTTTGGGTTTTACATTTAAGTCTTTAATCCATTTTGAGTTGATTTTTCTTTATGGTGTAAGCAAGGGGTCCAGTTTCAATCTTCTGTGTATGGCTAGTCAGTTATCCCAACAGCATTTACTGAATAGGGAGCTCTTTTCTGATTGCTTTTTTTTTTCAGCTTTGTCAAAGATCAGATAGTTGCAGATGTCTGACCTGATTTCTGGGCTCTCTCTTCTGTCCCATTGGTCTACGTGTCTGTTTTTGTATGATTACCATGCTGTGTTGGTTACTGTAGCCCTGTAGTATAATTTGAAGTTGGATAGTGTGATACCTCTAGCTTTGTTATTTTTGCTTAGTATTGCTTTGATCATTCAGACTCTTTTTGTTTCTATATAAATTTTAAAATAGCTTTCTGCAATTCTGTAAAGAATACCATTGGTAGTTTGATAGCAATAGCATCGAATCTATGAATTGCTTTGGGCAGTGTGGCCATTTTAATAATATTGATTCTCCCTATATATGAGTGTGGAATATTCTTCCATTTGTTTGTGTCATTGCTGATTTCTCTGAGCAGTGTGGAATTTATATTTAAAACAAACACAAGGAATAAAAGTTTGGAAAATTTGTAGCCTGGTCATGTAGTAGAAAAGAAAAGCACATTTTCAGGGGAGGGATTCAAGCAGGCTGTGGAAATTTGCATAAGAAAAAGGAGCAAAGTGCTAATAGTCAAGACAACGGGGAAAAGGTCTCAAAGGCATTTCAGCAATCTAAGGTGCATCCCTTCTCATCACAGGCCCTGAGGCATAGGAGGATAGAATGGTTTCATGGCCAGTCGCAGGAACCCTCACCCCTCCACAGCCTTGTACATGGCCTTCTGTATCCTGGCCACTCCACCTCCAGCCATAGATCAAAAGGACCCAAGTACAGCTGGGGCCACAGCTCCAAAGCATGCAAACCATAATCCTTAGAAGCTTCCACATGGTGTTAAGCCTCCGGGTATACAGAGTGCAAGAGTGAATTAGGCTTGGGAATCTCTGCCTAGATTACAGAAGATGTATGTAAAAGCTTGTATGTCTAGGAAGAAGTGTGCTCTAGGGGCAGATCCCTCATATAGAACCTCTACTAAGGCATTCCAAAGGAAAATGTGGGGCCAGAACCCCCATCCCCACTGAGTTCCCACTGGGGCATTGTCTGGTTGAGCTATGAGACAAGGGCCACCTCACTCCAGAGCCCATAATGGCAGATCTGCTGACAGCTTGCACTCTTTGCATGAAAGAGCTGCAGGCATTCAACAATCTGTGAAGGCAGCCTCTAGGGCTGAACCCTGAAAAGCCACAGGAGTGGAGCCATCCAAGGCCTTGGGAGCCTACCTCTCACATCAGTGTACCCAGGATTTGGGACATGGAACCAAATGATATTACTATAGATTTATAAATAAGATTTATTGAGAGCCCTGCTGGGTTTTGGACTTGTGTGGGACCTGTAGCCCCTTTCTTTTGGCCAAATTCTCCTTTTCAGAATGGGAATATTTACACAATGCTTGTACTCCCATGGTATTTTGGAAGTAACTAACTTCTTTTTTATTTTATAGGCTCATAGGTGGAAGAGACTTGCGTTGCCTCAGATGAGACTTTGAACTTTGAGCTTGTCACTTAGTGCTGGAATGCATTAAGATGTTGGGGATTATTTGGCAAGGCATGATTGTATTTTGAAGTGTGGGAAGGACATGATATTTGGGAAGGTCAAGGAGCAGAATGATATAGTTAGAATGTGTGTCCCTCCCTAGATCTCATATTGAAATGTAATCCCCAGTGTTGGAGGTGGGACCTGGTGGGAGATGATTGATTCACGAAAGCAGATTTCTCATGAATGGTTTACCACAATCCCTCCTTGTACTGTCTTCATGATAGTGTATTAATCTATTTTCATGCTGCTGATAAAGACATACCCATGGCTGGGCAATTTATAAAAGAAAGAGGTTTAATGGACTTACAATTCCACATGGCTGAGGAGGCCTCAAAATCATGCTAGAAGGCAAGGAGGAGCAAGTCACATCTTACGTGGGTGGCAGCAGGCAAAGAGAAAACTTGTGCAGAGAAGCATCCCCTCACAGAATCATCAGATCTCATGAGACTTATTCACTATTAGGAGAACAGCATGGGAAAGACCTGCCCCCATGATTCAATTACCTACCACTGGGTCCCTACCACAATATGTGGGAATTCAAGGTGAGATTTGAGTGAGGACACAGCCAAACCATATCATTCTAACTCTGGCCCCTCCCAAATCTCATGTCCTCACATTTCAAAACGAATCATACCTTCCCAGCAGTCCCCCAAAGCCTTAACTCATTTCAACATTAACTCAAAATCTACAGTCCAATGTGTCATCTGAGACAAGGCAAGTCCCTTCTGCCTAACAGCCTGTAAAATCAAAAGCAAGATAGTTACTTCCTAGATACAATGGGAATAAAGGCATTGGGCAAATACAGCCATTCCAAATGGGAGATATTGGCCAAAACAAAGGGGCTACAGGCCCCATGCAAGTCTGAAACCCAGCAGGGCAGTCAAATATTAAAGCTCCAAAATGATTTCCTTTGACTCTATGTCTCACATCCAGGTCACGCTGATGCAAGAGGTGATTCCATGGCCTTGGGCAGCTCCACCCCTGTGGCTTTGCAGGGTACAGCACCCCCTCCTGGTTGCTTTCACAGGCTGGTGTTGAGTGTCTGCAGCTTTTCCAGGTTCACAGTGCAAGTGGACAGTGTATCTACCATTCTGGTGTCTGGGGAACTTTGGTCTTCTTACAGCTCCACTAGGTGGTGCCCCAGTAGGGACTTTGTGTTGGGGCTCCAAACCAACATTTCCTTTCTGCACTGCACTAGCAGAGGTACTCCATGAGGGTCCCACCCCTGCAGCAAACTTCTGCCTGTGAATCCAGGCATTTCCATACATCCTCTGAAATCTAGGTGAAGGTTCCAAAACCTCAATTCTTGACTTCTGTGCACCTACAGGCTCAACACCACAGGGAAGCTGCCAAGGCTTGTGGCTTCCACCCTCTGAAGCAACAGCCCAAGCTGGACCTTAGCCCCTTTTAGTAATGTCTGGAGCAGCTGGGACTTAAGGCACCAAGTCCCTAGACTGCACACAGCAGAATGACCCTGGACCTGGCCCAGGAAACTATATTTTTTCCTCCTAAACCTCCAGGCCTGTGATGAAAGGGGCTGCTGCAAAGGTTTCTGACATGCCCTGGAAACATTTTCCCCATTATCTCGATGATTAACATTCGACTTCTTGTTACTTATGCAAATTTCTTCAGCCAGCTTGAATTTCTCCTCAGAAAATGGGATTTTATTTTCTATCACATTGTCAAGATGCAAATTTTCCAAACTTCTATGCTCTATTTCTTTTTTAAATCTAAATGCCTTTAACAGCACCCAAGTCACATATTGAATGCTTTGCTTCTTGGAAATTTCTTCTGCCAGATAACCTAAAACATCTCTCTCAAGTTCAAAGTTCCACAAATTTGTAGAACAAAGGCAAAATGCCACCAGTCTCTATGCTAAAACATAACGAGTCACATTTGCTCCAGTTTCCAGCAAGTTTTTCATCTCCATCTGAGAACACCTCAGCCTGGATTTCATTGTCTATATCATTATCAGCATTTTGATCAAAGCCATTCAATAAGTCTCTAGGGAGTTCCAAACTTTCTCACATTTCCCTGTCTTATGAGCCCCCCAAACTGTTCCAACCTCTGCCTCTTACCCAGTTCCAAAGTTGCTTCCACATTTTCAGGTATCTTTTCAGGAGCACCCCTCTTGTGGTACCAATTTACTGTATGAGTCCATTTTCACATGCTGATAAAGACATACCCAAGACTGGGGAATTTACAAAAGAAAGAGGTTTAAGCCACTCAGTTCCACATGGCTGGGGAGAATCACAATCATGTCAAAAGGTGAAAGACATGCCTCACATGGTGGCAGAAAAGAGAAGAGAGCTTGTACAGGGAGATTTCCATTTTTAAAACCATGAGATCTCATGAGACTTATTCACTATCATGAGAACAGTATGGGAAAGACCTGCCTTCGTGATTCAATTACCTCCCACTGGGTTGCTCCCACAACACATGGGAATTCCAGATGATATTTGGGTGGGGACACAGTCAAGACATATCAGAAAGTTAGTTAGTTCTCATGATGTCTAGTCATTTAAAAGTGTATAGCACCTCCCACTCACTCTCAAACTCCTGCTCTGGCCATGTGATATTCCAGTTTCTCCTTCACTTTCTGCCAAGATTGTAAATTCTCTGAGTGCTCCCCAGAAGCTGAGAAGATGCCAGCATTATTCTCCCTGTATAGCCTGGAGAACTGTGAGCCAATTAAACCTCTTTGCCCTACAAATTACCCAGTCTCAGGTTTTACTCTGTAGTATTGTGAGAACAGGCTAACACACCGAGAATGTGATACATATTAGATTATGTTTCATGTGTGGATAAGTAGAATGTATATTCTGTGGTTGTTGGGTGGAGTGTTCCATAGATGTCTATTAGGTCCAAGTGGTCAAGTGTCAAGTTTAAGTTGAAGGATTCTTTATTAGTTTTCTGCCTCCATGATCTGTCTAACACTCTCTGTGGGGTGTTGAAGTCTCACACTGTTACTGTATAGTTGTCTGTCTTTCTGTATGCCAACAGAAACTTGTTTTATGAATCTGGGTGCTTTAATGTTAGGGGCATATATATTTAGGATAATTAAGACTTGTTGGATTATATCCTTTATTATTATGCAATGCCCTTCATTGTCCTTCTTAATTTTATTGTCTTAAAGTCTGTTTTATTAGTTATAATAATAGCAACTCCTGCTCTTTTGTTTTCTATTTGCAATAATAGATCTTACTCCACCATTTTTGTGTGAGCCTGTGGGTGTCATTGCATGTGAGAGGGGTGTCTTGAACACAACACATGATTGGGTCTTTTTTTCTATCCTGCCACTCTCTGTCTTTTAAGTGAGGAGTTTAGCCCATTTACATTCAAGGTTAATATTGGCGTGTGTGAATTTGATCCTGTCATCATGTTGTTAGTTGGATATTATGTAGGATTGATCATGTGGTTGCTTTATAGTGCCTGTGGGCTATGTGTTTTAGTGTGCTTTTGTAGTAGAAGGTGTCATTCTTTTGATTCTATATTTAGCACTCCCTTAAGGTCCTTTTGTGAGGCTTGTCTAGTGTAAACCTATACCCTCAGCATTTGCTTGTTTGAGAAAGATTTTATTAATATTTCTCCTTCACTTATGAAGCTTAGTTTGGCAGGATATGAAATGCTTGTTTGCAACTTCTTTTCTTTAAGGATGCTAAAAGTATGTCCCTAATCTCCTCTAACTTTTAAAATTTCTGCTCAGAGGTCTGCTGGTAGCCTCATAGGGTACCTTCTATTTAGCTGCCTTTAAGAATTTTTCTTCTTCATTGATCTTGGTGCATGTGATGACTATGTGCTTTGAGGATGGTTGTACTGTATATAATCTGGCTGGGGTTCTCTGTATTTCTTTGATTTGCATGCCAATCTCTCTAGAGAGATTAGAAAAAATTTCATGGGTTATATCCTCAAATACATTTTCAAAGTTACTTACTCTTTCTCCTACTCTCTCAGGAATGTCAATAAGTCATAGATTTGGTCACTTTACATAATCCCGTATATCTTAGAGGTTATGTTCCTTTTTCTTAAGTGGTTTTTTTCTTTATTTTTATCTAAGTTGATTCAAAGACCTGGTCTTAAAGATGATTTTCTCAGCTTGGTCTATTCTGCTGTTAATACTTGTGATTGAAGCATGAAATTCCAGAGTGAATTTTTCAGCTCAGATATTTCAGTTTGTATCTTTTTTAAAAATGACTATTCATGTTTCAACTCTTGAATCATTTTACTGAATTGCCTTGCTTCGTTAAATTGAGTTCCAACTTTCTCCTGAATCTTAAAGAGCTTCCTTGCCATCCAGAATCTGAATTTTATGTCCTTCATTTCAGACTGGCTAAAAACCATTGCTGGGGAGCTAGTAGGCTTGTTTGGAGGGAAGGAGACACTTTGGTTTTTTGAATTTCCAGAGTTCTTGTGCTTATTCTTTTCCATCTGGGAGGGTTTGTATTGCTTTAACTGTGGTGTAAATTGAATATAATCAGTTGGCTTCACTTCTGAAAATTTTCAGATAGCTAAGCCTCTGTACAGGGTCTTTATTCATTGTTGAATTCTTGACCTTGGTTTTGCAGAAGGTGGAATCAGTCAAGTGTTTTTGAGTGTTGTCATTTGAACTGTGATCCAGTAGATGGCATTTGAAAACAATAGGCAATAGATAGGCCCTTAGCTGCTTGGCTCTTTTGTGTCTCCTGGTGTTTGCAGCTGTGTTCCATGGTGCAAGGGGGAGATAGAAGACTCCTCATCAAGTCCATTTCTGGGCAGTGGGCAAGCTACTTGTGATCACTAGCACTGTGCCAACAATTTTGTTGTTGTTATTTTGTTGTTATTGTTGTTTCTAGGTGTTTCATGCCATGGGACTCCCTTGGGAGGAGGTCCAATTAGGGAGATAGGTCACAACATTTCTGGACCAGCTTTTTGGAAACAGACATGCCTAGGTCCCAAACAAGCCTATGAACTTGTAAAAATAACCCTTCTCAGTGCATGGGGCTATACCAGCTGCATGTTCTGGGCAGGCGGGAACATGATTTGCTTTATTATCGCACCCCTGTCCCAGGTCTCTTAACTTATTTGGTTCAGATAGAAACTCTTTTATCTTTAGGCTGCAATGCATTGAGGGCCATGGAAAACACCTGCCCTGTGGCTACCACCAAACTGGCCTTGAGGCAGGACCTCTTTCCTCAGCTCAAAACAGACAGCTCTGTGGTTTGCCTGTATTCTACTCAGGAACGCTGCTTCTCCATGCAGTGAGAGTTATTGGCCCCACCCTTCATGCAAGCCCAGGCCAGTGGGCCCACTGTCAGTGGAGGTGCAGCTGCTCCCAATAGTCCTGGAAAGTTTGTCTCTAGGCACACCAGTTCCAAGCTCCAGCAGGAATAGGGGTAGCTGCCTCCACTGTTGTAGATATGCACTCCTCTCTCCAGATATGCTCCCAGGCACCAGTGCCACCTGTCTGCTGGGACATAACCACATTCCTTCCCTACAGAATCTAGCACCACACCTGCATCTTCTCGAGGAAGGGCACAGTAAACTTCTGCTCGCTAGCAGGGAGCTCTTGGGCAGAGAAGAGTATATGATCTGCTTTCCTTTGTCCCATGGGACACTTCAGTGCACTGCACTCTCCCTTCACCTAAAAGGAGCCCATCCTGAGAATCAGATATCTGGGAATCCTGTGGCTCCTCAGGGTCCCAGTGATTTGTGGTTGCTGCAGTCTGAGCAGGATCTGGGGAATGTTTGCAAGGATCTAGTGATGCAGACACACGGGCTGAGACTCCCTGGGCAGGATAAAGTTCCACAATGCTTGCACACCCAGTATGGCACTTGTGGCCTTGGCTCGGGTCTGGGTATTTTGTGAGTGAACCTGTGTAAGCCGGCCACATGGTGCTTTGTCCTCAATAATTTCCCACATCACCTCCCACAAAAGTGCTTTAGCTTACAAGGGAAGAGGGCCTCTCCAACAGTTCTGCAGTCGGCAGTCTGCCACAGGGACGAGGGAGCAAAAATCACTCCCACCCCCCTTTCACAAGGCTTCAAGCTCCCTGGGATTCAATCTCTGCAAAACTCTTGCTTCCTTGTATTTTATGCCCTAGCTTCTTCCCGCAGATTCTCTGATAGGTTCTGGAATTCTTCCCTCAGTAGTCTACTTGGACCATGATTGCTCACTTGGAAGTTGGGTCTTTCTTAGAAGAACTGGCATCTGATGTCTCTAGTCAGCCGTCATTTCCCAGCTTCTAGGGTGTCCTCTCCATTCACTATTAATTTACATTTAGTTTGCTTCTTGTCTTTCTTTGTTTGAGATGCTATAACAAAAACATCATAAACTGGGTGGCTTATAAACAACAGAAATTTATTTCTTACAGCTCTGGAGGCTGGGAAGTAAAAGATCAAGATAGATTTATTGTCTGGTGAGAGCCCATTTCCTAGACAGCAGTCTTTTTGCTATAATATTACATGGCAGAAGGGGAAAGGGATCTCTCTGGGATCTTTTATAAAAGCATCACTCTCATGACCTTTTATAAAGGCTCCATCCTCATGATCTAATCACTTTCCAAAGGCCCCACCTCCCAACACCATCACCTTAGGGGTTAGGATTTCGATGTATGAACTTTAGGGGACATAAATAGTCAATTCACTGCATTTCTACTTGGGGCCATTATAAATCATGCTGCTGTGAACATTTGTGTAAAAATCTGTGAACATATATTTTTATTTATCTTAAATACCTAAGAGCAAAATTGTTGGTTCATATGTGGGTATATATTCAACTTTGTAAGAATCTACCAAAATGCTTTTCCAAGTATATGTATAATGTTATGGTCATCAGAACTACATGATAGTTAGAGTTGGTTAACATACTTACTGCAATGGATTGACTTTTCTGTGATTCAGCTATCCCACTCTTAGGCGTATACCCAAGAGAAATTCATAATGTCCTTGTGTGCAGCTTGTATGCTAATGATTTTAGTAGTATTTTTTGTAATAGCCAAAAGGTGGAAACAATGAAAACTTTCATGAAATGATTAATGAATTAACAAAATATTACATATCTATATATTATCATTAATCAATGAAAAGAATGAAGTGGTATACAAGCAACAACATAGATAAACCTTGAAAATAGACTGATTGAAAGAAGACACAAGACCATGTATCGTATGATCACATTTCTATGAAATTTTTAAAATAAGCATATTCATACAGACCAACAGTTGACTACTGGTTCCCAGGGGTATGAAATTTGAAGAGAACAGAATCTGCCTGTAATGGGTACAAGATTTCTATTTTGGAAGATAAAATATTCTAAAATTTTAGAGTTGCCAGAGTTGTACACCTCTGCGACTATCTTAAAAACCACTGAATTGTATGCTCTAAAAGAGTGTATTTTAAGATACATTGATTATATCACAATAAATATTTTATAAAATTAAATGTACACATCTGAAAGCCAAATTAGATCTGTATTTATATGTATCCAGAAAATCAATTCATGAATATAAATCCTTATCCCGTTTTGATATGCATAATTATAGTATTACTAAGTTATAATCTGTTAGACAAAATATAATAACATGAGAAAATTATATCCTCTAACATTCTAGAATAAACTTCAGTAACATGGCTTCTGAGGCCTCTTAAAATTCCATGACTACTTACATTCTAGAATCTTGGTAATTCAATTTTTTTTTGCAATTATTTTTACTACACAAATAAATTTTTTTTATTTTACTATGCAAAATCAGTTTCTGTTATTTACAATGTAACTAATATCAAATTTTCTATAATGTATTTCTGACTTGCCTAGTCAACACTGCATGATATTTTCATCTATAGCTCCACGGTCATTGCCAATTTATCCCATAGCAATACCTCACTATTGCATATTCCCTGCACAGAGAGCTATAGTTGAGTAAGAACCATTTCAGTCCTCTACACCAAAGTCACACCAAAATGATCCATGCTTCAAGAATCTTTCATGTTAACCATTACATTTCTAAGTACAGGATTTCTGCCCTATGACAAGGTTGGAGTAAGTTTTCTGTATCAGTTATTTTCTGTGTCCAAATGTGATTCTCCTCAGATCACTGGCTTCTTACCTTAGCTTAGAATCACAAGCTTATACATTTCTTTCTTTCTTTGGTAATTTTATATTAAGAGATTTGTTGTCCACCTTTAACACTGTGCCTAAATGGAGACCATCCAGTTCTAAGTTAACATTCAATCCCAGGACACAGAATTTTGTATAGTACCCATATATTCTTTCTAGCTAAGACTGAATTTCCATGCAAATTAATCAGACCCCATCGCATGCCTTTAAGTCTTTGCCAACCAGAGATTTCAGGAAGTAGCAATCATAAGACTGTAACATGACAACGTATTTTTCCATAGTCTCTTAAGAATATTTAAGGGAACACTCTAAAATTACTTAAAGGATTCACACAGGTTAGCTTCTCTTGATTCAAACAAAAGATAAACAGGAACATGCAGGAATTCAGACTGTTTTCCTCTCCCGTTATTCTTAGAACCTTCATCATTGCTCATTGGGTTTTCCAAAATTATGTACTGCCATGTTTAACACTTTGATCTTAAATGAGAATAGACCAAAAGAAAATAAAATCGTCAGTTATTTTCCACACTGCATGATCTTTTATTTCTGCTCTAAACTTCAGTTTACTGAATATTTTCCCCTAGCTTTATAGAGGTATAATTGAAAAATTAAAATTATATATATTTAAGTTGTACAATATAATATTTTGATGTTTACGTTATATGTATACACTGTGCTATAAGTACCACAATCAAGCTAATTAACATATCCATCACCTCACATGATTACTTTTTTTTTTTTTTTTTTTACTGTGTGGTAAGAACACACTTTACTGTGTGATGAAAGTATGCCAGGCAGTTAAATACACTTACTGTGCTGTACATTAGATCTCAAGAATTTATTCATCTTGTATAACTAAGACTTAGTGCCCTTTGATCAAATCTCTCCATTTCCTCCAGCCCCCTATATTCTGGTAACCCCTATTCTACTCTCTGCATTTTTAGATTTCACATATAAATTAGATCATGCACTATTTGTGTCTGTGTCTGGCTTATTTCACTTAGCATAATGTCATCCAGGTTCATCGATGTTTGCACACTCCAGTATTTCCTTCCTTCAATTTTGCATTGTGTATGCAGTGTTGGTATGTATGAGGGGATAAAAAGTCTGGTATATTTTCTTACCATATCATATTTTATTTATCCATTCACTCCACTGAATTTTTTTTTGTTTGTTTTGAGACAGAGTCTCGTTCTGTTGCCCAGGTTGGAGTGCAGTGGTGTGATCTCGGCTCACTGCAACCTCCTCCTCCCGGGTTCCAACAATTCTCCCTCCTCAGCCTCCTGAGTAGCTGTGATTACAGGCAGCCGCCATCATGCCTGGATAATTTTGTAGTTTTAGTAGAGATGGGGTTTCACCATGTTGCCCAGGCTGGTCTTGAACTCCTGACTTCAGGTGATCCACCTGCCTTGGCCTCCCGAAGTTCTAGGATTAGAGGCGTGAACCACCGTGCCTGGTCTCGACTGAATTTTTAACCAGAGTATTATTGCATCCTCCCATGTGGCTGGCATTCCCTCTGGTACTAAACTGATTAATATTCCCCACCAATAATTTTAACTACAATTTGTTAAATTGTAGTTACTGTAGCTCTGTAGTATAATTTGAAGTGCAATCATTCATTCCAAGTTGGTTTTACCTTTACTGAAAATTGATTGGTTAAAAAAACACAAATATTATTGTTTTTATTTTAACATGCAATTACATTATAGATGAAGCTGAACATTTTCCATGTGCTTTTACTATTTTTAATTAAAGCAACTCTTTATTGAAAATCTACTATTGTTAGGGTTTATGCTAGGTGCCAGAAATATAAAATCATAAAAGCTACTTCTGACAGTTTATAGTTTTGTGAAAAATCATTTGCATTTAAATGTAGGATAACCATATAATTAGGTAAAAAACATACCCCAGGCCTCTGTGCATTTACATTTACCAAAACTTTTCAACTTAACAAAAAATTACTAAATTTATAACCATTAAAATTCAAGATTCATATATAGATCAGACATAAATTATAATTGTAAGAATTATTGCAAACATAAATACTCATCTTTATGTTCCAAAGCCTGGACTATCTAATGGTAGTAAAATAATTATTACTGGCCAGAAAAGAGTGAATATTTGTGTTTAAAACCACTGACCTAGTTAATTCTAGATAACAAGTCAATTAAATCACTAATCTACTGTTGTATAAATAAGGTATGAATGATTAAAAGTATTTGCAGGCCTCTACTGATATATTGTTTGCTTATAAAGTCACAGAGAATATAAAAATCATTATATTAATTAAGCAATTAATACATTTTTTAATCAGATTTAAATGTAGGTACATGATCTATAAAAGGTAAGGTTAATTTCATTTAGTATGTGGCATGTATGATTTCTACTAGTAGTAGCCTATGGTTTTGTTATTTTAAATAAATTTGTGATAAAAATGCTAACACTTTTTTTGTCGTGAGATAAAATATTAAGGAACACTTTGTTAAAAGTTTTAAAAAAACTTTTTTTACAAATGCACTTTTTTTTTCTTTTATTATTATTATTATTATTATTATTATACTTTAGGTTTTCTGGTACATGTGCGCAATGTGCAGGTAAGTTACATATGTATACATGTGCCATGCTGGTGCACTGCACCCACCAACTCGTCATCTAGCATTAGGTATATCTCCCAATGCTATCCCTCCCCCCTCCCCCCACCCCACAACAGTCCCCGAAGGTACAAATGCACTTTTAAGGTTCCTTTCTGGTTTTGTTTTAAGTGAAACATCAATAATATAGTCATTTTCACATTTAAGAGTCACATGTACTTTTTGCCCCTGACTTTACTGTAGAAAGTCAAAGGTGCTAGAAGGGTGACCCGCACTTCCTGCTGTTACACTTGAGCCAATGGCAATTATTTTCATTTTAAGTTTATAGGGCACCAGCATCTCAGTGTATATTTTGGCAGTTGAAACTTTGCCATTTAAAGGTTAGAATTTCTTTTGAGAGGAAAATAGAGAAGCACTTCCATCTTATAAGACATTTTTTAACTTTCCAAAATATGTGAAAATAGCATTAAATCATAAAACTCTTCAATTTAATGTAACACACTTTCATTGTTTTATTTAATAATGAACTTAATAACCTAATAATCTATGTCCATTATCAAATACTGAATATAAAAGAAATGGGCAAAAAATAAGAACAGAAAACTTGCAGAAGAAACTAAAAATGGTAACCATTATATAATGAGATACACAAAATTATTAGTAATCAGGAGAAAATGGAAATAAATATTGAGGTTTTATTTTATCTTTGTTGGGCTATCAACAATTCAAAAGCTGACTAGGTATTTCTAAGGATATTGATATTTAGAGTCATTCATGTGCATCAACTAAGAGTGGTTTTTAGAAATCAATAACAAAAATGTGCTTCGAACTGAAGAAAATGACTAATTTGATTTTTGCTTACTTGATATGCAGAAAAAAAGGTAAAAGAAGAAAAGTAAAACTAGTTAATTAGGAAATATACAATTATAAAGAAGGCATTATAGAACAAGATCATACCACTTGAATAAATTTGAAACAAAAACTTTCAGTTAATTTCTTTTCAACATGTGTTTTTGGCATCTCTATACATATCTTTCTATCTATATCTATGTCTATACCTATACCGACATCTATATCTGTGTCATGTTTTATCTATATTATGTATCAGTATATTTTTTAACTTCACATGTAGATTATCTATATATCCATGCCGGTCAAGATAGTGTTCTCCCATATTGTAATAGATTTAATTAGTTCTCTTTTGTTGATCAGTAGGTTGCACTGGTAATGTATGAGAGAACAGGCAGTCAACAATTTTGGTGGTTTCAGTGAGATCCAATAATAAAATCTTTGCCATCACTCAGAAACAGACTAGTCCCCTCAAGAACTTGGATTGCAGTGTTGAGGGTACTCTCAAACAATAGATCTGAACTCTGATTTCTTTACATTAAGCTCCCAAATGCTGAGTATGTTTTGTTTCCCACAAATTAGAAACCTCCTTTAGGAATTCATTATTGCCTGATTAGATTTGAAAAGATGTATCTTTGATGAAGGGCTGCTTCATCACTAAAACTACTGCTGTGATCACACCACAAGGGCAGGATGGACCCCCATGCAAAATTTGGTTAAGATGTTGTGATTGAATACGACACACACAAGGTGATATCAAAGGTGTATTACTTAATGAGAATTTCCAGAGAGAAAATGTCAGATCTCCCAGGCTGCTCCATAAGTTGCTTGAGAGATCAGAGAAAGGAGACTGGCTTGGATTTTTTAATGTGGATAGACATGGGGTTGAGGGATAGGTAAGGGCTTGTGGGGCTTAAATCTCCCAGTGGTGCCTAAGATGGGCACACACAGGGAGAAGAGAAAGAGAGGAGTGAGGCTTAAAAGCTGTCAGCAGTTAAAGATCAAAATATGAAGTCGTACTCCTTATTACCACTAATGATTATTTCTCTGTCTTTACTTTTCCTTTTTTGTGTGCTTCTAAATTGAAGTCCCTAAGGAAATGGACAAGTGTAGTGTCAGATATGACATCTCTTGAACCTGCCATAATTGGGAAATCTATTACAAAAACTTATGGGAAGAGTTAGGAGACTCTTGAAACTCTATATCTCAGAGTCTGATACAGACCTGGGTACCAACAGGAACCCCCATGTGGGGCTCAGTTCCTAAGGGCTTTCCTCCACAGAACATAAAAAACGTATTTCCAAAAATAATTTTTTGAAAATGACTCTCAATCTACATCAAATTTTTTTGTTACCCCAGGCAACTGACTTAAGTTATATGTCTTTACTTACTTCTAGACTATGTCCCAGGTTTGTTTGAAAAGTCTATTCTAGAGGGCCAAGAAAAATAATCAATCACTGGAAAAGCTTATATTGAAATACTTCAGACAAAATGAAGCCTGTTTTGTATTCAAGGATGCCAGGTTTTTAAGAAGGGTTGAATTTTCCAGTGCTGCTACTACATGTTGATTATTTTGCACAAAGAAAACCAAATAAGAAGACATCTTGAGAACTGTAAACATCTTTGTAAGTGATATGTAACCATATTACAATGATCCAGTGTTGGTCTGGGGTCTATCACTTTTGGAAGCTGGAAGAGTGTTATTACCTAACCAACTTTTCAGTACCCTGCTTTTAATTAAAGCTTTGTGGAACTCAGAAGTAGAGCTCAAGTTATCTTTGTATTTTGCCACTGACTTTTCTTATGAGGACTATTTTATAAAGTGTATTTACATTTCCTTAATTTTCCACTTTTGTTTTTCCATTCATTTCAGTGATTGTTATTGAGGCTTGCTCAGAGCTTCTCACCAGACCAATACTTTTGGCTTGGGAAAGGCCATAGATTTTCTTGGCTTCTTTATGAATAAGATCCTCCTATGTGTTTGCCCATGCCTCTGACTAGCCTAGGCATCAATTGTCCCCATGGCTCTCAACTGAAGTCTGCCATTCAGGCATGAAAATAAGATAATAATGTGGCTCAGGAGAATGTGTTGGACTCAAGAGAGAGCCTCTGAGCAGATAAATGAAGGATCAACGACAGTTGCTTTTCCTTTATTCTATCAATAAACGTTTGGCAGGGAGATTTTATTCTTTTGTCCTAGAGATAAGCTGCCCAAAAAAAGTTATATGGCCCAAAGTTCAACCATCTAACATTTAAGTTTTTTTCATTCTGGCAGTTATTAATAATACTGCTCTGGCCTGATCTAAATATCTTACCCAGTAATTTTCAGATAACCTTTAAAGAGTGGATCTGTGTATGCTGGAAAATAGTAGCAGAGAGAAAATATCTTTGCTTCTGTTTAAATTTCAATGAAAAGTAATTATAATAACAAAATACAAATACCTGATTTTGTAGAATTGAAATGTTCCATTGCAATAAGCCTACAGATATGTGATTAACTCTGGTCAAAATTCTCGAACTGAGGCTGTGATAACTGAGTAGGCACACAGGAAAATGAAAGAGGTTAGGACTACAAATGACTCAGATGACAGAAACTGGGGTTTTTCTTTAGTATTTTCAAAGATGTTTATTACAAATTTGTTTGTAGAAAATGTGGGTTATATGTGAAATTTGAAAATAAAAACAGGCTGGGTGCTGTGGCTCACACCTGTAATCCCTGCACTTTGAGAGGCAGAGTTGGGTGGATCACCTGAATTCAGGAGATTGAGATCAGCCTGACCAACATGGTGAAACCCCATCTCTACTAAAATTATAAAAATTAGATGGGTGTGGTGGTGTACGCCTGTAATACCGGTTACTTTGGTGGCTGAGAAAGGAGAATCATTTGAACTAGGGAAATGGAGTGAGCTGAGATTGCACCACTGTACTCCAGCACTCCAGCCTAGTTCCTAGGTGACAGAGTGACAGAGTGAGACTCTATCTCAAAAAAAAAAAAAAAAATTCCCAAACTTAAAAGTTTATTACACAGTATAAGCTATCTTGCCAGTGCTATTAAGAGATGTAAAGTATCTTTTCCTTCTTTTCTTGTGCTTTAAATGTTAGCAAACAAACAATAAGAAAACCTAATTTTAAAACGTATCTTAAATGAGTATTCCTTAAAAATGATATGCTTTTAAAATATTTCTGAAATAATTATCACAATGATCTTATTTGATCTCTAAAACATGTTTTAACAGAAAGAAAGCAGAAGTTAATCTGTTTTACAAACGAGCAAACTGAACTTCAGGGAGATTTTTCACTTTATGAAGGTCAAAAGTAGTAGTGCTAGTTGGTCGTTGATTCTTGATATATCATCTATATGTGCTACAATTTATATTTTCCTGCTATCTTGGCATTTTAGGAGACAGAGATTATTTTGAGAAAAGAAACTTTTCTAAGAGTGTGAAATGCAAGAAAAGAGGTGCTTCTGTACTTGTAGAATATTCATGGTTGTGTTCCTATGTACCTCAATTTTCGTTATATATTTTCCATCTGTAATTTTTATGTGTGCAGTTTCATAGCAACAGTTATTTTTTGCTTTTGATCTTTCTCATGGAATTTTGAGGTTTACACATTAGTTGTGTTTTTATGGAATAAATACATATATAAATATAATTCCTCAAATATTACATAACTTAAGCTTTTATTCCTCTAATGTTCTAATATTGATGCCTGCGAAGGAAGATACATTTATTATTCATTATGGTAATTATTCTTTATGAATTATTTCATTAATACTTTTACTCTATGACCCAGTTGTTGTTATAATCATGTTATTATATATTTTATTATATGGATAATAAAGTCTCATATTCAGTTGTGATTAATCCAGCAAAATGCACATAAAAATATGAATTTGTTTTTATTTGCATTTTTAATTAGTTGTACTATCTCATTTGAGAAATAGATTTCCAGAATTTTACTTAAAAATGAATGGGGAAATGAACAAAAACAGTCAATGAAAATTTCAAAGGTAGATCTTCAGCAAGGTCACTGTATGATACTTCTGAAGATATTAATTAATTTATCTGATAAAATATTCTCTTGTGGACAAAACCCAGTATGTAGGTGATATTTATGTCATATGATGAACTATATGACTATTTTGCTTTTTTGATTTCAAACAGGGAAAAATATATTCTGAAAAAAAATCATTGCCCTATAGAATCGTATAATGCTGTTATTGATTATACATATATATCTCTAACACATCCTATCATGTAAAAAATTTATACCTCTACCAATTTGATAAAAACAAATAAACATAAATTTAAGTTTATTTATGCTCTTTTCAAATGAAACTTGGATCATTGCAATCTTCTGATAATAATATTATAAAGGCACTTCATTTCACTTGTGTACGTAAATTAACATTCTGAAATTTCAAGGCCAGCTCCACTGGAGTCCCAACTTGTAGGAACAGTTAAATAGGAAGTTTGATAAATTGCTGGAGACTGAATGTGGACTAGCATGCTTGTTGCTACTGATCCCATGAATAGTAAAAGGATAATAAGTAAATATTATAAACTTTCTCTATTAGTGTGCTAGAACTTTCATAACAAAATACCATTCGGTGGCTTAAACAATAGAATTTTTTTTTTTTCCATTCTCGAAAGCTAGAAGTACAAGACTGAGATGTTGGCAGGTTTGGTTTCTTCTGAAAACTTTCTCCTTGGCTTGTGAATTGTTCCCATTTTGCTGTGTCTTCACATGGTTTTTCCTCTATGCAAGCTCATTCCTGGTATTTCTTCGTTTGTTCACATTTATTCTTCTTAGAAGGACACCAGTCATATAGATTAAAATTCATACTATGTTAATCAACTATTTAAAGACCTTAACTACAAATACATTTCATTCTAGATACTATGGATTAGGACTACAACACACATATTTGGCTGGGCATGGGGGCTGATAATTCAGTCCTTTTATGCCCACAAATTTAATATCTTGGATTAAGTGGACCAATTACTTGAAAGACACAAACTACTAAAACTCACACCATGCAAAATTGATAAACTGATTAAGTCAACACATATTAAATAGATTCAATAATTAATACCTTGCCAAAAAGAAAGTGCTCACTCTAAATACTTTTGCTATTAAATTATGCCAAACATTTATGGAAGAAATTATACCAATATTTCACAATATCATCCAGAATATATGAGGAACACTTTCTAACTTATTTTATTAGGCCAGCACTACCCTAATACTAAAATCAGGTAAACATAGGGGTTTTTGGGTTTTTTGTTTGTTTGTTTTTTTGAGACAGAGTCTCTTTCTGTGGCCCAGGCTGGAGTGCAGTGGCAAGATCTCGGCTCATTGCAACCTCCGCCTCACTGCAACCTCCGCCTCACTGCAACCTCCACGATTCTCCTGCCTCAGCCTCCCGAGTAGCTGGTATTATAGGTGCACACCACCATGCCCAGCTGATTCTTGCATTTTTTAGTAGGGACAGGGTTACTCCATGTTGGCCAGGCTGGTCTTGAACACCTGACCTCAAGTGATCCGCCTACCTCGGCCTCCCAAAGTGCTGGGAACATGATTTTAAAAAAGAAAATGACAGACAATATCTTTCTTAAACAACATAGATTCAAAAATCCCTAACAAAATATTAGCAAATCAAATTTAACAATGTTTGAAAATGAATGATACACCATGACAAAGTGGAATTTATTCCAAGTATCTAATGCTACTTCAACATATGAAAAATGGCCAATGTAACCCACCATATCTCAGACTAACAGTAAGGATACTCCCTCTCATCACTCCTAATATCCCTTGATTGAAAGTCCTCGTTATTTTAAGGCAAAAGAAAACAGAAAGTACGAGATTGTAAAGGAAGGAGTAAAACTACCTTTATTTGTAGACGATATGATTTTACTAAGTAGAAAATTGCAAATAATTGGGAAAAAAATCCAAGAGCTAATAAGCAGCAAGGTCATAGGATACAAGATTACTATACAAAAGTCAGTTGCTATCTTATATACCAGCAATAAATAATTTAGGTTTGATATTAAAAACAAAATGTGATTTATGATAACACCAAAATGAAATATTTAGTATGAATCTAATAAAATGAGTAAAAAAAGAAATCCACACTTGGGAAACTACAAAACTCTGGTGAGAGAAATCAGGAAAAAATCTCAATTAATGGAGAGAGATTTCATGTTCATGGACTGGAGAACTCAATAGTGTTAAAATGTCAGTTCTTTCCAACTTGATTCATATATTCAAAACAATCATAGTGGCAGTTCCAACAAGCTTTTTTGTATCAACAAATTAACTGGAAGGTTTATATGGAAACAAGAGAAAGCCCTAAAATTTTCTGCACAATACTGAAGAAGAGAAAAGTAAGAGGACTGACACAACCAAATGCATGGTTTGGTTATAATTAAGCTATTATAATCAGTACACCATGATATTGATATATGTATCAAAAGGTTATATAAATGAGTGGAAAAGAATAGAGAACCCAGAAATAGATCTACAAAAATATAGTTAACTAATCATTGAAAAAAGAGCAAAGGCAGTTCAATGGATAAAGTATAGTCTTTAGAACAAATGGTAGTAAAAAGATTGGATGTTCATATTAAAAAAAATGAATGTAGGCACAAACCTTACACCTTTCACAAAAAATAACTCAAAATAGTTCATATGCCCAAATATAAAACAGCACTATAAAACTAGCAGAGGAAAACATAGAAGAAAATTTATGTGACTCTGTGTTTGTGGTGTGTTTTTAGATATTAATACACCATCAAAAGAACCATCTATTAAAAAATTGATAAACTGGACTGTACTAAAAGTAAGATCTTTGGTTCTGTAAAGACATAGTGAAGCAAATCAAAAGAGAAGCCACAGACTAAAGAAAATATTTGCTTAACACCTATCTGATAAGTGATTGTATCCAAATTCACAGAAATATTTAAATCTCAATAATAATGTGATTCAATTAAAAATGGACAAGATCTGAAGAGAATCCACACCAAATTTATGTAGATGACCAACAAGCATGTAAGAAGATATTCAGCATTATTTGTCATTAAATAATTTCAAATTAAAACAACAATAAAATACCACTATACATGTATTTTGAATGACTAAAAGCCATAAAATCTGGCAAATCGAATGCTGGAGAGGGTTGGAAGCAACAGAAGTTTTCATTCCCTCATAAAGAAAATGCAAAATTGTACAGCCAGATCGAAAGACTTTTTTTAAGTGTGTTAGAAAGCCAAATATAGCCATAACAATCTTGTTTCTAAGCATTTATGCAATTGATTTTAATACTTATGTCCTCATAAAAACCTGCAAGAAAAGTTTTTAACAGCTTTATTCATAATTGCAAAACTAGATGCAACTGAAATAGTCTTCAATAGGTGAATAAATTTTTAAATACTGTGATAAATCTATACAATAGAATATTATTTAGCAATAAAACATGTACTATCAAGCCACAAAAACTGGGTAAACCTAAAATGCATATTGATAAATGAAAGATGGCAGTCAGAAAAGGGTAAATACTGTATCATTCCAATTAGACGATATTTTGAAAAAGGCAGAACTAGAGAGAGTGAAAATATCGGTGGCAGGTTGAGATGTTGGGGGACGAGGACAGGGATGAACAGGTGAAGAACAGGGAATATGTAGGGGAGGGAAATTATTCTATATGATACTGTCATGGTGGAAAACATGACATTATCCAGTTGTTTAAATCCATAAACTTATAGCACAGGGTGAACCTTAATGTATGCAAACAAAAAATATCATTTAGGAGATTGGAGAATCCTAGGAAGCAATGCAGACTTTGACAATAGAATGTAATGCTATTTATAAATATATGAAACAACCTCAGTGAGAAGGTGGGCGAGGGGGGTGGGTAACTGCTGAACTGAGTAACTTTGGAAATGAGAGACCTATGTAAGTCTAAAGGCAAAAGAAACATCACAAAAGCACTATACCGGCTAATGAAGTTTTTCCCATTGGGATACTGGTGGACAATCTTGATACTTCTTCCATACATGTATACTGGAATTGAACAATGAAGTGAACAGATGGTAAATCATGAGAATGAAGTTTCTATTTGTTGAAGTGGGTATTTACATAAAAGTAAGGGCAAGAGGCCAGAATAATTTATATAGTGATAGATGAGGTTTGGAAAAATCAGTAAGACACATCAATCAATAAAACATAGAGGTGAAGATCTTAGGCTTTTAGTGTAATATAGATATAGATTGTCAAATATGGAAATATTTATATGAAAATATATAAAGACAAATATATAGACATATATTCGAAAGGTGCTAAGAGGTCCTAAAAGAAATGACACCCCAGTGGAACTTGCACAGTTTGCATCCAGAACTTGTTTTCTAATATTATATTCCAATAAAAGAAACCAAAGCTCTTTGGATAAATGGCTCATTCTAGAGATGGGCCTAGAAATACACAAGATGAACACAGCTCATCCTGTCATGCTGGAAAATGAGGAGGTGTCCAAAAGCAAAAACAAACAAACAAAAAATGCCGATGGAGATATATCGACAGAACACAAGAGCCAACTGAAAGACCTCTCAATGGCCAATCCTGAAACAATTTGAGCAAGAAAATGAAAGTTGTGTTAGTGTAATACAAAATACAAAATATATGTTGATGAGAACATCATGATATAAATAAATTATTATAAGAACAAATAAATATGTAAGAAGAAGAGATAAGACAGATCTCCCATGAAGAATAGTTCCAAATGATTTTTGTAGATTCTCCATTATCAAGGAGAGGGAGTATTAGTCCCCATTTCTTAAGTGTGTGATAAATGTAATGTCTTCCTTCCAGAGTCTAGTATAGAAAGAGAGAGGGGAGAAGAGTAAGTTTAGAGTAGAGAAACCTGGCAAACTCCCGCTCTGCCAGGGAATCGAGGTCCACATCAACAGTCATTAATCATTTGATAGTGTTTCCTTTATGTGATGTGATAAAAATGACATCTCATCTCTGTGACCTGTGTCCCTAAAACACATAACCTCAGTCTAATCATGAGGTAAACATTAGATAAAGTTAAATTCCAATAGAGGATAAAGGTGCATACTGCAAAGTACTTTACCAATAGTCTTCCAAAGTGTCAACATCATCAAAAATGTCACAGAAATTGACACAGCCCACAGGAACCTAAGGAGACATGGCATCCAAATGTAATGTGGTATTTTTTTTTGTTTTTTTAATTTTTTTATATTTATTATTATTATTATTATACTTTAGGTTTTATGGTACATGTGCACAATGTGCAGGTTAGTTACATAAGTATACATGTGCCATGCTTGTGCGCTGCACCCACTAACTCGTCATCTAGCATTAGGTATATCTCCCAGTGCTATCCCTCCCCCCTCCCCCCACCCCACAACAGTCCCCGAAGTGTGATGTTCCCCTTCCTGTGTCCATGTGTTCTCATTGTTCAATTCCCACCTATGAGTGAGAATATGCGGTGTTTGGTTTTTCATTCTTGCGATAGTTTACTGAGAATGATGATTTCCAATTTCATCCATGTCTCTACAAAGGATATTTTGAATAGACTCCTGAAACAGAAAAAGGACATTAGGTAAAAACTAAGAAAATCTGAATAAATGAGGGACTTTAATTAAGAACAATATATAAACACCTGTTTAATAATTGTAATAAATATATTCTACTATGTAAGAAGATAATACAAGTGGAAACTGTGTATTAGGTATACAGGAACTCTCTAATGTCATCTCAATTGTTCTATTAATCTAAAACTTTTCTAAACTATAAATCTGTTAAAAATGTCCTTGAAATGGTTGACAAAATTCTCTTGATATAGATTCAGTGCTACCTTTTCCACTGGCATCTTTTACTTGCTTCCCATCTCTCAGTCTGCCCCAGCCACACTGGCCTCCACACTGGTCCTTGAGGATGCTATACCCACTCACATCTCAGAAGTACCCACTGTGACTTCTACCTGGAACACTCTTTCTACATATGAGCTTAGCTAATATCTTTAATTCTTCAGGTCTCTGCTAAAAAGTTTCCTCACAAGAGACAACTTCCATGACCATCATATACAAAATAAGCACTGTCCTCCATTCTCTCTCAGGAATACTCATCATTCATGCTCAGTTATACTATTCTTCTTAAAATTTATAAGTATTTGATATATTATATATTTTTATGTTTATTTATTTAAGGTTTGTCTCTTTCCATTAGCATGTAAGCAGCATGTAGGAAGGAATTTCACTGCTTTATTCACTATTGCATGCTCAGCATTTTAAAAAGTATCTGATTGACATTTAAAAAATTAAAGAATGAAGCATGCAATAAGCTGATAAATGAATATAGAATTTCTATAAATATGTGTTAGTATATCTAATATACCTGTTATGATCTTCTAGGAAGACTTTTGATGTTAATTTTATCCCTGCTCATCTTTAATTTCTGTGAAATTTGCAGATTTAAGTTTACATTTTATATTTGTGCAGCACTTTATAATACTTCCATTATGACAACTGCACTAGGCATAATGCTGTTTGCAACACAGCGTGGATCACAATCTGGAATATATAATGTTTAAATGTGACTGAAGTGGAATATGTAATTTAGCAACATAGTAAAAAATGTGTATGAGTTTGGCATTAAAAATGACAATAAAATATTATTGCCAAGCAGATTGTTAGAACACTTGGAGACTTCTTGAGTGTATGCTAGAAAGAAAATTCTTTACTAATACCCAGTTCATGAACTTTCCTACAAAAAAAAAGAAATGACAACTAGGTTACATCGTGGTATCACAATTTGGATGTAATATAAAATCCTGGAGAACGTGAGATATGAGAAATAAAATAATATGCTTCCTACTGAGTATTCAAATCTGTTTTAAACACAAAATGAACCCATAAAACTCCATTTTAATTTCCTCCAACTGTATAAGCTGGAGAAAAGCTGCGCTGTAGATTGAATATGCTGAAATTAGTCACGGCATAGACTAAGATGTAAAACAAGTAATCTGGAAACACCCATTATTGAGAGACAGCTTTAAACAATGAAAAGTAAGATGTGTACAATGTTTCAAGTATTATCATTAGCATTGACTCTATGCAGCTAAGATATTCACACTGCAAAAAAAAATCTCACAATATTGAATAGCCATTAATATGTTCTTCATACATAGCACAACTACCTAATATTTCTAGACGCATCTACTTGTTGTTAATGCATTTCAGTGCATTAAGGTTTCAGCAGAAGTTCCAGGCTTTAGGTTTAGAAAAATCTAGGGACTCTGATTTACTTAATGTATCTGAAATAATTCATGAAACCTTTGTTGTAAAACAGCAAATTGGCCACTGCATAAATATTACTATTATTTAAGACACATTAATGAACTATATACTATAATTTTTAAAGGACATATTTTATTGGTCCAAAAATATGTATTAAGCATTGACTCTATTAAAGGGAATGTCACAGACTATAGGGAAGATAAATTTTATAAATAAGTATAATACGCATGAGTATTTTAAGTACCATATCAGTATCATTATTTGTAAAAGAGAAATAAGTGTAGTTTTGAATGCTGAACTCACCAGGCAGTTCCTGGATAAGCTCCATTTATCGTGATTTATTATCATTATTATACTACTAGTTTCAGGTGGCCATATTTTGTGGATGATTTTTGTATCTTTGATCATGAGTTATGAGTCTAGAGGTTTTGGTATTTTTGTAATGCCTTTGTTTTATTAGAGTAATATTGGCTTCAGAAAATGAGCTGGAAAGTGTTCTCTTCGTTCTGTTTTCTGGAAGACATTGGGTAGAATTATAATATTTTTTTCTTAAACTTTTGTTAGAATACACAACTGAATCTTCTAGATGTGTGTTTCCTTTCTTAAAAAAGAAAAAAGTTTTAAACCACAAATTCAACTTTAAGGGACTAGTCAAGTTATCTATATATTCTTGAGATAATTGGTTATGTAGCTTATTCCAAGGAATTAGTTTACTTAATCTAAGCTATCAAATTATGACAATCATATTTCTTTTAAAATCCTCCCCCCACTTTTTTTTTTTTTTTTTTGGTTGAGATGGAGTCTTGCTCTGTCACACAGGCTAGAGTGCAGTGGCACGATCTTGGCTCACTGCAACCTCCACCTCCTGGGTTCAAGCAATTCTCCTGCCTCAGCTTCCCAAGTAGCTGGGATTACAGGCATGTGCCACCACGCCTGGCTAATTTTTGTATTTTTAGTAGATATGGGGTTTCACCACGTTAGTCAGGCTGGTCTCAAATTCCTGACCTTGTGTTCCGCCCGCGTTGGCCTCCCAAAGTGCCTGGATTACGGGCATAAGACACCTCCACACCCGGCCAGAATCCCCTTTTTACCCTTGTAATATTTTGGAATCAGTAGTTACAGTCCCTCTTTCATTCCTAATGTAGGTAATTTGTGTCCCCTCTTTTTTTCTTTGTTAGATTGACTAGAGATTTATTAATTTAATTGAACTTTGAAGGGACCAGCTTTTTGTTTCCTTGCTCTTCTTTTTTAGTTTCACTTATTTCTGTTTTGATTATTAACATTTTTATTTCCTTCTGTTCAAGTTATGTTTGATTTGTTCTTCTCTCCAAAATTTTATTTTTTAATAAAGATGGAAGCAATTCTGATTCAACATTTGAAAACAAATCAAGTTATTTCACCACATTAAAAAAGTAAGTGAGAAAATCCAAAATAGAATTTTGAAAACTAGAATGACCATAATGTTTCAGGGAAAGAAAGTAAAAGTATACATTTTATTCATTTTCAATTTTAAGAGTCAACAGAAATCTAAAGGAATTGAGAATATAAAAGTGGGTAAATGTTGTTCCAAATTAGTGGGAAATTTATGTTGTAGGCTTTAGGTGCATTTTGGTTTAGAATGAGACTCATCAATAATATAGGAGACATTCCATAGTATAAGAGAACAAGTACTGTGACATATTCTCCTAACAACATAAATTTGATTTTTTCCTGATTTTAAAATTAAATACATTAATATATCATTAAAATAGCTAGAGATAAGTAATTTCTGAAAGTAAAACATACTATTATTAATATAAATATTGAATATGTATAATTGTTGTCTGGTAAAAATTAAAAATGCAGTAATAAGTATATAATATATATATAAATAAATTCTATGGCCGGGCACGGTGGCTCACACCTGTAATCCCAGCATTTTGGGTGGCCGAGGTGGGCAGATCACCTGAGGTCAGGAGTTCGAGACCAACCTGACTAATATGGTAAAACCCCGTTTCTACTAAAAATACAAAAAATTAGCCAGGCATGGTGGCACATGCCTGTAATACCATCTACTTGGGAGGCTGGGGTAGAAGAATCACCTGAACCTGGGAGGCAGAGGTTGCAGTGAGCTGAGATCACGCCATTGCACTCCAGCTTGGGTAACAAAAGTGAAACTCTATCTCAAAATAAATAAATAAATAAATAAATAAATTTTACAAATACATTTGAAAAGTTTACTGCACGATATTAAAAATATTCCAATATAAATGGGCAGATATACCATTGCTAGTAAATAGGAGTCTCTATGAATTAATATATAAATGTATCTCCAAATATTTTATACTTTTAATATATTCTGTTAAAAATCCCCAAGTTTTATGAAGATTTATAGCCTATTTCAAAATATCTATGAAGAAACAAATATCACGAACAGTCAGTGGCTGAAATAGAAGGCCAACTGGTAGGATTTAGCTTACTAGATATTAAGAATTATTACAAATCTATTATAATTAAAACAGACAAGTAAGATAAATAAGCAGATCTATAAGAAACTCATTAAAGAAGTAATCTTAATTTAGAAAGAGGGTATGACACATAAGATGAAAGAATACTGCTGGGGAAATCATGTATTCATAGGAAAATCTTTAAAAAAGATTTCTAACTCTTTTAGTACCATATATATGCATTTATGTATATACTTTTATACTTGTGTATTAACAAAATATAACAAGTGTTGACTAGGATGTGGAGGAAGTTGAAATCTTGTACTCTACTGATAAAAATGTAAGATGGTACAGGCACTGTGGAAAATATTAGGGAATTTCCTCAAAAAATTAAAATAAATCTGAAGTATGATATAGAAATTATCTGAAATAATTGAAATCAATACCTTATAGAAATATCTGCACCCTTAGGTTCATTGTAGCAGTTGGGTATTTGGATGTTTTCTCTGTCTTGGCATATGAAAATCTTGGCTATCCCAAGATATAGAAATAATCCAAATATTCATCAAAAGATGAATGGATAAAGCAGATGTTATATACATGCAATGGAATAGTACTTATTCTTTAAAAAGAATGCACTCGTACCATTTGTGACAACATGGATGAACCCAGAAGACTCCATGTTAAAGGAAATAAGCCAGTCACAGAAGGACAAATACTGCATGATTTCTCTTACGTAAGATATCTAAAATAATCTAGCTCGTGAAAGCAAAAAAGTGGTTGCCAGGGTTTGGAGGAGGGGACCAATAAATAGTTGTCACTCAGTGGGTATAAAGTTTCAGTTATGTAAGATGAGTAAGTTCAAGAGATTTACTGAAAAAATCTTGCCTATATAGTTCACAGTATGGTATCATGCATTTAAAGATTTGTAAAGAGAATATATCTCATGTGAAGTATTATTATGATGAATACACATACACACACATAAAGAGACACAAGGAAATAACTTTTGGACATGGTGAATAGGCTTATTACCTTGATCACGGTAATGGTACTGTGGGTGGGTGAATAAGGCTAGGCTCACCAAATTGTACATATTAGCATGTGCAATGTTTTTGTATATTAATTATTCCTCAATAAAGCTATTAAAAATGGAATTGAATAAAACATACTGCCCAGATAGATTAAAGACAACTTTGAAAAGCAAAATTCTGAAACTTTAATGGTTGTATATATCTTATAACTCAGAGAAATAAGTGATTTCTTAAATGAAACATTTTAAAAGTCACTATAAGGATAATTTGAAAGATTCAGTTACATTAAAATAAAAAACTTTCATTTTCCAAATGACTACCTATAATAATCACATTCCTTTCAAATGGAGGGACAATATTTGAAGCTATATAACAAATAGAAATTAAGATACCTATATTTATTATTCATCTCTCTATTTAGCTACCTATAACTATCTTCATCTAAAGAACTTCTACAAATTAAGTAAAAATAAATACCTGTTGTGAAAAAAAGTAGAATTTATAGATAGTTATTTAGGAGAGGAAACATGAGCAGATCATACTTCTTATCTGTTATGATAGAAATTGCCAACTGTGCTCCCACCTCACCTCTGTATCAGTTCTACCCTTTGTACTTTTTGCAATGGAATCACCAAAGTCAGAGTCTTAGCAAAATCATGATTATTCATCTGGAGCCCCTATTCATTCTTGTATTAATTTATAGTCATAAAACCAAAGAATCTTGACAAGTGGATGTGAACAGAAGTAGCACAAGCAATTTATGAGTCAATTCCTTGAAAGAGAAGTTCTTTGTATTTGTTGTTGTTGTTGTTGTTGTTATTTTACCTTTCCCTAGAACTGAAATTAAGATGTCATGCTGGACATCCACTGTCAACTATGTTCAAGAAAAATCTCTATGAGATGATGGAGTCACAAGTAAAAAATAATGCCAGGATCCATGGATGACTTCATGGAACAGAAAAACCTTCATTCATCAAACTAGCCATTGATATTGTGAAAGTTTGACAGAAAAGATTAATCTCTACCTTGTTTGAACCAGTGAATAACTTTGTTACAACACCATACCTTAACTAATAATCAGAATGGAGTTACTGAAGTGAACTAAAAGATTTTGGCACACATTTTGTTGTCATGGCAATCACTTTCATTGAGGTAACAGGGTGGCAGATAGCATAACTACAAAGCCTGCATAAAAATCCAAATATTGGCTTTTCTTTTTAGCTCTTGGTTGCTTTAGCAAAGTAATACAGGTCAGATTAGTAGGCCAGAGCAGAAATGGAAGTCATACCACTCTACTGGAAACGCTTTCTCAGAGTACAGCTGCAACCTAAATTTACTTAGAATAAACGAACTTGGAGCCTTTCGGGGTTGTAAATGCCGACTCCTTCTGTTCTCTGAACAACAGTCAATGAGATTATGGAGCCTACACATCAATGTACTCCGACATAAAATGCTCGCCAACCCAGCTGTAAAGATCAGATTATGCATATTATCTGTTCAGGCAGCCTATTATTTCAGATAGCCTTGAGGTAGCTGCCCTTAAATGAATATAGATGTCAGTAAATAAAAGAGTCATCCAGGCTGAAGAACTACTCCAGGTAGATGTTTGATTGTGTCATAGTTTCTTCACATGTAACTGAATGGAAGCAAATACATCAGAAAATTCTTGGGTTTTTGATGAAATTGTATTGCCCCAAACACCTTAGCTTCCAAGACTGATGATTGAATCCTCAGACAAACCTAAGCCTAAAAACCCAAACCAATAGGGGATTGGCAATTAAACTCTACCACCACAAGGAGGAAATGTTCTGCATAGTTTATTTTAGATGTGGAAATAGTGGACAAGAGAGATCCTGTCATAGAGTAGAGCCAGGTTCCTATAAAGAAGTTATTCCAACATTGAGAAAAGTAGGCCTCATAGTATCTATCCAGGCAGATTTTATAAGTGATCTATGACTGCATTATGTACCCTTCTCCCTCTTTTGACAATTGAGTTGATATTTCACTTTCCCTATACATGAGGGTGGTTAGAGTTAATATCTTTGTCTTTTGATTTCTTGGTTACCAAACTGTGAGGATTTATATTCAAACCTTTGGTTAACAGCATACATCCAAAGAGAACAACATGACTAATGTAGCATAAATTAAGTGGAAAGAGATAGGAAACAATATAACAATGAGTTAAAGACTGTATCATGCCAGTTGTGTAAGATCCCACTCTCAGCTGATACTGAATACACGTATACTTGCCATGTCATTTCTGAAGGCCAGGGGTAAATTTGACTTAAAGAGTTAAAAGCACCAAAATACTTCTGTAAACATTCATATGTTTAGAATCAATAGCAATCTGGCTATGCCAGTTATAGCTACTTCAAGCTAAATTTAGGCAGTCTCCACTTTCATAGCTATCTCAATGTAGTAGGTACTTTAATTTCTAAGTTTGTATACCATTGTTGTTTAATGAGATGTACACCATATGTGGGGTTGGAGGACCAGGGTGCAAGTCCCAAATCTGTTACCAACTAATGGATGAATGAACTTGGACAAGTTATCCTCTCTAAAATAAATTACTGCATCAAAATAATGGGATAGTGATACTACCTTTCTTCTTAGACTTGTTGTAAGAATTCATTAATCTAAAATCCTTGGCATATCTTTCCTATGAAAGACACTAATAGCTAGAGATCTTCTTTGAAAAAGGTGGATCATTTCATATTCTTGCTCCCACTTGGCAACTCACAGTGGATATTTGCCAAGAAACAGTACTGAAAATTCCTACTAAATATAAATGTTTAAATTTATTAACAATTTTTTAAAATTGAAAATACAAGTACACTTAATGAGTATTTGTTGAAGACATAATAAATAAAAGTTTCATTTTCATGGCACTCATTATGCCTTCTGTTAATTGCTGATTCAGAAATACCACCCAAGCACACTGTTGAAAAAGTAGAGTTTATCACTTATAACAAAGGAACACCATCATTCTGGACGAGTCTTAGTAGCCTATAGGAGACAGAAGGTCAAATACTCCACATGCACACATTCACACACATTTAAGTCACTGAATCTTACTTAATGAAAATGTAATCAAAATGTAATGTTCCATCTTTCCATTGCTCTCATCCTGCACACAAATATACTTTGGATCATGAAACAGTTGAAAAATTCAATGGTATATCTCTTTACTTTCTATTATTCTAACTTTTACAATTCCACAATCTGGAAAATATATTCACAAAAAAATTTGACTCTGTGGAACAATAACACAATTCAATGTTCTTCTCATCTTTCAACCTATTACATAGCTTATCCATTCTTTAAAATAACAAAATAAAGCAAAGCATTAACAAAAACTGAAAACAAAAATTTGAAGGTTATATTTTGCAGCAAATACATTATAGACTACAGAATAATTTTGTTGCTTTACTCAGCAATGTACCTAAGGCCTTGTTATTTTATATTATAGATAGATAGATAGATAGATAGATAGATAGATAGATAGATGTCCCTGCTATTGAGCAAGAGAAAATTCAAAATCAACTTTGAATTTTGCAGCATTATAAAGTTTGTCTTATATGCAATCCTTTCTAAACGCAGAGGATTTGGCTACCTTAGTTGGCAACTTCAGGCTCTGGTGACTTGTCCAATCTACACTTAGTTTCCCAAGGATAACATTCTGAGCCATCTCATCAATCATGCCCCCAGCATGTTTTCTTCACTTTAACATGTCCAACTTATTTCTGATTTTATTGTTAAAAGGCCTTTTATCTCACCTGTTTCAGAAAAAACTTCTAGAAGAGCTATCAAGATATTTAATGAATTTATTACTTTCCATTAAGTCACTCTATATCCACCTGACTGATGTTGAAATGACTGACTGCTTCTCTTACTGTTGAAAGCTGAAATGCCAATATCTGAGGTAAGCTCTACTTATGCCATAGTGTATTGGCACTTGTCACCTCCAGCCTGTTTCTCTCCAGGAAGTTGGCAGAGTGTTATCAGAGAAATCTCTTCATATAGCTTCACAGAAACTGAGCTTTATCATCAGCCAGGATACACTGAATTTGTAGAAAAAAAATCAATACATAGGCTTAAGGTGTCTCAGTTATTGTGACTGCTACATGCTTTGGATTTGTGCACTTATATCGAGATATGACCATTTATTTTGTCTTTTTTTGGTGTGGAATTCTTATTTTACCTTTCAAGTAAAGTTGTAATAAAAATCATAACTCTTCCTGGAGGTAAGTGAATTTCTAGGATTGGAAAAATATCACGATCTATTATTTAAAGGTAAATTATCCAAGCCATCTGTAAAATTTAGAGTAGAATTTGGTTCCATCTTTTGAATAAAATCTTGAGTGCATTAAAATTCATAATTGAAATTATTTTTAAAAATTACATCATAACATGAAAGTGCCATGGTCACTAAGAGCTAACAATTCATTGATCATTGGACAGTCAGGGGTAATAATAAATGAAAAAAAGAATAAAAATTAATACAAAACACTAAAAACTATTTGATACTTAAAATATTCTTAAATTGTTTGAAATATATCTTAAATTTGTTTTCTTACAGTGAAGATTCAAGGCATACAAGTTTCAGGTGCTTATAAACATCTGAGATTTAACCAATTCTATGATATAGCCAACATAATAATATATGTAAATAAATAAGTTATAATATTTGGATATGCCATATCAAAAAAATAGAGAAGAGAATAAAATTGAATAGAAATTACATCCAAAATATAATAGAAAATGATTTGTCATTTTGAGATTCTCTAAATTGAAAATAAATATTTGTGATTCCTCCCATGGAATAAAAACTGAATCTGTAATTAAAGTGACATAATTTCTTCTAGGATTCAAAATCATCAGTGAAGGCTACAGTTTGAAATAAGTATTAATCAGAGTGCCAAAGCCAAAGTAAAATAAAGTATTTCACAGGCATCTAGGAAGAAAATGCATAGAAATTAGAGGGAAAAAAACAATTTATTCACTAAACAAATGTGCATATAGACTGACCACCAAACTTCAGTGACAGACTTAATGGACAGTTGATGTTTTGAGCCAAAAGAATATGACCCTAAAATTTTCTTTGAAGCTAAATTGACTTTGATTAGAAAGACAAAGGGAAGATTTCATGAAAGCTATATGGAATCTGGAATATTTTATCTATTAATTCTTCTGCATTCTTCTAAATTGCACACGTATACACACATACACACAATATTCCACCACAGATAAGTGGTTCAAAATAAAGAACTAAGAAAATGAGAAGTTACTGGTAGGATAAGATCTGTGCTTGCTTATTTTACATTGTGAAATCTTGTATGCAGTTTTAAAAAAATAATTGTTTTAACCATTTTACTACAGTATCTTCTAGATTATCTTTAATTCTTGAAAAAAATAATTTATTTTATTAATTTCCTAGATAAATACCCCAGCTTACATCTTACAAACCGTGGCACATCTGTACTTTCACTGTTCTCAGGATTCCCAGTGTTACCTGCTGGATGGGAGATAACACAGTGAATGATTATATACTGGAATTCTCAGAATCATCATTTTTCCAAATACTAGGAGGTGAGGCTTTTATAGTAAAAAAACGCAGAACAATTAAATGTAGTCACTACATTTCTCTGTTATATGGAAAAAGGGTAAAAATGTCCTGGCATATGGAAAAGAGTTCCTCTAGAAAAGATGTATTCTTTCAAACTGGCACTAAGATAGAAAGACCAAAAGAAACCCTTTAAGCTCTTTGGCAGCCTAACTCTATTTGCTGGGAAAAGAGTCTAGATAGGGATTTGGAAGCAATTCTAGTAATTCTTCATTCGTGACCTTCTTATTTACCTTCTTCTGTGGTTTAGTAAAATAATCTGAGGTAATAGGTATAAATTCAAATTCTGGCCATACGCTTAGGACAAACTAAAATAAGTGTTCAGCAAATTGCTTTTGATTTAATTAATTTCATAAGTGAATACCCTTATTGTTTTGCAAACTTTCTATGAGAAAAAAAATTTTAGTAGCTGTTTTCTTGTTGTTTTGTTTTTAAAATCTGAATCATCTTATTCAACACACACTTCACATAGTAAAGAAAATTATCCATTTTATATAAAGGCAATTTAATTTTTCAATACTATTGAAAGATATAGTACAAACATAGGACAAAGTTAAACGAGACATGACCCTCAAAATATACCAAGCTTAACTCAATAAAGGCAAATATTGTTGTGGAAATAATCAAGAGATTCTAGAGAAAAAATAGATTGCTCTTTATAATATAATAGGTTTCATATAATATGTGGATTAGAGAGGCAGTAAATAGATTGCCTCCCTAGACAAAGTGACATTTTAACCAATGAGGGGTTGGATGCTGAACAGCATGACATTTCTGCCTTCTGTTAAGATCAAAGTGACAACTCTATCCTTTCATCTGGATTTACAGACTATAGGTAGGTGATGATCCTTAACATCTGTGCATTATTTACACTGAAAAGAAAATTGCCCATAAATAGATAATGAGATGAGTCTCTGTGTTGGTAAATGTTGCTGTACCTAAATTTGCTTTGACTATTCTTAAAGCCATTTAACATTTTATCATTTCAAAATAACTTATAATCATGGGTAATACAGTATCATTCCATCTAATAAAGTATCCCTCAGTTTCACAGCACAGTTATTCTTCACTGCGGGGCCTGCATACTTATTAAGCAGATTTGGTAAGAACCTAGTAATTACAAGTAGAGAAAGTGGATGTGTAGCCACACTGTAGCATTTCAAAGTTCTATAAGCTCAAGAACTTTATTTAACCACTCTGAAACTCACTTTTTTTTTTGTTTGTTTGTTTTGAGACAGAGTTTCACTCTTGTTGCCCAGGTTGGAGTGCAATGGCCTGATCTAGGCTCACTGCAACCTCTGACTCACGGGTTCAAGCGATTCTCTCACCTCAGCCTTCCAAGTAGGTGGCATTACAGGCACCCGCTACCACACCCAGCTAATTTTTGTATTTTTAGTAGAGACAGGGTTTCCCTGTGTTGGCCAGGCTGGTCTTGAACTCCTGACTTCTGGTGATTCACCCGCCTTGGCCTCCCAAAGTGCTGGGATTACAGGCATGTGCCACCACACCTGGCTGAAACTCACTTTTTAAAAATGTTGCCGTAAAATACATATAAAATACATCTTAACCATTTTAAGTGTACAGCTCAGTGACATTAAGTTCATTTACATAGTTGTGCAACTATCATCACCATCCATCTCCAGAACTTCTTGAAAAACTGAAACTCCATACTCATTAACAATAGCTCTTCATTTCCTCCTTCCCCTTGCCTCTGGAAACCAGCATTCTACATTTCTGTCTCTATTACTTTGACTCCAGTTATCTCATGTAAATAGAATCATACTGTATTTGTCCTTTTGTGATTGCCTTATTTCACTTAAGACATGTCCTCAAAGTTCATCCAACTTGTAACATGTGTCATAATTTAAAAAAAAATTGAATGATATTCTATTTTGTATATACAGCCTGTTTTGTTTATGCATTCATCTCTTGGCGTACATTTGAGTTGCTTGTGAATTGGCTCTTGTGAATAATGTTATCACATATAATGGCATTCAAATATCTCCTTAAGTCCCTGCTTTTAATTCTTTTGGGTACATACCCAGAAGTTGAATTGTTGGGACATATAACGATCCTACTTTGATTTTTTCGGGAAATGCTATACTATTTTCCATAGCGGCTTTATCATTTCACGTTCCCACTAACTGTATACAAGCCTTCACATTATTCCACATCCTCACCAACACTTGTTATTTATTTTTTATGGTAGTCATAAAAATGAATATGAGAGAAACTCACTTTTAAAGTGCAAGTAATAATCCCTATATCACAGATGGTACTGATATAATGTTTTTTTAAACCCTTATGGATTTCAATTCTTTAATTCATTTTCCATGCTTTCGTGACACTTCCCAAAATGGAGATACAGACCTTATGCCCTTTAAGTAAGGCAGATGCTTTGTCATGATTCTGTGAACTCTTTGAGTTATATCCACTCAGACTACTTAAAACAATGAGTTTTATTAAAAGAAAGGTATCTTAAATTTCTCACATACCCTGGAATAGCCATTCAGTCACCTCTTTCAACAACTGCAATAGTTCAAGTACTGGAAAAATTATAGGAACCTAGCTTCAGTCTCTATTTTGTTGTCTTCTTAGTAGGATATTGTTAATCTACTATCATCATGATGTCTTAAATTCCCTATCTCAACCTTTCTCTCTCTCTCTGTCTCTCTGTCTCTGTCTGTCTCTCTCTCTCTCTCTCTCTCTCTCTCTGTCTCTAGCTCTATCTCATCTTTTTGTTCTTTCGTAATCACCTATTGCTTCCATTATCTGTAGTCTTTTTGCTTCTTGGCTCCTGTTAGCTTACAATGTTTAATTGTTCATAAGTGCCTTTTTATGTGTAGCTCTCCCTGCCACTGCCACTTTATAATATATTTCAAAGCATCCTTCCAATTTAAAGTGTCCCTATCAACTGACTGGTAGTCTACTAAAATTAGTAGTAAAATTAGTAGTACTAAAATTACTGCTAATCTAAGTAAAATTAGGATAATTTAGATATCGCCCATAACTTTTCTTAAAACATGCAAAAAATTGTCTTGGAAAAGAAAAAAATTGATCTTAAAAACTTAGTCCACTTTGTTCTCAAAGTTATTTTTGGCTCTAATAAATACTAATATATTTCTGCATACAAATAAAGTATAAATAACACTGAATTTTGAGACAATGATAATGAGATTTCAGCAATAGTAAAGACAGAGAGACTTGAAGGAATAGAGTTCTCTGATTCACTGACAACTGAATTAAATACTTTCCTCAGGATCAGGCTTTCCCATTGTGCACCTTACGTATAAAAATAAAATTTTGGAATGCAGCCTGCAGCACATTGGGATTTAGCTGGTTTTTGGAGATCTTACATAATTAATGAAAAACAAACACAGGCGTAAAGAAGCATCATAAATATAGTCTTATGCAAATATTCTATGCCACCTAATTCATGAAGATTAGGGATATGCATGATTCCAAAAGATCTTAATCGTGGCCACTTTTCTCAAATGTAAAGTAAAAATGCCCTTTGTGTTTTTAATTTTGTAAAATGATCTAAAATGAAATCATCTAAAATAATCAGTCAATAAAGCAGCATTGAATTATTTCTTGTTTGTATCAGTGATAAAACTGAACCAGAACCCACAGATAGCTCCTAATCAAGTAATTTCCCATTCTCCCCAAATCCAGTATCATTAATTATACGAATCCCTCTTGAATATGTAAATGTCCAACTTGCATCTCTGCTGTGTGAATCCCTTCACAGCAATTGTGCTAGTGCCTGCTTAATTTCCCTCCATATTTATTTCCACTGTGATCTTTGTATTTTGCCTTTCTTTATACATATCATGTTGTCTTTTTATTTAATGATGGAATTCAGCTTTCTTGTCTTTGACCATGCATGATTCACAAAATATAAAGGCTTTTGGTTAAATTGCAATAGTGCTTCCAATTCTTTACCCTGTCTCTCCATCATAGATGAAGTACACTTCCCCTAGTTTTGGGGCTATGTCATGTGACTTGCTTTGGCCAATGACAATTGGATGGAAGTGACAATGTGCCAGTTCATCTTAAGCTTGAGGAGTCCTCCTGTTTTCCTGCTTTCCTTCTCATGTATATTCCACAGCCAGAAGAGTATTTTTCTTCTAGACCCATTGCCCCAAGACAAGGGTGAGAGAAATCTGGAACCAAACTCATTCCAACTTCTGCAGCCAAACACAAAAGTGACTACATATTTGCAGTGAGAAGTGTCAAGCTAAACCCATCCTCAATAAAGCAAACTGTAGATACTCGCCCGGTAAGTGCTTGTTTTTTTGTGGTGCCTTGCTATCCAGCAATAGCTATGTGATACAGGTTGTTTAATGAGCTGAATTGTGCCCCCTCACTATTTTTATGTTGAAGCCTTAACACAAGTACCTCAGTATGTGACTGTATTTGGAGGCAGGACCTTTAAAGTGGTAATTAATGTAAAATGAGGTCATTAGGGTGGGCTCTATTCTAAGATTACTGATGTCTTTGTAAGGCAAGTTGACTAGGACACAATTACCACAGAGGAAGGACAATGTGAAGACATAGGGCGGTCTGAAAGGCTACAAGAGAGACCTCAGAATAAAACCAAACCTGCCATGCTTTAATTTGAATGTATAGACTCCAGAACTATAAGCAAATATATTTCTGTTGTTTAAACTACCCAGTTTATGGTACTCTTTATGAAAACAAACGAAAACAGCTTACATTCACTATCTTTCTCTTTCTAAATATATTTTATAATCAATACCTAGTTTCCATATGTGAAGTGACTAAGGTTAGGCTACATGGGATGTTGTAACTCACACTGTGCCCTTACCAGGCAACTTAGGTAATGACCAGCCACAATTGGCTATTAAATATAAACATAAATTGATTAACATTACGTTTAATTAAAACTTGAGTTACTTAATCACACTATCTCCATTTCAATTGCTTAATAGTTAAATATGACTAGTGGCTATTATATTGGAGAGGACAAATTTATAGACATTTCTATCTTCACAGAATCTTGTATTCAGCAGGATGGGGTAGAGAATCAAAGGGCACACAAGGAGATTTAAAATTATTATTCTTAGATTTTATAACTTTAATTATAGAACAATTCAGGGTATTTTTAGAAGAAAATCTAATAAGATCTCAGCTTTGGACATCATCAAAATGGCAGAATAGGAGGACGCAGGCTGCAGTGTTCACCACAGAAAGTCCAAGTAGTAACTCTTAACAGATAAAAAGTACTTTTGTGAAAATTCTAAAACTTGGGAATGAAACTCAGACACCCACGTGGACCACAGAACCCAAAACAATGCATTAAAAGAGTAAGAGATATTATCTCAGTTTGAGCCCATTGCTCCACTTCTACGTCAACAATGCACCACACGGAGAGAATTCCCCTAAGATCACAGTTTCTATCATTAGAAAAGAGAACCCAATATGGTACATTCAGCTTTCCCAGCACTTTGGGGCACTTCTTAAGAGGCCCAATACTGCTTCACTTCACAGGGAACACTGGTAGAAACTGTAAAACTAGACTGCCTGGAGTCAGGTAGAAACAAAGATGGGGTGGGGCTCAAAGGCACCAGCACATGGATCTTGGTGGTAGCTCAGTGTTCCTGGTGGCAGTAGTGTCCAATCAGAGATGCACCAATAGCACAGCCTATCCACAAAGCCACTCTAATCACTCCCAGAAATTCGTGGGAAGCTCCATTGGCTTGAATCCCTAACCAACAAGCCACCCTGCCCAGCCTTAGAGTCCACCCCAAAGCTCTGCCTAAGAAGAGAGACAATTCTCAAAAATGCATTTATATGGAATATAGCCTCTGGACCCACCCATCTCAAGCAGCAATTCCACCTAACCTCAGAGCCTAGCACCCAGCCTGGCCTAACTGAAGAATTAAAATAGCTTTACTACCAGGAAGGGGATATAGCCTGCAACACCGCCTGACTAGAGATGATCACAGTGCCCAGCCATCAACTCCCCTGGACCTGAGAACAAAGGCAGTGGCCCAACCCAACTAGAGAACCTGACAGAAAACTGCCTGCCTTTGGTTGGTATCACCTGTCCTAACCAGAAAGCCAGGCTAGACTAAATAGTGAAGGTCTACCCCTGCCAAAAAACACATGTAAAGTCCCGAAGCAGTGGTTGTATCCCCAAATGCAAAGACACCAACACAAGAGCACAAGCAATGAAGAAGCAGAAAAGTATGACAATACCATATGAAAACAATGAATCCTTAATGATAGACCTCAAAGAAGTAGAAATCTATGAAAGGACTGATAAAGAATTTATAAAACAATCTTCTTAAAGTTTAGTAAGCTACAAGAAAATAAAGATCAAATATTAAATGAAACTTAGAAAACAGTACAGCAATAAATGAAAATTTTGACAAAGAAATAGAAATAATAAAAAACCCCAAATGACACCCTACAGATGAAAAGTACAATGACTGAACTGAAAATGTAACAGAAGGCTTCAATAACAGACACAATTCAGTAGAAAAAGGCATCAGTGAACTCAAGGACAAAAGATTTGGAATTATTCAGTCAGAAGAGCAAAAATGAAAAAGAGCAAAAATGAAAAAGACTTAAAGAGAGCCAAGAAAGCCTGTGGGAATTATGGTACACCATTAAAAGAACGGACTTTCTTATAATAGGAGTTTCATAAGGAGAAGAACAAGGGCAATTAGCATGTTTAATGAAATAATGGCTGAAAATGTTCCAAATCTGGTGAAAGATGCCAACATCCTGGGTCTCCAATCAAATTCAACTTAAAGAAGAGTTTGCTCAAGACATATCATAATCAACCTATCAAGAATTAAAGACAAAAAAAATTCTGAAAGCTTCACAAGATAAGAAACGTCATGTACAAGATAATCCAATGACCAGCAAAAATGTCTCAGCAGAAACCCTACAGGCCAGGAGAGAAGGATGTTATATTCAAAGTGCTAAAAAACAAACAAGCAAAGAAAGAAATGAAACTATCAGAATACTTTACTTGGAAAAGCTGTCCTTCAGAAATGAAGGAGAAATAAGAAGTTTCATGGACAAACAAAAGCTAAGGAAGTTCATCATCACTAGGTCTGCCTTATAATAATTGCTGTAAGAGTTCATTAAGCTCAAATAATAGGGCACTAATTAATGAAATAAAACCTATGAAAGTGTAAAGCTCAACAACATATGTAATACATAGTCATTTTCAAAATACTCTAGTACTATAATTGTGGTGTGTAAAGAAATCCTATCTCTACTAGGAGGGCTAAAGCACAAAAGTATTTAGAACTGCTATAGCTACAATAATTTGTTAAAGAATATAAATTACAAAAATGTAATTTTGACATGGAAATCAGAAAAAAAATAAGAGGGAAGGTAAAAGTGTAGATTTTTTTATGTGTTCAAGGTTAAGTTGTTCATAACTTAAAAAGTTAAGTTGTTAACAACTTAAAATAGCCTGTTAGAATAGACATTTTATCATAAGCCTCATGGTTACCACCATGCAATCACCTATAACCGATGTATAAAACATAAAATGAAGTGATTCCATTTGGAGGCAGAGCTAGATGGCAGACTAGGATCATCCAGTCATCATCCCCCAAAAGAAATATGAATTTGAACAGCCATTCACACAACAAAATACCTCCACAAGAGCTAAGAGAACAAGGAGAGTGACCATAGTACCAGGTTACAGCATAATAACAAGAAAAGATGCATTGATGAGAACAGAAAATTTCATATTGCCTGCACCACACCTCCCTGAACCCCAATCAGCACAGACACACTGTCTGCTTGGGAGGAGAAAAGGGATGTGTGCATGAAACTTTACCTTGAAAACCATTAACAGTTCTGTCACAGAAAAACACAAGGGCAGTCAGAATGCTGTGGCCTCTGATTACAGTCTGGTGCAATAGATGGAGCTTCTAGACTTAACCGGGCACCGTATGGGAATTTGCTTCTCTGGTGGGACAGACCCAAGTCCTACCCTGAATCTTGACTGAATAACTACAGTGTCCTCAACGCCCCAAAAAATGTCAGTGGCAGGCAGCTATAATACATACATTACAAGTAAAAAAGCAAAGAATCAAAACATACTACTGGAGAAAATCACATAACCACAAAGAAAGACAGTAAGGCAGGAAGAAAGGACTTACAGAACAAACACAAAACAAATAAGAAAATGGCAAAAGTAAGTTCTTACCTGTCAAGAATTATCTTGCATGTAAATGGATTAAATTCTCCAATTAAAAGACAGAGTGGATAAATGGAATACAAAAATCACATTCCAATTAAATTCTGCCTAGGAGAAACTGACTTCACCTAAAAAGACATGTATACACTAAAAGTGAAAGCATAGTATAAATATTCCACATAAAAGTAAACCAAAAAAGAGCAGGAGCAGCTATTCTTATATCAGGTAAAATAAACTTTAAATCAAAAATGATTTTAAAAAGGACAAAGAAAGCTATTATATAATAATAAAGTGGTCACTACAGCAGGGGAATATAACAATTATAAATATGTATGCAGCCAGTAACAGAGCACTTAAATATATAAAGAAAATATTAATAGACATTAATAGGCTTAAAGGAGAGCAACTGCAACACAATAATAATAGGAGAATTCAACACCTCACTTTCAACAATAGACAGGTCATCCAGACTGAAAATCAACAAATAAACCTGGAAGTTAAATTGTGCTCTAAACTAAATGGCCCTAATAGATATTTATTAAAAATCTGATACAACAGCAGCAGAATACACGTGAAATATTTTCCAGGATAGACCATATGTTAGACCACAAAGCAAGTCTTAACAATTTTTTAAAAATGTAAGTTATATTGTATTTTCTCACCACAATGAAATAAAACTAGAAATAAATAATAGAAGGAACATTGCAAACTGTACAAAACCTTGAAAATTAAATGACAAGATCAGAAACAACCTTAAGTGAATGGAAAATTAAAAAGAAAATTAAAAAATTTCCTGAGACAAATGAAAATGGAAACACAACATACCCAAACCTGTGAGATATAGCAATAGCTTAAAGTCATAAATGCCTACAGCAAAAATTACAAAAATCTTAAATAAACAACCTAATATTACACCTCAAGGAACAAGAAAAATAAGAACAAACTAAGCCTAAAGTCAGTAGAAGGAAAGAAATAATAAAGATCAGAGCAGACTTTATGTTTATTTATGTTCAAATGTAGACTAATTGAACAATATAAAAGATCAACAAAACAGAGTTGGTTTGTGAAAAGATAAAATTGTCAAGCCATAACTAGGCTAAGGAAAGATGAGAGAAGACTGAAATAAATAAACTCAGGGAGGAAAAATGAGACATTAAAACTGATAGTCACAAAAATACAAAGGATCTTAAGAAACTATTATGAATAACTATGTGTGAATGAATTAGAAGTGCTAGAAGAAACAGATACATTTCTGGGCACATACAACCTGTCAAGATTGATTCATAAAGAAATAGAAAACCTAAGCAGACTAATAATAAGCAGTGAGATTGAAGTAGTATTGAAAAGTTTCTTATCAAAGAAAAGCCCAGGACCTTATAGCTTCTCTGCTGAATTTGACTACACATTTGACAAACTAATATCAATTCTTCTTCAAACTATTGCAAAAAATTGAAAAGGAATGAATATTCCTTTTCTAATTTAGAAGGCCAAAACCAGACAAGGCACAACAGAAAAAGAAAACCACAGGTCAATATTCCTGATGAACGTAAGTGCAAAAGTCCTCAACAAAATACTAGTGAACGTAATTCAATGGCACATTAAAATATTATTTACCCTGATCAAGTGGGATTTATTCCAGGGATGAAATAATGGTTCAATATTTACAAAAAAAATGCAAAATCAAGGGAAAAAACATACGATTTTTCAACAGATGCTTTAAAAGCATTCAGCAAAATTCAATATCAATTCAAGATTAAAATGATCAAAAATTTATGTGTAAACACAATACGATGAACAAAACACCAAATGGCAAACCCACAGCTAACATCATACCAAACAGGGATAAGTTTAAAGTTTTTCCTCTAAGATCTTGAAAAAGACAAGGTTGCCCATTTTCACCTCTTTCATTCAATATAGCGCTGGAAATTCTAGCTAGAGCAATTAGGCAAGAGAAAGAAATAAATGGCTTCCAAACTGTTATTCTGATGCTGGCGATACTGGTGTAAACCACCCTACTTACTCACTGTGAGTTGTATCATGGAATTGTGTGCAGTACATAATACTTGATAATGATAAATGACTATATTATTGGTTTATGTATTTACTGTACCTTTTACTATTATTTTACAGTATTTTCCTTATACTTAAAAAAGAGTGTTGTAAAACAGATTCAACTAGGTCCTTCAGGAGGTATTCCAGAAGAAGTCATTGTCATCATAGGAGAGGACACCTCCATGTATTTTACTGTCCCTGAAGACCTTCCAGTGGAACAAGATGTTGATGTGGAAGACAGTGATATTGAAGATCTTGATCCTGTGTAGGCATGGGCTATGTGTGTTTGTGCCTTTGTTTTTAACAAAAATATTTTTAAAATTTAAAACTTAAATAGAAAAGATCTTATGGAATAAGAATATAATGAAATAAAATATTCTTAAACAGCTATGTAATGTTGGTGTTTTAAGCTAAGCAGTATTGTAAAAGACTCAAAAAGTTAAAAAAAATAAAAAGTTTATTAAGTAAAAAGCCCAGTGAGGTGAGGTTAATTTATTATTAAAGAAAAGTTTAAAATAAATGTTGTAGGGCCTGAATATGCAATGTTTATAGTCTACAGTAGTGTACAGTGATATCCTATCCTAAGCCTTCACATTTACTCACCACTCACCCATTGACTGACCCAGAGCAACTTTCAGTCCTGCAAATTCCATTCCTTATAAGTGCACTATGTTGGCATAGCATTTTTAAATCATTTATACCACATTCTTACTGTTCCTTTTCTATGTTTAGATAATGTTTATGTATATAAATACTTACCATTGTGTTACAGTTGCTTATAGTGTTCAGTACGGTAAAATTAGGTACAAGTTTGTAGCCTACACTGGCTACAACATAAGGAGCAACATACGGTACCTCATAGCCCAGGGATGTAGTAGGCTATACCACCTAGGTTTGTGTAAGTACACTGCATAATATTCACATAATGACAAAGTTGCCTAAAGACACATTTCTCAAAGCATTCCTATCATTAAGTGGTGCATTACTGTATCAGGAATAGAAATAAAGTCAAGCCTGAAACTATTTCCCTTTGATTAATAGCTTTATTTTAGTTGCATTCTGTTAGGAGCAAGCAAGCACAGATTATGAGGGATCACATCATATTATTTTTCAAAAGTTGAATGGTTTAAAATGGTTATTTTAGTAAAAAATCAAATATAAAATAAAATAATCACTTTAACTGTAATAAATGTTATTGAATAGAATGCCTGCCATCTCAATACAAGCTTTTAACCTTAAGAGATGTTTTTCTAAACTCTGCATGTTCCAGGTTTATTTTTTACAATCTTACCTGACAGCATCACTCTGATGATTTTAAACAGAAAGAAAATATGTGCATACCTCATGGACTTATTTATGCTTATAAAGCATTCAACATTACTTTACATATTTGGCTTGTCCCATTTTGCTTTCAGAAGCCGATATGTTTTCTGATATCTCGTCTGGTAGTAGGCCCTTTGTCATCTAAATTTTTATCTTCAAGGGTATTGAGAAAGGACCCTGAATGGCTAGAAATAAATCTACTTTCACTCTGATAAATATTAGCTTCAAACACACTTATTCCAGTAAAATTTTGAACAGTGGTAAAACTAGATGAGGTGAGGAGGTGACTGAGTCTCTGTTTCCCATAGGTAATTACTTCCAGAATGCTTTATTAGAGTACGTCGCAGGGCTGAAAACTCTTTCTCTACATTTGTGTTTCATCTTGGTAAGCCTCAACTTCCTCTTCCTAGCAAGTCTTTCTCTAAACATTTTGTCCATTATTTCACAGATATCAATATGGAAACATTAAATAAATACTCCAAAGTAATGATTAGAAACACTTAAATTTAATGATATAATCATTTGAAAAATTGAAAGTAAGACTTCTAATAAATTGTGTATCTATGTGTGGTATGAAACCACCACAGTTTTTAAGAGGAGATTTTCCTTACTCTTGTAATTGATTTATTGTGTACAACACCTATTAAATACAAAATATCTGTGAAAAGGCAATTACCTATATTTCTCTCTTTAAAAGTGAAGACGAAAGTCATATGGCATTTTATAATTTGAAATTAAGTAATGGTCTGAGGTTATGATAGAAAATGTTAGTAAACACAAAGATTTATTTTTATAATAAGTATACTACATCATCAATACTACAGTAAAGAACAACCAACAGATAAGGCATTACCAGCTTTCTCCTAGGCTCCTTGCAGAACAGCTATAGTGGGACAGGGTCTGGCTATAATCCCCAAGTGCACCACTAATGCCAGGCATGTTGAGTGCTGTGTTGCCTTGAGATAGGTTAGTAAAATGCTTCAGCACCTGGAAATCCACCACAACATTCATTCGGAAAGCATACTTATTGTGCACCAGGGAGCTACTGAAAAAGTGCTACTGGAGCTCACATATACTGGATGGTCTTCTCATTGACACTTAGCTGCACTTTTAGTGTTGTCCTAACTAGCTGCACAGAGACTCTGCTGTGTAGCCATGTATTTCCTGCATATTAATTCTCCATCGTAATTTAGAAATAGAAACATGGCAACATTTGTTTGGATTCTAAATATATTTTCATGGTCTCAAAAATCTTACCATTAAATTTTTTCAGTAAAGGAAAGGTAGCGGGGTGAGATTCTTTAAATATAAGTTCAGCCTTTGTACATATTGGATTTAAATTTTTTGCACATCTACTTTTATGAAGAAAATTTATTATTAAGAATGAGTGTAGTACATTCTGGGGCTTGGTCCAGATTACCCCTGGCTGAAGCCCCACAGACGTGTCTCTCCAGGATACTGCTCTCTGCTGCTGGAAATCCCCTTGCACAAAAGTATGTCATCTTTTAGAAAGCAGCTGGCTACTAATTATTATTAATGAATGAATGCAAAGGCCCAGTCTTCTGGGCTCAATTTGGAACATTCTGAAGGTTCCAAACTCAATCTTCAGAGTTCCCTGTAAGATCATGGGAATCTTCAACTGTTACCTCCCTATGGATTAGAGTATCTTTCTGCCTGATCTGGTTTCTTCATTTCCTTGGGATATATTTCCTGAGAGCATGCAATTTCCCATCTCACAATTTGTTTCCAGGATAGTGACTATGCCATAGTGACTACCAAAAATTTGAGGATGTCATTATTAATAAACTTTGATCAGAATAGCATGTGTACTTTATTCTAACATACACACATTTTAAAGACTTTGTGCAGATGCTATAATAAAGAAAAAAGGATACCATCATAGTGGTTTTCTACCTTTCTATGACTTTTGCTTTATTTGGAGTATTTTCTAGAACCATACGCCTTTGCTCTCAAAAACAAAATTTAGAAAACATGGTTCACCAATCTTTTTGGTAGGCAAGTCACCTAATGGAGTCCTGAGTCCACCATTCGTATTTACCTGTGCAAGGATTTGCATTTGAAGTAAACTTCTTGAAAAAGAAGGAAGCTCCCATTAGAAGCCATTTAATTGACAGAGGTTGAAGTGGAGGCATCTAGCTTTTAGCAATGGTAGAAGTTTTCAGAAGTCCTGGAGGTCCAGTAGTGGGGCTGAAGGAGAGGTTTTCTCTATATCAGCGTTAGCGGTTTGTCTTTAATCTATCTTATTGAGGTATGGTTGACATGTAAAGAGCTACACATATTTAATGTGTACCTCTCTATGAGTTTGGGAGTAGGTATACATCCACGAAACCACTGCCACCATCAAGGCAGTAGACATATCCATCACCTCCCAGGTTTCTTGTCAGGCTGAATCTGCAGCGGAATTTGAGACATTGTAACTGAAGCTTAGTTATGAGCCTGGTGCTTCATTTCTCCCAACATTTCTTCAGCTACTCAATATCCTTTTAATAAGTTCTTTACTGTTTTATCAGCACAAGTCACCTAGCTTTTACTACTAAGAACTAAAAATTTACTTCTGTGTGTGCGTGTGTGTGTGTGTGTATAATTTTTACAAATGCTATGTTCTTAACGTTATAAAATGTTCTATAGGTGGAAATGTTATTTCCATGTGTAAACAGAACATAATTTCTTACGAGTAAACTACTTTTTCTAAGAAGTAGTATGTCTCTGGAATATTAGCCTAAATTTAATCAGTAGTAATTGATGTTTTGACTATTCTGAATACATGTAGATATAGCTTTAAATGCTACAGCCATTTATATGAGTATTCAATATTCTCTTAATGTTCAATAGTGTTTGGGTCGCCATAAAATTCCAAATATGACAGAGAAAAGTTTAACTCTGTTTTGCGAACACTTGTTAAGAATAACTAAGGACCTTATAAGATAGCTGCACATTCATGATTTTTAAAATATAACAATTGGTCCAGATGCCACCTCATAATAATTTACTTTTGCCATATTGTTGATTACATAGAAAGACAAATCTTTTTTTAAATCGAAGATGTAAAATAATTTTTAAAAATAGAAGGTATTTATAGTTACAGAACCCTAACCATATGTATTAAAAGACAAATTTTCTCAAATGCGCCATCTAAATTTTCACCCATCCCTTTGTCCAAAAATCACTTATTGAGTGACTATTATGTGCCAAGCATCACTCTAGTCATTAGGAATACAACAGTGAACCAAAGACTCAAAATCTCTTAGAGAGCTCATATTCTAATGAGTTGAAGCAGATGACACAAAACAAATTTTATAATAGCAGCACTGATCATATGTATATAGAATAACTACAAAATATTGTAAAAAAAAGTCAGAGAAGTACTTGTTCTAAAAGTGAGAATTACAGAGACAGATGAATCCAATCAGAGGCTGAGTCATTTGGAGAGCTGAGGAAAAAGTATTAAACAGGCAGAGAATACAGGACATTCAAAGGCCCTGAGTCAGGACAAAGATGAGTGTGTGTGAGAAAATAGTGATCAGTGTGGCTCAAATACAGCAAGTGAAGAGGAGAGTGATAGCAGATAAGGGTACTAAAAGGGGATTCACATGCCTAAGACATTATGGGCCATTGTTACTACTTAGAATTTTATTTTGACTATTAGGAAATTTATTGAATAATTTTATAACTTACGTTTTGAAAGTGCTCACTATTAGGAAATAAATTTATAGTCCTCTAAATTTTCCCATAATGGCAACTATGTGGTCCTTCTATTTACCGTCCTTTTAATGAAAGTATCAATCTTCCCTAAGTCAAATCAGAAACATGAATTTCAGTTCTCCACATTCTCCCTAACATTCACTATTTTAGCTTTTGTAATTTTAGTCATTCTTTTGTGAATGTAACAATGTGCCATTGTGGTTTTTATTCATATTTCTATGATGACTAATGAGGCTGCACAAATTTTCATGTGCATATTGACCATTTGTACATCTTCATTGTGAAGCGTGTTTTTGCCATTCTTCATATTATTGTCAATGTTATTTTACTGAAGAGTCTAAAGATTAATTATATAGTATAGACGTACGTGTGATATATTATATTAATAGTTTTGTTTTCCTCATAAAATTTTTGACTTTTTCAAACTGTGAAGATATTATCATACATTTTACTTTAGAAATCTTATAGTTTCAATATATTTGTATATATCTTGAATTAATTTATTGGAATGATGTAAGGCAGATGTGACAGTACATTTATATATATATATACACGCATACTTATTCGGTTTTTATATATATTTAATTATTTTTATGTATGTATTCAGTTATTTCAGCTATTCAATTGAAAAGACATTCCTTTGCAAATCTGTCAAAAATAATTTGACCATGAATATGTGTACATTTTCTGGAAATTCTATTATAATCCATTGATTTATTTTTCTGTATTTCACCAATCATGTACTGTTTAGATTATTAAATTTTTCTGCAAACATTATAAACCGTGAATTTCTTCTTTTTTCAGTATTATTTAGGTATTCTAGGTTATTTACTGCACCATATATATATTATAACAAACATTAATCTGTATAAATAAATGGATTATAGGGATTGATTACATTGGTATTGAGTTTATAGGTCAATGTTGGGAGCGCTGATATCTTAATTTTTTTCTTCCAATTCATGGACTTGGCAGGCCTCTCTTTTTAATTAGATATAATTCAATTTATCTCAGCACACTTTTCCATTTTTCAGTGAAGAGCACTTAACTCTGGTTTTTATTAGTTTGGGTAAATTATGTGGCCACAGTGGCTGGCAGAAAATTTACCAACCTTGATAGTTTAGTGTAGCTTAATCAAACTTCAGTTTATTGCTTAATTGGTATCACCGCTTTTTCCCATGGGAGTATGGTTGAGCAAGGCATTAAGAGCACCTGTTGTGTGCTTGATATCTGCTCCTTTTGATATTAGGTGATCTGGAGATCATTCTCCCTGGAATGGGGATGGTTGCATATGTAGTCTTACTGAAAGCCAATAAAAAGGATAGGGCCAACAAGCCTTTGTATTTATGGAGTTACGTGAACTCATCTAGGCATGTTTTTTGTTAAGTTTAATCCTAACTGGGTTTGGTGCTGTTGTAAATGAAATTGTTGGTTCCTTTGGAACTGAAAATCAATAGCTAACTTGAAGCCCCAGAGCTGTAGAGGTCCACTTCCACCTCTTTGGTAAGGCTTTGTCACACATTGCCTCCTGTACAGACAGGAATACTTTTTGTTTTATTATTTTAGTTTTTGCTCTGAACAAAGTATGATTTTTTTCTAAGCAATATAACATTAATGTGCACTAAATAGATGACTTTCAAGGAGTATATACTATTTCTCAAGGAAATTCTCAATTCCCACTTTCTTTCTAAGACCACCTGTCGGGATTAATTTTCCATCACTCACCAAATCCTAAGACTCTATCATAGCACTATAATTTTATTTCTGAAAAAAAAATTTTGCTAGCTCTGTTTCAAAAAAAGTTATCTTATTATAATAAATATGTTAATTTGTACATCTATAATGTTTATCACTTAATAAATATTTATAAATAAATGTGAAATTAAATTAGATTCTTATGTCTATCAACATTAGTACCTCTACATTATAATTATTTTAAGCATGTGGCTCACGTGAATTATTTACTCTTTATTAACTTGCATCGACACTATAGCATCCTAGTAATGACCCTACTTTCAGGTACTTTATGACCTACATTTTTAATTTAAAAGGTGGATTTCCTAACCAGATTACCATGACTTTATTTATGCCATTTGGTAATGCCTTCCCATATCAACTCTGGGCTTGGACAAGTGACTTATTTGATGGGGGGCAAGAGTAAAATAATTCAAGTAGAGGCTTTAAAAACACTTTCACATTTTAATTTTCTCTCTTGTTCTTCTGTCTTTGTTATCAGAACACTCTGTGGTAGCCTCCTGCAGATATATAAAAAACATTATAAGAGTTTAGTTTCCCTAGTTGATTTAGATCTGTCAGGCCCTAGCCAACCTTCCAACTGTGTATAGTTTGTTCTCACACTGTTATGAAGAAATACCTGAGACTGGATAATTCATAAAGAAAAGAGGTTTAACCGACTCACAGTTCTGCACGGCTGGGAAGGCCTCCAGAAACTTGCAATCATGGTGGAAGATAAAGGGTAAGAAAGGAACCTTCTTCACAGGGTGACAGGAAGGAGAAGTGCTGAGCAAAGGGGGAAAAAGCCCCTTATAAATGCAATAGATCTTGTGAGAACTCATTCACCATCACTAGAACAGCATGGGGTAATTCCCCCCATGATTTAATTACCTCCTACTAGGTCCCTCCCACAACATGGGGATTATGGGAACTAATTCAAGATGAGATTTGGGTGGAGACACAGCCAAATCATGTCATTCTGCCCCTGGTCTCTCCCCAAATCTCATGTGCTCACATTTCAAAACACAATCATGCCTTTCCAACAGTCTCCTAAATTCTTAGCTCATTCCAGCATCAATCCAAAAGTCCAAGTCCAAAGTCTCATCTGAGACAAGGAAAGTCCCTTCTGCTTATGAGCCTGTAAAATCAAAAGCAAGTTATTTACTTCCTAGATACAATGGAGGTACAGGCATTGGGTGGATATACCCATTCCAAATGGGAGAAATTGGCCAAAACAAAGGGGCTACAGGCACCATGCAAGTCAAAAATCCAGTGAGGCAGTAATTAAATCCTAAAGCTCTGAAATAATTTCCTTGGGCTCCATGACTCACATTCCGGTCACGCTGATGCAAGAGATGGGTTCCCATGGCTTTGAGCAGCTCCACTCCATGACTTTACAGGGTATAGCCTCGATTACAGCTGCTTTCATGGGCTGAGGTCCAGTGTCTATGTCAGTGTCTATGACTTTTCTAGGTGCATAGTGCAAGAAGCTGTCAGTGGGTCCATCATTCTGGGGTCTGGAAGATGGTGGCCCCATTCTCATAGCTCCACTAAGCAGTGTCCCACATTTCCCATCTGCACTGCCCTAGCATAGGTTCTATATGAGTGCTCTGCCCCTGCAGCAAACTCCTGCCTGGACAACCAGGCATTTCCATACATCATCTGAAATCTAGGCAGAGGTTCCCAAACCTCAGTTCTTGACTGCCATGCACCTGTAGGCTCAACATCACATGAAAGCTGCTAAGGCTTGGGGCTTGTATTGTCTGAAGCCATGGACTGAGCAGTACCTTGGTCCCTTTTAGCCATGGCTGGGAAACAAGGCACCAACATCTTAGGCTGCACAAAGCAAGGGTACTCTGACCCTGGCCCAGGGAAGTAATTTTTCTTCCTAGGCCTCGAGGCCTGTGATGGGAGCGGCAGCCACAAAGTTCTCTGTCATGCTCTGGAGACATTTACCCCATTGTTTTGGAAATTAACATTCAGATCCTCATTATACATGCGTATTTCTGCAGCTGGCTTGAACTTCTCTCCAGAAAATGGGTTTTTCTTTTCTACTGCATCATCAGGCTGCAAATTGTCTGAACATCTATGCCCTGCTTCATCTTGAATGCTTTTCCCCTTATAATTTTTTTTTATCAGATACGCTAAATCATTTCTCTCAAGTACAAAGTTCCACAGATCTCTAGGGCAGGGGCAAAATGTTGCCAGTCTCTTTGCTAAAGCATAGCAAGCATCAACTTTATTTCAGTCCCCAATAAGTTCCTTAACTCCACCTGAGACCACCTCAGTCTAGATTCATTGTCCATATCACTATCAGCATTTTGGTCAAAACCTTACAACAAGTGTCTAGGAAGTTCTAAATTTTTGCACACTTTCCTGTCTTCTTCTGAGTTCTCCAAAATATTCCAACCTCTCCCTGTTACCCAGGTCCAAAGTCACTTCCACATTTTTGGGTATCCTTATAGCAGAATCCCACTCTAGCAGTACCAATTTACTGTATTAGTCTGTTCCCAGGCTGCTATGAAGAAATACCTGAGACTAGGTAATTTATAGAGAAAAGAGGTTTAATTGACTCATAGTTCTGAATGGCTGGGAAGGCAACCAGAAACTTACAGCTCTGGCAGAAGTCAAAGAGGAAGAAATGCACCTTCTTCGCAGGGTAGCAGGAAAGAGAAGTGCTGAGCAAAGGCGAAAAAGCCCCTTATGAAAGCATCAGATCTTGTGAGAACTCACTCACTATCATGAGAACAGCATCAGGGTAACCGGCTCCTGGATTCAATAACCTCCCACTGGGTCCTTCCCACAACATGTGGCGATTATGGGAACTACAATTCAAGATGAGATTTGTGTGGGGACACAGACAAACCACATCAAACTGCTAGCAAATTCATGAGCAATTTCATTTAAGATCAATCAAACCCAGATCAGATCATCAGACTACACAAATGACTTCTTGTTGTCTTTAACCATTTGCTTTTTGCATGATCTGCTACACAGCCTTAATGTTGGGACAGATAATTGTTACAAATTTATATTAAATAATTCATGAACTGGCTTTGGTTTATGGACCACACTTTCAATAGCACTGGCCAAAATAATCCAAATGTATTGCTTTTCTGTCAACATCCCAGGAAAATAACTTATTCTGAATTTTTTCTTTTTAAAAATTTATAACACTAACCTTCCTAACAGCCTATAATCCCATGAGGCAGAGATTTACATTATTCTTGTTACTTATTCCAAGCACATAAAACAGAGTTCAGCATAAAGTATGTACTCAATAAATATTTGTGAAGTTAATGAATAATTTCTTAGAATAGCTACATGAAAAATGTAAAATGAGTAAATGATGTTCAGGTGTGATATGATATAGAATATTTAGCTGTATGAGGTTTGCATGACAAAAAACTTATGACTGGAATAGGAATTTTCAGGGTTGGTCATGGTGGCTCATGCTTCTAATCCCAGCACTTTTGGAGGCTAAAGTAGCAGGATCACTTGAGATCAGGAGTTCAAGACCAGACTGGGCAACATAGCAAGGCCTCATTTTCCTTTTCTTTTTCTATTTGCTCTCAATTAGGTAAAACAGGATGATTACAGTGGAGTTGGATATTTCTCTTTCCCCAGTGCAGTTAGGTTTTGATGAAACTCCAGCACATTAGATTCTGGTTAAATAGTTTCTGGGGCACAGTTTTTAAAGAAAAACATAATGCTTTAGTGTATTTCAAAATGGTTTATTTTACTTTCCCCTTGACAGAACACGAGGTGATTTTTCTCTAAAATTTACTGTGAGAAACCTGGTTAAGCTCCTGGAGGTAAAACAGAAGTGTAGGGACCTCCTCATATTACTGCTTTTCTGAGGTTTATGGCTTTCAGACTTGTCTACACTGAGCCTCCAGCCATTCGTCAATTACAGTTTGGGTTTTTCTACCTTGCCACTGTTTCCTGCAGAAGTTTCTGCTCATGGGATTCTGCTCTACTAAGTTGTGATTCTCTGTATTTGCCTACCTGTCTCTCCAATTTTGGGGTCAAGGGTTTGCTCTATGACATCACTTATGAGTCTAAAAATAGTTGCTGACTTTTCAGTTTTTTCAGCTTTATATGTGTTAGAATGGAGTGAGAGTGGTGATTTGTATGCTCCTTACATGACAGACCAGAAAGTAGAAGTCAAAACATTAGACAAACCTGAATTTAATCATAATTATAAGTGCTGATATGGTTTGGCTGTGTCCTCGGCTGAAATATCATCTTGAATTTAGCTCCCATAATCCCTGCCTGTGATGTAGGGACCTAGTGGGAGGTAATTGAATTATGGGGGTGTGTTTTTCCCATGCTGTCCTCATGACAGTGAATAAGTCTCACAAGATCTGCTGATTTTATAAAGGCCAGTTCCCCTGCACACAGTCTCTTGCCTGCCACCATGTAAGACGTGCCTTTGCTCCTTCACTTTCTGCCATGATAGTGAGGCCTCCCCAGCCATGTGAAACTGTGAGTCCATTAAACCTCTTTTTCTTTATAAATTACCACGTTTTGGATATTTTTTCATAGCAGTATGAAAATTGACTAATACAATAAATTGGTACTGGTAGACTGGCGTGCTGCTTATAAGGATACATGAAAATGTGGAAGCGACTTTGGACCTGTCCAAAAGACAGAGGTTGAAACAGTTCAAAGGGCTCAAAAGAAGATAGAAAAAAGTGAGAAAGTTTGGAACTTCCTAGATACTTGGAGGTCTCAGATGATAGAAGATGTGGGAAAGTTTGGAAATTCCTAGAGGCTTAAATGGCTTTGATCGAAATGGTGATAGTGATATGGACAATGAAGTCTAGGCTGAGGTAATATCCAATGGTAATGAGAAACTTGTTGGTACGTGAAATAAAGGTGATTCTTTCTATGCTTTACTAAAGAGATTGGCAGCATTTTGCTCCTGCCTTAGAGATCTGTGGAACTTAGAACTCGAGAGAGATAATTTAAGGTATCTGGTGGAAGAAATTTCTAAGCAGCAAAGCATTCAAGACGTAACTTGGGTGCTCTTGAAAGCATTCAGTGTTACTCATTATCAAAGATATTGTTTAGAATTGGAATTCATATTTAAAAAGGATGTAGAGCATAAAAGTTTGGAAAATTTGCAGCCTGGCAATGCATTAGATAAGAAAAACCCATTTTCTGGGAAGAAATTCAAGCCACTTGCAAAAATTTGCATAAATAACCAGGAGCCAAATGTTCACTGCCAAGACAATGGGGAAAATGTCTCCAGGGCATGTCAGAAGTCTTCAAGGCAACCCCTCCCATCACAGCCATCACAGGCCTGGAGACCTAGGAGGGAAAAATGATTTCATGGGCAGGGCTCAAGCACTTGCTGTTTTGTGCAGTCTCAGGACATGATGCCTGTGTCTCAGCCATGGCTGAGAAGCATTAATATACAGTTCAGGCTATTGCTTCAGAGGGTGCAAGCCCCAAACCTTGGCAGCTTACACATGGTGTTGGGCCAGCAGTTGCACAGAAGTCAAGAATTTAGATTTGGGAACCTCTGCCTAGATTTTAGAGGATGCATGGAAATCCCTGAATGTCCAGGCAGAAGTGTGCTGCAGGAGTGAAGCCCTCATGGAGAACCTCTGCTAGGGCCATGCAGAAGAGAAATATGGGTCACTGCCTAGTGGAGCTGTGAGAAGGACCACCATTCTCCAGATCCCAGAATGGTAGATCCACTGACGGCTTGCACTGTGAGCCTGGAAAAGCCACAGACATTCAACACTAGCACATGAAAGCAGCTAGGAGCGGGGCTGTGTTCTGCAAAGCAACAGGGGTGGAGATGTCCAAGGCCATGGGAGCCCACGTCTTGCATCTGTGTGACCGAATGAGTGACACAGAGTCAAAGAAGATCATTTTGGAAATATAAGGTTGAATGGCTGCCCTATTGGATTTCAAATGCACATGTGATCTGTAGACCCTTGTTTTCACCAATTTCTGTCATTTGGAATGGGTGTATTTACCCAATGCCTGTACCCCCATTTGTATCTAGGAAGGAAGGAACTTGCTTTTTTTTTTTTTTTAATTATTAAGCAATATGTTTAACTTGCTTTTTATTTTACAGGCTCGTAGGCGAACGAGACTTACCTTGTCTCAGATGAGACATTGAACTTGGACTTTTGATTAATGCTGAAATGAGTTAAGATTTTAGGGGACTGTTGGAAGGGCACAACTGTGTTTTGAATTATGAGGACATGAGATTTGGGAGGGGTCAGTGGTGGAATTATATGGTTTGGCTGTGTCTCCACCTAAATCTCATTCTGAACTGTAGCTCCCATAATCCTCACATGTTGTGAAAGGGGGCTGGTGGGAGGTAATTGAATCCTGTGATAGTGAATAAGTCTCACAAAATCTGATTGTTTTATAAAGGGCAGTTCCCATGAACACGCTGTCTTGCCTCTTGCCATGTAAGATGTGCCTGTGCTCTTCCTTCACCTTCTGCCATGATTGTGAGGCCTCCCCAGCCACGTGAAACTGTGAGCTTATTAAACCTCTTTTTCTTTATAAATTACCCAGCCTCTGGTATTTCTTTATAGCAGTATGAAAATGGACTAATACAAGTGCAATCTAGGGATATAAGTGAATCTATTAAAATCTGCCTAAAACATATTAATTCACATATGCATTGAAGTGAGGAAAAGTGTTTCCTACCAATGTTCTAATTAGTTTTCTTTTCTTTCTTTTATTGACAGATAAAATTGTATGTATTTTTTACTTACAACATGGTGTTTTGAAGTATGTATAAATTGTGAAGTGAATAAATCTAGCTATTTATGGTACAACATGTTGATGATTGTCAATAAAAATATTTTGTATTCTGGATTAAATATTATACTAGAAATTTTACCTAATATAGTGCCAGAAAAATTAATGAATAGATGAATTAGCAATATATAAATTGATAGAGTCAGAATTGTCCATATTTGTAGATATAGAATATTTTCCTGAAAATCTAAGTGAATCTATAGATAGAGTTCAATAATTAACAAGATAAATTTTCATGATTACTTGCTTAAAGATCAGCACAAAATAATACATGGTGTATATACATCCTTGACAATAAATTATTATTTATGAATTTCACCCCATCTAAATTTTAGCAAAGACCAATAATTGTTTATAAATACTGACTTCTTTTTGTATTGGCAAGTGATAATCTAAGCAATTTACATTTATTAACTTATTTAATCATCACAGCAACCATAGAAGTCAATATGTTTGTTATTTCTATTTCATAGGATTTTACAAATGACGTATCTATTGTTCAGTCATTGTAAGTTTTTAAGGTTAAATTGCCGGAATTAGGATTTGAACACATTTTGTATAGATCCAGAAAGTTTACTTTTGATTTCACTACCTTAGTATAAAGTTAAAAGATAAAACTTGACAAAAAAATCTATGGAAAAAATTATATTTCTTTATCAAATAATTTTTAAAAGAATAAAAATAGTATCTTATAGAAAGAAAAAGTGTTTTAACATTTTAATCAAACATTTAATATAATTTCAAATTAAATGGAATTTCATGCAACTTTTAAAAGCCACATGGAAGACTGGTGGAACAAAATAATCAAGATAATTTTTTAAGGTGGAGAAAAAGATGGTGGAACTTTGCTATTGTGAATAGTGCTGCAATAAACATACGTGTGCATGTGTTTTTATAGCAGCATGATTTATAATCCTTTGGGTATATACCCAGTAATGGGATTGCTGGGTCAAATGGTATTTCTAGTTCTAGATCCCTGAGGAATCACCACACTGACTTCCACAATGGTTGAACTAGTTTACAGTCCCACCAACAGTGTAAAAGTGTTTCTATTTCTCCACATCCTCTCCAGCACCTGTTGTTTCCTGACTTTTTAATTATTGCCATTCTAACTGGTGTGAGATGGTATCTCATTGTGGTTTTGATTTGCATTTCTCTGATGGCCAATGATGATGAGCATTTTTTCATGTGTCTTTTGGCTGCATAAATGTCTTCTTTTGAGAAGTGTCTGTTACTACCCTTTGCCCAATTTTTGATGGGGCTGTTTGGTTTTTTTTGTAGATTTGTTTGAGTTCATTTTAGATTCTGGATATTAGCCCTTTGTCAGATGAGTAGATTGCAAACATTTTCTCCCATTCTGTAGGTTGCCTGTTCACTCTGATGGTAGTTTCTTTTGCTGTGCAGAAGCTCTTGAGTTTAATTAGATCCCATTTGTCAATTTTGGCTTCTGTTGCCATTGCTTTTGGTGTTTTAGACATGAAGTCCTTGCCCATGCCTATGTCCTGAATGGTATTGCCTAGGTTTTCTTCTAGCGTTTTTATGGTTTTAGGTCTAGCATTTAAGTCTTTAATCCATCTTGAATTAATTTTTGTATAAGGTGTAAGGAAGGGGTCCAGTTTCAGCTTTCTACATATGGCTAGCCAGTTTTCCCAGCACCATTTATTAAATAGGGAACCCTTTCCCCATTGCTTGTTTTTCTCAGTTTTGTCAAAGATCAGATGGTTGTAGATATGTGGCATCATTTCTGTGGGCTCTGTTCTGTTCCATTGGTCTATATCTCTGTTGTGGTACCAGTACCATGTGGCACTATTCACAATAGCAAAGACTTGGAACAAGGCCAAATGTCCAACAATGACAGACTGGATTAAGAAAATGTGGCACATATACACCATGGAATACTATGCAGCCATAAAAAATGATGAGTTCATGTCCTTTGTAGGAACATGGATGAAGCTAGAAACCATCATTCTCAGCAAACTATCGCAAGGACAAAAAACCAAACACTGCATGTTCTCACTCATAGGTAGGAATTGAACAATGAGTACACATGGACACAGGAAGGGGAACATCACACACTGGGGCCTGTTGTAGGGTGGGGGGAGGGGGGAGGCATAGCATTAGGAGATATACCTAATGTTAAATGATGAGTTGATGGGTGCAGCACACCAACATGGCACATGTATGCATATGTAACTAACCTGCACATTGTGCACATGTACCCTAAAACTTAAAGTATAATAATTAAAAAAAAGATGGTGGAACTTGATTCACAAGGAATACTATAAAGTTATAGCATTTAAGTCTAATAATACTAAAACAGGGATACACACTTCAACTATTAGAATAAAATTAGTACAGTGAAACAAATTAACACATATATGGAAATTTGATTCATTTCCAAAGCAACATTACTTGTCATAAATTAATGAATGAGTTTTGACTAATTATGCTGAGACAACTAGTTGTCCTCATTTTAAAAAACTAAGTGAGTTTCCCTACTTCACATTAAACTCAACTATAAATTCTACTTTAATGAAGAAACTGAAAAGGAAAGAACTAATATTAGAAGAAAATACATGAGAATATCTTTTTGACTCTTAAGATGGCAAGAATTTTTTGGGCATATCATAAAGGATCCCAATTTGTTTTTTTTTAATTTTTAAATATTTATTGTTTGAAAAGGTCTTGATATGCTACCCCGGTTGAAACGAGGAGGTGCAATTATACCTTACTCAAGCAATCCTCTCACTTCAGCTTCCTGAGTAGGTGGGATTACAGGCATGCACCACTATGACCTACTAAATATTTTATTTTTTATTTTTGGTAGAGATGGGGTCTTGTTATATCGCCCAGGCTGGTCTTGAGCTCTTGGCTTCAAGCAATTCTCCTGCTAGGCAGAATCTGAGTTTTTTTAAGTTATGAACATATTTAGAAACATTAAATTATTCTGCATAATAAGAGATCCCATAAATAGAATTAAATGAAAAACTCAATTTCAGTGCACTCTTTACAGTGATTACTACAATAAAAACATATTACTCAGAATATTACAGACCACTTATAAATAAGGAAAAAATAATAAAATGATCAAGCATATAGTGGATTCTCAGCTACATCTCAGAAGAAGAAGTTCAATGCAATTAGAACATGAATGTTTATTTCAGCAGTATTTAGGGAAATCTATTTAAAAAGCAATAAATTGTCACTTAACATCTATTAAATAGACAAAACTGAAATCTGACAGTAACAAAAAGAAACAAAAGGAACTTGTAATGTTATACACTGATACAACTGCCTTCAAAAAATCTGATAAAATCTAAAAAGGTTGAAGGAAAAAGGAAAGCTGAATGAAGAATAAAATGTCATATGCAGCGGGATGCTATTTCTATAATTGTGAAAAACATACAACACAGTACTATGCATTGTAAGGATGCAGAAATATGTATTAAACTTACAAAAACCTACACAAAAAGATAAACATAAAATTAATGATGGTGTTTATTACCATGGAGAAATAGAGTTACATGGGCAGTCTACCCAGTAAGCTTCAACACCAACTGTAATACTGATGTGAAGAAGTGATAAAATTGAAGGTGGTGAGTAAATAAGTCTTCATTATCTTGATCTTTATACACCAATTCATGTTACAATATTTATCAAATATTAATAAATTTAGCAGACAGCTGTTATTTTATTGATTCAACAAAAATGATTGAGTTCTCAATTTGTCCTAGTTACGTTTTAAGTTCTAGAGGTATAAATATGTAAAACAGTCACTGTTTGCTCTGTACAGTAGTGTATATGGTTCAGGAGAGTACAGAATGCTGTTGGGGGTGTGGGGCGGGTAAGGAGACAGACTTAACAACATAACAAACACGTACTATGTTGGATAGTTAGTGAAAAGAAAACAGGATAGAAATAAGAAGATAGAATGTAATGAAAAGTATTGCAGACAGTGTTCAGAGAAGATCTTTTTGATAAGATGACTTTACATAAGTGAAGAGAAGATTAAAGGGGAGTCTTGGGAAGATAGTTTAGATGAAGAAAACAGCAATTACATTGCAATTGCAGTGGTTCTGAGAAGAATACGTTAAAAGAATTAATGAAAAGTATTGCAAACAGTGTTCAGAGAAGAACTTTTTGGTAAGATGACTTTACATAAGTGAAGAGAAGATTAAAGGAGAGTCTTGGGTAGACAGTTTAGATGAAGAAAACAGCAATTACACTGCAATTGCAATGGTTTTGAGAAGGATAAGTAAGAAGTATTCAAAAAACAGGAAATCAAAAAAGGAGGGTATGGCTTTAATGATCACATGCCACATTTTAGAAATTATAAATTAAATGTAAAATCATCATTACTTATGAACAAACACAAGAATATACTAATTTCTGTAAAAAATAATAATAGGATTATAAGATGCACAGCTTATTTTTAACCACAAGGACTTTTATTTTGTGAAACAATTTGATATTTTGTTTTCCTCAAATCTAAATAAGATGTGTTTTAATGTATTTTCACTGTATTTTTATGTGATATATAAATTGACAAAAGTTTACAAAAAAGTAGTGTTGAACTTTAGTATATTAAATGTCCATTCGAATTTTATATAAAAATATAATTAATATGTACTGAAAATGCTAATGAAAATTTAATAAAAATCAGTTTATGTGCAGGTACTTTAATAAAATAGAGTGGTGCTGAATTTCTGTTTTATTTTTTATGTAAATATATTCTACTTCACACTTGTTTTACAGAAGATGAAGTATGCTTCAAGCACATGCAGCAGCATCAAGAGTGGTGTCCAGGAAAGACTGCTATTGAGATGTAAATAAACACTGAACTCATTTGATAACTTAGGGATCTGGAGAGCTACACATCTTGAAGAAAGTAAGAACTATAGTATGGGCATTGAGAAACAAAGATGAGATGGAATAAAACAAAAGATTAAAATTTTAAAATGACACAGTACAACATCAAAATATCTAACTGATAAAGGTAATTCAGCATGAGGCTTATGCAGACAACTTTACTGACCTCAGATATTCCTTCTGTATTTTTTTTTAATGAGAAATAGATAAATCTCTTTGTCAGGAGCATGAGAATTTCTAAGAATCGCTCTCAATCTCTCCCTCTCCCAAGAGAAATCTCTTTCTCTCTCTCTCTCTGTCTCCACACACACACACACACACAATACATCACCACCACAAAACACACACGCGCACACACACACACCACACAACACACACAAGGCAAAATGTTTTTAAATAGTATTTTTCCCTTTTGTCTGTATCCTGTTTCCATGAATGATGAATTGTGGAACAAAGTCCTTGGCATTAAATAGACTTGTGTTTAATTATTGACTCTTAATTAGAAATATTTTAATAGTAAGTGCATCGTATTTCTGTGACTGCCACAACAATTACAATTAATTTTCTAACAAATTACCGCAAACCAAAATGTATTGCTTCATTATTTTGCAGACTATACATCCGAAATTTTTATCACTGGACTATAATCAAATTGTGTGCAAGGCCACACTTTCTCTGAAGTCTGTACGAGAGAATCCATCCTTCTTTTTTCCAGATTGTATTGGCTGCTGCAATCCTTGGCTTCTGGCTGCATCATTCAATCTCTGTCTCTGTCTTCACATTACCTTCTCCTCTCCTGTCTGTTTAATCTCCCTATGCCTCTCTCTTATAGGAAACTTGTGACTGCATTTAGGGCTCACCTGGATAATCCAGGATAAATCTCTTTATCTCAATTATTAATTATATCTGCAAAGACCCATTTTTCATTATAAGGTAATATTTATAGGTTCCAGTATTTAGGGCATGATATTGTCGAGGAGCTATTATTCTGCCTACCATAGCTAGTAAGAAAAAAATTCACTCAAACTGGTAAAAGCAAGACAATAAAAGTTACAAAATATTTCAAATATACTAAAATGGGAAAATAAATTTTCCCAACTTTGTTTTCAAGTTCCAGGGTACATGTGCAGGATATGTAGGTTTGTTACATAGGTAAACATATGCCATCGTGGTTTGCTGCACAGATCAACCCATCACCTAAGTATTAAGCCCAGCATCCATTAGGTGTCCTTCCTGATCTTACAGAGTACAAAGGAAGAGTGGCTCCAGACAAAGTTGATCAGAGGCCAGTAGCATCATCAGAGTGGCAACTCTATGTGGAGGTGAATCTCTCTCCTCTGCTTCTCCAGGTGAGAAAACATCCTCAGGTTTGCTTCATTTCTAATAAAATAAAAAACAAACAACCAAAAAATCAAATATGCTGAAAGACTTCTCAACTACTCAACACAGCCATGTTTTTTGCCTCAATCTTATTGGGGAAAATATTTAAACCAGAATAAAACAATGTGATCAGTGAGAGCCTGGCTTAAGTCATTAGGGTTTCTATTGTTATCAGAGGTAGGTTAATTATACATAAATTACATAGCCAAAAATAGGAGAGATCAACATGGCTTAAAGCAAAACCCCTATACAAACAGTGGGACAATAGTGCTGAAAATCGGATTGCTGCTGTAATAAATACCAAAAATGTAACGGCAGCTTTGAAACTCAGTAATAGGTGGTAGCAGCTGGAAGAGTTTTGAATTGCATGATTAAAAAAAAAAAAAGCTTACATTGCTGTGCATGGACTGTTAAGGGTGAGTCTGTTGAATGCCAAGAAGGAAAAGAGAAGAGCTATAGAGAATGCCTCAATCTTCTTAGAGAATACCTAAGTGCCTTTGAATGGAATGTTAGTAGAAATATGGATGGTAACAGCCATTCTGATGAAGCCTTCAATAAAAATTAGGAACATGTTATTGCCAACTATAAAAAAAGTCAACCCTGTGATAAAGTGGCAAAGATCTTGGCTGAATTGTTTTTCTGTTCTAGCATTTTGTGGTAGGTAGAGCTTGTAAGTGATGAAATTAGATGTTTGGCAGAGAAAATTTCTATGCAAACTGTTGTATAGAATGGACTGACTTTTCATACTGTGCGTAGTATAATGTAAGAAGAGAGAAATTACATAAAATGGAATTGTTAACCAGAAAGTAAGTAGAACTTAAAGCTTTGAAAAATTCTTAGCATATCATTATTGTAAAGAATGAGAAAGCTGGTTTGAGAGAGAAGACTAAAGGTGTGACCAAACAGTCATTTGATAAAGGGAATAGTCAGCCATCTCAACAGGAGCCTCCGGGGGTTATTTATCAAAGACATGGGGGAAAATAGTATGGATTAGCCATCTCAACAAAAGCTAGGAGCAATGGAAGATTGCAAAGGAGATGCCAACCAGCACTGCAGGACCTAGGTGCATGCTGCATCACATGATCCACTCCCAGAACTCAGGAGCTGCACTTCTTGGTCACCGTAAGTATAGCTTCGGTGAGTCCAGGTATGGCATAAGCAACAGTAGTTGCCTCTCTGGGGTATATAGGCAGCAAATTTGGCAGAGTCACTATGGTGCCTTGCACCTGTGTGTGCAAGGCATGAGCCCTGGGAGCATGTTTGCCTCTGCCTAGATTTAGAGGGATGGAACCAATCTTCTGGGGAACCATGGGGGTGGGGCACAGGCAGAGAGAAATTCTGGGGTCATTTAGCCAAGCTATGAAGGCAGGGCCACTCAAAGTCATGGCAATAAGAATGCCCAGTGTCTTGGGGGCCCAACCCCTGCCTGGCTAAGCTATGGGACCAGGATCCCGACCTCAGTGGGTCTGGTAGTTGGGACCTCCACACCAACAGTTCCAGAAGGTTGGAGTTGTAAGGCAGAGCATTAAGCCAAAAAAGATTGTTCTTTAGCCTTAAGATCTAATGAAATGTGCCCTATTGGGTTTCAGACTTTCTTCAGATCTGTCTCTCCTTTCTTTTTTTCCTTTTTTTTTTTTCTCTCTTTTGGAATAAGAATGTCTTTGCTATGCCTGTCACACCATTGTATTTTGGAAGCATATAACTTGTTTGATTTCACAGGTTCACAAATGGAGAAGAATTTGCCTCAGGATGAATTGTACGCTGAGTTTCACCCATATCTAATTTAACTGATATTCAGATGAGACTGAGACTTTTGAGTTGAGGGTATGTGAGCAGAACTTGAACAGGGGCAGAAGGTGGTGTAGAGACAAAATTCTACAGACTGAATGTTTGTGTCCCAACCCCCACCCTCCAAGTACATATGTTGAACCCTAATCTCCAATGTCATGGTATCTGGAGGTAGTCCCTTTGAGAAGTGATTAGCTCATGAAGGTAGAACCTTCATGAGTAGCAGCAGTGGCCTTTTAAAAAGAGATTTCCAGGGAGCTCATTTCATTTTCCCCTTGTGCTACATGAGGACACAGGAAAAAGACAGCTATCTATGAACCAGGAAACAAGCCCTCAGCAGATACCAAATCCAACAGCATCACCTTAATCTTGGATGTCCCAGCCTCTAAACTGTGAGAAGTTATTATTATTTTTTTCTTTTATTATTATTATTATTATTATTATACTTTAGGTTTTACGGTACATGTGCGCAATGTGCAGGTAAGTTACATATGTATACATGTGCCATGCTGGTGCGCTGCACCCACTAACTCGTCATCTAGCATTAGGTATATCTCCCAATGCTATCCCTCCCCCCTCCCCCGACCCCACAACAGTCCCCGAAGTGTGATGTTCCCCTTCCTGTGTCCATGTGTTCTCATTGTTCAATTCCCACCTATGAGTGAGAATATGCGGTGTTTGGTTTTTTGTTCTTGCGATAGTTTACTGAGAATGATGATTTCCAATTTCATCCATGTCCCTACAAAGGACATGAACTCATCATTTTTTACGGCTGCATAGTATTCCATGGTGTATATGTGCCACATTTTCTTAATCCAGTCTATCATTGTTGGACATTTGGGTTGGTTCCAAGTCTTTGCTATTGTGAATAATGCTGCAATAAACATACGTGTGCATGTGTCAAGAGACTACTAGTCTATGTTATAACAACCAAAGCAGATTAAGATAGCTGCCACTCATTATAGTAACTCAGTGATCTACTCATTAATCCATTAAGCTTCAGTTTTTTCTTCTGTTGTGTGATATATTAAATCATTGACCTACCCTCACTTGTAATTCATCTGTCAGGAAGGGTATTATTATGGCCCTATTATAGGACAACTGTTCCTCAAAATAATTGATGGAGTATCCAAAATAAACTGATAAGAAATTAATTTTCTATACAGAAAGAAAAACTATATTGTATATTAGATGTTATTCTCCAATATTCATACATGTATGTAATTAAATTCAGTTTTCTGACTAAAAAAAAAAAAAGAACTAGAATCTTGTCCAGCTGACCAGTTGACTTGGAATAACTTGTAGCTACTTCCATAAGTAGCTTTTGAAATTTACCTATAATTTAGTCAACTGAGCTTCTGGAGATAACTTGGGCTGTAAACAGGAACATAATTATTCTCCCCCTTGATTTCAGATGCAATATTCAACAAGCCCTGTGCCTTTCATAGCTGTGCTACAGAATTTGAAGTGTGCCTCAAGTAATTTTCAAAGGCATAAAGTATGATATAAATGAAGAGAATAATATAAAGATGTAAACAAACACAGCGACTCTTTATTTCTTAGGGTAGTGAGTAATGATTATTAAACTTTGTTTTTGAAAAAGATTTTTCTAATGGTTCCACAATTATTCTTAAACATAAATGGGGGTATGAATTACTATTAATTATAAGAATGCTAATTATTTCATAGTTCAAATACAACAAATTAGTAATTCATTCAAAAACACATTGAATGATACTGTGTGCTAGGCACTGTGCTAAATGCTGGAGAAAAAAAATTTTCTGATTTTTGGTTAAATAGCTACTTCATGTAGGATGGTTACATCTCTCTACCTCAGAACCTAATTTAAACATAGTTGAATATGAGCCTACAGGAAACAATATTCATTGAGATTGAAAAAAGAGATTTGATACACTTTCATTATACAAATATCAGGAATATTTAAACTGATTGAATGAAGACAGTAATAATGAATTAATATCTTTCCTGAAACAAAATAGTTTATAATTTTATGATATAAGAAGTAAATACTAATGATTACCAGTATTTACTAATTATATTTTAAGTCTTAACTGATTCAACAAGGCAATGTGGTTGTAATATTGGCATTCTTATTTTCCAAATGCAAAAACTGAGGCACAGAACAGCTAAGGAAATTGTCCACGGTCACACAACCAGGAAGAGGATATACTTGAATACAAACTCAAAAAGTTAAATCCTAAAGTCCTTATTTTAATCATTCTGGTGTATTCCCTGTACATTAGAGTTTTATGAAGGACACATAATCGTTATGAGTGATGTGAAACTAGGAATTCATTATAGGGAAAGTTATACTTTAGATTTTAGGCAATGGTGGGAGTTGGTAAATAATTCTATTGAAGACTTTACGTATGACTGTTACATCTGATATTGAGCCTTAAGTTTTGTAGATCAATCAAGGTCATTAGAGAGAATGAAAATTTGGATGTGAAGGAGGTGAAGGTCAGGACAAACTGGAACCCAGGAGAACACACTGGGATCCACATCAGTCTCTCATTGCCTCCAACCTTGATGATGCAGAGAACCAGCAGGAGCTAGCATTATTTACCATGGAGCTCCTCATGTTTTGCACTTAGGACTCAGATAATTAGAAGGTGGAGATCTGGTGAGAGCCAGAAGAGCTAAGTGGCCAGTTGCTGCCCATACCAACAAAGTAAGCCAGAACTTCTGCAACAATGTATGAGAGTTTCAAAGCTTGGCATTCCACATCAACCTTGAAAGCATAATGGTGGTCACATTTCACCATACAACCTATATTTAATATAGATCCTGGAGAAAACCCAATGATAACACTTATTTATAAGAAATAAAAAATAAGTATAAACCACATTGGACATTTTTGAATTATTTTTATCAGAATCCTTAAAGCATTTGAAAGCCAGCATTCTACAAGGCTTCACGGAACAGCAATCTAGCACTCTTGAGAAGAAAATAATAAACCATTGACAGAGTGAGTCTCACCAACACTTCTTGGCTACCTTCATTAAATAGTGTTCTTTTATTATTATATTTGGTCATGGTCCTGGAATAAGACCAGCAATAGTCATATGGTCATATCTAAACTTTCAAGTTGGATCAAAAGCAAATTTACTTAAGAGAAGTAGCCCCATATTTAGTTGCTTCATTAAACCAAAGATACTGTGAAAAAAATGTTCTAGAGCATTGAGATGTAAGATCACAGAACTCGTATTTTAAAAGTTGATTGGCCAGACTTCCTTTTTAAATGTGAAAGAATTATTCTAACATACACAAGGACAGTTAGGGAATTTTTTAAAAAATCATCTCTAAAACTCATTATAGCAAACTAAAATATCTTCACTTTGACTAATGTTAAAATAGTCAGGAAATCCAAGAGAACCAAAGAAAGAAGATTTAAAAGCTAACTTACATCTGAGAAAACCCAAGAAATACATTTTAGAAGGTACAAAATCAAAAGTACTACCTAAAAATGGTCACATTTTCCAAAACCTCCAGCAGCCATCATCTGTCTGCTTTTCTAACTTTCCCTATCAGTGTTCTCTCTGTTTTCTAGCCTGTGCTCACCACCTAGCCCCAAAGACAAAGTCAGTGCTTTAGAATTCTGTTATGGCAGCACCACAATTCTATAGAGTAATTTACATTTTTATTACATATTGCTGAATAGCAAACCACCACAACACTTAGTGGTCCAAAACAAAAATGATTTACTCTTTTTTATACTTCTTTGTTTGGTTGGGCTCAGCTGGGAAATTTTCTGCTCCACATGTTGCCTTATAGGGTCACCCATATGTTTGCATTCGACTGGAAGATCAGCTGGGACTGACCATTAGCTGAAGCATCTCAGTTCTATTCCAAATAATCTCTGCATGCAATTACCTAGAATTCTTCATGCATCAGGAATCCAAGAGAGTGAAAAGAGAACCTGCGAGTCTTTTTAGTGCCCACTGACAAATGGTCACTTCCATTATATTTTGCTGGTTAAAGGAACTCATAAAACCAAACTAAATTTAAGGAAAGGGGAAGCATCCTCCCCTTCTTAAAAAGGGGAACAGAATGTACCTACAAAGGTGGATAGTGTAATAATCAGGGTTCTTCAGCATAACAGAACAAGTAGTGCATATATTGATATATTGAAAAAAGATTTAGTATAAAGGACTGGTTCACATGATTATGAAAGCTAAGAAGTCCCACACTCAGCTGGATACGGTGGGGCTCACGCCTGTAATCTCAGCAGTTTGGGAGGCTGAGGAGGGTGAATCACGAGGTCAGGAGTTTGAGACCAGCCTGGCCAAGACGGTGAAACCCTGGGTCTACTAAAAATACAAAAACTAGCCAGGCGTGGTGGCAGGTGCCTGTAATCTCAGCTATTCAGGAGGCTTAGGCAGGAGAATCACTTGAACCCAGGAGGCAGAGGTTGCAGTGAGCCAAGATCACACCACTGCACTCTAGCCTGGGAGACAGAGTGAGACTCTGTCTCAAAAAAATAAAAATAAAAAAAGTCCCATACTCAAAGGCCTGAGTACTAGGGTAGCCAATGGTGTGAGTCCAGGACCAAGTCCTAAGGCCTGAGAATCAGAAGTGCTGATGTCCAAGGGCAGGAGAAAATGGATGTTCCAACTGAAGCTGGGAGAGCAAATTTCTCCTTCTTCACCTTTTTGTTCTATTCAGGTCCTCACTGGATTAGATGAGGCCCACTGCACTGCTGAGGATGATCTTTACTCAGTCTACTACTGAGGAGCCAAGTGTTAATAGCCAAGACAATGGGGGAAATGTCCCTAGGGCATTTCAGAGACTTTCACAGCAACTCTTCCCATTGCAGGCTTGGAGACCCAAGAGGAAACATGGTTTTGTAGGCCAGGCCCAGGGCCCTGCTGCTCTATGTGGCCTTGGGAGATGGCACCCTGCACTCCAGCTGTCTAGCTCCTTGGCTAAAAGGGCCTTCAGTGCAGCCCAGGACACTGCTTCAAAAGGTGAAAGTCCCAAGCCTTGGCAGCTTTCACCTGGCATTGGGCCTGCTGCAGGTACATAGAAGGCAAGAGTTGAAGTTCGGGAACCTTTGCCTAGATTTCAGAGGATGTATGGAAATTTCTGGATGTCCAGGCAAAAATCTACTGCAGGGGTGGAATCCTCATGGAGAACTTCTACTAGGGTAGTGCAGAGGGGAGATGTGGAGTTGGAGCCCTCACACAGGGTCCCCATTGGGGCACTGCCTAGTGGAGCTGTGAGAAGAGGGCCACTGTCCTCCAGACAGAATGGTAGATCCACTGACACTTACACCATGCCTGGAATAGTTACAGTCATTCAACACCAGCCTGTGAAACAGCTGCAGAGGCTATATCCTGCTGAGCCACAGGTGCAAAGTTTCCCAAGGACTTTGGAGCCCACCTTTTGCATCAGCATGTCCTCGATGTGAGACATGAAGTCAAAGGAGATTATTTTGGAGCTTTCAGATTTAATGATTGCCCTGCTGGATTTCAGACTTGTATAGGGCCTCTAGCCCCTTTGTTTTGAACAATTTCTACCTTTTAGAATGGGAGCATTTACCCAAGGCATGTGCTGCCACCCCCACCATTGTATCTTGGAAGTAACTAACTCATTTTTTATTTTACCGTCTCCTAGGTGGAAGGGATTTACCATGTCTCAGATGAGACTTTGGACTTAGGCTTTTGAGTTAATGCTAGAATGAGTTAAGACTTTGGGGGATTGTTGTGAAGGCATGATTGGTTTTGGAATGTGATAAGGACATGAGATTTGGGAACAGCTGGGGTGGAATGAAATGGTTTGGCTCTGTGTCCCCACCTAAATCTCATTGAATTGTAATTCCCAGTGTTGGGGAAGGGACCTAGTAGAAGGTGATTGGATCATGGCGGTGGATTTTCCCCATGCTGTTGTTGTGATAGTGAGTTCTCACAAGATATGATGGTTTAAAAGTGTGTGGCACTTCCCCACTTGCTCTCTCTCTCCTTCCATCATGTGAAGAAGGTACTTGCTTCTCCTTTGCCCTTCCACCTTGAATAAAAGTTTCCTGAGGCCTTCCAGCCATGCTTCCTGTAGACCCTGCAGAACTATGAGTCAATTAAGCCTCTTTTCTTCATAAATTACCTACTTTCAAGAAGTTCTTTATAACAATGTGAGAATGGACTAATACTCCACCATGAGGAACTAAAATTAGACATACGGTAATAAAATTAAGTAGAGTCTATTGAGTACCTAATAAGACATAGATGCTTTAAAACATCACCCCCAATACCTTGGAAAATCTGCATCATTCTCTATAACTTACATAAAACAAAATGGTCTTAACAGTACATAACTATGTCCAAGTAGATTCAAATGCCAGCTCTATCTGATTCTAAAGTGTATACATTTTGCAATATGCTAGGCAGCTTCTAAATATTCCTTAACTCTAAAAGGTACAAAATACAGCAGAATTCATACATGTTTTGAATTCTTTTTTTTTTTTTTTTTAAGATGGAGTCTCACTCTGTCACCCAGGCTGGAGTGCAGTGGTGCATTCTTGGCTCACTGCAAGCTCCACCTCCTGGGTTCACATCATTCTCCTGCCTCAGCCTCCTGGGTAGCTGGGACTACAGGTGCCTGCCACCACGCCTGGCTAATTTTTTTGTATTTTTAGTAGAGACAGGGTTTTACCATGTTAGCCAGGATGGTCTCGATCTCCTGACCTCGTGATATGCCCACCTCGGCCTCCCAAAGTGCCGGGATTACAGGCGTGAGCCACCGCACCTGGCCTGAATTCTTTAAAGCTACAAACTCCTATGGAGAATCTGACTTGCACTGTGGAAAGTCTGTTAGATAAAATGCATTGATGGTTCCCGTTGGTAGTCTCTCTGTATCTATATCTCCTGTCTAGAACTGTGTAGTTCCTACCCATTCTAGCTCTGGGCTGACCTTACAATGTAATTTGGTCAATAGAATGCTACAGAGGTAATGTTGTGCAAGTTTTAAGCCTAGACCTCTAAGTTTTAAGCCTAGACCTTAAGATGGCTCTGTATGCTTCTGCTTGCAATCTTAATTGCTTTCATGATAGAGTTGCTTTTGCTGTGAGAACAAGCTTGACTAACCTGCTGCAGGATGAGAGACCACATGAAGAAGAATAAAAGCATCTCAGCAAACAGTCAGCCAATACTGAGTAGCAGAGATGACTAGCCTACCATTTACAGCTGACCACAGATATGAGGGGTCCCATTGTCAAAACCAGATGAATTGTCCACCTGAGCCTAGCCAAAAATTACAAACCTGAAAATTATGAGCTAAATAAATACTTCTTTGAAATCACTAAGTTTTGGGGGAGGATACAAGAGGGGAGGATATACTGAAGAGGAAAATACTGAGGACTTAATTTTTCTTCTACTAACAAATGATAGAAATTATATGGAGAACTACAAACCACTGCTCAAGGAAATAAGAGAGGACACAAACAAATGAAAAAACATTTCATGCTCATACATAGAAAGAATCAATATCATGAAAATGGCCATACTGCCCAAAGTAATTTACAGAATCAATTCTATCCCCATCCAGCTACCATTGACTTTCTTCACAGAATTAGAAACAACTACTTTAAATTTCATATAGAACCAAAAAAGAGCCCGTATAGCCAAGACAATCCTAAGCAAAAAGAAGAAAGCTGGAGGCATCATGCTACCGGATTTCAAACTATACTACAAGTCTACAGGAACCAAAACAGCTTGGTACTGGTACCAAAACAGAGATACGGACCAATGGAACAGAACAGAGGCCTCAGAAATAATGCCACATATATATAACCATCTGATCTTTGACAAACCTGACAAAAACAAGCAATAGAGAAAGTATTCTCTATTTAATAAATGGTGTTGGGAAATCTGGCTAGCCATATGCAGCAAATTGAAACTGGACCTTTTTTTTACACCTTATACAAAAATTAACTCAAGAAAGTTTAAAGACTTAAATGTAAGACCTAAAGCCATAAAAACCCTGGAAGAAAACCTAGGCAATATCATTCAGGACATATAAGCATGGGCAAAGACTGAAAAACTAAAGAGCTTCTGCACAGCAAAAGAAACTATCATCAGAGTGAACAGGCAACCTACAGAATGGGTGAAAATGTTTGCAATCTATCCATCTGACAAAGGGCTAATATCCTGAATCCACAAGGAACTTAAACAACTCTACAAGAAAAAAAAAGTCAAAACGTGGGTGAAAGATATCAAAAGACACTTCTCAAAAGAAGACATTTATGCAGCCAAAAAACATATGAAAAAAGCTCATCATCACTGGTCATTAGAGAAATGCAAATCAAAACCACAGTGAGATACCATCTCATACCAGTTAGAATAGTGATCATTAAAAAGTCAGGAAACAACAGATGCTGGAGAGGATGTGGAGAAATAGTAATGCTTTTATACTGTTGGTGGGAGTGTCAATTAGTTCAACTATTGTGGAAGACAGTGTGGCAATTCCTCAAGGACCTAGAACCAAAAATACCATTTGATTCAGCAATCCCATTACTTGTTATACACCCAAAGAATTATAAATCATTCTACTATAAAGACACATGCACACATATGTTTATTTCAGCACCATACGCAATATCAAATTTGGGTTGTAATCAACCCAAATGCCCATCAGTGATAGACTGGATCAAGAAAATGAGGCACATATACACCATGGAATACTATGAAGCCATAAAAAGGATGAGTTCATGTCCTTTGCAGGGACGTAGATGGAGCTGGAAACCATCATTCTAAGCAAACTAACACAAGAACAGAAAACCAAACACCACATTTTTCATTTTGAACAATGAGAACACATGGACACAGGGAGGGGAACATCACATACTGGGGCCTGTCATAGGGTGTGGGGCTAGGGGAGGGATAGCATTAGGATAAATATGTAATGTAGATAATAGGTTGATGGGTGCAGCAAACCACCATGGCACGTGTATACCTATGTAACAAACCTGCACGTTCTGCACATGTATCCCAGAACTTCAAGTATAATGAAAAAAGAAATAATGAAAAAAGAAATAATCATAAGGTATGTATCTTTGCCAATTTTTTTATTTTAAAATTTTGATAATGTATTCTACTTTTTGAATTTATATAAACTCTATCCAGGGGTATACAAATCTTGAGGCTTTCTCAGTGCCTGTGTGTGTGTGTGTGCACATGTCTGCACGTGTGTGTGTGTTTAGAATGCATAATTTATTTTTAAAAGACACTAGTTATTTCTTAATTAAACATGGCCATGGGATAGAGTTAAGAATATAACATAAAATCTTCTCAGTCTTCTGGGGATTTCATAGAATGTAATTTTTATTGCGTTTATTTCCCCAAAGGTATATTTTAAGCAACGGAGCTACACTTGAATATTAAGTATATAAACTTCGAGTAATGTATTTCTACTAAAAATAGAGTCTAACATGTTTTAATTACCTAGGTCTTCTGGAATCTATGCAACAATGCAAAAAATATATGTTGCATTGTTTCCTGACTCTATCTTTTATTTCTTCTTTACTTACTGTTATTTTCTTAAACTTGCTGCGTTTTACTTTGGACCTGCTCCATTATTGCAAGCCAAGCTGCTGTTTTCAAAATGTACCAGCAAACAACCCTCAGATGCATGATTCAGTCCAGCTGACCTGAGCCTAGCCAGTATTACCTGACTCTTACCTCAGGATGGATGAGCCTGTAATAGTCATTTATTTTAAAAATGTTTATTTAAACCATTGAGTTTAGAGTTTTTAAAAGAGTAGAATCGCTAATTTATTAGACTTAACAACAAGATTTGTAGGTAAATATTTCATTACAAACAACTTTCTCCTTCAAAACTGTTTTTCTAGTTTCTACAGTCTCAGTTAATGTGACTATCCTCCACAGAGACTCTCTACTCTATTGCTTGCCCTCCCATGGTGCAATTATCATACCTACGAATTCTATTTATTCTATGTCCAATGTATGTACCATACAGTTTTAACTAATGGTATGTTCAGTGCTGCTACATGCCATATTTAATCTTTTGGAAATCTAGTTAGTCAATATTTCTTTTAAAATGTTGGCATCACTTAACTACTGCTCGTAACTGTCAATTTAATCTACTGTCATTCCTACCTATATTGTTGACCTAGTTGAGCAATAGTTTTCTATGCTTTTACAAGTGGCACTCTATATTATATTTATAGCACAGTGGTCAAGAATAATAACTTTATACTATAAATCAGATTATGTCAGCTTCTCAAAATGCTCCATGGTTTCCCATATTGTGTGCAGCAGACACCAGAGATAGATAACGAGATGCATATTCATTACAACAAAAGGAAATGACAATTTCTATAATTAATAAGCTAAATCTAAGCTGCATTTATAGCTAGATTCACAGATGTAGATGTCAATAAAGATATAGACATTTTTCTCTGTAATTGGAGGACCTCCTATTTGTATAATGAAATATCAGAGAGATTGGCTCACACAAGTTTGTAGTTGGGATATCAATGGCAAACTCATATACAATTGGGGTGTGTGGGTGTGTGCACATGCACACGTGTGCCTGTGTAGTATATATGTATATATTCACTATACAATTCTCTTTTTACATGGAAATACTATAAGGAATCAGATCAAAGCAGATTAACAAGATGTTCTGGTTGATAGGAGGGAATGGTATTGGCAAGACAGAAAATCCTTCTCATCACCAAAAGCTTCTGATGTAGAAAACACTTGAAGAAATCTACTAATCTAAAGTGTCATGAGTATACATACTATATAGTGAATATATCCAGTAGGGGATAAAATTATCTACAGAATCTGATGCTCAGAAAGAAATATCTCTGAAGTTCATACAGTTCCTAGCAGCAGTCTATTACCTCTACAACGACATTGCAGCTGAGAACAAGTTAGGAATCTTCTAAAGAATTTGCCAAGTTATTTTCAAATTCAAAATTGCTTCACTTATTGAATTAGTCTTTATAAACACGTTAGATTAAGCTGTGGATGGGGAGAGGAATGACATACATACATAAAAGCCATGTATCCATGGCTTTTACCTTAAGTCCCAAGAATGGCCCCTTTTATTAACTTTTTATGATATTAAGGCAATGGAAATATTTTAAAAGCTGCATTTTTAAAATCTCTTCCACACCACTTTCCAGACACAGTCTTTTAGTATTAGACAGAAATGGATGCAGTGTAACAAGTGTGGGAACATGCCTGAATTAGCCCTGTGGTGACAGTTCTCTGATCATTTGACAAATCCTGGCCCAGGGAGTTACAATTTGACAAGTAGAGTAGTAAATATAGAAGATTCCCTTGAAAAGTGAAATCCCTGTAGAGCAGCATTTGTAAGAATCTGAAGGAAATTTACATTTCAACACATTGTTTATTTCTACTTCTCACAGAGGACTCTCACAGAACAATTGCGTTTCTTAGAGTTTTTCTTTTTTTGCAGTAGTTGGAGTCAATGGCAAAAGCCCTGCTGCTAAGTCAGATTACCAGAATATTTTGAAAGGACACTCACACAAACCAGTCACTTTGTTAAATAACACTCTTTAAAATTTGGTACAATGAGAAAAAATAAAAACTTCAAGTTTAGTAAATCACGGTTCAACAGCTTCATAAATTTTAATTTTTACTTATGTGCTTTATAGTCATTTGGGAATACTTTTTTTTCTTACTATGAAACACAAATATAAGAGCTTTGTATATGCATGCTAGCAGTTGTGTGCACAAATGCCGTGAGGAGTTGCATATATGCAGATGTTGTTGGCCTTGTAAAATGTTCTCTTCAAGATTAAATCTTTGGCAATCTCTAACGACTATACAGCATTTTTCACTGATGCTGAGTATCTATTAACATTAAAAAATAATTGCATTTCCATATGTAAAAAAAATCTGAATATTGCAAAAATTGTTCTCTGTGCAAAATCTTGTATAAGTTAATTTCAATGTAGCAATCACTATTTTTCCCCAAATGCAATGATGCAAGTATAAATTTTCTCTCAGTATGGTTAACATTCTACTTACATTCTTTAACTATTTTTATGTCTCAATTTACTTTCCTTAAAAAACATGATTTGCATTAAATAAATTACCTGTTTTAAAACACCAAGCAAATGTACTAAATATACTCAATCTACTAAATTTACTAAATACCATAATTATGTCATTTTAGAATGCTGGAGTTAAAAAAGTACAAAAAAGGTAACATCCCTAATTTCCAGAAATGCAAAAAATTCCTCCTAACACTTAAAATTTTTTTTTCAGCTTCTCCTTGAACCTTTTAAATCCTGTAGAAATAGCTGGATCATGGAATATTTTATTACATTTTTGAATAACTGTAGCTATTTCCGAAGATCTTTCTTATATTTAGCTAAAAACATTAATGTTTTGTACTCATTGCTCCTAGTCTGCAATGAGAATCATGCAGTTGTTCTAAGTGTGATGAAAATCTATGTCTACAAAAAGAGCTGTAAAAGCACGTTCACAACAGCTTTATTCATAAGAGATAATCCTGGGAACAAACAAAATGTCCACAAACAATACATAAGCAATTTGTGTAACAGTCATACAATGGAATACTACTAGCAATAGAAATAAATAAACTACTTCTAAATGACACCATATGAATGTATCTCAAAAATATTAATTTGGATATGAGAAACCAGAAATAGAACTGTATGATTCCATTTATATGAAGTATTAGAACTGAGAGCCTACAGTGATAAAAGTAAGAAAATGCTTGGTTCAAAGCCTGGGAAGAAAATGACTGGAAGGGGCACAGCCAAAAAAATTTCTCGTTTGTGGAAATGTTATGTATCTTCACTATATATCTTTACTTCACTCGGATTTGGGGTACACGGATATATGCTGCTATCAAAACTTATCAAATTAAACTCTTCAGATCATTACATTTTGTTACATGTAAATTGTATCTCAATAACAAGTGAAAGTCTTAGAGGCTGTAACAACTCAATTCTACTCATTATTGAAATATTCTTGACATTTAGACCTACTGCCGTAGTATCACCCTGTTGAACAAGAGTGGTCTCTTATCTGCTTTGTTAATTCAGTAAGACGCCTTTCTCCCTAAAACACAGACACACAAGCATATACATACACTATAGTTTATTGTCACAGGAACAAAGCTACAATAAGCCAATTAGACCTCGGCCCTGAAAACATGAGGTTAACGCTGAATAAAAAATTCTGCATAACGAACTAATTATATTATGGAAATATATCCTTTAAGATTAGCTGCATTTTTTCTTGGAAAGTGGAGAGAAGAGTAAGTTATTTTATAGAAAAAAAATTACAGAGACTAAAGAAACAGCAGCTCAAAAAGGTTTATTTTTTTAATCTCAAAAACTCTTAATTCTAGTCTCTCTAAACTGATATATTTTACCTGTAAAAATCAATATAAAATATTAACAAGGCCGGGCATGGTGGCTCATGCCTGTGACCCCAGCACTTTGGGAGGTCAAGGCAGGCGGATCAACTGAGGTTAGTAGTTGGAGACCAGACTAACCAACCTGGAGAAACCTCGTCTCTACTAAAAATACAAAATTAGCCAGGCATGGTGGTGCATGCCTGTAATCCCAGCTACTTGGGAGGCTGATGCAGGAGAATCACTTGAACTCAGCAGGTGAAGGTTGCGGTGAGCCGAGATCGCACCATTGCACTCGAGCCTGGGCAACAAGAGCAAAACTCCATCTAAAACAAAAACAAAAACAAAAACAACTAACAAATAGCAGCTCTATAAGGTTTTCACATAATTAAACAAGGCACTGCATATGCGATGCCTTGAAAATTATTAATGCTCAGTTCAGTATTACTAAGTCACAAATGTATTACTTTCGTATCATTATTTTATATGGCCAGTTGAATACCTTCAATGAATTTTCATTGAAGCTACTATTGTAAAAGATGTGCTGGGTGATAGAGGGAACACATGTGAAGTTTAATAGAAGTTCTGCTTTAAAGACTTTAAAAAGTAGAGCACATTTTTGTTCATATCAATCAGTAAAAAGTGATATTGGCACAATTTGATTGATATCACATATATATCATTGAAATGCTGAATAAAATATTAAAATCAGCAACAATCTTTAATAAAATGTAATGAGAAATAAAAGCTTGATAAGTTCTCAAAGGCCATAGGTTCTTGAGGAAATATGCAATTGGAAGCTGCCAGTATCATACTATACTGGAATATGGGTCCAGACTACTTCATTTATTAACATAAATAAATCTATAATATGAGATGAGAGATAAGTTTTTTGAGAACAGTGCTTAAAATGATCAAATATATCATGATGACTAGTTCTCACAGCTATAAGATAAAAAATAGTTTTGCATTACCATTAAAAATTTGTCTAATATAAACTTATACTCCTCCAAAATGAACATATTGATCCTTTCAATACAGCTATTCATAAAATGTCTTGAATAGGTTAGATTCTAATCAAAATGCAGCATTTTATTTTTGTGAAATGTCTCACTTAAGTACCATGCAAACACAGTGTAATTTGGAATTATTTGTAAATTGCTTTATCCCATCTGTTAAGTACAACATTGTACATTTGGAGAGAAAGATTTGGGGGCATAACAGCTTTCTCCAACATAAGTTTCAACAATTGACAAACAAAACTTAATGATTTTTTGAGAAGGAGTAATTTAAAATTTATGAAAACAAACTGAAAGAAATGATAGAGAGATTGCTCCCCTTCTCACAGCAGTGTTTGCTTTTGGCAAGGCAGCCTTGCAATCAGTACAGCCGGCTTCAAGGTGTTTTCACACACATTTGTTATGAGGATTCATTTTCTTCCTAGTGATTGTTAATAACATCCACATTGAAAACTATAGGTATGTATGTGTGAAGGCACACCCTTTAGTTGTGGTAGGACTAGTAGTTGCTTTAGCGTACAACATTCATTTCTTCTTCAGTGGTGTATCTTACTAAGTGAAGACTTCAACTTTCTTTGAAAGCCTGTGTGTATTAAAGGTTTACTTTAAGCTTTTAATAAGGTAAGTACATAATTTGCAAATTTTTCCCATTTATATAGGCATGAGATGCCTTTTCACTCTGTTAATGGTTCCTTTCCAGTGCAGAAGCTTTTTAGTTTGCTGCAATCTCACTTGTTTACTTTTCTTCTGTCTGTGCTTTTGGGGTCATACCTAATAAATTATTACCCACGGTAATAACAAGAAACTTTTCCCCTGTATTTTCTTCTAGGAGTTTACAGTTTTAGATCTTATGTTTAAGTCTTTAATCTACATTAATTTGATATTTGTGTATGGTGTTAAGGTTCCAGTTTTATTTTTTTGCACATGGATATCCAGTTTTTCCACAACCATTTTTCAAAGAGACTTCCCTTACCTTATTATGTGTTGTTGGCATTCTTGTCAAAGACCAGTTGACTGTGTATGCATAGATTTATTTCTGGTCTCATTATTCTGTTCCATTGGTCTATATAAATGTCATTATACTAATACTATAATTTTCTATTACTCTTCAAATTATATAAGAACTTTCACAATTCAATAGCAAAAAAACAGAAAAACCTAGTTACTCTAATTTTTAAAGAGGAACTAATAACTTGAATAGATATTTCTCAAAAGACATACAAATGATGAACCAGTTTATATGAAAAATGTTCAATGCCATTAATCATGAAGGAAATGTAAATGAAAACCACAATGAGATATCACCTCATGCCTATCAGAATGGTTATTATTCTGAAACACACACACACACACACACACACACACAAAAGACTACAAATATTGAGAAGGATGTGGAGAAATGAAAACCTTTCCACACTATTGGGAATGCAAAATATTCCAGCCACTGTAGAAAACAATATGGAAATTTCTCAAAAAATTAAAAATAGGATTTCCATATGACTCAACAATCCCACTCTTGAGTATTTAACCAAAATAATTAAAAATAAAGTCTTGAAAATATAGCACTACCATGTTCATTGCAGCACTATTCACAATAGTCAAGATATGAAAACAACATAAATGTCCATCAACAGATGAGTGGATGAAGAAAATGTAGTATGTACACACAAATACTATTTAGCCTTAAAATAGAAAGAAATTCTGAAACATGCAGTAACATGAATGAATCTTCAGGACATTATGCTCAGTGAAATAACACAGTCACATTAGTACAAATACTGTGTGATTCCACTGAGATGAGATATCTAAAATAGTCAAATTCATTTCATCAGAGTTAAATGGTTGTTGCCAGTGGCAGTAAGAAGTGGGAAATGGAAGGATTATTATTCAATAAAGTAAAGTTTCGGTCAAGCAAGGTGAATAAATTCTAGAGAACTGTTGTGCAATATTGTAACTATTGTTCATAATGTACTGTACACTTAAAATTTTGTTAAGAGGGTGGATTTCATGTTAAGTGTTATTACCAAATAAGATATTATGTACATTTCAAAAATGTGGTATTTTTTTATTTGTTCAAGAGGCACAGTTAAAATTGGGAAAACTGATCATTCAGTTGTAAATTGAAAATATTTATAAAGAATTTTACTCTGTGATTGAGGGTATAGTTAAGAACTTAGGCAAATTTTATTATTTTTTCCTTAAAAAAGTCATTAAGAAAAATAATAATTTACAGGAAACTAATCTATTGATAATCTCTTAATAACTCATCTATATATAATTAATAACTCATATAATAAACAAAGGAATAAGTAATATGAGAGCAAATAGCAGTCCCATTAGCATTGGGTGTTAATTATGTTTGTAACATTTTATTTTTGCTTACCCTTTCCAAAAACTCATTTGGGTACCATATTACAAGCCTGGAATTTCTATGCTAATTGAAATCTTACAGAGGTTACAAGAACTTCCTGGTGTAGCTGGGAAGGGAAAATACTAAACTCATGAATCCTGGCTCAAGTCAATTTTTTTTCTGAATGCAAAGCTGGATCTGATGCATTGTCTTGCATTCTTTATTTCCCTTAGATACCAATCTGTTATACAGAATCACCTATATATCGTGCAATTTTTCATAATCTAAGACAAAACTTTTAAGGAGGAAATTGAGGAGCAGTAATAGAAAGGCAGAGACAACAAAGTATTCTCTGAACAGCTTGCGAATTGAATTTAGGTGATGGTAATTGCTAATAGAAAAAATGGCATAAACATGCTTACTATTTAAGAGTGCATAAATGAATTGTTTAGAAAACATAACATAATAGACTAACTACGATCACAATAGGATAAATTCTTAAAACATGATTTTTTAATGTCAATAAGAAATAAAAATTATTTTCAAAATTTTCAGAGCGAGAAATTGATATAAAGTTTTGTATGTAAGTTGAACATATAACGTATATTCAAAGGCTGCAGTGCTTTTAAAAAAATAGAAAGTCTTTCCTCCTACCTATTCTGCACCTTCTATTAAACCTGTTTATAATTCTTCTGTCTGCTCACACTTCATTTAGCACATTGAGTTATTCTCTATCTTGGTTTGCCACTTCACTTACATTTCAGGGTGTGAGGTCATTTATGAAATAGTAGCTGAACATTAACTGTTATTTGAGAAAACATGAAGAAGGATAAAATTTCCATAAAGGCACTCATGCATATTAATAATCCAATGCAACATATGTTAAGCATATACATACTTGCTATTAAGATATAATTGATGTACAAAGAAATGCACATACTTAATGCATTTATGCTAAAGATGAGTTTGGACATATGCAAGCACCTGTGATACTATCACCACAATCAAGGCATTAGACATATCCAACACCTTCCATATTTTTTCGGTGTTCCTTTTTCTTTTCTCTTTTTCTGTGTGTGTCTATATATGGCAAGAATATTTAACATGATATTTATTCTCCTTACAATTTCAAAGTACACAATACTATATTTTTAACTATAGGTGCTAGGTTGTACAACAGATCTCTAGAACTTATTTATCTAGGGTAACTAAAATTTTGTATTTATTGAACCACAACTGGCCATTTCTCTCACCTCCCAGTCCCTGGAAGTCACTATTGTATTTTCTGCTTCTATGAGTTTGACTATTTTAGATGCCTTACAAAAATGGAATCATACGCTATTTATACTTCTGTGACTGGCTTATTTCACTTAGCATAATGCCTTTCAAGTTAATCTTTGTTGCTACAAATGGCCAATTTTCTTCCTTTTTGAGGCTTAATGATATTCTATTATACATTCTCATTGACTGCATGTTTCACATTTTTTTATCCATTCATCTGTTGATGGACATTTCTTTGTTTCCCCTATCTTGGCTATTGCGAACAATGTGGCAATAAATACGGGAGTGCAGATATCACTTCTAGATTCTGACTTGAATTATTTTGGATATATACTCAAAAGAGAAATTGCTGGATTGTGTGGTAATTCATTTAAAATGTTTTGAGGAACCTTAATAATGGTTGCATTATTATACTTTATCACTAATAGTATATGAGCTCTCTTTTTCCCACATTCTCAGCTTCTCTTTTGCTTTTTTGATAATAGCCATCCAAACAGGAGTATGGTGGTATCTCATTGCAGTTTTGATTTGCATCTTCCTGATAATTAATAATATGGAGCTTTTTCTAAATTTACTTTTTATTTTTGTTTGTTTGTTTGTTTGCTTTCAGAAGGGGTCTCACTCTGTTGCTCAGGCTGGAGTGCAGTGGCGCAATCTTGGCTCACTGCAACCTCTGCCTCCTGGATTCAAGCAATTCTCCACCTCAGCCTCCTGAGTAGCTGGGACTGCAGGTGCCCTCCACCACACCCGGCTAATTTTTGTAGTTTGATGGGGTTTCACCATCTTGGCCAGGCTGGTCTTGAACTCCTGACATTGTGATCCACCTGCCTCATCCTCCCAAAGTGCTGGGATTATAGGCATGAGCCACTGTGCCCAGCCAGATTATTTATTTATTTATTTATTTATTTTTGACAGGAGTTTCACTCTTGTTGCCCAGGCTGGAGTGCAATGGCACGATCTCCGCTCACTGCAACCTCCTCCTCCCAGTTTCAAGCGATTGTCCTACCTCAGCCTCTCGAATAGCTGGGATTATAGGCATGTGCCATCATGTCTAGCTAATTTTGTATTTTTAGTTGAGATGGGGTTTCTCCCTGTTGGCCAGGCTGGTCTCGAACTCCCAACCTCAGGTGATCCGCCTGCCTCAGCCTCCCAAAGTACTGGGATTACAAGTATGAGCCACCTCGCCTGGCCTGGAGCATGTTTTTATGTACCTTTTGGCCACTTGTATGGAGAAGTTTCTGTTCAAACCCTTTGGCCATTTTTTAATTAGGTTATTAGATTTGTTGTTGCCTTTTATTGTTTTTGCTATTCAGCATAGGAGTTTTTACATAGCTATTTGTTGTTTTTGCTATTCTAGGTGTTTTTTATGTATTTTGCAAATTAACAACTTAACAACATAAAATTTCCAAATATGTTTTTCTACTTTATAGGTTACTTTTCCGTTTTGTTGATTAATTTCTTTAGGTTGATTTTTCTCTTGCTTTTTAGCTAGCTGTAGTACCATTTGACTGTTTTTGCTTTTGTTGCCTTTGCTTCTGCTGACACATTCAAAATATCATTGCCAAGGCCAATAACAAGAAACTTTTCCTCTAGAAGTGGTGCAGTTTCAGGTTTTATATTTAAGTAAGTCTTCAATTAATTTTGATTCAATTATGTGTGTTGTATAGAGGTCCTTTTTTGTTTATTTTTGTATGTAGATATCCAGTTTTTTCAATATCATTTCTTAAAGAAATCACCTTCTCCCGATAGTGTATTTTTGGCACCCTTATCAAAGATCAATTCATCATATATTCATGGTTTATTCTGGTGCTCTCTGTTCTGTTTCACTGTAAATGAGTTACCAGTATTTACTTGTTTGTCTATTTATTCATTATTATTTTGTTTGTTTTTGAAACAGGGTCTTGCTCTGTCATCCAGTTTGGAGTGTAGTCACTCAGTCATGGCTCACGGCATCCTCCTGGACTCAAGTGATCCTCAGCCCCCCAAGTACCTGGAACTATGGGCATCCACCACCATGCCTGGCTAATATTTTTATTTTTTGTAGAGACGGGGTCTCTCCTGTTGCCTAGACTGGTCTCGAACTTCTGGGCTCAAGTGATCCACTCCACCTTGCCCTCCCAAAGTGCTGGGATTACAGGGGTGAGCTACTTTGCCTGGCCCTAACTGTATTTATATAGAAGAAAACACATTGGAGATATTTTGATATTTTAAATATGTGCATTTAACATATCTATATACATTATTGGCTACTTTCATTGCTTTATGTTACTTATTAAAAATTTGTTTTGCTTTCAGAAATTAAAAATGATGTTTGAGAGCAGGCAAGACACAGAACCAAGGCACTTCCAGTCTTGTTTATACCTTGAGAGAGAAAGTGGAGCATGTTGTATCAATGTTGTCAATCTTCTCAGATGGGTTATACTAAATTAAAATCTGATTAATTTTCATTAACTATAGAAAGATGAGACAATCAGAAGAAAATTTAGTGAGACACAAATACTTACAGAACAAATATACATATTGACCATCCAAGCACATGTGAGGTCAGAAGGAGTTTCAGCCAATTGTTGGGTATAATAGTGCCATTGACATTCATAACTCTATTATGGCGATGAGCATAGCATGGATTAGCTTGATGCAATTCAACATTCAAACATTATACTGATTCCACAATCGTCAAGCCACCTTTTGCTTATTATTTGACTTCCTACTGTTTCTGACTTTAAAATAATATGCTAATCATACTGCTTAGTTTTCTGGTCTGTTGAAATAATTATATTTCCCAAGACAAAGAAAAAAATGATATGATTTTATACATTACTATTCTGAGCTTGCATAAAATGAGAACCCTTGTGAAAATCAGGTCCTCTCTTGTGCTGAATCACATTGAGCATTAGCAATGGTATAATAATAGGATCACTATGAAAATGCCCCTGCATAAACTTTTTAGAAATGACCAGTTTAACTTTACAAAGCGTCAGCTCTCTGGATTACTAAATATGCCCTCTGCTATGTATCATACTTCAGTATCTTACTGAAATGTAGAAAAATCTGTAAGTTCCTCTCTCAATTGACATTTTACTGGCAAAAATGGTCTGTACAATGATTTATTAAATACTAATATTTATTAAATATGTACTATGCATGAAATGTGTGGTAAATAGAAGAGCAGTGAACAAATCAGATGTGGCCTTTGCCAGCAAGAAACATCCAGTCTATTGACTAGAGGTGCAAATTACACTGTAATGTTATAATGTAGGATATAGATAAGAGAGGCAGAGAACCCACAAAGGAGTCTCTAGATTTGCCTGAGGAAGTCAGGGAACTGTCTCCTTACAAAAAGATTAGTATACAAGGGCAAATAAGACAGATATATGAATGGGTATTTCAAGTCAAGGACACTTTCAAAGCCATAATACTTTGCAGGAATAAAAAGTGCTTTAGTTTGTCTCCTTTAAAGTGAAAATAGGAATTAAAAATACGCTCAAGGTATAATTAAGGAAACTCAAGTGTGTGAAAGGTTTTATGTACCATGCTAAATGGTAGTTACTATCTTAGACAATGGGCAGTTTTGTCTATAGTAGTAACAAAATATTTGGGCAAAATCATGGAGAAAAAATTAAAGTCTAGATGATTATTAAAAGGGTCTGAATTTTAAAATTTGTTAAATATGAATTCACACTAATATTTGTATATTTGGTTTTTTTTCTTCATAGCTACATTATAAATGTGAGGACAGTATCCATATATTATTCTTTTATTATTGTTTATCTCAAGTGTGCAATATAATTTTTTAGTAGCAGAAGCTCAATCTACACTTTGTATTTTGTTACTAATTAAATAACCCACCATATTAAAAATGAAGATTTAAATATTCCAAATTATGGGATCATGGGTTGATCAGAAATATTAAGCCCTTTTTTTCTTACTAAAAAACTCCATAGAGCAAGTTAGTCAGCTTGGGCTGCTGTAACTAACATAAACTCGATGTCTTATAAACAGTGACCATTTATTTCTCACAGTTCTAGAGGCTGGGAAGTCCAAGATTAAGGTGTCAGCAGATTCAGTGTTTGGCGAGTGCCTACTTTCTCATAGATGATACCGACTCCATCCTCACATGGTAGGGCAGGGGAGCTCTCCTAAGCCTCCTTTATAATGGCACTACTCCCATGTATAAGGACTCCTTCTTCATAACCTAATCACCTCCCAAAGCCCTCGCCTTCTAATATTATCATGTGGAGAGGTGAGGATTTTAACATATCAATTTTGGGGAACACAAATGTTCAGACCATAGCAAAGATTTTTTTCAAGAACTGACTTATTGTACTCAATATATGATTTAATTAATAAAAACAATGTTTACATACACATTAAATAATACAATTCTATATACATTAAAATATGTCCCTTTCATTGTTGACTGTATATCGTCATTAGGAAATAAGTGTTAGGGGGACAACAAGCATAAACCAAAAGAGTACTGTAGATATTTTTAATTGAACAATTGGTTGGTAAAGTCATCTACAACTTAAACATAAAAGAAAGGAGACACATGGTTTTAAGCAGACAGATGACAAATAAGAAGGTAAATCGAAGGATGGATTATGTGATAGGTAGATGAATCAAAGGATGGATACACACATACATATATTAAAACATTATAATTCTGGTAGGAAGTGTGTGTTGATTACATCATTGTCTACAAAATCCTGTCTTCTCTCTCAGTGTCTCTGGAGCGAGGGAGAGAGAAAGAATGTTATCCAAATATCAAATGATCTAAACATGTCCCTTATGCTAAACTTATGTTTATTAGTCAGAATCAAATTTGCTCCTTAAAATCTCACAAAACAATGTTTAAGAATACTGTCAGATTTTGTTGTATCAATGGATTGAGCATCTAGTTATTGAGTGTCTTAGGTCATCATTATTGTTTAATTAACTGATGTAATAGGGCTGGTAATGTATCATTTTTAAAAGGTTGGCAGATGCCTTGATTATGACATATACAGTCATGCACCACCAAACATTTCAGTCCACAACAAACTGCATATACAACAGTGATCTCATTAAATTACAATACAGCTGAATATTTTATATTTTAAAATAGAAATTTAAAAAATTTTAAACATAGCAGTTTAAAAAATTTTAAAATACAGCTGAAAAATTTATATTTTAAAAATTCCTAGTGATATCATAAATGCTGTAATATTGTAGTGCAACGCATTATTCATGCATTTGTGGTGACACTGTATAAACAAACCTACTAGGTGTCAGTCATATAAAAGCATAGCACATGCAATTATGAACAATAGCTAATACTTGGTAATGATAATAAATGGCTGTTACTGGTTTATGTATTTACTTTACTATACTTTTTATTGTTAGAGTGTACTTCTACTTATGTAAGAAATGAACTCTATACCAGCCTCAAGTAGGTCCTTCATGAGGTATTCAGAAGAAGGTATTCTTATGATAGAAGATGATGGTTCCATGCGCATTATTACTCCTGAAGACCTTTCAGTGGGACAAGATATGGAGGTAGAAGACAGTGATATTGATGATTCTTACTGCTTGTGTAAGCCTAGCTTTGTTTCTTGTGTAAGCCTAGTGTGTGCTTGTGTCTTAGTTTTTAGCAGAAAAGTTTACAAAGTAAAAAAGTAAAATAAAAGAAAAATCTAAAAGTAGAAAATAGCATATAGAATAAAGATATATGAGAAAATGCTTTTGTATGGCTGAACAATATGTTTGTGTTTTAACCTAAGTGTTATTATAAAACAGGAAAAAAGTCAAAATTATTAAGTAGTTTATAAAGTAAAAAAGTTACAGTAAACTAAGGTTAGTTTATTATGAAAGGAAAAATATTTTTAAGAAATAAATTTAGGGTAGTCTAAGTGTACAATGTTCATATAAAGTCTACAATAACATATAGCAATGTTCTAGGCCTTCACATTCCCTCACTGACTCACCCAGAGCATCTGACAGCCCTTCAAGTTCTATTCCTGTTAAATAGCCTGTATAAGTGTACCATTTTGAAATCATTTACACCATATTCTTACTGTTCCTTTTCTGTGTTTAGATAATGTTTATATATACAAGTACTTACCATTGTGTTACAATGGTCTACAGAATTTATTACAGTAACATGCTGGACAGGCTAGTAACCTAGGAGCAATAGGGTATCCTATATAGCCCACTATTATATACTAGGCTGTATCATCCAGACTTGTGTAAGTAAACACTATGTTATTTGCAGAACAATGAAATGGAAATTGTCTAATGATGCATTTCTCAGAGCATATCCCCATTGTTAAGTACACATGACTGTTGTTTCCTTTGGAGATTTTTAGCATCCTTGCATAGTATCTTCCTAACAGATAAATATATTTCGATGAAATAGTCAACGCCACGGTTTTATTTTTTCCTTTAGAAATAAAAATGTTTTTGAAATATTTGCAATTTTCAAAACTATAAAGTACACCAAAGAGCTCAAGATATCATCTACTCATTCAAGAAAATATCTTTGAAGAAGTTTTGAAGTGCCCTACTACGAGTTGTACCATAGAAGATGCTCTACTTCTAAAATTGGTAACAAAATCAAATAGTCATTTCTCAAGACACATATAGGCAGCAAAATATATTTTAATGTAAACCTCTCCCTAGAAACACATTGCTGGCACGGCACAGTTTAAACTCAATACTAATTTCAAACTCCATCTGATTTTTAATAGCTTAGTTTTATGTTTAAAGTATGGATTTAATTCTGACCCTCTTAAAACAATGCAGGGTACCCCAATAAGTATTCTGTGTGAATAAATAAGCTACTAGGGAAACTATTTCAATCAGGTCGACTTTTTGTTGAAGTAACATTTTCCATTCTGCTAAAGTTCAACTGATGTTGACTTCACTGAATGGCTGTTGGGAAATTGCCCTCGGAGCTTTATTTGGAACTGCTACCATCTTAGTAATGAAATGTTGTATTGTGAAAGTCACGCTCACAGTGTTGATTCTGTTCCTAAGTGACATTGTTGGAGCATAACACCATTTAGTTACCTACCTGACAAGTTGTCTATTTAACAGAGAAAAAATGATCTGACTATGATTGATGGTACAGCTGCCCCTTCTCAGTGATGGGGAAAATAAGCTGAGTCAAAACAGATCTAGCTACACCAGGGCCTGTCTGCAGTGCTGTTCCCTCATTTCTCTTCATTTGGGTATGAAGGCTTTCCTTTGAGTGTATATTCCCACAGTCTCCAATCTACCAACCACTGTGCTTATTGCTTTCTTCTTTTCACTTTGAAACTGTTTTAGAGGCATTATTCTGCTCTGGTCAGCATTGGAGCAAAGCTTTTCATATATTTTTAGATATGTGCTCTCTAGGTCAAGGACAACAATGTTGAAAATTAGAGTCCTTGGTAAGGAGTACTTAGTGAATTATTTACATTTTGGCTACAAGTTTCTTCTGATCTCTGACACTGACTTGGTTTCTTTCTTTTTTTTTTTTTTTTTTCAAGTCACTGAAGTAAATGTTCCTTTGGATACTGGCTTTATAATTATCGTGACATATGATAAAATTGGAATCTCTAAGGATATAAAAACTGTCCTAAAGCCAGGGTTCAAGCTCCCAAAACTAATATGTTTGACCATGTAGTCCCCTTTGCCTCAGGATCTTTTTTTTTTCTCTTCTTTCTTTCTTTTGATTTTTTTTTTCTATTTGAGTAGATAGGTCAGCATGTCCTTCAGTAACAAAGGCTAAAAGGAAAAAAGCATAATAAAAAATATCCAGTTGATGCATTTACACTTATTTCTCATTGAGGACAGTGTTTAGGGGATAGGGGTCACTATGGTAATGAGTACAAAAGATTCATGGAGACTCAAAAAATGTAATCCAAATAGCCACAAAGGATATAATACCATATATTAAAATAGGTTCTTGTTGGTAAAAACAAATTATACCGAAAAGTTGTATATAACATAGTTGTGTTTCTTTTTGATTTTAATTCATTTAAATTCAAGAGCAGCAACCAGAAGACCCGGGATTTATATCAGAGTTCATGGAAGTGTGCATTGTATTCAAACGCACACACACAAAACTAGCCTGTGAGAACCCTGGTGAAGTAAAATAAAAGTTATTCCATCATACACAGAATTTGAAATGATTTTGGAAATATATCACCATACTGAAGAAAATAAATCAGAACATAAAAATTAGAAAAGATAAACTAAGAAAATGTATTATTCTGTATCTCACTTGGACCCCACTGAACAACTATAACAAAGAACATCATGAAAGAATATTTGCAAAAGCATCCCTATTAGCAAAAATCTCAAACAAAATTAACATACCTATATTTTTGTGAACCTTATTAGATCAATATCTGTAAACATAGCTTCTGACTTGTGAGTTAACTATTATTATTTATTTACAAATGAAAGACAAATAGAAAGAATTCCTTGTGTTTTCTTCCCTAGGCAAAACAGAAAACCCGTCCAGAAGCAGTAATCTCTATAAACAAAGAGACAAATAAAAATGAGGGTTACCAGGTGGAATATGCCCTTGATTTGTGAAAATATCCCAAGCAATATTGCCATAAAAGTAAATGTATTTTTCATCCAAAATGAAAAATCATATTTTCTAGTTACCCTAGCCTTAGGGGTCCACATACATTGAATCATTCTTCATCCTTTATTGGTATGAAAAAGGTAGCACTTAAGTTTTACAATTTTTAGTCATGTCTTTTTTTATATCAACATATGTGGTTTGTTTTAGGTAATACAAATACATCAATGAGAAACAAGATGAAGCCTTTTCTTTTCTTTGAGATGCATAATTTAGTTGAGGGAGATATAGCAAACATGAAAAAATGAATACGTAGTTTGCCAGATGATGATAACATTATAATGAAAAAGGTATCATGAGAGGGGAAAGTATTGAAGTATATTAATGATTTGTGTAAGCATGGTACTATTATTTATAATGTGATTGAGAATGTCATTTATAATAAGTTGATATTAAAACAGTGAAGAAATAAGTCATATTTATATATAGGGAATACCATACTAAGCAGAGGAAACAGAAAATTAAAAGGCCTTGAGGTGAGGGAATTCTTGTCATGTCTGAAAAACAATGAAAAAGTATGGCAAAGGAATTCCTGAATCTAATTATTCCTGAAGAACCTATTCTCCCTGATACCTGCATGTAATATTGTTTGGAAGGCATAGGACGTTGGCTGGACACACTCTACTGACGCTCCATTTTTTCCACAGGTTTTATCACAAAAATTGTTCTCATACATGAGTCAAGGGCACAAAGGGATAATAAAGAACATGTAGTTAAACTGTGATACTGCAAAGGCTGAGCGTCTGCCGAAATAAAATTCAACATACAGCCTTGTTTTGGATCACTTCTCCTCTTTGTAGGTGATGTGCTTTTCATCATGAGCTGCCACACTCTTTGAGAGGACTTGCCTAACTTGAGAATTACTAAAACCTTTGGAACTCATTGCAGCAGAATTAGTAGCCATTGTGTAGGCAGCTTAAATGAATTTCAAATTCAGCCTCTTATTATAAAGGCTTTTATTTAACTTAGCTGTTTCTCCCATACTTCCTGTTACAAGTTAAACTGGTAAAATGTGATGTACTGAATTCAAGATGTGGGCTGAGAGAAAGGGCCCATCTTTGAGTTTGAACTTTAAGCACGTGACACCCCAAACCTGATAGATTCATATTTTTAAGTCTTTCTTTTCTACTATAAAATTTTTTATTTTGAAATTTGTTATTTAATTATTTACTCATTCACTCAACCAAATTTCATACATTTTTCAAATATTTACCATGTGCCTAGCTCAGGGTGAGTTTGAGAGTAGAGGGTTGAAGGAGATAAAAAAATCTAGTAATTTAAAAAAATATTTTTTTCTGAGATGATCATATTTATATATTCTACAGAAGTAGAGATTTATAATTTTAGCTGCAACATATGAAGAGCTTAGAATTCATCACTCCCACTCTTACAACAAGAGAAAATTGGACAAACTAAAATCAATGACTTTTCTTGGACCACTTAGAGAACTAAGGCTACAGGGCACATTAGATTCCTGAGAGTCACAACCAAGATAATCTTGCCTGGGACAAAGTACCTTAAGCTACAAACTGGTAGAAAGAGTAAAATTGAAATTTTGACACATTTATGGAGCTTGAGTGCATACTAGCATGAGAATTAAAACAAAGAAAACAAAACAAAAAAACTCCTGAAAGTCATAGTCTTAGGGAAGGGCAACACTTTTTAGACTTTGTTTCCAGGAACATCACCTGGTCCCTATGGTTCGAATCTGAAGACCTCTCTTACAGCTCTGGCAGGAGAAAGGGAGGAGAAATCATTGCAAAATACAACAGATACTTATTTATAGCGAAGGCCCACTATTCTGGGGAAAAGAATTTGCAGTGCTTTCTCCCAGTTAGGGAGATGAAAAGCCCTCCTATTAAAACACTCCAGCCTTCCTATATTATCTAAAAGGGAGAAAATAATCAACAAGGTTAAGAGCATCAAATAAATATATTGGGAATGTGGCCAAATAAATATATTGGGAAAATGCAGGGGTTAGGAGGAAAATTCAACAACTATAATAATGAAGTAAAGATTTAAAAATATTTAAAAGTCTTTATTTTTAGAGCATTTTAAAGTTCATGGCAAAATGGAGCAGAGTTGCCATATACTTCCTGCCCCTACGCATACACAACTCTTCCATTATTAACATCTTGCATTGCAGTGGTATATGTGTTATAACTGATAAAGATATATTAATATCAGTATTACCCAAAGTCCATTGTTTACATTAAGGTTCACTTTTAGAGTTGTACACTCTGTGGGTTTTGACAAATGTGTGGTGATCTTTAACTTCCATTGTAGTACCATAAAGAAAAGTCTCACTGCTCCAAAAATTCTCAAAATACCATTGAAGATTACAATTCCAAAAATAAGTCTACGAAAAAATGATGCTTTAATTGGAAGTTTACAGAATGTACTCATTTCTCCATACCTTATCATTACACAAACAGGGCTCCATTACAATAACAGTGGATTATGGTGGAAGCACCTGCAATAGTTTTTCCAAGAAGGAGGATTTAGGGGTGCCCAAAGTCAACAGGTAAGACAAAAATAAAAGTACTGAAAGAATTTGAAGTCTGTGACAGCTATAGCTATCGGAAACATTAGACAGAGACCACTGATAGCCGTATTAGCATTGTTGTCACACAAAAGGCCAATTAATTTCAGTTCCTATTACACATATGTGTCATTTACAACAAGATGTTATATGAATGCCAACAGGCAAGAAAGCCAACAGTGTAGAAATAGACCAAACATCAGAATCAGACTACTGTAAAAGACATAATTTGGAATTAAACAAATTTAAAATAACTAATGGAAAAGTAAACGACATAAAAAAACAGATGGGGAAGGTAAGCAGACAGGTGAATATTCTAAGAAAAATATCAAAAAGAGGTACTAGCAACCAAAACACTGCAACAGAAATGAAATGAAGAAATACCTTTGATGGGTTCAGCAGTAGGCTTAATATGGCTGAGGAGAGAATCAGTGAGGTTCAAATAGAAAATTCCCAAAATTAATTAAATTGAAAATTCCCAAAATTAAAAATTATAGTGAGGAGAGGGAAAGAATGGAACCTCCAAGAACTATTGAGCAGTTCCAAAAGGTGTAATTGGAATGTCAGAAAGAGAACAGAAAATAAATCAGAATTAATGTTTGATTCATAATGGCTAAAAGCTTTCAAAATTTAATGACAAATACAGAAATCTGTCTCTAAAACAAGCAGGATAAACAGCAAAATGAACGTGAAACGTCAAAACTTGGTGTATGTATTAGTTTGGAACGCTGGCATGACAAAGTACCACAGACCGTGGGGCTTAAACAACATAAATTTGTTTTCTCAGAGTTCTGGAAATAGAACTCTGAAGTAAAGGCAAGATTGGTTCCTTCTGATGACCATGATGAAAGGATCTGTTCCAGGCCTTTCTTTTGGGCTTACAGAGAGCTTGCTTCTCCTTGTGTCTTCACATTATCCTTTCTTTATTGTTGTCTTTTAAAATTCTCCCTTCTTATTAGAGCACCAATTATATTGGATTACAATCCACCCGAATCACCTCCTTTGAACTTAATTAGCTCTGTAAATTTTTTTCTCCAAATAAAGTCACATCCAGAGGTACTGGGGTTTATAGGTTAAACATATAAACTTGGAAGGGGGGGACCACTTTAACCTATAACTACATACCATATTCAAGTTGCAGAAAACCAAAGGCAAAGAGAAAAATCTTGTAACAAGCCAGGGGTGGGAGGATACTTTACTACAAGAGAACAAATTTAAGAATTACAGGGCATTTCTTCTAAAAAATTAGAAAAATACATAGAAAATATTTAATATTTTGAATAAATCTCCTAGAATTATACAGCCAATAAAATTACTCTTCAAAAGTGAAGCAGAAATAAAGAATTACGCAGACACTCAAAAATAAGAAACTTTATCACTAGCAGACCTGCCACACAATAAATCTTAACAAAGTTTTTTTAGCTGAAGACAAATAAGAGTGGCCATAAATGAATCTACGTATAGGATTGCAGAGTATCAAAGACAGAATAGGTTTAAAAAGTAATTTTGTGGTTCTTTATTTATCTAATGATAATTGTTTATTAAAAACAATAATGGAAATGATACATTGAATGATTCCAGTATATGAATACATGAAGTGAATGATAGGAATTTCACAAGGGACAGAAAGTAGGAATTTGGGGATACTCTGTTATAAGATACCTATACTCTATGTGAAGTGGTACAGTGTTATTTGAACAAGGAATTGGTTACTTAAAAAATGGATATCATAAATGCTAGGGCAACCATGATCATTTTTAAGTATGATTGGTAAGCTAAGAGGGGATAAAGTGAAATGATATGAAATGCTCAATTAAAATCATAGAAGTCAAGAAATGAGAGAGAAAATAAGAAACAAGGAACAAAAGCAAACAATAGTAAACAGTCACAAACATGGTCATTATTTATCTAGCTATATCAACAATTACTTTGAATGTGTAGAGTCTAAATATATCAGCTAAAAGATAGATCATAATTGTGGATTAATAAAAGAGATCCAACTATATGTTGTCTAAAATAAGTCAGATTTAAATATAAACATTCAGATAAATTAAAATAAAGGAATGGTGAAAGATATACCATGATAACATTAATTTTAAAAACACTAAAATAACAATATTAATTTCAGAAAAAAGGGGGGATGTTATATTAAAAGTAATAGCAAAAACTGCAATTACTTTTGCACTGACCTAAGATAATGATAAACAGTGCAATTATCGAACAAGACATAATAATTGAAAAAAAATACATGCATCTAACAACATATCGTGAAAATATATGAGAAAAAAAACACTAGAATTGAAAAAAGAGATGTAACCACTACTATAGTGAGCAACATCAACATTTCTCTGTCAGAAATAACAGATTAAACAGGAAATAATATTCAGTAAAGATATTTGACAAAAGCAGTTTTTGGGGGAAAAATCCTTGAAACAAGCAATAGTCAAGCATCCTAAAGTAAAATTATTTTCTCAGTAATATTAAAATAAATATGTCATAATTATACAGCATTATCTATTTATGATAATTATTGAAGCAAATATATGGAGGGAAAAAAGTGGATATGAAAATAATCTCTCTCTACCATTGTATAGTCATTTAGAAGGGTATGAACTTTGGGAAACATGCGTTTCTTTGCAACAAATGAAATTCAAAGAATGATTAAAAAATAAGGCATAATAATTTTATATATACGATTTTTTCTAAATAACATATAATTTTATAGAAATTTAATATGTCCAGAGATTGCGATTTTATATATCTTAACTATGTATAGATATCAAAATACTTTCAACTTAATATGTACATTTTATTGAATGATTTTAAACTTTTAACATTAAAATTATCTATTTTATTTGTTAAATAGATCATTTTTGCATTCAGTAACCGAATCAGGGATGGTTTAGTAATTAAAATTGTTTTCCTGAAAGTGCTACTACAATTATCATTAATTGTACTAGTTTATATTGGTAAATTATGAATGAGTATTGAAAGTGAAAGCTGAGAAGACATTAAATTCAGGTACCTGTATTCTATGTCAAATAACTTATTTTTCTTTGATATGACTTCAAAAGTCTTTCATCTTCATACTTCGCTGAGACTTAAAACGATGTCATAGTGTGAGTGGAAATGTAAGTGACAGGTCTAATAAATTAGCAATATCCTTCTTACTACACTCCTCATTTTTGACTGTGAAATTTCACTTCTTATTAAAATTTGTATTCTTCATAGTTGAATGGGAGTAACTGATTTTCTCTGAGTTGTATCTGCTTTAGAGATGAGCTATGCCAATAATTCTACTACTGAAAAGTGTCACTCATCTTTTTCTTGGAGGAGCATAGAGTTGTCAACATTTTAGGTTGGTTGGCTCAAGTCTCTAAAGTCTCTAACGATTTAATAAATTACCTTTCAAATAACACGCTCACAATATTCTGGACCGTTGTATGGATGACAGTCTTCTCTACAAATAGTAAGTTTATGTACTTCTTTCCCTTCTTGAAATTTTAACAACTCATAATAGAAGATAAACTGAAAGCAGTGTTAAATATACTAGAGGGAGTGAGGTTGCAGTATCTAGGCCTCTAGATAAATGGTTTTAGAGTAGTGTTTTACAAACTGTTTCTTGCAAAATCTACTTATTGGGCCTCAAACAACAATATAAAGTGAAATAAAATAGAATAGAAAATGATGGTATGAAATAGAATACAATTCAAACGAGAGTGTATCACATCTAATCCATCTCAGTTTTTTTTTCTTGGTTTAGATATGTATGCTTATCTATTGTATACATATCTAATATATGTATTTGGGTCATAATGTAAAATACATTTTCTTACTATGAGTTGTAGACAAAAATTTTTGAAGCCATTGCTCTATATCATGTGCTATACCTCTAGCCTTTGCTCATTAGGCCTAAAATAAATTAGAAGAACATCTTGCTCTAGAAAACAGATATTAAAACAATATATAAAGTGCTAAATTTATTCATCAAATTTGTATTTTCTGGGAGTGGCTTTTGTATAATATAGTAGGAGAAGTAAGGAAAGTTTTTTAAATGATAATACCCATAGGCACATCGTGGTCTAGTAAACACTTCTATGAATAGCATAAGGTGTTATAAAGTTTTCATTCATATAATGTTTTATGAAAATAAATTTATCTTTCTGAATTTCAATATGTTAGGCAACCTATGGGAATATTTCTTTTTTTTCTTGCTGCATGAGAAACTCATCAGATATTTAAAATAACAATATTGAATAACACTGCATAAAACTTCAATAAATATATTTGTATGTGTATTTAAATTTACACATACAATTTATCAAGAGTAAGCACCATTTTGATTAAGGCATTAACATCTTTTGATATACATCTTTTTAATAGTTAGTTATACTACTCAGAAAGGCAGCAGATTTCTTCACCAAGATCATATATCCTTCTGTCGAGATAAACCAAATTCTAAACTATTGCCAAGGTGAAGTTTGTCAAGTGTGGTGTTAAACCCATTGAAATGAAACTGAGAGAACCACATGCAATTCTCTAACTGAAAAAAATCATTCAGGCAAATGTAAATTTGAGGAAAAGCTAAGTTTTATTCAAATGGTGAAAAATATGTTCAGAATCATAAAAAAAAATCAAGGCTAAAGGTATGTAATTTACCAAATACACAACTAATTTAAAATACTAGAAAAACTATACTTTAAAATATATATATTGTTTAGTTTGCTAAGCTGCAAAACAAGAAGCAGTCTAGGAACATTCTGGCTATTATTATCAATATTAATATGATAATATTAATATTAAGTATCAATAATTATATTAAATTACTTTAATATTATTCAGAAATTTGCAATGCTGCTCATTCATTTTGAATTAAATTTGACTGAGGAAACAAAAAGTCACACTAAAAGTATTAGTTTTTCCTTCACAGATACAGTAATAATTTTTGCATGCAGAATTTCATTTGTTCTGTAACAGTTTTTTTTGTTTTTTTGTTTTTTGTTTTTGGTTTTTTGTTTTTTTTGAGACAGAGTCCTGCTCTGTCACCTAGGCTGTAGTGCAATGGCGCAACCTCGACTCACTGCAACCTCTGCCTCCCAGGTTCAAGCTATTCTCCTGCCTCAGCCTCCCAAGTAGCTGGGATTACAGGAGCCTGACACCATGTCCAGCTAATTTTTTTCTATTTTTAGTGGGGATGAGGTTTTGCCATGTTAGCCAGGCTGGTCTTGAACTCCTGACCTCAAGTGATCCGCCTTCATTGGTCTCACAAGTGCTGGGATTACAGGCATGAGACACCGTGCCTGGCCCTCTAATAAGTTTTGATAAAATTATCTAGTTGAAACAAGTATATATTATTAATATTACCATTTTTTATGTAAACATTTTAGAAACTAGTATCCCAAGATTAAATTATTAAAGTCACCTGTATATATAAATATATATATATTTGATGAATTAAAACTCTGTTAATTCTTCCATCCTGCAAAATAGATTAGTAGAGAAGAGGGCAGTGTTAGTTTTCAGACATGACACATTTACAGTTGTGCAGCCTGAGTCAAGTTACTTGACTTATCTAAGCCAGATAATTCTTATGTATCAATGGCAGTCCTCATATTACCTACCCCATTGTCTATTGTAACACTTAGATGAAATATATAATGCAAAACAAATATTTAGAAATATTTGTACAATGTGAGAGACAAATAAATACTACAAACTGTTACTATTGCTGTCATGGATTTTTTTGTGTATGTAGTTACATGTAGTTTTATTGTTTAACACTGGGTGCTTCAGTTTTGATCAAGTGTATTTTGCGTATTCATAATTTTGTCTATTTGATTTCCTTTTGGGAAATAAACAGAGAAAGGGTTTCCTTCTCTGTTTGTGATGTCAAAAGAGAAAGAGTTGAAGTCCATCCAAAATAATTTGATATCTTCATTATACCTTTTAACTTTATGTGTGGGAATATGTGTAATGATTGTGTCCAATATTACTTTTATTGTTAGATTAATATATCGGCTTATCTACCACATAATGATAATCTTAGGAATTCCACCTTCCACATGCATGATGATGTGGACACGGAGAAATTTATGGCCAGCTATGTTTTTACAATATGACTACGTTCCTTAGATATTACTACTTGACCTATAGGAGGAATCCTGACTACATTTTATCCAGTGAGTAATCTTCCCAGGAATTGTGAATTGAGGCCAAGAAACAATATATGCTTGGGTAGCTTGACCAGTAATACATAAGTTTAGAAGCTTGAATATAGAAAGTGTATACATATGTGAGGTGTGGAGTATGTGTAAGTATATATTTACATATGTGTGTGTGTGTGTGTGTGTGTGTGTGTGTGTATAAAACTTTGTTGCCAGAAGAAACAGGAGACTCTTTTCCAAGTAGAGTGAATGAAATGGAGTTGATGAGCCAGAAGTTACAAACTAGAGTTTTTATATGGCCATTTAAACTGAGATCCTGGTATGTTTCTGAGTACAGCCCTATTCTTTTCCTTCTATTTTATGAATCATCCCTGTATCCTTAAAATGTACTCCAACTTTAGCTTGATCCAATTTGATTCTGTTTTTGCAAAGCAAACAGAATGTCCAGATAGCAAAGTCCTCTTTATACAGCAATCTAGGAATTAACAAACTTTTTACATAAATGTAGAAGTAATAAACATTTCAAAATTAGCAGACCACATCTTTTCTATGACAGATACTGAACGCTGACATTGTCACACAAATGTTAGCTATAGATTATACTTAAGTAAATGAGTATGGCTGTGTTACAATAAAACTTAATTTATGAATACTGACATTACTTTTACATAATTTTTATGTGTCACAAAATATTATTATTCTTTTGAGTTTTTTCTAATTATCAAAATGTGCAAATGGAAAACAAATAGAAAGTCATCAGACATGTGAACCATACAAAAATAGGTGGCATTTATGGAAAATACAGCTTCTCAAGATTGAGCCAAGAAGAAACAAAAACCCTTAACAGACCAATAATGAGTAATGAAATGTAAACAGTAATCAAACATCTCCCAACGAAAGAAGCCCAGGACAAGATGGATACATAGCTACATTTAACCAGAGATACAAACAAGAGCTTATACCAGCCTTACTGAAATTAAACAACAACAACAACAAAAATGAGAAGGGATGACTCTCTAACTCATTCTAAAAAAAGAAAGATCGCCCTGGTATGAAAATCAGTCAAGCACCAACCAAAAAAGAAAACTTTAGGCAGATATCACTGATGAACATAGATTAAAAATCCTCAACAAAATACTAGCAAACCAAATCCAGCAGCACATCAAAAAGATAATAAATACATCATGAACAAGTGGGTTTTATTCCAGGGCTGCATGGATGGTTCAACGAACACAAATCAATAAATGTCATTCACCACATAAACAGAGTTATAAACAAAAACCATAAGATTATCTCATTAGATGACTAAAAAGCATTTGATAAAATTCAATATCCATTCATGATAAAAACCCTCAACCATCTATTCATCAAAAGAACACACTTCAAAATAATAAGAGCCATACACCACAAACCCACAGCTAACCTTGTACTTAATGGGGAAAAGTTGAAAGCATTCCCCCTAAGAAGTGGAACAAGACAGAGATGTCCACTGTCACCATTCCTATTAAGCATTGTACTGGAGCAATCAGGCAAGAGAAAGAAATAAAATGCATTCAAATAGGAAAAGAGGAAGTCAATTATCTCTATTCACAGAGGTTGTGATTTTATACCTAGAAAACCCTAAAAACTCATCTTTCACTATCAATCTAATAAAAGGTCATCATAATTGGAATACAAATGCTACTATGGCACTAGTATAAGAAAGAAATTTTAAATAACACTTTTATCAATGTATTAATTTTTATTTCCAATTAGATAGAGATAAAATTTTTTTAATCATAGTTCTATGGTGTTACAGAAATAACACCATATATATAAACATCAAATATATTTAATGAAATATATATATAAACATCAAATATATTTAATGAAATATATATATAAACATCAAATATATTTAATGAAATATATATAAAAACATCAAATATATTTAATGAAATATATATAAACATCAAATATATTTAATGAAATATATATATAAACATCAAATATATTTAATGAAATAAATAGGCTATCAAAAATATTATATCAGGCAATAATGGTGTCAATGCAAACCCGTTAAGAATCACAGCAGTATTTGAAGTCGCTGTCTTTTAAATTCAGTTTAGTCCAAAAGGACATTTAGGAGGTCTAGAAAGAGATTAGGGCAATTATGTATGCCAAGTACATAAATGTCAACAGCAATTTAGAACAAGAGTGGATTGTGAGAATGTTTCCAGTTCAATATTTTACTCTGAAGGCAAATCATTGGTATGATCTTTTTGCAATAGGGAGCCCGCAGAAAATATACCGAGGAGATAAACAAATAAGCATACTCAATGGAAAGGTTTTAAAATAACGAGATTCCATTGGTTATTTGATTCACAGACAATTCCCATAGAGCTATAAGAATTCTGTGTTTCCCTAGAAAGTCACATATTTGATGAAGCTTTATTGTTTTCTGTGTCCTTAACAAATGACATTCAGTAATGTGGATTCCTCTTAGGTGTTCTGTAACTCTCTATCACTATATATGAATTTCATTTTGAAACTTAGGCAGGATATCTATTGGATACTGCTCTACACTTGACCACTATTTTCTAGGTATGGAATTTCCAAGATAAATACCACACACAAAAGTTGAAATTCAAGATCACTGATGGGAGGTACAATCATCATTATATTCTCAAAACCTACCAGTATGCTTTACAAATAGATAGTGTCTTGTTAATATCTGTTGAATTAATAGAGCTGTACTGGACAATATTCACTTGAGTTGTAAATGTATTTGAAAAGCCAGTTCAAAGTGTTATTGTAATGAAAGGCTGAGAATAGCTCTTTTGTGAAATTAATCTGTAAACAAAAATGAATAATTCAGGCAGCTATAAGTGTTTTATGAATAAAATATGCATTCCCACTTACCATTTCTTCTTTCTTTGTATTATCTATCTATCTATTTATCTATCTATCTTTCTGTCATCTATCTATTTACCTGTCTACCTACCTATTTATCATTATTTTCTTCTTCTTCTGTATATCTAGATCTTTAAAACCTAGTGCATTATATTAGATTTGAGGGAAAGTTAATGTCACCCACCTGGCATCTTTGTATACTTAAGATTCAACTATTCTTTCAACTGTCATAAGGGAAAAACTGCACACAAGACCTAATTCCATAGGTGATAACAATAGAATTACAACACAACAATCATTGTTGGAGGCTTAGCATTATCATATATTATTTGGTTGCAGCCCCTTCACTGGATTTTTTTAACAAAATATAATAAAATATATTTTAGTAACCAAATCTTAGGATAGTATACATTATAACTGAAATGGTATAGAAATTCACTTTTTCCTTAAAAAATCATAAATTATTTCATTTTTATTCTTATTTCTCTATAAGACTATCTTTAATGCATATTAGACAAATTAAATAAATTTTTATATTTTTAAGATTCTATATTTAAGCTTTTTGGTTAAAAGTTTAGAACAAATACAGTGGTTACCAACACAATGAAGTCAGATGTTGGGTGTTAGGTTGAGCGTTTATTGTTGCTTAGTGAGGGGCAATACCCAGGAACAGTTTTCTGTGATTTTTTTTTTAGTGAAAAATATTTATGTTTTCCTTGGGAACCTTAAAATAATATCTTATAAACCATGGAATGTCTGATTCTGATTGTAACTCTATTAATTACCTATTGCTGCTGTTACATTGTTGCTATAACAAATTTAATGCTTTAAAACCTCACAAATTTGTTATCTTACAATAAAAAAGGTCAGAAGTCCAAAATATGTCTCAATGGGCTTTAACCAAATTATTGGCAGGGTTACATTTATTCCAGAGGATCTAGGGGAGAATTCATTTCTTGCCCTTTCCAGCTTCCAGAGGCTACCCACATTTCTTTGTTCAGTCTGACCTCTGCTTCTGTCATCATATCTCCTTTTGTGACTCTGACCCTGCTTTTTCCATCTGTCATTTATAATTACCCTTGTGATCACATTGCACCCCACCCGCCCACCCCCAATAATCCAATTTAATCTCTCCATTGCAAGATCCTTACTTTTATCACATTTTGCCGTGTATGTTTATACACACACACACACTCACACCCCCACAAACACAGACACAGATACATAATTTATGTACAACTTGTACATTTTGTGTATATGTAAGTTTTAGGAATTAGAATGTGTGTATATAAGTTTCAGGAATTAGATTGTGTATATACAGATTTCAGGAATTAGAATGTTAGCCATTATTCTGCCTAACATAGGAACCTAATAAAAGGATTTTCAAATGTAATTTAGTTTTATCTCACTGTAGTATAGATTAATTTGGTAAGGTTTATTATTCAGAGAAAACAGGGTAAAATAGTACTAAGATTAGGTATATTTTTCAACCTGCCTATTGAGATATAGCTCCATGAAGTAAGAAATATTGATCTTTCCTTTTTTGTAATGTCTCTGCCAGGTTTTGGGATTCAGAATATACTTGGCTCTATAACAAGTTGAAAAGTGTACCCTCTTCCTCTATTTTCTGAAAGTGTATGTGTAACTTTGAGAAACCTTTATAAAAATTGTCAGGGAAACTAGTGTAACTGAAAGTTTCTTTGTGAGAAAGATTTTTATTGTAAGTTAAACTTTGCACTTTATTTATGATTATTCAGATTTTATTTTTTGAATTACATTTTGTACAGGAATTTTGTCTGTTTCATTAAAAGTGGCAAATGTATTGGCTAAAATTGTTTATAATATGTCATTCTTTTTATGTATTTAGGATCAGGAGTGTTTCTCCTCTTTCTTACCTGATATTAGAAGTTTTTTTGTTATATATATTTTCATTAAATAGTCTACCTAGGGGTTAATTGTATTTACTAATTGCTTCAATTTAATTTTTTTTGTTTCATTGATTTTCTCTATTATTGGTCCAATTTATATTCTATTTATTTCCAATATTTATTACATCCTGAATTTTACTTATTTTGGATTTTTTTCTAACTTAATAAAGAGAAAACTTCACTCATTGATTGTGGACCTCAATTCATTTATAATTATAAGCATTTTATCTATAAATTTCTGTATAAGCACTGTTTAGAAATCATAATTTTGATATATTTGTGTGTTTGCTATAAAACACTTTTTAATAAAACATAGTTATATTTTATAATTTCTGATGTTATTTCTTTTTTGATATATGAGTTATGCAGTAGTGTGTCATTTAATTTCTAATATCTGGCCCAAAATTTTTCTATTATCAGTTCTGGTTTAATTCTGCTGTGATTGGTAAACACAGTTTGTATGATTTTGATATTTGAAAGTTATTGATACCTTTTTAAGGACACAAAAATTGCTCTACCATGGTAAATGTTTCATGCACATTGAAAAAAATATGACATAGATTTTTCTATAAATATTAGTCAGGAAAAGGTGGTTGATAGTGTTGTCCAACTTTTCAATACTTTTACTCATTTTCTGACTAATTGTTAGGTCACTTTTTCTCCATGGAGTTTCAATTTCATTTATTAGATGCACACACATTTACGATTATTAAATTATCTCAATCAGTTTGTCACTCTCATTAGGAAATGCTTTTCTTTCTCCATGGTAATATTTCTTGTTCAGAATTCTACTTTATATTAATATAGTTGCCCTAGCTTTCTGCTGACTGATGCTTGCATGGTGTATGTTCTCCTATTTATTGACTTATAACCTATGTATGTCTTTATATTAAAGTCACTTTCTTGTAGATAGTATAGAGTTGGTTGTCACTTCTTTCTCTTGCATAATGTGTCAATCTCTCTTTTTAATTGAAGTAGTCAGACACTTTACATTTAATATAACGATATGATTGGGTTTAAATTCTTTATGTTGCCATTTGTTTTCTATTTGTACATTTTTGTTTCTTTTTCATTTTTTCTGATGTATTTTGAGTTTTATAAATGAGTTTATTGACTTACTGTTGTCATCTTCAATTAGATTGAATATTTTTAATGCCATCTTTGCTTAATAATATTATTTCTATTGGTTGCTCTTGGATTCACAACATAGAACTTTAACTTATTACTGTCCATCTTGAAGTACTATTATATCACACTACATATAACATAGAAACTTTGTCAAAGTATATATTGAATTCATCTGTTGTTTGTCTATTGTTCTCAAATAATTTACCTGTACTTTTTTGATAAAACATGAAATAAAGTATTAATATTTTTACTGTAAAGGCTCAGTTATGTTTAAATTAAAAATGTCAGAATAAAAGCATTTTTAGTTACCCACACGTTTACTATTTCTGGTCCTTTTTATTCCATTCTATAGATATAAGTTTCCATTTGATATTATTCTAACTAAAAAAGTTGTTTTAACATTTCTTGTAATACATACAGCCTGATGACAAATATCCCCAGGTTTTGTTTTTCTGAAAATGGATCTGCTTCACTTTGTGTAGGTTAGCAGTTTATTTTTTCTCTCAGTGTTTTAAGTATATCATTCCTTTGTATTCTAGCTTTCACAGGTTCTAATAAGAAATCTGATGTCATATTAATAATCTTTGATCCTCTTTACATCAGTAAGTCTTTTTGTGGCTGTTTTAAGATGTTTTTCTTAACATCCAAATTATCACTGATTTGGTGGAATTTATTTATAAAACATCTTAGTATGCAATTTTTTGTGCTTATTCTACTTGAAATACATTGAACCTCTTGGATTTCTTTGTTTATAGGTTTCATTCATGTTGGAAGGTTTTCAACTATCATTTCCTATTTTTCTATTTCTTCCCTCCTGAAACCACATTTACATGAAACTTAGACATTGGTCATTAAAACACTGAGGATGTTTTGTTTGTTTATTTGCTCTACTTTTAATTCTAGGCAATTTTTATTGCTAATTTTCAACTACACTATTTACTTATCATTGAAAAAAATTGTGTTTAATCTGTTGTTAATTACAACTGGAGACATTCTATTTCAAAGACTGTATTATCTCTAATATACACCAATTTTTATATGTTGCAGTCTTCTCCTTACTATTCTCTTGTTTTGCTTTACGTACTTTAACATGATTATAATAACTGCTTTAATGTATTTTACTGCTAATTCCATTACGTCTACTATATTGTTTGTTTGATTTCTTTGTTTGAATATACTTTTATTGATTTAGGGGGTAAAAGTATAATTTCGTTACATGGATTTATTGTGTAGTGGTAAAGTCTAGACTTGTAGAGTACCCAGCACCCAAATAGTAAACATTGCACCTGATAGGTAGTTTATCAGCACTCACTTCCCTTCCATCCTACCCCGTTTTTGGAGTCTCCAATATCTCTTATTCCCTTCTGTATGTCTATATGTATACATTGTTTTCCTCCCACTTATAAGTGAAAACATTAGTTATTTGATATTCTGTTTCTGTTTTCTTTTCAACATTAAAAATGAGCCAAAGTAACTCACCACATAACAGATCAAAAGACAAAAAGACATCATCATTTCAATAGATTCAAAAAAATTGTTAGACAAAATCCAGTAAACTTATGAAAACTTCTGGAATTCTAGGAATAGAGTTCCAATTTTTTCAAACTGATAAAAGGCATCTACAATAGAACCTATAGGTGACATATAGTGGATATTATATTTAATGGTGAAAGAAAGTATTCAGATCACATGTGTAAGTTCCTATTGAATTCTTCAGTCTTATGTCATCTAATCTCAGTTTATAAGTAGTTTGTTGATATCTTTACTGGGAATTTGACCGGGATTCTGCTCAATCTATAGATCATTAGAAATAACATTGGAAATAATTGTCATTTAACAATGAGTGTACTGTTCCTGAACAAGAGATGTTTCTGCATTTATTTATATTTATTGATCTCTATCCTTTTCAAGGTTTTCTCCAGCACATTTGTTGTTTTAATAAGAGGCAAATAATTATTTTTTATGATTTTTATATATGTATTTGTATGTGTGTGTGTGTGTGTGTATTCACATGTATACACAATTGTATTTAATCAGGGCATTAAAACATGCAAGGGGGATGGGGGCATGTTTTCCCAATTTTTTAAGAATTATAGATTCAGGGAGTACATGTGCAGGTTTGTAACATGAATATATCACATAATGTTAAAGTCTGGTCTTCTGGTGTACCTATATCACCCAAATAGTGAACATCGTACCCAATAGATGAATTTTCAACTATTCCACCCTCCTTACTTTTGAAATCCCTGGAGTTAATATTTGTAACTTTATGTCTATGTATGTCCATTGTTTAGGTCCCATTTACTTATAAGTAAGAACATCTGGTATTTGATTTTCTGAGTTATTTCACTTAGCATAACAGCCACCAGCTCTGTCCATGTTGCTGCAGAAGACAGGATGTAATTCTTCATTATGGCTGTGTAGTATTCCATAGTGTACATAATTATTCTTTATTATGACTGCTTAGTATTCCATGGTATATATGTATCACATTTCCTTAATCCAACGATCTGTTGATGGGCACATAGGTTGATTCCCTGACTTTCCTATTGTGAACAGTTCTGTGAGAAACACATGAGTACAAGTGTCTTTCTGATATAACATATGCATTGGGTTACAGTTTCCAGTTTTGACATATCTATTAATTTTATTATGTGCTAGAAATATTAATATTCTAACATCTGACAAAACAAAATTAAGTACTTGAATGCATTTATATAAAGGTAATTATTGACATAATGTATATAGACAGTTCCTTATAGTCCTTTGACTTATAATTTTTCCACTTTAAAATGGGACTCACCAGGTATTTAAATACATTTTTGACTCATTATACTTCAACTTAATGATGAATTTACTGGGACATACCCCCCCGTAATTCAAGGAGTGTCTGTATAGTGTAAAAAAGTGAAGACAAAATTAACATCTATCCAGAGGTAAATGATTGAATGCATTATGTCTGGTTTTTGTTTTATTTCCTTTAAAGAGTGTTTGGCATTGTTTAAGAAGGCAGGTAAAATTTTTGCAATCTACTCATCTGACAAACAGCTAATATCCAGAATCTACAGTGAACTCCAATAAATTTACAAGAAAAAAACAAACAACCCCATCAAAAAGTGGGCAAAGGATATGAACAGACACTTCTCAAAAGAAGACATTTATGCAGCCAAAAGACACATGAAACAATGCTCACCATCACTGGCCATCAGAGAAATGCAAATCAAAACCACAATGAGATACTATCTCACACCAGTTAGAATGGCGATCATTAAAAAGTCAGGAAACAACAGGTGCTGGAGAGGATGTGGAGAAATAGGGACACTTTTACACTGTTGGTGGGACTGTAAACTAGTTCAACTATTGTGGAAGTCAGTGTGGTGATTCCTCAGGGATCTAGAACTTGAAATACCATTTGACCCAGCCATCCCATTACTGGGTATATACCCAAAGGATTATAAATTATGCTGCTATAAAGACACATGCACACGTATGTTTACTGCGGCACTATTCACAATAGCAAAGACTTGGAACCAACCCAAATGTCCATCAATGATAGACTGGCTTAAGAAAATGTGGCACATATACACCATGGAATACTATGCAGCCATAAAAAATGATGAGTTCATGTCCTTTATAGGGACATGGATGAAATTGGAAACCATCATTCTAAGCAAACTATCACAAGGACAAAAAACCAAACACTGCATGTTCTCACTCATAGGTGGGAATTGAATAATGAGAATACATGGACACAGGAAGGGGAACATCACACACTGGGGCCAGTTGTGGGGTGGGGGGAGGGGGGAGGGATAGCATTAGGAGATATACCTAATGTTAAATGACGAGTTACTGGGTGCAGCACACCAACATGGCACATGTATACAAATGTAACAAAACTGCACGTTGTGCACATGTACCCTAAAACTTAAAGTATAATAAAAAAAAAGAAGGCAGGTAACTAAAATGAATTTTACTCTTTTAAAGAAGCTTGTTTTGAACTTTATCACAACAGTGAAGAGCAGCTTAATTGCTTGTGCTGATTTAGCGTCACAGCCAAGCTGTGGTTATGATGACTCTGTTGAATGCCCTGAATGATTAATGAGGATTTTCAAATTTGACTAGTCAGAACTCATATATATTCTCTTCCTTTGGAACACTGGAAACTGTTCAGCTCACATCTCCCTGGTCATTGTTTGCTCCACCACACAAAATTTCATGGTATACATGTATGTTATGGTATTCAGCAAAGACATAATAGTACTTGTTGAAAATTTCTGTACTCTGTTTCTGCATCTCAAACTCTGCCCTTCTACTTCCACCCATACCAGCTTCCCTGAAAGGTAATATGTATTACCTTGTCCAAACCACATTGTCATAGAGTGCCTGGGGTTTCTTTTTTTTACTGTAGAATTTTTTATTATTATTATTATACTTTAAGTTCTGGGGTACGTGTGCAGAACGTGCAGGTTTGTTACATAGGTATACATGTGCCATGGTGGTTTGCCGCACCCATCAACCCATCACCTATATTTGGTATTTCTCCTAATATTATCCCTCCCCTATCTCCCCACCCCGGACAGGCCCCGATGTGTGATGTTTCCCTCCCTATGTCCATGTGTTCTCATTCTTCAACTCCCACTTATGAGTGAAAACATGCCGTGTTTGGTTTTCTGTTCCTGTGATAGTTTGCTGAGAATGGTGGTTTCCAGCTTCATCCATGTCCCTGGGATTTCTATGTGTTGTATGTTTTTATATTTTGTTCTATAACCCATTTTTTTTTCTTTTGGCAAAAGCCAAATAGTTTTTGGTGTTTTATCATTTACTTAGTTTTCCCTTTCCTCAGAGATAATCACAGTATTGTGCTGTGTAGTCTCCAATGTCCAAAAATCTAAAACTATTTTATTTATTTTTCTTGCTGCCCCTTCTTCCACCTCCTCCTTTTCGAAAGAGACAAAATTGGTCCATACCATGAATGGTAAAAAGTTTTACTTGAATGATCTAAATATTTGAAAACTTGTTAGATTTGCTTTATAGGTAACGTATTGTAAATTTTCATAAATATTGTGGGTGCCTCTAAAAATAATCCAGTTTTTATTTTATAATACCAAATGATTTTTGAGAGCTAGAGACCAAATCAAGTTTTTATACTTTGTTGTAAATTATCAGTTTTCGAAAATCCTGTGAATTTTCTTTTATTACTGAGAGTGGAGTTCAAAATTTCCCACCAAGACTATAGATTTCTATGTATTTTTCAATTTTGATTTATGCTTTCGAAGTCGTACATACAAATTTATAATTATTATTTCATGGTAGTCAATTGAACATTTTATCATTATAAAGTATTCTTCATCTAGAAATGCCTCTTTACTACTCATTGAAAATTTAATTTCTGTTATTATATAATATTATAAAAAGTTATTTTTTCTTTTCACATATGTATGGTAATTTTTTATAATCTTCAGATATTTTCTTATATATATGATAAATTTTATATTATTACTACATTTATATTAATGTATCTATAATCTTCAGTTGACTTTTGCTTCAGTGATTTTTCATCACATTTTTATAAGTTTTAATTGTAAGTTCATCTTCAAGTGGACCTTCTTATGGGTGATTCCATCAATAGACTGGCCTACACCACGTTTCTACCTTCTTGGAGTTAGTGTGCTTCTTTTTGTCAGCTAATAGTATAACTTAGGACCAGTACTTTTCCTAAAATGTTAGTTTAATTTTAAATTTGAATTCCAATTCCAATTTAGATATGCCTTCAAAGTAATCATAGTTATAAATTCCATTGATTCTTTATTCTTTTTCTTTCATTTATTTTTCCCCCCACATTTATTGTCTAGGCAGGGCAATCAAAATTTTATGTGTTCTTTCCTTTTCATGGATTAGATTTATTTTATAGTTGCTTGTTTCATAACTGTATATCCTATCAAGGATTTCAGACTATTGTGAGTATCTCAGCAACAGCTCTGACCTCATGAAGGCCAAAGTCTAGACACTTGTCTCTGTATGTGTTAAACTCAATTGTTCTTCTTCAATTTCCTTGTTCCTTATTGTACCTATAAATTTCAACCTCTTCACTGTGAGCTCAGCTATGAATTTAAAGGTATTGCTTGCTACTATATTCAAAAGGTTTCTATAATACAAGTTACCATTCAAAATATGAAAATAGTTTATATTTTAATACATTTGTTTAGAACACATTAAACAGTAATAAATTGTATTTATCTGCTATAATTAGGAAGATCAAATATGATTACACATGCATTTTACAGAATCAATTTACCTTCTTTTCTATGACCATTAATAGCTTTTGTATTTTTCACATAAGGTTATTTAGCTAAAAATGTTTAAGTTCCATCTTTTAGGTGGAATTCAGAGACTATATTTTAATATGAGAATGCCCATATTTAAAATAAGATTTTAATACTTTCTAATTATCTGTCCTTGGGGAATTAATTCTTTAAATCTTGGTTCCTCATATATAAAATATAAAGTAAATCCTCTGTTTTTCACTATTGTTACGAAAAATGAATGAGAATTTGCATTTAAAGTAACTAGCAGAGTACTTAAATAATGTATTATTGGATATACATTCCACCCCTTCCCTGGGGGACAGGGTTTTATACAGTAACAAGTGCTTTGAAGCTAACCCCTTCAACTTCACAAGTGGAACCTGGAGTTGAGATTATGAGAGTATTAGTGAAGATAACTGACTGGAATATAACTGTGTTTTTCATTACATATGCATCATTAAAAATCAATTTATTCTTGCACCAATCTCATCTTAACTCCATTAATTCTCATGTTTAACATTTTAGGCATAGATGCATGGTAAGTATTCAATTTAGTATATTTAGGACAATGAAAATAACATTGTAAATCAATTTTGGGTTTCTATATAAAAATGATTATAAGGGCAAAACCTTTCCATTCATCTTAAAGGCTATTAAATGTACAGCCTATATTTGTTCCCATAATGATAAATATTAACTTTTCCAAGTTATTTGTCCAAAGAGTGCAGAAAAAGCACCATGATATTCAAGTATTTTATTGATCTGACATGTAAGAATTTCTATATGAGTATATATATAGTGTTATTTAAAGTGAGTAGACGTCTGGGCACGAATCCTGGGACTTTGGGAGGCCAAGGCGGGAGGATTGCTTGAGGTCAGGAGTTCAAGACTAGCCTGACCAACATGGTGAAATCCCATCTCTACTGAAAATACAAAAAAACTGTCTGGGTGTGGTGGTGTGCACCTGTAATCCCAGCTACTTGGGAGATTAAGGCAGGAGAATCGCTTGGACCCAGGATGTGAAAGTTGTTGTGAGCTGAGATTGTGCCATTGCATTGCAGCATGGGCAACAGAGTGAAACTCTGTCTCAAAAAAAAAAAAAAAAAAAGAAAAAAAAAAAGGAGAAGTGAAGAAGCTCAAATTGAAGCTTCCTGTTCTTCCATAAGGTCTGTGGTAAATCACAAAAGCCTCCTTTACATCCCAGAGGTATAGCAATAAAACTCACTATCCAAAATATACTAATTTTCTTGTTGCATAATTCCTGCCACTAACAAATGCAGGTTTTTAGAATGAAATAAACTGTTAGAATGTACACTATTTTATTATAAATATTATAATGTGATCAATACTAATATAATTACTCTCTCTACCAGATGTTCTCTCTCTATTTTTGCATTTGTAAGAGTGGAAACATTTTCTGTTATTCTTTATGTATTTATTATATATATATTCATACCAAGCTAAATCCTATATTTTATATGCAAATCAGTAAGATTTTCTAATACAATACTTACCCAATCCTTTGCTTAATCCTTAAAACTACTTTGATTTTTCATCCTTTCTCATTAAAATCCATGAATGGAAAATCTTTTCAGCAACTTCCACTGTTAACGCATTTGTCTGTGAATATAACCTAGACACAAGGTATGAAAAATAAATACATGAACATTCCAAGTGTACATTGTGCAAAAATAACAAACTGATAGTCTAAATATGGAAGATACACAATATGTATTGAAAGGTAAAATAAAAGTACCATCTTGGTCACAAAACAGATACCTATTACAATATAAACTTTATTTTTACTGAAATACTCAAGGATGTCTAAACCTAGTCATGTGAAAGCACTAGGTGCACACAATGTAAAGAATTATCACAGCTTGCAATTATCAGTATAAGAAGATTAAATAGCTCAGTTCCTTTCTTCTTTTTTCATAAGCTGAGTTTATCTTCCTTCACAGAATTATCACAGAACAGTACTGACAAACTTCAAAAACAATTGTAGCTAGGTTTTGGATTTTCATTTTTAAGCATTATTTTACAAAATTATGATGACAGTTGCCCCTGCCAAATATAGTATGAAAATTCAGGATCTAGTTGAGTTAGGCTTGAATAAAACATGGATCAATGTGCCATTCATTGTTCTGTTACTAAAAGTAAATTTGGGAAGAAATGAAAAAGCCATTCACAATTTAGCAAGTTAAACAATTTCAGTTGATACAATACACTAAATATTACAGAAAAAAATAATGCTTTTTGTCACCTCCCATGTGGGGGGGACAATTGTTCTTGCTTCCCACCTCATCTCACTGGTGTGTATTATCTTACTCCAATATATCCATACACCACTGTCAGATGATCTTCTTAAACAATTGCATTGATTATTTCATATCTCTGATCAAATACTTCTATGGGTTACCAAAAGCCTACAAAGAAAAAAAATTCATTTGCATGAAATTGAATGCTATCTTTCATTTGGTCTGGGCTTCTAGTCTTACCATTCACTCTCTGTCTAAATTGGCCTTTTTCTCCAGGGAAACTGACAGTCACTGTTTCCTCAATGCTCATTCTCATCTTTCTAATACCATGTATTTTGTCTTATTTTAAAACTTCTATTAATATTCAATCTCACAAGAGTAACTTACAGTCATTCAAATTAGGAAACTAATGTAAATATATATTTTATAAAAGTTAAAAATCTCACATTTTCTTTTTAAATTGATTATAATAATCTGGTCTGACTCCTTCACATTTTTCTATATACTCACAAAAACACCGTATCCTCTAAATAATGTTACTTATTATTACTGAATTTTTGGTCATATGCCTTGCAAATACGTTTTACCAATCTCTCTTATTAAATATGTGTGTGTTTGTGTGAGTGAACACTACAAACACACAAAACACACACACATTTATTGTTTACTATTATTTTTATCACCCAGTTTTAATACATTTTCTCTGTATTAATTTTTGTTATATTTTTCTCTACAATTTCTTCACTCTCCTCATTTATACATTTATTCTCCTTTATAGATTTATTTTTAAGTTTTGAGTATAAAGCTTTAGTTAATCTGTTGTGTGTGTGTGTGATGAATAATATAAGAGCCTAACTTGGTTTTCTTTGAGATAGTTAACCAACTGAGGCAGCAGCATTTATTCAATAGATTAACATGTTTTTTTTTTATTTGAACAGCCAAGTTGTCATTTTTTGTTAATTTATTCAAATCTTAACCAATTTTAAAGCAACATATATTACCTACTCTGTAAATCTGTCCTTATTACTCTAGCCAGAAATAATGACTCAATTAATTAAATCACATTTAATAAATTTTATATTATTTGATGTTTCAAGCAGTGATGCTTCATCCTTCCAAATAGCATGTAACACAATCTTTGGGATCTTACTCCATCAATTAACCATCTTTCACATTTATCTTTAATCTTCTTCTCCCTCATCCCCCGCATTGTATTCTCATGTTCAAATTTCTTCAAACAAAATAATAGAAAATAAATTTTATTTAAAATTTCAATCACCTTCAATTTTTAAGTTCAATCTCCCGATAGTCAACCATCCATCACCATGAATCAAAGATCTGCATTTACAATCTCCTAAGTAATTTCATTTTTTCGCCTACTGATGTGTCACCTTCTCTCCTGTCACTCAGGTAACGGGTTTTTTGTTGAGGTGATAAATATCCTTTCTTATTACTTACCAAATGATTTGAAATCAACAAGTCTATTTTAGTCCCTTTTTACTGCAAATCTAGAACAGTGAGTTCTATACAGAGTAGTCAATACCTATATATTGAATGAATAAATTAACTGCCACATTTAACAGTCATTTTATAAATCAATTTTTACATTAATTCTTTCTTCCTCCATACCATTGCACATTTTGTTTTGTTTTAAACTTTGCTTTTTTGATTTCTGGTCCTATCTCTTTGTCTTTATTTATCAGATGTTCTTTCAGCCATTCTTTTGATTTGGCCTTCACTGGAGCTCTGCTCTTTTTTCTCCTCTTTAAAGTCTTGTTGCTCTTCATATTTTATTCTACTTTTTGGGAAGGTCTATTAAGTGCTTAAGAACAAACTAGCACAATGTCACATTTTCCACATTCAGCAGTACAAGCACATCACAATCCAGTCTAGATTTAAAGGGAAAAATAATAGACTTCACTTCTAGACAGAAGAAGTATACAGACAAGCATATGAGGAATTTTGGGTGGTCATTTTCACATGAAATTAACTATTGTCTTCAATCTTCAGCATTCCTCACCCTTCTTTGTGCAAAATAAACCAACTCTTTCCCCGAATTTGTCATATCCAATTACAATATTGATCTGAAGTCCAGAATTGTATCAACTAAATGAAAATAATGGATGAAGATCCCTGGGCTCAGTTACCCAGTAGAGCTGGAGAATAATTTTAGATTTCCACACATTCCATTTATTCTCCATGCAATGATTTTTTAAAGACATTTAATATAATTTAGGCTCTATTATATTTGTTTTACTCTTAAGACATCATCTTAAAACATAGAAAAAAATGTTCTCAGTAAGATATGACTACGGTGGGGCCATTCCACAATCTTGATTTGGATATTTTCTTTTCTGGTTAATCTAGGAAAATATTAGATTCAAATGCAGTGATAAGGTATTGGTCTATATTGAACATTTAGTTAAATAAACAAATCACTAGGCTCTTTTTCATGCCTTCTTCATTAACTTCTTAGGAATTCAGTTGTTCAAAATAGAAAACTGAATACTTCTTTTATCAAAATAGCTATTATGACAAGAAGGATGGGCACAAATAGTATAAACATGAATATAAGTATGTACTCTATAGAAGTGAGGTCTGCTACTTAGAGAAGAAAGCTCGGATGTGGAAGACATGCACATTTATATATTCCAATAGTCATTAAAGAATATCCTGTTTGTTTCAACTTGAACATCACAGTGCATATTACTGTGTCTGGAATTTATTCCTTCTGGTGGGTTCTTGGTCTCACTAACTTCAAGAATGAAGCCACGAAGGCTCACGGTGAGTGTTACAGTTCTTAAAGATGGTGTGTCTGGAGTTTGCTCCTTCAGATGTGTCCAGCGTTTCTTCCTTCCGGTGGGTTCATGGTCTTGCTGACTTCAGGAGTGAAGCTGCAGACCTTCGCGGTGAGTGTTACAGCTCTTAAACGTGGTGCATCCAGAATTGTTTGTTCCTCTGGTGGGTTTGTGGTCTCGCTGACTTCAGGAAGGAAGCTGCAGACCCTCACAGTGAGTGTTACAGCTCATAAAGGCAGTGCAGACCCAAAGAGTGAGAAGCAGCAAGATTTATTGGGAAGAGAGAAAGAACAAAGCTTACACAGCATGGAAGGGGACCCGAGCAGGTTGCCGCTGCTGGCTAGGGTGGCCAGCTTTTATTCCCTTATTTGGTCCTGCCATGTCATGATGATTGGTCCATTTTACAGAATGCTGATTGGTCCGTTTTACAGAGTGCTGATTGGTGCATTTACAAACCTTTAGCTAGACATAGAGCACTGATTGGTGCGTTTTTACAGATTGCTGATTGGTGCATTTACAAACCTTTAGCTAGAAACAGAGTGCTGATTGGTGTGTTTTTACAGAGTGCAGATTGGTGGGTTTTTACAGATTGCTGATTGGTGCATTTACAAACCTTTAGCTAGACACAGAGTGCTGATTGGTGTGTTTTTACAGAGTGCTGATTGGTGCATTTACAATCCTCTAGCAAGACAGAAAAGTTCTCCAAGTCCTCACTGGACCCAGGAAGTCCAGCTGGCTTCACCTCTCATTACCAAGTTTAATTTTCATACCTACTCTTTATAATTTATTATATTTAGTAATCTTAAATAGAATAAATGAAATTTATATGGCTTTCTAAAAACACTTTATAACCTTTAATAAAATTTGACTAAAATAATAACAATATTTGTACCTAAAATAGAGGCCACCAACACATCTCTCTTAAAAAATAATGGCTATTTATCATAAATTTATCTGTTTGTTGACAGTGTTTTGGGATTCTATTAAATATCTTGTTAAAACCAAAATACATTGTGTATATTAATTTCACACGAATTCACTTTAAGCCTTTATCCTATCATTATTACTTTTTTAAGGTTAACCAAGTGAAGCAGTGGGAGTCAAGAAGGAACAAAGAAATTTACAAGGTTTTGATCAAATAGTTGTAAATATTACTGCACTCAAACCAGCCTATGCAATTATTACTAATAAACAGATGTATTAATGTTTATAACTTCTTCATCAGTTTTGTTAAATAATTGTTAATGGACTTATGTCTTGTCTGAAGTTTTCTTTATTTGCTAATCATTAAACTTTCCTTTCCAAAACATATTGTATCAATGTAGTAATCTACTTAAGAATTATAACCAATTACAAGCTAAAGAGTCCTAAATCAAATTAATTTTGTTTCTTTCATCTACTATTAATGATAGCATATGGTTATGTCTTAAATAGAGTGATTGAGTCTATCTGTAACATATGTCTATATATTATAATCCATAGTAATTTAAGAGTTATCTAAGTCTCTAATCCATAACTGTATTACTCAGGGTTCTCTAGAGAGGCATAACTAATAGGATATATTTTTATATGAAGTGGAATTTATTAGGAGAATTGACTCACATGATCACAAGATAAAGTCCCACTATAGGCCATCCACAAACTGAGGAGCAAAGAAGCCAGTCCGAGTCCCCAAACCTTAAAAGTAGGGAAGCCAACAGTGCAGTCTGTGGCCAAAGGCCCGAGAGCCCCTGGCAAACCACTGGTGTAAGCCCAAGAGTCCAAAAGCTGAAGAACTTGGAGTTTGATGTTCAACAGCAGGACACATCCAGCACAGGAGAAAAATGAAGGCAGTAAGACTCAGCAGCTCTGCTCATTCTACCTTCTTCTGTCTGCTTTTTTGAGTCACGCTAGCAGCAGCATAGATGATGTGCACCCATGGTGTGGGTGGGTCTTCCTGAGAATGTGTCTTCCTCTCCCAGGCCGCTGACTGAAATGTTAATCTCTTCTGGCAACACCATGAAACTCCCAGATATGCCCAGAAACAATACTCTGCACCCTTCAGTCCAATCAAGATGACACTTAATATTAAACATCACAACCTCCCCATATGTGACTCAGGCTACATATAAAACAGTGATGAGTAGCAGCAAGTTATTTTGACTAAATCTACCATTTAATGTTTATATGCAAGTACACTTCAAAACCATTGACTTTTTTTAGCTCACAGGTATAAAAACAAACATAAATAAAGATAATAAATTGGGTTGTAGTGTTCATTTTATATTCTGGATAGAAGTTCTGATCAGATAATATGGTTTAAAAATATTTTCTTCCACTCTGTAAATCAAGTTTTAGTTTTTAATTTTTATTTATTTATTTTTATTTATATTTATTTACTTATTTTTGAGATGGAGTCTCACTCTATTGCCCAGGCTGGAGTGCAAAGGCACTATCTCAGCTAACTATAACCTCTGCCTCCTGGGTTCAAGCCATTCTCCTGCCTCAGCCTCCCAAGTATTTGGGATTACAGGTGTGCACCACCACACCCAGCTAATGCTTTACTTTTTAAATGGTGCCCCTTGAAGCACAAACATTTTAAATTTAAGTATAATATATCTCTATTTTTCCTTTTGTTCTTATGCATTTGATGTACTACCTAAGAAACCATTATCAAACCAAAGGTCACAAAGATTTGTTTTTTTCTGGTAGTTTTACAGTTTTATCACTTATATTAAGATCTTTAATCCATTTTCTATTAATTTTTGCATATATCATGCATCAGGAGCCCAGCTTTGTTCTTTCTCACAGTTACCCTATCACCATTTATTGAAAAACATATTGTTCATTGAGTAGTCTTGGCATCATTGAAAATTAATTTACTGTAAAAGAGAAGGTATATTTCTAGATTTTCAATATTGTTCTATTAACTTATATAGTAAGGAAACAGTATATATATACACATATATGTATAAACATGTATATGTTTATATGTACATATATAGGTATAAACATATATATGTATATATATAATCTATACACATATGTATATACATATATGTGTATATATACATATACACATATATATTTGTGTATATATTATGTATACATATATATGTGTGTATATATATATATGGCATCAACATGCCTATACTTATGCCAGGATCACACTGTCCTTACTCCTGTAGCTTTGTAATAAATTTTGAAATTGGAAAGTATGATCCCTCTAACCTAAGTTCTTAAGACTAAATAATTTGAAAGTAAACTGTTTTATAAACTGAGTTGATCCAAAACTGAGTACATTTGAAGTTTACATTTGAATTTACGAGCACATAAATTTTGTACTCATTTTAAACTGCGTACAAAATTCAGCAAGGAGTTGAAGCAAAGCTCAAAAATCAGCCAACTATCAACTTCTTATGTCCAGAAGAAATTAGCCTAAAAATATTACTGAATTACAGAAATTGAGAATGAACTAATTTTGTGGTCTTCTATGCAGATACTGTTCAATAAATGATTATATGAAAATGAGTAACATTTTAAAAATTTAAGCACATATTAAATCATAGGAAACTGATAATTTCTCTAATGTAACATAAATGAGATAAGAACTTGGAAAACAGGCAGAGGTGGATGTCAATGATTATTTCCCAAGGGAATGAATTAGGAAATCCAAGAAAAAAGTAAAATGCCAATAACAGCAAATGCTTTTTTCAGATAGGTTCGCTTTTTATGAAATGAACAACATAGTGTTGCCTTACTCCTGTGTGGTCATTGCCACCACGCAATCTCACATTTCCATCATATTCGCTGTTGAACTTGGCCTGCACTTGAAATCTGCTCTCTCCTGCCTCAACATTTCTCCCCTTCCTTTACCCAATTTATGCATTAAAAATATTAATCCAGAATCTGAATGGAAAATAATTTGCAATTGGTAGCCTTTGACAAATCACTAATGGCTGGCTAGAAAACCCAGCTGGGAACAATTTCAGAGATAAAGCAGGAAAAAAAATGTTGATAAAGTTGACAAGATATGTGTCTTTATATTTAATTCCTGGTATAGTTTTACCTAACTTGTTAATGTGCCCATTTTCTACCAGTGGACTACATGTCCATTCGTATTAACAAGCACCAGTCTTGCTGCTCACCAGTTACTGGTCTTGGAATCTTAAAAATTTAAGATGAATAAAATTCTTGTAGATGGATAAGATGAAGGTAGAGATGGCTGCCTTAGGGTTTCCAGCTCTGACGGTACTCAGGCCAGGCTTAAATGCAGATTTGATCAAGAAATTAAAATAACCTAGAGTAGGCAGAGGAAGTTTCAGTGAGAAAAGTTTATTCCATATTTTATTGACTTAATAAATTAAAATCAGTAGTTGTAATGTTTTCTTGATAATTAAAGAATCTAGCAACCAGTCTGAAAAAGAAATAAATTTTAATTGGCTTGTTTATAAAATATAGTTGAATGATTTTGGATAAGCAAAATGTGAAGAAAAATAAAATGACTTACCTTTCAAACCTCCACAGTGGCATAAGAAATAATAGATATGCAAAGTGCAATCTGATTAGAAAGTGCATTTGGAATAATTAAACTGAGAGATGGTAGCAGATAGTATGAATTACTTACTGGTTTAACTTTATTAAAAAAATAGAGCCTGAAACACAATCTTTCTTGACTATTGAAACTACAGTTACTTAGACCAAAATCAGTAAAATGAAAATAAGTAAGTGCATTTCTTCTCTGGGAAATTTGGGCACGCACACATTTCTGTCTGGGAAAGATAGTCCACAGTGTTAATCAGAATTTGACTCCACAAATAATTGTAGAGTCTGGCTCTACAGGTGATAAAATTTGTTGCACTATTTTAGACATCTTCCCTTATATAATATATGGATGTTTTATTGCCTCAATCTCTGTTAACTCTAAAAAAGAGGGAAAAAGGTTGCCAATTGTCACATGGCTATTCTATGATTAATTTCTACTAAATTTTTACTAGAACTACCATCAGCATTCAAATATTTCTTTTCCAAAGATTGTTTTAGAATAATAATATTGTTTATTCTATCAAAGGCAATTATTTTTTCATCTAATCACATTTATATAGAATATGTTTCATTATCTCTACTTTTATTTTCTGTTTTGTTTTGTTTCCCAAATAGAATCTGAATGGGTCTTTTAGTAAAAAAGTTTTTAAGATTGTTTTCTTGGAGTAAAATCACATGAAAGAATGAACTTTTCCTGTATTTGGAATAGCATACAGGGCTTTAGGATGGCAAAGGTCAGTGTTTTCTCTCTTGAATGAGACCACCTATACTTTAAGGTTAATTACTTTGTGACAACAGGTACTATACTCTTTACAAGATAACAGCCATAAAATTGAAAAATAAGCCAGAAAGTCTCTCAGTTCATCAGCCTGAAAATGCTGTAGTCTTTGGTATGTGTCATCTATTATTGACACATTGTCTAATATCTTTGATTTAGACCTTCCAAAAGTAATAATTACATATCTGAAAGGATTAATCTGTCTCTTTGCCTTATATGTACAGTGCTAAAAATCACAAATCTCTGACTTTTCTCTGCCTTGACCTATCTTTCTGACAGAGTACACATTACATATTTCACTTTTTATTCAATCAATTACAGTACCAAATCTTCCACAAATTTTAAGGCATTTTATGCCTATTGGAAAACTAGAATATATATGTGTAGAAAGTCATCATGAGTATTACCAAAGTTTAGATCTAGATACGTAACAACATTTTATTATGTTTGAGGGCTATATTTCTTTATAACATGGAGGAAGAATATATTTGGCTATCAAGGCTCCAAATAACTCACTTTAAAAATTTTTAAAATATATTTTAACTAAGAAATGAAGGCTCAAACATGATGAAGTTTGCAAACATAAATTAGGTACACTCAATCTCACTGATTTCTTTCAGTAATCAAAACCTTTAAAAACTTCTAAGTGATATAAGTTTCTCAGGTTAAAAGTAAAACTATAGGCAATGTGGAGAAAATATGCACTCACTCTTATTAAAATTTTCTTATTAAAATAAATAGCAGGTTAATAAAACAAAGCTGTTATTCTCTTCATGGTTACTTATATGCTATGCAACAGAAGTTCTCTGCACAATTACCACTAAAGAAAAGAGGAGAAAAGCAGGAAAAAAACAACCTAAATGTATTTCCCCTGCACATCAGCAAATAATGATGTTTTACCATGAGGTAGGTTAATTGGTGACATTTATTCATACACAAGTTTGCATTTAATGCTTTCTTTATTTTTCTAAAACAATTTCTGCTGAAACATAATAGAGAATCAACACACTATTTTCATTCTCTTTACATTCGGATTCTAAACTATGTATGTAGATTTCCACATGTGGCTGATTTCATTTAGATATATTTTTTAATTATTAAGAATAAAATCAACATTGAATCTTTTTGAAACAAAGTCAGTTACCAAATTATTTTATCTTACTTTTCAGTAGAAAGTTGTTGTTAACATGTTGGATGATGTATAAAGACTTTTCAAAGGAATTGTGGGTAGTGAGAGATGTTTATATTGCTTCACGATGAATAAAAATCTGTCTTTTGTATTAGAACATTAGAATAGAAAGTGGAGAAGACTTGTTAATACATAAATGATAAATGTGGCTTACATGGGACTCTTTCATTTTCAAGTTGCATAAAAACAATCACATTAAATGAAACAAAAGAAATTAATTAATTGAAAGCTTCATAAAACAGCAGAAATATTGGTTTTCACACCTTTCAGAAAAGATGATATGGAGGGCAACTAATCTTATTGGCCTGTGTTGGATCAGGCAATCAACACTGAGCCAGTCATTGTGACTATGGACACGGAATGTTCTGACTGGCCAGACCTAAATCAGGAACAAGTGGCAAGGGATAGCATAGGCTACGCGCTGGGGAGGGGTGATTTTCAAAAAGACAGATGCCCTCTACTGCATAAACAATTATTTACGGACTCTGGATAAAAACAGAGAATGAGAGAAAGAGAGAGATTAATGAAGCATAATCGTTGTCCTCTATGCATATTCAAAATGGAAACACAGCAGTGTAAATGCATAACTAAAAATACAATAAAAACTTTTATGCCTGACATAATATTAGTCATGAAATCACTGGAAAATAGCAGAGTCAAGGACTTTGAATGATAGATCATTCAAATATAAGAGAAATGGCATTACAATATAGAGAAATCCTTTTTAAGGTGATTAATTCATCCTCCCTGAAAAGCTTATAATTTACTTTTATATGCATAATAAGCACTAAACAGTGATGAGGATCTAAAGAACACAAGCTGAAAAGAGAGAGAATTATAGTATCAAATATGAAGATAAAAGACAACTTATTGTTGTGACGCTAAATGGGAAAATATTGTACAAAATTCATAGTACAGGATGCAATTTGTAAATAAAATCACACTTAAAGTAAAATATGAGCAATTGTAAATGCAAAATACAAACTAAAATAAGGTATACAAACAAACACATATGGCCCAAAATACGGCAGATGGGAGGAAGGACACAGTAAAGTAAACAGAAGTATTGGCAGAACAAACTACACAAGGACAGGTGGAGGCACTGAGAACCAGATCAGAAGCCATCCCTTCAGCAACTCAAGGAGAGGGCCTCACCATCCCCAGTTTAACAGCCACAACACAACTCAAGATTATTTTCAGACAGTATATGTAAGCACGGATAGATTTTTATGTACGCATTTTATTCCAAAATTTTGCTTTGCTATTTTCAATAAATATTTGATATATTTAAGAAGTCGTGGGTTAAGGAACTCTACAGCTTTTTTTAGGTACATATTATTTTATTACAGTAGAAATTTTGTGCCAATATTATGTACAATTAGATTTAAAAACTCCTTTCATAAAGGTGTATCTTAATTTTGTTTATTTTTCTTCAGGTGTACTGACAGAAGCCTAAAGTAAGGCGATTGGAAATGAGGCATTTTGAAAGTGTAGGAATTGAATCTAGCCAGGAGAGGGTAAAATGCTGTACTTTGTACAGTGATAGTTTTTCTTTAAGCATACACAATGTAGTTTTTCTTGTCTTGTAAATTACTACTACCAACCCTCACCATGAGTGCTCGATAATCTATTTGTTGTTGATGTTGCTGCTGATGTTGTTTTAGAATAAGAATAACAGGAAAGGAAAACTAGAAATTTTTCTTTAAAGCCACCTGTTACAAGGGGTGAGATGGCAAAGAAGGGAATGATGCTTCCCTGAGTACACATGTTGGTATTTCTTAAAATTTACTTAACTGTATTGAGGTATTCCTTATATACAATATAATGCACAGCTATTGAGTGACAGGACAATATTTTTTGATAAACATATGCAATCACGGAACAATCTTCCATTGAAGAAAGATGTATAACAATACCATGGTGCCAAAACCTTCCCTCTTCTCCAAGTAACCACTGATCTGATTTTTATTCATATAATTTTTTCTAAAATTGTATGTAAATGAAATCACAAAACATACATATGCTTTTATATGTATGTTCTTGCTTCTGGCCTCTCTTGCTTAATGTACATATTTTAAAATTCATCCATGTTGTTGTACTTATTTTTAGTTTATCATTTTTTCTGAATAGTATTCAACTATATGAATATAACAAAGCTTTTTTATTGTAATCCTATTGATATTTTTTTCAGTTTCATACTCTTTTGATTAGAGCTGCTATAAACATTCTTGTACAATTTTTGGTTTTGGTTTTGTTGTTATTGTTAACATGTCTTTATTTTGTTTAATATTTTGTTTAATATTTAACATTTTGTTTAAACTTGGAATGAAATTGCTACTTTTAGTTACTGATCCAATATAAAGGATCAAATGAGTAGATAGTCAATCAAATTTCAGTAAATCAGAAATGTTGTCTATTATCTAGCTTTGCTAATCATTTCAAAGATGCAGGCAAATCTGTAGGAAAGGGCTTAATACATCAATGGCAGCTCTCTGAGACATTTCTTACTACAATGGACATGTAATCTCCACCCCAGAAAACAGACAAGTTATAGTGACTCTAGTTATGGATACTGTACTGTGTACTTGAAAATTCCTGACAGAGTTAGCAAAGTTCTAAAATGTTCTCTCCGTAAAAAAAATAAGTATGTGAGGTGATGGCTATGTGAATTAGCTTTATTTAATCATTCCACAATTTACACATACCAAAACATCATATTACGGACTATAAATACATACAACTTTTGTTTGTCAATTATATCTTTATAAAACCAAAAAAACATGCTTAAAACAGGGACAAAAATGTAGATGAGGACTCCAAGTGAGATTTGCAGATTCACCTCACTCAAGTAGGAGAGATTTTACTTTTTGAAACATCTCTATTTTATACCTTGGCTTACATGACGTTTTCAGGATGTCATGCCTTCAAAACTCCATAGATTCTGGGCATATTTACAAGTCCTCTTTAAACAAGAATACTCTATTAAGCACAATGTATGGGAGATCAAGACCATCCAGGCTAACACGGTGAAACCCCGTCTCTACTAAAAATACAAACAATTAGCAGGGTGTGGTGGCGGGTGCCTGTGGTCCCAGCTACTCGGGAGGCTGAGGCAGGAAAATGGCGTGAATCCAGGAGGCGGAGCTTCAGTGAGCCGAAATCCGCCACTGCACTCCAGCCTGGGCTACAGAGCGAGACTCTGTCTCAAAAAAAAAAAAAAAAAAGAACAATGTATGGATAAGGAGCATACACCTAGCAAAAATTCACATAAATAAAGCCATGTGCTACAGGTATCATAATTTAGACAAGATCGTTTTTCTTTTCTTCTTATCCGGGAGGCATTCCCTCAGCTGCTTTATCTCCTTCTTCGCTAGTTGGCTACACGTTTAAGTGTATATGAGAAACTGCTGAAATGTTTATTTACTGAAGCGGTCGGACAATTTTATTTATCCACCTGCAATAAGTGATGGTTCCCATTGTTCCGCATCCTCACAAACAGCATTGTCAGTCTTCTTAAATTTTAGCTATTCCAGTAAACGTGTGGTGTGTCTCACTTTGGTTTTAATTTGCATTTCCCACTGACTGGCGATGCTCAGTACCTTTCTACATGATTATTGGCTATTCCTAAATCTTTTGTTGAAAAGTATCTGTTCAAGTCTCTTGCTCATTTTTATTGTACTTCTCTATTTTTTAAAATCTATTTGTAGAAGTCCTTTATATACTCTAGATGCTGATGCATCACTGAGCGTAAATATACATACAAACATACATAAACTTATATTAATAATTTGAAAAACTCCATTTATCTATTTTTTTATGATTAGTGCTTTATTGTGTCTTAGGAATTTTTTGCTGTCTCAATTCTACAAATATATTATCCTGTGTCTCTTTCCGGAAACTTTATTGTTTAGCTTATATATGTGTAAGTATGTTTTATTTCAAATGCATTTTTATGTATAATTTGTGATAAGCATTTATTTTAGTGCTTTATCATACATTTCTCTAGTATGTTCAATATTATTTGTTGAGGAATCTTTCATTTTCTTTTTAGAATGCCTTGTCATTCTATTTACTTTGTCAAATTTATACTGAATATGTCTGTCTAGATCTGTTACTGGCCCACCTACTTTGTTTCATTGATCTTTCTATCCACTTTTTGTTATTGCTTTTGTTGTTGTTGTTGTTGTTTTCTATTTTTTTTTTTTTTTTTTTTTTTTTTTGAGACAGAGTGAAACTCTGTCTCCCAGGCTAGAGTGCAGTGGCACAATCTCGGCTCACTGCAAGCTCTGCCTCCCGGGTTCACACCATTCTCCTGCCTCAGCCTCCCGAGTAGCTGGGACAACAGGCGCCCACCACAGCACCCGGCTAATTTTTTTGTATTTTTAGTAGAGACGGGGTTTCACCATGTTAGCCAGGCTGGTCTCGATCTCCTGACCTCGTGATCTGCCCGCCTTGGCCTCCCAAAGTGTTATTGCTCTTACTTTTGGAGCTTTATTAGTATTATATACATTTGAAATAATACAATTATATCAACAAGAATTAGGGGGAAATCCATAAAGGCAATATAAATAGAAAAGTTAAAAATAACTATATTTCAGATAGAGCTAAATAAGCCAAATTTCCCAAGCTGTAGTTGCAGTGTATATTAGATCTTTATGAAAGATAAAATCATTCCCATTGGCTATAAATGAGTTACAGAATTCTCATTATTTCGCATTTTAAATATTAGGAAACATTCCATTTACTATTTGCTTTGTTATTGTTCTTGTTTTTTCTTTATCTTAATGAAATGTAAGGAATAAAGTGTTTGTAAATGGAAATAGTTAGGCATTTTTCTCAGGATTTTATATTGTGAGTGAGTCATGGAAATTATTAAAGTCTAAGAAAAACCAAGGGTCCTTAACATCATGACCGACACTGAAGTATTATTAGATTCTATGCTGACAGTGAACATTTAGCTCCTACTTATTACAGTGTTTCAGGTGTATAATTTTTAGAATCCTTGTTTTACATACAGTCCCAGTTCTCATTTCCCTATTTAGGTATTGTCTAATGAAGTAAAAACATAACATTTACATTGATGAAACATTCAATTTATGTGATTTTTTATTGAAGAAAATACAGAGAAAGTGCAATGCCACCAAAATATGTTTCTAGGGCAAAAGAAATGTCAGATAGAATGTGACTCAACAAGCCATAATGTGTAGGATATAGGAAACACTATCATTCACAACTGTCTCTTATAGACAAGAGAAAATAATTACTATTAATATTACAAATGTGCTATAATGAGATGCAATATATATCTCGTTCATAGGATCAGCCTGACTGTCGCTCATCTCTCTGTTTTGTGAAGTATACTCAGTTTTTCTTCATGAATTTGTACCTATCTTCGACATCTTCCAGTCATTTTCTAAAACCTATTATCAAGTAATAGCTACCAAAACCACTGTTTGTATATAATGTCTGTATGAAAATTGTATAAAGGCATGTGAAAGCAAGAGGTAGTTTTAGAATAAATTAATTACAGAAGTAATTTTATTTTATTATTTCATTTTATTTAATTTTTGAGATGGAGTCTCGCTCTGTCATCCAGGCTGGAGTCCAGTGGCATAATCTAGGCTCACTGCACCCTCTTCCTCCCAGGTTCAAGCGGTTCTCCTACCTCAGCCTCCCAAGAAAGTGGGACTACAGGTGTGTGCCACCAGTCCCAACTGATTTTTTTATTTTCAGTAGAGAGGGGTTTCATCAAGTTGACCAGGCTGGTCTTGTACTCCTGGCCTCAAGTGATCCGACACCCTAGGCCTCCCAAAGTGCTGGGATTACAGGCATGAGCCACCGTGCCGGGTCTGTTACAGAAATAATTTTAAATAGCTATTTTGTAATGAGTTTAAGATCTTGAAATATTATTTTTTATCTTCCTCAATACTTTTCATTCTTTTTCTAGTCACATTAGGGTGTCCACATTGTCTAAATGATAATTAGATTTGCTAAAATTCATGCTTTTTATTTGTTTTATATTATGCTGAGAATTAAAGCAGAAGGTTTTAAAGAAGCAGAATAGGAGTGTATAAAAAATAAAGAAAGGAAGATCAGGAGGATAATGGGAGAGAAAGACCCTCTCCTGAAAACAGTAGATAGGACTGGATTGATGCCAAGAAAAAAAATAAACATTTGAGACCCTGATTTTGATAAAAGAAAAAGTCTCCTGATTTGGGGAGATCACCATGAGAGAAAGGAATCAGAGTTTGTATTAGTTTGCTAGGACTGCCATAACAAAGTACCACAGACTGGATGGTGTAGACAACAAATATGTATTTTCTCACAATTCTGATGAGCAAGGTCTTAACAGGGTTAGTCTCTTCTAAGACCTCTCTCCTTGGCTTTTGGATAGTCCTCTTGCTCCAGTGTCCTCCACATGGGTTCTCTCTTTGTGTGCTTGTGCTCTAATCTATTCTTATAAGAACACCAGTCATATTGGATTAAAAACAAACCATATAACCTCATTTAACTTAAATTACCTCGTTAGAGACCATATATTCAATTAGGGTACTGAGGATTAGGACTTCATCAGATAAACCTGGGTGGGAGCACAGGTCAGCACAATGTAGCCCATAAAAGAGCTGAATGACTGTAACACAGTTTCCAGACATAGAAGCAACACATCAAATAGAAGCAGAAACGTCAACAAAGTGAGCCACCATTAAACTTCAGCCAAATTCTTCTTATTATCACTTATGTTCAAGTTTGTTATCCTAGATCCACCTGCCTTCTCCTTGTCCAATACTCTAGTAAGTAAACTCTTCCAGACACTGAAGTTGTTCTTCCCAAGATGGACAGTGGCATTGTGGAAGGACAGGCCCCATTTCTGGCACTGAGCATGATAGAACAGTGTAGAAAATGATCCTTCTTAAATTGTAATTAATTTCAAAAATTAGCTCATTGAAGAAACAAGATTTATTTAGAACTTCATATACATTTATTTTTTTAATTTTAATTTTTAATTTGTGAAGGTACATAGCACGTGTATACATTTATGGGGTATATGATTTTTTTTCTTTTTTTTTTTTTTTTTGAGATGGAGTCTCCCTCTGTCACCCAGGCTGGACTGCAGTGGTGTGATCTTGGCTCACTGCAACCTCCACCTCCCAGGTTCAAGCGATTCTCCTGCCTCAGCCTCCTGAGTAGCTGGGACTACAGGCCCTTGCCACCACGCCAGCTAATTTTTTTGTATTTTTAGTAGAGATGGGGTTTCACTGTGCTAGCCAGGATGGGCTTGATCTCCTGACCTCATGTTCCACCCGCCTTGGCCTCCAAAGCACTGGGATTACAGGCATGAGCCACCACTCCCAGCCTTATAAAATGTTATAATACAGGCATGCAAGGTATAATAATCACAGCATGGAGAATGAGGTATCCATTCCCTCAAGCATTTATCTTTTGTGTTACAAACAATCCACTTATACACTTTTTGTTATTTTGAAAGGTACAGTTAAGTTATTATTGATTATAGTCTCTTTATTGTGCTATTATAAGATTGTTCTTATTTTTTCTATTTTTTTGGTACCCATTAACCAGCCCCATCCCACCCCCACTACCCTTCCCAACCTCTGGCAACCATTCTTCCACTTTCTATGTCCAGGAGTTCAACTGAAAAACTTCCTATTTCTGAGTTCTAAACTGTAGCTTAAAAGGTTAGAAACCACTACTTTCAAACAATATGTCAGAATTTAAAGAGAATAATACTATTTGGTGATAATGGACCATAATACCTTTTGGTGAGATGCTTCTGATGTCAAATTACACATTACATCACTTTATTGAAGAGCTCTGAGCACAATTTAATGCATTCTTTTAGGATCTAAAAATGATATAAGAGATTAAATGTCTCATACTTTGAGATTGGATGATTGTTACAATATCCATCAAAACATTTTCTCTCCATAAGACTTAATGAATCAGGCCCTATACCTTAGTACTGCGGCCATTAACCAATTACTAAACCTCACTCCTTTTCTCTCACCCACTCACTTTAAGACCAACCACCTTAGTGATTGCCTACCATGAAACTGGTATTTGAGATATGTTCTATTTTTAATAAATTGTTCTTTATGACTTGTCTTTAGCCACTTAGAGGTGGAGTGCTGAATATCAGCATCCCTTTCTAGTTTCCATTCCAGTTAAATTTATTAGTTACCAAAGAAGATTTATAAAAAATATTACTTAAATACCAATTGTATATTTTGAGCTTGTAAAACTACTCCTATTCATTATATTTTCTTCTATATTAGAGTTGTGTCCATTCCTATGACATGCAAATGGAAAAAAAAAAGAGGAGTCTGCTTCATTCCAGCAGCACAATTACAACAACATAACAGTGCTTTGATGTTCTAGGGACAATGTTGACATTGATTTCACCTGACATAGGGAGAATCCATTAACTTCACATATTTTTTTTTTACATAATATAATACTGCAGAAGGCAAGACCTGCTTGACATGCCAGATTGTGAGGTATTTTAAGGTGGTCATTGGAAATTATCATACCTCCTATTTTTGTGCCTTTTCCCCAGCCATAAGTATTCTTAATTAAAACTAAAATAAAACATCTGCATACATTAAAAAGTTATAAAGATGCTACCATTTTATCAAAAGTATATTTATTTTTTCATGTACATATCCCTTTACACTTGGTCATTTTCAATTTAAATCAGAGGCAATTTTCATAGTGTATGTACTAAAAATAGACTGATACCAATATCAATACTAATAAATTGTTTTGCACTTTTTGCATGAAAGACCCTGTGGTATATGTTTTAGATTAATTATGTTTTAGATTACTCTTAATATTATGAGATGGCTCCAGTTATCATTGTCATTTGAATGATGGTGAAATTGATTCTGGCTCTTATAGTAAGAATGTGGAGAAGTTGACAACCAGGCCAAATCTTGTCAGACATTAGACACATTTAACTTAACCATGTCTCTCTGTAGCAAGTTCTGTTTATTAGTCTATTTTTTATTTTCCAAATTGTATAATCTGGCATATGTTATAGTAGTTGTATAATGCAATAGAATTGTAAAAGTTTATATGTATAAAGCTGTAATTTGATTATAAATAATCCCCAAACCACTGATATAATAATTTATTATGGCTTTATTAAATATAAGATGGATCAAATATTTAGTTATAGATATATTTATTTACATAATTCAATATTTAAATATTTTATCTCTGTAAAAAAATTAAACACTATAGATAAAGTTATAATCCTCCATGACTTTTGCAATTCCCATTTTTTCAGATGTAACTATTGTTATGACATCAATATAATTCAGTATCTGTTTTGGTTTTCCCCGTGTTCCTAAGCCCCTGATATTGAAATCAAATATATATTTATAATTCTCAGGGATTTTTATAAGGCCAGCAGAAAATGTTATTCGGGATATTATCTTTTGAAACAATTTCCATTAAAAGAAGACAAGGTTTATAGAAATAATTTCAAATTTTAATGTGGGATAAGCAATTTCGATGATAAGATACTTCCACAATATTCTATCATATGAGGAAATTATCATCCTGTGAAAAGACTCAGGAGTCAATTTGAAGACGCTCCTAGCAGCCAAAGACAATAAATTGCAATAATTAAACCAAATAGTAGCTACATTTCATTAAAATACATTGTATATGTTTACATTCTTGTTTTTATAATAATACAAATAGCTTCACATTGATTAAACTGATAAATGTCAAGAACTAAAAACATTATTTTGAACATACTAAGGGAAATAATACAGAATTTATACCTTTTTCTCTCTGATTATCTGATCTCAGAGTAACTGATATTCAAAGATAAATAGAAGGTTTTCATTATAAAATAAATCCATATAATAATAAAATTAAAATGTACTCTATCTCTATTTTTCATCAACCCTTAAAGACCTGATTGACCTAGGCAATGATAACCAATGGCTAATAATATCACAAAAGCTAAACATACATACATTATGTACCCGTGGGTCTGATGGAAGTTTGAATTACTACTTAGGCAGTAATTTTATGAAATAAAGGAAATCAACATGAAGCAGATCAAGTGTCTAGATTAAAACTGTCCAATAGAACTCTCTGTGATTATAGAAATACTTTATATCTGTACTTTCTACTATAAAAGCCATTAGCCACATGTGGCTATTGAATACTTAAAGACAGCTAATATAACTGAGGAATTGAAAAATTAATATTGTTTAATGTTAAATAATTCAAGATTAGATTAAAATAGTCCCATTTAGTTACTGGTAAACATATTGGACAAGAGTGCTCTAAATCAAAGTCCAATTTACAGTAAATGTAATTATAAAATACCATCTTAAGAGAAGACATGGCAATGTAGTCTGAAACGTCCAGACTCAGCAACTGTATAACACAGCAAACCAGTTCTTCAAATTTAAAAAATTCCAAGAAAAAATAAGACAGAGAGGAATAAAAGATATGCAAGAGCTTCCAGAGAGAAACAAATGATGATAACAGACTTCAAGCGTACTGAACATCATTGGTCTTCTTGAAAGATCTGTCACCTGCAGCGCCACTGGTGGCAGTGCTTTGGGGCAGAGGTAATACCTTAGAATGGTTGCTTGATTTTTCTAGAGGGATTGAATCTTAGGATATGGGTTCTCAAACTTGCCAAATATTCTAAAGTCCATAAAATATGCAATAGATATCCTACCATGTTTTGCTTAACAATGGGGATAAATTCTGAGAAATGTGTTCTTAGGCAATTTTGTTGTTGTGTGAACATCACAGAGTTTGCAAAAGAACCTAAATATTGTAGCCTATGAAACACTCTGTGTGGTAAAGCTCCTTGGCTACAAATCTGTACAGTACGTACAGCTTTAATGCTGAATTAAAACTAAATACTCTGAGCAATTGTAACACAATGGTAAGTATTTGTGTATCCCAATCTCTCTAAACACAGAACAAATACAATAAAAATACAGTATAAAATATTTTTTTAAATGGCACATCTGTATAGGTCACTTAACCCTGAATGAAGCTTGCAGGACTTAAGTTGCTATCAGTGAGTCAGTAAGTAAATAGTCAGGGAATGAGAAGGCCTAGAACATTATTACACACTTTTAAATGACTAGAAGTACAGTAGGTTTTTTATACTCCAGTATCATCACATTACAAAGGCTGTGACATCATTAGGCTACAGGAATTTTTCAGTTTTATTATAATCCTGTAAGCCCATTATTGTATATACGGTCCAGTGTTGACTTAAGTGTTGTTATGAGGTGCATAACTTTAAAATAATTTTTGGATTTTGAAAGATCATGCAATCTTAGTCAGCTGTCATGTCAGCAATAACCAGATTGGTTAGGTTTCTCTAAAGAAGTGCAAACATTAAAACAAAACTTGAGTGTACATTTCATTATTTGAATAGAGTGAAAGCCAACCTTCATAAAATAGAGGAGGAAGTCCTTATAATATTAATATTTAGAAATAATAATAATGACAACAGAAACAATTATATGTGAAAACCTAATATGAACCAATCACTTTTTTAAAGCTTAGCATGTATAATTTGATTTGCATCTCACAACTGGAATTTTATCTATGTTACAAATGAGAAACCATAGGACAGAAATACTAATGTGCACAGATCACACAGATAATCATAATTGAGTAGTACCCTCACCTTGTGCTCTTAATCAAATTAAATGACTGAGGTTTTTTCTTTTTAAGGTAGAAAATGAGTCAAAATCAAAATTAAAAACTTGAAAATAAAAATAGAGATATTTTCAGTATTTCTAAAGTATAAGGCTAAGATTCATATTGTGTGTGTTTAAAAATATATACTCATGTTTATTTTTGCCTATTTCATAAATTTTAAGAGACTGTACTACTGTTTTGCTATATGCACTATTTTAATCCAAGAATATAATTTTCATTGCCAGTTCTCATATCATTGCATGCTATGAATATGTTATATTTTATTTAAATATATCTGTGTTGTAGGACATTTTTTATTGTAACTAACTCTATGAATATAGACATTATGTCTTTCTACATTTCTAAGGAGTCTCCACCCAGCAGATATTCTGGAACATTAATTCAATAAATGATTAGAATAGACCAGTGAATGAGAGGTCTTTAAAACTAGCAAACTTTCTAGAATCTAAATTTACCCTGAGAAAAAAAAAAGTGCTGTGTATTATGTGGAGTACTAATATTTGTCTACTTTATATTCAAAGAATAATATTTTCATATGTCTAAGCTATTATATTTTTTCTGATGTTTCTTCAAACTTAAACTGAAGCTCATGATTGGTCTTCAGAGAAATGCTCAAATATCTTAAAATCAGATGCCAAATTCAAATATGATTTTTATTTATTATTTATTTATTTATGTAATTATTTATTCCTGCAGAGAGTACCAAATAGAATTCACTTTCTAACCTAACTAATCTTCTAACCACATATTAGATTGTCAAAGACATTCTCCTATGTTACTAACATTAATACTTATCTGATAGTGATGTTGTTTAAAAAAAGTATGTTTTACATTCCTTGAGTTCTTCAAGTAGACTTGTTTCTTAGTAAACTTCCTAAATATCCATAATCTATTATTAGATATAATAAAAGTTCTTATAAATCACTCTACAAGTTTTGAACCAAAAATGTGGAGAGAATCATTCTTAACCTTGTAAGAGAATCATAGTTGCTGATTTCAATGACTTCTAATTAAATAATTACCTTAATGAATAAAGTGATGAAAACAATTATCAAGTAGAGGACAATATTTATAGACGAAATTAAGCATAACAAAACTAAATTGGACTTCATTATGTATACAAACTTAGAACAGCACAATTTTAGAGCAATGCTCAGTACTATTCAAAAGAACTAATATTTATTTTGAGACCTAATAAAATGCTAAAAATGGGCACAAAACTCCAAGTTTTTTTTTCTAATTTAGTGGTTGTAAAATGGTGTTTATAAATTAAAACTACAACAACAAAGTACTATCACCAAGTAATTTTAAAATCTTCTGCCTAAAATATGCTCCACTTAAACACTTATATTTATATTGTCATATTAAATATTATAAACATTTCTGAGGTAAATAAACTAATTTAAGTTTGTTTAACTTATTTCCTCAACTGTGATAGAACAGTGAATATGGGCTTTTATGAATACTTTAATATTATTATCAAATGCATGAATAGTTGGTTACATACTGATGTAAATACAATATTTTATGTGGATTGCTAGCTTATCCTTTAGGAAAGATATATGCCTCAATGCAATCTATTATGATATAGAAACAGAACATAGACAACAAATTTTTAAAAGATTTAATATCTTTGTATTTTATAGTATGATTTTTTCTGATTCAATAGATATTACTGCGATTACTATGTTCCAAGCAATATTAAAGCACCAACTCTTTATTGATCTATTCTTTAATTAGAAAAAATGTGAGAAAAAGGTTGGCTATTGATCACATAAAGTAAGGGCAGGAACAAATTCTCGACGGATTTTACTTAAAGTAAGGATATACCAACTTATAGGGAGGCCCAAGTGGAAACCCCTTAAATAACTTCAGATACTTGATCAGGATAAAAATAAATAAATACAGTGCCATATCCTGAGAAAATTTATAAATTTAGTGCCACCAACAAAGATTTAAAGGATTCAGAGCTAGACTCTGTATCCAATCCCTTTTTAGCTCAACTCTAAGGCTCCTGCAAAAAGAAGATGGAACTGTCACAGACAAAGAATCCTAAGGAGATGTGGTATCTAAATGTCATGTGGTGCCATGGATGGCATCCTGGAACAGAAAAGGGGCATTAGGTAAGAACTTGCAATAATATTTTGGCAACAACAAATTTATTCTAGCACTTATGATTAAGGTAATTTAACAGAAGCCACATCAGCCTCCTTCGGGGGAAAATAATCAGGATTTTCTGCGAATTCCTGAGGACATTACTTTTTTTTATTATTATACTTCAATTTCTAGGGTACATGTGCACAACGTGCAGGTTTGTTACATATGTATACATGTGCCATGTTGGTGTGCTGCACCCGTTAACCCATCATTTACATTAGGTATATCTCCTAATGCTATCCCTCCCCCCTCCCCCCATCCCACAACAAGTCCCGGTATGTGATGTTCCCCACCCTGTGTCCAAGTGTTGTCATTGTTCGATTCCCATTTATGAGTGAGAACATGCGGTACCTGCTTTTCTGTCCTTGCGATAGTTTGCTGAGAATGATGGTTTCCAGCTTCATCCATGTCACTACAAAGGACATGAACTCATCCTTTTTTATGGCTGCATAGTATTCCATGGTGTATATGTGCCACATTTTCTTAAGCCAGTCTATCATTGATGGACATTTGGGTTGGTTCCAAGACTTTGCTATTGTGAATAATGCTGCAATAAACATGCGTGTGCATGTGTCTTTATAGCAGCATGTTTTATAATCCTTTGGGTATATACCCAGTAATGGAATGGCTGGGTCAAATGGTACTTCTAGTTCTAGATCCTTGAGGAATTGCCACACCGTCTTCCACAATGGTTGAACTAGTTTACAGTCCCACCAACAGTGTAAAAGTGTCCCTATTTCTCCACATCCTCTCCAGCACTTGTTGTTTCCTGACTTTTTAATGATTGCCATTCTAACTGGTATGAGATGGTATCTCATTGTGGTTTTGATTTGCATTTCTCTGATGGCCAGTGAAGATGAACATTTTTTCATGTGTCTGTTGGCTGCATAAATGTCTTCTTTTGAGAAGTGTCTGTTGATATTCTTTGCCCACTTTTTGATGGGGTTGTTTTTTTTTCTTGTAAATTTGTTTAAGTTCTTTGTAGATTCTGGATATTAGCCCTTTGTCAGACGGGTAGATTGTAAAAATTTTCTACCATTCTGTAGGTTGCCTGTTGACTTTCATGGTAGCTTCTTTTGCTGCGCAGAAGCTCTTTAGTTTAATTAGATCCCATTTATCTAATTTGGCTTTTGTTGCCATTGCTTTTGGTGTTTTAGAACTTTAGGTGTTTTAAAAAATGGAAACATATTTATTTTAATTAATTGAAAGTAATATAGCTGCATGCAATTTTTGGCTGCAATACTGCACAACACAGTTAAACATAGTCATGGAAGGGGCCCATGGTTTCCCAAATTACCTGTCTTGTCAAGGTTTGTGTTGGTTTTAAGATGTGTCTCTTTGATACACCACTCTAAAATCAGCTTTGTTTAACAGAGATCATTCTCCTTTGTAAGCCCTGAACTCCTATTCTTATCCCCAACAGCCTCATTAGTTCATCAAAATCCTATTAACTTCTCAGTTTCTCGGCAGTCTCTAAAAGATTCAGAAAAAAGAAAAAAATCAATAGAGGAAAAGAGGGCCCCAAAGTAGCCTGCCTATCTACACTTTCTGCCTCTTCTAGATATTGTCTCTAAAACACCTCATTGTCTTGATGGTTCTCTGTATTTAAATACTTTCACAAATATATAAAGTTTATTGATGCCTAGAAGTCTGAGGAAAACATGTAATGCTGAGTAAAAAGATAACAAAAAATAGTTATTTTAAAACTGGCATATATGATGAGAAAATTTACTTATAATCAGTATTTACCATTTGCCAAACAAAGTTCACAGTTTCATATCGTATAACTTTGTTTGGTATCAAGCTAGAACGCTTTCCTTTTCCTTGCACTATTATCCAGCTGTACATTCACTCATCAACCTTGTCCTATACTCATCAAAATAAAATGGCCGTTGAAATTTCTCAGCTATGAAACATAAGAAATTACATTATGGTTATCTTACTTTTTGCATATGATTTTCCAGTTGATTAAAAATCAATATGATACATATTAAAATACATTTTTGTAACAATTTTATCACATTTCTGTGTACATAAGACAACATACCACTTGTTGAACTTAATACGTCCATCATATCTAAAATTTCTGAATATTTTAAAGTATAGTATTAAAGTAGAATAAATGTTTTGTATTAAATTAGTATTTGTGATTTGTGACATTATTTAAAATACAGAGCTGTCTCAAAGAGCAAGCTAGAATTTCTAGTTTAGAAAAATATCCAAAAATTTCCACGTCTCTTAAATATCACAAAACATATATATTTTTTGTCGATTTGAAGGAAAGAAGAGGAATGTAAAACATTATAGTACAGATAATGCTTTATGTCATCTTTCGTTTTGCCACAAACGTGTTATGTCCTACTAGTTTTCTACTTCTGCAAAACCAAAAATATCATTACAAACTTAGTAACTTGAAAGGACCCAAATTTATTATCTCAGAGTTTCTTTGGGTCAGCAGTTCAACACATGTGAATGAGTTCTCAGTTCCAGTTCTCATAAGATCTGTATCAAGGTGTTGACTAACTGTCTTCATTGAGGCTCAATGAGGTTCATTGAGGTTCATTGAGTCTGCTCCAAGGTCTCTGAAATTGTGGACACTTAATTTTTTTTCTTGTCTTGTGGCTAGAGATCAATCTTAGTACCTAGAGGCCACTCTCAAGTAAGTTAACTGATTTGATGCTTTAATTAAATATGAGAAATTCCTATTTATAAAAATGATAGCCCATCACACATTCACCCTCAAGGTGATGAGGGGATCATAAAAGGTATATACTCTAGGGTATGGACTCACAGCGGCCATATTAGAGTTCTCTCCCTTCCATATATATGAATATATGTTAAAAGATATTTTAATATTATTTATTAGCAACTATAATTTTATCTAATGTGAATATTTATATATTAAAAACATTACTTTTTTGTTTTGGCTAAATGTCACTCTTTCATTTTGTTGTAGATGCAAATAATATTTTCAAGTTTTATAAGTAATTTTGCCTCCATGATAGAGAAACATTTCTTAAGACCAAAACGCTAGTAAAGCTTAGATCCATGCATCTATGATAATCTTTTCAATGTATTTTACCCATAAATCGAGATAATAATTTTTTTCTTTTTTATAATTTTTAATTTTTGTCAGTACATAGTAAGTGTATGTATTTATGGGGTACATGAGACGTTTTGATACAGTGATGCAACAAAAAATAATCACATGGAGAATGGATATCCATCCCCTCAAGTATTTTATCTTTGTGTTAAAAACAATCCAATTACAATCTTTTAGTTATTTGAAAATGTACAATTAACTTATTATTGATTATAGTCATCCTGTTGTGTTGTCAAATACTAGGTATTATTTATACTTTCTGGGGTTTTTTGTACCCATTAATCATCCACCCACTGACCCCCACTCCACTACTACCCTTCTTAGCCTCTGGTAACCATCCTTTTACTGGTCCATGAGCTCAACTGAATTTTAAATCCCACAGAGTACTTATTTTTAGATCCCACAAATAAGTGAGAAAATGTGAGGTCTGTCTTTCTGTGCTTGACTTTTTTCACTTAACACAATGATCTCCAATTCCATTCATGTTGCAGCGAATGGATCTCATTCTTTTTTAAGGCTGAGTGGTACTCCATTGTGTATATGTGTCACATTTTCTTTACCTGTTCATCTGTTGATGAACACTTAGGTCGCTTCCAAATCTTAGCTTTTGTAAACGGTGCACAACAAACATAGGAATGCAGATATCTCTTCCATATACTCAGTTCCTTTATTTTGGATATATACTCAGCAGCATGATTGCTGGATCATGTGGTAGCTCTTTTTTAGCTTTTTGAGGGACCTTGAAACTCTTCTCCATAGTGATTGTACCAATTTACATTCCCACCAACAGTGTACGAGTGTTCCCTACTCTCCATATCCTTGACAGCAATTGTTATTGCCTGTCTTTTGGATATAAGCCATTTTAACTAGGGTGAGATGATATTTCATTGTAGTTTTGATTTGCATTTATCTGATAATCAATGATGTTGAGCACCTTTTCAAATGCCTGTTTGCCATTTTTATATCTTCTTTTGAGAAATGTCTATTCAATTTTTTCCCCATTTTTTATTGGATTATTAGATTTTTTTCTACAGAGTTGTTTGAGATCCTTAAACATTTTGGTTATTAATCTTTTCTAAAATAAATAGTTTGCACATATTTTCTCCCATTCTGTAGGTTGTTTCTTCACGTTGTTGATTGTATCTTTTGCCATGCAGAAGCTTTTTACTTTGATATGATCCCATTTGTCCATTGCACAATTGATTGCCTGTGGTTGTGGGACATTGCTTAAGAAATTTTTCCCCAGACCAATGTCCTGGAAATTTTCCTAATATTTTCTTGTGGTTGTTTCATAGTTTGAGGTCTTAGATTTAAGTCTTCAATCAACTATGAGTTGAATTTTCTATCTGGCTAAAGATAGGGATATGGATATCCCTGGATATGGATATCCAGTTTTCCCAGTACCATTGATTGAAGAGACTATTTCCCAGTGTATGTTCTTCACACCTTTTTCCAAAATCAGTTCACTGTTGCTGGGTGTATTTGTTTCTGGGTTCTCTACTCTGTTCCATTGGTCTATGTGTCCTTTTTTATGCCAGTACCATGCTGCTTTGGTTACTATAGCTCCCTTGTATAACTTAACATCAAGTAATGTGATTTCTCCACCTCTGTTATTTTGCTTAGGATAGCTCTGGGACTTTTCTAGCTCCAAATACATTTTACAATTGTTTTTTATTCAACTTTTGTGAATAATGTCATTGGTATTTTGATAGGGGTTACATTGAATTTGTAGATTGCTTTGGATAGTATGGATATTTTAACAAAATTGATTCTTCCAATCCATAAACATGAAATATTGTTTCATTTTTGGTGTTTTTTTCAATTTATTTTAATATTGTTTTGTAGTTTTTATTATAGAGATCATTCACATATTTGGTTAATTCCTAGGTATTTCATTCTAGGTGTGGCTATTTCAAATGGGATTGCTTTTTTATTTTTCACATTGTTCTCTGTTGGCATGTGGAAATGCTACTGATTTTTGTGGGTTGGTTTGAATCCTGCAACTTTACTGAATTTATTAGTTCTAACAGTTTTTCATTGAATCTTTAGGTTTTTCCAAGCATAATATCATATCATCTGCAAACAAGGATAATTTTACTTCTTCCTTTACAATTTTGATTCCCTTTATATCCTTCTCTTGTTTGATTGCTCTAGCTAGGACTTCCAGTATGATGCTGAATAACAGTGGTGAAAGTGGGCATCCTTGCCGTGTTCCTGATCTTAGAGAAAAGGCTTTCGGTTTTTCCACATTTAGTAGGACATTAGCTGAGAGTCTGTCACACGTGCTTTTTAATATGCTTTTTAGTATGTTGAGGTATGATCCTTCTATACCCCCCTTTTTTTAGGGTTTTTATAATAAAGGGATGTTGACTTTTTAAAAACACTTTTCAGCATCAATTGGATTGATCATATGGTTTTTACCTTCCATTCTCTTAATATGATGTATCACATTGGTAGACTTATGTATTTTGAAGCATTCTTGCATCCCAGGGCTAAATCTCATTTGGTCATGAAGAATGATCTTTCTAATATACTGTTGGAATTCAGTTGCTAGTATTTTTGTTGAGATTTTTGCATTAATATTCATGAGTGATACTGGCCTATGGTTTTCTTTTTTTGATGTGTCTTTGTCTGTTTTTGGTATCAGAGTAATACCGGCCTTGTAGAATGAGTTTGGAAGTATTTCCTCCTGTTCTATTTTTCTGACTAGATTTAGTAGTGTTGCTCTTAGTTCTTTAATGTTTGGTGGAATTCAGCAGTGAAGCTATCAGATCTTTTCTTTACTGGGAGACTTTTTACTGGTACTTGTTATTGGTCTGCTGAGGTTTTGGATTTCTTCCATATTCAATCTAGGTAGGTTTTACATGTCTAGGAATTTATTCATTTATTCTTGATTTTCCAATTTATTGGCATATAGTTGCTCATAGTAGTCACTAATGATCCTTTGAATTTCTGCAGTGTCAGTTGTAATGTCTCCTTTTTCATTTTTTATTTCATTTATTTTTATCTTCTCTGTTTGTTAGTCTGGCTAAGGTTTATTGATTTTGTTTAACTTTTCAAAAAACCAACTTTTTGTTTCATAAATATTTTATATATTTTTTATTTCAATTTCATTTATCTGCTCTGATTGTTATTATGTATTTTCTTCTACTAACTTTGGATTTTGCTTGCTATTGCTCTTTAGTTAATATGTTGTATTGCTTATTTGAAATTTTTCTCCTTTTTTGATGTAGGCACTTATAGCTATAAACTTACCTCTTAGTACTGTTTTTGCTGTATCCTATAGGTTTTGTATGTTGAGTTTCCATTATCATTTGTTTCAATAAATTTTTCAATTTCCTTCTTAATTTCTTCATTGACCCACTAGTTATTCAGGAGCATATTCTTCAATTTGTTTAGTGTCCCAAATTCCTGTTGTTATTAATTTCTAGTTTCATTCCACTGTGGTCACAGAAGATGCTTCATATTATTTCAGTCGTTTTGAATGTTTTAAGACTTATTTTGTGATCTAACATATGATCTATCCTTGAGAATGATATGTGTGTTGAGGAAAAGAACGTGTATCCTGCAGCCTTTAGATGAAATATTCTGCAAATATCTATTAGGTCCATTTGGTCTAAACTGCAAATTAAGTATGAGGTTTCTTTGTTGATTTTTTGTCTGGAAGATGGAACCAGAGGCGACTATTGAAAACTTACTGGTAGCAGAGAAAAATTTAGTGCATTGATTTTTTTTAATTAAATGAGCATATTGTATTTAGAACACACAGAATTACATGCATAATGCAGTTATTCTTTCCTTTGATACCAGCTAATATTGTTTTACATTCAATATTGTGAGAAAAAAATAGATAGTATCAAATTTAACTCTCAATGATAGATTTCTTTACCTAGAAAATAAATACTCATAGATGCTAAATATACATATAATCAAAAATTGCAGCATTTACTTGATATATTTAGATCTTTTCTTCAGTCCATTTACAAATATTGGCCAAATAAATCTTTAAAATGGTTTATTTTTTTTAACACTTTTAAGTTCTTCCTTTATCTTTGTCCTTTTAAAAAATGCTTTAGTCATTTATCATCCAGGCTATAGCTATTCAACTATGACAAATTCTGAGGGTTCAATTCATATGGAACTTTTATTATATTTCATTATAGTTTTAAACCTTAGCAATAGCAAATTTATTCCTGTTAAGTGCAAATCAGAAAAGTCACGTTTTGTCTTCCTAATGTACCTTTTATTTAAACTATGTATCTCAGCCACTTTGCTGAAAGCCACATAATAACAGTATAAAAAAAAGAGTAGTAAAGAAAAAAGCTTTTTAATGAGCTTACATTTTAAGAAATGTATTAGAAAAATCTGAAAATTCAACCTATGTGTGGGTATAGGGCAAAGTCAGTTAACATAAAGGCAATTACAAATAGAAAAAAGCTTTCTTCAACGTTGTTATTTAACCTATAAATGAATCTCCAATTCACAAGATACATTTACATCTATTCTATCAGTAATCTCTGAAGGAAAGTAACAGTGAATGACTCTCATTGACTAAGTAGAACTAATAGGTACTAGGATGGACAGGAAGCAGGAAAACTAGGCCTGCAAACAGGGGACTAACAGCACAAAAATGAAATATCTCATATGTCATCACTGGAATGGAAGCTCTTCAACATTTTTTGGTTTGGGTTGCCTTTATTGATTCTTATACAATTATATTCACAGGAAAGAGATGTAGATTAATTTACGTCCGTTTTATACACTCTGACAATACCTCTGAAACATATAAACGGATGAAGCAAAGGAAGGCAATCATTTCCTCTGAGAAAAATGTCTTCTCAGGAGGAAGAAATGGAAGATAGGCAAGAAAAAGTGTACAAATGTGCATTACATCAACAATTGGCTAGCATTGTATATTATAATATTTGAGAGTCTGATTCAAAGTTGGTAAATTGAAAACAAATTTTGTTGTCCCACTTTTTGTTGTTTTTAAATCTCATTACAATGTTGGGAAATGAATCAATTTATAATTATAAACATAAGAAACAGAGATTTAATATGTTTTTGGAATAAATAGGACAAATATTACAAACCTGTTTATAAATAGTACAAGTTAAAAAGAGAATACACAGAAGAGAATTACTAGAAAACCAGCTAAAGAAAGAGCCTATTTACCTTACAGAACCTTAACGAGGTTTGAGATAGTCTGCAGACAGTCTAAGAAGAGAAAAAATATTTTTTAAAAGGCTAAAATCAACAGATTATCAGATACGTATTTTATTATATGATGTTACCAATGGCATCTTTGTGTTTCTCTTTAGCCTTTGCCTTCAACTCCCACCTCCATCACAAAATTAAATAACCTAGGTTTAAATCACAAGAACAAAAACAAGAAACACAGCAAATGTCAAAATTATGACAGCAAAAATCACTGCCTGCTCTAAAGACATTATCAAAATAACAGGAGAGTTTTTAAAATAAATTTGGGGAAACAAGTACAGTATTGTTACATAGATATATTGCATAGTGGTGAAGTCTGAGCTTTTACTGCAACCATCACCTAATAGTGAACATTACACACAATAAGTAATTGTTCAACCCTCACCCCTGTGGCACCCCCTACCCTTTTGGAGTCTCCAGTGTCTGTTATTTCCCTCTGTATAAACTTGTGTATACATTGTTGACATCCTACTACCAAGAACATGTGTTATTTGACTGTTTGTGAATTATTTCACTTAGGATAATGGTCTCCAGTTCCATCCATGTTGCTGCAAATGACATGATTTAATTTGTCTTTATGGCTGCATACTATTTCAGGGTGTATATATTATATACACAGGCATCAGTCCCCTGTCTGTTCAATACAAAATGAATACCCACAAGTCAGCAATTTGCATTTCCCTGTGGCTAATAAAGTTGAGCATGTTTTCATTGCTTACTGAATATTTGAGGTTCCTCTTTTGTGAAGTGCTTATTTCTTTATTTTGCCCTTTTTAAAATTTTCTATTTTATTGACTTTTGGGATTTCTCTTTTTATTTTTGACGTAAGCTGTTGATATATGTATTGGAAATATTTTTATCTATGCTATGGCATGCCCCAAAACACACAGACAAAAGAGTATATTTTGATTAACATTTCATACTTTAAATGAAGAGCAACTTTCCGCTTTCTCCTTTATAGTTAGAGCTTTGTGGCCCTTTTAAGAAATATTTACTTGTTACAACTTTGGAAGCTTTATTTTAAAAATATTTTTATTAATATTTACTATTCATTTGCCATTTATTCTTCTCTGTGAATGAAGTTGATGACACAATTCTTTTTATTCCTGTGAATATCCAGTTGAGCCCACATTATTTACTGAAATAAGCATCCTGATTTTAGCATGGCAATGTCACCTTTATCATAAACTAAGTGCTGTATGTGTTTCTGGTTTGGGGTATTAATTTTTCCATTGATTTTTTTTTAAATCTATTCTTCCTCGAGCCCCATATTATGTTATTTCAAATTATCGTAGCCATGACAGAAATCTCGATAACTGGCAGTATACTTTTTTTAACTTTTTTTTTCTTCAAGATTGCCTTTGTGATTGTTGGCCTTTTGTATTTTCATCACATTTTAAAATTATCTTGTCAGTTTTAACCCTAAAATAATATGTGCTCTGATTTTAATTGAGATGGAATTCAATAGAGACATTAATTTGAGAAGAATTTAAATGTTTATTAGTTTTCTACATTTATTATTTAAAAAATATATTTAGGTAATTTTGATTTTCAAATTATCCACTCTTTTAATGTACATTTGCATGTATGGGTGTTCAATTTTTCTCAGCACTCCAACATTAAAACTTTGGGAAGAAGAGTAGGAATCAACCAAGGAAGCAGTGAAGTAGCAGCCAGTGGGGAAAAAAAGAACATGTAGATTCTGAAAGGCAACTGAAAAACTAGAAAGAAAGATTGTAATTGCATTTTGGCCATAATAAAGTAACTGGTAGTAAACTTTCTCTGACAATGTAAACAATTTGAAAATTGGACAAAATAAAAACAAATAAAGAAACAATGTTTGTAGATATTTGACCACAGGAATGATACTATAGTGATCCCTGAGAGGAGGGAAAGAAATGACGAAAGACCTATAATCATCTCAGGATCCTGCCTGGATGCCCTTCCCAAATAACATGCAAAGAGGGAGAAACCAAACAGAGCACAGTGGTCTGTCTGAGTTGACGTCTGAAATGGGAGCTTGGAGTGACAACGCTTACAAGAATTCTGGGAGACTGTGTCTTGTGAGGGCACTCTTCCTGGTTTGCAGACAGTCACTTTCACCTTGTATCCTCACAGAGCAGCAGAAAGTCAGAGGGCAAGCTTTTGTGTCTCTTCTTGTTAAACAAAGCTGATTTTAGAGTGATATACCAAAGAGACACATCGTAAAATCAACACTAAATTCTGCTTACAAGACAGAGAAAGAAAACAACAACAACTACAACTACTAGAATTCTGCATCCTGAGAAATTACTCTTCAAGGGGAAAGAGAAATAAAGACTTACTAAGGTAAACAAAATAGAAGGACTTTTTCGCCAGTATATCTACTTTTCAAAATATGTTAAAAGTAGTTCTTCAAAGAGACGAAAAAAGATGTAGGTCAGAAATTTGGATCTACATAAAGAAAAGAAGAGCATTAGAGAAGAATTAATGAAGTTTTTTTTCTTTTCTTTTCTTTTTTTTTCTTTTTGAGACGGAGTCTCGCTCTGTCACCAGGCAGGAGTGCAGTGGTGCAATTTGGGCCCACTGCAACCTCCGCCTCCCAGGTTCAAGCAATTCTCCTGCCTCAGCCTCCCAAGTAGCTGGGGTTACAGGCACCTGCCACCACGCCCGGCTAATTTTTGTATTTTTAGTAGAGACAGGTTTCACCATGTTGGCCAGGCTGGTCTCTAACTCCTGACCTCAGTTGATCCCCCTGCCTCCGCCTCCCTAAGTGCTAGGATTACCGGCCTGAGCCACCATGCCCGGCCATTAATTAAGATTTTAAAATATTTAAAAAATTATTTTTAATTGTCCTAAGAAATGAGTGTTCACATAATATCAAAGTATATAAAGATTATAGTTTATGGATATGTGAAATAATTGACATCAGTGACAAAAGAAACAAGAGTAGAATTAGAAATACTTTGTTATAAATTATTTGCACTCATGAATTAACATAGTGTTATTTAAAAGGAGACTTGTATTAGTTGTAAATGCATATTGCAAATTTTCAAACATGATGGCAGCCATCAGAAAAAGTGTGTGTGTGTGTGTGTATATAATGTGTATGTATATAACTATATACACTTTTTTCTGTAAATATATAAATACTTAATATACTAAGAAAGAAAAGAAAATAGAACCATATAAAGTGTCCAGTTAAAACCACAGAAGGCAGAAAAGGAATGAGAGACAAAAAATAGAAACAAAAAGAAGTCAACAAATAGAATACAATAACAAAAATGGTAGGCATTTACCCAAGTATATCAATAATCACTTTAAATGTCAGTTATTTAAATGTACCAATTAAAAGGCAGAGATTGTCAGAGAGGAATGAAAAAATAGACTCAACTACATGTTGTCTGTAAGAACAGAATTTAAAGGCACATATAGAGAGTATTCTATAAAAAATAAAGGCAAGAAGAAGAAATATATTATGTTAACACTAATCAAAACAAAGTTGGATTAGCTGTAGTAGTTTTATACAAAGCACACTACAGAGCATGGAAAATTACTACTGATAAAGAGGTGCATTGCACAGTGATAAATGGGGACAATTCTACAGCAATGTGCAATCTCTAATGTACATGCACCTAAAAACTGAGCTTCAAAATATTTGAGAAAAAAAAAAGATAAAATGGCAAGGAGAAATAGAGGAACACACCATTATAGATGGAAACCTCAACACCGTGTGCCAGAAATGGACAGATCTATCATGCAGAAAATCATTAAGGACATAGTTGAATTCAACAGTACTTTCAATCAACTGGATCTAAATAAGTTCTCTAGAATACTTCATCCAACAGCAACAGAATAAACATTCTTCTCAAGCTCATATGGAACATTCACCAAGACGGACCACATTTTGGTCCATAAAAAACACTTTAACACATTTAAAAGAACAGAAATTACACAATGTGTGCTTTTAGATGATGAAGGAATTATACTAGAAACAGAAAAATAGCTAGAAAGTCTGAAAATATTTGGAGATTAAACAACACACTTTTATTTTTATTTTTTAATTATACTTTAAGTTTTAGGGTACAGGTGCACAACATGCAGATTTGTTACATATGTATACATGTGCCATGTTGGTGTGCTGCACCCATTAACTCATCATTTACATTAGGTATATCTCCTAATGCTATCCCTCCCTACTCCCCCAACCCCACAACAGGCCTCGGTGTGTGATGTTCCCCTTCCTGTATCCATGTGTTCTCATTGTTCAATTCCCACCTATGAGTGGGAACATGCAGTGTTTTTTTTTTTTTTTTTTTTTTTGTCGTTGCAATAGTTTGCTGAGAATGATGGTTTCCAGCTTCATTCATGTCCCTACAAAGGACATGAACTCATCATTTTTTATGGCTGCATAGTATTCCATGGTGTAAATGTGCCACATTTTCTTAATCCAGTCTATCATTGTTGGACATTTGGGTTGGTTCCAAGTCTTTGCTATTGTGAATAGTGCCACAATAAACATACGTAAACAACACACTTTTATATCATATATCAAAGAAGAAAGCTCAAGAGAAATTGAAAATATTTTGAAATAAATGAAAATAAAAATACAACTTATAAAAATTTGGGGGTTACAGAAAATGAAGTGTTCAAAGGGAAATCTATGCCATTGAATCCATATATCTAACAAAAGAAGACATATTAGATTGGTGTAAAAGTAATTGCTGTTTTTGCCATTTCTTTAAACCTATCTAAAATTTAAAAATGTAAACTTTCAGCTTAGGAAACTAGAAAACTAGATTCAAAAAGAGCAAAAGAGAAACAATAAAAATTAGCACATAATTTGAATACATTAAAACAGAAAATAGAGATTAAAAACAGAAAATGAGTAGACAAAGTCAATGAAACAAAAAACTAGTTTTTTGAAAGGATCAATAAAATTGATATGCCTCTAATAAGACTAATAAAAGGAGAACCTATGAATTACTAATAACATAAATTTTAAGGGAGTTATCACTATAGACACTGTGGACATTAACAGAGTAACAAAGGAATACTATGAACAACGCTATGCCCACGAATTTTACAACTCAGTGAAAGGGACCATTCCTTGAAAGGAACAATCTGCATAAACTCACATAAGAAGAAATGGAAAATATTAAGGCCTATTAAAATCGAGTCAACAATTAATAATATTGCAAAACAGAATAAAAGATGAGTTCAATGATGAATTCTACCAATTATTTAAGAAAAAATATACAGAATTTTTACAATTTATTTCAGAAGATAGAAGCGAGAGAACATTTTCAAACTCATTCTATGAGGCCATCATTATCCCAAAATCAAAACCAGACAATGACATTATATGAAAAGACAACTAAAAGCCGGTGTCTCTTTTAAGAATTGATGCAAAACTCTTTCACAAAATATTATTAAACCAAATCAAACAGTATAAAAGGCACATACACTAAGACCAAGTGGAATTTATTCCAGGTATGCAGGCTGATTCAACATTTGAAAATTAATTAATGTAATTTATGATAGTCATGGGCTAAAGAAGAAAAATCTCCTGATCCTATCAACAGATACAGAAAAAAATTCTGACAATTCAGCATCACTTTTAATAAAAACTCCCAGAAAACTAAGGATGGGGGAAACATCCTAGACTTGATAATGGATATCTCCAAAATCCTACAGATAACATCTGACTTAACTGTGAAAAAAATAAAAGCTTTCTCATTAAATATCAGAAACAAAGCAAGGATGCGTGCTCTTACCACTCTATATCAAGGTTATACTGGATATCCTATCAATTGCAATAAGACAAAAAAAAAAAAAAAGAAATAATAGGAGGCGCACTGGGCCAGGCATGGTGGCAAAACTCTGTAATTTCAGCACATTGGGAGGCCAATGTGAGAGAATCCCTTGCATCCAGGAGTTCGAGACCAGCTTGGGTAGCAGAGTGGGACCCCGCCTCTACACAAAATAAAATATTAGCTGGGCATGGTGGTGCCTCCCCATAGTCCCAGCTAGTGGAGAGGCTGAGGTGGGAGGATTGCTTGAGCCTGGAAGGTTGAGGCTACAGTGAGCCATGATCGCTATGCCACTGCACTCAGCCTTGGTGACAGAGTGAGTCTCTGTCTCAAAAAATAAAATAAGGCAGGGGGCGGTGTTTCACGCTTGTAATCCCAGCACTTTGGGAGGCCGAGGCAGGTGGATCTCCTGAGGTTAAGAGTTTCATACCAGCCTGGCCAACATGGCAAAACCCTGTCTTTACTAAAAATACAAAAAAATTAGCCAGGTGTGGTGGCGGGTGCTTGTAATGCCAGCTACTCTGGAGGCTGAAGCAGGAGAATCGTGTGAACGTGGGAGGCGGAGGTTGCAATGAGTTATGATCGCATCACTGCACTCCCAGCCAAGGCCACAAGAGCAAAACTCCGTCTCAATAATAATAATAATTAATAAATAAATAATAAAATAAAATAAAAGCAATCTATACTGATTGAGAGGGAAGAAAAAAACTCTCTTTGTTACAGATGGCATGATTGTCTAAGTAGAAAATCCTAAAAAATCAATACATAATTTTAGGACCTAATAAACAATTATGGTAAGATTGCAGGGTATAAGAATCAATCACTTTTTTTTATTTTACTTGGGCATATATTTATAAGTGGAATAGCTGGGTCAATGGTAACTCTGTGTTTAACTCTTTGAAATGTATGAGAATAATTTACAAAGTAGCTTCAAAATTTTACATTCCTATTGTCCATGCATGAGGGCTTCAGTTTCTCCACAGCCACATAAAAACATTATTTTCAAACTTTTTTATTACTATGACCATACCAGTAAATCTGAAGTGGCATCTCATTTTGGTTTTCATTTTTTTGTTCGCTATATCACCTATATTTATTGTAATCTTACTGTTTTCTTTCTTCTGCTCGCTTTTGTTTGATAGTTTTCAAATTTCCTAAGGTGGGATGTCAGCTAATTAATTCGAATTATTCCTTCTTTTTTAATGTAGACATTTTCAACTACAATTTCCCCCGTGACCTAACATAAAGCCTCCATCTCATAAGTGGTGACTGGGAGGAAAAAGAGATGTCCCAAATCTCATCCCCAATTGCATGGAACTTAGACTGTGCAAAAAGTAGCTGCTGCACGATGAGAAATGCTAATGTCCGCTCCCTCCTGATAAATGGCACAGACCTCAAACTGGAGCTGGGCAGAAAGGAAGGATTAAAGTTTTCATCACACTAAGATAAGAAAAAGTAAGATTTAAACACCACAGACTCTGTTCTTTTAAAGTTTTGCTAGGTATTCTTCAAATAAATGTTTCTTCATTTCCTGTATGCAGAATCATTTGAAAGCCTTTAAATGGCAGGTTATTTATTTTAGTAGTTTTCACCAGTTCCACTGGGGTCATGTCCATGCAGGTCCTTACACTGTCATGCCAGAATTTAATCTCCTCATCTTTTCATTCTTTTTTTGTGCTGTATTCATAGAGTTCAATGTGTAGATAAAACAGTATTTATTCAAGTAGTAGTCCAGCTATGCCCACTTAGGTGTCTAATATTTTGCTCTCACTGATAATGCCGAGATGAATGACTTCATGCATATTTTTATGTAGGAGATGTTTGTGGAAAGGTATATGCAGGTTTACTTCCTTGTAGTGGGATTGCTGATTCAAAGGGTTAACAAGTGGTTTTGTTAGTTATTGCCAGATTCCTTTCCAATTAAGAAAATCATTAAGATTTTCTTAATTCCTTTCCAATTAAGAAAATCCTTTCCAATTACTAAAATCATTTCAATTATAGTCTGTTAATCAATTTTTCTGACAAACTATAATATACAATATCCGTAAGTGATAACTAAATCTGTCTTTATTAGGAATTAGTAAAGGCTTTATCCATGTGGAATTATTTTAAAAAGTATTTCAAGTAAGTTATTGTTCTCTCCTCTTCTTTCTCTCTTCACCCGTCTTTCTCTCTCTCTCTTCCTGTCTTTCTTCCTTGCCTTCTCTCTTTTCTTATCCTTGTATGAGGATTCTCTTGTGTATTTTAAATTATTCATGCCTCTTTCTTTTTTTTTAAACTTGATTTGCTGTTCCCTTGAAATTTGTTACCTTCAATCGTTGTGCTTCTAAACTGCTACTACTCATGAGATCCATGTAATAGTGGCACTTGTGAAGTGTACTTTCCTTCAATGCATTCTGCTAAGGTATTTATTCAACTTTTTTTTTTTTTTTTTTTTTTTTTTTTTTGAGACGGAGTCTCGCTGTGTCACGCAGAGGCTGGAGTGCAGTGGCGCGACTTGGCTCACTGCAAACCCCGCCTCCTGGGTTCACACCATTCTCCTGCCTCAGCCTCCAGAGTAGCTGGGACTATAGGCGCCCACCACCACGCCCGGCTAATTTTTTTGTATTTTTTTTTTTTATTAGAGACAGGGTTTCACTGTGTTAGTCAGGCTGGTCTCAAACTCCTGACCTCTTGTTCCACCCACCTCAGCCTCCCAAAGTGCTGGCATTACAGGTGTGAGCCACCGCGCCCAGCCTTATTCCGCTAATTTTTTGAGAACCTACCAAGAATTCAGGATTGATGATATGGATGCAAATACAGACTCTTATTCCAAGGTCCCTACAGTAGAGGGCTAAAGACAGAGAAGTGATGCTGTCATTATTATTTAAAATATTAAGCTTATAAAGTAAGTACACGAAGAAAAAAAAAAGCTGCATTTTCTTATTATCCAAGAAAAGCTGCCACACTTCTGTGCTGAAACATTTTGCTTAAAACTACCTGTCACTCTGCTTAGTGTTGGATTTTGACATGGCAGCTCTGAGTCTCTGTAGCACCTCTGCTGAGTTTTCTGGAAGATTTATTTCCTGATTTTTTCGTTTTAAGGCAAAAAGGGTGACTCTTAGGATTAATGAAACCAGAAAAAAATTAATTGTTCAAATGTATGAATATATAATACTTCTTGTTTAATTGTGTCAACTGGAGTTTGATCTGAGCAGTAGAATTACTATATGTACCATATATTAAGAAATTTCTTGCAGGAATTAAACTTGCACAATTGTGGCATCTGACTAAGTGGTGTATGTTGCTTTTGCATCTAGCATTATCTGCACAAAATTAAGGCTGAATTTGAGAAAACAAAATGGGCAAGAACTGGAAGTCATCAAGGAAAAACTGGAACCCACAAGAAAAATAGTGACACACACACAACTGAATGCCAGGTCTGTGTCTCATGAACAACTTTGATGATGCAGGTTACATGCAGAAGAAAATTGAATCTTTTAATATAGAGGCATAGTTGCACCTAGTCGAACATCTGGAAACGCTGAAAGAGGAAATCAGGTAGGAGTGGAATGAATGAGGGGACTGGCTGCTACACAACACCAAGCAGGTGACCTGTAGTGTAGTGACAATGTGTATGAGATGCAGAATTATGCATTGCATACAAAGACCATCAGACTGTGAAAGTGACTACTATAAATATATATTTGTTAAACATATGTGAGTATATTTAACAAAATTATATTTAACAAACAGTATATTGAGCAAACTTATCTCATTATCAATACGAATTTGGAACAATAAAGATGAAGAAATTCTGGGAAATATAATTCCAGTTTAGCTAAGATGGCATATTACAAAACCACCAAAATAACCATTTCTATTTTATTTATTTATTTTTGACATGGAGTCTCCTGCTGTCACCTAGGCTGGAGTGCAGTGGCGCCATCTTGGCTCACTGCAACCTCCGCCTCCCAGGTTTTAGCACCTCTCCTGCCTCAGCCTCCCAAGTACCTGGGATTACAGGTGTGTGTCACCACGCCTGGGTAATTTTTGTATTTTTAGTAGAGATGGGGTTTTGCCATGTTGGCCAGGCTTGTCTCAAACTCCCCACCTCAAATGACCCGCTCACCTCAGCCTCCCAAAGTGCTGGGATTACAGGCGTGAGCCACCACACCCAGCTCATTTTTAAATGTACAAAACAATGGTAGTCCAAGGACTTATAGTTTACAATCTAAAACTCATTTTTGAATAGGGTAGATAAGCTATTTTATCTCACTCTAAAACTTGAAACCTTGAAGTCTCTGTATAGGGACCCAATTAAAATGATCGTAGGGAACTTTGAAGACATACTGGTTGGGGATTGTAGGAAATCAATGCAGGGTGCAGCTAGTTAGCAATTAAAAATAAAACAGAAAGATTATATTGAAATATGTCACCAAGAAGAAACAATAATTGAGCCTGAAAATAATGGGGTGTGACAGGACCACTTATTCTTTTATCTCTTCATGTATCCTTTCCCTACTCAGCTATTCAATTGGAAATATATCCTGTAAATTATGTATTGTCCAGGGCTTCAAGAATACAAAGATATATACAAAGATATGCCTACCAATTTTAAACTAATGTTTTGGGGGCAAAACCAGCTTTTTAAATACATCACAAAGCAATTTTCATATATTAAAAAGGAGCTTAAACAAGTACATGCCAAGTTTACCAGCATCATCCGAGAAGAAATAAATATAATGCATTCAGTAGCGATAAACAGCATCATAAAGTTGTGTGTGTGTGTGTGTGTGTGTGTGTGTGTGTGTGTCAACTCAAATGAAAAAGAGAAAGCAAGCATTGGAAAGAAACTCATGCAATATTGTTATTTTTTCTTCCTTTTTGCTAGCTTGAGCATGCAATCAAATGAAAATTTACAACTTAAATTAAAAGGCAGACTTCAACAGTGAAGATGGATCCTACATTGTGGCAGCACAGTTTGTTTTATATATACTATATATCCTTTCTGTTTTACTTTAAAAAATCCAAATTTTCTTTGGATATCCGTATGCCATAGGAGCTGATTAATGATTGTTTTAAGTCCATTTTAAAAGATCCTGTTTTCATTTGCCAATTAATGAACTAGAGATGGACATGTAAACCAACCCTGGGTAACAACACTGGGAAATTTTGTTAAATGGTTTTGAGGAAAAACATTCCTCCTTATTTGGAAGGAATAAATAGAAGTTTTGTTTTCTTTTTTCCTCTGTGCACTGTTCTTTGAGGGTGTAGAATGTTTCACTCCTTCAATTGTGCTATGCCATGAAAAGAATGGGAATGCTAAAGAATCACACAGTTGTCCAATCAGGGCCATAATATCACTAAACTGTTGCATCCAACATTGAAATGCCTAACTCCAAATTTTTTGGTACTATGATATTTCAAAATGAAATCTCTTTAAGAGGACCTGAAGAATCTCGTAGGAGCTAGAGAAATACTTGGTTTAATTCACATACGCTCAAGCTTATTTAATTCAACAGAGACAAGCCAATATAATTTAAAAAATGACTGAGAAGACATTAATTCTTATACTTTTTTATGCTTAGTTATGTAAAAGTGCTTATATGTGAATACCTTCCTTTAACAAGCATTTATAAAGATTTTTTTGTACAATATACTGGGAACTAAAAGGTATATAAAGATAAAATAAAATATTTGTCTAATGGGAAAGATTACATGGTGGTCAAATGAAATATTAAGTAGAATGTGACACTGAAACAAATTCCAAGGTGTTCAGAAAAATAATAACCATTGTTTTATTTCAGCACTGATGAGAATATTATGGAGAAATTGGTGTCATATTTTTCTTCTCTGAATGTTGGGTGAAATTGCACAGAAATACATGATGCAAGAGTATGTTCATTTCAAAAAGGAATAATTAATAATAAAAATATCATCAGAAAAGTGCATTTAAAGACATGAGTAAAATGGTTCTATATATTAGATGAAATTGTTGTAGAGATTTGCTGTATGGCATAGTGCCAAGAGTTGACAAGCTAGAATGGTCCACTTCAAAGATTAAGAGGGTAGATCTCATGTCTTGTTTTTACCACAAAAATAAATAAATAAATAAATAAATAAATAAAACAAATAAAAACAAAAAACAAAGGGATACAAGGAAACTTTGGGGAGCATTGGATATGTCACTTACCTTGATCATGATGATGGTACACATGATGATATGATGGTTTTTGCATACATTCAGACTTATCATATTATAAGTTATTGCAGTTCTTTCTTCTATGTGTAACAACTATACCTCAATAAAGCTATTAAAAAGTGAAGAACCAGAACAGACAGTAAATAAACATTAGCAAGGGATATTAGATACATTTTTTGAAGGGTTGACAGAATCAGGAAAGCTATGTGTCCCATTTTACTATCTTTCTATAGGACTTAAAATTTAAAGAAGTGTTTTTAGTGATTGCCATGATATAACTATAACTAAAGCTTGATTCTATGGATATAAATGTGGTTTTATTAGGTACGATTGATGGGCAAAGAGAAAATCTGGCACCATAAAGAATTATTAATGTTAGATAACTCTTGTAATAAAAAAAGTGAATGCTGAATCACAGTAGTACCTGTGTACTAGTGTATTCATAGTAATTTACTGAAAAACAGGTAAAATTATCTGGTCTTTAACGTCACCAAAAGGAAATCCTATTGTTGTATTTATAACTTATGTGTTACTTCATCTTTAAGGTCAGCTTTCTAAATTTTATTATATACCAGATGAACAACAACAAAAACATTAATTTGCAATACAATTCAAGCAAGAATAACTACCATGAGTACTTTCCAAAACTGATAATTTTATGAATATTTGAGTATATCCATTACTTTACAAACATAGAAAATTATGTGAAATGTATTTAATAAGCTTTTTGAATTAAGTATTCCCTTGAAGAAATTAAATTTTTTAAATACATAGCTTTCTGAAGTAAATGCTCTGACACATTCTCTACAAATGTCATGATGTTAGTCCAGATTTTCTCACTTGAAAAAATTACTTTTCTCAGGAAAATTTGTAAGTTTTTAAAACATTTAAGTTTATGTAAGTATAGACTGTATGGATTAACTAAATTTTGGCTATTCATTAATATATTACTGGGCAATTATTATTCCTAGTGCTTTGGATTAATGTTGAACAAAGGGCTTGAGGAAACATGATAAAGTTGGATCTTGTTCGAAGTAAACTAACAATATAGTAATAGAGACTGGAGTTTTATTTATGTATATTTACATAGAGGGATGATAATAGTGGTCAGAGAAAGAAATTGCTTATACTTCCCGAGATACTCAACAAATGACATAATCATGCTAGACAATGGAATTTTGAAGGAAGACCTGAAATAAGAAAAAAATGATAAGCAAATTGATTAGAGGTGAGAAATGTTTTTACTAAATCCATAGATTCACAGAATATACTTAAAAAGAGATATGTTTGAAGGAGATATTTAGAGAGTTTTGCTGTGGTTCTATTGTGTCAATGCCTTCAATTTCTCTAACATTTCTGTTGGGCTCAGATTTCTTTTTGTTACAACAGTAAGAAGATACATTTTATTGGGTAATAGATGTAAAATGTATTTATATAGATAAAAGTATTATGGAAAAATAAAGGATCGATAAATAACTTTTATTTGTGGTAATAAGACAATAATTTTATAAAGGAGGTTGTATTTTGGATTGTTGTCAAAGAATACATCAGATTTTCACAGGCTGAGATGGAAGAAAACTACCTCCAACATAAAAAATCTCAAAGGAAATGTATGAAGCTGTGGAGATTAGTTTGGAGACTGGAACTCAATAAAAGTTTTAGTATAGCTTAAAGTTTTCATATAATTTGGATGTCATAGAAATGTGATATTTGTTAATGGTTTAGTGAAATGTGGGTTATTCTTTATTTCTAATCCTATTAGAGAAAGAGGTATTGAAACTCCAGAGAGAGAGAGAGCGAGAAAGAGAGAGAGAGAGAGAAAATGAATGATTGATTCTCTTAAGTAATTTATAGTCTTAGTGAAAGACAAAAAGACAACACTGTCCACAAAACACAAAGCAGAAAAGGATAACATAAATTGCCGTTAATTTCTTTACTCAGACTTTTAATCATTCAATGAGCATGTCTGGCAGATACTGCATTAGGTACTGAGGCACAATAGTGAACACAATAGGGATAAGTTATTTTGATGAAGTACTGGTACAAAAACATATTAAACTATAAAGTGATTCTTATATATATGATTACATATTGTAATTAATGCTCTAAAAGTAGGCACTACTATGAGAGAATAACAGGGCAGGCACTATTAGGGCATTCACCCCAAAGGAGAACAGAAGTCAAGGTGATGAAGCTAGTTCCAGGTGAAGAATTCTGTGAGCACAAACTTAGACTTGAGTAAATCTTCAGTATTTAAGGAATGTTAAGAGAGGCAATGCTATTAAGCCCACAATAATCCAGAGGAAATATGGCAGATGATGTCAGAGAGGAAGGCAGGAGAATGATTCATTAGTTCCAGAATTATAAATGTGATTTTAAGTGCAATCGGAAGGCATTACAATGTTTACATAAGATAATCAAGTTACAATTTTAAAGAATGATTCATACTTCTGGGTGCAGAATGTATTACAAAAAGTCAAAAGGGATATTCTCTCATTCAGGAATAAATGATAATAGAGAAGAACTAAAGTAGTGGCAGTGGAATTTAAAAGAGGTTAACAGATTTGATATATCATTTAGGGTAGAATTAAGAAGGGATTTCACAGTATTTTATAGGTGTATTTAAATCTTATTACTTTAAAAGTTGCAATTTTATTTTTAAAATGTGCATTGTCTAATAGTTAAAAATTACAAAGTGATATAGGTAAATGATATTAACGTCTATATGACACACAGTTTCCTTGCTAGATTCTGTAGGTTCATGTAAAGTATCAATTATATTTCAGACAAATAAAATTCAAAAAACTTTAGCTAATATAACTTTTAAAAAACATTTAACTTCACAATTGTATTCTTAAACTAAATGGTATAAAGTGTTTCCATGAAGGTACTCAACTGTATCACTCAAGCAGAAATGACACACTGGGAGCTTTGAAATTCTTAATTTTTCACTTAGAAAAAGTGTTATAGTCTGAAAGGAATGCACTGGGATACCTTTCTCTCATTATTTCTTGCACAACAATAAATTTTATTGACCACAAATTATCTTAAACAGCTGGGAATCCAGGGGGTATAAATGCTTTGTTTGAAATAATTAAACAGAAAAGAGAGAACAAGATAAGGTAGTTATTATAGAAAATGAGAAAGGAGAATTAGAGTTGTTAAAATGACCTCTAATATTTAAAGCCACGCACGACTACATGCAGAGATGATTGCTTCACTTGAACATTTTAGTTTGTTTAAGATTGTAAGTTGCAAAGCTGATTGTGAGAATTGGCACTCTTTACATTTTATTGTACTGGATGACGTTATTTACTGATTTTTGCATACTAGATTTTCTGCTGCAGAAAATGTCATTCTACAAACAATAACTTCCCAAAGTAAACAGAATGTCAGAAAAGGTAACTACTGCCAGTTATTTTATAAATTAAAACTAAACAATACTTTGGTTTTATAAGAGACATTAGAAAGATATATTTACAAGCAAGAGCCTCAAAGTTTAAGTATTAAACAAAATACATGTATTTCAATGAGATTTCTTGGGAAAGAAACTAAATTTATTATCTTGTAAAGAATAGTCTCAAAAATCACTGCATATGAAACTGAATACATTTGGATCACTGAGGAAATAATTATTACAATTTACCAAGCATATGGGTGTATCATCAACATCAATGCTTAGTTATCTATAAGAAAAAATTATACTCATTAGATTTGCGTTATCAAGATATTCAATAATATGAATTTTATTAGATTTTTTTAGGTGAGTATGAATTGCCTTGAAGTTCTTGAATTTCTAGCTTTGAGTCAGTTAGAAACAAAACTAAAAAATTAAAATCAGCCAAAGTTCAAATATATTTTTATTTTATTGCTATTTATGGTACACTTTCACATGTTATATTTCACTTTTTGAGCCACAATATTTCTTAATAACATGAAAAATTAAGTATTTTTTGCATTGCCAGAACAATTTTCTATTATACGCTATAAAAAAACATTTTGCACTCACTTTTTATTAACATGGAATATCTCTCAAACTGTGCCTTCTAAATTCAAAAGATTGAAATGTTAAATATTACTAAATATTAAATATCAAAATGTGGTTGAATTAGGAGTCATTCATTCATTTACAAAATTTCGTGAACCATTATTGTGTCCAAAATTGGTGGGTTCTTTGTTTCACTGACTTCAAGAATGAAGCCGTGGACCCTCGCAGTGAGTGTTACAGTTCTTAAACATGGTGTGTCTGGAGTTTGTTCCTTCTAATGTTCGGACATGTTCGGAGTTTCTTCCTTCTGGTGGGTTCATGGTTTTGCTGGCCTCAGGAGTGAAGCTGCAGACCTTCTCAGTGAGTGTTACAGCTCATAAAGGCAGTGCAGATGCAAAGAGTGAGCAGCAGCAAGATTTATTGCAAACAGCGAAAGAACAAAGCTTCCACAATGTAGAAGTGGACCCAATCAGGTTGCTGCTGCTGGCTGGGGCAGCCTGCTTTTATTCTCTTATCTGAACCCACCCACATCCTGCTGATTGGTCCATTTTACAGAGAGCTGATTGGTCCGTTTTACAGATAACTGATTGGTCCGTTTTGACAGGGTGCTGATTGGTGTATTTATAATCCCTGAGCTAGACACAGAGTGCTGATTGGTGCATTTAAAATCCTCTAGCTAGACATCACCAGATTAGCTAGATACAGAGTGCTGATTGGTGCATTTACAAACCTTGAGCTAGACACAGAGTGCTGGTTGGTGTATTTATAATCCTTTAGCTAGACAAAAAGGTTCTCCAAGTCCCCACTAGATTAGCTAGACACAGAGCACTGATTGGTTGGTGCATTTACAAACCTTGAGCTAGACACAGGGTGCTGATTGTGGTGTTTACAAACCTTGAGCTAGACACTGAGTGCCGACTGGTGTATTTACAAACCTTTAGCTAGACATAAAAGTTCTCCAGGTCCTCACCAGATTAGCTAGACACAGAGCACTGATTGGTGCATTTACAAACCTTGAGCTAGACACAGAGTGCTGATTGGTGTATTTACAAACCTTTAGCTAAACATAAAAGTTCTCCAAGTCTCCACCCGACTCAGGAGCCCAGCTGGCTTTGCCTAGTGGATCCCGCACCAGGGCCACAGGAGGAGCTGCCCACCAGTCCCGCGCCACACGCCTGCACTCCTCAGCCCTTGAGTGGTTGATGGGACTGGGTGCCGTGGAGCAGGGGGTGGTGCCTGTCGGGGAGGCTCGGGCCACGCGGGAGCCCACCACAGGGGGGCTCAGGCATGGTGGGCTGCAGGTCCTGAGCCCTGCCCTGCGGGGAGGCGGCTGAGGCCTGGTGAGAATTCGAGCGTGGCACGGGTGGGCCGGCAGTGCTGAGTGACCCGGCGTTCCCTCCGCAGCTGCTGGCCCGGGTGCTAAGCCCCTCACTGCCTGGGGCCAGCAGTGCCAGTAGGCCACTCCGAGTGCGGGGCCCGCCGAGCCCACGCCCACCCAGAACTCGCACTGGCCTGGGAGTGCCATGTGCAGCCCCCATTCCCACCCGCGCCTTTCCCTCCACACCTCCCCTCAAGCACAGGGAGCTGGCTCCAGCCTCGGCCAGCCCAGAGAGGGGCTCCCACAGTGCAGCAGTGGGCTGAAGGGCTCCTCAAGCGTGGCCAGAGTGGACTCCGAGGCCGAGGAGGCGCTGAGAGCAAGCGAGGGCCACCAGCACGTTGTCACCTCGCATTATTATGTGGCAACTGTTAATACTTTTTCAGCAATAAGTGTAATATATATGGCAGTGGGTAAAATCTAAAGTAGGTCTGGCTCAGTGCCTCAAGCGCTTTGAGATGCTGAGGTGGAAGGATTGCTTGAGCCCAGGAGTTTGAGACCATTCTGGAAGACACAGCAGGACCCAGTCTCTTTGAAAAAAAAACAAAAAAATAGAGAAAAGTTTTAAAAAAAGCTGGTGGAGTGGGGCCAAGAGAGCAGTATGGTGCGGCAGCCCACCTGAGAGTCCCGGGGAGCAAGGGATCCCTGTGTTACCCAGCCTGGGAAACAGTGCTGTTTTCCATGGAACTGTGCAATGCATGCATCAGAAGATCCCACTCATGAGCCCATGCCACCAGGGCCTAGGGTCCCAACCACGGAGCCATGCAGATTCTCCACAGCCACTTAGCTAGAATCTGCTTAAGCCTACCTAGTTCCTGGTGGGGAGGGGCAGCTATCAGGACACCTGCAGCTGCCTGCTAAGCCAGCCAGTTCCTTGTGGGAGGGTCTGCAGCCAACATTGGGACTGCTAGCTGCCTAACACACTAAGCTCCCAGGCGGGAGAAGGGCGGCAGCCATCTCTATGGCTCCAGACCTCTCTTTTCCCCTGCTAGAGCCAGGGAGGCTGGACAGCTTGGTCACAAGAGGTATTCCCCAGAGCCCAACACACCAGCTGTGGCAGATGGTGGCCAGAGTGCCTCTTCAGGCCTGACCCTGACCCATCCCTCCTCACTGGGCAGGGCCTCCCTGCAGGAACTCCAATAACTCCAGGGACAGAACTTTGATCTCCCTGGGACTGAGCTCCCAGGGATGGGGTGGCAGAAGTCTCCATGGACGAACAGACTTAGTCTTTTCTCCTGCTAGTTCTTAGGAATCTGGGCAGACTAGAGGAGTGAATTTTCCCCCAGTGTGACACATCCCATCATCCCATCCACCAAGGAATAGCCAAAGTGCCTTGTTAAATGGGTTCCGCTCCCCATGCAACCTAACTAGGTGAGACACTCCAACAGGGGTTGTCAAACACCCTATACAGGAGTGATCTTACTGGTATCAGGTCAGTGCCCCTCGAGGTCAGAGATCCCAGAGGAAGAAGCAGGCACCCATCTTTGCTGTTCTCCAAACTGCTCGAGTGACATTGTCAGGCGCAGGAGCTTATCAAATGAACAGGGCCTGAAGTAAACCTCAGTAAACAACAGGAGCACTACAGAAGAGGTAAAAGACCATTGAAAGAAAAACAAACAAACAGAAAGCAATAACAACAGCATCAACAAAAAAGCCCTCACAAAAAAACCTCATCCAAGGGTCAGCAGCCTCAAAAGTCAAAACTAGACAAACTCATGAAGATAAGAAAGAATCAATGAAAACAATGCTGAAAACCCAAAAGGGCAGAGTGTCTCTTCTCCATATGATTGCAACACCTCTCCAGCAAGGGCACAGAACTGCATGAAGGATGAGATGGACAAATTGATAGAAGTAGGCTTAGAAGGTGGGTAATAATAAACTCTGCTGAGCATGTTCTAACCCAAGGCAAAGAAGCTAAGGACCTTAATAAAAGGTTACAGGGGCTGCTAACTAGAATAACCAGCTTAGAGAGGAATATAAATGACCTGATGGAGCTGAAAAATGTAGCACAATAATTTCATGAAGCATACACAAGTATCAATAGCTGAATCAATCAAGCGGAAGAAAGAAAATCAGAGCTTGAAGACTATCTTGCTGAAATAAGGCAGGCAGATAAGATTAGAGAATAAAGAATGAAACAGAACAAACAAAACCTCTGAGAAATATGGGACTATGTAAAAAGTTCAAATCTATGATTGATCAGAGTACCTGAAAGTGATGGGGAGAATGGATATTATCCAGGTGAAATTCCCAAACCTAACAAGACAGGCCAACATTCAAATTCAGGAAATTCAAAGAACACCACTAAGATATTACTTGAGAAAATCAACCCCAAGACACATAATCATCAGATTCTACAAGGTTGAAATGAAGGAAAAAATGTTAAGGGCAGCCAGAGTGAAAGGCCAAGTTACCTACAAAGGGAAGCTCATCAGACTAACAGTGGATCAGAAACCCTAAAATGCAGAAGAGAATGGGGGCTGATATTCAACATTCTTAAAGATAAGAATTTTCAACCCAGTATTTCATATCCAGCCAAACTAAGCTTCATAAGAGGATAAATAAAATCTTTTTCAGACAAGCAAATGCTGAGGGATTCTGTTACCAACAGTCCTGTCTTGCAAGAGCTCCTGAAGGAAGCACTAAACATGGAAAGGAAAAACCAGTACCAGACACTGGAAAAACACACCAAAATATAAAGACCAATGACACTATGAAGAAACTGCACCAACTAGTAGGCAAAATAACCAGCTAGCATCATGATGACAGGATCATATTTACACATAACAATAATAACCTTAAGTGTAAATGGGCTAGCTGTCCCAATTAAAAGACACAAACTGGAAAATGGGATAAAGAGTCAAGACTTATTGGTGTGCTATATTCAGGAGACCCATCTCATGTGCAAAGACACACATAGCCTCAAAATAAAGGGATAAAAGAAAATTTACCAAGCAAACGGAAAGCCAAAAAAAAAAAAAAAAGGGTTGCAATCCTAGACTCTGACAAAACAGACTTTAAACCAACAAAGATCAAATAAGACAAAAAATGCCCAGGCACGGTGGCTCACACCTGCAATCTCAGCACTTTGGGAGGCTGAGGTGGGCAGATCACCTGAAGTCAGGAGTTTGAGAACAGCCTGGTCAACATGGTGAAACCTCATCTCTACTAAAAATACAAAAAATTTAGCCAGGCATGGTGGCTCGTGCCTGTATTTCCAGCTACTTGGGAGGCTGAGATGTGAGAATTGCTTGAATCTGGAAGGCGGAGGTTGCAGTGAGCTATGATCATGCCACTGCACTCCAGTCTGGGTGACAGAGGGAGATTCTGTCAGAAAAAAAAAAAAAAAAAGACAAAGAAGGGCATTACATAACTGAAAAGGGATCAGTTGAACAAGAAGAGCTAAATACCCTAAATATATATGCTCCCAATACAGGAGCACCCAGATTAATAAAACAAGTTCTTAGAGACCTACAAAGAGACTTAGACTCCTACACAATGATAGTGGAAAACCTTACCATCCCACTGTCAATATTAGACAAATCAATGACACAGAAAATTAACAAGGTTATTCAGGACTTGAACTCAGCTCTGGATCGGGTGGATTTAATAGACATCTACAGAACTCTCCAGCCCAAGTCAACAGATTACACATTCTTCTCAGTGCCACATGTCACTCATTCTAAAATCGACCACATAATTCGAAGTAAAAAACACCTCAGAAAATGTAAAAAAAAAACAAAAAACAAAACTGAATCATTAGAAAAGGTCTCTCAGACTACAGTGCAATCAAATTAAAACTCAGATTTAAGAAACTCACTCAAAATGACACAACTACGTGGAAATTGAACAACCTGCTCCTGAATGACGCCTGGGTATATAACGAAATTAAGGCAGACATCAAGAAGTTATTTGAAACCAATGAGAACAAAGAGACAACATATTAGAATATCTGGCACACAGATAAAGCAGTGTTAAGCGGGAAATTTATAGCACTAAATGCCCACAGCAGAAACTAGAAAGAGCACAAATAGACACCCTAATATCACAAATAAAAGAACTAGAGAATCAAGAGCAAACAAATCCAAAAGCTAGCAGAAAAAAAGAAATAACTAAATCAGAGCAGAATTTAAAGAGACAGAGATATGAAAAACCCTTCAAAAATCAATGAGTCCAGGAGCTGTTTTTTTTTAATTAACAAAATAGATAGACTGCTAGCTAGACAGAAAGAAGAAAAGAGAGAAGAATCAAATAGACACAATAAAAAATAATGAAGGCTATATCACCACTGACCCCACAGAAATACAAACTACCATCAGAGAATACTATAAACACCTCTATGCAAATAAACTAGAAAATCTAGAAGAAGTGGATAAATTCCTGGATACATACACCCTCCCAAGACTAAACCAAGAAGAAGTCGAATCCCTAAGTAGACCAATAACAAGTTCTGAAATTGAGGCAGTAATTAATAGCCTGCCAACCAAAAAAAGCCCAGGACCAGAAAGATTGACACCTGAATTCTACCAGAGGTACAAAGAGGAGCTGCTACCATTCTTTCTGAAACGATTCTAAACAATTGCAAATGAGGGACTCCTCCCTAACTCATTTTATGAGTCCAGCATCCTCGTGACACCAAAACCTGGCAGAGACACAACAACAACAAAAAATAAATAAAATAAATAATAAAAGAAGGGAAAACTTCAGGCAAATATCCCTGATGAACATCAATGCAAAAATCCTCAATAAAACACTGGCAGACTGAATCCTGCAGCAAATCAAAAAGCTTATTCATCACGATCAAGTCAGCTTCATCCCTGGGATGCAAGCCTGGTTCAACATACACAAATCAATAAGCATAATCCATCACATAAACAGAACCAATGACAAAAACCACATGATTATCTCCATAGATGCAGAAAAGGCCTTGATGAAATTCAACATTCTTTCATGTTAAAAAAGTCTAAATAAACCAGATATTGATGAAACATATCTCAAAATAACAAGAGTTATTTATGACAAACCCACAGTCAATATCATACTGAATGGGCAAAAGCTGGAAGCGTTCCCTTTGAAAACCAGCACAAGACAAAAACGTCCTCTCTCACCAATCCTATTAAACATAGTATTGGAAATTCTGGCCAGGGCAATCAGGCAAGGGAAAAAAAAAGGATATTCAAATAGGAAAAGAAAAAGACAAACTGTCTCTGTTTGCAGACGACATGATTCTATATTTAAAAATCCCATCGTCTTATCCCAAAAACTCCTTAAGATGATAAGCAAATTCAGCAAAGTCTCAGGATACAAAATGAATGCACAAAAATCACAAGCATTCCTATACACCAACAGCAGACAAGCAGAGAGCCAAATCTGAATGAACTCCCATTCACAATTACTGCAAGCAAATAAAATACCTAGGAATACAGCTAACAAGGGACATGAAGGACCTATTAAATGAGAACTACAAACCACTGCTCTAGGAAATAAGAGAGGACACAAATGGAAAAATATCTCATGCTCATGGATAGTAAGAATCAATGTTGTAAAAATGGTGAAGGGGCAAAAGTAATTTCAATGCTATTCCCATCAACTACCTTTGACATTCTTCACAGAATTCGGAAAAAAACCTACTTTAAACTTCATATTGAACCAAACAAAGGCCCTATAGCCAAGACAATCTTAAGCAAAAAGAACAAAGCTGGAGGCATCACACTACCTGACTTCAAACTATACTACAAGGCCATGGTAAACAAAACAGCATGGTACTGGTACCAAAACTGATATATAGACCAACGGGACATAACAGAGATGTCAGAAATTATACCACACATTTACAACCATCTGATCTTTGACAAACCTGACAAAAACAAGCATTGGTGTAAGGATTCCCTATTTAACAAACAGTTTTGCGAGAACTGGCTAGATCTATGCAGAAATCTGAAACTGGACTCCTTCCTTACACCTTATACAAAAATTAACTTACGGTAGATTAAACACTTAAATGTAAAACCCAAAACCATCAAAACCCTAGAAGAAAACCTAGGTAATATCATTCAGGACATAGGCATGAACAAAGATTTCATGACAAAAATGCCAAAGCCATTGCAACAAAAGCCAAAATTGACAAATGGGATCTAATTAAAGTAAAGAGCTTCATCACAGCAAAAGAAACTATCATCAGAGTGACAAGGCAACCTACTGCATTAGAGGACACTTTTGTAATCTACCCATCTGACAAAGGTCTAATATCCGGCATCTATGAGGAACTTAAACAAATTCACAAGAAAAAAACAACCTCATCAAAAAGTGGGCAAAAGATAAGAACAGACATTTCTCAAGACATTTATGTGGCCAACAAACATACAAAAAAAAAAAAAGCTCAACATCACTGATCATCAGAGAAATGCAAATCAAAACCACAATGAGATACCATCTCACACCAGTCAGAATGGCAATTATTAAAAAGTCAAGAAACAATAAATGCTGGTGAGGCTGTGGTGAAATTGGAATGTTTTTACACTGCTGGTGGGAATGTAAATTAGTTCAGCCATTGTGGAAGACAGTGCAGCAATTCCTGAAGGATCTAGGACCAGTAATACCATTTGACCCAGCAACTGGGTATGTACCCAAAGGAATATAAATCATTCTACTATAAAGACTCATGCACATGTATGTTTATTGCAGCACTGTTTACAATAACAAAGACATGGAACCAACCCAAATGACCATCAATGATAGACAGGCTAAAGAAAATGTGGTTTTAGGTCTAACATTTAAGTCTTCAATCCATCTTGAATTAATTTTTGTATAATGTGTAAGGAAGGGATCCAGTTTCAGATTTCTACACATGGCTAGCCAGTTTTCCCAAGCACCATTTATTAAATAGGCAATCCCTTCCCCATTTCTTGTTTTTGTCAGGTTTGTCAAAGATGTGTGGTATTATTTCTGAGGGCTCTGTTCTGTTCCATTAGTCTATATCTCTGTTTTGGTACCAGTACCATGCTGTTTTGGTTACTGTAGCCTTGTAGTATAGTTTGAAATCAGGTAGCGTGATGCCTCCAGCTTTGTTCTTTTGGCTTAGGATTGTTTTGGCAATGCGGGCTGTTTTTTGGTTCCCGCACGTTGTGCACATGTACCCTAGAACTTAAACTATAATAATAAAAGAAAAAGAAAATGTGGTACATATACACCATAGAATTCTATGCAGCCATAAAAAGGAATGATATCATGTCCTTTGCAGAGACATGGATGAAACTGGAAGTCATCATCCTCAGCAAACTAACACAGAAAACCAAACACCAAACGTTCTCACTCATAAGTGGGAGTTGATCAATGAGAACACACAGACACAGGGAAGGGAACAGCACACATCTGGGCCTGTCAGGGGATGGGGGCAAGGAGAGGGAGAGCATCAGGACAAATAGCTAATGCATCAGGACTTAAAACTTAGAAGACGGGCTGACAGGTGCATCCAACCACCATGGCTGGTACATACCTATAGAATAAACCTGCATGTTCAGCACGTGTGCCCCTGGACTTAAAACGAAGAAAAAAAAAAAAAAAAAAGACGGGTGTGGTGGTGCATGCCTTTAGTCCCAGCTACTCAGAAGACAGAGGCAGAATCACCTGAGTCCAGTAGTTCCAGGCTACAATGAGCTATGATCATACCACTGCACTCCAAAAATACATAATAAATTAAATTAAGTTAAAAAATACCAAACTGACTGCCCTCAAGAACTTTATAAACCATATAGCAAGTGAAAAAACTTTTTAAATGAATTCAGGATTTGAAAACACTTGAGTGAAATAAACAAGAAAGACAAATATAATAATGGGGCATGAGATATTTTGAAACTATTAAATAGCTATACAGGGCTTGGCATGGTGGCTCAGGCCTTACAATCTCAGCACTTTTGGAGGCCAAGGCAGGCACATCACTTAAGCACAGGCATTCAAGACCAGCCTGAGCAACATGGCGAAACTCCATCTCTACAAAAAAATGTAAAAATTAGCCAGGCATGGTGGTACCTGTCTGTAGTCCTAGTTACTCAGTAGGCTGAGACAGGCCAAACATTATAGGGCCTGGGAGGTCATGGCAGCAGTGAGTGATGATGCCTGTACTCTAGTCTGGGTAGCCTGCGTGACAGAGCAAAAAAAAAAAAAAAAAAAGAAAAGTTTGAAAGATTACAGAGAGAAAGAAAGATAAGGAGAGACTCAATTCAATGGAGTGAATAGACATAATGTTTTCATAACTTGTTTATACAAGCACCCCTAAAGCAGAAGAAATTAAATATTATTGTCCTATACCCACTCAACTTATATGCATTCACTATTACATAGGATTTTGTATTATTTTGCACCTGGAATTATCCATTTCTAAGCCTGAAATATATTTTTATTATAAATTGTCTTTTAAAAATGTATGCCAGTATTTACACATGTATCTCACAAAAAGCATTTAATGTTTTACATGATCAACTATCAAATATAACCAATGTCTTAAATTTATTCTGTGATTTTTTTTTAGATTCTGGAAAATCTGATAGATCACCAAGAGAATACATGTCAAATTTTAAATAGAAAAGGAATACAACGTAAAGAGTGCGTTTAGTTATTTGTTGTTGCACCAAAGACTGTAACTATAAGGAGAAAGCCTTCTGAAATGGCAGAGGGAGGGCCTCCATAAATCTGATTCTCCATAAATGCAACAAAAATACTGACAAAATGGCCAATATCAACTTATTCGGAACGATGGAAATTAAGTAGTCTTGGAGTCTGAGGGGTGTTTTTTCAAGAAAAAGTGCTGAACTGCTGAATGGAGGGATTTTGTAACATTTTAACATGGCCCTACTCTCCTTTTTCGTCTCCACAGTGTCTTTAAATACCAGCAGCCTTGCTACTACAGTAGCTGTGAACACTAGCAGTATTAAAATCAAGTTCGTAATTCCATTATTACTGCAAATTTTGGTCTAACCAAGTAAATATAAAGAAAGATGAAAAATATTAAAAGTATTACGTATTAAATTCCATGACAGATCATGGAATTTAATCTTAGTTTTCTACCTTTTTCATTTATTATTATATAATTGTGACCCTGCAGATGTATCTTAGAATTAATAGCTATTAATTACTTTCTGATAAAGTTGTCTTTGAACTATTATCCAAAAATCTAAATCCTTGACATTGCTTTGCATTCTTTGTGGCTCTAATCTGTATTTCTCAAAACAGTTATAGATTTCAAATTTATCACCCTCTCATTCACTTATGTAACTTTCTTCTTGGGTAATAATCTACTACAGAATTTTACATCTCAGAATGCTGACTGGGGGTAAAAATGGCCCGTCTAATAACTTTGGTTGGAGAGGTTCCAAGGAATTCCAAAAATATATATCTAAAAGGTAAGAAACTTTTATAAAGCAGTGTGGAGGGATAATATCAACCATAAAATTAGCTTCTTCCTTCCTGCTTGGCTTTTAGTAAAATGTGAGCTGATGAGTTCTAGGTAAGGAAATCATACTTCCATACAACTGTACTTGAAATGTTACAATGTGAAAATGGAAGTAACCTGTTAAAAAAATCTGATTATGAGGCTCCCTAATAGCTCTGCAAATAGTCATTTTAAGACAGGGTCAGAAATATAAAAAGGTAGAATTGTTACCCTCGTGGGAAGAAGTTGTGAGCTATAACAATTACAAAATGCTTACTGCTTTTATCCCCGCAAAAATCACCTACCATAACTGCTACCAAATAAAGCTCTAATGAGCACTGACTGAGAAACAGAAGCAACGTTGTGTTATTTAGTTCTCGCAACAACCTCATTAGGTAGTACTATTATTGTCACTACCTATAATGAAGAAATACATGTATATAGAGATTTACTAACTTTAAGTTTAATGCTAGTAAATTTGGTGGAGCTAAGACTAGAAACCATGTGGTTTAAATCCAAAATCTATTCTTAAACTACCATGTTTTATTAGCTCCCTAAGTAGATTGTCAATTGGAAAAAGAAAGTTATTGTTTACTAAACTCTCCATTTCTCTTTGCACTATATTTGATGCTTAACTTGTAACTATTCAGCAAAAGATTCATTTCACAATTATATGTACCCTTTGCTGAATAAAGTATCATATAAATCAGTTTCTTGCATTCTAATTTCAAAGAGCTTTAGATTTGTTAGTTTACTTGTTAAAAACACGAGAAATTCTTAGATCCTCTTTAACAATTCAGATAAAAATTAAAATATTTATTAAAACAAAGTTGTGTCCCTGTTATTTTTATGTGTGTGTAATAGTGTAACATCATCAAAGTTAGTTTAATATTGCTTCATTTGCTTTATTTACATTTTCAGGACTTCAAAGAATTTCAAAACCAGACATACCTTTCAACTGTACAAGCATCTTTTCATTTAACATCCATCCTCTTTTAAGAGTCATAGAATATGTACTACTACTATCGAGTTAGAGATTATCTATTTCTCAAGCCTATCTTTCACGCAGGCTAAATGACTTGTGTATTGCATGTGTGTAGTGTTGAAAACATTAAGAAGAACATACACTATAAAACGCTTGTTAAATATTTTCATTTAATATTTAATGAACAAATACAAGCACTATATTTTACCTCAAGCAATATAATACAATGTTCACTAAAACTTCTTTTATATAAAAATCTTGTTAGCATTTTCTACAGACTCTGGATTTGACAAAATGTCTAATCTAAAAAAGGAGAAATGTTGAAAGAATTTAGTAAAATAAAAAATATAATTACTCAAGAGCTCAGTAATCCCTAAAACTGTTAATGGGAAGCCTATATTTTGTTACAAAAATATAACTATTGCAAGTATATAGAGTTGTCCAAGAAGTTTTGGAATATTTATCTCATCTGGACTTTTTATAATCAAAGGTAGTCAAAAAACAGTGTACTGTAAATATAGTGATCACAAAGAACAGCACAATATTATTAATTGAATACTTCCTAAATCCAATAACATTTTCTAAGACAACTTAATGTATACCGTTTTTGGTTGCCTGTTTCTGAAGGGAAACGTGGAAATTATTCAGTAAATGCTTGCTAATATTGGGATTTGCTTTATATATATTCTTCGTTGTGAGCAATGTGATCTCTTCCATGATTGTCTGTTTAAATGAGTTCACATAGATTCTGTAATACTTTTAATTTCATCATAAAGTTTTAAAAGCATACTGCATAATGTTTAAGAATGCCTAAAATAAATCTTTGATTAACCAGATAGCATAAGATATAATGGGAATGTATTTAGGACTCTGTTCCCTAAAGGTCAAGAAATAGGTCCCAATCAAGCTATCAGAGAGAGGAAGTAATAGAGACAAGTGCCATAAGTTTTCATAAGAAACAGGTGATATTTTAATTAAATAGAGATATGCATCCTTTATTATCTTGAAAACTCATTTGTTAAAGGTTCCTAAAATAACTTGATATTTTCTATGTAACAAGCTTTTAAAAACAATCCCTTGTGAATGTAAAATATTTAGTGTAGTAACACAGAAACAAGTTAAGGCAATATTTGCCTCTCATATCTTAAAAGAAAATTATCTGGCCGGGCATGGTGTTTAATGCCTGTAATCTCAGCAGTTTGTGAGGCTGACGCCGGCAGATCACCTGAGGTCAGGAGTTTGAGACCAGCCTGGCCAACATGGTGAAACTCTGTCTCTACTAAAAATAGAAAAATTGGCTGGATGTGGTAGCAGGCACCTGTAGTCCCAGCTGCTCAGGAGGCTGAGGCAGGAGAATCGCTTGAACCCAAGAGGCAGAGGTTGCAGTGAGCCGAGGTCTCACCAATGCATTCCAGCCTGGTGACAGAGTGAGATTCCATCTCAAAAAAAAAAAAAAATTCTTCTTTCTATCTTTTTAGTTTTATAATTGATTAAGGAGTTCTTGAGATAGACTCTGTTCAATTAAATAAATTATTTCTACAATAATTTTTAGTTGTACATTGTATTCTCCCATATATCATGCTGTACACATGTGTCATCAAATTTCTGGTCTATTAATGAAACACTGATATATTGAGATGTAGCAGGCTTCTGGCCTCTTGCTCCACAATGTGACTACATATGCCAATATGGTATTCCTGAAAAAAACTGGCAGTATACACTTACTTTGTCAGTTGAGGTTGTTGATCCCTTTGAACTGAATCATATAATTCTCTGCCTGTGACATTCAAGATCAGCAGTATGGATCCAAGAACAGGGAGTTTGTATTGTGATAGCAGCATTTGGTCTTAGAGTGAGTAGACATTAGCTCCAGAAATAGTTAAGGTCTTTAAAGTCTTTTGATTTATGTCAGGAGGTAATAATTTCTTCCTCTAAAATGCAATTTCAATATCAAATATTATAAATGAATATCCCTTCAGGCTATCTGGAGAGAGCTCATTTTCTTTGAATGTATTAGCTACTGGCATTTTATATTTTAACAGATTTCCCTGTGCCCTCTTGTTGATAAGAATAGATGCCTGTGTTTTCTTGACATTTTATCTTTTATTGTTTTTGCTGGTTAACATATTTTTTAAATGCACCTATTATTCCTAAGAAATTTAAGAGCAGCTATTTTTATATCTTGCTTAATTTTATATTGTTATTTATGTTATACAAATTTATTAAATAAGTGTTTAGAATTTTAGAAAATACATTGCTTGATGTGTGACATGAAATTAAAGTATAGATCCTTAGCATTTAGATGTTGAATCTTTTTTCTTAGTTGTAAAATTGAATATGTTCATTGTTTCTGATTTCTAGGATGTTTATAATTTTTTAAATAAAATTCAGCCACCAAGTTTATTTCTACTAGGGGAAAAATTAGACATAACTGAAACGCTATCGACATAATTTCTTTCTGCAGTTATTTCCTCTAATTTAAATTAATAATTATTATAACAACCATAAAATGTTTTTAATGTACATTAGGACTATATTAATCTAGTCTGTTATTTGATAATAAAAAATACAATATGATGCAGTGTTAAAAACTTTATCGACACATTTTTGTCAGGTTAAATTTATGAGCTATAATTTTCTGATAAATTGTATGAAATTCTTGGTACCTAGAGATCTGAAAACTTAACATTCAGATTACATTTGACAAGATAGAAAGCCAGGAAATAAATTCAAGTATGATGATTTTTGCCAAAGCTTCTGAGAACACAAAATAGAGAAAATGTAGTTTCTGCAATAAATGGAGTTGGGAAAACTGACCATCCACATGGAAAAGAATGAAATTCAACTTTTATCTCACACTGATACATGAACTGAAAATGGATGTAAGACTTAAACCTAAAATGTGAAACTCTAAAGCTGCTAGAAGAAAACAGAGAAAATCACCATGATATTATTCCGGGTAATGATATCTTAGATAAAACTCTAAAAGCACAGGCAAAAAAAAAAAAAAAAAAAAAAAGAGAAAAGCACCAAATGGGATTGGATCAAACTAATAAGCTTCTGCACAGCCAACGTAACAATTACCAAAATGAAGAGACAACCTACAAATTGGAAGGAAATATTTATAAACCATATTTGATAACCATACTGTGATAACATAGTATATAAGCCACACAAGCAACTCAATAGCAAGAAAACAATTAACTCAATTAAAACATGGGCAAAGAATCTGAACCAACATTTCTCAAAAGAAGAGACATAAATGGCCAACAGATATATGAAAAAATCTGCAGCATCTCTAATCAACAGGGAAATTCAAATTAATACTGCAATGAGATATCATCTTATGCCTGTTAGCATAGCTATTATAAAAAAGACAAATGATAGCAAGTGTTGGCAAGGATGTGGAGAAAAAGTTACTTTTGTATGCCATTACTAGAAATGTAAATTAATACAGCCATTTTGGAAAATACTATGAAGATGTATCAAAAAAATGAAAAGAAAAAGAAAACAGAATTACCATATAATTCAGTAATCCCACTTTTGGTTATATATGCAAAGGAATTGAAATCAGTATGTTGAAGAGATATCTGCACTCTCATGTTCATTTCAGCATTATTCACAATAGCCCAGATATGTAAGCAACATAAGTATTTATCAGCAATCATCATCAAATAAATGGATAAAGAAAATGTGGAATATATATATATAAATATATATAATTAAATATATATATAAATATATATAATTATATATAAAAATATATATATAATTAAATATATTCTACAGTCTTAAAAACCTCTGTAAGTTTCAACAATATGAATGGAATGGAACTGGAGGACATTTTGCTAAGTGAATTATGCCAGGCACAGAAAGACAAATACTGCAGGATCTCACTTGTATGTGTAACCTAGAAAAGTCACTCTCATAAACAGAGTAAAAAAGTGGTTAGCAGAGTCTAGGGAAGGCCAGGGAAGAATGAGGAAAGGGAAGCAGTTGATCAAAGGCTACAAAGTTCCAGTTAGACTATGGGAATGTTTTACTTATCTATTGTACTGCCTTGTGACCACAGTTAATAACAATGTATCACATACCTCAAATTAGCTAAAATAGATTTTTAATGTTCTGACTACAAAAAACAATAAATTGGTGAGGTGATGAAAAAAAGAACTTGAATAAATAAATGAATATCATGGTTTAAGAATGGGATGCTATGATTAATTAATGTGATATAATTGATTAATTTATATAAATATAGTTTTCTGCCTTTAAAGAAACTTCCTGGAACATTAAGATGTAATTAGACTTTTGAGGAGTCTCTTGGCATCATTTTGTCTTAGAATGAAAACAAAAGTTATAGGATGTATATCTGCTCTGACCCTTAGACACTTTGTTTTTATAATAAATAGAAGTTTGTTTTAATAGGTAAGGTGAGAGGTATTTGGGGGGAATTTTTGTTGTTTTTTTAAACTAATAGTAAGAACCAATCAATAAAGATGTGTTTATCAGATCTGTAATCAAATGTCTGATTTCAAATCTTGCCTCTGTCAATTGTCGCTACATTCCTGAGAAATTTATTTAACCGCTCTGAACAAGAGTTTCCTCAACGGTAAAATGGAGATTAAGAACATTTAATTTATAGAACTATTAAGAGGATGAAAAACAAATCACACAAAAGTGCTTAATATATAGTTTCTCAATAATTTATTATATTGTTAGTATTATTACTATTATGAGAAATATCTCACTCTATGCAATATGTACCTGTGGGAGACTTTGAAATAAAACCTGTAGGTTAATTTCCTGTTGCTTCTGTAACAAATTACCACAAATATAATGGCTTGCATACTCTTTTTGCTTTAATATTATGTACCTTACTATTTTATTATAAAGTGGCCATTAACTCTCCCAGAAAATTTATGACAAAATAATAAATTGATTTTCTGCTGTGCATCACTGTCTTGAGAATTTGATTATTATGAGTCATTTATCACAAATGGGACCAAATCTAGACTCGTTAATGGAACTATATGGTTATTTAATAAGGAAATTGAAATAAATGTAATGGCCTAATCAATGAAAGATTCTTTTGTGGTTTTCTACTTTAGTTAGTACCTGGTATAACCTTCTTACCTGCTTTTTTGTTTTCTCTTTAATTCTAAAGTTTATTTTATTTTTGTTGTTATTTTATTGGTTTGCTTGTTATTGTTGTTTCAAATTTTTCCCTCAAAGGGTCTTAATAAAATAATCCCGAGATATTTAATATCTCACTTTAAAAATATTCTGTTCTTTTGGCATAAAGCAAGTTTTCCAAACTAGCAAAGCTCTAATTAGAAGAAATTTTATGTTTCTAGAACTTAGGCACAAAGGGCAGGAAAAAATCATTCAGCAACCTATTTCCTATTTTAACGACTGTGAGTTTGTAGTTGAATATCTTTTTTGAAAGCAAATATTTTAAGTACATAATTTAAAGGACTCACCATTGGTTAGAAAACATTTTCATTCAGTGATTCAAATTTAGTATAGGCATTTTGATAAATAATATATTTTCTTCTCTTTTATTGCCTGTTCATAACAATTGAGTGAAAAATCAAGACAACTGTATTACATAAACTTTGGTTAATTGAGCATCTTATGCGTTTTATTGCAGATAGTACTAGATAGACAGGTGATGTTAATAATAGCTAACATTTAAGTACTTACCATGTGTTAGGAGTTTTGTTAAGTTCCTCTCATTGATTAGCTCATTTGGTGGGCTGATGAACCATATGAAATAGGTTCTTTTATTATCTCCATTTTATATATGAGGAACCTGGAATAGAAGAGGTTTCAGTAATTTAACCAAGGTCACACAGCTATTAAGCGATGGAGCTAGTAGTTTAATGCAGGCAATATGATTCCAAACCCCGAACCTATTGTAAGATTATTTTGCCTCCACTGAATGTTCCATTGTCTTCTGTACTCACGTTTGACACAGGATCATTATTACTTCAGTAAATTGAAACACACAAGTAAATTCACATTAATATTTCCACCTTTTTGTATTTTTTATGATCAGTAAAGCCATTGTTAATTAATATGCCTTGACTTTTATTGCATAATGATACCTTATTTTCTCATTCTCTGATGCTTTATTATATATTGGTAAACTATACATATATAATTAATGTGAAAACCATAGTAGTTCTTTATTTTCCTATCAATAAAATAATTTATGACTTACGTATTTATGTATTCTAGCATGATAAAAACAAATTAACTTTTCTGATGTGTATATCAATTCCAAATAAATTGATATATATTCTGTTTTATTTCTTAGATTGCACTTGAGGTGTTTTCTCTTTAACAAAACAGATACAAGATTTAATTAAATATAGTCAACTTCTCATATTTGAAAGCTTCTCCTCTATTTTGTGTCATTCAACAGAATACTGCTGAATGGGCCTGTGTATATGCTCATATGTTAATGTTATATATAATTATTAGATTATTTTATTTTGAAGACTATTATTTAAAATGTCTGGTTTTGTTAATATTTAACCTAAAATTTATATAAAGGGCTCATGGAATGGCAAATTTAAAGTGCCAATAATTTGTATTTTTTTGATTTATTTAACATTTATTGAGTGACTTATGTTGACAACACCCACTTCATCCATATACAACATTCATACCATATCACCTCATCTTTGTGAAAATTAGAATGGGGAAGAAAAGATAAATCTAAATTAAATCATAACCCAAAATGCTTAATTACAATAAGATAACCTCTCTCAAGAGAAAAGACATTAAGCTAGGGAGGGCATAAATAAGGGTGCCGTTACCTAGGGAGTCATAGAAGACTTCTGGAAGAACCTACATTAAAGCTATGGTTTGAAGGACATGTTGAGTTAGATGAAGAAGTCAGAGAAGGGCATTTCAGTCTGCCCATTTCAGCATGCCTTCAATTAAAGTGGTTTTGAATGGAGGAAGGTTGGAGAGGAATAATGTAACATTAAAAAAATTTCTAGGGTAAACCATGTGGTCATTTTACTTCCTGTTATGTTTTTATAAAGCAATAGACATTGAAGAATTGTAAATTGGGGAGTGATATAATCAGAATTGCATTTTTGAAAGAGCAGTCTGATATCTTGTGAATAATAATTTGAGGAGGGTTAAGAATGGATGCAAGAATACATGTTAGAGAAAGTTTTCACCCAATTAGACCACGAGGAAACAAAAGATATTCATCATTTAGAACTCAAGTCCATTATCAACTTTTTCAAATCATTCTTGACGGCTCTTCTTCTTAAAAGAATTCATCAAATCTATCTTTGTGCCTCTTTTGTGCATTATATATATACACATATATGACCACTATATTATTTTTGTTGCATTAAAAATAACTTGTCTCTGTAAACCATAAGCTTGCTGAGAGAAATAACCATATTCTAATTAAACTTTCTATTCCCTCTGCCTAGCACAAAGCTTCATATATAACAGACATTTAATGTGTGATAATAGATAAAGTTAATACACTAATCAGGAATGCACAAGAGATGGGCTTTGGATTAATTTGCACACTATGACAGCTGAAATTCTATGAATGCAAGAAAAAAATCAGAAAGGTGGTCTGAGTAAAGAAGAGTTAAGATTTTAACTTCGAGGAAGATAATAAGAGGTTGCGAGGGGAAGAAAATCCTATGCAAATAAATAAAACTGAAGAACTGATAAGATAGGTAGAAAACCAAGTGTAATTAATGAAGTTAAAGGAGTTAACATTTTTATATAAAGTTGTCAAAAGATTTCCATAAAGCAAAATGTCACAAAAAGGGCAAGGCATAAAAGGTAAGAACTGACATTTTGTCCACTGACTTTGACTACGCAGAGGATGCTGCTACATTTTAGGACTTGACATTACCTGTGGAGTGGTAAGAGAGCAGTATCAGATTGCACTGAATTGAAGAGTGGTCAGAGAGAAATCAGTAGATAGAGAGGTGAAATAGAAAACAGGAGTTACCTATTTTTTTGTTTTGTTTAAGTATATACATTTATGTGCAGATTTGTGTGTGTGTGTGTGTAGATTTTAACTGCCCTTTAGAAAGGAGATTTGTGCAATTTTATATTTTGCAAGGAAAACAGAAAGATGATTGAGGAAAATACTTTAAAGAGGGAGACCTGATGTATTGATAAATCAAGTGGTAATTTTCAAATATTTAGGGATACTTCAGATATCTTTTTGTTATTAATTTCTACTTTAATTCAGTTATGGTCTATAAACTGAGTAAAATTTGTTTGCTTTAGTGTCCAGCATATGTCAATGTTGATGACTTTTCTATGGCTATTTGAAGAGAAAATGTAGTCTACTGTAGTTGGATGGAGTGTTCCATAAAAGTAATGTAGGTTAAGTTGGCCACTTGCGATATTTAGGCATTTTAATTCTTTGTCTTTTTATTCTATTTATGACTGAGCGAAGCATATGGAATTTTATAACTGTAGTTGTCGATTTTTATTTTATTCTTTTCAGTTCAGTGAGTTTTTTCTTTGTGTTTTTTTTTTTTCATTTTTCATTTCAATAGTTTTTGGGGAGTGGGTGGTTTTTGGTTACATGGAAAAGTTCTTTAGTAGTAATTTCTGAGATTTTGGTGCACCCATCACCTGAGCAGTGTACACTGCACCCAGTGGATAGTCTTTTATCCCTTGCTCCCTTCCCACCCTTCCCCCCAAGTCCCCAGCGTCCATGATATTATTCTTAGGCCTTTGTGTACACATAGCTTAGCTCCCACTTATGAGTGAGAAAGTATGACATTTGGTTTTCCATTCCTGAGTTACTTCAACTAGAATAATCATCTCCAGCTACCTCCAGGTTACTGCAAATGCCATTATTTTGTTCCTTTTCATGGCTAAGTCATATTCTATGGTGTACATATACCACATTTTCTTTATCCACTTGTTGGTTGATGGGCATTTAGGCTGGTTCCATATTTTTGCAATTCCAAATTATGCTGCTAGAACATGCATGTGCATGTCTTTTTCATATAATGGCTTATTTTCCTCTGGGTAGGTACCCAGTAGTGAGAGTGCTAGATCAAATGGTAGTTCTACTTTTAGCTCTTTAAGGAATCTCCATAGTATTTTCTATAGTGGTTGTACTGGTTTACATTCCCACCAAGAGTGGAAAAGTGTTGCCTTTTCAACACATCCACACCAACATCTATTATTTTTTGACTTTTTAATTACGGCTATTCTTACAGGGGTAAGGTGGTATCTCACTGTGGTTTTAATTTGCATTTCCCTGATAATTAACGATGTTGCACATTTTTCATATATTTGTTGGCCATTTGTATATCTTCTTTGAGCATTGTGTCTTCATGTCCTTTGCCTACTTTTTGAAGGAATTATTTTTTTTTTCTGGCTGATTTGTTTGAGTTCCTTATAGATTCTAAACTCCTGGTAGATTTAGTTACTTCGTCTGTGTTGAGTCATTTGATGTGTGCATCTAAGAGTATCTTCATCTCTGTTATTAAACTTTTTTTTTTTCAAGAAGTACTACTTAACTCTTTCAGAATATCCATCTCTTTGCTGAAATTCTCTATCAGGTCACTCATGTTTTCCACATTTTTTTCCTAGAAATTATATTTCTTAGACTTATTTAAATTCTCTGTTCATGTCATATCACAGCCTGGTTCTGTTAATTGCTTTAACTCCATAAAGTGTGTTGCTTTTTTGTCTTTTACTGTGTATCATATATTTCTTGGTGGAAATCTGGACATATTTTCTTGGCAATTAGAGACTGAGGTAAATAGAATTTATGCCTGCAAATTGTCACATCTCTACTGTCTTGTTTATGTGTGGGGTGGATTTAGTATGAATTGCGCCATGCTTTGTTTCTGTTGTCATTATAGTTACCCTCTGTGAATCTCGGGGCTTAAATTGCACCAAACATGTTTTATACAGAGAGTAAGAGCTGGTTCACCGAAGAATTTGTATCAGCATTTGCTCCAACCCAACCTCTCAGTATTACCTTTTCACCTGTGCCTCAGAAAGGCTCTCTTTCCATGATTTTGCTCTCCCAAAAGAAGACAAGTGTAACCTGCTCTTGGATGTTGGCTAGGCTGATGATGGAGGGCTTGGGATGTGTTCTATTGGTATAGTTCAGCCTTAGTGTTAAGCAGACATTGTGTCACTAGGTCTCAGGGGTGGGATCACCTCAGCTCAGCCATCCTGCTACTCTTCTAGCAATAGGGGCTTTTAAAGGCATATTCAGTACCAGAACGGTAGGAGACAACATCAGAACGGTAACATGACAAAGATGACAAATACATTTGAAGGCACATGACCTGAAAAAAGAATAGGATCACAATTTAATTATTACTTTATTTGTTTGCTTGTTTGTGTGTGTATGTAATGCTTTCCTTCTGATATAATGAGTCTTCACCTATGCCCACAAACTGACCGTGTTTGCTACCATTTATCCAATGACTGAAGGCTTTTGTTCAACAAGGGAAATGAGGAGAATGATTCCGGTGTGTCTGTGCCTGTCCTGCTGTGTATTCTGCCTCTCTGATGCCTGCACCGGTGTGGAAGCTTTATCGTATCTTACTCGTCTCTCGATCTTTTAGCTGCCTGCCTAGTAAATTTCTTGGCACAGAGCTTGTGAGTGAGTGTAAATTTCCCTTGTGTCTATGGTCCCCATGGGTTCTATTTTCTCATATTAGCTCACAGTTCATCTCTAGCAGTGTTCAAAATGTTAGCAAAGTTCTTCTTACCATCTAGTGCCTACCCCTGGCAAGCAAGTGTCTGCCTTTCCATAAATTTGGAGTTATTTGGCTGACCTAATACCTCAGCTCTCTGATGAGATCAGGAAGCTTGTGACTCTTTTAGCTTGGCTGATTTGTTTAAAGTTAGGCAATTTTCCTTCTAAATTGCACAGTTCAAGTAAAAGCCAAAATATGTACAAATAAAAAAATTTCAAGAAGTTTATTAGGTTGTATTATTAGTTTACTCTTGGTGCATATCCAAAATGTTGTTCTTCCAAAGACTAAATTTCAACTTCCAAATCATATTTCTGTATTTATAAATCTAGTCTGTATTTATAAATCTAGTAAATATTAACTACCAGTTTTAAGAGTTCTTCTATTAGTATTTGGTCTGTTATGGAATTGGTTTACACCTTAAAGTACTTTGACCACATTTAAATTTAAAATAGTTAGTTTTCTTATCAAATATGTTTCTTATTTAATTGATTAAATATAAATACTCTTAAAGATATGTAAAAATTGTTATAAATTATATAAATTAAACTTTTTAATATGGCGCTTCTTAACTTATATATGTATATATATTTAATCAAAAATTAAATTTGACTGAAAATGGACAATATAATTAAGTTACAGAATTATATACTTTAAATAGAATTCTAAGCTTAAAGTGTGATTTCAATGGTTTATATTTTCTTAAACATAACAAACATGAAAAATAATTAAAGTCTATATATTCACAGATTGTTTAAAAATAATTGATAGATTTTATTTTATTTCTTACATATTTATATAGTTAACTCAACTTTCTACAGTTAAAGAGACTTATACAATAAGGAATCAATCTGAGGTCATTTCCTGGGATGCCAACTGTGTGAGCATTCTGGCAAGAAAGCCAGTCTGTTTACAGTGGGAGAAGTAATGGAGAGGAAACAGTAGGAGATAATATCAGAAGGATAATAGAGGCCATTTAATGTGAGGATTTTTAAAAAATAAATCTATTACTTTAAGCAAAATTGAAAGCCACTGGAAGGCTTTGGGCAGCAGATTAGTAATTTGTTACAGGGCATGCTTTTAATAAGATCAGTATATCTGCTCTGTTGAGAAGAACTTGCAGAAAGAGGGAGACCTGTTGGGAGATTATAATCCAAGCAAACATGACAGAGATTCAAATCTATCTGGCAGGATCCACATAGTAAACAAATAAAACGCTCAAAGTCATCATTAAATGATTAAGTGTAATATCATAAAATAAACTTCTACAAAACTGCTTTCTGGGTTAAAAGAAACCAACAAGGTATGATGAACCAGGAAGAAAACACCTACCTTGTGCATAAAAGTCAAGGGAAATGAGTGATGCACAAAACCCAGTGAGACTTCTAGCCATACAAGAAGGCTATCTTATAGGAGCATGCCCTTGGGTTGAGAAACAGCCATGTTCAAACCTAATCCCTCAAGAAGGGAGCTGGGAAATCACTACTTCAACCAATGTCCCTTTGTTCTCCTGCCAGTTCCAGTATTCTCAAGAAAGTAAAGAGAAGTCAGAGGTCAAAGTGTTTTCATAAGATATAAAGATGCTTTTGATGGCAGGATGAAAAACTTTGAAACTCAGGTGAAAGATGGAACTCTTGGTTACTTGCCAATTTTTTTTTTTAAGACTACCACGAGGAGTTACATGGGATGATCTTGGGGACAAAATAAAAGCAAGCTAGATTTACAGGGGAAAGCTTAGGTATGGCAAGGAGGGTATTATAAGATAGATTTCACAGGTGGTCTATAGATTAATTGATTTGAATATTTTACCACAGGTATTTGGACAAGAGCCCTGGTTATCTGTATCTAGACCCAGGGCAAGTAGAGCAGGTGCATAGTGGCCCAGAGTGTGATAGCATGATTAGGAAAGAAGCTGGAGTGTGGACTTAATCAGCTTCTTAAGAAGAGGAACTAGCTGGTCAGTAGCCAAAGCCTCAAATCTCGGTCAAAACAGCATTAAAACAAACAAACAAAAACAACTATATTACACAAAGGGCCTTCTTTGATATAATCTTTAAAGGTTGTGCCCACAAGATACAGAGCCAGATGAAAAAAAGTGAAGAGGGCAACAGGAATTGAGAAGACGGTAAATTGTTGGTATATTGATGATGTTGAATGTCATAGACTAGGTGTAATTATCAAAGGCAAGAGTATAGATAGAAAAGAGAAAAGATCCCAAAACTGAGACATGGGATTACCTAACTGTCCAGGGATGAGGGGAATAATTTGCAATAATAGAAGAGAAGAAAGAAGTATCACACCAGTATAATATCTTGGAAACCAAATGGTATAAAAAGTATTAAGGAGGAGGGAATATAGATTAACACAAATAAAGATTGATAACTGACCACTGGAATTAGCAAAGTGAAAGTAAGTGTTGACCTTTTAGGAATAATTATATTATATGGTGGAATGTATGAAATCTTGATCAGCAAGTGAACCACAGAGCAAAAGAAAATAATTGGAAACAGGCTAAAGACAATACTTTGTTTGTTTGTTTTTGAAATGGAGAATCCTAAAGTGAGGCATTGTCTGGTTGTTTATTTGTTGTCTGGTTTTAGATAAGAGAAAGGCCAGCATACATGCACACTGATGAAAATGATCCATCAAAGAGAAAAAGAGTGAGGCCAGGAAGAGAAAATTGCAGAAGCTTTGCCTTTGCATGGGCAACATTAAGTGGGAATTAGTGCACTAAAGGAGAAGTTTTCGTAAGAAGTATGGAAAGAACATATATACTAAAGGTGGGAAATGACAAGTGGGCAGACGCTAACAGGAAAACTGAGATGTTAATTACTGTTGAGCAAGATTTAGGAAGGAGAGGACATGATGTTGAGGGGATTCTCTATGTTTATATTAAAATTATCAAAATCTAAGACAGATTAGAATGAGAGAGTAAAAATAAATCATGACCTAAAATAGTTCAGAAATGATAAGCAATAACTTAACATCGGTGGACTACAAAATTAATGAGAAACTGCGGAAATGCAGATAGCAGATCCAGGACGATAAACAGAACGACGTGGTTGGCATACACAATTGGAGATTCTTTTGTACATGGGGGTTGAGTAGTAATGGCTCTAACATGCAAGGGATTAAGAAATATGTGACAGAATAAAACATTCTCACAAGTTTATAGTACATTGTGACTCAAATTATTCCAAAGTAATTATCTAGGATGTTTTAGTCTCAGTAAAAATTTTGTCATGAGGGAAACTATTTAAAAGGGCATAGTTGGATGGCTTGAAAATAATGAGCATGTACTGGATGGGTTTGGTGGGGAATGGCAAGGCAGTATAGAGGGCAAATGGTAAGGTCTCATAACAACACAGGTTGTGTTGCATGCAGTCTAGGGTTAAGAAAAATAACAGAGTTAGCTTCATGACTTCACACGGATAATGGCAGGGGTGAAAGAGAGAGAGACCATATGCTGACTGAGTGTCCACTAGAAGCCATTCAATTCTTACAACAATGTTGAAAGTTAGATTTTTTTTTTTTATTTTCTTATGTATTAGTCAGAGTTCTCTAGAGAGACAAAACCAATGAGAGAGAGAGAGAGAGAGAGATGGGAGGGGAGGGGATTTATAGGATAATTGGTTCATGAGATTATGGAGGCTCAGCCTCAATCTGAAAGCTTCAGAACCAGGGAAGTCAATGGTTTAATATTCAATTGGAGGCCAAAGGTTTGAGAACCTGGGAAGTATCTGGAAAAAGCCCCAGAGTCCACAGGCCAGATAGACTAAAATTTGATGTCCAGAGACAAGAAGAGAATTCAAGTTCCAGGAGAAAGAAAGAAAATCAATTGTCTGCCTTTTTTGTTGTATCCAGCTCCCAGACAATTGGACAGTGGCTAACGACACTGAGGTTTTCTGCAGCCAGTCCGCTGACTCACACACCAATTTCTTCTGGAAACACCCAGAAGTAATGCTTTATCATTTTTCTATGTATTCTCTAATGTAGTCAAGTTGACATTTAAAATTAACCATAACACCTTATAACAAAGAAAAGTAGACCCACAGTATCTGAAAAGAGCAAGTTCTAAACATATTTTTATTTTAGATTATTTGTTTCATTTTTGTTTATTTGATGGAAACTACTTTAAACCATATATTTGAATGGGATAAGAAAAAGTGGGAGTGTATGTAGCATGGGTCTGAGGAGACAGTGCCTCATACAAAGGAGGTATGGAAATAAATGCTAGTAAGATAAGATCATCTTTCATTTAATATGGTGGCAACATTTGGTAAGTATGGTAACATTTTTGTTTAAGTCAAAATTTGGAATAGAATGCTGTTACCAAGTTTTGGCCTATTATGTTATAATATTAGCCATATCAATAGATATTTACAATAAATGCATGCAGTTTTTCCCTCTATATTTTCCTTCCTTACAGAAATTTATTTTCTGCCCAAAGTCCATTTTCACTAATCTTCATTAAATCTTAACAGAATGAATTAAATTGCTACATAAAACATGCAAAGATCCAGTTGAGACACCCAATATGAGTAAAACAGAACAACTTCAAGCCCTCTATTATTCACAAAAATCTCAACAAGAAATGCGGAAAGGATTCCCTATTTAATAAATGGTGCTGGGAAAACTGGCTAGCCATATGTAGAAAGCTGAAACTGGATCCCTTCCTTACACCTTATACAAAAATCAATTCAAGATGGATTAAAGACTTAAACGTTAGGCCTAAAACCATAAAAACCCTAGAAGAAAACCTAGGCATTACCATTCAGGACATAGGCATGGGCAAGGACCTCATGTCTAAAACACCAAAAGCAATGGCAACAAAAGCCAAAATTGACAAATGGGATCTAATTCAACTAAAGAGCTTCTGCACAGCGAAAGAAACTACCATCAGAGTGAACAGGCAACCTACAAAATGGGAGAAAATTTTCGCAACCTACTCATCTGACAAAGGGCTAATATCCAGAATCTACAATGAACTCAAACAAATTTACAAGAAAAAAACAAACAACCCCATCAAAACGTGGGCGAAGGACGTGAACAGACACTTCTCAAAAGAAGACATTTATGCAGCCAAAAAACACATGAAACAATGCTCACCATCACTGGCCATCAGAGAAATGCAAATCAAAACCACAATGAGATACCATCTCACACCAGTTAGAATGGCTATCATTAAAAAGTCAGGAAACAACAGGTGCTGGATAGGATGTGGAGAAATAGGAACACTTTTACACTGTTGGTGGGACTGTAAACTAGTTCAACCATTGTGGAAGTCAGTGTGGCGATTCCTCAGGGATCTAGAACTAGAAATACCATTCGACCCAGCCATGCCATTACTGGGTATATACCCAAAGGACTATAAATCATGCTGCTATAAAGACACATGCACACGTATGTTTATTGCAGCATTATTCACAATAGCAAAGACTTGGAACCAACCCAAATGTCCAACAATGATAGACTGGATTAAGAAAATGTGGCACATATACACCATGGAATACTATGCAGCCATAAAAAATGATGAGTTCATGTCCTTTGTAGGGACATGGATGAAATTGGAAATCATCATTCTCAGTAAACTATTGCAAGAACAAAAAACCAAACACCGCATATTCTCACTCATAGGTGGGAATTGAACAATGAGAACACATGGACACAGGAAGGGGAACATCACACTTCGGGGACTGTTGTGGGGTGGGGGGAGGGGGGAGGGACAGCATTGGGAGATATACTTAATGCTAGATGACGAGTTAGTGGGTGCAGCGCACCAGCGTGGCACATCATGTATACATATGTAACTTACCTGCACATTGCACACATGTACCACAAAACCTAAAGTATAATAATAATAATAATAATAATAATAATAATAAAAAACTCAACAGGACCATGCTATGTAATTTTCAGAAATTCCATAAGTGGGACAGTTTGGAATACCTTAAAATACATACAAAAGGTGTTAATATTGACTTTTACTCCATTTTTGTTAATAACCTGTGAGTTTGAGTAAATGGTGTAATTATTCTAGGCCTTGACTTCTTTACTTACATCACAAGGAAAACTATTTTAAACTTAAAGCCCTGTTAAGTGCTAACATATGGAATATAGGCACTAATATTATTTTAAATAGAAGTCCAAGAGAAAATTATTTTTTCCTACACAATTCCTACTAATTGACATGTTGAATGAAACTCAACAGAATGTATCAGTTTTTACCAACAGTTTGTGTACAATTTCATATTTATAAAAACATAGTCTTCCTTCTAGGCAATTAGAGAACTCCCTTCTTCTCCAAATCTAATAACAAAATGAATTTTAAAAAGAATTCAGTCAGTAAGAATATACAGATTTAAAGTAACATTTTATTCTTAAGGATCAAAGGAATAAGATAAAGTCCAATCACTGATGTGTTGTTTTATCAGTTTAACAGGGAAGGCAAATAAACCATAACAATAATATTTAAGATTTCCATAAAGTTTTAAATTGTGTGGCACAGACAGCTAGCTACTACTTATTTAATAATGCATATTGATTTATAAGTCTGTACACATAGAGAAAGCTAAAGCATTTAAATAATCAAGGAAAAAAAACGAACAATAAGTATGAATTTCCAGATGTGAAAATTGCTTGATGAATGCTCCCCTAAGGGCTTACGTAATACCTTTAATTTTTTCCATGTAATACTGCCTTCATTTCTTCTAGTTTCAAGCTCAGATAATTTCTATAAGAATCCTATTATGAAGTGAAATAGCTGCTTATGATTGAGCATATTTTCTAGTTTGCTTTAGACATTTATATCACTTAAGATGCGAGATTTGTTTTATTTAAAGAAGGTTTCAAACTTTTATCTGAAGAGTTGAATCATTATTTTTGCTCCATTGAGGCATTCATCTCTAAAACAGTAAACTAAACTAGTAAATACTGTGCATCTGAGACATCAAGCTGAAAAGCTTGTCAACAGAAACAAGACTTTCAACTCTCAAACTGTTCCAGTTCACTGACTGAATCCATAGACTAAGAAAAATGTGAGCCTAGGTCACAGTACTGCTGTCATTTTTATAGCAAGTTCCACCACTGTGCTTACTCAATAGCAATGTCTAGAATACACGGCCAGAGCTGATTGCATATAAAGAGCATGTTGAAGAAAATGAGAGGTTTTGTGTAACTGAGAGTATATTAGGTATGTGCCAATCTATCTGTTGGTACAAATGAAATAATTTATATGTAGTAAGTGATCTCCTATTTCAGAAAATGGGAGTTTTCAGAATAGCAGCAGAAATGTAAGTACAATATGATCACAGGTATCACAAAGAGAAATTGAAAAGTAATCTTTTATAGTGCATCATAATGTTTATAAGTAACTCCACAGGAAAGTAGAAAATCTCAAATCATCTAAATGCACATTTATCATAACTATTATGAAGGAGACATTTTGCTTTGCTTTATGTTTTCCTTAGTCTTGTGTGACATAATCATATCTTCCCCAAAGTAATAAATATAAGTACTTTGTGTTACGTACATTTTAAAAGGGCTTATTGGCTTAAGAGCTTTTCCCTTCTCTACTATAATTGTCTCAGTTTTGAAGAGTTTAAGTTAGACTTGATCACATTGGATTTCATATCTTGCAGTGACTTAATCCATACAGCCTCAGAAATTCAATTTATGAAATCTTTTCATTAAAAAATTACCTTCACTATTTGCAAGCACCATAATTTGGGTACATCACTTAAACTTTCAGTCTTGCTTTAAAAAAAATCTATACAATGTGGACAGGCATATCTGTTGTGACAACTTTATTGTTTTAGGTAAAAAATGTCAAAGAAAATTCTTGTAAATAATTGAATGTAGGATGTAAGAATATATAATGTAGGATGTGAGGCTATAACATGTTACTTATTTATTTCCAGGTTGATTGAAATAATTTACCTGGCTATGGAGTATCTTTTAGTATTTCATAGCCATCCCTCCCAGTTCTGCTCAAAAAAAGCAACTAAAATTGTAGAAAAACTACTTTTCAGTAAAGACTAGGTAAATATTATTGACCAACACATACAAATAAAATTGCAGACAAAATATTAATATATAGGACATATCTGTATTATTAACACAACATCTGCATCATTAATTCCAAAGATTAAAACAAGCTTTGAGATACCTAGAAATATTATTTAAATTTCATCAATAATGTATGTATCTATTTTTTTTACAAGATTCTCTATGGGAGAGCAAAGAAGGAGTACTATGCTACACATGTTATATATAAGAAAACGTACTTATGAGAAAATATTAATACAGGCAAGTTTCAGCTCTAAAATAATACATGAATATTTGCTATTTTTACCATTTAAGAAAGACTGAGCATAATATTGATGGAATTAGAATATTTCAATTTTTAAGATATGTGCCCTTGTGTAGCCTATAGTCCTTGAGGTCAAATGCCATAAAATTGTATTTCTTCTTCTTCTTTTTTTTTTTTTTTTAGAGTTAAAAGAATGCTTGAGTACTTTATTAGCTTTAACTAAACAGGCACATATTCATAAAAAATTACATACAGTTTTTCTTTAATTATAATTCAAGTTCTGGGATACATGTGCAGAAAGTGCAGGTTTGTTACATAGATGTACAGGTGTCATGGTGGTTGGCTGCACTCATCAACCCTTCATCCACATTAGGTATTTCTCCTAATGCTATCCCTCCCCCACCCCCCACCTCCTCACAGCCTGATGTGTGATGTTCCCCTCCCTGTGTCCATGTGTTCTCATTGTTCAGCTCCCACTTATGAGTGAGAACATCCAGCGTTTGGTTTTCTGTTCATGTGTTAGTATGCTGAGAATGATGGTTTCCAGCTACACCCATGTTCCTGCAAAGGACATGAACTCATGCTTTTTTGTGGCTGCAACTTATTTCATGGTGCATATATGCCACATTTTCTTTATCCAGTCTAACATTGATGGGCAGTTGGGTTAGTTCCAAGTCTTTGCTATTGTGAATAGTGCCACAATAAACATACATGTGCATGTGTCTTTATAGTGGAATAATTTATAATCTTTTGAGTATATACCCAGTAATGGGATTGCTGGGTCAAATGGTGTTTCTGGTTCTAGATCCTTGAGGAATCATCACACTGTCTTCCATAATGGTTGAACTAATTTACACTCTCACCAACAGTGTAAAAGTGTTCCTACTTCTCCACATCCTCTCCAGCATCTGTTGTTTACTGACTTTTTAATCATTACCATACTAACTGGCATGAGATGGTATCTCATTGTGTTTTTGATTTGCATATCTCTAAGGACCAGTGATGTTGAGCTTTTTTCATATGGTTGTTGGTCGCATAAATGTCTTCTTTTGAGACTTGTCTAATCATATCCTTTGCACACTTTTTGACACTTTTGACACTTTTTGACTTTGTTTTTTCTTATAAATTTGTTAAGTTCTTTGTATATTTTGGATACTAGACCTTTGTCAGATGAATAGATTGCAAAAATTTCCTCCCATTCTGTAGGGTGTCTGTTCACTCAGATGATAGTTTCTTTTGCTGTGCAGAAGCTTTTTAGTTTAATTAGATCCCATTTGTCAATGATGGCTTTTGTTGCCATTGCTTTTAATGTTTTAGTCATGAAGTCTTTGCCCATGCTTATGTCCTGAATGGTATTGCCTAGGTTTTATTCTAGGGTTTTTGTGGTTTTAGGTATTATGTTTAAGTCTTTAATCCATGTTGAGTTAATTTTTGTATAAGGTGTAAGGAAGGGGTGTAGTTTCAATTTTCTGCATATGGATAGCCAGTTTTCCCAACACCATTTATTATATAGGGAATCCTTTCCCCATTGCCTGTTTTTGTCAGGTTTGTCAAAGATCAGATGGTTGTAGTTGTGTGGCATTATTCCTGAGGCCTCTGCTCTGTTCCGTTGGTCTATATATTTGGATTGGTACTAGTACCATGCTGTTTTAGTCACTATAGCCTTGCAGTAGTACAATTTGAAGTCAGGTAGCGTGATGCCTCAAGCTTTGTTCCTTTTGCTTACGATTGTCTTGGCTCTACGGACTCTTTTTTTGTTCCACATGAAATGTAAAGTAGTTTTTTCTAATTCTGTGAAGAAAGTCAATAGTATCTTGATGGGGATAGCACTGAATCTTTATATTACTTTGAGCAGTATGGCCATTTTAATGATATTCATTATTCCTAACCATGAGCGTGGAATATTTTTCCATATGTTTGTGTCCTCTCTTATTTCCTTGAGCAGTGGTTTGTAGTTATCCTTGAAGAGGTCCTTCACATCCCTTGTAAGTTGTATTCCTAGGTATTTTATTGTCTCTGTAGCAATCATAAATGGGAGTTGACTCATGATTTGGCTCTCTGTTTGTCTGTTATTGGTGTATAGGAATGCTTGTGATTTTTGCACATTGATTTTGTATCCTGAGACTTTGCTATAGTTGCTTATCAGTTTAAGGAGATTTTGGACTGAGTCAAAGGGGTATTCTAAAGATACAATCATGTCATCTACAAACAGAGACAATTTGACTTCCTCTCTTACTATTCGAATATCCTTTATTTCTTTATCTTGCCTGATTGCCCTGGTCAGAACTTCCAATACTATGTTGAATAGGAGTGATGAGAGAGGGCATCCTTGTCTTGTGCCAGTTTTCAAAGGGAACATCTCTAGCTTTTGCCCATTCAGTATGATATTGGCTGTAGGTTTGTCCTAAATAGCTCTTATTATTTTGAGATATGTTCCATCAATACCTAGTTTATTCAGAGTTTTTAGCATTCAGGGGTGTTGAATTTTATCAAAGGCCTTTGCTGCATCTATTGAGATAATCATGTGGTTTCTGTCGCTGGTTCTGTTTATGCGATGGATTTTGTTTATTGATTTATGTATGTTGAACCAGGCTTGCCTCCAAGGTATGAAGTCGACTTGATCGTGTTAGATAAGTTTTTTGATACGCTGCTGGATTCAGTTTGCCAGTATTTTATTGAGGATTTTCACATCGATGTTCATCAGGGATATGGCCTGAAATTCTCTCTTTTTTTTTTTTTTTTTTTTTGTTGTTGTGTCTCTGCCAGGTTTTGGTATCAGGAAGATGATGGCCTCATAAAATTAGTTAGGGAGGAGTCCCTCTTTTTCTATTGTTTGGAATACTTTTAGAAGGAATGGTACCAACTCCTCTTTGTACCTTTGGGAGAATTTGGCTGTGAATCCATCTGGTCCTGAGCTTTTTTTGGTTGGTAGGCTATTAATTACTGCCTCAATTTGAGAACTTGTTATTGGTCTATTCAGGGATTCCACTTCTTCCTGCTTTAGTCATGGGAGGGTGTATGTGTCCAGGAATTTATCCATTTCTTCTAGATAATCTAGTTTATTTGCATAGGTGTGTTTATAGTATTCTCTGATGGTAGTTTGTATTTCTGTGGGATCAGTGGTGGTATCGCCTTTATCATTTTTTTATTGTGTCTATTTGATACTTCTCTCTTTTCTTCTTTATTAGTCTGGCCAGCAGTCTATATATTTTGTTGATCTTTTTAAAAAAACCAGCTCCTGGAATCATTTATTTTTTGAAGTGTTTTTGTGTCTCTATCTCCTTCTATTCTGGTCTGATCTTAGTTATTTCTTGTCTTCTGCTTTTGAGTTTGGTTGCTCTTGCTTCTCTAGTTGTTTCAATTGAAATGTTAGAGTGTCAACTTTAGATCTTTTCTGCTTTCTCTTGTGGGCATTTAGCGTTATAAATTTCCCTCCAAATACTGCTTTAGCTGTGTCTCAGAGATTCTGGTACGTTGTGTCTTTGGTCTCATCGGTTTCAAATAACTTATTTATTTCTCCCTTAATTTCGTTATTTACCCAGTAGTCATTCAGGAGCAGGTTGTTCAGTTTCCATGTAGTTGTGTGGTTTTGAGGGAGTTTCTTAATGCTGAGTTCTAATTTGTTTGCACTGTAGTCTGAGAGACTGTTATGATTTCCATTCTTTTGCCTTTGCTGAGGAACGTTTTACTTCCAATTATGTGGTCAATTTTAGAATAAGTGTGATGTGGTGCTGAGAAGAATGTATATTCTGTTGATTTGGGGTGGGGAGTTCTGTAGATGTCTATTAGGTCTCCATGGTCCAGAGCTAAGTTCAAGTCCTGAATATCCTTGTTAATTTTCTTTCTCCTTGATCTGTCTAATATTGACAGTGGGGTGTTAAAGTCTCCCATTGTTGTTGTATGGAAGTCTAAGTCTCTTTGTAGGTCTCTAAGAACTTGCTTTATGAATTTGGGTGCTCCTGTATTGGGTGCATATATATTTAGGATAGTTACCTCTTCTTGTTGCATTGATCCCTTTACCATTATGTAATGCCCTTCTTTGTCTTTTTTGATCTTTGTTTTTTTTTTTTAAGTCTGTTTTATCAGAGACTAGAATTGCAACCCCTGCTTTTTTTTTTTTCTTTCCATTTGCTTGGTCAATATTCCTCCATCCCTTTATTTTGAGCCTATGTGTGTTTCTGCATGTGAGATGGGTCTCCTGAATTCAGCACACTGATGGGTCTTGACTCTTTATCTGATTTGCCAGTCTGTGTCTTCAATTGGGGCATTTAGGCCATATAAATTTAAGGTTAATATTGTTATGTGTGAATTTGATCCTGTCATTATGATGCTAGCTGGTTATTTTGCCCTTTACTTGATGTAGTTTCTTCATAATGTCGATTATCTTTACAATGTGGTATGTTTTTGCAGTGGCTGGTACCAGTTTTTCCTTACCAGGTTTAGTGCTTCCTTCAGAAGCTCTTGTAAGGCAGGCCTGGTGGTAACAAAATCTCCCAGCATTTGCTTGTCTGTAAAGGATTATATTTCTCCTTTGCTTATGGAGCTTAGTTTGCCTGGATACGAAATTCTGGGTTGAAAATTCTTTTCTTTAAGAATGTTGAATATTGGCCCCCACTCTCTTCTGGCTTGTAGGGTTTCTGCAGAGAGATTCACTGTTAGTCTATTGGGCTTCCCTTTGTGAGTAACTCAACTTTTCTTTCTGGCTGCCCTTGACATTTTTTCTTTCATTTCAACCTTGGTGAATCTGATGATTATGTGTCTTGGGGTTGCTCTTCTCGAGGAGTATCTTTGTGGTGTTCTCTGTATTTCCTGAATTTGAATGTTGGCCCGTCTTGCTAGGTTGAGGAAGTTCTCCTGGATAATATCCTGCAGAGTGTTTTCCAACTTGGTTCCATTCTCCCTGTCACTTTCAGGTACACCAGTCAAACGTAGGTTTGGTCTTTTCACATAGTCCCATATTTCTTGGGAGTCTTTGTTCATTCATTTGCATTCTTTCTTCTCTAATATTTTATTCATACTATATTCCATTAAGTTTATCTTCAATCTCTGATATCCGTTCTTTTGCTTGGTCGATTTGGCTATTGATACTTGTGTATGCTTCAGGAAGTTCTTGTGCTGTGTTTTTCAGCTCCATCAGGTCATTTATATTCTTCTCTAAACTGGTTATTCTAGTTAGCAATTCCTCTAACCTTTTTTCAAGGTTCCTAACTTCCTTGCCTTGGGTTAGAACATGCTCCTTTAGCTCAGAGGAGTTTGTTATTACCCACCTTCTGATGCCTACTTCTGTCAGTTCTTCAAACTGAGAATTTCTTGCAGCTCTGCAATTCTCCTGTTTTGCAGTAAGATTAACAAATAATGCTAATTATTAATACAAAGATATAAACATGCAAACTGTAGTGAACTACTTAATACATATTTATTTTGTTATGATCTTGCATTATTAAGACATATATTCCTTGATGACATGGGAAGAACCATGAATTCATTCTCTTATGACCCTCTTATCTACCACAATGTCTACTCCATATTGTGTTAAAATATAAGAAGCTTGTTTTGTCCATATAAAAAAAGCTGGATATAAACATGGAGTTCATTCTTCATCCATGTTTTCTACTTGTCCACCAATTGGCAGCAGAACTTTTTTCTAATGAAGTCTTCCACTATATCCAATTACGTGCTTTCAAGCTTTTTATAGCACTGAATTCTGGTGACTAACTCATCAATGCCTATTTCCATACAAACTCTATGCTCCGTGCGGGCAACACACTTTTTCTCACAATTTTATTCCTAGTATCTCTAGAGAACCTGGCAGTGTAAGTCTATTAATACATATTTGATGAATTACTCAATGACTGTTTTAAAGAATGAGTGAAGCTATTTATTACAAAGTGCTAAGAAATATTTCTAATAATAAAAAAGTGATTCTCCTTTGAAGCATATTATGACATACTAACATGTCTGCAGCTTTGAGAATCGTTCTTTTTTTTAAGACTCTTTTTGAAAAAAATTCAATTTTATATATAATTTTATGTAATTCTATATATGGTATGTACATAAGTTTTATATTTATTTTTATTTTTTACATATGCAAATCATACTAGAATGTAAACAGTCAACAACTTGTGCTTTTAGTTGCAATACGAATTTATTATAGCTTTTTAATTATTCTTTTAACCCCTGTGTAGCAATATGATGTTTTTAAAGTACTTGAATTTATTTAACTAGTCTTTTTGATAGGTTGTTTCCAATTTTTTCATTTTTCATTTATTCATTCAATGCATATTCATTGAACCACCTACTACTGTGTGCTGGACATTCCTACAAGCATGAGGATTCAGTGGTTAACAGAACAAAGTCCTTGCACTAGGTAAACTTCCAGTCTCATAAGCTGTACTGCAGAAAACACATCCCTGTACATGTTATGTTTACTTGCTTATGTGAGTCAATCTGAAGGATAAATTGTTCAACATGGAATTACTGAGTCAAAGGGTATACAAATTTCAAATATCATAAATGTCTTTTCACAGCAAGTTATACCAACATAATATTATCACTAACATTAGATACCATCAACTTTTATCATGTTTGTCTATCAGGCAAAATATACCTTATTTTAATGTACATTTCTTTGCTTGTTAATGAAGTATATTTTTACACGTTAATTAGCTATTTATATTTCTTCCATTAGTTGCCTGTTAATGTTTCTTCTTATTTTTCTATTGGGTTGTTTGTCTATTTTTTTATATTGACATTATTGTTGATTATTTCTTATTACACAGGCCTCAAATATATCCTCCTAGTGTGCTCTTGATCTATTTTATTCTTATTGTACTTTAAGAGTTCTGGGATACATGTGAAGACCATGCAGATTTGTTACATAGGTATACACGTGCCATGGTGGTTTGCTGCACCCATCAACCCGTCATCTACATTAGGTATTTCTGCTAATGCTATCCCTCTCCTTGCCCCCCACCCCCAGATAGGCACCAGTGTGTGATGTTCCCCTCCCTGTGCCTATGTGTTCTCATTGTTCAACTTCCACTTATGAGTGAGAACATGTGGTGACTTTCAATAGGAAGACAATAATAGATGCTTGACTTTGGGGAAACATTAAATAACCAATGTTGTCTAGCCTAGAATACAACATTATGGGAGTGGCCATTGCTATATTTGTATATAAAACCTATGCTACAAATCAACATAGTGTGTTGAAGAAAGAGGCTATGCATTAAACACAAGGTCAAAAGCAGTTTTCTGTTGCTACATTTGCCCTGGCAGAAGGTGCTGAAATATTGGCTGTGATGTCTACTATTTCACACTGTATTTCTTTGTATTCCTAAAGAAAATGTGCCTCAATAAGGGGAAAGCAGCATCTTATGGGAGATATAAGTTAATATCTGTAGAATATGTGTGGTATGATTTACTAATGTTAATAAGAATACTTCCCTTTTCCTTGACAAATAAATAAATCACCCTTTTCTGTGATTGACAGTCTCCACTACGCAGACAGGACTGGTTTGTGAACCATTGCATCCCACATGGGCTTGAGTTTTATAAAGAAAGATAAGCATTTATTTATGATGCTGAGGCAAATACTGCACCAAAATAAAATGTTAAATAGAGTAAAGAAGTTTCAGCATTACGTATGTGTCAACAGTGTACATCTCATTATCATCCTTGTATAATATTTTTTCCTCTTTAGGTTATATGATAACACTTACTTGAATTGCAAACGAATGCTTGCAATATCAAGCAAATAAAACTGATGTTGAACTTTTCTTCTTTTTAACTGACAATGGTGAACTTTTCTACAGTGTGTCAATATCTAAACTCTGAAATTGCTTACACTGAAGGCATAAGAAAGCCACTTTGAGCTATGAATGATGACCACCTGCAAAGATATGATAAGACTGCAACTTTTCTTTCTTTCCTTAGCAGTATTCCCCTTGCTGTTTTCTGACTTATGCCAAGTAATTGGAATCAGTCAAACAGATAACAAGCTAATTTCCCTTTTTTCTTTCCTCTCAACTCAATACACTCATATTCTTCACAAGAAAATGTAACAATGCGTCTGTCACTTAAAATGAACCACCAGATGGATCTATAAAAATAGTAAAAGGAAAATATGGAATACATTTCAGGATGACACAGGTTAATACATCCATCAAACATTGTATTTTCTAAAAAAACTTTGGATTTAGTTAATTAGTTTTAATGAAAAGATCATTAGCAGAACAGTACACGATGTTGCTTTCATAGGGTTTAAATTGAGTTACTGAATATGGAAAATAAATAAATGAAATAGATAATTTCTAATGAGCCACAGTCTGTAAAAGAAATAAAAATTGTGATTTGATAATCTTTAATCGAGAAATAGAGAGTTATCTAAAATAAAGGTTAAAAACTTTTAGATAAAAGTTTTTATCTAAAATAAAAGTTTGGCATGGTGGGAGAACCGTAGGAGGACTAGCCTAGGTGATGCAGTTTGAGCTATTGGGTATGTAGTATTACTATTCATTGAGAAGGAGACAGCTGTGGAAGGAGCAGGTTTTGATAAATTCTTACAGGATATGAAGACATACAATGCTTTCTTGTGACTAGCATACAAGTAGAACTATTTATTTATATTTAAATACATGTTGCAGGATAAGGGCAGTGCTGAAAATATAAACTTTCAAATATATATATATTTAAAATATATATATATTGTGTGTGTGTGTGTGTGTGTGTGTGTGTGTGTGTGTATGTGTGTGTAGTTAAACTGGTTGATATTACCCTGGGAGAACGCTTAGGTGGAGAATAGGAGGGAAACAAGGATTAACAACTTGCCTTTAAATTGTTCACATTTTGTATTACCGTAGTACCATTAATCAAAATCAGGAAATTAACATTGATACAATCCTATTATTCAATCTAGAGACCACAGTCAAATTTTAAGAACTGTCCCGCTATTTTCCTTTTTCTGGGCCTGTATCATACATTGCATCTAGATGTCTTGTCTCTTTAACCTCCTTTCACTATTAAGGTGTAAAAGAAAGAACCAGGAAGGACTCGATGAACTAATATCCAGCAATTTCCAAAACCTATCGTTTAGTGAAAATTACAAAGAATATCTCTAGGTTGCAATCTTTCATGTAACAAAGAAAAGGAAATAAGCAATAAGTATGTTATCTGCTCATGTATACAGCAAGGAGAAACCAGAATCTAATGAGACTACACAAGTGTGTGGAAATCCATGTAATAACACAATGTAAGAATTGGAATGGAATAGAAGAAATAAGAGTGGAGTGACATTTATCTGTCTCTATTCTTTTGTATAGTTTAGACTTCCAAAACCATCTCAAATTTTACATATTCAAAAAAATTAAATAAATATTTATCAACCATGTTGTGATGGGAACACCAAAATGGAATTCAATACTAGCAAATGGGTGTATAATATGATCACATCAAAGGAGTGGAGAAGAGAAATATTAGCTTGATTCTTAAAAGGTCAAAAAATAACAGACACTGGCAAGGTTATGGAGAAAATCAAACACTTATACATTGTTGGTGGGAGTGGAGATTAGTTCAACCATTGTAGAAAGTAGTGTGGCAATTCCTCAAAGAGCTAAAAACAGAATTACTATTCTACCCAGCCATCCCATTACTGGTATATAACCAAAGCAACATAAATTGTTCTACCATAAAGACAAACATGTGTATGTTCATTGCAGCACTATTCACAATTGCAAAGACATAGACTCAACCTAAATGCCCATCAGTGATAGACTGAATAAAGAAAATGTAGTACATATACACCATGAAATACTACACAACTATAAAAAAGAACAAGATCACCTCTTTTGCAGGAACATGGATGGAGCTGGAGGCCATAAGCCTTAGCAAACTAATGCAGGAACAACAACAAAAAACATACTGTATGGTCCCACTTATAAGTGGGAACTAAATGATGAGAACACATGGACACAAAGAGGGGAAGAACAGACACTGGGACCTACTGGAGGGTGGAAGTAAGGAGGAGGGAGTAGATCAGAAAAAATACCTATTGGGTACTAGGCATAGTATTTGGGTGATGAAATAATCTGTACAACACATTCCCGTGACAAGAGATTACCTATACAATACCTATACCCCAAACCTAAAATAAAAATTAAAAGAAAAATTATTAGCCTGACTGTGTAAAACAGAATTTTGATAGCATAAAGTACAAGCCAAAAGAAACCCGTACAAAATATGTATTCCAAGTATTAAATAGGTTTTTTTAAACATAGATATGGGTTACTAACCCAGAAACTTCTTTTTTTGTGTTTTCTAGGACTGAGCAAATAACTACTTATATTGAAAATAATGAAAGCAAGTTTCTCACTGTTGTACACAATGGCTACAAATGCAGAAAGAGGAAGACTAGAGTGAGCTCCATTATATTGGATTGGGATTGTTGGTATCAGCATATACTCATATCTTTTAATGTATTAGCAATAGATCTTAAAAGATATATTTGTGTTTATGCATATAATGTATAAAAGCAGAGCCTTTAGCAGTTACAAAAAGAGGAAAAGTCTAAAAAAACCTTAAATTTTTGGTACTTAATTTCTATGAACATTAAAATAAAAACATTCTTCTTTAGCCTTAACGGAAGTGGGTATGAAGTGGGTAAATGTTGATACTTCTGATGTTAGCATATTTTGGGGCAAAATAAGGATATCACAATTGAAAATTATAAATATGATTTTGTCACAATAAACATGAAATAACTTTGAACTAATGGCAATTTAACATTCAACGGATTAGTGCATGTCAGAGGCTTATGGATGATACACAGAAAAATAGTGCCTGTAGAATGCAAGACAAAAACATTTAGATAGTAAGTTCATTAGAGTTTAACAAAGAGGAAGCACCTATTCTTGAGTTAAAATAAGGCATGCATTCAGGACATCATATGCACACTGCCTATGAGGGGATTTAAGTCTCCATAAAAACTGTACCTACAAAGAACTTTGGACATTTGTTGCCTAAAATTACTAAGGATCTTTGAATAAGCAAGTAGAGCCCCATGACAGTGAGAACAAAGATTACTTAAAAAGAGGAGTCCATACCTGTTCATATATATTTGACAGGCATTTAATTGAGTGTGTACTTCATGTCAGGCATGATGTCAGACCATGTTAGTACAGAACAGAACACTTTGTTAATAACATTAAGATTTTTTGTGAACATTTTCTCCCATTCTGTGGTTGCCTATTCACTCTGATGATAGTTTCTTTTGCTTTGCAAAAGCTCTTTAGTTTAATTAGGTCCCATTTGTCAACTGTGGCTTTTGTTGGAATTGCTTTTGGTGCTTTAGCCATGAAATCCTTGCCCATGCCTATGTCTTGGCAATTCCTCAAGGATCTAGAACTAGAAATACCATTTGACCCAACAATCCCATTACACAGTATATACCCAAAGGATTATAAGTCATTCTACTATAAAGGCACATGCACATGTACGTTTATTGCAGCACTATTCACAACAGCAAAACTTGGAACCAACCCAAATGCCCATCAATGTTAGACTGTATAAAGAAAATGTGGCACATGTACACCATGGAATACTATGCAACCATAAAAAAGACTGAGTTCATTTCCTTTGCAGGGACATGGATGAAGCTGGAAACCATTCTCAGCAAACTATCACAAGAACAGAAAACCAAACACCACATGTTCTCACTCATAAGTGGGAGTTGAACAATGATAACATATGGACACAGGGAGGGGAACATCACACACCAGGGCCTGTTGGGGGCTGGGAGGCCTAGGGGAGGGATAACATTAGGAGAAATAAATAATGTAGATGACAGGTTGATGGGTGCAGCAAACCACCATGGCACATGTATACCTATGTAATAAACCTGCATGTCCTGCACGTGTATCCCAGAACTTAAAGTATAATAAGAAAAAAAAATGTTTTTTTTCAAAGGATTTTGAGTTGTTTACTAGAATTATTTTGAAGCATATTTTATTTAGTTTCACACAGACTTGAAATAAGTCTTAATCTTCGTTCATTTACACAGAACAGTTTGAACCAGCCATGTGGCAAACTGAATATATTTCTTAATTTACACATTTCTCTGGATTAATGAAGAATTTTCTCGATCTTAAATGCAAATATTATTTTAGATGTCATTTGCTTATTGAAAAAATAAACTTTCCGTATAAATGTAACAAGAAATTTCTCCTTCCTGCTGTTTCATTTTCCTATGGCATTGCTTTAACCAGCTAGAAGAAAGTGGCAATAGAAAAACAGAAAAAAACTAACAAAAGTTTAATTTGACCTAATAATAAAAGTGGAAAATTATTTACTGTTTTTGTTTCTAGTCACTACATGTGCAATTTGACTGTTTCTGCATTCAAATCATTATTGAAATATTTTATTTAAGAGTAAAAATGTGATCATATGATTTAAAAAACTGTTTTTTTATTTTATTTTATTTTATTTTTTTCAGAAGATAACTTTCTTTCATCAGAAGAAATGCTCAAATGCAAAGTTTACTGTTCCAGACTCATTTAAGATTGAAGTACGGAGGCCTCATGTGTATGCCTACTCAAGTTGAAAGGGTTAAATTGGCATCACCTTGTGAAATGCAATCATTCAACTTAAAATAATACGTTAACAAATTAAAACAAAAGCATTTCCCCTTGAATACAGCACAGACATTAATACATTATAGTAACTCACTTTCATTAAAAATATATTGGCATTAATTTGCCAATTTTCTCTCAACATTCTATACTTCTTTCAAATTTATAGGTATTATTACCCATATTAAAATACTAATTCCACCCAAAGGGCATAAAATGCTACCACAAAAGAGTTAGTCTTGCATTTGAATCTGTCCTATTCATTGTCTACTAATAATTCTAAGCAATTCTCCAATTTTACTAGCTATCATTTCCAGCCCCCCATAGGCTAATTTCAATTTTTTTCATAAGAATATTTCATAGATGTTTGTCTTATTTCTGGAATCAGTTTGTAACTCTACATAGTATCTCTGTGTCAGTCTGGGTTTGAATACCAGTTTTAGTATTTACTAGCTGTATGACTTTGGACAATTTGTCGAACTTCCCCAAACATCAAGCCTATGATCTTTAAAATGGCAATTATAAAAGCAGCAGGAACTTTATGGGTTATGAGAAGCTCAAAATAATGCAATTAAAGTACTAAAGTGTTTATCAATATTTCTATTTTGTACAAAAAGCTTGATAAAGTCATCACTTTTATTTAAAATGTATACAATAAATGTAATAACAAATTACATTTTGTGTGATTAACAAATGCATGTACACTTCATAAAAATATAACACTAAAAATACTTTATTTTTTACCAAAGAAAAGAGAAATTATTGTGTTAATTTAATGAAGTGATTGAGATAGTAAACATGCCTGTATTGTAGATATGTAAGAATTAATGTGATCAGAAGAGTAGTGTCAATTCAACCAGTAAGAAACAAGTACAGAAAGGCCTGTGTTGTTAGAATGGGGCTCCTTGGCTTTCTTTCTAGTATATCTCATGCATCTCCCAGCAAAAAATAGAGAGTTTTTGAGAGCAGAAAATTCTATATTATTTTACTGGCTTAGAAGGTAAATTTATCATAACCCAACACTGTGTTTCTGAGTCTTATGTAGTTTCCTTGTCATTAATTGAACTTTCTCCCAAAATATTGTAGACAGTTGACTATTATTAGTGAATTTCAGAACTGATGATTTCCCCTCATTTTTTTCTATAATTTAATGGGAAATTTGTGAAGGGCCTATAAGAGAACATAAGACAAAAGCCGTTTTATGCTGTAGGGCATAAATACTACACATGATAGTATGAGTTAGTGCACTTTGTAAGGGTTGTTCAAACAGAAACTAAACAATAGTCCATTAGAGATGTTGTTAAAATAATTTATCTTCCATGAAATAACAATGCAGTTTAAATTGTTAGAGAACTACATTATTACTAAACAGAATATTAGTATAATGGTATTTATAAGGAAACCTGATTTACAGATTCAAATATACCTGCATATAATATTATTAATGGTGTATTGCCAGATAAATTTTGTATATATCATTTTTATTCTATCAAAAAAAGCTATGAAATCTTAATGAGCAAATTAAAAACTCTACAGAGATAATGAAAGAGAAGTGTAGAAAGAGAGAAAAGAAAGAAGAAAGCAAATTATTATTGATTATATGGTTTGAGAGTAACCTATGCTAGCCATTTTATTTAATTTCTCCCAATCCTCAAAATAAGTCTATCAGGCAGAAATGATTATTCAGATTGGTTCTTCAACTTGTCCACAGTTACACAATTTATAAACAGCAGAGCCAGGAATTAAGTGAAATTCTGAGTTAATAGCTTAAGTGAGGTAAGTGGAAATAGTGGGTAGTGGGAATGGAGATTTTTACTAATTTTTTCTGTATGCCATACAATAGTAGATATGTGCTTAAGTATTAGAATATGACAAATAATTGTTAGAGACCAAAAAAATTAACAATACTAAATCCCATTAAGGATGCAGTAGGACCATGTGTATATTACATTTTAAAATCCTGTATATATTTGCTTTAATTGGAAGGCTATCAACATTACTAAGAGGCTACATTAAAAATACTGTTGTCTTTATGCTATTTTTTCAGTCTCAGTGTGATTTATGCAAGAGAGAAGATAACCCAGAAAAACTTTTTAAATACATTTATACTTACGTATACCTTAAAAAAAATAATAAAGGGAATAAGACATGCTGGTCAGGAGAGTCAAGAACAACTTATATTTGAGATAACAGGTTTCAGAGTCAGAGACACCTGACTTTTATTCCTAGTTCTGCTACTAAAATCGTGAAATTCTTCAAAAATAATTTTTCTATCTTGTGCAATAATATCATTGGCACTTCGAGATTGTAATAAGGATGATGGGAATAAAATAATGTAATATAGTGGCTAATAAATTAGTAGAGCAGTAGAGGAAGAGGGAGAAATGAGGCTTAAAAGCTGTCATTACTCAAACATCAAAAAATTGGGTCATTTTTTGTAATGAGGTCATTACTACCTCTATTGAGTAATAATCCCCACTTCTATGGATTAAGTAAATGCATACTCAACACATAGAATTGACCATATGGTTTGAAAGTCACTTATGGTAGGTGTTTCATTATTTCTCCTAATCCTCAAAAAAAAAAAAAAAATCTACCAGGTAGGAATCATTATTCAGAGTGGTTGTTCAACTTGTCTACAGTTACACAGTTTGTAAAGAGAGCAGCCAGAAATTAAGTGAATTTTAAATGAATGCTCAATATGTAGAAGTTGGGATTATTATGCTATAGGATTATTATTCTATACCTAATGAGGTTGTAAGGACCTCATTATAAAAAAGGACCCAACTTTTTTATGTTTGACTAATGACAGTTTTTAAGTCTTCTCTCTCCCTCTTCCTCTAATGCTCTACATTTTGGGACAAATTATTAAAAAGAGAAATGCTACCCTCTTTGCCCCTAGTGAAGTTTAAAACCTTACAAGCCTCAGACTGCACAAGATAACCCAACCCCACCCACTAACCACAAGCCAGTTTCCAGTCCTTGCCTTCTCAAGCTGTGTTCAGGACCATTTGGGAGGCTGAATTGCAACAAATGAGGTGCAAAAACATATATTTTATTACTAAATCTTAATTATATCTTACTTATTATAATTATTTATTCAACCAATCTTATAGAAAACCCATTCTTTCTTAAGTTTTTTTTTTTTATTGACAATAATAAGTGTACATATTTTGCGGGTACAATGTGTTTTCAATTCATGCATACAATGTAAAATGATCAAATCAGGCTAATTAACATACCCATCACCTCAAATTCTTATCATTTTGTGGTGAGAACATTTAACATCCACCATTTTAGCTATTTTGAAATATATAATACATTGCTATTAACTATAGTGCCATGCTGTGCAATAGATCAGCAAAACCTATTCTTGTCTTAACTGAAAATTTGTACCCTTCAGCCAACATATCCCTTTCCCTGTTCACCCTTCCCCCTCAGCCTCTGGTATCCACCACTCTACTCTTTGGTTCTATGAGTTCCACTTTTTTAGATTTCACATGAAAGTGAGATCGTAAGGTGTGTATCTTTCTATGTCTAGCTAATTTCACTTAGCATTATATCCTCTGGTTTTATTCATATTGACACAAATGGCAGAATTTTCACTTTGTTAAGGCTGAATAGTATTTCACTGTATATAAATACCACAATTCCTTAACTGTTGGTGGGCACCTTGGTTGTTTTCATATCTTGACTACTGTGAATAATGCTGCATAAAACATGAGACAGATCGTCCAGACAGAAAATCAATGTGAAAACTATATTAGGGTTCTCCAGAAGGACATAACCAATAGAATATGCATTGATATATGAGAAGAAATTTATTAACAGAATGGGCTTACATGAATATGGAGGTAGAAAGGTCCCACAGCAGGTATTCTGTAAGTTAGAGACTTTGAGATGCCTATTGCTTGGCTCAGTCCAAGTCTGAAGGCCTCGGAACCAAAGAAGTCAATAGTGTAACCGACAGTCTAAGGGCAAAGCTCTGAAAACCTGGAGGCCCACTGGTGTAAAGACTGGAGTCCAAAGACCAGAGAGCCCAGAGTTCTGATGTCCATGGCCAGGAGAAGAGTGACCCAGCTCCAGCAGACAGAATGAGAGAAAATTGTCTTTTTTTCTTATCCAGACTCCTAGCCAACTGGATGGCCACATAGGGGGCAGATCCTCCCCATTCAGTGCAGCAACTCATGTGCCAATCTCCTCTGAAAATACCCTCACAAATATACCCCAAATAAATCTTTAACAGTTCTCTAGGTATTCCTTAATTCCATCAATTTGATACCAATATTAACTATCACCAAAACATTGGATATAAACTGACTTTAAACCAAATGAATCTAACAGATATCTACTAAATATTCCATGAAATAGGAAAAGTATACACTTTTTTTTACATGCACATGGAACATTCTCTAGGATAGATTATATGCTACGCTACAAAATAAGCCTTAAATTTAAGAAAATCAAAATTATAGAAAGTATCATTTCCAATCTGAATGGTATAAAACTATAATTCAGTAACAGGAGGAGCCATGGAAAATTAAATGTAGAAATATTTGAATATGATTCTGAAAAAATCTATATAGTAAAATAATAAATTAATTTGTTTAATATCTTGAGCTAAATGAAATGGAAAACGTATGGGATGCAGCAAAAGCAGTGCTAGGAAGGAATTTTATAGCAGTGAATGAGTATACTGGGAGGTAATGGAATCATGGGGCTGGTTCCCCCATGCTGTTTTCATGGTAGTGAGTGAGTTCTCATGAGATCTCATGGTTTTATAAGCATCTGGCACTTCCCCTGCCGACATTCATTATTTCTACTGCCACCCTTTGAAGCAGTGCCTTCAGCCATGATTGTGAGTTTCCTGAGGCATCCCCAGCTATGTGGAATTGTGAGTCAATTAAACCTCTTTTCTTTATAAATTACCCAGTCTCGGGTATTTCTTCATAGCAGGGTGAGACTGGATTAATACACAACTGATAACATAAATACAAAGGATAAGGTACTACTATAAACGCACACCAAATAGTTGAAAAATCTTGAAGAAATGAGTAAATTCCTAGAAACATGTAACCTATGAGGACTAAATTATAAAGAAATCAGAAACCTGCACAGGACAATAATGAGAAGGGAGATTTAATCGGTAATTAAAAATCTCCCCTAAAAAATGCCTAAGATCTTATGGCTTCACAGCTGAATTCTACAAAACATTTAAAGAACAATTAATATCAATCCTTCTGAAAGTTGGAAAAAATATCAAATGAAGGGAATACATCCAAACTTATTTTACAAGGCCAGTATTACTCTAATACCAAGCCAGACACTACAAGGAAGGAAAACTACAGGCCAATATCCCTGATGAACATAGATGCAAAAACCCTCAACAAAATATGAGCAAACTATGTTCAACAGTACATTAAAAGAAGCAATCACCATGATCAAATGGGATTTATCTCTGGGATGCAAGAATCATTCAATATGCACAAATCAATAAATGTGATTCACTATATTTAAAGACTGAAAAAACTCATATGATCATTGGAGTAAATCCAGAAAATAGTATTTGACAAAATTCAATATTCATGATAAAAGCTCTCAACAAATTAGGTATAGAAGGAACATTCTTGGGCATAAATTTGGTATAGAAGACCATATATGGCAAGCCAACTGCTAACATCATATTGAATGATGAAAACTTGAAGGCTTTTCCTCTAAGGAATAAAACAAGAATGTCCATTCTCATCATTTCTGTTCAACATAGGCCTGGAATTTCCAGTCAGAGTAGTTAGATGAGGAAAAGAAATAAAAGGCATCAAAATAGAAAAGGAAAAGTGAAATTGTTTCTGTTACTGATCACATATTATGTATATAAAATCCTAAATATTCCACAAAAAATGTTAGAACTAAGAAACATATTAAGTAAAGTTTCAGGATACAAAATCAGCTTATAAAATTCAGCAGTATTTTTATAGAGCAACAACAAACTCTCTGAAAAACAAATTAAGAAAACAATTCCATTTACAATAACATCAAAAATAAAACTACAAGGAGTAAATTTAACCAAGAGGTGAAATATCTGTGCACTAAAAACCATAAAACACCGATGAAAGGAGTTGAGGAAGACACAAGTAACTAGAAAGGCATTTGATCATGTTCATGGATTAAAAGAAAATTGTAAAAATGTTCATACCACCCAAAGTAATCTACAGATTCAAGGAAATCTCTATCATAATTTTGATGTCATTCTGCAGATAAATAGAAAAAAAAATCCTAAAATTTGTATGGAATCAGAAAGCGCCAAAATAGGAAAAGCAATTTTGATGAAAAAGAATAAAGCTGGAGGCATCACAGTACCAGATTTTAAAATATATGCCAAAGCTATAGTGATCAAAGCAGCATAGTACTGACATAAAAACACACATGAGAACTCACTCTTTTTAGGCACTGATCTAATACTATATTTTCAATGGTTTAGAAAACAGTAGCACATTATCTGTTCTCAAGAAATTTGCAGCTTAGTGAGTAGATGATAAAATTCACAAAATTTTAGAAAAATATTTAATATTACATGCTTTATACTGCAAAATATGCTACTGAAGGAAATAGCAGCTGTTATTAGATTTTATTACTAAAGGGGCTATGCTAGTCTAAGGATGTTGAAGAAGTACTTTTATGAGCAAGTATCATTTAGGATATGAATGATGAATAACATTTAGTTTCACAAAGTTCGTGGATCTGTGATTAGCAACAAATGAGAAGAAAAGGCATTAACAACAGAAGGAGTAGCAAACAAAACAAAACAAAACAAAACAAAACAGTCCTGGATAGGGGTGGTGTTAGATAAGATTTAGTTTAAGATCTGAAAAAAAAAGGCTCTTGAAAGTCTGGTGTGGTTAGGAGGCAATGTGCATACATGAAAGTGTCACAAAAGAAAACAAAAAGAACTGAAAAGTTAAATGTGTATAAATAATGACCTATTAATAAGCACATAACTATTCACTGTTATTTGAAAGTGTGCAAATTTAACAAAATTCATGAAATTATATGTGGGCACACCATAGAGATGTAAATGTGTAACATTAGGTTTAATTTTGATTTGTTAATTTGTTTTCTTTTTTTCAAAAAGCCATGTTCAAGGGCAGAGGGAGTTTTATTTTAGATTCAAGCATTGTGGAAGTCAGTGTGGCGATTCCTCAGGGATCTAGAACTAGAAATACCATTTGACACAGCCATTCCATTACTGGGTATATACTCAAAGGATTAGAAATCATGCTGCTATAAAGACACATGCACACATGTTTATTGCGGCACTATTCACAATAGAAAAGACTTGGAACCAACCCAAATGTCCAACAATGATAGACTGGATTAAGAAAACCTGGCACATATACACCATGGAACACTATGCAGCCATAAAAAATGATGAGTTAATGTCCTTTGTAGGGACATGGATGAAGCTGGAAACCATCATTCTCAGCAAACTATCGCAAGGACAAAAAACCAAACACCACATGTTCTCACTCATAGGTGGGAATTGAACAATGAGAACACATGGACACAGGAAGGGGAACATCACACACTGGGGACTGTTGTGGGGTGGGGGGAGGGGGGAGTGATAGCATTAGGAGATATTCCTAATGCTAAATGACGAGTTAATGGGTGCAGCACACCAACATGGCACATGTATACATATGTAACAAATCTGCACGTTGTGCACATGTACCCTAAAACTTAAAGTATCATCATAATAAAATTAAAAAAAAAAAGAAAAATAGTTCTAATTCCCATGCCTTTCATTTTATGAAAAAATAACATTTGCCAAGAAAAAGAATATAATTTTAAAACTTTCAATTAGTATTCAGTAAGATTTAAGAAATCATTTTATAAAAGTGTAATCGACTAATATTTACATATTGATAACAAATTAAATAATTAATAAATTCCAAGCTGATTTGATAATAAACATCTGCTCTGCTTGACTGGTAGCAATGATTACAGTTCAAATCACAATAAAAATAAGGAGACACAATAGACTTTATTTAGCCCCAAGTTCACTTAGCAAGAAGAAACTACACCTGATATACAAAAATCATGCCCAGCCACAGCTCCTGGTAGGGCTCTCATAATTTCCAGATACATCATCTAGTATTCTTGATATTTTGAAATTACATGGTCATAAAATAAGAGATTATATCACCTCCTTTATCTTTATATTCCCATGACTAAAAGTTAAGATATAGATAGATAGATATATAGATACATAGATAAAAACATAATCATCAAATAGTAGTCAGCCTCTAAAATGGCTCTCCATAATCTCTATCTCTTGGTATTCATGTCTTCGTGTAACCTCCTCTACTTGGATGTGGGCTGAACCTAGTGACTTACTTGTAATGAGTGGATAATGACAACAATAATGATATTAAATAAGAAAAAGACTATACCTTCTATTTTGCTCTCTTTTTTGCTCTCCTACTTTCTTGTTCTTGAGGAATTTGCCTGTTATGTTTGGTTACTGTATAGAGAGGCACACTATATAGAGAGGGAGTGAAGAACAGATTCCTTTCAGCAGCCATGTATTAGTCTTGGAAACAAGTTTTCCCTTTGTTTATCCTTGAAATATATACAGCCAACAACTTGACTGCAGCCTTGAAGAGATTTTGAACCAGAGGGCTCAGCTAAGCCTTGCCAAACTTTCTGATCCACACAACTGTGATATAATAAATGTTTATTATTTTAAGACACTGAGTTGTGGGGTAATTTGTTAAGCAGATATTAAAAAACAATTCACATAATGATTTTTACATAAAAGCCCACATCAATGTAGCCAATGCTGATAGGTGAAGACATTAGAGATAAAAATACACTAAACTGTTATCTTACATGGAAGGAGGTTCGGAGTTCATATTATTCTTGACATTGGTAGAGTAAAATTATTCCACTGTGTTTGGCATAGTTAGCAGTAACGGAAAGTGAAAAGTGCTCTGTCTGACTGACATTATTTTATGAGATTTCGTCATTTTTCTAAGTTATTTTTAATAATTTGCTTTTGATATTACTAGCATACAAATGAAGGTAAATTTGATTATTTTCTATTTCAAACTAAAATCTTAGATCATTCTTTAATTCCGGAAAATTCTTACCACTAAAAATTTTGCTTACCTTTTTCTCTCTGATGTACTTTATTCAATGATTCTCTACTTGTTTAGGTGTATATTTTGGTTATTAAATCTGTGCTTCCTATATATTAACTTCTGTCATAATTTTGTTTTATTTCATTTTATTTTATTATAAAGTACTTAAGTGATTTTTAAGACCAAGATTTCTGTCCATTAATTCTGTCTTCAGCTGTGTTTACAAATTTTAACAGCTTTATTTTACATAACATAAAATTCATTCATTTAAAGTGCACAATTAAATATTTTTAGTATAGCCACAGAGATATGCAACTATCACTACAATCTAATGTTTAAACATTTTCTTCACTCAAAAATGAGACTCCACTTTTATAAGGGTCTTGTTTTGGGGTGAAGAATTTATTTATACATTTTCATACCACCATTTTCCAGCCCCAGTCAACTGCTAGTTTTTGCCTATCACGTACATTTCATATAAATGAGGTGAAACAATTTGTAGATTTTTGTTTCATTTAGTGTAATGAGTGTTCAAGGTTTATCATGCTGTAACATATCTTAATATTTCTTTTTATATCCAAGTAATATTAAATTGAAAAAGTTATTTAACACTTTGTTTATTCATCAATCTGGCAATAGATATGTAGGCTCTTAGGAATAATGCTGCTATGAACATTTATGTGCAAATTTTTCTGTAGAAAAATTTTTATTTTGCCTGAATATATCAAAGAATAAAACTGCTGATTCATAGGTTACTTTATGTTAAACATTTTGAGATACTGGTTTTCTTTTTTTTAATTATTTTACTCTAAGTTCTGGGGTACATGTGCAGAATGTGCAGTTTTGTTACACATACCGGGGTGGTTTGCTGTACCCATCAACCCGTCACCTACATTAGGTATTTCTCCTAATGTTATCCATTCCCTAGTCCCCAACCCCCCATCAAGCCCCAGTATGTGATGTTCTCCTCCCTGTGTCCATGTGTTCTCATTGCTCAACTCTCACTTATGAGTAAGAACATGCAGTGTTTGGTTTTCAGTTCTTGTGACAGTTTGCTGAGAATTATGGTTTCCAGCTTCATACATGTTCCTGCAAAGGACATGCACTCATCCCTTTTTATGGCTATATACTATTCCATGGTGTATATGTACCACATTTTCTTTATCTAGTGTCTCACTGATGGACATTTGGGTTGGTTCCAAGTCTTTGCTATTGTGAATAGTGCTGCCATAAACATACGTGTATATGTGTATTTATAGTAGAATGATTTATAATCCTTTGGGTATATACCCAGTAGTGGGATTGCTGGATCAAATGGTATTTCTAGTTCTAGATTCTTAAGGAATTGCCACAATGTCTTCCACAATGTTTGAACTAATTTACGCTCCCAACAACAGCGTAAAAGTGTTCCTATTTCTCTATCGGGGAATCTGCCCCGATATTCACATAGGTTCTTTTCTATTTTCCTTAAGTGTCAGCCAGCTTGAGAAACAAAGGGACAGAGTGCAAAAGAGAGAAATTTTAAAGCTGGGCGTCTGGGAGAGACATCACAGGTCAGTAGGTTCTGTGATGCCCCACAAGCCACAAAAACCAGCAAGTTTTTATTAGGGAGTTTCAAAAGGGGAGGGAGTGTGCGAATAGGTGTGGGTCACAGACATCAAGTACTTTACAAGGTAATAGAATATCACAAGGCAAGTGGAGGCAGGGCGAGATCACAGGACTACAGGATCAGGGCGAAATTAAAATTGCTAATGAAGTTTCCGGCATCATTGTCATTGATAACATCTTATCAGGAGACAGGGTTTTGAGATCAACTGGTCTGACCAAAATTTATTAGGCGGGAATTTCCTCTTCCTAATAAGCCTGGGAGCACTATGGGAGACTGGGGTCTATTTCACCCCTGTAGCCTCGACCATAAGAGATGGCCACGCCTAGGGGGGCCAGTTCAGAGACCCACCCCCAGGTGCGCATTCTCTTTCTCAGGGATGTTCCTTGCTGAGAAAAAGAATTCAGCGATATTTCTCCCATTTGCTTTTGAAAGAAGAGAAATATGGCTCTGTTCCACCTGGCTCACCGATGGTGAGCGTTTAAGGTTATCTCTCTTATTCCCTGAACAATTGCTGTTATCCTGTTCTTTTTTCAAGGTGCCCACATTTCATATTGCTCAAACACACATGCTGTACAATCTGTGCTGTTAATGCAATTATTACAAGGTCCTCAGGCAATATACATCCTCCTCAGCTGACAGGATTAAGAGATTAAAGTAAAGACAGGCATAGGAAATCACAAAGGTATTGATTAAGGAAGTGATAATTGTCCATGAAATCTTTACAATTTATGTTTAGAGACTGCATAAAGACCAGCATAAAAAGTTACAAAAGTATTAATTTGAGGAACTAATAAATGTCCATGAAATCTTCACAATCCACATTCTTCTGCCATGGCTTCAGCGGGTCCCTCCATTTAGGGTCCTTGACTTCCCGCAACATTCCTCCACATCCTCTCCGGCTACTGCTGTTTCCTGACTTTTTAATGATTGCCATTCTAACCGGCGTGAGATGGTATCTCACTGTGGTTTGATTTGCATCTCTCCAATGACCAGTGATGACGAGTATTTTTATACATAGCTGTTGACTGCATAAATGTCTTCTTTTGAGATGTGTCTGTTCATATCCTTTGCCCACTTTTTGATGGGGTTGTTTGTTTTTTTCTTGTAAATTTGTTTTAAGTTCTTTGTAGATTCTGGATATTAGCCCTTTGTCAGATGGATAGCCAGCATAAGGCAAGGAAGCCCTCTCTCACCACTCCTATTCAACATAGTATTGGAAGTTGTGGCCAGAGCAATCAAGCAAGAGAAAGAAATAAACGGTATTCAAATAGGAAGAGAGGAAGTCATATTGTCTCTGTTTGCAGATGACATGATTGTATATTTAGAAAACCCCATCATCTCAGCCCAAAATCTCCTCAAGCTGATAAGCAACTTTAGCAAAGTCTCAGGATACAAAATCAATGTGCAAAAATCACAAGCATTCCTATATGCCAATAACAAACAGAGAGCCAAACCATGAGTGAATTCCCATTCACAACTGTTACCAAGAGAATAAAATGCCTATAAATCCAACTTCCAAGGGATGTGAAGGACCTCTTCAAGGAGAACTACAAACCACTGCTCAAGGAAATAAGAGAGGACACAAACAAATGGAAAAACATTCCATGCTCATGGATAGGAAGATTCAACATCGTTAAAATGGCCATACTGCCCAAAGTAATTTATAAATTCAATGCTATTACCATCAAGTTACCACTGACTTTCTTCACAGAAATGGAAAAAAAAAACTACTTTAAACTTTATATGGAACCAAAAAAGAGCCCCTATAGCTAAGGCAATCCTGGACAAGAAGAGATACTGGTTTTCTAAGTGGCTGCACCATTTTACATCCTTACAACAATTTTTTCACATCCATTTACGTCTTTAGTATGAAGAATTTAAAACAAGTCTATTAAAGGTAACAGCAGTTAAAATTGGCTAAGATGTAGGCAATATAAAAAGATGTAAAACAAGACATCAAAAAGTCAAAATGTGGGGAGAAGGAAATGGAGTTATAGTGTTTGTTTTTGTTCTTTCTTATTCTTGGCAATCAAAGAGAGGTAAGTTGTTAATAGTTAAAAATAACTGGTTAATATTATATTTTTGTAAGCCTGATGGTAACCACAAAGCAAATAAATATACTAAAAATAGATAGCAAGAAATCGAAACATCTACTAAAGAAAATCACTTAACCACAAAGGAAGACATTAAGAGAGAAAAAAGAAAAAGAATCTATGAAAATGAGAAAACAAGTAACAAAATGGAAGTAGTAAATCCTTATCTATCAATAATAACATCTAATGTCAATGGAATAAATGATCCAATTTAAAGATATTGAGTGGCTGAAAGAATTTTAAAAAGACACAACATATGCTGACTATAAGAACCTTCACCTATAAATGCACACGTAGATTGAAATGTGTAAGGATGAAAAAATATATTTCACACTATGTAAAGCAAAAAAAAAAAAAGACTAATAAGGCCATTATATAATGATAAAGTGGTCAAGACAGCAGAAGGGTATAACAATTATAAACATATATGTACCCAACACTGGATTACCTAAATATATACAGTAAATATTAATAGGCCTAAAGGAAGAGATTAAATTCAATACAATACAATAGGAAACCTCAACACCACAGTTTTAACACTGGACAGATCATCCAGGCTGTAAAGCAACAAAGAAACTTTGGAGTTAAACTATACTCTAGACCAGATGGTCCCAACAGACATTCATAGATCATTTCATCCCATCCAACTGCTGCCAAATACACAATTTTCTCATGAGCACGTGAAGCACTCTCCAGAATACACTGCATATCAGGACATAGAAGAAAAAAAAAGTCAAGATCATATCTAGTGTCTTTTCTGACCACAAGGGAATTAAACTGGAAATCAAAATAACAGGAGGAAAGTTGGAAAGTGTAAAAATACATGAAATTAAACAATGTGCTCCTTAACAACAAATGGATCAATGAAGAATTTTAAAAAGACCATAAACATTCCTAGAGACAAAAATGGAAACATTACATATCAAAACCTTGGGATACGGCAAAAGCAGGTCTAAGAGGGAATTTTAGAACAATACATGTCTACATCCAAAAAGTAGAAAAATCTCCAATAAACAACCTAGCATTATGTTTCAAGGAACTAGAAAAATAAGAACCAACTAAACACAGGAATGAAATGAATGAAAAAGATCATAGCAGAAATCACAAAACAGATTTATAAAAATACAAAAGATAACTAAAGAGAGTTGATTTTCAAAAAATAACAAAATTAACAAAACTTTAGCTAGACTAGGAAAAAAATAGAGGAAACTCAGATAAGATCAAGATGAAAAATGAGACATTAATACTGATACACAGAAATGCAAAGGATCATGAGACTATTATAAACAACTATATGCCAAAAATTCAAAAATCTAGAGAGAATGGATAAATTCCTGGACACATACAACCTACCAAGATTGAATGATGAAGACACAGACAACTTAAACAGACCAATAACAAGTGACATGACTAAAACAGTAACAAATGCTTCCCATCAAAGAAAAGCCCATGCTGTAATGGCTTCACTGCTGAATTCTACAAACATTTTCTGATGATTACCAATTCTTCTCAAAGTGTTCACAGTAAAATTGAAGAAAATGGAATACTTCCAAACTTACTCTATAAGATCAGCATTAATCTGATACTAAAATTAGAAAAGGATACAACTAAGAAAGAAAACTAAAGGGAATGTCCCTGATAAACCCAGATGCAAAAATCCTCAACATTAGATCAGCAATCCGAATTGATATTACATTAAAGTGGTCATTCATCATAATCAGTTGGGATTCATCCCAAGGATGCAAGGATAGTGGAACTTATGTAAATCAATAAACATAATAAATCACATTAACAGAAGCAAGGACAAAATCCACATGATCATTTTTTACAGTGCTGAAAAAAGATTCTATAAAATTCAATATATTTTCGTAATGAAAGTCTCTACAAATTAGGTATGGAAAGAACATACTTCCATACAATACATACTATATATCACAGATGTATAGCTAACATCATACTGAATGGGGAAAAGTTGAAATATATTCCTCTAACATCTGAAACTAGACAGGGGTACTCACTTTCTCTAGGTTTATTTAACATAGAACTGGAAGTGCTAGCTAGAACCAGGAGGACATTATGTTAAGTTAAATAAACCAAGCATAGAAAAACAAATATTATACGGTATCACTCATATGTGGAATCTAAAAGAGTTGTTCTCATAGAAGCAGAGAGGTGGAGAGTGAGCAGATAGGTGAGTAAACATACGCAAAGTTAGATTGAAAGAATAATTACGGTGTTCTATTACATAGTAGGGTGCCTATAGCTAATAGTAATGTATCACATATTTCAAGATAACTAGAAAAGAGCATCTTAAATGTTATCATCATAAAGAAATAATACATGTTTGTGGTGATGGATATGTTTGGTACTCTGATTTGATCATTACACATTGTGTATATATATTGCAACATCACCCGTACTCAAAACATGTACAATTATGGGCCTATTATAAACAAAAGAAAAAAATCAATGACTACAAATAAGAGTTTAATTTTGTACTGCCAATTTCATTTCATTGATTACACGTGTATCGTTGTGCCAGTACTACAGTGTATTGATTATGGTAACATTTAATAAGTTTTGAAACCTCTCAATGTTTAACTTCTGTGCTGAAATTTATTGTTATAAATAATATACAACATTTCAATTGTGAATTTTATTTTCCAGTATTTCTTATTTTAAAATAAAGTTTTAATCTCTTACATATATTTTTTAATTTCTTTGTTGACTATGTTTTGTTTCTATTCTTGAATTGTACTCTAACAAAGGCCTAATACACATGTGTACAATGTATGTTGTACATTGAATGTGAAGGAAAAAAATGAGATAATTTTTTCTCTTATCAGGTCCATATTTTATTTGGACACAAAGTAAGCAGTAGTTGGAATTTTTTCATTTTTTTTTTCCTTTTCTAATTACTAAAATGTGAAAAAAATGTCCTTTTTTGCTTTCAGAATAAGTGTGTGAATGTGTATGTGAGTGTGCTGAATTGCCTTTTAAATATAGTTTGTATTACTGTGGGAATGCAAGAAAGTGTAAGAGTGATTATAAGACATTTTTTGTGTTTGTGAGAGGTAATTCAATATTTTTAAGAGGAAAAAATCAGGTGTATAAATAGCTTGACATAAGATACCTCAAAAAACATTTTAAAGCTAGTTACAGGTAATATAGATAACTTAGAGGGGATGCTTACCTTTGATAATATACTCTCTATTGGATGTATCATCTGCACAGTTTTCTTTGTTTCCAATATTTATATATTATTGGCATTGCAAGATATTAATTGAATTGTAGCACAGAAAAAGCTGTTGCCTGCAAGCATCATCAATTACCTCAAGCAGCAGGAGCTATCTAGCTCAAAACTCCAAGACTAAACCATGGGAGGATCATTTCACTTTACAAAGCAAAAAGAAGAAAAAAAAAGCCTTTCAGAGAAAGAATTTCTGATAAGACAAAACAATACGATATTATGGGTTACCATCCTTGATCCAAAATTGTTTACAAAACCAAATCACTTTTTCTAGCTCAGCAGGACACTAATGGATCCCTGTTTAACACTAGACATTTTACCTGTTGCCCCAACCTAGCTCATTCTTACTCTCCTTTCTGCCTATTTTCTGGTTTCAAACCATCATGAACAATAGATTTAGTTTTACTGGCAATAGCAACCAATAATCTCACACACGGGAGCTCTACAGCTTCTTCTGCTTGAGGTAGTGATACAATAATGCCATTATCTCCTACATATCTTAGATCATTAAATATGTCTTGGCTTATCTCCCTTGAAACAAGCTCTCTAAAGCATGACAGTATGTGCAACTAATTTTTATGCCCCTTTATACCTAAAATAATAATTTCTAGATAGTAATTATTTGATCAAATATTTGATAGAGTGAATATTATTTTCTTTGGAGAAAAATGTTCAGGATTTATAGTTAGAATCTAGAGAGGGAGCTATTTTTGCTATGTGGATGAAGCCTATTTTCAAGCCTACATTAAACTAATTGTGTGTGTGTGTCTGGCAAGATTAGTTTTATTTTTAATTTTAGGTGAACCTTGCCAGATGCTCTAAAGTAGCTCCTGGTACATAGAAATGCACATATTTCTATGTATTATATAGCAACATATGTACTAACCTAGTATATATAAATATAATTGATTTTTTAAAATTGCCCATGCATTAGGTAGACTTAAAATTTTTATGATGGGTTTGTTATGTCATCTGTAACCACAGAGGCTTATTTCTTTCTCTCTAACATGAATGCCTTGTATTTTTCATTTGTGATTCATTTTATTGCCTGAATCCTCCAAAAAAAAATGCTTACTAGATAGCAGATATTTCTGTCTTTTCCCTATACATAGACAAAATGTTTTACTTTTTCATTATTGTTTGGTTTTAGGGTTTTTCACAGATAACTTTTTTTTTCAAGTTAAGGAAGTCCATTTCATTTCTTTCTTACTGAAAGTTTCTGTATGAAAGTTTGTGGAATTTATAAATTATTTTTACAAATCTAACAACATGTTCATATGGTTTAAGTGTGTGTGTATATATATGTATATATTTGTGTGTATACATATATGTATATATTTGTGTATATATATACACATATAGAATTCTATATGTATTTGTGTATATATATACACACATATATATATAGAATTATTTTAAAATATACATATACCATGGAATACTATGCAGCCATTAAAAAGAATTCAATTATATGCTTTGCAGCAGCAATGGATGTGGGTCAAGGCCATTATTCTAAGTGAACTAATGTGGAAGCAGAAAACCAAATACCTCATGTTCTCACGTATAAGTTGTTGCCACACATTGGGTATTCATGGACACAAAAATGGCAACAGTAGACATTGGGGACTACTAGAAGAGGAGGGAGATAGGAGGGCAAACATTGAAAAACTATTGGTTACTATGCCGACTATGAGTCATGGGATTATTCATATCCCAAGCCTCAACATCACATAATATATCCATGTAGTAAACTTGCATATGTACCCCATGTGTCTGAAATAAAAGTTGAAATAAAAAAACAAGAAAGACAGTAAAAATTATAAGATTTTTGAGGTTTAGAATCAAGTTACACAATTCATCTCTGCTGTGTTCTGTTAGGGAAAAGCAAGTTAAAAGTCCCAACCAAATTCAGTGAATGGAAATATAGACTCTAGCCCTTGGTGGTGTTCTGCAAAAGACATGGCCATATTTCCTTTACCACTGTCTGTGCTCTGGTCACAATATTTATTGCTACATGTGAAATAAATTAAAATCCTACCAAGACTCACAAAAGGCTCAATAATTATGATATATGGCTTAAGGATTGTGTAGTTTGCATTTAGTTTACATACTGATGAGGCCCTTGGTTATGGCTCCTCATGACCTCAAGTCTTATGAAATAAAAACATGACTTACGTGCCCCTTATTTTCACCGTACATAGTTCTCATTGAATGATAGCTATCCTGATTAAGTCCAATTCTGCTCTCTGAATGACGTTTCAAAATGATGCATTTTTTCTCCTCTTGATTATACCTTTTGAGATGTCTTTCTTTTTTTTTTTTTAAAGGTCCAATGTTTAATTATTAAACTCAACAAGCATAAAATCACTGTCACATTTCTTTAAAAATTTCTAAATGCCTATTCTTTTTTTTGTTATTATACTTTAAGTTTTAGGGTACATGTGCACAATGTGCAGGTTAGTTACATATGTATACATACATGTGCCATGCTGGTGTGCTGCACCCATTAACTCGTCATTTAGCATTAGGTATATCTCTTAATGTTATCCCTCCCCTCTCCCGCCACCCCACAACAGTCCCCAGAGTGTGATGTTCCCCTTCCTGTGTCCATGTGTTCTCATTATTCAATTTCCATCTATGAGTGAGAACATGCGGTGTTTGGTTTTTTGTCCTTGCGATAGTTTACTGAGAATGATGATTTCCAATTTCATCCATGTCCCTATAAAGGACATGAACTCATCATTTTTTATGGCTGCCTAGTATTCCATGGTTTATATATGCCACATTTTCTTAATCCAGTCTGTCATTGTTGGACATTTGGGTTGGTTCCAAGTCTTTGCTATTGTGAATAGTGCCGCAATAAACATACGTGTGCATGTGTCTTTATGGCAGCATGATTTATAGTCCTTTGGGTATATATCCAGTAATGGGATGGCTGGGTCAAATGGTATTTCTAGTTCTAGATCGCTGAGGAATCGCCACACTGACTTCCACAAGGGTTGAACTAGTTTACAGTCCCACCAACAGTGTAAAAGCGCTCCTATTTCTCCACATCCTCTCCAGCACCTGTTGTTTCCTGACTTTTTAATGATTGCCATTCTAACTAGTGTGAGTTAGTATCTCATTGTGGTTTTGATTTGCATTTCTCTGATGGCCAGTGATGATGAGCATTTTTTCATGTGTTTTTTGGCTGCATAAATGTCTTCTTTTGAGAAGTGTCTGTTCATATCCTTTGCCCACTTTTTGATGGGGTTGTTTATTTTTTTCTTGTAAATTTGTTGGAGTTCATTGTAGATTCTGGATATTAGCCCTTTGTCAGATGAGTAGGTTGCGAAAATTTTCTCCCATTTTGTAGGTTTCCTGTTCACTCTGATGGTAGTTTCTTTTGCTGTGAAGAAGCTCTTTAGTTTAATTAGATCCCATTTGTCAATTTTGGCTTTTGTTGCCATTGCTTTTGGTGTTTTAGACATGAAGTCCTTGCACATGCCTGTGTCCTGAATGGTAATGCCTAGGTTTTCTTCTAGGGTTTTTATGGTTTTAGGTGTAACGTTTAAGTCTTTAATCCATCTTGAATTAATTTTTGTATAAGGTGTAAGGAAGGGATCCAGTTTCAGCTTTCTACATATGGCTAGCCAGTTTTCCCAGCACCATTTATGAAATAGGGAATCCTTTCCCCATTGCTTGTTTTTGTCAGGTTTGTCAAAGATCAGATAGTTGTAGATATGTGGCGTTATTTCTGAGGGCTCTGTTCTGTTCCATTGATCTATGTCTCTGCTTTGGTACCAGTACCATGCTGTTTTGGTTACTGTAGCCTTGTAGTATAGTTTGAAGTCAGGTAGCGTGATGCCTCCAGCTTTGTTCTTTTGGCTTAGGATTGACTTGGCGACATGGGCTCTTTTTTGGTTCCATATGAACTTTAAAGTAGTTTTTTCCAATTCTGTGAAGAAAGTCATTGGTAGCTTCATGGGGATGGCATTGAATCTGTAAATTACCTTGGGCAGTATGGCCATTTTCACGATATTGATCTTCCTACCCATGAGCATGGAATGTTCTTCCATTGTTTGTATCCTCTTTTATTTCATTGAGCAGTGGTTTGTAGTTCTCCTTGAAGAGGTCCTTCACATCCCTTGTAAGTTGGATTCCTAGGTATGTTATTCTCTTTGAAGCAATTGTGAATGGGAGTTCACTCATGATTTGGCTCTCTGTTTGTCTGTTATTGGTGTATAAGAATGCTTGTGATTTTTGTACATTGATTTTGTATCCTGAGACTTTGCTGAAGTTGCTTATCAGCTTAAGGAGATTTTGGGCTGAGACAATGAGGTTTTCTAGATATACAATCATGTCAGCTGCAAACAGGGACAATTCGATTTCTTCTTTTCTTAATTGAATACCCTTCATTTTCTTCTCCTGCCTAATTTCCCTGGCCAGAACTTCCAACACTATGTTGAATAGGGGTGGTGAGAGAGGGCATCCCTGTCTTGTGCCAGTTTTCAAAGGGAATGCTTCCAGTTTTTGCCCATTCGGTATGACATTGGCTGTGGGTTTGTCATAGATAGCTCTTATTATTTTGAGATACGTCCCATCAATACCTAATTTATTGAGAGTTCTTAGCATGAAGTGTCGTTGAATTTTGTCAAAGGCCTTTTCTGCATCTGTTGAGACAATCATGTGGTTTTTGTCTTTGGTTCTGTTTATATGCTGGATTACATTTATTGATTTGCGTATATTGAACCAGGCTTGCATCCCAGGGATGAAGCCCACTTGATCATGGTGGATAAGCTTTTTGATGTGCTGCTGGATTCGGTTTGCCAGTATTTTATTGAGGATTTTTGCATCAAGGTTCATCAAGGATATTGGTCTAAAATTCTCTTTTTTGGTTGTGTCTCTGCCTGGCTTTGGTATCAGGATGATGCTGGCCTCATAAAATGAGTTAGGGAGGATTCCCTCTTTTTCTATTGATTGGAATAGTTTCAGAAGGAATGGTACCAGTTCCTCCTTGTACCTCTGGTAGAATTCAGCGTGAATCCATCTGGTCCTGGACCCTTTTTGATTGGTAAGCTATTGATTATTGCCACAATTTCAGAGCCTGTTATTGGTCTAATCAGAGATTCAACTTCTTCCTGGTTTAGTCTTGGGAGGGTGTATGTGTCAAGGAATTTATCCATTTCTTCTAGATTTTCTAGTTTATTTGCCTAGAGGTGTTTGTAGTATTCTCTGATGGTAGTTTGTATTTCTGTGGGATCGGTGGTGATATCCCCTTTATCATTTTTCATTGCATCTATTTGATTCTTCTCTCTTTTCTTCTTTATTAATCTTGCTAGTGGTCTATCAATTTTGTTGATCCTTTCAAAAAACCAGCTCCTGGATTCATTAATTTTTGAAGGGTTTTTTGTGTCTCTATTTCCTTCAGTTCTGCTCTGATTTTAGTTATTTATTGCCTTCTGATAGCTTTTGAATGTGTTTGCTCTTGCTTTTCTAATTCTTTTAATTGTAATGTTACGGTGTCAATTTTGGATCTTTCCTGCTTTCTCTTGTGGGCATTTAGTGCTATAAATTTCCCTCTACACACTGCTTTGAATGTGTCCCAGAGATTCTGGTATGTTGTGTCTTTGTTCTCGTTGGTTTCAAAACACATCTTTATTTCTGCCTTCATTTCATTATGTACCCAGGAGGCATCACGTTACCTGACTTCAAACTATACTACAAGGCTACAGTAACCAAAACAGCATGGTACTGGTACCAAAGCAGAGACATAGATCAATGGAACAGAACAGAGCCCTCAGAAATAACGCCACATATCTACAACTATCTGATCTTTAACAAACCTGACAAAAACAAGCAATGGGGAAATGATTCCCTGTTTCATAAATGGTGCTGGGAAAACTGGCTAGCCATATGTAGAAAGCTGAAACTGGATATGTAGAAAGCTGAAACTGGATCCCTTCCTTACACCTTATACAAAAATTAATTCAAGATGGATTAAAGACTTAAACGTTACACCTAAAACCATAAAAACCCTAGAAGAAAACCTAGGCATTACCACTCAGGACATAGGCATGGGCACGGACTTCATGTCTAAAACACCAAAAGCAATGGCAACAGAAGCCAAAATTGACAAATGGGATCTAATTAAACTAAAGAGCTTCTTCACAGCAAAAGAAACCACCACCAGAGTGAACAGGCAACCTACAAAATGGGAGAAAATTTTCGCAACCTACTCATCTGACAAAGGGCTAATATCCAGAATCTATAATGAACTCAAAGCAAATTTCGAAGGGAAAAACAAACGACCCCATCAAAAAGTGGGCAAAGGATATGAACAGACACTTCTCAAAAGAAGACATTTATGCAGCCTAAAAACACATGAAAAAATGCTTACCATCACTGGCCATCAGAGAAATACAAATCAAAACCACTGTGAGATATCATCTCACACCAGTTAGAATGGCAATCATTAAAAAGTCAGGAAACAACAGGTGCTGGAGAGGATGTGGAGAAATAGAAGCACTTTTACACTGTTGGTGGGACTGTAAACTAGTTCATCCATTGTGGAAGTTAGTGTGGCGATTCCTCAGGGATCTAGAACTAGAAATACCTTTTGACCCAGCCATCCCATTACTGGGTATATACCCAAAAGGGCTATAAATTATGCTGCTATAAAGACACATGCACACGTATGTTTATTGCGGCACTATTCACAATAGCAAAGACTTGGAACCAACCCAAATGTCCAACAATGACAGACTGGATTAAGAAAATGTGGCACATATACACCCTGGAATACTATGCAGCCATAAAAAATGATGAGTTCATGTCCTTTGTAGGGACATGGATGAAATTGGAAATCATCATTTTCAGTAAACTATCGCAGGGACAAAAAACCAAACATCACATGTTCTCACTCATAGGTGGGAATTGAATAATGAGAACACATAGACACAGGAAGGGGAACATCACACTCTAGGGACTGTTGTGGGGTGGGGGGAGGGGGGGAGGGATAGCATTAGGAGATATACCTAATGCTAAATGACGAGTTAATGGGTGCGGCACACCAGCATGACACATGTATACATATGTAATTAACCTGCACATTGTGCACACGTACCCTAAAACTTAAAGTATAATAATAATAAAATAAAATAAAATAAAATGAAAAACCTAGGTATATATTAAATAAGAAAAAAATTCTAATTTAAAAGACATGTAAATTAGACATGTAAATTAGTAAATATAAATTAATTAACTCAATGGTAACTGACAGATCTGTGAATCAGTAAGGACTTAGTTGGCTTGAACTGTACTGTCAATCAAATTAATCTAAAAAAGTATTAAATATTAAATATTCCATCCAACAGCAACTGAAAGTATATTCTTCTCAAATTTATATGGAATATTCTTCAAGATAGACCACATTCTTGGACACAAGATACAACTTGAAGAAATTAAAAATAATAGAAGTTGACAATGTTAAGTTTTGCCTGAGCCCGGTGGTACTAGAAAACAGTGACAATCAATACTCTCCCACCTCTACCTTTTGTTGTCACTGGTAATGAATTACTGCAAAAGAAACACTTTTCCCCATCTCATGAAGGTAAAATGTATGGATGTCCCCTTGTTTACATATAAAAGGCAAGACAAAACCCTCCAGATTTCTATCTTCACATCAAAAATTGTTACCTGAAGTTTTTCTTTGATCAATCAGAACAAAATGCATGCTCATCAAAACTTGTTTGAGTTTTGCTTCATCTGCCAGGCCCCTGAAATGTGACTCATTCTCTATATAAGCCAGCCTACAAGGCATTTTCAGTGGCCTTTCCTGAGTAGAGACTGAAGTCAAGATTAAACATTAACTAGTGTCTGATCTCTCCACCCTAGCTCATACCCCTTCCTCACAGGAGGTCTTTTCTAGCCTTGTTTACTGCTCCTTATACAGAGAAATCCCTTCTGCACTTAACATTTGAGACTTGAAGACCTCATAGTCTGCAGCTATATCTTCCCACTCTCCCTTCGCAATAGGCCCTTTCCCCCATTGCAATGATTCTTTCAAATAAAATCTCACCTAACCTAAGTCCAGATTTGTTTCTCTTTTGACAAATTATACAAAGTGTATTGTCAAACCACAATTAAACTATAAATCAATAACAAAAAGTGACTGCAAAAAATCTCCAAATGTTTTGAGATTAAACATCACAATTCTAAATAACACATGCATCAAAGAAGTCTCAAGTGAAATTTAAAACACACGTTGAGCTAAAAGAGAATGAAATGACAACATATCAAAATGTGTGGGGTGCAGAGAAAGCAGTACTTAGCGTAAAATCTGTGAACACATAATTGAAAAGAGGAAAGATGTTAAATCAATAATCCGAGCTTAACTGTACCAAACTGGAGAGAAAGAGGAAAAAAAATAGCAATTTAAGCCTCTAGCAAGTAGATTAAAAGAATTTAAAAAAAAAGAGCAGAAATCAATGAAAATAAAAACAGGAAAGCAGTAGAGAAAATCAATGAAATTAAAATATTAATAAAATTGATAAGGCTCTAACTAGACTAACCAACATACAAAGAGAAGAAACAAATTAACAATGCCATAAATTAAAGAGATGTCATCACCTTTCAGCTCACTGATATTAAAATAATATTAATAGACTACTATGAGCAATGAAAATAGATGAACTGAGTGAATTAGGTACAAAAACTACCAGAACACACACAAAGAAAAACAGATAACCCAAACATATTGGTATTTATGAAAGAAACTGATTCAATAACTAATAATCCTCCAAAAAAGGAAAGCAAAAGTCTCAGATGGTTTCACTGGTGAATTCTACCAAACATTTAGGAAAGAAATTATATTAGCTTTAGCATCTATTCCAAAATATAAAGCATATGGAGAACTTACTAACTCATTCTATGTGATCACCATTATGGTAATACCGAAATCAGATAAAGCAATTTCAATAAATAAAAACTACAGATCAATGTCTTTAATTAACATAGATGCAAAAGTGCACAATAAAATGTGAGCATGTATTATTCAACAATGTATATAAAAATTATGTTCCATGGCCAAAATTATAGAAGCACAAGTAGGTAGTTGCCAAAGGTATGAGAGAAGGATTTAGTGTTTAGTGGGAATAGAGTTTCTATTTTGCAAGATGAAAAAGTTCTAGGGGTGTATTACGTAAACATGTAACTATACTTAACACTACTGAACTATGCATTTAAAAAATAGTTAAGATGGTAAATTTAATGTTATGTTATTTTTACCACTACACACACACACATGCACACAGACCAAGTGGAATTTATTCTAGGTATCACAAGCCTGGATCAAAATTTGAGAATCAAATAATATAATCCACTACATCAACTGAATAAAAAAAGTTATATAATTGTATCAATTAAGGCCAAAAAGGCATTTCACATAATTCAACACCTATTCATGATTTAAAAAAAAAAGTATAGCTAACTAGAAATACAGGATAACTTCCTAGAGTTGATAGAAAACAAAACAAAATAAAATATCTATAATAAAAACTGCAGCTAAGATCATACTTAATCTTGAGGAACTGAAGGCTATGAGCCTAAGATAAGATATAAGGTACTGTGGACTAAATATATGTGCTCTCCTAAAATTCATCTGTTGAAGCCTTAAGCCCCAGTGTGATGGTATTTGGAGGTGGGGCCTAATTAGACTTAGAAGAAGTCATGAAGGTGGAGTCCCCATGATGCCTTAGTGCCTTTCTAAGAAAGCAGAGAGACCAGAGCTCTGTGTCTCAGCTTTATTAGGATTCAGCAAGAAGGTGGCTCTCTGCAAACCAGGACACTTATCAGACACTGACTTTGCAGACACCTTGATTTTAGACTTCCCAGTTCCAGAACTGTGAAATAAATTTTTAAGTTACCCACTGTGTGATATTTTGTTAGGCAGCCTAAACTAAGACATAAGACAAGGATGGCCTCTCTCACCATTTCTAACCAACATCTTACTAGAATTTTTTAGTGTGATAGAAAAGAAAAGGAAATAAATGGTACACAGATTGAGAGGAAGAAATAAAACTCTTTTATTCTTACCTGACATACTTTTCTATGTAAAAATCCCAAAAATCAACACAAAATTCTCTTTGAAATAATAAGCAAATATAGTAAGGTCACAAGATTAATAAAAAGATAATTGCTTTTCTATATATAAGCGACTAACAATTTGAATTTTATATTAAAATACTATTTATAATCAGACCCAAATCTGAGCAAAATGGGCCTGGAGCATCTGATAGTGCCAGAAAGTTAGGGGACAATAAAAAAAATCTATAGGGGTATTACAAAGGGACACAGTAACCAACTGAAAGATCTCCCAGTGGTCAAACCTGGAAAATTTGAACAAAATAAATAAGGTAGTTCTGGATTATAATGCAAAGTATACAATAAATATTCATAAGTCTATACTAATATAAATAAATAAATGCTGAATAAGTAAACAAGTGGAAGAGAATAGACAGATATCCCATGCTGAAGAATTTAAAACAATCCTAAATAGATACTCCATTCTTTAGGACAGGAAGCAAAACACCCCTTTCGTTTGGTGTGGGTTACACAGTTACTTCCTTCCAAAATATACAGTATATAAAATGGGAAGAAAGAGAATCTTTATAATGGGGAAACATAATAGCCACTACCTTAACCAGGTGATCAAGGATAACATCAATTGTGATAAGGCATGTAGATACTATGCACCCTTGATATAATTTACTAAAAATGGAACTTTACCTCTGTGGTCTTCCCACTAACAACCCCAAAATCCTTTCTAATTTGGGGGAAATTAGACAAATCCCAACTGATGACTTTGTTTAAAAAATACCTCAGCAGTAATAAAATATACATTTACAGTTATATATATATATGTATGTATAACCTGAAAATCAGCCACAGCCAAGAAGAACCCTAAAGATATAAGACAATTAAATGTAATGTGATATCCTGGATAGGATCCTGAATCAGAAAAAGTAAGCATGCTAGTTGGCAATAATGTATTTATGTTGACTGGTTAATTATCTCAAAATTACTGTGCTTGCTTAAGAGATTAATAAGAGGAGAAACTGGATGGACAATGTCCATGGTAATTCTGAACTATCTTTACAATTTTTCTGTCATTCCAAAAGTGTTCTTAAAAACAAAGTTTTCTATATTGCAATTTTTGCTTTTACAGGTTTATATCTTAAGCCATTCTTATTCCTAAATATTTCAATATAATTTATTATATCCAAGATGAAAAAAGGAGAGGAATAATCATTAGGTACATTGGCTGCTCCGAGCTACATATAGCATGATAAAATATATTCATCTAAGAATTATCATATCAAGTTTTTAATTTCCATTTTAAGATTAACTACAACTAATAATTTTAGATTGCATAATATATACATATTTTAAAAATTCTTTACGGGCAATTTTTTCTTATACATATATGAAATTCTAAGAACTTAGTGTCTTCCATATGAATATTTGTGAATAAGTAATTGTATTATTTTTTATCCAAAACCATAGTAGTTATTATAAGAGATTATCACTCATGGTTATTACTTTCATTATTTTAATATATATGATAATACATATATAACTATTTCTAAAGATTACACTTACAAAATTTTAAAAATAATAATCTTTAATTTTATTTTCATCATCTCACTGAGCTCATGATGCTTTATTCAATTACCTTATAATAAAACACATACAACTCAAAGAGAAAATAACTAGAAATATTAAGTATTAATCATAACAAAAACTTGTAATGGAATCATCTACATGAAACGACATGCTCTTTAAGCTGCTGCAAGAATTTCTTTGAGAAGTCTTAGGTTATTTTCTCAAGAGGAGGCAAATGCTTTTATCCTTTTAGTAACTACTTGATATTTTCACAGAGGGTTATTATAATGATCATAGGTAATACATCACCAGGCTCTTACAGGCTGTAAAATTTATGAGAGATGTATTTGTCAAATTCTGTGAAGGCACTCTTTGGCTTCTTATTCAGGATTAGTTTTGCTGGAAGTCCAGCAGACAGAGGCCATTTAATAAACTCTTTGCTGCTAGACAAAATGATATCCTACTGGTACCATCTGGATATATGTTGGAATCAAGTTTAGCTCTACCAGTAGAAAGAAGAGTTGAGCCAGTGAATAGCCTCCTACATAGAAACATTTAAATAAAGGTGATAAATCAGCATGCCAGTTGACTAGTTGTATTGTAATTCATGATTTGATAGGACAGAGACTTTAATAAGAGAATATTTTAGTAATAATTTATTTTTCAAAACTCTTGGAAAGTAAAAGAAGTATTTTAAACTTTTCCATTTTACCTAATAAACAGTCATCCTAACAATTACCTTTCTTGTTCTGCATAGATTACAGTCCTATATAATTTCATGAATTTAAATCCACAGGCCTAGGGTCATTTATGCAATCATTCAGTCTTTGTTTCCTAGGAAACAGACTAGTCAAGACATGGAAAATGGCCACCCACTTTCTTTGCCACTATTATTTGATCTTGCACTAATCCATGAAATTCGTAAGATTCTTTATTTTTTTACTGCTCATATTTGGCTGTGGTTTTAAGGCTGGTTTAGATTCTCATTTTTATTTAATATTTTATTCAATTTTAAAATAGAGTTGTTCATGATATTAAAATGATAATTCTTCACTGATATAATTTATATTGAAATTATAAATATGATTGTAGCAGAAATGAATAGTACTATCACATATTTTGTGAAAATTGGTAGGTGATAAAATATCTAGAGAGGGAGGTATGAGAAATTACTTTCTGAAAAAATGTATTCCAATATTGATTTTCATATAAAATATATTTTTTAAATATGTTATTGAAATTACAGAGTTGTGGAAATTTATAAATTATCTCATTAGGGGATAAGCTATATTTATGTATACATATGACTGCTCATAATCATAATGCACCATGATATTTAGTAAAAAAAAAAAAAAAAGCTTGACTTTGGTGTTCTTTTTTCATATATTTTAGATTTTAGTGTTCACATATATTCTTGACCATTTCGAAAAGAACAATTTACACAGAAATAAACTGCAGATGAGTAGTCATGTAATATTAACTCTACCTAGAAAGCTCGTTCTAAAGATTTCAGATTATAATTCCACTATCATCTTTATCTAACATACTATAGAGCATACACTTTTTAAAATTGTTTGCCAGTTTCAAAATATGGTGAAGAAAAAAATGCAATTTCTTGCAAGATATAACCTGAAGGCTAGAAACTAATAATTTTGAAAGGTATCCTGGCCCCTTATTCTGCAGTATACAATGTTCTGTCCAAGAGGACAAGGTTGGATTTCTAGTTAGACAGTAAATAATGCAGTTTGAGAACAAATTGTTTGCTATTCAGATATTATCTGTTTAATTTGTCTTAAAACTGACAGGCTCTGAATAATTAGTACAATTTCCATAAGCCATTGGTTAAGAAAAGACAGCATTATCTTATGTAAAACTGTGGGTAATGGTATAAGGAATTCTTACCTTGCATCAAGCCAATAAAAGAGAGGATTCCACAATGCATCATTTGGACATGTATTCTGCTTGTATTTTACCTAAAACTATTTAATATACATATTAGTCTTTCTATTCAAGAACATACTAAACTATTTAGGGAAGAACATTTATTTACACTTCTCTGAATTTCCCTTCTTTGCCTACAAACATGAGCAACAAATAACATATACTTAACAAAAACTATTTTGGTGGGATTATTTATGGAGTGACATTGTAAAAATGTACGTATGATATTTTTGATGAAGCTAATCACACTGCTGGCTTGTAAATATTTACTTATTATAAATTTATATGAAGAAAATAATTTGGAGGTTTTTTTAGGAGAGACTATTTCTTTGTACTATATAAAATTATAGAATTATATGTTTCTTATTTTAAAAATACTGTTAAAGCAAAGAAGGAAAAGACACATTGTTACTTTGAATGCCTAGAATAGAACATCTTATTAATTTTCAACTTAACTTTTACAAACAGAAAATTCCAGTAATCTGTAGCTGGGTTAAAATTAGCACTTACAGAAATAATAGAATAATGTGTTCCTAAAGATTTTGTGCATAGGTGTTTGGAAAATAGAAATAACTTCAGAATATGGCTTTCAGCATTAACTACATAGAATAGTCACTATAATTTTACATAAATACTAAAGAAATAACCACGGGTTTTCCTTCATTAAACATAATCAAGTTCAGGTAGAAATGCATTTTACCGAATGATTATTCAAAGTATAAGCTATTAAAAATTGTGGATAACTAACATTCTGCTGACATATTTCATATATTTTATTGCAGAGATTATTTTTACATAGATTTTTCTCCCTTCACTTATTTTTATTTAAAAATTTATATTGTGAAATATATTTTAATTTACAGAAGAGTTTCATGCATACTACCAAGAGTTCCTATATAGCTTTAATCCCACTTCCTCTGTTATCATCTTACATAGCAATGACGTATTTATCAAAACTAAGAAGTTGACATTGATATAATACTAATAACCAAACTATAGGCTGTATTATGATTTTAGTTATTTATGCATGGGTTTAAGTCCATATATGCACATAGATCTGTTTTTATTTCTGTATCTATCATTCTCTGTACATATGTATGACATTAAACATGTGCTCATTTGGATCTCTTCAATTCTAGTCCAGAAACACAAGATTCATTCTAGTCATCCTTCTTGCTTATTTGTCATTTCTTTTTCTAACAGTGAGGAACTTGCCTCATATTATGATCATTTACATTTACTTCTTTGTCCAATCATTATACACATGTGAAGTAGCTTCATAATTACAAACACATACACCTGCAAGAAACAAATTAACCAACTAAAGTACCATGTTTAGGAACAAATACTCGTGTCTTGTAACTTATAATATTCATCTAGTATAAACACTGTTGTACAAACTTAAAGTCAGCTCTTTTTTACCAAAACTTACCATAAGTTTGTCATATGTTTGTAATAAAGTTAAATTTTTTTCATAGTCTGCATTCATTCCTGAATTCCTGCAATATACTTGTTTTTATACAAATTATTTTTATGACTTGAAACTTAATTTTTATTTCTTATTTATTTTATTTAACTTTTATTTTAGGTTCAAGAACACATGTGCAACTTTGTTGTATAGGCAAATTGTATTTCATAGGGGTTTGGTGTACAGATTATTTAGTCACCCAGGTAATAAACATAGTACCCGATAGGTAGTTTTTCTATCCTCACCTTCCTCCCACCTTCCACTCTCAAATAGGTCTGGCGTTTGTTCCCTTCTTTGTGTCCGTATGCAGTCAATGTTTGGTTCCCACTGATAAGTGAGAACATATGGTATTTGGCTTTCTGTTTCTGCATTAGTTTGCTAAAGATAATGGCCTCCAGCCCCATCTGTGTTACTGCAAAGGACATGATCTTCATTTACATGGCTGCACAGTATTTCATGGTCCCATATTTTCTTTATCCTGTCTACCAATAATGGGCATCTAGGTTGATCCATGTCTTTATATTGTGAATAGTGTTGTAGTGAACATACGTATGCATGTGTCTTTATGGTAGAAGTATTTATGTTCCTTTGGGTGTATACTCAGCAACGGGGTTGCTGGATTGAACAGTAATTCTTTAAGTTCTTTGAGAAACTGCCAAACACCTTTCCTCTGTGGCTGAGCTAATTCACATTTCCTCCAGCAGTGTTTAAGCATTCTATTTTATCCATAGTCTTGCCAGCATCTGCTATTTTTGACTTTTTGATAATAGCCATTCTGACTGGTATGAGATGGTATTTTATTGTGATTTTGATTTGTATTTCTCTAATAATTAGTCATGTTGAGCATTTGTCATATGTGTGTTGGCTGCATGTATATCTTCATGTGACCAATATGAGATGGGTCTGTTTGTCTTTACTCACATTGTAATGGGATTATTTATTTTTATTTTAGGTGCAGGGACACATATATGCAACTTTGTTAAGGTCTTAGATTTACTTTTTGCTACTTAATATGTTTAAGTTCCTTATAGATTTGGGATATTGGACCTTGTTGAATGCATAGTTTGAAAATATTTCTCCTATTCTGTAGGTTGTCTGTTTACTCTGTTGATAGTTTATTTGCTGCATAGGAGCTCTTTAGTTTAATTAGGTCCCATTGGTCAATTTTTGATTTTGTTGCAATCACTTTTGTTGTCTTCATCATGAAATCTTTGCCAGAGCCTATGTCCATAATGGTATTTACTAGGTTATCTTCCAGGGTTTTTACACTTAGTGGTTTTACATTTAAGACCTTCATCCATTTTTAGTTAATTTTTCTATATGGTGTATGGAAGGGGTCCAGTTTCAGTCTTCTGCATATGCTAGCCAGTTATCCCAGCACCAGTTACTGAATAGGGAGTCCTTTCCCTATTGCTTGTTTTTGTCAGCTTTGTTGCAGGTAAGATGGTTGTAGATATGCGGCATTATTTCTGGACTCTCTATTCCGTTCCATTTGTCTACATGTCTGTTTTTGTGTTGGTACCATACTGTTTTCGTTACTGTAGCTTTGTTTGAAAGTGGGTAAAGTGATGCCTCTGGCTTTGTTCTTTTTGCTTAGGTTTGCCTTGGCTATGCAGGTTCATTTGTGGTTTCATATGAGTTAATTTTTTTTTCTTTGCTAACTCTGTTAAGAATGTCATTGGTAGTTTGAGAGAAATGGTATTGAATGTGTGAATTCCTTTGGGTAGCATGGCTATTTTAACAAGGTTGACTCTTCCTATCCATGAGCATGGAATGTTTTTCCATTTGTTCATGTCATCTCTGATTTCTTTCAGCAATGTTTTGTATTTCCTGTTGTAGAGACTTTTCACCTCCCTGGTTAATTGTATTCCTAGGTATTTTATTCTTTTTGTGACTATTCTTAATAAATTGCATTCTTGATTTGGCTCTCAGCTTGGATGTTGTTGGTATATAGAAAGGCTAAAAGTTATCGTATGTTGATTTTTACCCTGAAAGTTTGCTGAATTTATCAGATCTAGGAGTTTTTGGAAGAGACTATAGGGTTTCCTAGGTATAGGCTCACATTGTCTGCAAACAGAGACAGTTTGACTTCCTCTTTTCCTGTTTGGATGCCTTTCATTTTTCTATTCTTGCCTGATTGCTAGGAATACAACTTCCAATACTATGTTGAATGGAAGTGGTGAGAGTGGGCATCCTTGTCTTGCTCCTGTTCTCAAGGGGAATGATTCCCGATTTTCCTTATTCAGAATGATGTTGGCTGTGGGTTTGTCATTGATGGCTCTCAAGTTTATGTGATGAATTACGTTTACTGTTTAGCCTATGTTGAACCAACCTTGCATTCTGGGGATAAGGCCCACTTGATTGTGTGGATTAGCTTTTTGTTTTGCTGCTGAATCTGGTTTATAATTTGGTGAGGATTTTTGCATCAAAGTTCATCAAGGATATTGTCCTGAAGTTTTCTTTTTTGCTGTGTCTCTGCCAGGTTTTGACATCAGGGTGATTCTAGCCTCATAGAATGAGTTAGGAAGGAAGCCTTCTCTCAATTTTTTTGGAATAGTTTTAGTAGGAGTGGTACCAGCTGTTCTTTATACAATTTAGTAGAATTTGGCTGTGAATCCCTCTGGTCTTGGGCTTTTTCTGGTTGGTAGGCTTTTTATTATTGATTCAATTTTGGAACTTATTATTGGTCTACTCAGGAATTCATTGTCTTTCTAGTTCAATTTTAGGAGGTTGTATGCTTCCAAGAATTTATTCATTCCTTCTAGGTTTTCTAGTGTATGTGCATAGAGGTCTTCATAGTAGTCTGATGGTTTTTGGAATTTCTGTGACGTTAGTGGTAATGTCTTCTTAGTAATTTCTGATTATATTCATTTGGATCTTCTCTTTTGTTATATTTATTTGTCTAGCTAGTAACCTATCTATCTGATTTTATTCTTTCAAATAACAATCTCCTGTAATCATTGAGCTTTTGTATGGTTTTTCTCATCTTAATTTCCTTCAGTTTGGCTCTGATTTTGGTTATTACTTTTATACTACCTTTGGGTTTGGTTTGCTCTTGTTTCTTTAGTTCTTCTATAGTGATGTTCGATTGTTCATTTGAGAACTTTCTAACTTTTTGATGTGTGTATTTAGTGCTAAAACTTTCTTTTATCACTGCTTTAGCGGTGTCACAGAGATTCTGGTATGTTGTATCTTTGTTCTCATTAGTTTCAAATAATTTCTTGATTTTTGCTACAATTTTATTGTTTACCCCAAAATTCATTCAGGAGCAGGTTAATTTTCATGAAATTGTAAGCTTTTGCATGATTTCCTTAGTGCTTATTCCTATTTTTATTTTGCTATGGTCTGAGGGGTGGTTGGTATGATTTTGATGTTTTGAATTGATTGTCTAATGGCTGATTGTGTGGTTGATTTTAGCATATATGCCATGTGCAGAGCAGAAGAATGTATATTCTGTTGTTTTGTGTTGGAGAGTTTTGGAGACATCTATTACATCCATTTGTTCAAATGTTGAGTTGAAGACCTGAATATCTTTGTGGGTTTTCTGCCTGGATGATCTGTCTAATACTTCCAGTGAGGTGTTGACACCTCCCCCAGTTATTGCATGGTCATCTAAGTCTCTTCGTAAATCTCTAAGAACTTGTTTTATAAATTTGGGTATTCTTGTGTTATATGCATATATATTTAGGACAGTTATATCTTCTACTTGAATTAAACTCTTTACCATTATGTAATGGCCCAAAATCCTTTGTCCTTTCTGATAGTTGTTGGTATACAGTGTCTTTTGAAGTAGAACAGGAATCCCTGTTTTTTTCTGCTTTCTGTTTGTGTATTATGCCATTCATGAATTGCTATTAAAAAATACTAGAGACTTGGTAATTTATAAAGAAAAGGGGTTTAGTCGGATCATGGTTCTGCAGGCTTTATAGGAAGCATGCTACTGGCATCCTCTTGGATTCTCAGGAGACTCAGAAAGCTTACAATCATGGAGGAAGGCAAATGGGGAGCAGGCACATTACATCATGGAGTGGAATTAAGAGAGAAAGAGTATGTGGAGGGAGGTGTCACACACTTTTACATGACCAAACCTTTGAGAACTCGCTATCACAAAGATAGCACTAAGCCACGAGGGATCCACCCCAATGATCTAGACACCTCCTACCAGGCCCCATTTTCAGTGTGGGAGATTATAATTCAACGAGTTTTGGACAGGGATAAATATACACACTATATCAATTAGCTTTGCAGATTGTTCTCTATTCCTTTACTTTTAACCTGTGGGTGTCATTGTATGTGAGATGAGTCTCTTGAAGACAGCATACAGAAAGATCTTGCTTCTTTATCTAATTTGACACTCTGTGCTTTTTAATTAGGGCAGTTAGCCTATTTACTTCAAGGTTAATATTGATATATGCAGATTTGATCACGTCATATAGTTAGCTAGTTACTATGAAGACTTGATTGTGTGGATGCTTTATAGTGCCAATGGTCTATGCACTGAAGCATGTTTTTGTGGTAGCCAGTAACAGTTTTTGTTTCCATATTTAAGATCCTCTTGTAAGGCAGGTTTGGTGTTAATTAATTCTCTGTGCATTTGTTTGTCTTAAAAGGATCTTATTTCTCCTTTGGGTATAAAATTCTTGATTGGATTTTTTTTTCCTTAAGAACTCTGAATATAGGTCCTCAGTCTCTTCAGGCTCGTAGGGTTTCTGCTGAAAGGTTCTACAATTAGCCTGACAGAGTTCCCTTTGTAGGTGACCTGCTGCTTCTCTCTAGCTGCCTTTAACATTTTTTCTCTCATTTTCACCATGGAGAAACTGATGACTATGTGTCATGAGGATGGTCATCTTGTAGGGGTTCCCTCCATTTCCTGAATTTGAATGTTGGCCTCTCTAGTGAAGTTGGGAAAATTTTCATAGACAGTAGCCTCAGCTATGTTTTCCAACTTGCTTTCTTGCTCTCCCTCTCTTTCAGGGATACCAATGAGTTATAGATTTTGTCTCTTTAAATAATTTCATATTTCTCAGAGGTTTTGTTCACTCCTCTTTTTTTTTCTTTATTTTTGTGTGACTGAATTATTTCAGAGAACTGGTAATCAAGCTCTGTGATTCTTTCCTGAATTTGGTCAATTCTGCTGTTAAAGCCTGTGATGGTATTATTGAATTCTTGAAGTAATTTTCTCAGTTCTGTTAGATCAGTTTGTTTCTTTCTTTAAGTTGTCATTTCATCTTTCCTCTCCTGTATTGTTTTATTGTCTTCCTTCAATTCCTTGGATTGAGTTTCAACCTTCTCCTGGATTTTGGTGATCTTCATTCCTATCCATATTCTGAAATCTATTTCTGTCATTTCAGGCTTGTTAAGAACCACTTCTGGAAACTAATACAGTTGTTCAGAGGTGAGAATACATTCTGGCTTTTTGAGTGGACAGAGTTCTTGCACTGGTTCTTTCTCATCTGTCTGGGCTGAGGTTCCTTCAATCTTTGAAGTTATTATAATTTTCACTTGCTTATATCTATCTTCTTTTATGTCCTTGAGGGTTTGATTGTGGTTTAAGGTGTGTTTAGTTGAGTAGCTTCATTTCTGGAATATTTTAATTGACCAAAGATCATCTCAGAATTCCTAGGCCACATGTTCTAACACTGAGGATTAGTACAAGGGCCCCAGTTTTGCTCTCTGGCCCTCTAAGTCTAGCAACCTGCTGGGATGAAGGGACTGTGGTGTTCCTGGTCCACTGGGCACAACATTGCAATGGGTGGTGCTAACAAGCTAAAGTACTTTGTCAGGGTAGTGGCAGTGGTATCCATGCACTTGTGTGTGCCAGCAGCTATGGCTTAAAAATTATTTTTATGAAGCAAATTTTACTCTCTATGGCATACAGTTTAATGCTTTATGGCAAAATCATAAAGTCATATTTCTATCACCACAGTTCTATACAGAAGAGTTCAATTATTATGTCATTATTATAAAATTCTGCTTGGTAAAAATCCTTCTCACTGAATGAGAATAATATATTTTAATTTAGTCGTTACAATATGTTGTTCACTGAACAATTCTTGAATTAGCAAAAATTCATCTAGAATATGGTCATCTGTAGATTGTCAATTTGAGATTTCAAATGCATTCTCAATTTCTCCATCATTATTAAAATCTGGAGGTCTGTATCATTCATCTTCTGATTTATTTACAGATTGTGAAATGTCTTCGTGTGTCAATATGTTTATATTATGAATGGAGAGTGAAAGTTTTAGTTTTTTAATCCTTTAACTTTCAATAGATAATCTTACATTTAGATAAAAAATGGAAACATAGAAACCTGTTAGTTTGGACATATCATGTAATATATCTTTAAGGAACATGCAAGTAACAGATAACATTGATTCCCATCAGGGAGAAATGAGTGGTTAGATAGAGGAAAATTTTCACTTTTTAAATCTCCTTAAATATTATGGATTGTTATCATAGGAACATATAACCTTCTCAAAGTGAAAATCTATACAATAAAAGCAATTATATTTATTTTTAAAGGAAAACATTTGAAGGAAAGCTTAAGACAAAATTATGACACTACTGGGTTTCAGGTTCCTTTTTTGGAATTTTGTAGATATGGTACCATTGAATATTATAAAGAAGTTTGAAACCAGCCTTTTTTTCTTGATGGGTGACTTCATCTTTTGATTTCATGTCCAATGGATTCTCTCCTTATCTTTAAAGTTTCATAACTTTATTATGCCCTGTCTTGATGTTGCTCTTTCTGGGTCAGTATTTCCTGGGACACAGCATACAATTTCGAACAATGTGCAAGTTGTTCTAGTTAGGATTCAGACTTTAACAGAGAAATCCTAAGGTACTGTGGTCAAAGGAAGATGGAGGTTTAATTCCATTTCAAATATCAGTACATAGAAAATACGTGAGTTAATTTTCAGAAGGTCACCTAAGCACCAGGTCCCTTCAATATTATTGTTCTGGGATCTCTTAAAATATTTAAGCTGGCTGAATTTTATATCTCTATTCCAGCCTACAGGAAGGGGAGGAAAGCAGTCTTTCTTTTTTTGTAAGTAACATATTTCCATGACAATGATTTTAGTTATTTGTCCACACTAAGTCACAAGAGAAGCTAGGAAATGTAGTTTCTGGATGAGTAGTCATGGTCCCAGTAAAATACCAGTTAATGTTTATGCTGACTCTCATTTGCTAACCCTCCATTTTTGTTGCTTTTTTAAAAATTTTGTTTACTTATTTTTGTTTGCTTTTTGTAATTCTGTATTTCATGATGACTACTATACCATCTGTCTCCCCTACTTAAAAGTAGACCTTATATTTATAATAGTTTCATATTCTCTATGTTCCATATACTCTGCTTCCGGCTAAGTGTCAAATGTTTTCCTACTAATGTCCAAAAGAGGACTGTTGGTTTTACTCCTAAGTGTGTGATACTCACTTATTTTGATTAGGTGAGTGCCATTGAATTTTCAATGTTACCTATGATTATTAGCATCCTCTATTAGCCTTTTTTCACATCCTTCTTTGGAGATCACTGCATATAGCACTCCCTCTTACATATTGTGTTTCAGGTTATAGATGTCTCCTCATTTTTTTTCAAATGGCATATTCAAGAGTGTTTTAAATTTTTCTCATTAGCATATTATGCTATTGAAGAAGAGAAAGTCCAGTGATGTATTACTATGCCATTTTAAATCTGAAGATTTTATACTCTACATGTTTGTTTAGTTCTTATATGTTTAATAATCTACTATAAAATTTCACAAAATATTATAATATAGCTAAACTGACTCTAGTTTTAAGAAACATTTAAGTGTTATGAAAGTGAATGCAGGAACAAAGGTTTACAATATTTTACTGTATAAAATATTTATTAAAGATATACCTAAGTTTGTTGCCAATTTAGGTTTGACATAGTATTAAATGGTGTCCCGAAAATCACTCTAGATAGCATAAGAAGCAAAAAGGAATAGGGTTGAGAATTCCTCACTTTAATTTAAAGTACTTGTTAATATTACATGACTGAATTTATTGAGTAAAATGGCAATTAGTATCAGAATAAAATTATTTGAAAAGGGAGTTTTATGGGTGTATGCAATGGCAAAATTAGTAACTGAAATTTATAATTTTGACATAAGGAGTAGTTTGTAAGTACCTTTGAGAAGTAAGTTTTGGACAAAATTAAGTTCAGGTAGTTCTGTGAAGTTAAGAAAATGATGAGATTTTGTGAAATACCCACATATATGACACTGGAAATCTAGTAAATATATTGGAGTGAGAATTAATGATATGCAGTCTCTTTGGTCTAAAAGTTCTGTATGATACCCTCATAATTGTTGTTACTGTTTTCCTTGAGGAAGTATCTTTTACCATTTTATCACTGACAAACAAACAAAAAATTTATAAATGTAACCAAGGTCATTTCCAGAGACTCAAGGAAAAAATAAGCTTATTTCTTTTTCCTACAGTATTAATGAAATTACTGCAGCATTATACCTTGGCAATGACTTTTTTTTAATTCTGGGAAACATTTTTGGTAACATACTACAGTTAAAGGTAAACTGGCAGATGTTACCTGGTTATCCAAGAATAGCTACTCATGTACTCTGAAATAATGCTTAACTTTCTTTTGGAGCTTTTTGACAATGTTGTATTATCTGAACAGTGAGCCGTGGGTTGTGGAGCTTACCTACATTATAATGCAGAACCTGTTAAAAAATTATCCCTGTCAGAGACATCTGAAGCAGAACAACTTCATCTTGAATATGGGCTAGGTAAAATAAGGCTGAGACTTGCTAGGCTGCATTCCCAAGAGGTTAGGCATTCTCAGTCACAGAATGACATAGGATGTTGCACAGGATACAGGTCATAAAGACCTTACTTATAAAAGAGTTTGCAGTAAAGAAGCTGGCCAAAACCCACCAAAACCAAGATGGTAACCAGAGTGACCTCTGGTTGTTCTTACTGCTCATTATACACTAATTATAATGCATTAGCATGCTAAGAGGCACACCCACCAGCACCATGACAATTTACAAATGCCATGGCAATGTCAGGAAGGTATCCCATATGGTCTAAAAGGGGGAGAAATCCTCAGTTTCTGGAACTGCCCACCCCTTTCATTGAAAGCTCCTGAATAATCCACCCCTTGTTTAGCATATAATCAAGAAAAAAATCATAAAAATGGGCAACCAGCTGCCCTCAGAGTTGCTTTGCCTATGGAGTAGCCATTCTTTTATTCCTTTACTGTCTTGATACACTTATTTTCACTTTACTCTGAAAAAGTAACTTGCACGAGATCCAAGAATTCTCTCTTGGGGTCTGGATTGGGATCCCTTTCTGATAACATCCCATTGAGTGAACTGAAAAGGACAAAGATTTGTTTAAATTCCTTATAAATTCTAGACATAAGACCTTTGTCAGATGCATAGTTTGTGAATATTTTCTCTCATTTTGTAGGTTGTCTGCTTATTTATAGTCTCTTTTGCTGTGCAGAAGCTCTTAGGTCCCACATGTCAATTTCTGTTTTTGCTGCAGTAGCTCTTGAGGACTTAGTCATGAATTATTTGACAAGTCTGATATCAACAAATGTACTTCCTAGTTTTCTTCTAGGTTGCTTATAGTTTGAGGTCTTACATTTAAATCTTTAAGCCATCTTGGGTTAATTTTTGGAATATAGTGAAAGATATAGGTTTAGCTTCATTCTTCTGCATATGGTTAGCAAGTTTTCCCTGCACCATTTTTTGAATGGAGAGTCCTTTCCCCGTTGCTTGGTTTTGTCAGCCTTGTCAAAGATGATTGCTGTAGGTATGTGGCTTTATTTCAGAGATTTTTATTCTGTTGTATTGGTGTATATGTCCATTTTTATACCAATACCATGCTGTTTTGGTAACTGCAGCCTTATAGTATATTTTGATGTAGAGAAGTGTGATACTTACGGCTTTGTTCTTTTTGTTTAGGATTTCTTTGGCTCAAATCAACCAGCAAAAGACCAAATAACCTTTAACGATGGGTAAAGGACATAAACAGATATTTCTCAAAAGAAGACATCCAAGTGTCCAAAAAACATTAAAAATGCTCAGTATCACTAATCACCAGAGAAATACATATCAAAACCTCAATGAGATACCATCTCACACCAGTCAGAATGGCTATTATAAAAAAGTTAAAAGACAACAGACGCTGGCAATGCTGCTAAAAAAAAGAAGGATTACTTATACCCTCTTTGTGGAAATGAAAATTAGTCTAGCCACTGTAAAAAGCAGTTTGGAGATTTCTCAAAGGACTTAAAACAGAGCAACCATTCAACCCAGCAATCCCATTACTGTGTGTACCCAAAGGGAAATATATTATTATATCAAAAAGACACATGTACTTGTATGTTCATTGCCATGCTATTCACAATAGCAAGGACATGGAATCAACCCAGTTTCACAATAGTAATGACATGGAATCAACCTAGGTTCCCATCAATGGTGGACTGGATAAAGAAAATTTGGTACATACATACGACCGAATAATATGCATCCATAAAAAATAATGAAATCATGTCCTTTGCAGCAACATTGATAGCGCGTGAGGTCATAATCTTAAGTGAACTAACCCAGGAACAGAAAACCAAATGCCACATTGTCTCACTTTTAAGTGAGAGCTACAGTGAGCACATATGAACATAAAACATGGGAACAATAGGTATGTAGACTACTAAAGGCAGAAGGGAATGAGGGAGCAGTGGATGGAAAAACTACCTTGGGGGCACTAGCCTTACTACCTAGGTGCAAAACACCCATGTAACAAGCCTGCTTATGTATCCCGTATCTAAAATAAAAATTGCTTTTTTTAAAAAAAAAAAGAGAGAATGAGAAGCAAAAGGTAAATAGAGAGTGATCATTAAGAGTATAAACTCTGAGAACTACCAACCCAATTTCAAATTCAATGCTATTAGCTTAGGAAAGTTATCTAATCTCTATTCTTCAGTTTACTCATCCCAATTTGGCAGCTGTTGGCAATGCTTTCTTCCTCAAAGAGTTATCATTAGAATTATAAAAGTTAATATACAAAAGTTTTTAGTACTAATACAAAAGAACTTAGAATAGTACTTGGTATATTATGCCAGATATTTTTTGTCATTATTATCTACTATGTGTCCTATTTATTTAATGTACTATGTAGACCAAATCAAACCTGTGAAACTTTGGAATGAGAATATGCTAGTATACTAATAATAAAAACTATTATGTGTGTATATACATATATGTCTGTGTCTGTATATATGTATATATATAGGCACACACTTATAGAAATAAGGAACATAATGTCACTTTTATAAAATAAATTTAAAATTTATATTCAATCATATTTTTTGCCATAGGTATAAAATCCTAGAACTAATAATAGCATTTAAAAACAAAACATGGAGGGAATGTGTTAATAGAACAGACAGATTTCTGTTCAGTTTTTAAAAAATTAATTTGAAAACATTTTTATAGGTTGGAAAAAAAGTAGAGGAATTATTTTGTCTTTCAATTCAAACACACTTATTACTTTCTTAAATTTTGAGATTACATGCATTTTATTTAGTCAAAACTCTCAAACAAAATCTTCACAGAAAGATGCTAAATAAATCAAACATTTCTGAATTAACCACCAATAGTACATGTTTTGCTTACCAGTAACAAAAATGAGAAATAACAATAGTTCAAAAGAAGGAGGAGGTTTTCTTTTTCTTTTTCCAATAAAGAATTAGTTTAGTAAAGGGCAACCAAGAACTAGATTCTATACTCCTTTCTTTCTGCTTATCTTTTCTTAGCAAGTGACTCCCACCTAAAAATCATTTCATTATGCCAGAGACCTGCTGAAGTTCTATCCAACATGTCCATGGTACAGATATACAGTAGATAGAAATGGAGACAAGACAAAAGGGCTTCTATGATGTCGGGTTCCTAATAAGAGGCTTTCCCATAACTTCTTAACCAAAACTTCACATGCATTTCATTGACCTCCTTTAGTTTTACAGGAGGCTGGAAACGTTATTATTTAGATAGGCCTATTTTCATGCAAAATAAAAATCAGTTACATGTCTTTTTCTCCACGCATCTGACACTGTCTTGAAAGAAACACCTCCCATGGCATCTGTCCAGAAAATGTTCTCCTTATACCACACACTGCCTGTGGTGAATATGATTTTAATTTTCTATGAGTAATTATATATATTTTTACCATCTTTCTTTTAATTTTTTTCAGTTATTGATGTACATGTGTTTGTGTATTATCGTGCATGATAAATAAAATGCCTAAGAGCTTAACTATGTTAGGTAATATAATAAGTCAACTTTTTCCCAGAAAAATTAGTAAATATTAAGGCAATTAGATATTCAGTATATATTTATTGAATTTGAATTAATCAACTAATGCTAATGCTTTACATTAAATACCTCGGATTTTTTTTTTCAGTGGCAATACACACTTATTTCTAACTTGAAAGTGAATATATGGGACTGTGTTTTTAGCTGAACAAATTTCCAAGTATATATTAACCAGTTAAGCAATTCTGACCATTCCCTTCTCTCCACGATTGAATTTATTTTAGAACAAGTTTTGAGTTCCTTTTGAATGTGACTGATGTTAGAAGTTTGAATCTAAATAGAGAGCTTTCTTGGAAACAAGGACGTGTTTAGTATGTCCTTTGTAGTGATGAATATCTTTAAAAAAAATCTGTCATAAGTTAGCTAAATTATTATATTCCATCTTAGAGAAATGTCATGCTGAGGTGATTTTTTAAAAAATGAAGTCATTTCTTAGATATCCGTGCTGAACTTATTTTCAATGACTAAAATTTTAAAAAGTATTAATTCCAGAAATGACCCAAACTCCTTTGAATAAAATTACTAAAATCTCACTAGCTGGGAACATGCATTCATTTTAAAAATGATCATAAATGTGTGAGGCAGTTTTCTACCTGACAGGAGATAAAAACGGATTAGTGAGCAGAGATCAGATCATGCAGAGCATTGCAAGCAATATTAGAAACTTTTTAAAACTTTAACAGAGAAGAAGAAGCTTCTGAAGAACTTGATAAAGGGAAATTATATAATAATATATCCATTTTAAAAAAGGATAAGTCAAGGTAAAATTTGAAGACTAGACTAGGAGTAAAGAAGAATGGATTTCGTTTATCCAGATGGAAGTGTGTTACTATAATCCAGAAAATAGACGACTGTATTAGGACAGTGAAGTGAGGGTGAAAAATGTTTAAATAAAGGTTGAAATAAATGTACTTACAGATTCAACAGAAGTAGGAGGCAACACAAACGACTCTCAGATTTCAAGTTTGAGCAAATGAGTAATGAGTATTGCCATTTTATGAGTATACAGAACTAAAAGAGAAGATGCTGGGAAATACATAATGTGTATATTTTAGACATTCCAAATTTGAGATGCTTGCAGATATTCGAGTGAAAATATACATTATTATGTAGCTAAAAATATCATAACTCAAAAAAAGAAGACTGGAAAAATAGATCAAATGTTGCATACCTATAGGTTAATTAAAACTGTTGGACATATGAGATCACTTTGTATGGATGAAGAAGAGACCTGAGACAAAATTCTGTAAATTGCATACATTCTGAAGAAGCCAGCAGAAAAGCCTGAGAAGAACCAGCCAAAGATAGAAGGGGCAAACTTAGAAAGGGTGGTGTCTTGGAAGATGTGAAGAGGGAGTCATTCTAAAAAGGAAGTCATTTCAAAGATTTCATAGTATTTGCTTGAAACTTAGAAATTTCAAGTTTATTAGATTATCTAATGGTGAGCTCAGAATGAGCAACCTTAGTAAAGTGTTTAGGTATAGACCAGAATGAAAATAGCTGGGAATAGAGTATGAAATAAAAAAATATATATAAACAGTTGTGAACAATTCCTGGAAATTTGCTATTGAATGAAAAAAATGGAAAAAGAATTTAAAAGTGACAGAACACAAAGGAGAGTATTTTAAAGTGATCAAGACGTGAGAATTTTAAGTGCTGGTTAAATATAATCAGTAGAGAGGAAATATTATGAGGTGAAGTTCAAAGAAATATAATTTACGGCAAAATTCCCTGAGAATGTGGATGGGAAGAAAATCAAGAACAGGTTTTGATAGTAAGACAATATCACTTCAAAAAATATTTAGGGGCCAGGTACAGTGGCTCATGCCTGTAGTTTCAGCACTTTGGAAGGCTGAGGCAGGCAGATCACCTGAGGTCAGGAGTTCAAGACCAACCCGATTAACATGATGAAACTTCGTCTCTACTAAAAATACCAAAATTAATTGGGTGCAGTGGCACGTGCCTGTAATCCCAGCTACATGGGAGGCTGAGGCAGGAGAATCACTTGAGTCCAGGAGGCAGAGGTTGCAGCCAGAGCAATCAGGCAAGAGAAAGAAATAAAGGACATCCAAGTTGGTATAGAGGAAGTCAAACTGTCACTGAATTTTCTTTTCTTATCTGATTTGTTTCACTTAGAATGCCTTCACAATAACTGTCTTATTCCTTTGAGGTTCAAGTACTATCATATACCTAAAGTCTTCCTTAAGCTGCATATATATATGTGTATATATATACACATATATGCAGCATATATATAATATGTGTGTGTATATATATATCAACATATATATATGGACAGAATATATATAAAGCTGATAAATATACACATATATATGCTTTTTAAAATTATCCCTTTTGTTCTATCTCTCATCTATTTGACACTTAGCAGACCTCACCTGGTGCTTTGTGTAGTACAGATACAAATAAAGTATAAATAAGAGATTTAGATTCAGGCAGATATTCTTTGGTGGTGACTAAACTTGTCATTGTGTCTAGTTGTTTCAGTGCTCTAAATTTAGTTTTGAGATCTGCAAAATAAAGACTATATATATTGTTTCAATATTCAAATGAAGTATCATATGAAATACCGAATAAATGCTAGTTCCTTCCTAGAGAAATTTGGAGAGCAGAAATTGGTAAAAGCAAATAGTATAGTATTTGTATCTATTATATATCTTTAATATACAATATTCCATTGTTTGTAAATATAGAAAATATGTATTTTTTGATTTTGTGTATATTTTCTACACCCAGAGCATTGAAGTTGTTTATTTACAGTAATATTGGCATATAATCTTTGTTTTAATCCTATGTGCTCTGGGGATGTATGGATGACAACAAAATTCAATGTTTATAACATGAATGTAATAAACAAATCAATGGAATAGCACAAATAAAATAAATAAATAGGATGACAATGTAAATAGATTTATGATAAAGAGCACCCTTGAAAAATAGTAGCAGTAGTTAATTTTAATAGTCTTCTTTACACAGATCACCTAAATTCCAAGAGGTGGGTGTAGTATGTAGAATTTCATAAAATTATATTAACATTAGAAACTTTTAAAAAGCATATGCAGATATAGGGAGATCTTGGTGTTCTATGGAACATAACGTTGAAAAATGCTGTATCCAAAGAAGTTGGGAAACAAAATACTCAATAAAAGCCAAGGATTATTAAGAGTTTGGAGATTATCTAGTTTAGTGTTTTCAAACATTTCTACCTACTGTTCCACACTTCACATGCACAACACATTTGTTTCAGTAATATGTTTTATTACCCTAGTGGTTCTCCAGTGTTCATCTAGATGAGAATCTCTCATCTTGCTAAACCTCATTTTACAGAAGCTCAAAAATTGAGTAACTTCTCCAATATCACATCATAATATGTGACTGAGTTTAGGGTGAAACACAGTTATACTAAATTATAATTTAGAGTTCCTAATATTACTCATATTCTTCCTGTTTCTAATTACAACTACTATACAATTTGGATCTGTCAATGTTATCTGGTAACTTGACAGTTTTTTATCAGTTGAACTCTTGTAGCTAACTCTGATTAGAACTTGAGAGTGGTGTCTATGTAAATCAACAGGTAAACGCAACGCTTTGTATGAAGATCTAGGTAGTGTAACTAAGAAGAAAATTGGTTTACCCTTCTGAGAATATGGAAATCCACAGGCATTGTTTTGAATTCTGGATGAAGCAGAGCATTACAGAAAAACTAAAATATATTCAGAGTAGTTTGTCTAGAATGGGAAAGAGTTTGAAAACACTAAATAGTTGAAGGATTTGAGGATTTTTAACCTGGAGAAAAAAATAATTTGGAAGGTACATGATAAAATGGTTTATAATTATTAGGATTAGGATGTTTTCAGCATCCCTGAAGCTCCTAAATTTTGATAAGTTTTTAAAGTGTGGATACAAGTTAGAAGTAAGTATTCATTTACTTAGTGGGTAGAATTAAAATCAAGATGTGGAAGATAGAAGGAAAAAAGATTTTGACTGATTGCCCTTGGATCATATTAGAATTGCCCTCAAAATATAATGGGTTGACTTTAGGAAGAGATTTCTCTATCACTGAAATATAAAACTAATTAACAGTAAGAGATGAATTACAGATGTGAACCTGATTAGTCATAGTAGGACCATAATGTTCCCTCAAGTTTCTGGGAATCTAGTATTCTATTCTTAATAAGAGAACATTTTGGCATGTCAAATCTTGTAAATTTATTACTAAACTAATGTTAAACTCTACTCACTTTGAAACCCATCTTTTAATACTGTCATCTAATAATTTCTCAATATACTTTTTTCCAATATCACTTGAGCTCTCACCTTACTGGGAACTGTTCCCTATTTAAAGAGCATTGGCCAAATGAAATGCTTACCAAATCACAACACTACTCATTTTATCTTGTGCTATCATTTAACTTTAAACATTTCACCTGCTAATTTTTACTTGTCAAGTTATCTATTCCCACTTTGAATATATTTAAGATATTATATTTTGCTTTTTGCTTTTCCTTGTTAAATATTTTCCATCAAGAATGAAATTGGATAGAAAAAAAACCCATAAACTACCCCAAATATAAGGTGCTTTTGAGTGATCTACACTTCAAGTCAGTGTAACCATATATCTTCCACATCGTGACTGAAACCAAAAGATATATACCAAGTGACAGCACTGGAGTGTAATGGAAAATGCACTGAATTTAGATTTAGGCAGGAATTCTTTGACAGTGACTAAACTTGTCATTAGGTCTAGTTGTTTTACTGCTCTCATTTAGTTTTGATATCTGCAAAATAAAGATAATATGTATGGTTTCTGGATGGATTCTGCAATAGTCTCTTAATAAATGACCACTCACTTCACACAGGGACTTTAAAGGTATTTCAGAGACATAAACCTGAACCTGTTATTCTTAGATTTAACTGTTCAGTGACTGTATTAGTCCATTTTTACACTGTTTATAAAGACATACCTGAGACTTGGCAATTAAAAAAAGAAAGAGGTTTAATGGACTCACAGTTCCATGTGGCTAGGGAGGCCTCATAATCATGGCAGAAGGCAAGAGGCATGTGTCACATGGTGGCAGACAAGAAAAGAGAATTAGAGCAAAGCAAAAGGAGATTCCCCTTATAAAACCATCAGATCCCATGAGACTTATTCAGTACCATAAGAACAGTTTAGGGGAACGGCCCCCATGATTCAATTATCTCCAACCGGGTCCTTCCCACAACATGAGAGAATTATGGGAGCTACAATTCAAGATGGGATCTGAGTGGGGACACAGCCAAACCACATCAGTGTGTGATATGTTTGTGAAGAAACAAATAAATGCTAGTTCCTTCCTACAGACTTTGGAGAGCAGAAATTGGTAAAAGCAAATGCACAATTTAAGATTGTTTGTTTAGAAGGAACTTGGATTTAAAAAAGTAATTTCCATTTAATCCATTTAATTTAGAACATAAAGAACCTTCCTTCCTTTCTCTTTCTTCTCTTTTCTTTCTTTTCTTTTTTCTTTTCTTTTCTTTCTCTCTCTCTCTCTCTCTCTTTCTTTATGCCTTTCTTCTTTTCTTTCTTTCTTTTTTTTTTTTCTTTTTGAGACGGAGCCTCACTCTATCCCCCAAGCTGGAGGGTGGTGGTGTGATCTCGGCTCACTGCAAGCTCTGCCTCCCGGGTTCACACCATTCTCCTGCCTCAGCCTCCCGAGTAGCTGGGACCACAGGTGCCCGCCACCACGCCCGGCTAATTTTTTGTATTTTTAGTAGAGATGGGGTTTCACCGTGTTAGCCAGGACAGTCTCAATCTCCTTACCTCGTGATCTGCCCACCTCGGCCTCCCAAAGTGCTGGGATTACAGGCATGAGCAACCGCCCCCAGCCCTTCCCTCCTTCCTTCCTTCCTTCCTTCCTTCCTCTTTCTTTCTTTCTTTCTTTGTCTCTTTCCTCTTTTTTTTTTGAGACAGGGTCTTTCTATGTTGTCCAGGCTGATCTCAAACTCCTCAACTAAAATGATCCTCCCATCTCAGCCTCCAGAGCATCTGGGATAACAGGTGTATACCATCATGCCAGGCAGATAATATTTCTTATCTAGTAATAAGGAGGAAGCAACTTTTTATAGTTTTACTATACTGATACACATAATGACAAACGGATTTTCTTGGTTAATAGCTATAAAGAAAAAAAATAAGGAATAAAGAAGGAAATATAACTCAAGAAAATCAGAAAGATGTTATCTGACACATTGTGGAAACCCATTTTGGGAAATTGTGGCAATCATAATTTATACAGATATTAATATAAAGTATAGCAAATTAATAGGATGTTTTCTAGAACTACTAAGAAATTGTGGCAAAATATAATTTGGCTACCCTGATGATATGCAGTGGTCTTTTTACTGAGCTGAACATGATAGTAGATATCACCTTGATAGAAATAGATTAAACATGCAATTGCAAAAATTAATTGAAATTTGAAAGGAAAGTCTGATTACTGTTGGGATGTTTATAACTTCATATAATTTTTATAACATTATAGTTAATGAACTAATATAAGAGATTCTTGAAAATTGTGTTTATGTCAAAATCCATATTGTTCTACCTATATAAGACAGCGGAAGGAATTCAAAATAATGGCAACTTTTCAAAAGTCAATAATCCTGCTGGGTTTTTCTGTAATGTTTTGGAAACAGAACGGGAGAAAGAGAGTGAGAGAGACAGGAGAATATTATGAATTGATGTTTTTGTTATTGTTGACTGCATCCGTCCACCACAACATTGCTAATTGCTTTAATTTAGACTCTTTATATTCTTGTTCCTGCCACCACAATGATTTTATTCCCAACTGGCCATTCATTCCTACCAAAGGACCTAACAAAGCCCTCATTCTCACCATCCATAAAACTACCAAGAACAATATTTCCAGAACCCAAGTCTCATAAAATAATAATTTGATTAAAATTACCCAATGGATTCATATCATTTGAAGAGAACACTCAGAAACCTTTAACATGTCATCATAACTGCTACAACTGGTCACTTCAGAGTGATTACCTTCAAGTATCACCCACCTATTCCTTTCTTCTTTTATGCTTTTCATTGTGACCTATGGACAGATCATTAAACACAACACTGTGCATTCAAGATGTCTTTTACAAAACATTTTCCTCTACTTGTAATATTATTAGTCAATTTATTTTTACTCAGTTCTCAAGCACCACTTCAATTAGTCTCTTTCTCCTTACCACTCCCATCCTGTTCCAATGAGCAGAGCTCATCACTCTGTCTACTAGCCACCACTGCACACATGGTGTCTATGTGCATTGCCTGATCTTTCATCCATTTTTATAGTAATATTCTCTAGTAGGTTGAACTCCTTAACGCAAAGACGAAAACTCCCTTAATTATATCGCCTAAATCTATGGCAATTTATCTTATTTAATATATTCTCAGTCAAGGGATGTTAGTTACATGAAGAAATGATGAATTAATGCTTTTGGTACTCAAAAAAGGGAATAAATTCCTGGTACTCTGACTTTAATCAAGTAAGTATAGTCTCTCTGCCTTCTCCAACCCCATCTTCAGCTATGAGAACTTCTCGTAGGTGATTTGCTTAGAGAAAGTGCTTTTAACATTGTTACAAAGACTCACTCAGATGCTCCAAAAAATATTGTTAGGGAGAGAGACAAAATGGCCAACTAGACCCAGCCAGGAAGTGCTGCTCTCACGGAGAGAAACACAAATATCGAGTAAATCAACATACTTTGAACAGATCTTCAGAGTGAAAAACTGAGAGTCCATACAGAAGCAATGCAGACACTGAGGCTGAAGAGGGAGGAAGCCAGGAACTCTGCATGACGTTGCTAAACGTCAGGGCTAGTTCCCAGCCCTGACCCTAGGGAAAGAGTGAGAGAAGGGATGGCAGGGCAGCCCACTCTCACCACAGATCTCTGGGACTCTAGCTATAGGAAATTCCGTGTCCTCCCAAGATATTTCAACTGGCTAGGGGATCTGCCTGAAGGGGAGGCAGAGGCAGAGTTCCAAGTTTCATGGAGCCCAGGGGCTTTTGTGCATGGAGAAGTTACAGTGAAATGTGGCCAAAGATGCCTATCCCCCAAGGCTCCCCATCTTCCTGAGCAGCTCCAACCCCACTGACTGTCAGACCAAAAGACAGCAGGGCCGACTTTCCAGTGGGACAGGGACACGTCTGTTCTTCAGGCCCTCCTGACTGCCAGCCCCTCCCAAGACCACTGCCTGGCCACTCCCACAGGAGCATGTGCACAGCACAACCACCACTGCACAGCATGGGTGCTTTGTTGGCAGCAGCTGAGGAGCACTTTAGATCCCACAGTGCAGCCAGGGTCCAACCCCAAAGGACTGGAAGATGGATCTGGTAGGCTGGTCCCCACGCCCAAGGGCTGTAGCAGGTGGTTCAGGAGTGCCAAGGGGAGATCTGTTGCCAATGCTCAAGTTGAGGAGGGGCTCCCACTTTCTGAACACTGAGAGGGGTGAAATGGGCAGGTGCAGGAGCAGGGTATGCCTCCCTCCACAGGGCTGCTCTAGGAAGGTTATAGCCTGTTCGCCAGTTGGCCTCTGCTAAAGGGAGCCTCATGGCCTGGAACGGCTAACAAAGGAAATGTGCGTGCAGTGCCAGTGATTGGAGGGGGCTCCTCCAAGGCCCAGGAGCAGACCTGGTGGGGGGTCAGAGCCCCCCAACCACCACCACAGAACACTGTCGCTAATGCTCTGAAATACAAAAGCGCCACGCCTGTAATCCCAGCAGTTTGGGAGGCTGAGGCGGGCGGATCACGAGGTCAGGAGATCGAGACCATCCTGGCGAACACGGTGAAACCCGTCTCTACTAAAAATAAAAAAATTAAAAAAATTAAAAAAAAAAGTTAGCCGGGCGTGGTGGTGGGCGCTTGTAGTCTCAGCTACTCGGGAGGCTGAGGCAGGAGAATGGCGTGAACCCGGGGGGCGGAGCTTGCAGTGAGCCGAGATCGCGCCACTGCAGTCTAGCCTGGGAGACAGCGAGACTCTGTCTCAAAAAAAAAAAAAAAAAAAAAAATACAAAAGAGCCATGAGGCAATGTAAGAGCCTATCTGCTGGCTATTACACTTAAGCGCCATCTCCTGGATTGCATCCCAAATTACAACAAAAAATTCAGCCAATAATCATCTGTTTAAACCAGGTCAAGAATCCAGTTACAAGGAAAATTCTCTACAGAGCCTTGGCCCACTGAAAGCACACAAAAATGAAGCCAACTGACTATATTTGACTTACATCACAGGAAAAGGACCACTAGTCCTCTCAGATGAAAAGGGATCAGCACAAGAATGCTGACAATTCAAAAAGTCAAATGTCTCTTTACCTCCGAACAAGTGCACCAGCTTCCCAGCAATAGTTCTTAACCAGATTGAAATGATTGAAATGACAGACAAAGAATTCAGAATCTAGGTGTCAAAGAAGCTAATAAAAATTCAGTAAGAAGTTGAAACACAATCCAAGTTATCCAAGGAATCCACTAAAATGATCCCAGAGCTGAAAGGTGAAATAGCCATTTTAAGAAAGGACCAAACTGAACTTCTGGATTGAAATATTAACTACAGGAAATTCATAATACAATCAGAAGCATTAACAGGAGAATAGACCAAAGTGAAGAAAAGATCTCAGAGCTTCAAGACTAGTTCTTCAAATCAACTTGGTAAGACAAAAAAATTTTAAAAGAATTTAAAAATAAATAAAACCTCTCACAAATATGAGACTATGTAAAAAGACAAAACCTACAACTCATTGGCATTCCAGAGAGAGAAGGAGAGAGGGTAATTAACTTGAAAAACACTTTTGAGACTATAATCCATGGAAATTTTTCCAATCTCACTAGAGAGTTTGACATGAAAATTCAAGAAATACAGAGAACCCGTGTGAGAAACAATATAAGAAGACCATCCTGAAGGTACATAGTGATCAGATTCACAAAAATCAACATGAAAGAAAAAATCAAAGGCAACTAGAGAGAGGAATCAGGTCACCTACAAAGGGACACCATCAGGCTAGCAGCAGACCTCTCAGCAGAAGATCTACAAACCAGAGGAGGGAGATTAGGACTCTGTTTTCAGCACTCTTAAAGAAAAAATAATCTAACCAATAATTTTCATATTCTGCCAAACTAAGATTAATAAGTGAAAACAAAATAAAATGTCTTCCAGACAAGCATATATTAAGGGAATTCATTACCACTAGATCAGCCTTATAAGAGGTTGTTAAGGGAGTACCAAACATGGAAACAAAAGAATGATACCTGCTATAACAAAAACAGACACTATAAAATAACTACACTATCCAATTGACAAAACAACCAGCTAACAACAAGATGACAGGATCAAAATCTCATATATCAACACCAATCCTGAAGGTAAATGGCCTAAATGCCCCAGTTAAATGGCATAGAGTGGCAATCTAGATAAAAAGACAAGACTCCATTGTCTGCTGTCTTCAAGATACCCATCTGACATGTAACAATATCCATAGGCTCAAAACAAGAGATGGAGAGAGATCTACCATGGAAACCAAAAACAAAAATGAGCAGGAGTTCTTATTCTATTATCAGGTAAAACAGACTTTCAATCAACAACAATCAGGAAGGGCAGGGAAGAATATTACATAATAATAAAGGGTTCAATTCACAAGATGTCTTAACTATCCTAAATATATATACACCCAACATTCAGCACCCAGATTCATGAAAGTTATTCTTTACCTACAGAAAGACTTAGACAGCTACACAGTCATAGTGGGGGACTTCAGCACCCAACTGACAGCATTAAACAAATCACTGAGTCAGAAAAACAACAAAGAAATTCTCAACTTAAATTTAACATTCAATCAATTGAATCTAAGCCCTCTAGCAAATACTCCACACAACCACAGACTATACATTCTACCCATTTGCACATGGAACATACTGTAAGATAGACCACATGTTTGGTCATAAAGCAAGTCTCATTAAATTCAAAAAAATCAAAATCATATCAAGGATATTTTTGGAAAACTGTGCAATAAAAGTAGAAATAAATACCAAGAAGATATCTCAAAACTGCAAAAGTACATGGAAATCTAAATACTTGCTTCTGAATTATTTTTTGGTGAACAACAAAATTATAGCAGAAATAAAAATGTTCTCTGAAATTAATGAATATAGAGATACAATTTATAAAAATCTTTGGAATGCACCTAAAGGAGTGTTAAGAGGAAAACTTATAGTGCTAAACACCTTCAGTAAGAAGTTGAAAAAAATCTCAAATTAACAATCTAACATCGCACCTAGAGAAACCAGAAAAAAAAAACAAACCAATCCTGAAGCTATCAGAAGAAACAAAATTGAAATTAAAAAGTCCATACAAAAGATCAATGAAACCAAAAAGTGGTTATTTGAAAGGACAAACAAGATTCACAAACTGCTAGCTAAATTAACAAAGAAAAAAATAAAAAATAAATCCAAATAAGCACAATCAGAAATGACAAAAATGACATTATAACTGATCCCACAGAAATACAAAAGATCCTCAGAGGCTATTATAAACACCTCTATGCAGACAAACTAGAAAATCTGGAGGAAATGGATAAATTGCTGGAAACACACAAACTCCCAATATTGAATCAGGAACAAATTAAAACAAAGATCAATATCAAGTTTCAAAACTGGGAGAATAATAAAAATCCTACCAACCAAGAAAAGCCTGGGAATTCACAGCCAAATTCTACCAAATATACAAAGAATTGGTACCAATCCTACTGAAACTATTCCAAAAAATCTAGGAGGAGGGACTCCTCCCTACCTCAATCTATGAAGTCAGCACTAGTCTAATATCGAAACCAGGCAGAAACACAAAGATAAAAGAAAACTTCAGGCCTATATCAATGAACATACATGAAAAAGCCTAAAACAATACTAGCAGACTGAATCCAGCAGTACATCAAAAATTTAATTCAGATTGATCAAGTAGGCTTTATACCTGAGATGCCAGGTTGATTCAACATATACAAATCAATAACTGTGATTCGCCACAAAAAAGAGTTAAAAATAAAAACTATATGATCATCTCAACAGATTTAGAGAAAGCGTTTGATAAAAATATAACATCTCTTCATGATAAAAACCCTCAAAAACTAGACATCTAAGGAACATACCTCAAAATAATAGCTCTTTATGATAAACACACATCCAGTATCATACTGAATGAGCAAAAGCTGGAACTCTTCCATGTAAGGACTGAGACAAGAAAAGGATACCCACTCTCACTACTCCTATTCAGCATACTACTGGTAGTGCTAGCCAGAGCAGTCAGGCAAGAGAAAAAAATAAAAGGCTTCCAAATATGAAAAAAAGAAGTCAAATTATCTCTCTTTGCTGATGACATGATTCTATATCTAGAAAGCCCTAAAGACTCTCCCAAGGGGTTTCTAAAACGGATAAACGACTTCAGTGAAATTTCCGGGTACAATGTCAAGGTATAAATATCAGTAGCATTTTCTATACACTAATAACATTCTAGCTGAGAGTCAAATCAGAAACACAATCTCATTTACAATATCTGCAAAAAAAATGAAATACTTAGGAATAATTCAAACCAAAGAATTAAAAAAAATCAACTCTGTAGGGAGAGCTACAAAACACTGCTAAAAGAAATCAAAGTCAACACAAGTATATGGAAAACCACTGCATGTTTATGGATTGGAAGAATCAATATGGTTAAATGGCCATACTGCCCAAAGCAATGTATAGATTCAATGGTATGTCTATTAAACTACCAATGTTATTTCTTTATGGAATTGGAAAACTATTCTAAAGTTCATTTGGAACCAAAAAAGTGCTCAAATAGCCAAAGAAATTCTAAGCAAAAAGAACACAGCTGGAGGCATCACACTATCCTGTAAGGCTACAGTAATTAAAACAAGATGGTGCTGGTACAAAAACAGACACATAGACCAATGGAACAGAACACAGAATGCAGAAATAAGGCTGCCCACCTACAACAATTTGATCTTCAACAAGGTTGACAAAAACAAGCAATAGAGAAATTAATCCCTTTTCAATAAATGGTGTTGGGATAACTGGCTAGTTGTATACAGAAGAAAGAAATTGGAACACTACCTTCACCATACACAAAAATTAACTCAAGATGGATTAAAGATTTAAAGGTAAGTCCTCAAACTATAAAAAAATTTAGGAAGGGATCCAGTTTCAACTTTCTACATATGGCTAGCCAGTTTTCCCAGCACCATTTATTAAATAGGGAATGCCTTCCCCATTTCTTGTTTTTGTCAGGTTTGTCAAAGATCAGATAGTTGTAGATATGTGGCATTATTTCTGACGGCTCTGTTCTGTTCCATTGATCTATATCTCTGTTTTGGTACCAGTACCATGCTGTTTTGGTTACTGTAGCCTTGTAGTATAGTTTGAAGTCAGGTAGTGTGATGCCTACAGCTTTGTTCTTTTGGCTTAGGATTGACTTGGCGATGCGGGCTCTTTTTTGGTTCCATATGAACTTTAAAGTAGTTTTTTCCAATTCTGTGAAGAAAGTCATTGGTAGCTTGATGGGGATGGCATTGAATCTGTAAATTACCTTGGGAAGGATGGCCATTTTCATGATATTGATTCTTCCTACCCATGAGCATGGAATGTTCTTCCATTTGTTTGTATCCTCTTTTATTTCCTTGAGCAGTGGTTTGTAGTTCTCCTTGAAGAGGTCCTTCACATCCCTTGTAAGTTGGATTCCTAGGTATTTTATTCTCTTTGAAGCAATTGTGAATGGGAGTTCACTCATGATTTGGCTCTCTGTTTGTCTGTTATTGATGTATAAGAATGCTTGTGATTTTTGTACATTGATTTTGTATCCTGAGACTTTGCTGAAGTTGCTTATCAGCTTAAGGAGATTTTGGGCTGAGACAATGGGGTTTTCTAGATATACTATCATGTCATCTGCAAACAGGGACAATTTGACTTCCTCTTTTCCTAATTGAATACCCTTGATTTCCTTCTCCTGCCTAATTGCCTTGGCCAGAACTTCCAACACTATGTTGAATAGGGGTGGTGAGAGAGGACATCCCTGTCTTGTGCCAGTTTTCAAAGGGAATGCTTCCAGTTTTTGCCCATTCAGTATGATATTGGCTGTGGGTTTGTCATAAATAGCTCTTATTATTTTGAGATACGTCCCATCAATACCTAATTTATTGAGAGTTTTTAGCATGAAGGGTTGTTGAATTTTGTCAAAGGCCTTTTCTGCATCTATTGAGATAATCATGTGGTTTTTGTCTTTGGTTCTGTTTATATGCTGGATTACATTTATTGATTTGCGTATATTGAACCAGCCTTGCATCCCAGGGATGAAGCCCACTTGATCATGGTGGATAAGCTTTTTGATGTGCTGCTGGATTCTGTTTGCCAGTATCTTATTGAGGATTTTGCATCAATGTTCATCAAGGATATTGGTCTAAAATTCTCTTTTTTGGTTGTGTCTCTGCCAGGCTTTGGTATCAGGATGATGCTGGCCTCATAAAATGAGTTAGGGAGGATTCCCTCTTTTTCTATTGATTGGAATAGTTTCAGAAGGAATGGTACCAGCTCCTCCTTGTACCTCTGGTAGAATTCGGCTGTGAACCCATCTGGTCCTGGACTTTTTTTGGTTGGTAAGCTATTGATTATTGCCATAATTTCAGCTCCTGCTATTGGTCTATTCAGAGATTCAACTTCTTCCTGGTTTAGTCTTGGGAGGGTGTATGTGTTGAGGAATTTATCCATTTCTTCTAGATTTTCTAGTTTATTTGCGTAGAGGTGTTTGTAATCCCTTCCTTACACCTTATACAAAAATCAATTCAAGATGGATTAAAGACTTAAATGTTCGACCTAAAACCATAAAAACCCTAGAAGAAAACCTAGGCATTACCATTCAGGACATAGGCATGGACAAGGCCTTCATGTCTAAAACACCAAAAGCAATGGCAACAAAAGCCAAAATTGACAAATGGGATCTAATTAAACTCAAGAGCTTCTGCACAGCAAAGGAAACTACCATCAGAGTGAACAGGCAACCTACAAAATGGGAGAAAATTTTCGCAACCTACTCATCTGACAAAGGGCTAATATCCAGAATCTACAATGAACTCCAACAAATTTACAAGAAAAAAACAAACAACCCCATCAAAAAGTGGGCGAAGGACATGAACAGACACTTCTCAAAAGAAGTCATTTATGCAGCCAAAAAACACATGAAAAAATGCTCACCATCACTGGCCATCAGAGAAATGCAAATCAAAACCACAATGAGATACCATCTCACACCAGTTAGAATGGCAATCATTAAAAAGTCAGCAAACAACAGGTGCTGGAGAGGATGTGGAGAAATAGGAACACTTTTACACTGTTGGTGGGACTGTAAACTAGTTCAACCCTTGTGGAAGTCAGTGTGGCGATTCCTCAGGGCTCTAGAACTAGAAATTCCATTTGACCCAGCCATCCCATTACTGGGTATATACCCAAAGGACTATAAATCATGCTGCTGTAAAGACACATGCACACGTATGTTTATTGCAGCATTATTCACAATAGCAAAGACTTGGAACCAACCCAAATGTCCAACAATCATAGACTGGATTAAGAAAATGTGGCACATATACACCATGGAATACTATGCAGCCATAAAAAATGATGAGTTCATGTCCTTTGTAGGGACATGGATGAAATTGGAAATCATCATTCTCAGTAAACTATCGCAAGAACAAAAAACCAAACACCGCGTATTCTCACTCATAGGTGGGAATTGAACAATGAGAACACATGGACACAGGAAGGGGAACATCAGACTTCGGGGACTGTTGTGGGGTGGGGGGAGGGGCGAGGGACAGCATTGGGAGATATACCTAATGCTAGATGACGAGTTGGTGGGTGCAGCGCACCAGCATGGCACATGTATACATATGTCACTTACCTGCACGTTGCGCACATGTGCCATAGAGCCTAAAGTATAATAATAATAATAATAATAATAAAGAAAAAAAAGAAAAAAAAAATTTAGATGAAAAACCACTTCTGGACATTGCGCTTGGCAAAGAATTTACGACTGAGTTCTCAAAAGCAATTGCAATAAAACCAAAAACTGACAAATGGGACCCACTTAAACTAAAGATCTCCTGCATAGCAAAAGAAAGTATCAACAGAGTAAACAGACAGCTTACAGAATGGGAGAAAATATTTTGCAAACTATGCATCCAATAAACTTCTAAAAGCTATAATCCATAAAGAATTAAACAAATCAACAAGCATAAAAGAAGTAACTTTATTAAAATATGTGCAAAGGATATGAACAGATACTTCTCAAAAGAAGGCATACAAGTGGCCCAGAAACATGCATAAATGCTCATCATTACTAATCATCAGAAAATGCAAGTCAAAACTACAATGAGATATCTCACATCAGTTCAGAAAGGCTATTACTAAAAAGTCAAAAAACAACAAATGCTGGCAGGTCTCTGGAGAAAAGGGAATGCTTATACACTGTTGATGTGAATATAAATTGGTTCCGCCTCTGTGGAAAGCAGTTTGGAGATTTCTCAAAGAACTTAAAACAGAACTATCCATTCAACCCAGCATTCCCATTCTGGGTATATACTCAAATTAAAATAAATCATTGTACAAAAATACATGTATGCTTATGTTTATCACTGCACTATTCACAACAGCAAAGACATGAAATCAACCTAGGTGCGCATCAATGGTGGATTGGATAAATAAAATATACATATACCATAAAATACTATGCAACTATAGAAAGAAATCATGTCCCATAGGCAGCTGCATGGATGCATCAGATGGCCATTATCCTAAGCAAATTAACATGAAAACAGAAAACCAAATACTGCATGTTCTCACTTTTAAGTGGGAGCTAAATATTGAGGGCACATGTACACAAAAAAAGAGAACACACAATGGGGTCTACAAGATGAGGGAGATAGGTAGGGAAGCATTGGCTGAAAAACTACCTGTTGGGCATTATGCTCACTGCCTGGGTGATGGGATCATCCATATCTTAAACCTCAGCCTCATGCAATATAGCTACCTAACAAACCTGTATATGTACACCCAGATAAAAAAAAAAGTTGAAATTATTTAAAAAATATTTTGAGCTGAGAGTTAGGTAAATAAAAGGTAGATAGGTAGGGAAGATAAATATTTGCATAACAAATACTATTTTATAACAAGTATTAGAAAAGTGGGATTCCCATATATTAATAACTCACCTAAATATATTTTAATAATGTTCCCCAAAATACAAAAGCCCAATTTGTTTTTCAGCTTATTTTTACCTAGTTGATACTGTGTTTTTCAAAACCAATCATACTGATGTTTATTTAAAGCAATTCTACTAATTATTTATCTTGGCATAAGATTTAGAGTAGTCAGAAAAGACTTTTCAGGTTCTTGTAGCAGATAAAAATATTACACTGATGGGATTTGATAGTTTGCGTAGACATGCATATTCTTTTCTGTATAGGAAGTAGAACTGGTCTTTCTCTGACTGAGTCAAATACATAAAAATTCTCAATAAATTTCAAGCATATTGTAAGTATATTTTGTAGCCAATGCCTGTGTATATGTGTAAATGCTTTCTTAGTCAAATACAATACTGAACAACTCACATATTAATTGACTATGAAGAAGTATACAAAATAAGTTTTATTGTTTGACTCAGCCATCCCATTACTGGGTATATACCCAAAGGACTATAAATCATGCTGCTATAAAGACACATGCACACGTATGTTTATTGCAGCACTATTCACAATAGCAAATACTTGGAAACAACCCAAATGTCCAACAATGATAGACTGGATTAAGAAAACGTGGCACATATACACCATGGACTACTAGGCAGCCATAAAAAATGGTGAGTTCATGTCCTTTGTAGGGACATGGATGAAATTGGAAATCATCATTCTCAGTAAACTATCGCAAGGACAAAAAACCAAACACCTCATGTTCTCACTCATAGATGGGAATTGAACAATGAGAACACATGGACACAGGAAGGGGAACATCACACTCTGGGGACTGTTGTGGGGTGGGGGGAGAGGGAAGGGATAACATTAGGAGATATACCTAATGCTAAATGGCGAGTGAATGGGTGCAGCACTCCAGCATGGCACATGTATACATATGTAACTAACCTGCACATTGTGTGCATGTACCCTAAAACCCAAAGTATAATAATAATAATAATAAAAGAAAATCTGTTATTGTGTATACTCTAATAGAAAATCAGCAACCTATTTATCTCCTCAAACTCTTCCTCTTACTAGTTTCCTATCACAGCACATTACATCCTGCAGAATTTCTGATATTTAAATTAATATTTTATATTATACCTTTCCTTTTGTAAAAGACATCTCTTCAAAAAGTAAATTTGAGGAATACATGGGTATATGTAAGAAAACCCACATTCTAAGTCTGCAGTATTCAGTTCAAATGAATACTGTGTAAGTTCAAATGTGTAAGTTCAAATGAAATTAAACAAATTATAAACTCAGGTTTCATTCGAACTATTCAGATTCTGAGTATTCTGTAACCACATGTGGCAAGTAGCTACTGTTCATTACAGAGATTCCTATCATCTGTGAAAAGTTTATTACACAGCACCACTCTAAGACACCATTTTGTACACTGGATTTCATAATTCTACAAAAAAAAGTGTTCCCACAAAAAAAGATTACACCATTTTACAATAAGCTTCTAAAAAAGGTGGAATAAATATTATAAAATAGGTTTATTTATCTCACAATTTGAAAAAAAAATTAGCAAGGCACTTTGAATTTCCTTCAAATTATCCAAATGCATTTGTCTGAGTAAAATATTACCCCTGTTTTCATCCATATACACATATTTATTTGCATAGATTTATTCCATTAAACTGGTTGCTTTTAGGAGAAAGGAAAAAAAAAGAAAAAAGAAATAAAAAAATAAAAAAAGAAAGAAAAAACGAAATAGCCAGAAGGAATGAAGGTATAAAGTTAAACAAGAGTAAAGACTGAAACAAACCAATAGCAGTGTATCAAACAATGAGGTTCACTAATTCAACCTCTACATCTAAAATTAAAATACAACATAAAAAACAAAATTATTTTCCCAGAAATATAAGAATATTTTATAAAAACAACATTTCTTATGCTACCCAATGTATCAACATCCTTATATAGTTACCAGTATTTACTGCCAATAGTTATTTGTTACCCAGGTGAATGCATTTGCTTATTTTCCTTGAACAATACTTTTACAAATACTGGCCTTTATGTAAATTACAAAGACGCAAAGAAAAAAAGAGTAAATGAAAATATACCATCTCAACCTCCTCCAAATTTAATTTATGAAGCATTCAACTTATTACACCCAAATATCGAATATTTTCAAAATATAAAAATATGCCTGATTTTTGTTACATTATTTACTTGCTGCTTAAAATTTAATACATGTATAAAATATAAGCAGTAATATTTTTATTTAAATGTTAATAACAAATTGAGCATGTATATACTGAAGTATATCACAAAAGTAGACTGAACTTTCTAATCTCTGATCATTTGGAGACTCTTAGCCTTTGAAAAATGAAATATATATTGGATTTACTATAATCACGCAGGATGCAAATATGTAGCATTAAAGTGTCAATTACTAAACCTGCTGTGAATATGATTAAACATTAGAAGTACAAAGTTTGAACATAAAACAGTTTTCACATCAGTGGTTTCCAATTTGCATGGAGAAAAAGATGGGCCTTGCTACTTCCTTCTAGGAAACTTGTGTTGCAATTATTTAGTACATTTTTTCTATAAAGTGCTAGTTATTTATTCAACACAAAATCTTTCAACATTAGAAACAAGATTTCCACTTTCTGGATGTGAATGTAAGCATCCTGGATATTGACATTCCATCCTAACACTTAAAAAGCTAAACAAACTGAAAAATCAACAACTCTTCTTAAATCTATAATAGAATTGAGGTCACAGGGCAAATTATTGCCCCCACACTGAAGAAACAGCCAGATACAGAGAATCACAACCTACCAGAGGAGAAACTCAAGAGCAGAAACCTCTGCCGGAATCAGTGCTGGCACCGGAAAACCTGCGCTGTAATTGATGAATTGCCGGAAGCTAAGTTGTGAACAAACCTGAGAGTTATTCCAGGGAACCTAGCCAACGCAGTTCCCACAGTTTCATGAATTTTACCTCCAGGAGTTTGACCAGGGCCTCACAGTAAATTCCCGGGAAAAAAAATCTCTTCATGCTTTTGTCAGGGAGAAAGAAAAACGAACCATTTTGAAATACACCAGAGCATTTTCTTCTTAGCAAGACCTGCTCTCAGGAGTAACTATTTAAGGGAGCCTAACCTGCTGAAGTTTTATCAGAGCCTAAGTGACCTGGGGAAAAAAAAAAATATCTCCAGCCCCTCTAGCTTTCCATGTGGAAGAAGGAAAGTACCTAACTCTAGCTCATTCTATCATCCTGTCCCACCTAAGGGGGCAGATGAAAACTGAGAAGCGCATGTGAAGTTCATAGTCCACAGGCATAGTTCCACTAAAAGACTGAGACCAAATCACAGGACTAAAGAATGCATTTCATCTAGATCACCTTACAACCACATTACTGAAGACCTATTAAATATAGCAGTTCCTTTTATTCAGTACATCACGTACAGCTATCAAGAAAAATGACAAGGCACACCAAAAGGCAAAAAAAAAAACAAAAACAAACAAACAAAAAACACAGCTTGAAGACACAGAGTAAGCATCAGAACTAGGCATGGCAGGGATGTCAGAATTATAAGACTGGTAATTTAAAGCAACTATGATTAATATGCTAAAGGATATAATGAGAATAAGTACATATCATGCAAGAAAAGATGAGCAATTCGTGCAAAGAAATGAAAATCTTAACAAAGAACCAAATACAAATAAATTAATAAAAAAGAAGGAACCAAGAAATAAAAATGGTAGAGATGACAAGCATGGTACCCAAAATGAAGAATGCCTTTAGTAGACTAGACACAACTGAGGAAAGAATCTCTCCATTTGAGGATAACGGAATAGAAACTTCCAAAATAGAAAAGAAAAAAAGTACAAAGATTAAAAAAGAGAGAATAAAATATCCAAGAACTAAGTGACAGATACTAAATAAATAATAGAGGTGTAAGATATATCTAATGGGAATATGAAAAGAAGAGAAAGAAACACATGAAGTATTTAATACAATAATGACAGAATTTTTCCAGATTCATGTCAAACCATCAAACCACAGAATCAGGAAGTTTAGAAAACAGCAGAGAACTAGGTTAAATGCCAAAAAATTTACAACTAGTTATATTATTTTCAAACTACAGAAAAGCAAATATAAGAATTACATTCAACTTCTCAGAAACTATGCAGAGGAGGAGTGGAGTAAAATAATTAAAGTGTTGAAAAAAAAAAAAAAAAGAAACTAAACCTAGAATTTAGTACCCCACAAAAGTATCTTTTAAAAGTGAAGGAGAAATAAAAGCTTTTTTTTTTACAAACAAAAATTGAAAAAATGTGCTGTCAGTAGACCTGCCTTGCAAGAAATGTAAAAAGAAATTCTTAAGTGAGAAGTAAAATAATATAGGTCAGAAACTTGGCTATATATAAGGAAAGGCAAAGGATCAAAGAAGGAATAAATGAAGACAAACTGAAACTTTTATTTTTCTTATTTTCAATAGACTTAACATAACATTTTGTTCAAAGTAATAACCACAATGTATTCAATTATGTATGCTTATGTATATATCAAATATATATATATATAATATGTATGCTTACATATATGTGGAAAGAATGACAGCAATGATACAAAGGGCATGAGGGATAAATTATTGTTATCTTTTCCTTATAAGGTAATTACACTATCTATGAAACAGTATATTCTTAAGTGAAAGTGAAATTGTGCTAGTTGTAAATTAGTTTCTCAAACTCTGGAGCAACCACTAAAGAGTTTAAAAAACTATATAAGTGATATGCTAGGGGGAGAGAAAATAGAATCGTATAAAATGATTATTTAAAATCAAACAAGGCAGAAAAAGAATAGAAGACAAAAACAGAAGCAAAGGAAAAGGGCAAAAAATAGAAAACAGAAACAAATATGGTACATACTAATCCAACTATATCAATAATCACTTCGAATACCAATGGTCTAAGTGCACCAATTAAAAGATACAGATCATCAGAGTGATTAAAAAACAGGACAACTGTATGTTGTCTACAAGAAACTCACCTTAAATATAAGGACACATATAGAATAAAAGCAAACAGGTAAAGAAAGATAAGCTGTTACTAAGAACAAATGAAAAAACATGGAGGAAATTTAAGTGCTTGCTACTAAGTGAAAGGAACCAATTAAAAAATGCTTACATACTGTATAGTTCTAATTATATAGCATTGTGGAAAAGGCAAAACTGTACAGACAATAAAAAAAGAAATAGTGTTTGCCAGTAGTTAGGTGGGAGGGAAGAATGAATAGGCAGAAGACAGGAGTTTTAGGGCATGAAACTATTCCGTATGATACTGTAATAATGGATACAGGTCATTTTACATTTATCTAAACCCATGCAATACACAACACCAAGATTGAACCCTAATGTGTGCTATAGACATTGAATAATAATGATGTGTCAATGTTGGCTCATGAGTTGTAACAAATGTAACACTCTGGTGGGGGGTGTTGATAATGGGAGAAGCTATGCATGTCTGGAGGTACAGGCTCTCTGTACCTTCCTCCCAATTTTACTGTGAATCAAAAACTACTTTAAAAAGTAAAATCTTTTTTAAAAATTAGAAACAAAACATTCACCAATTCTTTGGCATCATTTGAGACACTTAACCTCTTTCAGTAGCATTATCATAAAATAAGGTTGTTACAATAAACTACCCCAAAGGATGCTCGGCTTTTATATTCTCCACTTATCTCTTAACTATAGTGGTACCTTAAAAACTCCTTTGTTAAGATAAAAATAATTTATCAGTATTGATTTACTGACATATGAAATTCACTTTGGAGAAATGAATATTTACAAATTGGATAATTATTGCGAAAAGATGTAAAAAATCTGCAGAGGACTTTGTGGAATTCAGAAAAGAAAAACTTTATTTAATAAAGAAATTAATTGTGATGATAACAGTATCACTCAGGAAAAGTATAATCATTTTATTTTTATTCTATTTCTCATGTCAAAAATTTTCCTGTTGAAATTATTACAGCTTTTCCAACTTTTTTTGGTTGTACTTGATGTTAACTTATGTTTCTTTGTTAAACTTTGTTGTTATTTTAGTACCTGATTTTCCAAGTGATTTACTTACTATAATCCTGGGAACCTACATAAAATCAGTAATTAATTATACTGAGTCTCATCTGAATCAGAAAACCACTATAACTTAGACATATATGTAATTTATTTTTTGACAATATGATTATAAGATGGCAATCATCTGCAGATTGGTAGAAATGTATCTCATCAATAAGTGAGTATGGTAAGGTTTATGCATTGAAACTTTCCCCCAAAATGCTTTAAGTTGTATTATGAGTACAGATTTAAAGATTTAAGCACCCACTTCCATTTTTCTATGTACAATTTTAATTACTATCTTAGTTTAAATTTATTTATTCACTTTAAAATATACAGTTCAGGCTGGCACCAGTGGCTCATGCCTGTAGTCCCAGCACTTTGAGAGGCTGAGATGGGAGGATGCCTTGAGGCCAGGAGTTCAAGATCAAGCTGGCCAACATTTTAAGACTGTTTCTACAAAAAAAAAAAAAAAAAAAAAAATTAGTTGCATGCCAGGTGCAGTGGCATACTACTTTAGTCCCAGCAACTTGGGAGGCTGAGGTAGGAGGATGACTTGAGCCCAGGAGTTCAAGGCTTCAGTGAGCAATGATCAAACCACTGTACTCCAGCATGGGTGACAGAGCAAGACCTTGTTTCTAAATACACATATGGGTATATAAATTGTTTTAATATACAAAATATATGTTATGAAACAATATAATGTAGTGATTTATCATTATGAACCACTTACACTCTTTGGATGCCATGAACCCATAAACATTGTTTTATTAGTTTATATATACATTTAGAGTTTTTACTTGGTTTATTTATTTAGAAGAATTAGGAGGCAGATAATAAAATGCAAAGAAAAATTTCATGACATCTGAAAATGGGATAATAAAAATATGGATGAAATTGGTCACTGGATTTAAATATTAACTTTAATTTTGATCTATTATCCAAAGTGAAGTTTGATTTATAATTTGAAAATTCCTAACCACTTAGAGGTATTTTTTAATAATAAATGCTTATTATTAACATATTAATATAATTTAGTACACAAAATACACTGAGTGTTTTACTAATGGGTAGGAGTCAACACAGACTGTAATAAAACAAGGCAAAAGAGAAGACAAGGGTATTATACGAGTATGTTTGGAATCTTCATTAGTTTGTCATTCAATCAAATATACCTAATAGTTGCAAAATCTTCAAATGTTTATCAATAAAAAATTAAAATTATCTTCACATATGACTTTTTTAACAGACAAACTGTATGAATATGAAAAATAAAATACACAGCAAAATATTAATTTATATCTTATACCATTAAAACATAATATTTATACAGGTAAATGTTTCCATTGAATACTGAATATATGAATGGACAAAAAATGATTTACTGAAACAACAGCAGTAGAAATGACTGAGTAAAATAAATGAAACTTTTTATAACAAAAATGTAATAGCTTATAAAGTTCAAAGGTATGAGTGTTTAATTGTAGCTCAAATATAAGCATTACTATAATGCTTACTTTATGCTTGATCTCTCTGATTCTCTCATTTACAAAATGGAGATAGAAAAGCAATTGTTTGGTGGTGGAGAAAACATTTTTAAAAAGCCAAAGACAAAAACCAAATAGAAAAAAAAGACTGTTTCTATTTTGTTTTGTTGATGTGTTGTGTATACAGCAATCTCCATTAATCATAACGGGCCAGCACATGTTATGAAGCAAGGTTATCACAGATTTGAAAACTTTTTAAATAATATTGCCAGTGCAATTTTTAAACTATGAAGCTAGAACTGGCTTCTAATGTTCTAACTCAATTTACAAAGAAATAAAATTAGATCCCAGTTCAACTAATTATTTTTTATATTAAGACTATATATAATTTTATTTGTAGGTTACATGCACTCTCATATAGTTTCAAGTATTTGTTTCAAACAGTTTTTTGCTTCTGACTTATTTTATACTTTTTACACTAAATTTATGTAAGACATTCTTTTCACTGCTGCTTACTAAGCCATTCAGCAAAGTGTTAATCAGAAAAGCATACTTAAATTTTAAAACAGAGCATTTTGAGTACACTATAGAAACATTATTATAAATATTATGCTGCTATTCTGGACACTATCGAGAATAAAAAACTTCATTTTTTCTTTGCTGGTACAATGTTTTTAATTTAAATACTTTATTATTCCAAACAATAATTGAGATTACTTAGAAAAAACTACCTATGGGTTATATAAAATAAGTAACAGGGGAAATAATGGTAAAAGGATCATTAAAAGTGACACATCATTTTTTATGGCTGCATAGTATTCCATGGTGTATATGTGCCACATTTTCTTAATCCAGTCTATCATTGTTGGACATTTGGGTTGGTTCCAAGTCTTTGCTATTGTGAATAATGCCGCAATAAACATACGTGTGCATGTGTCTTTATAGCAGCATGATTTATAGTCCTTTGGGTATATACCCAGTAATGGGATGGCTGGGTCGAATGGAATTTCTAGTTCTAGATCCCTGAGGAATCGCCACACTGACTTCCACAAGGGCTGAACTAGTTTACAGTCCCACCAACAGTGTAAAAGTGTTCCTGTTTCTCCACATCCTCTCCAGCACCTGTTGTTTCCTGACTTTTTAATGATTGCCATTCTAACTGGTGTGAGATGGTATCTCATTGTGGTTTTGATTTGCATTTCTCTGATGGCCAGTGATGGTGAGCATTTTTTCATGTGTTTTTTGGCTGCATAAATGTCTTCTTTTGAGAAGTGTCTGTTCATGTCCTTCGCCCACTTTTTGATGGGGTTGTTTGTTTTTTTCTTGTAAATTTGTTGGAGTTCATTGTAGATTCTGGATATTAGCCCTTTGTCAGATGAGTAGGTTGCGAAAATTTTCTCCCATTTTGTAGGTTGCCTGTTCACTCTGATGGTAGTTTCTTTTGCTGTGCAGAAGCTCTTGAGTTTAATTAGATCCCATTTGTCAATTTTGGCTTTTGTTGCCATTGCTTTTGGTGTTTTAGACATGAAGTCCTTGCCCATGCCTATGTCCTGAATGGTAATGCCTAGGTTTTCTTCTAGGGTTTTTATGGTTTTAGGTCTAACATTTAAGTCTTTAATCCATCTTGAATTGATTTTTGTATAAGGTGTAAGGAAGGGATCCAGTTTCAGCTTTCTACATATGGCTAGCCAGTTTTCCCAGCACCATTTATTAAATAGGGAATCCTTTCCCCATTTCTTGTTTTTGTCAGGTTTGTCAAAGATCAGATAGTTGTGTATACATTTATATATACATACATGAGTAACATAAAGATTATAAGATTCAGAGGAGAAAGAAAGGAATCAAGCATACAGGGATAGAAAACTCTCAGTTTTATCTTTTATTAGCTAGTCCCTTCCAGTTTAAATTGATACGCATAATGTGGACAAACATTTCCCTTAAAAGCAGAAGTCTAGATTTGCTAAGTCCAAGAATAAAGATAAATGCACATGATCAATTTCTAGCCATCATTTTATATATCCAAAACAGTGAGGTAGCCTGAATAATCTCCATATTCTGAACTCTCCATTTTGCTCCCAATATATCAGATTTATAATACACACAAAAAATAAGAGAAAGAGAACACACAAACTTGCAAGCACTCACCTTTCCCTCTGCCACTTCTAATCCTTGACTAGACCCAATCAAATTATCTGAAATTACCAATGGGTGCTCCCAACAGCTGACAAACTATGTGACTTTCCTCTAAAGAAAGGCTTTATCATCTTTGTAAAATTTAATATTTAAAATAAAAACTAGTTCAAATAAAAAAAAATAAAAAATAAAAAAATAAAAGTGACACAACATTAGTCTGATTTGTTCATCAAATTTCTCTATGTGTTTTATTTATTCTACAGTTATGAATTCAAGTTTTAAAATGTTGCTGAATGTTTATTTTATAAACTAGAGGATGAATGGTTTTTCTCATGAAAGTTTCCAGCAAAAACAGGAAATGGTTTTCTTTTGCTTTGTTTTTTTGTTAGCCAAATACCTATTTCTATAATTTTATGTGTAAATACTATGATACTATTTAAATTCTGTTACCATTATCTCTTTTTCTCTTCACAACTTTTAAATGTAAGTTATGTGTGTGTAAATATTTTTCTACCATTTTTTACTTTGTTTCAAAATTGCTGTACACTTTCAAAATTCTTTTATAAATTGAACCTTAATGTTATCTTTCCCCTGCTGCTCATTTTAATTCTTCTCGACTGTTAAAACATAATTCGACCAACGTAACAGTAGTTAAAAACACTTAAGCAAAGAAATGTTCATTAATTTTAATTGACTACTAATTTATTTTTAGGTTCAAAATAGAGGTAATATATATACTTCTTTTATATTTTCTAAACATATTGTTCAGTTCTATAAATCTGAATCACACTAATTTCCAGGACCATCTTTATTCTAAAATATGATAGATTTCTGGCTAATGAGATATTGTATTTTTTGCTAATATAAGCTAATAAATAGTCAGTTTACTGAATTATGCACCATTTATGGGGCTTCCTTAACTTGTAAAATAAATAGAATCAATAAATTAATTAATTAAATATTTTCTTAGTTAGCAGAGTACCTGGAGTTATTCTGGATTAATTACCAGAGATCTGGAAGATCACAAAGGAAGGTCTACAAGGATTTTTTTCATTCTTATGTAAAATACTATGCTGAGTATGAATGGAGAAATGTGAGACAAAGTGCGAATTATAGAAAAGATGTGTGATTGCATTTTTTCTTTTTAATCTTTATTGAACCACTCAAGATAATAAATTATATATAGTTGATTTTTACTGTATTGTCATGCTTATGCATCACATTAAATCCATGTATAGACCTTATTTGTTTCTTACATTAGCCACCAATGTGGTGATCAGGATTGTGCAGACTTCATCTAACTTCAAGATGATGAAACTGACATTTTTTCAGTTCAGGTCAAAATCATCTTTTCACTTTTCTCCCTGGGATTTCTCTTTTGATATCATCTTCTATCTGGAGGTTTAGGGCAATAAAAGCCTCATAAGCCAATAGGAACTTGTGGATAATCTCTCTTTTTCTTCCAGATGGACAAAACTGAAATCAGTTTTATAGGTATACTAAGATGGTCTCAAATGATTAAGAATCTGCTGCACATATTAGTGACTAACTCCACAATATCCCGGAATTGGCTCTCCATCTTTTTCTGTTTCATTCACACTGTCCCACATTCTAATCCTTGGGATTAAACTTCGCATTAGGTATCTTGTACATAAATCTTCATTTCAATCTATGATATCTGGCAGAATTTATGCTGATAACTATACTTTCTAAAATTCAAATATGCCATAATGTTTACAGGATGGTTTAATTAGTTGTAACATATTTACTGAAGTAGGCTTAAAATTAAATTTTCCCAATTAAGTGTAAAAAAGTTAATTACACTTTCTTAGAAAATTCAAGTTCATTAGATTTATCACTTTTTTGTTAGATAAATACATTTATCAAATTTATATAAATTAGAATATATGTATTTTATCTGCTTTAAGTATCTATTATAACCTATTATTTTAATAACAATTTTCAAAAAGCAGGACCAATGTAAAAGAAATTAAGAGGATATTTGCACCAACAAAAACTCATTCAAAGTAGCAACTCTATGTAAAAAAAAATTGTTTATCTAAATTCATGAAAATAATAGCTTCTAAAGTTTTCACAGGACTGAGGCATCTCCTTTTAGGTTTCAGCTGATATGATGTCATACATGAAGCCTATCCATACAAGTTCAGGCATACTTATATTATCCAATAATAGCTTTTCAATTTGCCTTGTTTATACCTGCAATATGGCAATTGTCATTTTCTTGCTTGGCTATTGGCTCCTTTTCATTATTAAATGTGTGACACTTATCAAATCATTTGAAAAGTTTTATAAATAGTAGATAATTGCATATTTGGGAACATAGAGATACTTCATGTAATATTTTAATTGCTTTCCCTCACGTAATTTTCATTTTTATTCTAAGTCAGTTCCAGCAGCAGTTAAGCCTGTTTCATGATCTTCTACCTTGATCTCAATGTTCCCATCTGTCCTGCCTAACTTTATTTTCCCCATTATTAATGAATAGTAGAAAGGGTAAACTTTTTCAAAATTGAATTCCTCCAGGCTGGCCTCCCAGAGTAACATTGGAATCTTTAAAAGATCTATGGTAAGAGTCTCAGACTAATGTCAATACTCAATGCAAGCTAAGATGGCAAATTGAGATAGTGAGCCTCTGGGATGCTCAAACTGTAAGCTTTTTAGAAAGTTTTTTTTGTTTTTGTTTTTGTTTTTGTTTTTTGCGAGACAGGGAGAGGCTGATGTTTCTCCAGACATACAACTTAAAAAACCCACAATTCAAGGACAGCAATCCCTTTCCAGAAATCTGGTATGTGCCACTACCACATGTTTGTAATCTTGCTGAGAATTTACCAAGCAAGTAGAGAACTGCCTACCTGCCACTGTTCTTTGAGTTTCTCTCAATAAACTTGGTTTCAGAAGCCTGTATAAAGAGGCTGTCCTTTCTCCACTGTGCATTTTTAGCACCTTTGGCAAAAAGCAGTTGGCCATCTTTTATTTCAGGCCTCTCTATTCTGTCTCATTGGTCTATGTGTCTATTTTTACATCAGTACTGTGCTTTGTTGATTCCTATACCTTTGTAATATAGTTTGAAGTTAGTTAATGTGATGCTTCCAGCTTTTTTTTTTTTTTTTCTCAAAATGGCTTTGGCTATACTGGGTCTTTTGTGGTTCCCTATAAATTTTAGAATTGATTTTTCTATTTCTGTAAAAAAAAATTCCATTGAGATTTGGATTGCATTGATATCTGTAGCTTGCTTTTGGGTAGTATAGACATTTTAACAATATTAATTCTTCCAATCCATGAACATCAGTTCAGTTTTCTTTCCATTTATTGTTGTCTCTTTTAATCTTTTTCATCAGTGATTTATAGTCTCAGTGTACAAGTGTTTTACCTCACTGCTTAAAGTATTCCTAAGTATTTTTCATTATTTTTAATGCCATTATAAATGGGATTTTTTCTTTATTTCCTCTTAAGTGTTGGGGAAACTAAATATCCACATGCAAAAAAATAAAACTGGACCCTTATCTTACACCATACACAGAAATCCATTCAACCTATATTAAAGATTTAAACACAAGACATAAGTTCTGGCACAATAAACCTCCTAGAAGAAAACATAGGGGGAAAGCTTCATGGTATTGGGCTTGGCAATGATTTTTTGGGTATGCTGCTAAATGAATAAGCAACAAAAGCAAATTTAGAGAACTAAAACCATATCAAACTAGAAAGCTTATGTACAACAAAGGAAATAATAAACAGGGTAAAAATGCAACTTACTGGATGACAGAAAATAATTTGCCTTGGATTGCTTAACAGACATCTAAGTGAGTGTTTCTATTTCTCTACTTCCCAGTCACTTTCCAATCTTCACCAATTCAACATCTCTCAAGATTCCAATAAAATGGCTCTCCTGAGTGTACTAATAAGTATTCATTTAAATATACAATTCTGTATAGAATTCAATATAGAATAAACAATTCTAATGGACATTTCCTAGTTCTCATCAGTCTTAACTTCTTAGTAGCATGTAATTTTATGGACCATATTTTTTTGTTTCTGTAGGATCTGTGACTCTGTATAATCTTATTTTGCTTTCCCCCCTGCTTCTTGAAGACAAAATAGGATTATATGGAGTCACAGGCCCTATAGAAACAAAATTCTTAGTGTAATTTTTGGATTCATAACTTTCTGCTTTCTTGTTTTATCAGTTAGGTCCGACAAAGAAAAAGGAACCAAACTGTAATTTGAATGTGGAAAGCTTAATATAATATTCACTCTGAGATGTTTTGGATTTTACTGGGCCCTGGTTATTATCTCTTTTATAAATATGAACACAGAGAAATGCATCTTCACCAAAAGAAGATCAATGATGCAAGAGTGATGCTAAATGAAAACTGGATGTTATCATTAGAATTGATGAGAATATAGGTTGTAAAAAACATGATGGTGAATAGAAGAGCTTCATCAAAAATGGTGGGTGTTCTTTATGAAGTTTTGTCCCATTATATTTATGTTGGAATATAGTTTTTATTATTTGAATTACCTCAATTTTTGTAAGTGCACAAGTCTATATGTTTTGTGTAGGTACATGTATACATACATGTGTGTTTATATATAATTAATTAACAGTAGTGTTTATAACACTCAAAACAATATGCTATTATTCAATTTTCAGCTTTTTGCCTCTGCCAATTTTCAGTGTTTATACAAATAAACTTCAAGTCTTATAAATAGGCAGAAAATAATGACTTCCACAATTTTTAAGGGTATATTAAAGTATAAGAATCATTACATCAACACATGTTAAAACAACTTTCTAATGCCTCTGTGTGCTGTGCATTGTCTTCATAAAGCATGAGGTGCATCTAAATCATGGATCACCTTTTGGGTCGATGCAGTGGCTGATGCCTGTAATACCAGCAATTTGGGAGGCTGAGGCAGGTGGAACACTTCAGCTCAGGAGGTTGAGAAGAGCCTGGGCAACATGGGGAAACTCCGTCTCTGCCAAAAAATCATTAGCCAGGCATGGTGGTACATGCCTAGCATTCCAGCTACTCGGGAGGCTGAAGCAGGAGGATCACCTGATCCCCAGGAATTGAGGCTGCAGTGAATTGTGATGGTGCCACTGCACTCCAGCATAGGCAACAGAGTGAGACCCTGTCTCAACAAATAAATAAATAAATAAACAAACCACCTTTTCACTTTCATAAAATAGAAGTTCTCAACACTAATAACATTTTATGGATGAAATACTTGAAGTAACATTTGTGATACTGGTAAAATTATTTATCTATTTTCAAGAGAATTAAATCATTTATTGATTACACATGATAATGGATGATACACAAGCTTTATTCCCATCTATAATTTTATCTGGTACCATTATTTGATTTAGATATATTGCATAGGATTTGCCAACAATGATTTTTATAACCAATAATTCCATGATTTTGCTTGAGTAATCCCTTTAATGGCAAACTTCAGGTCACAATAGTAACTATCAGTTCAACTACACCAAGGTTTCTGAAGACAATGACTTCTCCACCCAAGCTATTGGTATATACATTCCAGATAGAACCTGGCATCACCCTGAAGGAATTCAAACTTCACACTCTTGGGGAAATTTACAAAAATGGCTTCAGAGTAGACTAACTTTACACTGTATATTTTTTTAAAGTCATTTATTCAGCAACATGATCAGACTATTACATTTAGCAATCAAAAGCATGGGTGCCAAAAAAAAATCTACATTAGAACCCTTTGTTGGAATGTTTTACATTTTCCACAGAACAGAAACTAAAATAGCCTGTTATACAATTAGTCACAAATACAGTACTCGAGTTTTTTGCCCATACACAGGAGTATTTGCCTAAAACTGTCTTCATTGGACCTGCCACCACTGTGCTTGGCTGAGTTCACAAACCTTTTGTAACCTGCAGCTTCCCTGACACTTCTCTGGCTCTCCTCTCCTGCTAAGCTTTTTTTTCTAAGTAAAATCTTCTGCCACAGCCGTAGCTACTGCCACTACTGATACCGCCAGAGCCACCTTGGTTTTGCAGTTTGGCAACATATTGGTCTCCACCACCATAGGGGCCAGAGCTTCTGCCTCCAAAGTTTCATCCTTTCATGGGTCCAAAATTTGAAGACTGATTGTTGTAATTATCAAAATCATTGTAGCTTCCACCATGTCCAAAATTGCTTCCATTTTTACCAAATCCATTATAGCCATCCTCACTGCCACCATATCCACCCTCAACACAGTTGCCACCAAAGCCACCACTACCACTGAAGTTTCCTCCATGAACAAAGTTGTCATTCCCACCAAAATCACCTCCACAACCACCACCAAAGTTTCCAGAACCACTTCATCCTCTTTGGCTGGATGAAGCACTAGCCATCTCCTGCTTTGACAGGGCTTTCCTAACTTCACAGTTGTGGCCATTCACAGTATGGTATTTCTGAATGACAGTCTTATTCACAGAGTCATGGTCATCAAAGGTTCCAAAGGCAACGCCTGTTTCCCTGCCATGGCCTCAGTCAGTCATGATTTCAATCACTTAATAATCTCTTAGATGATGTTCTTCAGTGTCTTCTTTAATGCCACCAACAAATATCTTTTTCACAGTTAAGTGAGCACCTGGTCTTTGAGAATCTCTTCTCTTGAGTCAGCTCCTTTTGGTTCCACAACTCTTCCATCCACCTTGTGTGACCTTGCATTCATGGCTGCATCCACCTCCTCCGCAGTGGCATTTGTGACAAACTCAAAGCCTCTGGAGTGCTTGGTGTTTGGGTCTCTCATTATCACACAGTCTGTGAGCTTTCCCCGTTGCTCAGAATGGCTCCTCAGACTCTCATCGGTTGTTTCAAAGCTCAACCCTCCAATGAAGAGCTTTCTCAGCTGTTCAGGCTCTTTATGAAACTCCGACTTAGACATGACGGCAGGGAGAAAAGAGACTTTGACAATGCTTCCTGGGTGCCATCCACAGGCAGAAAGTGTAATTTTGTAAAATTATTAAACTTCTTAAAAATGTAAAGTATTTTAAGCCAACTAAAAACATAATTTGACTATTAGCATAATTTTAACATCTGTCATAATATTCTATCCCTTTGCATAAAAACACTTTTCGATGACCCACTTAATTTCTAATCTTTTGCTTAATATATAAATCAATTTCTGCAAGTCAAAAACTTTATTAATTTTTACTTTTACCAATTTCATTTACTTATTTGGGTAGTAAAATCCAATTTAACTTTGAGTCCCTGGGGAATATAAAACAAATTTGTTTTATGTTAATTGATGTTTAAATGAAAATGTTTAAGAAATCTGTAATTGAACTTTTTAATTTAAAAACAAAGTTTAGTTTTTTAAAGTTGCCATCAATCCATTTTATTTAGACTTTCTGTTTGGTTCTATGAGGGATCATAACACATTTTTTGTATTGTCAATAGTTCTGAAACATATAAATATTAAAAATTCATTTAACATTTTATGTAGTTCAAGTTTTGCAAAACTGTTACGTATAATGCTATATACACAAACAAATACACACACGCACAATACATACATACGTGTATGTATAATGTTTTGTGAGAAAGAAACTCACTCATGATTCATCCCATTTGCTTGCTTTGAATATCAGTATATTAAAATACATTTTATCTCTCATGCAGTGTGATAATCATGAATGTTACACTAGTTCTTTTACTATTATGTTTCAATTAAATAGTGCCATCATGCATTATTTTGGAAAGTAAATAGAGTTTTTGTGCAATATATTTAATTTCTACATAAAAAATAAACTGAAACATTGTTACTATCTTAGTTGGAGATTAATCCCAAGTCTACAGGCTCACTTTTCTTTCCTTTGAGCCAGCCTATCATCCTCTGCTCATGTGGGCTAGACGTTTATATAGAAACATACACATGAGACAGAGCACACATTGGGTGTCAAGAGACAGCCTCTTATGCTTTGACATAAAATACATTTTTAATAATAAACACCATGATAAAAAGAACTAGAGTATGTGAGAGTACGAAATAATGAAAACTAAGCAAACTAAGTGGTAAGGCCATTTGAAACATAGCAGGATATTCACAAGATGGAAATGAAAGAGGTGAGGAAGAACAGAGATTATCAGCCAAAGCCCAAATAAAACAAAGAGTAAAGTGTCTTAAAGTGATAGAGAGATGTGCCATACTACTTTAAAATAGAAAAGTAATAGAAATAGCAGTGAGATGAAAACCGAGTAGGTTAGAAGTGGGCTATTAATAAAGGGACTTGTAAAGCATAGTGAAGCTTGATAGTATCCAATATATGAATTTGGGGCTCATATTGTTCTTAGTATGTGTCCAAGTTTGTTACTTATTAGATATGTGCGCTTGGGCCAGGCGCTAAACTTCTTTTCAAATATATGCTTTTGGATGTATAAAACTGAAATAATAATTCTACCTTCTATGATTTTTCTAATAGTAGGGAGATATGGCATATACATTAACAGAGTACTAGGGAAATTTTAATCCCTTGTATCTAATATGTATTAATGTTATAAATATTATACTTTGTATCATTAGAAGTTATGATATAACAAGTAAACATATACCTTGTATCATTAGGGGTTATGCTGAGAACAACCTTCTCTACCTAAGTATCTATATCATTATTTGGGAAGAAAAAAGTCTTACTCTTCCCCAATAATTTGCATGGCCAATTTTATGTTGATATATAGCTGCAAGGGATGTAGGATTCTTAATGTTTCATGATGCAGTCTTTGTAATACAATTGAGAAAGGAAGAAGGTAGTTTGAAGAAGTATTTCATAATCCCATCCATAGCACAATATACAGCACACGCAAAAAAGCTTTCTATAAACACAATGCGACATAATTGAAAGGTCCTAACATGATGAATTTTTCCATTCAGGAAGATCTCTGCAGCTATAGGTTAGTGGACTGAAGTTATAGGTGCTAGGAGGCATTTTCTTTTTCTGTCACTTAGGAAAGAAGGTCACCCATCAGCAAAAGGTAAAGGGGGATGTGAAGCATTTTAGAAAGATGTTTTGACAGAGTTTCCAAGCAGAAAGTGAGTTAGAAGTGACTAGGAAAATAACTATGTCAAGGAGGTGTTAATGTTGAAGATTACAGCAACAAACCACCCAAAAATATACATTACTTTTAGAGAACATATTACATCATATTTGAAAATGTAATAGCTTAGAAAAAAATTGTCAGTTAATGTATTCAATACATAATTATTGGTTTAATTTATATTATGCATAGCTAAAAATGACTGAGGGGTTATTACATATATCCTGTCTATAGCCCACAAATTTAAGATCTCCTTCAGGGTAAAAAAAAAAAAAAGCTTAAAAATTACTGAAACTAACTTTATTTAACTTATTAACTTATATTAAAGAAAATTATCAGAATACATTTGAAAGATAGTGTAGAATTTGGGCTGGGATAAGCAAATTATTTTCATTGGATAATAATAAACTCTCATTGAGACCAAATTTTTCAAGACTTTAATTGACAGCAAACCATGTTTTGTTTTTAACGTTGTGTCAAATGAATAAATGTAAATTTCCAACATTCTCCAAAGAAACAGTTCATTAATGAAAAGTGAGCATTTCATCTAAAATTTTCCATCTGGTAAATATTATATCTAGGGAATATTTTAAATGACGAGAATTCCTAAAAGATTTGAAAAGCAAAGTGTAAGTAAATGTATATACTGTGAAAGGAAAATAAATCTCGGAAGCTCACAATCACTAAGCCAAGAGAAAAGCCAAGTCGGGAACTATGACAGACAAACATGCCTCCCATTTTATTCCTAAATAAGATGGCTTCAAAGATTAAAAGTTACATACCACCCTCACAATTTGCCCACAAGGAAATTCCTTGTGGACAAAGAACAGACAGAACCCAGATTCTTCCTCTGAGGCTCACCTGAAACAAAAGCATATTTGATTGCTTCTTCCACCCTATTGTTTATGTAAAAATGCAGATTCACTGAGCCAGTGTTCAGTGGAAGGCTGATCAGGGACTCAAAAAAATGCAATCTTTTTTCTCTTATCTGCTTATGACCTGGAATACCACCTTAAGTTGTGCTGCCTTACTGGACTGAACCAATGTATACCTTACACATATTGATTATATATCATGTCTCCCTAAAATGTATAAAAGCAAGCTGTACCCTGACCACCTTGGGCTTCTGTCATCAGGAACTCCTGAGGCTGCGTCACAGGTGCATCCTTAACCTTGGCAAAATAAACTTTCTAGATCGACTGAGATGTGTGTCAGATATTTGGGGTTCACAATTTGGCAACCAATGCAAGGGACTCTGAGCAGAGGTGGAGGTGGCTCTGACCTTTCACAAATCTCCTATTGGTGCTTGGTACCAGCTTGAGCTTTCTTTATGGCTCAAACCAACAGGACAATTTGCTGAGGTCTGGGAGCTTCCCTCCCTCCAGAGAATCCTTGATCTCCCAAAATCTGGTTGAGATCGAAAGTTTATTTTGCTGTACCACTCCTCTTCTGGAGTTTTACTTTCTTCCAACAAGGAAGGCAAGTTTTCCTGCTTCCGTAATGATGGAAGGCAGTGACTGCTTTCTGGAGTTTGAACTCACTTCCAACAGGGAAGGCAAGTTTGAATTTTTTTCTGCTTCTAGAATGGTAGAGAGCAGTCTAAGACCCACTCTGAGGTAAGTAGCTGAATTAGGGTTTCGGCTTGGCTAAACTTGCGATTAACAGCCAGCTGGTCTTAATTTCTCCTCACCATTAGAATACTGAGTAATCATATTGTGGGGGTATTTTTGTTGTTTGTTCCTGTCTTTCTGTCATCAGATTTGACCAACTCCAATTATGGATAATAAGACCTCTCTGAATTGGCTAAAATTCCTCACGCCTGTAAGAGTAAAAACAAAACAAAACAAAAACCATGCACTTGGTTTCTGTTTTTGCTTCCTGTCTTAAAAAAGCAATTGTTCTTTCATTTACTTTTCTTTCCCCTTATTCCTCCTTCTCCCTGCGCCATTTTTGGTAACAAGAAAATCTAGAGAAGGCTTCTAATGACTTGAACCCCTTAAATAACTCAAAACAAAGCGCCATTCACCCCTTTTTGGGGTGTTCTGTTTTCTTTGTGGAGTTTCAAGAGTTATGGGCAGATTCTTTTTAGGTCTAAAACTATTCTCTCCTGTATTTGTATTACCTGACCCCTTTGGCTTTTGGGGATACCAGAGATTACCTTGTACTATGAGAAGATTTGACCATGGTGTGTGTAATTGAGAGGTGACAGCGTGCTGGCAGTCCTCACAGCCCTCGCTCGCTCTCAGCGCCTCCTCTGCCTGGGCTCCCACTTTGGCGGCACTTGAGGAGCCCTTCAGCCCGCTGCTGCACTGTGGGAGCCCCTTTCTGGGCTGGCCAAGGCCGGAGCGGGCTCCCTCAGCTTGTGGGTAGGTGTGGAGGGAGAGGCGCGAGCGGGAACCGGGGCTGCGCGCGGTGCTCCGGACCAACGCGAGTTCCGGGTGCGCATGGGCTTGGCAGACCCCGCACTCGGAGCGGCCCGCCGGCCCCACCAGCCCTGGGCAGTGAGGGGCTTAGTACCTCGGCCAGCAGGTGCTGTGCTCAATTTCTCACAGGACCTTAGCTGCCTTCCGGCGGGGCAGGGCTCGGGACCTGCAGCCCACCATTCCTGAGCCTCCACCCCAGTCCGTGGGCTCCTGTGCGGCCGGAGCCTCCCCGACGAGCGCCGCCCCCTGTTCTAGGGCACCCAGTCCCATCGACCACCCAAGGGCTGAGGAGTGAGGGCGCACCGCGCAGGATTGGCAGGCAGCTCCACCTGCAGCCCCGGTGCCCGATCCACTGGCTGAAGCCAGCTGGGCTCCTGAGTCTGGTGGGGACTTGGAGAACCTTTATGTCTAGCTAAGGGATTGTAAATACACCAATCAGTACCCTGTGTCTAGCTCAGGGTTTGTGAATGCACCAATCCACACTCTGTATCTAGCTAGTCTGGTGGGGACGTGGAGAACCTTTGTATCTAGCTCAGGGATTGTAAAGGCACCAATCAGCGCCCTGTCAAAACAGACCACTGGGCTCTACCAATCAGCAGGATTGGTAAGATAAGAGAATAAAAGCAGGCTGCCCGAACCAGCAGTGGCAACCCTCTTGGTCCCCTTCCACACTGTGGAAGCTTTGTTTTTTCACTCTTTGCAATAAATCTTGCTGCTCCTCACTCTTTGGGTCCACACTGCCTTTATGAGGTGTAACACTCACTGTGAAGGTCTGCAGCTTCACTCCTGAAGCCAGCGAGACCACGAACCCACCAGAAAGAACAAACTCCCGACACTCCGCCTTTAAGAACTGTAACACTCACCGCGAGGGCCCGTGGCTTCATTTCTTGAAGTCAGTGAGACCAAGAACCCAGCAATTCTGGACACATGATGGTGAATGAGAACTACGAAGTTAAAGATGGCTGATGACAGTTTTCAGGAAGTGGTCTTGGCTGTTTTTTTTTTTTTTTTCACTTCCTAGGAAGTTGTTTAGGATCCTAATTCTAATTCAGAGGTGCATTCTAAAGAGTATTCTCCATTGCTTTGCCTCCTGGAATTAATTTCGATTGGCTTGTCTGCGTATTTGCATGAGGAACTGAACTGTCGTTTTCATAAACAAACGAAAAACTGTGTTTTCTCAGCTCCGAAGAAAAAGGGCATTTTGCTCCTCCCAGCTGAAAGGCGCCCATGGGTAACCAGGGGCCAAGTGGGAGTGTCTGGGTGGTTGACCTCCCCCACCCCCCACAATGTGCAGTGGCCCTACAGGGAACTCCCAACAAAATTAGTTTTAAAATGCTTATACAGGAAGTGCACATAGAAGCTGATCACTCCACACTTTGAGCCCCCCTGGAGGTGCTAGACCAATGGAGAGAGAAACTGAGGCAAGTAAGAGGGCGGAAATGAATCAGTGGTGACACACTATGAAGTCCCACACTGAATCAGCACACATGACTCACTCCACTAAAAACCTTGGCCACAGCTCAGTTCCTCATTTTAAGAAAAAAAATGTGAAAAATCGTCTATGAATAATGAAAGACAAGAAGAATGACCCCTCTCAGGCACCCTGTTTGGTTCTATGGTGCCCCTACTTGCAGGTGGTTGTGTAAATGGAAGGGCACTCCGGGTTTTTCAGTACTCCAGGTGGTTACACGTTAGGTCTGTTCTTGTGAACATTTTAAATTGACAGGTAAATTGCGTTAAGGAAAATTCAGAGCCTGAAGGTCGACCTGCACCTATAAAGTTCCTAAGTTCTCCATCACTCTGCTTTCTTTTCTGCCTGTTTTAAGTCTACTGTTACTTCTCTACTGAGATAAAAATCCACTGTTTGCATCCAACCATTTATTTTGCTACAGTTTTTGCAAACCAATGAGTCTGTATTAATATCTTATAGCTAGGGTTCTGAAGTAAAAGCTATAGGATCTTTGTTTGCATGAGTGTGTATGTGTGTGTTTATGTATATGTACATGTATTTTGTTACATGTTTTTGGCCACTAGGTACAAAATTTGGCTTAAACTTAAAGAATACTCAAAAACTAAATAATAATCCCAAATGCTTTTCAAGTTCATGTGAATTAAGTAAAATCTTTAATAAGCTAGCTTTAAAATTATTTGTAAAGTAATATTACAAATGTGTTAAGAAATGTCAGCACACATTTTTGTTTGCATTTATTGATCAAGAGATGTCATACTTATTCTTGTCAAATACTATAAGTTGTCAAAATTTAACATAAGGATTATTAAACTATAAACTCAGCCCAAAACAGAATTATCTTTGCTTGTATTTTTTATAAATAAGACATTAATATTGGTTTAATGAAAACAGCCCAGTCTTTCATTATTTAGTAAAATAACCATGTATTGACTCTTAAGTTTCTTATGTAAACACTTGAAATTCACAGGCTATAAAATAGCTGACAGGCAAATAACTTTAAATGATCACTATCTCAGTTTTCATAAATAATTTAGGTAAACTAGTAAAATAAAACAATTAGGAAAATGTAATGGGATAAATACTTGTAGAAAAATTTGTCATAATTTAGAAACTAAAATTAAATAATGGATTTTTAAATGTGTATTTTCCAATTAAAAATATATATAATAGAAAAGCATTTTTTTTACAAAAAACTGTGTGTTGATGCTAAAAGGTGAATAATTTTTGTCTAATTCAAAGCTCATTTAAAGGTTATGTATAAAACAAGGTAAAAGGAACCAGGAAATAAGAAAGATGTAAAGAAAGTTATAGAAATATGGAGGGCATTTTTGGTAAAGAAAGCTTAAAGAAAAATAATTTTATGAGAAAGAAACTTGTATGTAAAATTTTGCCCTAGAATAAAATGATAGTGTCTGAGAAAGAAGGATGTTCAGGACAAACCATGTACCAAGCATGTCATGTATGGTCTGTGAGAGACATAATAAGAGGATTTATATTTAAAAAGAAACAAAAAACTTTTCTATGATCTAGTTGTCTATAACTAAAGGAAAATTATTTATTATGGTCTTTCTAGAGATTGGGTTTTGATATGTAAAGAAAACCCACTTATATGCTAAATAATTGCTTAGAACAATAAGATTTTAAGGTATTGTTTTACTCTTAATAAAATTACAAAACATGATATATATTATGCAAAGTTCAATGTTTATTGCGTCTCATTCTCAGCTCCTTTAAGTTTTTTTTTTTTCTTTCTTTCCTTGGGTTCTAACTGTTTGTTGTGGCCTGATGCTAAAAATGTTTTATGTTAAAGGTCTACAGGAAGTGTTTTCTTCCAACAAAATATTCTGTGCTCTTGGCTTCAAATTGCTCTATGAATCCAAAAATTTTCACATATGACCCAGAAAACACATCCTATGTCTAATTCAAGTACCGCTTTCAGTAGATCTGACTTGCAGGTTATCTAAATGTACTCCCCATAGGGAACAGTGGTCACACTGCAGAAGCTCTTTTCTTTTTCCTTTTGGTAACTGGCCTAACAAATTTTGTTTCATCACAATAATTCCTATGTCATTATTATTAAGTGCTGGTTTGCTTAGAAGACAACTGAGATTTTTTTGTAATTAAATTTATTGCATCTGTGTAACTTTTTGTATGTGCTTTTAAAGTCCTTATGCCATTGAGTTACAGTGCTTTGACTCCTGGGTCTAAAAAGAATCCCAAGTCACACAGCATTTGCTATTTCCTTGATAAGCAGTATCATATTGTGGCTAAATAAAGGATTTTAGCATCAGAAAGACCTGGATTTAAATCCTAAACTCACTACTTTCCAATTATGAGGCCTCAGGCAAGGTATTTAATCTCTCTATAACTCAGCTCCTTCATCTTAAAAAGTGTCAGCTAAATCTTAAAAAGTGACAGCACTTAAAGCCTCGTCTTCAGACCCAGTAGAAGATGCCAATCAAAATAGTGCATTCGTGAGACACAGAGCCAGAAATTAAAACTACACAACTCAAGGCCCAAGGACTATTGTGGAAGAGGTTGTAATGGCCAATTTTGAGAGATAAACTAAGTTCAGCTTCTTTAGAAATTAATCATTAATGTCAGAGGGACACTGTGCAAGACTAGCATGTAGGATTCTGTGTCAGATTAACTAGGTTTTCCTGGGGCATTAACCCACTTTTAAATACATGGTTATAAAGGTTATAAAAAGGCTTATGTAAATTATATCTTATAGTCAAGATTAACATTTTACAAATTGTTTATAATATTTGAGAGACAGATCTAATCGGCCTTGTGCTGTCTTTATTAAGGCTTATTGTTTGGAAAATTAAGTCTCTTCTCTCAAAAATAAAGGTTTCTGCCTATTTTGAAATATTTGAGTTATCACTTTGAGTAAATGAATGACTTATTTTACAATAACTTATGGTCCTATTTTGTGATATCAAGTGTTTTAAACTTTTTATTTTTGACAAATTTTCAAAATCAAATTCTAACTTCGGTCCTCCTCATTAATTTTTTATACTGTCTCCTGAAGTTCAAAAGAGACATATTCTGCTCTCATTTCTGTATAATAAAATCATACAGAAAGTATTGTCTAATATGAAAAAGTGTTTAACCGTCTTTGGATTATATTTATAAAGGTGTATCATACAGGTACAGGGAGGTGTTTAGTTACCAATCAGATTAAATGCGGATAGACTCCCTTCACGTATGTAATAATCAATCTCTCAAAGGACAAGTGAAAAAAAAAAATAGATCCTAAAAGCAGCAAGAAAAAAAGGAAACAATGTATAATGGAACTCCAATACACTCAGCAGCAACATCTCATTGAAAATCTTACAGGATGGAAGAAAGTGGTGTGACATATTCAAAGTGATGAAGGAAAAAAGATTTTCAATGAAGAATAGCATACTCAGTAAATCTATTCTTCAGATATAAAGAAGAGAGAAATAATTTACTAGGCAAACAAAAGCTGAGTGAATTTATCAACACCAGAACTCTTTTAAAAGAAATACTAAAGGGAGAGATCTTCAATCTGAAAGAAAATGTGTAATAAGAAAACATCTGAAGGTATAAAATTCACTGATAAAAGCAAGTATGCAGACAAATTCACAATATTGTAATAGTCTGAATATATTGTGGATTACAAAGCATTCATATTTTTAGCATGAAGACTACAAGACAAAACTATTTAAATAATAAGTACAATAATTTTCACGAAGTAAGCCGTATAAAATATGCAAAATGAGAAATAAAAAAATCAGAATATGGAGGAGAGGAATAGAGGAATGACGTTGAAGTGTAGAGTTGTTCTTTTTTTTTTTTGCTTTTTATTCGTTTGTTTATTTTATTTGTGATCAAAGCTAAATTGTCTGGAGTGCAAAATAACCTGCTAAAATTATAACTTCTTTTAAGACTCATGGAAACCACAAAGCAAAAACCTATAATTATACTCTAAAAATAAAAAAGGAATTAAAATGTATTATTAAGAAAATCACTTAGCCACAAGCAGACTGTATAAAAGAAAAAAAGGAAGAAAAGGGTTACAAAACAACTAGAAAACACATAACAAAATGGTAGTACTAAGTCCTGACCCATCAATAATAACCTTGAATGTAAATTGCCTAAATGCTCCAATAAACATGCAGAGTGGTTGGATGGATAAAAATTATCAGGACCCAACTACGTGCTGCATACAAGAAACTTACTATACTTAAAAGACATGTATAGAATGAAAACGAAAGGAAGCAAAAATAATATTGCATGCAAATAGAAACGTAAAGAGCAAGAGTAGTTGTATTTAAATAAAATAGGCTATAAGTCAAAAATGGTAAAAAATAAACAAACAAAAAAGACAGAAGGCCATTATATAATGATAATGGGTCAACACAGAAATTGTAAATATATGTGCACTCAACACCAGAATACCTAAATATATAAAACAAATATTAATAGATCTAAAGGGAGAGATTCTCAATACAACAATAGTAGGAGATTTCAGCATTCCACTTCTTGCAACAGACAGATCATCCAGACAGAAAATCTGCAAAGAAACATCAGAGTTAAACTACATTCTAGACCAAATAGACCAATCAGACATTTACAAAACATTCCATCCAAAAGCTAAAGAATACACATTTTTTTCAGCAACACCTGGAACATTCTTCAGGATAAATAATATGTTAGGCCACAAAACAAGTCTTAAAAAAATTTTAGAAATCAAAATTATACCAAGTAACATCTCAGACCACAATGAAATAAAACAGGAAATAAATAACAGGAAGAACTTTGGAAACTGGACAAGTACATGGAAGTTAAACCACATGTTTCTGAATAATGAATGAGTCAATAAAATAATTAAACATGAAATTTAAAAATTCCTTCAGATGAATGAAAATGGAGGCATAATTTACCAAAACCTGTTGGATACAGCAAAAATAGTTCTAAAATCAAGTTTTTAGCAATAAACACCTACATCAGAAAAGTAGAAATATCACAAGTGGCGTAAAAGAGATACACCTTAATGAGATAAAAATATGAAAACAATCTAAACCAAAAATAAGTAGAAGGAAATAAATAATAAAGATCTAAGCAGAAATAAATCCGAGCACAAACATGAAAGATCAATGAAACAAAAAGCTGAGTATTTTTTTAAAAAATTAAATAGACAAACCTTTAACTAGACTAATTATAAAAAAGCAGAAAAGACAAAAATTGAGGTGAAAGTAGAGACATTACAATGGACAACACAGAAATACAAAGGATTATAATTATAAGACATAATTATGAACAACTATACCAAAAAATCTGGAAACCATAAAGGAAACAAATAAATTCCTGAACACATACAACTTATCAAAATTGCATGATGAAGAGATAGAAAACTTGAACCCACCAATAACAAGCAATGAGAGAAAAGCAGTAATAAGAAATCTCCCATCAAAGAAAAGCCCAGTATATGATGGTTTCACAGGCTTCTAACAAACATTTAAAAACAAATGCCGGCTGGGCTTGGTGGCTCACTCCTGTAATCCCAGCGCTTTGGGAGGCGAACGCGGGTGGATCACGAGGTCAGGAGATCGAGACCATCCTAGCTAACACGGTGAAACCCCGTCTCTACTAAAAATAAAAATAAATAAATAAATAAATTAGCCGGGCCTGGTGGCAGGCACCTGTAGTCCCAGCTACTCAGGAGGCTGAGGCAGGAGAATGACGTGAACCAGGGAGGCGGAGCTTGCAGTGAGCCCATATTGTGCCACTGCACTCCAGCCTGGGCAACAGAGCTAGACTCCATCTCAAAAAAATAAATAAATAAAATAAATAAACAAATAAATAAATAAATGCCAATGCTACTCAAACTATTCACAGAAATTGAAGAGGAGGAAATACTTTGCAACTCATTTTATGAGGCCAGCATTACTCTGATACCAAAGCTATACAAGAACACAAAAAAGAGAAAAGTACGGGCCATTCTCTCCGAGAAGCATAGGTGCAAAAATCCTCAAGAAAACCCCAGCAAAGTGAATCAAACAACAAGTTAAAAAGCTCATTCACCATGATCAAGTGGGATTCATCTCAGGGACGCAAGGATGGTTCAATATATTGAAATTAATATAGTGATGCAATAAATTAACAGAATCAAAAATAAAAACCATATGATAATTTTGGGAGATATTGAAAAAAATTCAATAAAATTTAACACCCATTTACGATAAAAACACAACAAATTAGGTACAGAAATAACATATCACAACACTATAAAGGCCATATATGATAAACCACAACTAATATCATACTGAACGTGAAAAGTTGAAAGCTTTTATTCTAACATCTGAAACATGACAAGGATGCACACTTTCAGTACTTATATTCAACATAGTGCTGAAAATTAGGCAAGCAAAACAAATAAAAAAACATTGGAAAGGAAAGAGCCAAATTATCTGCTTTCAGGCAACCTGATCACACATATAGAAAACCCTAAACACAAAATAAATAAAAAAGATATTCCTTGTTCATGAACTGTAAGATTTAATGTAGTTAAAATATTCATATTATCCAAAGTGATCCAGTGATTCAATGTAATTCCTATCAAAATACCAATGACATTTTTCAAAGAAACAGAAAAACAATCTTAAAATGGATATAGAAATGCCAAAGCCCTTGATAGTCAAAGCAATCTTAACTAAAAAGAACAAAGCTGGAGGCACCACACTACCTGACTTAAAAATATAATACACAACTACAGCAATCAAAACAGTACGGTACTGACATAAAAACAGACACATAGATTAACAGAATAGAGAACTCATATGTAAATGCATACATTCATAGTTAGCTGATTTCTAACAACAGTACCAGGAACATACCTGAAGAAGAATAAAACTAGACCTCTATCTGTCATTATATACAAAAAATCAACTCTAAGTGGATTAAGGACTTAAATGTAGGACCCAAAACTATTAAATTACTAGAAGAAAACATAGGAAAAAAATGCTACATGAAATTTGATTCAGCAAGGGTGTTTTGGATCCGACCTCAAAAGCACATGCAACAAAAGCAAAAACAGACAAGTGGGGTTAAATCAAACTAAACAACCTCTGCACGGCAAAGGAAATAATAATCAGTAGAGTGAAGAGACAATCCAGAGAATGGGAGAAACTATTTGCAAACTCTGCATCTGACAGGAGGTTAGTATCTAAAATATGTAAGGAACTCAAACTATTCAATAGCAAAAACACAAACAACCAATTTAAAAATGGGCAAATGAGCTTGGTGCAGTGGCTCCAAACTACAATCCCAGCACTTTGGAAGGCCGAGGCTAGAGAGTCGCTTGAGCCTTGGAGTTCAAGACCAGTCTTGGCAAGATGGTGAGACTCTCATCTCTACAAATTTTTTTTTTTTTAATTATCCAGGTGCAGCTGGGCTTGGTGGCTCACGTCTGTAATCCCAGCACTTTGGGAGGCTGAGGTAGGGGGAACACATGAGGTCAGGAGTTCAAGACCAGCCTGGCCAACATGGTGAAACCCTGTCTTTACTAAAAATATAAAAATTAGCCAGCTGTGTTGGAGGACACCTGTAATCCAACTACTTGAGAGGCTGGGGCACGAGAATCACTTGAGCCCAGGAGCAGCTGTGGTGAGCCGAGATTGTGCCATTACACTCCAGCCTGAGTGACAGAACAAGACTCTGTCTGAAAAAAATAAAGAAAAAGAAGAAGAATAGGGAGAGGCAGAGGAAGAAGAAGAAGAAGAGGAAGAAGAGGAAGAGGAAGAGGAGGGGAGGGGAGGGAAGGGAAGGGAAAGGAAGGGAAGGAAAGGGAAAGGAAGGGAAGGGAAAGGAAAGAAAGGGAAGGAGAGGGGAGAGGAAGGGAGAGGCGGATGGGGAGGAGGAGGAGAAGGAGGAGGAGAAGGAGGAGGAGGAGGAGGAGAAGGGGAAATTATCTAGGCACAGTGGCATGTGCCTGTAGTCACAGCTTCTCGGGAGGCTGAGGTGGCAGAATCCCTTGAGTCTAGGAGTTCAAGACAGCAAAGATAATTGCACCACTGCACTCTAGCCTGGGCAATAAAGAGAGAACCTCATTTCCCCATCTCAAAACAATTATATATTAAAATTTATTTATTTATTTATTAAAAAATAATTTATTTAAAATAAATGAATTTTTATTTATTATAAATGACTTATTTATAAATTATTTATATTATATGTATAAATCATTTATTTATTATAATATGTATTTATTTAAAATAAATAAATTAGTATGTTGAAGAGATATCCGCCCTTCCATATTTATTGGAGCACTATTCATATTAACCAAGATATGGAATCCAACTAAGTGCCCACCTGTGGATGAATGAGTAAAAAAATGTGACACATGCAATGCACACCATGGAATACTACTCACCCATAAAGCAGAACGAAATCCTGTCATTTGCAGCAACGTGAATGAACCTGGAGGACAATATATTAGGTGAAATAAGCCAGGGACAAAAAGACAAACACTACACGACATTACTTATATGTGGAATCAAAAACATTGATCTCAGAGTAGAATAGTGATTATTAAGGATGGGAGGAGACCATGGGGAGATGTTTTTGAAGAGGTACAAAATTACTATTAGATGTGAAGAATAATTTCTCCTGTTGTATTGCACAGTAGAGTGACTATAGCAGGTAATAATGTATCCTAAAAAACAACAAGAAAAGAGTAATGTTTGAATGTTATTACCACAGAGAAATGTTAAATGTTTAAAATTATGAATATGCTAATTACCCAGAATCAACAATTATAGAATGTATAGATGCATTGAACCATCATACTGTACACAAAAATATGTATAATTTTATGCGTTAATTATAAAAAAATTTAGAGACAGCTATGACAGTTTAATTAAATGAAACAGATTCCCAAACTAAACACTTGCATTAGTACCAAACCTGTAAAATACCATGTGTCTAACTAAAAAATGAAAATCGTGTGAAGAAACCAATTATACCAATATATTAAAATTGATTTGCAAAAATATTTTCCAAAAATATGATATTGAATACTAAATAATTTAAAAATACTCCTCAATAAACATACATTTTCATAGATAATGAGATTGTAAAAAATTGAAGAGACAGTATAATGTAAAAATAATATATGAGAATTTCATTTAGATTTACTGTAGAAGATACCAATATTATATTCATTGAAATAGTAAGCTAGACACTAGGGTATATATTGCAACTGTATACAATTATAAATAATTTCCTATAGAAGTAATGAAAACCAGCCAAATAGCTCAAGTCCTAATGTGACATGGCTCTGAATTATGATAAGCCCCCCAATGCAACCTGTAATTTATTTTTTAAAAGGATTATCTTATTGTTGAATTTTGTTTAGGGCTTACAATAAGAAATTTTGAATTGAGAAAATCTGGTGAAAGAGTATTGATTAATTTTTAAAAGATAATATGTCTGTATATTTAATATATATGCTATTATAAATGTGTAAAGTTTTAAAATATAATATTTTAATAGTTACATATAATACATATATATTTGTATATATGTCATATAAGGATGCATTTTACTTTATTAAAGTAAGTTATGCATATTTCAATAAAGGCAATGCTCTCTGACCATAATTCAATCAAATTAAATATAACTATCATTATAGAATAATAAATAGATATAATAATAATTACATATAATAAATTATATGTCATACTTATATATTCTGTTATTGTCATATAATATAATTAAATATAATTAATTAGTAGAAATGGGATTTTGCCATGTTGGCCAGGCTGGTCTCAAACTCCTGACCTCAGGTGATCCACCCACCTCGGCCTCCCACAATACTGGAATTACAGGTATGAGCCACCGCACCCAGCCTAAATCATTTCTTCTTACTCATAGTCAATTTTCTTTATTATGACACACTTGCCTCATCAATACCAATATCATTACATATTTATCTAATTATCAGTCGTTGCTCTGCACAAACATACAGGATTTAGGGTGTTTATATTCAGCTTCATTTTTTATGGTTTTATTGAAAACTTTAATAGTTTTCAATAGTTTCTCTACTTTAAAGTAGAGAAATAAAGGAACATGACTTTAGGAGATAAAACTGCTGACTAATAGTCATTTAAGTAAGTTTAAAGAAAGAAGACCAAAAGAAAATAACAGATAACAGATACTTTGAATACTACTTTTAATTATGATGTTGCTGTGGTTTTGTAAGAATTTCTCTTTCAAACACGTCATATTTTAGCAAAAAATTGGAATTATTAAAATTATCAGGAAAAAGCTTGATGTGGGTTTTTGAGTTACAGGATACTACTTTTTTATTATGTATTTTTCTACTCCTCTTATTCTTAGTAACTAATATAAAGTTTAGCAATTTCACCTTTATTCATCAACTCCTTAAGTCCTCCCAAGCTTTGTTTAAAATTAATTTGTTAAAGAATATGGGGTACAATGTTAAATTATAGTGTTGTAATGCTCTAATAAATTAGCAATTTTCCTGCCACTTTGAGCCCTTTATATGAAAGTCCTTGATTTCTATTAAGTGTCATTAATTAGCATTTTAATGTCATTAAACTATTGTAAAATACTTTACATATTTTAGTGGAATATAAGTCATATTAAAATTTGTTCTTTAGAGAGCATTTACAAAATTTAAATATATGCGAAGATTTGTAAATGCCTTTGCAGCATATTGTAGTACTTTTGCATTAATTAATTGGGAAGATAATAGTTTCTACTAATTATTCCCATGTAGTAACGGGTGAAAATTACAAAAATAATGCTTATGTACAGAATAAAGGACGATTTATCTTGTATGCTTCTAGGAAAACAAAACAAGCAACAAAGAGTAAACAATAAATGATCTCACAGTTTTTTTTTTTTTTTTTTTCAGTACCTCCTGGTCATGTATTTACAAAGATGAACACTGTTTAATTTGCTTGATAAAATCTAGTTTCCTTATGGATGAAAAACAAATCCTTGGAGTTGCTTTGCATATTGTATGGTCACTTAAAAGTCTCCCAGAAACAACTCAAGATACTCCTAGCAAGTCCTCAGTGTTTTGAAATGCAGTGTGAAAATGTACTTGAGATGTACCAGGCACCAGTGAGTTTAAATGAGTAAACTTAAGAAGGAAAACTGTAGACATGATTTGTTTGTGTGTGTGCATGCAAACAGTAAGTTATAAATTATCTAGAAATTTGTATACGAAATATAGTATAATCGGTTATCACAAAGGCAATACACAGAAAAAATGTAGAGTTGAACACACACAGACATATATATGTGCGTGCACACAACAATTAGGCTTCACAAGGAGAAAAAAATAAAGGGTAATCAGGTGACCAAGATTCTGGTTCAGATTTGTCATTAGCTAATCTTTGACAATTTCCATGTTATTTAACACAAATCAAATCGTCTTACAGAAACAAAATTTATTTATTTATTTATTTTATTTATTTTTTGAGACGGAGTTTCACTTTTGTTGCCCAGGCTGGAGTGCAATGGCACGATCTCAGCTCACCACATCCTCCGCCTCCCGGGTTCAAGCGATTCTCCTTCCTCAGCCTCTTGAGTAGCTGTGATTACAGGCATGTGCTAACATGCCCGACTAATTTTGTTTGTATTTTTAGTAGAGATGGTATTTCCCCATGTTGGTCAGGCTGGCTTCGAACTCCTGACCTCAGGTGTTCCGTCTGCCTCGGCCTTCCAAAGTGCTGGGATTACAGGCGTGAGCCACTGCTCCCGACCAGAAACAAAATTTCTTAGAGATCATTTAGGTACCTTTACACATATTTTATGATTGCTTGGAACCACATGGTAAGAAGACTATGAAAAAAAGCAGTTAATTGATTTCTAGATTTTTATGTATTTATTTATTTCTTTTTAACCTCAGTTACTATATGATTGATGGTTCCAAGTTGGAACTGTGTAAGACTAGTCACATATACAATTTTGAGATGAAAAACAAATGTTCTGTTTGGGATGGATTAAATTTGAGATATCCTTCATGTTTAATTAATATTAATCAATTATAATTAAATTACTTAATATTTATATTGAATATAAAACTGGTTATTTGAGTCTGGAGCCCAGAAGAGACATTTTGATTTGTGGATATACATTTGAAAACTTTCTGCGCATATGTGGTTTTTAAAGCATAGGTAACCTAGGGACATTGCGTAAATAGAAACAGGTGCCACAAACTGAACTCCAGGGCACTACCAAATTTTGAGCTAAGAAAGAGAGAACTTAAAGAATTGACCAGTGAGATTAGAAAAACTGGAGAATGGTATACTGAACAAGTGAAGTAAAGGCTTCAAAACTGACAAAGTGATGTAATAATGCAAATCTTGAAAAATTGTCATTAATTAAAAGATTTAAAATTGACTAATGCACATATCAAGTGCAGACAGATGTCAATCATTAACAAGCAGAAATTACGTGGCACGGCATGAATAAACCCTGGAAGAATGAAAAAGGGGAAATAGAAACAATTTTGAGCCTTTTATGGGGAGCAGATAAATGGTCCAGGTATAAGAGGAGTGTACAAAGTCCAGAGACCAGATCATTAAAAAAAAATTTGTTTTTTCATATGTTTTATATGTGTAGGAATATAGTTTAATTTGCCAGCAGAAAAATATTGTGGGAAAACAAAACTGCTCTAAAATGCACTCAATTTCATCAGTTCCTTTGTGAAAACGTTAGAGTTATAACAAAGTCAAAACCTATGCAAGTATGTATAGCAGATTATTGAGAAATTGCTGGACCTTTGTCTTTATATTTTATTAGCATGAGTACAGAGCTTTCGTTGTTATTGAGACATTGGGAATTATTTCAAATATTCTTTCAAAAATGCTAAGAATAAATGAATAAAATATTTGACATTGATTTTAAAATTCGACTGGATCACTCATTTAAAATTATTTTGTACTAAATGTTGCAGTATTTTTCTAAAGTGAAACATATAATTTTCCACTGTCTTAACACCAAGCAGCCATTAAGTATCAAATGAGTGAAATTGTGAATATTTCAAACCTAATTTAATGAGCGGATCAAATAGTCCAAAAATTAGTATTGAAAGTTTTAATATTTAGGAAGTATTATTTTCAAAAAGAAGGAAATTACTCCCAAAGTGGATAGGTAAATGCACACACTTTAACTTTCCTTACATAATCAAATAAGAGTCTAAAATTAATATTTATTTGATAGCATAATGGTACATTTTAATTTATATCGGAGAGAATGTTACTAAATGAGATAAACTGCAGAACAAATATTTAAATGATAGGAATGATTAAATGAAGCAACAGCTAAGTTTGTGGATGAATTTTACAGATTCTAAGTAATTATGATACATTCACTTGCTCAATTTTACTGTAACAAAAAAATTTCTCTGTGAATTTCAATTTAAATATTATTGCTTGGTTTCTATATTGAACATGGTCTTGAAAGTCATGCTGTATGCATCTAAGGGTCATTAGATATATGTTGTGTGTTGCACTAGAAAAAGAACAGGATACATATTTTCTACTAATTTTATTATAAAATAAATTTTAAAAATTTCTCCATTTACAACAAAGGCTAAGAGTTGTGGGATGATGATTACCTTCTCCAACAGGGATTTTAAGCAGAGCTAGAGCCTGAGTTTTCCTGGTCAGTTGAAAGACAAGATAATATTTTTAACTGTATATTATTTTTGTTTTTCTTATTAGTGAAACATGATTAAGTATGATTATATATAACCGGTAATATTTTATTGCTCCAAGAATTAGTATTGGTACACATTTCCTGTTACTAGTTGTTATAATAATTCTTATGTGGATAAAATACAGATACATTTGGAACATTTTTAACCTTTATTTTAAGGACTTGTTCTATTACCAGATACCTTGGGAGGATTTCTTTGCTATAGAAAATAGAAAGACAAATGATATTTTATTTTCCACACTAGGGATGAGGGGGCAGATCATGACCGCTTCACTTCTTCTTCCACTTCTGGAATTATCAGATACAAAATAAGTCATGCTGTTAGTTTTTAACTATCAATGCAATAGCAAATAAGTCAACATTTCTTCCACTTGGGTGGTCTTCATCAGCATTTATCTTGCTTGGCTTTTTTTTTTTTTCTTGCAACTTCTTTGGAGAATATTTTTTAACATTGGTGATTATCTCATTTTGGGAGAAGGATAGCAAGTGTTCAACTGGTGTTTTTTTGTGCCATGAGTAGTCTGAGAAGATGGCTTTTGTAACCATTAACCCATCAGTTACCTGGAAATACCCTTACATTTTTAGATCTTTTGTAAATTTTGAGTGATTAATAAGTTGTGTCAATCTGAAATAAGCCCTACTGAAATGTGAAAACTCTGCCAGTTATATAGAAAACTGGAAATAATTATTCTACTTTGGAGAAGTTGAACCTGCAAGTTCACTTCCCATGATATCAAGACAAAACACTTATAGGTATGTGAGTGTAGGAGTGTATGTAAGAGTCCACCACATGTCTTATGACGTGTGTCTTGATTACTTGAATTATTTTCTGACGTCAACTATCATTCTTCTCCCTCAAAACATAATTAAAATTGAGAGTCAAGATATGCTGCCTCAGGAATTAATCGGTTTACATAGGGTAGTAAACTTCCTCTTTCACATATAACAGTTGAAAATTATCTGGTGGATGACTCTATTCCGGGAGCACTTGGCTCCACTATCCATAATGCATGTCTTTCCTCTCTGCAGTTGTTGTCATTTTCCAGCCTGGGTACAATGTTTTCTGTTTTATAAAATGACCTTGAAGTTTAGCACATTACTTATGCTCTCATTCTAGGTTAAAGAAATGCTATGACAATATTCCAGGTAGACAGCCATGTGTTCATATTTAACATAGAGGTAAAGTTGCAAGAATAGATGTGATGGGACAATTTATCATTTTCAGCCATAGGTACTTAGTGGAAGCTCAATAAGTGTGTAATATATTCTTATCGTTATCGTCATTAACATTATTAAATATTATAATAATTTCTGAGTGGTGGAGGGAATTGGCATCTTTATATTAGTAACTTTCCATGTGACTTAGGGAATATTCTTTCATTAATTTTAATGTCACTGAGTAGATTTGTGTGTGTGTTTCTGTGTATACATCCTAGAGATATTTTAGTACTTGTTAGTATTATTAAAGTTATAAATGGGATTTCCTCACATATTTCTAGAATAAATATCTTTTGTGTACGTAATAAAATTATTAATTTTTGAATATTACATTTTTTAAGCAAAGAAATGTTCTTATAATTTTGAATCATTTTCCCATGGTTTAGCTCAGGCCATCCAACTTAGCAATCATGCCACATGAAATAATTGTAATTTAGACTGCTAAATTTAAATATTTACCTCTTCTTCTTTTTTCATTATTCTATGTTCCTGTTGTATAAGATCCACAAAGAGAAGTTAAGTGAGAGCATTCCTATTGGGCACACTTATCTTTTGTCCAGAGTACAGTGAGAGAGTTATTGGTCATATAGCACTAAACACAATTTTGGCTCTTTAAGACGTATTTCCCTATTCTTATTTTACTTATTATTTTAAATAGCAATGTGTGTTTAATTTTATTAAATATATTTTCAGTATACCTTGATCATATTTTTAGAATTATTGGATATTAATAGAAGGAATTTGAGACACAAATTATTATTTCTGTAAATTATATTAACAGGTTTTTTTTCTGGCAAAAGCATTTTAGTATAATTTGTCTAATCTGGATGCAATCTGATAATAGTAATAAATGTTTAATGGCTACTACTTATTGAGACCTTTCTTTTAACCTTTTCCTCACAGAGTGCTCATTACAGCACAGACAACACTAACTTGAACCACCTATACAAGTGGACAATTTACATGGAGAACTTGTTTAAACTATATAAATGCTGACTTAGTACTCTGCTATGCATAGGGCACCACATGCACTAGCTGACTTTCTTAGCCTACACATAAAAAAATAGTTACTGTTTTCTCTTCAAGCTCTACGGTTTTTTTTAAATGCTGGCATTTTATTTGTGTATATATATATTATATATATATAATATTATATATATTATATATATAATTATATATATGACCATTTATATATATATGACCATTTAGATATATGGTCACATATATGTATGTGACCATTTAGAACAAATAAAAATGCACACACATATACACACACACATAATACATTATAAATATATATACACAATTATATACATTATAAAACATATATATACACACACAATACATTATATTTTATATGCATATGTTATATGTACATAATATATGTAGATACTATATTGCATGTGTTTATATTATATATGTATATATATTTATGTGTATATACACACACAAACATACACACTCACATTTATAATGTAAACTTTTCTACATAAGTGTGCTGGACCTGGCTAAAAATGACTTGCTAACGTGTATTGTTACTGTTTCTTTCCCAACTTTTATGTTCAGGGATGTTATGCTAGCAGGTTAGAATTGGTTATTGTCGAAATACATACACTAGGGAAACTGGCAACTGCCACAGACTATTGTTCCCACCAGAGCATTAGTTTTCATCATTTTTCAACATACCATTTGTTCTATGTCTTCTACTTCCACCTTAAGTACTAGTTAGTAAGTTTCTTTTTATATACCCTTGCTATCTACTTAGAAATAAAAGTATAATAACTATCTCTAAAATGCAGTCTGCTTATTCAAAAGTGTTTTCCCCATACATATAGTTAGTATACTTTTTTGACCAAACCTATATTTACCTCAAATTAGATAGATGCACACGGCTCTCTTGTCCTAGTAATTTTTCTTGTAATGCCTTTTTTTTTTACCATGTCACAGTCTTAGAGCAGTAGAAATATCATATTTATACATTGTGTACATGTTGCTTTCTTAGCTACTGAATATTTCTAGCCTGAAAAATTGTATTTGCGCTATTTACTTTAAACTATGTTGCCCAAATATACATTTTTTCAAGAAATAACATATTAATATATTACTTGCAGACACTTTGGATCAGTTTCTGACTTTCCATTTTCCTCGTGATTATGTTTCTATTTTATGACCACCACATTTTTAACCTCACTTACATCATAGAAAAATTATTAAAGCTTGCACCAATTTAGTTCACATGTCTATACTGTACTTTTTTTCCAAAGAGATCCTTACTGTACTTTTTTTCCAAAGAGATGAAAGAAAGCTAGTATATAATAGATTTTCAAAAATGTATAATTGTGGATGGTGTGATGCTTTAGAATGAATAGCACAAGATTATTCTTAAATACTTTAGTGGGAGTTATCATTATTATTACCATTATCTCCAATTTGATCATTGTGTCCTCTTAGCTGTTAGCTTTCTCATCAGAATCAATTGTGAAAAAGTACTTCCAGGAATGCAATTAGATAAAATTAACGTTGGCTGAAGCATAGATACCATTAATATCTTCTAAGCAATATATTTTTTGAAAAGATATGAGAGAATTTTTAACCCACAAGGTTTCAATATGTTGAAATGCTTAAAAAATGTTGAAATGCTTAAAAAATAATTATTTTAATTAACTTAATCCAGTTAATTAAAATAAATATTAACATTGAGTGCTGTAACATACTAATTATTGAAATCATAATTAATAAATATAAATCAATTACATCCATGGTATAATTTTAAAATTCGATCTGTAAAATTATGGCTAGTTATATTTAGTCACTACTACATGACATAAATTATTTGCAATTTGAATATCATATTTCAAAAATATATTTCATAGCCAAATGTCCATTTAAGCCAGAAAAGTACAGTTAAAATAAAAGTTTCATCTGAAAAGATATCTTACAGTTTAATGTTAGGATGTTACTTAGTATTTAAAATGACTAAACAATATAGAATGTGACCATTTAGAACAAATAAAAATGCAAATAAGTAAGCACAGCTACTAGTGTTAATTATGAAGCACTTAGATTAGTTGTCATTTGTTTCTAAAAGCAATTCTCAGAACAGGTGATTGTTAAATCACCAGAATAACTGAATGAAAAAATGTTAGTGTAATGACAGCAATAAAATATTCTACATATTCATATTTTACAAAGAGAAAATTAAAATTCTTTTTGATATCTAATTCAGTAAAATAAGAATTATAAGAAAAATTTAAAACATTTCTAGCTTATTGAAATGTACTGCATAAATCTGTATTGTTGTCATAAAAACCGAATTCTTTAAAACTGTATATATTTTATTAAAGGCAGTTTAGAAAAAATAATGTTATATTGATAATATATGACACATATTAATTTTTGCCAAAACCAAATCTCTCCATTGATAAATATTTTGAAAACACATAATCTAAATAATAGATGTCTCTCTCCCTATGTGTACATATACACACATATACATATATACATATATATATATATAGTATGTATGTGTGTGTATATATATATATAGGGTTTTTTTTTTTTGGTTTTTTTTTGAGGTGGAATCTCACTTTTGTCGCCCAGGCTGGAGTGCAGTGATGTCATCTCGGCTTACTGCAACCTCTGCCTCCCAGATTCAAGTGATTCTCCTGCCTCAGCCTCCAGAGAAACTGATATTACAGGCGCCCGCCACCATTCCTTGGCAATTTTTGTATTTTTAGTAGAGACGGGGTTTCACTATGTTGGCCAGGCTGGTCTTGCATTCCTGACCTCAGGTGATCCACCTGCCTCAGCCTCTCAAAGTGCTGGGATTACAGGTGTGAGCCACAGCTCTCAGCCAGATGTATATGTATTTTTATTTTAAAAAAAAATTGTTTGGAAAGTGTGCTTTCTGGGTTTAAAATAATGCCTTTTGTTAAATCAGCAAGTTTTCATGAGTATTTCCTCAAATCCTGTCTTGTCTCCATTCTCTCTATTCTTTTGTTTAATGAGACCCCAATAACAAATATTTTAGAGGTTTCTACTTTCATCTCCAATATGTTGCTCTGGACTGAGTTAAACGGCCAAGGAAAACTTTATTCAAGAATATTGCAATAAGAGGGTCAAAACTATTGAAACAGAGAAGTAAAATTGAACTCAAGTCCACTGAAATAAAACGCAGGAGGATTCTTAAATGCTAGGCTGAGCTAACGAAAGAAGTTAGAGGGGATACTGGTCACTGATTAGGCCATTTGTTTTTTCTAACTGATGTTTATCGCAGTTAGGCTCCTATGCCACCACTGAGTCTGGGATACAGGGACTCTGTCATTCTTGATGGCTACATTTCATAGGGAGAGCTCCCAGGTATTTGAGAAAGATATTTCTGGGTTGTACAATTAATGAGAGCTGGAAGAAGATTTCCATCTCAAAAGAAAGAGAAAAGAATGCGCAATTACACATTTCCTCATGCAGACACTATAAGCAATGGGATGTCAGGCATCTACAGTCGGGAAGAAATCTAAAAAACTGAAACAACTCAATAACAAAAAACCAAATAATTAAAAAATGGACAAATGATCTAGATAAATATTACTCAAAGAAGATACACAAATTGCCAACAGGTATATGAAACAATCCTCAACATAATTAATCATCAGGGAAATGCAAATCAAAACCAAAATGAGATATCACTTTACCCCAGTTAGAATGGCTATGCTCAACAAGACAAAAAGATATCAAATGCTGATGAGGATGTGAAAAAGAGAAACTCTTACATGCTGTTGGTAGGAATGTAAATTAGTACAGGCATTACAGAAAACAATATAAAAGTTTCTCAAAAAATTAAAAAGAGAACTACTATATGATTCAGCAATCGCACTACTGGGTATATATGCAAAGGAAATGAATCAGTATGTTGAAGAGATATCTGCAATCCCATATTGACTGCAGAATAACTTACAATAGTCAAGATAAGGGATTAATGTAACTGTCCATCAATGAATGAATGGATAAAGAAAATTTGGTATATATACACAATGGAATACTATTCAGCCATAAGAAAGAATGAAATCCTGTCATTTCCAGCAACATGGATGAGGCTGGAGGACATTATGTGAAGTAAAGGAAACCAGGTACAGAAAGATAAACGCTACATCTCACTAACCATTAGATAGAAGGAATAAGTTGTAATGTTTCAAGGCACAGTAGGGTCACTATAGTTAACAATAATACATTGTGCATTTCAAAATAGCTAGAAGAGAGGATTTTGAATGTTCTCACGAAGAAATTATATATGTTTAAGATGATTGATATGCTAATTATCCTAATTTAACATTGTATACATGTATCAAAACATCATGCTGTACCTCATATGTACATTATTATGTATCGATTAAAAACAAAAGAAAACCTTAAATAAGTAAAATAGCGGGATTATTAACACCATTTTGGTCAATCTCTTTTCATTAATATTTTCTGTGACATTCCTATGTCATTCTGTAATGATTTCTTATAAATTATTCAGCTGTGTCTTCCATTTTACTTGTTCTCTTTTTAGCTGTCTGCAACCTGCTGATTTATCTATTCACTAAATGTATAATATCAGAAATTCTATAATCTTATCACTGATAGAAGCTCCATTGGGAGCTCCAATTTACTTATTCATTATTATTTCAGAGATTTTTTTGGTTTACTTTTTAAAATTTAAATGTTTTAATACTGGCTACTCTGTACGCTCTACTTGAAAATTGTAATATCTATAGTCTTTTAAAAAATTGAATATTTTAAGACTCACTACCTTATGATCTATATCTCCAGTCTGCAGTCTTTAATATTGAACTTTATATAATGTTCCAACTGATTCTCTCATGGTGGTTTATTACAACATCTGCTTGGCAATCTTTGATTGAAATCTCATGTATTAATCTTAACCTGGGGAATCCTTTAGTTTCTTAACTAGTGGTACCTTCCCTGAGAAGAGACATGATATTAATTCTTCCTAGAGCCCAACTGTGCTGTCAATCAGCTCAATCCAACCACAAGGTCCTATCTTCATGCTGGATTATCAGTCCCTCTTCTTCCATCTCATTACTGGCTTTAGGCCCAATATTGTTTGCTGATATATAGGTTGTACTCTAAGGGCAATTGTTTCTCTTCTTTCTGCTGGCTGGTTTACTGTTCTGAGGTATGACCCAAACTCAAGATTTTTTTAACTTGCTTGTTTTGAAATGAGGGATTGGTTCTTAGAACCGTTTCCTGCTTTTCCCTTGGTGATTTTCTACCACTGAATTGCTTTAAATATCAAGAGTATACTAAAATTTTCCAAATTATATTTTCTGTTTGAAATCCAAAATTCCCTGAATTTCAGTCTGAATCTGTGATTGGCTATTTAACATCTCCATCTAGATGTAAAATAGACATCTCAAAGTTAACTTCTCAAAAAATATATCCTTACCAAGCCCAGGTATTCATGATCTACTTATCCAACACTTATTTTCTACCTGATTAAAGGTGTACAGTTGAACAATAGCAATGCAGGGGTTTAGGGTTACCAACTCTTAAGTATTCAAAAATCTGCATATAACTTTTGACTCCCCCACAAACTTGACTACTAATAGCCTATTACTGACCAGAAGCTTTACTGATAACATAAACTTTCGATTAACACGTTTTGTGTATGTATTATATAGTGTATGCTCACAATAAAGTAAGCTAGAGAAAAGAAGCTGTTACTAAGAAAATCCAGGTCTTGTTCAACCAAATAGCTGGCAGCTGCTGTTTATAAGAAAGAAAATGCATTATCTATTCAGTAAATGGAAGTGGATGATTATAAAGGTCTTCAACCTCTTTGTCTTCATGCTGAGTAGGCTGAGGAGGAGAAAAAAGAGGAGGGATTGTTCTTGCTGTCTCAGGGGTGACAGGGGTAGAAGTAGTGGAAGAGACAGAAGAGGAGGCCGGAGAAACAAGCACACTTGGAGTAACCTAAGATAAACACATTGTAATTTCTGTCTGACTTTCTTGCACTTTCATTTCTCTAAAAATGTTGTTATATGGTACCAACTCTTATTTCACCATTTGCTTTTGTTTTCATGACCATATCATAGAAAGGTCTATGTCATAAGAGGAGTCAAAATTCATCTTGAAAAATCCGATTCTTTCCACCAGATTGTCTAATGTCAATTTATTTCTGGCATTGATTCTATGCCTTCTTCCTCATTGCCTGTTACTAGTTTGAAAGCACTCATCTCCATCAAATCATCTGTTAATTCTTCTGGTGTGGTGTCTTAATTAGCTCTTGAGTTTCTCTAAGATCCGTATCTTAAAACTCTCTATCTCTCATCTTTTTGCCATATCCATCATTGCTTTCATGATTTCTTTGATTGGCTGTGTCATAAATCCTGTGAAATCATGAACAAAATCTGTACATAGTTTTCTGCAGCAGGAATTTACTGTTTGGGGTTAATGGCTTTCATGACTTTTTCTATAACAGCAATGGTATCTTCAATGATGTAATTCTTTCATATTTTTATAATGTTTTCTCTGTTGGCATTCTCTTTCAGAGTGTTGACAATCCTCTTCAAAGAGTACTGTGTGTAATGACCTTTAAAGGTCCTTATGATCCACTGATCTAGAGGCTGAATTAGAAATGTGTTTGGGGGCAGTTGGCCACTTTGATCCACTTGTTGTTAAATTCATCAGGTTCTGGGTGGCCAGAAGCATTGTCCATTCAAAAGAAATTAAAAAGGCAACCCTCCACTGGCAAAGTACATCCTGACTTTGGGGACAAAGCATCAATGGGAACAATTCAGAAAAAGTGTTCTTGTTGTCCAGGTATTGTGGTACAACCAAATGATTGTCAGCTGGTGTTTATCTTTTTTTTTTCCTTTAAGGCTCAGGGGTTAGTAGCTTTATAGACAAGGGCAGTCCTGATCATAAACTTTACTGCATTTGCACAAAACAGTAGAGATAGCCCATTCCTTCCTTCCTTAAGTCTCAGTACTTGCTTCTCTTTCTTACTAATAAATGCTCTTTGTTTTTTTTTTTTTCTTTTAATCTAGAATAAGGCACTTTGGTCTGCATTGATAATTGTTTACGTAGATACTTTTTCTCCTAATGATTTTCTTAATGACTTCTGGGAACTCTGCTGCCTCTTCGTTGATGGAAGCTGGCTTTTCAGTTGCCTTGACATTTTTTAAGCCAAATCTCTTTCTAAAATTATCAAACCACCCTTTGCTGGCATTAAATTCTCCAGCTTTAGATCTGTTGCCTTCCTTTCACTTTAAGTTGTTGTATAATTACCTCACTTTTTCTAGAATTAGATTAGTATCAATAGGTATGCCTGTCACACAGCAATCCTATACCCACATAAAACCTGCATTTTTAATAAAAGATAAGGTATTTTGCATAAAGTGCAAGGTTTTTGTGTCTTCTGGTGTAGCTAGCTGTAGCAACAGCTTCACAAATTTCTTTTTCTTTTACAATGGTCCTTATGCTGGATTAATTTATCTTCTAAGGTCAGACAACCACAGCTGCAGACCTAAATTTACAGTACATATCAAGTAATTTAACTTTTTCTTACAGTGTCATGACTTTTCTCTGCTTTTCGGGAGCACTTCCAGTATCACTAGTGGCACTTCCCATAGGTTCCATGGTGTAATTCAAGGTTTACAGTATTGCATGGAACATGATAAAATATGTGAGAACTATGAGAGATCACTTTTTACTGCAATACTCAGTTTACCAGAGAGATAAACTGCTCACATGGAGATAATTAGCATCACGTGGCTTTTTAAGTAGATACACAAAACACTTGAACTCACCACAATAGCAGCAGGAGGTGGCTAGGAAATTATTATAGTAGTACAGCATGTAACACATTTAATTTTATCTAGTTATGGTTTAATACTGCATCTTTATGCTTCTTTATATTCTTCTTAACTTCAAATGGTGCCTTGTACAGAAAGTGTTTGTGTGTTTACATTTTGATACATTTTAACTTTTTGTAATATAGTTCTGCAACTTGAATAGATAAAATGATAAAATAGACTAGTATTTACATATATTTATACATTCATGACATACCTAACATTTTCTTAATTTTCTTGATAACTATGGCTATATAGTTAATCTGGGAGATTTTTCAAGTTGTTGCAAATCTCCCAAATTGTTTCCAATATATTTATTGAAAAAAATCTCTGTACAAATTCATCTGCACAATACAAATATGATTATTCAAGGGTCAACTATAAACAAAACTGTATTATCTATTTTAAAGAAAGCAGTCACAGGAATCTTTGAAGTAAATGTCAGGTCACATTACTCCTTTACACAATACACAAATTTGGTTGCTCATAAAGACCTACATGATGTGTCATGTAACCCCTTTTGATTTGATCCATTACTACTTTAGCCACACTGAACTTCCTAATGCATTGCAACCAAGCATGCTTGAACCTCAGGCATTTTCACTAACCACTCTACAATCTGGTAGAGCCATCCTTTCAGATAGTCACAAAATTTGCTCCTTTTCTTCAGGCTTAAGATAAAAAATCATTAGGTAATGAAGCCTTGCCTTAACCCTGTATTAAAAGAGAATGCTTCATGCATGTGCACGCACAGGAACTTGCACACACAGAAACACAAAATGGCGTAATTGAATCTCTGACTTTGCTATTCCTTTTTCTATAGTGCTGAACACCACTTAACATGCTATATATTTAATTTTTAACTTTTTAGTTTGTGTTTTTAGTTCACTGAGATTTAAGGTACACAAGTGTAGGAACTTTCTTCTCTATTTTTTTTTCTTCAAGTTTTCCTTCTTGAAATACAAGTGCTCAACCAATGCATTAATAAATCACATGCAATAAACAGAAATAAACTATATGTCATTATTGGAAAAAAATTCATGTATTTAAATTAAGAGAAATATCAGAAAGAAAAATTCTGACTTTAGAATAGTGGTTACCTCTGGAGAGACACCTGTGTTGGGGTAGATGATAAATTCTGCTACCTTTAAATTTTTTTAATAAAAAATGAATTACTCTATGAAAATTAAAATTAAAATGTGTAAATTATATATTCCCACTTAAACTTGTTTTTAGAAAAGACAAAAGATGGAATAAAAATTAAATATAATCATATATATAGACAACTATCGTCAATTTATTTTCAGTCCATTCTTTTTGTATTAACAGCTTTTTTCTCTTCCTATGTGTATTCATATATTTCTATAGCTGCTATCATAAGTAGCCTTTTAATGACTTCATATTATTACATAATGTAAATGTACTATTATAAGTTTAATTTAAATAACTTGTTTTACATGAATATTTACTTGGGTGACTGCTTTTTTTTAGTGTATATGTCTCAAAGAGACATTTTTAATACCAAGGAAATACCTATTGTTAACATTTGTAATCTAAGAATTTATTTTCCCACCAGTAGTCTTGCTTCAGCAGACCCTTCTCTATATATAATCATTTCACAATTTTCAATATTACTTCCAAAAATCCACATTTTTTTATAGTTCAATATATAAGTAATTTAATATTGGTTTAAATGCCATTATTTGTCCTATTTACTGTTTATATTTATTCTTTGGTGATACAATTTGACTTCCTGTTTTCATATTGTTTAGAAATGAGCTTTTCATATAGATTAACACTGTTTTCCTCTCTTTATAAAAAAGTATAACATGTATCATAATGTCTAGCTTTACTTTTAAATTAGAGCTTTTGGACAATTTTGTAACTTTAAATTCATTATCAGAGGTGGAGAAAACATTAATAAGCTATTAAATATTGATAGTGATTAAAGTTACTGGACCATGTATTTATAAAAGCCGTGTTTAATAACAATAAGTTCTATTTATACTATTTAACTGAAGAATATGCCCTTTAGCTTTTACTTCTAATTCCACCTTATTGTGGTTTGGAAATAATTTACCTTTTGCAACAAATTACTATTCCCAACACGTTTTTTCCCAAATTTTAAGCCTTTCTTTACCACTTATGAAGTATGACTTGACTTACTCTTTTAAAATTTCCTTAAGAGAAATTTAAAATTTTAATTTTCACCTTGAACCTGTTTGATCAAAAAGTGTAGTAATCATTACCACATGAATTTAAAAAGAATAGAATAAAAAACAAAAGTGGTATGATATCATTAGCAAAATGTCTGATGAGACATTTTAACTACTTCACATTTCTACTCAGTCCAAGCAAGAATAAACCGGTTCCAAGGAGCTACCACATTTGTCATTTTTACTGCAAGCTTTGAATTAGTGTTTCTTTTCCTAGCAAGTCAACTCTAAGAAAATGACATTTCATAAGTACAACAATTGTAGGTGATATTTTACATAATCAAGATAATGAGAACTTTTTACAAAATTAAGTTAAAATGCAGAATATCTTTGCAATTACCATTCATCTAAAAAGCTAAAATAGGAAAAATTCAGAAAATTAATGTGCTCATTGATTGATATTATTTTCTTTGAGAAAATCAGAAATGATTTTATTCCAAGAAATAAGCAATAATAATAATAATAAAAGATGTAATTTATATATTGTGTTTCTTTTAAGCCAAATCACACTTTTACTTCAGAGAGCACAATTCTTACTTTGACATTCATAAACTTCTTTGTCCAGAACAGGACTTCATTTTAAACCTTATTTCAATAGAGTTCAAAATATATAGTCATTTTTCTCCATAGGATGTTTTCATTTAAGTACTTAAGCTGCAAAATGGCAAATGACTAAGTCAGTTACAAAGAATGTGTAGCTTATGAAATGCAATCTTAAAATAACTGTGAACAGACACGAACAAACGTCTATATCCAAGCCTAAAATTTATATTACTGAGGTCAGCACTAATGTGATTCTCCCATATGGTCAAATTTAATTTACTAAATAATACTGTTATGAAATCCAACAAAGAAACCATAGAGGATCCTTCAAAAGATGATAATTTTCCAAATAATTTTCCTCTTATTCTTTCCTCTATCCTTTTTAAGTTGTTTGACTTTGGCGATATTTTCTTGACTCCTGTTTCTTCCTTTGCTGTTTTCCTGGCTCCACAATCATCTTCTTCAGTTTCCAGGACATAAAGCACTTGCTAGGACCAGTGAAATGAGGGCCAAAATAACCGTTGTGAGGAAGCTACTTGAAGTCTTTGCAGCCCATTCCACAATATATTCATCCCAAGCCTTTATATCAAATATCTTTGAATGGGTTTTAGGACGATATGCTTGAGTAGTGATCCCTAACTTTGTTCTAGGATGGTTCCTGAGCTAATCACAATTTCATGATGCTTGGTTGTTTGTCTTCTTTAGTTCTACTGTATCTCTTAAGTAAAGGTTTAAATCCTACTGGAGCCACAGGCCCCAAGGACTACATTTACCTCTTACCCTCAGCTTTGGCAAGTGTGGGTCCCTGGTCTCACAGCTGGGCAGCGATCACAGAGCATAGAGTCCCCAAAGGAAGGCAGTGACTGTCTCAGCTGGGCACCCAGGCAAAATCATGGCAGCAACTGCGACCTGCGTTTCCTATCTCTGGCCCAGGCCAGGGGCTCAGAATCCCAATTAACAGATTTTATTAAAAGTATGTTATGATGTTTCTACATTTGGTAAGACACAATCAATCCATGCCCTGTTTGTATTTTGTTAATTTATTTTTATTATAAAAACAATATAATAGAATGTTTAGGTTGTACAGAGTTAGATATGTTCATTTCTCAATTTATTCCACATTGGTATCATTTCTAATAAAAAATACTCTAAAAACTATTGTTTACTTATTTTTATTTTGTTACTTGTATTTATGATTAGATGATTTTATATTTTATTCCATATATTTTTTCCTCAAATGTTAGCCAATTGCCCCAACATTGTTTTAAGGAAAAAGTAACTCTTTCGTACTGATTTTAAATCCTTCATGTATTGCATATTAAATAAAATACATGTCTGCTTATGGGCCTTCTTGCCATTACTTTTTTCAAAACACTAAGTTCCAAATCAAAAATCCAATAAAATTCCAGTACTTTCAGAAATTCAGTACTTAAAATGCCTCTTAGACAATAGTCAGCATGCATTAAATGGTTTTCACAAAATCTCTTCGCAAACTGTATCCTCCTTTAGACTTTATCCTCACTCGGTCTACTTTAAAAAAAACAAATTAATGTCATTTAATTTTCCTAGGTAATTTCGTATCTCATTTGCATATTGATTATAAATCATACCCAACTTTTATAACTGAGCAACACCTTCAATATTACTGAAACTTAAAAATTCATTAAAGTTCCCACACTTTTACTATCTTTTGAGAACTACAATGTCCACAAGGTAAAATAATACTGTTTGTCATGTTCTACTGAAGAAAAAACAGTATCAATTGGTTTTTATACTTTTTCACTTTTAGTAAACACCAGGTGTGACTTACTGTACAAGAGTACCTAAAGCCAGGCAGAGAACATTTTATGTTGTGATTAAAGTTTCTTTAAATGCATTTCCTGTAATACCAATTCCTCAAAGCTACACCTATAACTTCAACCAGATGCTAATTATTTGAACTGTAATTAACAGTGTGACACTTATGAAGTAATTTTTAGAATGATTACAGTCACTGTACTTTTATTCTCCAGAAGTGCTAAGTACTGTAATCATCACCTGTTCACGGCGAGTCTTATTGCACCACAGGCTATTAACAACGAATGGCTCCGTTTAACCAAAGCTTCATTCCTAATGAATTATCAGTAACTGGGTTTTTATGTCCAAAAAACGAACTGTCAAACCCTGCTTCTCTTCTATGATGTGAACTCATTCTCATATATAAAATGTGTTTTTAAAAAATCTAATTATTTTGGTGAGTGTGATTCTTCGAAAGTATTTTACATTTGTAGAAATAATCTTTTAAAAATTACACAAATAATCTGGGAAATGTGTGAAATTCTCCCTAAAAAAATAAATGGATACATTGTAAACCTTTTCATTCTGTATTTTAACATAAGGTAAAATTAACTTGGGAGAGAGGGTGTATGAAGTTTGACCCATGTGTGCATTTATGTAAACATATCAATAAATCCTACTTCTGAAAGGACCAAAACACTAGGTAGGGTAGGTTTTGCTTTTCCCCTTTTTTCCAAATGTAAAATAGACTCTAAAAGATTGAATAATTTGTCCAGTCATGTGTCATAATCAGCAAGAACTCAGGTAATCTAAGTAGAAATCTACCAAAGCTTTCAAAGAGGTGATGGAAACTTTCTTTAAGACAGTTTTTCTTTGTTGATTAGCTTGATTATGTGATCCACCAGAGCACTGTGCTGACTTTACATTCTTTATTGCTCATAACAGAGGATCAGGGCATGCAGCAGTGTGCAAAGGATAGCGTACTAGCTCCACGCTGGCATGGGCGAAGCCACCTGCCTGTGCTGAAACTCTGAATTGCCACATGTTAAAGCTGAAAGTGACACCAAAGGAAAAGCCATTTCTGATTGTTCCACTCTGCATTCCAACACCAAGAACCATATCCAGCAAACAGTAGGTGCTCCATAAGTGTTCATGGAATGGCTGGGTAATTTATTTGTTTTTCTATGCCTTATTTTCTACTTTTATGGTGGTAATAATGGTACTAAATGTCTCCTAAGGTTGTTATAAATGGTATCTGAGGTGATATTTTAGAGCATTTAGCATATTATAATCAGCAATGAGTATTAATGATTCTTTAATTCAGAAAATGTTCATTGTGCTCTTAATCTATAATGTAATTGGAGAGAGAAAGATTCAAATAGTTCATTGAATGTCAAGGGCGTTTACAGTTGAGAAACCATTTTCTCTTTAATCAATGCAAATTACATTTATTGTTGCTCTTTTATTTTGCTCTTATCAATACAAAACCGTGTTTACTTTGGGGATGCTATCTTCAATGATCTCACAACAGTCAAGAAAGGGAGGTACGCCAAGGGCTGCAGAGCCCCAGACTGAAGAACTCCTAAGAGAATTTAATAGGTTGTCTCAGACAAGGTCTTAGTGTTAGAGGCCATAGCACTCACCTGGTGGTACTACTACCTTAGGTACAAGGAGCCCAGCAAACTACAAGGGCACACATACCATAGACAGGGAAAAATAAAGCCATCTTTTTTTTTTTTATTTTCTTCTTCTGATTTTTTTTTTAATTTTTGAATTAAACATGAGAAAAATTTGAGCCCAAGGCCAGAAAAGGCAGGTCTAAGTAGCAGTGGAGGGAGAACATCAGAGTCCCTGCCCTGGGAAACCAAAAGAGTGGCTAGTTGTTTTTGAAGTCTATCACCCAAGTCACCCAAAGTGGGAGTCCAGGACCACATTCCCAAGATAACCATGCTTCCTCAACCTCCTCTCCTGGGAGTATGTAGTTTGGGTAAGACTTTGAAATGTCTGGAAATCCTGCTTCCACAAAGCCAGGCATCAGTGATGAGGAACATCCCCCAACCCCCAGGCACTTTCTATCCTGGAAAGGTGAAGAGCTTGAATTTAGGCAAGAGAAGAAAAACTTTCTATAATATAATTAATAATTGGAAGAAATGTTGATATTTACAAATGCAGTTGCTTTTTTTACATTGATCTCAAATGGAGTAATCTTATTAAATATATATATTTAATCTAAACATTTACTTGTAGGTAGCTTTTAGATATTTTGTGCAGGCATGCATATCTTTTCTGAGTAAAGACAGATATATGGTTTCCTTTTCAATTCTTAGATTTTAGTTAATTAAGATTGTTATTGCACTTGGCTAGACTCTCCAGTACAGTGTCTAATCAAATTTGGGAAAGTGAATATCCTTGAACTGTTCCTTAGATAAGAATTGTTCCTGAGTTAAAACACTCATCTAAGGGGGTGAAACAGCCTTCAGTATTTTAACATTCAGTATTAACAATTAATATTAAATTAAAATTAATTTTTGCTTTAAATAACAACATATTTTGTTTTAATATTTTTATATTTAATCATCATTTTCAATGCTTACATGGGTTATTATATTTGAATCTGTCCATTTTCTTACCTCTAATTCTATTTTTTCAGGAGAATTAGACAATAATAATACATATTGTTTTTATTATCTAAATGCCCAGGTGTCTTTTACCTAGTTTTAGTGTCTACAGAACAGAATAATCATAGCAGGAGGGAGGTAGGAGCCTGGCAGGACCAGGTGACGACAGGCCAAAACCACCAACAAGCGGCACCAACAGTAACCTCTAGTTGCCCTGGCTGCTCATCAGCACACGACATTTCCACCAGGGCTGTGATAGTTTACAAATGCCATCGCGACGTATGGAAGTCACCACCCATTTCCATGGCAACAGCTGGAAATCAGTGCCCATTTTCTAGCGATTGATGAATAACCTGCCCCTTTATTTGTATGCCATCAAAGTGGGTATAAATGCAACTGTCAACTACCCATCGCCTGTTCTAGCCACTTTGCTTATGGGCTAGCCCTGCTCTGCAAGGAGCAGTCACAGAACTGTTAACACTGCCACCACCTTAATAAAACTGCTTTCTTCCATCACTGGCTTAATCTTAAATTATTTCCTGGGTGACATCGAGAATCTGCCCTGCATCAAAAGGATTGAAGATTAACCAGAGACTGCTCTATTTCTCTACAGATTACCTTATAGATTTTTTAACCTCTTTTACTATTTTTTCATAATTAAATCAAGATACTTATATACAACCTGTATAAGGATTGTTATTTGTAAATTTTAATCTACATAATTTGATCATTAGACAGCAAACAAATAAATATAAGGTGCTATTTAAGGAAATGCAGATGACTTGAATTTCAGCAATTCTGCATTATACTCTTGTATCAATATACTTAGTATCGATAATTCTACAATTGGCCCTTGAACAACATGGGTTTGAATTTATATGAGGATTTTTTAAACTAAATGCAAATTCAAAATGCAGTATTTGTGGAATATGAAACTCACATACAGGGAGGACAGAATTTTTGTCAATGCAGGTTTTCCCTGCTGGACTTACGTGCAGATTTTGTTATACGCTGGTCCTGAATAAATCCTCCACATATACTGAGAGATGACTATACTTTATTTGCTTAATTCCTGGACACAAGGAAAAAAACACAGTAAATGTCTCAAAATCTGACCTTTGAAACACATATGAACCCAGAAATCATCCCAAAAGTCATGGTAAACTCCACATATACAAAAATTTACTTACTCAAAGATTTTTTTAATTAAGTATATTTGTTATAAAACATTTGCATATAATAATCTATTTTAATACTATTATCATAGAGAAGTTACTAGATTATAAATCAGTCATCATACTTTAAAAGAATCTTTGTAATTCCTGTAATTCTCATTTCATTTAAGAAACAACTTTGTACGATGCCTACACATCCCTAATACCTAAATGACTATATGTTATATATTGTTATATGATTGTTTCTCCATAAGAGTTTCCAAGTTCTTTGTAGGCAGACACTATGTATCATTTGTCCAAGACATGACAGTAAATGCTTAATAAATTTTGAAACATGAGTATATTGTTTTGTAATATGGTGTTCTTAATTAATTTAAAATGAATTATTTAACTTATCTACATTTGCCCAGGTACTATCATTTAAAGGCCTTAAGATGATTTTGCTCTCATATTCATGTACATTTCAAATTTTCAAGACATTTTCCAGTACAAGTACAAATAATGGCAAGTAATGTAATTGGTAAAATATTGTGTATATCATTATTTTAAAGGAAAATTAGTACAATTACTCATTTGAATATCTAATGCAAACGTGATACCCATAATCATATATCTAATACTCCATGAATAGGTTATTTCTTAAGTTTTATATTGTTCCTTTTACTTTCTTTTTTTTTTTACATTTTGAGCTTTCTCCGGAGAATTATTATCCTATTAAAAATAATTTGAGCTTTAAACATGTTTATTATGACAATATTTGTCTGAAAATTAATGTGTTGCCACATTAAAAATAATTTTAATATTCAATTACCATGGAGCTCTGTGTATTAACATTTTTCCTTCTGGATTGAGTAACCATTTAAATTATTTGTGGTACAAAATTCATCTAAATAATTATATTACAAATATTAATTGACAAGTTATTGCTGAGAATTTATCTATTACTAAAATAAAATGGATTATTAGTAATTTATTTACCCATTTTTATTACTTATTACCAGAGTAATAAAAGTATTATCGTTCTACATTTATTTTTATTTTTCTATTTTATGTGTTTAGAGTAACTTTGTTCAAATTTCTAGATGAATAGTCATAGATTTTTAGTAGTGTCACTCAATTTTTCCAACTATTAAAAACAAGACAATCAATTAGTGATCTATCATTTAAAATGTTAAAAGATATCAAAGATTATTTTATTATTCTTAAATCTGCTAAAAGCTAAAAATTATAATGAACCTGTGTTGTTGAAATAGTCTCTTGGTATTCATTAAACTAATTCGTTTTTTGTTTTCTCCTCACCCACACTAACATTTCAAATTACCTTATAATTTGAACTTCTAGTGATTTTCTGACCCCAGAAAAACGGACTACAGTAAGATTAGTGATGCATTGTATATGTGTATATGTGTGTGTGTCGTAACAGAAAGGCTGAATGTGAAATGGAAAATAAAGCAGCATCTTCATGGTGATCCAGAGTAGCCTCTTTGCTTTTATAACAAATACCTTTTTAAAACAGCCTATCACAATTCAGAGAAAATTAATTTCTCTAAAGGTATTTACCTGGGTGCAGCGGCTCACACCTGTAATCCTAGCACTTTCGGAGGCCGAGGAGGGCAGATCATCTGAACTCAGGAATTTGAGACCACCCTGGGCAACGTGGTGAAATCCTGTTTCTACTAAAAATACAAAAATTAGTCAGGTGTGTCCTCTAATCTCAGCTACATGGGAGGCTGAGGCAGGAGAATCGTTTGAACCCAGGAGGTGGAGTTTGCAGTGAGCCGAGATCACACTACTATGTTCCAGCCTGGGGTCTCCAATTACTTATGATATATGTATCTCCAGTTTGATGTTTATCAGTAATAAGTAACTTAAATATGAGGGCAGTATGTTCAGAGTGATTCAGGGATGCATCATTCATGTAGTCAAATTCAAGAGAATGTCTGCTAGTTCAACTATGAATAATTACAGAAGAAAACATTATTTGGAAAGCATCTTTCAACAAAATCCCATAATGACTATTTTATGGTATTCACATGGTTTGGCTCTGTGTCCCCAACCCATATCTCATTTCAAACTGTAATGCCCATGTGTCAAGGAAGGGACATGGTGGGAGGTAATTGGATCATGGGGGCATTTTCCCCCATGCCGTTCTAGTGATAGTGAGTGAGTTATCATGTGATCTGATGGTTTCATAAGGCAGTTTTCTCTGCTCTCTCTTGCGCTTGCTCTCTTGCCTGCCACCATGTAAGACATGCCTGCTTCCCCTTCCACCATGATTGTAAGTTTCCTGAGGCCTCCCCAGCCATGCAAAACTATGAGTCAATTAAATCTCTTTTTACAAATTACGCAGTCTTGGGTAGTTCTTTATAGCAGTGTGAGAACAGAGTAACACATGTATCCTCACAATTAGCCTATGATATTATTCTAGATATTATTCTAATTATCCTTCTTTTTTAGATGAGACGTGTGCACAGTTTCTTATAGCAGCTAAGATGTGGTACTGCTAAGGCTTAAGCCCAGGTTTGTCTGAATCTAGAACCTGTGTTTCTGTTTTTGAACTGACTCTACAACTCTCCTAGAATAGCCATTGTAATTTGGGAGTGTTATGTAATTACTGTCACAATACTAGTTTAAAATTATTTCTATCCGTTTGGAGATAATGATTTAATTAAATAAGTAACATGAATTTCTAACATACTAATTTCTTTAACTTCATAAAGCTCATACATAGAATGAAATTAGTTTATTAGGTATTATTAGTAATAGTATTATATTAAATGAATTATCTGTGCTGCTCTCTTGATACCATTTTAAAAAAATTATTCATGGTTGGGCTGGGCGCAGTGGCTCACGCCTGTAATCCCAGCACTTTGGTAGGCCGAGGCTGGCAGATCACAAAGTCAGGAAATCGAGACCATCTTGGCTAACATGGTGAAGCCCCGTCTCTATCAAAAATACAAAAGAATTAGCCGGGCATGGTGGTGGGCACCTGTAGTCCCAGCTACTCAGGAGGCTGAGGCAGGAGAATGGCATGAACCTGGAAGGCGGAGCTTGCAAAGAGCCGAGATTGTGCCCCTGCACTCTAGCCTGGGCAAGAGAGTGAGACTCTGTCTCAAAAAAAAAAAAAATTATTCGTGGTTATTTCTATAGTTCATGTAATATAAATTTTATTATTTTGGTAGTAGCACTAATTGTATATTATATCTTAACAAGCAATATAACCCATCTTCACTTATTCTCCTTAGGATGACAATTTTGTTAGTAAGCACTTTAAATCCTCTATAGCCTATGAAAAGTAGCATGAAATATATTTGATTATAGAAATCTCACAGTAATCAAGCTAATCTTGGTCTCTCATTTCCCTCATATTCAGGTACCCCCAGCTTTATTATTCTCATACTACACTTTATCCAGTGGATCCTAAAATGACTTCCTCAGCAAACCTTACCTACTACATAACTAAATGTATTGCAAGCTTAGCTATTTTCCTTTAATTGTTAAATACCTAACTCATAGTCTCCCATAAGGTTAAAACAAAATGTATTTACAAGACTAAGTATATGACATATATATGTATATGTATCCAGATATATTGTGCGTATATATGCATATTTATCTGTGTGTGTGTGTGTGTGTGCATGTGTGTGTGTGTGTGTGTTTATATAAAATCATGCAATGCCAAGTACAAGCCATTTGGCATTTGGATCTGGGTTCACATTGAAAATCAAACTTAATGGACACAATAGGTTTTAAACACCACCAGGTTTACTTAGCTTTAAGAAATAATATGAACAAAAAACACACAATCCACAACAATATTAGTACAGAAAACTCCTGTTTTTTAAGCTCAGCTCCCAACACCCCAGTTCTCCCAATTTTATACTTGGGCCAGGAATGATAAAGAGAGAAAGTTAAGTGTGCATAGGTACCTCAACCCTGTGAAGTTAAGTCTGGGACTTTATCATGTTTCTTACCTAGCTAACCATGTGGCTCACTCAGATATATGTGACTGGCACTATTCTCCAGACAGCTGCTTCTCATTAATACCTGTTCTTAATTACTTTATAAAAACCTTGAATATTAATTATAGGTACATGGTTCAGTGCATAGCTCTGGCTGGATTTTCAGTTATTTGGTATCAGGTATGAGTAAGCTCCTAACAATTTCTTGAAATCATGATCATATGAGTTTCCTAGGGCTGCTGTAGCATATACCGTGAATTGAATGGCTTAAAGCAATGTGAATTTATCATCTCCATACTATAGTCCAAAATGTAGAAATCAGGTGTTAGCAAGGTTTGTTTCTTTTGAAGACATTGAGGGAGAATCTGTTTCATGCCTCTCTCTAGTTTCTGGCTTTTTGGCAATTCATGGTGACCCTTGGCTTGTAGACCTATCACTCCAATCTGTGTCTATCTTCACTGGGTTTTCTGTTTCAGTTTCTTCTCCACTACTTACAAAAATTCTTATAACTAATTGGATTTAGGGGCCACATTAAATCCAGGATGATGTTGTCTCAAGATCTTTAATTATAGCTATAAAGATTATTTTCCAAATAAGGCCCCATTTTGAGGTTCAGGGTGAACATGAATTTGGCTGAGGGGGTTAATTATTCAACTCATCACAATCATGCAACGAGAATGGCCAAAGGTCAATCCAATGTCCTTAAGTCTAGAGGGAAGATTATTAACACTTTTTAAATATTTTTCTTTTATGTTATCTTATTTTTAATGAAGTTTTGAGACCACCTGAAATTGATAGGCAATAAGACCAGTAGGTTAGAGTGAAGTAATATGGTAACTAGGAACATTCCATGTGCAGAGAAAGAAATTTTTGTCATTATGCTCAGTTCCATTTTCCCATGGGAAAATGAAAATTAAGAGTACCAGTAATTAAATAAAAATTCCTTAATAATTTTTATGAAACAAGGCAGGATCAAAAATCGATGCCTATTTACTACTGAGAACTACTGTTCTACACAATTTTTAGTTTTTCATAGAAAAACATCATATTCCTCATGACATTTATGCTTATTTTTCCTTTGGAATAGTATGCTGACAAAATATCAGTCTCTAAAACTTTAAGAGTGTGTTTACCTCACTGAATCTTCCGTCTTTTTCTTAGTGAACTTTTTGGACTTTTTTAAATACATTCAAGCCCTAAACACTGAAATGCTATACCTATGATGAACAATTATTTCCTTAAAAGACAACATGACAAAATGCCAGATGCAGTGTGGTAAGGGAGACCTAACTGCTATGAAATTATTATAGTGCCATGTGATTTATTTTGAACCCCAACCATCATTTCACCATCCTGCTGTCTTCTTTATTGTTAGAGTGAATGCTTTCAGTGACATCTTATAAATCTTTGCTTTGGCCAATATTTTTGCAATGTCTTAACATAAAAGAAGTATGCACAGCTTTCACTACCTCCAAGATTTAGAGGTATAATTTCAATTTAATGTGAAAAGTTTTAGCTGGGTAAGTTCCATTAGCTTCTTTTGTCAAGAAGGGAATATACCTATTCATTTTCATGTACAGTTTATATATTGAGCTCCATCAACACACGAAAGGTGTTATGTAATGTCTGCAACGATGGGAGTTTATTGTCTTTAACTGAGCTTCCCACATGCACAAAAGTCTTCTAATAATATTGATCTATATTTCTCTTAGTAAGCAAATGTCAGGTATATAAAAATTTATGAAATAAGGTGACTTTTTCTTCCTAATAAAACTCCTGTTGTCCAGGTAGCGGTGATTCTATCACCTGCCACAGGCAGATATGACCTTCTCGCCTTGTCCTCAATGCCTCCCCATAAACTACTTTGGGAAGTATTTGATAAAACAACTTATACTAAGATCTAAGTGACTTCTAAATCTCACTGTACTGCATAAGTTATGTGTAAGAATAGTTTGTAAATTAGAATGTACAATATCATGTATAATTTTAATATTCCAATTTATATGTACATTCACATGCAGGCTGGAGGGAGCTATGTAAAAATGTTGACAATTGTCACCTCTGAGTGATGTTTTGCTTTATACATATTTATTTATTTATCATTTTCTGAGTTTTCTACATTGAACCTATACTGCATAAATAGATGCAGGGAGAAGGAAAGCCCGTTATGCCTGAAAAAACTCGTGCTGATTAAATAATGTTTTTGCATAGCAGCTTAGTAAATGTGATTACACGAAACTTCACTAAAGAGTGTTTCCAAAGTGTCCAGGATGGGATGCAATGGCTAATATTTTGATAGCAATATGTTGTCACTTTTGTACTCCATCAGGGTACTGTGTTGGGAAATTATTAGAAGTACTGCCCTTACTATTATTAACTCACAATTTTAGGTTAGCCAAAGAAAAAAATATTATTTTTTAAAAGAAAAAAAGTAGCTTTGGAATATTTTGGGGGGATGTTTACATACAAATAAAAAAAAAGCTATCATCTCTGCAATAGCCAGTAAAGAGAGGATTGAGCTGCTATGAGTTACTTTTAAACCCACTCAAACATAATATATTGCTTTTACATTTCTAAATGAGTTATGATAAACCACTATATTTAGAAGCAGTTTTTCAAATAGAAAATCTTGTGAATAGGCAAAGTAATTGCAACCTGAAATGTCTGATGAAACAACTCAAATGTCAAAGGACAGTTTTAAGATGCACATAAGGATATCATAAAAATATAATGGATTATTTTATCTTGTAATATTCAATATAGACATTAATTTACCATCTAGATATGGTTTAGTTCAATAGCAGCAAAAGTCTGTCCAGGTTCAAAAATTAGCTAAACTGTTCAGTGTTTTGAGACCCCTATGCCAAGTGAAGCAATTTTCAACAGATGGTTAGTTCTACTCTATTTTATTCTTTTAATTCTACTCTTTTCTTTCTTTTTTTCACTCTAGGTTTTATCCTAAAGGAAGAAAAAAAATCATCAAATATTGATAATAAAGAAAACATTAACCCAGAATAGCGTTTAGATTTTTTTGCATTTTCTCCATTTTTTATTTCATTAAGCTTTCTTCTAAACATCTACTACCCCACTATATGCTTTTGTATTTGAATATGTAAAGCATACACCATTACGTAGTCACATATATGTACTCTGCTTTCTAATGAGTTAATAAATATTCATTTAAACAATTCCTTTGACATTCTATCACTGAATGTTCCCTAATATGCCTTCAGATTTAAAGGTCTGTAGGTTATTTACAAACAGATTAAATGAAGAAAGCAGTTAAAAGACTGTGGAATACGGCAAGTAGGATATGCATTGATAGATTGCATTTAAGTCTATACTTTTGTAACTAAACTAGAAGTTGTTTTGTCACTAGGAAGATGTAAACAATTATATCTAGGGTGTTATGCATGAGTAGAAAATATATGAGTGCATACAGAAATGTATTGGTATTTATGTAAATTAATTTAATCTATATCATTATTACAGTTTTAATTTTTCTTAGGATTGTAAAACTAAAATATAAAGAAAATTGTGCCTTCATCTCAGAAGACTTTGTATTTTATTTTCATGGGTGGGAGCTAAACTTTCAGAAATGGTGTGAAAGAGAATACATTAAGCAATCAATTAAATTTTTAGATTTTAATCAGAAAAAATTAGCGTGGTAGCTCACGCCTGTAATCCCAGCACTTTGGGAGGCCAAGGTGGGAGGATCACCTGAGGTCAGGTATTTGAGACCAGCCTGGCCAACATGGCGAAACCCCATCTCTACTGAAAATACAAAACTTTTAGCCAGGTGTGGTGGCACATGCCTGTAATCCCAGGTACTCAGGAGGCTGAGGCAGGAGAATTACTTGAACCTGGGAGACAGAGGTTGTAGTAAGCCGAGATCATACCACTGCACTCCAGCCTGGGTGACAGAGGGAGACTCCGTCTCAAAAAGAAAAAAAAAAAAAAGGTGATGTTTTTGCACCTGGATAGCAATCCTTCAAATATTCAACATTTGTGACTTTCTAATTTACTACTGTCAGTTTCTTCAATTACTGATACCATTAAATTGTACTATATATATATATCATTGTCATACTGCATTAATCACTCTCAAGTAACTGCTTGAAAACTATTTTATAGTAATTATTATGATGCATGATATTATTTTAACAAACTCTTCCCAAATTATTTTAATGAAACTGCTTTCTTACCATTCCAGTACATTTCTTCTCCATAAAGTTTCAGGTTAACATAAGTTCTCAGGAGCAATAAATAAGCTGAATAAATTTCATGTGAATTCTGTCTCAAATGTTGATCATATCATTAGTGTATAAATAAAAATGAAATATATGCATTTTACAATGAATACCTTTTGCGACTTTCAGTATTTCTTAAGACGTTGTGGCTCCTAAGATTATCAGTAACTCTATATATCACTAGCACTGATGCACATGGTTGTCCCTAACTAATAAATTGAGATTATATAGATAAGTAAGTGATTTACAGAAAGACATATCACTAACTACATTTAAACATAAGTAATATTTTTTAAAATTAAAATGGTAGAATTAACAGTTCTTTACAGAATCATTCTTTTAAAACATTTATGAAAAATGTGTTGAAGTTCTTGTATTGGAAACGTTTTCACAAATATAAAGTGATTGAATGATTTCCATACGTGTTTACTTGACTGTGTAGAGCAGGGTTCTATTGAGTGCATGTAAACTTTTACTCCTAAGACATCCACCAATCTAAGGAAACTATCCAGATCTTCCACACTTGCCAAGTACAGCAGAGCCTGCTATTTGAATCTACAAATCCATTCTCTCATATTCCTTGTAGCAATAATATCTCCAAGTTGTATATGGATAGATGATCATCCAGCAAGAGTATGTCACTCTCGAGTCTCTACTTCCCTCATCAGGACTGACAACAAAGAACTTAAAGATAAGCATCAGTCTGTAGACCACATTTTGAGCAACTTCATTCTGTATTGCCCACTCTCCCACCTTCTGACCATCCTGAGAAATAGACCTTCTTATTCATGGTCTGCAAGTATATTCAAAATTATTGCTTCTTTTTCATGTATTTTCATAAGTTTTTTCATAAGTTGGAAAAGTAAGGCTCAGATTAGTTTAACTATCATTTCTGTATGATTTCTGTTTGATAATCATGAAAAAAGTTCTAGTCTGATTATGCTAACAAGTAGGATACATTTGCAGATTCAGTATACTTGAACATAAATGAACTTAGTGTATACACTTCAAACATTATTAGTTATGTGACTTACAATACTTCCTGCATTTAGGCAAGAAGAAGGAAAACATTCTTTGGTGATAAATTCAAAAATACCTGTGTAATTCTATTTACCATTTTGATTCCAAATAAATATGTGTAACTATAAATACACTATAAGTAAACATTTTTTTTTTTTTTTGAGACGGAGTCTCACTCTGTAGTCAGGCTGGAGTGCAGTGGCACGATCTTGGCTCACTGCAACCTCCACCTGCCAGGTTTAAGCTATTCTCCTGCCTCAGCCTCCCAAGTAGCTGGGACTACAGGTGCCCGCCACCACGCCCAGCTCATTTTTGTATTTTTAGTTGAGATGGGGTTTCACCATGTTGGCCAGGATGGTGTCGTTCTCTTAACCTCGTGATCTGCCTGCCTCAGACTCCCAAAGTGCTGAGATTACAGGCGTGAGCCATCGCACCTGGCCGTAAGTACACATTTTTACCTGCAAATTTAAAGCATCGTTCAAAAAGTAAAAATGAATATTTTATCTCTTTAAGATGCAAACCCAAACATTTATATCGGATTACATAATATTTTGCATATTTTTGATGGAGATTACTTAATTCAATCAATAATCAAGGTCACACTTGGCATATTAATTGGGTAATTTCAATTGTAGCATGCTGAATCCAATCAAGTTTGAATATTATATAGTGGTTTTTGGCAATAAAAAAGTGAAATTGAATGGAAAACTCCGAAAGAAACTTCTAAGAGGAAGAGCATTTGATAAAGTAAATGACTATAATTCTGAGATTTAAAATGCTGTTTCTTCTTAGAGTAAATCTATCCATAAAACACCACACTTACATAAGCATATGTGTTTTTTTGCTTTGCTTATTTTTTTAGAGGCATTATAGCACTGTCAACAAAGCTGAAGTGCATTGACACAATCATAGCTCACTGCAGCCTTGAACTTCTGAGCTCAAGAGGTCCTCCTACCTCAGCCTCCCCAGCAGCTGGGACTACAGGTGCATGCCACTGTGCATGACTAAATTTTTTATTATTTTTTTTGTAAAGACAGGGTCTTGCTGTGTTGCTGAGTTAATCTTGAAATCCTGGATTTAAGTGATCCTCCAGCACCAGCCACCCATAGCTATTACAGCATAAATTTGTTTTTTAGAAACAAATTTATTTCCAATTTAAATTTTTTAATGATTTTTTTCTTCAAAGAATAAGATATTTAAGTTAAATATAATTATCATGTATCATTGTTTGACGCTGGAGAGGTACTTCGTTGTTAAACTAAGATTATCCATGAAGATTTTGCTTCTATATCTGATATATAAGGTTTTAGAATGTATACAGATTAATGCTTCAGAAGACATAAAACATGAACTCCTTCATGAATAAAATGACACTGTATTGCTTAAGCAGACATTATCAAAAAGTTCAACCTCTGAAGTATAAATGCATTAACTTGCTGCTAACATTTTGTCTTCTGCTTAACCTGAACTTTCTCTAAGAAAATTCAGTGAAGTCAAAGTATGTTTTAGCACCAGTCATCTTTTTTTCCTTGTAATGAACAATTCACCAAATACTCAACAAACTAACAAATAAACTAATATAGAAAATGGTTAACTTGTGCTTTATTGCACAAATGCAACATAGACATAAATCAAAAATCCTATCTTTCTAAAGTAAGATCTGGGCATTATGTTCAGTAAAATTCTCTTACTAAATCTAGGACCTGATTTTAGACCTCTAATTTAATGTGTATTACATGCAAGACGCATGTTCTTCTGAAGTTTGTATAGCCCGTATCCCTCGACATACTTGTTTAAGCTCTGAATTAATGTTTCTCATTAATGGACATAGTTTTAATTATTGTAATTAGTGATGATTACCAGACTGTTTTGAAAAATTACAATGAAATTTAAATCATCAAATTTTATTTCTTAATTTCTGGAGCCTCCTAATTGCAGAATGCAGGAAACCAATTTCCTTGAGAGGTAGGAAAATAACAGGGACGCAAAAGGGATTTGTCAAGAGTTGCTATGTCATTCATTAGAAAGTGAGATTACAATTTAGATTGATGGTAGGAACAATAACCATAGCCACAGCCAGACACATTTTTCCTGGGGAATTACCTGAAATCATCAAAGATATTTATCCTCAGGGGAAAGACACCTAGTTGTGTCTTTAAATTGTTAGCATCGGCCAGGCACGGTGGCTCACGCCTGCAATCCCAACACCTTGGGAGGCTGAGGCAGGCAGATCACGAGGTCAGGAGATCAAGACCATCCTGGCTAACACGGTGAAACCCCAACTCTACTAAAAATACAAAAAAAAATTAGCCGGGCGTGGTGGCGGGCGCCTGCAGTCCCAGTTACTCGGGAGGCTGAGGCAGGAGAATGGCGTGAACCCGGGAGGCGGAGCTTGCAGTGAGCCGAGATGGCACCACTGCACTCCAGCCTGGGCGACAGAGCGAGACTCCGTCTCAAAACACACACACACACACACACACACACACACACAATTGTTAGCATCTCTTTTAGAGAACTTTCTTTTTCATCTCTGAACTTCTGGCAGACAGTAGTTGGTTATAAATCTCTTGAGAAAAAAATTTTATCTAGAAGGGGAAGATGTCACTTACTGAGAAAGAAAATATTTGAATCCTGGAGAGGTCTCAGAGTGCCCTTAGGTACTAAGGGCAAATCAAATGTAAAAACGTTTGGTGAATGAGCACATAGCTTTCTGGAAATGTCTTTGAAATAGGCTGGAATAGATACTGAACTTTTACTTGTGAAAACTTCATTCAGGAAACCGGAGCTGAATAAAGGTTTATCTGATTTTGCATGATAAAATGTTGCTACGGAAGACTACATGCAAATCAGCCAAATAAGCCTGTTTGATCTGAGTCACCACTGATTTTTACATGATTTTAACATGGAGGGTTAAGTCTTGGGGCTTCCAGTTTTTAAACCCCACTTTCTCCGTACCAGCTTTACTTTTAAATTTTCAAATATTAGAACTCAAAATACATGATTTTGTTGAAAATATTGTTTTGCTTAGAAAAAAAAAGAAAACCATTGATCTACTATATCCTCTTCCTTTGATAAATAAGGAAAATGGGGCACAGAAATGCGAAGTGACTTTCTCAAAGACGCTTCCAACCAGCTATCGGCAGAATCGCAATATTCTGTTCCTTGGAAATCTTCCCTCCCTGCACTTCAGAGGTGCTTCATCAGGTTATGGACACCAAAATTGAAAAAGAGCTCATGAGACTGTGAAGACAACTTGTTTCTAGATTTATGACAAAGATTAGAAAATCAAGCCTTGAAAGCGAAGTGCTTTTCCTGTGTTCACACTACTAGTTAATGGTGGAGAGGGTGACAAAGACCATAGCACAAGGCTTCCATAATGGAGCTCCCCAGTACCTTTCATGTCTGACTCTTCAGTTGTCAGTAACTCCTGACTCTTTAACCTCCAGTTTCTTTGGTATCTGAATAAGATGTGAAGCTCTGGAAATATAATTTTTTTTAATTATTTTATTTTATTTTTATTATTATTACTATTATTATTATTATACTTTAGGCTCTATGGTACATGTGCGCAACGTGCAGGTAAGTTACATATGTATACATGTGCCATGCTGGTGCGCTGCACCCACCAACTCGTCATCTAGCATTAGGTATATCTCCCAACGCTATCCCTCCCCCTTCCCCCCACCCCACAACAGTCCCTGAAGTGTGATGTTCCCCTTCCTGTGTCCATGTGTTTTCATTGTTCAGTTCCCACCTATGAGTGAGAATATGCGGTGTTTGGTTTTTTGTTCTTGCGATAGTTTACTGAGAATGATGATTTCCAATTTCATCCATGTCCCTACAAAGGACACGAACTCATCATTTTTTATGGCTGCATAGTATTCCATGGTGTTGGAAATATAATTTTTTAAATCTTTCTTGAAAGAAAGGCATGTCTCTTTGAAGAGAGAACACTGGGAGGAGTCTTTTCTTCACTGCCCTTTACACGCAAGAAGATTCAGATGCAAAATGTTTATTTAGATGCTAGACCTGTATCATCGTGATGTATGTGATCTCTAGAGGATCCTTTATGTGTTAAACAAGGCAAAACAATACTAGCTCTTTGGAAAAGTCAACTTTTAGAATAAAAATGATATTTTTTCACTGCATAACTGCACAATTTTACTTGACTTGTTTTAGGGCTTCATTTCTATTTTTTAAACACGTATTATTCCAACCTCATCCTCTTTTACTCATTCTCCTTCCCTGAGCTCTAACTGGATGTTAGAGTTTGTCCCTATCTCCATATGTCTTGTCCAACCTGTTATTTTTCATTTTGTCTTTTTGTGGATATATATATATATAAATATTTATATATAAAAATTTATAAATTTATATAAATATATATTTAATATAAATGTTAAATATATATTTAATATAAACGTTAAATATGTATATATTTAATTTCTAACTCTGTAATTAATAACTTTTCCCTTCAGCTTTTCTCTCAGTTTTTTCCTAATTTGTTTGTAAGACAATCACTAAGAAAGAAATTGCAGTTAAACACGTAGCCCCATATGACTGTTCCTACTTTAAATGTTGATTACTAACTTTAGGTAGTGTTTTAATGATGCAACCATACTATATTTAGTCTATTAAATTTTCTTTTCCTTTCTCAGATGACTATTATATTGTTCATTATCTTTCCCTAAATTTCTAACATGTGCTATTTTTTCCATATTCTTACAATGTCCTTGAGTAAGTTGGTAGAAGGCCAAAATCAAAACACAAAACGATGGACCTTAACACACCATTGCTCCTCAAAGCTCTGATGTCTCTCTTACAACCACTACTGTCACTAACGCATATTTCTGGATCTTGCTCTCATCACTGTGGTACCAAATGTACAAGAAAAGAAATATTTTTCTATCAATAAAATGTTTAGTTAGCAATATTCCACAGCTATATCACAAAGACCCTGATTGTCAATATTGTTAATTGGTTCAGTTCCTGCAGCCCTTTTACAATAACACACATATATAGTAATAGAGTTTCTGAGTCAGGAAAAAGTCAGTGTGTCTGGAATCGTCCACACTCTTGTTGCCTTATATATTTTAGGTAATCAATACAAAGTCCTCCTCTCTTTAGGATGAGTTAATTCACTCGGGCTACAATTATTGTTCTTAAATTTGAACTTAACCTGTGCCACCTGGTTTAGCAAATATATTTTAATAACTTTAATCCTTGAAGGAGTTTGTAAAATGCATTTCAGCTATTTTTCCTTTTTCATTTCCTAAGATATTTGATATTAAGGATGACTTGAATTTTATAAGCACACACATATTAGCTTAGGTGAAGTCTGAGTTTTTAGTGTATCCATCACTTAAATAGTTAACATTGTACCCCGAAGTCCACCTATTCTTAAAAAGCCCAGGAAATGCTACCTCTTATGTTTTCTCCTATTTTTAATGGCTTTATTATTTTACATTTAACTTGTAAATCTATTATTTATCTGCACATTTCCACAGCCATATATCTGTATATTTGTGTGTGCGTAGAGGGTGTCTGTGTACACAGTCTTTCTCTTGTGCCATTCTTGGAATACGGCATAAAAATTGGAGAAAAGTGAAGGACAAAAGACAAAAAGGCTAATGTCACACAAGTCTGAAGTCTGTTACTTAAAAAAAAAATGTTTTGGAAAACTGAATAAGATCTGTTTACTACTTATGGGCCAGACCTACATCCTATGATTGCCACTTACTACAATGGTGTTTGTAACCAATTCATATCCACTATTAGCAAAGAAATTCATCAGATCAATAATTACTAAACTACTGGTTCAAGATGACAGAAGAAGCTCACATTTTATCTTCTTCTACTTAATTGCATCTCACAATAACAAATTAAAGATAAATAGAAATATAAATATGAAGTATATAAAATATAGTTGTAATGAAAAAATGCAAAGCATGAATAAATTTGACTCTTATAAATGACATTCTATTTCTTCAATTCATTATGTTTTTTATAAATTATGCACTTATTTCTGAATTAAATATAAGAGCTCTGAATAAGCCAGAAAAGCTTTGAAAGTGCTGGAATGTTACCATTGGAGTAAGGACTGATCAGTTCTGGTATTCACAACAATGACAACATAAAACTTTCCATGGTGTGCTCCAAAACAATATATTAATAATAATTAATTTATTAACATATCCAAAAGAGAAGAGCTAACTATGTAGCTAAATAAACTCAATCCATCATCTATTTAGAGAGGAAACCTTTAAAGGATCTTATAAATTATAAGAAAATACTAATATATAATATACATTTTTAAGAAGGCTAATAGACCAAATAAATATATTCTCATGTTAGAACAATTGATTATGTGATTCTGGACATAAAAAACTTAAAAGCAAATTATTTTAAAGAAAAATGCTGGGTACAGAAAAGCTAAAGCTTAAATAAACATATTAATTTAGAAACACTTTTAAAGGTGTAGAAAAGATTTACCCTATAAAGAAATTAACCAGGTGCCCAGAAGATTGGTTTTTAATTTACCTTTTGGGAAGGCAAAAGGATCATTTGCAAACCAATGCCAATTTATTAAAAATCTAGATTATATGCCAGCTTATCCAAGATAAATTATTTTTCCCTTGTTCATCTTATCTAAGATGAAACATTTGTCCCCTGTTTATCTTATCTAAGATGAATTATTTGTCCCTTGTTAGAGTATAGAAATCTTAGGAAGGCACCAAAATGAAAATAGTTGTAACTCTAAAGATTATTAAAACAAGTATAAAATAAGTAGGAAATGAACTAATCATGATGTTGAAATGTAGAGTGGGTTAAGATATAAGTATGCTAATAAACAGCATATAAGCTTTATAATTATGTACATTTTATCTTCACTGTGATGTATTTGAAGTAGCCAGAAGAATCATTCTTCCAAATGTTACATTATAATGAATCTTGAATTAAACAAAATAAAGCTTTGTGGTTGTTTTTTTCTTATGCATAAAAATGGTCGGGGCATGAAATTAATGAGTACATTTGTCCAGTAATAACATAGAATGGATGCCTTGGAAATATTCCTGCTAGAAAGCATCAAAGAGTGTTTGATAAAATTTTATTTTAGAAAACCATTAGTAAATAAAGTAGTTAGTACATAAATATGAAAGAAAGTTCTTGCAGGTGTATTGTGGTAACAAAGATGTTCCATCATTGTGATTGATCTATAAAGCCAGTGCTTATCATTTGAACATCTATCACTGGTGGACTAGACAGATTTAACATGCTGCATAGAGAACAGGGGAGGCCCAGCGTGGGGACTTCATAAAGTAGCCGATATTATAATAAATTAATTATTACCCAGGGAAACCCTAAAGAAAACTCTTATTTAGAAACCAAGGAAAAAAGCCTGTGCACATTGTAGATTCATACATTTGTTGCTTTGTGTTTTAAACTTGACTATAGATTGAGGAGAAAATAAGAAAAATAATTATTATCTGTATGCCAGTAATCAGGTCAGTTATATGATAGAAAAACCTGACGACAAATACATAGCCTCAGTCTCAGATTTGTAGTTACTGCAAACATCTCTTGAAGAAGCATAAAACAAAATTAACTCTAGCAGGACAAATTTTATAATCAGGGTTCAAAAAATTCCCACAAATGAAATTCCAAATATCATGAACTCTACATTTCAGAGTTAGAAAAATTCTGAGCAAATAACCTAATAATTGTGAGAATCATTTGAAACTACATGGTCAAATCTCTGGTAATTGTAGATACTGCATTATCAAATGCAGAATATAAAATATTTAAATTAACTTATTAAAAAAATAAGATATCAAAGCATGAAGAAAGTACAAAAAAAGTTACAAAATGAATACTTATATTTATATTTAGGAAGCCCAGCTAATCTTCAATAAGATAATTATATCAATAGAGTGTCAAAACTGCAAAACACAAAAGATAAGGACAATATCTTAAAAGGAGTCAATGATAAAATACAGATTACCTTCTTGAAAATTACATGCTTACAGCAGATTATCTAGATGCAGTAATGAATAAATATTCCAAGTAATTTTTTTAGCAAAACCTTTATCTAAAATCATATAGTTGGGGGTGTGGCCAAGATGGCCGACTAGAAGCAACAGCAATGGGAGGCTCCCATCCAAAAGAACAATAATAGCATGTGAATCCTGCACTGGCAACCGAGATATCCAGGTTCTCTCATCAGAACTGACTAGGTGGCTGGCATGAACCATGGAGTGGAAAGAAGAGCAATGTGGTGTGGCAGCCCACCTGAGAGCCAAATGGGGCAGGGGAGTCCCTATCCCCTAGCCAAGGGAGTCTGTGAGTCAGCATGTTACCCATCCAGGGAAACTGCCTTTTCCATGGAACTGTGCAACCCACGGATGGGATGTTGCCACTCGTGAGCCCATGCCACCAAGTCTAGGGTCTCAACCCCAAAGCCATGCAGATTCTTAACAGACGCTCAGCTAGAATCTGCTTAAGCCTGGGGGCAGGGGCTCCTGGGGGGAGAGGTGACCAGCACCATAGCTGCAGCTGGCTGCTGTCTAAGCTGCTTGAGCTACCTGGGGGAGGGGGCAGCAGCCAGCACTGGGACTGATAGCTGCCTAACACACTAAGCTCCCTGGTCATGGGAAGGGAGGCCAGCCATCTCTACAGCTCCAGGCCATGCTTTTTCCCTGCTGGAGCCAGGGAGGCTAGACGGCTTAATCCAAGAAGTGTCCCCCATACACCAACACACTGGCTGTGACAGATTGTAGCCAGAGTGCCTCTTCAGGGCTGACCCTGACCCTCCTCACTGGGCAGGGCCTCCCTGCAGGAGCTCCAACAACTCCAGACAAGTGCTCAGTCACAGAACTCTGATCTCCCTGGGTCTGAGCCCCTAGGGGGAGGGGTGGCTGCAGTCTCTGTGGACCAGCAGACTTAGCCTTTCCTCCTAGTAGTCCTGAGGAATCTAAGCATCCCAAATGAGTGGGTTTTCCCCCAGCAAAGCACCCCCACTCTACCAAGTGACAGTCAAAGTGCTTCATTAAATGCATTCTATATCCCGTGCCACCCAACAGTGTGAGACCCTCCAACAGGGGTTGTCAGACATCCCATTCAGGAGCAATCCAACTGGCATCAGGATGGTGCCCTTCAAGGTCAGAGATCACAGAGGAAGGAGCAGGCACCCATCTTTGCTGTTTTCCAGCTTCCTTGAGTGACATCTCCAGGCACGGGATCAAACCAGATGAACAGGGCCTGAAGTGAACCCCCAGAAAACCACAGCAGACCTACAGAAGAGGGACCTGACCATTGAAAGAAAAACCAACAAACAGAAAGTAACAACAACAGCATCAACAACAAAAAACCTCCCCATGAAAACCCCATTCAAGGGTCAGCAGCCTCAAAGATTGAGTTTAGACAAACTTATGAAGATGAGAAAGAATCAATAAAAACACGCTGAAAACACAGAAGGCCAGAGTACATCTTCAACTCCAAATGATCCCAGTGCCTCTCCAGCAAGTGTGCAGAAATGGACAGAGGATAAGATGGACAAATTGAGAGAAGTAGGCTTCAGAAGATGGGTAATAACAAACCCCACTGAGTTAAAGGAACATGTTCTAACAATGCAAACAAGCTAAAAACCTAGATAAAAGGTGATAGGAGCTGCTAACTAGAATAACCAGTTTAGAGAGGAACATAAATGACCTGATGGAGCTGAAAAAACATAGCATGAGAACTTCGTGACGCATACACAAATATCAATAGTCAAATCAACCAAGCAGAGGAAAGGATATCAGATTTGGAAGACCATCTTGCTGAAATAAAGCATGCAAGACAAGATTAGAGAAAAAAGAATAAAAAGGATAAACAAAGCCTCTGAGAAATATGGGACTATGTAAGGAGACTGAAACTACAATTGACTGGAGTACCTGAAGGAGACGGGGAGAATGGAAACAAGCTAGAAAACACCTTCAGGATATTATCCAGGAGAACTTCCCCAAACTAGCAAGACAGACCAACATTCAAATTCAGGAAATACAGAGAACACGAGTAAGATACTCCATGAGAATATCAACACCAAGACACATAATCAATAATCATCAGATTCTCTAAGGTTGAAATGAAGAAAAAAATGTTAAGGGCAGTCACAGAGAAAGGCAAGGTGACCTACAAAGGGAAGCCCATCAGACTAACAGCAGATCTCTCAGCAGGAACCCTGCAAGCCAGAAGACAGTGGGAGCCAATATTCAACATTCTTTAAAAAAAAAAACCCACGAATTTTCAACCCAGATTTTTATATTTAGCCAAACTAAGCTTCAAAAGCCAAGGAGAAATACAATCCTTTCCAGACAAGTAAGTGCTGAGGGATTTTGTCACCACAAGGCCTGCTTTGTGAGAGCTCTTGAAGAAAGCACTAAATATGAAAAGGAAAAACAGGTACTAGCCACTGCAAAAACACAGCAAAATAAAAAGACCAATGACACTATGAAGAAACTGCATCAACTGGTGGGCAAAAAAACCCGATAGTATCATGATGATAGAATCACATTTACACATAACAGTACTAACTTCAAAGATAAATGAGCTAAATTCCCCAATTAAAAGAAACAGACTGGCAAATTTGAAAAAGAGTCAAGATCCAGCAGTGTGCTGTATTCAGGAGAACCATCATACATGCAAAGACACACATAGGCTCAAAATAAAGGTATGGAGGAAAATTTATCAAGCAAATGTAAAGCAAAAAAAGCAGGGGTTGCAATCCTAGTATCTGACAAAACAGCCTTTAAACCAACAAAGATCAAAAAAGACAAAGAAGGGCATTATATAATGGTAAAGGAATCAGTTCAACAAGAAGAGCTAACAATACTAAATATATGGACCCAATACAGGAGCACCCAAATTTATAAAACAAGTACTTAGAGACTTACAAAGGGACATAGACCCCACATGATAATAGTGAGAGACTTTAACACCCCATTGTCAATATTAGGAAGATGAAGAAGACAGAAAATTTATGAGGATATTCAGGACTTGAACTCAGCTCTGCATCAAGTGGACCTAATAGACTTCTACAGAACTCTCCAGCCCAAATCACCAGAATATGCATTCTTCCCAGTGCCACATGTCACTTATTCCAAAATTGACCACATAATTTAAAGTAAAACACTCCTCAGCAAAAGCAAAAGAACTGAAATCACAACAAACAGTCTTTCAGACCACAGTGCAATCAAATTATAACTCAGTAATAAGAAACTCACTCAAAACCACACAATTACATGGAAATTGAACAACTTGCTCCTGAATGACTCCTGGATAAATAATGAAATTAAGGCAGATATCAAGAAGTTCTTTGAAACCAAGGAGAAAAAAGAGACAATGTACCAGAATCTCTGGGAGATGCAAAAGCAGTGTTAAGAGGGAAACGTATAGCACTAAATGTCCACATCAGAAATCTAGAAAGATCTCAAATTGACACCCTAACATCACAATTAAAAGAGCTAGAAGGACAAGATCTAACTAATCCAATACTTAGCAGAAGGCAAGAAATAACTAAGATCAGAGCAAAACTGAAGGAGATAGAGACACAAAAAATCCTCCAAAAAAATCAACGAATCCAGGAGCTGTTTTATTGAAAAAAAAATTAACAAAATAGGTAGACCACTAGCTAGACTAGACTAGCAAATCAATAAACGTAATCCATCATATAAAGAGAATCAAAGAAAAAAAAACACGTTTATCTCAATGCATGCAGAAAAGACCTCTGATGAAATTCAACATTTCTTCATGTTAAAAACTCTCAATAAACTACATATGGATGGAACATATCTCAAAATAATAAGAGCTATTTATGACAAACACACAGCCAATATCATATTGAACGGGAAAAAGCTGAAAGCATTCCCTTTGAAAACTGGTACAAGACAAGGATGCCCGCTCTCACTACTCCCATTCAACATAGCATTGGAAGTTCTGGCCAGGGCAATCAGTCAAGAGAAAAAAAAAAATGAAGGGTATTCAGATAGGAAGAGAGGAAGACAAATTGCCTCTCTTTGCAGACCACATAATTGTATATTTATAAAACCCCATCATCCTAACCCAAAAACTCCTTAAGCTGATAAGTAACTTCAGCAAAGACTCAGGATATAAAATCAATGTGCAAAAGCATAAGCATTCCTATGCACCAACAATAGACAAGCAGAAAACCAAATCATTAATGAACTCCCATTTACAATTGCTAAAAAGAAAATAAAATACCTAGGAATACAGCTAACAAGAGAAGTGAAGGACCTGTTCAAGGAGAACTACAAACCACTAATCAAGGAAATAAGAGAGGACACAAACAAATGGAAAAACATTTCATCCTTAAGGATAGGAAGAATCAATATTGAGAAAATGGCCATACTGCCCAGATTAGTTTATACATTTAGTTCTATTCCCACCAAACTACCACTGACATTCTTCACAAAATTAGAAATAAAAAAAACTACTCAAAATTTCATATGCAGCCAAAGAAGAGACTGTATAGCTAAGACAATCCTAAGCAAAAAGAGCAAAGCTGGAGGCATCACAGTACGTGACTTCAAACTGTATCACAGGGCTTTAGTAATCAAAATGGCATGGTACTGATACCAAAACAGACATATAGCTTAATGGGACAGAACAGAGAACTCAGAAATAACCTCACACATCAACATGCATCTGATGTTTGACGAACAAGCAGTGTTTGAAAAGCAAGAAATGGGGAAACTATCTCCTATTCAATAAATGGTGCTGGGAAAACTGGCTAGCCATATGCAGAAAACTGAAACTGGACCCCTTCCTTACACCTTATTTGAAAACTAACTCAAGATGTATTAAAGACTTAAATGTAAAACCCAAAACCATCAAAATCTTAGAAGAAAACCTAGGCAATACCATTCAGGACATATGCATGGGCAAAGACTTCATGATGAAAACACCAAAAACAATTTCAAAAAAAAGCCAAAATTGACAAATGGGATCTAATTTCACTAAAGAGCTTCTGCATGGCAAAATAAACTATTATCAATGTGAATAGGCAAGCTATAGAATGGGAGAAAATTTTTGCAAATGTACCCATCTGACAAAGTCGAATACCCAAAATGTAGGAACTGAAACAAATTTACAAGAAAAAAAACCAAAAAGTGGGCAAAGGACATGAAAGACACTACTCAAAATAAGACATTTATGCAGCCAGCAAACATATGAAACAGAGCACAATATCACTGATCATTAGAAAAATGCAAATCAAAACCACAATTAGATACCATCTCATGCCAGTCAGAATGGTGATTATTGAAAAGACGAGAAATAATAGATGCTGGTATGGCTGTGGAGAAATAGGAACCCTTTTACACTGTTAGTGGGAATGTAAATTAGTCAACTATGGTGGAAGATAGTGTGGCAGTTCCTCAAGCATCTAGAACCAGAAATAACATTTGACCCAGCAATCCCATTACTGGGTGTATACCCAAAGGAATATAAATCATTCTACAGTAAAGACACATGCACACGTATGTTTATTGTACCTCTATTTACAATAGCAAAGACAGGGAACCAACTCAGATGTCCGTCAATGATAGACTGGATAAAGGAAATGTAGTAAATGCACACCATGGAATACTATGCAGCCATAAAAATGAATGAGATCATGTCCTTTGCAGTGATATTGATGAAGCTGGAAGCCATCATGCTCAGCAAACTAACACAGGAATAGAAAACCAAACACTGCATGTTCTCACTTATAAGTGGCAGTAGAACAATGAGAACACATGGACACAGGGAGGGGAACAACACACACTGGGGCCTGTGGGGGGTTGAGAGCAAGGTGAGGGACCCTAGAGGATGGGTCAATAGGTGCAGCAAACCACCATGGCACACGTATACCTATGTAACAAATTTGCACATTCTGCACATGTATCTCAAAACTTAAGTAAAATAAAATAATAAAATAAAAATTGAATCATAGAGTCAATAAAAATATTTTGAATAACAATATTAAAATGTAATTTCAGCTGACAGGGTTAATGTTAACAGACCCTCACCAGAGGAATTCTAAAGGGTCAGTCATGAAAAAATGAAGGCAAAACAAAACAAGATTTGTTGATTTGACTTGCTCTAACCAGGAGTCATAAGCAAATAAAATTAGACATATGGAGATAAAGACATATTATCTAAATGTACATTGACTTTACAAAATAATAATTTTCTAATTTGAGGCATTAAATAAATAGAATAGAAATAAAATAGCAGGCAAAAACAGCACATATTTTGGTGAAGGTTATAATTATTAATGGAGACAAAGATTTCTTTTTATACTTATTGATATGGTTTGGCTGTGTCCCCACCCAAATCTCATCTTGAATTGTCACTCTCACAATTCCCATGTGTTGTTGGAGGAACCCATGGGAGGGGATTGAATTATGGAGGTGAGTCTTTCTAGTGCCATTCTTGTGATAGTGAATGAGTCTCATGAGATTTGATGGTTTTTAAAATGGGAGTTTCTCTGCACAAGCTCTCTTTTTGCCTGCCGCCATACACGTAAGATGTGACTTGCTCCTCCTTGCCATCTGTCATGATTATGAAGCCTGTCCAGCCACGTGGAACTGTGAGTCCAATTAAACCTCTTTCTTCTGTAAATTGCCCAGTCTTAGGTATGTCTTTATAAGCAACATGAAAATAGACTAATACAGTAAATTGGTACCAGTAGAATGGGGTGCTACTGAAAAGATACCCAAAAATGTGGAAGCCAGTTTGGAACTGGGTAACAGACAGGGGCTGAAACAGTTTGGAGGGCTTAGAAGAAGACAGGAAAATGTGGGAAAGTTTGGAATTTCCTAGAGACTTGTTGAATTGCTTTGCTTCCTAGACACTTGTTTGAAAATGCTGATAGTGATAAAGACAACAAAATCCAGGCTGATGAGGTCCCAGATAGAGATGAGGAACTTGTTGGGAACTGCAGCGAAGGTGACTTTTGTTATGTTTTGGCAAAGAGACTGGCAGCATTTTGCCCCTGCCCTACAGATTTGTGGAACTTTGAACTTGAGAGTGATGATTTAGGGTATCTGGAGGAAGAAATTTCTAAGCAGCAAAGCATTTGAGAGTTGACTTGAGTGCTGTTAAAGGTATTCGGTTTTTTTTTTGTTGTTGTTTTTTTTTTGAGATGGAACCTTGCTCTGTTGCCCAGGCTGGAGTGCAGTGGTGCAATCTTGGCTCACTACAACCTCTGCCTCCCGGGTTCAAGCAGTTCTCCTGCCTCAGCCTCCTGAGTAGTTGGGGGTACAGGTGTGTGCCACCACACCCAGCTAATTTTTTGTATTTTTGGTAGAGATGGGGGTTTCACAGTTTTAGCCAGGATTGTCTCCATCTCCTGACCTCGTGATCTGCCCACTTCAGCCAAGGCAATTAGTTTTATAAGGGAAGCAGAGAATAAACGTTCAGAAATTTTGCAGCCTGATAATATGATAGAAAAGAAAATCTTATTTTCTGAGGAGAAATACAAGCCAGCAGCAAAAAAATTGCATAAGTAACAAGAAGCCAAATGTTAATCTCCAAGACAATGGGGAAAATATCTCCAGGATATTTCAGACGTCTTCACAAGGTGGCCCCTCCCATCACAGGCCTGGAGGCCTAGGAGGTCTAGGACTCGGCCCAGGGTAATTAGCATATCCATCTTCTCAAACAATAATCATTTCTTTGTGTGGAGAACGTTCAATGCGCTCCTTTTAACTCTTTGAAACTATTTAATATATTATTGTTAACTGTAGTCATCCTACAGTGCTATAGAACACTAGAACTTATTCTTCCTATCTAGCTGTAATTGTTATTAATTTTTAAGGGGTCTTGGTATATTTTGCATATTAGTTTTTATCAGATGAGTGTTTTGTAAAGACTGTATCATGATCTGTGGTTTGTCTTTTTATTCTCTTAGCATTGTTTTTTTACAAGAGAGAAGTTTTTTAAAACATTTCTTAAATATTGTATACTTCACCAACTTTCAGGATCATTATTAGTCATTGCGCATTTTATGTGTGTAGTTCAAATGATAATATGTGTTACAGAAAATAGATTTTTAACAGTAAGTTTTTACAAATTTTGACTTCAAGTTACATATTTGAAGTTGAATATTCAGATATTAAGAATCTCAATGAAACCCTTGCTTTTACTGTGAACATTGTTTTACTTTAAACCTCATAATAACTCCTGTCAAAAATAAAATGAGGTCAAATTAGAAAATTTTTAAAGTTTATTGTGCATAAAAAGAACAGTTTGCTAACCAGGAAACCATAAAGTGAAAATGGTAAGAAGCACCACTTATGCAATAATAACATAATATATCAAGCAAAAAACAGGAAGTATTATGCCCTGTTTTGCAAAGTAGTAGTATGCTGTTCAGAAAGCATTGCAGATGGTGTCATTAATCATGTAGGAAACAATATAAAATCAAATTCTGGTGTGTTGGCAAAGGTTTAACAACCAATTCTACAAAAACAAAAACCAAACAGAAACAAAAGACTGCTTTGTAGAGCTTAATGATTTTTGTAGCGTGAGTACTTTCACCTTGGACTATTTCGGTCTGCTATATTTCAAGAAATATGAAGGATATGAGATTTTACCCTACTTGCAGTCAAATATGTTAGCAGGTCATAGTTTCATGGTTGCTGGCAGAAGATATGAGACTCTGAGTCAGAGACAAAAGGCAGCTTATTATTCATAGTAACAGCAGTTGGCAGAGTATCAGAATTTGTGCCATTTCTCTAACCCCAAATCCCATAGGGTGAGATAAAGATCTAAGTAACACCTGCATGTGTGTTATGAAAGAAGAACCCTGAGTTTAGGGTACCTGAATTTTTCATAATAAGTAACTGGCAAAACAAAATTTTCCGAAAGGGAGACATTATCTCTACTATTCCGGAGAATAAACAAGTCTGTCTTTTACTCAAATTTGTTTATTGTCTTTTTTTCAAATTTGTTTACTATACAAACATCCTTAAAAAAATTTGTCATAGCAAAGGTCATCAGTACTACTCTTCACAAAATACAGAAACTCAAGAAACTAACAAATAGTTGTTTTCCAATACCAATGTGATATCACTGAACACAGAATTGGAAAAATAAATGAACAGTTGCCTGTTGTGAGTCAGAATAAGATGCTCCAGCATGTCACTACATTGGAATATTAAAATGCCATTTTTTATAGTTAGGTGAATAAGATAGATAGTGTAACAATTACAAGATATACATTATAATCATATTTATTTTTAATTAAAAACTTTATGTTAACCTTAAAGGAAAAAAAATGGTTATGTAATTCCCATTAGGAAAACATTAATAGAATAAGATACTAAATCAGTACAATATTAATTTATCATCCTGACTGATACCAGAACTCAATAGGAAAATTGTTCAAATTCTTTGCAAATTCTGCATCACATATAAAGTGCTAAAGCATATTATATGATTTTAATATCATGGCTCTGTCCAAATAAAATATTTTGACATTGCCCAAATTCTAACATAAATGATTTTAAAGACCAAATATTAAACAAACACACTTGATTTGTTACTATTTATTTTCATGAGTTGTGCATGACTGTCTAGATAAATGTACTTTGGGAACATTGTATAGAGCTAAAAAATTGAAAAATATTTAGTAAATTATGATTTATTCAATTAGTGAATTCATTCGTGAGTTTCCTTAGTTCTGTGTTTCCTTATGTCATCACATTTGTCACAGTGAGTGGTGATTATCCATGTAACTGTATGTTTTTCCACCTATTTCAAGACCTTTAACCAGAGCTGCACATCAGAATGAATTAGATGATTTGAAGCACAAACATACACATTTGCATACAAATTGCTGGGATTACAGGTGTGAGCCACAGAGCTCAGCCTGAAAGTATTTTAAGAACACAATTGTACATACTAACAAAATGTAGACTATCAGTAGTAAGACAAAAAAAAAAAAAAAGTCAGAGGATGCTCAGCTATTTAAACAGAATTACATCTCTAGATTAAAGCTGATTTGTTCACCCAGGCTACAAAAGAGACCTCAGCTAAGGAGCAATGACTCACTGAAGACTTCTAAATTCAATCCCATGCAGAGACATACCAGAGGTGGGACTGGGATTGAGCATTCAAATGTATGCCCCAGTTGAGAGAGATGAATAAAGCATATTCTGACAACTTATAGGGAATAAGAAAGAATATGGAGCAATATCAGCTCAATGTCATTGCATTTCTTGAAAATAACATATAATTATAAAATCCACCTTTTCTCTGAATTTATTTTTCATTTGGTATAGTCAGAAAAAAATACAAACAAGATGTGGCATAATGGGAATTAATACAGGAGATAATTCTTTAAAAAAGTGTTTAGCAATACTAACTACAACAAATAGCATAACAGATAAAGAGAATGAATCAGTACAATTCTAGAATTGTTTTAGCCAATAACAATGTGAAGCAGGGTAAGATAGAAATAGGTGATTAGAGAATACAAGCTGTAATTCTAAAAGTTTTGCAATCTGCCACAAACTTACATGAATTGCATTTGAATGCTTTTACTGTCCCTGAGTCCACTCTGCTATATTATGTCTTATTTGATCTAACAGTTAATAGTCTCACTAATCCCAAGTATGATATTTGTAGGAAACAGCATCAAATATTTACAAATTCTGCAGTCAACATTTTTATCCTTATGCTTCTTATATGGGAAAATGTACATTTTAGATGTTTTATAGTTTAGGATAACTTATGATACCAGGACTTAATAATTTTTTGTGAACTTTTTCAAAAGCATGGTGGAAATTGAAATGTATGCAGAATGTAGGAATGAAAGTTTACTTCTGTAGACTTTCACCTTCATTGAGATAGGAAAAAATAAGTCATTTCAGGGGTCACAAACTTTTTCTAAAATGTACTTTTTGAAACTCTTTTTTAAAGATTTGATTTTTTCAGACCTCCAAAGCTTCTCTGAAGCTGAAAAAGAAATAGAAATTATCTTTGAAATTAGCATGTGAGCTCACTTTATTTACTCATAATCTTCAAGGGGCTGGAAATTGTATTGAGTACACTTACTGAGAATAATTGGAGACCCAGACTTTATGCAGAACAAACTAGAGTTTTTCTTTTTTTTCTTTTTTTTCTTTTTTTATTTTTATTTTTATTTTTATTTTTATTTTTTTATTTATTTTTTATTTTTTTCTTTTATTATTATTATTATTATTATTATACTTTAGGTTTTATGGTACATGTGCGCAATGTGCAGGTAAGTTACATATGTATACATGTGCCATGCTGGTGCGCTGCACCCACCAACTCATCATCTAGCATTAGGTATATCTCCCAATGCTATCCTTACCCCCTCCCCCCACCCCACAACAGTCCCCGAAGTGTGATGTTCCCCTTCCTGTGTCCATGTGTTCTCATTGTTCAATTCCCACCTATGAGTGAGAATATGCGGTGTTTGGTTTTTTGTTCTTGTGATAGTTTACTGAGAATGATGATTTCCAATTTCATCCATGTCCCTACAAAGGACATGAACTCATCATTTTTTATGGCTGCATAGTATTCCATGGTGTATATATGCCACATTTTCTTAATCCAGTCTATCATTGTTGGACATTTGGGTTGGTTCCAAGTCTTTGCTATTGTGAATAATGCTGCAATAAACATACGTGTGCATGTGTCTTTATAGCAGCATGATTTATAGTCCTTTGGGTATATACCCAGTAATGGCATGGCTGGGTCGAATGGAATTTCTAGTTCTAGATCCCTGAGGAATCGCCACACTGACTTCCACAAGGGTTGAACTAGTTTACAGTCCCACCAACAGTGTAAAAGTGTTCCTATTTCTCCACATCCTCTCCAGCACCTGTTGTTTCCTGACTTTTTAATGATTGCCATTCTAACTGGTGTGAGATGGTATCTCATTGTGGTTTTGATTTGCATTTCTCTGATGGCCAGTGATGGTGAGCATTTTCTCATGTGTTTTTTGGCTGCATAAATGTCTTCTTTTGAGAAGTGTCTGTTCATGTCCTTTGCCCACTTTTTGATGGGGTTGTTTGTTTTTTTCTTGTAAATTTGTTGGAGTTCATTGTAGATTCTGGATATTAGCCCTTTGTCAGATGAGTAGGTTGCGAAAATTTTCTCCCATTTTGTAGGTTGCCTGTTCACTCTGATGGTAGTTTCCTTTGCTGTGCAGAAGCTCTTGAGTTTAATTAGATCCCATTTGTCAATTTTGGCTTTTGTTGCCATTGCTTTTGGTGTTTTAGACATGAAGTCCTTGCCCATGCCTATGTCCTGAATGGTAATGCCTAGGTTTTCTTCTAGGGTTTTTATGGTTTTAGGTCTAACATTTAAGTCTTTAATCCATCTTGAATTGATTTTTGTATAATGTGTAAGGAAGGGATCCAGTTTCAGCTTTCTACATATGGCTAGAGTTTTTCTAACTAGAAACATTTTTTAATATGATTGATAATTTTAAACATCCTAAAAAAGCACATATACTGATAGGTGTGAGGTGATATCTTATTGTGGTTTTGATTTGCATTTCTCTAATGGTTAATGATACTGAGCTTTTCTTCATATGCTTGATGGCTACATGTATGTCTTCTTTCAAATGGTGTCTGTTCATGTTTTTGCATGCTTTTTAATGGTATTGCTACAATTTTTCTTGTAAATATCTTTAAGTTACTTATAGATGCTGGATATTAGACCTTTGTCACATGCATAGTTTGAAAATATTTTCTCCCATTCTATAGCTTGTCTTTTTACTCTGTTGATAATTTCTTTTGCTGTGCAGAAGCTGTTAAATTTAATTAGATCCCATTTGTCAATTTTTGCTTGTTGAAATTGCTTTTGGCATCTTTGTCATGAAATCTTTGCCAGTTCCTGTGTCCAGAGTGGTATTGCCTAGGTTGTCTTCCAGGATTTTTATAGTTTTGGGTTTTACATGCAAGTGTTTATCTTGCATTGATCTTTGTATAAGGTGTAAGGAATAAGTCCAGTTTCAATCCTCTCCATATGGCTAGCTAGTTATCCCAGTACCATGTATTGAATAGGGAGTCCTTTCCCCATTGCTTTATTGTCAGCTTTGCCAAAGATCAGGTAATTGTAGGTGTGTGGCCTTACTTCTGGGCTCTCTATTCTGTCCTATTGATCTATGTGTCTGTTTTGTACCAGCACCATGCTGTTTTGGTTACTGTAGCCTTGTAGTATATTTGAAGTCAGGTAGTGTGATGCCTTCAGCTTTGTTCTTTTTACTTAGAAGTGTCCTGGCTATTTAGGATCTTTTTAGTTCCATATGAATTTTAAAATAGTCCTTTTCTAGTTTTGTGAAAAATGTCATTGGTAGTTTGATAGGAGTAGCATAGACTCTGTGAATTGCTTTGGGAAGTATCATCATTTTAATGATATTGATTTTTACTCTCCATGACCATGAAATGTTTTTTCATTTGTTTGGGTCCTCTCTGATTTCTTTGAGCAGCGGTTTGTAATTCTCATTGTAGATATCTTTCACCTCCCTGGTTAGCTGTATTCTTAGGTATTTCATTTTGTGGTATTTGTGAAAGGGATTTTTTTCCTGATTTGTCTCTTGGCTTGATGGTTGTGGGTGTATAGGAATGCTAGTATATTTCATATATTGATTTTGTATCCTAAAACTTTGCTGAAGTTGTTTGTCAGCTGAAGGAGTTTTGGGGCTGAGACTATGGGATTTTCTAGATATAGAATCATGTTGCCTGCTAATGAGGATAGTTTGACTTCCTCTCTGCCTATTTGGATGCCCTTTATTTCTTTCTCTTGCCTGAATGCTCTGGCCAGAACTCCCAATACTATGTTGAATAGGAGTGGTGAGAGATGGCATCTTTGTCTTTTGCCAGTTTTAAAGGGGAATGCTTACAGTTTTGCCCATTCAGAATGATGTTAGCTATGGGTTTTTCATGGATGGCTCTTATTATTTTGAAGTATGTTCCTTCAATAACTAGGTTATTGAGAGATTTAAACATGAAGGGATGTTGAATTTTATCAAATGACTTTTCTACATCTAATGAGATAATCATGTGGTTTTTGCTTTTAGTTCTGTTTATGTGATGAATCACATTTATTGATTTGTATATGTTGAACCAACCTGGCATCCCAGAGATAAAGCCTGCTTGATTATGTTGGATTAGCTTTTTGATGTGTTGCTTGATTCCATTTGCAAACATTTTGTTGAGGATTTTTGTATCAATGTTCATCATGGATATTGGCCTGAAGTGTTTTTTGTTGTTGTTGTGCCTCTGCTGAGTTTTGGTATTAGGATGATGCTGGCCTCATAGAATGAGTTGAGGATGAGTCCCTTCTCAATTTTTTGGAATAATTTCAGTAGCAATGTTACCAGCTCTTCTTTGTACATCTGGTAGAATTTGTCTGTGTATCCTCTGATCCTGGGCTTTTTTTGGTTGGTAGGCTATTTACTACTGATTCAATTTCAGAGTTTGTTATTACTTTGCTGCAGTGGATCAATTTTCTCTGGTCCAGTCTGGAGGGTATATGTTTCCAGGAATTTCTCCATCTCTTCTAGGTTTTCAGTTTGTATGCATAGAGGTATCCATAATAGTCTCTGACGGTTGTGTATATTTCTGTGGGGTCAGTGGTAACATACCCTTTGTCATTTCTAATTGTGTTCATTTAGACCCTCTGTCTTTCTTTTTCATTAGTCTAGCTAGCAGTCTCTCTATATTATTTATTTAAGAAAAAAATAGCTCTGGCTTTGTTAATCATTTAAATGTTTTTTCATGTCTCAATCTCCTTTAGTTCAACACTGATTTTGGTTATTGATTGTCTTCTGCTAGCTTTGGGATTGGTTCGCTCTTGCTTCTTATTAAAACATCAAAAAATAACAGATGCTGGTGATATTGAGGAGTAAAGAAAACACTTATATACTGTTGGTTAGAGTGTAAATTAGTTCAGCCATTGTGGAAAGCAGTGTGTCGATTCCCCAAAGAACCTTAAACAGAACTACCATTCGACCCAGCAGTCCCATTACTGGGTATATACTCAAAGGAATATAAACTATTCTACCATAAAGGCACATGCATGTGTATGTTCATTGCAGCACTATTCACAATAGCAAAGACATGGAATCAGAGTGCCCATCAATGGCAGACTGGATTTTTAAAAATGTGGTACATATACTCCATTGAATACTATGCAGCCATAAAAAGAACAAGGTCATGTATTTTGTGAGAATATGGATACAGCTGGAGGTCATTTTCCTTAGCAAAATAATGCAGTGACATTAAACAAAATGCTGTATGTTCTCACTTCTAAGTGGGAGCTAAATCAAATACTGTATGTTCTCAATTATAAGTGGGAGCTAAATGATGAGAACACATGAACACAAAGAGGGGAAGAGATACTGGGGCCTACTTGAGGGTGAAGGGTGGGAGGTGGGAGAAGATTAAAAAAATGACTATTTTTTACTGGGCTTAGTACATAGGTGAAAAAATAACCCATACAACAAACCTCATAACACATATTTATGTATATAACAAACCTGCACATGTACCTCTGAATCTAAAATAAAAGCTTTTTATAAAAAGAAAAGCAACCACTTTTTTCTATTTCTATTTTATTTGGTCTAGTCAACATGTCATGCCATGTGACACTTTGTTATTTATCTTTGGTTGTGCTACCATACTAAGATATCTCATTTAGTAACTGTATTTTTGCTTTGTGACTTCAAATGATAAATAATTACATTATATAAATGTACTCTTCATTTCTACACATTTTAATGTTAACAAACTATATAAAATATTATGCTGAAATACCAATATATGTTTTTAAAAACTAGAATACAGTAGAATAAATCACTATTATGCAAAAAAATGTGTGTAAAAAGTATCTTGTACTGAACATTTGATTGACCACCTGGACTCTCTCTCAATTAGATTAATATAAGATGTTGAATTGTCATTACCAAGTTTTGCTTGAAGATATAACTCTCAATATTGTCAGCAACATATTCACTGACATTAGTTGACATAGTTATAAAACCAATATTATCAGTTGATAATTTTCTGGGATTCTGTGAGTTAAAGGAACTTAACTCTTTGGTCCACTAGGTAAGATTCTCAAATATGGGTTTAAAAACTAGTTCTCTTGGGAAGTTCTCAGTAGTATAATTATGGAAATTGGGAAACAACATTGAGGTTTTCATAAGGTAAAATGTATTCAATTTAACTGGCATCATTATTCTGGTATTATATTTTCATAAGCTTTTAGTACTAAAATGGCTTTTATAATATTGTCATGGTTAATTTTACATGTTAATGTGGCTGAGCTAAGGGATGTTGTATTAGTTCATTTTCACACTGCTGTAAAAAACTACCTGAGACTGGGCAATTTATAAATAAAAGAGGTTTATTTTACTTACCATTACACAGGCTAACAGGAAGCATCACTGGGAGGCCTCAGGGAATTTACTATCATGACAGAAGGTGAAGGAGAAGCAAACATGTTTTACCATGGTGGAGAAAGAGAGAGAAAGAGTGAGGGTGGGGGAGTGCCATACTTTTTAACCATCAGGTCTCATAAGAACTCACTCACTATCATGAGAACAGGATGGGGGGAACCCGCCCATATGATCCAATTACCTCCCACCAGTCCCCTTCTTCAACACATTGGGATTACAATTCAACATAAGATTTGGATAGGGACACAGGGGCAAACCATATCATTCTACCCCAGCCCCTCCCAAATCTCATACGTTTCTCACATTTCAAACACAATTATGCCTTCCCAACAAACCCCTAAAGTCTTAACTTATTGCAGTGTCACTCAAAAATCCAAGTACAAAATCTCATACGTTTCTCACATTTCAAACACAATTATGCCTTCCCAACAAACCCCTAAAGTCTTAACTTATTGCAGTGTCACTCAAAAATCCAAGTCCAAAATCTCATCTGAGATAAGGCGAGTTGCTTCCAACTATGAGCCTGAAAAATCAAAAGCAAGTTAGTTACTTCCAAGATACAATGGGAGTATAGGCAGTGGATAAATACTCCCATTCCAAAAGGGAGAAATCAGTCAAAACAAAGGAACTACAGACCACATGCAAACCCAAAACCTGGTAGAGCAGTAATTAAATCTTAAAGTTCCAAATTAACGTCCCTTGACTCGTGTTTTACAATCAGGACTCACTGATGCAAGGGGTGGATTCCCAAGACCATAGACAGGTTTATGCTTGGGGCTCTACAGGGTACAGCTCTCATACTGCTTTCACAGGCTGGGATTGAGTGTCTGTGGCTTTTCCAGGAACACAGTGCAAGCTGTTGGTGAATCTACCATTCTGGGTTCTGGAGGACAGTGGCCCTCTTCTCACAGTTCCACTAGGCAGCACCCTAGTGGGGACCCGGTGTGGGAGCTCCAATTCCAGATTTCCCATTCACACTGCCCCTGTAGAGGTTTTCCATGAGGACTCTTCCCCTACAGCAGACTTCTGCCTGGACATCCAGGCAGATGGAAATCTAGGCAGAGGTTCCCAAACTCTTGTTTTCTGTATACCTGCAAACCCAACACCACATAGAAGCCACCAAGGATTGGGGCATGCACCCTCTAAACCAACAGCACAAGCTGTACCTTGGTCCTATTTAGCCATGTCTGGAGCTGAAGCAGCTGGGACATAGGGTGCCATGTCTGGACCTGGAGCAGCTGGGACATAAGGAGGCATGTCTCAAGGCTGCATAGAGCAGTGGGGATCTGGGATTGGCCCATGAAACCATTTTTTCCTTCTAGGCCTCCAGGCCTGTGATGAGAGTGGCTGTCACAAAGGTCTCTGACATGCCATGGAGACATTTTCCCCATTGTCTTGGGTATTAACATTTAGCTCCCCTTAACTTACGCAAATTTTTGTAGCTGGCTTAAACATCTCCCTAAAAAAATGTTTATTTTTATTTTGTACCACATGGTCAGGCTGCAAATTTTCCAAACTTTTATGCTCTTCTCTTTTAAACATAAACTCCAATTTCAGACCATCTCTTTGTGAATGCATATGACTGTATGCTGTTAGGAACAATCAGATCACTTCTTGAATGCTTTGCTGCATAGCAATTTCACTCAATATCCTCAATCATCTCTCTCAAGTTTAAAGTTCCACAGATCCCTAGAGCAGGTGCAATGCTGCAAGTCTCTTTGCTAAAGCATAACAATGGTGACCTTTTCTCCAGTTCCCAATAAGTTCCTCATCTCCATCTGAGACCACATCATCCTGGACTTCATTGTCTATATCACTATCAGCATTTTGGTCAAAATCATTAACAAGTATCTAGGAAATTCCAAACCTTCCTTTATCTTCCTGTCTCCCTCTAAGCCCTCCACATTCCAACCTCTGCCTGTTACCCAGTTCCAAAGTTGCCTGCACATTTTCAGGTATATTTATAGCAATGCCCCACTCTCCTGGTACCACTTTCCTGTATTAGTTTGCTTTCACATTGCTATAAAGAAATACCTGAGACTGGGTAACTTATGAAGAAAAGAGATTTGACTTACTCTTCCATAGACTTAACAGGAAGCATGACTGGAAGGGCTTAGGAACTTACAGTCATGGCAAAAGGTGAAGAGGAAGGAAGCCTGTCGTACCACCACAGTGGAGCAGGAGAGAGACAGAGAGAAAGGAGTTGGGGAGTGCCACAACTTTTTTTTTTTTTTTTGAGACAAGGCCTGACTCTCTTCACCCAGGCTGAAGTGCAGTGGTATGATCTCAACTCACTGCAGCTTTGACTTCCTAGTCTCAGGTGATTCTCCTACCTGAGCCTCCTGAGTATCTGAGATTAAAGGCATGCACCACCAAGCCCAGCTAATTTTTGTATTCTTAGTACAGATGTGGTTTCGCTATGTTGCCCAGGCTTGAGGAGTGCCACACTTTTAAACTGTCAGATCTTTTGGGATCTCACTGACTATCATGAGAACAGCATGGAGGAAATCCTTTCCCTATGATCCAATCACCATCCACCAGGACCCTTCTTCAGCAGGTGGGAACTACAATTCAACATGAGATTTGGGTGGGGACACAGAGTCAAACCATATCAGATGTCCAGATAGCTGGTAAAACATTATTTCTCTCTGTGTCTGTGAGGGTGTTTGTGGAAGATGTTAGCATTTGAGTCAGCAGACTAAGGGCAAAAAATTTACCTCACTAACATGCGTGGACATCATTCAATCTGCTAAGAACATGAATAGAACAAAAAGACAGAGGAAGGGTAAATTCACTCTCTGAATTGGGGCATCTATCTTCTACCCTTGGACATTAGCACTCCTGTTGTAAGGCACGCAGACTCAGAGTAAATTATGCCACTTTCCTGGTTCTTCATCTTGCACACAGAAGATCGTGGGACTTCTTGGGCTCTGTAATCATGTGAGACAATTCGCATAATAAAAAAATACATCACACACACACATCCCCACCACACACACACACATCCACACCACACACACACACTTCCTTCTACACCCAAAGCTGTAGGTTAATTACTTAGTGTCTTTTGTAAGACTGTGAAAGAAAGATCAGATACCACTAATGCTGATTATTGAATGCCCTGCTGGATAACTCTCGGCTTTGTTTCCATGAAGAACATAGGTATAAATATAAAAGTATAAGGATTTTCATGGTATTTAGATTTTATTCTCATATACTTAATTTAAATACAGATTGTCAACACAATGTCATTTCCTCATTTTAAATTTTAAAGATGTGGCTTGGCTAAATAAAAATAATTATAGGACCACCTAGTTATAATCTGGACATAATCTTGTATACTACATCAAAAGTTATTTTTATTTATTCACTCCAAGGATTACTTTATTAAAGTCAACATTAAGCAACCAGTATAATAATAAAGGAAATAATGAAAGAGCATTTGCAAGACCAAGAAAAGAGCAAGAGCTTGTGTAAATGTGTTCACTCGAAGGATTACTTTACTAAAGTCAGCATTAAACAACCAATACAATAATAAAGGAAAGAATGAAAGAGCATTTGCCAGACCAAGAAAGGAGCAAGAGCTTGCGTAAATGTGAGAATGAAAAAATAATGCTATTCAAGACTCCTCCTGGGACTTACTCTTCCAAAAAATGTAGTGACGTGTCAATAATGTAAGTTTGGAAACTAAAATACAAACGCTCAATTCATAGATTTGTGACAGTAAAGCAGTCTTGATAAAGTTAGTAAATATCTTGGAGTCTCTCTCCACCTATTAGAAGGGGATAGATAAGTTACAACAAAAATGAAAGAGCTGAATTATATGAAAAGTCTTCTGTATGTCTTAACTAATATTAGTTTTCTTTCTCATAAATTTCTCTTTACATCACCGTTAATAAAAACATGTACATCTCTGATATGAGAACAAAATAAAATGATCAACTCCTAACTGTTAGAGGCCACTGTGTCTATCTATTTATCTCACCAAATACCAAGTTTATTAATGATTAAAAGATAAAGGCAAAAGTTAGGCACAGATAGAGTATTACTTCATGGAAAAACTTGAATCTGTGAGGTACAGCTTCTAAATGTCTCCTTTCTTTAGCTCTACTTGTGTTTTTAATTAATAGGAAATTTTTGAATAATGTGTGCAGAATTACTGTTCTTAAGGGAAACTGTTTCTTAAGGGAATCTGTTTCAGGTTGATTGCTCTATCATTTTATATTCTTTGGTACGTAGGAAAAAATGCTGATGTAATTAGCTTCCCCTTTGCTACCAGCCATTCTATTCTCTGTAAGTCCATAAATTCAAATTTTATTTATGATAATTAATTGAGGCACATCCTTTATAACTTGCTAAAAATAAATTTTAATATTCTTTTAAAATCTGAAATAAAAAGAAAATTATTTTATCTAATCCTGAGATTAGATCTGTTGTTCAAATATTGACAAATATCATAATAATGTCTATAATAGCAAAATAATCCATTTCAGATATATGCTTCACATTTAATTGTCATAAGTTTCCTTCAGCCTAAATAAGTATCTCAGACTTTGATACTTAAAAGGCATTTCTTAGGTAGGGACTCCATTAAATCAATCAGTAAGTACCATCAGAACGTTTACTAGGAGGCTGGTAAGAGGTGTTCTTTCCATGGGACATCCCCTTAGTAAGAGAGAAATGAGTCCCAGTTCTGTCCTTACTCTTTCCTCTCCCATATACTTGATTTACTTTTTCTCTGCTTCTCCAGGGAAAGGCAACATGAACTCCTATAACCAAGATAACAAAGAATGATGAGTTATTTATGGAGTTACAATCTTCCTTTCTCATCTGATGCTCATGGTTGGTGTTCCTCTGGTTGCCGACAAAATTTTATGAAAAGTTTTATGTTTGTTTTCTCCCCTCATTGTAACTTATAAAACTATATTATAAGAGGGCAAAGGCCAGTCCTTGCAGTACCATGCTACAGAAGCATTAGTATTTTATTATTAGGCCAACTTTTTAAGAAAAATTTGGATTACCACGTGGCAAGTGGCTAAGAAGCATTTGGACCTGCAAGAGAGATTTTTCAAAGTCTCTTTGGTATATTTATTTCTATGGCTACATAGTATCTAGAATATATATAAAGATTTTTTTTAACCAATTTTCATTTGTCTCCACCATCATTGTAGAAGTCTTCTTCATTCTCTTTATGTGGATAATCATTCTAGTGATGTGAGAGATAGTCTCTCCCTTTCTCTATGTCTAAACAAAGAATTCAAAATTTTCATATTAAGTGCCCTTATACACAATTCTTAGAGGGTCTGATATGGTGGTGGATGAGTAATGAGGGGAAATTCCATTACTTTTATGATGGAAATGGTTCCATTCAGTGGTCCTTTTACTGAGAAGGAAAATTTTTATATTTTGGTTTAGGTTTCAAAGAAATGAATAATTAAGAATTTTTTTCCTATTTTTTAAAATAAGCTTCTCTTTATAGTACTCTATTCCTTAACAGAATGGACAAATAACAGAGTTCATTTAGCAAGAGAAAGATCTTGAAATACATAAATGTTCTATTAATGTGATTATAACTTGTTTTTGTACCATTGAAGGTACTTAATGCTTTTAGACAGGCATAGTAAGTTATTTTAATAGGTACACTAATAAAAAAGAAGAGAGCTTTCAATTTGTATACCATGCAGAGCTGAAATCTGTATTTAAATGCATCTGGGGCTTTCTTTGCTAGTTGGCTAGCAATTAATCATGATTATAGTGTTTGATTACCTATCACCTACAGGCTATTACAGAGAGACTGTTTTCTAAGTACCATAGTGTTCCCAAACAAAACTGAGGTTTGAGCTGCTATTTCTCATGGGCCAATAACGAGATACACATGAACTAAGAAGGAAGTGAGTCTGTATTTCTGCAACTGGTTACAGGCAAAGGGCCTGGAAATTATCGCCATACCAATTCAGAATTACAAAGTTTTCCAGAGCCAATATACCTTCTAAGCGATATGACTACGTGTAAGTGTTCATTCATCTAAAGATGTAAGTGATTAGCTTCTTTTAATCTGTAACTAAGGTCTGAGTCTTGAAGACCTTCCTCTGGAGCCTCAGTAAATTTACTTAATCTAAATGGGTCCAGGTGCTGGGTGATTAGCCTTATCTTGTCTCCTGCTAAATCATGGAGGTTTGGGGAGTTCCTTCAGACCCCTAATAAACTTGTTTGTGGAGGCCTGAGGAGTTTCTTCAAACCTGCAATAAAACTTGTTTAATTCTAAATTGGCTCTATTAAGACTTTCTTCATTATTTTGTCATGCTTTAAGGCCCAGGAAAGACCTAGGCAAAATCCTTGGTGGGCTTTTGTTACATTCTAGCCTTTGAATAAGGGCAGTGACTTTTAATATTTAACTTAACCACTAAGTCAATACTGGAACAGTTGTTATGGAGGCCTGCGTTAGTGAGACCTAGCCTGCTACAATAGGACCCACATTCATTGATATATAATTTGATTCTGATTTTCATCATAATGTAGACTAGACTTCTGGATACACACACACACATACACACACGGAGAGAGAGAGAGAATGACAGAGGGAGAGATATATATCATAAAAATAAAGTGATTTCAGGAAAATATCAATAATTTAATGACCTAAAACAGAAAATTAAAAATCCCTCCATATAAGCACTGTTGTAAATCCATTTAAAACTAAAATATTATTTTAGTACTGTCCTAAAAGCGGTTAGTGGTACCACTAAAAAATATTCAAAAGTGACTCAGAATATGAAGACGGCCCTTAGCCACATACATAGATTCATAATTGTAGTTTTACTCAAGACACACATAATATACATCCATTTTCAGCCTCATTTAACAATAGTGCTCTAGTATGTCTGAAGTCACATTCCTATGTCTCATAGCTATTAATTTTGCACACAATTTCCAATCTGTATAAAACCGATATTCTATTTCCAGCCTATTACAAATACATTTTTTAGAGAATTGGTATAAACCTAATGCTACTGACCTTAACATGATAATAGAACATTTTCACCACTAGGATTATTTTAATTCAACAGAGTATACAAGAAGAGAATCAATTTAAAAGAAAAAAATACACAAAATGATAATATTATAAGAAGAGAGATGAAGAAATAAGGACAGAAGGAAAGAAGAGAGGGAAACAAATAGGCAGGAAGAGAGAAAGAAAAGAAGGAATAGCTGCAGTAGTTCAGTGAGAATACCAAGGCATAGAAAAAAACATGTATATTAAGACAATTTAATGCATGTTAAATACTAGGGTAAAAAGAATTTAATTATTAGGCCATTACATGGAAAATATAATTTACTCAAGAACATTTGGCAACATTCATTGAGTTAATATCAAGCAAATCAAAGATCTCAAGTCATTTAATTTTTACATTTCCATCTGAAAATTCAGGTGTGATAGAAATAAACCAAAGAGCTTCTAAGTAAAATCATTTTACACTCTTTTTTTTTTAGCAAATTTTTTTTGTCTCTGTGTGTGTGTATGTGTATGTAAAAGTCAATATAAATTTGAGACATTTTACTTTCCATGATTATTGTTAATAAGACTGAAAATCACCATCCATTTGAAATGAAAGCCCTTATCATTGTATCCTCAAGAAGAATTCTGATAATTTTTATGCCTGAGAAGGGATAGATTACTTAGCTGCTCACTCCTCCCTAGTGAATTTCATTACAATTTAAAAAAAACATAAAGTAAATATGTGTAATGTTTGGGAAAGAATATATATAGGATGTAATATAGTTAAAATCATTTAGGAGTATGTGTTTTCAACATTCCATGAGTCCCCTGTGAAATTGCTGTAAATCCTAAACATATGTTAATTCCAATCCTAAATCAGGAGACCTTCTCATGAATAAGATTATGTATTATTTATAGCACTGTTACTCAAACATATACAATGATTTAAAGATTATAGCATGGTTTCTGATAAAACAACCAACCAAGCAAAATTTATAAAGATTTTTAAATAATTGGTTCGCTGGCATTTCATAAATATGAAATGTAAGATTAATTATGAGTTTTCATCTGAATTCCTATTGTATCAACTTGACAAATCTAGATTACACTGCTAACAAGCAACCGTAAAATTCAGTAGCTAAAAAAAACCTAAATTCATTTATTGCACAATTGACATGACATTGTGGATTGGCTGAGAACTCTACTCCATACTTTATAATCAAGGGATCATTTTATAAAAATGTTTATTTTATATGATATGATGTGAAGTCATTTAATGTCAGCTTGAGCTTATATTCAGGCAAATCCCAAATCTCAGACAATTGCTTATTCAAGTTACATTGTGTAGAATTAAAAAAATAACATATTGCTCTAATTTGGTGAAAATTAAAGTAAGAGTCAGGAAATAAGTCATGTAAGTAAATAAGACTACATAACCCATACAGTAGATATTAATATTTATTTTGCAGACAAAAATTAAGTTGATTGTAAGTTAATTTGAAGTATTTCATCAATGTTTTCTGAATATAATGATGAAAATATATTTAATTTCAATGGAAAAAACATATAAAAGATATCTGAATGAATAAACTGATCTCATATTTTAAAAATAATGTTTTATATTCTATTAAATATGTTTTCATTGATAAAATTATCTTTATTAGTAAAATATTGAATAATAAATTTTACTAGACATTAAAACACAAGGATGAATAAGATGTAGGCATATTTCTTTTCCTCAACAATTTTAATTCTATAAGAGAAAATAATTTTTAAAAAATCATTTGAGATTTTGACAAGTTTTATAAAGGATGCTGTCACTGATAAAGATGAGGGTAAAGAAGCTATTTTAAAGAGAATGACAAGGGGACCTCGGTATTGTAGTGACATTTAAGGCTGATACCTAGAAGATGAGACTAAATCATTTGTTGAAAGAGACAAGAGTAAAGTATAACGGGAAAAACTCAGCTGGAGATATTGATGTGCTCTGCAAACTATGAAAAAGCCAGAACTGACCATTGGTTTTAGATGCAACAGATGAAGAGCTTAAAAGAGTTCACTCTCATTCTTACAGAACAGAGGAAGCTGAACAAACGTGAAAACAAATGGCATTTCTTGGGTCCATCTGAGAACTGAAGTTGCAGGGGAACTGCCATCTCAATATGTAGAAAGAAAGGTACATCAAGAGAGATCAAACAACCACGATCTGCTTACACGGAGTAGTGTGCACTGGAGCCATAGAAGGGCACTTAAACGGCATTATTGATGAATTACTGCAGGCTGAACGTGGACTAGTATGGCAGTGAGAGTCTGCTGAAGGTCCCAGGCCCAAGGGAGCCTTCACACTTCCACACCAGGATTTTTTGGTGAGGATTCAAAAGATCACTTGTGATTATGGCAGAAGAAGAGGAAGAGAAATCTTTGTGAAATTCACTCAGAACCTTCTATATTATTCCAAGTATAAGGACTTTGCCCAGTTCTGAAACCTGATTCCTGCCTGGAAAGGAAATCTCTTCCTCCTTCAGCTATCTCTTTCCTTCCCTTCTCACCTGAGCGAATGGTTTATGGGGCTCAGGGATTTAAGGAAGTAGAGTGGTTGGAAATGCTGTAGCCAGGGAACAAAACGGGGGCAGAAGCAAGAAAGCTATGCAATTGAATAAACACATCAAAGTCACAATCCCAAGACAGAAGCCCACTAAAAAAACAAGATTTAATCAGAAGATTACAGAACATTCCTCTTTTCTGACACCTTATCACCACGCCAAGAGGGCTCAGAATGATAACAGCAGATTATATCTGAAAGAGCTGCAAGGCACAAACTGTCTTTGAGGAAGAGGTACATAAGAAGACCATAGTCCCGGGAAAAAAAAAAAAAAAAAAAAAGTCAAAGGGCCCTGGAAAACTTGGAAGCTTCTGGCACCTACAGGAGAGTTTACAATTTTAGGTGCTGAATGAAGAGACTGTTCAATAAGGAAGATGTGAACTTTTTTTAAAGGTGATAATGGTTTGAGTGAGATAACCTAATATGTCCAGTGAATGCGAAAAATGGACATGATAGGTTACCTTGACCAAAGTACAGTAATTTCACTGATATGGTGAAGATTGGAAATGAATTGATAAACACTTGCCTACTTTATAGTAAACACATTCAACACCCTAAGATATCCTGACATTTTACAAGGTGTTAAATTGAATCATGTATATAGAACGATCTAAGAAATCCAAAAATAGCAAACAAAAACTGATTTCTGTGGTAACAAGAAGCAGCTAGTCTTTTAATATTAAAACTCTTAATAACAAATGGTTTTTCTAATTATCCTTTATACAATAAATAAAATGAAGAACTATACATGGAGAAATATATATATATAATATAAAAAATAAAATACTATAACTTAAAGATGGAACTTGAAGTTATAATATTGATAAAAGTATGAGATCATAATCAGCAATTTTGAGGGGATACACTAAATAATAACAATTCAGTTTTTTTATTTAAATACTTGATAAATATAAAAATGTTATTTTATCTTTTTTTCTTCTACTTTTTCAAAATATTGACTGTGCATGAATGGAAACCTCTATATGCATGTATAGAATCAGATAAGTTTTATTTACTGAACACTGAGGCTGCTGAGGATTTTCCTGATTATGCCAAGATGAAGAACATTCTTTAGTTAAACAATAGACAACTAAAAGTATAAGCTTATCCATTTTGGCTACACAATTTTCAATACATTTTCATTTTTATAACCATAAACGTGTCCTCTTCACTACCTATATAACACTTGAGAAAAGAAAATTGATATTTGTTTTGAAGAATTTTACATATAAATTTTGCAGTGAAATATATGTCATAACTATCAATCAAATCAAAACAAAATCAGAATTCATCTAATTGTCTACTGTCATATAGATATGACCTCAGTTGCTGATGATATCATTTAAATTTGACTTGACATATCATGTTTACAAAAGACACATATTAAAAACAATTCACTTATTTCATTAGTCTATATATGTGTGTGTACACGCATGGTCATACATATGTTTGTATGTTATGCAATTTAGATAGCAAGATCATCACAAATAATTTGGATAATTCCAATATTATTTAGTGAATCTATGTCTTTATATGACTATTAGGGGAAAAATGTGTCTTTATTGTGGTCGTGCTAATATTTCTTGCTATTACTCTATATAACACTGAGGTATGGAAATATGGCTATAGAATATATAAAAACAGATTTTCAATATATACATATATAGGTTTGGTAGGTCTATAAATATGCAGAAGTGGGAGGATATTGTAAAACATTGATTTATCATCCATTTAAAAAGTCATCTTTTAATTTACTCATATGTTTTGTCAGGTATAGTAAAGAAAGGCTTAATTATTGGAGCTTTATTTCTGTAATAGATATGCCACAAAAGGTAGTAGCTCAAACACATAGAAGTTTGTCTCACTCTTAAGACAGTCCAAGATGGGTGCTTATGTTAATGAACATGTCCTTTCCACACAGTGATTCAAATACCCAGGTTTCTTCCATTTTTGTATGATCACCATACCTAGGACCCCAGAAACTTCTTAAAACACGTAGGAAAGAGAATGAAGAAGATGGAATTTTAAAAAAACATAACCTCTTGGCCTGGAAGAAATACATATAATGTCTGCTTCCATTCTGTTGGTAATAACAAGTAACATGGCCACAGCAATTATAAGAGGATAGAGAGGTCAGCATAGGGGAAACTGATTTAGCTGAGAAGTTACTTACCAGAGAGCTCTATAAATTTCAGAAGGGATAATAGATTTTGACCAAAAGCAGTCTTTGCCACAGTCTAACCTCTGGCCAGCAGAAACCATATTTTTCACTTTATACGGAGATCATATACACCTACCACCTTTTCAGGAGAGATGGCCGAAAGTAATATCTTTTTTTATGTCTCAACATTCAGTGTCTCTGAATTATATATATAAAATCATGTCTCACTTAATGACAGAGATACATTCTAAGAAACGCATTGTTAGGTGATTTTATCATCATATGACATCATAGAGTATACTTACACAACCTAGATTGTATAGGCTACTACACATCTAAGCTGTATGGTATAGCTGATTGCTCCTAGGCTAGGAACCGGTATGACATGTTACTGTACTGAATACTGTAGGCAGTTGTGACACAATACTAAATATCTGTGTATCTAAACATGTCTAAACATATAAAAGTGACAGGAAAATATATTATAAAAGATTTTTTAAATAATATACCTGTAGAGGGCATATATCATGAATGGAGCTTGAAAGACTGGAAGTTGCTCTGAGTGAGCCAGTGATTGAGTGATGAGTGAATGTGAAGGCCTCAGACATTACTGTCCACTACTGTAAACTATATAAACACTGTATACTTAGGGTACACTAAATTTGTCAAACATGTTTTTCTTCCATAATAAATTGATCTTAGCTTCCTGTAACTTTTTTATTCATGAATGTTTAAATTCTTTGACTCTTTTGCAATAACATTAGCTTAAAACACACACACATTGTACAGTCGTACAAAATATTTTCTTTTTTTATATTCTTATTTTATAAGCTGTTTTTGTGTTTAATTTTTTATTTTTTTATTTTTACTTTGTACACTTTTTTGTTGAAAACTAAAATACAAACACACATATTAGTCTAGGCCTACACAGGATCAGGATCATCAATGTTATTGCCTTATGCGTCTACATCTTGTCCGACTGAAAGGCCATCAGGAACAGTAACATATATGGAGCTGTCATCTCCTGTAACAATGCCTTCTTCTGGAATACTACCATAGAACCTGTCTGAGGCTGTTTTACAGTTAACTTTTTTATAAATATAAGTAGAAGGAGAAATAGTATACTCCAAAATAATCATATACATAGTATAGTAAATAAATAAATACATAGTATAGTATATACATGAACAGAATAATAATAATGGTTTATTTTTTGTCAAGTATTATGTACTGTACATAATTGTATGTGATATAATTTTAGACTACTGGCAGTGCAGTAGGTTTGTTTCCAATAGCATCACCACAAACACATGAGCAATGCTTTGTGCTATGACATTAAGATGGCTATGACATCACTAGGTGATAGAAATGTTTTAGCTCCATTAATAATCTTATATGACCATAATTGTATATGCCATTTATTATTAAATGAAATGTTGTTATGTGGTGCATAGCTATACTTGTGTCTCTCTATCAGGTATTTGTTTCTCTATGTTTTGCTAGTCTGTAAACCAAAAGACAAGCAAACTGCCCTACCTTTATCCAAGCCATTATTTTTCAGAATAGTGATTTAAAAAAATGCAATTAGCACCCAGACTAAATAACAGAAGAATAAAGGCACACAATAATAATTAGTTGACGGCAAAGACGCAAACCTACTGGGCAGGAAAAATGAAGACACTAACTTGGCAGAGAAGCAAGTTTTCTATTAGCTCTCAAACTGCCCTCGAAGAGGAATCCATTACCAGCCTCTAGGAAAGATACCATTTTGGGGAGCTGTGAAGCTTTCACAGTTATTTTCCAATGATCCAATTATGAAGAGCAAAAAGTGTTTGAAAACTTTGAGAGTCAAAACCTTTCTAATGACTAACTCCTGGAATGGCAGAATGAGAACCTTGATAAACTTGGTATTCCATGAAAACAACAACAACAACAACAAAAAAGGAAAAACAGCTAAAATTAAACTGGAAATTAAACAAAACTACAAAACAATTGAAAACTATCTTTTAACAAGAAACTACTAAACCTCGGTAAGACAGCTGTTGGTAGTGTTTTAAATTGGGCCTATTCTTGTCTTCTGTCCCTCTTCAGCTTCCTGGCATGGTAACTGTGAAAAGCTCACAGCTGTGCGAGGGTATTACAGTTATTTTTTACTCAGAGTTCAGCTCAAGAAAAAAATCCCCATCCCTAAGATATTACCAATGTCTATAGATATATGCTGACAATATTGCAGCTGTCTACATCTATGATTTAAGATGAGGCCCACAAGATCCTGGAGAAAAATTAAAATAAATATGTAGAAAATTAGATGGAGATAGAAAATTTTGAAAATCTTCAATATGTTCCTGAAGATCTAGAAGTCTGTGTATATACACTTACCTGTGTACATGCCCAATAAGACAGGGAAAAGCCGGGTGCGGTGGCTTACGCCTGTAATCCCAGCACTTTGGGAGGCCAAGGTGGGTGGATCACCTGAGGTCAGGAGTTCGAGACCAGCTTGGCCAACATGGTGAAACCCCATCTCTACTAAAAATATAAAAAAATTATCCGGGCATGGTAGTGGGTGCCTGTAATCCCAGCTACTCAGGAGGCTGAGGCAGGAGAATTGCTTGAACCCAGGAGATGGAGGTTGCAGTGAGCCAACATGGTCCCACTGCACTCCAGCCTGGGTGACAGAGTGAGACTCTGTCTCAAAAAAAAAAAAAAAAAAAAAAAAAAACACAAGGAAAATGAGAAGGAAACAGTTGTGCACTCCTTGCTTTCCTTGAGATCCTGAAAAGCAAGAAGACAAAAATAAGAGTGCCTTGTAAACAATCTGAAGGTTGAAGGTGTGCCTTCACACATTAATCTAATTGTCCATGAAAGAAGACACACAGGTAAGGTAGGTAAGAAAATATTCTGCATGAATATAGGCTAACCATCAAATTGTCAGGACCTAGAAATTAATCTAAATAAGCCAAAATTAAAAATGAAAATAAGAAGAAGAAAAAGAAAAAGCTGTCTGTGAAGTCAATGACTAAGGACTGCAAGAAATACAGAATCTAAAGAATCCAGGAAGGTCAAAAAACAAATAAATAGCAAGGAGAAAAACAACAGCAACAAAACAAAATTCAGAAAAACCACAGAACCTCTCTGCAAACCAGAGGAATCTGATTCCAGAATTGTTACAATAAATTCTCTAAAGTTCATTTTTCAACCAAAAATATTATGAGAAATGCAAAGTAATAGAATATATATAACAAGTTGAGAAAAAAATCAGCCAACGCAAAATGTCCCTAAGTAGGAATAGATATTAGACTTAAAAAACAACACATTTTAAATCAGATTTTAAAACATATTTAAATAACTAATAGAAACTATAGATAAACAAATTAAAGGAAGAATGACAGTTATGTCTCACCAAATATATACCAATAAACAAACCAAATGAAAGTTCATTCAGAGGTCAACAGGTAAAGTAACTACATATTTTTAAAAATTACTAGAGGCTGGGCACGGTGGCTCATGCCTGTAATTCCAGCACTTTGGGAGGACAAGGCAAGCATATCACGAAGTCAGGAGTTCGAGACCAGCCTGGCCAATATGGTGAAACCCCATCTCTACTAAAAATACAAAAATTAGCCAGGTGTGGTGGTGCATGCCTGTAGTCCCAGCTACTTGGGAGGTGGAGGCAGAAGAATTGCTAGAACCCGGGAGGAAGAGGTTGCAGTGAGCCGAAATTGTGCCAATGCACTCCAGCCTGGGCAACAGAGCGAGACTCCATCTCAAAATAAATAAATAAATAAATAGAAAAAAATAAAATAAAATTACTATAAAAGCTGACAAATAGATTTGATCTGAAATAAAAATCAGTGAACTTTAAGATAGGTCAACAGAGATTATCTCTTCCAATTATTAGAATGAAAAATAAATGAGGTAAAATAAAAAGAGTCTCAGTGAATCTAATAAACCATCAAGGATACCAACAATGGAAGTTTAGAGAATGAGAGAGGAAAGAGAAGAGGGCAGAAAATGATTTAATGAATGAAAAATAGTTTTCTATTTTTCCAAGATGTTGAGTAACTCCAGGAAGAAAAAATATAGTACAAAAAGATCCACACTTAGGCTACATAATAGTCAAGCAGACGAAAGTCAAAGACAAAGAAAAATTGAAAGCAGCAAGACAAAAAGGTTTTGTCCCATAGATGGAATTCTTAGTAAGATTAACATTTGACTTCTCTTCAGAAACCGTGGAAATCAAGAGACAGGAAAATGAGATCTTGAATTATTGAAACATATTTGCAACCTGGAATTAAAAATTCAGCAAAACACTTCTTTAAATAAATGATAAAAAAAGTAAGGCATTCATAGATAAATAAAAACTCATGGAATTTTTTCCTAGTAGACCTCCCTATAAAAAATACTCAGAGAGTCCTTCAGGCTAAAATTAAAGGGAACTAGACAAAGACACAAATTTACATTTAAAAAATGAATCCCTAAATAAAGATAACTTCACAGAGAAACGTAGAAAACAGTATAAATGTATGTTTGTAACACTTCTCTTCTATTTTACTTATAAGAAAACTGCATACAGCAATAATTGCTTATCTCTGTTGATTGTTTTATATTGTATAAATATGAATAAGTGGAGTTTATTCCAGAAATACAAGGCTAGTGCAATTTTTAAAAATCAATCATTGTAATATAGCACATTAATAAAATAAAAATAAGATCACCTCAATAGATACAGCAAAAAATTTAACAAAATCAAATACACTTTCATGATTTAAAAATACCCGCAAGCAAATGTGAATAGAAGATAACTTTAAAAATCTGTATACAGCATCTATGAAAAGCTCACAGCTGAAATCATAATTAGTGAAAGAAAGGCTTAATGCTTTTATACTATGATAAGATATGAGACAAGAATGTTCATTCCTGCTACTTATATTGAATATTTTAATGGCAGTTCTAGGTAGTAAAGCTAGGTTAGAAAGTAAAAGTCATCCAGTTTGTAAAGGAAGAAATAAAACTATTTCTCTTTGCAGTTGTCATGATTTTGTTGGTAGAAAAATCTCAAAGAATATAGTAAAATACTGACAACTAAGAAATGAGTCAAACAAGATACAAAATCAATATAAAAATAAAATTTATTTCTATACATAAGCAATGAACAGTTTTAAAATGAAATTAAGAAAATAACTTATTCGCAATAACAGCAAAAACAATAAAATGCTTAGGAATGCATTTTAAAGAAGTGTAAGATGTGCACACTGTAAACTACAAAAAATTTGCCAGAAGTAGAAGAAATAATTGAATAAAAAGATCTCAGTTAATGAATTGAAAGGCTAATTATTGTTAGGTTAGCAATAATTATCAAATTGATCTACAGATTATACATAATCTATGTCGAAATCTCTACTGCATTTTTGCACAAATTTACAAGCTGATACAAAATTATTTATGAAAATTCAAATTGCCAGAATAGTCAAAACAATCTTCCACCAAGAATAAAAAAGGTAGATCAATGGAATAAAATGACAGTCAAAAATCAAATCCTTAGATTTATTATCTATTGGTTTTCAGCAAGGATGTCAAGATAATTTAATGAGAAAATAATATTTTCAAAAAACAATGCTGCATCAACTAGATATACACATGCAAAGAATAATTTGAACTCCCTGCCTCACACGATGTACAAAATTAACTCAGACTGAATCATTCACCTAAATATAAGATCTAAGACTATAAAACTGTTTTAGAAGCCCAGGAGTTCATCTTCCCTGCCTTATGCTCACTACCTTATTTTTCTTAGATATAAAACCAAAAGTCCAAGTAACAAAGAGATATAAAAATAAGTGGGACTATTAATACTGTCAACTTAATTGGATTGAAGGAAAAAAGTATTGATCCTGGGTGTGTCTGTGAGGGTGTTGCCAAAAGAGATTAATATTTGAGTTACTGGGCTGGGGAAGGCAGATCCATCCTTAATCAGGTAGGCACAGTCTAATCAGCGCCAGTGAATATAAAGCAGACAGAAAAACATGAAAAGGAAAGACTGGCCTAGCCTCCCAGCCTATATCTCTCTCCTGTCCTGGATTCTTCCCACCCTCAAATATCAGACTCCAACTTCTTCAGTTCTGGGAATCGGACTGGCCCTCCCTGCTCCTCAGCTTGCAGACAGCCTGTCGTGGGACCTTGCAATCATGTAAGTTAATACTTAATAAACTCCCCTTTATATATATATATACACACACACACACACACATAGTTCTGTCCCACTAAGGTAATTCTGACTGGATAACATACATATATATATATACATATTAGCTCTGTTCCACTAAGATAATCCTGACTAATACAAATTTTGGTACCGGTATAGATAGTGGTTCTAGAGGAACAGAATATTAAGGATGGAGTTTTTTCATTGGTTTTAGAGTTTCTGAAGTTGGCAGCTTAATATGATTAGACTCAAAAAAATGCTAAGGACTCTACTTCTAATAGTATGGAGAGCACTGATAGTCCTTGACGGAAACTGTTTAGAGAGTTATGCAAAATAAATGCATTTGACACTCCTAATTCACCACTCATGAGCAGCAATGAGTTTAGTAACTCTATACGTAATATCTTTGCCCATATGTGGAGAACATAGGAACATAATATAGCTTGTTGGTTGCTTCCAAGTTCAGTGGACAAAGCGATGAAAGAAAATTATGAACTCAGGTATTCTGTCTCCTGGCTGCAGAAGCAGATACTGAGCCTCAGATCTGCTACAATTGCCCTTAATGACAGTCGTACCTCCTGCAGAGAAAGAGCTGGAACTGTGGAAAAGCAGACACAAGCTCTTAACATGAGAGTGACTGACCTGCAAGGAAAGATGCATGCACAGCCTCACTAGGTGTCTACTGTTAAATTGAGGCCATTGATTGGAAAAGAATGGGACCCTGCAACTTGCAATGGGGACATGTGGGAGGAACCTGATGAAGCTGGGGACACTATGTTTGTAAACTCTGATGAAACTTTTTTGTGAGAAGGAACAGCTTTCCCATCTCCAGTAGCGGCAACATTCCCTCCCTGACCCGTGCTGCCATCAGCCTTTCCACCTTTGTCTGAGGAAAGAAACCCCGTACTGCCTGAGGCAACAGTGATGGCATTCCCTGAGGCAGCTGGCAAGCAAGATAATGTTGATTCTTCTCAGAAGCCACCCCTAACACGTCTCTTTGCTTCTAGACCTATGACTAGACTAAAGTACCAGTGAACACCTAGAGGTGAGGTTGAGAGTGTGACCCATGAGGAGGTGCACTACACTTGAAAAGAACTGTTTGAGTTCTCTAAATTACATAAACAGAAATCTGGAGAACAGGCATAAGAATGAATATTAAGGGTACGGGATAATGGTGGAAGGAATACAGAGTTAGATCATGCTGAATTTATTGATTTGGTTCCACTAAGTACGGACTCTGCATTTAATGTTGCAGCTTGGGGAGTTAAAAAATGGTTCTAATAGTTTATTTGCTTGGTTAGCTGAAATATGGATTAAAAGATGGCCCACTGTGAGCTAGCTGGAAATGCCTGATCTCCCTTGATTTAATGTAAAGGAAGGGATCCAAAGGCTTAGGGAAATTGGGATGATGAGGTGGATTAGTCATGTTAGACCTACTCATCCCATGTGGGAGGGTCCAGGAGATATACCCTTGACCAATGCCTTGCAAAATAGATTTGTGAGGGCAGCCCCTACATCTCCGAAGAGCCTTGTAATTGCTTTTCTCTGTATGTCAGATCTAATGGTGGGAACCGCAGTGACTCAACTACAAAATTTAAATATAATGGAAATAATTGGATCCCAAGGTGGCAAGGGCCAAGTGGCAGCACTCAACCATCAAGGGCAAGGTAAGCACAGCTACCATAATGGACAGGAGAGGCAAAGCAGCAATCAAAATAGTCTGACTTGTGTAGAACTCTCACATTGGCTAATTAATCACGGTGTTCCTAGAATTGAAATCGATAGGAAGCCTACTACATTCCTACTTACTTTAGGTAAGTAGAAAACTTCTAGGTCAAATGGACAAAAGACTAATTTGAATTATAAAAACAGAATATCATGGCCCCTCAATCAATTTCCAGACTTGAGCCAGTTTACAGACCCAGAACCTCTTGAATGATGGGGATGCTAGGTCCCCTTAAGGAAGGACCCTACTACATTACCAACAATTTATGCAGTGAATCCTTTTCCCATCCTTCCACAAGGACACATCTGGCCTTTTACCAGGGTAACTGTACACTGGGGAAAGGGAAATGATTAGACATTTTGGGGACTACTGGATACTGGCTCTCAGCTGACCTTGGTTTCAGGGGACCCAAAACCCTGCTGTAGTCCTCCAGTTAAAGTAGGGGCTTATGAACGTCAGGTAATTAATGCAGTTTTAGCTCACATCTGACTTACAGTGGGTCCAGTGGGTCCAGTGGGTTCCCAGACTCATCCTGTGGTAATTTCCCCATTGCCAGAATGAATAATTGGCCTTGACATACTGAGCAGCTGGCAGAACCCCAGATGGTCTACCTGAATGGTAGGGTGAGGGCTACTATGGTGAGAAAGGCCAAATGGAATTCATTAGAGCTGCCTCTACCTAGAAAAATAGTAAATCAAAAATAATATTGTATCTCTGGAGGGATGGTGGAGATTAGAGCCACCATCAAAGACTTGAATGACAGTGGATTATGGTAAGCTTACCCAAGTGGTGACTCCAATTGCAGCTGCTGTACCAGCTGTAGTTTTATTGCTTGCACAAATTAACACATCTCCTGGTACCTTGTGTGCAGCCATTGACTTGGCAAATGTCTTTTTCTCCATTCCTGTCCATAAGGCCCACCAGAAACAATTTGCATTCAACTGGCAAGGCCAGTAATATACCTTTACTGTCCTACCTCAGGGGTATATCAACGCTCCAGTTTTGTGTTCTAATGTTATTCAGAGAGAACTTAATCACTTTTCTCTTCTGCAAGATATCACACTGGTCCATTACACTGATGACATCATGCTGATTGGATCCAGTGAACAAGAATTAGCAAACACACTGGACTTATTGGTGAGACATTTGTGTGCCAGAGGATGGGAAGTAAATCTGACTAAAATTCAGGGACCTTCTACCTTGTAAAATTTATATGGGTCCAGTGGTGTCAGACCTGTCAAGATATTCCTTCTAAGGTAAAGGATAAGTTGCTGCATTTGGCCCCTTTTACAACCAAGAAAGAGGTATAACGCCTAGTGGGCCCATTGGATTTTGGAAGCAACACATTCTGCATTTGGAAATGTTACTCTGGCCCATTTATCAAGTGACCCAAAAGGCTGACAGTTTTAAGTGGGGTCCAGAACAGGAGAAGGCTCTGCAATAACTCCAGGCTGCTGTGCAAACTGCTCTGCCACTTGGGCCATATGACCCAGTAGATCCAATGGTCCTTGAGGTATCAGTGGCAGATAGAAATGCTGTTTGCAGCCTTTGGCAGGCCCCCGTAGGTGAATCTCAGCGGAGGCCTCCAGGATTTTGGAGCAAGGCCCTGCCATCTTCTGAAGACAACTACTCTCCTTTTGAGAGACGGCTCTTGGCCTGTTACTGGCCTCTGGTGGAAAATGAACATTGAATATGGGTCATCAAATCACCATGCAACCTGAACTGCCTATCATGAACTGGATGCTTTCTGACTCATCTAGCCATAAAATGGGTCAAGCACAGCATCATTCCATTACCAAATGAAAGTGATATATACGTGATTAGGCTCAAGCAGGTCCTGAAGGCACAAGTAAGTTACATGAGGAAGTGGCTCAAACGCCCATGGTTTTTACTCCTGCCACCCTGCCTTCTCTTCCCCAGCCTGCACTAATGGCCTCATGGGGTGTTCCTTATGATCAGTTGACGGAGAAAGAGAAGACTTAGGGCCTGGTTCACGGATGATTCTGAACAATATGGAGTCACCACTCAAAAGTGGACAGCTGCAGTACTGCAGCCCCTTTCTAAGACATCCCTGAGTGGTGAAGAGAAATCTTCCCAGTGGACAGAACCTCAAGCAGTGCACCTGGTTGTACACTTTTCTTGGAAGGAGAAATGGCCAGATGTGTGATTATATGCTGATTCATGGGCTGTAGCCAATGGTTTGGCTGGATGGTCAGGGACTTGGAAGAAGCATGATTGGAAAATTGGTGACAAAGAAATTTGGGCAAGAGGTATGTGGATGGACCTCTCTGAGCGATCAAAAACCATGAAGATATTTGTATCCCATGTGAGTGCTCACTAACGGCTGACCTCAGCAGAGGAGGATTTTAGTAATCAAGTGGAAAGGGGGAACCGTTCTGTGGACAGCACTCAGCCTCTTTCCCCAGCCACCCCTGTCATCACCCAGTGGGCCCATGAACAAAGTAGCCATGGTGGCAGGGATGGAGGTTACACATTGGCTCAGCAACGTGGACTGCCACTCACCAAGGCTGACCAGGCTACGGACACTGCTGAGCTCCCAATTTGTGAGCAGCAGAGACCAACACTGAGCTCTCGATACAGCACCATTCCTTGGGGGTTATCAGCCAGCCACCTGGTTGCGAGTTGATTACATTGGACCTCTTCCATCATGGAAAGGGCAGAGGTTTGTCCTCACTGGAACAGACACTTACTCTGGATATGGGTTTGTCTATCCTGCATGCCATGCTCCTGCCAAGACTACCATCTATGGACTCACAGAACGCCTTATCCACCATCATGGTATTCCACACAGCATTGCCTCTGACCAAGGCACTCACTTTATGGCTAAAGAAGTGTGGCAGTGGCCTCGTCCTCATGGAATTCACTGGTCTTACCATGTTCCCCATCACCCTGAGCAGCTAGATTGAAAGAATGATGGGATGGCCTTTTGAAGTCACAATTACAACGGCAACTAGGTGACAATACTTTGCAATGCGGAGGGAAAGTTCTCCAGAAGGCTGTGTATGCTCTGAATCAGCATCCAATATATGGTACTGTTTCTCCCTTAGCCAGGATTCACAGGTCCATGGATCAAGGGGTGGAAGTGGAAGTGGTACCACTCACTGTCACCTCTAAAGGTCCACCAGCAAAATTTTTGCTTCCTGTTCCTGCGAAATTACATTCTGGTGGCCTAGAGGTCTTATTTCCAGAGGGAGAAAGCCTGCCACCAGGAGACACAACAATGATTCCATTACACTGGAAGATGAGATTGTCACTCAGACACTTGGGCTCCTCCTACTTTTAAGTCAACAGGATACAAAGAGAGTTATACCGTTGGCTGGAGTGATTGACCCGGACTATCAAGATGAAATCAGTCTACTGCTCCACAACAGAGGTAAGGAAGGGTATGAATGGAATACAGGAGATCCATTAGGACATCTCTTAGTTTTGCCATGCCCTGTGATTAAGGTCAATGGAAAACTACAATAGCCCAATCCAGGCAGGGCTACAAACGGCCCAGACCCTTCAGGAATGAAGGTTTCTGGCCACTCCACCAGGGAAAAAAACATGATCTGCTGAGCTACTTGCTGAAGGCAAAGGGAATACAGAATGGGTAGTAGAAGAAGGTAGTTATCAACACCACCTATGACCATGTGACCAGCTGCAGAAATGGTGACTGTAATTGTCATGAGTATTTCCTCCTTCTTTTGTTAAAAACATGTTTGTTCATGTATACACTTGTACTAAGAAGATATCTTCATTTTATTTCTTTTTTCCTTTATCATGTAACATGAGATTTATTGACTTTATATCAGTATTTAAATAATGTTAACTCTATGTAGTAGTATGTGTTGGGGATTTGTGTGTTTCTGGTTATATGAAGGATAGTTGTATTATGCTAGGCACAATTATGACCTTATTATTGTCTTTATTTGAAGATTATGTATGATCTCAGGAGATGTGTATGAGTTGAAGTTGACAAGGGGTGGACTTGTGATGGTTAATACTGAGTGTCAACTTGACTAGATTGAAGAATACAAAGTATTGATCCTGGGGGTTCTGTGAGGGTGTTGCCAAAAGAGATCAACATTTGAGTCAGTGGGCTGGGGAAGGCAGATTGACTCTTAATCTGGTGGGGACAATCTAATCAGCTGCCAATGAATACAAAGCAGGCAGAAAAACGTGAAAAGGAGAGATGGGCCTAGCCTCCCAGCCTACATCTTTCTCCCATGCTGGATGCTTCCTGCCCTCCAACCTCAGACTCCAAGTTCTTCAGTTTCGGGACTCAGACTTGCTCTCCTTGCTCCTGCTTGCAGACAGCCTATTGTGGGACCTTGTGACTGTGTTAATACTTAATAAACACTTAATAAACTCCCATATATATATATATATATATATATATATATATATATATTATTTCTGTCCCTCTAAGAGAACCCTGACTAATATGGTAAGTAATACTGACTAGATTAAAATTTGAAAATTTTGTACTTAAAAAGACATTATCAATAAACTTAAAAAAAACTGTAAAATAAAATATTTGCAAATCTTATGTCTGATAAAACATGTATGTCTGGAATATGTAAATAATTCTTACAAGTGGAGAATGAAAGATAACCCAATTAAAAATCAACTTTAAATAGAGATTGTTCCAATGATATATTCAAGGCAAATCAAAACCACAAGATACCATTTCACACCCACTAGGATGACTATAAGCAAAAATACAATAACAGATGTTGGTGAAGTTATGGAGAAATAGGAACTCTCATGCATTGCTGGTAGGAGTATAAACTGATGCAGCTGTTTCACAAAAAACGGCTTGGCAGTTCTTCAAAAGGTAAACATAATTACCATATGACTAAGCAATTATATTCCTAGGTCCTCACTCTAATAAAATTAAAAATCTCATAAAAACTTCTACATGAACGTCTTTAGAAGCATTATGCATAATAGTGTAAAAAAATAAAATGTTCCTCAGTTCATGAATGAATAAATAAAATGGGATGTAGCCATAAAATGGAATATTGTTCAGAAATAAAAAGGAAGTACTGAGACATATTATATGAATAAAATTTGAAAACATTGTGATAAGTGAAAGAAGGATTCCAATATATAAAATGTTCAGAATAAACACAGATATTCAAAAAGAAAGTGCATAAGCAGTTTCTAGGGTCTGAGGGAAAAGTAATAAAGAATGACTTCTAATTGGTACAGGGTTTCTCTTTTGAGTGATGAAATGCTTTAAAATTAAAATGTGATAATGATTGGGTAACGCAATGTAAGACAAACCACTTTAAAACAATTTTATGTTTTTCTATTTCAAATCATATCTCAAAAATGATCTTTTAAATGTAATATAAGGCATTCTCAGTAGCCTTGTTTTATATAATATAGTTTTAAAAATAAAATATTTATATTTGCAAGTTATTTTATTACTAATATTTTTAAAATAATTTTTTTACAGTTAAAAATATTTCTAAGGTGTGCTCATGGTGTTTTTAATCAATGTTATTTTCTTAAAGTAACACTGATGTATTTGCTTCTAGGTAGTCCTCTATTTTTGTAACAACATCCAGTGTTCTTTGGAATCCATAGTTTTTATATGCTTTGTTTCTTTTCTTATACACCCTTCTGCCTCTCTATATGAACTGAATATGAACTTTCTCTAAAGCATCTGAAACAGAAGATTTTTGGGGAAGGCAACATACTTAATTTAATCTATATTACAGGACGAAGTTTCTGTCTCTGAGAAATGGAAAACATTCTTTGCCACTTAAAGCCTATGTCAGTTTTATAGCCTATTGTTCGAAATCCAGACAGTCACCTTCTCCAACCTTTCAAGACCATTACTCTTTTCCTTCATACCCCTAATTTCACATGAAATATTTCTTTCCACCTGTATATTCCTATAAGCAATACACAAAGCCAACACACAGTAACATTATATATGTTTTTTTTTTTTTTTTTTTGAGACTGAGTCTTGCTCTGTCACCTAGGCTGGAGTGCAGTGGCACCATCTCAGGTCACTGCAAGCTCCGCCTCCTGGGTTCATGCCATTCTCTGCCTCAGCCTCCAGAGTAGCTGAGACTACAGGTGCCTGCCACCTAGCCCAGATAATTTTTTGTATTTTTAGTAGAGACTGGGTTTCACCGTGTTAGCCAGGATGGTTTCGATCTCCTCACCTCGTGATCCACCCTCCTTGGCCTCCCAAAGTGCTGGGATTACAGGCGTGAGCCACCGCGCCCGGCCTATATATTGGCTCTTTTCAAGACTTCTCCTAGAGACTGCAGACTCAGTAGGCACTTGGTATGGTTTTCTATTATTGCAGAAAATGTTTTCCCAAATGTTTTATTGTTTTCTCAAATGCTTTCCATGACATAATATGTATGTTCAACCATTTTTTCAGGATATAATATCTGCTTCTTAGTATCTGCTACCCTACTGATAAGCCCATGTCACACATATTGAGGGAATATCATTATTATTTAAATGTTTAATATTTTTATGTATTTGGTATATTCTGGTTGTAAGTCCTTTATCAAATATATAATTTGAAAATGTATTGTCTGACTCTCTGGCTTCTTTTTATTATAGTAGCAATGGATTTCAAAGAGTAAACATTTTTTGTTTTGATAAATTATGAATTAAATATATAATTTTCTTCTCTTATGTATTGTGCTTTTGAGGTTTCCTATAAATGTTTTTTTCTTCTCCTGACAGCAAATATTTTCTTCATGATTATTATACTGTGTTTTATAGTCTTTGGTTTCATATTAAGGTCTAGAGCTCATATTGAGTTAATTATTATATATAGTGGCTGGTAGATATGGAAACTTAATTTTTGCATGGCGATGTCCAATTATGCTAGCATAGTTTGTTGAAAATTCTATAGTTTCTAATGCAGGAACAGAAAACCAAACACTGCATGTTCTCATAAGTGGGAGCTGAATGATGAGAACACATGGACACATGAGGGGGACAATACACACTGGGGCCTGTTGGAGGAGGTTGGTTGTGGGAAGGAGAGGAGAATAGTTAAGAGATGAGATACTGGGCTTAGTACGTAGGTGATGAGATGATCTGTGCAGCAAACCACCTGCCACACATTTACCTATGTAACAAACCTGCACATGTACCTCAACTTAAAAATTGAAAGAAAAATTCTATAGTTTCTTTGACCAAATATGTAGAGGCGTATATTTGGACTCTATCCTGCTCCACCTTTTAACATATGTGTTTCCTTTCCAAAACCACCGCTTGATTACTATGACTTTATTTAAAGCTTGATGCCAGGCATTGAAAGGCAAGTGCTCCAAACTTGTTTTTTATGTTTCAAATTTCTTGTGGCTCTTCCAATTATTTTGTCTGGCCATAAAATTTTTTTAACGACTTTGTCAATTTCTTAAAAAGTAAAAAAATCCTTCTGGGATTTTGATTGGAACTATATTGAATTGACAGATCACTTTAAGGAGAACTGACATCATGAGGATATTGAGTCTACTAATCCACAAACACAATGTGTCCTCCACTTATTTCTTTGATGTCTCCCATTAACGTTTAGCAATTTTAAATATGTGAATATTTTACATATTTTGCTGTGTTTAAACCTAAGTATTTCAAGTTTTATAACTGAAATTTTATTAAATTTTAATTACTATTGTTTATCGATACTATATCAAATTATAATCATTTCTTATATATTGACCTTATATTTGAGAGATGGCTAAATTCATATTAGCTTTTGTTTTTTAGATATTTTGAGATTGCTTTTGTAGATATTTGATTTGTGTATAGAAATAGTATTATTTCTATATTTTCCTTAAAAAATTTTCTATTCTTTTTTTACATAAACATTACTTTTTTCTTGCCTGTGTAGATCATCAAGTATGATTTGAATAGGAATGGAAAACAGACACTATGTTGTTATTTCCAATTTTAATATGAAAGCATTCAGTTCTCCCCAATAAGCGTAATGTTAGCTGTGGATTTTTATTTTTGTTTTTTAGTGAATGTCTTCATTAGGATAACTGTATTCCCTTTCCTTCTAGCTTTATGCGTTTTTTTAACCATTAATGGATTTTAAATTGCATCAAATGCTATTTCTAACTCCAACAAGAGGAATGAAAGGCTTTAACTCTTTGTTTTATCATTATGAAAATGGAAGTCATTGACATTTGATTGTGAAAACAGCTTTGCATTCCTAGTATAAATCTTGTGTGATCATGACATATTATCATTTGCATATATTGTCAGATTTGATTTTCAAATATTTCACTGACAACTTTTTCATCTTTGTCCATGATTATTATTGCTCTCTCTGTGGTTTCTTTTTATTTTTAATTAACTTTATTTTAAGTTCTGGGGTACATGTGCAGGATGTGCAGGTTTGTTACACAGGTAAACATGTGCCATTGTTGTTTGCTGCACAGATGAACCCATCCCCTAGGTTTTAAGCCCACCATCCGTTAGCTATTCTTCCTGATTGTCTCCCTCCCACCGCCCTGCTCCACAGGTCCCAGTGTGTGTTGTTCCCGACCATGTGTTCATGCATTCTCATCGTTCAGCTCCCACTTATAAGTGAAAACAAGTGGTGTTTGGTTTTCTGTTCCTGTGTTACTTTGCTGAGGATAATGGCTTCCAGCTGCACCCATGTCCCTGCAAAAGGCATGACCTCATTCAGTTTTATGGCTGCATAGTATTCCATGGTGTATATGTACCACATTTTCTTTATCCAGTTCACCATTGGTGGGCACCTAGGTTGATTCCTGGTCTTTGCTATTGTGAATAGTGCTGCAATGAATATATGCATGCATATAGCATTATAATAGAATGATTTCTACTGCTTTGGCTATGTACTCAGTAATGAGATTGTGGGTCAAATGATATTTCTGCTTCCAGATCTTTGAGGAATCACCACACTGTCTTCACAATTGTTGAACTAATTTCCCACCAACATTGTAAAAGCATTCCTTTTGCTCGGCAACCTTGCCATCTTCTGTTGTTTCTTGACTTTTTAATAATTGCCATTCTGACTAGCATGACATGGTGTATCTCCTTGTGGTTTTGATTTGCTTTTCTCCAATGCTCAGTGATATTGAGATTTTTTTCATGTTTGTTTGCTGCATGTATGTCTTTTGTGAGAAGTGTCTCTTCATGTCCTTTGCCCACTTTTTAATGGGGTTGTTTTTTATTGTAAATTTATTTAAGTTTGTTGTAGGATAAGTTCCTATATCCTCTGGATATTAGATCTTTCTCAGATGGATAGATTGCAAAACTTTTCTCCCAATCTGTAGGATGTCTGTTCACTCTGATGACAGTTTCTTTTGCTGTGCAGAAGCTCTTTAGTTTAATTAGATCCCATTTGCCAATTTTTGCTTCTGTTGTTTTTGCCTTTGGCATTTTTATTATAAAGTCTTTGCCCATGCCTATGTCCTGAATGATATTTTCTAAATTTTCTTCTAGGGTTTTTATAGTTTTGGGTTTTTTATATTAAAGTTTTTAATCTATCTTGAGTTAATTTTTGTGTAAGGTGTAAGGGAGGATTACAGTTTCACTTTTTTACATATGGTTAGTTCTCTTATGAGAACTGTTTATTAAATAGGAAGCACCATTTATTAAATAGGGAATTATTTCCCCATTGCTTGTTTTTATCAGGTTTGTTGAAGATCAGATGGTTGTAGGTGTGTAGTCTTATCTCTGAATTCTCTATTCTGTTTCATCAGTCTATATGCCTGTTTTGGTACAATTACCATACTGTTTTGGTTACTGTAGCCTTGTAGTATAGTTTGAAGTCAGGTAGCATGATACTCCAGCTTTGTTCATTTTGTTTAAGGTTGTCTTGGCTATTCAGGCTCTTGTTTAGTTCCATATAAATTTTAAAATAGTGTTTTCTAATTCTATGAAGAATGTTACTGGTAGTTTAATAGGAATGGCATTGAATCTATAAATTTCTTTGAGCATTATGACTGTTTTCACAATATTGATTCTTCATATCCATGAGCATGAAATATTTTTCCATTTGTTTGTGTCCCCTCTGATTTCCTTGAGCAGTGGTTTGTAGATCTCCTTGAAGAGATCGTTCACTTCCCTTGTTAGCTGTATTCTTAGGTATTTTATTATCTTTGTAAAAAATGTGAATAGAAGTTCATGCATAATTTGGCTCTCTGTGTGCCTATTGTTGGTGTGTAGGAATGCTAGCAAAGAACCTTTGTAAGATACTCCATACTCTCTGAGAAGATCATACCCAAGACACATAATCAGCAGATTCTCTAAGGTTGAAATGAAGGAAAAAATGTTAAGGGCAGCTGGAGAGAAAGGCCAGGTCACCTGCAAAGGGAAGCCCATCAGACAACCGGTGGACCGCTCATTGGAAACCCTACAAGCCAGAGGAGATTGGGGGCCAATATTCAACCTTCTTAAAGAAAAGATTTTCCAATCCAGATTTCTGTATCTGGCAAACTAAGCCTCATAAGTGAAGGAGAAAGATCTTTTTCAGACAAGAAAATGTTGAGGGAATTCGAATTCATCACCAATAGGCCTGCCTTGCAAGAGCTCCTGAAGGAAGCACTAAATATGGAAAGGCAAAACTATTACAAGCCACCATAAAAACACACAAAGGATACAAGCCCGCAAATTTAACCAGCCAGCCTCATGACAAGATCAAATTCACACATATCAATATTAACCTTAAATATAAATGGGCTAAATGCTTCAATTAAAATACACAGAATGGCAAGCTAGATAAAGAGTAAAGTTCCATCAATGTGTTGTCTTCAAGAGATATATCTCACATGCAACAATACCCATAGACTCAAAATAAAGGGATGGAGGAAAATTTACCAAACAAATGGAAAACAGACAAAAGCAGGGGTTGAAATCCTAACTTCTGACAAAACAGACTTTAAACCACAAAAGATAAAAAAAAAAAAAGTCAAAGAAGGACATTATATAATGGGAAAGGGTTCAATTCAACAAAAAGAGCTAACTATCCCAAATGTACATGAACCCAGGAGCACCCAGATTCATAAATCAAGTTCTCAGAGACCTTCAAAGAGACTTGGACTTCCACACAATAATAGTGGAAGAGCTTAACACCCCACTAACAATATGAGACAGATCGTCAAGACAGAATATTAAGAGAGATGTACAGGACCTGAACTCAGTTCTGAAATCAAGTGGACATGACAGATATCTACAGAACTCTCCCTGCCAAAACAACAGAATATATATTCTTCTCATCGGCACATGGCACATACTCTAAAATTGATTACATAATTGGAAGGAAAACACTCCTCAGCAAATGCAAACGAACTAAAATAATAACAAAAATTCTCTCAGATCACAGCACAGTCAAATTAGAACCCAATATTAAGAAACTCACTCAAAACCACACAAGTGCATGGAAATTTGCTTTTCTAATATGTTGTTTTCATTTTTCACATCAGAGTAATGCTAGTCTCCTGAAATGAGTTAGACTACTTCCCTTTGCTCTGAAACAAAATGTGCGAAATTGATATTTTTTAAAAATGACTGGTAGAATTTGCAAGTGAAGCCATCTGAGCCTGCAGTTTTCCCTGCTGGAAAGTTTCTAGTATCGATTTACTTGCCTTAATAGATATGGGACTATTCAAATGTCTCTTTCTTTTTGAGTTATGTTTAGAAGGGTGGGTCTTTCAACAGATGTGTCCATTTTATCAAAGTCATCAATTTGTGGGTATAGATTTGTTTTCAGTACCTCATAATAATGACTTTTGTAGCAACTTTAGGGTCAATGGTGATACTATGTATTGAATTACCTACATTTGTAATTTGTGTTTTGTTCACAACTACGTTTTTTTTTTGTTCTTAATTTTTTATTTCTCCATTTATTTCTGCTTGCTTTAGGGTAAATTTTTCTTCTTTTTCTATTTTCAAAGTAAAACTGCTTATTGATTTAAGACATTACTTTTTCAAATATAAGCATTACATTTAAAATTGCCCTCTTAGCACTGCTCTAGCTGATTCTTAAAAATTTTAATATGCTGTGTTTTCATTTTTAATTATTATAAAATATTTTATGATGTTCTTCTGACTGCAAGCCAGAGAATAATTAGAAGTGTGTACTTAATTTTCAAGTGTTTTTATATTATAAATATACCCTTTACTCAATGATTTAAATTCCTTTTTCACCTGTGAATATACTTTGCATAATTTTAATTATTTAAAATTGTGAAAAATCTTATTTATGCCCCAGAATACAGCCTATCTTGGTGAATGTTACATGTGTACTTAAGACATATAGATTTTCCTCCTGATTTTGGGCATTTTGTGGTATTAATTTCATCTTTGTATAGTTCATCTAAAATTGTTTTCAAGTCTTTTGTTGTTAGTTCCACACACATTTAGCATTCTTATTTCTTCTTGGAGAATTGATCCCTCATTCTTTGTGCTGTATTCTTCTTTATCCTTCGTCATTTTTAATAAAGTCTACTTTTGGATAGTAATGTAGCTCTCCCAGTTTTCATTTGGTTGTGTTGGTATGATAATTCTTTCTCGCTCCTTTTCTTTTCTTTTAAACTATCTGTTTATACATTAAAAATTGAGTTTTAACCAAAAGCATTGAAAAAGAAGAAAAAATTGGATGTCTTACACTTTCTGATTTCAAACTGTACTACAAAAGTATACAGTAATCATAACAGTGTGGCATTGGGATAAAGACAGACATATAGATCTATGGGATATAATAGACACTGCAGAAATAAACCCTCACATATATGGTTAAATAATTTTTTACAAGAGATCCAAGACTATTCAATGGAAAAATACGTTTTATTCAACTCACGGTGTTGAGGAAACCAGTTATACACATAGAATATAGATTGGATCCTCAATTTACACCATATGCAAATATTAACTCTAAATATATGCAAGTCTTGAAATATAAACTCTTAAAAGAAAATATAATGAAAAAAGCTTCACGACATTGGATTTAGCAATGATTCCTTAAATATGACATTAAAAGCACACGCAATAGAATTTTAAAAAGTGGGTAATAGAATTTCAAATTTAAAACTTCTGTACATCAAAGGAATCGATTGACAGGGAAAGGACAATGCATGGCAAGAGAAAAAAATTGAAAATCACTTGTGATTGGCCTTCTACAACTAACCACATGTTGAAAATATATGTTTTATTATGTGTTGTGCTTAACTTGTTCAGACTTGTTTTCTCTTGTCATTGTTTTCTAAAAAATACAGTATAACAATATTTGCATGGCATTTACATGATATTAGGCATTATCAGTAATTTAGAGATTAAGTGTATGGGAAGATGTGTGTAGTATTTATTCAAATATCACACAACTTTACTTTTTGAGGTAGTTCTTCATTTTTTTTATTTTATGGAAGCATAACAGTTGTAAATATTTATGGATCATATTTGATATTGTGATACTAGCATACGATATATAATGATAAAACAAGGGTAATTGGGATATACGTAACTTCAAACATTTATCATTTATTTGTATTTGAAACTTTCCATTTCCCCTCTTATAGTTATTTTTAAATATGCCATAACATGTTAGCTATAGCAGTACTATTGAGCAACTGAACATTAGATCTTTTTCCTTTAACTATTTTTATACTCATTAATTAAGCCCTCTTTATTTCACATTCCCACTATCCTTCAGAGTTCCCGGTGACCATCATTCTACTCTCTATATCCATGAGGTCATTTTTTTTTTAGCTCCCATGTATGAGTGAGAACATGAGGTATAGGATACCTGTCTTTCTGTGCCTGACTTATTTCACTTAACATAATGTCTTCCAGGTTGATCTACGTTGTTGCAAATGACAGAATTTCATTACTTTTATGGCTGAATAGTATTCTATTGTGTATGTGTGCCATATTTTCTTTATCCATTCATTGATAAAGTGTCCTTCATTGATGGACACTAAAATTACTTCCATATCTTTACTATTGTGAAAGTAAGGCAATAAACATGGGAGTGCAAATATCTCTTTGATATACAGATTTCCTTTATTTCAGATATATACCCATCAGTGGGATTGCTGGATCATATGGCAGTTCTATGTTAACTTTTTTCTCGAACCTCCATATTTTTTACTCTAGTGGCTATGCTAATTCACATTTTTACCAACAGTGTAGGAGAGTTTCCTTTTCTTCTCATCTTCACCAGCATTTATTACTTCTTGTCTTTTTGGTAAGAGGCATTTTAACTGGGTGAGGTAATATCACATTGTTTTCCTAATTTTCATTTTTCTGATGATTACTGATTTTGAAAATTTTTTATATACCTGTTGGCAGTTTGCATTTTTTTTTTAGAGAGAGAAATGTTTGTTTAGATTTCTGGGACATTTTTAACCTAATTATTTTTTTCTACTATTGAGTTGTTTGTTTCTCATATATTCTGATTATTAATCCTTTCTCAGACAAGCAGTTTGCAAATATTTTCTCCCATTATGTAGATTCCGTCTGCAGCTTTGTTAATTGTTTCTCTGTTTGGAGATTTTCTCTTGATGTGATCACAATGATCAATTTTTGCTTTATCTGTGTTTTTGAGATCTTACACAAAAAATCTTTGCCCAGACCAATGTACTGGAGTGTTCCCCAATGTTTTCTTCTAGAATTTTTAGAGTTACAAATCTTATATTGAAGTCTTTAATCTACTTTGATTTGATTTTTGTGTATGGTGAGAGATAGAAGCCCCATTTCATTCTTCTGCAGATGGATATCCACTTTTCCTAATATCATTTACTGAAGAGACTGCTCTTTCCCCAATGTATGCTCTTGGCACCTTTGTCAAAAATTAGTGCATTTTAGGCGAGCAGATTTATTTAAGTTCTCTATTCTGTTTCATTAGCCTGTATGTCCATTGTATTGCCAGTATCATGCTGTTTTGGTTGCTGTAACTTTCTAGTATAATTTAAGGTTTGGTAACGTGATGCCTCCAGCTTTCTTCTTTTAGCCCAAAATTACTTTGGCTATTCTGGGTCAATTGTGTTTCCATATGTATTTTAGAATTTTTTTTTTCTATTTCTGTGAAAATGTCATTGACATTTTGATATGAAGTACACTGACTGTAGAACAATTTGGGTACTACGGACAGTTTAACAATATCGATCCTTTCAATTCATGAAAGAGAATATCTTTCCATTTTTTGTATCCTTTTCAATTTCTTATATAAGTGTTTTATAGATTTTATTGTAGAAATATTTTACTCCTTTACTTATGTTTATTGTGAGGTATTTTATTTACCTGTAGCTATCATAAATTAGATTACTTTATTGGTTTATTTCTCAGATTGTTCACTGTTGGTATATAAAATGGTATGGATTTTCATATGTTGATTTTGTATCTTACAACTTGACTGACTTTATCGGTTCTACTGGCTGTTTTGGTGGAGTCTTTAGGTTTTCCTAAATATAAGATCATTGCAACAAGGATAATTTCATGTCTTCTTTCCAAATTTGAATTCCTTTCATTTCTTTCTCTTGTCTAATTGCTCTGGTTCTGACTTCTAGTACAATGTTGAATAAAAGTGGTGAAAGTGGACATTCTTGTCTTGTTCCAGATCTTACAGGAAAGACTCTGTTTTTTCCTGGTCAGTTTACTAGCTATGGGTTTGTTACATATGGCCTGTATCAGGTTGAGGTATGTTCCTCCTACACCCAGTACATTAAGAGTTTTTATCATAAGAAGATGCTGAGTTTTATTGAATGCTTTTGTTTAGCAACTATTGAAATGATCATATCATTTTTGTCCTTCAGGTTGTTCATGTAATGGATCACATTTGTTGATTTGTATATGTTTAACAGACCTTAAATCCCATGAATAAATCCCACTGGTCATTGTTAATGATCTTTTAATGTGTTGTTGAATTTGGTTTGCTAGTATTTTGTTGAGGATATTTGCATATTTGTTCATCAGTAATATCAGCTTGTAGTTTTCTTTTTTTGTTATGTCTTTGTCTGCTTTCAGTATCAGTGTAATACTGACCTCATATAATTAGTTTGGAAGTATTTCCTCCTCCTGGATTTTTTTAATAGCATCAGTAGAAATGATATTAGTTCTTCTTTAAGTATTTGGTAAAATTCAGCAGTAAATTCACCAGGTCCTTGTCTATTCTTTGATGGGAGACATTTTATTCATAGTTCTATCTTGTTACTTAATATTGATCGATTTAGGTTTTATATTTCTTCATGGTTCATTCTTGGTAGGCGGTATGTGTTTAGAAATGTATCCATTACTTCTAAGTTTTCAAATTTAGTGGTACATAGTTGCTAATGGTAGTCTCTAATGATTCTTTGAATTTCTGTGATAACAGTTGTAATGCCTCCTTTCTTGCCTCTTGTTTTATTTGGATCTCCTCTCTTTTTCTCTTAGGTTGGCTAATGGTTGGTCGATTTTGTTTATCTTAAAAAAAACAACTTTTCACATAACAGATCTTTTGTATAATTTTTGTATTCATTTCATATATTGCTGCTCTGATCTTTATTATTTCTTTTATTCCATTAACTTTTGATTTGGTTTGCTCTTGCTTTTCTACTTCTTTAAGATGCATTGTTAGGTTATTTGAAATCCTCCTCCTTTTTTGATGTAGGCATTGCTAAAACCTTCCTGGTTAGTACTGAGTTTGCTGCATATATAGGTTTTTGTGTATTGTGTTTTCATTTTCATTTGTTTCAGTAATTTTATGTAAATGTTCTTCTTAATTTTTTCATTGACTCAATGGTCATGCAAGAACATATTGTTGAATTTCTATGTATTTGTATAGTTTCCAAAGTTCCTGTTATTATTAATTTCTGGTTTTATTTCACAGGGCTCAGAAAAAAATACTTAATATGATTTCACTTTTTTGAAACTTGTTTTATGGATTAACATGTGGTCTATCTTTGAAAATCTTCCTTTTGCTGAGGAGAATCTGTATTCCATAGCAATTGGATTTTATATTCTGTACATGTCTACTATGTCCATTTGTTCTAAGTGGAGATTAAGTCCAATGTTTTTGTGTCATTTTTCTGTCTAGATGGATCTAACCAGAGCTCAAAGAAGAGTGTTGAAGTCCCCATCTGTTACTGTACTGTCTTTAGCCCTAATAATATTTTTTTATATATCTGAGTTCTCCAGTGTTAGGTGCACATATATTTACAATTGTTACATTCTCTTGCCAAATTGACCCCTTTATCATTCTACAATGACCTTCTTTGTCTTTTTTTTTTTTACTGTTTTTGTCTTTAAATCTATTTTATTTGATGTAAGTATAGCTACTTGTTTTTGGTTTCCATTTGCATGGACTATCTTTTTGCATCCTTTCATTTTCAGTCTATGTGTGTCTTTAAGGGTGAAGTGAGTTTCTTGTTGGCAGCATACATATAGTTAAGCTTTGTTTTTTAAAAAAATTCTTATTTTTTTTAATCTATGCAGCCACTGTATGCCTTTCAACTTGAGAATTCAGCCTATTTATATTTAATGTAATTATTAATAGGTAAGGACTCACTATTGCCATTTTATTATTTGTCTGCTCGTTGTATAGCTAGTCTTTTATTCTGTCCTTCCTGTGTTCCTTTGTGTGTAAGTTTGTCTGATAGTATGTTTTAACTTCTTGTTTTTTTATATTTTCATATCTATTATAGGTTTTTTGCTTTGTTGCTTCCATGACACTTACAAATGACATTTTGTAGTCAGTTATTTTAAACTGGTGACAACTTAGTTCTGATCACAAAGAAAAGGAAAAATAGAAAACAAGCAAAAGAAAACTAAAAATCTCTACTTTTTAACTTAATTTTCCATTCCCTTCCTATGTTTTTACTTTTTGTTGTCTCTTTATTTTGTCCATTTCTTTACAAATTGTTGTAGTTATAATTTTTGATTGCTTTTTCTTTTAGTCTTCCTACTAAAGATATGAATGGTTTACACACTGAAATTGCTGAGTTATTATGTATTTTATGTGTAATTATTTTTTATCAGTGAGTTTTATAACTTCAAATCATTTATTCTTTCATGTTAGCTTCCTTTTTTATAATCGAATAATTCCTTTAGTATTTCTTATAAGGTCTAATGCTGATAAAATCACTCAGCTTCTTTTCTTCAGTCTGGAAAAGTATATCTCTTTTATGTTTGAAGATTTCCTTGTTGGTTATAATATTCTATGTTGGAAGGTTTTTTTTTTTTTTTTTTTTTTTTGTCCCCCAGCACTTTGAATATATCACCACACTCCCTCTTGCCCTTAAGGTTTCTGTCTAGAAGTCTGCTGCCAGATGTATCAAAGCTACTTTGTATATTATTTGCTCCTTTTCTCTCACTGCTCTTAGGATCCGTTCATTATCCTTGACCCTTGAGAGTTTGATTATTATACATCTTGAGGTAGTCTTATTTGGTTCGAATCCTTTTAGCTTTCTTTGACCTTCTTATACCTGGATAGTCATCTGTTTCTCTGGGTTTGGGAATTTCTCTGTTAGCCTTTGTTCAAATAAACTGTCTACATTGATCTCTTTTGCTACATCCTCTTTAAGGACAATAACCCTTAGATTGCCCTCTTGAGGCTATTCTCTGGATTTTGTAGGTGTACTTCATTCTTTTTTCTTATTTTTCTTTTGTGATTCTTCGTATAGACCATCTTTAGCTTACTAATTGTTTCTTCTGCTTGAACAATTCTGCTGTTGAGATACTTTAATGCATTTTTTAATTTATCAATTGAATTTTTAGCTCCATAGTTTCTGCTTGCTTTTTAAAATTATTTTAATCTCTTTGTGAAATTGCTCTAATAGAATTCTGAATTCTCTCTCTGCTATCTTGGTTTGTTGAGTTCCTCTAGGCAGAAATTTTAAATTCCCTGTCTGAGAGATCATCTATTTTCAGCACTTCAGGATTAGTCACTGGTGTCATATTTAGTCTGTTTGGTGAGGTCATATTTTCCTGAATGTTTTTGATGCTTGTGGATATGCATCAATATCTGGGCACTGAAACATTGGGTATTTATTCCATTATTGCCATCTGGGCTTGTGTGTACTCATTCTTCTTGAGAGGGCTATTCAATAATTCAAGAGACATTGTTTTCGTGACATAAGCCTGTGGTCACTCCATCCATTTTAGCATTAGGCGGTACCCTAAGCCCAAAAATGCATTCTGTGGGCAAGCTCTAGTGCTGTGCTGCTCTCAAAGGAAGTGGTTATGGGTGGTGCAATCCATTGTGACACCAGATGCTGTGGCTATGTGTGTGTCTGCATTACCACATTTCCAGCTACAGGTGGTACAGCACAGTAAGAGATATTTTTTTATCTGGGTGAAGGGGAAGAAAAAGAACAGAGGACTTTGTCTTGCAATGTTGAGTCCCACCTCAGCCACAGTAAATTAAAAACCAGCCACTTTAGTCAGCTGGTTGTGAGGCATCTTCAACTTCAGTGCCTCCTGCTGAGACAAAGGATTCCTCTCTGGCCCAGGGCCGGTCTAAATGCTCCCTTCATGGACACTGCAGAATTCTATTCAGTATTGTGTTCTACTTTGACCATGCATCATTGAGTTTCAGTGCAAAGTACCACACTCACTTTTCTCTCCCTCTCCCAAACACATAGATTCTTTCTACAGGCTGTGCTGTCTTGGGTTGCAAGAAGAGTGGTTATAGACAATGCAAGACTGTTCTTCCTCCTCTGTTCAATGCATCTTTTCTTGTTATTATGTTAAACCAGGTTCTATGATTGCTCACCTTATTTTTGGTTTTATGAAGATGCTTTGTTTTATGGATAGTTGTTTAAATGCTGTTTAATTTGTTTTCCTGTGTGGGGAAATCACTGGAAGGATCTATTCAGTCATCTCCTTTGGACTACACTATTTTATAAGGGACTTGAGCTTCTGTAGATTTTTGTATCCATGGATTTTGGAACCAATCTCCCATGGACACTGAGGGACAGTTGTATATATAATAAAGGATCAATATTCAGATTACATAAAAATCTCTTCAAATAAATTACTAAACAACCATATTAAAATGTGGACATAGCATTTAAGTAGACGCATATCCAAACAAGATAGGAAAATGGCCAATAAACACATCAACAAAAGGTCAGCATCCCAATAATTAGAGGAATGCAAATCAAAATTACGATAACATACCACAAGATACCCATTAGAAAGATTATTATAAAAAACAAACAAACAGAAAATGAAAAGTGCTGGGAAGGATATGGAGAAATTGGAACTCTTATGCATTGCTGGTGAAAATGTGAAATGCTGCAGTCATTATGTTAAAAACTATGGCAGTGCCTCAAAAAGTAAACAGAATTACCATATGATACAACAATTTTACTGCTGGGTAGATAGACTTATAATAGTTGAAAGCAGGGACTCAAATATTTGTACATTTATGTTTATACCAGCATTATTCACTATAGCCAGAAAGGAAAAGAAACCCAAGTGTCCGTTTAAGGACTGATGTATAAGAAAATGTAGTATTTAAATCCAATGGGGTATTATTCATTCTTAAAGAGGAAGGCAACTCTGATACATGTTACAAATGGATGGACTTTGAAGACATTATACTAAGTGAATTCAGACAGTCACAATAAAACCCTAGATATTGTATGATTCCACTAATATGAGGTATCTAGTTTAGCCAAATTTATAGAGACAAAAAGTAGAAGGGTGGTTTTCAGAGCCTAGGGGCAGAGAAGGGAAGTTGTATTTCATGGGTGTTGAGTTTTAGTTTGGGGAGATGATACAAATTCTGGAGATGCATGGTGGCTATGATTGCACAACAATGTGAATGCACTTAATACCACTGATCTGTGAAGTTATAAATGGTTAAAATGATAAATTTATGTTACATATATTTCAACACAATAAAAATGTGTTTCTAGAGATAATTTATCTTTTTCATTCTACCATATAACCTATGTCTTTTAACCCATTTACATAGTGCTTTTTTAACATGATTGAATTAAAATATACCATCTTATTATCCATTTTCTCTTTTTTTCTGTCCAATTTTTTAATTTCCTGTCTTTTGCCATCCTTTGTGTTAATAGAGCTTTTAAAATTCCATTTTATCTTTATACCTCTTTTAAAAATGTTTTATTTGGGGCTTGAAATGTATGACAATAACTTAATAAATTGGGGTTGATCTTGAAATTTTATTATACCATTTCACTAGTAGTGTAAAAACCTTATAAATCTGTATAGCAAATTCTCTTCTCCCATTCTTTTTTATTGTTGTCATACATTTTACTTTCACATATTCTATAAACACCTGATATAGTGCTACTATTTTTGCTTTAAACAGTTATATTTTAGAACAATTAAAACAATAAAAGCTTTATTTTACTTTATTTTTTGTTTTATCTCCAGAATTATTTATTTCTTTTTGTGAAGCCAAGCTACCTACATAACTTTTTAAAATATTTCCAATAAAGTATTTTTGCTGGCAATAAATTTTCTCTGTTTCAATTTATCTGAAAACTTTTATTTTTCATGAGTTTTAAAAATACATTCAGATTTTCTGATGATTGTAGAATTCTAGCCTGATATATATTACTGCCTCACACTATCTCAGGCAAGCTATTAATACCAATCTTCTACTATAATACTACTATGTTCTTGAGTGACAATGTTTATCCTCCAAAAAGTTCACTGTATTTTAGACTAATTGTGCCCAACATTTATTGCTAATTATATTTACTCATATATAAGAAATTGCTTTCAATTTTCTATTGTTGCATTAAAAAAATCTACAAAATGTAGTCTCTTAAAGCAAAAAGCATTTATTTGGCTTCTGATTTTGTTGAGTAATTCTGATCTAGACAGGCCCTACCTTATCTTAGAAAATTTTCCTCTTATGGCCAGTGGTGATGAGCATTTTTTCATGTGTTTTTTGGCTGCATAAATGTCTTCTTTTGAGAAGTGTCTGTTCATATCCTTTGCCCACTTTTTCATGGGGTTATTTGTTTTTTTCTTGTAAATTTGTTTGAGTTCATTGTAGATTCTGGATATTAGCCCTTTTTCAGATGAGTAGGTTAATGCTCATCATCATTGGCCATCAGATAAATGCAAATCAAAAACACAATGAGATACCATCTCACACCAGTTAGAAAGGCAATCATTAGAAAGTCGGGAAACAACAGCTGCTGGAGAGGATGTGGAGAAATCGGAACACTTTTACACTGTTGGTGGGACTGTAAACTAGTTCAACCCTTGTGGAAGTCAGTGTGGCAATTCCTCAGGGATCTACAACTAGAAATACCATTTGACCCAGCCATCCCATTACTGGGTACATACCCAAAGGATTATAAATCATGCTGCTATAAAGACACATGCACACATATGTTTATTGCGGCACTATTCACAATAGCAAGGACTTGGAACCGACCCAAATGTCCAACAATGATAGACTGGATTAAGAAAATGTGGCACATATACACCATGGAATACTATGCAGTCATAAAAAATGATGAGTTCATGTCCTTTGTAGGGACATGGATGAAGCTGGAAACCATCATTCTCAGCAAACTATCACAAGAACAAAAAACCAAACACCGCATGTTCTCACTCATACGTAGGAGTCGAACAATGCGAACACATGGACACAGGAAGGGGAACATCACACACTGGGGCCTGTTGTGGGGTGGGGGGAGGGGGAGGGATGGCATTAGGTGATATACCTAATGCTAAATGACGAGTTAATGGGTGCAGCACACCAACATGGCACATGTATACATATGTAACAAACCTGCACGTTGTGCACATGTATCCTAAAACTTAAAGTATAATAATAATAAAAAAAGAAAGAAAACCCCCAAAGTAGAAAAAAGAAAAGAATAAATTCTCATCTTTCTTGGCAAAAAAAAGAAAATTTTCCTCTTATGTCTATGGTCTTTTCAGTTAGCTGGGGATTGTCTGGTCCACATGACTTCAGTCATGTCTGGAAGCTGGCTGTTCATATGTTGAGGCATCTTCATTTTCCAAAAGGATTTGTATCTACCTGCATAATAGCCCAATCTCATGTGTATGTTAGAAAATTTTGTTTTTGTTTTTTCAAAGAGACTCCTTTACAGGGAGAAGCATTTGTTATCGTAGTGAGAGTAAAAGTTGCACCATTTCTTGAGTCCCCTGGTCAAAATCAATGTAACGCCATTTTGCAACAGCTGAGCCTATAGAATTGATTAAAGAAGAGACAAAGTAGAATTTCTTAGGGGCTTTTTTCATTTTCCCATTGCTAATTGGCCAAATGATTATCACAAACTTATTTTTTCCCCATAAATGTGTGAAGTTGAATTGAGTCATCTCTAAAACTCTTTCACCTAAAAATATTGCAATTCTGTCAGCATAAACATCCAGTTCAAGCCATTCTGCTCTTAAGATGATGATAAAGATTACCTTTCGATAGTTATTGGCAATGCAGTGGTTGAATAAAAAGTCAATTGAATATTTCTCAGTATTTGAGAAAAGCTGAATAGAATTATGCCTTTAACTCTTGCAGCAATGACATAAGTGTTAGATTAACATCTTTAAGTTAAAAATCAATTTGACTAGATTTCAATTCAAAAAACTTTTTTTTTTTAGCTTCAACTGTGTTACTTGCATGTAAAACTAAGGCTGGTAATTCAACATATGGCTGACAACACTGCTCAGCAGAGAGGTAATATTTTACCTGAATAATTAAAATGCTATTTATTTCATTTACTGGATGACATTAGCAGAATGTGCATTATCAGTTTTCTAATAACATAAAATGTCTCTTCATTCTTATAAGCATGTACCATTTCAACAATTGTGACAGAGTGACACTATATTTCAAAGGCAGTTTTGCCCTAAGCAAGACTTAACATCTTTTTAAGTAGTTTAAAAAGATCCAAAGCTTATCTGCAGAGGACATCTGCTACTGCTGTTATGGCACATAAAAGACATTTACCGTCAAAATGCAGGCAGTCTACTAGCTAATTTCAAATGCATAAATGAGTGCCTAATCAAAAAAATCATCAAATATCTGAGAAAAATGGACACCATAAAAGAGAGATAATCTCAACCAGATGAAGTATTTCTACCTGTAAAAGAGTTATTAGCTTAATCAGAACAGAACTTTAAAGTATTATTTAGTATCCTACATTATAATTACTCTATATTTTCATAGTCAATTTATTCTCTTATTCTCTTAAATAATATTTTCACATTGCCGTCTCCCTCTTCAGTCTTTCCCGACACAGTCGCCACTATCTGCTGATGCTGTTTATTCCTGTATGAGCGAGAACGTCGAAATAGATTCCAATACCAATTTCACCCTAACCAGCATTTGTACCCACATCCTCTTCTGGAATTTTTCTTGCTACTTATAAATGAACATTCTACGCTTCCAGCTGAAGAGCATCCATTCAAGAACACTTGTGCCCAGATATCATTTTCTACTCTCTCATATTTCTCAATCTGTTCTTGATATATATATTTATATTTTGAGACAGAGTCTTGCCCTATCACCCAGGCTAGAGTGCATAGTATATAATGAAGCCATCTCAGCTCACTGCAACCTTTGCCCCCGGGGTTGAAGAGATTCGTTTGCCTCCACCCTCCTGAGTAGCTGAGACTGTAGTTGCATGACACCACACCTGGCCAATTTTTGTATTTTTAGTAGAGATGGGTTTCAGCATGTTGACCAGGCTGGTCTAAACCTCCTGGCCTCAGACAATCCACTCACTTCAGCCTCCCAAAGTTCTGGTATTACAGACGTGAGCCACTACTCCCGGCCCTATTTTTGATTCTCTTCTAAATAAAACCATCAGAAAAAAAGTGGCAATAATTTCTTTAGTCTTAAAAATATTTAGCTTCATACCACTTATCCTGTCACTTATGACTTCTTGTTTCACTTTGCATCAAACATCCTCAAATTAGTTATCTATAGATCTAACTTCCAGTTCCTCTCCTGTTTTACACTACGATCACTACAATTAGACTTTGGTTATCACTTTATAAAAACTTTTATTGTCATTGTATTTTCATTGTTATTAATGACCTACCTGATGATGGTAAGTAAAATTGTTATTTCTCCTTCCTTGTTCTAGTGAAATTATCGGCAATATCTAAGACATAATTGATTATAAATAATTTCTTCTCTCACCTTTCATCCACTCTTCTTGCTTACTTTTTTCTTTTTTTACTAAACATTCTATTTTGTAATAATTGTAGATGCAGGTGCAGTAGTAGGAATTACTAAGGATATATCCCATGCACCCTTTAGTCAATTTCTTCCAATGGTAACATTTTGTAAAACTTAGTATAATATCACAAGCAGTATATTGATATTGATACAATTAAAATACAGAAAATTTTTATTTACCAAAAAGTCCTTCTGTGTTTCTCTTAACTCTTGGCAACCACTAATCTATTCTTCATTTCTATAAATCTCTTACTCCCAGACTGACAGAATGAGATTATACAATAAGTAGCCTTTTGATATCAGCTTTTTTTTACACCTATGTTGACAACCACTGTTATAAGGGACTAGATAAGGCACAACAATTACTGACCCATCTTCTGTCATAGCCCTCCTCTCACACATCCATTGTGGACATCACTATTGATAGCAGTGCCCAGTCTGCTTAGTCTAGATATTGTCTCGCCATCTTTCTCAACACAAGAACCCACCCAACAGCTACCAATAGTTCAACATTGGAACAAGGGACAAGATCTTTTTGCCATTCTGGTACTACATAAGTCTTAGGATCTATCTCTAAAATTCTGAGTCTGAGATTCCCTCTAGTAATGAGAAATGATAATGAAGTTCACAGGTTAACTCATGGAATATTTGATGTGACTCCAGTTATTCTTTTTCCTGTTTCCATGCTGATGCTCACACATTCTGCAGTGATAATGCTGATGAGTGATGAGTTAACCCACATAGAGATAACCAGTATGCGCTTCTCCGGACACTTGGTCAATATGTTATATTCTATATTCTGGAAATAAAGGTATCAAACATTATAATTAATATTTTTTAATTTTAATTTTTTTATTTCAATAGGTTTTCGGGGAACAGGTGGTGTTTGGTTACATGAGTAAGTTCTTTAGTGGTGACTTCTGAGATTTTGGTGCACCCATCACCTGAGCAGTGTACACTGTACCCAGTGTGTACTCTTTTATCCCTCTCCACTCTCCACCCTTTCCTCTAAGTTCCCAAAGCCCAAATGCCCATCAATGAGTGGATAAAGAAAATGTGGTATGTATATGTGTATATATAGAGATAGATAAATAGATATACACCATATATACACACACACACACACCATGGAATACTACTCAGCCATAAGAAGAAAGAAATAATGCTATTCTTGCAGCCTGGATGGAATTGGAGACTGTTATTCTAAGTGAAGTAACTCAAGAATGGAAAACCAAACATCTTATGTTCTCACTTACATGTGGGAGCTAAGCTCATGCAAAGGCATGAGAATGATAACACTGTTTTTGTTTGTTTGTTTGTTTGTTTTTACTAAAACTATTTCCCTGGTGATGTAGGTAGAGTGTTGTTTAGTTTGTTCTTTTTTATTGTCCCGCAGCCTTCCATGGTATTGATGTACCACATTTTCTTCAACCATTCATCTTTTGGAAGACATTTGGTTTGTTTATGGCTTTTGACTATTATAAATAAAGTTTCCATAAACATTCATTTACAAGTTTTTATGTGAACATAAGATTCAATTTTACCAGAATAAATGCCCAGAAATACAACTGCTGGATCATATGGGAGTTGCAGGTTTGTTTGTTTGTTTTAAAGGAACTGCCAGCTTTGCTGTACTATTTTACTTCCTTATAAGCAGTTTCTCTACATCCTGAACAGCATTTAAACATTAATTGCTGGTGTTCGTGTATCCAATTTTAACTATTCTGATAAGTGCATAGTGATATGTCATTGTGATTTTAATTTGCATTTGCCTAATAACTAATGATGTTGGATTACTCTTTATGTGTTTATTTGCCTTCTGTATATCTTACTTAGTGAAATGTCTTTTCCTGTATTTGCCTAATTTTCAAGTTAAATGGTTTAGTTTTCATAGTTACAGAGTAGAAGTTTTTAATTTTGATGAGGTCCGTTTATCTTTATTATGGTTTGTGATTTTAGTACCAAGTCTAAGAAGTGTGACTAGTCCTAGAAACTAAATATTTTTCTCTCTTTTTTTTGTTCTAAAAGTTTTATAGTTTTATTTTAGTCCAGAATCAATTTTGAGTTGATTATTGTATAGGATATGCAACGTAGGTTAGGCTCTGTCTTTTTAAAATTTATTTTCTTTCTCTCTCTCTCTCTTTCTTTCTTTTTTTCACTTTTCCTCTCATTTTTACTTATTATTATTTTTGCTTATTGATATTCATTTGCTCCACTGCCATTTGTTGAAAGGATATCTTTCCTCCACTGACTTATTTTTGCACATTTGTCATAAATCATTTTGGTACATTTGTGTGGGTCCATTTCTGGGTTCCCTACACAGTGGCACTGATTTATGTGTCTTTGCTTGCACCTGTACTATCTTGTCTTAATTATTATAGTATAGAATAAGTCTTTAAATCAGACTACTTCCTACCACTTTAATCTTTTCAACACTGTTTTAGCTACTTTACTTTCTTTGTATTTCCATGTATATTTTATAATATTCTTGTCTGTATCTACAAAAATCATGATGAGATATTTTATAGAAATTGGGTTAAACCTGAATGTTGATTTGGGAGAAAATTTTCATCTCTGTTGTCTTTTAATCTTCCAATCTGTAAGCATATGTCTCTCAATTTGCTTATATCAGCTTTGATTTACTATCTCAGTGTTTTGTAGTTTTACATACAAGTTTTGTATGTGTTTTGTTAGATTTACACCCAGTTATTTCTTTGTTTTTGAATGATGACCTATGGCATTATGTTTTTAATTTCAGTGTCTGTGAGTTTTACATTAGTGTAGATATATACAACTGATTTTTGCATGGTTATCTTATGTCCTGTGACATTGCTAAAATCATTTATGAGCTCAAACATTTTGGGTTTTTGTTTTGTTTTGTTTTGATTTTAGATTCTTCAGCATTTTCTATGTAGATTCTCATGTCATCTGCAAACAGAGAAAGTTTGCTTTTATTCTGTCTCATCTGTATGTATGTATGTACGTATGTATGTATTTATATGTTACCTCTCACACACTATAATATAAGTGGTGAACATAAATAGGAGTGGTAAACATAAATATCCTGACCCTGTTCTCAATCTTAGGGGGAAAAGCATTCAGTCTCTCACCATTAGGATAATGTTATAATTTAGGTTTTTGTGGATGTTCTTTATTTACGTTGAGGAAGTTTCCATCTACTAGTTTTCTGAAAGTTTTTATTATTAATGAATGTTAAATTTTGTCAAATGCTTCTCCTTTATCAATTTATATGTTGATATTATTTTTCTTCTTTAGCCTGTTTCCCAGTGGATTACATTAACTGATTTTCAAATATTGAACCAGCTTTGCATTCCTAAAATAAATTCTACTTGGTCACAGTATGTAATTTCACAGTATATCATTCTTTTTATATATTGTTGAATTCTTTTTGCTATATTTTATAGGATGCTTGCATCTATATTTGTAAAGGATATTAATTTGTATTTTATTATGTACCATCTTCATCTGGTTTTTGTATCAGTGTAATACTAATGTTATGAAATAAATTGTAAAGTATTTTTCTTCTATTTTCTGAAAGAAATGTATAAAATTTGTGTTAATTCTTTCTTAAGTATTTAGTAGTATTCTCCAGTGAAACATCTGGGCCTACAGACTTCCTTTTTGGTACGTTTAAAATTACAAATTACATTTTATTAATAGTCACAGGATCTATGATCTGTTTCCTATTGTGTTGTTCTGCTGGTGGTGTTTTTTCTTAGTTTTCAGAAGTTTACATATGATTTGCCTTGTTTTGTTTTTCTTTGGATGTGTTCTATTTGGGGTTTACTTGCCTTCTTGAAAACATTGGTTTATATCTTTGCTAAATTTTTGACATTGTCAGTATTATTGGTTTTGAGTATTTTCTCAGCCCTACCTCCTTTCTTTTTTTTTTTCCTATGGGGCTCCAATAATATGAAAGTTAGCTTTTTGTTATCATCCCCATGTGCTTGAAGCACTGCTTATTATACTTTTTTAGTCAATTTTCTCTCTGTTAAGATTGAGTAATTTCTATTTTTCTGTCTTCCTATTTACTGATTCTTACCTCTGTCCTGCCCATTCTTTTGTTAAGCCCATCCACTGTTGTATTTTTTTAATTTTAATTTTTGTATTTTGTATAAATTTAAATTTTTTTTATTTCCCCTTGTTTATGTCTCTATTTTGGGGCTGATACTTTTTGGACTGAGACATTCTATTTTTTTCATTTGTTTCAAGCCTGTTTGTAGTTGCTCCTTGAAACATTTTTATGACTGCTGTAACACATTCATGAGAAAAAGCTACTATCTCTGTCATTTTGGTGTTCTATTGCTAGCTTTTTTTCTTTCACTTTGAGAACTTTCTGGGTCTTGATAAAAAGTGCTTTTATTGAAATACAGAAATGAGTTATAAGTCATGGATCTTATCTAAATCTTTTGTTTGAGCTAGATTCTGACACTGCTCTAATAGGGGAAGGGGAAGAGGGATATGTGTGCCGTTTCGTTGGTCCAAGTGGAGGGTGGAGGTCAGGTTTCTCACCCAGCTGCCATTGACACCCAAGGTAGTGGGCAGGATCATTTCATCACTGCCAAGCAGGAGTGGGACCTCTGGTTCCCCAACAGGCTTCCATTGACACTGTGTGTGTGAACCATATTATCATTGTCCATCTTGGTAGGCTGCCCCTTTTTTGGTCTTTGCCAAGAGGGAGAAAGTTTTTTTGGGGAGTTTTTTAGTTTGTGCCTGTTGGCATTTTTGCATTGCCAGCTTCTGCAGCAACCAGGCTAATGTATATGAGGACAAAAGAAAACCCAAGGAAATCACCAGTATTCTGTTCTTTAAATAACAAGATACCTACCAAACTGCTGACTATACCCCATCGTTCAGAGTCTTTCTATGTTTGTTTACATATTTTGTCCAGGAGTTTTAGATGTAATTAGTGGCAGGAGTAGAATAAATACACCTATTCCATCTTCCAGGAAATGGAACTCACTATGTAATGTTTATTTCAATCATTAATATTGATAATCAAGTGCATTGTTAATACTTGTATTTAATAAATATTTATGTAGCACATTTTATGTGTAAGCCCTATTTTATGTTCCTTAGTGATAACAACTTATTTAGTCTTCATATCACCACTGTGATTTAGATCTTACTATGATCATCCCTACTTTGAAGAGAGGAAAACTGAGAAAATGAGAATGTGATTTTGCTGCCAATTTGAATAGTACAACAGGTCTTTAGATGCTTATGGTATTGACCCAGTGTCTGTGTGTTCATTCTCAGTGCTACAGTTTGTCTTCACACACCACAGCTTAGACAAAAACAGACAGAATTTAATGAGATAGTCTTAAGTTCATAAAGTGTGCAAATTTAAAATAACTTCCTCAACAGTCATAAAGTAGCTAAGCAAAAATCAAAATAGGAAATATATTTTATTTTATTTTATTTTATTTTATTTTTTGAGATGGAGTCTGACTCTGTCACCCAGGCTGGGGTGTAGTGGCATGATCTCGGGTCACTTCAGCTTTTGCCTCTTCAGTTCAAGTGATTCTCTTGCCTAAGCCTCCTGACTAGCTGGGATTACAGGCAAGCACCACCACACCTGGCTAATTTTTTGCATTTCTAGTAGATACAGTGTTTTGCCATGTTGACCAGGCTGGTCTCGAACTCCTGACCTCAGGTGATCCACCCACCTCGGCCTCCCAAAGTGCTGGGATAACAGGTGTGAGCCAACATGCCTGGCCCAAAATAGAAAACATTTAAAAAATTACGATTAACATGTACTGTTTGTATCCAACCTTCCCACCAAAAATAGTGTGCTCTTTTCAAACACGCATGACACAGTGATTGACACATAATTACCATTAATAAAAGATCTGACAATCTACACAAATTCAAAGGTTTGGTGTTGTATTGGTCATTATCAGTGACCAAAAGCTAATAAAAATAGAAAAAAAAATCCACATACCAGAAAATGTAAGTTACATACATCTTCTTCTAAACTATTTATTGGAATAAATCAAAACTGAAATTATGGGATATTATTAACTAAACAAGGGAGTTTACATTCATCCAAAAGTGTAATGTGGCCAGAATACTTTTCATGTTTAATAATCAAGAAAGATTGAAAATAAAACATTAAACTTTCAATGTAAGAAGTTAAAAATGTATGACAAAATAAACCTTAAAAATGTAAAATAAAAGCATAATGTTTAAAAATCATTTGCTAAAACATAATTGTAGTCAGATATTCACAGATCGACAACTATATGTAACATATACATGCAAGTAAGTTTTTTTTAAAGTAAGAATGTGTTTTCTAATTTTTGTTCAATAATTTCAGTACTGTCTTCCAGAAAAATTTTCAAATATTAATTTATTGATAGTTTGGGTAGACCCAATTCCTTTCATATTCATCAGCTTTCTCTCACTTTATGTAATTGAGTACATAATAATTAAGAAAAAAAGTTTCAGAATTTAGCACTTTTTGGAAAGATACATTTTAGAGAAAGGGATAATAATTACAATTTAAATTTGTATAAATGTGTAATATACATAAACATATATATAATCTAAAGGTTTTTTAAAAGCAGAATTTTGAATCAAAAAGATTACTTTCTTCAAGAGCATGCAGTTAACTTTCCTAAGAAGTTCCTTTTTATTAGTCAACTTTTATATTTATTTTCATAAATGTAATATATTAATAAAAGTAGTTTGAAATTAAAGAAAAATAATGATAAAAATAGGAAAAATTATTTACTGAATACATGAATGGAAAATGATACTATGAATTAGTTAATACTTAAATTTATAAATGTTTTCTACTATATATGCTTCAGGTGTAAGTTTTATAAATATTAAACTATTGTATTGTAATCTCTTTGTTAAAACACGTTTTTCTTTGCTTTTCATGTATATAGGAGTCAGAGAGGGTTTACATTGACTAGAACAAAGCAGTTGACATTTCACATCAAGATCAAATTTGTCATGCAATTTAAAGCTTTTCCATCTCATTAACATGGAGGTCAAAGAAATAGTCTCGTCTTTATAAGGTTACCTAAGTTGGATTTTTCTCCCATACTCAAATATATACCCATTTTGCTGAAAGGAAGGGAAAATAAATATGAACTCAAAGGGAAGAAACATGCTTGCCTAGAGAGCCTAAATACAATTTGTCTTTCACTACCCACTCTTCCCTCCTTTAAAATAGAGTCTCTGACTATTAATGTTGCATATAGCCAAAAAAATACACATTAAAAAAATCACAAAAATAACAAAACTCCTACAATTTCCAATCCTTTCTACCTGAGAAGGCCACATGCCCAAGTTCAAAAACTGGAAGAGCCTCAGGATAGAAGGAGTCCAGGTCCCTGAGAATCAAGGCACCACCATAAATATTAGCCACTTTACTTTCTAACTTTGTATAGATGAAAAAGAAATTGCTATGCTGTTCATATCTGTTAATTTTGCTTTGTTTTGCTTTGTCTTTATGGATAAATATAATCCTAAGTAGTATAGGAATAGTTTTAAATGATTATATCTGTCTCCATTAAATTTAAAATTGTTGATATAAAATTAGTTTTTTTTTCTATTACCTAGTATATGGGGCATGTAAGGAAGATCAGTGAGTTGAGACAAAATACAGAAAGAAGTGCTTTTGCATATATTTATTTATAGTTAATATGAGGCTATAGAGAGCAAGGCTTTTTAAAATCTTTCTGTTCTTACATGCATGATCTGTGTAATTTGAGGTCACTTGCTGAAAAGTTGCAAATTACTATTTGTATTATAATAGGAATCAAAGACCCACCAAAAAGATAGAAAATGAGTTTTAAAATAAACATCCCTGATGTATTTGTTTATAGCTAAATTCCCATGAGCATGTAGTTTCTATTTCTTTCTCCCTAATATATAGATCAAGCTTGATATTTTTTATTGTCTCCAAGAAACATATTGTGACAAATAAACTACAGCAGTTTTTTTCTTTTCAAATCTTAGTACTGTCCTTCAACTTCTATGTTCTTTGAAAGTTTGTCTCTCACTTAATCTATTTTATGGCACCTTAGAGCCCTACGAGAGTCTTCCACTGTCTTATTTATCTTCTCTATTGAGGATTATTTTAAAGCCTAACTGTTTAATGGTGACTAAATATAGTAGAGGGCATGTATTAAGACACATTAAATGCACTTCTAGTTATTTTGGTGTGTAGGCTGAAAATATTACTGTACATTTGATATGTTGTGTTATGATGTCTGTCTTTTTAGATTATTCATTAAAATATTATTTTTAAACCATGGCATACTGTGTGAAATATATTTTGTTAAATGCCAGCATTTCAAAGTCTATTAAAATTGCTTCTTCTTAAAGATGATCAAATATGAAGGTAAGGAGACATTTAAATGGAAAATTGTAATAAATATTCTTTGATAAGTACTCCAATATATCTATCACTAGGTGATATTACCTCTTTAAAATGGACACAGAATCTCAAAAAAGAGGTGGATAGGACAAGCTTTTTTTGTGATTGGTATAACTTTAAATTAAATCCATAAGAGTAGAGTTTAACAACAGCAAGAAGTTTCAAAAGGCTATTGTATCAGAGAAGATGCATGCTAATAAGCCAGAAGATTGAGAAATTATAAAACATTTTGAGAACTTTTTAAAATCTCAGTGTGCAGTTGAATAAGACATGATGAGAAGAAAAATAAATCAAGTACCACATTTTAAATTGATATTTTGATTTAATAAGTGTGAATTTTTATTCCAATAACCACTTGGGAAGGAAAAATTATATGGTAACATTTCATTTGGAAATATTACTCTGGAAACATTGGAAGAATGGTGAGGGACCGCAATACAATGAGTATTATAATGAGAATCCTAGTTAAATAAGTGTTGGCAGGAAAGTCATGGATGATATAAAAAAATCCACAGATCGTGTAACATATATAACACTGTGATTGACTGCATATGGGAATAATATCAAAAACAGTTTTTCAGCTTGAGTAATTTTGTGAGGAAGAACCCTGCATGCTGAAGAAGACATAATTGTGGCTCTCTAGGTGGCAGAGATGCTTTGCTAGTAGATCTTGTTAAAAAATATGTCCTCTAGTATGCATGGCACTGGAGGCACTATAAAACTACCTGGGGGGTTGTCAAGGGAAGCCACAAGTCCCCAGATAATGCTAATTATGATGTATTGCAAGCCCTGGGTGTGGAAGAATCTCTTTCTGTTCAGCTGGAGCCAGGTGGTGGAGAAACACCTGCACTGAAGAATCCAGGCACTATAGAATTTACTCCTGCTGAAAGAGCCTAATGCTCTGTTTGTGCTGTGGGAATCTGTCAAGGGAGCACATTTGAACCAGAAAAGAAAATTCCTTTTCCCTGCAATGATTTTTTTCCCAGAATCCTCTACTGACAAAACTTAACCTTATGCCAACAGGCAAAAGAAAAGTTTTATATCATTTAGATTCATTTATACAGAGCAAATGAAGGAAGGTAAATTTGGAACTAGGAAACAATAAATTGATGACTGGCATGCCAGTCAATGTAATTCAACAATTCCACTTCCAGGTATTTATTTAAGATAAATAAAACTATAAATCCATAAAACTTATACATAAATGTTAATAGCAGATTTATGTAACAAAAAACTGATAACAATCCAAGCAGCTTCAACAGGTGAATGAATAAGTAAATTGAGGTATCTGAATGCAGTGTAATACTACTTAGCAACAAAACAGAACAAACCATTTATACCTGAAACAATATGAATGACTTTTAAAGTATTATGGTGAAGGATTGAAGTCAGACATAAAAGAGTTCTCATTGTATTTTTAAAATTTACATGAAGATCTTGAAGAGGCAAAATGGATCTATAGAGATAGAAAGGATAATGATTGCCCAAGGCAAGTGGTGAGTGAACTGATGGCAAAGGGAAATTAAGGAGCCTCCTGGGGTGATTAAGATATTCTGTATCTTAATTTGGTTGCTGGTTATGAGTGTGTAAGTTTGTCAAAATTTTCAAACTATACATTTAAAAAGTATGAATTTCATTCTATGTAAACTATGCCTAATTTAAAAATATCTAAAGTAAATAATGATATTCTATTAATTTTAATGACCTTGAGGTTTTATCCATGTATCACTAGAATATGAAGTTTCTAGACGTAAAGATGTTTTTGTATATTAACTTTACACCAAAATCATCATTCAAAAAGTCATAGGTTTGTTTTTCATGTAGACATTAAAGACTATGGTACTAAAAAAATAATATATAATATCTTGATGTATTTTATATAATTAGATATAGATAGTATAAAAAATTGGTTTACCTCAGCAATATGATTCAACATTGTGATATCTCTTAAAATAATACAATGGATGAGTAAATTCAAAATATTTGATAATTTTAATAGAAACAAGAACATAACTTCTAAATTTTGACATCCACCTCTGATTAATAACTCTTATGGGACTGTTTGAAGGGATACAAGAATGGCTTCTGTTACTGACAATAATTAATATTCTTCTAAATGATTTAGCCCATCAATTATAAGTGAAATATTTTTGGCTGAAAGTAAAAGAAAATTGCAAATCAAATGCTTTAAACTCTATTGAATGTCATTCTTTCAGAAATAAGGCGCTTTGAATAATTCACTCAGCTACTTAAAGAGTAAGCTTTAATACTTTTAATTTTTTTTTTTTTTTTTTTTGAGACAGAGTCTTGCTCTGTCGACCAGGCCGGAGTGCAGTGGCGTCAGCTCGGCTCACTGCAAGCTCCGCCTCCCTGATACACGCCATTCTCCCGCCTCAGCCACCGGAGTAGCTGGGACTACAGGTGCCCGCCACCTCGCCCGGCTAATTTTTTGTATTTTTAATAGAGACGGGGTCTCACGGTGTTAGCCAGGATGGTCTCAATCTCCTGACCTCGTGATGTGCCCACCGCGGCCTCCCAAAGTGCTGGGATTACAGGCGTGAGCCACCGCGCCCAGCCGAATCCTTTAAATTAATTAATTAATTTTTTTACTCTGCCTTCTTCAGAATGCCGTCTTTGTTCTTTGCTCTCGGTTACGGTCACCCGATGGCTACAAGATGCATGCAACAGTTCTAGGAATCATCAACAAATACACCCATATTTAAGGTAGTTGATGTTTCATTAGCAGTGAAAAATTAATCTTTCAGAAGCTCCAAATATAGCACTCATTAGGTGTCATTAATTGCCCACATTTAAATCATTTACTGCAAGGAAAAGGGGAACACTATGATTTGCTTAGAGCAATCTGAATATGTCTGTAGAGCTTGAATAAAGGATGATCTTATAGATGTTAAGTTGTGTTTCTGTTAGCAACAATGAAGTGTCAGCCAGCCATGGTGGCTCAAGTCTGCAATTCTAGCACTTTGGGAAGCCAAGACAGGAGAATTGCTTGAGCTCAGGAGTTTAAGACCAGCCTGGGAATTACAGTGAGACCTCGTCTCTACCAAAAATTTAAAAAATTAGCTGAGTGTGGTGGTACCTACCTATAGTCCCAGCTACTCTGGTGTCTGAGGAGGGATGACTTCTTAAGACCACCAGGTCAAGATTGGAGCTATCTGTAATCATGCCACTACATCCAGCGTGGTTGACAGAGCAAGACCCTGTATTAAAGTAAATAAATAAATAAAAAGGATGAAGTGTGAGATAGGTGATTAGATTAGCATGCCACACCGATGTGATAGAATGCAATGAAGGAAGAAAAAAATTTATGGGAATTTAATATATAATTAAGTAAATGTCATTTAAAGAATTTAATATAATCAACTAATAACAGTAAAACTAAAAAGGAACCCAAAGCTCTCTCAATACAAGATAAACACACTAATTATTCCCATAAATACAAACAATAATAAGAAACAAGATACACACAGATTCCAAAAATAAACTTAGGAATAAGTTCCCAAATCTAAAATTGAGAAAATTAGGAAACTTCAAGAATGAAAATCATAAAATAACATTACAAAAAGTAATATCGTTTTTCTAATTAGGAGGACTTCATACTGCAACATTTTGACTTATAAATTCAATGTAATCACAACAAATAGGAATGAAATATTTTATTTGACTTAGGAAAGTTATTCTACTGTTTATCTCAAAATGTAAAGGAGAATTCACTGTTGCTTTATTAATAAAATTATTTAGCATAAAATAATATTGAGATTAGAAACCTGCTGGGCATTGTGGTTCACATGTGTAATCCCAGCACTTTGGGAGGCTGAGGTGGACAGATAGCTTGAAGCCAGGAGTTCGAGACTAGCCTGGGCAACATGGCAAAACCCCGTCTCTACTAAATATGCAAAAATTAGCCAGTCATGGTGGAGGGCACCTGTAATCCCAGCTACTCTGGAGGCTGAGGCAAGATTGCTTAAACCTGGGAGGCAGAGTTTCAATTAGCTGAGATGGCACCACTGCACTCCAGCCTGGGCGACTGAGTGAGACACTGTGTGAAAAAAAAGAAAAAAAAAACAGAGAGAGAGAGAGGTGAGAAATCATCTCATGAATGGGAGCAGTTAATAGCAGTTAATATATAGCACATTAAATTAGTAAAAAAAGATGAACATTTAGTATGTAATATTGGGGTAACTGACCTTTATTTATAAAATGAACAAAGAACAAACATTTTTACTGCATACTCTATGCAAAACAGAATAGATAAAATGAACATAACTTGAAAATTATAGAATACAAAAAATTAATGTGGTCAAATATCACTTATTTAGGAATCTAAAAAGGTTTCCTATGAAAGATACATATCCTAGAAGCAATAAAAAAAATAAAATGTTGACATATTTTTCTATACATTCAACATTTTAAACTTAGCTACCAAAAAATCACCAAAAGCAAATGTTTAAAAAGAAAAGGAATAGATGAGGAAAAATATTTGTCATATGTACAATAATAACTGGCTTCCACCAATCAATGAGAAAAGGATAATGATCCCAATTTAAAAATGAATATATGATAAAAATAGACAATTCACAGAAATAGGCACAAATTGTCAAATAAAAGAAGAGATACTACAGCCTAGAGGTTACCAAAGTTTTTTTGTGTGTGTATGAAGATCCACACAGTAAATTTTAGTATTTGCTAGCCAGGCGTCTCTATTGGAACCACTTAATGCTTCCATTGCAGCTTGAAAGCTGCCACAGACTTGGTTCCATTTCAATTAAACTCCCCAATTTGGCCAAGTTGCAGAATTTGCCAACCACTATTTTAGCCCAATAGCAATCTTGGAAATATAATGTTTTTTAAGGAGCTTAACTATCAGATTAAAACATGGGTCACAAATTTTAATTTTTAAATTATTAAAATATATCTTCTTTATGATAAGAAAAAGTATCAATTAGAAGTCATTTAAAAGTTCTTTTGTGGTAAAAAAAAACAGGCAAAGAACATAGAAAGATGAAAATATATTAAAACTATGGGCATAATTTTTAATATAACAGAATTTAACCAGTTTATTAAACATATTTGGCTATTTTACTGCCGTTTTTAATAAACTCCTTAACACTGTTCACTCTTAAATGGTCTATTTTAAGTGTATAAGTACACATGTAGAAATAAGATAATTATAACAGTAAAGTAGAAAAATGCAAAAGTATCACAAGATAGTTCTACTCTCATTTCTTCAAGAAACCTCAGGGGACCTACAAGATAGGTTGCTTAATAAATTTAAATCATTAAAGGGATTATGTTTAAAATGGTTACAGACTTTTTAAGAATTACATATTATAAGAATTATATATTAAAACATAGTAGAAATATTTTTTATGGAATATTAGCTTGACTTTTATAAATTGGGGAAATAGAGGAAGGGAGTATCGTATTTTTTGAATTATGGATTGTAGTGGCATTTTTAATAGGCTACATTATATTGCTTGTCACTACATAGATGTACCAGACATTCCGATGACATTAAGAAAGGCAAAGTGTGACACTGGCTAACTTTCTGCTGCTGTGACTAATGCTTCAATTTGCCTACAAAAGCTGTCAGTAGCTTCCAGTGGGTCCAGACATTGGTGGTGTTCTCATGTTCTGACATCTAGACTGTGTATACAGTGTGATGTGTGTATTTTATTTTATTTTAACTTCTGGAATACTTGTGCAGGATGTGCAGGTTTGCTATATGGGTAAATGTGTGCTATGAGGATTTGCTGCACTGATTACCTCATCATGTAGATATTAATCCCAGTATCCATTAGCTATTCTTCCTGATGCTCTACTCTTCCCACAACCTCTCCACAGGCTCTGTTGTGTTTTCCTCGCCAAATGTCATGTGTTCTCATTGTTCAGCTCCCACTTATAAGTGAGAACATGTGGTGTTTGGTTTTCTGTTCCTGTGTTACTTTGCTGAGGATAACAGCTTCCAACTCCATCCATGTCCCTGCAAAGAACATGACCTCATTCCTTTTTATGGCTGCATAGTATTTCATGGTGTATGTGTACCACATTTTCTTTATCCAATCTATCATTGATGGGAATTTGGCTTGACTCTATGTCTTTGCTATTGCGAATAGTGCTGCAATGAACATAAGCATACATGTATCTTTATAATAGAATGATTTATATTCCTTTGGGTATATACCCAGTAACAGGATTGCTGGTTCAAATGGTATTTCTGGTTCTAGGTCTTTGAAGAATCACCACACTGTCTTCCACAATGGTTGAGCTAATTTACATTCCCACCAACAGTGTAAAAGCATTCCTATTTTTCCGCAGCCTCGCCAGCATGTGTTGTTTCTTGACTTTTTAATAATTGCCATTCTGACTGGCATGTGATGGTATCTCATTGTGGTTTTGATTTGCCATTCTCTGATGGTCAGTGATGTTGAGTTTTTTTTAAATATATATTTGTTGGTCACATTTTTTAATGTGGCATTTTAATACCACAATGTGTTGCTTAGAGCAATGTCATAGCTGAGTCTTCGATAGGCAATTCCACCTATGTAAAAGTCTATTTACTTCAGTATGGCAGGGTACAGAGAAACACAATTAAATCTTATTATTATAACTTGAAAGACACAAACTTTTAAATTCCACAAAGGGATTATTATTCTAATCACATAACTAGTCCTATATCTATTAAAATTTAATCAAAAATCTAAAACCTCAAACAGGCCTATATGGTTTTACTGGTAAATATTTAAGAAGAAAATACTCCAAATATTTAAGAAGAAAATCCTCCAAATATTTAAGAAGAAAACAGAAATTCCTTCTAGTAAGTAGAATCAGAAGGAATTACCAGCTTTTAATGGGCTGAGGAAAACTCTGCTTTTAATAGGATGATATGATTAGCTGGTGCCTATCTGGAAAATATTCCTTTTGATAATAACAAAGTCGATGTATTAGTAATTTTAGTCATATCTACAAATTATCTCATCATGTAATATAATATTTTATGTATATAATATCTCATTATATTTACCATTCTAGGAATTACAACAAACCTTGGAGTATACATTTTGAAATTGTGCCCACCATATTCACTAACATACTTGTAACCATATAGAGATAGCTACTCTTTAATACTTCACCATTTCCTGTAAGTCCAGACATCTTGTCTACATCTTAGCTGAAACAATATGAAAATGAATGCTGAAAATGTTCATGGTAGCCAAGTTGACCACTTTTAACAAACATTGATGAATGACTTTGCTTGCATCTCATTACAGATTTTTGAAACACATTCAAGCATGGAGGCTGAGGTGTTTCTAAGAATGAGTGTTTTTTAATTGAGCAAATTGTTACTCTTTCTATTGCTCTAGCTGGTATTCTAGAACTAAGAAAGAAGAAGATACTGTGCAGATAGTGTATGGTCCCTCAGTATCCATGGGGGACTGATTCTAGGACACCTCATAGGATACCAAACTCCAAGCATGCTCAAGTCCCTTATATAAATGTAGTATTTGCATATAACCTATGCACCTCCATATGCACATTCCATATACAGTCTTTTGTTTTCTTTTTTTGAGAGATGGACTGTCATTGTCTGCCAGGCTGAAGTACAGTGGCATGATCATGGTTCACTGCAGTCTCAATCTTCCAGGCTCAAGTGATCCTCCCACCTCAGCCTATTGAGTAGCTGGGACTACACGTGCATGCCACTATGTCTGGCTATTTTTTAAAATTTTTGTAAAGATGGGGTCTCACTATGTTGTCCAGGATGATATCAAACTCCTGGACTTAAGCAATCTTCCTGCTTTGGCTTCCTCAAATACTAGGATTATAGGCATGACATAGTGCACTGGCCCATATACAATACTTTAAATAATCTCTAGATTATTTCTAATACCTGATTCAATACCTAAACATCAGTTCATTCCTGTGGATTCAATATAGTACTCAGCAAATTCAAGTTTTGCTTTTTTGGAACTCTTTAGACTTTTTTCCCAACTATATTCCATCCAAGGTTGGTTGAATCCCACAGATGAGGAACCCACAGATACGGAGAGCTGACTGTATATCTACACACAAAGTTTCCAATTATTACTTCTCATAATATGTGTTCTCCATATTTCCTGGTCTTCATTTATGTTTGTTGAAAAATAATTTTGTTTAATCTCAAAATAGAATAACATTAATGATTCAATAGGATTTAGAATTTTTGTTGAACTTGGAGATATACACGAAGTAACATGAAACTTTTTTTAATGACTAATTTGTCCCCATTCTCTCTTTCAAGACATCTGTTATTTGCATATGATTATTAAGCTTGAACATTTTCTCATGGGAAATGAGGTGGTGTAACTTTAGAAAGTATTTTTCTTTAAATAATCTCCAAGATAAATGAATGTTATATTGTTTAGTAATGGCAACAGTGGCGGTGAAAATGATATTAACCTTACTAATAATAACTTTTAACAGTTAGTACTTACCAAACATAGACAACATTCTCAATACTTCATACAAATGAACTAAATCAGTTTTAACATTAAGCCAATTATCTGAGTACTTTTATTATCCTCATTTTACATGCAAAGAAATTAAGGAACATAGATGTTAGGTAACTTATCCAGATGTTTTGGTATGTGGGTTTAGTCCACAGCTAATGGAATTAAATTCTGTGGTAAAATAAGCATACTTCCCATCAACTTGAGTAATGTATTATATTCTAGATGGTGATAATATTCTAGATAGTCACTCCTTTTCCCCCTCCTCCATCTCCTGACAACCACTAATGACCTTTCTATCTGTATGGATTTACCTATTCTGGATGTTTCATATAAACAAAATCATACAGTATGTAGCCTTTTCCATCTTTTTTAGATAGTTTGTTGCATGAGCTTTATATATTCAATATAGGCCCTTAATTAGACATTTCTGGTCACATCCTATGCATAAATAGATTTATATTTTCTATTATATTCACATTCAAACCAGATGTGATTTTCAAGTCGATGATTTCATGCAAAGTGGTTTCTGATTGTGCTACATATGGTATGGGTGCATTAATATAATGAGTAACTTCTGGAATAATGATGCAAATTTCACACAAAATATACATCTTATAGACATATAAATCAAGATGTTGACATATGAAAAGCATGACATTTCAAGGCATTTTTAGATTCTAACAAAGAAATTTAATGAAATTGTTTATGTTCAGAAAAAACACATTAGAAGAATCTTTTAATATATTTTTAATTCCAGTGGTGATTGTATAATAATGTCTGGGATTTCAAATAGTAGCTGACTCAAGGCATTTGCATTTAATGTTTCCTCCAGACTTTTAGATAAGTACATCATCATAAGCACACTTATACATCACACCTGTAGGTACAGATTAGTCCATCAAAAATAATTGTAACCACTACACACAATTTGAAAAAATCACTTGAATAATTTCATGACTCATGCTATCCAAACAATAGTTAACTTGACAAGGGATTCAAGTCTTAGTCTATTTGTGCGGGTGTAACAGAAGACTGCACCTAAGATTGCGTAATTCATAAAAGACAGAAAATTCCTACAGCTCTGGAAGCTGGGAAGTTCAAGATCAAGGCACAAGCAGGTTTGGTTGTCTGGTGAGGGCTGCATCCTCTGAGGGAAGGACACTGTGTTCTCACATGGCAGAAGGTGGAATGGCAAGAGAGCCAAATGCCACCTGAAGCCTCTTTTGGAAGACCCTTCATCCCCTTCCTGAGGGAGAAGACCTTGTGACCTACTCACCTCTTAAAGCTCTCAGCTCTTAAAACAATCACAATGACAACACCTGAATTTTGGAGGAGACACATTGAAACCATAGTAATTCACAGGTGTATTTGGCAAGGTCCAATTGGAAAGAAAGAACAATGTTAAGTATTTCAAAAAGAGTTAATTATAACACAGATAATTTATTACACTATTAAAGGATGGCTGAAAGAGCAAAAAAGACATGCTGAGATGAAACAGTCATGAATAACCATAGAAGCAGGCAGTTACCACACCTATGCCAAGGAAAAGAAAAAAAAAAAGTAGAAGGGCTGGGCACAGTGGCTTATGCCTGTAATCCTAGCACTTTGGGAGGCCAAGGCAGGAGGATCCTTGAGTATAGGAGATGGAGACCAGCCTGGGCAACATAGCAAGAACTCATCTGTACTAAAAATACAAAAAAAAAAAAAAAAAAAAAAAGCCAGCTGTGATGGTGCGTGCCTGTAGTCCCAACCACTTGAAGGGCTGAGACGGGAGGATCGCTTGAGCTCAGGAAGTCAAGGCTGCAGTGAGCCGAGATCACGGCATTACACTGCAGCCTGGGTGACAAAGTGAGACCCTGTATCTAAATAAATAAATAAATAGGAGTGTAGGAGAAAGAATTCACAGGAAATATGGTTACTTATACAGTTGGGGCTTGGAGGTCATCACATCTTCTATTCTCAGACCTGTGAAGGGAAAGTCAGCTGATGTTCTCACTGCTTAAGGTCAGAGTACTTTTCCATACTCACATCACTCACAGAGTGGGTAAGAGTGTGGAGTAACCTGGAAGGTTTAATGAAGAATATCCAGCATGTCACAATGGTTTCAGAGTTTTTAAATAAAAGAAGTAAAATATTACTGACACATTTGAAGTCCTCTCTATTCCCTAAGTTTTCGTTGTATTTTATGTTCTTGCTTTTATCATTTCTGTATGTACATATTTATGAACATTATAGTTTTGTAAGTTTCTATTTTTTTGTACTAATGGTGTACTTGCATTCCATTCCACAAACTTATTTTTTTCACTTATGAGTTGATATGGTTTGGCTGTGTTCCCACCCAAATCTCCTCTTTAATTCCAAGTGTGGGAAGGACCTGGTGGGAGGTAATTGAATCATGGGGGCAGGTCTTTTCTGTGCTGTTCTTGTAATAGTGAATAAGTCTCACGAGAGCTGATGATTATATAAAGGGAAGTTTCCCTGCACAAGCCTTCTTATCTTGTGTGCTGTCATGTGAGATGTGGCTTTCATCTTCCACGATGATTGTGAGGCATCCCCAGCCACATGGAACCATAAGTACATTAAATCTTTATTTTTGTTCCCAGTCTCAGGTATGTCTTTATCAGCCTTATGAAACCAGACTAATACAGTAAATTGGTATGAATAGTGTGAGGTGCTGCTGAAAATATACCCAAAAATGTGGAAGCGACTTTAGAACTGGGTAACAGGCAGAGGCTGGAACAGTTTGGAGGGCTCAGAAAAAGACAGAAAAATGTGAGGAAGTTTGGAACTTCCTAGAGACTTGTTCAATGGCTTTGACCAAAATGCTGATAATGATATGGACAATGAAATCCAGGCTGAGGTGGTCTCAGATGAAGATGAGGAACTTGTTGGGAACTGGAGAAAAGGTGACTCTTGTTATATTTTAGCAAAGAGACTGGAAACATTTTGCCAATGCCCTAGAGATTTGTGGAACTTTGAACTTGAGATGATTTAGGGTATCTAGTGGATGAAATTTCTAAGCAGCAAACCATTCAAGAGGTGACTTGGGTGCTGTTAAAGGCATTTAGTTTTAAAATGAAAACAGAGAATAAAGGTTTGGAAAATTTGCAGCCTGACAATGGGATAGAAAAGAAAATCCCATTTTCTGAGGAGAAATCTAAGCCTGCTGCAGAAATTTGCCTAAGTAATGATGAGCCCAATGTTAATCCCCAAGACAATAAGTAAAATGTCTCCATGGCATGTCGGAGGTATTCATGACAGCCCCTCTCATCACAGGCCTGGAGGCCTAGAAGGAAAAAGTGGTTTTGTGGGGTGGGCCCAGGGTCCCCATGCTTTGTGCAGCCTAGGGACTTTGTGCCATGTATCCCAGCTGTTACAGCTGTGGCCGAAATAGGGCAAATTAGAGCTCAGGCTGTGGCTTCAGAGGGAGCCAGCCCCAAGCCTTGGCAGATTCCATGTAGTATTGAGCTTGCGAGTGCACAGAAGTCAAGAACTGAAGTTTCAGCACCTCGTCCTAGATTTCAGAAGATGTAGAGGAACACCTGGATGTCCAGGCAGAAATTTGCTGAGGGAGTGGGTACTCAAGGAGAACCTCTGCTAAGGCAGTGTGGAAGGAAAATGTGGGGTTGGAGCCCCCACACAGAGTCCCTACTGGGACACTGCCAGTGCAGCTGTGAGAAGAGGGCCACCGTCCTCCAGACCCCAGAAGGGTAGATCCACCAACTGCTTGCACCGTGTGCCTGGAAAAGCTGCAGGCACTCAATTCCGGCTTATGAAAGCAGTCACGGTTCTGGAGGCTAGAAGTTTATGTTCCTAGTATGGGCAGGTTTGGTTTCCCAAGGCCTCTTTCTTGCTTTGCAGATGCCTGTCTTCTCCCTGTTCTTTCATACAATCTTTCTTCTACGTGTATGAATGTTTATGTCCACATTTCCTCTTCTTAACCACCCTGGAGACCTCATTTTAACCTAATAACCTCTTTAAATTATCTCTGAGTACAGTAATATTCTGAGGTATTAGAGATTAAGCCTTCAACATATGAATTTTCAACCCATAACAACATCTTTACCAACCTTTCTCAAATCTACCTGATGAAATACTGAGTGATAATTGAAGCATCCATCCACAGTACTCCCTGAACCATCACTCAGAGTTTAGAAACAAGCTCAGAAATACTCACTATCCCCTACCTTAAGATTTCCCCCACTTTAGAACCCTTCCAAAACATTTTAAATGTAACTCTAATAAAAATCTCCTATATGAATCTGAAGACCTTCAAAACCTGCTCCTTAAATTTATATGAAAGAATGAAAGAACAAATAACTATGTGTGGCAAGCAGAATAATGGCTCCCCCTAAAATATCTATATCCTAATTCCCAAAACCTTTGAATATGTTACTTGACATGACAAAAGGGACCTTACATAGCTAATTATTTTGAAATGTAAGACTAGCCTAGATAACTCTGGTGGGCTAATATAATCTTGTGGGCGATTAAGAGCAGATGGCCTTTCCTGGCTGTGGTCAGAGAAAGAGATGTGACAATGGAGGCTGGGTGAGAGACGTGTTAAGTTGCTGGCAAAAAAAGGGATCACAAGCTGAGGAATGTGGGCAGCCTCTAGAAATATGCACTCACTATGTAGTAACTTAATTAATAATAATTACCCTTTATCAAAGTTTCAATATGTAATCTTCATAACAGGAAAAGATAATGGTATCTAGTACATGTTATGTTACATAAAGTAGAAAAGAGAGGTGTGGAAGAGCTCCATTACTTGTCCAAGGTTATAGGCTATAATTGTCAAAATGATGTTTTGAACACACTCTGACTACATGGTCTGCATTTTTAACTACGAGGATAAGTGACAAGTTAAATGGAAAAAAAACTGATAATTACTAGTGAGAATGGGTGGATACCTCAGGCTTTTTGACAAGAAGACAGAGAACATAAAATTTAAAGTTGGTTATGATTTTCATATACATATAATTTTAATATATGTTATTTTCTTTTCCTTCAGGACACAAGATTCTGAGAAAATAAAGGGTATGCGGCTGGGGATGGTGGCTTTCATCTATAATCCCAGCATTTTGGGAGGCCAAGGCGGGTGGATCACGAAGTCAGAAGATCGCGATCACCCTGGCCAAAACAGTGAAACCCCGTCTCTACTAAAAATACAAAAATAAAATAAAACAAAATAAAATAAAATAATCAGGCATGGTGGCACATACCTGTAAACCCAGCTAATCTGGAGGTTGAGGCAGGAGAATCACTTGAACCCAGGAGGTGGAGGTTGCAGTGAGCCGAGATTGCACCACTGTACTCCAGCCTGGGTGACAGAGTGAGACTCTGGCGAGACTGTCAGAAAAAAAAAAAAAAAAGGAATGAAAGGGAATGCAAGATTCTTATTACCAAAAGTAATTGTTTTAGAATATAGCCAAAGGAATAATTTATCTGAATATGTGCCAAATACTGAAATTTCAAAATTTGAAAGCAATAATAGGATATTTTATTAATATGAGGCATACTTTTGGGGTATATAATATGAGCAAGTCACAGTTAAAATTATTTAATTCTCTAGAACTAATGCAACTTAAAAATCAAGACAAAATTAAAATATGATACATTTCCTTAAACTACATTTTGCTATATTTTGCAAGTGGCAAACCTAAAATTAAGAAAAAAAGAAAAAAGAAATTTAAGCTTTATGATTCTAAAATAGTCAATATTAACCTAAACACCCAAACGTTAAAAAATTGTGACACCAATAGTGTTATATTTATTAAGGTTGAAGATTAATTTCATCATATAAAATTTTAAATATATTGTTGTTACATTTTTATGTAGTTAAAAATCAAGACAAAATTAAAATATGATACATTTCCTTAGACTAAATTTTGCTAGATTTTGCAAGTGACAAACCTAAAATTAAGAAAAAAAAAGGAAATTTATGCTTTATGGTTCCGAAATAGTCAATAGTAACCTAAACACCCAAACATTAAAAAAAATTGTGACACCAATAATATTTTATTCATTAAAGTTGAAGATTAATTTCATCATATAAATTTTTAAATACATTATTCTGTAACATTTTTATGTACATATGAGGAAACAGGGTGCATTAGTCTGTTCTCAGGTTGCTAATAAAGACATAACAGAGTCTGGCTAATTTGTAGAGGAAAGAGGATTAATGGTCTCAAAAGTTCCACATGGCTGGGGAAGCCTCACAATCATGGCAGAAGGCAAAGGAGAAGCAAAATCAAGTCTTATATGGTGGCACGCAAGAGAGCTTGTGCAGAGGATCTCCCTTTGATAAAACCATCAGATCTCATGAGACTTTTTCACTGTTACAAAAACAGCATGAAATCGCTCCCATGATTCAATTATCTCCACCTGGCCCTGCCCTTGACATGTGAGGATTACTACAATTCAAAGTGCAATTTGGGTGGGGACACAGAGTCAAATCAAATCACAGCAAGAGTATACAGAGCCAACATATGCAAATTAAAATATATTCATTTTTAAATAATTTAATGATTTATTTGTAACATCATTTCTTCTTGAATTATTATTCCCATTATATCACTATATACATGAATTATATATAATGTACATTAATTATAACATATTTATGTATATATATGCACATTTATTAATGGGTTTAAACTGTGCAGGTGCACTCTTATGTGGATTTTCTTCACTTCTGCTACCCCAAAGACAGCAGGACCAACCTCTCCTTTTCCTCTTCCTTCTCAGCCTACACTTTACAATAGTATTTGTATTGAGCACTTATGTCCTCCTGTTTTTATCATTTTTTATGAGGCTTGCTCTGAGGTTTTTTCTTCATAAATCTTTATTAGTTCCTCCTACATTTCCTCCTGACAGTGTGCTTAATGTACTTAATTATATCTTTCAACATATTTTAGTGAGATTCAATTAAGTTTGGTTTCTCCACAATATCAAAATAAAATTTTGTAAAACAAAGATGAAATAAAGAATACAGAAATATAAAACCTGAAAGAATTCATGACCAGCAGACTCACACTACAGAAATATTTGAGGAAATTCTAAAAGGAGAAGAAAAATGTTAACAAAGGAAATGTGCACCAAATCTTCTCAAAAAATGCACTGGAAATGGTAAATACATCTGACTTTTTAATCTATTTAAAAAATAAAAAAAAAGTTAAAGGCAACAGTAATGATAAAATAAATACTGTAACGTTTGCAATATATACAAAAGTAAAGTGTATGACAATAGTAGAACAATGACCTTAAAAGATTGAAATAGAAGTATATTATTGTAAGGTTCTTACACTATATATGAGGTGGTTTGATCACACTTGAAAGTATATTGATAAGTAAAACAGATATACTATAAATCCTAAGGAAACCACTAAACCAATACAAAAATTATAGCTAATAAGCCCATATCAGGTATAAAATAAAATTTTTAAAAACACTAAATACAAAAGAAGAATGAAAAGAAAAAAGAAAAAAGAAAACTTATTTCACAGAATGGTGAAATAAGTAGAAATAAGATGGCAGGATGGCACTTAAAGTGGTACTTACAGAAAAAATTAGCATTAAATACCTATATTAGAAAATAAAGAAGAGGGGACATGTCATCAAGATGGCTGACTAGAGACACTTGGGACTTGACTCTTTCACATAACGAAAATGAAAAAAATAGCAAGTAGATAATGATATGTCTAACAGAGCATCAAAAATTCAGCAAGGAAGTAAGGAACAACTGCAGCATGAAAGGAGAGGGGAGTGAAGAGGCAACTGGCCTAGCTGGTATGGGTTCAGAACCAGGAGGAACTCCCTCTTGCAGGAAAAAGTTAAGTGAGAAATTTCCAGCAGTCCCCACTTCAACCATTGATGCCTGCAATTCTAGCCACAGGAGAGACCCTTGATCCAGTACAGAGAGCTGTCTGGAATCTACGTAACTAAATTGTTCCAGAGAGGGAATTTACACTGGGTCCCACTCATGCCCTGAGACCCAAGCAATGCAGTACAATGCTACTTAAGAGCAAGTTTGCATCAGACTACATCCTACCCTGCAGCACAACAGTCTCTGCATCTCCAAATCCCTAGAGCCCCACTGATATTCCCCCATCTACTGAGAAGGCTGCAGCATCATAATGCCAACTTGATCTGCTGGCATGGTCAGGTTCCCAGAACTCTAGCCCATGCAGCGTCCTATACCACAGGGAACAGGCAGGATAGCATACCAAGCAGGCTGACCCACCAGGACAAAAGAAGCTAAAGCACATGCTTTCCAGAGCTTGAGAGTCAGCTGCCTGGGGCCACTGCCATCAAAACCTAGACCACCATTCAGGTAGCAGGGCTATTGTGTACCTGCATGCACCTTCAAGGGGCCTAAGGCTCAGCCCAATCAAGCACACCTTCCAGGAACCTGAAGACAGGCCTGTCTTCTGTACCATTGTCACGGCTGTCATTTCCACATGCTGTTGAGTAACCTAAGGACAGGTCCATTCTGCCTACCAGCATGCCAAGTGCCTATGTATGTTTTCAAAGGAATGGAGATTAGACCCTTGACATGCTCTGCTAGCCACCACTGACACATGTGTACACCATCTGGGAGCCTGAAGACTAATTCTTACCTGTTACCACCACTGTCAGTGCCCACACATGCCAAGCAGGTGCCTAAGGACAAGTTTACTTGGCCCACGACTGCTAGTACCAGCTCCTACCAGCTCCCACATGGCCTCCCAAGGGTCTGGGGACTGGCCTGCCCAGCCTGACACTACTGCCCCAGCACCCATCAGCATGTGCCATATTGTCACTGCTCGTGCCAATGCACTCTGCCTAGGGTCTTGAGGGCCAACATACTGTCACTACTGCCATTTCCAAAGCCAAATATGCTTCCCAGGGCCCCAAGGACCTACTTTCCTGGCCAACTGCTGTCACTCCCTGAGCACAACAATTGGAAGCCCAATGTCTGGCTCACTGAACCATACATCTTCTCTATTGGCACCCACATTTGCCATTGGGAAGCCTGAGGTCAAGCATGCCTGTCCCGCCACTGCCACCACCAGTGCCTGAGGACTTGCTCACCTGGCACCCCCCTCCCCAGCAAAGCCTCACCACAGCCTCTACTAACAACAACAGCCGAAGCCTCTGAAGAACTCAACAAAACCAATAACATTGATTGCAGCAAAATAAATCATATAGAGACTACAGTTCTGTGACCGTCCAGAGTCAAAGCCAAAGTTCCCCACCCAACCAACTCTCTAAATACATCTATAAGAAAAAGTGTTTCCCTACAAAAGCCAAGCCATAAAATGAGAAGAAGCAACTGTTACACCAGATGTACGGATACCAACCTAAGAACATAAGAAATATGAAAAAGCAATGAAAAATGACACTTCCAGAGGAACGTAATAACTCTTCAGTAACATATGCCAAAGAAAAAAATATGAAACATATGAAAAAGAATTCAAAGTAATGTTCTTAAAGCAACTTAGTGGAATATATGAGAACACAGATAATACAAAGAAACCAAGAAAACAATTCATGATGTATATGCCAATTTAACACAGAAATAGCTTTCATAAAAAAAGAACTTAAACAGAAATCCTGGAATGAAAGAATACAATGAATAAAATAAAAAAAACACTATTAAGAGCTTCAACAATAAAGCAGATCAAGTAGAAGGAGAAATTTCTGAACTTAAAGACAGGTTTTCTATAATAAATTAGTCAGACCAAAAAAAAGAGAACAGTCTTAAAATACAAAGAAAGCCTATGTGATATATGGGTCACCATAAAGCAAACAAATTTTGAATTTTGAGAGTTTCAGAAGGAGTAGAAATGAGCAAAGATAGAGAACCTATTTAAGAAAATAGTAGCTGAAAACTTCCTATGTCTAATGAAATATATAGACATTTAAATACAGGAAACTCACAGATCTGCAAGTAGATTTAAATTCAAAAAGATCTCCTCCAAGGCAGGTTATAGTCAATCTCTCAAAAGTCAAAGAGAAATATAGGATTTTAAAAATAGGAAAAGAAAAGTGCCAAGTCATGCATAAGGGAATTCCCATGAGATGAACAGTATATCTCCCAACAGAAACACTATAGGCCAGAAAGAATGGAATGATATAGTCAAAGTGCTAAAAATTTTTAAAAACAAACAAACAACAACAACAAAAAAAAACTGGCAGTCAAGAATCCTATCCCAGAAAAACCATCCTTCATGAATAAAAGAAAGAGAAATAAAGTATTTCCCAGAGAAGCAAAAACTGAGGGAATTTATCAACATTAGACAGGTTCTACAAGATATGCTTAAGGGATCCTACACTGGGAAATGAAAGGATAATATATACCACCCTGAAAACACACAAAAGTATAAAATTCACTGGTAGAAAAGATAGACAAATGAGAAACAGAAATGAGTCAAATGTTATTACTACAAAACCCACCATATCATAAAGGTAAAGAATAACAAAGGAAGAAAAAAAACAAAGAATATCCAAAACAATGAGGAAACGGTTAACAAAACAACAGGAGTAAGTCCTTATCCATCAGTAACAAACTTGAATGAAAACTTTTTAAGTTCCTCCATTAAAAATTATAGACTGGATGGGAAGAACCTTAGTTTACTTTCATTAATTTTTATTGCTTTTCTGTTATTAATTTTCATAACTATACTAATCAGGAAAAAAAACACAAATTACAAATATGAACAATGTGAGGGCTAATAGCACTACAGATACTGCAGCACTACAGATTCAAAGATATAAAAGAATATTATGAACAATATTATGCCAATAAATCCAACAACTTAGTTAAAATTGACATATTTCTTAGGTAAGAAAATCTACTACAACTTAATAAAGTAGGTATATAAAACGTTATATCTTTTTGAAAAGGATGAGTTTGTAATTACTACAAAGGAAACTATAAACATGTATGAATTTGCCAGTGAATTCTATCAAACAGTATGGAGAAATACTACTCATTCAATATAAACTTTCAGAACATTGACGAGAAGGGACTATTTTCTAACTAATTTTGTGTGTTCAACATTATTCCTATATCAAAACCAGACAAATAGACTACAAGAAAATTAAGCAGCCAGATAGCCTACATAAATATTTTTGTAACTTTTATTTACCAAAATTAGGAAATTAATTTCAATAACATATTATAAACAAGTGTGTCTATCATCATCTCCATAAATTCAAAAAAATTCAACAAACTACATCATCTATTCATTATTATAAAAAGAAAAAATCTTCATAAACAAGGGATTGAAATGAACTTTTTCAACTTTGTAATGGGCATCTATGAAAAAATTAAAGTTAAAATGATACCTAACTTTAAAAACATGCATGCATTTCTCCTGCACTCAGGTGCAAATTAAGAATCGATCCTCTAGCCATATATATTTGACATTTTATTGGAAATTTTGTCCAATAGTTTTGGACAAGACAGTAAATAAAATAATTCTAAATCAAAATAAAAAGTACTGTCATTATTTATGGGTGGCATGATAAATTATGTAAAAGAGCTCATAGAGCTAATAGAGTTTGAAAAATTTTCAGAAAATAAGAGCAACATACAAATATCCATTGCGTTTTTACAACTAGCAATGACTAGAAAATATTTTTAAAACACAATACAATTTTAGAAAACATAATGTATCAAACAATGTTGAAAAATTGACAAACATATGGACAACAGTTGTACACTAAAACTACAAAATATCACTAAAATTAAAGAAACCTACATAATTATAAAACTCTTCCAGGTTTGTGTATTGGAAGACTCAATTTTCCCCAAACCCATTTTTAGAATCAACTTAAAATTCCATCAATAAATAGTGATAACTTAAAATTTATTTGGAAGGCAAATGATCTAGGCAGTTAAAATAATTTTGAAAAAAAAAAACACAATTAGAGAACTTAAAAGTGCCTGACAAACATTTTTTATAAAGCTACAATTACAAAAATGTATGTGTGGACATAAAGAAAATATATGAAAAAAGAATAGAGGCTGAATAAATATATATATTTATATTTAATTCATTATAATTATGTATTATATAATATATACGAATATGTTATAATGCATTATACAGCTACAATTCTAAAAATGTATGTGTTGACAAAAAGTAAGACAAAATACAAAAAAAGAATAGAGGATGAATAAATACATTCATGCATATTATGACCAACTAATTTTTAATAAATATACCACTTTCATTGGGAAATAACAATCTTTCCAACAAAAGAAATGGGAACAACTGGAGAGACACAGAGATCAACATTAGCATTTACCTCACATATATTCTAAAAATAACTCTATATCATAGGCTTTAATGCAAGTACTAAATCTATAAAAGTTCTATAAGAAAACATAGCAGAAAATACTGGTAAACTTAGATTTAGAAAATATTTAAAAACTGACATGAAAACTGGAAGGAAATTATTAATACATTGAATTTAATCAGAATTTAAAAAAATCTTTTTAAAATGTTGTGGAGGCACCCCTATGAAAACAAAAATGTAAACCACAGACTTGCAAAAAGTACTTGCAAGTCTAATACTGCATAAAATATTTGTACCTATAATATGTAAATAACTCTCACAACTCATTTTAAATGCAATTAAACTTGGCAAAAAAGTTTGAACAGTCATTTTACAAAAATTCTGCTGCCGAATTCCATTAGCCATTAAAGAAATGCAAATACAATATCATTCACACTTAAGTGAAACAACTAAACAGCTAAACTAATACAACAAATTGTTAATAGGCTCTATGATAAAAATATTATATAACTATCCCTCCCCCTCCACACAGCATACCACTGCATACCCACTAGACTGGCTGAAATTTAAAAGACTGGCCATGCCAAGTGTTGGCAAGAATGTGGTACATCTGTAACTTTCATAAACTGCTGGTGGGGATATTATACTGTACAGTAGCTACTTTGAAATACTAGTTCAGCAGTATTTTTATTTATTTGAAAAATACACCTATCACATGACCCTACTGCTATACTTCTAGTGCTCCACGAGGTATTAACAATATGTCCATAAAAAGACTTACACACAAATGTTTATAATAGCTTTATTTATAATATCCAAAAATTAAAAACAACCTAAAAGTTCATCAAGAGGTAAATGAATAAATAATTTATGATATATTCATACTATAGAATACTACTCAGAAATAAGTAGGAGCATACTCAATACACATAAAAACATTAATCTCAAAATAACAAAGCAGAATAAAAGATTTTAGACGAAAGTTTGTACTTATTGTAGGACTGCATCTACATAAAATTCTAGAAAACACCGAATAAATCTACATTGAGAAGAAGCAGATAAGTGATTGCCTTTTGATGATGAGGGAAAGTAAATTCAAGAAAGTAAGTTTATAAAGAGGGAGTCAGGCACATCTACCTTATCTTGATAGTGCTGATGGTGTCAAAGGTCTATGCGTATGTAAAAACATATCAGATTTTCCACTTTAAATATGGGCATTTTAATAATATTCAAAAAGCTATAAAAACACAAAATATAAATAAATATATATAATTATCTAACCAATCAAATATACTCTATCTAAAAATATAGCATATAGAGATGTATATACATATGTGTAATATTGTATGTTAGTGCATGTGTGATTCAGAATCTAGTTCTGGTTTCAGATGTTAGTTCCACCATGTACAGGCTATTAACCTTAGAGAGATTACATAAATTCTCCCCATCTGTAAAATGGGAAAGAATATAAAATCTGCTTCAAAGTTAGTCATGACGATATACAACACTTAGAAAGGTATCCCAGCATATATATTACATATATTGATGTCTTACTACTTAAACTGTTCTTAAATTTATCATCATAGTTAGTTCTATGTCATTAAATAATCTTCTAAAACATAACTTTTATTGACTATATAGTATTCCATATTATGAAAATGTAATTGTTTTATGTTTCATTTTATGTTACTTTGGCTAATTTCCACAAAAAACTTATGAAAAAAATATTTGCATAGCAATACTTAATTCCTAATGATAACTTGGTATACCCCTAACATAAAGCCTGAGAGTGTTCATTTCTCCCTCTTTTCCACTTCCATCATCATTGTTCAAATCACCGTTACTTCTTGCCTGGAATATTCCAGGATCAACACAGCAGGAAGCTCAACCTTTAAAAAAGCATTAATCTTATTCTCTGTTTACCAACTTCTGGTATCATTCTATTGGAATAGCAGTAAAACTTAAACTTTTTCCTTCGACTTTTTCTTTACAGTGGGATGACTATCAGGTCGCAGAGCGGTACTCCTACCAAAAACAATCAGAAATGCCAGACAAAATGGCAAAATGGGCAGTTGTTAAAGGAATTTAACAGATCATGAAGCAACAAATACTAGAGGGACTAAGGCTCCAGAGAAAGAACCTTGTAAGAGAAAATGGGCTTCATGATTCTTTCCCTGAGGGCATTTATCAATTTGGGGGACAGAAAGCAGAATTATTTTGATTCCTATTAAATTACATTTATTTCATTCGTTTTTCAATTTAACAAATGATGTCTAATGTGTATTGTTAGAATATCTCTAGCTTTATCTACCTTGCCAGAGCACCAAAAAATGAGGATATTAACTAAGTCTGAAGAGAAATAAAAAGGTTAAAGTTTAAGTTTAAGGAGATTTTTAATTAATTGGCATAAAATCTCAGTGAAAATTCTAGTCTTATTGCACTTTCGGGAAAAGGACAATTACATTCTCTCTGGGTATGTACAAAGACTGAAGATGTGGAGAATAATTAATTGAAATAACCATTAAACATCATGTTCCCTACTCAAGAGGAGGAGCAAGGTGATGATTTTTTTTTTTTTTTTTTGGTAGATGAGCAAGTAAGGGAAATTTGAGTAACAATTAACTCCTGAACATTGGGTCAGAACAGAGTTTATTCAGTTTCCCTGTGAAATAATTCACGTACCCAGAGTTGAACTGAAACATTTTTTAGAATTTTTAGATCCTTAAACATGATGCATTAATAATTGTAAATTATACAAGGCAGCTTAGAGGTGAAAAAAATGATTCTTCATAACTAAAATGGGCTGTGCACATTTGAAGGATAGAAGATGAATGAAAATGGCACAATCAGGGATCACTTTCTATAGAGTTATAACTTGAAACAAGGATTTGGTGAGGGAGGTGAGAAATTGAGAACAAATGGAAGAAGAGATAAGTTTGAACACAATGACTTACTTGCTAGGTCAGATGAAACATTGATTTCCAAGAAGAGAAAAAGTATTGAGCAGTAATAAAGGTTGTCAATGGGAAAAGGACAAACCACATGTTTGATCATATATTTAATAAATTGTAATTTAGGGAGTTGTCATCTAACAAATTACTCAGAGCATTTGTAGTTTGCAGGTAAAGAGGATATTTCCTAGAATAAGATGAGAGGTACAAGTTTTATATCTACTACTTGCTAGTGACATGATCTTGGAAAGCTACTTTATATCTCTGCTTCCACTAAAAAAAATAAATATTGAAAAGAAAAAAGAAAAAAAAGGACAAGATAATAGTGTCTAGCTCAGAAAACTTTGGTAAGGGCTAAAGCTCAGTACCTAACTCTTAGTTTTCTATTGTCGCCTTAAGAAATTACCACAATTTAGTGACTTCTAATAACATGAATTTATTTTCTCAGAGTTTTGTAAGGCAAAGTTTAGGTACAGTGGGCTCAGGTGGCTCTCGACCCCAGGTTTTGCCAGGTCAAAATCAAGTTGTGTGCAGGTCTCTGTCCCTTTCTGGAGGCTCTGGGAATATATGCACTTCCAAGCTCATCAGGTTGCTGCCAAAACTCAGTTCCACTTAGATGTAATGATTTCAGTTTCCTTGCTGGCTGTCGGCTAAGGCTCGTTTCATTCTCAGCTTCTACAGGGAGCCTGCATGCTTAGGCTCACAGCCCTCTTCTTCCATCTTAAAAGCCCAGTCATAGCCACATGAATGCATCTAATCTCTTTGACCTCTCTTTTGCTTCTTTCTGCTTTCCCCTTCCTCTGCTCCTCTCTGATTAATTCTGCCGTCTGCTGCTGCTTTTTAATTTATTTATTTATTTTATTATTATTATAATACTTTAAGTTTTAGGGTACATGTGCACAATGTGCAGGTTAGTTACATATGTATACATGTGCCATGCTGGTGTGCTGCACCCATTAACTCGTCATTTAGCATTAGGTATATCTCCTAATGCTATCCCTCCCCCCTTCCCACACCTCACAACAGTCCCCAGAGTGTGATGTTCCCCTTCCTGTGTCCATGTGTTCTCATTGTTCAATTCCCACCTATGAGTGAGAACATGAGGTGTTTGGTTTTTTGTCCTTGCGATAGTTTACTAAGAATGATGATTTCCAATTTCATCCATGTCCCTGTGGGTTTGTCATAGATAGCTCTTATTATTTTGAGATACGTCCCATCAATACCTAATTTACTGAGAGTTTTTAGCAACCCTTCATGCTAAAAACTCTCAATAAATTAGGTATTGATGGGACGTATCTCAAAATAATAAGAGCTATCTATGAAAAATTCACAGCCAATATCATACTGAATGGGCAAAAACTGGAAGCATTCCCTTTGAAAACTGGCACAAGACAGGGATGCCCTCTCTCACCACTCCTTTTCAACATAGTGTTGGAAGTTCTGGCCAGGGCAATTAGGCAGGAGAAGGAAATAAAGGGTATTCAATTAGGAAAAGAGGAAGTCAAATTGTCCCTGTTTGCAGATGACATGATTGTAGATCTAGAAAACCCCATTGTCTCAGCCCAAAATCTCCTTAAGCTGATAAGCAACTTCAGCAAAGTCTCAGGATACAAAATCAATGTACAAAAATCACAAGCATTCTTATACACCAATAACAGACAAACAGAGAGCCAAATCATGAGCGAACTCCCATTCACAATTGCTTCAAAGAGAATAAAATACCTAGGAATCCAATTGCTGCTGCTTTTAAAAGCTCATGTGATTACATTAGTCCACCTGGAAAATCCAAGATAATCTGTATTTTAAGGTCACCTAAGTCATCTGCAAAATTCCTTCGGGGAAATACTTTAGTTAATGTTTGAATGATTAACCAGGGGACAGAAACCTTAGGAGAAATATTTATAGAATGTTGCCTACCATACTGACCAAGAGGAAACACATCCTAAAGGCTAGCTATTAATATTATATTTACTCAGAGAAACTGAAATTTGATCTGCTCCAATTAAAGTGTTAGGTGACTCTCAAAATCTCACAGAATCACAGACATCTGTAAGTAAAAGTGACCTTCTAAATGTTGTACTTTTAAACATTTATGTGTATTATGATTCTGAGCAAGCCAATTAAAGTTATTGTTTAAATAAATGTAAGAGTTTTCCTAGTGGACCTCATCTTAAATTCCTGAGTTCTTGAATTCCAGTGCTGCAGACCTTGTTTAGCATTAAGTTAGCAGCAAAAGAAATTACTCTGATGCATGTATTTTAAATATGTGATAATACTAAATGAAAAGTGAAAATTCATTGTGAGTTCAAATCATGTTGCTCAATAAAAGGTCATTTTAGTAACTCAGTTGTTTATCTGTGTAGCTATATCTTCAGCTGATATATATTTTTCTCCCTACACACATTGTGATTTAATAACCGGTTATGATTATGTGCAGAAATACAATATACCCCAAGGTCTCAATTATTTAAATGCTTATGATCCAATAACGTCATACTTTTATCATTGCATGTTAAAATTTTATTCCCAAAACACAAAACATAATAAATTGTAATTCTGTTTTAGTGCTTGTTTTGTATCTTAAAGAAGCTGTTCTGAAAAGTTTGGATATTGGCCAGGCGCGGTGGCTCATGCTTGTAATCCCAGCACTTTGGAAGTCCGAGGCGGACGGATCACGAAGTCAGGAGATCGAGACCATCCTGGCTAACACGGTGAAACCCCGTCTCTACGAAAAATACAAAAAAATTAGCCAGCCGTGGTGGTGCATGCCTGTAGTCCCAGCTACTTGGGAGGCTGAGGCAGGAGAATGACGTGAGCCTGGGAGGCGGAGCTTGCAGTGAGCCTAGATCGCACCACTGCACTCCAGCCTGGGCGGCAGAGCGAGACTCCATCTCAAAAAAAAAACGCTTGGATATCATGACCCTTTAATATTTTTAAAATTATTGATGACTTGATGACTCTGAACAGAAAGATTTGTTTCTTTATGGAAATTATATCTGTCAATAGCTGCTTGGAAGGCTTAGGTGGGAGAACTGCTTGAGCCCAGGATTTCAAATTTACAGTGAGCTATGATCACGCCACTGTACTTCAGTCTGGGCGCGAGATTCCTGCTAGAGAAAAAAATAAAAATAAAAAAAGATGAAGACTCTATTATTATCTAACATAAATATTTATTAAAATTGCACAATGCTTTTCCAGAATTTAAAAAAAAACCACAAAATTAGTTAGAAGTGCCATTATTTTGAAAATTCCTTTAACATGAGATTTAATGAAGACAATTGGATTCTTACGTTCACTTATACTTTCAATTTGTTGCATTTTTCTTTTGGCTGAAATGTATTTTTTAAAATGTGTTCTTATACACGTATGCATGCACATATGTAGTTAGAAATACGTTGTTCTTGCAGACCACCTGAAAGTTATCAAGTATTTTCAGAGGGCTCCATGGACCATAGTTTGAGAACTACAGTCTTAAATGAAGAGAGGGAGAAAAAAATAAACTCTAGATATGTATTTGTATTTACTTAGTATATAAAACAACCCAATATAGAGATACACTATGTTCTTTTGTGAAGTGGGTGTTGTGATAGGTTATAATATTTCAAAGAAGTGTGACCTAATAATAATTTTTTTAATTTTTCTTTCTTTCAAATATAGACATCCTTTTTTTCTTTTTCTCTATTAGATATGGTGAAAGTCATCTGTAAAATTTACTTGGAACTAGTTTTTTCAGTGGAAGAGAAGAAGCCTTTCAGTCTTTCCCATTACTAACATTTTTGGTTCACTCAATTCATTATTTCTTCTTGGTTTAATTGTGGCCTTGGAATATTTTTTTCTAGAAAACTTTGTATCTCATTTTAATTTTAAAATTAATTAGAATAAAATAATTTACTTTTAAGATTTTAAATTGGTTTTGAATCTGCAATTATTTATTCAATTTGTTTTGTGGTTTTTTTTTTTTTGCTTTTAATTTCTTTTCAGCTTTCTTGGCTTTTTGCTGTTGATAGAAATACTCCGTGTTTCATTATTTCACTCAATTTCTTTTATTCTCATCTTTTAATTTTATTTATTTTCTCTTTTTTCAACAACTAATTAATGTTTCCTTTGGGAACGAAAGAAAAATTCATCATAAAATTCTATCTGTGTAATTTATGACATTAAAAGACAATTTGTTAATGATGTTAAAGTTCTATTCTTTTTTTAAAAAATTCTTATTAATAGACTAGAACTTCCTTTACTTGATTTATAGTAAATATAAGTCAATATCTGAAACTTGATACTCATTTCCTTTAAGAATTTGATAAAGAAAAGAAACCCTCTATTATTGCATGTCTTGGTAAACTTTTCAGAGGTCATAATCTGTAAGGACTTAAATGAAAAATTAGAATATTTATATTAATTGCAGAAAATATGACCATCCACTTATAAAATAAGTCCACAGATATAGTATAAGAACTTTTGAAAAATTCTGGATAATAAAAGCAACTCATAACATTCAATAGCATTACTCTACAATTGCAATAACCAAGATGGTAACAATAACCAACTTGAAGATGCAATTCAGAAATAGGATACCTTTACAATGGCCACAAAAACTACAAAGTATATAAGAATATACCCCCCAAAAATACAAAATACATTTCTTGACAAAATTTTTGAATTCATATAAATGATGTACATGATGTTCTAAATAAGTGGAAAGATATTTTAGCTACTAGATGAAGTAACATAATATTATGAGGATTTAAATTTTTCCCAAATTATTGTATTAGTTCAAAGAAAAAAATCTGTCTTCCAAATTGATTTTTTAAGGTACTAAATCAAGTTAATCTAAATTTATATTGAATAAAAAAAATTTTTGACCTGAAGAAAAAGCAAATTGAAAAGTTGTGTTAGTATACATGACTAGTATGCATAAAAACATTAGGTAATGAAAGGAAAAAATGGAGTGGAATGGATCTACTGTGGACATTAATATGCAATAAATTCAGCATCAAAAATTAATAAAGAGAAATAAAGCTAGATTCCTATGTAACACTGCATATACAGGCAGGGTCCTGATGCATGGCTTTGAATTACTACAAAGTTAATAGAAGAAAATGTAGGAATCTATTTTATAACCTAATTACAAATTAAAATAGCCATGATGCGTGATTTTTTAGTGTTACATGAATAGAATAGTGGGTGGTGCTCGTGTTGAGTGATGGTGGGTGAGGGTAGGTGTATGCAACAATCCTCATGCATTCTTGCTGAGCATGTTGCGGAAAGCAATCTGGCACAGCTTAGTGAAAACAAGTAGTCAATAGTAAAAGACTCAATAATTCTGCTCCTGTGATACATCAAATAAATGTCCTTTTACATTTCCATAACAGATTGTCTGTGTGTATAATTTTGCAAAAATATATATTGTTTGAGGTGTTAGGAAACCAGAAGTGACTTGGAAAGTGAATAGGCAAAATATTGTGACTATACAATATAAGGTATTACAATAAATCTAGAGTAAACAGATTTAATGAACATATAACAAAGTTGACTGGATCTCAAAAATATATTGCTTAGACAAAAGGTACAGAATTATAAAAAATAATTATGTGAGTAAAATAATGCACACCTACAAAAAATCACCCATTTTTGAAGATTCCATATCACATGTGTGAAATATTTAAAAACTAGTATACACATTAAATATATGGAAGCGGTTGTCTCAGTCAATGAATGTGAGAAGAAAGTGCTACAGCAAAGAAAGTGATTGATAAATAAGACAAAGGCAGGATCTTAGACAGAATGAAGATAATTTACCAGTAACCAATGAACAAGATTAACTCAAACCTTTTTACATCTAAGTGACTAATGAAAATCATAGTGAATAGCTCATTAAATCATATATAACATATGTGTGTCTAAATATGTATATATAGCTATTATAAATGTACACCCACATGCATAAGAATTTCCTCATTTTAAAGTTTTTTAATTGCATTCCGTGGAGTTTGTCTTAAAAATATCTTTGCAATATTAGTTTGATTGACACATGCTGACTAGGTGCTGACATGCTGACTAGAATTTCCATGGCAAATTCTTTGTCTAATTTTCATATGGAAGTAGAATTTCTGGGCTTCTACGGAGTGTAACAAGGCAACATTATCACTAGTTAAAAACGTAAATAGCACTCCCTTGCAAGTGTAACAGTGGTCTCTTGGTGACTTCTCCTTTACTTTGTGAATTACAGTGATCGGTATTCTAGATGGAATTTAATTTGAGTTCTGAAAATTGTCCTTATGGACTCATTAATTATAATAAAAATAATGAAAAGGTAAGGATGTTTCACTAATAATGTTATAAGCCAATATTCTTTGGAATTGCTTTGAAAATCAAATTTTGGTATAATTTATATAAAATAAAGTCTTATTTTAAGCCTACTGTAAAATTAGCTTTGATAAAGCCTATGTACTAGTAAACAATGTAACAACCAACGCATAGAAAAATTTCATCACCCTAAAAAAAAAAAAGTTCCATCAAGGCCATTTGCAATTAGTTTTTTTGACACCATTCCCTAAGCAAAAATAAATACAAAAACAAAAAACAAAACAAAAATAAACACCTGTCACAGACCAGAGGAAACTAAAAAGACATGAAGACATGAGGACTAAATTCAATATGAAATCCCTAACGGAGCCTGGAAGAAAAAGGACATTATTGTAAAATTTGGTGGAATTCTTACAGTATCTGTTATTTAGTTAATAGTAATGTACCAGTGTGAATTTCTCAGTTTTCATTAATGCACTCTAGTTACGTAAGCTGAATGAAGGGTATATCTTTTCAAAAAACCAACTTTTAATTTCATTGGTTTCTGATAGTATTTTAGAATCTATTTCATTTACCACTTATTTCTGCTTTGATCTTTATTATTTCTTTTACTTTACTAATTTGGGGTTTGGTTTGTGCTTCCTTTTCTAGTTCCTTGAGGTTCATCATTTTGTTGTTTATTTGAAATCTTTGTACCTTTTAAGTAAAAAAAAAATGGTATATACTTTCCTCTTGATGTTTCTAAAATTTTCTCTTTGTCTTTGATTTTTAACAGCTTTACTATAATGTTCCTCAGAAAAGACCTTTTGAGTTGAATCTATTTGGGTCACTTAAGTTTCTTGTATCTGGTCACCTATATCTCTTGCAAGACTTCAGAAGTTTTCAACTCTTATTTTATTAAGTAAGTTTTGTTCATTCCTTTTCATCTTTTTTCATTATTATTTTTGTTCTGTCTGACTAGGTTCTTTCAAAAAAACCTACCTTCAAGTTCAAAAATTTTCTTCAGCTTGATCTAGTTTATTGTTGAAATTCTTCATTTTTTTTTTACCGAATTCTTTAATTCTATAATTTGTTTGTTTTTACAAATCTGTCAAATTTCTCATTCCGTTTATTAGTTGTTTTTCTAATTTTTATATTATTTATCTTTGCTGTTTTCTATTATATTGAGCTTCTTTGATATTACTTTGCATTCTTCTTTGGGCATTTCATAGATTTCTTTTTTGCGTAATCTGTTACTAGGGAATTATTGTGTTCCTTTGGAGAGGTCATGCTTACTTGCCTTTTCACGTATTTCGTGTCTTTAGGTTGATATCTGCACATCTGTTGTAGCTGTCACTTTTTTCTAATTTTATGGATTGACTTTCACAGGAAAAGAATTTTTCCTATAGGTGTATCTATAGTGTTGGTTGGGTGGGGTACTTTGGCTTTGAATTGGGGTGGGGACAGTATTGTAGTCTCTGTATGATTTCTTCATTCATCATGAATGTCAGTGGTGTCTGTGAGTTTCTCGGTGGCTTAGGCTATGGTTGTTAGTGGAGGCTGTATTGAGGCTTTGCTGGGGATAGAGAAGTCAGGTATCCTGGTCCTCATGCACCAATGGTGGCAGTGGAAGACCAGGTGTGCCAATCTTTGGGCCTCCATATGACTTGCTTGGGTTCCAGCAGTGGTAGCATTTTCCTGGGTGGGCAAAATCTCAGGGCCCTGATTGGCACACATAGCATCAGTGACGGTAGTAGCAGTGGTAGGCCAATCCTTGAAGTACTGTATGGCACACACAAGTGCCAGTAGCAGTAGCAGCAGCATGCTGGATGGGCCAGTCCTTAGGCCCCCAGATGACACATGAGTTTGTGTGCAGTCAGTGGTCACGGTGGCAGGCTTGGTGGGCTCATCTTCAGGCTCCTGATCTTCAGGCTCTTGATGCTCTCAGTTACTGGGAGGGGCTGCAGTGGGTGGGGTCACACTGACCTCAGGCCCCTAGATGATGTGTGTGGGCATTCATATAGCTGGCATAATGGGCCAATTCCAAGGCCTCTGAATAGCATGAGTAGGTTTGCTTGGTAGGGGTACAGGCAGCACATACATATCCTTAGGCTCCTCAATGACATTTGCTAGAACCTGCTATGGCACGCATGGAAGGTTAACCTTCAGGACTCCTGATGGGGTGCTTGGGCACCAGCAGCAGTGGTGGTGAGAGAGGTAGGCTCATCCTTAGGTCCCAAGAAAGCATTCAGGCAGGCTATTTCCTTCATCCCTTGAAGTCTCTTGCAGGTATGCTACACTCCTTATGGTAAGTCAATGCTGAGTTGTTCTCAGTGGGTCAAGAGTGGCTGCAGGTCAAGAAGGCAATTCTGAGGCTCTGGTGGATACATGCTTCAGATCTCTTTGTCCTGGGAGTAGCTTCCCTCGTGGACTACAATGGCCACTTCCTGGGGTGTAGAAAACTGTGTGTGCAAGAGTGCTGAAAACTCAGCCACACCACTGAGACCCAACATTGTGACACTACAGCTTTCTGGGTGGATGTTGGGAGATGTGAGCAAGCCTCCAGGAATACGAAGATGCGGGGGTTGTTTAGCTCCAGGTCAGGATATAGTCTGGTGTTTCTGGGCTATCAAAATAGTGCCATGCTGTAGCAACTTGGCTCTCAGGATGTGTGTGGTACCCAGTGTGAACATCCTTTCTGAAACAATGTTGTCCTGTGAACTCCCAGAAGTTTTCTATAGTACTCTCAGGACTCACAAGAGCTGAAGGGCTTTGGCCAGGATTTCAGGCATCCATAGTGTGAATGTGAACTGCTGAGGATCTCTCAGGTACCTTTACCCTGTGCTGAGGAGTTTCTTCTGGCTCCGAGATGATTCTGGCCAGGATAGTTGCTGCTTCTCTCCCCTCTTCTTCCATGCCTTAAGAGATCCCTGTCACTTCCCTGCTGAATACTGGTTTTCTCTTGAATGCTCCGTTCAGCATATAGTTACGAACTTATGGTTTTGGTCTTTCTTTGTGGAGGAGGCAGGTGTCTTTGGTTTCCCCTAGTCAGCCAGCCAATCCTGAAGCCCTTTCCCATATTCTGTAATATCTTTCCAACTCTTTTTTAAATCAAAAATTATTTCAAAATAAAAAATAAAACCAATATGCTTAAGAGAAGAGAAGTTTAGCCAGGTGCGGTGGCTCACGCCTGTAATCCCAGAACTTTGGGAGGCTGAGGCAGGCAGATCACAAGGTCAGGAGATCGAGACCATCCTGGCTAACATGGTGAAACCCTGTCTTTACTAAAAATACGAAAAATTAGCCGGGCATGGTGGCAGGCGCCCATACTCCCAGCTACTCAGGAGGCTGAGGAAGGAGAATGGGGTGAACCCAGGAGGTGGAGCTTGCAGTGAGCTGAGATCCCACCACTGCACTCCATCCTGGGTGACAGAGCAAGACTGTGTCTCAAAAAAAAAAAAAAAAAAAAAAAGAGAAGAGAAGTTTATTAATTTTCAAATGCAAAGTAAATATAACATATTAATAATTCGAAAAAATCGATAATTACTAAAAATAAAAATGGTTTCTCATTTTTTTTATTTCTGGACACCATATTGTTTATGTCACATAAAGAAAAAAAGTAATAAAGTAAATTACTAATTGATTACATGAATTTTTTCAAGTATTTACTATCACTGTTTTCTACAGAGCTAATATGTTAAAAGTGTATCTTACTCTGAAAATGAATTAATATTTTTACTATAAGTTACAGAGTAATACACTGATTTTTGCATAATATCTTGTCAAAATCATCACCTCAAAAGCTCAGTTTTATCTTTATCTACTACTGTAGAGTGGAGGCTACCTTGGCATGAAAGAAAGAAAGAAGTGCATATTCTGCATCTCAATAAATTAAAACTTTATATAAGTCTCAAACTTTTTGCTTGGCAGCTTTTGAAGCGAAGTGATGTCTTTCTTTTTGTTGTTCCAAAAAGATTTTATTAAAAGACATTTTCTAAATAGCTGACTGGCACATTAATTAAAATACTTATATTTAGGGATACAAGTAATACATACTAATTTTGGAAAACACAGTTACTAAAGAGAAAAAATGAAAAACATTCATAACTGCAATATAAAGATAAACCCATGCATTTTAGCATATATACTTTAAGACTGCTAATATATATTTAATAGATAAAAATACCTGACACAATGAAGCACAAATAAATTTGCACACTACTTTGTGGCTTGCTTTTTTCACTTTAAAATACACAATGAGACTTTATTTAAATAGGTGAAACACTTCTGCTAACCAAGAAGGATTTGTTGATTTGGTCAGAATGCAATATTCAAGTAGAAGCTGACAACACTGTAAGTTTTAAAGCAAGTGAATTAACAAAAATACATCAAGAAAAGGCAAAAAGACAGAAAGCAGGATTGAGAAGTATTAACTTCAGAGAAAACTTCAATTTGAGTTTTCTATTTTTGTTTTTTTACTTTTTTGACAACTTTTTTTCTTTACTTTTATTTTAGGTTAAAAGAGTACATGTGCAGGTTTGTTACATGGATAAATTGTGTGTTGCTGAGGCTTAGTGTACAAATAATCCCATCATCTAGGTAGTGGGTATAGAACCCCATGGGTAGCATTCCAACCCATGTTCCCCTCCCACCTACACTGCAAGCAGTCTATAATTCCTTTTGATCCTAACTTTATGTCCATGTGTATTTAATATTTAGCTCCCACTTACAAGTGAGAACATGCAGTATTTTGTTTTCTGTTCCTGCATTAGTTAACTTAAGAAAATCGCCTCCAACTCCATCCATATTGTTGCAAAGGACATGATTGTGTTCTTTTTATGGCTGTGTAGTATTCCATGGTCTATATGTACCACATTTTCTTTGTCAAGTCCACAATTGATAGGCATCTAGGTTGATTTCATGTCTTTGCTCTTATGAATAGTGCTGTGATAAACATGTGTATGCATGTGTTTTTTTGGTGGAACAATTTATTTTCCTTTGAGTATATACCCAGTAGTGGGATTGCTGGATTAAACAGTAGTTCTGTTTAAGTTCTTTGAGAAATCTTCAGACTGCTTTTCACAGTGGCCGAACCAACTTACATTCCCACCAGAAGAGTATAAGTGTTCCCTTTTCTCCACAGTCTCACCAGCATCTATTGTTTCTTGATTTTTTCATAGTAGCCATTCTAACTGGTGTGAGATGGTATCTTACTGTGGTTTTCATATATATTTATCTAATGATTACTGATGATGTGCATTTTTTTCATATGTTTGTTGGCTGCATGTATGTCTTCTCTTGAGAAGTGTCTGTTCGTGTCTTTTTTCATTTTTAAATGGAGTTATTTGTTTTATGTTTGCTTAATTGTTTAAATTACTTATAGATTCTGTGTATTAGAACTTTGTTGGATGCATAGTTTACAAATATTTTCTCCTATTCTGTAGATTGTCTGCTTACTCTATTGGTAGTTTATTTTGCTATGCAAAAGTTCTTGCTTTATAGCTAAGCATGTGGTCAATCTTAGAGTATGTGCCATGTGCTAATGAGAAGGACATATATTCTGTGGTTGTTGTGGGGAGTGTTCTGTAGATAGCTATTAGGTCCAATTGGTCAAGGATCAAGTTTAAGTCTAGAATATCTTTATTAATTTTCAGTCTCTCTTATCTGTATAACTCTTTCAGTGGGGTGTTCAGGTCACTCCCTATGATTGTGTGGTTGTGCAATTCTCTTTACATATTTCTAAGAACTTTTTTTAAGAATATGGGTGCTCCCATGTTGGGTGTATATATATTTAGGATAATTAGGGCTTCTCGTGGGATTGAAACATTTATCATTATGTAATGCTCTTCTTTGTGCTTTTCATCATTGTTGTTTTAAAATTTGTTTTATCTAATATAAAAATAGCAACCCCTGCTCTCTTTTTAAATTTCCATTTGTGTGGTAGATTGTTCTCCAACCCTTTACTTTGAGCCCGTGGGTGTTGTTACTTGTGAGATGGGTCTCTTGAAGACTACAGACAGTTTTATTTTGCTCCTTTATTCCACTTGCTACTCAAAGCCTTTTACGTGGGACATTTAGCCCATTTATATTCATGGTCAATGTTGATATGTGAGAATTTGATTCTGTCATTATGTCATTAGTTGGTTGTTATGTAGACTTGATTGTGTGGTTGCTTTATTGTGTCAACAGTCTTTGTACATAATTATGTCTTTGTGGTGGCATGCATTGTTCTTTCATTTTCATGCTTTGCATTCCCTTTAAGCCATCTTGTAAGGCTGGTCTAGTGGTGACAAATTTCCTTGGCATTTGCTTGTTTGAAAAAAAATTATTTCTCCTTTGCTTATGAAGTTTAGTTTGGCAGAATATTAATTTGTTATTTGCAATTTCTTTTAATGATATTAAAAATGGGCTTCCAATTATTTCAGCTTGTAAGATTTCTGCTGTAAGGTCTGCTGTTAAACTGATGGGGTTCCCTTTGTGAGTAACCTGCCCATCTTCTTTAGCTGTGTTTAAGGCTTTTTTTTTCTCATATTCACCTTAGAGTCTTGGAGAGTTTGATGACCATGTGTCTTGGGGATGGTTGTTTTGCATAGTATCTCACAGGAGTTCTTTAAATCTCTTGAATGTGCATGTAGACCTCTCCTGAGAGCTTGGGAAAAATATTGTGTACTATATCCTCAAATATGTTTTCCAAGTTGCTTGTTCTCTTTTCTTCTCTTCCATGAAAGCCAAGGAGTCATAGGTTTGCTCTTTTCACATAATCTCATATTTTTGAAGGTTTTGTTCATTTTGATAAGTTCTTACTTCTTTATTTTTGTCTGCCTATGTTGCTGCAAATGAGTAGTCTTTAAGCTCTGAGATTCTATTCTTGGCTTGAGCTATTGTTCTGCTGATAAAGCTGACAATTGTATTTTGAAAGTCTTGTAGTGAATTATTTATTTTCAGAAGTTCAGTTTGGTTCTTTCATAAAATGCTTATATTGTCTTTCAACTCTTGGATAATTTTACTGTTTTCCTTGGTTTGGATTTCAGCTTTCTTCTGTATGTTGATGAGCTTCTTTCCCATCATATTCTGAATTTTATGTCTGACATTTTGGCCATTTCCGTCTGGTTAAGAACCATTGCTAAGGAGCTAGTGTGATTGCTTGGAGGTAAGAAGACATGCTTTGCTTTTAGAGTTACCAAAATTATTGAACTGGTTATTTCTCATCTGTGAAGTCTAATGTTCTCTTATCCTTTGATATTTCTGTCCTTTGGGAGGGTTTTTTTTTTTCATGTACTTTATTGCCCTTGAGGACTGTGGTGCCAGTGGGTATAGTTGACGGGCTTGATTTCCGTATGCTTTCCAAGGGCCACGATTATCTCCTCACTCCTGCACTTTGTGCTCTAATCCTGGCTGCCTGGGACTGGGCGTGAGCTTGGTCCTCTGGTCTTTTGATGTTGAGCCTTGGCTGGGCTGCAGTAGCCGAGGTACTCTCAGACTGCTGGCAACAGCACTTCATCATGGGCCTCATGGGCACCACGGGCAAATGCACTCAAGTGGCAGCTACACCTGGGTCACATGCAAACATGCCCAGGGAACTCACTCCGGTGCGGGTGGCGGTAGGATTATAGGCTAACATGCTCTGGTGGTGGGCTGTCAGTCAAATCACTCTGGTGAAGGTGGCAGAGGCACTGTGTGCAGAAAGCACTCCAATGAGTACAGCAAGGCACTGCAGGTGTGCAATGCTCTGGCAGGGGAGGCTATGGTACTGCAAGCAAACATGCTGCAGAGGAGTGGTGGCAGAGTTTTGGGTGAATGCTCTTTAGCAGGAAGGTGTCAGCAAAAGCACTCTGGTGGGGCAGCGGTGGCCTCTGTTGAAAATGCTATGGCAGTGTTTGCTGGCAAACATATTTCTGTGAGGTAGCTGAGGCTGCACTGTTTGCCGGCACAGCCAAGGATGGACTCTGTAAGGAGCTAGTAGTCAGGGGGACATAAATCTGACTCTCCCTGGTCCCATGGGAAAGATAGCCCTGCTTTCTCCAGGTCCAGCAGATCATACAGGTCAGTACCGCCTAGAGGGTTACAGAGAGCTCTGGAGAATGGGCACCTATGGCCAAATACAACTGCAGAATACCCATGCCAGACCACCTGGGATCCTTGCAGATTCAAGTTGTTTTTCTGCCTACTTTCTGGACAGTTCCCCCTGCCCATGTAAATGTCCTTGGAGCTTGTAAGTTTTCTTGCAGATACGATCTCGGAGGTCTATGGTGAGAGTAAGCCACTCTGCATTAACTCCATTCATCCATTCTTTAGAAGTCATTCGGGGGTGGAACACATCCTGGTTCTCAACAACCCTGCAAAGGGTTCCTATCTTCCTCCCCATTCAGCTCTGACATCTGAGTCATCTCTCTATCCACTCTTAATGAGTTCTCACAGGTGGACTGTTTGGATTATGCTGATCTACTTGATATTCTGGCTTGTCTCAGTTGAAGACATTCTTTCTGGCTGTGACTAGTTGGCCATTTTGTCCCAATTTTCCATAAAGTCTTTTATGTTATGTGTAGTTTTCCTTGTGCATTAACTAATATCATCACACATCAAATTTGAGAAACAGGGAAAACAGGTATAGCTTTATCTCATCCATGAGAATAACATTGCATCAATAAAGTGTTAATGTCTTATCAACAAAATCAATGTCATGCATGAATAATATGGCACTACTAGTTTCCACAAAAGATCAAGGCTGTTAAAGAAAAAATTATTTGAACTTAGCAAAGTAAAAGAAAAAAAATAAAACATTACTTCTAAGGACTCTTGAGAGAACCATTTAAAATGTGATTATTTGGTAATCTGGGTGGAATATTTTACCATTTATTATAAAGGCCAGATATTTATTTCAGGATGTATTAATAACTTCATATCAGAACATTAAGGATACATTTAAATTCATACCAAATGTCAAAGCTAAAATTGTAAACATCATCCATCTAATTTCTGAGGATCACGTTGAAGTTAATCTGCATGCTTAGCAAAAATAGATTAATTTATATTAATTATTTTTTTATTTTGGAACTGATACATTATATCATTTGCCATTACATTAATGTCAAAAATTTTATTTGTGTAATATGTGTAATGCACTTTTTTTCTGTTATCTGTGTCTTTCTTGACATTTTTTAAGCTTCAGATTATAAAACAGGAGTCTGATCAAGAAAACATAAAAATGTGTTTGAAATAAATGATTTTGAAATACTTTTTTAAAATAACTAATATTTTACATTTAACTCAGTTCAATTTTTCTTACTGGTTGCATGTATGACTTGATATACTACATGAAATATACTAAGCACAATGAATCATTAAGACATAATGTGACAACTAGGGATCTAACATAGATTTTCTATCTTATTAATAAATGAAAAATACCAAAATTTGCTATAATAATCTATCAAACGAAAAAATTCTTAATTTATTATCTAAAGGTTCATATGCTTGAACATCTTACTTATCATATGTATTATATTATGAAGAGTATAACTATAATGAGATTATTTGTTGTATTTTAGATTGACAACTCTATATTTTACGATCTTTTCTAAATGTCAAGTATAATCACAAAGTGCTAAGAAATAGCATATTCGCTGTTAAATAAAGCTATATGTCAAGCATTTGTAAGGGAGTTTTATTTGGGATGATGAACGTGGTCAGGATTCTTAATCCAAATTCATGATCAATTTCCCAGGGCTACAACAGATCTTACTAAGCACTGAAGATACATCAGCTACACAGCACTTTTATTGCTAGGAATATCTTTGACTCCAAATCTCTAGAGTTACCTTCTTTAGTGACTTGGCTGGGCCACATTTCATGTGATAGTTGGTCTTCCACATATAAACTATGAGATTGTATGGCAATGATGGATAATGAGGGGAAAAAATCTCCCAGAGGATACAGCCAGAGATCACAGTGGACAGTGGGCAAAGGTGTTTCTCTTCTGGCTAACAGCATAATCAGGGCTGAATTCGAAGGCCCTTTAGGTCACATTGTCTCCTATAATTTCATAGTTACTATTGAGCTGTGTGTCTCCCAGTTTCTTCAAGTCCTCTATAGCTCAGCTTATACACACCCTTTTTGTGAGCTCAGACCAGCTTTTTGAATTAGGCATTTCTAGGCTGTATTAATCACTGGTAGATACATGCCCCAAGGTACATTGCATAAGCTCTCTGAGACTCAGTTTCCTTATATAAAAAATGGAAGTGACAACTCTCCAGATTGTAAAGCGTAGAGGAAAATCTATGGGCTTAAAAACATACCTGCTATCTGGCTTGTCATAGTTTGTTCTTACTGCTGTAATAAGATACCTGCTGTAACAAGATACCTTAGATTGGGTAACTTTAAGTAATTTATAAATAATAGAAACTTTTTTTTTTGTTTTTGTTTTTACTATTTTGGAATCTGCGAGGTGCATGATCAAATTGCCTGCAGATTCAGAATCTGGAGAGGGCTGCTCTCTGCTTCCAAGATGGTGGTATTATTGCTGTGTCCTCACAGCAGAAATGAGAGGAAGCTGTCTGAAGCCCCTTTTATAAGAGCATCAGTCCCATTTACAAGAGTGGAGCCCTGATGAATAATCACCTTCCAGAGTCCCCACCTTTTAAAACCATTGTTACAGGATCTTCAGGTTGTCACTTTTCTGGCTGGACACTTCTGTGGCCAGTGGTGCCTTTCCCCAAGTTTTGCTTGGGCCCTCTGGACTCATTCTGCCCACTCAACCTGGCAGGCTGTGCTCGGCTCACACCACTGGCCAGGATCCCACACCTGCTGAGGGAGACTACATGGAATGGTGAGGGGTGTGTGAGTGAGTGTGGGGTCTGTCTACTGTGCAGTCAGACATTCTGACTGCTGCCATGGGGTGGGAATCTGCAGGTGCCAGCATGGGCACCAGCTCTGCATGAGGCTGCAGCTGGACCAGGTGCACTGCAAGCAGCTTCTGCAGCTGGCACCAGGAAACATGGTGGGTACCTGGAAACTTGGAGATGCCAGGAACTGCAGAGCCCCAAAAGGGAATCAAAGCCCTGGCTTTAGAAGCTCCCAAGTCTTTTGTTACAGCTCTTTTAGCCCTATCCAGTGGGTCCCAACTTCTTGTCCTGCACCCAGGAAGAATGAGTTACGCAGACAAGTGGAGGGTGAGCAAGACTTAAAGGAGTTTCATGAAGTGATAGAACAGCTCAGAGGAGACCTGCACTGGGTAGCTCTTTTCTGCAGCCAGGGTGTCCTTATGATTGTTCAGCTCCTAGCAGATAGGAGACTATGAAGTGGGAAGCACCTTTCTGCAGGCTGGTCACCCTCTCATCTTCCCAGCTCTCAGCAGTGAAGAGTCCTTGGAGTGGGTAGCTCCTCTCTGCAGTTGGTCATCCTGACATCTGCTGAGCTCTAACTGAACCTGGGGCTTTTATGGGCCTTGGAGGACCCATGGGCAGCCATTGGCAGGCCTGGAAAAGGCACCACAAGTCCCCACTCTGGTTCACAGGATGGGAAGCCCAGGTCCCAGCCTTCAGGTCCTTGTCGGGCCCACTCCAATGTCTGGGGCAGGGGGGATATTGCCACAAACTTCCCCCATTGCCCCAGTGCTCAGGGGCAGCCCAGGGTGGGGTGGATGATGAGACCCAGGTAGTCAATAGAAGTGTCAGGCTCAGGAGTCACTCCAATGTGGGGTGGACCCTGGGGACGTGGCCCCAAATGGCCTCACACAGAGCCTCCTTCAGAGGCACAGGAACTTGGCACCCTCAGTGGCGTGGGCGTGGTGGCTGCATCATTGGCTGGGTCCCTAAAGAAGATGCCACTCCCACTTCCTGCCCTGGGCGTAGCACCCACACTTCCTGTGCAAGCGCAGCACTGCCCTGGGCCCAGCTCCACCTCAGGGACTCTGTCTGCCCAAGCTCGCTCTTTCCTGCTGGTGGCCAACCCGGCCTGGCCCCATCACAGCAGCCCCCAGGGCGGGCTTTGGAGGCCTGTCCGCCTCCTCCCTGCACCCTCCCTTAAGCAGCTGGCATGATGGTAGTGGCGCTACAGACAGTGCACTGCTGCTATCACCATCACCTTGAAAATTAGGTTTTAAATTTAGTTTTGGACAGGCACGTAAATTCAAACCATAACATAGCTACTGAAAACTGACACTTTTTATTATTGTAATTATAAAAATCCAAATTGCTCATTTAATTCAAACAATGCACTATTTATAAAACTGTTAGTTTTGTACAATTTACCCTCTATATTTGTCATTTTAGGTCAAAACTCTAATGTAAAACGTGGTTTTATAACAAGTCTGTACAAATAGGCTTAGTTGTAAAGGAAAAAAATACACTACATAAAAACTATTTTATTTTGCCTAAATATTTATGCAAGAACTTACAAGTCCCTAATAAAACGTGATTAATGTTTAGAATTTGTATATAAAAACAATGCTCATTTAATTGGTGGAGGTGGGTGCCCTCCTATGAATTAAAATAACTCCTTTCACACAGCTTTTATGCACATACATATATGCTCTTTGTCTGTAGTCCAAGGAAGTATTTCATACATGACTAACGATTACCCCTTTTAAGAACTCATTGTGCCTGCACACAAACCCCATTCTAGCTGCATCCCAGAACCTCCACCTCTGTGGTGCTAACATGCATAATCTACATTGAATTATTTTGCTCATTTTTGTGAGTATTAAATAGAACACAAATGCATTAATATGAAGTTTCTGTCTCTAATTTGATTGGAATAGAGAGTATGCAGTGCAGCCTTGACTGATAACTTGAAATCTATTTGTTCAGTTTCCTGTATCTTCTCATGGTTGTGTTAAAAGACTATAATTGACTTTAAAGTGACACTTCTCTCTCTCTCCATAAAGAGTTCAGTTCACATTCTTTCTTTTATTTTCAGTTTGTCTTGAATTTACAAGACAACAACAATTTACAAAAAACAACAAAGAAAATTGTATTTTGTTCTACTCCCTAAAGAGAGTGAACATCCTTCCTTTCATAATTTGTTTTCTTTCCACTGGAGTTCTCCATTCTGATTTTTATTCCATTCTCACATTTGTGATAAATGTATATTATTCTGCTTTACTTTCTTTATAGTTTTGTGAGTATAACACTCATCAGGTTAAAGCTTACTGACCTCGACTCATTGCTAAGATTGTTTTGAATGTCTAACATTTTACTTAATCATTAAAATAATTTTATGTTTTAAAAATATTTTTAAACACAAACTGATATAAATTAAGATTTTTTAAATATAAATTTTATTTTAATCATGGAGAAACATTTGGTTAATATGCAATGTTAACATCTAAAAGACTATATCAGAGCAAATAAAAAAAGATAATCAAAAGATTCTCAGTCTGAGTTAATGAAGACACTGCACATTAACATATGAATATTTGAAACAACATTCATTTTTTCATGTGGGGCAGTTAAGAACACAGGCTTGGGTCCAAAGTCACATGGATTTGAATCTTGGAATAAACCTAGTAGAGTTGGATTCTAAGCAAGCTGTTTCAAATCTTATCTTAGATTCATAATCTGTAAAACGAGGTGAAAAGTGACAATAATGTTAATCACCTTATAAATTTTAATAAAATACAAATATTTAAAATATTTCTGGATCAGAAAAAGTTCTTGTTATTAATGTTGTTGTGATCATTATGGTGAGTACTCAATGGTAAAACAAATTAGAACTGTATGGTACAGAAATTTTTTTTTTTTTTGGAAACAGACAGAGTCTTACTCTGTCACCCAGGCTGGAGTGTAATGGTGCAATCTCGGCTCACTGCAACTTCCACCTCCTAGGTTCAAGCGATTCTCCTGCCTCAGCCTCCTGAGTAGCTGAGATTACAGGCACTCACCACTGCACCCGGCTAACTTGTATTTTTTTTTTTTTTTAGAGGTGGGGTTTCGCCATGTTGGCCAGGCTGATTTCTAACTCCTGACCTCGGGTAATCCACCTACCTCGGCCTCCCAAAGTGCTGGGATTACAGGCGTGAGCCAACGCACCCGGCCCTACTGTATGGTACAGATTAAAAAGGAATACACTCCAATTTGTGGTATTCTCAGTCAAAACAGGAGGGGCCTTGTGAAGCAGGTTCACTGTGCTCAGGTATCAATCCCAGAAGAGGACTCTACTCACCCATACCATGCACCAATCTAAATCCACTTGCATAAGTCACAAGAGACTGAATATTCATATAAAAATTTAAATCAAGCAACTTTTTACTCACAGGCAATAATGGGCACTGGAAGCATATGTTTCATGATGAGCCTATCCCTCAAGGCTCAGCAAAGCTGCTCAAGGCAGATGGAGTTGTGTCTGCAAGTTCTCACACTGCACTGTAGCTGAAGGACCCTGAAAGTGTGCTCTGCATTGCATTTTATACGCAGGGGCAACTTGACCTCTGGGCTAAAGCATTGCAGGTCACTCTGTTCTAGCAGGGATGGGAACACAGCCTGGGCTATTTGGGCCAGTTCCTCTTTATTTTAGGATGTTGCATTCTCAGCACATTCTGAAAACTACAGTGAGAAAGGAGGGAAGAACTGGACCACCAAGGTCATTTGAGAACTAGTCCTGCACTCTGCAGTCTGAAAAAAATACTCATTCTTTCATGAAGTACTTAATGAGGGCCTAGTATGCACCTGAAACTGTAGTAAGTGAACAAAAATCCATGTAGTCTTTTCCTTCACGAACTTATAATCTAAGAGAAGAGATAGACATATGTGTGAAATTTCACACAACTACTTCCACCTAGTGAAACCTTCAACAAATATTGAACGTTCATGAGGTAATAGGCCCATTCAAGATGCTGCAGATGCAGAAGTGAGCAAACATGGACAAATGTATCTGTTGGACATGTGAGTTGTGCTGTCTGAAAATACACCAAATACATAAAATATGCAGTGTTAAGTGATGCAAAGAAATGAAGCATGAGAGAGGGTAAAATGAGAAACGTGCAGGTGCCAATTGGGGGTGTGACCTAATTTTGGTTTCCCTGGAGGGTTCCTTAATAGGGTTAGTATTGAGCCAGGATATAAAAGAGTAATTGGGATTACCAGGCAAAGAAAAGAAAGAGCTTTCTAGGCAGAAGAATCACATGTGAAAATGTCCTGTGGTAGAAGATGACATTAGCACTCGGAAGAACAAAACAGTTCTTGTGGTTTGCTAAGAAAGAGCAATATCAGAATTTCTTTATCAAGTCCTTATGACTGTGTGCTTTTAAGGTTTCACTGCAGGCTATTCCATTCATTTCTGTGTTGTATATAGGTCTACTCAGACTGGCACTGGCTTCTTTCATAACTACCTTTCCATAACTAACATAAATAACAGAGCTAATACTTTGTATACCTACAAAATTCATCTATTCTATGTCTATTGCTCTTATAATTCTGTTTTCTCCATTGTAAAGAGGCCAGACTCCAGAGTTAGGCTGGTTGTGATGTCCATGTGTAATACTTATTAACCATATAACTCAGACAAATGACTCTTTCAGAGACTCATTTTCCTGACCCATAAAATGAAAGGCAATAATGTTATTTATTACACACTATTGTGACGTTAATACGACAGAATTGTGTGGGATGATGCATTTAGCACAGTTGTGGCATCATAACCAAGCATTCAGAGGTTTGTGACTTTCAATGAACACAGTAATAGGATTAATAATATTCCTATTGCAATACAATAGATTTAACATAAGAACTTCAGGTGATCTAACTTCCATAAGCAACCTTTTTCCTCTTTCATTCTTCTTGAAATATTGGTTTCGTACACAAAACAAAATCTTTCACATGGATAATTGCCTGGAAATTTTCCTCTTTCTTTTGTGGTTGTTGTTGAGTCCCTAAAATATCTCTATTTCTTCCGGGATAAAAATTGCCTAATAATGAAAAAATGTTCTCTTGCTTAGCGGCACCTATCATAGCAAGGAATAACTCACTGTTTCATGACTACCAAATAGAAAACTAAAGGATTTTTAAAAAAAATTCTCTTTGAAGCTTTTTGGCTCTGTCCTGCATAATGAAAACTGCATAACTAACATTCAGAGTAATGATGTGTTACTACATGAATGAACATAAAGACAATGTTCAAATTTTATTCAATGGAATATCAAAAAGCTTCAAATATAAGTTACCAAAACAAAGAATGGCATTATGAGTTATTCTTGGAAACAAAATTTGTAACCTTCTGTGGCCATAGTGACAATGATCTCTATAATTAAACTTTAATAAGTTAACCATTTTAAATTTCAGTAATATATATAAATGAGCTAGCAGTGAAAGTGTCCCATTATTTCAGTGAGACATTAACAAAGATACATATTATACATTGTCATACTATTTCTCAAAAACATTATTTTTTACTCCTTATGACATTCAATTTTAACATTATGCACACACTGAATTCACGTCTCTTTCCAGAAGCAATGAAATTTTCATTTTAAATCTCATGGGTATAAATGTAAGGTCAAGCAGGTGCCAAGATGATCTGAAGCAGGCCAGATCCATTACCTGAAAGTGGTGCTTGATATTTTTTATCCTGGGTGATGGAATGAGCTTCCATTGCTAACTGAGAAATCTCTATCTAGTTATAATAATACCCCTAATTTACTGATTTTCCTTTGAGGATGAATTTAGATGTAAAATATACATAATTGGATTTAAACAATTGAAACCATTTTGTTCCTTCTGAGAAAATAACAATCTTAAGCAAATATTATCTCTTCGGAAAACTGGCAGAAGGCTGAAAAAATATATTAATGTTCTTTCCAATTATTTTGAGAATTCTGATTGTAAAATAAGAAGACTCTAGGAAAAAACCACATTTGAAAGCACATGTAGAAATGGACATAGTTTAGATATTTGCCCCGCCCAAATCGCAAGTTAAACTGTAATCTCCAATCCTGGAGGCGGGGCCTGGTGGGGGGTGTTTAGATCATGGGGGCGGATCCCTCATGGCTTGGTGTTTTCTTTGCAATAGCGAGTGAGCTCTCAAGAAATCTGATCATATAAAGTGGGGGCAAGTCCCCCTCAACTCTCTCTCTCTCTGTTACTCCTGCTTTCACCATATGAAGTGTCTGCTTCCCCTTTGCCTTCTGCCATGATTTTAAGCTTCCTGATGTCTCCCTAGAAGCCAAGCAGATGCCAGGACTATGCTTCCTGTACAACCTACAGAATGGTGAGCCAGTTAAACCTCTTTTCTTCAGAAATCACTCAGTCGCAGGTATTTCTTTACAGCAATGCAAGAATGGCCTGATACATGTAAAAATATTACTATCTTTAAAATAGTTCATGTAAGATGCTGTGGTATTTTTATATTTCTATGATGCCACCTTGCACAAAATAAATTATGAACATACCCTTACTCTCCTTATAGTATTTGATTACATTGAAATCTGTCTCTTGTGGGAAATTTTAATATTTTGAAACAATCTAAAGGCACTAAAAGCTCATGTTTAATAAAAATTGATAGAATAAATTGAAAAAGGAAGAATAATAAAGTGAATTAGAAAGGTGGATAATACTGTTTTTAATAAAAATGTGTCTGTTAAGAAAGAAAAATATTTCCAGAATTCAAACCATATTTGGAGAAAATACATTGAAAGAAAATATTAATTTATTATTGCAGAGGTAATATAAGTATGTAGCAATTTGATATGATTACAGTGTCCCACCAAAAACATGCTTAAATTAAATTTGTATGTATTTTATAAATATAACTAAATTTTAATCATATTTTTATATACTCAAATGAAAGGTTTACAATGGGTTTAATTTTAATACATCAGATCAAGTATATGCTGAAATCCTCTTCTTCTGTTCACTTCAGATACACCAAAATGATAGCCCACACATAAAATAAGAATGAAAAATGTCAGAGTTCATGTTGTAGAAACCTGTAGTGGAAACCAAACAAACAGAAACAAAAAAAAAACCCCACAATTATGAACCCCAAACTTTGAGGAACTCTTAAACTCAGTGGCCTAAGAACCTAAGAGTTAAATTAGAATTTACTCATGTGGCTGGGATCCAAGATCTTGAGGACTATGCAGGGCTCTGTAGGGCTAGGGAACAAACCCGTACAACACACAGTTATGAAACTGGATACCAGAAACTCTATACATCTACTATGAGGGACAAAAGCAGTATCCCTTGCCAAACCAAGGTTTATGTGGCATTAGTGCTGGAATAGAAAAGTAGCCTGAAAAACATAACAGAGAAACAATAGCTGCAGCAGTAAGTACTCATATACAGTCATTTATCATGGGAGAGCATTGTTAATCAGTCTGATAAAAATGTAATGATCCATAAAAGTTACTGGGAAAATGGGTATCCATCGTGGTTTATAATGAAACTGGATTTCTACTTTACAGACTAAACAGTCACTGAGATTGATGATATAAATACCAAAGAGTATAAAATCTTTGGAAAATAACATACAAGGATGTCTTTATAACACCAGTGTAAGATATCTTAAATAAGGCACAGCAAGCACAAATCACATAATGAAGAAGAGTGAACTGAGCTACATTATACTAAGGACTTTTGTTTATTAAAAAAATACCATAAAGTGAGTGAAAAAATACAGGCAGTATATTTTTGTAACCTATATGTGCATTTTTTAATAAGCAAAATGATATTTAGTATTTATAAAACCAAAAAATTGTTTAGTATTCAGAATGTATATTAAAAATTGAGTCCTTAAGAAATAAAAAATGAACAAAAAGACAAACATGACCAAGCATGCCACATAAATATAATTATTAATGACCTCACATATATGACATAATGCTCAAATTTAGTAAGAATTATAGAAATGCTAATCACAACAAAAGTGAGATGTTATTTCACAGTTATCAGATTAACACAAATTAAATATGAAAATACCAAAATTGCTAAATTTTGGAGCATTTAAACCATAAGAGATTATAAGCACTTTGCACAGTTAGTTGGAAATGTTTAGTAAAATGCGCATACCCAGTGGTTTCATAGTTGCGTTACTCCAAGAAAACACAAGCACATATGCTCACACCTATGTACATGAATGTTTACCATAGCATTATCCACAATAGAAAGAAATAAAGAACAACTCCAACAATCATAAGCAGTAGAATGGAAAGATAAATTGCATTATTTTAACTAAAATGGATAAAATGGAACCAATTACCACAGTGAAAACAAATGAATTAAAGCTGAATTAGTTAACATGGCCGAATCTCAATAGTACAAAATTGAGTTGAAGAAGAGAGTCACAGAATAATATGTGAAGGATTTTCACCTCTATAATCAAACACAGACCAAAAGAAGAAAATAATGTTTAGGGTCACATGAATATAGTAAGTCTAAGAAAGCAAAGAATGGAAGTAAGTCACAGATATCCAAGTTTGTAATTGTCTCTGTAAGAAGGTGTCACTCTGGAGCCCAAAATGTTAAGGAAATGGAAAATATTAACTAAATATCAAGATTATGGAAATGACAATAACCTTCCTTGTCAGTGGCAGGCACCATATGACTCAACAGTGTATGAGTTTTAGATCCTAATATGGATGCTTGAAATATACAAATTCATAGTTAATGCAATGTGTTTATACCTCAATCAATATTTAATAATATACAGCTGATTTTTCTGAATTAGCTAAAATGTATTTATTTCACTTATTTATTTCAGGTTTTGGTATACTTTATAAATGCATTGTTTGTCACTAAAATCTAATTGATAGTATAAATGTATAAATGCAGTAGGAAAATAAAAACTAATGGTTAACTTCTGTTTGTTCCCCCCTAATAAAATCATCGACTAGGGATAATTTTAGGACTATTGGAAGAACTCATTGTGGGCTCTGCTGGAAAAGTCAAACAAAGATTTGTAGTATATATAAAATAGCTACATGCAATTTTTATATATCCATATTAACATTGTTTAAATCTCATAGGCTTTTAATTAAGACCCTGAAATAAACAAAGGTCCTATTAATTTTTCCTTTGTAAAACAAAACAGATAAAATATTGCTTAGCAAATGTACCAAAGAGCACTTTGGTAGATCATTCACTAAACAGCAAACTTATAGATGGATAGACAGAGACATAAGTCATGATATGGAGATAGAGACATGTAGATAGATGCTACATGAAAGAATTAAAAAGTCATAAATTCCTTTCTCAACCTCTAAAGAAAAAAAAATTCATCATAATACCATCATTGCCTAAGATAAAGAGATTTCCTTAAGGTGTGTTTTATTTTCTGATTTTTTTTTCTAGACTTTTAAAATTTATCATTTCTTTTATGGAAACCATTTCTCTCTCCTTTTCTAGCACTGACTTGGTCCCACACAGACAAGCCAAACTCGGTCCAGTTTCTACTATACCCAATCAGTCTTCAACGGCTACATGAAAATTAAGTGTACTATAGCAGGCAGCCCAGGCAATGTGTCATTTTTTGAAAAACTGAATGTGTAGAATTAGCAAGAAATTAAAATATATAAGATAGGATAAAATCTTACTTATTAGACAAAATGTATATATAAAACATATATATATATATATATATATATATATTTTTTTTTTTTTTTTGAGACGAGGTGTCACTCTGTCACCCAGGCTGGAGTTCAGTGGCGCGATCTCGGCTCACTGCAAGCTCCTCCTCCCGGGGTTCATGCCATTCTCCTGCCTCAGCCTCCAATAAATATATTTTTAAACAAACATATTCTTTTTTAGTTTAAAAGAGGTCTCTCTTTTTAGTTTAGCTTCTTTAGTTTAGCACAGCTTCTTCTATAGTATAATCAATGAAAATCATGATGTAATAAATTTTTAAATTTAGAATATATGCAGTATACTCATGTTAGATTTTTGGGTTTACTCAAACTATATGCCTGTTTATTGCTTTTCTATGTCACTGTGAATATCCTTCAAAAAAGTTTAAAGCAGAGCAATTGACAGTAACAAATAGGAAGGAAGGCAATCAGTTGCATAAAAGAATAAAACAATTTGCTGATTTCTAAAATTTTAGAAAAACTGAACCCATATTTCTTGCTTTCTATAAAAGTGTTTATGGGTTGACAATAATAAAAAATAAAACTTGAAACTACATAGTCAAAAATTATTTTTCATTTAAATAAGCTATATGTTATAAATAAAATTATATAATAACAATTAAAAATAAGATTTCTTTATAAAACAAATTAAAACATATTCTTAATCACATATCTGATTTCTGGAACCTGGGTCACATACCTGTTTTCTATTTTAAAGGAAGGAAAAAAATGCAACTTTCCATTCTGCCTAAGTAAGCAAGTAACAATGTGGGAATACTTCCCAAATAAAAAGGGTATTCAAAACACATACAGAAAAAAAAGACATATGATTAACGGCTAATGTCTGCTCCTTATTCAATATAAATGTGCACCTCTTTTTCGTACTTAAACATCCCACAAATAGCAAAAACTATAAAACCAGCAACAGTGAACTGCTCACATCCTAAGAAATGCAATTATTTGAGAAGTATTTTTGTATAGTGGCTATAAGCACGATATTTATATTCAGATTGCCTTTAAAATTTAACAGATATGTGCCTGAATAACATATGTAAGTCTACTGCATTCAGTTTCTTTACATACGTAATGGAAAGATAACAGCAAATACATCATGTGGTTCTCATGGAAGTTAAATGAATTTTTCTATGAGGATATCATTCGAACATTTTTTACACACCAAGTACTCAGTATGTTCTAGCTCTTATTGTTGTACTCCATACAGATTATAGATATATATCAGGATCATGGCTTTAGGGAGAAAATGTTTGCAAGTATCATCCTATAAAATGGTGCAAGGTACCATTTTCAATTTTATTTCCTGTGTTAATGTTAATTGAAACTATAGTACTCCCTTGATCCATGATGCATATATTCTGATTGTAGGAGAAAAAGCCATTTTTAGTTGTGGGTGATACTACACCCCAAATTTGTAAGGTTTTTTCTCAACTATTAGGGTGCCAGAATTTTATTAAACCATTTGTTAATTCACTAAAAGCAGCTGCCTCCTGGTAAAGGGGGCTATAGCAAGATCAGTGAATTGTATGAGACCCTTAAAATTGTTTTATTTCTGTTCATCTAAATTGAGTGCAATAATCAGAAGCAAAATGTGTGGGATACCATAATGATAAAAATATGTTAATTAATTACTTAGAGAGTATTACTGACAGAAGCATGGCAGAAGTTGAAAGCAAATCAAGGATATGTGATTCTTGTTAATTAACAACAACCATTGTCCCCTACGACATGATAATGATCCTGTAAGATAAAGAGGCAAGCGAAAGACTTGCTGAATTTTAGGGGGTATGAAGATTTTAGATCTGTTAACAGGCCACTGAACACAGCTTGATCAGCTTAGTAAAGTTAAGTCGGTATTTTTGAGGTCTCCACAGTCCTTGGTGTCCTGGGATAGCAAGTAAATGAATAACCCACACAGAAACTCTGCGGTGCATTAAAATGGTCACATATAGTCTGCCTCCCTGTACTATTTCTAAGGTTTCTGCTATCTACTATTCCCCATAACTTCACTGCAGTTTCTAAGGCTTGTTTTGTTTTTCCCTCCTGGTTCAAATTTTTAGTACTCAACAGGAATTTGTTGGAGTAATAGTTAAGGATATATCTTCTTCCAGAGAAAAGGTGGTTTATGTGATACTTAGAATTCCACTGCTGGGAGGATTTGTAATCTGGTCCTAGAAGAAATATCTGAAACATGGAGTGTATTTGCATGTTTTGCAGCTACAGGTTTGTGTAAGTGTATGCATCAAAGGAGAGATGGCTGCATGGCAGGAGTTGACACACTGGGAGAGTGGGCTGCCAACGTGTTTTGAGTACTGATGGGTACTCTAAATTGCTGACTTGATGCATTAATAACTCACAGTTCATGATCAGCCCCTTAGCTCATGTAGCTAACGAGTTATCGACATTCAGGTGCTTTTACTTTGTTTCAAGGGCTTAGAAAACCAAGATCTACTCATCAGATGAAAAACAATTAATTTCTGAAGAAAAAAAAAGAAGTGCTCCAACACCTACGATCCTCATATCTGATTCTCCCATGTAGGCTTTCCACAAATTCTATATATTACCTTTAATCTACTAGACAGAATTTCTGCAGTTTCATATGTAAGTCATAAGAGCCATCCAGGCGACCTGCTTGAACCACACTATATATCAGCTAGGGGCCTTCTCTTAGTCTCCCTTCCACTTAATATGTTATGCTTCTCTAAGCAGTAAGAGCGAAAGAACAAATTTGCTTCTCATTTTGGAGGAGATAGTAGAAATGTTTCAAACCACTAGAATTTGAATGCAGTCCATATAGGAAGTGTAGAACTTGAATTCTTAAGTATTACTATTATCATTTCTATTATCTTCTATGTAAGAAATTCTAAAAGTTAATTATAGAAATTCCTCTTGAACATATGAGATACTTGCTATCAGCAATTTGAACATACGAGATACTTGCAATCAGCAAGGGTATATGAATACGTTATTTATCCTTCAAGAGAAAAAAACTGTCAGCATTACATTTGTTATGATAATTTCTCCTTATTATTGAGAGCAGGAGAATATTATATTACTTAGACTTTCTTTTAAATATTTTCAATTGGGTAATCTGCACTCAAGGGGTACTACTCACATTTTTCTTCACCTTCAAGTAAGCAAATGTGTTTAAGTATATTAAAGTTAAGTTGGTATTTATATCCTTATTTATAAAGGTAAAGGTTTATTGCACTTCTGTGCTTCTGGCTTTATTGGAGTTTATTATTTCTCGAGACCTATAATCCCAAACTATATAATTTAAAAATAAATTTGGGTTTATTATTTTATTTTTCTATATTGTATACACCAAATGCTGGAGAAATAAATACTCTCTTGGTTACAAATAATAATCAATAAATGCTTTTTTTTTTCTTTGAGACAGTCTCGCGCTGTCACCCAGGCTGGAGTGCAATGGCGCAATCTCGGCTCACTGCAACCTCTGCCTCCCGCGTTCAAGTGATTCTGCTGCCTCAGCCTCCCGAGTAGCTGGAACTACAGGTGCATGCCACCATGCTCATCTAATTTTTTGTATTTTTAGTAGAGACGGGGTTTCACCATGTTAGCCTCTTGATGGTCTCGATCTCCTGATCTCATGATCCACCTGTCTCAGCCTCCCAAAGTGCTGGGATTACAGGCAAGAGCCACCACGCCCGGCCATAAATGCTCATTTCTAATCAATTAAAAATTAATAGAATAGCAAAAATTATTAAGATTGCTTATAATTCTATCATCCAGTATTATACATATTATATAAGTGTTTAACATATATAAATGTTTGTGTGTTTGTGTGTATATATAGAGAGAGAATATACATGTGTGTATATGTGTGTATAAGTATGCAGACATAAATAAACTCACTTAAAATTAGTTATGTACTAATGTATAATAAGAGTTTTTATACCAATATTTATATATAAAGAAGTGATGCCTAAAATAGTAATAAAGGAAATAAAAATAATTTTTAAAATTCATAAAACAACAGCAACAACAAAATAAACATTTTTTTCACGCCCCAAGTTCTGAGTTCTTTACAAATAAAAATTACTTTAATATTTAATACTATACTGTGAGATAAATACATTTATAAAATAACAATAGGTCAGAATCAAATAAATAATTTGAGAGAATATATTACAAACAAAAATATTTGAATTAAAATACAAATAAATCTAACTAAACAATACATAAATCAGAAGATAGGCTAAAATAAAATAAAGAGAGGGAAAACATTCGGAATGGATAATGTTAGTATACTTAGTCATATATCACTTAAGCACTAAATAAGGGGTCCTTATGATGAAAGGATATAATTTAAGGAAAAAATTTAAATTGTCAGAAACTACGTTCTGAATTAAGAAAATAATAAATTTAAGAGGGTAGAATTACACTGAAGAACGAATTGGCAGAGTTTCACAGGTGCAAACAGATTGATACCATCTGTAGAAGAGTGGTTACTCTGGTGAGAATTTCAATGAATAAGTGACACTTAGAGGTGTGTTTTCTGGAGTAAGTCTGTTCCTGATTGGCAAGCTTCCAGCAGTGACAGTCTATCACTGGCTGCTTGCAAAACTGAGTTCACTAAGGTGAATTGGTCAATTGAACAGGTTTAAATCTCGTTCTAATGACTACTTGTTTCTATTGCTCCAGACCAGTGAGTCTTTTTCAATGTTTGTGACCCCTTTTTGTATTCATTCGTCAACCAAATCAGAAAGAACAACAAAATTTGTCCCAAACTTCATTCCCATAATTCATTTATATTGAAAATGAAGTTTCATCTTTAGAGATTTCATTTTCACCTTGCATATTGATAAATATGAATTTATTGTATTTTACTATGTAGATTACCATTTGAATCCCTTATGGGGACCATGACTGTGCTAAAGCATTCCTGACTCTGAGCAACAGATAACTAACGAGTTTGGGACTACTAGATTATTGAGTTAGGTTGGTGATTACCTAGAGCAATTAAAGCCTAGATGTAAGCAAGTGATGTTAATACCAAGAGAAGCATGATACATTAACTCAGAGTATCTAACTTTAAATTAGCAAAGAAAGGATTCCCTATTTAATAAATGGTGCTGGGAAAACTGGCTAGCCATATGTAGAAAGCTGAAACTGGATCCCTTCCTTATACCTTATACAAAAATTAATTCAAGACGGATTAAAGACTTACATGCTAGACCTAAAACCATAAAAACCCTAGAAGAAAACCTAGGCAATACCATTCAGGACATAGGCATGGGCAAGGACTTCATGTCTAAAACACCAAAAGCAATGGCAACAAAAGCCAAAATTGACAAATGGGATCTAATTAAACTAAAGAGCTTCTGCACAGCAAAAGAAACTACCATCAGAGTGAACAAGCAACCTACAAAATGGGAGAAAATTTTTGCAACCTACTCATCTGACAAAGGGTTAATATCCAGAATCTACAATGAACTCAAACAAATTTACAAGAAAAAAACAAACAACCCCATCAAAAATTGGGCAAAGGACATGAACAGACTCTTCTCAAAAGAAGACATTTATGCAGCCAAAAAACACATGAAAAAATGCTCACCATCACTGGCTATCAGAGAAATACAAATCAAAACCACAATGAGATACCATCTCATACCAGTTAGAATGGCAATCATTAAAAAGTCAGGAAACAACAGGTGCTGGAGTGGATGTTGAGAAATAGGAACACTTTTACATTGTTGGTGGGACTGTAAACTAGTTCAACCATTATGGAAGTCAGTGTGGCAATTCCTCAGGGATCTAGAACTAGAAATACCATTTGACCCAGCCATCCCATTACTGGGTATATACCCAAAGGATTATAAAACATGCTGCTATAAAGACACATGCACACGTATGTTTATTGCGGCACTATTCACAATAGCAAAGACTTGGAGTCAACCCAAATGCCCAACAACGATAGACTAGATTAAGAAAATGTGGCACATATATACCATGGAATACTATGCAGCCATAAGAAATGATAAGTTCATATCCTTTGTAGGGACATGGATGAAACTAGAAACCATCATTCTCAGCAAACTATCGCAAGGACAAAAAACCAAGCACTGCATGTTCTCACTCATTGGTGGGAAATGAACAATGAGAACACATGGTCACAGGAAGGGGAACATCACACCCCGGGGACTGTTGTGGGGTGGGGGGAGGGGGGAGGGATAGCATTAAGAGATATACCTAATGCTAAATGATGAGTTAATGGGTGCAGCATAGCAACATGGCACATGTATACATATGTAACAAACCTGCACATTGTGCACGTGTACCCTAAAACTTAAAGTATAATAATAATAAAATTAAAAAAAAAGAAAATGTACAGACAAAAATATATAAAGGAGAGTTAAATATATACAATAACTTGTTCTAAAGGTTTTGGCAAGATTTCTGTTTTATGTGGCCCTCTGCCTATTCTGGGCACCTTAGGCTAGCAATCAACCTCATGAATCCTTTACTTCCGTAGGTTCTCCAGAAAACACCCATTTAGATTCTTTAACGGGAGTGATGTCCAGGTTCTATTAGGATCCCTTAGATTTTCAGAGGATTTTAAATGATAAGACAAAAAGGATTTTGAGTAAAGGACAAGGTCTGACCTAAGTCAAAATTATGAAAAGCAATGCTAGTTAAATATATAACATAACATTGGATTGAAAAGTAAAAATGTTTTAGGTAGAAAGAACGTAATCTAACACTATTTTCCTGCTACCCTAGAAAAGAAATTTCTCCATCAGTGTTTAATATTGGTGTTAGGTTGCACCTAATGTCATAGTTATTTCATGTTCAGTTGATATTTGGTGCTATTAGGTGGACATTCTGATTTTGCCCAGTCTTATCCTCATGGATTTTACAACTTGAAAATTCCTAATGTAATTTTAAAAGAATGCAACGGGCCAGATTTTACGTATCTATAATGGAATCTTTAAGTATCTGTTTGAATTTCCTATCATTTCTTAATCTTATTTTATAAGAGATCCTTTATAAAGACTTTGTACAGAGCAGCACATTTGGCATGAGCCAAATTTATTTATGACATTTCTACAGTAGTTTTTATAATATTGTAGAGTAGCTTCTGAACTTTTACCTTGGGGAAGACTTATTATACAAATCAGGGTATTTAAGATAGCATGAAAATATTAGGTGATTCAGAATTGCTTTTATTCTTAAAATTAAACAAACTGTGCTTTTATAGCATTTAGAATGAGTGCCATGTTTTAAAAGCTGACATTGATGAACACAAATTTTATATATATTCCCAATGCGTATAACTATATACATTTATTTTGTATATATTTTTCACATGTTTCTTTTAGTAATTTGATGTTTCCCACAAAGGGCAATAGTCCAGTCATTTGAACAATAAGGATTCTGATAAAGAATTGGATTTTTAGAAGAGACTGAACTACTTACTGAATTTAAAGCCTGGTATTTTATTTTAAAATTATGATGATTTCTAATATAAACTTCACTAGCAAACGATACTAAGTCAGAATGTGTCATTAGAATTTTCTAGACAATCCAGAACCAAACAAAATGCAAGTTTGTACAAGTAGACAACAAAAGCAAAACTAAAGAAAATAAGCAGCTTAATAAGAAAAAGTATCTAATGACCTTACTTAACTAACACTAATACTCAATTTAAAAAATCTCTAGTTCTTATTGCCTTATACAAAACCCTATGAATAATGATTCTTACAAAAAAGACCTGTTTGGTTACAAAATCTCAAACAGAACAAACCCAGCAATCAGAGTCAATCAAACAAATCTAAGCTTAAATTGCGGTTTAGACTGATTCACCTGGGAACCTGTCTAAAGGACAAAAGAAATCTGGGCACAAGGGATTTATTGTGAGCACTTGTTGGTCCAAGGATTTCCTGCAATTCTGCCAAATGAGTATTATAAATGAATCTTTTTTTTTTTTTTTTTTTTTTTTTTTTTTTTTAAGGATGGAGTCTCGCTCTGTCGCCCAGGCTGGAGTGCAGTGGCGCCATCTCGGCTCACTGCAAGCTCCGCCTCCCGGGTTCACCCCATTCTCCTGCCTCAGCCTCCAGAGTAGCTGGGACTACAGGCGCCTGCCACCATGCCCAGCTAATTTTTTTGTATTTTTAGTAAAGATGGGGTTTCACCGTGTTAGCCAGGATGGTCTCGATCTCCTGACCTCGTGATTCCCCCGCCTCAGCCTCCCACAGTGCTGGGATTACAGGCGTGAGCCACCGCGCCAGGCCTAAATGAATCTTTAGTGTAACTTCCATAATTCTCATTAAATGATATAAAATCTAACAAGACATTTGAATTTATCTCTTGTAATAATATGGAAGATCTAAGCTTGTCAGACAACGTTTCTTCAGGCAGAATAGATTGTTGATCTTATAAGCTGAGATGTCCAATCTGAGTGCCATAGCCATTAACCAATATACTTAAAATAATTTAAATAAAAATGAAAATTAAATACATTTAAAATTTAGTTTTGTGACCACACTAGTCACATTTCAAGTGATTAATACCTACACATGGCTGGCAGCTAACACATTGAATGTTAAAATACACTTATTTTCCACTATTGTGAAAAGTTCTCTTGAATAGCATTGTTATATAGGATTTTTCGAAGACTATCAGAGATGTAAGTGGATTATCTACAGAAGTAAGGTTACTTGAAGGTCAGTTTTACTGAAGCATTGTCACTCAAAAATGTTCTTATTAGAGTGATTCTATCCTTGATTGGCTGATTTTTTATAAGTGAGAAGGACTGGAAGGAGGAGATATGAGCCTAACACTGTCTGTGCTCATGGAGGTGAATTGTTGATAGATCAAAACTGGTTTTGCTGATTCTTTTCTACAATAAGTCGGCAGAATATTTAAAAATCTATAAAAATCACTTAAAACATAAATGAAATTACTATACAATATAAGCAGTTTTTCAATGCATAATGTGATTTATTAAGGGACATTTATCTGGAAGAGAATAAAAATATACCTCTATTTCACAGTATGTACAAATATAAAATCCATATGCACCTAAGCTACCAAATTAAGGTAAAATGCCTTAAAAGCATATTTAGAATGTCAGATAAACAATTTCAACATGGTAGTATTGTTTGATGAAGATAATACAAAAAGGATAAAAAGTAAGTCATACAGCTACTTGTCTATGACTAATTTATAACTTTTTTTCTAGGAAAAATTCATCATACTAACAATAGACAAATTTTAGTTTTATAAAGCAGAAAACTGACAAACTCTCTTTAATTTATGTAAAAAGGAGGCTGGTGATCAAGTTTTCTTTATACATCTTGATATATCTTTACTTGTAATGAAAAGCATGTATTTCTTTGTAATTTTAAAAATCAAATGTAATGAAGAACTGACGCATTGCTATGTAGAGATTTTAAAATTCCAAATGAAATTAATAAACCTAATGCTTTGTTGGTTCAGTACAATTTTATCAATTGACTGTTTCGTTTCAGATGCCTATTTCTTCTTATATGCATAAAGCCAAATAGAGCCTGGTCGTGAGCAAATGAATTCATGTCAAAATGAGGTGAGAGATACAGGAAAGTAATTCAACAACCATGAAACAGCATAGCAACCACTAAATACGGAGACTGTAAAGAAATAGAGACCTGGGTTAAAAGAAAATCTGAATGAAAACGTAGTGTACTTCGAGGAAAAAGATATTTGGGCATACTGAAAGACAAGTATGACTTGTCCACATAGAGAAGATGAGAGAGGCAGCCATTCAGGCCAAAAGACTACAGACAAAAGCATAAAGCACCAAATAGCATGATGCATTCCAGGAATTACCTTTAACATGGCATAGCTATTGTTAAAGGTGTATTATTGGAATACAGAAACATAATATTAGATAGGGAAAGTTTTTGAACCCTGATAAATACAATGCTGTACATAAAAAATACAAGTATTTATGAAGAGTATTGTCTTTTCCATAAAGACTGGCTGAATATATCATTGACAGAGTCAAATATTCATTAGAAACCAACCTGATTGAATATCTCAATTTTAAAAATCATAGCAGCTTTCAAGAAGTACATTACTATAAATCCCAAATAGAACACTAGTTACTAATTTGCCCTTAATTTTGCAAAAGGTAACACATTCTAAGAAAAACACTTTTAACATAAAGTACCATCAGTATTGCTTTGTAAATAATGGCTCAAAAATTATATCTAATCACCCTTGCTTTGGATTTCTTGGTTGTTTTTGTTGTTAATGTGTATTAATTAAGCTATAATTTGATTTTCTAAAAACTAATCTTTTGATGAAAATGCCATTAGCAGAGGCTAATGATGAATTCATATATGAAGTGAACCATTGCATAGCTCATTAAAAATAAATAGTATAGAGTTAAACAAACTGATGGGAAAATTAATGAACATAACATATTGTAAATGTTAAGGTCTTAGTTTTCAAATGATCACTATTTAAAGTTTATACAATTATGAAATACTTGAAAAAATAAGCCTTCAGTTTCTAAAAGGTATATAAATATATTTTAAATCATTTATTCTGAATATTCTTACTGTTATATTTTCTGAAAAAAAAATTTACTCTTTTTTGCTTTCTAGATTTTCTGATTTTCTAGTTCTTTAAAACCTTAAATGCAGAGGCATAATTTTGAAACAATTTTGATTAAATATAAAGAAGTAAAAATTATGACGCTTCATTTATAATTCTAATGTTTGATACAGTGGGCTACTCTGTATTTGCAGTTGTCACTTACTCTGTCAATTAATAAATGTTCAAGACAAAATGCAAATGATATTTTTTAACAGTGCCAACTTAAAAATACAAAAATAAATAAGATGCTTTTAAAAAAGTTTTTAAAAACCTAATTATAGAATTGTATATTTTAGCTATTAAATACCTCCATATACTTATTACCATTCTAATTTTTCTTTGTATCAGTATTATATATTTTAATTGCATTTTATCACTTTCACTATGTGCCCTAACTTCTACTACGCAAAAGAGTCAATAAGGTCTAAAATAGAGGACTCAAACTTGAATGTAAGGGCAGTAACGACAAGTGAATGAAGCAGATCAAAGTTTCCTTATTCATTCATTTGTTAATTAAGTTTGATTATCAAACATTTATTAAGTGTTTCCTATGTGCCCAGCCCTCTTTAAATTCTTAGGACATATGATTACCAACAACAACTAAAGGTTTTTACCCCAAACTTTTTACATTCCACAGGTGGAAAAAAGACAACAAAAGAAATAAATGTAATAAATAATTGAAAGGTTAGAAGGTGAAATTATTGACTTGAGATGCGACAATGGTTTTTATCAAAGTGCAATAAATGAGAAGTGTTTAGACGAATATAAGTGGAAAAAATAGCAAGAAGGAGGATATTGAATATTCCCAACTCAAAGAAATAATAAATATTAGAGATGATGGATATGCCAATTACCCTGATCTAATCACTATATATTATATGTATCTAAACATCACTAAGTACCACACAAATACGTACAATTTTCATATGTCAATAAAAAATAAAACAAAATAAAATTAATGCTACTTTTCAACTAATTGATTTCCTGTTAAGTAAAAAGTTGATGTTAAGGAATTTGTTTTTCTAAAGAAGCTACAAAACAGATTCGGTTGTTAAATCTCCCACTCAAAGTTTTTCAAAAAAATGTATAAAATTATAAAAATTATTTTAGTGTCATTTAGTTGAGTCTTTATTTCCAACCTGAACATATGTCTTATGTCTTCCTTGCCCACTGCCCCTAAATATGCTTATAGCTATCAAACATATAATAATAATCCAATCAGAATTTACCAGAATGAACTAGAGAAATGAGAGTTTTATACTTGATATTTTAGGAGAAAGGCTAGTAATGTTGTAGAATCTAAATTATTTACCAAATATTTTTAAAATGCTAATTTAAAAGATATTTTTGATTGCTAATATTTTAAAATGCTGAATAACACTAGAAAATAAGATTTTGATATTACATATTTATGAACCTCTTTAATTATCGATGTATGAACTTAATTTTTTTCATGGCATAAGATTATGTATCTTTATTTTTATTTTAGGAAATATATATTTCCTGCATTTAAAACATTTACTGGAGTCGTTCATTTTCATCCTCAAAGTCCCCATTATCCTCATAATATTAGTTTGTTCTCATGCTGCTGATAAGACATACACTAGACTGGGTATTTACAAAGAAAAAGAGGTTTAATGGACTCACAGTTCCACATGGCAGTGGAGGCCTCCCAATCACGGCAGAAGGCAAAAGGCATGTCTTACATGGCAGACAAGAGAGAATGAGAGCAAAGTGAAAGGCGAAACACCTTGTAAAATCATCAGATCTCTTGAGACTTATTCACTACCAGAATAGTATGGGGAAAAACTCACCCCCATGATTCAATTATCTCCACCTGCCCCCACCCCTGACATGTGGTAATTATTACAATTCAAGGTGAGATTTGTGTGGGGACACAGCCAAGCCATATCAAGGGGATTGTCTATATAAACAATTTTTTTTTTCCTTTAGGGCATGCTACATTTTAATAGATATTAATATAATTTTGGAATGTTTTTGCTAAAAGCAATTTAATGCAACTTTTATTTTGAATTTATTTTCTGAAGTTTACCAGAAGCTTTGATAGATTTTTTCATCTTTTCTGCTTAAAATATATTTTAGCATAAGTATAGTAAAAAGAATTAAAAAATTAAAAACAATTATCATAAAAAGTAAGAGGAAACATTTCTCACCAAAAAGGTGAAATATAATTGGCTGATCATGAAAAATACCCATTATAGTGCATTCAAAATAGTCCAAGTTACTTTTGTTTTTAAACACCTGGCCAAAAAAAGAAGGAGCAGCTAATTCTCTGGAGATAGACACAGGTTTCCTACAAATTTATACAGGCTATGAAATATTTTCCAAGCCAGTTTGTAGACAACGCCACATAACAGGTACCTAGCATTTCTATCAGTTACAGCAAGGATTAGAAGATGTAGAAGGTGTGTTCTTGATGCTAAGATGAACTTCCCCAGGAAGTAGAAAAGATGAAGTGAAGCAGCTTATAGATATTGAGAATGTAAATATGTTGGGAATCTAAGTGATACGAATTTTTGAGTTGAAGATCCTGAGAGATTGCTGGGTTTAAAAAGAGCTGCAATTGTTATAGGGTACTTGAAGAGAAAGATACCCAAGAATAATATTTTAATTTCTGGATATTATTTTTAAAAGACTCTTATAATTCATGGAAACTATTTGCATTGTATTACAAATTCCGGTTTTATAATATTTTTTAGACAAAATCACTAATGACCTTTTCCTCATACATCACATAGCCCCTAAACTGATTTATTTCTCAAGTGCATTTCTCAGATGAGTGTATGGATGACATATTCTGTGAATCTTTTCCTCTTTATAAATCTCTTCATTTTACTTCATCCAGGTACAGGATTATGGGATTACTGCTCTTTTCTCTTAATGGCCTTGCTCTTATATCACCAAGTTTCAGCAGATAGGTGTCTGATATAAGCCTGACTCTTTCCTTTGTAGGTTACATTTTGTTTTTGTGTTAAAATAGTTTTTTTTTTTGCATTTTTTTTTACTTTTCCCAAGGAATTCGGTCATCTTACTAGGCTATGGCTATGTATGTGTATTTCATAGTCAATCCTCATAAGAATTTAATGAACAGTAGATTTACCTTTAAATATCAGATTCTCTTTAGCTTAAATAAGTTGTATTATATCTTTAATCTTGTCTTTTTTCCATTCAGAGTCATCAAATTCAGCCCCACAGATTTTCTCCCCTGCAGTTGTCCAATACAATGGTCTTATCTCCATCTATTCTATTTTCTCCTTTTGAACGTTTCTCCAATTTTTCTCCAATTGATTCCCTGGATAATTCTGCAGGCCTCTTTTGTTTTTCTTAGTAAAGTATGAGCTTCAACGTTTTCCTTTTGTGCTTTGAGAGATGCCTTGCACAGAGTGTTTTTCAAAACATCAATTAACACAGCAGTGGCCTTATTCATTTTCTGAATGCTTTGTAAAACTTACACTAATTTTTGAACATTGTTTTTACCTTGTTTTTGAAATTCCACAGCACATAGAAATGTTTATATGTAAACACACACACAATATACATATTCATATATACATATATGTTTCCTAAGAGTATTGTTCTTAGAGTTCCACCTGATATTCATTTCTATGGCTGTTGGGCCCCTTCACATGTGCTGTTACCTATTTCTCTTGGTTAAAGGTTTATTATTCATCACATTACTAGTTCTCTCTTGAAGTACAAGGAATACATTTCACTGGTTTCATGTTTCCTGAGCTTTTCACAGCCTCAGAAGTAGAAAAGCTGCAGACACCTCTTCATCTACTCATCCTCTCCTTGGATGTCAGAGAAATACATTTTCTCAATAGCCAATGTATACTTTTAACTTGAGTGATCATTGAGTCTTTTGGATCCAATCTCATTCCAGATTGCACAATCTACCTCTGGTGTTTTCTACTTACTAGGAGACGACAACATTGAGCACCAGCTCTCTCTGTCTGGTTTCTTTTGGAAATTGGGAATAAATCCACTTGAAGCCCAAACCTGGCAGCTGCTTGCCTTAGAGTAGACAAGGTGGTTTGGAGTCAGAGTAGAGGAGAGACAGTTATTTTAGTCAAGAATATTTTTATTTGTTTTGTAATGATCCTTTAACATAATGTCTGCAAAAATAATCCCCTCCCTTACAAGATGTCTGTACATACTTTGCTGTGTTTTGAGGAATACTAGGAATAATAAAAGTTGAGTGCATGGATATTATAAATGAGAAAGGGATCTACAAATTTTGTTGGAAACACTGGATTATGTGATGTAATTCAGGTTAGAGATGATAATTTTTTAATGAGAAAAAAGTTTCAATGATTTACACTTACAAGGTTTTTTTACCAAGGTTACTGGTTTTTGCCAAGGGGCTACAACTGCAACTAACATGTTAGTTGGTAGATGTGCCTAACTTTGATCCTAGTTCCCAGGCCCAAACACACTGACATCTGTAAATGTTACATCTCTACCGGCAAAAGGTAATCCCAATCCCTCATCATTTCAGTCTGTAATTACTTTTATCAACCAAGTTTACATGTGGGCATCAATGCATCAAGGCAGAGAACCTCTTCTTTCAGTAGTTACTGCTCTTCTGCTGGAATTCTAAACTTGATCTTTGAGCATTTTACCTACGCCATTAATACAAGTGCCATAAAAGAGAGCACAATTTTAATCAGCAATTTGACAAAATCTCCCTTACCAAAAGCATACACTCTTAATAACACACTAGTGCTAAAAATTTCACGGGCAATATAATAATAATAAAAAAGTTAAATTAAAAATAAATCTTAGGGGCTAAAAAAGGAGAAAACCTAAGTTACTGTTTCTCTGACTATATTATATTTTTAAAAGTAGAATACTAAAATAGATGTTTAAATTGATGGAGTACAGAATAAAATGTCACAATTAAGTTTGTGAAGAAGAATGAATGATAAAATGAAGAACGAGCTAACCTTCCTTTTTTTTTTTTTTTTTTTTTTTAAGATGGAGTCTCACTCTGTCCACTCTGTCGCCCAGGTTGGAGTGCAGTGGCAGGATCTTGGCTCACTGCAAGCTCCACCTTCTGGGTTCAAACGATTCTCCTGCCTTAGCTTTCTGAGTAGCTGGGACTACATGTGTGCACCACCAGCCTCAGCTAATTGTTTTTTTTTTTTTTTTTTTTTTGGGAGACACAGGGTTTCACCATGTTGGCCAGGATGATCTCGATCTCTTGGCCTTGTGAACCGTCTGCCTCAGCCTCCCAAAGTGCTAGGATTACAGGCATGAGCCACCGTGCCCAGCCGAGCTATCGATTTTTATTAGCAATGTGACTAATACTAAGGAGTTCAAAACTGTAGGCACAGTGAACAAGACAGGAGTCAATTGCAATAACAAAACAAGTGAAGTAGAAATCATTTTTAAAAACAAGAGACTATTTATTATTTATATTAAAAATGTTGGTTGAAGAAACATATGTTTTTCTCCGGTATAAAAAATTAATACAGGTAAGTGCATTGTGTACATGAAAAATATAAAAAATTCTGTAATGAAGAAATTTTTAAAAAGCCAAAGTATCCAGGTCATTTAAACAAATTCAACTCATCTATGAGTTACTCAGTCTCTGTTATTGTGCAAGGTTCTGGTGTCTTGCACTTTGAAAATATTTCAATCAATCTTAATGTTCATAATCAACCTGATAGTGCCTCGTAAAGTACTTTGCTTTGCATTTTCCTAAAAAATAGTAAGATTGTTGTCAGAAATATTTAGTTGTATTAAATTAATAAGACAATCATATGAAGTCAATTTCAATCTTATTAGTGAACAGGTAAATGCAAATGAAGATTAAAAGTAAATATTATTTTATATCAATTCAGTGGACAAATTTTAAAATGTTACAACACCAACTTACATGGATAAAGTAGATCCACAGTGTCTATTAAACATTACCAATAGGAATAAAAACTGTTCAAAATAACTTTGAAAACACTTTGAAATTTTCTTATAATATTGTATATACTATACAATGTAAAGACTTATCTTTTAGGTATAAACTATAGAGAAACTGTTTCACATGCCCACCAAGAACTTTTTATAAATATATAACTGACATCACTTTTTAATATCAGCAAAAACCTGAAAAAACTGAAATGTCTATAAAAAGGGAAGTGAGAGAAAGAATGTTAAACATGAAATATTTTACCAAATTCATAATGAATTGCAGCAAATTAATAGATAAATTTTAGGAGTATAATATTAAGAAGAAAAATAAGTCCCCAATATTACATGTATTAGCAAACCATATTTTAAAAGTTAAAAACTAAAATAAAACTGTAAGACCCTATGAGTGTCCAATTTCAACATTTATGTTGGGTGGTAGCTTCTCTTGTGCACACTATATTATATTATTAATTAATTAAGAGCCATGTGTGGACCAGTAATAACAATGTCCTGAAACAGTAATTTTGAATAATCACATTCTGCACACTGTGGATTAGTAGATTTTTGTAACTGAAAAAGTAATGTAGAGCTTAAGGTTAATTTGGACAATTCATGTTGTCACTGTATTTCTTGAGTCTTGAGTGACATTTTGCTGGCATGATTCACTTCATAATTTTTATTTTTCCTTTCACTTTCTTAAAACTCCCAAGGCAGATCAAACACCTATGAACTAAGCACCTAACTTGCCCCTAGAGGTAATGTTTTTATGTCTTCAAGTTCAGAGTATTAACTAATTTATGATAAGCAAAATTTTGGCTATTGTCTTTAGGCTACAACTCGGAATAATTTTGCCACTTGAGCACATATCTTCTACCACTGAAATACCTATATCATTAAAGCACAGAGATTTGCCAGACATTACAAGATAAGTAAGTGTCAAAACAAAGAATCAAACAGAAACTCAGCTAGCATTCCTGGACTTTCTAACTTCTGGATCATCCTTATGTGTGTTTTATGAACAATTAACCCTATTTAAGGATATCTTCAGTAAACAACTGCAAGGTATTCTTCCTGTAATTTTTTAAAATGTGGTTTTCAAAAGAATATAATAAAAGAAAAAGCAAAAAATGCTATATGTACGATCTCTATTAATCAACTCATTAATTATTTGAAAATCTAGTAATTGATTTTTCAGCCTCATTCCAAAAACAATCCCCTAGTTATATACAAGACATAATTCATATGTAACATGATCTGTTCTTTAAACTTTGTTAAAGGGTTGTCAATAATAAAATGATATAAATTCTTATCACCTTTAAGAACAATGACTCTAAAGTCTCAAGTGAGAAGAAATATATAAAGTTTATTTTCTGGAAATTGTTTGCTTTAGTAGTATTATGTAGAAGTTTGAATTTTGCTTTTGCGCTTACAAGCAAACAGTCTTGTAGTCTTTACCGTTTACATAATGATATCAATATAAATTTCAAAGAAAAACATTACTTTCAAACATACAAACTATTTTTACTTTCAAATTGCTAATTTTAGTTTTTAAGAGTATTTATAGACTTAAATTGAGTATATATTAGCAGAAAGTTTATATTTCATATTGACAATTTATTAGTCAGTAACTTAAAAATTCTTATCTTTCACTGTGAGGAAGTAGAAAGAATGTCAAAATCTTTGAAGATTACCAGAGATTTTAAGTACACATCTTCCATATAAGCAGTGACTTTGTTTCAAGTTACCTTAAAGCACTATTTTTGGTTAACAAAGTAGGTAGGCCAGGCCTGGTGGCTCACGCCTGTAATCCCAACACTTTGGGGGGCCGAGACGAGTGGATCACTAGGTCAGAGGTTTGAGAGCAGCCTGGCCAACATGGTGAAACCCCGTCCCTACTGAAAATACAAAAATTAGCTGGGCATGGTGGTGGGCGCCTGTAAGCCCAGCTACTCGAGAGGCTGAAGCAGGAGAATACTTGAACCCGGGAGGCGGTTGGCTGCAGTGAGCTGAGATCGCGCCACTGCACTCCAGTCTGGGCATCTGGGCAACAGAGTTAGACTCCGTCTCAAAAAAAAAAAAAAAAAAAAAAAGAAAAGAAAAGAAAGAAAAAGAAAAGCTTAATTTCTGAAAAAATAAAAAAGAACTCCAGGAACCTAATATCTTTCCATGTTACTTCCACAGTTTGGTAGAGTAAATAGAAAGCTCTTTTCTTTTTAAGATTTAGAAATATTACTTTATAAAAGTTATATTTAGATTGCTCCAATAAGTTTTTTTGGTTTACATTTGATAATTCTTTAGGTGTATATAATTTCACATTCTTAAATATTTTGAATAGTTTTAGATATTTATTTATACTTGTTAAATACTATAACACATTCTATAACTCATTGTGGCTAAATATATTTCTTATACTTCATTCATTATGTAATTTAGATATTTCAGTTTCCAGTTTAAAGTGGACGTATTTTTATAACTATTACCTAAGTCAATGATATTGAGAAGTATATGTGAAAACTCATTACTTTTACACACTGTGATATCTTTCTCTAAAGTCTCATTTGGGGTGTTTAGTGAAAAGGTTTCTGTTTTTTGTTATTTAAATGATGAAATAAATATCTTGTATAAAGTTATAGATTTTTATTTTTATTTTTTATAATTTCATGCAAGTGTTCAATCTTTTCTAATAAAACATTTCTTAGAAAGAAAGCTATCCATTTTAGGGGGAGACTTTATTGTTATTCCTTAATTGATTGGAGTCTGTAAGTTTATGTTTACACCTTTTGCATATTTAATTTTTTCAATTTTATATAGTTATAAAAATATTATGAAACAAAATTTGAGGATGGAAACTTATAATTTTATACCTTTTTAAATTGCCAGGTAATATAATTCTTCTGTGGCAAACTAATAATTTTTGGGTAACTTTGCGACAGAGATGAGATGAATTTCTCCTTCCTGGTAAACAATGAAACATTAATTTGCTATCTCTCCTTGAAAGTCTGCTTTTAATATCTTAAAATCCCTTGTGACTTAAGTTTCATCCCAGGCTTATGTTCAAAGCTATGCAGAGATAACTTTCTGAAAGAGACATCTACAAATAGTGTGTATCCTCAGGGGTGCCACAAAGTTCTATCTGCTTTAAGATTTTCAATTTCTATTCTAATACAGTTCATAAAATTTCTACTACAGAAGACATCTTTTAAAAATTAACTTTCATGGATGTATTAATTGAGAAGAGATAATTTAAAATATCTGAACATTATCAGAAAATTAAATTGAAGATATTCACAACATATTCTATAGTACTTATTTATACTTCCCTTTGATTTGTTTTTCAACTGCAGTTATCAGTAAAATGACATTGTATTTGCCCAGTAGATGCTCAGTTCATAATAAAGCAATTATCACAATCCACTTGAGGACTGACAATTGTAAAGCAGTAACTACTCTAGATTGATGTAATGTTCTGTCATATTTGTGCCATCAAAGGCATAAATAAAGAATAGTTCAAGCTTAATGAATAGTGTAACAGAATGAATGGTAATATTAATAAACTTTTGCAGAGTATATGTAATATCTTGGATAACTGCCTTTGGGGCAATGAATAAAGAGTAAGTTTAAAGGAGGAAAAATCATAATAAAAGTGTCACCTAACTTAATAAAATACAAAACTATTCATACCATTGACTAAGATTTTATTTTCTGACTTAGCAAAAAGGCTGCACCTTTCTAATGAAAAAGTAGATAAATTTGCTAACAGTCATCTGGGTCTCTAACAAAAATATGGTAAATATTTTCATATAATTTTGACTTTGACATTACTGTAGAATTTTGGAGTGTCTACGGATTTAAAAGAAAATTCTTATTGCTGAGAAAAATCTCTCCATTTTCATAGATTGTAGAATTTTCATCCTGGAATGATCCCAGAAATTATTTAGGTGCATAATTTTAGATATGAGAGCATAGAAACTAGAAAAGGTTAAGTAATACATATGAAGTAATAAAAACAAGATAATGATAGATAGTATTGGGGACTGATTTTCTGTCTGCAGGTCTCATCAAATGCCTTTTCTATAGTGCAACAATATTTTCCCAAATTGTTCATTAGGAAGTGCCAAAAGATAGTGGAAAATGAGAATTATATCTAATAGAATAAACTGATCTGAGGTCAAGTCAAAAATCAGTCTTGACGGAGGAATTAGTTTGCTTGATTTGCAGGAGTCTATATTAAGCTGTCCATTTCTTAGTGATATAATGATGAATGGAAACAATATTATGGTTACACAGCACATTAGAAAATAGCAAAACCTTGATTATTCACAGATTCTACAAAACTGTCTAAATGTAAGAAATTTATGAAATTTAGAGCATGATTTATTTTAGGAAAAATTCCATTGTTTTATTTTAAAACATGTATACCATCTAGGAATTGAGTTTTATAGATCACTTAAATCATCTTAACATCTTAAGAATGTGGAATATTTAGTGTTCCAAAAGCTTTCTGAAATGATCACATTTTTTGTCATTTTTAATTACCCTCATTGGAGCCATTAAATAAAATTCAAACTTAAACATCCAGTATCCAAACTTCCTACTTGGTTTTTCATTTATTTCATAACAGAGCACTTACACATTTCATTTAAAAAGAGTTTATTTCTAGAAACAAATTCATCTAGCGAAAAAAAATTGCTAACTTTTGGGCAGTTTTATATATGGTTACACCGTCCAGTGTTGCTCTTTTTGCTCCTTAAAAATGTCAGCTCTGTCACATTTATTTCAATTGAGAAATTTCTACTCATTTTTCAAAGCTTAACGCATATGCTCCTACCTTTATGGGCCCTCCTCAGTCACATAGGTAAGATAAATTTTTCTTCTTCTTTTGTCCCTGGCTCCACAGTGCTTAGGACATGCTACTAGTGTAACACTTATAACGCTGTGTTGTTACAGCTGCCTTGTATCTTACCTGAACTGACACCATCAAATTAAATTCCATATTAGGAATATGAATTTAGAAGTTTTCTGTATTTTGTTTTTATCATTCAAAAAAATAACATTTATTTTTAAGTTAAAATTTCAACATATATGCCTTTTCAACTCATAGAATAGGAAATATTGGAAACCCATTTGCAAAAAAAAAAAAAAAATTAAAAAGATTATTATCTATACCTCGCACCGTGAAACCAAAATTATTCAGAATTGATTATAGCCCTAAATGTAAAATCTGAAACTACAGAACTTCCAAAAGAAAACACAGGAAAAAATCACTTTGATCTTGTATCTCCCCATCTCCTCCAAAAATGTTTTTTATATTTGACAGCAACAGCATGATCCACAAAAAGAATTGACAAATTTGAATTAATCAAAAATAAGAACATTGGCCCTTTGAAAGATGCTGTTAAGAGAATTAAAAGACAAATCACAAAGTAAAAAGGAAATATTTTGAAACTATATATACAAAAAATTAAATTATGGAATATAAATTTTATATATGAAATTTAATATTTTCTGATAAAGATTTGTATCCAGAATATATAAAGAACTCTTAAAACTCAATATAAGGAAACAAACAAATAATAATACAAATGGCCAAAATATTTAAACAAACACTCGACCAAAGAAGAAATTCAAATATGCGGATTAAGGTTAAGTAAATTAATACACAATGAAATACACTTACATATATATTAGAATAAATGAAATTTCAAAGTCTGACATTGTCATGCATAGGTGATAATTTGGATGAACTAGGAGTTTCATAGCAGTTTGACAGTTCAGTAAATATGTAAATTCATACCTTCAATATAATCCAGTCATTTTATTTTTATATATATTTTTCCAACAAATAAAAACAAATGTCTATGAAAGGTCTTTTATGAGAAGGCTCTATTCCAGTTTGATCTGTAACAGTTCCAAACAGGAAACAACCCAAATGTCTTTCAACAGGTAAATGATGAAATATACAATGCCAACAATTGTTCATTCATATAATATTAATGAATAAGCTATTGAAACACACAAGGAACAGATGAAGCTCAAAATGATTATGGTGTGCAAAATAAGCCAGAGAAAACTCATTCTTGTTTGGAACTATTACAAACAAAACTGAATGAGAACCTTCATTTAAAAGAAAATCTACGTACCATATGATTCCATTTATATACAACTTTAGAAAATGCAAACTAATGTACAATGAGAGGCAGATGATCCATTTAGTGAGGAGTGGTGTTTGGGGTTGTCAAGAAACAAATAGAAACTTTGGGGATAATGAATATATTCATTATCCTGTTTATGATGATGGCATCGTGAGTTTGTGTGTGCGTGTATAAAGTTATCAAGATTTAGCCTTTAATTATGTGCAGTTCAAGGTTTATGCAGTTTATTTTGTGTCATTACAGCTGCTAAAATCAAAGAAAACAAAATGATAAGATGAAAATAGATAAGTTAAAAATAATTTTCAAGAAAAGTGTAAAGATTAATTTATATTATTCTAAGGGTCAGGGGGTAAATATGCTACTAAGTAGCTTTATGAGCTCATATATACGTAAATGTATATATATATAATATACACATTTTCAACACATATATTCATACAGATTTTCATATATATATCAAAAAAGATGACAAGAACTGTTACTAAAACATATTATGTAGCAACAATAGTTCAAACATGTACTTTTGGGGGTATTGTTTGTTTTATTTTGTGTTGTTATTGGACTTTGTTCTTGGTCTCAATATGAATAGCACAAAATATTTTAAATATTTAATATTTACATGCATACCTGAAATTTATATAAATCGCTAAAGCTGTATATATATGAGATTCATATTTTTCAGAAATATCAATTATTTGTAAATCATATATATGATGTCTAAAGCTATGTGGTGCCTTATTCACTCACAAACCATTGGAATGATATAAATTAATTTTTACACTTTTCTTGAGAATAGCTTTTATCTCTTTTTCTTTTTTTTGACTTTCACAGCTATAATGACACAAAATAAACTGCATAACCAGTAACTGTACATAGTTAAAGGGTAAACCTTGATAAGTTTATACACACACACGTGCTCACACACATATTCATGAACCCACCACCATAAACAAGATAATAAATATATTCTTTTTGTTCCTTCACAACCTCTAACGCCACCCCGCAACAAAGAGATAAACTGTCACTCATTGAAGTTTATCTGCACACTTGAATAAAGTAATGAAAGCTTATGATTTCTGTGATCACAAATCCATTTTGTATCATTTTCCATAGTACAAACATTTGAACAGTGCTACTTCAAATATATTGGCTGTTTGTATTAATCTTTGTTTTCTTATACTGAGTTTTAAGAGTTCCTTATACATTCTGGATAAAATTCTTTATCAGAAAATATTAAATTTCATGTATATAATATATTATCCATAGATATAATGTACTTTATATATATAATATATACATATGAGTCCAACACAGTAGACATATACATATTTCCAAGTTAGTACTTGGCAATGGTACTTCGCCAAGATGTCAAAGTGCTGCTAGTTCAAGTTATTTTAAAATATGACTTCTAAATAAAGTCTTAATTAACAGTGCCTGTCATAAGCTCAATATATTTCCACTTATTAGAATTCAATATATGTTAGACTACACAATAGATCAATGCACTACATCCTTAAGGATAAATCAGTTAATGGTGAATAAAAAAAATCCATTTACCCAGTAAACATTCTATCGAAAGGGACAACAGGAACTGTCACAAAAACAGATTATATAATAACTAGGGTTCAAAGATGTACTTTTGGGGGTATCATTTTATTTTGTATTGTTGTTGGACTTTATTCTTGGTCTTGATGTAAAAAATATAAAATATTTTAATGTGAGATTTACATGCATACTTAAAAATTATATATAATTTGATACATTTATGTAAATATCTACACAGTTGAATAAAGTAGTAAAAGGTTGAATATCTGTTATCACAAATCCATTTTATATCAAGTTTTCCATGGTGCAAACTTTTAACTTGCAACAATAAGGGAAGAGTCTCCACCTAAATATTGAGTTGTCAAATAAAAATAATGTATGCTTCTTGAATAACTGAAGCTGGTTAGAGAAGCAAGTAGATAAGCAAAAGACTACAATGTAATGTACTGAGTTCTTTACAAGCATATATAGAAATGAGTAGGTATGGCAGGAAAGCAAAATGGAAAAAAAAGCATTACACATGGTAATAAAGGCCGACTTCAAATTTTACCTATGCCACCTAATGACTGTAACTTTAAGGAAAAATATAGTTTCCTTTATTCTTAGTTTCCCCATGTAAAAGTTGTAATACAAGAAGCTATTTCAAATAACTCTAAGCACTAAATTAGGCAATGGTTTTGGCTTTACATGGAACAACAGCAGACACAAAGCAAGTATAATTACTAACTACACAGTTGATTTTGAACCTGAATCTAAAGAAGAAGTACAGTGAGATAAAAATTACTTTGTCTGAATGTATCAAAGAAAATTTTCACAAAGATGTGACTTTCTATTGGAACTGATTCTTCCTAATACTGGTTTTAAAATTCAGCTAGGAAGGAATTGTCTAAATTGGCAAATAAGCTAATGATGGCTGTCCTCCCCATTACTATTCAGGATAGTAATCTCATGGAAGTCTCTGACATTGCAATAAAGCAACAATGTGAAATAAAAGAAAATTTTGAATATAGGACAAGTTTACTTTGTTGTAGATCAGATAATTACTTAGAAAATTCTGAGACATCTACAAATTATGAGAACCAGTAAATGAATTTATCAGACATAAATGAGAAAATAAATATACACTGCCATGTGTATTTTTGTATAGTAGGCATACACAATAGGAAGGTTAAATAAAAGTTCAATTTATTTTGCATCATTATATATAAAATGCTTAGGAATATGTTTAACAAATGTGTCAAAAATATAAAATACTGAGAAAAATGAAAGACATGAAAGCCATTTGATATAATCCATGAATTGGAACTTTCAGGATTGTTAAAAAATCAATTTTATGCAAGTTGGTCTGTAAGTTTAATGTAATATCATTCATAATTAATGTAGCTTTATTTATTTTCTTAAAGATAGACAAGATTATTCTAAATATATATGGAACTCAAAGGATCTAATATGTCCAGAACAATTTGGTGGGAGAAAAGGAAACTTGGAGAACTTACATTATCTGATTTACTTATGATAAGGCTACAGTAAATAAGGCCTTTTTTAAATCAGCATAAGGATAGATATTCAGAGCAATACAAAACAAAAAATAAGAAGTTGAGAAGTAGACCCATGCACATATTTTCAACTATTTTTAACCATGTTATTGATTTAATAGTGAATTATTTTTTCAACAAATAGCAGTGAAACCACTCTAATTCAAAATAGAAAAATAAATAATCCTCAACAATTACCACTCAGCACTTACAAAATTTAACTACAATTGTGTCATCATTTTAAAAGTATAAAATTCACTTTTAAAAAATACAAGAAATATTTGTGACCTTGGAGTAGGAAAAAAAAATTAGTTCCCCAAATGTACAACTTTCGAAAAAGCATTCTAAAGACTGGGAGTCAAACAGAATGTATAATGAATGCTTACAAAACAACAATAAGACAGCAACTCTTTCTTCAGAAAGTCAATAGTAAGACTTTCTGAAGAGAGAGACAAAAAACTTGAGCATATATTATATAAGAGAAGATATACAAATGCCCAATAAGAATGCAAAAAGTTCCTCTTTAGTCACCAAGGAACTGGAAATTAATATTTAGATATTAAGACACACACACTAAAATGGTTGAAATAAAAAGACTGACAATGGCCAGGCATGGTGGCTCCCACCTGTAATCCCAGCACTTTGGGAGGTTGAGGCAGGTGGATTGCTTGAGCTCAGGAGATCGAGAACAGCCTACGCAACATGACAAAACCCATCTCTACAAAAAAGAAAAATTAGCCAGGCTTGGTGGCATGTGTCTGCAGTCTCAGCTACTTGGGGAGCTGAGGCAGGAGGATTACTTGTACCTGGGAGGCTGAGGAAGCTGCAGTGAGCCAAGCTTGCGCCACTGCCCTCTAGCCTGGGTGACAAAGTGATACCCTGAGACCATGTCTCAAAGAAAAAAAAAAGACTGAAAGACTGACCATACCAGGTTTACTGAGGATACTGAGCTACTGGAACACATGTGCATTGCTTGTCAGATTGCAAAATGATGAAATATTTTTGAAAGAAATAATTTCTATAGATTTATTATTTGACGCACTAATTCACTCTCAGGTACTTACTGAAGAGAAACAAAAATTTATATTCACAAAAGAACTTATACAAAGGGTTTATAACAACATCTCAATTCTAAAGACAACCCAAATGTCCATTAATAAGTGAATGGCAAAACAATTTATGGTATATAAATTCGATGAAATATTACACAGCCACGGAAGGGGGACAACCACTGGTAAATGAAACAACATGGAGGAGGAATCACAAATTATGCTAAGTAAAAATAACTTGATACAAAAATGTGTCTACAATATGATGCCATTTCTATACAATTATAGAAAAGTAAAATTTATCTGTGGTCACAGAATGCATATTAGTTACCTGAAACTGGGTGTGAAGATGTGTGTAAAGGAGTTGTTAACTGCAACACACCATGTAGAAACTTTTTGCATTTTTGACATGTCTTATGTCTTGATTGCTGTCGTAGTGATAGGGATGTACACATTAATCACAACTTACCTATACGTATACTTAAAATATGTACATTTTAATGTATGCAAATTATACCTCAAAAAGTTTATTTCAAAACGATTTAATTCAGTAAAGTTTAATACTTTAATCACATATATCTTATCTTCCACAACACAAGCAGTTGTTCAAAGTATTTCTGGAATTTATTCCTTCTTGTGGGTTCTTGGTCTTGCTGACTTCAAGAATGAAGCCAAGGACCCTCCCAGTGAGTGTTACAGCTCTTAAAGATGGTGCGTCTGGAGTTTGTTGCTTCAGATGTTCAGATGTGTCTGGAGTTTCTTCCTTCTGGTGTGTTCACAGTCTCGCTTACGTCAGGAGTGAAGTCACAGACCTTTGCAGAGAGTGTTACAGCTCTTAAAGGTGGCACATCTGGAGTTGTTTGTTCCTCCTGGTGGGTTCCTGGTCTCACTGACTTCAGGAATGAAGCCACAAACCTTCCTTGTGAGTGTTATAGCTCATAAAGGTAGTGCAGACCCAAAGAGTGAGCAGCAGCAAGATTTATTGTGAAGAGTGAAAGAACAAAGCTTCCACAGCATGGAAGGGGAACCAAGCGAGTTGCCACTGTTGGCTAGGGTGGCCGGCTTTTATTCCCTTGTTTGGTCCTGCCCATGTCCTGCTGGCTGGTCCATTTTACAGAGTTCTGATTGGTCCATTTTACAGAGTGCTGATTGGTCTGTTTACAAAACTTTAGCTAGACACAGAGCACTGATTGTTACGTTTTTACAGAGTGCTGATTGGTACGTTTACAAACCTTTAGCAAGAAACAGAGCACTGATTGGTGCGTTTTTATAGAGTGCTGTTTGGTGCATTTACAAATATTTAGCTAGACACAGAGCGCTGATTGGTGTTTTTACAATCCTCTAGCTGGACAGAAAAGTTGTCCAAGTCCTCACCCGACCCAGAAGCCCAGCTGGCTTCACCTTTCAAAAGTAGATTCTTGGATACCTATAAGGGATGCCTGAGTAGATCTGGATCCAAATACTTACTTCCCACTATATTCCTATTTGAAAACTTACATTCCTTTGAGTTAGGTCAGGGAACAGAAATGTGTAATTAGCTACCACTCAGGAAAACAGAAATGTTTTTGGCCTCACTCAGTTTGGATCTAATCTTGCCTGCTGATGGTAACTTCTGCTTATGTGATCACTTTGTGTGAATGATGTTTATTTTTCTTTGGGGTGGTGCTCAGCTTCTCTTCAGTCTCTTTGTCACAGAGGATCCTCTTAGAGAGGAACAACTATTATTCCTTTTTCCCCCAGCCAAGGCTGATGCACCAACACCATCCCTGTAGTCAGTGTCCCATCACTTGATCATGTAGCTTTCAAAACAGCATTGGAGCTCCTACCCATTCTCTAACTTCCATACTGCTTCTTGTTGAGACATATCATGTAATGGGTCTTTCTTCTTCGTGGTCTGAGAGTATGTTTTTCTTTTTCTTTTACTTTTTTTTTTTGTTTTTCAGATGGAATCTCACTCTGTCACCCAAGTTGGAGTGCAGTGGTGCGATCTCTGCTCACTGCAACCTCTGCCTCAGGGGTTCAAGTGATTCTCCTGTCTCAGCCTACTGAGTAGCTGGGATTACAGGCTCGCACCACCACACTCGGCTAATTATTTTGTTTGTTTGTTTTTGTTTTGTTTGTTTGTTTTAGAGACGGGGTTTCATCATGTTGGTCAGGCTGGTCTCGAACGCCTGACCTCGTGATCCACCCGCCTCGGCTTCCCAAAGTGCTGGGATTACAGGCATGAACAAGCGTGCCTGGCCAGTCTGAGAGTTTTAAAGAACTAAGATGATTGACATGCTTTCTATAGCCTTCTCAGGTACCCTGTACCATGGATCCCTCAGGCCCTTCTGTCTCAGAATAATATAGTGAATACTTAAAAGTCTCTACACCTCCCCAAAGAGCCAGTTTTCCCCTAAGCTGTAAGGGACCTATGGCATATTCTTCCAAGAAATCCCCCATTATGTTCTGCTTCATTCTGACGACTACATATGGTGAGTTTGCAAGTTCTACAGCTCAGCAACTATTCAGGGAAAGAGATGTCAGTCTTTCCTTCCTGAAGATGTTCTCCGTCTCCACTAACAACTTATTTTAGAGCCTTCCACTCTTATTTGAACACCCTCCCCCTTTTCCTCTCACATTATGAAAAGGAGTAACTTGTCACAATTAATACTGTACAGTATGGAAGCAAATAAATACCTTTCCTGTTTAATACTAAGTCTTTTTCATTTATAAACTAGAGATATACGGTGGTGGTGAAGGATTGATAGCAATTGGATACTTCTGCTGCTTCCTAGTAAAGTCTGAGAAAATTATATTGGCTCATTGAGATCTCTTTTTTTAATCATTCCTTTTCATCTTCTCAGGAATTTATACTTTGTGACATCATGTAAAGTCCCTTTCAACTGGTCACAGTGCTTGTTATTTTTGTTTATATATTTATTTTAACTTTTAAAGTCTAAACGTTAGATATAACCCTGCATACAAAGTTCAACGAGGTAGGTATTTTCCAAAATAGAAAAAAAAAATACTTAACTTTTGATTTTAAAAAACAGTTCTTTTTTTATAGGAAATACTGTAATTTCTAGCATTGACTACTATTAATAATAATATTAATCAATAATATAGAAGCATCAACTGATCATTTTAAATGTATTGCTTGCAGTAATTCTTAAATATTTCATTTTATAGAGTTTGTTAAGAATCTTAAAAACTCTCTGTGCATAATATTTTTTATATTCAAGGTCAATGGATTTATTCACCTCTTAAAATCCTTTGAATCATGGTCTCCAGTTAAAACCTATGGCCTAGAAATTATGCCTGAATCAAAATGAAAATGCATAATATAATATACAACTTCAAACCACTAAAAATTAGGAATAGTCCTACACCTTATCCTTCATTAGAGATTTTCATTGTGTAGAGATCATACCTCTTACCTCATAAGATTTTCACATCTTAGCTCATTTTTTATAACCTCTATATTCCATTCATAGAAATTCGATTATAAAGCAAGTTTCAAGCACACAGTTTCAGCTATGAGCATCATGCAGAATTTAAATAACTCCTCAAAGACTGCTACTTGATGGATCACACTGGTTTTATTATATCTGAAATATTATAATAAATAATTTTAGTTGGGTTCTTTTGAATAAATGGAGAAAAAAATGTATAGCAATTCATGCCTCTGTGGAAATTTTGGTATGGAATCTTAGTATTTCTTTATGTGTTATATATTTATAAAAATACATTACTTTTTATTCATGAATAAAAAAACATACAGTACTGAAAATTAGAATTGTGAAAGCTTTGTGCACTTTTAAGTATCCTTTTGAGCCATGAAATATATAAAGTTTTCCAGAAAATTTTAAACTTCAGTATGTTTGGCTTGCCTTGATATGTTATCACCCTATTATAGAAATATTATACTTTTATGTCATACCCAGCAATAATTTGATTAGAAAATTTATGGGATTTTGTGAATTCAGTCCAACAATGAGATACTGTATTTGAAAACCTTGATCTGAACAGACACAAGGGCTTTATTACGGGTGATTTCAAACAAAGTAAAAATCAGCTGTGTATGTTTTTTCCTGTAATCATCGAAATCCAGAAAACATGGTTTGTGTTTTATGTTACCTCATTAAATTGTTCATGTCAGGAAAATAGCCCATACAGAAATGCAGTACCCATTACTAGATGCTTCATCAAACCTAATAGACTACTTATATCTCTAGTTGGAACCAGGAAGAAGGAGAAAAAAAAAAAGACTTGCTTTTATCAAATATCTTTTAATGTCAGCTTTTGCACTTAATACTTTTACATAGGGTTGTGATAGAATTAACTGTACGACCTGTGTAACTGAGAAGTCCCCCATTAAAAATCATTTGTTAAACATAAGTACTATAATCATTTCCTACTGAACCTCAAGTAAAATGGCAGTAAAAAAAAGAATGGGAAAATGTGCAAAACTACAGAATCAAAATTCAGGGAGAAAGGACAACTAGAAGAGAGTGTCAGTAAAAATATGAAAATTAAAAAAACAGCTTTTGGGAGAAGAAATACAAATAGATTAGTTGTAACTGATTTAGCAAAGTGGAAGAGACTGAAATCAACGTGTCTGCAATAGGTGGAAGTATAAGAAGCAAGTTACATTATGGCATAGTAATTGGTTAGAAAATATCTGAAGTTCATATTTAAGAACCTAGTCATCTACACAAACACAAGAGAGTTGAAAGTGATTGTGTCTCTAGTCTTTTGGGGTTGGCACGGGGTAGGGTAGGCAACTACATAAACCTTGAAGCACTATTATATATTGAAAGTATATTCATACACTGTATAGACAAAAATGTTTAAAAATTCAGACAAAAACCTGAGTACACATGGCTTTTTTACTCAGTGTAAACTAGTGTTTCTACCCCTTTGTAGAGTATCCAACATACAGTAAATATACAGTAATAAGTACACAAATGAGTAAATGGATGCCATCTCAAAGCAATTCTTATAACATTCCAGTGAAAAAATAGACTACAGAAAGGCATCCATTCTAATGTCACACAGTCGTGGATAGATGTAAATAACAAATCCTGGCCTGTTTCACTCTACAGAGTTATTTGCTATCTATATCACGCTAGGTATTTTTTATTGAGAAATAAAGGAGACATCAATAAGTATGAAGAAATTAAAACAACATGTTTCTATTCTTCCCAAAAAGCAGAACAAAATGTTCATGTCAGTAAAAAATTATTCAGAATTGATGAATACAAATTAGACTGTATATGGTAAAATGAAAAACAATATCTATCTTGTATACAGGTGTATCACAGTATTATTGAGTAGTCAGGCCATTCAAATACTCACATTAAGAGGACTGTAGGCACAAAACAATGCTGTCCAGGAAACGCTCCTCAAACTGGGATGCACACCTTATACAAATTTGTATAAACAACTACCGCAGGCTGAAGGGAGCCATGTTTCATATACTCAAATTTCATAAACACTAAATGTATTCTGCCTGACTTGAGAGAATGCTTTTGTTGAGGTAACATGTCAAATCATCCATCTTAACTTTTCTATCTGAATTATCCATCCCCACATTCAAAAGAGAAAGTCATCTTTCTCACTCATCCGTAATTTCCGTCTGTGTATTGCTCCAGCTTTTAAAATGCTCCTCCCATTGACAGACCACAATTTTGAGAAAATTGAAGTTTATAAAAGGTAAAAAGTCTGCTTTAAGAAAGAGAATACAAAATGGCAAGTAGAAAATTAGGTATGAAAGTAAATATTTATTTAAGATAAGAAAAGAAATCATAAGTAATTGCTAGTGCATTGGAGTTCAGGTCCATTTCTTACTAAATTGCTTTAAGTTATTTACCAGAACTACTTACATAGAAATGCTTCTTACTCGCAATCTGTCTTCATTTCTTCTCCCAGAACAATCTACAGCCAACAGTAACTCCAAGCAATCATAGAAGTCTGTTCAAGGGAGTGGCTGTGGAACTGGAGATCCATTACCTTCAAGGTTATTTGCTTCTACCTCCAGGCTGCCAACTAAAGGTAGACTTGGAAATGAGTAGTAGTGAAGCTTTCCTTAACTAGTGAAGTCACCCATAAACCTCTGATAGGGTCGCTCTGGTTAGTTCTTTGCTTTGGACACATTTGTGTCGAGGATGAAGTTCAGAAATGTTCAGAGTAGCATCATTCGCAATTTTCAAAAGGTAGAAACAACCCAAATATCCATTGAGAGAAGATGAAACAAAGTAGGGCAAATACATGCAATGAAATATTATTCAGCATTAATAAGGAAGAAAATTCTAATACATGCTACTACATAGATGAACCTTGACGACTTTATGCTAAGTGAAATGAACCAGACACAAAATGACAATAATTGAATTATTGTGTGATTCTGCTTATATGAAGTAATTAGAATAGTTAAAATCATGGAGATGGAAAGGAAAATAATGCTTACCAGGGACTGAGGGGAAGAGAAAATTGAGAGTTATTATTAATAGGTACAGAGTTTCAGCATGGGATAATGAAAAGATTATGAAGAAGGATAGTGATGATGGTTATACAACAATTTGAAAGTACTTACTGTTACTAAATTGCACACTTGAAAATGGTTAAAGTGATACATTTTTACATTGAGTATATTTTACCAAAAATTTTTAAAAGTATTAAATAATAAAACAACAACTTAGGAACTAAGTGAATAAAATAACTTGCAAGACCTCTACCCTAAAGTCTCCAAAAACTCCTGAGAGAAATGAGGAAAGACTGCATAAAAAGACAGGTATATCTGTTCATTAGTTGGATGAAACAATATTACAGAGATGTACATTGTCCCTAAACTAATCTATGTATGTAATGTAATTCTAATAAAATCTGAGTAGGCATTTCTGTTTTGTTTTGTTTTTATAAACATTAAGAAATTGATTCCATAATTTACATGGAAAAGCAAATAACCTAGAATAACTAAAACAAATTATTTCAAAATAAAAGTTCAAAAATATACACTACCTGATTTTATGACTTAATATAAAACCACAGTAAATAATATATTGTCATTTAGGCATAAAGATAGGCAAATAAACCAATAAAACAGAATAGAGAGCCAAAAATTGGACTGTACACACATGGTCAATTGATTTTCAAAAGAGCCACCACAACAATTCAAGATGAAAAGGGTCATCTTTCAATAATTGATTCCAAGTAGATATCTGAATGGAAAAAAAAATTGAACCCATTTTTTCATTATCCATAACAACATTTAGTTTAAAACAGATTGTAGATATAAGAGCTGAAAGTTAAAATTAGGGGAGAAGAATATGAATTGGGTTTTGCACCAGGAACTCTGCTGTTTTCCCCACATCCAACCTACAACTTGTAGGAGGCTTTCTCCAGTTTCTTTCCCAGACCTCAATCTTTCCTCTAAAAATTTGATGAGATCAGTGGAAAAGAGGCTGTGAGTGGCCATGTGATGTCTGAAGTGCAATGTGTTCTGTGCTCTCACACTTGGCCTTGAGCAATTAATCAACAATTGTAGCTAAATTCTTCTTACTAGCAGCTGTATCCTACACTGGTAAGCAAGTGCTTGGATTGCATCTCTACTCGGCAATCGTCATACCTCAAATTTAAGGTTATTTTGTTGCCCTGCAACTTCAGCTCTCCAACTAAGCTAAGAAAAGTTGCAATTATGCAATTACCTGTCTCTTTGTTATTGTTGTCAGAGTGGAAGAGATATTATTTTCAGTTTTTAAAATCCCAGGTGGAAGCTAGAAGCTTTTGTTGTGCCAATGTAAGACATGTTAAAAGAATCTACAAAATAAAACTAAGCCTGAATATATAATTATATATAAATACACAAATGTTTTCACACTTGATAGGTACAGCAAGCAGTATCTTAAATGGCACTATTTACAATTATATGATAAGACTTTTGTCCTAGTTTTGTTTAATTTTAGCTAAACAAAGTAAAATAGAAGTTTTGCAGGCACAACTAAATAATTTGATGTCTTGATAAATAGGTGGTGTCCAATGTGTTGTTTTCAACAAAATTAAAAGGAAATTTATAAACTAAAAACAGATGGATTACTAAATTTAATTTTATTGTATAACAATGTTTTATTTTGACATATAACTTTAGGAAAAAATCAAAATACTGAGTAGCATTGCTAAAATAAAACATTTATTCTTACCTACTTATTTATATTAAAATATTTCTTATATAAAGGAATATTATAGAGGCTGAAGACTTTCTAGCACTATATAATATTTGTCTATGAAATACTAAAATAATGGGAATACAAACCATGTCTGTATTATTTGATTTTGTCAGTTGCGTACTACTAAAACATGTAATGATAATTCAGTCCAGAAAAAAATACCCAGTACAGGCTTAGACCCACAGAATATTTTAACAAATAATAAATGTATATAATTGTTCTTTTATCAAAGAAGTGTGATATGATCATTTGGAGGATAGAATTTCAAATATACAAAGACACTACATTTGTTAGGATAAAATACTGGGACTTGAGGAAAGATAGAAATACAAAGTCAAGAAGAAACAATTCAGGTTTCATAATAGTAGCTAAAAAGTGTTTATTTTTTCTCATTTTATTTTAAGAAAGAATTTTTTTCAATTTTTATTTTGGAGTCAGGGAGTACATTGTGTAGGTTTGTTACTTGGGCATATTGTGTGATGTTGAGCTTAGGAAAACAAATGACCCCATTACTCAGGTACTTACCATCATACCCAAGAGTTATGTTTTTTACCCTTGCTCCACTTCCTACCTCCACCCTCTAGTAGTGCCTATTGTTGCCATCTTTATGTCTATGAGTACCCAATATTCAGCTCCCACTGTTAAGTGAGAACATGCAGTATTTGGTTTTCTTTTCCTGTGTTACTTCACTTAGAAGAATGGCCTCCAGCTGCATTCATGTTGCTGCAAAGGATATGACTTCATTTTTTTTTATGGTTGCATAATATTACATGATGTGTATGTACCACATTTTCTTTAACTACTCCACCACTGATAGGCACCTAGACTGAACCTATGTCTTTGCTACTGTGAATAGTGCTGTAATGGACATGAAAGTGTATATGTCTTTTTGGTAGAACAATTTATTATTTTTTAATCTACATACTTAGTAATGGGATTGCTGGGTCAAATGGTAGGTCTGTTTTGAGTTCTTTGAGAAATCATCAGGCTGCTTTCTATAGTGGCTAAACTAATTTACATTCACACTAATATCTGATCTTTGATGAAGCTGGCAAAAATAAGCAATAGGCAAAGAACTCCCCATTCAATGAATGGTGCTGGGATAGCTGGCTAGCCGTATTCAGAAGAATGAAACTGGACTCCTATGTTTCACCATGTAGAAAAATTAACCTAAGATGGATTAAAGATTTAAATATAAGATATCAAAATATAAGGAACCAAGAAGAAAATCTTTTTTAGGTTTCTAAGTGCCAACATTTGTTGTTTTCTGAGTTTTTAATAATAGACATTCTGACTAGTGTGAAGTAGTATCTTGTGGTTTTGATTTGTGTTTCTCTGATGATTAATAATGTGCAGTATTTTTTAACATCTTTGTTGACACCTTGTATGCCTTATAGTTCCTTCTTAAGGTCCCTATAGATTCTGGATATTAGACCTTTATCAGATGCAGAGTTTGCAAATTTTTTCATCCATGCTGTAGGTTGTCTCTTTACTCTGTTGATAGCTTATTTTGCTGTGCAGAAGTTTTAAGTTTAATTAGGTCCCACTTGTTAAGTTTTGTTTTTGTTGCAAAGACTTTTGAAAACTTAGTCATAAATTCTGTCCTAAGATTGATAGATAGAATGGTGTTTCCTAGGTTTTCTTCTAGGATTTTTACAGTTTGACATAGTACATTTAAATATTTAATCCATTGAGTAAATTTTTGTGTATTGTGAAAAATTGGGCCCAGTTTCATTCTTCTGAATATGGCTAGCCAACTATCCCAGCACTATTTATTGAATAGGGAGTTCTTTGCCATTGCTCATTTTTAGCAACTTCATCAAAGATCAGATGATTGTAGATGTGTGGCTTTATTTCTGAATTCTCTATTCTGTTCCATTTGTCTATCTGCCTGTTTTTGTACCATTACCAAGCTATTTTGGTTTCTGTAGCCTTATAGTTTGAAGTCAGGTAGGGTGATGCCTCCAGCTTTCTTTTTGCTTAGGATTGCTTTGACTATCTGGGCTCTTTTTTTTTTTCCTCCATATGAGTTTTAGGAGAGTTTTTTTTTTTTTTTTTTAAAGTTCTGTGAAAATGATGTTGGTAGTTTGGTAGGAACAACACTGAATCTATACATTGCATTGGTCATTATGGCCATTTTAACTATATTGATTCTTCCAATCCATGAGCATGACATATTTTTCCATTTGTTTGTGTCATTTATGTCTTCATTCAGCAGTGTTTTGCAGTTCTCCTTAAAGAGATCTTTCACCTCCTTGGTTAGGTGTACTCCTAGGTATTATTTTTTCTCTGGCTATTGGAAATGTGATTGCACTCTTGATTTGACTCTCAGCATACAGGTTATTGGTGTTGAGAAATGCTACTGATGTTTGTACATTGATTTTGTATCCTGAAACTTTACTAAAATTGTTTATTATTTCCAGGAGCCTTTTGTCAGAGTCTATAGGTATTTCTAGGTATAGAACCATATCATCCACAAAGGGAGATAGTTTGACTTCCTCTTTTCCAATGTGGATGCCTTTTGTTTGTTTCTTTTGCCTGGCTGCTGTGGCTAGCACTTCCAGTACTATGTTGAATAGGAGGGATGAGAGTGGACATCCTTTTCTTGTTCCAGTTTTCAAGGGAAATGGTTCCAGTTTGTGCACATTCAGTATAATGTTGGCTATAGATTTGTCATAGATGGTTCTATTCCTATGATACTGAGTTTATTGAGAGTTTTTATCATGAAGGTATGTTGGATTTTACCAAAATCTTTTATTGCAGCTGTTCAGATAATCACAGGGTTTGTGTTTTTAATTCTGTTTATATGGTGAATCACATTTATTGAATTACATATCTTGAACCAACCTTGCATCCCAGGAATAAAGCCTACTTGATTGTGGTGAATTAACCATTTGATGTGCTGTTGGATTTGGTTTGCTAGTGTTTTTTTTTTTTCTTCAGGGTTTTTGCACCTATATTCTCTTTTTTTTTTTTTTTTTTGAGACAGAGTCTCACTCTGTTGCCCAGGCTGGAGTGCTGTGGCATGATCTTGGCTACTGCAACTTCCACCTCCCGGGTTCAAGCAATTCTCCTGCATCAATCTCCTGAGTAGCTGGGATTACAGGCATACGTCACCACGCCCAGCTGATTTCTGTATTTTTAGTAGAGATGGGGTTTCAGTATGCTGGTCTCAAACTCTGGACCTTGTGATGTGCCTGCCTCGGCCTCCCAAAGTGCTGGGATTACAGGCGTGAGCCACCCATGCCCGGCCTGCATCTATTTTCATCAGGGATATTGTCCTATAGATTTCTTTTTTCATCATATCTTTGCTAGGTTTTGGTATCAGGGTGATGCTGGCTTCATAGAATGAGTTAGGGAGGAGTCTTTCTTCCTTGGGCTTTTGGAAATGTTTCAGTCAAATTGATCCTGGCTCTTCTTTGTACATCTGCTAAAATTTGGTTGTGAATTCATGTCTTCTGGGACTTTTTAAATTTTTTTAAATTTTTTTGTCATTGACTCACTTTTATTTTTATTTATTTATTTTTTTGATTTCTAATACCGAAGACTAATTTTATTTTTAAAGTTTGTATAAATGGAAATTATATAGCATGTATTTTCTTTCATGCCTGGCTTCTTTCAGTCATTATTATGCTTTTGGCATTTATCCGTGTTACTGCTTTTAGTTGTAGCGTATTTATTATCCTTACTATATAGAATTCTATTATATGAATATAACAATATTCTTTTCTTAATTCTATTGTTGATAAACCTTTTTAGGGTTATTTTCCATTTGGGGATATTGCAAATAGTGCTATGATGAACTTCCCTCCATTTTTACTTTTCACTTTTTGCACACACGTGAACATTTCACTGGATAAACACATAGTAGTAGAATTCTAGGTCATAGAGTATGTAAATGTTTAGCTTTAATAGATATCAGCAGCCATTTGTTTACATTGGTTATTGTAATTTACCCTCTTACCAACAGTGAATGAGAATATCAATTGCTCCATTTACTTGCCTACTTTTGGTATTTTGGGTCTCGTTTTGTTTTGTCCTGGTTGTTTGGCTTTGAATTCTAGTAGGCATGAAGTGTTATCTCAATGTGATTTTATTTGCATTAGGCTAATGATTAATGAAGAGATCATGTTTTCATGTGTTCATTGGATGATAAAATTTCCTTTTTATGCTAAATATCTGTTAAATGTCTTGGTATTCATATTACAAATTCTGATTGTCAGCTGTTTTCTTTTTTATTTTTACTTTTATTTTATTATTATTATACTTTAAGTTTTAGGGTACATGTGCACAATGTGCAGGTTAGTTACATATGTATACATGTGCCATGCTGGTGTGCTGCACCCATTAACTCATCATTTAGCATTAGGTATATCTCCTAAAGCTATCCCTCCCCCCTCCCCCACCCCACAACAGTCCCCAGAGTGTGATGTTCTCCTTCCTGTGTCCATGTGTTCTCATTGTTCAATTCCCACCTATGAGTGAGAACATGAGGTGTTTGGTTTTTTGTCCTTGCGATAGTTTACTAAGAATGATGATTTCCAGTTTCATCCATGTCCCTACAAAGGACATGAACTCATCATTTTTTATGGCTGCATAGTATTCCATGGTGTATATTTGCCACATTTTCTTAATCCAGTCTATCATTGTTGGACATTTGGGTTGGTTCCAAGTCTTCGCTATTGTGAATAGTGCCACAATAAACATACGTGTGCATGTGTCTTTATAGCAGCATGATTTATAGTCCTTTGGGTATATACCCAGTAATGGGATGGCTGGGTCAAATGGTATTTCTAGTTCTAGATCCCTGAGGAATCGCCACACTGACTACCACAATGGTTGAACTAGTTTACAGTCCCATCAACAGTGTAAAAGTGTTCCTATTTCTCAACATCCACTCCAGCACCTGTTGTTTCCTGACTTTTTAATGATCGCCAATCTAACTGGTATGAGATGGTATCTTATTGTGGTTTTGATTTGTATTTCTCTGATAGCCAGTGATGGTGAGCATTTTTTCATGTGTTTTTTGGCTGCATAAATGTCTTCTTTTGAGAAGAGTCTGTTCATGTCCTTTGCCCACTTTTTGATGGGGTTGTTTGTTTTTTTCTTGTAAATTTGTTGGAGTTCATTGTAGATTCTGGATATTAACCCTTTGTCAGATGAGTAGGTTGCAAAAATTTTCTCCCATTTTGTAGGTTGCCTGTTCACTCTGATGGTAGTTTCTTTTGCTGTGCAGAAGCTCTTTAGTTTAATTAGATCCCATTTGTTAATTTTGGCTTTTGTTGCCATTGCTTTTGGTGTTTTAGACATGAAGTCCTTGCCCATGCCTATGTCCTGAATGGTAATGCCTAGGTTTTCTTCTAGGGTTTTTATGGTTTTAGGTCTAACGTTTAAGTCTTTAATCCATCTTGAATTAATTTTTGTATAAGGTGTAAGGAAGGGATCCAGTTTCAGCTTTCTACATATGGCTAGCAAGTTTTCCCAGCACCATTTATTAAATAGGGAATCCTTTCCCCATTGCTTGTTTTTCTCAGGTTTGTCAAAGATCAGTTAGTTGTAGATATGCGGCGTTATTTCTGATGGCTCTGTTCTGTTCCATTGATCTATATCTCTGTTTTGGTACCAGTACCATGCTGTTTTGGTTACTGTAGCCTTGTAGTATAGTTTGAAGTCAGGCAGCGTGATGCCTCCAGCTTTGTTCTTTTGGCTTAGGATTGACTTGGCGATGCGGGCTCTTTTTTGGTGCCATATGTATGAACTTTAAAGTAGTTTTTTCCAATTCTGTGAAGAAAGTCATTGGTAGCTTGATGGGGATGGCATTGAATCTATAAATTACCTTGGGCAGTATGGCCATTTTCACAATATTGATTCTTCCTATCCATGAGCATGGAATGTTCTTCCATTTGTTTGTATCCTCTTTGATTTCATTGAGCAGTGGTTTGTAGTTCTCCTTGAAGAGGTCCTTCACATCCCTTGTAAGTTGGATTCCTAGGTATTTTATTCTCTTTGAAGCAGTTGTGAATGGGAGTTCACTCATGATTTGGCTCTCTGTCTGTTGTTGGTGTATAAGAATGCTTGTGATTTTTGTACATTGATTTTGTATCCTGAGACTTTGCTAAAGTTGCTTATCAGCTTAAGAAGATTTTGGGCTGAGACGATGGGGTTTTCTAGATATAAAGTCATGTCATCTGCAAACAGGGACAATTTGATTTCCTCTTTTCCTAATTGAATACCCTTCATTTCCTTCTCCTGCCTAATTGCCCTGGCCAGAACTTCCAACACTATGTTGAATAGGAGTGGTGAGAGAGGGCATCCCTGTCGTGTGCCAGTTTTCAAACGGAATGCTTCCTGTTTTTGCCCATTCAGTATGATATTGGCTGTGGGTTTGTCATAGATAGCTTTTATTATTTTGAGATACGTCCCATCAATACCTAATTTATTGAGAGTTTTTAGCAGGAAGCATTGTTGAATTTTGTCAAAGGCCTTTTCTGCATCTATTCAGATAATCATTTGGTTTTTGTCTTTGGTTCTGTTTATATGCTGGATTACATTTATTGATTTTCCTAAATTGAACCAGCCTTGCATCCCAGGGATGAAGCCCACTTGATCATGGTGGATAAGCTTTTTGATGTGCTCCTGGATTCGGTTTGCCATTATTTTATTGAGGATTTTTGTATCAATGTTCATCAAGGATATTGGTCTAAAGTTCTCTTTTTTGGTTGTGTCTCTGCCTGGCTTTGCTATCAGGATGATGCTGGCCTCATAAAATGAGTTAGGGAGGATTCCCTCTTTTTCTGTTGATTGGAATAGTTTCAGAAGGAATGGTACCAGTTCCTCCTTGTATCTCTGGGAGAATTCGGCTGTGAATCCATCTGGTCCTGGACTCTTTTTGGTTGGTAAGCTATTGATCATTGCCACAATTTCAGAGCCTGTTATTGGTCTATTCAGAGATTCAACTTCTTCCTGGTTTAGTCTTGGGAGAGTGTATCTGTCGAGGAATTTATCCATTTTTTCTAGGTTTTCTAGTTTATTTGCATAGAGGTGTTTGTAGTATTCTCTGATGGTAGTTTGTATTTCTGTGGGATCAGTGGTGATATCCCCTTTATCAATTTTTATTGCGTTTATTTGATTCTTCTGTTTTCTTCTTTATTAGTCTTGCTAGCGGTCTATCAATTTTGTTGATCCTTTCAAAAAACCAGCTCCTGGATTCGTTAATTTTTTGAAGGGTTTTTTGTGTCTCTGTTTCCTTCAGTTCTGCTCTGATTTTAGTTATTTCTTGCCTTCGGCTAGCTTTTGAATGTGTTTGCTCTTGCTTTTCTAGTTCTTTTAATTGTGATGTTAGGGTGTCAATTTTGGATCTTCCTGCTTTCTCTTGTGGGCATTTAGTGCTATAAATTTCCCTCTACACACTGCTTTGAATGTGTCCCAGAGATTCTGTTATGTTGTGTCTTTGTTCTCGTTGGTTTCAAAGAACATCTTTATTTCTGCCTTCATTTCGTTATGTATCCAGTAGTCATTCAGGAGCAGGTTGTTCAGTTTCCATGTAGTTGAGCGGTTTTGAGTGAGTTTCTTAATCCTGAGTTCTAGTTTGATTGCACTGTGGTCTCAGAGAGAGTTTGTTATAATTTCTGATCTTTTACATTTGCTGAGGAGAGCTTTACTTCCAACTGTGTGGTCAATTTTGGAATAGGTGTGGTGTGGTGCTGAAAAAAATGTATATTCTATTGATTTGGGGTGGAGAGTTCTGTAGATGTCTATTAGGTCCACTTGATGCAGAGCTGAGTTCAATTCCTGGGTATCCTTGTTAACTTTCTGTCTCGTTGATCTGTCTAATGTTGACAGTGGGGTGTTAAAGTCTCCCATTATTATTGTGTGGGAGTCTAAGTCTCTTTGTAGGTCACTCAGGACTTGCTTTATGAATCTGGGTGCTCCTCTATTGGGTGCATATATATTTAGGATAGTTAGCTCTTCTTGTTGAATTGATCCCTTTACCATTATGTAATGGCCTTCTTTGTCTCTTTTGATCTTCGTTGGTTTAAAGTCTGTTTTATCAGAGAGTAGGATTGCAACCGCTGCCTTTTTTTGTTTTCCATTTGCTTGGTAGATCTTCTTCCATCATTTTATTTTGAGGCTATGTGTGTCTCTGCACATGAGATGGGTTTCCTGAATACAGCACACTGATGGGTCTTGACTCTATCCAATTTGCCAGTCTGTGTCTTTTAATTGGAGCATTTAGTCCATTTACATTTAAAGTTAATATTGTTATGTGTGAATTTGATCCTGTCATTATGATGTTAGCTGGTTATTTTGCTCGTTAGTTGATGCAGTTTCTTCCTAGCCTCGATGGTCTTTACAATTTGGCATGGTTTTGCAGTGGCTGGTACCGGTTATTCCTTTCCATGTTTAGTGCTTCCTTCAGGAGCTCTTTTAGGGCAGGCCTGGTGGTGACAAAATCTCTCAGCATTTGCTTGTCTGTAAAGTATTTTATTTCTCCTTCACTTATGAAGCTTAGTTTGGGTGGATATGAAATTCTGGGTTGAAAATTCTTTTCTTTAAGAATGTTGAATATTGGCCCCCACTCTCTTCTGGCTTGTAGAGTTTCTGCCGAGAGATCCGCTGTTAGTCTGATGAGCTTCCCTTTGTGGGTAACCCAACCTTTCTCTCTGGCTGCCCTTAGCATTTTTTCCTTCATTTCAACTTTGGTGAATCTGACAATGATGTGTCTTGGAGTTGCCCTTCTCGAGGAGTATCTTTGTGGCATTCTCTGTGTTTCCTGAATCTGAATGTTGGCCTGCCTTGCTAGATTGGGGAAGTTCTCCTGGATAATATCCTACAGAGTGTTTTCCAACTTGGTTCCATTCTCCCCATCACTTTCAGGTACATCAATCAGACATAGATTTGGTCTTTTCACATAGTCCCACATTTCTTGGAGGCTTTGTTCATTTCTTTTTATTCGTTTTTCTCTAAACTTCCCTTCTCGCTTCATTTCATTCATTTCATCTTCCATCCCTGATACTCTTTCTTCCAGTTGATCGCATAGGCTCTTGAGGCCTCTGCATTCTTCACGTAGTTCTCGAGCCTTGGCTTTCAGCTCCATCAGCTCCTTTAAGCACTTCTCTTATTGGTTATTGTAGTTACACATTCGACTAAATTTTTTTCAAAGTTTTCAACTTCTTTGCCTTTGGTTTGAATTTCCTCCTGTAGCTCGGAGTAGTTTGATCATCTGAAGCCTTCTTCTCTCAACTCGTCAAAGTCATTCTCTGTCCAGCTTTGTTCCGTTGCTGGTGAGGAGCTGCGTTCCTTTGGAGGAGGAGAGGTGGTGTGCTTTTTAGAGTTTCCAGTTTTTCTGCTCTGTTTTGTCCCCATCTTTGTGGTTCTATCTACTTTTGGTCTTTGATGATGGTGATGTACAGATGGGTTTTTGGTGTGGATGTCCTTTCTGTTTGTTAGGTTTCCTTCTAACAGACAGGACCCTCAGCTGCAGGTCTGTTGGAGTTTGCTAGAGGTCCACTCCAGACCCTGTTTGCCTGGGTACCAGCAGCGGTGGCTACAGAACAGCAGATTTTCGTGAACCGCAAATGCTGCTGTCTGATCGTTCCTCTGGAAGTTTTGTCTCAGAGGATACCTGGCCATGTGAGGTGTCAGTCTGCGCCTACTGGGGGGTGCCTCCCAGTTAGGCTGCTCGGGGGTCAGGGGTCAGGGACCCACTTGAGGAGGCAGTCTGCCCTTTCTCAGATATCCAGCTGCATGCTGGGAGAACCACTGCTCTCTTCAAAGCTGTCAGACAGGGACATTTAAGTCTGCAGAGGTTACTGCTGTCTTTTTGTTTGTCTGTGCCCTGCCCCCAGAGGTGGAGCCTACAGTGGCAGGCAGGCCTCCTTGAGCTGTGGTGGGCTCCACCCAGTTCGAGCTTCCGGGCTGCTTTGTTTACCTAAGCAAGCCTGGGCAATGTTGGGCGCCCCTCCCCCAGCCTCCCTGCCACCTTGCAGTTTGATCTCAGACTGCTGTGCTAGTAATCAGCGAGACTCCGTGGGCGTAGGACCCTCTGAGCCAGGTGCAGGATATAATCTCCTGGTGCGCCTGACGGAAAAGCACAGTATTAGGGTGAGAGTGACCCAATTTTCCAGGTGCTGTCTGTCACCCCTTTCTTTGACTAGGAAAGGGTACTCCATGACCCCTTGCGCTTCCTGAGTGAGGCAATGACTCGCCCTGCTTCGGCTCGCGCACGGTGTGCTGCACCCACTGTCCTGCGCCCACTGTCTGGCACTCCCTAGTGAGATGAACCCGGTACCTCAGATGGAAATGCAGAAATCACCCGTCTTCTGCGTCGCTCATGCTGGTAGCTGTAGACTGGAGCTGTTCCTATTCGGCCATCTTGGCTCCACCCCCACACTGACTTACTTTTAGAAGTTGATATTGAGCTGTTCAGGATTTCAATTTCTTCCTGATTTAATCTTAGAAATTGTGTTTCTAGGAATTCATTGATTTTGTTCTAAATTTTCTAATTTGTGGGCATAGACGTGTTCATAATAGTTTTTGTTAATCTTTTGTGTTTCTGTGGGATCAGTTGTAATGTTACCTTTGTTGTTTCTGATTGTGCTTATTTGTATCTTCTTTTTTTTTTTCATTAGTCCAAATACTGGTCTATAAATCTTGTTTATCCTTTCAAAAAACCAGCTTTTGTGGTTTCATTGATTGTATGAAATTTGGGGTCTCAATTTCATTCAGTTCTGTTCGGATTTTAGTTCTTTTATTCTACAGGCTTTGAGGTTGATTTGCTCTTCTTTTTCTCGTTTTTCCAGGTGTGATGTTAAATTGTTAATTTGAGATTTTTCTAACTTTTTGAGGTAGGTGATTTATGTTGTAAACTTTCCTCTTAGCACTGTTTTTATTACATCCCAAAGGATTTTGGTATGTTGTGTCTATGATTTCCTTCATTTCAAATAATTTTTCATTTTTGCCTTAATTTTCTTCTTTACCCAAAAGTCATTCTGGAGCAAGTTGTTTAATTTCCATGTAATTGTGTGATTTTGAGAGATCTTCTTACTATTGATTTCTATTTTTATTCCACTTTAGTCTAAGAGTATGGCTGGTATTATTTTGATTTTTTTAATTAATGGAGACTTGCTTTATGGCCAACAATGTGGTCAATCTTGGAATATGTTCCATGTGCAGATGAGACGAATGTATATTCTGTGGCTGATGGCTGGAGAATTCTGTAGATGTCTACTAGGTCTAATTGGTCACATGTCAAGTTTAATAACCAGATTTCTTAGTCAGTTTTCTGCCTCTATGATCTGTCTAATGCTAACAGTGAGATGTTGAAGTCCCCCTCTATTACTGTTTGGCTTTCTACATTTTTTATAGGTCAGAACTACTTGATTTTTGAATTTGTGTGCTCCAATTTTGGGGAGCATACATATTTAGGATAGTTAAGTCTTCTTGTGGAACTGAGTCCTGTATCACTGTTTAATATCCTTCTTTGTCCTTTCTTACTCTTGTGGGTCTAAAATCTGTGTTTTTGTGATACAAGAACAGTGACCCCTGCTCATTTTTGTTTTCCATGTAGATCATAGATCTTTCTCCAACCACTTACTTTGAGTGTATGGATGTCTTTAAGTGTGAGTTGAGTCTCTTGAAGATAGTAGATCGATGGGTATTTTTTTAATGCAACTTGCCATTACGTGCTGTTTAAGTGAGGCATTTAGACTATTTACGTTCAAAGTTAATGTAGATATGTAAGTTTCTAATACTATTATAAAATTGTTGCCTGATTGTTTTGTGTTTTCTATTGTGTAGTTGCTTTATAGGGTCTGTAGGCTATGTACTTGAGTGTGTTTTTGCAGTAGTAGGTATTTTTCTTTTGTTTTCATGTTTACAACTCCTTTAAGGGTCTCTCATAAGGTTGGTCTAGTGGTAATGAATTCTCTCAGCCCTTGTTTGTCTGGAAAAGACTGTATTTCTCCTTCACTTGTGAAGCTTAGTTTGGTGGGTTATGAAAGTTTTGGTTGGAATGTCTTTCTTTAAGAATGTTGAAAATAAAATAGGTTTTCCAATCTCTCGTGGCTTGTAAAGTTTCTGCTGAGGCTGTTTATGTTTAACTGATTACTATAGACCCCAAAATTGAGTGGTAAATAGTTTCCTTTGGGTCCATTGAAATGCATGTCATAAAAGCTTTATTTTCAAATGTCAAATATTTACTATATATTGAAGGTTACGTCAATTGCAAATATTTTAAGTTACTTTAAAAATTGCCATGCCAAATCAAAAATATGATAAAGGCATATGGATTACAATATTACTTGAATAATTGTTTTAGGATGGAAAATGTTAAAGTTCTCTAAAGTAAACCCCAAATAATTTCTGTTATCATTTCCTCTTTCTTGGTAAGAAAATAAACTGGAGGTATTCATTTAATAGGTATCACTAATCAGTGTGTTTTTGTTCCCAGGAAGAAGTCCAGAAAGAATAAAGGAAGAAAAGGAGGTAGGGGTTTACCTTGTTTATAAAAGTATAGTTCTAAATCTCTGTTGGATGATTTACCCATACTTAAATTTTATTCCACTCAACTGCTGCTGCTGTTTAAATAAATCTATTTAGGAACATTATGTTATCTGTCCTTTTCTAATAATTCAACTGTGAGGAATCATCCAAAGAGTAGAGATCATATAATTCATCCTCCTCATGTTTGTTTAATCAGTTTACATTGCATGGATTTTAGCTATCTATTCAATCAACTCTTTTATTCCTTAGGCTATTCCTCAGTAATGCCAAGATCTAAATTAAGAATGGAGTAAAGAGAAATTATTAATAATTTTATAATAATTATTTTATAAAGACTAAAACATAGTGAAATGCCAATATGGCTTTGGAATTATGAGGGAAAATATCTTCAAATTTAGAATATCCTGGAAAACCTGGTAATTGAATCATTTAAAATTTTCACATATATGTTTCACTTACTCATCCAGAATGCCCCATTACATTGCCACCAGATAGTATTTATCAAGATGTTCGTTCCATCTGGACTCAGGATATTATGCCCCTTTTGTTATCATTAATATTTCACAATAAATTATTAATACACCATTTAATATTTAATTGGTTGTTTTTATACATGATTCTGTAAGATTAATATTTCCTATTGAGTAGATTGTCCCTTTACATATATTGCTGATGGGTTTTAACTCTCCCTTGCTACAGAAAAAGAAAAATTCTCTTTATCTAAACCCTAGCAGCCAGAGGTGCAGGTCAATGTCCTACCATTTTCCAATCTGATACTCCAGCAGGAATTTTTTTTACATAAAAAGCAGAGATACTTGGTGATCTGGACACCACATCAATGAGGATGATAGTGACATCCAGGCTAGAAGTGGGAAGGTCCAGACTGGACCATCTCTGCTGAAGTAGATCCTAGACTTCAGTGCTGACTAAGAAGAGCTCTGGAGTTCTGGAGGTCTTTCCTTTCCAAACCTGATTTCTAGTCCTCCAATTAAGTAAATGTACCTTGTAGTAACCTAGGCATATTCAAATAAAACATAACATACAGTGCTCCATAGTTAAATATAGATTTCAGGTGACATAACATTTTCCTTCTACAGCCTGGCTTGTGATGTATTAATGACTATTAAGAAGGTTTCTCCTAGTGCAAAGCTGACAAATAATCAAGTTACCCTTAAAATGCTCATTAGTATTATTATTGAAAGTTTACATAACTTCTCTCAATAAACCTAATTCCAGATATTGTCTTCCACTATTGCTTTCATTCAGCTTCAAATGAAGTTTATATTTATAGTGTACATCATATGAAAAAGTTATATGTTTAAAAATGACAGCCATGCTCAGTACAAAGAGATGTTTATTCTGTGAGGAGCATATGAAAACTTCTTTTTTGATGACTTAACAGGATCTCACTTCCCCGTCTCAGTTTCACCTTGTCCTTAAGTGGAAAGCAAACTTCTCCATTTAAATTATTTTGCTTTCTCACTCCCTACCAGGAGACTAGAGTTGCATCCATGCAAGCAAATGTGCCCCAGTATGTCTCCCTTATGTAGAATACTGCTTCCTTATGATTATGAAATGGAATTTACATGTAACGTAATGAGACGCAGGAAAAACATGAAGCTCTATACATGTGCACTGCAGAGCTCAGTCATAAAAGATTTTCTTAAGTATTCTCTTTTACACATACTTTTTGATTATTCACATCTGGAACTTACAGTTGAATAATCATACAGTATTTCACTTTTCTTTCTAATTATTTTTCTCCTCATTCAATATTGTCTGTTCATCAGCATGTGGTTTCATTTTGCCCTCAGTTGATTTGATCTTTTCTCTAATGTATTCTTATTCTGTCTTATACAGTTTCTCAGAGTTCTTATTTGTGGCTTAGAAATTTTCTAAATATCTACCCTCTTACAGTTTCTATCCTTAGTCCAGATTCTGTGTTGTAGGCAATATCAACAAAGTTTATTTCCTCTTTTCTTTGAGATGCTATGACATATTTGAACATAAACTTAAAGATACAGCTTTCAGATTTAAAAGTTACATCTCCTAAATTTCTCCAGAGGATCTCGTTGGACATTACTTGTCATTTTGGGTATTATACATTTTGTCAAAACTCTCACTGTAGTTTTTCCATTCCCAAAAATGGACATGATATCTAATTACGCATTTAAAAAACCTTTTACCAGTAATGTTCTGAACATCGTGATTACATTTCTTTAACTTTTTAAATTCCCTTCCCAAATGTTTATGTGATATCACATTGAACTACAGCCTACAAGTCCACAGGAAATAATTAAGAATTGCTGATTTTGTATCTATCCTTCTTCATTGTTTGTATTTTAATGCAAGCTGTGACTTCACATTCATTTCTGTTAAGCCTAATCTTAATAGATTCAAGCCTTAGTCTTTACTTGTTGATTGACCTTGGTCAGGCTGTAAGACTTTATTTTTTCATTAGCTATTTAACATAGGAAATAGCTTCTGCCTCAGTTCCTTCATTTGCACTGAAGATTGTGTACTTCAAGTCATTTTGCCATGAAGGGATGAAGTAACGTGAGTCCTTACAATACTGCCAGACACGTGCTAATTGTTCCATATACATTTGCTATTCCATAAAAACATTTTTAATCTATTTTATTTTTCTAATAGGCTAAATTCTGCCATGAAGTGTTCTAGTTATCCTTGTCAGCATTGTGCCAGCTACAATTTGGGTTTCTTGGCTCTATTAGTTTCCTGTGGCTGCTGTAACAAAGTTTCATAAACTAGGTAGGTTTAAATAATGGTAATGTATTCTCTCATGGTTATAGGGGCCAGAAGTTCTAAATCAAAGTTTGTGCAAGGCTACACTTCATGAGGTCCTGGTGCAAATACCTCCTTTGTCTCTTCTAGCTTCTGATGGTCATAGGCATTCCTTGACTTGTAGCCTCATCACTTCTCTCTTTACCTTTATGGGCACATTGCTTTCACCTCTTCTGTCAAATCTGCTTCTGGCTCATTCTAATAAGGGTTCTTGTCAGTGAACTTAGAGCCAATTATATTGAAAAATTCAGGGTAAGCTCCACCTCTCAAAAGTTTAGCTTAATCAAATCTTTTGCCTTATGAGATAATATTCACAGATTCTAAGGATTACGATGTAGAGATATTATTGGGTGGCTATTAATCAATATACTAATCACACTAATGATATCACTGTTGAAATCCCAAGCACAACAAAATATTTATCTGGAGATTATGAAAGACTGTTGCCATTTAATAATTTGGAAGTTTTTGCCAATGTTCATATAATTGGTGGTGTAATGAGAATATCACTACTTGGTCCCTAGTACATAGTACCTTGAAACCGACTCAAGACATTACTTTTGTGAGCTATGTGAAGTTGGGCAAGTGACCTCAACTTCCTGAGTCTTCAGTTTCATCTACAAAATAATAAATTTCTCCATGATTATCCTGAAATTATTTTTAGCAATAATTTCACATTCGCATAATTTTGCTTAAACATAAAAATGCCATTTTTAATAATATGCTAAACTTCAAAATCTAATAGATATTCCAGCTATGCATACTTATTATTATATGAGTAAAATAAGCACAATACAGCATTTGTAATATGGGTGGGATAGTCAGTAATTGCTATCCATTTTCCAGGAAATAATTGATTATTTCTAACTCAGATGATAATAAAAGGCTTGCTGGAGAAATTTAGGAAGGAATAAGGAAAACCAAAAGACAGAAAAGAGGTGACAAGTGGCATTGCCAAAGGCCTCTAACCTAGGAATCACTAGGTTATCCTGACATATTAGATAGACACTTACATATTAGCATCTGTAAGAACTGTGTAGTCTCCCATTGAAAAGATTAATTTGAATTTAATAAAAGCAGTTGAGGAAAAATCTAAGGTCTATGTATTATGAGTGAAAATTACTCATATGGTGAAGCAAATAATAATTTTCAATAATTTAATAAAACTGAAAATGCTATTTTTATCTTTCTATAAAGTATTACTGCATAGTCATGGGAAATAAAATTGAAATTATTTATACAAACCAATTAAAGAGAAAACATAGAACTTTTATAGCCATATTTCCATTTGTCTTTCTCAAATATATCCTATATAACCAAATTCAAATAAACATTGATTGCTTATTATGACCTTGTCTCTAAGGTAGGTTCTAGAAAATATTTTCTGTACTAAAAAGCCTATAGTCAGCTGTATTACGTCACAAAAAAGTAAATAATGACAGCAATGCCTTTCCTGAGTAAGGGATTACTTTTCCTCATCACCTATAATGCTAGAGTCGAATGTATAAATTGCCGTACCTATTTTGCATCTGAAGTTTAGAAAAACTATACCCTAGTCACAGAGCTACTTGCTGAAAAAGTATAGGAATATATGGGAATAGGAAGAAAGTTCTTAGTTTTACTTACTTATACTTCTGCTTATGTAAATTTTGCCTCCACGTACCCTTCCCTCTCCCCATATAAGCTATGATTATGATTTTTTTTTTTTTGAGACAGAGTCTCGCTCCGTTGCCCAGGCTGGAATGCAGTGGCGAGATCTTGGCTCACTGCAAGCTCCTCCTCCCGGGTTCACGCTGTTCTCCTGCCTCAGCCTCCCTAATAGCTGGGACTACTGGCGCCCACCACCACGCCTGGCTAATTTTTTTTTTTTTTTTTTTTTGTATTTTTAGTAGAGACGGGGTTTCACCGTGTTTAGCCAGGATGGTCTCGATCTCCTGACCTCGTGATTTGCCTGCCTCGGCCTCCCAAAGTGCTGGGATTACAGGCGTGAGCCACCGTGCCCGGCTGATTATGATTTTTTTTTTTTTACAAATGCAACCTAAGCAGAGGAATAATCATTAAATGTATGGAAGGCTGAAAACAGTGTTTTTACAAAATACTGAGAAGAAAACCAAGAAACCAAGTCTCACATGCCTTCAAAATCTACCGGTAAATTCACAGTTGAAATTTCCTCTAATGGAAGAAGTCAATGAATTCTTTTTCTCAATAGGACGAAGATCAGTAATTTAAATCTATTTCCTTTCATTATGCATTGATAACACAAGTGTATGCATATATGATAAGAAAAGGACACACTACTTCCTTAAAAAAATGACAATAGGCCGGGCGCGGTGACTCACGCCTGCAATCTCAACACTTTGGGAGGCCGAGGAGGGCGGATCACGAGGTCAGGAGATCGAAACCATCCTGGCTAACATGGTGAAACCCCGTGTCTACTAAAAAATACAAAAAATTAGCCGGGCGTGGTGGCGGCGCCTATAGTCCCAGCTACTCCCAGGCTGAGGCAGGAGAATGGTGTGAACCGGAGGCGGAGCTTGCAGTGAGCGGAGATCGCGCCACTGGACTCCAGCCTGGGTGATAGAGCCAGACTCCGTCTCAAAACAAAAAAAAGAAAAAAAAAAATGACAATAATGGTGTAACGCCTAAGTTTCTTGCCTAGCCACGCCGAAGAATTAATGTGGCGGCTGATTGCGGCGAGTGGTAGAGACACAGACCGAGAGAGAGAAAAAGCTGTATGTAGGCTTTATTGAGCAGAGTGAAAGTACACAGCTTCGACAGTGTGGAAGGGGTCCTGAACGGGTAGTCAGATTTAGATTATGCGATTGCCTTTTAAACTCTTTAAGGCGGAAATAACGTGCGGCAGGAATATGTTACCAGAGCGAGAAACACAGGCAGTTAACCATTTGTGACATGTCTTAGATTTTGAGGAAAACCGGAATTGCAACTTAGGTTTTATCTATTGTATGACCTTGCAGTGATATGTCAAAAGAGACAGGATCTTACAGGACTTTACAAAGTATGTTCACAAGGAATTGGAATTGGGAGTCTAGATAAGGTCCACTGGTCTCAGAAAAACGGCAGTTAACACTCTTTTTAACTTTAGTTTTGGGGGAGGAGGAAGGGAGAGAGGGAGAGAAGGATACAGGGAAACTTACAGCAAAATTTTCGCTGTTGATAGCTTTCTTGGGGAAGAAAACACACGCACAAATCCTGGTGTTAGGAATATTTTAAGCATATATCTTCAATACTATTCATCTAGGACTGAAGTAAGTCCTGATGCAGGAAATGAGTGAGTTTCACAGCTTTTGAGCCCCTACTAGACCCAGGACGCCCAGCTGGCACCTCCTCTCAATGGGACTTACATTATCACATATGATATGTGATATGATGTTGTCTTTCAAGGAATAAAACAGCATAAAGACACAATTATGGCTGGCGGCAGAAGACATGCTGTTACTTTGTTTTTTGGCATTTTCTATCGTAGCAGGTAATTCAAAATTCTTTTGCGAAAGTACAAGAAAAAGAACAAAAACTCATAGAATGATCAAAAAAAAAAAAGTAAAATAAGCCTATTAAGTTTTTTTAATTTAGTTAACAATGCTGAAGATGATATATTTTTTCTTAATGTTGATTACATGAAATATTTTAATCTATATTTTTCAAACACATAAATCATTAAACCAAGTTATTTAAAATGCAATTAGTTGTAAAGAAATGTCCTTTCTTGGATGAGCTAACCAAAAGAATCCAGTTGGACAATTTCTGGCAAACAACTAAGGAACCAAAATTTGCAGAAATTTCTCAAAATTTGCAGAAGTATATTTTGTTGGTTACCGTAATTTCCTTTCTTTTACAAAGGATCTGTAGCCCAGAAGTTTTGAATATTAAAAAATAAAACTCATGGTTAGGACTTCAAGATAGATTTATATAATAATAAGTTATTTTTCACTTTCTAAACGTAGTTACAAATAGTTGTTCAGGTAAATTAAATGAAATAATATTTACTTTCTATATACAGTTTACTATATAATTAGGCACAAGCAGAAGTTTTGTTTTGTTTCTATTTGTGAAGAACCATACTGACATATTTATATAAGCAACTAGAGCACTGAGGCATAATCACCTGTCACACGATTTTAATTGAACTTTAAATGTTTTAAACTATCTGTTCAAATATAACTAGTTGGTGATATCACATGAAAAAACTATATACTTTCAGCTGCTACAAGGTCTCTTCGGTGTCAGGTTCACACAATAGTATTCTGGGTTCTATTTTCTAAGTAGAAATGAAATAAATTGTGTAGAAAAATATAAGCAATCAGAAATATTTTGCAGCCCTACAATTAAAAGGCATTTTAAGATCGTCAGTCACTATTACATACATTTTCCTAATGTGCCTAGGAGTTTACATTTAAAATCCAATGCAGGGGAAAGCAGACCATCAAAATGTGAATCCAATTCAATCAGTATTTAATTTTCTGCTGGAGATTTTTTAAAACATATTGTTATGTATTTTAACCATTGTCAAGTACTAGATGTTACATGTGTAGCATTTCATAAAACAAATTTTGTCTTACTAGTTTCAATATAAATGTTTCCTTAAGTTACAAAATTATGAAATGAATTTCTCCTCTAGAAGACAAAACGTACTTAAGTAGAGACTTTTATATTTCATGATGTATTTTTACATAATACTACAGAAAATATGTACTATTATAATCCAGTAATGTTTGTTACATATAATTTTTGAATAAATTTAGAAGACACAATTTATTCATGTAGAGTACTATATCATGTTTATAAACCGACCATCATAAAGTTTTTGGAAAAACTATTTAATGAAAGAAACACTAAATCCTGCCTCATCCAAATATGGCATGATTGTGATATCATAATCACCAAAAAAAAACACACCTGATTAATATACCTCAAAAAGTATCAAGAACACGAATAGCCATAATATGAAAAGCAGTAGTATGATCCAATTTCAAGTTATGAATGTAAGACTATGTATCACAAGAAATATTTTAATAACATATAAAATCTAAATTGAAGTTTTCTTTGTTGACATACCTCTGATATTTATTGCTGTATCAGTAGCCTACATTGTTATATTTAATTATTTTTTTCTCTAATTGAAAAATTCTGTTCTTATTTTGACACAGTTTTTATGTGGCTAATAATCTGATGTTAGAAACCAGAAAAATAAATGTATTACTAAATTATTTATGTAAGCATGTGTGCATTTTTTATGCCAAGATTATTTTAAACGGCCATAAAAACACATACAGCATCAAGTAATTTTATATTTTTTATTAATAAAAATTGAAAATTAAAGAAATTATGTTTGTTAGAAACTAACCGATTTTAATAAACATAGGTTGCCTGAATGCACAGTGCATTCAGGGTGCTGGATTCTTTTTCTGACACTATATGCTTTACATATAATCTTGATTTACTTTACGTTACTGATAAATTATTTTATATTACTGATAAATTATTTTATATTTTATACTTTTGTATTTCTGCCTAGATCAGTGGGTAGAATAAGACATGTGATTTCAAATGACTTGAAGATAATTTGCTAAATGAAAAGCTGTAAGTAAATATCCTGATTCATGACTGACAATCTTAAGATCTTGGGAAAATACAGTACAAATAGGAAATATAATAGAAGATATAATAGAGCATTGAATATATACAATTTAATTACAAAAATCGACAATTGTTTAAGGAGTCAAGTTAATATAAACATTGGTGAAAGATAAGCACTCTGTAAGAAAAATGTAAAATGGATACAAATAAAAAATAGGGAACTAAATACAATTTGATAGTCAATACCTCAAAAATATAAGGAAAATAGCTTCTGGGTTCTTTTAATCCCTTGTTTAATTGTTTTAACCTTTACAATTCTTTAAAATAAAAATGAGATAAATTGTTTTTTTCTCTTGTATAGTTAAAATGGAAGGTTTATTTTATTTTTTTTCAATTACAACAGGTATAGCCACTCCCCCACCCACCTGACTGAATCCTTTAAAAACAGGTAAATTTAATAAAAATAATTAACCCACATATGTTATCTTATATATGCCTTTTACATGTGATGCAAGTTGAACTCTCTCGTCACAGCAGAATTGGTGGTTTCAGGAGACACTAAGGTATAGCTTAAAAGATGAAAAAAATATAATATTTATATATAGAGAGACAGAGAAACAGATGAGAGAAAGAGGAGGAGGATTTTGCACATTTAAAGAATGGTTTTAGTTTACCAAATTTAAGGTGTAAATGTAAATATTTTTAAAGAACTGAATGTTTTTTACTAAAAGTTTAGCAAATTGTTTATGGATGTTTATAACATAAATTTATTTTCATAATTATTGTTTTAAATACTTAGAATATTGTGAGCTTATGGAAATTCTTTTGGACCTTAAACATTTCTGTCTGCCTTTAAAAAAGGCTTTAAATTTCAAGAAAATCCTTTTCAAAAGTGCAAAAGTAAGTTTTGCTTTTGATCAAAATTCAAAGAATGGGATGATCAGTGAAACATAACCTATGTAAGAAATTTCATTCAGTGCTTAGGAAATGCACAAATGCTCTTTGTTCCAATCATCACATAGCAATTTAAATAACGAAAGCAATTATAAAAGAAACTAGATTTTGTATAGTTCAAATCATTCTCTTTCAAAAAGGATACATGAAACCCTAAATGTGGCCTTTGCAATATAAGGCTATGTAATCCTACTTTTGGATTTTTATCTCTCATAGACAATGATAAAATATGAACTACATGAGGAAAAGGACAGAATTTGTGTAATAATAGGAAGCAGGTGTTAGTTTCAGTTTTACCTCTAACTAGCTATGTGAGTAGGACTAGGGCATATAGATTTTCTATATCTCAGTCACCTCATTTGTAAATTAACAAGGGATGAAGTCTGTGATTTTTATACTGCATTTCTTTGAAACTAAATGTTCCGTGAAGGTACCACAGCTCTACTGAGAAAGATGAGAGGAAAGTCAGGTGGAGAGGGCTATCAGCAGCCTAGCTCTCATTTTACAAGAGCAACTATATTATTTATTTATCCTTCTTCAATAGAAAGATTTTATGTTAAATATTTAAATATTACTGTGTTTTGTAATTAAACTTATTTGGGCATGCATTGCAGATCACACTTTAATTTACTTCATTATATCATTGTAGCATTGCCAACCTTAATCCTACTTTTCTAGATGAGAAAAATGAGGCAGAAAGGGATTAATTAAATTATTCAGGGTCACAAACCTACGAATTGGCAGATCCATAATTAAATTATAGTCCTATATTATTCCAACTGCAGTGTTTATATTCCCTGCTATTCCTTTTACTAGTGCTTTTACTTGCATTCATTTATTCCCCTTGAGGGGATCCTTGGGGACTGTCTTGTGTTTCTGAAATAAGTGTAAAAGACCATTTTTTATTTTTACTGAAAGGTTGTCTATATGAAAAAATAAATATATAAAATTACATATAGTACATGATTTCTATGATATAATGCTGTTCTAAATACATGAAGAGACTGATGATAGTGAACATTTTCATTTCGGGACAGCTAGCTTTTTTTGTCTTTGCTTTCTTTGGGAAAGAGTTCTTCCATTTCATTTTGTAAAACTTCTTCATAATTGTTGTGAGCCCTCACTTGGACTCTGGTTTGGTAGTTGCTTCTTTGTTCAGCCTTCTCGGAATCCTTCCAATTAAGGTATATTTTGCTTCAATGACCTAGAGTAGATTTCTGTTTGTTGCTTACAAAAACCATTGATGATACAGGCACATAAAATGTTGTTTATGTAATTGTTATAAACTGTGTGTTTGTTGCCCCTCCCCAAAATATTCATGTGATGAAATTCAAACCCCCAATGGGATGGCCTTATGAGGAAGGGCATTGAAAGGTCATTAGATGAGAATATGAGGGTAGGTCTCCCGTGAAAGGTTAGTGTTTTTATAAGAAGAGAAAGAGACTAGAGCTCTCTCTATTTGAGAACACAGTCAGAGGCAGCTGTCTGTGAACCAAGAGGAGGAGACCCAACAAAACCCCAAACATGTTGGCACCCTGATCTCAGCCTCAAGAACTGTGGGAAATAAACTTATGTTGTTTAAGACACAGTCTACGGTATTCGGATATAGCAGCACAAACTGACTAAGACAAATATCCACACCTGGAAATGGGGTGTTGCTGTAAGAAATACCTAAAAATGTGGAAGAGACTTTGGAACTAGGTAATGAGTAAAGACTAGAAGAGTTTTGAGGTGTATATTAGAAAAAACCGATATTTCTGTGAAGAGACTGCTAAAGGTGATTCTGGTGAGGGCTCAGAAAGAAAAGAGAAGAGCTGGAGATAAATCCTCCATCTTCCTAGAGAATATGCAAGTAATCATATGCACAATGTCAGTACAGATGTGGATGGTAAAGGCCATTCTGATGAGAGGTCAGATGTAAATGAGGAATATGATATTGCAAAATAGAGAAAAGAAGATTCTTGTCATAAAGTGGCAAAGAACTTGCCTAATTTGTATTCCCATTCTGCAGTTTTGTGGAAGGTAGAAATGCGAGTATTGAAATTGGATATTTAGCTGGAGAGGTTTCCAAGCAAAGGTAAATAAAGTACCTTAATGATTATTTACACACACATACGCACACACACACACACACATTTATTTGGGTTTAACAAATTAGAAAATGTGACCAAAAAATGGTTCTCTCTCTAGCTACACACACAAACACACACACATTCATATCTATATCTGTTGATTAATTTATATTGAGGGATAAAGATGAAGTAAGTGTGTGTGTGTGTGTACGTATGTATCTGGGAGTAGGCAGGCAGAATTACAGAGCCACAGGGAGATTTGACTTAAGGTGCCAGAGACCTGAATCCCTGGGGTGCATCCCTAGGTTAACTGCTACAGTTAGTGAGAGTTCTTGAGAGGGCAGTAACTGGCAGAACAAGTTAGTGTGTCACAGTCACAAAATTAACCCTACAATCACCTGGCAACCATGCTACAGGGCCAATAGTTCATCTGAGAAGGGAAATAAAATCAAGCCAAACACCACACACACACACACGCACACACACACACACACACACACATCAAGACCTGAACTTTCACTATAAGCATGGCATTAGTATCCTCTTATGTACTGAACCTGCCTTTGAGGACTTTTAGATAGTCTTCTATCTTTCTATCACTGTCCTCAGCAGTGCTAAATTTTCAGAGATCGTTTTTATAAACTCTAGTTCTGCCATTGTAGACACATCTCACATTCACACTTACCACTCGTCCCCACTGTCAGAGGCTGGCACCATATTTGTCTGTGCTTTTCAATGCAATTATGACATTTCGTTGTTCTACTCTGCTTCCTGTAATCATGGCAGTGCTTTGATCAAGCTTGGATATAGTGACAGTCTACACAGTATTTAAGCTGTGTGGCCAGCTACCGCCAGTATTCCTTCTAATTCCAGTGTCTGAAGTCTTCATTCTAAAAGGCCTCATGCATTTAACCTAAGTTCTCCTGTATTCTTTCTTTTGAGTTCTACGTACCCATTCAAGCTTAGTGTTCTTACTCACTTTCAAACTCGTTCACTTAAAATAGGACTTTTGAGAAGCACATAGTAACTCAGAAAGCCAGTCCTCTGATTAAATAGAGGCTATTTGCCTTTTATGGATACGAAGGAAATCTGGACCTTAGATATAATGGCCTGGATGTTTTCTCGGAAGGGGAAAAAACAACTCACTTCTTCCTTTTTATAGTTGTGAAGTACTAAGTACAAACTAACTTTTCAGTAGATGTTGTATATTATGTTTTAAATAAATTTACTCTGTTCCACTGTTATTACCTTTACATTCTTGCAGGAAGTCTGTAAAGTGATAAATTTGTTTTTGTATACAAAATTTCATATTAAGATTAATATAATAGTTTTTACATTACATGTTAAATAATTATATTTTAATTAGATTTTGGCTAGTCATATTTTTTTTTCCTGCTTCTGTCCTATTTTGGTATGGTAAATAATAATCTGATTATATTTGTTTGAACACGAGGAAACTGGTTTGCACTGAGCCCCAGAGAGCATTTCTCTGTGAACTCATATGAGAAAGGGATAGAGTCACATAAGCAGAGTAGATTAAGAAGATTATAAAAATCAATTAGCACAGCAAATATTATATGATGATATGTTTGGACATGGTGAAGCTGAGATTATTAATTTAATTTAAACCTGTTTGTCCCAAGACTACATAAACTAGACTTCCTTGTATACAGAGATGGTAATACAAACTGTCAATACAGGCATTTTATATTCATTTTATATTCAGAATTAACTAGCAAATTAGGGAAAATACTTATATTTGAAACATACAATGTTTAAACACATAACAAAATTCAGTAGAATACCCATTAATAACTTCTATATTAGCTGCATGCTGAGAAAGACAGTCATGTGAGCTTGTTTATCCCTGCGTGGTCAAATAAGAGTTCCCTTGGCCTGGAACATTTTTTTTACACGGAAATAAAGAGATCTCACAGCCTGTGCTGGGCATATTGTGTTGTTTGGGATTATCTTTCCTTGCTGTGGACTTGATAAGCACTTCTTTGTTTTGCTTAAAGCACGTGCATCATACAGAACCTGGCCAACCCAACTCCTATATCTACTTCTGGTGGGGAGAAAACAGGGTTCTTCACCTATAGCACAGGGCAGATGTGCACAGACCGTCTCCCTGTATAGACTATTGGGCAAGACCAACTGGCCATGGGAGACCTATGTTCACTGTTGGTGATCTTGCTCTTTCTCTATGTGAGTAAAGCATTATTTTACTTGGTGCCTGTGTAAATTGTGTCTTTCTTGGTGACACTGATACCTGCAAACCAGGCAGCGGGTTGACATCCTGAAACACTGCTCCTGGCTGTGGGCATTGCTTTACTCTTTACTGTCTTCCATGCACTGGGACTCCTCCGCTGGATTGGCTCAACAATGCATATTCTCATCTCATGTAAGTTCTTACCAGAAATTATTTTTAAATGTTGCAAATAAGTAAAACATTGCATTAAAATAGACTACGTTGAGTTGAACACCTTTTCCTTTACCTGTTGGTGATGTTTATATCTTCACTAGACAAATGTCTATTTAGGTTTTTTGCTCATTTTAAAAAATTGAGTTATGTGTTTTTCTGCTACTGAGTTGTATGGTTTGTTTCAGGTATATGCAAATGTTTTTCTCAGTTTATAGTCTGCCATTTCATTTCATTGATTTCTTTGCTGTGCATAAGTTTTTTAGTTTGATGTAGTCCCTTTTTAAAATTTTGTTTTTGTAGACTGAGCATTTGTTGTGATACATATATATATAAAATCGCTTCCCAAGAGCTTTTCTTCTATGTTTTCTTCTAGAAGTTTTATAGTTTCTAGTCTTACATTTTGATCTTTTATCCATTTTGAGTTTGTGTGTGTGTGTGTGTGTGTGTGTGTGTATGGAATAAGATATGGGTCCAATTTTATTCTTTTCCATGTGAAAATATGATTTTCTCAACATCATTTATTGAAGAGACTACTCTTTCCTCATTGTGCCCTCTTGGCAGCCTTGTCAAAAATTAGTTGACTGTGTTTGGAGTTATCACTGGGCTCTCTATTCTGTTCTACTGGATTATTTGTCTGTTTTATGCCAGCACCATACTGTTTTAATTACTATAGGCTTTTAATATAATTTTAAATCAGGAGGTATAGTGACTCCAATATTTTTTTTTTCCAAAGAATTGTTTCTAGGGGGTCTTTCATGTTTCCATATGAATTTTAGGACCATTTTGCTACTTTTATGAAGAATGCCATTGGGATTCCTCATAGCAGTAGGAAGCAGTTGTGTTGAATCTGTATATTTATTTGGGTAGAATAGACATGTTAACAATATTAATTCTTCCAAGCCCTGAGGACAGGATATCTTCCTATTTGTTTGTGTCTTCTTCAACTTATTTCACAAATGTTTTATAATTATTAGCGTACACAACTTTCATTTCCCTGGTTCAATATATTCGCAACTATTTTTATGCTATCCTAAATGAGATCGTTTTCTTGATTTATTTTTTAGTTCAGTTGTTATTATTATATAAAATGCTACCAATTTCAAAATCGCTATGAAGTACCACCTCACACCTGTTAGGATAGCTATTACCAAAAAGTTGAAAGATAACAAATATTGCTCAGAGTGTGGAGAAAATAAAACTCTTGTATTTGGTTGGTGGGAATGTAGATTAGTATAGCCATTATGAAAAACACTATGGAAATTTCTAAAGAAATTAAAAATAGACCTACCATATGGCCCAGCAATCCTTCTTCTGGGCATATATTCAAGGAAAAAGAAATCACCACCTCATAAAGATATCTGCATTCTCATATTCATTGCAGCATTACTTGCAGTAGCCAAAATACGAAAACAACCTAAGTGTACATCAATAGACAAATGGATAAAGAGTTGTATACATACATATACACATATATAACACACACATATATAATGGCATATTATTTAGTTGTAAAAAAAGAATGAAATATTGCCATATGCCACCACATGAATAAACCTGAAGGACATTATGCTAAGTGAAGTAAGGCACACACAGAAAGGAAAATATTGTATGATTCCACTTATATGTGGAAACTAAAAAAAAAAAATACAGAGATAGAAAATAAAACAGTGATTATCAAGGCCATGGGGTAGGGCTGGGGAACAAATGGGGAGATGCAGGTATGAGAATACAAAGTAGCAGATACATAGGAGAGACAAGTTTAGAAATCTAATGTACAGTATAAGGATTATAGGTAATAAAATTGTACTTTATTTGGGATTCATGCTAAATTAGTATATTTTTGCTGCACTTTCCATAAAAATAAAAAAATGAGCAAATATGTGAGATGACGAATATGTTAATTTACTTCACTTTAGTAACTTTTTAACAATCTGTATGTATCTCATAACATTATGGTATATACATAAATAAATATGCTTATTTATTATATGACCTTAAATAGTATAACTTTTTATTTTAAAAATAGCTATGTTATTAAGGTATGATTGTCATGTAAAGCTGTACATACTGTATACAATACAATTAGTTTGGAGATACATTCTAATTTTTTATGCTGATAACAAGCTAACTTTGATCTTATACAGAAGCTCTCCACTTTAACTCCTCTATCTTCTCACACATTTTGTTATTGATGTCAAAATTTATATCTTTGTATATCATGCATCAATTAACAAATTACTGTAGCTATAGATTTTTTAATACTCTTAACTTTTAGAGTTAAAAATGATTTTATGCACCACCATTACATTACAGTGTTACAGCATTCTGAATTTAACTGTATACTCCCCTTTATCAAGGAGTTTTATAGTGTCATATTTTCATGTTGCTAATTAGCATCTTTTAATTTCCACTTGAAGTACTTCAACTTTAGTTTCCATTTTAGTATGTCTTCTGAGGCAGGTCGAGTTGTGATGAAATCTCTCAGCTTTTGTTTTTCTAGAAAAGTCTTTATTTCTCCTTTTCTGAATGACAGCTTTGTGGATAAATCATTCTTAGTTGACAGGCTTTTTTTTCTTTCAGTATTTTGACTATGTCATCCTATTCTCTTCTGGCTTGCAAGGTTTGCTGAAAAATCCACTGAAACAGTTTTTATAGCTCTGATAGTAGCACATGTTTATAACAGCCCTGAAAATAACACATTACCTATGAAACTGTTTCTACCCACTCCTGATGTTCATATTTATGACCATCTGACATAGGCTGGATAAATAAAAATTTAACTTTGAAGTATTTAGAATCAGGATATAGGGTTACAAGCAGTTACTGAATTGGTTGTGGTGGTGACAGAACTAGAAGGACATGAAAACTTGGGGGAGAAGACTTCTCCTTTTAAGGATTTATGATGTCAGATGTGGAAATAAATAGCAAAGTAGGAACACCAACCAGAACAAAATATGATGCAGTATTAAGAAGAAAGGCAAGGCATATCTTGTAGCATCAGAGAAATGATAATGTCTTCTCCCCGTGTTCTGATAGGTTTCCACTTAATATTTTTCTTTCTTTTTTTCTTTTTTTTTTTTTTTTGAGACAAGATTGCACTGTATTGCCCAGGCTGGAATGCAGTGACACAATCTTAGCTCACTTACAGCCTGGATCTCCTGGGATCAAGCTATCCTCCCACGCCAGCCTTCCAGGTAGCTGGGATTACAGACATGTATTTTTAGTAAAGACACAGTTTTGCCATGTTGCCCAGGCTGGTCTCAAAATCTTAAGTTCAAACAATCTGCCTGCCTCAGCCTCCCAAAATGCCAGTGTAAGATACAATAAATTTCTCTGCGTTTCTCTTCAAAGGTTTAGTCTGCTAACTTCCTTGTTCTTTGCTCTCAAACCTAACTTTCTTGTTCTGTTCTCCATGCCTTCTTGCTCCCGGTTATTGTAAACAACCTTCTCGTAAGTGCTAATCAATAACTCACATCTGTTCACTTGGTAACTCACTCTGCACCCATTCCACCCTTTGAAACCACACGTCCACCCTTCAAAACTGCACGTCCCACCATTGTAACTCACGTCCCTTTCCCCCTCCCTTATTTAGGAGAAATATTCACAAGCAGCCAACCAGGTCAGCTTAGATTGTGCAGTCCAACCCCAGCCCATGGGGGAGTGACCCAGAGGTAGGGATTGCATTAAGAATAAAAACCCCCTGCTTTCCTTTGTTCCCTGTGCTCTTGTGATCGTGATTAATGTAGGCAGCACCCTTCTGCAGAAGTAAATTGCGTTTCAAAGAAAACTTTTGCCTGAGTGCTGGTTTCACTTTGCAGCACTGAGAATTTATTTCTAGAGCATTTTTATACTGACACTGGGATTACAGGAGTCAGCCACCCCACACCTGACCCACTTACCATTTTCAAACACTGCTGAGGCCAGGCTGTATTTTCTGCTCCTTTACTCCACATGATTTCTCATTATTCCCAACAAGAATAGTAATAGAATTACTCGGAGGTAAAAATTAGTAAGTGGACAACAAAATCTTCGCAGAATATTCCGATGTTTAGCCAAGTTTGGAAACAATCCACATTGAGATGCTTTAATAACAATTTCTCAGGAGGAGAAATTTCTTATAGGAAAACATATTTTATATTAGAACAAAATATCTTGTTGAAAAGTCAAGAAGAAATGTTTTATTCGCCCATAATAGATTTATAGTTGGTCTCCAGAGGGCTGATGTAAACTTTATATAATCCCATCCATGCTTGGAGCATTTTGGACATGAATCTACCAGGCTCAATTAAAAAAAAAAAAAACAACAAAAAAAGAGTACAGTAAGGGAAGAGAGAGTAGAAATGCACAATTGAGAGCCAGAAGTAATTGGTCGGCCTCAGAGTAAAAGGATTATTTTAAGTACAGGAAAGGCAACTAAATTTCTGTCCCTCTCACCTTTTTTCCTAGGAGAGAAGTATTGAAACTTAACAGCTAAACTTGCTGCAAGATACCAGGAGCACCAAACAGCACTCTTTTGTTAACTTACACAACAAAAAATGGCACAAATAGATGTGAAATGTTAGAGGGTTTATCAGCATTCTGGAGGAGAGAATGCAGAGATGAGGGAAAGTACTGTCTCAAAGCATTCCAAGATTGAGCATGAAGAGTAGTGGAGATACTACTAAAAAGCTCTGAAAAGGGCAGAAGGAAACAATTTCGCTGGTAGACAAGAGATTAGAAGCACATATGAAACACTTTCTAGAAAATTCATGTGCTAATAAGGAGCATTTAGAGAGGAGATGAATTATTTTAAATTATTTGCATACGAATAGAGCCATATGTGTCTCACTTTACCACAAACATAATCTATTTGAGGCAGTTTACTTAAAGATGAATTAAAAGAGTTGTCCTTTTTGTCTCCATAATGACCACATAAAATCAGAGGTACTGATGAAAATATGATTTATGATAAAGTTATGACAGAAGGATAAGATTATTATGGCACATGCATTATTCTGAGGAAGTCTAGAAATTTGACTGACACAAAATCGTGGAATTCGGTAGATGCCCATGAGTTTAGCGAGTGAAAACACAGAAAGCTGGAAGAGAAATACAAAGAATACACTAAGAGATTTATGCAAATTTGTTCACTTTGAAAGCTCCATCAGTACTAGTCAATTTTTTATATTTTTAACAAGACTTACATTTAGTTTCACCTGGAAAGTAGATTTTACACCCTTTCTGAAAAGAACTTCTTTATCTTTTTTTTGTTATTTATCTTTTAAATCAATATTTTCATAAATGCATATAATTTTCACATTTCAAGAATTAAATAGTCCACGTTTTCTTGGCATTTGCTTCTGCCTTAATTTAAATAAAATTATATATCAGAAGTATCCCCTCACACTAAATGTGGAGGTGTGTTGTACTTATTTTTGTCTAAAAGGTTGTCCAACATGTAGAAATCTATTATTTTTAAGGGAGGATTAAGAAATATTCCAATTATCATTTTATATTACAAACTTACATAGCTAATCTGTCAGAGGTTAGTTATAAATAGATATTAGTTATTTATATGGTTATTGCAGACTAAATTCTTTATACAGAATTAGAAGAAAAACATGAAAGTACCACTCTGAATGAAATCTGTCTTAAAAATGGATACTTTTAATCTAACAGTTGGTCACAAAATCACAGTACAAATAGAGCAGCTACTCAGTTTCCACTGAAAGTAAACCAAAAGTGTTTAGGGTTAGGGTTAGGGTTAGGGTTAGTAAACCAAAAGTGTTTGGTTTACTTTCAGTTGGATTCAAATTTGAATTGAATCACAATTTCAATTACAGTCAGATATAAAGTTAGATAGTAGATTTTGAATGTAAGAAAAGTTATAAAACATTTTAGAAATTTTTTTTTATAATTTTAAAGTAAAGTTCAGCTTTAGTTCAAAGTAGAAAGAACAATTTAATGAACGCCTGATATCCTTCTAATCTTCAGATTTCATAAATGTCATATTGTTAGTGGTGAATCCATAGGGGTCCGCAGCAACCTGAATTCTTGCCTCCTCAGAAAAAAGAAGTCAGCCAAGGGGCATAAGGCAGAGTGAGAGATTAAGACAAGTTTTAGAGCAGGAGTGAAAGTGTATTAAAAGGTTTTAGAGCAGGAACCAAAGAAAGTAAAGTACACTTGGAAGAGGGTAAAGCAGGCAACTTGAGAGATTCAAGTGCATGGTTTGACCTTGGACTTGGGATTTTAAATGTTGGCATGCTTCTGGGTCCTGCATTACTTCTCCTCTGATTCTTCCCTTGGAATAGGCTGTCCGTATGCACAGTGGCCTGCCAGCACTTGGGAGGGGCCACAGGAGCAATGTGTATACTGACATTGTACACATGCTTACTTAAGGTGATTTTCCCTTACCAGTTGAGGGTTATTAATTAAACTCTGGCATTTTGCCTCTTAGTGCACATGCTGGAGGCCACTTGCCTAACTCCTGAGATCTTATGGAGAGGCTGTTGATCACCAGTTTTAGGTGTTTCTATCTACCGGGAGACCTGCCATTCCCTGGTGCCAGCTGTGACCAATTATTATTTTAGAAAGACAGTTTAATACTCACCCAAACCTCACCTGATGATTGCCTGACATTCCTGGTGGTAAAGGTTTGGGGGGACCTCTCCTGTCCTGCTCATGCCTGACTAGCTACCCATTGCAACAATATTACCACAATTGTTGGTCAAAACAAAGTATTTAAATTTTTTGGCACTAATGCTACTTCAGTATTGCAGCATGATGAGGACATTTGACATAAACACTGAAAAAATGCTTTGTTTTCATGATAAAAATTTATTTAAAAGCACATTTTATAACTATCTATTTTTAGATATAAGGAGGCAAACAATTTTTGTTTTATTTTGTTTTGTTTTCCTCCAAGAAGGGCCATTTAAACTATTCCAGTCATATAGGATCTAAGATTTTGCTATCTTAAAATCTTTTTATTATTATTATTATTGGTTTGCTGCACCCATTAACTCATCATTTACATTAGATATTTCTCCTAATGCTGTCCCTCCCCCATTCCCCCACCCCATGACAGGCCCCGTGTGTGATGTTCCCCTTCCTGTGTCCAAGTGTTCTCATTGTTCAATTCCCACCTCTGAGAGAGAACATGTGGTGACTGGTTTTCTGTCCTTGTGATATTTTGCTCAGAATGATGGTTTCCAGCTTCATCCATGTCCCTGCAAAAGGCATGAACTCATCCTTTTTTATGGCTGCATAGTATTCTATGGTATATATGCCACATTTTCCTAATCCAGTCCATCATTGGTGGACATTTGGGTTGGTTCCAAGTCTTTGCTATTGTGAATAATGCTGCAATAAACATACTTGTGCATGTGTCTTTATAGAAGCATGATTTATAATCCTTTGGGTATATACCCAGTAATAGGATCACTGGGTCAAATGGTATTTCTAGTTCTAAATCCTTGAGGACTCGCCACACTGTCTTCCACAATGGTTGAACCAGTTTACACTCCCACCAACAGTGGAAAAGTGTTCCTATTTCTCCACATCCTCTCCAGCATCTGTTGTTTCCTGACCTTTTTTTTTTTAAGATGGAGTCTCGCTCTGTCACCCAGGCTGGAGTGCAGTGGTGTGCTCTCGGCTCACTGCAAGCTCCACCTCCCAGGTTCACGCCATTCTCCTGCCTCAGCCTCCCACATAGCTGGGACTACAGGTGCCCGCAACCACGCCCAGCTAATTTTTTGTATTTTTAGTAGAAACGGTGTTTCTCTGTGTCAGCCAGGATGGTCTCAATCTCCTGACCTCATGATCCACCCACCTCGGCCCCCCAGAGTGCTGGAATTACAGGCGTGAGCCACCGCGCCCAGCCTTTCCTGACTTTTTAACGATTGCCATTCTAACTGGTGTGAGATGGTATCTCACTGTGGTTTTGATTTGCATTTCTCTGATGAACAGTGATGATGAGCATTTCTTCAGGTGTCTGTTGGCTGCACAAATGTTTTCTTTTGAAAAGTGTCTGTTCATATCCTTTGCCCACTTTTTGATTTTTTTTTCCTTGTAAATTTGTTTAAGTTCTTTGTAGATTCTGGATATTAGCCCTTTGTCAGATGGGTAGATTGCAAAAATTTTCTCCCATTCTGTAGGTTGCCTCTTCACTCTGATGGTAGTTTCTTTTGCTGTGCAGAAGTTCTTTAGTTTAACTAGATCCCATTTGTCAATTTTGGCTTTTGTTGCCATTGCTTTTGGTGTTTTAGACATGAAGTCCTTGCACTTGCCTATGTCCTGAATGGTATTGCCTAGGTTTTCTTCTAGGGTTTTTATGGTTTTAGATCTAACATTTAAGTCTTTAATCCATCTTCAATTAATTTTTGTATAAAACGTAAGGAAGGGATCCAGTTTCAGCTTTCTACATATGGCTCGCCAGTTTGCCAAGCACCATTTATTAAATAGGGAATCCTTTTGCCATTTCTTGTTTTTGTCAGGTTTGTCAAAGATCAGATGGTTGTAGATGTGTGGTGGTATTTCTGAGGCCTCTGTTCTGTTCCATTGTTCTATATCTCTGTTTTGGTACCAGTACCATGCTGTTTTGGTTACTGTAGCCTTGTAGTATAGTTTGAAGTCAGATAGTGTGATGCCTGCAGCTTTGTTCTTTTTGCTTAGGATTGTCTTGGCAATGCAGGCTATTTTTTGGTTCCATATGAACTTTAAAGTAGTTTTTTCCAATTTTGTGAAGAAAGTCATTGGTAGCTTGATGAGGATGGCAGTGAATCTATAAATTACCTTGGGAAGTATGGCCATTTTCATGATTTTGATTCTTCCTATCCATGAGCATGGAATGTTCTTCTATTTGTTTGTGTCCTCTTTTATTTCATTGAGCAGTGGTTTGTAGTTCTCCTTGAAGAGGTCCTTCACATCCTTTGTAAGCTGGATTCCTAGGTATTTTATTCTCTTTGTAGCAACGGTGAATGGGAGTTTTTCTCATGATTTGGCTCTCTTTTTGTCTGTTATTTGTGTATAGGAATGTTTGTAATTTTTGCACATTGATTTTGCATCCTGAGACTTTGCTGAAGTTGCTTATCAGCTTAAGGAGATTTTGGGCTGAGACAATGGGGTTTTCTAAATATACAATCATGTCATCTGCAAACAGGGACAATTTGACTTCCTCTTTTGCTAATTGAATACCCTTATTTCTTTCTCTTGCCTGATTGCCCTGGCCAGAACTAGGAACACTATTCTGAATAGGAGTTGTGAGAGAGGACATCCCTGTTTGTGCCAGTTTTCAAAGGAAATGCTTCCAGTTTTTTCCCATTCAGTACGATATTGGCTGTGGGTTTGTCATAAGTAGCTCTTATTTTGAGATACAGTCCATCAATACCTAGTTTATTGAGAGTTTTTAGAATGAAGGGCTGTTTAATTTTGTCGAAGGCCTTTTCTCCATCTATTGAGATAATCATGTGTTTTTTGTCATTAGTTCTGTTTATGTGATGGATTACATTTATTGATTCTCGTATGTTGAACCAGCCTTGCATCCCAGGGATGAAGCCCACTTGATCATGGTGGATAAGCTTTTTGATGTGCTGCTGGATTCGGTTTGCCACTATTTTATTGAGTATTTTCACATCGATGTTCTTCAGGGATATTGGTCTAAAATTCTCTTTTTTTCTTGTGTTTCTGCCAGGCTTTGGTATCAGGATGATGCTAGCCTCATAAAATTAGTTAGGGAGGATTCTGTCTTTTTCTGTTGATTGGAATAGTTTCAGAAGGAATGGTACCAGCTCCTCTTTGTACTTCTGGTAGAATTTAGCTGTGAATCCGTCTGGTCCTGGACTTTTTTTGGTTTATAGGCTTTTAATTATTGCCTCAATTTCAGAGCCTGTTATTGGTCTATTCAGAGATTCAACTTCTTCCTGGTTTTGTCTTGAGAGGATGAATGTGTCCAGGAATTCGTCCATTTCTTCTAGATTTTCTAGTTTATTTGCGTACAGGTGTTTATAGTATTCTCCGATGCTAGTTTGTATTTATGTGGGATTGGTGGTGATATCTCTTTTATCATTTTTTATTGTGTCTATTTGATTCTTCTCTCTTTTCTTCTTTATTAGTCTTGCTAGCAGTCTATCAATTTTGTTGATCTTTTCAAGAAACCAGCTCCTGGATTCATTGATTTTTTGAAGGGTTTTTTGTGTCTCTATCTCTTTCAGCTCTGCTCTGATCTTAGTTATTCCTTGCGTTCGGCTAGCTTTTGAATTTGTGTGCTCTTGCTTCTGTAGTTCTTTTAATTGTGATGTTAGGGTGTCAATTTTAGATCTTTCCTGCTTTCTCTTGTGGATATTTGGTGCTATATATTTCCTTCTACACACTGCGTTAAATGTGTGCCAGAGATTCTGGTATGTTATGTCTTTGTTCTCATTGGTTTCAAATAACATCTTTATTTCTGCCTTCATTTCGTTATTTACCCAGTAGTCATTCAGGAGCAGGTTGTTCAGTTTCCATGTAGTTGTGTGGTTTTGAGTGGGTTTCTTAATCCTGAGTTCTAATTTGAGTGCACTGTGGCCTGAGACAGTTTGTTGTGATTTCTGTTCTTTTACATTTGCTGAGGAGTGCTTTACTTTCAACTATGTGGTCAATTTTGGAAAAAGTGCGATGAGGTGCTGAGAAGAATGTATATTCTGTTGATTTGGGGCGGAGAGTTCTGTAGATGTCTATTAGGTCTGCTTGGTGCAGAGCCGAGTTCATGTCCTGGATATCCTTGTTAACCTTCTGTCTCATTGATTTGTCTAATATTGACAGTGGGGTGTTAAAGTCTCCCATTATTATTGTGTGGGAGTCAAAGTCTCTTTGTAGGTCTCTAAGGACTTGCTTTATGAATCTGGGTGCTCCAGTATCAGGTGCATATGTATTTAGGATAGTTAGCTCTTCTTGTTGAATTGATCCCTTTACAATTATGTAATGGCCGTCTTTGTCTCTTTTGATCTTTGTTGGTTTGAAGTCCGTTTTATCAGAGACTAGGATTGCAACCCCCAGTTTTCTTGTTTGTTTGTTTGTTTTTTGCTTTCCATTTGCTTGGTTGATCTTCCTCCATCCGTTTATTTTGAGCCTGTGTGTCTCTGCACGTGAGATGGGTCTCCTAAATACAGAACACTGATGGGTCTTGACTCTATCGAATTTGCCGGTCTGAGTGTCTTTCAACTGGGACATTTAGCCCATTTACATTTAAGGTTAATATTGTTATGTGTGAAATTAATCCTCTCATTATGATGTTAGCTGGTTACTTTGCTCATTAGTTGATGCAGTTTCCTCCTAGCATTGATGGTCTTTACAACTTGGCATGTTTTTGCAGCGGCTGGTAATGTTTGTTCCTTTCTATATTTAGTGCTTCCTTCAGGAGCTCTTGTAAAGCAGGCCTGGTGGTGACAAAATCTCTCAGCATTTGCTTGTCTGTAACGGATTTTATTTCTCCTTCACTTATGAAGCTTAGTTTGGCTGGATATGAAATTCTGGGTTGAAAATCCTTTTCTTTAAGAATGTTGAATATTGGCCCCCACTGTCTTCTGGCTTGTAGGATTTCTGCCGAGAGATCCGCTGTGAGTCTGATGGGCTTCCCTTTGTGGGTAACCCAACCTTTCTCTCTGGCTGCCCTTAATATTTTTTCCTTCATTTCAGCCTTGGCGAATCTGACAATTATGTGTCTTAGGGTTTCTCTTCTCAAGGAGTAACTTTGCGGTGTTCTTTCTATTTCCTGAATTTGAATGATGACCTGCCTTGCTGGGTTGGGGAAGTTCTCCTGGATAATATCCTGCTGAGTGTTTTCCAACTTGGTTCCATTCTTCCCATCACTTTCAGTTACACCAATCAAATGGAGATTTGGTCTTTTCACATAGTCCCATATTTCTTGGAGACTTTGTTTCTTTTTACTCCTTTTTATCTAATCTTCTTCCCTTGCTTTATTTCATTAATTTGATCTGCAATCACTGATACCCTTTCCTCCACTTGATTGAATTGTCTATTGAAGCTTGTGCATGCATCACGTGGTTCTCGTGCCATGGTTTTCAGCTCCATCAGGTCATTTAAGGTCTCTATACTGTTTATTCTAGTTAGCCATTCATCTAATCTTTTTTCAAGGTTTTTAGCTTCCTTGTGATGGGTTCAAACATCCTCCTTTAGCTCAGAGAAATTTGTTATTACCGACCTTCTGAAGCCTATTTCTGTCAGCTCATCAAAGTCATTCTCCATCCAGCTTTGTTCCATTGCTGGTGAGGAGTTGCGATCCTTTGGAGGAGAAGAGGTGCTCTGGTTTTTAGAATTTTCAGCTTTTCTGCTCTGGTTTCTCCCCATCTTTGTGGTTTTATCTACCTTTGGTATTTGATGCTGGTGACCTACAGGTGGGATTTTGGTGTGGATGTCCTTTTTGTTGATGTTGATGCTATTCCTTTCTGTTTGTTAGTTTTCCTTCTAAGAGTGAGGTCCCTCAGCTGCAGGTTGGTTGGAGTTTGCTGGAGGTCCACTCCAGATCCTGTTTGCCTGGGTATCACCAGCAGAGGCTGCAGAATAGCAAATATTGCAGAACAGTAAATATTGCTGCCTCATCCTTCTTCTGGAAGCTTCATCCCAGAGGGGCACCTGCCTGTATAAGGTATCAGTCGGCCCCTACTGGGGGGTGTCTCCCAGTTAGGATACACTGGGTTCAGGGACCTACTTGAGGAGGCAGTCTGTCCATTCTCAGAGCTCAAACACTGTGCTGGGAGAACCATTGCTCTCTTCAGAGCTGTCAGGGATGTTTAAGTCTGCAGAGGTTTTTGCTGCCTTTTGTTCAGCTATGCCCTGCCCCAAGAGGTGGTGTCTACAGAGCCAGCAGGCTGTGCTGAGCTGCGGTGGGCTCCACCCAGTTTGAGCTTTCCCTGACGTTTTGTTTACCTACTCAAGCTTCAGCAATGGCGGACCCCCCCTCCCTGCCAGGCTGCTGCCTCACAGGTTGATCTCAGACTGCTGCACTACAGTGAGCAAGGCTCTGTGGGTGTGAGACCCACTGAGCCGGGCGCAGGATATAATCTCCTAGAGTGCCGTTTGCTAAGAGCATTGGAAAAGCTCAGTATTTGGGTGGGAGTGTCCCAATTTCCCAGGTATAGTCTTCCATGGCTTCCCTTGGCTAGGAAAGGGAAATCCCCCTACCCCCTGTACTTCCCAGGTGAGGCGATGCCCCGTCCTGCTTCGGCGTGCCCTCCATGGGCTGCAACCACTGTCCAACCAGTCCCAATGAGATGAACCATGCACCTCAGTTGGAAATGAAGAAATCACCATTTTCTGCGTCAATCATGCTGGGAGCTACAGACTGGAGCTGTTCCTATTTGGCCATTTTAGACACTATCTTAAAATCTTTAGGGATGTCTATGATACTGTCTTTTCAAACCAATGTTTAAATTTTCCCAATCTAGGCTGTTCATACTACAACTTAAACCCATTTTTCTTCTCTTGTTAAATTCTTAGTGTAGGTGAGGGGCAGCTGATTACCATTGTGTGAGTTATAAATCTTCATGTACTTCTACAACCAATACGTGTGTTGGCATATTTTTCTTATTCAAGCCTTAAGTAAATAAACATATAAATAAATAAATAGTTAACTTAACCTATAGGTTCAATGGTCTTTTATTAGAAGTTTATTTTTTCTAAATATTTTATGAGGTATTGATGTCATTCAAATGGTGATACTTGGAAATAGCCACTGAACCATTATAAGTTGATGAGTATTTATGAAGCATGTGGTATACATTTAATCATATGCTAAGGATTCTAAGTATAACCAAATTACAGTTTTTGTTCCTTCTTCTTAAGACATCTAAATTCTGGAACAAAAATAAATGCTTGGATAAGTCTACATATTGGTAGAAGCCATCACATAAGTAATCATTTAAACACATGAAATTAGCCAGTTTTGGTGGATTGCATCTAATTTTGCTATTCTAGGACCTTGTCACTCCCCCATCAGGACGTGAAGTCAAATTCCCCACTCCTTAAATTAAGGCAGAACATGTGACTAAATTATAATGAAAAGAATATGACAGAAATTAAACTGCACTAAATCCAAGGCCAAGTCTTACAAGATGATAAAACGTCCGAGGTATGAGCTGGGAGATTTAACATTAGAGCACTGATCTCATGTTATGGGAAAGCCCAGATCACATGAAAAGGCCAGGTAAGGGATTCTTGTCCACAGTCCCAGGTAAAGTTTCAGCTGGCAGTCAGGTGTAAGACTTGTAAATGATTATGACTTCAGAATATTTTAAGGTCCAGGACTTGGGTCTTCCCAACTGGGGCTTCAGCTGGGAAGACCCAAGTCCTGGACCTTAAAATATCTGAAGCAAACCAAATCTGTCCTTTTGGTCCCTTTCTAAATTATTGATACAGAGAATGTATGAGTGTAATAATGTGGTTGTTTTAAGACCAATAATTGATAGTAAATTTTTATTACGACCATAACATGTGAAACAGAAATTTGGTACCTAGCAACTGAATGCTACCAGAATTGTTTTTTTAAATGTTCAGTAAGTAGGTACTGAGCAATAAGCCATCTGGAAAGGCTTTTAGGAGACTTAATGAAAACCGAAAAGACCCCAGTAAAGGGAAGAGCACCTTTGTTATGTAACAGCAGAGAGTTTGGTAATGCTGTCACCCATGGTAATATGAAAAACAGGAAATGTTTCTAAGAAACATAATGAAATAGCTAAAAATATTTCCATATTGAAAATGTGTAAAGGACTGCCTAGACTCTTTTCAATGAGAAGTATCCAAGAAGAGAGAAAACCTGTTGATAATCTGAAAGGAGGAAAGATCAGCAAAAGAATGAATTTTTAAATATAAGGCAACCAGGTTATGTTGGGTTTAAAATAAAACTCTTTCTCAGCAGATGCCAGCATTTACTTCCACACATGCAACTAAAGTCACTATTAGAAGACTTTGTTCCAGGTATTGTGAGGCAAAAAGATAATCATGCTGTACCGGTTTTGTGACTTCTGTCACAAATAACCTAGTTTGTTGAGGTATGTTTAAATTTTAAAATTTAATTAAAAATGTTAATGAAAACAATTTAATATTTTAATGAAAATGTCAGTGCTATTCAAAATGTTATGGCCATATAAATCCCCTGGGTATCTTGTTAAAATGCAGATTCTGATTCAGTGGATCTGGGTTAGGGCCTGAGATTCTGATTTCCTATCCTTTGGTGACAAAAATTCTGCTGATTGAATAACCACGTTTTTGGAGCTGGAAAATAAATTCTTCACTGAGATTTATGCAAGAGAATTAAGCCTTTAAAAAAAGAAAATATGTAGCTCTCCTCTCCATTCTCCTAAGATTGGTGCATTCCACCATCTTAGATGCATAGGAGATACACTAATTCAATTTATATATTCAACAAGAAAAAAGAGAGGAAGATACATTTGATTAAGTTCCATGGGTCAGATTAACAGATATGAGGGCTAAGCTCTGAAACTTTTATCATGCCCAAATTCCTATCTAAGGGGTGTGTGGAATCATGCCCTATAAACCATACATTCTCATTGGATGGGTTTCATTTAACCATATATATTATGACTTACTTTCTAATCCGATTCTGGAATAACATTACAAGATGAGAAAGAAAATACAAATATTTTACCCCAAGACATCTTTTTTTTTTTTTTTTTTTTTGCCATGTCTTGAAGTGGCCCTGCAAAGCTGTCCTTTTTGGGGGAAAATTTGCATCTGTAAAGAATCTCTATTAATACAGCTAGATCTTTTTCTTCCAGGCCCTCGTAATCCTGAAGAGATTAACTAAAAGTCTAGCACCTTTTAAAGATCTGAACAGGAAACATTTGTCATCTATCGTCTCTAAGGGCAGCCACTATAAGACTTCAAAAGAACATTGGTCTCTACAATCTTTTATCTTAACCTGAACATTTCCTTTCTAGCTATCCCAGGTCTTTAGATAAACTCAACCAATTATAAACCAGAAAATGTTTAAATTTACCTATAGCCTGGAAGTCCCCCCACCCCCTGCACTTCGAATTGTCCCACCTTTCTGAATCAAATCCATGTATTATTAAATGTATTTGATTGATGTCACATGGCTCTCTAAAATATATAAAACCAAGCTGTACCCCGACCAACTTGGGCGCATGTTTTCAGAACCTCCTGAGGGTTGTGTCATGGGCCATGGTCCCTCATATTTGGCTCAGAATAAAACTCTTAAAATATTTTGCAGAGTTTGACTCTTTTTGTTGACAGATAGTTGGAGTTGAAGTGTTATGTTCACTTTGGAGTTCTTACTTTCTTGAAATAAAATGTTTCTATGATTAATTCTAGAGTGTTGCTTCCATGTTTTGTGGGTGCCAATTTTTAGATATATATAAAATAAAGGGAGAATTAGAAGAAATTCTTCAGGAGAATGCTTGTGGCCAAAATACCTCAAATTTGTCTTTCTTTATTATAAAATTACTAGTTAAAATATCTTCCAATTTTTTTCTTTCTTTCTTAGAACACTATTTTAATTCTGTTAAACCAAAAAGTTTAAACATATATATTTTTATTAAAAGCATCCAGGAGCTATAGTAGATTCTGTGAAAGGAAAATAATTCTTGGAGCCCCCAAATCACTAAGCTAAACTGAAAAGTCAGGCTTGGAACTTCTTAGGGCAAACCAGTTCCCAGACCAAGCTGAGGGCTGAGGTGCTACTTCTCATGGCCCAATAACGAGATGCAGATGAACTGGGGAGGAAGAGAGTTTTTATTTCTGCAACTGGTTACAAGGAGAAGGCCTGGATATTATTGCCAGACCAACTCAAAATTACAAAGTTTTCAAGATTATATATCTTCCAAGCTATATGTCTATATGTAATTGTGCATTCATCTAAAGACATAAGTGATTAACTTCTCTTAATCTATAGCTAACGTCTGAGTCTTGAAGACCTTCCTCTGGAGCCTCAGTAAATTTACTTAATCTAAATGGGTCCAGGTGCTGGGTGATTACCTTTATCCTGTCTGCTGCTAAATCATGGAGGTTTGGGGATTTCTTTCAAACCCCCAATAAACTTGTTTGTGGAGGCCTGGGGAGTTTCTTCAGACCCCCAATACAACTTGTTTAATCCTAAATGGGTCCTGTTAATAATTTCTTCATTATTTTCTCATGCTTTAAGGCCTAGGAAAGGCTTAGGCAAAACTCTTGGCGAGTTTTTGTTACATTCCGGCCTTTGTATAAGGGTACTGGCTTTTTTTTTTCACTTTTTAATATTTAACTTAACCACTCAGTCAGTACTGAAAGAGTTGCTATGGAGGCCTGTGTTAGTGAGAACTGGACTGCTGCAAACTTGCCTCCCATTCTATTCGAAGTCATCCTTCTGCTCACTCAGATTAATGCATATCTTATTGCCTCCTTTGGAAAGGCTAATCAGAAACTCAAAAGAGTGCAACCGTTTGTTTCTCACCTGCTTGTGAACTGGAAGCCCGCTCTGTGCTTTGAGTTGTTCTGCCTTTCGGGACAGAACCAATGTACATCCTACACATAACGATTGATGTCTCATGTCCCCTAAAATATATTGAACAAAGCTGTGCCATGACCATCTTGGGCACACGTCATCAGGACCTCCTGAGGTTGTGTCATGGGCACATGTCCTCAACCTTGGCAAAATAAACTTTCTAAATTAACTGAGACCTGTCTCAGGTATTCGGGGTTCACAATTTCAGAGAGCCAAACTAGTCATGAGTGGTATCTAGAGTGCTATTTAAACTCATGGAACTTGCAGTTACAAATGAAAGGTCCAAAAAAGATTTTTGGAAAACAAAGGAAAATAGAGCTATCTAGCAAACAGCATGAGGATAACAAGAATTTCCAGCTAACTTTGGAAATGATTCCAAAAGGAGCTACCAGCAGTGCTGATTAACTTAATTCAATTATGTCAGAGTCGTTTGAACTGGAGCAACTCAATCTTCAATAGGAGCTGGGTAAAATGAGGCTGAGACCTACTTGGCTGCACTCCCAGATGGTTAGGTATTCTAAGTCACAGGATAAGATAGGAGGTCGGCACAAGATACAATTCATAAACACCTTGCTAATAAAACAGTTTGCAGTGAAGAAGCTGGCCAAACCCCATCAAAACCAAGATGGCAACAAGAGTGACCTCTGGTCATCCTCACTGCTATACTTCCACCAGCGCCATGACAGTTTACAAATGCCATGGTGACATTAGGAAGTTACCCTATATGGTCTAAAAAGGGGAGACATGAATAATCCACCCCTTGTTTAGCATATCATCAAGAAATGACCATAAAAATGGACAACCAGCCACCTCAGGGCTTCTATGTCTACGGAGTAGCCATTCTTTTATTCCTCTACTTTCTTAATAAACTTGCTTTCACTTTACTCTATGGACTTGCCCAAAATTCTTTCTTGTGGGAGATCTAAGAACCCTCTCTTGGAGTCTGTATTGGGACCTGTTTCCTGTAACAGTTATAATACTGAAACATTTTCTTTAAAGAATTACCTTGATTAAATGCTTTGCATTTCCCTGCACTGCCCTAGTTTTCCTAAAACTTGACAATAAATAGGAAGAATAGTACGAAAAAAACCCATAAATGGTGTCTTACAGTAAAGTATGCTGAAAATGATTTTTAAAATATGCCAATGAAATATACGATAAGCCTAAAGGAATCATTTTGCTTGTTTATTCCATCACACTGTGACACCACAAAGGCTAAGAGAAAGTTACATTTTTTGGGTTACTCAGATAATGCATATTTTGCAATCTGATATGTTTCAGAGATCAAAAGGAAAGTAATATTGTGCATAGCTAATGCTCTAAGTAGCCAGTAAAAAAGTTTATACATTATTGGAATTCCAACTAATAGATACCCTGTAGCTTTCCATTAAAAAATTGCAATTTAACTGAATTCACTTAAAAATTTTTGATTTAAATAGAATATTTGAGGGGAAGTATGGAAGAGGATGATCATTAGTTATATAGTATTTGTAGTATTCCTGCAATCAAACACTGCAGGCAACTTTTCTCATAAATATAACTCTTCAGTCAATTTAACACTCCAAATGATCTAATTTTACCTTTTGTCTTTGAAATAGAAGAATAAATATATCACATTGTTTAGAAAGATTAGAGAAAAGTAAAATATATAATTCCTCATGAATTAAAAATACAGTAAATATCTTCACAAAATTGCATTGCATTTTGCTACTTAACATACTGTTTTTTACTCATTCATTAATTTGTAAGATAAATGTTTATTAAAAAACTATTACATGTGAAATATTTCACTCTATGTATTTACCAAAAACCAAACCATATACTATTTATGTTTTTAGGGAGAAAAGTACAAACAATTAAAAATAAGTTTTAATTATGACATTTGCCATGACAAATAATTGATATAGAACAACCGAGAAACACCTACATCTCCTTAGCTTATATGATGAGAAAAAATCCTAAGGAGATCATTTTACCATTAAAATTTGAAGGGTACAGAGGATCTAGCCATTTGGAGAGAGATATTCAAATCAGAGAGTTATATGAAGAATTAAAAAACAGTGTGATTTATGCATGAAAGATTAAAATAGTAGCCAAAGATCAAACCACACAGAGCCTTCTGTTTATTCTAAAAAATTGGATTTCATTCTTGTGAAATTTGAATTCTGGTAACCAGAGGAGTGCAATACTCTGAATATGACACACACACACACACCTGCGTATGTGTGCACACACATACAAACATACACACACTTAGATATCATTTGGCCTTCTTTGTGAAGAGCACTCTGAAGTAGGAATGTGAAGTGCAGAGACTAGATAAAAGGATAGATAACTAAACTGGAGAATTGCTGACACAGTTTACTAGCCCTGGGTGTAAAGAAGTCCATATAAATATATTTTGCTTGAATAAACTGTTTTAATTTAGGTGTTTTTCATTATAGAGATTAAGAAACAACCTTACATAATGCAACAAGATGTTGGAAAGTGACTGAACAGGGAATGCCCATACTTATTTCTAGCTTATTCTTTGCAATAGTAGACAAACTTTCTCTTTGAGATGCTACATTGTGCAATGTATAGTAACAAGTATGAATTTTGTTTTAGAGGATAACATAATTGTTTCCGCAAAAAAAGAGACCATATCAGGTAACATTATCTAAATTAAGAAATAAACCTGTAAACTAGCTAAAATTAGCATCTGTATCACCTGTAGGAATAGTTTTTGAAAGGGCATATAGCTATGTGTTTTCATTATTTTTGTTAATAACATCAAAATATCTATAGTCATAGAGTGTTTTAGTAATGTTAAAGCGTTTCATATAATGATTGTTATTATTTGAATGTTTATTATAAACCATATTTTCCTTATAGAATATATACAATTAAACTTAAAGGTAAACATTAAATATCATTGCCTATAATTCATAGGAATTACCAAAGGGATTTTCTTAATGTACACTCCTAGGTCCCCAATGATTTTTCAGTGGTGCTCTCAGGAATTTTTATAAGGACTTTTTAGGGTGCTCTAATTCAAGTGATTTTTGAGAAAAAAAAAATTACTTGTATATTTTACACATCAAAACTAATATTAAGTCACTTTATGCATAATTATTTAATATTAACTGTCAAGTGATAGGTAGCTGAGAAACTGATACATGTTAGATAGTGTAGTGTGTTGCATCCTCTCATATGTCATTTTGTTTCATTCTTACAATAAACTTATGAGTTAGGCATTGTAACTAATACCTATTAATTCATGATGGTGGCTAGACACATATTTGTCTGACTTTATAATTTATGTTTGTTTCAATTCAAAACAGGCAGTAGGCTACTCAACAATATGCTCACACATAGAGAAAAATGTTCCAAAATTTGTAGGGGTAATCAATATTTCTAATGTTTTATGGGACATAGAGAGAAGCTGGATAGAGAATATTTTTCAAACTCTCACCTTCAAGTAAGAGCTCAACTAAAGCTAAGATACTCATATTCCTGATTCTGGTTTCCATAGTCTACCTCTTTATACCAAGCAAATATAGATAGCCTTATTCCTATACCTTTAACCCTTAGAGTACTGGTAATATTGCCATAAGAATATTTCAACAATTAATGAAATCATATATGACCTCAGACCTAACAAATAAATACAAGTTAAAATTTAGGAAAGGAAATTTTAAAAATTTTCCAATATTGTGAAAAGAAAAATTTCATAAATTGAATAGTATTATCAAATTTGCAATCACACTTACTATTAGATAATCTCTACTTATACCCTAATTATATGAAAATTTATATGGGCTTCTGCACACATATATTTACATATATGTATATATAGATGAATAAAAAATAGTATTTGGAAGCCAAATTATAAATTTCATTAAATGAATCCTTTGATTTATAATAATCTATATGATTATTTAGACAGCAGTTATAAATGTTAAAGTTATATATAAAAAATTCCCCTACATAAGAAATAATGCTAAAAACATGGAAAATGTTCTGTTTTATTTCCATTCAGTCATTCAGTCAATCACAAAAACAGGTTTCTACTTGTTTTTGAATGTGACAGAATACAAGAAGATAATTATGAACAATAAAGGGTGATTGTTCTTAAAAAACTTGCTGTCAAATGGAGACAAATTAGAATACAGAGGAAATTATGATATAGTGTTATTCATGTAGAATAATTATGAATATATTTAGAGAATTAAGAGAGCACTTAGAATGAGCTAATAAATCCTGAGGGATTAGAGAGTTTGCTGAAAAGTTTATATCTGAGCTGAATCACAATATAAAAAAAGAAATGGCCTGATTAAATTGAGATAAATATAGAATGATGCAAAAAATGAAACATTAATTTTGACATTTGATAAATTGTTAATTACAAACATATGTGTATGATATGCATATTTATTTAAAATTAACTTGGGACTATGTTGCTTTATGATTAATTTATTGAGAGTGTATTAAAAAAATGGCAGGACAGAGGGCCCAAGTTCATCCCCCTACATAAATACCAACTTGACAACCATCAACAGATTTTTTAAAAATGCCATTGTAAGAGCTCTGAAATCCAAGGGATGCAGTACCACACACAGTGGAGCACAGCACAGAAACTAAAAGAAAGCCACATTAAAAAGAGTAAGAGAAGTTTTCTTGCATCGCTGCTTTTTAAGTCAGTATGGTTAATCACTGAGAAGAATTTATTTGATCTATAATTTCTCCTGTGGTGAAAGTATAGTATAAGTGGACTTGGAGCTTCCCAGCATTTGAGGGCACTTCCCAAGAGACCCATTCTGTATTGCCTTACCCAGAGCGTTGGCGAAATTGGCATGACTCGATTCCTTGGAAGAACTTAAGTACAAAGAAAAGTGGTGTGGTCTCTGAACAACAAGTGTACAGAATGTGGTGGTAGAATCCACCTTCCCATAAACCCTAACAGTACGCTTCACCTACACACAGGTCCTAACAGCAGGTCCCACCTACACACAGACTGCAACAGCAGACCCACCAAGAATCTATGACTAGGTTGACTACCACAGAGGTATTTCCCCGCCAAAGTAATTTGGTAAAGTCTAGGGAAAACGTGACTGCATCTTTAAATATGCAGACACTGGCAGAAGGATACAAAGGTCAGGAAGAATCAGGGAAATATGACACTACAAACAGAGCTTAATGAAACTCCTGTAACCAGCCTTAAGGAAACGGATATCTATGTATTTTCTGACAAAGAATTCATCTTAAAGAAGCTTATTGCTTATTAGAATATAAAACAACATAGATTTGTAAATAAACAAAACTCAGAAAAAATAAAAGGACAAAATTAGTTCAATAAACAAACAAAGAAACAAAAAAACAAACAGAATCCTGGAGTTGAAGAATATAAGGACTGAATCAAAAAATTCAATAGAAAGATTCAACAGCAAACTTGATCAAAAGAAGAAAGAATCAGTGAATTCGAAGAAAGATCAATTGAATTTAGACTGTCAGAGAGGAAAAAGAAAAAAAACTGAACAATTGTGAAGAAAGCTTATGGCACTTATGAGACACAACCAATTGCAACAAGGCATACATTATAGGAGTCTAAAAAGAGAAGAGAGAGAAAGCAGAAGAAATATTATTTAAATACATAATGCAGAAAACTTCCCACATCTTGAGAGAGAAATGAACATTCAGATTCATGAACCTGAAAGACCCCAAATCAGTAAAATATACGGATATCTACATCAAGGCACATTATACTTACATTGACCAAAATCAAAGATGGAGAGAATTTTGAAAGCAGAGGTAGAAGTGATCACATTCATGGGAACCCTCACAAAACTGTCAGAGGATTTCTCGCAGAAACTATGTGGACCGAGAAAGAATGGGTTGATATATTTAAAACACATAAAGAAAAAACTGCCGCCAAGAATACTATAACCACCAAATATGTCCTTTAATACTGAAAAGAAAAACATTTTCCCAGGTCAGTAAAAACTGAGGGAGTTCATCACCACTAAACCTGCTTTCTAGGAAGTACTAAAAAGAGTTCTACAAATTATAATAAAAAGATATTATATGGTACACAAAAGCATTTAAAAGCATAACTCTCACTGGCAAAGGCAAATGTATAGACAAATATAAATCTTGTAACACATTAATGGTGGTGTGTAAAGAGCAAAATCTGATATCAATAACATAATGTGTGTCAAATAAGTAAAATTGTAGTTTTGTTTGTGATTTAAGTTAAATTGTTCTCAGCTTAATATAGACTGTTATTAATGTAAGATTTTTGATGCAATCTCATCTTGTCCACAAGAAGCAAAACCTATAATAGATAAATAAAAGATGAAGAGAAAAAAAGAGCACAGAGCATATCACTGAAAAAATAAACACAAGGAAAAACAAGAGAGGAGAAAACAAGAGAACTACAAAATAAAAGATAATAAAAAAGTGCAATAGTAAGCCTTTACCTACCAATAATTACTTTACTTAGAAACTGACTAAATACTGCAATCAAATATATAGAATAGTTGAATGGATAAAAAAGCAATAACCAACTTTATGCTGACTACAAAAACTCACCTTAGACCTAAGGAGGCACATAGGCTGAAAGTGAAGAGTTGGAAGAAGACATTTCATACAAATGGTAAGCAAAAGAGAGAAGAAGTGGCTATACTTATATCAGACAAACACATACACCTACTATATACCTACAAAAATTAAAAATAAAAAATCTTTAAAAAATGACTTTAAGTCAAAAACTGTCACAAAAGACAAATAAGGTCATTATATAATGATAAAAGGGTCAATTCAGAAAATATGTATAATAATTATGAATATGTATGCACCCAACATCAGAACACCTAATTACCTAAAGCAAACATTGACAAATCAGAAGTGAGAGATAGACTGTAATATCATAATAGTAGGTGATTCCAATACCCTACTCTCAATTATAGAGTAGGATATTGAAGTAGAAAATCAATAAGAAAACAACAGACTTGAAAACCCTGTAGACCAAATGGTCGTACAGATATATACAAAGCATTTTACCCAACAGTAATAAAATATGCATTTCTCTCAAATGCACACAGAACGTTATCCAGGATAAAAAATATGGTAGTTCCCAAAACAAGTCTTAAAAATTTCAAGAAGATTGACATCATTTCAAGTATCTTTTCCAATCACAATGGTATGAAAATAGAAATCAATAACCAGAGGAAAATGTGAAAATTCACAAAAGCATGAAAATTAGCTCTTTCCCATTTTTCTTGAGAGTACTCACCAGCAGCACTTGTGGCTGCAGTTTACCCAGAGATAACTTTGCCACAAAATATCTCACTTTTGTTATTATTTTCACATTGCTCTAGTATATAAACTTTGGAAAAAAAGACATCATTCTATTTATAGCATTCTGTTTTTAATAGTGGTACTTTCATTTATAAAATATAATAATTCTTAATTACTGAAAATGCCAAATCCTAGAAAACATAGCATTCTTAAGTGTGATGTTAACATCATTCTTGAACCATTGTTGGCCAGATTCATTTGATGAATCCAATTTTTCTGAAATAGATGATTTGGATGATTCAGATGAGTTTGATGTTAGTTCTGTTTAGAAATAACTCCTAGAACGATATTTATATTTTATTTCTACATTGAAAGTCAATCATATTTGCTTCATCCTCAACGAATGTGTTTATGTAAAATTAAATAAATGCTGGCAGTGAGCTGCACTTCTTTATAAATGGGAAAAGGGTTAAACGATACACCACCAAGCAACAATTAGATAAAAGAAGAAATCAAAAAGGAAATCAGCAACCATTTCAAGATAAACAAAAACAAAACATACTAAAACTTATCGAGTACATTCAAAGAAGTACTGAGAGAGGAGTTTATAGCAATGAATGTCTACATTAAAAAAAAGAAGAACTCAAATAACCAACCTAACCTTATGCCTCAAGAAATTAGGAAAAGAAGAACAAACTAAGCACAAATTGAGCAGAAGGAAGTAAAGAATAAATAACAGAGCAGATATCCATGAAACAGAGAATAGAAAGACAATTTAAAAATTGCTAAAACTTAGATTTGGTGTTTTTTAAAAATAAACAAATTAGAAAAAAAGAGAAAAATCAAATAAAATTAAAAATTAAAGAGTCAATATTTCAACTGATGGCACAAGAATTAAAAAATTATAAGACTATTATGAGTGATATTCCCCCAATTATTGGACAAACTAGAAGAAATAGATAAATTCATAAAAATACAAAATCTAGTAAGTGAGAAGTAAGAAGAAATAGCCTGAAAAGACCAATAACAAATAAAGAGGTTTACTCAGTTATTTAAAACTTCTTAAGAAACAAAAGCTTAGAACTAGATGGTTTCACAGGTAAATTCAAGAAAAAAAAACTTTTAAAAAATAATCAATACTAATGTTACTTAAACGTTTTCAAAAAATAGAAAAAAAATTGAACACTTTCTAACTCATTCAATAAAGCCATCATCACCTTAATACTAAGGCACGAGAAAGAAAATACAACTTCAAACTAGTATCCCTGATAAACATAGTACAAAAATGCTCAAGAAAACACTAGCAAACCAGATTTAAACCACATTACAACTTTCATACACCATAACCAAGTAGAATTTATACCTAGGATGAGAGGATGGTTGAATCAATCATCCAAATCAATCAATATGTTACACTACATTAACAGAATGAACAGTAAAACTTACATGATCCTCTTAGTAGCTACAAAAAAGTATTTGATAAAATTTAATTCCCTTTCATAATAAAAATGCTCAATAAAGTAGAAGGAACTAACCTCCAAACAATAAAGACCATTTTTTAAAAATTCACGGGCGCGGTGGCTCATGCATGTAATCCCAGAACTTTGGGAGGCCGAGGCAGGTGGATCACAAGGTCAAGAGATTGAGATAATCCTAGCTAACATGGTGAAACCCCGACCCTGCTAAAAATACAAAAAATTAGCCAGGCATGGTGGCACACACCTGTAGTTCCAGCTACTCTGGAGGCTGAGGCAGGAGAATCGCTTGAACCCGGGAGGTGGAGGTTGCAGAGAGGCAAGATCAGGCCACTTCACTCTAGCCGGGGTGACAGAACAAGACTCCCTCTCAAAAAACAAACAAACAAACAAAACAATTACACTCATTATTGAAAAGCTAAAAACTTTCTCTCTGAGACGTGGAACAAGGCAAAGACACTCACTCTCAGCACTCCCATTTAACATAGTTTTAGAAGTCCTAACCAGAGCAATTAGGCCAGGAAAAACATCCAAATATATTCAAATTTGAAATGAGTAAGTGAATTTAAATCTGTTTGCAGATGACATAATCTTAAATGTAGAAAACTTCAGAGCCCACAAAAAACCTCTTAAGATTAATAAACATATTCAGTAAAGTTGCATGTTAGAAATCAACATTAAAAATTAGTTGTGTTCCATTCACATCTAATTTTGTACACATCTAATTTTGTATACTTCTGAACAGGAAATTAAGAATTTTGTTTACAATAGTATAAAAAAGAATAGAATCCTTACAAATAAATGTATCCAAGGAAGTGAGGAATTGGTACACTGAAAACCATACAACATTCATGAAAATAATTAACGCAGACACAAATAAATGGAAAAATATTCCATGCTCATGAATGATTAGAAGAATATTGTTAAATGCCCAAATTACCAGAAGCAATTTACAGAATCAGTGCTATCTCTTTCAAAATCCCAATAGCATTTTTTACTGTAATAGAACTATCCTAAAATTCATTTGAAATTACAAAACACCCTGAATGGTTAAAGCAATTATGAGCAAAAGGAATAAAGTTAGAGGTATGATGCTCCCTGATTTCAAAATACATTGCAAATCTAGAGTAATCAAAACAGTATGAGACTAATAAAAAAAATTGACACCAATGTAACAGAACAAAGACTCAGAAGTAAACCCATGATTATATGAGCAATTCGTCTTCCATAGGTCAAGATTACACAATTGCAAAGTATAGTCTCTTCAATAAATGGCTTGGGCAAAACTGGATATCCACAAGCAAAAGAATAAAGTTGAACCTTTATCTCATACCATGCAAAAAAAATCCATTCAAAAATGCTTTGAAGACAAAGGTAAAATCTGAAGCCATAAAACTATTAGAAGAAAACATAAAAAAAATTTTTCTTGGATTTGGCAATAATTTCTTGCATCTAATACCAAGGCTCAGGCAACAACGACAAATACAGACAAGCTGACTTACATTAAACTAAAAATTTTCCACATATCAAAGGAAACAATCAACAAAATACAAAGTCAGCCATGGGAGGAAAAATTTGCAAATTGTGTATCTGATAAGGGATTAATATTAAAAATATTAAGGAACTCATATACAACTCAATAGAAAACAAAACAAAACCCCAGACAATCCAACTATTTAAATGGGCAAAGAATCTGAATAAACATTTCTCCCAACAGGATATACAAATGGCCAGCAGGTGTATAAATAGGTGCTTAACATCACTAATCATCAGGGAAATGCAAATCAAAAGTCAAATTACATCTTACTTCATACCTGTATACCTGTTAAAATGGCTATTATTAAAAAAACTGAAATTTAAAAAGCTACAACTAAAACCAAAAGATTAATTGCTGAAAGTATGTGAAAGAAAGGGAATCCTTGTGCACTGTTGGTAGATATAAATGGATGTAAATACTGTGGAAAACAGAAAGGAGATTACTCCAAAAATTAACAGAAAAAGTATTATTTGATGCAACAATCCCAATTCTGGGCATATGTCCAAAGGAATTGAACATCGGGATCTCAAAGAGCTATTTCCACCCCCATGTTCGTTGAAGCATTATTCTCAGTAGTCAAGATGTCTAAAATGTCTATAGGATAAAGAAATTATGCTATATACATACAATGAAATATTGTTGAGCCTTAATAATGACAGAAATACTACCATTTGCAGCAAAAGGCATGGACCTCGAGGATTTTATGGTAAGTAATTAAACCAGACACAAAAGAACAAATATGGCATGATCTCACTTATATATAGATTCAAAAATACTCAAACGTATAGTAGCAGAGAATAGACTGGTGATTATCAGGGATTGGAGGGAGGGGAAAATGGAGAGTTGTTGATCAAAGCGTTCAAAGTTTCAGTTATGCAAGATGATTAAGTTCTAGGGATCTACAGTACAGGATAATACTGTTACCAGTGGAAGGTATCCAGTTACCAGTGGCGAATCCATACACGGCTGCAGCAACCTCAATTCTTGCCTCCTCAGAAGAAAGAATTTGACTGAGGGCATAAGGCAGAAAAAGAGACTCAGGCAGGTTTCGGAGCAGAAGTGGAAGTTTATTAAAAGCTTTAGAGTAGGAAATGAAGGAAAGTACACTTGGAAGAAACCCACATGGGCACCGAGAAAGTCAAGTGCCATGTTTAACCATGATCCTAGGACTTTACAGTCTGACCTTCTTCCTGTATCTTGCACTCCTTTCCCATGCTTCTTCCCTTAGGGTGGGCTGCCCACATACGCAGTGCCTTTCTTACCCTTGAAAACTGAGCATGTGCAGTGTGTTTAGGAAGTTGTATGCATGCCCGTCTGAGGCTTTCTTCTCTTTTCTGGTGGAGTACCCTCAGAATGTCATACTTGGCCATTTTGTTTCATAATGTGCGTGCCCAGGGTCACTCGCCCATAACTGAGATGTTATTGGAAGCTCTTTTTTGCTTTTCCCTGGTGCCTGCATTCAATTTACACTATAATGTTAACTGTGGACCATTAGAAGATTGTCTTTCCCTGGTGCAGGCTGTCAAATTATCATTTTTAGAGAGGCAATGTGATAATTGTCAAACCATCACCTGATATTTCTGGTGGGTAGGGGAGAGCCCTCTCCTGTCCCACTCATGCCTAACTACCCATAACAATACCAAGAGTTAACAATATTATTTTGTCTAATTAAAAATTTGTTAAGCAGGTAAATCTTATGTTAAGCGCTGTCACCATAAAAGAAAAAAATAAAACTTTTGGAGGTGATGACTAGATTTATGGCCTTAACTGTGGTAATAATTTCACAAGTGTATATTTATCTCCAAATTCATCAAGTTTTGTCAATCATATCTCATTAAAGTGGTTTAAAAATAATGTCCTGAAAAAAGATTAATTTTCTTTCATGAAACTTCAAAATCAACTTATTTTACCAAAAGAATTATGAGTTACATAGCAGTGTATAAAAGATCTGTACAGCTAGATTGCTTATATTTGCAGAAAAGTTTAATGTTCATAAGATTACATTTATATTCAACAGAATTTACCAGAACTCCTATGTATATATATTACAAACATGTTAATTAGGTCTCAAGTAACATTTTTTTAGATAAAAAAAATTTTTTGAATCAAGGTCATGAATATGTGTGTGGGGGGGAGGGTATATATATCTCCACTTAGCAGCCGAGATTTTATTAAAATGATTTATTGCATTGTCTAATTTCTCATTTAGAAAAAGTTAAGGAAGTTCCTTGCTTTGTGAATTTGTATATATCCTACCTCTATCTTAATATGTTTATATAAACTTCAGAGGGCCGTATCTACCCAGAGGGAAACACATGCCTAAGGGTAGAGATTCTCAAAGAGCTGCTTTCTATGAACAAAGTGATGATGTGCAGGCTTTGTATGCCTAGCTCCTCTTCAGAGGCAAACACTGACATGTATACTAAAACACTGTGAATTTCATGAAGCTAGAAAGATCATGTGAAAAGATGTTAATTGGTCATTTATTCATCAAATTGTAGAATCCAATTTTACTTGGTCATTTATGTGCAATTTGTCCACTACAGGGTGTTAGCTGGAAGTGAATAAAAATGTTAATCTTCTTGCTTAATTTAATTTGGATAATATTCTTTATTTCTCTTCCTATCCTGAAGTTCACTAATTCCCTATTATTATCTATTGCTTTCACCTCTCCCAATTTTAATATTTGAATATTCAGCTCCTTAATTAGTGTTTTATATAATTTATCAAGTGTGAATTTGCCTAAATGTACACTTAAGTAAAAATAATATTCTGAAGATATTTCCAATTTATAACTCTATTTATACATTACTGGAAATATATGCTAATATTTTGTTTTGAATTATTCATCAATGTTCAAGAATGATATTGATCTCTAGTTTACTTTGTTGCAATGTCTTTTAATTGTTTTGGTATTATTGTAATGCTAGCCTCAGAGAATGAGTGCAAAATATTCCCCTCTGCTTTTATTTTCAGGAACAGATTACAGAGATTGGTATCATTTGTTCCTTAAAGATCTGGTACAGTTCACCAGTGCAATTATTTTGATCTAATGTTTTTGTTTTTTGAAGATTATTTTTATTAAACTGATTTATTTAATATATAGATATGCCTATTCTGATTACTTATTTCTCCTTATTTGAGTTTGTGTCTTCCAAGCATTAGTCCATTTCATCTGTTTTTAAATACATACGTGTGAAGGATTCTTACGTATTTTTGGAAATTTAACAGTAATACGATTTGGCTGTGTCCCCACCCAAATCTCATCTTAAATTGTAACCCCCGCAATTCCCGTGTTTCATGGGAGGAACTCAGTGGGAGGTTGAATTATGGAAGTGGGTCTTTACTGTGCTATTCTCATGATAGTGAATAAGTCACAAAAGATCTGATGGTTTTAAAAATGGAAGTTTCCCTGCACAAGATCTCTCTTTGCCTGCTACCATCTGTGTAAGACATGACTTGCTCCTCCTTGCCTTCTGCCCTGATTGTGAGGCCTTCCAAGACATGTGGAACTGGAATTCCAATAAACCTCTTTCTTTTGTAAATTGCCCAGTCTTGGGTATGTCTTTATCAGCAGCCTGAAAACAAACTAATATAGTAAATTGGTACCAAGAGTAGGGTACTGCTAAAAAGAGACCTGAAAATGTGGAAGCAACTTTGGAACCGGGTAATAGGTAGAGGTTGGAAGAGTTTGGATGGCTCAGAAGAAGACAGAAAACTATGGGAAAGCCTGAAATTTCCTAGAGACTTGTTCAATGGCTTTGACCGAAATGCTGATAAAGATATGGATAATGAAATCCAGGCTGAAGTGGTCTCAGATGGAGATGAGGAACTTGTTTGGAACTGGAGCAAAGGTGACTCTTGTTATGTTTTAGCAGAGAGACTGCTGGCATTTTGCCCCCTCCCTAGAAATTTGTGGAAGTTTGAACTTGAGAGAGAAGATTTAGGATATCTGGCAGAAGAACTTTCTCAGCAGCAAAGCATTCAAGAGATGACTTGAGTGCTGTTAAGGGCATTCAGTTTTATAAGGGAAGCAGAGCATAAAAGTTCAGAAACTTTGCAGCCTGACAATGCGATAGAAAAGGAAATCCCATTTTCTGAGGAGTAATTCAAGCGGGCTGAAGAAATTTGCATAAGTAATGAGGAGCCAAATGTTAACCCCCAAGAATATGGTAAAAATGTCTACAGGGTATGTCAGAGGTCTGCAGGGAAGCCCCCCTTATCACAGGCCTTGAGTCCTAGGAGGAAAAAGTGGTTTCCTACGCCAGGCCCAGGGTCCCTGAGCTATGTGCAGCAGGTACCTGGTTTTGTGTCCCAGCCACTCCAGCTATGGCTGAAAGGGCCAATGTAGAGCTTGAGCCATGACTTCAGAAGGTGCAAGCCCCAAGCCTTGGCAGCTTCCATGTGGTGTTGGGCCTGTGAGTGCACAGAAGTCAAGAATTGGGATTTGGGAACATCCAGCTAGATTACAGATGTATGGAAATTCTTGGATGCCCAGGCAGAAGTTTGCTGCAGGGAAAGGCCCTCATGGAGAACCTCTGCTAGGGCAGTGCAGAAAAGAAATGTGGGGTTGGAGCCCCCACTCAGAGTCCCTACTGGAGCACCATGTAGTGGAGGTGTGAGAAGAGGGCCACCATCCTCCAGATCCCAGAATGGTAGATCCACTCACAGCTTGCACCATGCAACTGGAAATGCCACAGACACTCAATGCCAGCCTGTGAAAGCAACCAGGAGGGAGGCTATACCCTGCAAAACCACAGGGGCAGAGATGCCCAAGACCATGGGAAGCCACCTCTTTCATCAGCATGACCTGGATGTGAGGCACGGAGTCAAAAGAGATCATTTTGGAGCTTTAAGATTTGACTGCCCCACTGGATTTTGAATTTGCATGGCACTTGTAGTCCCTTTGTTTTGGCCAATTTCTCCCATTTGGAACGGCTATATTTACCCAATGCCTGTATCTAGGAATTAACTAACTTGCCTTTGATTTTACAGGCTCATAGGCAGAAGACACTTGCCTTATCTCAGATGTGACTTTGGACTCTGGACTTTTAATGCTGAAATGAATTAAGAATTTGGGGGACTGCTGGGAAGCCATGGTTGGTTTTGAAATGTGAGGAAATGAGATTTGGGAGGGGCTGGGGTGGAATGATATGGTTTGGCTGTGTCCCCACCCAAATCTCATATTGAATTGTAACTCCCACAATTCTCACATGTCATGGGAGGAACCTGATGGGAGGTGACTGAATTATCGGGGCAGGTCTTTACTGTAATGTTCTCATGATAGTGAATTAGTCTCACAAGATCTGATAGTTTTAAAAATGGGAGTTTCCACGTATAAGCTCTCTTTTTCTCTTTGCCTGCTGCCATCCATGTAAAATGCGACTTGCTCCTTCTTGCCTTCTGCCATGATTGTGAGGCCTTCCCAGACATGTGGAACTGTAAGTCCAATAAACCTCTTCTGTTGTAAATTGCCCAGTTTCGGGTATATGTTTGTCAGCAGTGTGAAAACAGATTAATGCAAACTCCATAGTGATTTACATCATTATATGATGTCCTTCTCTTTCCCTGATAACTGTCTTTTCCTTGAAGTACAATTTCTCTGAAACTAATATTATGATTAGAAAGTTCCAAAGATTTGAAACAACAACAAAATTCCTGAGATTAATAAGCAATTATAGCAAGGTGTCAGGATTGAAGGATAATACAAATAATTAATTGGTTTCCTACATTCCAGCAATGAACATTTGGAAAATAAAATGAAAACCAATTAATTTTAATTCAAAATTAAAAACACGGTGTCATTTATGGTATCACAAAAAAGGGAAATACTTAGGTATAAATCTAACAAAATGTGTATATGATCTATATGAGAAAGACTACAAAAACTCTTATCAAAGAAATCAGGGAATAACTAACATTTGTGAATTAGAATATTCAATACTATTAAGCTGTCAATTCTTCTTAGCTTGCTCTATAGGTTCATGGCAATCCCAAATATGCCAGAAAGTTATTGTGTAGATATTAACAAATTCATTCTACATTTATATAGAAAGGTCACCCAACACAATACTAAAGCAATAGAGCAGAGTTGGTAGACTAACTCATTTCAAGACTTACTACAAAGTTATAAGAATCAAGACAGCACAATACTGAGGAAAGAATGAGGACACAGATCAATGGAGTAAGATAAAGAGAACAGACATAGACTCAAGCAAATATAATCAAATGAACTGTGACAAATATCCACAGCCAATTCAATGGAGAAAGGATAGTGTATTCAACAAGTCATGCTGAAACAAATAGATGTCCATATCCAAAAAATGAGGCTAGACACACAGCATACACCTTCATCAGAAAATAACTCAAAATTGATCATAAATCTAAATGTAATGCAGAAAAGCCTAAAACTTCTGGCAGAAAACATAGGAAAGAATGTATGTGATGAAGTCCTTGATATAACGCCAATAGTACAACCCATGAAAGAAAAAAAATGACAAGTTGTATTTTTTAAAAATTAAAAATTCTTCTCTGTGAAAAACAAATGAAAGAATAAAAGATAAGCTATATATGTGGGAACATATTGGCAAAACATTAATAAAGGTCTTGTATGTAAAATATACAAGAACATTTAAAACTATACAGTAAGAAAATACAAAATTAAAATGGCAAAAGATCAGAACAGACACCTCATTAAAGTTACACATAAGGCAAATAAACATGTAAATATATGCTCACAATTGTTTGTCACCAGATAATTCCAAATTAAAACAATAATACGATACCATTATACATCTATTAGAATGGCTAAAATTCATACAACTCGAAATACGTAATGCTACCAACGAAATGGAGCAACAGAAACTCTCATTAATTGCTGGTGGGAATTTAAAAGGGTATAGGCACTTAAGAAGAAGTTTAACAGTCTCCTACAAAGCTAAAAATATTCTTAAAATATAATCCAGACACCATGCTTCTAAGTATTTACCCAATATATTTGAAACTTATGGTCACACAAAAACCTTCATGCAATATTTATAAGTGACTTTATTTAGAAGTAACCCAAATTGAAACCAATCAAAATGTTCTTTGATAGGTAAATGGATTAAAAAAAACTAGTACATCCATATAACGGAATATTATTCAGCTATAATAAATAATGAGTTAGTGAGCCACGAAAGACATGAATGAATATTAACTGCCCATTACTACATGAAAGAAGACTGTCTGCAGAGGGAAGATACTGTATAATTCCCACATATGAAAGCCCGGAAAAGGAAAAACTATACAGACACTATAAAAGATCTGTGTTTGCCATGGGTTTAGAAGGTAGAGATAGGATTGACTATATGAGTCACAGGGGATTTATATGGTGGTAAAAATATAATATATGATATTGTAATGGTGGTTACATTAGTATTATACTTATGTTAAAGCTCATAGAACTTTACAGCAAAAAGAGCAAACCTTAATATACGCAACAATTTTTTAAAAAACCTTAGGAGGTCAGGGGATCCCAGGAAGGAATGCAGGCTGTAAGAAGATAATCAACTGTCTTACAAATGAAACAACCTCACTGAATGGAGTGCTGACATGAGTAACTAGACATAAGAAGAGTCTAAGACTCAAAGCAAAAGCAAATGCATGTAAGCACTGCATTGTATTAGACAAAGTTGTATCCCACAGGGGTACAGGTTACCACTTCTAATACTGCTACACCTGTGTAAAGAAGATGAAATATTAAATAAATTCACACCAAATTTTGTTTACTATTGTGAGTCAAGTTTTCTACTTTTGGGAATTTACAGGAAAACAAAGGGATAAGGCTAGAGTAATCCATGGGGTGATGGATTACTCTAGTTGGGGAGATCAGTGTGAACTTATTTTTACCTCAATAGAGATACAGATGGTTAGACATACAAATACTTATACATACATATATACACTGGTTAGTATACATTCAGATATTTCCTTGCCTTGTCAGCTTAGAGGCTTAGAAGATACAACACTTCAGTAGCAACAGTCCTCACCTTGCACCTGGATATTAGTTTTTTATACTATTCTCTAGGAAGAGGAAGCAGGAAACCTTAAAGAAATAGCTGATTACAAGAAATATGGAAAGTGAGGCTGAAACATCTTGTAGTGCCAGAAATTAAGGAAGTCTTAAAATCAAAACAGACAACAAAAGAACTCACAATGATGGAGGGATCTTGAAAGGACACAGGGAATAACTGAAAGTGCTCTCAATGCCCAAAGTGAAACAATTTGGGTAATGAAATAAATAAGCTAGTATTGTATTATAAGCCGAAGTATAAAATCATATGTCTACACTAATACAAATTTTCGAAAAAAAAAATAAGAAAGAAAAGACAACTCTCTTGTGAAAATTTCAAATAATTCTTGCAGGCATTCATCCCTCTAGGTCTCACATGTTAAATTATTCTCTTTTGAAAAGGTGTGTTAAAATTACTAACATTCAATCCGGGTGCTTTGTTAATAGATTTGAGCCATTTGAGTTTAATGTAGTAAGCAATATCACAATAATCCTCTCCAAATCTTAATAATTCAAAAGAATCTACAATTTTTCCTATTTCCCATTCTTCATCAACTGAAAATTCAGTGCTTGAATTTTTTTTTATTAAATAGATAGTTCTTTCTGCTTTTGTTGCTTTACAATTGTACGGCCTAAGTGATTTATTGCAAAATGAAGAGTTACCAAGTAACAACGTAAGTAGTATGTTACTAACGTGGTACTACTATTGCCACGATAGGGTTCACATTACATTCAAGGTGCTCAAGGGCAAGGCTGTTCATCCTCTATTTCAAGCTTATGTCTTATTTCAATGTCAAACAATGTCATTTCCCAAAAATATAGCCACGTGGTGGTCTACTGCTTCATTGATTTTGCAAGACCCAGCACAAGTTATGGCACAACTGACTATTTTTTACCAAAATGCTAGTAGGTACAGTAGCATACACACACCTCCCACCACCCTCTGAGAACAGAAGGCATCCTCCCTAATTGGCTGCTCATATTCCAAGCACGCTTCAATATTTTTGCAAATGTTATTTTAGCAAATGTTGTTTTCCTACATGTTGTCTTGAAAGGGACATGTTAAGTACATTAAGCCTGGCAAAGATCAAGAGAAGAGAAACATGATTGTCTGTCAGATTTAGTCAAATATTACTACGAATATATACTATTAACTATATATGCATTTTATATATGATTATGGGAGATGATTGAAGAAATAAAAGGTACAAAATGTCAGTATCCCCAAATTCTCCTAGGTTATTTTAGTACAATAATTATTAGTAATATAAATAACACTCCCCTAGTAGTAATATAAATAAAAATATCCAAGGCACCATACTGAAGCATAAGGACTGCCAGGAAAACCGGTTTAAATCATTACAATTCTGGGAAAACAAAATATATTGTCATCCTATAAAGAAGTCTTCTTTTATCATTTTTCCCTTTATTTCTTGATGTTTTCCTTGAAAATTTTTATTATATTCTTATCCTTTCTCATCTGTATCATACTAGTAGAATACATTTTACTTTTAAATATTTTTCTTTATAAGTTTACAGTTTTAAATATTAAAATTACAAAACTTGTCTAAGATTTGTTTCCAGATAATTGTGAGTTGAAGTTTTCTTACTAGATATAAATTCCCTTCATTTAAAAATATTCTAGAACTATAAGCTTTAAAGTTTTTAAAATAATAAACAAATTATTTTGAAGAATATTCATGTCCATATAAAAACAGAGTCAATAAATAATGTTAAGATCATTTTTAAGACCATTCTGAAAATTTACATGAAACGTTTACCTCAAAAGACAGAGGAACCAGTGTAGATACATTATTTATTTGTCTCATCTGTTTAGTTAACTATCCAAAATATTCACCACTCTTCTCCCAATAAGTAATATAATTTCTCTTCTTTTTCTTAGCTGTGTCATGATGACAAGTAAATGTAACCAACTGTCATATTCAGGTTGATTTCGTGCATTGGGAACAGATCTGAAAAGGAAGGTCTGCCTAACAGGCATATTTGAGTCTTTATTACTTGCCAGATTTATGGAAATGTTCTATAGTCAATTAAGCTGATGGTGTTTTTCAGTGATTTCCAATTGAACTTATGTTTCAACCATAGAATTAACAGTAAGAGGATTCACTTAGAAGTGTTTTCAAAAGGGAAAATCAACCTTTTCTCTCTCCTTTTTTGTGGCTTCTCCTGAAACCAGGAAGATTTGGTGATAACTAGTTCATTGTCTGTCACTAGGTGTGAATATTTGACAGATTTCTTCAGTAGTCTTACATGCTAGAGCTGCTAGGATAGAAATAAAGTATAAAATTTTAAGACTGCAGTGAAAGAAATTGGTGATTGGCCTTAAAATTTGAAAAGTAGAAATGAGTTCATTGATAAGCATTACTTGTTGCAAATAAAATGACTAGACAAGGAAAAGAATCAGGCATGCAAAATTTCAAATAATTATATTATTATTAAAATAAAAGTATTAAAATTATGAAAATATACTTTTTGAAATATTATGATACAACAAACTCTGATATTTTTTATACCTTCACAATGAAAGACATCATGCACTTTATGCTCCCTGGATTTTACTTCTTTCTCCATAAATTGTTTGCTTAGTGATCCAAATGGATTTTGGACAGTGGAAATTTAAGGTTGAAATAAGGACTGTCACTCACTAGGTGAAATCCTCATTCGAAGTCTCTGCTTATGCATAAAATTAGAAAACAATATTTACCACATAGCAGTGATAAGTGGATCACATGGAATTTTATGTGAAAATGCTTAAAATATTAAAACTGTGTATGTATGTTGTTAAAAAAAAGGTTATGTGATAGAAATAGTAGTATACACTTCGGTTATAAAATTTAAAATTTGTAGTCAACTATAAAATGTCTTACCAGTTATTTTGTGTGAGTACCTGTTCTGGGTTAATTCTACTCCCTTTCCCAAGTCATGTACTGATATCCTATTCCCTATACATCAGAATGGGACCTTATTTGGGAACACAGTTGTTCCAGATACATTTAGTTAATGTGAGGTCAAACTGCAGTAGGGTGGGTCCTACTCAAATATGACTGATGGCCTCATAAAAGAGGGAAATTTGAACACAGATAAAGACACGAAGCAAACAGCATGTGAAGGTGAAGATAGAGATTTGGGTGAAACTTCTACAAGCCAAGGAATGCCAAAGGTTACCAGCAAACCACCAGAATACCTCAGAGGGAACCAACCTTGCCAACATTTTAATCTTGGACAATAGCCCCCAGAAGGGTGAGGCACAAACTTTCTGTTATTTATGCCACCCTGTGTTGTGCTACTTTGTTAGGACAGTCATAGGAACTAATACAGTGCCTATTACCAACGCATTGTATTCTGTAGAGCTGGACTAGCCTTATTTGAAATTCCCATATTTTGCTAAAGTTTACCTAATCCATTCTTCAACAATTTAAATTACTGCTATACTGTGATTGTTTTCTTAACATTTCTGACCTTATCTTTGTAAATAGTTGGTTTCTATGATATAATAATCTCTGACCTGTACTACAAATTTATTTTTCTTATAACTTAATTATTAGGACAAAGTTAATCTTTAGTACATTCTTTGCAAACTTAAAACTCCTTTCTCAAAATCCTCTCTAATTATATATTCCCTCAGGATGTTTTATTTTCCTAAAAAGCTTCTCTAATTACCATTCCATGTAATCATCATCATTATTTATTCATTCAGCAGCTATTATAATTCTTCTAAAAACAATAATGGGATTATGCTACTCTCCAAATAAAAAAAATTTCAATAATTTCTTCCACACTTAGACTAAAATTATACATTAAAGTTGTCCTCAAGACCCCGCCTGTTCTGATCACTGTAACTCTCTCCAGTTTTCTCTCTTCCATTTTTTTCATCCCTCTAAGGCTCAGACTCACTGTGCTATATTTTAAATGCACAAAGCTCACTTTGCCTCAGTGTGGGGTTGCCAGATTGAGCAAAGAAAAAACAGGATGCCCTGTTACATTTGAATTTCAGAAAAACAATGAAAACTTCTTTAGTCTAATTATGCCCCATGAAATATTTGGGACATTCTTCTCCTAAAACAAATGTTGTTTTTCTGAATTTCAAATATAACTGGGTGTCCTGTATTTGATTTGGCAACTCTAGCATCAGGATTTTCGCACCTGTTTTTTTCAACCATAAGCTGCCTTTCTCAGATCCCCACGTGACTTGCTGTCTTATTTTGCTTAAGTCTCTTCTCAATTGTTGTCTTCTCCAACAGGCCTTGTTTTGATCACCCTACTTAAAATAGAATTGCAGTGAAGCAATGCCCTACCATGCTTTATTTTTTCTTTATAGGACTGATATTTAATATTTATTTCAAATAATATTTATTATTTCAAAGGATAAGGATTTTTGTTTGTTTAGTTTTATCACCAGCAGCTATAATCATGGGTGTTCCCCTTCAATATTATATCCTTAGCCGATATACATATGAACTCTAAAAAACCTTCAGTAAGTTATTTTATAACAAATGCATGAATGATTGTCAATACTCATTGAATAACAGACATTATGCAGATATAATGCATATAACAAATAAATAAACATGGGTATGATTTATAACAACTTATACTCTGGTGGGGAAGATACACATTGGTTCAAATAATTTCAAAATAAATACATAAAATTATAATTGACATAAATGCTAAGTAGAAGACTTATAATGTTTTATAAGAGAAGATAAAATCAGTAATTTCATCTTTTCAGGGTGGGTAAAAAACTCTTTTCTAATGTAAAAAGTTTTGAACTTAAATGTGTCCGAGGAATCCACATTAAAAAAGGACATAATTGTGTTTCAGTATGAGTGAAAATTATAAGCAGTTTTCCATGGTAGAGGATTGAAAAAAGTTCAGAATGGCTGGAATAGGGAAATATAAAAAGTACAATACAATAAAAAGTTAACATTAGATGGATAATTTGTAAACCATGTTATAAAGATTTGTTTCTATCCTAACAATGATAAAAATTTTTAAATATATTTGAAGTTATTTGAGAAGCTTATATATAATCAGACAGATTTTAGAGGTGGGGGAAGAGAGAAAGATAACTGGACCTACAGTGTCAAGAGCAGATGACAGGGTGAATGCAGATGAAGACTTCGAGAAGGATGTTGTAAATGTCCCAATGGGAACTGTTAGTTTGAACTAGGTGATAGAGAGAGTCTGATAAATGTCAAGGAAGAAAAGCAGACAGGACTCAGTAATAAATTAACTACTGTGGGTGAAGGGGATGGACGTGCCATGGTTCATTGCTAGTTCTCTGGCTTGCAATAATGGATTGAATTGGGCCACTTACTAAGAGAAATCAAATAGTTAAGAAGAAGAGGAAGGGAAGTGATCAGTTTGGGTTTTTTATATGTTAGATTTGAGTATCCTTGGACATGTGTAAAACTTCAATTAGACTGTTAGGTAAATGGGTAGTAGTCTGTGGAAAAATAGGAGTTAGAAATAAAAGTAATGACACAGTTGAGTATAGGTGATAATTGCATTTTTGTGAATGGATACAATGCTTATGGGTAGACTATAGTACAAGAAGAGATCAGATCAGATCAGATCGCTTAATATCCAATCTTGTGTAATTCCAACTAGAAATGGCTTGGTAGGGGAAGATAAATCAGCAAAAACAGAGAGGGAGAAATGACAAAGTAGGCAAGATGACCACTTAAGAGTATCGTTGCTGTCAAGACAAAAAGTTTTCCAACAAGAAAACATCCTCAGCAGGCTTGAAGTTGCTACAGATTAAAATTACACAAGCCAGATATAACTCAAGGTTTATATCTGATCTCTGTATGTTAGCTGTGAATATCACCCATTGAAATCGCTTGTTTTAAAAATTCTTAGAAGTTGTTAAACTCTATGATTAATACATTATTTTATTAGAAAAAATTGCTAATCATTATTTATCTATATCATGAAATTATTCGGAAAAACAAGTTCATTTGCATTACCACAGTGAAAATTGGTTTCCTACAGAAAACATTGTATATATTCTATATGTATATATATTTTTCAAATATAAACATATTTATTAAAACATTTTGAGACAGGTGCATTTCTGCATAACTGCAATGGTTTAGTCATACATGTACAGTTTCAGTTGAACAGAATCTCTTAAGCTTTGAGCTCAAAGACAGACAAGGCAGAAAAGTATTATCAATTTCATTTCATTCATTTCAGGACCTAGAAAGATGAGAGTAAGTGACCTACACAAGGCACCATGGCACACAATATGAGTAACAGCTATGCCCTAGGAATAGAAACAAAACTAATACAGAAAAGACCTAACAACTGAAATATAACCTCTGAGAAAATTGAGGTAATCTAATATTCTATGCATCTTACGGAAGGAAAACTCAATCTGAACAGCATGACTTACTTTAATGACATTTTTTCAACCACTAAATACTCACTGTTCTTAATTTCACATGAAAATTTTTCCAAAATAGGTCATAAGCTATGTCCAAAAACAAGCCACAACATAATACAAGTAATTGGAATAATACAGAATATAGTAAATAGGAAAGAAAAGTTACCAGAAAAATAAAAAAGAAATTAAGCAAAATACTTTTAGATAATTCATGGGTAGGAAAAAAGTACATTAGAAAATACTTTGAGTGAAATAAAAATAAAATTGCAACATATCAAATTTTGTAGTATAGCTAAACCACAATTTAAAATAAAATTATAGCTTTAAATACATATAGGGTGAAAAAAGATGAGTTGAAAATAAATAATCTAAACCTTCTAACTCAAGAGCTAGAAAAGTAATGACAAATCAAGCTCCTTACAATTATAAGGTAAAATTCTATGAAGTAGAAAAAAAGATAAGAATGAAAAATATGGGGTGGGGGAAAAGCATGAGACATGAACTCTTAATACAGCATTTACCTCATATGATTTATATAGATGCTTGAAAACTGATCTTACAGATTTCGTATGTAGAGTAAATGAACAATTTTCACCCATAGCTGCACCCTGGATAACAACAGTCCTAATTCTAAAGGGAACTGAACTCTTCTACTTCAAGTAAGCAAAGGCCACTGAAATGTATATGTAACCGGCACTAGACTCTTATACAACATTGAAAAATAATTTCACAAATATTATCATAATATATAATAACATGATATTTAATACCATATTAAAATTGTGATGTATGATTTTCATCAAAATGAGGGAAATACTCTGAATCTGAATTTATATGCAGTAATGCTCTCAATTCAAGTTTGGCAGAAGACTAAATATAAAAAAGACAAGAACTCAAAAATTGTACATTGCTTATACCCTTTCTAAAGAAAACAAATCTAAAAGCTTTGAATGAGAGAATATTTTAACACCACATAAAAATAAAGATAGTAAAATGGTATCTAATAAGCTGAGAATCTACAAAGTATCATAATAAAAAATAGCAGGATGTTATACCATATGAATTCAAAGAAATCAGAGAAAGTATCTTCAAGCAAACCACCTTAACTAACAGTAAGAATCTGGAAAATATTAATGGATGCAAGTTGCCAGTGTAGAAGCTAAAGAAGAATGGGCAATTAAAATCCTTGGAATGAAGTCCCATTTCTAGTAGCATGGTTATTTATGTATCCACTCTAATCAAAAGTCAAAACATAAAAAACGAGCCTTCAAAATATCAAAGTTCTTGAAGGAGAATAGGGAAGTAGCAAGTTAATCTCAGTGAAACAGGAACTCACAGAAACATATTTTTATTTTGACCGTATTTTCTAAGTCTGATAATTTGAACTTTAGTTTTCATGGCTTTGTTGAAAATGGGAACATGACGAGTTGGTGGGTGCAGCGCACCAGCATGGCACATGTATACATATATAACTTACTTGCACTTTGCGCACATGTACCATAGAGTCTAAAGTATAATAATAATAATAAAGGAAAAAAAAAAAAGAAAATGGGAACATACATAAAGTTCAGTGCTGCTACAAGGTGGGTGACTCTTCCAAATAAAACAGAAACACCAAAAACAAACACCGTTGGTATGTGATGGAAACTGAAATATATTTTTTCTAGCCCTTATACCAAGAAGACTGATATGAGGCTTACCATGGCAGTGAGCAAAGGTGGAGGATAAAATGAGTATATGATAAGTTATAGCACAAAGCTCACCTTTGCCTGCATTTATAGATCAAATTTATGTGATCTGTGTTCAAAAATACACATTTTTAATTAAGTATAAAATACCAGGTAGGTTATGTTCCCCAGTGCCTGGCATAGCATTGGGTCCTCCTCTATAGTGGAAATGATCTTAAAATTAGAATCTAAATATAAATATTTTTCAAAATAATTTCCCAAGAAAGCACACAGCTCATAATTTAAAAAAAGAAACAAAGATAGATGATATGCTATCATCCATGGGGTATAGCAACAGACCTAGAATATACATATACTGTGATAATCAGAACAGAAAGAAAACAAAAACTATGCTGACTGTACTTAAACAGACAGACAGACAGACACACACACACACACACACACACACACTCACACACTCACAATACATAAATTTAAAAATGTTTGCAGGAAATAATTTAATATATAAACACATAAATTCTAAATGTATAAGAATGTAAGAATCTGGGAAACATTAGTGATAAAGCAGATATACTTTTCAAGGAACAAACTAAAGAAAGATAGTAATTAAAATCCCAACAATCCAAATCCACAATTATAGTTTGAGATATCAACATTCATATCTCAGCTATTAATAGAATAAGTGAAAGAAATCAGAAAAATGGAGAAGACCTAAACACTACTAACAGTCTACCTTAGGTGTTTGTTTATAAAACCTTTAACCAACAAAAGAATACACAAATAACAGTCATAACAATAGATCATATACTGTGAAAGAAAACAAAAATAGCCCCAAAGATACATAATATAATATTGTACCATAACAGTATTAAATATGAAGGAATTATTAGAAATATATCTGCAATTTGCCTATATTTTGAAAATTAAAGAACACACATCTGAATAACCACAAGGGCAAAAAAGAAAGTATGTTAAATTAGAAATATTTTGAATTGAACAAAAATGAAAATACAACATACTTATATTTGTTATATGCAAACAAACAGTGTTTAGAGAGTAATTTATCACATTAAATACTGATATTAGGCAGGAAGAAATGTATCAAACTAATGCTTTATGCTGCCACTTTAAGAAATAAGAAACTAAAAACAGAGAGGATCAAAAAGACGAAATTAAAACAAACAGGTAGTAGCAACAAATGGCCAGCAGTAGGGATAAAACGGTGTTCATATGGGAAAAAAATCATGAACTTGAGAGCAGAAAAATAATGAGGAAGGCAGATTACACCAAAATCTGATCTTTGTGAAGATCAATGTAGTAGACAGAATCTTAAGATGTCTTCCTTCCTTCAAGTTTCTGTTCCTGGTTATTCAACCAGGCACTAACCTATGTAGTGCTATGAAGGGACTTTGCAGATATCATTAAGGTTAATAATCAGAGAACTATAAAATAAGGAGACTATCCTGAATTATCCAGGTGGTCTCAGTCTAATTCCTGAGCCAATAAAAATAAAAGATGAAGCCAAAAGAGTCAGTCGAAGAGATGTAGCAACAGGAGAAATCAGGAGAACTCAAACATGAGGCATGCTATCAGTGCTCTGAAATAAGGGCCAACATGCAATGATCAGAGAGAGTCATTTAGGAGCTAATGTCACCTCCCAGTTGAGAGCTAGTCAACAAGGGAATGGAGATCTTAGTCCAAAAACCACAAGGAATTGGATTCTGCCAACAACATGAACGTGCTTGAATGGGGATTTTTCTCAGAGCCTCCGGATAAAAGAGCTCAGCTGGTTGACACCTTGAGTTTAGCCCTGTGAAACCCAAAAACAGAGAAAGCCATCCAAGCTAAGCCAATCTAGACTTCTGATCATCAGAACCGTGAGAAAATAAACTTGATGTTTTCAACTGCTCAGTTGTGTAATTTTTAAGGCATCAGGAATTAGGAAACTAATATGATGAATATAATCATTAAACTTCCTGCAGGATGACAAAGAAAGAGAAAGAAAGAAATTTTAAATACGAGGTACTAAAAAAAAGGACATTACAATAGAGCCCACAGAATTTATTAGGAAAATAGGAAATGGCATGAGAAGCTCTTTGTCCATAAATTTAACAACTTTTAAAAGTCCTTTAAAAAACACAAATGCCAGGGCCAATCTAAAAGAAATGCATAATCTAAGATGTATTATATCTATTAAATAATTATTTTTATAATTAAAAATTTCCAAATGAGGAAAATGCCAAGTCCCAACAGTTTAATGGTGAATTCTACCCGACATTTAAGAAAGAAGTAGTTCCAAATGTACAGAATTTCTTCCAGAATATAGAAGTGAAGGGAATGCTTTCAAATTCATTTTAAGAGACTAGCATTAATATGACTCCATAAACAAATTATTATAAAAATTGAAATCTGCATGTTAATATTTCTCAAGAACATAGACATGAAAAACTCAAATTTAGTGCAACAATATTTAAAAGTAGGTCATGGAAAATAAGTTTACCCTGGCAATAAAAACTGCTTCAGTAATCAAGAATTGATTAATAAAATTCACTGTATCTACAAACAAAAAAAGAAAAACCATATGATCACCACAATAGTTGCATAAAAATAATTGGAGAAAATTCAACATTTATGATAAAAAATCTAAGCAAACTGAAAAGAAAATAGGCTTTCTTAAGCCTTTTAAGGTAGACTAAAAATCCCTGCAGATAAAAATATACTTACTAGTTGAAGAAAGGTTTTCTTCTAAGAGCAGAGAGAAAGTGAATGTATGAGATGTCATTACTGTACTGAAGATCTTAGCCAGTGAAATTAGTCAAGAAAAAGATAGGAAATGCATAAAATGTGAACATAAATAATTTGTTTCTATACAAAGGTGACATAAATATCTACAAAGATTAACAACCAACCTATTTGTAAATATCTTATAGATCAAATAAGTTTACCAACATTGCAGAATATGAGGTCAATATACACACACACACACACACACACATATATATATATATCCTGTATATGTGTATATATATACATTCTGTATATGTGTATAAATATATAAAATACATAATACATATATTATAGATGTAGGTACATTATACATACATATTATATATGTATGTGTATGTATCTATAAAGATGTGCTGTGACATAAAACAAAAAACCCAAGAGATACATAATATACACACACACAAACACATACATATATGCATGTATAATGTATTATAACAATGAGCAATTGAAATTAAAATTTAAAGTACACATTTTCAAAAGCAACAGAAAGCATGAAAAATGCAGGTATAAAACTAACACAATATTTTTAGTACCTGTATGTTGAAAACTACAAAACACTGATGAAAGTAATCAAAGAAGATCTAAATAAAAGGGAAGTTATATAAATAAAATGGAAAATTGTTTATGTCTTAGAATGCACAGTATTTTAAGATGTCAATTGTAAACAAATTAAAGAAAGGATTCAAATTTATTTATAGTTAAAATTCTACTATAACTTTACTGAAATTAACAAATTGATTCTTAAATTTACATGGAAATGAAAACAAATAAGAATATCCAAAACAATTTTGATACAGTACAAGATTAGAGGTATCACACTACCTACTTTCAAGATTTTCTGTAAAGTTACAATAATCAAGATAGTGTAATATTACAGATATATACACAGTTAGATGACTAGAACAGAATAGTGTGTTCAGAAATAGGCTCATTCTTTATGATTTAAATATATTTAATTAATAATAGATAACATTTTTAACAATGGTGTTGAAAGTTTTTGACATTGACAAGCAGTAAAATAAAGAATCTTGATCCGTACCTTGCATTATATAAAAAATTAATTCACAATAGGACATGAACTTAACTATGAAACCTAAAATTATAGAACTACTAGAAGAACACATAAGAAAATATATTTGTGGTCTTTAATATGACAAATATTCCTTAGATATGTCACCAGAAACATGTACCATAAAAGCAACAGCCAAGGTAAGAATTCCTGCTCTTGAAATGTACTGTTAAATTAGTAGAAAGGCCATATAAACTTAGAAATACTGTGCAATCACTCCTCCAATAAAGGGCTTGTATATATAAAGAACTCCCAAAACTCAATAAAAAGCAAACAATCCAATAAAGAAAGGTAATAGAGTTGAACATATTAAAATATCCTCAACATCATTAGTCATTAAGGAAAACACAACGTAATCTGGCAATAAGATATCATTACATACTTAATAAAATGGTTAACGTTCAAAACAAACAAGCAAATCATCACCACAACAGTAACAATGAACTAAAAAGACCATATGTTTGCAATTAGGAAAGGCAAATGAAACTCTCATACATTGATTGTGGGAATGCAAAATGGTACAGCTATGTTGGAAAAAAAAAGATTTGGCAGTTTCTTACAATGTTAAATATACATTTACTAAAATATCCAGCAGTCTCACTTCTAGGTATCAAACTAAGTGAAATGAAAGCTTATGTTTATGCTGAAACATGCATGTGAATATTTATAGAAACTTTACTTGTGATTGCCCAAAATTATATTCAAAATGCCTTTCTCTTGGGTGATGGATAACAAACTGAGGTACATCCACACAATGGAATTCTGCCTATCAATTTAAAAGTATGACACATTGATAAGTGGTGGATCATATATGGATCCCAAATGAAAAATGCTAAATGAAGGGAGTCAGAATGAAAAGGCAGTGAGTCATGTGAATTCATTTTTTTGACATTCTAGAAAAGGTAAATATGTAGGAAGAAAACAGATCGATGGTGATGGGGCTGTGGAGGAGGTAGCTGACTAAAAAGTGGCATGAAGAAATTTTCTCAGGAAGCCTTCCGTATTTTGATTGTGATTCTGTTCACTTGATTGTATAGCTTTGTCAACACCCTCAGAAATGTAAACTGAAAACAGCTGTGTTTTGGTCAATGTAATTTATTTAAAAAAAAAACTGAAAAGAAGATATTAGTATTTTTTCTTGCTGTTATTAACCTAAATGTTAACATGGGAGTATAATTGTATATAAAAATATCTTAAATGCTGGATTATTTGACTTAAACAATATTTGCATTAATTTAAAAATTACAAAAGAACCAATCCTGTATTATACAAAGCAATATTTTTAAAAGATGTTAATTTATATCATTGATTATAAAGATCAAATAAACTTAAGTTACATTTAAGCATTATTCTTTGCCCTAGGTTTCTATTCTAATCAAAATACAGTAGATTATCATGTTTGCAGATTATTTGAGAATTCACCTGCTTGCTATGATTTGTTACTTCAAAATAAATGCTCATGAGCTTTTGTGCTCATTTGCAGTCAGGGTGGTAAAGTATTTGAGTCACATGATGCACACTTTCCTAGACAAGATAGACTAAGACCACACGCTACCTTACTTTTTTTTTCAGCTGTTATATTAAAAAAAAAAAAAAAAAAAAAAAGTCTTATTTGAAATCTATTCAACCTTTTAGGTTTTTTGTTTGTTTGTTTTGTTTTGTTTTATTTTGTGAAAAAAACCATGGCCCCCAAACATAGTGCTTGATATGATTTGGCTGTGTGTCCCCACACAAGTCTCACCTTTAACTGTAATAATCCCCACATGTCAAGGGCAGAACCAGGTGGAGATAATTGAATCATTGGGGTGGTTTTTCCCATGCTGTTCTGATGACAGTGAGTGAGTTCTCACGAGATCTGATGGTTTATAAAGGGCTTTCCCCCTTTTTGCTAGGCACTTCTCCTTCCCACCATCATGTGAAGAAGGACGTGTTTGCTTCTCCTTCCACCATGATTGTAAGTTTCTTTAGTCCTCCCCAGCCATACAAAACTGTGAGTCAATTGTACCTCTTTTCCTTATAAATTACCCAGTCTAATACAGTGCTGAAACACTGCCTAGTGTTCCTAAGCACAAGACTGCAATGTGCTTTAACGAGAAAATAACATACGCTACAGAAGCTTCCTTTGGATATGAGTTATAGTGCTGTTGGCCATAAGTTCAACATTAATGAATCAACAATGCCATACATCAAGAAAAAGGTGGAAAAAATTTGTTGATCTGTATATGAGGCTACTGAAGAAGCTGCTAACATAACATCCCTAGTATATGCTGAAGCTATGGAAAAGATGGAAAAGTGACTGCATTTATGAATTCACAAATGGTGAAAATTTTTAAAAAACATACCAGACGGCATTCTTCTGCGGCTGAAAGCCAAAGAAATTTATGGTTATGTTACTCAGGAGCAGGAGAATATTAAGTCCTTCTTGGCTAGTGCTGACTGGTTCACATGTTTCAAAATGGGGTATGGCCTTTTTTTTTAGTGTCACTATTACTTATGCTGTATAACACCCTTTAGTACAAAAGCCAACAGAGCTGAACTCAGAATAAATCAAGAGTTTGACTACATTTTGTAAACAGAGTAAATTGAAAAATAATATCTAAATGAGAAAACATTTCAATATGTGTTACAGCCTGAAGGGAAAAGCAAATGCCCTACCTTAATAAGTTTATCAACTCTAAATAATTGAATGTATCTGTTGTCAGGAATACTTCATGTTTCTTAATTTTTTAAAATAGACTCAAGTATTACTTTAACCAGTGGAGGAGCCCATTTCTAAACTTTTTTATTATAAACCTTAAAATTAAACAACAATTAATTTTAATTAATTAACAACCTTAAACTTATTTAAGTTTAAGTTAAACATAAAAAAATTAAACAACCTTAAAATAAAACATCTAAAGAAAAAGGGCTCAGTATAGTAAATCTTCATCATTTTATTGTAATCAATATATAATGATACTATAAATACTCCTAGAGTACTTGATCTATTCATACTTTATCTATATAAAAAGCAAGGCTAATAACTCCATAGTATTCAAACAGTGCAAATATTCTTATGAAACTATACTTGTACACGATTGTGATTTTAGGTTATTGTGAAGATTGTCAAGCATTTCTTCTTCATGATAATCTTTCCAATAGTCTTTTCTATTTATGAAATAAAATAGATCCTAGGTGTTATTAAGTATACTTAAGTTATTTCAGAATAAATGCTCACAGCTTTTTGTGATCATTTGAGGACAGGGTGGCAAAATATTTGTGTCACATGATGCACCCGTTCTCAACTGAGATAGAATAAGATCATGTTCTACTTTTTTTCACCTCTTAAACTGCAAAAAAAAAAGTCCTATTCATAATCTATTCAATGCTATGCTTTCAGCACCTTTGAGCTTTAAGTATATGTAATAAAACCTAGGATATATCTTATTTCATTTATGTAACAATAGCATTGTATTGATAGTTGTTAGATAATTATCTATGAACCCCACTGCCTTTTTCTGTTTTTCTGCATTAGCTGCTTTTACCTCTTTTATGCTCTATTTTATATAATGCTGTAATTGATCCTACATGTATGTAGAATTATACATCTAAGAACTTGATTATAATCTGCGTTTAAAAGGGTCATGTAAAGCTTTGAATTAGTAAACTGATTTAACAAGAAGGAGCAGAATATTGGAAAAAAACAATGCTTTTACAGCCATTTGACTGAGTATCTACATGTTTCTGTAGGATTTTAAAAATCTATACTCAGTAGAATTCTATGTTGTAAACCACCTTTGCATTGGAATTGAGCTGTGAGAGGATATTTACTCTTAAAAATTGGTGCACAATAAAAATCAGGATATACACTGACGTATTAAGACTGAGCACAGATAAAGACAGCATTACAGGAAAAGAGAGATGAATCATTTGCTTTTTATAAAGGATTAGTTTGGAAATCCCTCATCTTTTGTATAATCTTCTTTATATATCTAAGTGACATAGAATATTCCATACAGCTTTTTATCTAAGAGAAAAAAATATGGTAACAGCTAAGTTGTCTCTGAGATTTTTGTTTAATGTAATAAATTTGAAATCCCTTCAAAAATTTAAATAAAATGCTGAATTCTTCACTATAGTGATAGTGTGAGAATTATTTTAGCAAACCATCTTCTTTCCAGGTAATCTGTTAATTTTTCACCCATTAAAATATAAAAGCTCTGCTGCATTTGTGTACTGTTAGACAATTTGCAAAGTTCAACCTTCTGATTTTTTGTGGATTCTTTTATTTTTTATTTGACATCAGTGAATGCTCTAGCTGCATTTCTAAAGACCTGTCATCAACAAAATCATGTATTTTTGTCATACTCCAAACTATTTAATAATTTCATGCATATCACAAACTTGAAGATTAGTTAAGAATCAATAATGTTTAACTTTTTTCTCAATGCATCTGCGTGAAATTTTCATTATTTCCAAAACATTAACAACCTCAAGCTATTTTATTCATCAACAATTTATGTCTATAAACTCTGCTTTACTGAAGAAAAACGTTTATTTTATTTCAGTTATTTAAATAATACAGATAAACAAGACATGGTCAAAAGGCTGGGCCACAGGACAGTCGTCTGTGTCTCACACTCAGTGGAAAGGGGAGTGACACATTAAGTATACTTCTCAAGTGTTTCACCATAAAAAATGATAGGAAAGTGAGGTACTGGATATGTTAATTGGCTTGATTTAATCCTGTCACATTGTATACATATATCAAAATATCACACTGTACTACATAAATGTACACAACTATGATTTGTCAAGAAAAACACTGGCACAAATTCCCTGGATAGAGGTGACCCTTGCAGGTGTGTCTGTAGATCTATTCTGGGGAGTAACTGTCACCCAGTACTTCCATCTCAGATATTTAGCAGAAATAAACATTTTGAAATTGTATTATATGTTGGGCTAGGCCTATTGATATTCTAACTGGCTCTCCTCTCATTAGTTTCAGAAGAAGGGCAGGGCAGCCTGAAGGTTATTAGGTGCTCATTAAGAAAAAGCTTTAATGTGATAAACCAGGAGCATAAAATAATAGTACTCCGATGTTGTGACACAATATTTAATGATCTCACTCTACAAGCTGTTGTTAAGCAAGAGCTTTTAAATTATCATGCTTCATCAGGGTATCAGAAAGTAATTAAAAGGCAGTTAATGTGCTGCCATTTTTCATTTCTCAATAGATATACAGAGAAATTAAAAAGCAGAAATAAAATAATTTTTAGTCTTATTTAAGCTTCAACTACATAAATCAAGGACTAAATTTGCAATCCCTAGGCTTTCTCACTAGCACTTAATATTCTGTTTCTAAAACATCCCACATATCACTGATTTCCTAAAAGGTCAAAATTTATTTGGTCCTGATTTTACTACAAGACTTGGTTGTAAGAGTGCAGCAAAAGAATCACAATATCAACTAGTACTCTCTTAACATACCATGTGTAAAACCATAGAAAAGAAAATAACATCCCTGATCCTTTGCCTTCTACATTTTTTTTTTTTTTTCTGAGACGGAGTCTCGCTCTGTCTCCCAGGCTGGAGTGCAGTGGCGCGATCTCGGCTCACTGCAAGCTCCGCCTCCTGGGTTCATTCCATTCTCCTGCCTCAGACTTCCAAGTAGCTGGGACCACAGGCGCCCGCCACCACAACCGGCTAAGTTTTTGTATTTTTAGTAGAGATGGGGTTTCACCATGTTAGCCAGGATGGTTTCGATCTCCTGACCTCATGATCCGCCAGCCTCAGCCTCCCAAAGTGCTGGGATTACAGGCGTGAGTCACCGCGCCCGGCCTGCCTTCTACTTTTGAAACTGAAGAAAAACAAGGTAGCATATAGACAAATATATATCTCAACATGGGCTAAAAGATTCAAGTTTAAAAAGAATGATCCTTTGCTGGGGGGGGTGGCGTGGGTCGGATTATATAAATCACATCATATTTAGAAGACTTCATTGGTTGTTCTCTAGGTAATGGTCACAGTGGACACCCTCATGAGCACCCTCCCTCACCATAGACCAAACCCACCACCTCAGCGTCCATTTATTCTTCAAAAGGCTGACAATTAGCACAAAATTAGACCTCTGGTGTCCATTTATTCTGAATGCATAATGTGACTTTATTTCAGTTTCTGGTTTACTATTTGATCCCCAGCTTAGATACAGGCTCTGTTATTTGTGTATTTCCTAAATTAACTTTTTGAGATATTTATTATTATTACAACTATTAGAACATTCTCTATTCAAGGAGCATAACAGGAGACTACAGTTTAAAAATCCCCAAAGATATTTTGAATGCATACATAATCAGAGAGTAAAGTTTTCACCAGTTGAAGAATTTCTGAAGGAATACAGCTGTAAAATGCAATTACTTAGTGTTCTATAAATTAGTGATAAATAATTAAAGATAAAAATAAAATAACAGTCACCGATAACTATTTGTACATGTCACATGTGGCTTTGGCAAATTAACTGATGATTAGATCAACATTTTCTTCCTAAGGTAAAAATAATTTAAGGTGCTTGTAATACATACTAGTAGCAGTGTTAAAGACAAATCTTAATTTGATTTACAATTTGCTGAAAGCACCTTCTTTCTATAACTAATCTGATATCTTATATCTATACACTTTGTCTGAAATTCAATATATTTTTTAGCTTCTGGGATCAGTAAGCCAAAATCGGATCATCCAGGATGGAAAATCAGTGTTCTATTAACAGACTGCAGAAACATTTCTTAGATAAGTACTATTTAGTGAGTTACAAAGATTCTTTACTTTTAATGCTTTACATGGTTTACCTTTCAATCCCATACATAAGAATTGTTTTGATAAATTTTAAAAAATATTTTCTGAAATTAATTTCATCACATTATCACAAAAAAATCAATGGAAGAAACATGACCATGTTTAAATAGTGCAAACTGTTGCTGCTTCATGAAAGTGAATTACAAGTCTTACATTGTTTCTTTAGTAAAGATACTTAATATTCATCACATAAGAGGACAGATGTAAAGTGCAAGCCCCTGCTGAAATGCAAAGCATAAGTGTTTCATTTCCTGTCTCGGTAGAGCAGTGGGTTGAATAGTGCTTCTCAAAATTCATCTTCACCCAGAACCTCAGAATATGACTTTATTTGGAAATAGGGCCTTTACAGGTGCACTTAAGGTAAGGATTGAGATAAAGTCGTCATGGATTAGGGTGGGCCATAAATCTAACGAGTATCCCTTATATGAGAGACAGAAGAGTACACATAGAAACTGTATAGGGAGAGGAAGGCAATGTGAAGACAGAAGTAGAGATTGGGATTATGTTGCCACAAGCAGAGGCACACCTGGGGCCACAAGACAGAAGAGGCAAGTAGTGATACTGCCCTAGAGTTTTCTGTGGGAGCATGACCCTGCTGACACCTTGAATTCAGACTTCTAGCTTCTAGTCTCTAGTAATGTCAGAGAATAAATTTCCTTTTTTGTTTGTTTGTTTGTTTGGATAGAGTCGCTGGAGTGCAGTGGTGCGATCTCAGCTCACTTTAACCTCCACTTTCTGGGTTCAAGCGATTCTTGCCTCAACCTCCTGATTCTCAATCTCCATGCCCAGCTTTTTAAAAATTTTTTAAATTTTTTATTTTTAGTAGGGACACGGTTTAACCATATTGCTCAGGCTGGTCTCAAACCCTTGGCCTCAAGTGATCCCCCCACTTCTGCCTCCCAAACGTTTCTGTTGTTTTAAGCCACCAGATTAGTAAAAATTTGTTATGTGAGCTCTGTGAAACTAAAGTTGAAATTTACAATGGTGTCTCCACTCTCTCTAAGCTTAGGGTGATTGCTAGCTTGGAGAAGTTTCAGAGGACCAGTTTTGAAACAAAAATATTGATTCTAATATAAAGCCATTAAGATGAGATTAATTTAGACTATGACCAAAAATCTGAGCCATAAATCACACATTTATAAATATATAACAAGTTATATAAAGACTATGTAAAATATAAAGGATATGATAAATGCAAACATCCCTTAGCCTATGAGAAATGAGAATAGAGTTTATGAAGACAACAGTGTATTTACTAGATTGTTTTCATAAAGTTAGAGAATGTCTTGATTAGAAGGAACCTTTAAGGTTACCTAGTTTTTACCTAGTTTTCTATTTCAGTATCTTATCAGATAGTTGAATCTCCTCTTTAAAACTACTTCTGAAGTTCCTTCAGCTTCTTCTTGAACTTTAGTGGCAGAAAAAAATCATTCCATTTTTAGACAACCTTGTCAGTATCTTCTTCATGATAATAAGCCCAAACCCCTGTTCTGCATAGGAGACCTTCAAATACTTATGTCTTATTCAGGCAAAAATGCACACTTCTTCCTAAAATTTATTATATGATATGATTCATTTTCTAGACTTCTTGTCATCCAGATCAAAATCCTATGGAAACAATATGACTAATTTATGGATTTCTTAAAATAAAAATTTCAAAATTAAAAATGATTCTAGTGATTCTAATCAAGAGAGTAGAATCATATTGGCTTCACTATCTATATCTTTATATTATTTCAGTTTAGATTGCATTAGCATTGTTGACAGTCAAGTTACTCCTTTAGTGCAAAAATCACCATTAGTGCTTATTGTTTTATATTTCTGCTTCTAAGTTATTTTTTCATTAAGTATTATTTTCTGTACCAGGACAAAATTTTACATTTTTCTTATTTTTTTTCTTGTTAAATTATAAGGGCTCTCCGTCTCTATTCTAACTTTTTAGCTTACCAGTTTTGTAATGCAACATGTCTGTTGCTCTCCCTCCCAGTTTAATTTATGAAAAGGTAGAAGTGCATCTTTTATTTTAACATATGGTTATATTTATAATATTATTAACTTTTACCAAAATTTTAATTAAGTTGGAAGTTGAATTAATGTAAAAATATTAATATGGGTGAAAATTCAAACCATCTTTTAGTGCAAAGCAGTCCTGAAAAAAAAAGATTGAAAACTAGTGCTCCTCTACAACCTCTAAATACTAGTTGAGTTAACTCCCAGAGTCTGGATTTCATCTTTTTTCCCCCTTTTGGCTTATTAGTCCCTAATGCCTAGCAGTTTCAAAATAAATTGCTAAGTTAATAAATGAATTTGACTTATCTTAACGGGTCTTTTCTGATTTTTGTTTGTAGGCCTAACACCTTCTTTCCCTTGTGATTATAATTCCATTTATCCTGAGAATAGCGGAAGGTCAATTCCTCATTCAAATAATTAGCATACAGCATTATTTCTGGATGTACAGAGAGTGACTCATCCACATAATTTATATGGGACTTCATCAACAATAATTTTGGCAATATAATATGTAAAAGAAAAATTGAACAGATAACTGCATATTAATTAAATAATAAAGGTATTAAGTAACCTCTCTCAAAAATGTAGAATTTACCTCTATTAATTAAGATTCACCTAATGATGTTTGCCAAGCTATACAGGATGAAGTATTTCTTAGGAAGGCTACCTGGTTGGTCAGAGGATAGACATTTTCTTAAAATATTCACTATAGAATAATGTCTTCTTAGAACTGTAAGGAGAAAAACAGTTATTTTTTGTTGTTGTTGTTTAGGTCTCCAGTTGTTTGAAACCAAGAAGACTCTCCCACAATTATCCAGTATATAAGAAATTGATATATAAACTAGATTGCACTATTTGTTAAACCTATAAAAAATAAACTGGATTAACAGGTCATTTCCTCAACATTTTCTCTCCCACTATCTATTTGTGAGTTCAAATTATAGTCACTGAGATATAAATGAGCCTTAAATAAGAGTGAGAGGTCAGCTGAATAATTTATATAGCTAGAAAATATAGCTATAAAAATATAAATTATTACTAGTATAAAATTATTTTGGCCTTCTGAATTTGGCAATGGTGATCTAGACAATTTGGACCAAAATTTCTGATAAGGAAATAGAAAAAATAGTCCAACATAATAAGATAATTCTATAATAAAACCATAAAATTGAGAACTTAATGATGGTTTAATGACATGTAAGACACAGACTGAGATACAAATGAGGAACTGGTACATAGGTTAGGAAAAAAAAAATCTAGAGTGGTCAAGAGGAACAAGAACTCAGACAAAGTAGAAAGAGGTAAGATTAATGGAGGACATTAATGGAGTCAAAGAAATAGGATTCAGACAATAGGACATGGGACACATTTTAATACCTAATAGGTAAGACAGATTCAGAACTTATGAAAATTCTTTAACTATACTTTTTCAAAAGACACTATGAAACTTAAACAGGACAAATAAAGAGAAAAACGTACCAGATAACATCATAGTAACAACTATTTAAAAAAATTGTATGCCTGTATCAAAACATCACGTGTACCTCATAAATTTACTATTATATACCCATAATATTTAAAAATAAAACAATTTTTAAAAGGTAAAATTTTGAAATTACATAGTGTTTAAGACAGATGATGTTCAAAGTAGAAACATTCACTAGATAACTGACTCCTAAGAGGAAAAATGAAAGTAATAAGAAAATGGATTGGAATTTTCAATAACAGAAATAAACAGAACTTTTAAAGATATCAATAATAAGGAAATATTATACAAAACTATGTCAGTCAATTCAACAACATAGATAAAATTGTCAGATCCTGTAAAACACAAAAAATACCAAAAATGTTATAAAAATAAAATAAAAATCTGATTATTTTTATCTCTATTGAAGAAATTATAAAAATATAAAATCTTTCCACAAACACAACACCAGCCTTATACAAATCCACCGACTTATTCTGTTACATTTGTGGAAAAAATAACACTAACTCTCCACAGAATTGCTCAGGAAATACAGAAGATGGGGCCATTCTCAACTCATTTTATGAAGACAGTAAGTCCCTAATACCAATATCAGTGTCTTTTTTCCCCTCCCACCTTCAAGCACTATCTTAAAAGTAAATCTATAAGCCAATATCCCTCATAAACACTGATTTCCCAAAGCATTATTAATAGCAATAGGATAGTTGTTAGAGCCCATCAATTATAAAGTGAATGATGTGTCATAAGATAAGGAGTTTATGGAATGCAGTTTTCTTTTTATTTAAAATCAATCAATTACTCAATGTTAACTTACCATATTAATAGGAAAAGGAGAAATATCAAGTGATAATTTCAGGAGATTCATTTTGAAACTTTTACACCTGTTTATGATAAATTAAATGGAACCTTTCAGCAAATTACTATAAGAAGGGAACTTTCTCAGCTGATAAAAGCACCTATAAAAAAAACTAAAGATCACATCAGGAAATAGTGAAAGGGCAATTTCCCTACCCCATCACACTCCCAAGATTTGGCCCAAGACAGGAATGGGCATTTTTCACTGCTTCTGTATTGCATTATAATGGAGGGCTTACCCATTTCAAAAATTTAAAAATACCTAAATAAATGAAATATACCAATTTGAAAAAAACTTAAAGCTATTATTATTTGACCCCACCTGATTCATTCATAGACAATTTTAAGGAATCTATAAAAAAGCTGTTTGAAATAAGTATTTAGCAGGTTGTAAAACACACAATCAATTGCATTTCAAAGTTGTTAAAATAAACTTGGAAATAAAATAAAAATAATTCCATTTACAATGGCATAAAAATATATAAAATATTCACAGGCTTAACAACATCTGTGCCAGATCTCTACACTGAAAACATCAGAGCATCACAGAAAGAAGGTTGAACACCTTAATATTTGCCTAGATATATCATGTTCATGCACTGAAAGGACTTAATTTTATAAGTTGTTGATTTTCCTTGAATCAATTGACAAATTTAGCAAAGTATCACTCAAATTTTCATCAGGTTGTCTGCAGAGTTCAATAAGCTGATTCTAAAATGTATACTGGAATGCACATTATCAGAATAATCAAAACAATAATTAAAAAGTTAGAGGATTTACACTACCTAATTTTAAGACTTAACAATAAAACAAATTAAAACAGTGTGATATCAGGGTGTGTGTATGTGTTTAAAGATGCCAGAAAATTCAATGAGAAATGATAACCTTTTCAACAAATTCTTCTGAAACATAGATACTTACATGGGAAAAAAATGGTATCTCTCCCCATTAATTGCCCCAGAAACTTGGAGGCTTACTCAATTAAGAAAGGTTAGTCCTGCTTCTAAGAGCCCACAGGCAAAACACAGGCTCCCATGTATCTGCTGATATCAACTCTAAATACTGTCCCTATCGACTGTTGTCATGAGTGTCCTGTTGGTCTTCTAGTAATGTTTTACAGTCTTAAAGGGTGAGGAAACATGTCTTATTCACAATGTAACACTCATTTGTGATGGTTAAAAATCCCCATGATCTTATACTTAATTAAATATTTTTAACCACAGGTATTAATGAAGCATTCTACCTAGACCAGAGTACTATTTTGAGAGAAATTTTCCCAAATTTCTCAGTCTTATCCAAGGACAGGCATGCTCTGTGTTTACAGTTCCAAATTATTGCACTTGCATTACAATAATATCCTCTGACATTTTCCCCCAGAACATTACTACATATGTAAACTAATGAACCTGTGGATTTTGGTGTAGGAAACATCTCAACAAATTACAAGTTCTAATAGTCCGGGACCCCAAAATTTGAGAGGCTGGAGTCAGCTTATCCGTGTTTTCTGGAAAATTTCATGTAAAATTAATTTTCATTGACCAGGTCCAACTAGTAATAAGCATTTATTGATTTCTTACTATATGCCAGATGTTTTAAGCATGTTTTATAGATTATCTTCTTTAATTCTCAAAGAAACTCCATGCCGTGGTTCTTATTATTTTTGTTTTACTGAATCACATAAAAGTTTAAATAATTTGCCCAAGGTCACACAGCACATATTCAACAATACACTAAACTTCTCTTCTACCAAGAGGAAGGGAATGAATCCATCCTTAAACACAAATAGAGATTTTTACACTTTTCTTCCCAAGAGAGTGTTTACTTGCTATAGATTATTCAATTTCCCTTGTGCCTATACCCTTTTAACTGCTTTTTTAAGCTTCCCCTTTTAAGAAACAGAAAACATCTCCATCAGCCTCAAGTCCATTTGTCTTTGTGACATGTTCTGGCTAATATGACATTAGCAGATGTGTTGCAAGCAGAGATTTGACAATGTAGGTGTACTATTTGATGTGGTCTCTTGCACTCCTGCCACTGCCGTGAAAAGGATGTGTTCACACTGGCAAGTTGGTTTCAGAAGGATGAAACACAAATAGGGCCAAGATACCCTATGAAGTTTTCCTGGTCAAACCCAACCTACAGCAGAGCCCCTAACCTTGCTTGAGTGAGCCCAGCAGAAAACAACCTGGCCTAGAGAAGTCACTCCAGCCCATCCAACTAACCACAGATCCATGAGCTATCATACGTGATGGTTTATTCGGTTTACTCAGTCACACAGCAAAAAGTAACTGAAAAACTTGATTTGTGTGTAAATCGGAAGGGCCATTTCATATATTTAACAAATAAGTTCATATTCCTGAGTTTACCTACATTCTGATAGCAAACTATTGGCAACTTTCGAGTGGTGCTTTTTTTCATTAAGATGCTATCTAATGTAGACATCTAATTTATATAAACATGGTAAGAATAATAAATATTTTGTACTCTTTTTATATGTGCCAAGGAGTTTACATGTGTTTTCTATCATCAACCTCTCACAATGCTCACAACTACGTTTTAAAGTTTAAGGTGAGGGGGGAGGAGCCAAGATGGCTGAATAGGAACAGCTCCGGTCTACAGCTCCCAGCGTGAGCGACGCAGAAGACGGGTGATTTCTGCATTTCCATCTGAGGTACCGTGTTCATCTCACGAGGGAGTGCCAGACAGTGGGCGCAGGTCAGTGGGTGAGCGCACCGTGCGCCAGCCGAAGCAGGGGCGAGGCATTGCCTCACTCGGGAAGCGCAAGGGGTCAGGGAGTTCCCCTTCCAGGGGTGACAGACGGCACCTGGAAAATCGGGCCACTCCCACCCGAATACTGTGCTTTTCCAACGGGCTTAGGAAACGGTGCCCCAGGAGAGTATAGCCCGCACCTGGCTGAGAGGGTCCTACGCCCACGGAGTCTCGCTGATTGCTAGCACAGCAGTCTGAGATCAAACAGCAAGTCGGCAGCGAGGCTGGGGGAGGGGCGCCCGCCATTGCCCAGGCTCACTTAGGTAAACAAAGCAGCCTGGAAGCTTGAACTGGGTGGAGCCCACCACAGCTCAAGGAGGCCTGCCTGCCTCTGTAGGCTCCACCTCTGGGGGCAGGACACAGACAAACAAAAAGACAGCAGTAACCTCTGCAGACTTAAATGTCCCTGTCTGACAGCTGTGAGGAGAGCAGTGGTTCTCCCAGCACGCAGCTGGAGATCTGAGAACGGGCTGACTGCCTCCTCAAGTGGGTCCCTGACCCCTGACCCCCGAGTAGCCTAACTGGGAGGCACCCCCCAGCAGGGGCAGACTGACACCTCACACGGCAGGCCAGGTACTCCAACAGACCTGCAGCTGAGGGTTTTGTCTGTTAGAAGGAAAACTAACAGAAAGGACATCCACACCAAAAACCCATCTGTACATCACCATCATCAAAGACCAAAAGTAGATAAAACCACAAAGATGGGGAAAAAACAGAGCAGAAAAACTGGAAACTCTAAAAACCAGAGTACCTGTCCTCCTCCAAAGGAACGCAGTTCCTCACCAGCAACGGAACAAAGCTGGACGGAGAATGACTTTGACGAGCTGAGAGAAGAAGGCTTCAGACGATCAAATTACTCTGAGCTACGGGAGGATATTCAAACCAAAGGCAAAGAAGTCGAAAACTTTGAAAAAAATTTAGAAGAATGTATAACTAGAATAACCAATACAGAGAAGTGCTTAAAGGAGCTGATGGAGCTGAAAACCAAGGCTCGAGAACTACGTGAAGAATGCAGAAGCCTCAGGAGCCGATGCGATCAAATGGAAGAAAGGGTATCAGCCCTGGAGGATGAAATGAATGAAATGAAGCGAGAAGGGAAGTTTAGAGAAAAAAGAATAAAAAGAAATGAGCAAAGCCTCCAAGAAATGTGGGACTATGTGAAAAGACCAAATCTACGTCTGATTGGTGTACCTGAAAGTGACGGGGAGAATGGAAACAAGTTGGAAAACACTCTGCAGGATATTATCCAGGAGAACTTCCCCAATCTAGCAAGGCAGGCCAACATTCAGATTCAGGAAATACAGAGAACGCCACAAAGATACTCCTCAAGAAGAGCAACTCCAAGACACATAATTGTCAGATTCACCAAAGTTGAAATGAAGGAAAAAATGTTAAGGGCAGCCAGAGAGAAAGGTCGGGTTACCATCAAAGGGAAGCCCATCAGACTAACAGCAGATCTCTCGGCAGAAACCCTACAAGCCAGAAGAGAGTGGGGGCCAATATTCAACATTCTTAAAGAAAAGAATTTTCAACCCAGAATTTCATATCGTGCCAAACTAAGCTTCATAAGTGAAGGAGAAATAAAATACTTTACAGACAAGCAAATGCTGAGAGATTTTGTCACCACCAGGCCTGCCCTGAAAGAGCTCCTGAAGGAAGCACTAAACATGGAAAGGCACAACCGGTACCAGCCACTGCAAAATCATACCGAAATGTAAAGACCATCGAGACTAGGAAGAGACTGCATCAACTAACGAGCAAAATATCCAGCTAACATCATAATGACAGGATCAAATTCACACATAACAATATTAACTTTAAATGTAAATGGACTAAATGCTCCAATTAAAAGACACAGACTGGCAAATTGGATAAAGACTCAAGACCCATCAGTGTGCTGTATTCAGGAAACCCATCTCACGTGCAGAGACACACATAGGCTCAAAATAAAAGGATGGAGGAAGATCTACCAAGCAAATGGAAAACAAAAAAAGGCAGGGGTTGCAATCCTAGTCTCTGATAAAACAGACTTTAAACCAACAAAGATCAAAAGAGACAAAGAAGGCCATTACATAATGGTAAAGGGATTAATTCAACAAGAAGAGCTAACTATCCTAAATATATATGCACCCAATACAGGAGCACCCAGATTCATAAAGCAAGTCCTGAGTGACCTACAAAGAGACTTAGACTCCCACACATTAATAATGGGAGACTTTAACACCCCACTATCAACATTAGACAGATCAACGAGACAGAAAGTCAACAAGGATACCCAGGAATTGAACTCAGCTCTGCACCAAGCGGACCTAATAGACATCTACAGAACTCTCCACCCCAAATCAACAGAATATACATTTTTTTCAGCACCACACCACACCTATTCCAAAATTGACCATATACTTGGAAGTAAAGCTCTCCTCAATAAATGTAAAAGAACAGAAATTGTAACAAACTGTCTCTCAGATCACAGTGCAATGAAGCTAGAACTCAGGATTAAGAATCTCACTCAAAACCGCTCAACTACGTGGAAACTGAACAACCTGCTCCTGAATGACTACTGGGTACATAACGAAATGAAGGCAGAAATAAAGATGTTCTTTGAAACCAACGAGAACCAAGACACAACATACCAGAATCTCTGGGATGCATTCAAAGCAGTGTGTAGAGGGAAATTTATAGCACTAAATGCCCACAAGAGAAAGCAGGAAAGATCCAAAATTGACACCCTAACATCACAATTAAAAGAACTAGAAAAGCAAGAGCAAACACATTCAAAAGCTAGCAGAAGGCAAGAAATAACTAAAATCAGAGCAGAACTGAAGGAAATAGAGACACAAAAAACCCCTCAAAAAATAAATGAATCCAGGAGCTGGTTTTTTGAAAGGATCAACAAAATTGATAGACCGCTAGCAAGATTAATAAAGAAAAAAAGAGGGAAGAATCAAATAGATGCAATAAAAAATGATAAAGGGGATATCACCACCGATCCCACAGAAATACAAACTACCATCAGAGAATATTACAAACACCTCTATGCAAATAAACTAGAAAATCTAGAAGAAATGGATAAATTCCTCAACACATACACCCTCCCAAGACTAAACCAGGAAGAAGTTGAATCTCTGAATAGACCAATAACAGGAGCTGAAATTGTGGCAATAATCAATAGCTTACCAACCAAAAAAAGTCCAGGTCCAGATGGATTCACAGCCGAATTCTACCAGAGGTACAAGGAGGAGCTGGTACCATTCCTTCTGAAACTATTCCAATCAATAGAAAAAGAGGGAATCCTCCCTAACTCATTTTATGAGGCCAGCATCATCCTGATACCAAAGCCTGGCAGAGACACAACAAAAAAAGAGAATTTTAGACCAATATCCTTGATGAACATTGATGCAAAAATCCTCAATAAAATACTGGCAAACAGAATCCAGCAGCACATCAAAAAGCTTATCCACCATGATCAAGTGGGCTTCATCCCTGGGATGCAAGGCTGGTTCAATATACGCAAATCAATAAATGTAATCCAGCATATAAACAGAACGAAAGACAAAAACCACATGATTATCTCAATAGATGCAGGAAAGGCCTTTGACAAAATTCAACAACCCTTCATGCTAAAAACTCTCAATAAATTAGGAATTGATGGGACGTATCTCAAAATAATAAGAGCTATTTATGTCAAACCCACAGCCAATATCATACTGAATGGGCAAAAACTGGAAGCATTCCCTTTGAAAACTGGCACAAGACAGGGATGCCCTCTCTCGCCACTTCTATTCAACATAGTGTTGGAAGTTCTGGCCAGGGCAATTAGGCAGGAGAAGGAAATCAAGGGTATTCAAGTAGGAAATGAGGAAGTCAAATTGTCCCTGTTTGCAGATGACATGATAGTATATCTAGAAAACCCCATTGTCTCAGCCCAAAATCTCCTTCAGCTGATAAGCAACTTCAGCAAAGTCTCAGGATACAAAATCAATGTGCAAAAATCACAAGCATTCTTATACATCAATAACAGACAAACAGAGAGCCAAATCATGAGTGAACTCCCATTCACAATTGCTTCAAAGAGAATAAAATACCTAGGAATCCAACTTACAAGGGATGTGAAAGACCTCTTCAAGGAGAACTACAAACCACTGCTCAAGGAAATAAAAGAGGATACAAACAAATGGAAGAACATTCCATGCTCATGGGTAGGAAGAATCAATATCATGAAAATGGCCATCCTTCCCAAGGTAATTTACAGATTCAATGCCATCCCCATCAAGCTACCAATGACTTTCTTCACAGAATTGGAAAAAACTACTTTAAAGTTCATATGGAACCAAAAAAGAGCCCGCATCGCCAAGTCAATCCTAAGCCAAAAGAACAAAGCTGGAGGCATCACACTACCTGACTTCAAACTATACTACAAGGCTACAGTAACCAAAACAGCATGGTACTGGTACCAAAACAGAGATATAGATCAATGGAACAGAACAGAGCCGTCAGAAATAATGCCACATATCTACAAGTATCTGATCTTTGACAAACCTGACAAAAACAGGAAATGGGGAAAGGATTCCCTATTTAATAAATGGTGCTGGGAAAACTGGCTAGCCATATGTAGAAAGCTGAAACTGGATCCCTTCCTTACACCTTATACAAAAATCAATTCAAGATGGATTAAAGACTTAAATGTTAGACCTAAAACCATAAAAACCCTAGAAGAAAACCTAGGCATTACCATTCAGGACATAGGCATGGGCAAGGACTTCATGTCTAAAACACCAAAAGCAATGGCAACAAAAGCCAAAATTGACAAATGGGATCTAATTAAACTCAAGAGCTTCTGCACAGCAAAAGAAACTACCATCAGAGTGAACAGGCAACCTACAAAATGGGAGAAAATTTTCGCAACCTACTCATCTGACAAAGGGCTAATATCCAGAATCTACAATGAACTCCAACAAATTTACAAGAAAAAAACAAACAACCCCATCAAAAAGTGGGCGAAGGACATGAACAGACACTTCTCAAAAGAAGACATTTATGCAGCCAAAAAACACATGAAAAAATGCTCACCATCACTGGCCATCAGAGAAATGCAAATCAAAACCACAATGAGATACCATCTCACACCAGTTAGAATGGTAATCATTAAAAAGTCAGGAAACAACAGGTGCTGGAGAGGATGTGGAGAAATAGGAACACTTTTACACTGTTGGTGGGACTGTAAACTAGTTCAACCCTTGTGGAAGTCAGTGTGGCGATTCCTCAGGGATCTAGAACTAGAAATTCCATTCGACCCAGCCATCCCATTACTGGGTATATACCCAAAGGACTATAAATCATGCTGCTATAAAGACACATGCACACGTATGTTTATTGCGGCATTATTCACAATAGCAAAGACTTGGAACCAACCCAAATGTCCAACAATGATAGACTGGATTAAGAAAATGTGGCACATATACACCATGGAATACTATGCAGCCATAAAAAATGATGAGTTCACGTCCTTTGTAGGGACATGGATGAAATTGGAAATCATCATTCTCAGTAAACTATCGCAAGAACAAAAAACCAAACACCGCATATTCTCACTCATAGGTGGGAATTGAACAATGAGAACACATGGACACAGGAAGGGGAACATCACACTCTGGGGACTGTTGTGGGGTGGGGGGAGGGGGGAGGGATAGCATTGGGAGATATACCTAATGCTAGATGACGAGTTGGTGGGTGCAGCGCACCAGCATGGCACATGTATACATATGTAACTTACCTGCACATTGCGCACATGTACCATAAAACCTAAAGTATAATAATAATAATAATAATAATAATAATAAAAGAAAAAAAAAATAAATAAATAAAGTTTAAGGTGAGCTCCATCATCCCCAATTTTCAAAAGCAAGAAAATTCAGGTGTTGAAGGATTGAGTTTCTTGCATACAGTAAATAACCAGTAAGTAACAAAGTTAGGATTTAAAACTAGGACAGTTAGACTCAACAATTATATTGCTGTACAGAAAGATGAGATTTTTATTCACAGGGTGTGGATTTGGAATTCTAGTTCATGGACTCAAATAACTGAAAATCATATTTTATCCCAGAGAGCCACATTTTCCCTGTCTGTAATATGGACATTATCACAGGCACCTCACGAGTTAGGTGAGTATTTTTCATTTCTTGAGCTGGCTCTGAAAATTTGCTTTACAAATAGCATCCTTGTGTTTGCCCAACGCATCCTCTCCAGGGAGGCAATATGTCATGATGTCCTGATTAGGAGTATGATATATAACTCTCAGGTGGATTTCAAGCTTTGTAAACCGGGAGAGAGGAAAGATGTTTATCATCACCCTCACCTAGAATTCCCATCTCTGACACATCATCAGATAATTTGTACTGGCAGATTGTGTACACTTGACCCCTTAGATCGGGGATATTTACACTGGGATCTCAGATCACAGGTAAAGCTCCCAACCCCCCTCTTATATCCCCATTTTGCAACAGCCCTGCATCATTATCATTTTTTTGCACCAAAATCTCCTCTCTCTCTCGTGTGTATTTTGTTGGTGCTGTTGTTTGGTGTGTCTGTGTGTGTGTGTGTTTAAAAAACCAAGCCCTGCTTGAGGGCCAGGAGGCTGAGAGTCAAGGGCTTAGGTGAATTTCCATGTCTTTAGAAAGAAAAAGGAAACAACAACAACAAAAACACACACACAAAAAAAACTCTAATGGCATCTCCTGCTACTTTCCTCCAAGAACTGATCTTTTAGTGAAAGTTTACCATTAGGGTGGGGAGAGGAGAGGTACTGAAAAGGGAAATTTATGTGGAAAGAACTAGGAGGGCTCAGAAAGAGATAAAGAAATAATGGTGAGGAAGTAGCAATGGCAGGGCCATGAGGAAATAAGATGTGGAGGAAAATGGTGTGGTGGAAGGAAACTGCTAGAGTGTGTACTGTGGGTGGAGGTGACAGGACAGGGAGGTGGTTATGCCATCATTCATTTCTCAGAAGCAGAAAGGGGTCCTACTGTTTTTGAAAGCACCCAATTATGTTTTCCTATTTAGATGGTTAACATGCACATTCTTATTTCCTACATGTCCCTCAGGCATTAGTTAGCTACTTTAATTTAGCTGATGTTAATTTCTAAGTTATTCTTTCTTTTCTAGAGAATAACCAAAAGTAAAATCAGTTTCTTGTTGATTGTGGAGAGTGTTGTCTCAGAGGTAGAGCCTCAGTCTCGAGATATTTGCTTAGACCCTACCTCCTCACACAGTCTAACTTTATGCTACTTTATTTTCTTTTAGATACTTAATGATGTCTGAACTTTATGTATTTATTGATAATTTTCTTCATTAGAATACTGTATAAGTTCCTTGAGACCAAGAGCTTTGCTGGGGTTAATGCTGTTCTGATTCAGAGAAGACATTCAGTAACTATTGACAAACTAACTGACTTACAAGTCACCATGAGGAGTAAATACTCACACAAAGACACACGTTTTTCTTCTCTCTGTTCTATTCCTAGCCCTCCAATTTATCCATGTATAATATGAGAAAAAAACACAAGGTGCAATTGGGTGGAAATCTTATTTTCCCTTTGGAGTTTGAGGAAACATTTTGTTCAGGATGTATGGGAGAGGTATCAGTAAAACTAATTTTGACAGAGATGTAAACTGTATTTTGTATTATTATTAGATTGCACTGAGACACACAAGATCACTGTTTGTCCTCTACCAAACTGAGGCTCTTCAATCATTGCAATAATGGAACTGCTTGAAAATTGACAGAACAATCCCTATGTGGATCTCAGAACACTTCCAATAGAGAATCAAACAATAAAATAGTATTATCCAAGTTTCTTGGACTGTGTCTCTTCTCCCTGACATCTCATCAATACCAAAGTTAATGTTGCTTTAGTTAATAATATCAGTTCCTTTTTATTTATTTGTCTTTTTATGTTGGCTTGAATAGCCTGAGGTTGAAATTGTGTATTATAATAAACACTCCGGATTTCAGCTGCCTTTCTGACTAAAGGCCCGTAACACTTCTCCATAATCAGCTTAATTGGTAGCAATTCTTTGAACAAAAGCGGCAATATTGGTTAATTCAAAAATAGAAATATATTAATGGATTGGTGTCATTAAATAAAGGTTCACTTTTAGCTAACAAAACAAATTATTTTATTAAAACTCAGGCCATTATTGCAACATCCATGAAACCAAGCAGAACATAAAATGTTAGAAATCTAGATTAAGAAAGAGGAACAAAAAAATAATTTTTGATAAAGTGTTCCTTGAGTTCAGTTTGCTCTGAAATTGTATTTAACATATCTCTTGCACCAAAGGGAAGGGCACATGATGTCAAGGTCTATGTTCTAACTAGTAACTCACACCTATTTTGTGAATTAGAATATATAAACATAATATTATGGATTACAAAGTTAGCATCCTAATATTATTAATTATATAAAGTCTTTACTTAAAAGGTGTTCACGTTACAGTCACTACTGTATGACAAATTCTATGTTCTCAGATTATCTAGCTATTCACCAAGCCCATTTTGTCTTCGTCATGGAGAGTCGGACTTCATTTTCCAGCCTCCTTTGTAGTTAGTTGTGGCCAAATGACTGAATCCTCCCCAATGGGAAATGAGCAGAAGTAATGTGTACTGAAACTACTTATGCTCTTCCTACCTCTGACTCACTAACAACCATTTAAATTTAAAATCACATGTTAAAGATAAAAGATGGGGAGGGTTCTCAGAACACATCGAATGTGTTCTGAGATCCACATAAAGATTGGTCTTGGTGGCTCATACCTGTAATCCCAACACTTTTGGAGTCTGAGGTGGGATGTTTGCTTGAGCCCAGGAGTTCAAGGTTACGGTGAGCTATGATTGTGCCACAGCACTCCAGCCTAGATAACAGAGCAAGACCCCATCTCTAACAATAACAACAACAAAAAGATAAAAGCTCCAGAGATGAAAAACCCAGTGTCTGTGAATTGTTACATTGCCTGACAACTAGAAATGCCTATACTTTTACTTTAGGCGAGTCAGAATTGTACTTCTATTGTCCTGAGTCATTATATGATATATATTTTATTTTCCATGAATGTTAAGTTTAACATTATTTCTTAATTAAACTGTATGTGATATTATGTCTATAATTTATTAGACAAATATGAAAAATAAGATGGCTAAATATACTGAATGAATGGAAATAAATTTGTTTAAATTGCTGATTTTAATAGTTGACATGAATATTCATTCACTTTCCACATGTAAGAGCTGCAAATCACATTGATTTCTATCTTCACAATATCACCATAGTGATAGAGAGAAAATAAGAGAAGTACCTGGGAAGTCGTAGATAAACATATCAAAATAACTACCATTACATGAAGGGCCATTATATAAGGGGCTCCATTTAAAGTATTTCAGGATTGTTAACTTTGCATATGTTAGCCACATATGCAACTCTTATTCTGTAAGCGAAAACAAAGATTACAGTAAATGTCCTCCTGCTTCCTAAAGAAAGATATAAAAAGTAAGAGTTGTGGCTCAGAGAAGAGAGCTGTGTAACATAATGTATAAGCTTTACATTTCCTCCAAAGACTAATAGTAAGATTCTATTTCAAAGCCTTAGACAAGTCCCCATGCAATGACTCATCAAAGGGGGCAAAGATTGGTGAAAATTCAGATGATAACTTAAAAAATAAAAACAGTCTTACTGAGAATGGGAAAATACCATCTTATAGCAAGAATTAATTATAAAGCATTTCAGTTTGCATATATTTTGCATGTTACTATTCATATCTCACTCTGTTACTCAGGCTGGAGTGCAGTGACATGAACACGGCTCACCGCAGACTTGACCTCATGGACTCAAGTCATTCTCCCACCTCAGCCTTCTCAGTAGATAGAACCACAGGTGTGTGCTGCCATGGTTGGATAATTTTTAAACTATTGTATAGAGATGGATTCTTGCCATATTGCCCAGACTGGTCTCGAACTCCTGGACTAAAGCTGTCCTCTTGCCTTGACCTCCCAAAGTGCTGGGATTCCATGTGTGAGCCTCTGCACACAGAAGAAATATCATTCTGGCTAGACTAATCCATTGACTGCATAATTAACTCACTGCATGTATTTACTAAATGCTTATGGATGTAAATGTATATATTATTTTATAATTCTAACAGATATGAAGGAAGAAAAATACTTGATATATAGCAACTAGAACCTATATAAGTTATGAATTCTAGTATTTGGCATTCAATTTAGGCAAAATTAATAAATGTTATATCTTTTTAATGAGAAAAGCATATTGATTTAAAAGCTGATATAAGCTCACAGGAAAACAAATCCATAAAACCTTTGAATTACCAGAAAAATACAAAGAAAAGATAAAACCTGTAACCCTATATTCTACAATAATTTCTATAAACATTTGGTAGAATTCCTAAGAATATAACCATCATATATAGTAGTTTCCTCTATGTATTAACTTCACTTATAAAATAATTTTCTATTGATATGCAAATATAGGTTTTTTATTTTGGTAAAATTACTCAGTATTACATCCTCAGGACTTTTCCTCTTTAGTTTGTTGATGCTGTACTTCAGAGGTCAGCACACTAAAGTCCATGGACCAAGCCCAGCCTCTGCCTACTTTTGTAAATAAAGTTTTATTGGAACAAAGTCATTGTTACTCATTTATGTATTGTCCGTGGTTGCTTTCTTTCTGCAAGGAGAAATTTCCAGTAGTTGTGACCAGTGAATATTTTTGCAATACAACTAAAATTATTTGCCATTTAGCCCTTAACAGAAGAAAATTTCCTACCACTCGAGGGGAAAATAATGGACAGGAGACAGGACTAACATGCAGTTCCCACTCAGATGGACAGAACAGCAGGTGGAGACTCACATCATGAACTTTTACTCCAAGAACCGCCACAGGAACATACCAAGAAAACCAAAATAATTCACAGACCCTTCAAAAGAAGTGGCTTGCTGCTGCAAACTCTGTGAGACAGTTGAAAAACTGAGTTCCCAAAGTGCAAGAGGGGGAAAAGTATGCCTCTGAACACATAACCCTACTGGGGAACCTGAAAATTCAGATCATGGGAGAAGAATTTAATCTCACCTAGAGCTGAAATGGATTTAGGGACCAAGCAAAATATAAAATCAGAAGAAGCAGTGGGAAGAGCCCTGTAGGAACTCCCAGTCCCCAGCTTGAGCCAAGGGAAGCCATCCCTGGCTTTATCTCAAAAGGGTCCTAGGGGAAGGTACCCAGCAGAATTGAGGAGAAGCCACAGGGTAAAGGAAACTTCTAGCTGAACTTGTAATATTTTCATTGAGCAGGAATTTTCCTGAGCAAACTCCAGGGGGGCAAATGACAAGTGCAGATACAAGCACAGGAGCTGCAGCCAGCAGGAGAGGTCTGAGAGCCTGCTTGCTTTCTCAGAGGAGAGACTTGTAGCCTGCAGCAAGATCTCAGCCTTTTGTGCAGGCTGCCTGGATATAAACTCAGGGCTGTTGGCGGAACACAGCAGGAGTGAGACTGACTTTGCTGGCTGCGTGGGAGCTGGATGAGGTTTGTCACTGCTTGCTTTCCCCCACTTCCGTGGTGACCTGTATGACACATCAGAGGCAGCCATAACCCCCCTTGGAACATAGCTCCATTGACGTGAGAACCAAACCCATCCCCCACAGTGGGCACAGCAAGCCCTGCCCAAGGAGAGTCTGAGCTCAGACCTGCCTAAACTTGTGCCCACTTGATGGATTTTCTCTAACAGCCCTGGTAGCCACAGATAAAAGTCATAAACTCTTGGGAGCTCTATGGCCCTGCCTATTGCCTGAGAAACCAGAATACTTATCCTGGGCAACATAAGGCAAGCTTATATCCACCTTCTACTATTGCAGCTGGTGATCTCTTGAAAGTGCCACCTCTGGACTGGAGGCCAACAAACTCAGAAACTCATTAAAAAACAATGCTTCTCCAAAGAATGAGAAAATATCAGCTAATTCCACTGCCTGCAACAACTTGGCTAACCAGAGGTCCTGAGTCTGTCCATATGACAACTTCACTGCTAGCATAAGAAGCATTCAAGAAAACCAATGCACTCAACAAAACTACTACAGTCAAGGACTCCCACAAGGTCCACTTAACTCCCCTGACATCTGCACTGGAGCAGGTGTTGGTATCCACATCTGGGAGACTTGAAGACAGATCACATCACAGGACTATTTGCAGACATTCCCCAGCAACAGCCCAGAGCCCAGTAGCCATGCTGGGTGGCAAGACCCAGAAGGGCAATAACAATCACTCTAGTCTAGCTTTCAGGAAGCCCTACCCATACGGAAGGGGGAAGAGAACCACATCAAGGGATCACCCCATGGGACAAAAGAATCTGAACAGCAGCTCTTGAGTTCCAGATTTTTCCACTGAACCAGTCTACCCAATTGAGAAGAAACCACATGAATAATTCTGGTTGTATGCCAAAAAAGATTCTATAAAACCACCAAAAGATCACACTAGCTCTCCAGCAATGGATCCAAACCAGGAAGAAATCTCTGAATTTCCAAATGAAGAGTTTAGAAGGTTAATTATTAAGCTACTCAAGGTGATGCCAGAGAAAGGTGAAATGAACGTAAGGAAATTAAAAAATACAGGATATGGATCCAAAAGTCTCCAGAGAAATAGTTATCATAAAGAGAAGACAATCATAACTTCTGGAAATGAAAGACACACTTAAAGAAATACAAAATACACTGGAAAGTTTAAACAAAAGACTAGAACAAGTAGAAGAAAAATATAAGAGCTAGAAACAGGCTTTCTAATTAACCCAATCTGACAAATACAAAGAAAAAAAGAATAAAAAGAAATGAATAAAACCACCAAGAAATTTGGGATTATGTAAAATGAACAAATACAAGAATAATTGGTGTTGCTAGAAAAATGAGAAATCTAAAAGTTTGGAAACTGTATTTGAGGAAATAGTCAAGAAAATTGTCCCTGGATTGCTAGAGATCTAACATCCAAATAAAAGAAGCTCAAAGAATACCTGTGAAATTAATTGCAAAAAAATCATCACCTAGACACATAATCATCAGGTTATCTAAAGTCAAGACAAAGAAAATAATCTTAAGAGCTGTGAGGTGAAAGCATCAGGTAACCTATAAAGAAAAACCTGTAACATTAATAGCAGATTTTTCAGCAGACACCCTATAAGCTAGAAGGAATTGCAGTGCTATATTTAGCCTCCTTAAACAAAGTAATTATCAGCCAATAATTTTGTATCCAGCAATGCTAAGCTTCATAAATGAAGGATAGATAAAATCTTTTTCAGACAAACAAATGTTGAGACAATTTGCCACTACCAAGTCAGCACTACAGGAACTACTAAAAGGGATTCTAAATATTGAAACAAAACTTGGAATACACCAAAATAGAACCTCTTTAAAGTATAAGTCTCACAGGGCCTATAAAACTATAACACAATTAAAAATAAAAATGGGATATTCAGGCAACAGCTAGCATGATAAATGGAGCAGTACCTGACATCTTAATACTAGCATTGAATGTAAATGGCATAAATGCTCCACTTAAAAAATACAGAGTAGCAGAATGGATAAAAATCCACCAACCAAATATCTGCTGTCTTTAAGAGACTCACCTAACACATAAGGACTCAAATAAACTTAATGTAAAGGGATAGAAAAAGATTTTCTATGCAAATTGAAAAAAGTGAGCAAAAGTAACTAGTCTTATATCAGACAAAACAGACTTTAAAGCAACAACAGTTAAAACAGACAAAGAGAGACATTATATAATGATAACAAGATTTTCCCAAAAGGAAAGTATCACAATCCTAAATACATATGCACCTAACACTGGGGATCCCAAATTTATAAAACAATTACTACTGGACCTGAGAAATGAGATAGATGGCAGCACAGTAATAGTGGGGGACTTCAATACTCCATTGACAGCACTACACAGGTCATCAAGACAGAAAGTCAACAAAGAAACAAAGGATCTACACGGCCTGGTGTGGTGGTTCATGCCAATAATCCCAGCACTTTGGGAGGCCAAGGTGGGTGGATCACAAGTTCAGGAGATCGAGACCATCCTGGCTATCTCGGTGAAACCCTGTCTCTACTAAAAACACAAAAACAAAATTAGCTGGGTGTGGTTGCGGGCACCTGTAGTCCCAGCTACTCAGGAGGCTTAGGCGGGAGAATGGCGTGAACTTGGGAGATGGAGCTTGCAGTGAGTCAAGATTGTGCCACTGCACTCCAGCCTGGGCAACAGAGCGAGACTCTATCTGAAAAAAAAAAAAAAAAGAAAAAGAAAAAGAAAAAAGAAACAACGGATCTACACTATACACGAGAACAAATGGCCTTAACAGACATTTACAGAACATTCTACCCCAAAACTGCAGAATATACATTGTTTTTATCAGCATTTGGAACATTCTCCAAGATAGACCATATGATAGGCCACAAAAAAAGTCTCAATACATTATAAAACATTGAAATTATACCAAGTACTCTCTCAGACCACAGTGGAATAAAATTAGAAATTAACTCCAAAAGGAACCCACAAAACTATAAAAATAGATGGAAATTAAGTAATCTGCTCCTGATTGATCTTTGGGTCAACAATGAAATAAAGATGGAAATTTAAAAATTATTTGAACTAAATTATAATAGTGACACAACCTAAGAAAAACTCTGGGATACAGCAAAAGCAGTGCTAAGAGGAAAGTTCATAGCATTAAATGTCTGCATCAAAAAGTCTGAAAGCGAACAAATAGAAAATCTAAGCTCACACCTCAAGGAACCAGAGAAGCAAGAGGAAACCAAACAGATACCCAGCAGAAGAAAATTCACATATCTCAGAGCAGAATTAATGAAATTGAAACAAAAAATACAAAAGATAAGTGGTCCCAAAAGCTGGTTCTTTGAAACGATAAACAAAATAGATAAATAGTGAGATTAATCAAGAAAAGAAGAAGATCCAAATAAACTCAATTAAGAAAAAAAGGGAGATATTATCATCAATACCACATAAATACAAAGGATAATTTAAGGCTATTATAAACACCTTATTTACACAAACTAGAAAACCTAGAAGAGATGGATAAATTCCTGAAAATACACAACCCTCCAAGATTAAACCAGAAGAAACAGAAACTCTGAACAGACCAATAACAAGTAGCAAGATTAAAACAGTAATAATAAAAAAAAACTTGTCAACAAAAAAAGTCCAGGACCAGAGGGATTCACAGCTGAATTCTATCAGACATGCAAAGGTGAACTGGTACCAATCCTAGTGAAACTCTTCCAAAAGATGGAGTAAGAGGTAATCTCTCGTAAATCATTCTATGAATCCAGTATCACCCTAATACATAAACCAGGAAAGGACACTAAAAAAAAAAACTACAGACTAATAGCACTGATGAACATAGATGCAAGAATCCTCAACAAAAATCTAGCTAAATAAATTCAACAGCATATCAAAAACATTATCCACCATGATCAAGTGGGTTTCATATCAGGGATGCAGGGATTATTTAACAAATGCAAGTCAATAAATGTGATACACCACATGAACAGAATTAATAACAAAAATTATATGATCATCTCAATAGTGTACAAAAAGCATTTGACAAAATCCAGCATCTCTTTATGATTAAAACCCTTAGCAAAATTGGCATAGAAGGGACATACTTTAAGGCAATAAAAGCCATCTATGACAAACCCACACTCAATATTATACTAAATGGAGAAAAGTTGATAGTATTCCCCCCAAGAACTGAAACAAGACAAGGATGCCCACTTTCACCACTTCTATTCAACAAAGTACTGGAAGTATTAGCCAGAGCAATCAGACAAGAGAAAGAAAAAAAGGGCATCTAAATCAGTAAAGGGAAGGTCAAACTGTTGCTGTTTGCCAATGATATGATTATATACCTAGAAAACCCTAAAGACTCATCCAAAAAGTTCTAGATCTGATAAATAAATTCAGTAAAGTATCAGGATACAAAATCACTGTACACAAATCAGTAGCAATGCCATAGAGCAACAGTGACCAAGCTGAGAATCAAATCAAGAACTCAACCACTTTTAAAACAGCTGCAAGAAAAATAAAATACTTAGGAATATACCTAACCAAAGAGGTGAAAGATCTCTATAAGGAAAGTTACAAAACAGTGCTGAAATAAATCATCAATCACACAAACAAATGGAAACAGCTCATGCTCATGGATGGCTGGAATCAGCATTGTGAAAATGAGCACACTGCCAAAAGGAGTCTATCATTTTAATGGATTTCCCATCAAAATCCCATCTAGCTTCATAGAGCTAGAAAATACAATCCCAAAATACATATGGAACCAAAAAGAGTCTGCATAGCCAAAGAAAGACTAAGCAAAAAGAAGAAATCTGGAGGCATCACATTATCTAACTTCAAACAATACTAAAAGGCTACAGCTACCAAATCATCATGGTACTGATATAAAAACAGGCACATAGACTAATGGAACAAAATAGAGAACCTAGAAATAAAGCCAAATACTTAAAGCCAACTGATCTTTGACAAGGCAAACAAAAACATAAAGTGGGGAAAAAACAACAAATGGTGCTGGGATAATTGACAAGCCACATGTAGAAGAATGAAACTGTATCCTCTCTCTCATCTCATACAAAAATCAACTCAAGATGGATCAAAGACTTAAATCAAAGACCTGAAACCATAAAAATTCTAGAAGATAACGTTAGAAAAACTGTTCTAGACATTAGCTTAGCAAAGAGTTTATGACCAAGAACCCAAAAGCAAATGTAACAAAAAACAAAGAAAAATAGATGAGACTTAATTAAACTAAAAAGCTTCTGCACAGCAAAAGAAATAATCAGCAGAGTAAACAGGCAACCCACAGAGTGGGGAAAAAAATCTTCACAAACTATGCTTCTTACGAATGGCTAATATTCAGAATCTACAAGGAAATCAAACAAATCAGCAAGAAAAAAAATAATCCCTTCAAAAAGTGAGCTAAGGACATGAATAGACAATTCTCAAAAGAAAATACACAAATGGTCAACAAACGTGCAAAAAAAATGCTAAACATCAATAGCGATCAAGGAAATGGATATCAAAACCACAATACAATACCACCTTACTCCTGCAAAAATAGACATAGTTAAAAAAAAATGAAATACTACTCAGCCAAAAAAACAGAATGAAATAATGGCATTCACAGCAACCTAGATGGAGTTGGAGACCATTATTCTAAGTGAAGTAATTCAAGAATAGAAAACCAAACATCGTATGTTCTCAGTTATAAGTGGGAGCTAATCTATGAGGACGCAAAGGCCCAAGAATAATATAATAAACTCTGGGGACTTGAAGGAAAGGGTGGGAAGGGGGTGAGAGACAAAAGACTACACATTGGGTACAGTGTACACTGCTCAGGTGATTGGTGCATCAAAATCTCGGAAACCATCATTAAAGAACTTAGCTATGTAAGCAAACACCACCTGTTTCCCAAAACTATTGAAATAATAATGTTAACCATAAAAAAGTTTTAGGAATTTAAAAAAAGGAAAATATTGTTTATCTTGCCTAAAAGGACCTAAAAATTGCACTGTCATTTTTATCTAATTGGTTTTTCTTTTTAAATATATATTCATAAAATTAAAATGTATAGTAGAAATGGAAATATATCCATAGTGAAGTAAAATACATAGTAGAACTATAAAGATACTTTTAAAATAAATCCTTTTAAAAAATCTTTACTTGACAACTACATCAAAAATATATATTACATTCAGAAATCCATTTGTTATTCTATAAATATTTGGTACATTTTTCCATAAGACTGATCTGAGTTGCAACATGGTAATCCATAATATGGTCATTTCATGATTTATTTAATTATCTGTTAGTGATCCCTTTCTTTCTTTCCTTCCTTCCTTTCCTCCTTTCCTCCTTCCTTTCTTCCTTCCTTCCTTCCTTCCTCTTTTCTTTCTTTTCTTTTCTTTCTTTCTTTCTTTCTCTTCTTCCTTTCTTTTCCTTCTTTCTTTATTTTCCCTCTTCTGTTCTTTCTTTCTTTCTTATTTTCTAAGTTGCAACTAATGCAGCAATAAATATGTAACAGTTTGGTTCACATCACAGGAGGGTTTTTGTGTGGGGGGGTAATTATTAAGGAATGGAAGTACTGATGGAGTAGATATCCATCATTACATTTAACTACTCATTATGTCTATCCTAAACCTGTGTTTGGAAATCCTCCGCCTCTTATGATAGATCCTACCTTCCATTAAACAAACTGTAAAGTTCAGATATAAGCTTTTTCTGCCATTCCTGAATATGGGGCTTTGGAAATCAAGTGGTCGCTCAGACTTCTAATTAAACAAGGAAGAAGACAATGAAGAGAAAAAAAGAGAAAAAGGAGATCCACAGAAAGAGGAAGAGGAGGAAGAATAAAGGGAGAAGAAACAGGAGGAGAAAAAGAAGAAAATATGAAGAGAAGTGAAAACAGAGAAGAGGAGGATAAAGAGAAGGAAAAAAGGTGAAAACAATACCTCCACATACACAGAAAAGAGGAACCACGTAGCATATTTTATGACAGAGGAAGGAGGGCAACTGAGGCAACCACATACAATTTCCCTAGTCCCATTTGTGGAAGTGCACAGACTTGGCATTGATGGCATTGTTGGAGCAAGGCCCACTGTTACTGTCTAATGGTGTCAGCCAGTGAGAACTTCAAATAGTTCTGAGGGAAGATGTGAACATTTTTTTCCTGCCTGTTCAGCCTCCAAGACTGGTTTTCAGATGCTGGCTGGGATTCCTAGAGGCACTTAGTATATTTTTATGGAATTGTACTATGCAGATATGGTTTTTGTTTCTTGAAATTAGAAACTATGAATCATAGAGACATTTTACCGGAAATGATTGTAGGCAACTGACTCTCAGGGTAATGGGTAGAATTTTGGATTGCTTCTCTGTCCTGAAAAGGCTAATGACAGTGAATACAATTAAGGGCCTGTAGCTCATGGAATGCAGTGTCCAAATAATTAAATAATTGCTTGAATCTACTGTGATAACTGAAGGGGCCATTAAAGCCAAGAGTTTTCTCACTATCAGCAAAATATTTGAGTTTTGCAGAACTGGTGTGCCTTCCCTATTCTTCCAACTATAACATACCCAATTCCAAAGATATGGTATAAGTTTAACTGTATTTGTGATCCTGTTAGCATTTCTGTGAATAAATATCCTATATTATACTATTTACTCATATTTGCTTCTCACAATTGTGGGGCCAGTTTGGGTGTGTGTGGCTGAACATATTTTGCCAGTAGCTAGGATTGTGGATTATCTCTGTTTCTTTGGGGTATAAGCAACTTTCTATCTCACTTTTCCTGTCTCCCTAAGGCAAACATACCAATTCTAAGTTCTCAATTGAAAGCAAACATCTCTGCTGACCAGATTTTCTCATAAGTGAGACAGAAATTAACAAATTTGCCAGTTTTGTTCTTATTGGTATAATCCCAAATATTTGCCCTGATAGTGACCCTGGAAGTCCTCCATATTCCATGAACATTTGTAGCAAACCTAGTTTATCTTAACCAAGGACTATGACTTCATTATCAAATACAATTAAATCTGTCTTTAGTCTTTCTGTGATTTCTAGACATGCTTATGATATTTCAGAATTTTTAATTAACACGACTGCTCTCTAAGAGTTGGAGCAGAACAGAAAATCAACGCCATGGGCAGCATCTGTATCTTGATGCAATGACTGAAGCTGGATTATGAGCTGTTTGAACAAAGCAATGTAGGGTTTTTTAACTTTCTTGTAATATTTGCAGATACAGACCTCAGCTACTTTTGTTTCTTCCAGATATATATTTTTGTCATTGTTATTTCCAGAGAAAATATTATTTTTATATAAATAATGTAGCATTTTTATGATGTACATTCTATACTTATAATCATGAAAATGCTTATTTGACCTCCATGTGGTAGAATTAATATGCTCTGTATGTTTTCAACTGTCCTGCTTCAATTTTAATTTCATCAACAAGTACTGAATCATTTCTTTAGTGAACACTTGTTTTAAATTATAATTTAAAAATTATAATCAACTGTATATTGTAATACATATACAAATCCATATCTATACATATTTACATAATACATTACATATATATAATACATATACAATTATAATTATAATCAGTCAACACAGTAAAACTTCATTTCACTCTAACTTTTGGCTTATCTGGTTGTGTAAAATGTCAAAATTTAGTTTACAACAATGTATTATAAAATGGAAAAATTTATACATGGAGCATCCAGAAAAACATAAAATATATCAATAAAACATTAGAGGACCAAGATATTTAATCAGAGGAAATGAGGAATGATATTTCATTGAAGCACTGGTATTATTGCTTCTGGGCAAATAGGCTAGGTAACATGATGTATATACCTTCTGTAAAATAAAATTACACTTACATAACTTGCCAGACTTCTTGAGAAAAAAATGGTGAATATAAGTTTTTTTGTCTTTTGAAAGCTTTGTTTTAAGTCAATCTTTTTCTTCTCTTTATAGTTTAACAAAAGTTAAAATAATTGTACCTATAAATGAATCAGCTTAGAAATACAAGAACACCATAATTTAATTTTCCACACAGTATAATCTGTTATGAAGATTATCTCATAAATTCATGTTATTAAATAATGTTAAATTATAGCATGTATGCTCTAGATCAGAAAATAATCGTATGTTCTATGCTTAACTAAAATAATACTCCCTATAATAAATTTATTTCATGTATTTTTGAATAATTCATTCACATACTGATACATACTTCTAAAGAACAATTCTGATGTAAATATGTATTTAACACTCTTGAAGTTTGAACTTTTAGAAGTTCCACCTTTTCTGTCTAATGTGTCAGCATTTTCACGCTACCTACAATGTATTGGTTCAATTTGTATGGAGGTATTTTTTCTCATCCTTGTATCTCCAATTGTTAAAAATATTACTGCATACTCTATAGGCAAAGTAGCAAATATTATGTACCTAAAATCTAATTTTGTTGAAATAGAAAATTCAAGATAAGCATGTACCATACTAGACTATGAAAACCATGGCTTCTCTAATAGTAAAAATTTTTAAATGCACATCCATATTTTTTTAACTAATGTTAGAGGGATCACCAGTTTCTGACTGTCCCTTTTTAAGAAGACCTGTTCCAAGGAAACTCCATGTTAAATATATATATTTTTAAATTATACTTTAAGTTCTAGGGTACATGTGCACAACGTGCAGGTTTGTTACATATGTATACATGTGACATGTTGGTGTGCTGCACCCATTAACTCATCATTTACATTAGGTATATCTCCTAATGCTATCCCTCCCTCCTCCTCCCACCTCACAGGTCCCAGTGTGTGATATTCCCCTTCTTGTGTCCAAGTGTTCTCATTGTTCAATTCCCACCTATGAGTGAGAACATGTGGTGTTTGGTTTTTTGTCCTTGCGATAGTTTGCCGAGAATGATGGTTTCCAGCTTCATCCATGTCCCTACAAAGGACATTAACTCATTCTTTTTTAGGGCTGCATAGTATTCCATGTTGTATATGTGCCACATTTTCTTAATCCAGTCTATCATTGATGGACATCTGGGTTGGTTCCAAGTCTTTGCTATTGCGAATAGTGCCACAATAAACATATGTGTGCATGTGTTTTTATAGCAGCATGATTTATAATCCTTTGGGTATATACCCAGTAATGGGATGGCTGGGCCAAATGGTATTTCTAGTTCTAGATCCTTGAGGAGTTGCCACACTGTCTTCCACAACGGTTGAACTAGTTTACAGTCTCACCAACAGTGTAAAAGTGTTGCTATTTCTCCACATCCTCTCCAGTACCTGTTGTTTCCTGACATTTTAATGATCGCCATTCTAACTGATGTGAGATGGTATCTCATTGTGGTTTTGATTTACATTTCTCTGATGGCCAGTGATGATGAGCATTTTTTCATGTGTCTGTTGGCTGCATAAATGTCTTCTTTTGAGAAGTGTCTGTTCATATACGTCGCCCACTTTTTGATGGGGTTTGTTTTTTTCTTGTAAATTTGTTTCAGTTCTTTGTAGATTCTGGATATTAGCCCTTTGTTATTAGATGAGTAGATTGCAAAAATTTTCTCCCATTCTTTAGGTTGCCTGTTCACTCTGATGGTAGTTTCTTCTGCTGTGCAGAAGCTCTTTAGTTTAATTAGATCCCATTTGTCAATTTTGGCTTTTGTTGCCATTGCTTTTGGTGTTTTAGACATGAAGTCCTTGCCCATGCCTATGTCCTGAATGGTATTGCCTAGGTTTTCTTCTAGGGTTTTTATGGTTTTAGGTCTAACATTTAAGTCTTTAATCCATCTTGAATTAATTTTTGTATAAGGTGTAAGGAGGGATCCAGTTTCAGCTTTCTACATATGGTTAGCCAGTTTTCCCAGCACCATTGATTAAATAAGGAATCCTTTCCCCATTGCTTGTTTTTGTCAGGTTTGACAAAGATCTGATGGATGTAGATGTGTGGTATTATTTCTGAGGGCTCTGTTCTGTTCCATTGGTCTGTATCTCTGTTTTGGCACCAGTACCATGCTGTTTTGGTTATTGTAGCCTTGTAGTATAGTTTGAAGTCAGGTAGCGTGATGCCTCCATCTTTGCTCTTTTGGCTTAGGATTGTTTTGGCAATGTGGGCTCTTTTTTGGTTCCATATGAACTTTAAAGTAGTTTTTTCCAATTCTGTGAAGAAAGTCATTGGTAGTTTGATGGGGATGGCATTAAATTTATAAATTACCTTGGGCAGTATGGCTATTTTCATGATATTGATTATTCCTATCCATGAGCATGGAATGTTCTTCCATTTGTTTGTGTCCTCTTTTATTTCGTTGAGCAGCGGTTTGTAGTTCTCCTTGAAGAGGTCCTTTACATCCCTTGTAAGCTGGATTCCTAGGTATTTTATTCTCTTTGAAGCAATTGTGAATGGGAGTTCACTCATGATTTGGCTCTCTGTTTGTCTGTTATTGCTGTATAGGAATGCTTGTGATTTTTGCACATTAATATTATATCCTGAGACTTTGCTGAAGTTGCTTATCAGCTTAAGGAGATTTGAGGCTGAGACGATGGGGTTTTCTAAATATACAATCATGTCATCTGCAAACAGGGACATTTTGAATTCCTCTTTTGCTAACTGAATACCCTTTATTTCTTTCTCCTGCCTGATTGCCCTGGCCATAAGTTCCAACACTATGTTGAATTGGAATGGTGAGAGAGGGCATCCCTGTCTTGTGTCAGTTTTCAAAGGGAATGCTTCCAGTTTTTGCCCATTCAGTATGATATTGGCTGTGGGTTTGTCATAAATAGCTCCTATTATTTTGAGATAGTCTCATCAATACCTAATTTATTTAGAGTTTTTAGCATGAAGGGCTGTTGAATTTTGTCAAAGGCCTTTTCTGCATCTATTGAGAGAATCATGTGGTTTTTGTCTTCAGTTCTGTTTATATGCTGGATTACATGTATTGATTTGCCTATGTTGAACCAGCCTTGCATCCCAGGGATGAAGCCCACTTGATCATGGCGGATAAGCTTTTTGATATGTTGCTGGATTCGGTTTGCCAGTATTTTATTGATGATTTTTGCATCAATGTTCATCAGGGATATTGGTCTAAGATTCTTTTTGTTGTGTCTCTGCCAGGCTTTGGTGTCAGGATGATGCTGGCCTCATAAAATGAGTTAGGGAGGATTCCCTCTTTTTCTATTGTTTGGAATAGTTTCAGAAGGAATGGTACCAGCTCCTCCTTGTACCTCTGGTATAATTTGGCTGTGAATCCGTCTGGTCCTGGACTTTTTTTGGTTGGTAGGCTATTAATCATTGCCTCAATTTCACAGCCTGTTATTGGTCTATTCAGGGATTCAACTTCTTCCTGGTTTAGTCTTGGGAGGCTGTATGTGTTGAGGAATTTATCCATTTCTTCTAGATTTTCTAGTTTATTTGCATAGAGGTGTTTATAGTATTCTCTGATGGTAGTTTTTATTTCTGTGGGATTTATGGTGATATCATCTTTATTATTTTTTTATTTTGTCTATTTGATTCTTCTCTCTTTTCTTCCTTATTAGTCTTGCTAGTGGTCTATCAATTTTGTTAATCTTTTCAAAAAACTAGCTCCTGGATTCAATGATTTTTGAAGGGTTTTTTTGTGTCTCTATCTGCTTCAGTTCTGCTCTGATCTTAGTTATTTCCTGCTTTCTACTAGCTTTTGAATGTGTTCACTCTTGCTTTTCTATTTCTTTCAATTGTGATGTTAGCATGTCAATTTTAGATCTTTCCTGCCTTCTCTTGTGGGCATTTAGTGCTATAAATTTCCCTCTCCACATGGCTTTAAATGTGTCCCAGAGATTCTGGTATGTTGTGTCTTTGTTCTCGTTGGTTTCAAAGAACATCTTTATTTCTGCCTTCATTTCGTTATGTACCCAGCAGTCATTCAGGAGCAGGTTGTTCAATTTCCATGTAGTTAAGTGGTTTTGAGTGAGTTTCTTAATCCTGAGTTTTAGTTTGATTGCACTGTGATCTGACAGACAGTTTGTTATAATTTCTGTTCTTTTACATTTGCTGAGGAGTGCTGTACTTCCAACTATGTGGTCAATTTTGAAATAAGTGCAATGTGATGCTGAGAAGAATGTATATTCTGTTGATTTGGGGTGGAGAGTTCTGTAGATGTCTATTAGGTCTGCTTGGTGCAGAGCTGAGTTCAATTCCTGGATATTCTTTTTAACTTTCTGTCTCATTGATCTGTGTAATGTTGACAGTGGGGTGTTAAAGTCTCCCATTATTATTGTGTGGGAGTCTAAGTCTCTTTGTAGGTCTCTAAGGACTTGTTTCATGATTCCGGGTGCTCCTGTATTGGGTGCATATATATTTAAGACAGTTATCTCTTCTTGTTGAATTGATCCCTTTACCATTATGTAATGGCCTTCTTTGTCTCTTTTGATTTTTGTTGGTTTAAAGTCTGTTTTATCAGAGACTAGGATTGCAACTCCTGTCTTTTTTTGTTTTCCATTTGCTTCATAGATTTTCCTCCATCCATTTATTTTGAGCCTATGTGTGTCTCTGCACATGAGATGGGTCTCCTGAATACAGCACACTGATGGGTCTTGACTCTTTATCCAATATGCCAGTCTCTGTCTTTTAATTGGAGCATTTAGCCCATTTACATTTAAGGTTAATATTGTTATGTGTGAATTTGATCCTGTCATTATGATATTAGCTGGTTATTTTGCTCATTAGTTGATGCAGTTTCTTCCTAGCATCGATGGTCTTTACAATTTGGCATGTTTTTGCAGTGGCTGGTACCAGTTGTTCCTTTCCATGTTTAGTGCTTCCTTCAGGTGCTCTTGTAGGGCAGGCCTGGTGGTGACAATCTCTCTCAGCATTTGCTTGACTATAATGGATTTTATTTCTTCTTCACTTATGAAGCTTAGTTTGGCTGGATATGAAAATCTGGGCTGAGAATTCCTTTCTTTAAGAATGTTGAATATTGGCCCCCACTCTGCTCTGGATTGTAGGATTTCTGCTGAGAGATCAGCTGTTAGTCTGATGGGCTTCCCTTTGTGGGTAACCCAACCTTTCTCTCTGGCTGCCCTTAACATTTTTTCCTTCATTTCAACTTTGGTGAATCCAACAATTATGTGTCTTGGAGTTGCTCTTCTCAAGGAATATCTTTGTGGCATTCTCTGTATTTCCTGAATTTGAATGTTGGCCTGTCTTGCTAGGTTGAGGAAGTTCTCCTGGATAATATCCTGCTATGTGTTTTCCAACTTGGTTCCATTCTCCCTGTCACTTTCAGGTACACCAATCAGACATAGATTTGGTCTTTTCACATAGTCCCATATTTCTTGCAGGCTTTGTTCATTTCTTTTTACTCTTTTTTCTCTAAACTTCTCTTCTTGCTTCATTTCATTCATTTGATCTTCAATCACTGATACCCTTTCTTCCAGTTGATCAAATCGGCTACTGAAGCTTGCGCATTCGTCACGTAGTTCTTGTGCCATGGTTTCAGCTCCATCAGGTCATTTAAGGACTTCTCTCCACTGGTTATTCTAGTCAGCCATTCGTCTAATCTTTTTTCAAGGTTTTTAGCTTCTTTGAGATGGGTTCGGACTTCCTCCTTTAGCTCAGAGAAGTTTGATCATCTGAAGCCTTCTTCTCTCAACTCATCAAAGTCATTCTCCGTCCAGCTTTGTTCCATTGCTGGTGAGGAGTTGCATACCTTTGGAGGGGGATAGGCGCTCTGATTTTTAGAATTTTCAGCTTTTCTTCTGTTTTTTCCCAATCTTTGTGGTTTTATCTACCTTTGGTTTTTGATGATGGTGACGTACAGATGGGGTTTTGGTGTGGATGTCCATTCTGTTTGTTAGTTATCCTTCTAACAGTCAGGACCCTCAGCTGCAGGTCTGTTGGAGTTTGCTGGAGGTCCACTCCAGACCCTGTTTGCCTGGGTATCAGCAGCAGAGGCTGCAGAACATTTAATATTGCTGAACAGCAAATGTTGCTGCCTGATGGTTCCTCTGGAAGCTTTGTCTCAGAGGGGTACCCGGCCATGGGAGGGGTCAGTCTGCGCCTACTGTGGGGTGCCTCCCGGTTAGGCTACTTGGGGGTCAGGGACCCACTTGAGGAGGCAGTCTGTCCATTATCAGATCTCAAACTCCTTGCTGGGAGAACCACTACTCTCTTCAAAGCTGTCAGACAGGGACATTTAAGTCTGCAGAGGTTTCTGCTGCCTTTTGTTCAGCTATGCCCTGCCCCCAGAGGTGGAGTCTACAGAGGCAGGAAGGCCTCCTTGAGCTGTGGTGGGCTCCACCCAGTTCGAGCTTCCATGCCGCTTTGTTTACTCAAGCCTCAGCAGTGGTGGGCGCCCCACCCCCAGCCTCGCAGACACCTTGCAGTTCGATCTCAGACTGCTGTGCTAGCAAAGAGTGAGGCTCCGTGGGCGTGGGACCCTCTAAGCCAGGCACGGGATATAATCTCCTTGTGTGCCATTTGCTAAGACCGTTGGAAAAGCGCAGTATTAGGGTGGGAGTGACCCGATTTTCCACATGCTGTCTGTCACAGCTTCCCTTGGCTAGGAAAGGGAATTCCCTGACCCCTTGCACTTCCCAGGTGAGGCGATGCCTCTCCCTGCTTCAGCTCACACTCGGTGGGCTGCACCCACTGTCCTGCACCCACTATCCAACAAGCCCCAGTGAGACGAACCTGGTATCTCAGTTAGAAATGCAGAAATCATCTGTCTTCTGCATCGCCCACACTGGGAGCTGTAGTCTGGGGCTGTTCCTCCATGTTAAATATTTTTTTCTGGCCAGGCACAGTGGCTCATGCCTGTAATCCCAGCACTTTGGGAGGCCGAGGTGGGCAGATCACGAGGTCAGGACATTGAGACCATCCTGACTAACACAGTGAAACCCCGTCTCTACTAAAAAGATATGAAAAATTAGCCGGGCATGGTAGTGGGCGCCTGTAGTCCCAGCTATGCGGGAGGCTGAGGCAGGAGAATGGCGTGAACCCAGGAGGCAGAGCTTGCAGTGAGCGGAGATCATGCCACTGCACTCTAGCCTGTGTGACAGAGCAAGACTCCACCTCAAAAAAAAATATATATATATTTATTTATTTTCCTCTGGTACATTTTTAAAAATTCTTTCTTCATTTTCTTACAGAGAAAGATTGAGAGACTTCCAGCTCTGACCAAAATTTCCTAATGAACTTACTCTCCCACCTAAAAACAAAAAATATCTATTAATGCCAAATCTGGTTAAAAACACAAATAAAAACTAACAAAAATATCTGATGTCACTGAAGGGCAACTAAAACAGGCAGGACTTAACGGACTACTATATATGAGAAAATAAGATACTGTAGCCTTCCATTCACCATGGACTTTTCAAAGAGGATATTTACTAACTCTTTGAATGGAGTCCAAACAGAAATCACATTTACATGGGCTGAAGAGGCAGAAGTTATATCTTAGGAATGCCAAAGCAGTTAGAACTTGAGGATCAGAATCCCAGCAAAGAGGGAACCTCAGTGACTGGCTTCATATTCTGTGAAGAATTTTCCCTTCAGGCTGTAAATTTCTTTTTTTTGAGATGGAGTCTTGCTCTGTTGCCCAGGCTGGAGTGCAGTAGCGCGATCTCGGCTCACTGCAAGCTCCGCCTCCCGGGTTCATGCCATTCTCCTGCCTCAGCCTCCCAAGTAGCTGGGACCACAGGCGCCAGCCACCACGCTGGCCTAATTTTGTGTATTTTTAGTAGAGACAGGGTTTCACCGTGTTAGCCAGGATGGTCTTGATCTCCTGACCTCATGATCTGCCTGCCTTGGCCTCCCAAAGTGCTGAGATTACAGGCGTGATCCACTGCGCCTGGCGAGGCTGTGAATTTCTACAAGTTATAATGAAAAATATCTGGTATTCGATCAAAATTTTAATACTGTAAAAATTAGAACAAAAATATCAGAATAAAACAAATAATAGGGAGAGATTTACAGTCAATTCAGATCTTGCAGTCATCAGGAATAGACTATGAAATAACTAGTATTAATATGTTTAAATATATGTAGAATTCCTAAGAAACTGAAATAAATCCAAAGGAATTAAATAAAAATTTTAGAGCTAAAACTCTTAAGCTACAACAAAAAATTCAACATATAAGTTTAATAAAATATTAGGTATAGTAGAACAGAGAAGAATGAAATAGGAGTGATATAAATAAAAATATTCATGTTGAAACTAAAGAGAAAATCATGGGGGATATAGAAAGATAGAGATAAATGGGACATTGTAAAAAGTTCTAACATACATGTAATTGCTGTACAAAATGTATAACACAAAGGGAACGAGAAATAAGAAATGTTTGAAAAAATAATTCCTGAGAATTTCCTTAAACTGATGAAAGCCATCAAAATACATAATCAAGAATTTCTACAAGAATTTCCACAAATTTCAGTGAGGATACATAAAAAGACAGCCTGACCTAAGTATATCACAATAAACTGCTGAAAATGATGAGACAGAATAAATATTTTTTTAAAAAAGCCTGAAAAAGACAGAATAATATTATCAATGAAGCAAAGAAGTAATAATTATGGAATCTGACCAATATCCAAAATAAATATTGTCAAATAAAAATTCCACTGTATCTCACTTAATGCTCTTGGAGTGTCTCTGTAGTGTTTCAATTACATTAAATGGGTCAGTATGACAGAAAAGGAGTGAGTTTAGAGAGGAAAAGTAAGACAAGAATTCAAAGTGGCAACATAATTGGCATTTTACTCTGAGTGGACTAGTTATACATTAGAGGATTCTTTGCAGAGTAAGTTGTTCTGAATTAAACAGCATAATTCTGACTTTTGTGATCTTCCTAACACAAAAAGATACAAAGACAGAAAAAGAATGACATGTTAGGTAACCTTTGTTATACTCCAGGCTAGAAATGATGGCAAATGGGTTCAAGTTTTAACAGTAGAGTGGAAGAGAAGTAGTTTGTTTCTGGCTATAATTTGACAGCAGAGCTCTCAGTACTTGCTGAAGAAGCAGATACAGAGAGTGAGAAAAATAGAGGACTCGAGTAAGATTTTAGATGACAGGTTGGTAAAGGGAAGCATCACAAAATAAAATTGAAATTGAAATTTGGCATGGATGTATAGGTCTTTGATCATAGTTGTGAAAAAAATATGAAATGTGCATATTCCAATTTTTAGAACATTTTACACTTGTTTTAGCTAATTTTAACTCAAAATATCTCTAAGTTAAAGAGTATCAGTTAAGATCAGTTATTGTTAACTCCTCATAAAGCCTTTTTTGTTTACTTTATGATAAGTTAGAATGTGAATTTCTCTAAGAGTGTGATTTTTTAAATTGTGCAAGTTAGATCATTTTGTTTCATGGTTTCAACAAAACTAAAGGGAAACCTACTCAAGCTGTCAGCACATAGCACATTTGATGATCAACAATTATGTGAACTTTGGCATATAAATTAGAAAGACTGCAAATAATTAATATTTCTATAACAAAACTCATTTTATTTCTATTTATTTATATAAAATATTCCACAGCAATCAAATTCATAAAAGGAATGGAAATGATAATAATTCCTCATTTTACCAACTGACAGTCATCCACAGATACATAAGGTAATTCAGAATAGTAAATCTCACACATTTCACTGATGTCTTTTTAATAAAACATTATGTTCATGTTTAATAACTAATCAAAATTGTTAGTATACATATTTTTGAGAATTGTATATTGTTACAACTAATAACAATATTTGTCAATTGTTTATAAAGTCTATAAATAGTTTAATTCTCAGAACCTACCTATTTAAAGAAATTAAAATAATTATGTGATAATTTATAACACATATTTTATAGCAAAAATGTGTTGTAAGGATCAAAAGTTAATGTTAAATACATACTGCTTTATATTTTATATATCTATTCATCTGCATAAAATTCTTTGCAAGAAGTGGAATGGAAATTTGAGCTTCTTCATCATGTAAATTTTCAAACATTAAAAAAAGTCTAACATGTCTTTTAAATAAATATTGTCAGGTTTAAAATCCATACAAAATTACATTCCATTGGATTAATTTTAAAAGTTGATAATGCCAGATTCAATTTAAAATATCATCCTATAAAATGTATGTAAAATTCCATAGTTTGTATCATTTAAACTTACTATAAAATACTGTATTTGCCACTTAAATTTTTTACCCCAAAATTTTATTGTATAATGAATGAGCGTAATATTTTTTCTACCTCACGTAGTATAAGGCATTGTATGATTTCAGAAATTAAATAAAAGAAAGGATGATCATTATATGTTAGAAACTATTTAAACAGAGAAAAGGGAAATGCGCTTAAGGTAGATAGAGGTTGTGTTTTAGCTAGGGCCAGAACATACATTTTATTTCCTGAGGAATAATGTCAGATAACTAGACTTAGGTAGCTCAGATGGCATTGAAAAATTAGAAATACACATTTCTGAGTTATTTGCTTTTGTTTTGTGTGTGTTTCTGAAGTGGAAAATAATCATTTGCTCTTTTTAAAACTTGATTGAAATGGTGATTGATTTTTTTCTCAGAATATGAATCTCGGATAAAAATTTGATACAGTAGTCGGGCCCCTCTAAACAACAAGCACCTCTTCAGAGCAGAGATAAACGCAGTGGACTCCCATGTGATCTGTGATGAGCCAATTTGGACACAACAGCTTAGCTAGAGGAGATACAGGCAAACTGCTGGGTTTATATTTCCGAATGCTACTAAGTAATCAAGGAAATGATCTGCAAAATGTTTTATGTACTATTGTCTGTACTGGCTGAAAACAATGCTATAAATAGTACTTTAGCGGTATATATAAAATCATGAATATTAAATGATGTTCCAAATCTATGAATCTCACATTGGATAGTAGCATGATTGTAAGAAAGTTTTTCTTTAAAAAACACGGCTTTAACTTCTTTTGTTTATATTGGTTCAGATTATTATTTAAAAATTTCTGCCAGGCGCGGTGGCTCACGCCTGTAATCCCAGCACTTTGGGAGGCTGAGGCAGGCTGATTACGAGGTCAGGAGATCGAGACCATCCTGGCTAACAGAGTGAAACCCCGTCTCTACTAAAAATACAAAAAATTAGCCAGGCGTGGTGGCTGGCGCCTGTAGTCCCAGCTACTCAGGAGTCTGAGGCAGGAGAATGGCATGAACCCGGGAGGCAGAGGTTGCAGTGAGCCAAGATCGCGCCACTGCACTCCAGCCTGGGTGACAGAGCGAGACTCTGCCTCAAAAAAAAAAAAAAAAAAAAAAAAAATTCTGCTTACTATACATGACCCTTGTTATTTAGACTTTTGTCCTTGATGTATAGTTATTTGTAAAATAGTTGTTGTTGTTGTTTTAGTGCTGTCTTGGCCTAGTTTTATGGCTCTGGGTAGAGACTGGTCTATTTCCATTTTTGAGGAGTTGATTAAATCTACATTCCAACCACTTCCCTCACTGGGCTTTCTCACTTTTTGTCACCGTACACTCACCCTCATAGCCCTAAACTCAGGTACCAGACAACTAGAGACAGCTCCTATGTCCCTGGTGCCTATGAAATTATTCAAATGAGCTAGTGTACAGGCAGCTCAAGAAACTTTCCTAACTGCATCCTGCAAGTGTTGTACATAAGCTGCCCCCTGCAGCTCCAGCTTGCTTTTACCCTGTCCACAGAGTTCAACATCTTGTGTGATCCTGCCTGATAGACTTCTCTCCCCTGGAGGTATAAGTAACAAAGAATTTTGCTTTTAATCCACCCAAATCTCAACATATGTCCACCATTCATATAATTGTAAAAATCATATACGATATTATTTAACAAACATTTATAGGTATATACTAGTGACAAAAGAGCAAAGATCACTGACTTGTTGAGGCATACATTTTATCTATCTTCCCTATTTCTATCTATATTGCACATATTTTACATATTTGTAAAATTATAGCATTTCCTTTTTTAAGTGTTTCTTTCTGCTATATAGTTTTCTTATGAAAAAATATTTAATCGAGAGTGAAAATTTATTGAGAATATGCCTGGTCAAACTGGTTTAAAAAAATAAAAACTATAATCATAATTTTTTTTTTTTTTGAGACAGAGTCTTGCTCTGTCAACCAGGCTGGAGTGCAGTGGCATGATCTTGGCTCACTGCAACCTCTGCCTCCCAGGTTCAAGTGATTCTGGTGCCTGCCTCAGCCTCCCGAGTAGCTGGAACTACAGGTGTGCCCCATCATGCCTGGCTAATTTTTGTATTTTTAGTACAGATGGGGTTTCACCATGTTGGCCAGGCTGGTCTTGAACTCATGACCTCAAGTGATCTGCCTGCCTCAGCTTCCCAAAGTGCTGGGATTACAGGCGTGAGCCACTGTGTTTGTTTTTGATCTTAGCAGGGAAGCATTTAAGACTTTCTTCTTTTACCATTGTGTGTGATATTAGCACTTTTATTTTTATATCCTTTATCAGGTTCAGAAAGTTTCCTTTCATTACTAGATTACTGTTTGTTTTTCTAATGATCAAGTCCTGATTTTTTTTTCTAAATCTATTGATATTACGTGTTTTATTTTCCTTTATTCTATTAGGGTGGTATATTTCATTAATGGATTTTCAGATGTTAAATTGATTTTGCATGCCTCTGATAAATTCCCACTAATCATAGTTATATATTTCTCTATTTAATTTGCTAATATTTTGTTAAAGTGCCCTAAATGTGTTTCTTTATTTTTTACTTTTTATGCTATATTTTTACTGTAACATTTTTGTTTAGCTATGTTTAGATATGCAAAATATTATCATTGTGTTAAAATTACCTACAGTATTCAGGACAGTAACATGCTATATTATAGCCAGGCGTGGTGGTTTGTAGCCTAGGAGAAATAGGCTATACCATATAGCCTAGGTGTTTATAAGCTATACTATCTAGATTTGTGTAGGTATACTCTGTGATTGATATTTGCACAAGATAAAATCACCAGAGAACAGATTTCTCGAAACATATCCCTGCCATTAAGTGATACATGACTGTGAATTCATATTCATTATATCTTTTTCATGTATTGACCCTTCTTTCAGTAGGAAATTGCCATCTTTCACTGTAATACCACCTGTGAATTGAACTGTATTTTATGTGATATTGCTATAGCCACAGCCAGTTTCTTATGGGTTTGTTTGCATGATATATTATTTTCCTTTCTTCTTTTCTCAATCTGCACGTCTTTGTATTTTAAGAACATCTGTCTGCATATCCTTGTATTTTAATTTTCATATACTAATTGTTGCATTTGAATCATTTCTAACAATTCTTTTAAAAATTGGAGTATTTTGTTATTCACATATAATAATGTAACATAATTATTCATGTGGTTGGATTAAGGTCTGCATTTTGCTATTTGTTTCTAATTCAATTACTTTAGGTAAAATAGATGAAATTTATCAAAATATATTTTAATCTTTCCCCACACCATCCTTTTTACTATTGTTATCAATATGCATTGTGTATCTATCAATTTTTCTTAAGCCCATTGGTACAGTGCTATGTTTTGTTAAAGTCTTTAAAGAAAGTGAGAAAATAGTATGGATTTATTTATAAATAATATTTTATATTCTTTATACCTTCTATAGACATGAGTTGCCATCTGGTATCATTTACCTTCAGCTTGAAATTTCTTTACTATTTTTTTCTAGTGCATATCTGCTCTTCTCAAGGACTTGGTTTTACACATCTGAAAATATCCTTCTCATCTCTACATTTTTGGAGGATTGTATTGCTTGATGCAAAATTCTTGACTGATTTTTTTTTCTTCAGCACTTTAAATATCTTCTTATACTGTTTTCTAGCTTCCATAATTTTAAATATGAAGTTCAACATTGATCTCATCAATCAAATTAGCAGTCTTTGCCTGAGATTCTCCTAGAGAGGATTAGTCATTTCCTAGGTGTGGGCAACACTTCAGTTCTTCACTCTCATTTTGCAGTATGAGATCTGAATATTCTAAATAAATTATTTCCCAATATTCCAAAGATCCTTTCAAATTTTGTGTTACTTCAGTAGGGAGCTGAGATGTAGAAGGGGATAGGTTCACGTGCATAGGCTACTATTATTTAGAAATATTGGTATCTGTTTTTTACTATACCTTTCGACTCATAATTTAGGCTCCTATGAATTGTTGCCTCAATTGTTCAATGTTCTGTTAACTAATTCCCTGCCTTTAATTTCACAACCTATAATTTCCTATCTAACCTTCTAGCAGTGAGATCCTCCTGAATTGCAAATCTGCAATGCTATAACCCTACCTAATTTTTCACTGGCTGCCATTTGTTAAGATCACATTACATAAAGCCTAAATTGCAATTACTAGAATTAAGTTCTACCCATGCTCACATCCTGCATGCCCCACTACTGACATACAACCCCTTCTCCCACCTTTTATCAGTCATTCTGAAATGTGGAAGGCTTTCTCAGGATAACTACACAGGCTTGCCTCTTGTCCCATTGAATAAAGTGTTATCTTCCACTCAGCTCTACTCATTCATTTATTCATTCATATTTTAGCATATATTCCTAGAGTTTCTATTAAACAGGAATCCTTAGAGGGACTGGAAATAAGGAGCAGAATGAGTAAAAGAATGGGCCTTTATGAGTACTAGAAGTTCATAATCCTTATTTCTGCTGGTAGACACTCAAAAGAATGCATGTATGTATATATAAGTATATATGTGTGTCATTTTATGTTGTTATTAAAGAATATCTGAGGCTGAGTAATTAATAAAGAAAAAGGTTTATTTGGCTCATGATGCTGATGGCTAAAAGTCCAAGACTGGACATCTGCATCTGGTAAGGGCCTCAGGGTGATTCTACTCATGGCGGAAAGCAAAAGGGAGCCACTTTGTGAAGAGGTTATATGGCAAGCGAAGAAGCGAAAAAGAGAGAAGGGAGGTTGCAGGCTCTTTTTAACAACTAGCTCTGCAGAAAAGTAATAGAGTGAGACCTCACTAACCCTCCAGAAAGGTTATTAATCTATTAATGAGAGATTTGCCTTCATGAACCAAACAGCTCCTATTAGAGCTAACCTCCAACATTGGGTATCAAATGTCAACTAGTATAGCAAGGAGATTTTGCATAAAAGTAAAATAGGACTACCATATGATCTGGCAATCCCACTGTGGGTATTTATCCATATGAAAAGAAATCAATATATCAAAGGGATACCTGCACTCTCATGCAGCACTATTCACAATAGCATAATGTGAAATCAACCTAAGTGTCCGTCGATAGATGAATAAATTAGAAAAAGTGCTCTCTCTCTCTCTCCACACACACACACACACACACAAACACCCTTCACATATACACACCATGGAATACTAAGCAGCCATAAAAATGAAATTATGTCATTTGGAGCAACATGAATGGAATTGGATGTCATTATGTTAAGTGAATAAACCAGGCATAGAAAGATAAATATCAGATGTTCTCATTCATATGTGGGAAGTAAAAGTTGATCTCGTGGAGGTAGAAGGTGGAATGATAGATACTAGTGACTGGGAAGAATGTCTGGTTTGGGGAAGGGATAAAGAGAGGTTGGTTACTAATACAAATATACAGTTATGTAAACAGAATAAGTTACCGACTTGATAATTACTTAGTCTATTTAGGTAACAAATTACCACTTGTACCCCATAAATATGTACAGATATTTGTGTCACCAAAAAAATTTAAGATGAAGTTTGGAGGTGACAAATATCTAAACCATAGCATTATGTGTGTACATATGTCTACATGTATATGTGTGTATTGTATGTACATACACATATAGCATATGTCAGGTAGTGAGAAGAAATGTGAAGTATATAAAGTACAAGATATAGAGACTTAAGGAAGTGTTTATTTTAAATCTGTGGAGTAAGTTATGAAAAGATGCAGGGAGAAAGTACTCTAGGCCATGAAAAAATAATAAAAATTAGGGAAAATTTCCTGACACAGCAATAAGCTTTGAGAATCAAAGGAATGGAAGATATTCCCTCTCTTAACTTGGGGGATGTATTCTGCTCTTTCACTATTCACTTTGTGACATTATCCCACAAATAGCAGCCTTTTATGGTCAATAAGTCTGCTGCATCAACAATAATAAAATATCTATATTCTCTATTTTGTTTATTAACATTCAAAGTGATTTATATCAAGTCTGCCCACGTGAGGGACTGACTGGAGACTGGAGACTATCTATACACAACAACAATCCTATTCTCATGTGAACAATTATTACATGAATTCAAATATACAGCAGATAGAATCTTTACCAGTACGTGGCAGATCTAGGGTGAAGTTTCTGGACATAATATGATTATCTTGTAATAACATTGCACATATGTTTTGCAGTAAACCCTGCTATTATTTGAACCTGATTTGAGGACCCAGAAATTTAAAAAATACACACTTTTTTCTCTAAACTAAATTCTTTGGTGTATAGTAAAATCATTTCTATTGCTTAGCTATACAATCAACAAATAACAATTACAACACAACATCCTATTTTCAATAAAATCTTTGTTACATTTCAGGAAATATGAGGAGTGACATAGTGTTTAGGTGAATAATTATGATTACCATCTCTTGGCAAATACTATACACACCCATCCTTACAGGCTCATTTATACTGTTTTGTTAAGCAACACTATATAGAGTTATTATATTACTTTTATTTATTTAATGGTATATATGCATGGTTTTATATAATATCTGAAATAATGCCAAAGAGCAAACTATTTCTCAAAGTAATCTATAAGTATAAAATAAATAGCAAACAATGCCTTAGTATTTCATACATGGTTTCATGTATATATTTTTGTTTGCACTGCTATTTTGCAGAGTGCTTCCAGAAGCTGTGAAGTCTGGTAATTATTGCTATACCATTTGACTTCGATAAAAATAATTCTAGAAAGCAAAGGATTTTGTGATCATATATCATTTTAGTCTAAAAGAAATATTCTGTCCTCTAAGAGAAAGATAATTAACATGAAAATCTCTAAGTACCCAGAGAAAACTGTTAGGTTATTAAACTTTTTCTTCAATCTGTTTAAGTTTTATGTGCACACTGCCATTTAGGAGAAAAAAAATTTTTCCCCAAATTATTTTGTTTTATTTCTCATTTGTTTGTTAGATCCTAGCGGAATACTTCTACATGTATTTCATAGTGCTCGTCTACAGATCTTATATGCATATAAGATTAAGTTAGGGCCTGGAATACAGACTGGGTTAATTTTTGTTGCAATGAAACACATATTTTCTAAAATCTATGTTTCTATTAATTAGAATATAACATATATACAGCATATGACTGTTTACCAGGCATTTTTAAAAACTGTGACTCAATTATCCTCAAAACAACTCAAAAAAAAAAGTTTAGAATAATAAAAATATAACCTAGATCTTTTGCTTCCAGTTCTTTTGTTCTGTACTCATGGACTCTATAAGGAAAATTAAAACTCACTTCTGTATTGTTAATGATTGAAACTGATATGGGTATTACATATGCATTAATATGCAGATATATATGTATGCATGTATTTCTCAGTCACTATATACAGATATATAATATGTATATATATAGTTCTAATTATGAAAAAGTATAACATCACTTTTTCTTTAAATGTACCACCCTTCTTACCGTAAATTTGAATGACTGAAAGTGTATATGAGATGATACCACTGATTAAAAATATTAAACTTAATATAGTATAGAAAATAGAACTTCATATTTTATCATTGAAAAGCCCTTTCAATAATAAAAACAAATTTTACACTCAAAATAAAATGATTAAGCATGCAGATGCTTACTTAAAGAAGAGTTTAAATAGTCTTTATTTCAACTAAAGAATTGTTGAAAGCTAGCAAAACTGCTGAAGGTTCTTTGGAGATATGGAAGATAGGATTAGGGAGATTTAAATAGTAAAATTAATGGTGACATCAAGGGTAATGTTAAACTTATTTTAAAACTTTCCAAATAGTGGCATTAGTTATATACTCATAAAGTAATTCCATAAATAACCATGAAGCTAAGCCTCTGAGATTCTGCATGACATGTCCTTATAGCAAAACAAAACAAAAAAAAATTAAAAAATGAAAACTTCAGGTAACATAGATTTGCAAAATGTAATTTTGACCAGTTTAAAAATAATCACATCCAGAGGGAAAAGGTACCGTATAAATAGAAGATTGTTTAGAGAGCCATATCCCAGAAGGACTAAGGCGGAAAATAAAATAAATGGAAAAGGAAGTAATCAAGTCTCTAATAGCTGGTAAAACTAATAAACCAGGATGCCCTTGTGACTCATTAGAGTAAACAAGAGGAAATGAAAACCTGTATATAGATAGTCCAGTCAACAGTTTTAATCCATGGAAATTAAAGCTACAGAGAATATTGTAAAATAAATGTACAGAAACCCCTGACAAACCGTTTTGGATTACAATGTCTTCAATTTTCCTAGACCTTATTTGCCATGTTATCTCTCTTCTACCATCTAACACTAATAGGTAAAAAAAAAAGTGAGAAATAAAAAGACATGAAATCAACATTTATAGGCCAAATAATCTCCAAATATATATTACACTGGGAGCCTCCCATTTTTGCCAGTACTTGTGGCCATTTTATGAATTCCTTCAATAACTACTATCCCTAAAGTCACACTTATTATTCCATGTCACCATGTATCACCGTATCTTTTCTGGTTGTGCTAATGACAAATAATTTTCAGTGAAATAGCCTTAATTTTAAATAAGTGGTTGGTATTTCATCTTTTGTCATTCTGACACTCTATATTTACATATTTCTTTTGATTTTTTTCTTCAGAATATAGAATTTAGCTATCATCTCTTCTATTTTTTTCTTCTACCTGAACTCAAAACACTGTATGTTTTTATTTTGTATAAGCTACAATTACAATAATTTTGGTACATTAAAGGTGCTTAAATTATGTTTGAGTCCTTAATGATATGCCAACTGAATTATGAACCACTAATAACTTATTTTATATGATTTAAAATATTATTATAGCTGTAAAATTCTTAGCATTGTTTGTGCTCCATAAACAATTAAAACTGAAGAAATTAATATGAAAATAGCAATTGTACTGACTATATAAATTCCCTGGCATAACTCTAGTGTTAGAGTTTGTGTGTTTAAGGATGTATGCCTTCACGGGATGCATACATTTGGAAAAATGTAAAAAATATGAACAACCAGGGATGCCAGTGCACTGCAGAACCTTTAAAATTAGCCTCAAGCCTGAACAAATTTACTTTATGAAAATTAATTAGACCAGGCCAACATTTTATCAGCCCTGCCCAATGCCCTCTCCTGTTGCTTCTTGTGCCTGTGTTTTTGGTCCTTGATCTTACTTATTTCTTGGTGATTTTATTTGGATTCCTTATAATTGCCCTTGGCTTCTTTCCTCTATTCTACTCCTTGTTACTGTTCTCATGTATCACATTTCCGCCTCTAATTCTATTAACCGACCTCATTTGGAAGTTTTTCATTTGATTATTTTATTACACTCTGCACCACTGTGTGTGAAAAAAACAATATCAGAAACAAATGAAATGAGGAATAGCTTTGAGGTGTGTAAATGAACTTACTTCCAGTGAAATAAGTTATATAATTGTGAATATATTTTCTCACACCTCAATAGACGGAGCAAGGTTACAAATGTTTATGTCAGGAACACAGACAGCTCTCTGCAGCAACAGCAGAAGCTTCTTCTCTGACTTCATTACTGGAGTACACAAACCTTAGACGATTGAAAATGGTAGCACAGATGGGTTTTTTTTTCCCTCATAGGTTAGAAGTAATTTTAATGAGGCCTAAAAATTGTCACCTTCATAGATGTATGTATTTAACATTTTTCTTATTTATTCACGTATAGCTAGCTCTAAATCAGACAGTTCTTCTTGTCCTCCTGGTAGTTTTCTTGATGATGTTTTTTACTTACACAATTCTCTATAGTTTGGGGAAAAAAGGCCTTATTCTGCATTCCTACTTAATTTATTAACACCCTGAAATAAATATTTTATACAAAATTGAATCATCTGATATTAGGCAACTTGCTGGAAATTTTATTTCTAGTAAATCAGGAAAAAAACTCAAATGTCCCCATTTTTGGTTCAGTGAACTTTAGTATGTGTGTGTGTGTATTTATATATATTATATATGTGTGTGTATATATATATAATTATATATATTATATATGTGTGTGTATATATATATATGTGGCTAATTTTTTGTATTTTTAGTAGAAACGGGGTCTCACCATGTTAGCCAGGGTGGTCTCAAACTCCTGACCTCAGGTGATCCGCCCCCTCGGCTTCTCAAAGTGCTGGGATTACAGATGTGAGCTACCTCGCCCGGCCACTTTAAAATATTATACTTTGTTTCTCATTAAAATGTTTCAGATTGCTCTTCTCCTATTGATTATTTTAACCTAAGTTCAAAGACCTGCTTGTTCCTTATTATACTTCCTGGACTGAATTCTAGCTGGATTCTTATAAAGAATTTTACCCAACATTGACTTGATCAAAAGAGAAAAAAATTAATGTATTAGAGGTATAAATGTTTCCCCTAATGCCAGAGTGTCCTAATATAGACTGTAACCTTTTAAATTACAGCATGGTACTAGTACAAAAATAGGCACATAGACCAGTGAAACAAAATAGACAGCCCAGATATAAGGATACACATCTATGACCATCTGATCCTTGACAAAGCTGACAAAAACAAGCAAAGGGGAAAGACTCCCTATTGAAAAAATGGTGATGAGATAACTGACTGGCCAGTCATGTGCAGAGGATTGAAGCTGGTCCCTTTCCTTACACCATATACAAAAATCAATTCAAGATAGATTAGAAGTAAAACCAAAAACTATAAAAATATGGAAGACAACCTAGGCAATGCCATCCTGGACACAGGAATGGGCAAAAATGTCATGACAAAGATATCAAAAGCAATCACAACAAAAGCAAAAATTGACAAATTGGATCTAATTATACTTAGGAGCTTCTACACAGAAAAAGACATTACCAACAGAATAAATAGATAACCTACAGAATGGGAGAAAATACTTGCGAACTATGCATCTGATAAAGTTCCAATATCCAGTATCTATAGAGAACTTAAACTAATTTACAGGAGAAAAACAACCCCAGTAGAAAGTGTTCAAAAGACATAAACAGACACTTCTCAAAAGAAGACATACATGCGGCCAAAAATCATATGAAAAAAAGCCCAATATCACTGATCATTAGAGAAATGCAAATCAAAACCACAATGAGATACCATCTCATATCAGTCAGGATGGCTATTACTAAAAAGTAAAAAAAAAAAAAATAACAGATGCTGATGAGGTTACAGAGAATAGGAAATTCTTATACATTTTTGGTGGGAGTGTTAGTTCAATCATTGTGGAAAGCAGCATGGTGATTCCTCAAAGAGTTTAAAAGCAGAACTACTATCCAACCCAGAAATCTCATTACTGGGTATATACCCAAAGGGATATAAATCATTCTGCCATAAAGACACATGCACAAGAATGTTCATTGCAGCACTATTCTCAATAACATAGACATAGAATCAATCTAAATGTCCATCAATGACAGACTGGATAAAGAAATTGTGGTACATTCATACCATGGAATACTATGCAGGCATAAAAACGAATGAGACCATGTCTTTTGTGGAAGCATAGGTGGAGCTGGAAGCTATTATATTTAGCAAAATAACACAGCAACAGAAAATCAAATATTGCCTGTTGTCACTGATACATGGGAGCTAAATTATAAGAACTTATGAATACAAAGGAAACAACAGACACTGGGGTCTATTGTGGTGGGAGGGTGGAAGGAGGAAGAGGAGCAGAAAAGCTAACTATTGAGTAATGAGCTTAATACCTGAGTGATGAAATAACACGTACAACAAACCCCTGTGTCACGTGTTTACCCATGCAACAAAGCTTCACATGTGCCCACAAACCTAAAATAAAAGTTAAAAAGGGATTAAGTCACATAATAATTTTGTGATTTCTAGATTGAGATCTGAACTGATATTCATGTATATTTTCTTATCTTCTGTTTTCTTTATTTCTAGAAGAGTTTTTGGCACATACTAGGCATTCAATAAATATATGTTTAAAAACAAGTGAATAAAAAGTAAATAAATGTGCCTCCATTCCTCTTGCAATGGAACTAAAATTAAATTAGTATGTCAGAGTAACAAAGCTGGCAAATTAGGCACAATAAAGAGAATATAAGGAGTACTTACAGTATAGAAGGTGCAGATTTAAAGATCAATATCATTAGACAAACTTGGTGAAGATTAAACTGGTAGGAAAAATGTTCCTCTGTCATCAGCAAGCTTTTATTCAAATGTTATTTTCTCTTACAGTTTCAAGTAGTTGTATGTGTCATTTCTATACACAATGATGTCCATAGACAGAGAAAGGACCCCTGGATGTCTTGTGTTTCTTTCTTGGGGATAAACAATCCCCCTTTAGATGTCCTCAGGAGATCTCTTTCAAATTTCTCTGGGCATGATTAGGCCACATGTTCATGCAGCAGGAAGGATCTCAAAGTACAGGCCTGTACTCAGGTCTTCTGAAGATCTCACTCCTCCCAGTAGCTAAATATGTGTCGAACTCCATGGTGCCACGTTTATTCAGAGTAAGTTAATAATACATGATGAGAATGAGGTTGGCTGTATATTTTAACCTCAAAAACATACTATGTCAAGTGGAAATATCTTGAGGTTTCAGCAGTGCAAACGTCTTCTATAACTTTTGAAAACAATAGAATCCTTCCCATTGTTCCAGGGAATATTTCACCAGAAATATTGGAAGACAATAAATTAAAAACGAGCACACAAGCCATCTGACTTAGAAATCCTTAGTTTTTTTTATTGCTATGACTTTTGTTGTTAATCACATATGAGCATCCTGATGTTTTTAATAATGTATTGTGAATTCAGTTAGAAACCAAGCTGATATTCTTCTTATGTCTACTCTTAAATAGAACAGTGGAGGATTATCAGTAATTTGTTAAACTGCTGTTCAAACAAATATTTTTAATGGATATATAAAACCAAAATATTTGTATTTCAAAATCATAATATTATTGCAACTTAATGATCAAGATTTTATTCTCCGTATTGGAGTGCAATGAGAACTCAAACTTTCAAAATATTCTTTTAAAGAAAATATCAAACTATCTTATGGAATGTGCACCATTCACAACTAAGAAACTGTTCCTTCTCACTGATCCTCATTTCCTTGCAAGGATAAAAAAAGGTTAAAATGGTATTAAGTAATTTGAAATATATCTTATTCACAAGTTTATTTCCTAGTGTTCTTCATGCTGTCCTAATTTACATAATATCCAGAAACTGCTTGTAAACTATTATACCAAAAATGTAACATATAGAAAAGATAATTTTGCTATACACATATTTCTCTTATTACAGAGAAAATAAACATTTCATGAGGCAAATAGGTATGAGATCCTTCAGATCTTTTTGTACGGGAGAAAACTTCTTCAAAACACCAGATATGAGATTGAAAATAAACACATAGACAATAGTGACATTTATTTGGCTCACATAATGTTGAATCTGGGTAAATAATAATGAATTGGTCAAGAAGAGTCATCTTATTTTGTTTATGAGTATAATTTTAATAAAGTTACATTAGTAGTGGATTACATGAAAAAAGAATATACCATCAAACTACATACATTTTAAACACTAAAATGTGCAAAAAGTATATTTATGAAATCTCTGAAGACAGAGACTCTCAGTTAACCTTTGAATCTTGATTACATACAACAGTAATTGACAGTCATACTAAATCCCCCAAAATATTTGTTATATAAATAGGTATTGAACAAGTTCTCTATCACAGGGCAACACTGCTCAGCAAATAATTACATGGAGAGTAAATTAATTAAGTAAATTGAATAATATATTTAATGCAGATAACTTTTGAAATACATATGAAAGTTTTACCCTAACTATAAGTCACATATAGAAAGAGTATAAAAGTAATTATACACCTTTAATTTTTGTAATGTGAATACTCATAAAAACTTCTCCCTACTAATGGTATAAATTATTGTCAACAATCAAGAATTCTCCATTTACTTTGCCCCCCCTCAAATTTTCTCCTTACTAAATTTAATCAATATCGTAATTTATGTTGACTCTGTTTTTGCATATTTTAGGGTTACCTTCTTAAATATGTATCCCTAAACAGTGGATTTAGTTTTGCCTGTTTTTGAGCTTAGTATAAATGGTATTATGCAACATACGTCATTCTGTATTGTGTATCTTTCGATGTGTGTTATGTTTGTGAAATTCATCCAGGTTGTATTTATCTATACAGTTCATCTATTTTCAAGCATATATTTGATGTCATATATTTGATGTCACTGTATAAATTAATATAACACAATTTATGTATTTTCCTGTTGTTGCATGTTGTTTTATTTTCCTGTTTGTACTTCTTTTTAATGATACAGTTATGCATATTCTTATACATGTCTTCTGATATATATGTGCATAGATTTCAGTTAGATATATGCTTAAGAATGAAACTGCTGGATGATAGACCATGTGTAGTTTAGCGTTAGTGATATTAACTAAATAGTTTCTGCAATGATTGTATCAATATTTATTCTCACTTATTTATTATCACTTATTTATTATTACTAATAAAGTCAAACATTTTCCCTTGCTTATTTGCCACCTAAATTTCCATTTCAGTAAATTAATTAGCTGTTTGAATTTCTTGCTCATTCCTCCACTCATGTGTTTTTAACTTATCAACACATGCTAGTTTGTTTTATATTCTTAGGTATATGTTTTAGGTATACCTTTCTTAGGTATATGTTTTGCTAATATATTCTTTCCATTTTTTTGGCTGGCCTATTTATTTTGCCTAAAATTATTTACAGGTCAACACTAAACTCTTCATTTTAATATGGTCATATTTATCTGTTGTTTATTCATGACTATTGATTTTTTTCCTATGTAAGAAACAATCAGGAATCAGGATGATATTATGCTCTAATATAGTCAAATATTTGTATTTGTTTTTATATTATTTCTTCCCCATTTAGAAAGTAGCATTGTCAACTTGGTGCATGCCATGTGAGTATAATAAAATAGTATGTAACACAAAGAAGATAAACAACAAATATTTATAGAATGGTATTCATTTATATCTATCATCTATCTATCTATCTATCTATCCATCTAATCATTCTATCTGTCATCCACCAAATAACCATTGCATTTATTTTAAAATATAATTTGGTAATAGAAATTAGTGAAATTATTGTCATTTTAGAGAATATATATTTTTTGAAAGATTATACTTATGTCTCTGTGCTGCCCACCTCTGAGCCAATCATTCTAATCTGAGTTTAAAGTAATCCGATAGACCAAATCTTGATTAAATGTCCTTCTTGGTGACAGGGTTTTAACTCTAATGACAGTCAGCCATATGCCTATTTTAGAGGAGTCCTTTGTCATAATTTAGTGACAAATAATATATTATTAATTCAACCAAAAATTATTGTGCCAGGTTCTATTTAAGTTCATTTTAGGCTGTCTGGAAGAACTTATACAAAATTATAATTGAATAAGTTGCTTTAATACAAGGCAACAATTTTCTTAATAATTATAAATGTAAGTGGCCTAACTTTGTTACAGTAGATAGGCAGATATGACAGGGCAGGAGAGGCCCCCCCACCCCAACTAACAACCAGGAATTTCAGGCAACAATCAGGTGATGGTCTGAAGTTGTTAACTGTCTCTCTAAAATAATAATTGGTTTCAGCCAGCTCTGGCCAAAGGCAGTCTCCCTGTAGATAGAAAAAAACTGAAACCGATGATCATCGGCTTCCTGATAAGATCCAAAGAGTTGGGTAAGTGGGCTCACACATGTCCACTAAGAGGCAAAATGGTGGGGTTTAACTGGTATATGACCGTACAGTGACATTCCACCTTCAAAGGGAAGGATGCCTCAGGTGAGCATGTGTACAACCCCACTAAGTACACTGCGCATGCTCCTCTCCCAAGCGCTCGCAGGCCACTGCGCATATGGACAAACCACCCCAAGGGAAGAATCAAGGGAGAAGGGATGCAAAACCCCTTAAGTATACCAACGTATAAAACCCCAACTCATAAAGGTCAAACCCACACTTGTGCTTCAGATTGCTGCTTGGGCCTCTTCCAAGTGTACTTTCCTTCCTTTCATTCCTGCTTTAAATCTTTTAAATAAATTTTCACTACTGTTCTAAAACTTGCCTCAGTTTCTTCTTCTGCTTTATGCCTCTCAGTCAAATATTTCTTCTGAGGAGGAAAGAATTGAAGTTGCTGTAGACATGTACAGATTCGCTGCCAATAACTTGGATACCTGCCACTGATAGCAACTTGACTAATTTTAATCCCAAAGAAATTACTGTACTAACAATGCCCACATTTTCCAATTTACTGCATACTATTGTGGCTCTGGGCTTCATATTGTGCTGTAGGTAATATGTTGCAAAAATAGCATTACACGGAGTAGTTAAGCATTGACTGTTCTGTTTGGAAAGAACATGTAAAGGGAAGACTAGAATGTAAATGATTCTACACTTATTAAAAAACAAAACAAAATACAGGGACACCTAAAATGTAAAATGAGGCTAGTCTTTAAATCTGAGCATGTGAATAAGCATGACAAACATTTCATATCATTAGTTGGTATTTATGCATGCATGTGCATATATGCATATATATATTGATATTAAAATGAACACTTAAGTGTTTTTATAATTATCAAATTGCTTTATTTCGGTGAAGCCTAAGAACAAGTTTTGTTATGTCCTCAGGAAAAATAAAAGATAACAAAATTATCCCTCATGGGTACCTCAAATTATGGCCTTACTAAAATTATAGCTGTACATGCAAAACAACATATTCATGAGTGGTTGGTTAAAACCTGAAATTATGGAGAAGGCTGAATTGACACATATAGCATTATTGGCAAAAGCTTTCACACACTCTGTGCCTCTAAAATGAGGCTTTATTTTCTGTCTGAAACATTGACAAGGGATATTCAATATGGGATATGCCAATGCATATTCATTTATCTGTCATGCATTTTTCTTATTCTAATTTCTCCATAGAGCTTAGCAGTCATGACTTTTGTAATTATTATTGCATTGTTCCCTCAATTTATATAAAATTATAATATCTCTTTAGTAAAATAAAGCGTGCAATTTGACTAATTTGTATTTAATGCTTATATGCCAATAGTATAATATTTAGCAGATTGATATAACACCATAATTCATGATACAGTATTCCATATATAATACTTATAATCAGAAGTGAGGACTTGTAATTTTTACTTCTCTTGATAGCAGCTCAGTTACATACTAGGAAATTAAGAATAAGAGTTTATTGAGATTCAAATATCTGTGATATGTAATTTAAAAAAATATTTCAAGTATAATAATATAGAACTTAAACTATGAATGTTTCATGTAAACATGTTACCTTAATTATTATTAAATATTCATGTCATCATTTGTTTTTTATGTAATATTATTATACCTAATAGATGTTAGAAAATGAACTGTCAGAAAAAAATTTATAAGAACTAACAATTTAAAAATGCCAATGTTAAACAGTGAAGTAAATATTAAGATAAAATGCAATGTAAAAAAAATCAACATTTATAAATATGGAAATCAACAATGGATAAGACACCCCAGGAAAAATTAATATAAAAGATGCTAAAATAAAACTTTAAAAAAGGGTAATATTTGGATGGGTAACAGTAAGAAATAGTCTAAAATATATTAAAAAAATCAGGTGAAAGAATGAGTGACAAATTAGTATTTTTTGAATATTTTTTGAGACAATGACTAGAAAAGTCTTACAAAAATTACTAAGACACACTGCAGTTATAAGAAATGACTTTGGATTAATCTGCAATTATTTTTAAAAGTATCTTCAAATACTCAAGTTTGGATTTAATACAATTGCCGTGATAAAAGACAATAAAGTAAAAATATAAATGTTTTTCATGCAAGTATGAAATTATTTTTAAACATCAGACTACTGTGTAACAATAGAGACACGTAAAAAATACATGAAGATCATGCAACTGAACCGAGTTCAGGTTCAGTTAGATCCAGGAATCAAATGCCGTCAAAAGCATACTAACAAGACATCATAAAGAGAATGATAAATATTGCATCAAATAACAGTTTACTTCATATCCTTGTGAATATGGTAAATTATGTAATTACTAGCTCTGTGAACTTGGGCAAATTATCTTCTATGATTTGCAGAAGCCCTGGTAAATAGTTCAATAAACATTAGTTTTCATTATCATCCACTTTCTTGATGGCAATGTAAAGCGTACAACAAATAAAACTATAAGCCACCAACAATTGAATGGATCCCCCCATCTCAGCCAAAGGCATTCAAAATAACCATGAAAAACTAGTTGAGGTGATGATGGGAAGGGAGTGTGGACATGCATCATTAAATGCTCCTTTTTTTTGAATACAGGTACAACTGACCAACGTTAACATTAAAACAAAGATCTTATGATTGACCATGCTGACTCTTTGTATCAGTAAGATATATCATATGATAGATAGCAGGCCCTGAAATAAATCAAAGTATTTTACACAAAACTATATTTCCTTGAGATATTTTTAAATGGCACTGCAAAGCTGTCTCTTGTGGGGAAAAATCTACATTCACTGAAAATTCTCCTTCCCTTTTCAGGCCTTTCTCCTGAACTAGGAGAGAATAATTAAGAATAATTAATAGTCTGGTACCTTTTTACCTCTAACAAACATTTACAATCTATTCTCTTTGAAGACTGCTACCTGAAGGCTTCATCTGCATAATAAGCACCTTGATATCCACAACCCCTTACCTTAACCCAGACATTCCTTTATATTGATTCCAAGCCTTGACATAATAATTTAACTCTTTCAAACATTTGCCAGTCAGAAAATCTTTGAATCTACCTATGACCTAGAAGCTCCTGCTTCAAGTTGTTCCATATTTCTGGACCAAATCAATGTATACCTTACATATATCAATTGATGTCTGCTTGCAGCATCTGTCCCAATAAAATGTACAAAATCGTGCCATAACCCAGCCACCTTGGCACATATTCTCAGGCCCTCCTGAGGCTGTGCCACAGGCATGTCCTTAACCATGGCAAAATAAACTTCTAAATTGAGTGAAACTTGTCTCAGATACTTTTTGGTTTACAAAAGTTAAAAAGAAGACAAAACATGCATAAATGAGGAGATAAAATCTTATTTGTAATCATAAAGAACAAGTGACATTTGCATAGGTCAACTGCATCTATATTTTGAGCCTTTTCCCATAAGTCAAGAGCAACAATTAATTATATTTCTAAAAATATTTGTGAAAAATCACTTGATGAGTTCTAATTGATAATAATACACTAACAAAATGTTGTTGACAATGTCTTTATATTTGTTGCACCTTTTATTCACATAAGTAGAAATATTTATATTACAAAACAAATGTTTAATGAAACTGCATGATAGACACTTTATGCAAAATTTTATATGACATTTATTCCCACTTACCCAGTGTCACAAACATATTATGATCAAACAATCCAATTAAATACACTGAAACAACAGAAGCATGTCAAAAATTAGTTAAATTATGTGAGTTTGAAACTCATATGACTACAAATAATTCATAAATTGTAAGTAGAATGATAAAAGCAAATTTCAGCCAGGCGTGGTGACTCACACCTGTAATCCCAGTACTTTGGGAGGCCAAGGTGGGCAGATCACGAGGTCAGGAGATCAAGACCATCCTGGCTAACACGGTGAAACCCTGTCTCTACTAAAAAACAAAACAAAACAAAAAAATTAGCCAGGGGTGGTGGCAGGCACCTGTAGTCCCAGCTACTGGGGAGGCTGAGGCAGGAGAATGGCGTGAACCTGGGAGGCAGAGCTTGCAGTGAGCCGAGATTGTGCCACTTCACTCCAGCCTGGGCAACAGACAGAGACTCAGTCTCAAAAAAAAAAAAGAAGAAAAGAAAAAAAGCAAATTTCATCTCAGTCATTAGAGACAAAGATATATATTTTGTGTAAAATTAAAATACTGTTTAACCAAATCAATTGAGATTATTATTACTATAAAATAAATAAATTAGCAAACAACATTAATTTTCATCTCAATGGTATGAGATTTAAAAAAACTGCATAGTGGCATCTTGCTAGCAAAGCAAAGAAACAACATTACGATAAAAACTAAACAGCATTAGAGTCATCAAAAACAGTGTTAGAAAAATGTGTTGATAATCTTGTGCATCAACTAATGGGCGAAATAACCAACTAGCATCATAATGAAAGGACTGGATTCACACATAACAATATTAACATTAAATGTAAATGGGCTAAATGACTGAATTAAAAAACACAGACTGACAAATTGGATAAAGAGTCAAGACCCATTGTTGTGCTGTATTCAGGAGACCTGTCTCACATGCAGGGACACACATAGGCTCAAAATAAAGGGATGGAAGAATATTTACCAAGCAAGTGGACGGCCAAAAAAAGTAGGGGTTGCAAACCTAGTCTCTGATAAAACAGACTTTAAACCAACAAAGATCAAAACAGACAAGGAAGGGCATTATATAATGGTAAAAGGATCAATGAAATAAGAAGAGCTAACTATCCTAAATATATATCCACCCGATATAGGAGCACCACATTCAAAAAGCAAGTTCTTAGGGACCTAGAAAGAGACTTAGATTCCCACACAATAATAGTGGGAGACTTTAACACCCCACTGTCAATATTAGAAAGATCAACAAGACAGAAAATTAACAAGGATATTCAGGATTTGAATTCAGCTCTGGACCATGCAAACCTAATAGACACCTTCACAACTCTCCATTCCAAATCAACAGAATATACATTCTTAACAACACCACAAAGCACTTATTCTAAATCAATCACATAATTGGAAGTAAAACACTCCTCAGCAAATGCAAAAAAATGGAAATCATAACAAACAGTTTCTCAGACCACAGTGCAATCAAATTAGAACTCAGGATTAAGAAACTCACTCAAAACTGCACAAATACTTGGACACTGAACAACCTGCTCTTGAATCACTACTGGGTAAATAAGGAACTTAAGGCAGAAATAAAGAAGTTCTTTGAAACCAATAAGAACAAAGACACAATGTACTGGAATCTCTGGGACATAGCTAAAGCAGGGTGTAGAGGGAAATTTATAGCACTAAATGCACACATCAGAAACTAGAAAGATCTCAAATCAACACCCTAACATCACAATTTAAAGAACTAGAGAAGCAAGTGCAAACAAATTCAAAAGCTAGCAGAAGGCAAGAAATAACTAAGATCACAGCAGAACTGAAGCAGATAGAGACACAAAAAACCCTCCAAAAAATCAAATAATCCAGGAGCTGATTTTCTGAAAAGATTAACAAATAGATAGACCACTACTCAGACTAATAAAGAAGAAAAGAGAGAAGAATCAAATAGACACAATAAAAAATGATAAAGGGGGTATCACCACTGATCCCACAGAAATGCAGACTACCATCAGAGAATACTGTAAACACCTCTATGCAAATAAACTAGAAAATCTAGAAGAAATGGATAAATTCCTGGACACATACACCCTGCCAAGACTAAACCAGGAAGAAGGTGAATCCCTGAATAGACCAAGAACAAGTTCGGAAATTGAGGCAATAATTAATAGCCTACCAACCAAAAAAACCCACAACCAAATGGATTCACAGCCGAATTCCACCAGAGGTAAAAAAGAGGAGCAGGTACCATTACTTCTAAAACTATTCCAAACAATAGAAAAAGAGGGACTCCTCCCTAACTCATTTTATGAGGCCAGCATCATCCTGATAACAAAACCTGGCAGAGACACACACACAAAAAAATAAAATTTCAGGTTGATATCCCTGATGAACATTGATGCAAAAATCCTCAATAAACTACTGGCAAACCAAATCCAGCAGCACATTAAAAAACTTATCCACCCTGATGAAGCTGGCTTCATCCCTGGCATGCAAGGCTGGTTCAACATACACAAATCAATAAATGTGATCCATCACATAAACAGAACCAATGACAAAAACCACACGATTATCACAATAGATGCAGAAAAGGATTTTGAAGAAATTCAACACCCCTTCATGCTAAAAACACTCAATAAAGTAGGTATTAATGGGCCATATCTCAAAATAGTAAGAGCTATTTTTGACAAACCCACAACCAATGTCATACTGAATAGGCAAAATCTGGAAGCATTCCCTTTGAAAACCAGCACAAGACAAAGGATGTCCTCTCTCACTGCTCCAATTCAACACGGTATTGGAAGTTCTGGCCAGGGCATTCAGGAAAGAGAAAGAAATAAAGGGTATTCAAATAGGAAGAGAGGAAGTTAAATTATCTCTGTTTGCAGATGACGTGATTGTGTATTTAGAAAACCCCATGGTCTCAGCCCCAAAACTCCTTAAGCTGACAAGCAACTTCAGCAGTCTCAAGATACAAAATCAATGTGTAAAAATCACAAGCATTCCTATTCACCAATAATAGACAAACTGAGAGCCAAATCATGAGCAAACTCCCATTCACAATTGCTACGAAGAGAATAAAACACCTAGGAATACAACTTACAAGGGATGTGAAGGATCTCTTCAAGGAGAACTACAAACTACTGCTCAAGGAAATAAGAGAGGACATAAACAAATGGAAAAACATTTCTTGCTTATGGATAGGAAGAATCAAGAATCAATATGAAACTGGCCACACTGCCTAAAGTAATTTATAGATGCAATGCTATTCCCATCAAGCTATCATTGAGTTTCTTCACAGAATTAGAAAAAAACGACTTTAAGTTTCATATGGAATCAAAAAGAGCCCTTATAGCCAAGACAATCCTAAGCAAAGAGAACAAAGCTGGAGGCATCACACTACTTGACTTCAAACTATATTACAAGGTTACGGTAACCAAAACAGCATGGTACTGGTACCAAAATAAATATATAGACCAATGGAACAGAACAGAGGCCTCAGAAATAACACCACACATCTACAACCATCTTATCTTTGACAAACCTGACAAAAACAAGCAACGGCGAAAGGATTCCCTATTTAATAAATGGTGTTGGGAAAACTGGCTAGCCATATGCAGAAAACGGACACTGGACCCCTCCCTTATACCTTATACAAAAATTAACTCCAGATGGATTAAAGGTTTAAATGTAAGACTTAAAACTATAAAAAAACCCTAGAAGAAAACCTAGGCAATGTCATTCAGGATATAGGCATGGGCAAAGACTTCATGACTAAAACACCAAAAGCAATTGCAACAAAAGCCAAAATTAACGAATGGGATATAATTAAACTAAAGAGCTTCTGTACAGCAAAAGAAACTAACATCAGAGTGAATACGCAACCTACAGAATGGGAGAAAATGTTTGCAATCTATCCATCTGACAAAGGGCTAATATCCAGAATCCGCAAAGAACTTATACAAATTTACAAGAAAAAAAACCAACCCCATCAAAAAGTGGGCAAAGGATGTGAACAGACACTTCTCAAAAGACATTTATGTGGCCAACAAACATATGACAAAAAGCTCATCATTACTGGTCATTAGAGAAATGCAAATCAAAACGACAATGAGATACCACTGTGTGTTAGAATGGCGATCATTAAAAAGTCAGGAGACAACAGATGCTGGTAAGAATGTGGAGAAATAGGAATGGTTTAACATTGTTGGTGGGAGTGTAAATTAGTTCAACTATTGTGGAAGACAGTGTGGCAAGTCCTCAGGGATCTAGAACCAGAAATACCATCTGACCCAGCAATCTCATTACTGGCTATATACCCAAAGGATTATAAATCATTCTACTATAAAGAGACGTGCACATGTATGTTTATTGCAGCACTATTCACAACAGCAAATACTTGGAACCAATCCAAACGCCCATCAATGTTAGACTGGATAAAGAAAATGTGGTATATATGCACCACGAAATAAGATGCAGCCATAAAAAAGAGTGAGTTCATGTCTTTTGTAGGGACATGGATGAAGCTGGAAACTGTAATTCTCAGCAAACTAATACAGGGGCAGGAAATCAAACACCGCATGTTCTCACTCATAAGTGGGAGTTGAACAATGAGAACACACGGGCACAGCGAGGCGAACATCACACACAGGGGCTTGTCAGAGGGTGGGGGGCCAGGTGAGGGCTAGCATTAGGAAAAATACCTAATGTAGATGATGGGTTGATGGGTGCAGCAAACCACCAAGGCACATGTATATCTATGTAACAAACCAGCACGTTCTGTACATGTATCTCAGAACTTAAAGTATAATAAAAAAAACCAAAACAAAAAACAAGAAAAACAAAATAAACAAAGCATATACATATATAGTTTTTTACAAAGTGAATATCACCAGGAACCAACTTCATGGTTTGACATTTGACACTACCCCACAGAATGCAGGATTTAAACATCCCTGCCATCTATACTCTACCCACCAGTAGCACTGCTAAGTCTATAGCAATCAGAAGTGTCCTCATCAATTTCCAAATATCATTAAACAGCAGTATTAGCTATACTTGAAATATAGTGGTATTAGCTATACTTGAAAATCATTGAGACAGAAGATGATAGTTTCCCATGAAGCATGAGCTACTAATTATCAATTTGCTGTGGTCAAAATGAAATTTCTTTGCATCTCGTTTTCGTCTTTACACTCACACATTAGATTGAATTGCCAATGAGAATGAAATATTTGACCTAAAAGAGAAAAATAAAATATTACTAGTGCAAAGAGAGAGAGAGTAAAAAAATGTGACTTTATGGTGCAATTTAAAATATATCTTCTTTCTGGAAGTTTTTCATATGGTTAGTGTTATGTTACTAAAAATTCCTGTAATCATTATTTTAAAAATCCTTCCTAGCTAATATTATAGACAATGAATAAACTAAAAATATAAAATTTACAATTTGCTTGAATAACTTTTATTTGTTAACTAATAAATCTAGGAGAGAAAACTATATGTAGAAAATTTATGAGATATTGAAATTGTTTTACCTACAGTGTGTCATACCCCTAAACTTCATCTACCTAACTTTAATGATTCTGTACTCCTTGGAAATGTATTGATGAAGTGGGAGAAAAATTACCCTAAATAAAGGGCCAAAAGAATAAATTAAATTTATTATCAGAGGAAATAGAAAATATCTGTAAATTACAGCACGTATAGACAGCTATGTTTGCAACATCCCTTTAACCATGCTATGATATTTGCTAACCATGCTAGTGCTATTTGTTCTTATTACAGACCCAGATGGCTCAGGTTGATCTTTAATTTGTTAGGCCCAAAATAAAATATTGTCCTCTCCAGAGTTTAACAAAGGTTGTCCAACTTTAGAGTTTAAGACATTCCAAATAAATCTGTTTCATGCTGCAATTTAACCAAAGGCTGGCTATAAAGATTAATACTTTCTCCTGGGTCTTCCCAGCTGCTCAGATTTAAATAACTTATTGCTTGACCATCCTTCTTTACTTGCTGGAAAATGTTCTAGCTTCAGTTATTAGGGAACTATACGTGTGTGTGTGCGCGCGCGCGTGTGTGTGTGTGTGTTTGTAAGAACTTCATAACTGCAATGGAATACATTAATGAGAAAGTAAAATGTATATACATATTGGGATGAAAAATAATGCTTCCTTTTTCCCTCTCCTTTTTATGGTATTGATTCATTTCAAGCACTGCTTCTCTTTGGTTAGATTTCTATGGTCAATAAGTACAATTCTATTTTGAAATTGTATTTAACTATTGTGTCCTGTAGGTGTAGTATATTTAGGTTAAACTATCACATTTGTATAAGTTCTTTGGTGCCACACACAAAAAAATCTCATTCAAATGTTAAAATCATTTCAGCTAATTTATGAACAATTTTTAAAACGTATGAAATGAATAAGAAAAGTAGGCTTCCCGATAGTAGAAAACTCTGCTGTTGGGGTACTACTACTTTAGGAATACTGCCACATTCTGTTTAATTGTAACTGTGTGATGTAATTTACTTGTAATTGTGTGATTTATTCAATATATTTTTGTTAAAAGTCTGCCATGTTCCAAGAGTTATAAGAGGTGTGCATAATAACTAACAAGCAATGCTGAAATATTCAAACAAAAATTACTTAATTTTAAGAATTTATACAAGAAAAATAGGCTGGTGAGAAAACGAAATGCTGGCTGAATTAAAAATCATTGTATGAATGAATAAAATAGAACAGATAACTAGGAAATTTAGGAAGGGCACAGAAGGAAGAGAAGTAAATTCATATTATTGATACACAAGTACTTTTGACTTTTCACAAAGGCAAATGAAAGTTCAATTTTTTTTGGCAATATGGTATTTTACTAATTTTATTTGTTCTCAGCTGTGGAAAAGCCCAGTGATGAAAATTTTTCTTACTTTAGTATCTCTTTTAGAGTAAACAGCCATCTTTAATACCTATCAATGGACAAATCTATGCAAATAACTCTATGGATTAGATTAAAAAAATCAGTCGCTGGTAAAAGATGTGACAGATCTAATATGGACATAGAGGTACATTGACAATAAAAGGTAATTGTCTTCTTCCCTTTTCCTCCACTACAACTTTTACTTTCCACACCACTGCTTTTACTGTTTAGATCCCACATACTAAACATTCTGATGCAGTTTCTAATTTTCTATGTAACAGTATTATTTCTTTCATTTATAGTTATAACTTCTTTAACAGAATTTATTTATACTAGTTTTCACTGAGGTAGATTTTTTAAAGCATGCCACTTATGACCATTATTATTCTTAGAATTATTCTAGTTATTATTATTCTAACAACAGGTAGAAATACTTAACACATCGCTCATCACAGAGACTAAATGGTTCTCTCACTCAACAAACTCACCGCTTTTATCTGTACCATGCAGTTCTAAACAAGATAATTAAGAGCACAAACAAATTGGAGGGGTATAAGAATGCTTGTGATTTTTGTACATTGATTTTGTATCCTGAGACTTTGCTGAAGTTGCTTATCACCTTAAGGAGATTTTGGGCTGAGACAATGGGGTTTTCTAGATATACCATCATGTCGTCTGCAAACAGGGACAATTTGATTTCCTCTTTTCCTAACTGAATACCCATTATTTCCTTCTCCTGCCTAATTGCCCTGGCCAGAACTTCCAACACTATGTTGAATAGGAGTGGTGAGAGAGGGCATCCCTGTCTTGTGCCACTTTTCAAAGGGAATGTTTCCAGTTTTTGCCCATTCAGTATGATATTGGCTGTGGGTTTGTCATAGATAGCTCTTATTATTTTGAGATACATCCCATCAATACCTAATTTATTGAGAGTTTTTAGCATGAAAGGTTGTTGAATTTTGTCAAAGGCCTTTTCTGCATCTATTGAGATAATCACGTGGTTTTTGTCTTTCGTTCTGTTTATATGCTGGATTACATTTATTGATTTGCATATATTGAACCAGCCTTGCATCCCAGGGATGAAGCCCACTTGATCATGGTGGATAAGCTTTTTGATGTGCTGCTGGATTCTGTTTGCAAGTATCTTATTGAGGATTTTTGCATCAATGTTCATCAAGGATATTGGTCTAAAATTCTCTTTTTTGGTTGTATCTCTGCCCGGCTTTGCTATCAGGATGATGCTGGCCTCATAAAATGAGTTAGGGAGGATTCCCTCTTTTTCTATTAGTTGGAATAGTTTCAGAAGGAATGGTACCAGTTCCTCCTTGTACCTCTGGTAGAATTCGGCTGTGAATCCATCTGGTCCTGGACACTTTTCGGTTGGTAAGCTATTGATTATTGCCATAATTTGAGCTCCTGTTATTGGTCTATTCAGAGATTCAACTTTTTCCTGGTTTAGTCTTGGGAGAGTGTATGTGTCAAGGAATTTATCCATTTCTTCTAGATTTTCTAGTTTATTTGCATAGAGGTGTTTGTAATATTCTCTGATGGTAGTTTGTATTTCTGTGGGATCAGTGGTAATATCCCCTTTATCATTTTTTATTGCATCTATCTGATTCTTCTCTCTTTTTTTCTTTATTAGTCTTGCTAGCGGTCTATCAATTTTGTTGATCCTTTCAAAAAACCAGCTCCTGGATTCATTACTTTTTTGAGGGGTTTTTTGTGTCTCTATTTCCTTCAGTTCTGCTCTGATTTTAGTTATTTCTTGCCTTCGGCTAGCTTTTGAATGTGTATGCTCTTGCTTTTCTAGTTCTTTTAACTGTGATGTTAGGGTGTCAATTTTGGATCTTTCCTGCTTTCTCTTGTGGGCATTTAGTGCTATAAATTTCCCTCTACACACTGTTTTGAATGCATCCCAGAGATTCTGGTATGTTGTGTCTTGGTTCTCATTGGTTTCAAAGAACATCTTTATTTCTGCCTTCATTTCGTTATGCATCCAGTAGTCATTCAGGAGCAGGTTGTTCAGTTTCCATGTAGTTGAGCAGTTTTGAGTGAGATTCTTAATCCTGAGTTCTAGCTTGATTGCACTGTGATCTGAGAGATAGTTTGTTATAATTTCTGTTCTTTTACATTTGCTGAGGAGAGCTTTACTTCCAAGTATGTGGTCAATTTTGGAATAGGTGTGGTGTGGTGCTGAAAAAAATGTATATTCTGTTGATTTGGGATGGAGAGTTCTGTAGATAAGCAACTTCAGCAAAGTCTCAGGATACAAAATCAATGTACAAAAATCACAAGCATTCTTATACACCAACAACAGACAAACAGAGAGCCAAATCATGAGTGAACCCCCATTCACAATTGCTTCAAAGAGAATAAAATACCTAGGAATCCAACTTACAAGGGACGTGAAGGACCTCTTCAAGGAGAACTACAAACCACTGCTCCAGGAAATAAAAGAGGATACAAACAAATAGAAGAACATTCCATGCTCATGGGTAGGAAGAATCAATATCGTGAAAATGGCCATACTGCCCAAGGTAATTTATAGATTCAATGCCATCCCCATCAAGCTACCAATGACTTTCTTCACAGAATTGGAAAAAACTACTTTAAAGTTCATATGGAACCAAAAAAGAGCCCTCATCGCCAAGTCAATCCTAAGCCAAAAGAACAAAGCTGGAGGCATCACATTACCTGACTTCAAAGTATACTACAAGGCTACAGTAACCAAAACAGCATGGTACTGGTACCAAAACAGAGATATAGATCAATGGAACAGAACAGATCCCTCAGAAATAACGCCGCATATCTACAACTATCTGATCTTTGACAAACCTGACAAAAACAAGCAATGGGGAAAGGATTGCCTATTTCATAAATGGTGCTGGGAAAACTGGCTAGCCATATGGAGAAAGCTGAAACTGGATCCCTTCCTTACACCTTATACAAAAATTAATTCAAGATGGATTAAAGACTTAAACGTTAGACCTAAAACCATAAAAACCCTAGAAGAAAACCTAGGCATTACCATTCAGGACATAGGCATGGGCAAGGACTTCGTGTCTAAAACACCAAAAGCAATGGCAACAAAAGCCAAAATTGACAAATGGGATCTAATTAAACTCAAGAGCTTCTGCACAGCAAAAGAAACTACCATCAGAGTGAACAGGCAACCTACAAAATGGGAGAAAATTTTCACAACCTACTCATCTGACAAAGGGCTAATATCCAGAATCTACAATGAACTCCAACAAATTTACAAGAAAAAAACAAACAACCCCATCAAAAATTGGGCAAAGGACATGAACAGACTCTTCTCAAAAGAAGACATTTATGCAGCCAAAAACCACATGAAAAAATGCTCACCATCACTGGCCATCAGAGAAATACAAATCAAAACCACAATGAGATACCATCTCACACCAGTTAGAATGGCAATCATTAAAAAATCAGGAAACAACAGCTGCTGGAGAGGATGTGGAGAAATAGGAATGCTTTTACACTGTTGATGGGACTGTAAACTAGTTCAACCATTGTGGAAGTCAGTGTGGCAATTCCTCAGGGATCTGGAACTAGAAATACCATTTGACCCAGCCATCTCATTACTGGGTATATACCCAAAGGACTGTAAATCATGCTGCTATAAAGACACATGCACACGTATGTTTATTGCGGCATTATTCACAATAGCAAAGACTTGGAACCAACCCAAATGTCCAACAATGATAGACTGGATTAAGAAAATGTAGCACATATATACCATGGAATACTATGCAGCCCTAAAAAAGAATGAGTTCATGTCCTTTGTAGGGACACGGATGAAATTGGAAATCATCATTCTCAGTAAACTATCACAAGAACAAAAAACCAAACACCGCATATTCTCACTCATAGGTGGGAAGTGAACAATGATAACACATGGACAGAGGAAGGGGAACATCACACTCTGGGGACTGTTGTGGGGTGGGGGGAAGGGGGAGGGATAGCATTGGGAGATATACCTAAAGTATAATATTAATAAATAAAAAAAAACCAAATTGGAGGGAAAAAAAAGCCCCACAAAGTTTGCAAGAAATTTTAAACATTGTAATCAATGTGTTTATTGTGAATTCACTTGTTTTTATAGTTTTGTTTATAATGATATTTTACTGGAAAGTGCAAAAATACATATCATGCCCACCAATCATACAATGAAAATCCTTCCACATATATTCACTGTGTTAGATCATGCTAACCAGTAATATATAGAGTGGCTTATCCACAAAATATGATGCATGTGTGATCAATTACATGCTGAAAATATACAGAAACCAAAAGAAATTTATCAAAAGTTAAATGGAAAACAATAAAGGAAAACTCATGAGAAACATAGTAAAAAAGGCACAATTATTGTGAGATAGCATGCAGTAAAAAGAAATTGAGGTACTAAGGAAGCAGAGATGACAAACAGCTTTAGCCTCATTATTTTATCAGAATGTAGTCTTTAGCCTCTTCAATTTTAGCCTTGGATGTTGGAAAAATAAATAGTTAAATATCTTCCTCAATATCATTTTTAGCAATGTCAAATACTTGTGTAATCAAGTCATTTATTTTCATAAATAAGCACCATAAGACAGTACTGCAAACAAATTATAATATTAGGATTTATTTTAAAAAAGTAAAGAAATATGTATTTAATTGTAAGTACTAGTAAGCATTCAATATATAACTTGTAGTTACATGATGGAATAGGTACGTTTTAATGGTTTCAAAAGAAGACCTTTTTACTGTATGTTTCAGATAAAGATACTAACAAAGCAGAACTAAATTGTGGTTGCTTGCAGAGGAAGTAGTTCCTTTGCTGGAACCTGCTGAGTAACTAAACTGTCCTTTGACAGTATAAGGATGTTTTACATGATAGCAGGTGGAAAAATTTTACAATTATTCTAGTCCAGGGAAGATACTATAATAAATACATATCAGTGAAAGATGTGATGCAAATGGAAATTCAGAAAATATTTTCTTGGCTTGAAAGGCAGTTACTTTGCCCATTGTCATATTTCTAGATCATTTTTCAGCAGAATTATTTGCCAAGTAATTTTGTGAAGAAGCAATTGCTTTTTAGTGCCTGGCTGATTTCCCTTAACATAATGTCCTCCAGATTCATCCATGTCATCAATGTGGAATCTGTGAAAAATCTGATTTCATAGAAATAGAGAGCAGAGTGATGGTTAACAGGGGCGGGGAGGGTGGGGAGTTGGGAAGACGTTGGTCAAATACAGAATTTCAGTTAGACTGGAGGAATAAATCCAAGAGATTTATCGTACAAAATGGTGACTATAGTAAATGACAATGCACTATAGTTTGAAAATAGCTAACAGAGTACATTTTACGTATTCTCACCATCAAAAATGATGAGTGTGAGGGAATGAATGCATATGTTAGTTAGCTCTATCAAGCCATTCCACAATGTACACATATTTCAAAACATCATGTTGTACTCAATAAGTATATACATATCAGAGTATCCTATTTTAAAAACTCTCTTTGTTCATTTTTTGTTTTGCTCTTAGTCATGTATTAGCCCCTGCTCTCCTTTTTCCACCAGACATGCCCTTGTACAATGTTTTTCTTATCTAATTAATGATTTCTGAGAAGTTCCAAGGTCTAACTCTTGAGACAATCTAGGCAACTTTGGAATTCTCATCACACCTGGAGATTAACTCAAGATTGCAATTAATTTTTACACACAGGCTGTACCCGATCATGCCAGCCCCAACACAAGGTGGGAAAATAACTCAAGATAGTTGTCAGAAAAGGATATGTAGACCGGCACCTCCTCACCACTCCTGCATGCCCCTCAAGCCAAATTTCCTTGCTTAGACCACTGCTCTCAGTTCAAAATCTGAAATGGTTTCTTTAAGGCATGAGCTTGGTCATTTCCCCAACTGCTAGCTTTTGGAATAAAGTCATTTTCCTTTCCCTGCTCTTGTCCTTTTTCGTTGACTTTACAAGCCATGAGCAGCCAAGCTTGCACTCAGTTACATAGGGTTTTTGTTAATCAAAAAAATTAAAACTAAATTTTAAATAAATTTTAAAAAGGAACAAGTAATTTTAAAAAAAAAAGTAGAAACGGCATTATGATAAGGATAAAAATATTAAGTCTACTTGTTTTCGATGGCCTTAAGAATTTGGAGGCATAATGGTCAACTACTTTGAGAGTTTTGGTACATAAGCTTAACTCTTAAGTACCATTTAAACTCCTAAGCTAATTAATTTTAATGCAAAATAGTGTACATATCTTCTTGTTGAGTCTATATAAACTATATAACCTCTGTTGACGACAACAACAGGTCCAAGAGTAGATGCAGAGATGTATCTTAAGTTGTCATTTGAGAGAAAGGAAAGATTAATAACATACTATCAGCATTTTCCTGAGCATGATACTGTATTTGGAAAAGTATAATATGGCTCAATAAATAGGTAAGTAGTTGATTGAATAAATAAATTATTGATAGAATGGTAGATAATAGATAGATAGATAGATAGATAGATAGATAGATAGATTAGATAGAGATGTCTTATGCTATTCTCTACAGTGAACACTTATAAAAAGCTGCAGTTCAGAGCGTGGTTCTGGGGAAAATTTCTACTTATTCATCTATCTCAGACTTCATAGCATTTGCTGAGTGGAAAGAGACTTCCAGTTTTGCCAATAATGAAGCTGAAAGCAGAAGATATGTTTTTAACCCAACCTCACATAGCTAAGGACATTTTTTGAAGATTTCCTAGGAAAGTGACCTAAGCATTAGGAAATTCGCAAAACATCTAATTATATAATGTGACCATCTGGAATCTACCTTTGATCCTATTTAGGATCAAGTGTCCAAAAATATGACACTTATTTTCTCCCTATTACTGAGAATAAAATTAAATGAATAATTTTGTATGGTTTGTGATAAAATATAATTAAGTATCAATAAGATTTTGCAATGCTATAATCTTGAAAATTCTGAAATAATTCATGGAATTTAAGACTTGAAATTAAAGAGGTAATTAGAAAGCTTTAACGTATATTTCTGAAAATGCTAAAAGTGTATATTGATTAATAAAGAATAAAACTCTTAGAGCTTCTAATGTCTGCAACTTGATTAATGCATACTAGGGCTTGATCTATAAAGTACATATCAAAATTTGTAGATGTCTAAAATAAGACTGTATTATCCAGTGGAATCATAACTATGTATAGCTAGATCAATAGCACAAGCCATATATTAAACTTGAAAAGATAATTCCATCAGAAATATATATTAAGCCAAAAATGAACTCAATACAATTAATTATTGATATCAAAATCTAGATCTTGAACATTTGTTTTATCAAAGTATATTACTGAATCCCTGAGATGTGCCACCTAATTGGTAAAAATTTTTACATTAAGGGTTTTTTTTGTTTTTTGTAGTGGGGACAAAGTCTCATTCTGTTATCCAGGCTAGAGTGCAGTGGTGAAATTGCTACTCACTGCAGCCTTAACCTCTTGGGCTCAAGTGATCCTCCCACCTCAGCCCTGCAAGTAGCTGGGACTACAGGACTACAGGCACACCCCACCATGCCTGGCTAATTTTTGAATTTTTTGTAGAGATACGGTTATGCCATGTTGCACAGGCTGGTCTCAAACTCCTGAGCTCAAGTGATCCATCTCGTTGGTCTCCCAAAGTGCTGGGATTACAGGTGTGAGTGAGCCACTGCACCTGGCCTTAAGTATATTTTAATATTGGAAATAGTAAAAAGGTGAAAATTAAACTTAATTTCTTCTCAAAACATAGAATACAATTAGGTGAACACAATTTTAGAGTGTAAGATATATTTTTGTATCTTACTGAATATTCCAAATTATACATATATACACAATATACACACACATTTTATAAAGAGAATAGTGACTACTTATAAGATATTGTAGTACTTAATAAGTTGCAAAATATGACTGCATCTGAATCCAATTAATTAAGTGGACTTCTCTATAAAGCTATCATATTCTATTTGCCTGTGTGTGTGTGGTAGGTAGAGTTCAAAGATGGTCCCTAAGATTCCTTCTCCTGAGGTACACATTCCCTTAGCTACTGAAACACTGATCAAGGTGCTGCTCCTAATGGATTTTGAAGATGTATAAATCCCTACTCAGTTAAGTTAAATAGATCATCCTGGGTAAGTCCTAGGATGAGGTGAGGCCATTTGAAAATATGTCTGGAGGCTACAGATGAAAAAACTTAGATAGTTTTGTTTTTTTCTGCTTCTTTGTATTAATTTATGGCATTTGGAGATGCAGCAGGTGTTCTGCTACTATCTATGAAGAAGGAAACTGCTGTGTCGTACGCCACAGGGCCAGTTATGGTGAACAGTGTCTAGGAGCTATGAATTGTCCCAGGCTGAGAGCAAGCAAGAATGTAGGGACTTCAGTTTTGCACCTGCAAAAAAATTGAGTCCTTCCAATAATCACTGAACTTGGACAAGGATCCCAAACTTCAGATGAGATCACAGTCCCAGCTAATATCTTCATTTCAGCCTGGTGAGACCCTGAGCAAAGGACTCCCAGGCCTATGAACCCATCCCAGGACTCCTGGCCTATGAAAATGTAAGATAATAAGTTTGTGTTGTGTTAAGCCATTAAATTTGCAGTAAGTTGTTGCAGAGCAATAGAATACAAAAGCAGTATATATGTACTGAACAAAATATATTTGTGAATATCTTTCTTAATACCCCCTTAATTATTAAATGCAAATATGTACTTCAAGAAGAATTAATTCATGAAGAATTGGTACAAGTTTAGTTTATAATTCATAAATTGACTATAATTAGTCAATTTTCTCTAAATATAGATGTTGAAAAAAATATAGACATTTAATATGATCGCTGTAGATAATATTATCTGAAGTTTTGCTTTAAAAGGTTTTGACATATTTATCACTTGCACAAAAGATATATTGAACAGATGATAAAGTATATAATGGTTTTCCCTATTTGTAGTAATTAGCAAAAATACATGCAATTTTCAGTTAATAATTCAGTTTGATAATTTTATGCATATAACTTTATTAAGATGTCAATATATAATATTAAAATTTTGTAAATGATTAGCTGGATGTGGCATGGGCCTACAGCCCCTAGCTACTCAGGAGGATGAAGTGGATGTCTTGAGCCCAAGAATTTGAGGCTACCGTGAGTTATGATTGTGCCACTGTGATCTCACCTGGGTAACAGAGTAAGACCCTGTTTCCAAAAAAAAAAAAAAAAGAAAGAAAAATAACAGAACCAAAATTTATGTAATGCATTAAAATGATTTATAATAATTTTAACATAAATTACACATAATGGATGACTATATATTTAGATAATGCATTATTATATTTTAAATATTCTAATTATATTATATTTTAAATATATTAAGTATGTAGAGTCATACCTTGGAGATATTGCTGGTTTGGTTTCAGATCACTACAAAAAGTGAAGTTTTTGGTTTCCCAGTTCATTAAAGTTATGTTTATTCTATATTGTAGATAATTAAGTCTTGGACATACAATTGTGTCTAGAAAAACCAAAGTACATTTCTTACATTAAAAACATTTTATACTAAAAAATGCTAATAATCATTTGAGTCTTCAGCAAATCCTAATCCTTTTGCTGATGGTGGGTCTTGTCTTTATGTTAATGGGTGCTGACTGATCAGGGTGGTGATTGCTGAAGGTTGGGTGGCTGTGGCAATTCCCTACAATAAAAGAACAAGTGGAGTTTGCCACATTGATTGATACTTCCTTTTCACTTTGCTCAGATCCATTAGAGGAAGCACTATCTATAGCAGCTATGACCATAAAATGTACATTTTCTAAAATGTATTTCTTAAATAATAACACTTGAAAGTTGAAATTACTCTTTGACCTATGAGTGCAGAACAGATGTTGTGTTAGCAGGCATGAAGACAACATTAATCTCTTTTTACATCTCCATCAGACTCTTGGTTGACCAGGTACATTATTAATGAGCAGTAATATTTTGAAGGGAATCTTTTTTCTGAATAGTAGGTCTCAAGAGTGAGCTTAAAATATTCAGTACATAATGCAGTAAACAGATGTGCTGCCATTCAGGCTTGTTCTTTCATTCATAGAGCATACGCAGAGTAGATTTAGCATAATTCTTTAGGCATGTAGGATTTTTGTAAATGAGCATTGGCTTCAACTTAAAGTCACCAGCTGCATAACCCTTAACAAGAGAATCATCCTGTCCTTCGAAGCTTTGAAGCATTGACTTTTCCTCTCTAGCTATGAAAATCCTAAATAGCATCACCTTTGCACGAAAATTTCTTGTTTTGTGTATCCACCTTCATTAATTATCTTAGCTACATCTTCTGGACAACTTGCTGCAGCTTCTACATTAGCACCTACTGTCACACCTTGAACTTTGGTGATATAGAGATGGCTTATTTGTTTAAGCATTGTGGACCACCTCTACTAACTTCCAACTTTTTTTCTGAAGCTTTCTCACCTCTGTCAGCCTTCATAAAATTGAAGAGAGTTAGGGTCTTTCTCTGGATTAGGCTTTGTCTTAAGAGATTGTTGTGGATGGTTTGATCTATTCAGACCACTAAAACTTTGCATATCAGCAATAAGGCTATTTAGCTTTCTTAATATTCATATGTTCACCAGAGTAGCACTTTTAGTTTCTTTCAAGAGCTTTTCCTTTGCATTTATAACTTGGCTATTTGGCACAAGTGCCTACCTTTCAGCCTATATTGGCTTTCTAACCACTAAGCTTAATTATTTCTAGCTTTTGATTTAAAGTGAGAGATGTGGAGCTGTTTCTTTCACTTGAATACTTAGAGGTCATTGTAGAGTTATTAACAAACCTCATTTCAATATTGTTGTATATCCAGGAAAAGGGAAGCTCAAAGAAAGGGAGAAAGATGGAGAAACAGACGGATGTTGGAGCAGTCACAACACACATAATATTTATTGATTAAATTTGTCATTTTATATGAGTACAGTTCATGGTGCCTCCAAAAATTACATTAGTAACATCAAAGATCACTGATCACCAATCATCATATCAGAGATAACAGTAATGGAAAAGCTTGAAATATTGCTAGAATTATCAAAATGTGACACAAACATGTGAAGTGAGAAAAATGGTGACAATTGACTTGCTAATACACGGTTTACACATTCAATTTGGAAAATAATGCAGTATCTTGGAAGTACAATAAGATCAATGGTAATAAAATGAAGTATGACTATATGTATTATGTTATTTATATGTATAGGTATATAAATATATTTTAATTTTCTTCCATTTATTTTGAGGCTTGTCTTTATAAATTGCACATCAATATAGATAAATATAATATGCAAATTTGTTTCCTTAGTTATATTTTAGTAGTTGTCTTTGAATTTTCATAGATCAGTTTGTCTGAAAATTATTGGGTCATATTTTAATATACAATGGTAAATGTACAATTGTCAAAAATTTTGTGTTGTAATATCCAGAATCAGTATTGATAGCAATTAAAGAGCAATTAATTATTATACATAGTTCAATTTAGAAATGCTAGAGGAAATAAAATTATTGCTAGTTACTAATATGGTTTGGCTTTGTCCCAGCCCAAATCTCATCTTGAATTGTAGCTCCCATGAGGAGCAGGTCTTTCCTGTGCTGTTATCATGATGGTGAATAAACCTCACAAGACCTGATGGTTTTATAAAGGGGTGCTCCCCTGCACAAGTTCTCTTGCCTGACGCCATATAAGATGTGACTTTGCTCTTCCTTTGCCTTCTGCCATGATTGTGAGGCCTCCCCAGCCATGTGGAACTGTGAGGCAATTAAATCTCTTTCCTTTATAAATTACTCAGTCTCAGGTATGTCTTTATTATCAGCCTGAGAACAGCCTAATACAGTAAATTAGTACTGGTATAGTGGGGTGGTACTAAAAGGATACCCGAACATGTGGAAGTGACTTTGGAACCCCATTGTATCTAGTAAGTAATGAAATTGCATTTGATTTTACAGGCTTACAGACAGAAGAAACTTGCCTTGTTTCAGATGAGACTTTGGACTGCGGACTTTTTACTTAATGCAGAAATGATTTAAGATTTTGAGGGGCTGTCGGGAAGGCGTGATTGGTGTTGAAATGTGAGAGGGGCTAGGGGCAGAATGATATGGTTTGACTGTGTCTCCACCCAAATCTCATCTTGAATTGAAGCTCCCATAACTCCCAGGTGTCATGGGAGGGACCTGGTGGGAGGTAATTGAATCACGGGGCTGGGTCTTTCCTGTACTGTTCTCGTGATAGTGAGTAAGTCTCAGGAGGCCTGATGGGGGGAGTTCCCCTGCCCATGTTCTCTTGCCTGCCACCATGTAAGATGTGACTTTGCTCTTCCTTTGCCTTCTGCCATGAGTGAGGCCCCCCAGCCATGTGGAACTTGGGTCAGTTAAACCTCTTTCCTTTATAAACTATCCAGTCTTGGACATGTCCTTATTAGCATCATGTGAACAGACTAATACATTTACCTTTTTCATTGTGAGAACTTACATACATTTTATGTTTATTTATATTTTTATAATGGTTCCCATTCCTTGTACTGAAATGTGCAGGACTGTGAAGCTATAAAAGCTAAAGAATATTCAGTCCTCTCCAGCCTGTGTATATGATTACTTCTGGTCCAAGAACTAAAAAACTAGGTAGACAAAGCATCTGCCCTCCTACCTCATTCACACACACGCATACCAAACACAATATGCAACTGTGGAGCTGGGAATGGATGATCTGATTAAGAGCTCAATAAGATAAAAGAAATACATAGAAGTGAATGGTGCATGGTGATGGCTTGCTACTTCCCATTAAACATTGAGATGTCCATCTCGAACTTCACAGAGGGGGACATTTCTTTATTTGAATTGATTCTGTTTACTAGAAGGAAATGCCTTGTCTACTGCTTTTTGGTGGCAACACAGTTTCTGGGATGATGTTATTTTCCATTTTCATCATAGCCACTTATGAAGTGTTGTTGTGGTATGACATAAGTCACCTTTATGACTCAGAGTGCTGCATACATTTTATAGTACTCTTTCCACTACTATAAACCTAGACTTTTTTTTTGTTTTACAATCTAATCTTTATTAATTCAGGATTCTCATTTTATTCACAAATACAAATCAAATCCTTAATATATTAGAAGGCATTTGGCCTGCTTTCTCACATATTGTTTCATGTGCCACTAGCTACCAATACTGAAAGTTCTTTACTAGACATGTCTCATAAATCCTTCATTTCTTTGTTTCCTGCAACCATATACTATCTTTGTCTCTTAAATTGATGGCAGGACAGCTGTATTAGTCCACTTTCATACTGCTGTAAAGAAATAGCCAAGACTGAGTAATTTATAAAGAAAAGGAGGTTTAATGGACTCACACTTCCACATGGCTGGGGAGGACTCACAATCATAGTGGAAGGTGAAGGGGAGCAAAGGTATGTCTTACATGGCAGCAGGCAAGAGACAGTGTGTACAGGGGAACTACCCTTTAAAAAACCATCAGATCTCATGAGACTCATTCACTATCATGAGATCAGCATGGGAAAGACCTGCCCCCGTGATTCAATTACCTCCCACCAGGGGATTATGGGAGCTACAATTCAAGATGAGATTTTTAGTGGGGACACAGCCAAACCATATCAGAAGCCAACTGAAACAATAGGCCTGGATGTAAATAACATCTAAACTCTAAGTTTTGTGATGGGGCTAGGTTTCTTGTTGTTTGGTTTGTTTGTTTCTGTAAATACCTTTGATACATTTATTTGCATGCATGGTACATTTCACAATGTAATTTCTTAAAACATGATGTTGGATCATTTGCAAGAACTGTTTTTTCTGTTTTATTTTTGTAATTTTTTAACTGTTATTTTAAGTTCTGTGGTACATGTACAGGTTTTTTACACAGGTAAATGTGTGTCATGGGGGTTTGCTGAGCAAATTATTTCATCACTCTGGTATTAAACCTAGTACCCGTCATTTATTTTTCCTAATCCTCTCCTTCCTTCCACCCTCTACCATCTGATAGGCCCCAGTGTGTGTAGTTCCCCTCTACATGTTCATGTGTTCCCATCATTTACTCCTGCTTGTGAGTGCATGTGGTATTTGATTTTCTGTTCCTGTGTTAGTTTGCTAAGAATAATGCCCTCCATCTCCATCCATATACCTCCAAAGGACATAATCTTGTCCTTTATTATAACTGCATAGTATTCCATGGTGTATATGTACCACATTTTCTATATCCAATCTATCACTGATGGGCATTTAGGTTGATTCCATGCCTTTGCTATTGTGAATGGGGCTGGAATGAAAAAACATATGCACATGTCTTTATAATAGAATGATTTATATTCCTTTGAGTATATACCCAGTAATGCCATAGCAGACTCAAATGATGTTTTTGTCTTTAGGTCTTTGAGGAATTGCCACACTTCCTTCCACAATGGTTAAACTAAATTACACTCCCATCAACAGTGTGTAAGTGTTCCCTTTTCTCCACAACCTCACCGGCAACTGTTATTTTTTGACTTTTTAATAATAGCCATTCTGACTGGTGTGAGATGGCATCTCATTGTGGTTTTGATTTGCATGGCCGACTAGAAGCAGCTACAGTGTGTGGCTCTTACAGAGAGGAATGAAAGGAACGAGTAAATACAACACCTTCAACTGAAACCTCCCAGTACTTGCATTGGGACTAATCAAGCAAACAACTGGACCCATGGATAACAAAGAAAAGCAAGACAGGACTACAGCCCACCTAGGAGTGACACGGGGATGTTTCAATTTATCTGAGAAGTACTGAAGGCTTTGTTATGAAAAGCTGTTTACAGTCTAATTTCTTGCTCTTTGGTGTCTAAAACCGATTCCAACTCAGCAAAACCCCAATTTCTGTAATTCTTGTATTCCCTTAAATTTATACCTGAAACTGGACTCTGTTTTCACCCAGAGCTCATCTCTTTCTTTTAATATACATTTACTGAATCTTTTCAAACAATTCCCTGAAACTACAGGATCAGTAGGAACCTGGCCCACTCCCACCATGTGTGATAATATTGCCAAATGTTTACTGACAAATCACAAGGATATACATCTTTCTAACATACCTTGTCTATTTTCTCACCACCAGTCTACAGGTCCACTGGCACATGTTTTAAATTATTTTACTTCAACCACCCATATCAAGGTACACATTTCTACATCATTTAGATTGTCCAATTTCTACATCATTTAGATTGTCCAATTTCTACAACAGAAAAGTACCAGGATGTCTGCAGGCTCAGGCATGATAAGACTATGTTTCTTTCTCTTGCAACGATACTGAGCAGGTAAAGAAGTTGCTGGGGTAGCCTACTTATGCTCAGTTGTTATTGGATAAAGGCTTACCAAGGCCCTTCCACCCTCTTCAAAATATGGGTTCCAAGTTGTCGTTAGAATCATCTGCACACCATTCAGCCAGAAGGAGAAATAATATACTGGAGCATGTGTGGGAGTTATTATGAGCCCGCCAGGACCAGAAATAATTCAGATTATTTCAGTGTTCAAACCCCACTGACTGAAACAGTCCCATGGCTATAGTCAACTACACCAAACACTGGGAAATGCTAGGTATTCCCAGGAAGAAGAAGAAAAATTAGATTGTGTTGAGCAATTTCTAACATTAGGAACGTTAAGTGAACATTTTGTTGTCAGAGGCAGAGCTTGCACAGACTTCAAGAAAGTATTACAAAGCTAGGCCATTTTCATACAAATCTAACATCTGCAGAAACCCAGAAGTAATGCAGTACACTTTTAGATAATTTTGAGAACAGTGAAAGGTAAAAAAACATATAATGAAATAAAGGTGAAATGCAGGCAAATGATATGCTTATAATTTCAGTGTTCATTCACAGTCATTTAAACGCTGACAGATACAGACTCCACGATGATTGAACTTGACACAGGTGGCTTCATTGGACTGAGTAAACTGTAAAGGATCTTGGTGAATTTCAATCGTGGTTGACACAAATCTCCCTTTGTTTGTTAAAGTGAGACACGCAATGTCTAATTCTGGGCAGTAGTACATATCCACTCTAAAACACAAACATTTTCTGTCATCAAAATACATTGCAGAAATTGATTAAAGGCTCAGCTCCCATGCAGTTTGCTAAGCCAAGTATCAGTTCAAATTTCAAGTTTTATTAAAACTACTCAGAGTTTTGATGTTGAAATTTATTTTTGAGTAAAATTAAAACATCTTTTTAAAAGATTCTACTTTCAACATTTTCTTGAGAAATGTGGTCATTGACTCTTGTGTAAAAATATAATAAAATTTTATAAAATAAAATAATTGTTATTTTATAGACTTTCTCTGTGAAATACATTAATTCCAAGATAATGAACTAAACCTAAATATCTGTAAATGTTAACATATAATTTCTTCTGGAGATAGGGTTTATGTATATTTTGCAAAGCATATAAAAACCCTAAATAACTGAATAACTCTGATCTATATTTTTGCCAGTATTTGAGTTCTTAACTAAATTTTCAAGAGCCTATTTAGTATAACTGTATCATTTTCTAAATATATAAAGTAGATGGAAAGAATTTAATATAGACAGACTTTGTGTATATTTATGATTTCCATGAAAATTTGGTCATTGTTTTCCTAGAATATATTCTGTAGCCAGGGATAGCATGAAATTCAACACAGGCAAGTTTTCTTGATCTCATGCCCACTTTGTTTTGTGTCGTTCTATCTCCTTCTGTTACCACACTGTAGTTTCCCAGTGTTCAGCAATCATGATGTCTTTTGACCTTTAATAACCCCTCTGAAAAGTCTCATGCTCTTTCAGTCATTTTTCTCCATTCTTTCTTACACGTGCATTGTCTCTTATGTGTTGCGGTACATTTTCTTGTCTGCTCTGCAGTTTGCTTTTTTCTGTTGTCTCGTTATTTCCTCTGAGGCCTCTCATTATATTCCCTTTATACCTATGCTTTCTTCCTGCAACGCTCTCTAATCCCCTAGTGCTACTTCTGCTTCTTCGTTGAACTCCCGTTGTGCCCTCACTTTCCAGAGATGCACTAGTTCCCTTCATGCTATTTTTAAGATCTTCACTGAAAGATGTATCCTAATACTTGGTTTGGTGCTGGAATCTGCCTCTTAATGCTTGGAAAATGTCCATGCCTTAGAGGAGAAAGACAAGCTCACCAGAAACAAATGGAATATAGAACCTAAGTTACAAACAAAGCCTATTATTCAATGTAATGTATGACTTTCTAAATTAAAAATAATATTGTTCCCAGTTCACTTAAATATTATTGTAATCATATTCTCTGCAGTTATTAAGATCAAATCAGAAGAAAACTTTGGCTTTCTTTTAACTTATACTTTGTATCTATTTTTGTGGGTTACATTTTGACAACCTCCTTCCAACACTTCCTGGAACAATCTACACAGCCCTTCCACCTGGAAAGTCTACGCTTCCTTCTAGACCTACACTAAAAAAGTAATTTTTTTTTCTGTGGGCATTTCTTCAGGTTAGTAACTAGCATCCTTGATATATATGTATGTGTGTGTGTGTGTGTGTGTGTATATATATGTATGTGTGTATATATATATATATGTATGTATATATATATCTATGTGTGTATATATATATATATATATATGTGTGTGTATATATATATATATATTTTTTTTCTTTTTTTTTGAGACCGAGTCTCCCTCTGTCGCCCAGGCTGGAGTGCAGTGGCACGATCTCGGCTCACTGCAAGCTCTGCCTCCTGGGTTCACGCCATTCTCCTGCCTCAGCCACCCAAGTAGCTGGGACTACAGGCGCCCGCCACCACGCCCGGCTAATTTTTTTGTATTTTTAGTAGAGACGAGGTTTCACTGTGTTAGCCAAGATGGTCTGGATCTCCTGACCTCGTGATCCGCCCGCCTCAGCCTCCCAAAGTGCTGGGATTACAGGCGTGAGCTACCGCACCCGGCCACATCCTTGATATATTTTGACCCGCATAATTCTAATAAAAGCCTATGTTATTCTCTGTGTTATATAGTACATAAATGTCATTGTTTTCCCTTAAAATATATCAATGAGGGCAAGAAACAAAACATATTCAACTTAGTATGTGAAACACTACATCTGAATATGTAATAAAGTAACAACATGTTTGTTGACTGTTAAAGACAACTTATTTTAAAAGTCATCCAAAAGAGAAAGACACAGCCTATACTGCAAAGGTAAAATACCACTATGTGCATACATAGTTTTAAATTTTTATTTGTATATTATTGGTTTATAGCATATAATGTTTTATGTCCCATTTCTTTTGATTCTTTCATGAATGACATCCATGTGAATTCAAATAGACAAAGGTTTATTTATTTATTTCGCTGACATCAAATGTTTGGAAAAGTGCTTTATTATTGAAAAATTCTAACATGACTTTAAAAATAATATAATTTTCAATTATTCCTATAAGCTTCTATTATTTTTCCAACTTTACATTGTCATTACTATCACCGTAACAAAACTGTGTATTTCTGAGATTCTGCTGCTAAAACACATGAGATTTTAAAATAATTTTATATTTATTCAATTTGAAGGATATTGAATCATTTACATATTTGTTGATTACCAGGACATAGATATTTTGGCATTATCAACTGTATGTTGTTGAACTGAGAACTCAGGGAATAATGTGGTATAAAAAAAAAAGCAGTGTTTGAGTGATAATGTTAAAAGATATTTCTCAATATTTATACATTTTGTAAATATTTACTTGATTTTCATAAAGAATTTAGCAAGCAAAAACATTGTTAATTTAACTATTAAAAGTGTGGTATATAATTCAAATATATTGTTATCGATGTATAACTACAATAATTAATGTAAAATTTAAAAATATTTATATTAATAATATTATTTTAATAATAAAATTATTTAAAGCTGTAAATAAATTTTTAATGTGTTACGTTTTTAGAGGTAGCAAAATATGCCACCCCACTATATGCCACTTTGGGCACAAGGATTATTTTTAGCTGAAGGCACTTGAGGAGAGGCAAATACAAGAAAAGCTCTCAGCTGTCTCATACTTGCCTAAAAGCAGGATATAAATTTGCAAAGACCAAGAAGGAAAAAATTCAGTTACTGGGACAACTTTACACCCTATGAGCCTGAAGATGACACTGAAGGAATCTATACAACAAACTTTGCTAACTAGCCATCTACTACTCATTTCCCATATATTTGCCTTCTCATAATTTGTTGGCCTAGAAGCCAAGTCATTTTCCTTTTTCTTGTTACTGCTCTAAAAATGGAAGATGTTGTATAAACCCAAGTTCTAACTAAGCCTTTGAATTACTCATCTCTGGGTACTCCAGTTTGTAAGCACAATGCACATGCTAACAAAATTCTGTTTGTTTTTCTCTTATTAATCTTTTGTCAGTTCAGTTTACAAGGCTTCAGCTGGAGAACCTAGGTAGTTGTTTTATATTTTGCTACGTGAATATATTTACATATTAAATTTTAATCATTTTTAGAATGTTCCACCAGAAATGTTTCTATAGCCAAGCAAATTTTACAGTGCAAATGTACAAAGAAATTATAATATTTTTGGCATGGTATCAGAAAAGTAGTTGGTATTAAATTTTAACTGTTCTTATTAGGCTTATGGATATATATACATATGAGATACATGCATTTAATAGTTATAACATTATTTAAATATTTAATCTGAATTATATATTTGAACATTTTTTGTCAATGAAATTCTTTATTTCATTTATTTTAATAGAGCTCTATCATATGACTCATAGTTTTTTACAATATAAAATTATGTGATTAAAGTTCAGGTAAATGCTCATTATTACTATGAATCATACATTTTAAAACCCAAAATTTTATTTTAACATAAGCAACATGTTTTAATTATAAAAAACTTAAAAATATAAACTAAAGAAAAAATAACTTTTCATTGCCAATCTATAACAATCACTATGAATATTGTGGTGGCTATTAGTTCTATTTTTTTAATGCCAAAGAGATAAGTATGCTATCTAAACTGATAGCCTTAGTTCATCATAATTCACATGTATAATATTTATTATTTACTAACTCTTTGGCCAGATAGATACACAAAACTGTCTATAACTGTGCCTTACAACACATATGGACCTGTTTTTATATTCTGCAGTTAAACCTGGCAGAATTTAGCTCGCAGTGTTCTTAGAGTCTCAATGCTGCAAGTTTTAAAGAAACTTAGAAAACAAGAAAATTAGCTAAGAAAAATAATCTTCCTCCAGGATAGAAACCTCAGGCTGCCCAAGTTCACAAGGCTTCCTATGCTTTTGGTAATATCATTGTTCCTAATAACTCCAAAATGATGCTGCCTGTATTATCATGAAAATATATCTAAGAGCAAGTGCCAGGGGAGGCTATAATTAAAACTGCCCACTCACCTTCTCTAAGAGGATATCAAAACTAATGTTCCTAGACCCTACATCCCTGCATACCTAGGTGACACCAAAAATTTAAGTCTTTAGATCATCTACCACTATGTAGAATTTTATCTACATCCCTCTATGGACTCTCCTAATTGCAGCTAATCTTTCATCGCTACCAGACACATTTGTGATAGATTATTAAAATGGTCAAATGTTCTTTCCCTCCTGCATTCATGCCCTTATGGTGTGGCATTACAGATTGTTCCATTAAGAAAATGAATCTATCTCTCTACCCCTTGATTCTGAGTTGGCCATTTGATTTGTTTTATCCAAAAGGATATTAAAGAATGTGATGCAAGAAGAGATTTGTTATGTGTGTGTACCATCATACTAGAACACCTTTGCTGCTCTTTGGATTCCTGAAGCTGCTATATGAAAACCAAAAACAAAAATAAAAACCCCAACTACACTGCTGGAAGAAAAGACATTATGTCAATGAAAACCACAAACTTCCTAAATAAAATTTTTAAGATAAAAACAGACATAACATTAAAACATCGGTAATATTTTATTTTATTTTGCAATTTTATTAAAAACCCAATTCTAAGAAGTCTAGGATAATTAGATGACTCATTTCATTTCTAATTATATTTATTATTATAAAAAGTACACTGTAAAATAAACTTTGATATTAAAGTTGATATTTTACATGCACATATTTTTTCAAAAATTTGAATTGACTAGTGAAATTTGTAGCAATAATGTTATTATAATATTCTGCTAAAATGTTTTGTAAAAGTCTAAAGAAAAAGTGTATGCTGTAAAAAAAATTTTAATAACAAGGAACATAATTTCAGAGTTCTTATGGTATGACTACCAAATTATTATTTTTTTGTTTATCAAAATAGCAGGTCAGAAGCAATTTAACAAAATGAGAAGAAAATTCATAACAATGGTGGAAAGTATAGACAAAAAGATATTACCTACAAAATAGGTTGAGTTCTGGGACATCAATTAACTACTTGTTTTGTACTTATATCCCTTTTGTGGGGATGGGGTAAGAGAAAGTTTATTTAAAAGATATAGTGCCTTATCCCATTCATTTATGAAAGGAAGTATAAAAGCTATGTTTGAGTATCTAATAAAAATAAGAACGTTTTAAAAAGAAAACATTTTATAAACAAACATATATACATATGTATATATCACCTTTGTTTTGTGAACTACCTGAAAGTCTCCAAAAGGGTTTACTTTTATTGTTTAAAATAATATATACCTTAACATATATATATAGCTCCGTGATATGTGGTGTATACATATACATATATATATATACATAATAATAGTATTCAAATAAAAACAGTATAAGATATAATGTGAAAAATAGGTCAGTTGTCAATTTATGTGTACAATTTGTAATAAAGTTTAATAAAGAATTAAAATTGTATTTAAAGAAACATAAGTGAGAATACACAGTAAAACCACATATGACCACTTTATTTTGATAACATGTTTTCTTTTGAAAAATCTGCCTAACCCATCCTTTACAAAATAATATTCTATTCTTGAGTATAACATAATTAAGAATGTTCTTCCCTATCAGATACTGTATTTATGATAGCTAATGCATAGTCATGGAAAGAGAGAAGGGGAAATATAGGATGAATTTGCATATAAGTACTGGATGAAGATATACATATAATGCAGTTATTATGCATCAAACTTTGTACTTGGCATTCTCCATATTTTATACATATTTCACCTTTGTAGGGTAAAACTTTAAATACATATTTCACATACACTCAATAAATTACATGAAATACTTTACAAATATTTTATTATATTTACATAGGGGCCATGATAATTTCTTCACTATTATTCCAATATTAGGATATGTGCTACTGCTGAAAATAATTAATGCAGTTTTTGTATGCTTTTTATTAATTCATGTAATATTTCAACAAAAATGCTTAATAGTATTGAATATTCTTCAAAGACATGATTATTAATGACTGTTTGGAATTCTATTGCCCTTGCCCTTCTTTATGCTTAATATTTCTTTTATTTTTTTCTTCTTTAATGTTGTGGATATTTCTTATTACCTAAGGAAACTAGTTCTGCAGTCTACTAAGTTTCCTTTTATGTTTAAAGAATATGGGAAGTGGCTTAATGCCAAGAAGGAGGTGATGCAGCAAATCCCATTGTGAAATGATTCATCAAAGTCTCAGAGGAAACAGAATCTAGTTATTCTAAGAAAGATTGCATATCTTTGAGCTATGTTGTCTCATTCACTCCCCCATGTATTCTATCAGGTAGAAAAATATAAAAAATGTAGACTATGACTCTCGCTGTTTTATCTTAGCTATTTTGGCTAAACCTTAGCAATTAGGAAAATACATTAAAAAATCCTCCATTTGTAGAGCTAGATATACCCCATAGTAATCACTCTGAGTTAATAAAACTATGTAATTGAACAACACTTCACCCTGGTTAGATAATACAACACTAGAGACTGAGTAATTAGATAAACAAGTCTCAAGTTTTGGGTAAAGTTCTATCATTCTTCATTACAGGTAAATATCTGAGAGTTGTAGGAAAATGCTGTATTAAGTACTGGAATTAGTCAAAATCATGCAATTCTTCTTTTTAGATAATGAAGAGACTAGGACTGAGAACATGTTTAGAGACTGTAAAACACTGTGATCTGAAGAGAGAGAAGTTACAGGAAAGGAAACTGTGAAGGAGCAGTCAATGAAGTGACAGGAAACATGGGCAAGTGAGCTGCACATGGACACCAGAAGGGGAACATCACACAGGGGCCTGTTGTGGGGTAGGGGGAGGTGGGGAGGGATAGCATTTGGAGATATACCTAATGTTAAATGATGAGTTACTTGGTTCAGCACACCAACATGTCACATGTATACATATGTAACTAACCTGCACGTTGTGCACATGTACCCTAAAACTTAAAAGTATAATAAAAAAAAATTAAAAAAAAAAAAAGAAACCAGAAGAAGAAAGTCTTTCAAAACAAAGATAGTAGCCAATGTTACTGAATGTTACTCACAGGCCAAATAATATATAAAAAAAGAAACTATTTGATGTGACAATATGAGAATCTTTGATATTCTTGGATAGTATTCAACTCTTATTTAATGATATTAAGATAAATCAGTTTGGTGAATATAGTCTTTACTTCTTGCTGTTGAGTTTAATAGACAGCAATAATGGGACAGGACTTCAAACTTACTAAGCAATTAATGATGCAGTTCTAGTAGTATTGTCTTTTACTGTGTCTCATAAAAGTTATTAACGTCATTAAAATATCCGAAGAAATAAAATCAAGGCCTGGTCTTTCATATGGATTTCCAGAAGCATTCTGAGTCCCCATTAAATTCTCTCTCCTCTCTCTACCTCCTCTTCCTTTCCTTACCCTTTCCTTCTCTTTCTCTCTTCTCTTTTCGTTTTGTTCTCTAACTTATTTGCTCTCTCCTACCTTGCATTTTTCCCATTACCCCCATACACTCCTCTCACTCCCATTTGTTAGCTAGAATACAATGTAAGATTTCCTCTCTTCCTTAAACATCCAATTCCCCTGTTTTCTTCTGTTGACTTCTGTATTTTTTCTACAGATTGTCTAAATATATACAGCAATTAATGTGACTTAAAGTGCCTCAGTCTGATTGTCAGAGATATTTTATTTCTACCTAATAAAGGAAAATATCCATTTTTTTCTTCTACCACACAACACTCTAAATAAATACACAGGGAATTTTGTTATAAGAGTTGTAAAGACACAGGGAGCCAATCAGAGATTAGGCTGATTACTACCAGCAAAAAACGAGAACAAATATGATTCTCTTAGGTACCATGAGGACCCTCCCCGTTATCCTTGTAGCTAAGCATCTACACATATAATTTTCATCCTGAAAATGAGGGCTAAAGTAATCAGAAAATGCAGGCAATTCCTATTTTGTAATACACAATTCTTTAGTAAACCTGAAAAACTTTCTACTACTATATTTAGTAAAACTTCCTTAGTTTCCATATGTTGTACATGGTTCAAGTTTTGTCTAAATATTACATTGAAGTGATTATATTTCAGCACTACTCAAATAAGGCAGAGAAAAGTAGCACTGAAAATAGAAAGTGAGTGATTTGTATTTATGCTTCAGTTAACCTAGGGTATTATTTTATTTCCTAGTTATTTAAAATTACTGTCAAAATGAAAGTTTTCATAAGTAGCAAATCTAGCTGTAGCTTATTATACATTAGAATATTTTTCTTTCACCTTAGATCCAATATGTTAATTTTGCATGTGCCAAGGGAAATATATTCTGATGAAAGTGCTTAAATCTTAGAATCCTGAAGTTCAGTGGGTAAATTAGGCCAATAGAATATTTTATTATGAAAGTTACGGTGGCTAAGCCCTTCTTGCTGCCAGCATTTGAGTCTTACATAGAACTAGCTGCGTCGTCTCTCAGCATGCACAATTCTAAGATTTGACAACAGAACTACATTGAATTGAGCAAGATTCTGGGTAACTCTAGCTGCCAAACTTTAGAATAACATCTTCTAGGGGTAAAAACAGGGTAATCACTGTCAAACTCAAGGACCTGATAGATACAGCTTTGTACCTACAACTTCATAACGCTATGCTATAACTCTAGCAGAGATGAAACAGAGCAGGAAAAGATCAGTCTTTAAAAGAATATGAGCTGAATAATAAACTTTATGTGGGTTTTTTTTGTTAAATATGAATATACTTTTAAAATAAGTCAATTTTTATATTTTTATTTTTCCCTAGATTTAAAGTTAATCTTTTTAACCTGAACAAATAAATTTTATATCAAGTGATTCACTCAGATATGTTGATTTTCTTTCCAGTTTTCTTAAGAACTTGCTAGGAGGAAGGCTAATATGTGTAAAACACTAAGGTTCTAATGGTTAACATGATGCTTTATATGTTCATTGTTTTTTCATATATTAGAAACCATACAAAGGAAGGACAATTGACAATATAATTTAAGACAGATGTCCTGTTTAACCCTCCTATCTTTTTGCATCTATATAAACAAGTAAATTATTGTACATTTATTTATTCAGTCAACAGCTGTTCTTTGAGTGTATATCATATGAGTCATTTTTCAAGGAACCATATACAGGATTTAACTCAATGGAAAACGTACCTGTTTACATTTAAGATGAAGGAACTACAGAAAAAAATATAAAACATTTCAGGTAAACATCAGTTAGAAGGAGAGTAAAGCAATAAGACGACAAACATTGATGGTGGGAAAATGTCAAGTGTTGTTGAGGATGAGGAGCAGCTAGAATCCTCATTCACTGCTAGTGAGCACGAGTTGCTAAAGTCATTTGAAAAACTTTAGGCATTCTCTACTAAAGCTGAATATGTGCAAATTCCATGATCCAATAATTCCATTCCTAGATATAATTCCAAAAGAAATGTAATTTTATGTTTACCAGACATACATAGTAAAATGATCATGGCAGCACTACATTAAATAAGCCGTGAAAGTAAAATAAACAAATGCTCATCAACAGTATAACAGATGAACAAATTGTGGTTATTCATACCAGAGAATATTACACAGCCATGAGAATAATCAACAACTGCATGACCTAGAGAAGAACATAATGGAAAATGCCTTTATATAAAAATCCTAAGGTAGGTCGTACTCCTCTATGCTGTCAAATGTCAAGGCTAGTATCATTTTGGAGTGGTAAACACTGAGAGTACAAAGAATGGTGAGAACGTCGTGCTACTGATCATGTTTGGTTGCTTGATTTGGAACTGGTTTCCTGATGTGGATTCTTTACTTCACTCTGACATTATCTCAAGCTAATATTTTGCTTTCTTTCACAGTATATTTGTCAATACTTTCAGTTTTCTAAGTAGTATAGCAATGGGTTATAAAATGTCTACAAAGTTTTGGGAGGTGATTTACTTTCATTAATGTTCATAACAGGAGATAAATAGAAAGTGTTTTTGAATAAGAAAGTAACTGAAATTCAGTGAGATGGCATCCCCAAAATATGAGTTAGTAGCATTAATAACAAAAATAGTCTCTTTTCCTGAATTCTAGTCAATGAATTTGTAAAATCTGCTGAAATATGAAGGGTATCCAACCATTACAGGCATTAGTGACCCTCATCACCACTTTTAGTTTTAATGAAACATCAACTTACATTTGAAGCAAACCCTTCCTAAATATACACTCAAAAGTACAGCATTCTATCTACTGTGTTTGTAATACGATCAAAACTACCTATAATATAAAAGGTATTATAGGAAGTTTTGTTAAATTTTACCAACAAAAATTATTCCTGACATTTCTCTTGATTGAATATATTCACAGTACATACCTATCGCTATGGGGTTTTCCTCATATTTTTGTTTTATTTTATCTGTTTGTTTATTTTTGAGACAGAGTCTCACTCTGTTGCTCAGGCAGGAGTGCAGTGGCGCAATCACAGCTCACTGCAGCAGCCTCAACCTCCCAGTCTCCAGTGATCCTCCCACCTCAGCCTCCCAAGTAGCTGGGTCCACTAACATGTGCCAACACACCCAGCTAATTTTGTTTTGTTTTGTTTTTTGTAGAGACAGGATTTCCCTATGTTTCCCAGGTTGACATTTTTCTTTTGTTTCAAAAAATGTATTTGCCAAAGTCAGTTTTTGTTAAACAAAAAAAGTTTTGTTTTTCAAGATTAAATGTTTCTTACAACTAAAAATATTTAATGTTCTAAATGCTTAGCAACATAAAGTAAAATTAAGATTTGTGGTAATGATTGGAAAGAAGTATGACTAAAATTACACGAGATTTTGTTTCTGAAAAATGGAGTTCATTCCAGTTCTTATAAAGGTAGATTTAAGAACATGTGCATATAATATCGATGTCAGATTATACTTGAAGAACATTTCTACATGTAGTAAAAAAAATACATATATATATATATGTATATTTTTAAGATGGAGTCTTGTTCTGTCACCCAGGCTGGAGTGCAATGGCACAATCTCTGCTCACTGCAACCTCTGCTTCCTGTGTTCAAGCGATTCTCCCGCCTCAGCCTTCTGAGTAGTTGGGACTACAGGCATGTGCCACCATGCCCAGCTAATTTTTGTATTTTTAGTGACGGGGTTTCACCATGTTAGCCAGGCTGGTCTCAAACTCCTAACCTCAAGCAACCCACCTGCCTCGGCCTCCCAAAGTGTTAGGATTACAAGCATGAGCTACCACATCCAGCCAAATCTAAAAGTATTTTGAAAATGATTATTTGATATTTTGACAATTGCAATTAATAGGTCACTTAAGATTTCTGAATATATGGAAAATATTATTCACATAAAAGAGTAATTTGTATTGTCACAAAAAGGTACACTCAGAATTTTATGAAATCTATACTTTAGTTTTGTATTTTAATATGCCTTGGCCTGGGTACTGTGCAGAATAATTAGGAGATTAATATCAGGTTGTATTGCCATTAAATATACACATATCCAATCCCTCCAACTAAGCGATGTATACCTTGACAGTCAGTGCTATATTTAATTCAAGTCTTTATTTCTATCCACAATGAGTAATTGATCAACTTTTGTTGAATAAATAAATAGATGTACAAATGAATGAACACAAATACATGCACCATAGCTTGATTTTTGATAAAAAGGTGTTTGTTAACTGGTCCTGTATAATTCTTTTTTTTTTTTTGAGGTGGAGTCTCACTCTGTCGCCCATGCTGGAGTGCAGTGGTGCCATCTCGGCTCACTGCGAGCTCCACCTCCCGGGTTCATGCCATTCTCCTGCCTCAGCCTCCCAAGTAGCTGGGACTACAGGCGCCCGCCACCACACCCAGCTAATTTTTTGTATTTTTAGTAGAGACGAGGTTTCACTGTGTTAGCCAGGATGGTCTTGATCTCCTGACCTCGCGATCCACCCGCCTCAGCCTCCCAAAGTGCTGGGATTACAGCCTTGAGCCACCGCGCCCGGCCGGTCCTGTATAATTCTTTAAAAAGTGGAATCTTACATGATATCACAAGAAATGTTGTCCTGCTTTATCCTCCCACCATTGTCCTAAATACCACAGAGCACAGAATTAGATACTCTCACAGTTACATCATCAACCAAAATAATTTTCAGCTAGATAAAATCTTCAAAGTTGCAAAATGTTAAGGCTATGCAAAATAGAACATAAATGCTTATCTGATTTAGAAATGAGATATAAAATTATAATGATTAACAAGAGTTTCAAATAAATAGATTAATTACCTTAATTATATTTTAGTGAAAGGAACCCCACACTTCCCCACACTGTCACGTTTTATAAATGAATTTAGGAAATATGACTAGGAACATATATTACAGAGTAAGGATTACCAACCTTATGAATTATTACTATAAATTAATAAACAAAAAAACTCGACTTTAACAGAAGTATTAGTACGGTACTTGCATGAATAGGATGAAACTTTGTATAAACAATATAATCAAAATTTCCAAAAGCCAAAAAGGAACATATCTGTGTGTGCATCTTTTCCCCAGGTGCATACATTAAGAATATGTGTTCACTGCAACTTTTAATTACCACATTTTACCTTCAGTAGACTATTATTAAAATCTGGTGCTCTTAGGATATGGTGAAATAGAGCAATTCATTGGTATTTGAAGCATTTGGCTGACTGTAGTGAAAACATTTGATAACTGTTATAACAAGACATCTATGAAGAAGAGGATTGGTAGAAAGATATGAAAGGAAGAATTCACCTTTCATGAAAATCCTGAAAAGACTCATGTATGGATAATTTTAAGATAAATGTTAGAACTCTTTGTCTCAGGCTTACTATTGCAATGGGGGTAAATATCAGCAACAAGCAGGTGAAAATTGGTTTGGGATGGTGGAAAAATTGTTATTACAGCTGCTTGTCTTCCCCCAAAGGGCCACAGGACATAAACAGCATAAGCAGCATAAATCGTATTTATTGATGAGGGTGTGGGGGTATGATTACCCAGGAATATGTTTAAAAGGTAGCTTTTTGGAGCAATAATAAAAAAAAGAATTGAGCAATACTTCATCTAGGTATGATAACCCTAAACAAAGTTAAAAAATCAAATTAAAATTTACCTTCTTACAACCTTAATCCATTTTATTTACTTTACTTTGAGTCCACAACCTTACAGCACTGAAATTTAGTAAATTACAAAGTAATAATTGAAAAATCCTACCATAAATTAAAATCAAAGAAGTAATTAAAAGTTTAAGATGAATGGTATAATATATGCAAATAATAGTAATCATTAATCCTTTATACATACATAAAAGTACATGTATGCATGTTAAATCAGAAGAGCAAATGTCAGCTAGGAGAATCTGCAATCTATGAAATAAGATGACATAAGATTAAATGCTACATTTTATTGAGGTATAATAACAGTTGTTCTTACGACAAATCGATATGGTCTGTTAGTACTAGAAATTATAAACTTTGATCAGTGTGAGACAACAAATGAAACAATGATCAGTATAAAGAAGCAAAAACAGTAAGAGGAAAGTATTCCCATTAGCTTCTTAAGCTGAGAAGAGGGACCTATTGACTTAGCATATCACACAGAACTATATTTCCTGAGGGAAAGGAAAAGAGGTCTGGTTACTTGTACTTTTGAAGGTAACATCGTCAAAAAGGAAACAAAATGTAGGCTTGGGAATATGATTTCCCTATGAGATTAGGAAATCCACTTGGACGGATTATTAGACAGCATCTGGTTTATTGAAAACACTCTCTAGAAGAAGACTGTAGCCACAAATATGATTACACACATCTAGTAACTGAAGGCCAGTGATTACTGTGAGAACTGCAGACGTACCAGTTAGGCATCCTTATTGCAAAATTGGAAAATCCAATCTCTGGTATTATTTGGTAGAAACAAGTTATAAAGAAAAAATTTAAAAAGCAAAATAAGGCAAACAGAATTGTAGAAAAAAATCACAGCACCCTTACTTGAACACATTAAATTTGAGACAGGGTATAAATTCAAACATAAAATGTAAAATGAATTAGGAAAAAGGAGTTAGTGATGTCTGAGTGGTAAATTAGAAGGAAAGTAAATAGTGTGAACACTGTTCTGTAATTTTTTGTACTATTATAAAAATAACAATTATTTTGTTATTTAGTATCCTTTGAAATAATTTTTAGGAACCAGATTGAACACACAGTTCAGTGTTGTATTTTTTCAGTAATTGAGTGTTGATACTTGATTTATGAAGTATCAGCATTCATTAAACTAACTTATTTTGTCAGTAAATGTTAAATACTAGAATAGCCAGCATTCATACAACATGATTTCAAAAATGGGATTTAGATTCAAGTGGATTTATTTACTTTAAAATGGAATACTTTGGATATGTTGGTGGCCTGAGTATAATTTCTAAAGTTGTTTTTTCTTTTTCTATCCAACATTGTATGGTTAAAAATGGAATTGAAATAAAATGGGTGATTAGTGGAAATGTGAAAATATCTAAAGGCCATTTGAAACCATGTCTTTCATAGAGGAGAGATTACATAGAGATATGCATTTGTTTTAATGATGTAAGGAAATACCTAGTTGGAGAAAAAAATTTTTTCTCACTGGAGAAAGTTAGGGGTAAGAACACTTAAGAACACTTACGCCGGCCGGGTGTGGTGGCTCACGCCTGTAATCCCAGCACTTCTAGAGGCCAAGGCAGGCGGATCACGAGGTCAGGAAATCGAGACCATCCTGGCTAACACGGTGAAACCCTGTCTCTACTAAAGATACAAAAAGTTAGCCAGGCATGGTGGTGGGCGCCTGTAGTCGTAGCTACTCGGGAGGCTGAGGCAGGAGAATGGCTTGAAGCCCAGGGGCGGAGCTTGCAGTGAGCCGAGATGGCGCCACTGCACTCCAGCCTGGGCAACAGAGCGAGACTCCATCTCAAAAAAATAAATAAATAGAAAATAAAAACACTCCATTGCTGCCTCAAATGCCTAAGTGGTTCTCTTTAGCATACCCCTCCTCCTAAGCAAAAGGGTTTCCCTGCTCACTAATGGCATGGCATGGCATCTTTCTGTGGTCATAAATACTCCTAATTAAGAGACCATCACAAATATGTTCCTATAGAATGAGTTAAATTTTTTTTATTTTGTTTTGGTCATGCTCACTGGTAGGAGAGTACCATATAAAAATTCAAATGTTGAGACATTTTCTCAGACTAGAATATACTAGATCCATAACAACAAAACATATGTGTTAAATCTAATTAAATTCTGGTTAAAAAACACTGGTAGGAAATACATTTTGGAGAAAGTTGGATAAATTTGAATATAAGTGGAATATTTGATTTCACCGGAAATTTTTTTTTGTATTTTCTTAGAGCGCTACTACTATTGCATTGATGAAAGATGATTTCCTAATAGGGAAGATACACAGTATTTTAAAGCCAAGCATCTGATTGTCTGCAATTTAATTTTATTTAATTAACAAAATATTTTATATCTAGATATATAACTATATATATTTTTCTCTGCATCTATCTATATTTCTATATTTCTCATTCATCTATCTATTTATCTATCTGTCTATATCAGAGTTTCTCAAAATTCGCACTATGGACATTTTGGACCAAAGCTTTGTTTGTTGATGGTGCAAGCTGTCTTATTCATTAGAAGGATGTTTAAGCAGTAATCCTATCTTCTACCTACTAGACAACTGTAGCAACTTTTCCCTTAGTTGTGACAACCAATACTGACTCCAGGCGTTGCCAAAATCACTCCATTTGAAGGTCAATGATCTAGCTATATACTGAAATATTAAAAAATATAAAATAATATGGCAAATGTAAAATGCTAAATATAAGTATCAGAATATATTGTGCTTACTGTACTCTAATTACAAATTTATTGAGCCTTACTTTATGGACTGGAACATGCTGGCACATGGCAAATTTGTATGTACATTTTCCAGCACAATTTTCATTACATACTTGAAAAGAATGTGTTCTTGTGATGAGTAAAACATCTAAAAAGATCATGCTTGTTAACAGGATTGCATTTCAAGTCTTCTTAATTAGTATTCATTTTTAAATGGTCTATCAATTACTGAGAGAGATAAGCTAAAATAGTCTATTTTCTTGATTGACTTGCCAGTTTTTTTGTAAGCTTACACCTTTGCACTTTTGATGGTTACTTTTATGTCTCAACTTGACTGGGCCACACAGTACCCATATTTGGTTAAACATTATCCTGGTTGTGTCTGTGGGGGTTTTTTAATGAGACTAACCTTTGAATCAGTTGACTGAGTAAAGCAGATTGTCCTTCTAATGTGGTGGCCCTCACCCAATAATTTAAAGGCATGAATAAAACAAAAAGCCTGACCCTTTCTTGCGTAAAAGCAAACAACTTTTGCCTGATTGTCTTGAGCAGGGATATTAGTCTTTTCTTGCCTCAGAATCAAACTGAAAACATTGTCTCTTCTTGGGTTTCCAGCCTGCCAGTTTTCAAACTAAAATTTACAGTATGTGCTCCCCTGGTTTTCCGTCCTTTGAACATGGACTGGAACCACACCATCAGCTCTCCTAAATCTCTGGCTTTCTGACTGGCGATTTTTGGACTTCTCAGACTCCATTATCTTGTGAGCCAATAAATACATCCTATTACTTCTGTTTCTCTGGAAAATTCAGGCTAATACACTAATGGCATCAAATATCCTTTGTTTATAAGCCATAAGACTAATACAAAACGAAAACCATTACCCTTTCCTGATAAAATCAAGCTTTTATTATTTTTGTAACTCTTTTTATCGCTAGTCATACTTAGAAACTTCGGTATATTTTATCTGATAGTAACAGACATATCCTTACTTTCATTTAGGTATATTATCCTGTCATATCTTTTTCCATGTTTTAGTTTTAATTTTATTTTATTATGCTTTAGATGTATCTCTTAATATAGAATTTATTAAATTGCGCTTTTATTTTCTACATAAGCTGAACAATAAAGGAGAAAATTTATTCAGAATGATTAACAATATATAAAAATGCATTTTAATCAGATTATTATGAACGTTTCCCTGTTTATTTGTATTATTTTTCCGTTTTCCTGTTTTCTTTTTTCTTAATTTCTTATTTTTCTTGTTCTTTTTCTTTTTGTCTAATTTTTCAAATTTTTTCTTTTCATTGCATTTTTTCCTTCTTGGGGTTTTGAAGTTACAATTTCTACTCTTTTTGTTTTCACTCTAGATAGCAAGCTCTAAGAGTAATCATTGTTAGCTTACTCCCAATAAAGTATAAGAAATATACTCTAATTTTGATGATTCCTCTCAAATTATTTAAATAATTTGGAAAAATTCCAATCAAACATTATATACATTGTCTTGTTGTTTATTCTGATACACTCACAAATTTGCACATTTTTTTCTTATTGCCTTCTTGTCTCTCAGAATTTTCACCTGAGGTAATTTTCATTTCCTCTCAAATACATCCATTAGCATTTTCTTTTATGATAGTCTATTGGTGATAAGCTTTTCATGCTGTAGTTTTTTTTCTGAATATTAATAAAGTAACAGTCTTTATTTTACTGTTACTCTAGAATAGCAGTTATTTTAGATTACACAGGGAAATGTTATTCCAATGTTTTCTAGATTTTATGCCTGCTGTTAACAAATTAGTAGCCAACCTGATTTATACATCCTTTTTTTTAAAAGGTAATCTATATTTTACTCTTTAGCTTCTTTCAGGATCTATTCATAGTATTTCATGGCCTAGAATTTTGTCTATAATGAGTTTTATTTTATTTATAGTCCTTTATTTTTCTTAGTAAAGATTTGTCAGGGAAACAGGAGTCTGGGAGAGCCAGAGTAATGCTATTTTAAGTTCAACTTCATTTTGAAATTAGCAAAGTACATTGCTTGATGGTCATGACCCATATTCATGGGACATTTACAGTAGAGAAAACAGCCTAAAGATACTTGCAAAGACACACTTCTACAACAACAGAGAGTCCAGATGTCCCAATACCCATGACCATATGTGTTTTTGAGATAGTAATAGTTATGCTTTAATGTACTCAAAAACAAGACTGTCAAAGCTAGTTCTCTTTAAATCAATAGAGTAATAAATTTGTCATGATGTCGGCTGACCTGCATGCAGATACAGCTTAGCTTAGTCTTTACATAGACAAAACTCTTATCTAAGAAAAACTTAAAACAAAGTCCAGGCATTCTTTCTCTTGCTTTTTGAGGGAGCCCTACTCTGTAATGGAGTAGTTTCTAATAAAATTGCTTCCTTCATTATGCTCTGTGACCCATCTTGATTTCCTGCCTGTGTGATATCCAAGAACCCTCTCCAGGGGGTCTAGCTCAAGACCTCTTTTCTGGTAACAGATTCATGAGGTCTTCTAACTTGAATATAGGTGTCTTTAAGCCATTTTGAAAAAATTAGCAGCCATTACCCTTTGAGATATTGCCTTTAACTCTTAATTTCTAATATCTGTCTCATAAATGCCAGCTACTCATAAATTCTCTTTTCTTATCCTTGATGTGTCTTAACATTTTTTCATAGTGTGCATTCCATTGCCTTTTGGGGTTGCATTTCAGGTAATTTTTATGGGATATGTTACAGTCTACAGATACTTTTTTTCAGCTGTGTCTATAATGTAGCTAACAGACCACTGATATATTTAGTTTTAATTATTGTATCTTTTCTTTTTTTCTGTCATTTATCCCTAAATTTACATGGCCATGTTTTACAGTTTGTGGCAAGAGGCAAAAGGCAAAAATGACCATGAGTTTGCACCATCCAGATTATATATATATATATATATATATGCTTTGTAACAGGATTTTCAAGAACCTCTCATCAAAGATTGTAATCTATTTTTCCAAAATTTGAAACTGGGTTGGTCTTCTGAATTGTTTTGGCCAGTGAGACAGTGACAAACATCATAGAAGCAGAGACTGAAGAAGTCCCTCTTTCAAGTCGTGTTAAAATTCTGCCACATGAATAAATTGAAGGTATTCTGCTGGAAGTTAGACAACACACTGTTGAGAAAAACCCCTCCAGGTTGGGGCCCTGAAGATGAAACCAATTTTCAGAAGAATTGAAATCTGACTGCAGATGCATGACTAAACCCATCCAAGACCAGCAAAAAGAACTGCCCAACTGAGCCCAGACACAATTGCTGACCTACAAGTTAAATATAGTTCATCGAAGCTACTAAATTTTCAAGTAGTTTGTTTGTCAGTAAAATCTAACTGATATAAGTCTTTGTTTCTTTTTTACATAACTTGCTTTCCTTCCATTTCTTTAACAGAGAACTCTAGATACATTTCAGTCTATATATGAGAATTTCAAAGTTCAATAAATTCTTATCTATTATACTCCACTGTTTGTTTGTTTGTTTGTTTGTTTTCCCCTACTGGTTCTTACATACGGTGCTGTGATTTTTTTTTTTTTTTTTTTTTTTTTTGAGACAGAGTGTCATTCCCAGGCTGGAGTGCAATGGCGTGATCTTGGCTTACTGCAACCTCTACTTCCTCGGTTCAAGTGATTCTCCTGCCTCAGCCTCCAGAGTAGCTAGGATTACATGCCATCTGCCACCACACCCAGCTAATTTTTGTCTTTTTAGTAGAGACAGGGTTTCACCATGTTGGCCAAACTAGTTTCGAACTCCTGACCGCAAGTGATCCACCCACCTCAGCCTCCCAAAGTGTTGGTATTGCAGGTGTCAGCCACTGCATCTGGTCACTGTGACCTATTTTTGTTTGTTTGTTTGCTTGTCTGTTTTATTTTTAACTGTGAGTCCATGTTCCTTGAACTTTATAAGTGAAATGCTCTGAAGTCTGGATTTAAAAAGTCATTCCTCCAAAGAGGATGTGTGCTTGCTTCTTCCAATTACCTGAGAGACTTCCAATAAAAGAATACTTCAGATAAAAATTTTAACTTGAAATTTTTAAGAATCACACAATGGCCATTATATCCTTATGATCTGCTGGGGAGATATCTTATTTGTTTGCTTTGTTTCTGTGTGGTCTCCCAACATTAAAGTTAAGATGCAAGTTTTGTATTTCAAGTTATGTTTATTTCTCATTCACAATTATACTGAGAATGTTATATTAGGAAAAATTGTATCTACATGGGCATCTGCTATTAGACTTCCTGCATTGTACAGGTACTAGGCTATAGTTTCTATCATCTGTAACTCATGCAGTCCTCAAAACAGAATTTCATTGTATCTTGGGTGTTATGGACTGAGTTTTTGTGTCCCTCCAAAATTCACATGTTGGAACCTCATCCCCATAGTGTTGATTTTTTAAGGTGAGGATTTTAGGAAGTGATTAGGTTATGAAGGTAGAGCCCTCACAAATGGGATTAGTGTCCATATAAGAAGAGCTATAAAAAGATGATCTCTCTCTCAGCCATGTAAAGATACATGTTGTGGGAAGTCAGGGACTCCAAACGGAGGGACCAGCTGGAGCCACGGCAGAGAAACATAAATTGTGGGAAGTCAGGGACTCCAAACGGAGGGACCAGCTGGAGCCACGGCAGAGAAACATAAATTGTGAAGATTTCATGGACATTTATCAGTTCCCAAATAATACTCTTCTAATTTCTTATACCTGTCTTACTTTAATCTCTTAATCCTGTTATCTTTGTAAGCTGAGGATGTATGTCACCTCAGGACCACTATGATATTTGTGTTAACTGTACAAATTGATTGTAAAACATGTGTGTTTGAACAATATGAAATCAGTGCACCTTGAAAAAAGAACAGAATAACAGCAATTTTCAGGGAAAAAGGGAAGACAACCATAAGGTCTGACTGCATGCGGGATTGGGCAAAATGGAGCCATATTTTTCTTCTTGCAGAGAGCCTATAAACGGATGTGCAAGTAGGGAAGATATTGCTAAATTCTTTTCCTAGCAAGGAATATTAATAATTAATACCCTGGGGAAGAAATGCATTCCAGGGGGGAGGTCTATAAACAGCCGCTCTGGGAGTGTCTGTCTTATGCGGTTGAGATAAGGACTGAAATAAGCCCTGGTCTCCTGCAGTACCCTCAGGCTTACTAGGATTGGGAAACTCCATCCTGGTAAATTTGTGGTCAGACCGGTTCTCTGCTCTCAAACCCTGTTTTCTGTTGTTTAAGATGTTTATCAAAACAATACATGCACCGCTGAACATAGACCCTTATCAGTAATTCTGCTTTTGCCCTTTGCCTTGTGATCTTTGTTGGACCCTTATCAGTAGTTCTGATTTTGTCCTTGCCCTGTTTCCTCAAAAGCATGTGATCTTTGTTCTGCTTTTGCCCTTTGAAGCATGTGATCTTTGTGACATACTCCATGTTCTTACACCCCCTCCCCTCTTGAAATCCTTAATAAAAACTTGCTGGTTTTGCAGCTCAGGTGGGTATCATGGTCCTACCAATATGTGATGTCACCCCCGGAGGCCCAGCTGTAAAATTCCTCTCTTTGTACACTTTCTCTTTATTTATCAGCCAGCCAACACTTCTGGAAAATAGAAATAACCTACATTGAAATATCTGGGGCGGGTTCCCCCTATAGATACAGTGGGTAGGTAGGTGGCTGTCTATAAGACAGGAAGTGGGCCCTGAACAGACAGGGGATATGCTGGCACCTTGTTCTTGGAAGTCTCAGCCTCCAGAACTCTAAGAAATTAATGCTTGTCATTTATGCCACCTAGTCTATGGTAATTTTAGCAGCCCAAACTGACTAAGACATAAGGTCCATAGAGAATCTCTGATAGAAACCATCTTGATAACTGACTACCTCTTAGAGTTCTTACTTTTGCAATGTTTTTAGCCCCTGCAAGTTTGTTCTTTTGTGACAACATAAAACTGCACTTAAATGTATTCATAGGAGAATAGTTTATGATTTATTTTTAATAATATTGTCACTAATGGGTAACTCATTCTCATATAATATGCTCTGCTAGCTAATGTATAATAGAAACCATTGATTTCTTCCATTACTTTTGCATTCTCATGTGTTCACTGTGTACATCCAGTTTTGTCTATAATCATATTATTTAGCATATTTCATTTATTATATACTTGTGATCACTCCATGTACAAACTCTTTAGACAACAACGTTGTAAAAGGTTCAGATGTTCCAAACTCTCATGCCATTCACTTGCAGTGATGCTTGACAAGCCAACCTAATCAATCATTTTGTTTAATAACTTTTCTATAGATTTCTTCCTAAATATAAGAGAAGAGCAATGTACAGATAAAAAGTGAAGGCACATTAATTTGCTTAACTATTTTGCTTAGGGCTGGCACTACATATAATAGTGTATATATTTCATTAAGTACAATAATAAAAAATCAAATGCAATTAACTGAACTAATACGAAGGGACAAGATAAATGCTATATCCTAATAGAATCCCAATGCTAACAACTTCAAGCTCTAGCTGTCTTCTTTGTGGACTAGAACAAATAAAGTTAAGCTAAAGAACCAACTAATAGATGATTAATGTTCTTTATTAAATTAGATAAAAGCATATAACAATGTTAGTTATTAGCAAGTCACTGGAGTGCAGAAAAAATAGAAACTTTGACAGGGATAATTTTTCTGGAGTTTTATTTTATAAAGATAGTGAATATAATTACCCAGAGAAATGTAATTTTGTCCATTATTGACTCATTTTTTCTATGATTTTATATGAAAATATATTTTATTATTTAGGGTTGCTTCTGCAAATTGATAGTATGCTGCACCTAGGTTATACTTCCGTGTACATAGCACACATTACATTTAAGATTTTTTTATGATCTCATTAGAAAAGCCTTTATAGGTAACTTTGATTTAAAATAGATGTTTGGCATGGCATTACCCAAATAATTTGTCATTTTCCTGTTTTAACAGTATCTTTTATAACATTATAAAATAATTCTCTTTTTTATAAAATTGATCACATGACAAGACATAGAGAACGAAATTTTCCTCAATATTATATCTGAGAATCTACACTAGTGCATAATTATATGTAATCAAACAAATAATTTAGAGTGTCCCAGAGGAAGATTAAGATGTCTTGGTGCTGGAATAGTCTCCAGGTTTATAGTATAGGACGAATATTATAATCCACATTAAATAAAATGAAACACTACCCATGCAAGTACTTGAATGTTATTTGATTCCTCTGCTTTCACTCATCCCCCAATCTTCTGGAGATTATGAATAAATGGTACAAGAAAAGGAGAGTACATCTTCTTTAGTAAATATGAATGCATACTGAGTAAACAAGTTTTTACATTACCTCATATATATGTATAAGTGTGTGTGTCTGTGTGTGTATGGAGAGAGAAAGAAACAGCCAATGCATCATTACTGTTATTGCCTTAGAGTTAGCTATCTTTAAGTAATTTTTAAAATTATCTTTAAAGTTAGTTATTTTAAGAGTACTATTTTGTATTATATATATTATATATAAACTTATGTAGAGATACATGTATGAGTATATATATACATGGACATATGTATATGTATATACGCATACGTAAACATACACAAATTATGTATAACCTTCAGACATTCACTTATTCCATTCCAAATGATCTTTATTTCTCTGTGTATATCCAGGATTCTGATGTTACAAAAATTATTTTGCCAACAGAACTTTAACCCATTTTGTACGGTAGGTGTCTTAGTCCATTTTCTGCTGCTATAACATAACACCACAGACTAGGTAATTTATAAAGAAAATAAATTTGTATCTTACCCTTCTGGAGGCTGGGAAGTCCAAGGTCTAGAAGCTGCATCTTGTGAGAGCCTTCTTGGTAACTAGGACTCTCTGCAGAGTCACTGGGCAGGAGAGGGCATCACAAAGCAAAGGGGCTCACAAGAGAGCCAATCTGACTTTTATAACATACCTAGCCTCTTGATAACTAACCCACTCTCATGATAACCCATAACCAATCAATCCATTAATTCATTAATTCATTAATGAGAACAGAGCCCTTATGACCCAATCTCCACTTAAAGGCTCCACTTCTCAATACTATAAAATTGGGGATTAGTTTTCAACATGAGTTTTAGAGGAGACAAATATTCAAACCATAGCAGACCTACTGCTATGAAACTTACATATAGAGAAATTTACATATAAAGAAAATATCCTTCAATAGTAGAGAAATAAAGACGTTTTCAGGCATATAAAATGTGAGTCAATTTGTTTCACATTTTATTGTGTGTGTGTGTGTGTGTTTTTTCCTGAGATTCTAATTACACACATTATGTCATTTACTATTGTCTCATAGCCCTTGAATGTTCTGTTCTTTAGTTATACTCATCTTTTTTTTTTTTTTTTTTTTTTTTTTTTTTTTTTTTTTTTATGAGACAGAGTTTCACTCTGTTACCCAGGCTGGAGTGCAGTGGTACAGTCTTGGCTCACTGCAACCTCCATCTCCCAGGTTTAAGTGAAGCTTGTCCCTCAGTCTCCAGATAGTTAGGATTACAGGCGCGTGCCACCATGCCCAACTAGTTTTTGTATTTTTAGTAGAGATGGGGTTTTGCCATGTTGGCCAAGCTGGTCTTGAACTCCTGACCTCAAGTGATTCACCTACCTTGGCCTCCCAAAGTGCTGGGATTACTGGCATGAGCCACTGCGCCTGGCCAGTTATACTCATTTTTTTCTTGAATTTCAATTTCAGTAAATCTGTTGATCTGTCTTCAGGTTTACTGAATTTCTTGAGCTTTGTCAAATTTACTGATGAGCCTTCATGTGGTTAGGTTTTACATCCCCATCCAAATCTTACTGGGAATTGTAACTCTGAGGTGTTTAGAGAGGGACCTGGTGGGAAGTGATTGGATTATGGGGGCTGTTTCCCCCATGTTGTTCTCATGATAGTGAGTGAGTCCTCAGGAAATCTGATGGTTTTATAAATGGTAGGTTTTTCTGCACTGACACACGCTCACTCTCACCTGCTGCCATGTAAGACATGCTTTTGCTTCTCCTTTGCCTTCCACGGTGATTGTAAGTTTCTGGAGGCCTCCCCAGCCACATGTGACTGTGAGTCAATTAAACCCCTGTTCTTTCTAAATTACCCAGTCTCAGATATTTATTTATGGCAGTGTGCTAATGAACTAATACAAGCCTGTTAAAAGACTTCTTCATTTCTTTTACTGTGTTTTTATATCTAGTGTTTCTATTTATTCTTTCTTATAGTTTCCATTTCTTTGATTAAATTATCTATTTGATTTGGCATATTGCAGACCTTTACTATCAGTCTTTAACACACTAAAAATAGATATTTCAAATTCTCAGTCTTTTAAATAACTTTCTTTTTTTTTTTAAATTTATATCATACCCAATTCTGGTTATAGCATATTTTTTTCATCTTTTCAGACTGTGTTTGTTTTCGTTTGTTTTGTTCTTTAGCATATCTTATAATTACTTGTTGAAAGCCAGATATTTTACATAGGAGCATATGCATGTTGAGGCAAACAAGATTTTTGTTAAAAAGTCAGAAGTCAAAGATGTAATCAAGGACAAAGTATATGGTAAATATGTGAGTACATCCTATGGCTACTGGCTGCTGACTGTATAAAAAGTAATAATATATGTTTAGATTTTAAAAAATAAAATTATATTACCCAGTAAAATTTCATAAGATGAGAGATTTAAAAGCAAAGTGATCTAAGAGACTGATGTTGTTGGGGAGAACATGAAATATATTGATTAACTTAGATTATATGTTAAATAGGCATAATGTAATTTCTCTTGTTACCACTAGAGCAGAAACAGAGTATAAAGATTCCAAACTAGTAAAGGAGAAAAACAGAAAAACAAACAAACAAACAAACAAAAACCTCACTTGATCCCTAAAGGGGTAAGAAAGTAGGGCAATAAAAAGTAGAACATGTGAGGCAACTGAAAGGCCAAAAATAAGTTGGTAAATATGACCTTCAAATATCTACTTACATTAAATGGACTAAAATTCCACTTAAAAAACTGATACTCAATTAAATGAAAAATTAATCCAAGTTCTCTGTAAAACCACACCCTAATTCATAAGGACAGAGAAAAAAGTTGAGTGTAAAAGTAAAAGAGGGTAAAATATGTAAACACTAACCAAAAGAAAATAGCATAGCTTTATTAATAACAAACATATTAGATGTTTGTATAAAAAATACTAGCTAGAAGAAGCTATAGTTCATAGAACAAGGATTACAAATAGATAAACTCAACAAATTTTAAAAAGACATTCGAATTTTAAAAAGACATTGAATGTCTGTTTTTAAATCTTTTTCTTATGAATAAGGACAAGGTAAATTGAAACCCCAATTGGAAACCATTTTACATTTATCTAACAGCAAAATGACAAATTCTGAATATGTTGTTGAGAATGTCAGCAAATGGGATGTTCCTTAGTCCGCAGTGAGGGGGTGTGTAAATCAAATGACCATATTAGAAAAAAAGTTTTTCGTTCTTTTTTTTCCTTTCTTTTTTTTTTTTTTTGAGACAAGGTCTCACTCTGCCACCCAAGCTGGAGTGCAGTGGCAAGATCTCGGCTGACTGCAACCTCCACCTCCTGGGTTCAAGCAATCCTTCCACCTCAGCCTCAGTACCTGGCACTACAGGTGCACACCACCACGCCTTGCTAATTTTTCTATTTTCAGTAGAAGCAGGGTTTCACCATATTGGCCAGGCTGCTCTCAAACTCCTGACCTCAAGTGATCTGCCTGCCTCAGCCTCCCAAAGTGCTAGAATTACAGGTAGGAGCCATGGCGTCCAGTCAGAAAACAGTTTTTCTTTTCCCTGAAAAGTTAAGGTAAATTATATTGCCATTATTTTATGACTTAAGCATCCCATAGCTAGCAATATTTACTGGAATAAGCCTCTGGAAATATTCACCTGGAATTAAATGCCATTAATAATAGCAGACTATTAACAAAAAATTGAAACAACCAAATATATATCCAGAGTAGAATAAATAAATAATTTGTGCTTTTATATATAATAAAATGCTATAGAGAAATAAAAATTACAATTATATTCCAAAATAGCACTTCTCAATTTGTGGTCTGGTAACCTCTGGAGATTTCTGAGATCCTATCAGGTGACCACAGAATCAAGAGAAATATTTTCTTAATAATACTGAGAGTATTATTGGGTTTTTTTTCACTCTCATCTTCTAATGAGCATAAGGTGGATTTTTAAAAAACTACACAACATGTGATTACATAATTGCTTTGAAAGCTAATGGAATGTGCTCATGTATTAAGTCATGTGTGTTTCTAAATTTCTGTTTTTATTTACAGTATTACCAATTGTCAATTAAAAAAGTAACATCTAAGAACTTTATGTCTAAATTGTGTTCACTCTACTGACTGCTAAGGGACCACTGATCAATGTTTTCACTGCCTGTAACTTATCATGTTTTACTTTAAAATAGGGTGGGTGAGATTATCAAAATACATGCATTCTAAACATCAAGTCAATCATTAGCTTAGCTCTGCCAAAGTACTCAAATACAGAGAACTGGATACAGTATGTCCTAAATAATTCCTCCAAGAATATGCTTTATTTCTAGCAACTAAGGCATTCTTAACTTATGGAAAACAAGCACCATTAAATTCTTCAAATAACATAAATTAAGTTTGAGCTCATCAAAAGGTATGATTCACTATGTGAATATTGTTAGAGCTCCAACCTGGTAATGCATTCGCATTAAATTTTCAGGGAAGCTCACTGGTTTAAAAATAACATGTTTGCTTTCTACATACTTCCTCACTCTTATGTTGGTTGTTCAATCTGAGTTAATGACATTACTTATTTAAAATGTTTCTGGCATTCTTACGGAGTTTTGTTTTTCTATAGATAAAAGGAAGAAATATCTGGCATGTTACTTATTTAAAGACTGAGGATTTAAAAGTGGGTACAGATATATGAATTATACATTTTAAACATAAGATTCTTGTGATAAACATGCTTATGATTTCTGAACTTTATTTGTAAGCAGTGTAAATTAATAGAAATTTTACTGCATTATTTAAATTATGACCTTGAATCTTAGAGCAAGTTCACTAAAATAATGATTCAAATTACTTAATGTATGTGAAAGAACTTAACACAGTATCTGACACATAAAAGTACTCAGAAATTTTATGTAAAAACTGAATGTTAAATTTATGATTTGAAGCAAAGATAGACACTAAAGGAATTATTAAGTAATTGTTATTCGGTATTAGGCTTTTATATCTATATTTACTTACTTATCTTGAAAGGGTACACAAGGTCTCTGGATCAGGGAAAACATTATTACTTACAGAGCAATGTAGTGCCAGTTCTCTGAGCGGTGTGATCTGATAAAAGCTTGATATTACCCTGCATGAGCATTGAAGTCGATCCACAGAACAGGAACCGCAGATTATGAGATCCAAAGCTTATTTGGAGAAACTGTCACATCTGCTCCTTCTTCCTTCTAGAGAGAAAGAGACCTTAGCCATGAAACATAAACAAATCATCTGGAGAAAAGATGAGAAGGTCTCCAGGTTCTTATTACCCTTTTGGTAAATAAGGATAGGAGAGATAATGCTTTATATTCTAGAGGAATTTACTATCTAGTTCTTCCAAAATGTTTCCTCTTTAAATATCTGACCATTTATTTTGCTAAATAAGCTCTAACTATGCAGATATATGAAAATACTAGGAATAATTGTCTCTTAAAATTATTTTATAAAACATTAAAAATGCTTAATTATATTTACAAAAGCTGGATATTTTGATCATTGTTAATTAATTCTTAATAAGTTCAAGCATTTTATGATGTAGAAAAAAATAGTAAAACCACTCAACTTAGACCCATTGTTCATAAAAGAAACTGATATCCAGAGATGTATAAGAACAAAAAATTAGAATAGCCCAAGTTAAGTATTTACAAGGCAAATCCACATAGGTAAAATAAACATAAAATTCCGCATGCTTATTATTATCAGCACCGAAACTATGCATTGTATGGACACTTAAAATTATGTTAATTCAGATTATTTTATTCCAGAAAGCTCTTCTACTCTGCCAGAGAGTTTAGCAGATAATACGAATGCAGCAAAATTCATTGTAATTTTTGCTTAAATGTGCTAGTACATGCAGTAAGTATATGAACATTTTTCATATTTAAAAATGAACACTACTCTAAAGAGAATTTTCATGTACTGGATGATACTTTTGATTGATTACCTAAATTAGCATTTACACCAACGTAAATTAATTGAAGCACAAATGTAATATAGGCTTCTCTGTTTTTAAGACTAGAGAAGGTTTCAACCAAATGCATCTTATTAAGCTTAAGAATTTGTTAAAACTTTTTCTATTTAATAGAAGAACATTAGAACTTTGTGTCTTTTCATTTAGTATTTTTTGAATATTATTTTCCCATTGTTTTAAACCCTCTAAGAAATGTAGGTTTTTAACGACAGTAAAATAATATTCAATATTTATTTAATAACCTTAAAAATTCAAAAATTTCTTCTGAATCATCATAAATGGTCAATCAATATGCCATATAATGTTAGTGTTAAAGGAGCATTCTCTTTGAGTATTTATATTTAATATATGACATAAACAAATATTTAATTAATCAGAATATCTTAATACCTGATTTTAAAAAATGAAAATAAAAGAGAAATTTTGAAAAACATTTTAGTGTTTAAGCTTATCAGAGTTTTAAAATTTTAATTATAGAGAGAAGCTCATGATAAAAATGTGATACTATATTTAATGTGCCCAGGTGCTTAGAATTTCATCAACTTTCTTTTTATTATGTGAACATTCTTCTATCATTTTCTCCATATTTTATTTTCTCTGTTCTCTGTTATTTTCCACAGGATGTAACAATGGATCCTCCTGAGTATATTCTCCAAGTGCATCTTTTTTTGTCTTATACCTGTAGGGACTTTGTGGGAGGCAGTTTAATTCTATCATTCCCATAAAATCACAGAACTTCTCCCTTAGGTTAAATATCAAGTAAATCATTAAAAGGATAAAGACAAAGAGGTTATGCATACTAGAGTCAGTGCGTAAATAGACATGAAGAACTTAAATTGAAAACCCTCGGGTACTCAGGATGTTAGGAAGTATTTAACAATAAAAACCTGTTAATAACATAGAAAAGTCCCTTAGAACAGCGGGGTAGCCTATTTTAGTTACCCATTTGAAAATTGTTCTCTACCAGCCAAAATTAAAGTGGTCTATAAAAACTGTTTCTACAACCAGCATAGTACTTTAAAGAGTAGGAGAGAAGATAGAGGAAAGGGATGGAGATTCTCAAATATGTGAAGCAGATATTTTATAGGTCATGGCTTGAAGAAGAGCTATACCTTTCTAAATTTCAACATTTATGCAAATTTGTGCAGTGGTAGTTGGCACAGAAACAACAATAGCAATAGAAAGCTTTCTGAAATTCCACAAACCCGACCAGATTCTCCTTTTCTTAGAGTTCCGATTTGGTGAGAATGCACGCATAGTTATTGCTCTTAAGCAAGCTATTTGCATGTGGCAACTTGTTTAATAGTTACAACACCTTATAAGGTAGGTATTACTTTAATCATTTTGTTCATTTTAGAGATGAAAAGCTAAGATATAGTACACTTTCCTGGGTCACACAATAAAAAGGGGAATAGACGATGTCTACATTTCACAATACAATGTAAATACTCAGAGTGCCTTCACATCGAAAAACATGTAGATTCTACATAAGGTATATAGTAAAGCATTGATGCACTTGTATTGAAATCATAGTAAAACCTTAGATCACAATGCAATAACATAGAATTAAGTAAAAATAATTACAATTCTCCCTTTGAAAACCCAGTAAGAATCACCTCCACCCCCAGCAATCTAACAAACAGAAAAGAACAAATTGAGGAGACACCTGAGTCAGAAGCAATGTGAAATAAGGAAACACTAAAAGTGAGGTTTCCGAGAAGACAAAGGCCAATATCAAAGATGTTCAGAATTTTTTTTAAAGACATTATACTTTCAATAATACTTATAAGAGAGCACATAAATTATTGGAACAAAGAGAATTTCTAAAGTGTAAGACGATGCATTAAGCAAATGCAATCCAAATAGTATAGCTCACGAGGTAAACTACATTAATTAAATGTATAAACTATAAAATAGAAAAATAGTGTTATAAATAGGATTACTAAATTATGATAATATTTGTCATTATAATTATAATTCTTATAATTATAATTCTTAACTGGTATGCATGTAATAAAGTAGTTTCATGGATCTAATAGAGTAGCTTCAAAATACATAAAGCAAAAATTGATAGAACTCAAGAGAAAACGTGTAACCTATCAGGATAGCAAGAAATGTCAACATAATTTATCAATCATTCATGAGTTATTTGGAAAAAATACTGAAAGATACCCATAGAATTCCGAATTCAAAAATTAGATAATATATATATTTATCTGTATAAGAGTATACAATGCAAAAATCTTCTTTACAAATATCAGATTTTTATGCCAAATAATATATTCTTAGACCACTATGCAATGACAAATAATACAAATAAATTAATTAAATTTACCATAGAGTCCTAAATAAGTCACGTATCAAAGAAGGAATTATTGTGGCTATTAAAAAACAATTTGCTTAGTCTTACTGACCATAAACAAAAGAGAGAAGACTTAAAATAATAGGTTGAACATTTTTCTAGTTCTCTAGTTTTCCTTAGTTCCCTCCAACCTGCCTTATCCACTTTATTGTTATACCGAGAAGTGGGTTTCAATTTTGTTACTAGATTTCTTGCCAAGACAACATCATGATCAGGTTACACATGCATACACAGTTACATAGGCACATATATATGAAAGAAGGTTCATTGAAAACACTCCCAACAGTAAGAAAACAAACAATTAAAAATAGGTCAAAGATTTTAGCAAACAACTCACCAAAAAGATACACAGATGCCTCATTAACATATAAAAAGATGTTCTATATCATATGTCTTCAGGGAAATGCAAATTAAAACAACAATGTGATACCACTATACACCTATTAGAATGGTCAAAATGTGGAAGACTGAGAACACCAAATACTGACAAGGATATGAAGCAACAGAAGCTCTCATTCATTGCTGATAGGAATACAAAATAGTATAGCCACTTTGGCAGTTTCTTTTCTGTTTGTTTGTTTTTTGAACAAGGATCTCACTCTATAACCTTTGCTGGAGTGCACTAGCATGATCACAGTTCATGGAAGCTTTGACCTCCCAGGCTCAAGAGATCCTCCCACCTCAGCCTCCCAGGTAGCTGGGACTACAGGCATGGACCATCACACCTCGCTAATTTTTTTTGGTAACTTTTGTAGAGATGGGTTTTCACCATGTTGCCCAAGATGGTCTTGAACTCCCGGGCTCAGGCAATCTGCCCACCTCAGCATCCCAAAGTACTGGAATTATAGGCATGACCCATAGCACTCAGCTTTGGCAGTTTTGTGCAAAACTAAATTTGTCTTACCATACAATCCATAATTGTTCTTCTTGTTATTTACTCAAAGAAGTTAAAAACTTGTAGGCCAGGCATGGTGGCTCACACCTATAATCCCAACACTTCAGGCGGCCAAGTTGGGAGGATCATTTGAGCCCAGTAGTTCAAGACCATCTTGGGCACCATAGTGAAACCTCCTCTCTACAAAAATGAAACAAAATTAGCAAGGCCTGATGGCATGCACCTGTGGTCCTAGCTAATTGGGAGGCTGAGGTAGGAAGGATCTCTTGAGGCCAGGAGGTGGAGGTTACAGTGAGCCTAGAACATGCCCTCCAGGCTGGACAACAGAGTGAAACTGTCTGAAAGAAAAGAAAAGAAAAGAAAAGAGAAGACAAGAGAGAAAAGAAAAGAAAGAAAAAATTTAGGTATACACAAAAGCCTGCAGAAGGATGTTTGAGGCAGCTTTACTCATAATTGACACAACTTGGAAGCAACCAAGATTTCCTTAATAGGTGAATGGATAAATAAATTATTATTTATATCCAGATAACAAAATATTATTCAGTACTAAACGAAATGAGCCTATCAAGACATGTAAAAAAGTGGAGAAATAATAAATTCATATTACGAAGGGAAAGAAGGCAATCTGAAAAGGCTATGTGCTTTATGACTTCAACTATGTCACATACTGAAAAAGACAAAGTTATAAAGACTGTAAAAAGATCAGTGGTTGCTAGCAGTTGGGAGGAAGGGAGGAATAAACAGGCAGAACACGGAGGATTTGTAAGGCTATGAAGGTATTCTCTACGGTGCTTTAATGTAGGATACATTTCGTTACACATTTTTCCGAAACTATAGAATGCACAACACCAAGAGTGAACCCTAATGTAAACTATTGGCTTGGAGTGATCATGATGCATCAATGTAGGTTCATCAATTGTCACAAATGTAGTATTCTGGTAGGAATTGTTGGTAATGGGGGAAGCTTTACATGTGTAGGGGTAGAGGGTATAGGGGAAACTTCTGTACCTTCCTCTTAAGTTTGCTGTGTATCTAAAATTGCTGTAAAAAAAAAAAAAAAAAATGGCCAGGCGCAGTGGCTCATGCCTGTAATCCCAGCACTTTGGGATGCTGAGGTGGGCGGATCACTTGAGATCAGGAGTTTGAGATCAGCCTGGCCAACATGGTGAAACCCCATCTCTATTAAAATATCAAAATATTAGCCAGGCATGGTGGCGCATGCCTGTAATCCCAGCTACTCAGGAGGCTGAGGCAGGAGAACCGCTTGAACCTGGGAGGCGGAGGTTGCAATGAGCCGAGATCGTTCCACTGCACACCAGCCTGGGTGACAGAGTGAGTCTCCATCTCAAAATAAATAAATAAATAATAAAATTGCTGTAAAAAAATCTTCATAAAAACAAAAACACTTGTTCTTAAATTTACAATGTACTAAATATTCTATTCTATTCAACAATATTCTGTTCTACTATATTTTAAAATGCTAGCCACGACCCACTGAATTGATCTTAAAACATCCTAAATAATATATTTATAGCTCTTATTTGCATCTCTTCTATAATCTCAGTGGGAAGTGTTCCACTCTTGCTTCTCCAGCCCACTCCCCCATTATAGCTACTACTTCAACAATTATTTGTGCAATCCTCCAAAAATATCCCATGCATTTTACCACCCATCCATCATTACCCACCACCCTCATATCTTCGTATCTCACCATGCTCAAATTTGATCCCAGGGTTTATCTTTCTAATCATACTCTTGCAGGTACAATGAACCCTCTTGCTATTCTCTCTTCTTGATATCTGTCTGGTAAGGTCCCAAATCTTACTAGAAAAAACTTTCCACCTATTGTGTTCCTGCATCAATGCAGATGTATCTGCTGGGCAAAAACACGTAACTTTTGTTGGGTGTTAAATTTAAAACCACTAACTTCATGCATGACTTGATTAGCATACTATCAAATGATAACTTTTTCTCAATTAATAAGGAAAGTAGAAACCCTCATATAAGAGCACTCCAAAGCTACCACCAGCAAATCTGTGTGCTTACTTTCATACACACCTATGGACTCTGCCTTCTCTCCAAATATTACATATAACTAGCACATTTTTTTATCTCATAAGGAAAACCTGACACTGGTGATCTAGATTCTTTCTTTCACTTAATCAATAATAGGCTTTTAGCAGATTTCCCTTTCCTCAATCAAAGAAGAGTGGCACTTAGTCTCATGATTAATATTTTTGAACAAATGAATGTAATTCTTACTGGCTATAAACTACAGTTAATAAAATGGATAGAGGAGTGTTAACATTTATTGCTGAGTTTTCAATATTTGTGTATATTGGGGTTTTCAAATCAAAATATATTATTTAAATATGTATAATTTGGCTCAACATTATATATCCTAATTTTGGAAAGGATGAATTAATGTAGTGGAATGCGCCCTTTAGTTGAACATTTTTCCCCTGGAGCTGTCTCATCAGTTCATTTTCATAACATCACAGCAAGCAATCAATGTATTGTCTCCATGTTAATGGACATAAAACTTGTTCCACCTCCATAATGCATGCATAAGGTTTTATTATTTGAAATTTACTGAGAAAATTGCAGTAAAATTATTGATGTTCCTATCAGTTTGGGTCTAAGCCCATAATTAATAGTTTGGTTCCTGTCATTTCAGTGGAGAAAATCAAATTCTAAGCTAATTAGGTAGGGGTAAGCCATAAATTACTGTTAAACTTAATAGAAAATCCAGTTTTAAGACAAAGACATTTAGAAGTTTAGAAAAGAAAATGCATTCACAGTACTTTAGCTGACATTTAGAAATGTTTCCCTTAAAAGTATGAAATACGTTGCTTATTTTATCATACAAATATGATGCACTAGCAACCATAATTTATCTTCAGTCAAAATAGTCAGTAGCTAGCTGATGCATTCTCCTGATAACACAACTAAAGGTTTTGGTGTGTTTTATTTTTCATTACAGAAAAGTGTGTGGTTTCACTGGGCAATGTGTTAGGAAAACCTGGTGTTTTGTCAGAGTTGGAAAAACCTAAGGTTTTGTCATAAAGCCATGTTTGTTTTGCATATTATGATCACAAATAATTAGATTCTTAAAAATGATATCAATTTTCACTATTATTTAATCTGTTGTTTTGTATGAAAATAAACATCTTAATAGTGAAAATTGATATTTTAATAAAATATCATTAATAAAAGATTAATGCTTGATTCTCGTTTCTGAGTCTCCGGAATTATAGATTTCTTTGAAATCATTTTATATTTGCCAGAAAAAAAAAATATGTGCAAGGTTTGTATTTCTTTCCTTCTTTCTCTCTCACTCTCTGTCTCTCAGGAGTTTATTGGCCTAAATTATATTTAAGGGATTAGATGTGCATATGTTTTAAATAACCTTGAAACATTACTTTGCATTTTTATTAGTCTTTGCTTTACATTGATATTCGGTTTTACTAAATTAGTCATGAGGTGGCGGGAGAAACAATGTTCAGGAAAGGAAGTACCTGCCTTGTATCTACTGAATGACTTATGATTGAAGAAACACACAAACATCTAGACACATGTTCAGACACACATACCGTGTGGTCCACCAGTTTCCCCCGCTTTCTTTCTATGTCCTGAAGATGAAACAAGGAGTGTCCTAACGGCCTTGTAAACTGGCTCAGCTGCATGATTTTTCTCATGGGCTTGAACCCAAGCCAAAGCCTTAAATATACCCAGGCACTGAGAAAGGTATCCAGGTTATTGCCCAAAACACCAAAAGAAACTGACCTTGAGCCAAATTATTTAAACTCTCATATAAACTCCATACTCTCACCCCCTTTTGGGAACATATGTAGGTAGAACGTCCCTTTGTCTGCAGCCCACCTGAGGATATCTGCAACACTCTCCAAGTTACCCTAAAACAGACATACCTTGCTTTATTGTGCTTTGAAGATTTGTATTTTTCACAAATTGAAGGTTTGTGGCAGCCCTGTGCCAAGTAAGTCTATTGGTGCCATTTTTCCAACAGCATGTATTCACTCCGTGTCTCTGTGTCACATTTTGGTAATTATTGTAATATTTCAAATATTTTTCTTATTATATTTGTTATAGTGATGTGTGATCAGTGATCTTTGATATTACTAATGTAATTGTTTTTGGGTACCAAAAGCCACACTTATGTAGGACAGCAAATTTAATAAATATACGTGTTCTGACTGCTCCATCAACCAACCGTTCCCCCATCTCTTGTACTCAGTGGAACTTATTCATGGGCATCTACTTATTAGATCTAGAGTTATAATTTTAAGTGCCCAGATAATCACTACTCACATTCCCAATATTCATATAAATATTTTTATTTAACAAATCTACTCTGTAAATTATTTTATTTTATTCAATAAATGAGTATCAAGTTCATATTATAGTCATTGTTATTTTTTATTAAAAATGATAAATAAAACATACAAATGTGTTTCTATCATGCAGTTTCCATCCTAATAGGAAAGTCAGGCAACAAATACATTTAAAAGCAAATATATAAATGTTACATGGGAATAACTGTATGATGAAAAATAGAGTAAGGTAAGGGAATTGAGAGTAATGCTAATGACTATTTTAAACATGTGTGGCAAAGCAATTCCTATCTAAGGAGATGTAATTTGAGCAGAATATGAGAAAATAAAAAGTGCAAACTGGGTACATTTGTAATGTTGTACCAGATCAAGTGTAAATGATCTTCAGTAGAAATTAGTTCGTCATGACAGATGAATACCAATGTCACTGTAATTAGAGTACAGTAAATCAGGAGAATCAAGGTGATTAGGAAGCCAAGGCCACATTTTGGGGATGCAGTTAGCATTGGAGATAGGATGTTTCCATTTTGGGACACCTCATCCTATACATTATGGTATACTCATTCTCTAAAATTCTGCTCACTAAATGCTAGCAGAGGACCTCACACTGCAAACGAATGCCCCTACATGTCTCCAAATACATTATGAAGTGTTAGGATTGCTACTTCCTGATAGCCACCAAATCATCTTTAAGTCACCATAATGGCATTGGATTTAGAGCTATATAATATAGAAAGTCATTGGTGGGTTCTGCAGCACTAATGTAACCATTTATGTTTATATTTATATTGTTCTTTATATTTATATAAATATAAATATATTTATAGTAATATAAATATTACTATAAATATCTATTTATAGTAATATAAATATTACTATAAATATCTATTTATAGTAATATAAATATCTATTTATATTAATACAAATATATATTTATATTGCTCTTTATATTTATATAATTATATATAATATATAATTATATATTATATATTTATATTATATAAATATTATATAAGTATTTCTATTATATAAAGATATATATATTTCTATTATATAAATATATATATTTATATTTATCTTACTTATATATTATATATAAATATATTTACATATTTATATATACTTATATATTTATATATAAATATATTTACATATATTTATATATACGTATATATTTATATATATTTATATATACTTATATATAAATATATTTATATAAAATATGCTTATATATAAATATATTTATATAAAATATGCTTATATATAAATATATTTATATAAAATATATAAATATATAAATATATTTATATAAAATATATAAATATATAAATATATTAATATAAAATGTATAAATATATAAATATATTTATATATAAATATATTTTATATAAATATATTTATATATTTATATATTTTATATAAATATATTTATATATTTATATATTTTATATAAATATATTTATATATTTTTATATATAAATACATATAATTTATTTTATATTTTATATAATTTATATAAATATATATAATTTATATACAAATATATGTATAAATTATTTATATATAATATATAATAAATACATATTTTATATTAAAAATATAATTATATATAATTATATTTACATATTTAATATGAATGTATTATATATTTACATATTTAATATGAATGTAATATGTATTTACATATTTAATATGAATGTATTATGTATTTACATATTTAATATGAATGTATTATGTATTTACATATTTAATATGAATGTATTATGTATTTACATATTTAATATGAATGTATTATGTATTTACATATTTAATATGAATGTATTATGTATTTATATATTTAATATGAATGTATTATGTATTATATTTTTAGATATAATATATTATATTTTATTTATATATAAATATAATATATAAATATTATATTATATATTTATATATTATATTGATATATTTATATAAATATATTTATATTCATATTATATTTATATATTTATATATTTATATTTATATGATATTTATATATATTTATATTTATATTATATTTACATATTTATATATATTATATTTATATTATATATTATACTATATATTTATATATTATATTATATATTATATAATATATATTTATGATATATAATTATATATTATATATTATATAATATATATTTATGATATATAATTATATATTATATATTATATAATATATAATTGTATTATATATTCTATATAATATAGAATATATAATATATGTTTATATTATAAATATATTATATTATAAATAAAATTTATATTTATATTTATATTGTTATATTTATATTGTTCTTTATACTTTATTTTCTAAGTTTAAGAAAAATTGTATTTTTATGTTTAAAAAATTGAGCCAGGCTTTTTGTAGGGATAGGCTCTAAACAAAAAAACACTGAAAAGACAAGTTAAGAAGTCACTATCATGGTACAGGGAAGAGACAAGTAAACTTTGATGGTAGCACTGGTGGTGGCAAGAAGAAAATGCATTGAAGGAAAAGCAAATAGATTTACTAAGTATCAGGATACATAATGTGAAATGCAGATTTAACTAGTGTATAACTCCTCAGTGTTTTATCTGAGCAATCAAGTGGGTGGTAATGTCACTTACTGATACTGGCATAATGAGAAATAAGTGGTTTGGTGGAGAAAAATCGAGAATTAGTGTCATGTTGAGATGTCAATTAAGCATCTACTATTGACATCAATTTGTTTTGAATATAAGAACCTGGAGTTCCAAGGAGAGGTCAAGAAGGTAGAAATTATCCTGGACGTTTCAAAGGGCACAATACTATTTTTCACATGGCACATTTGAATCCAGGCAAGTGTAGTGGCAAACTCAGGGATGCATGAGGTAATGCAAGGAAGTGCACAAAGGCAAAAGGGGTCTTTAGGTAAGAGCCAGTACAAATTCCTCATTGTAGTAGAAGGGAAGACAGAATGTATGGCTACAGTTGTAGAAGGGCTGTTATTATCTATCAGTAAAAAAGAAAATAATTTTATTTGAGGTTTCTTTAAATATCTCATCAAATGAGTAGCCAAACCATTCAGCCTTAAAAAAGAAAAGGAGAAGCACTTCAGAGATCTGAGAAGTGAGAAGTTTTGAAATAGTCATCAAGGAGAGTGACAAAGTTACTCAACTATAAAAACACAGATACCAGGGAGTTCTGAACAATTATTTGAGTTTGGAGTCATATATTTCAAGAGAGGTTCCTTCAGCCATGTTTACAGGTAGATAGCTGATGGACAGTTAGAATTAAACTAGAGATAAGAGTTTTTCCAGCCAAGTGTGATATAAAAAAAGGAGGTGGCAATAGAGCTGAGGATTTAATGCAGGGTACTGATTAAGGGTTGATCAGAAAACCTAAGCTGTATAATAAAGAAATGAGAACTTGATTTCATAATGGATAATGGACAGTGAAAAAATTATAAGATCAAGTGTCTGGATATTCTGACGGGGAAAATTTGCTGAGGTGACAGTATTAAAAGAAGTGGGCTAGGAACATGAAGATAGTAGTCAGAGAGAGCAAGAATTGAAAATAAGATCTGGGATAAAGTATAGTTATCAGCAGTCATAAGGCTTAGAGTATGACACTAAAGTAGGTTGCTGGGATGAGTAAATGAATCATTAGGGAAGAGGAGTTCAAGAAACTGGAAGTCTGAGCAGTTCAATGCAGATGAGGAAGGAAACATGCCACATGTATACACACATTCGTGCACATGCACACACACTCACACACACATACACTTTGAGCCAAATCATAAGATCTAATAATAAGAAATAGAAACTGACTATAGACAACTGTGGTCAGTAAAAGTAGCCAAGGTACCACGAGATCATCTTCTTTTTAAAGAGTTATTTTTACAAGGCAAAGGGAATAACAATATTGTTGAACAACTAGTGATTATCAAAGAGAACATCAGCTTCACCTCCAACTCTTGTAGAAAATTTGATGTGGGAGAAAATAATATAACTCCGACTTAATAGAACTTTAGAGCAAACAGTATCCTTTAGGAAATAGGATATCACTTAGAAAATTAACTTAGAAATTATTCTACAGGACTTATGTGAGATTATTATTTGGATATAATATTTTACACCTATCTAGAAATGACAGAACACATCATCAGACACTGCAAAACATGTTAAAATATGCTGCACATCTTCTATCATGGTCTCTGGAAGCTCAGGTTACTCAGACACCAGAAATTCTGGTATTTATATTTTTTGGTTTGCAAGTATGTTTTTAAGTGTAGTCATTAACTAGTAAAGCATCTTTTGGAGAATTATATTTGGAGAATAACTCTTAACCTTATGAGTTATTATGCTTAGAATGACACCTAAGCCCTTGCATTTCAAAGCTCGATTTATAGACCTGAACCATCATAATCAAGTAGAATCTTACTTAATTGGAATCTGAATTTTAACAAGATTTTCAGGTGATTTCTTTGCATTTTAAGAGTTAAAAAGCATTGTTTTAATATGCTCTCTTAATTTAACATCGTGAATATTGTTAAGACTCTTGGTTACCAGTTCATGCATTCTCCTCTGCCTGTTGTTGATAGCTAATAACACTTCCACCAGAAGTAATCCAGATATGAGATATGAAATATTGAAGTAGCTTTCACCTAACATATTATGATTCAACATCCAGACATACCTAATCTTAAATTAGCTTTGATATTTTACACTCTTTAAATGCAGTGACAACTGAACAGCTGCGTTCTTTCCGTGATACAATCCAATAACATATAGATGTAATTCATCAGCCGTCATTGAGGAATCAACTATAGCAGTGGTCCCCAACCTTTCTGGCACAAGGGACTTGTTTCAGAGGGAGTGGGGGCATGCTTTTAGGATGAAAATGTTCCACCTCAGATTTTCTGGCATTAGTTACATTCTTATGTAACTAATTTGTGGCTAGTTTGTGGCTAGTTTTAAAATACTGTTTTTCACTATACTGAAAGTATGAAATACTTAGGGAAAAATATGAAAAAAGATGTACAAGATTTGCATAAACTGTAAAACATGGCTGATACAAGTTTAAAATTACCTAAATAAATAGGGAGGTATAGATTAGGTGACTAAATATTTCTGTCAGTTTTTCAAAAATCATTCTATAAACTTATCATGATTCCAATCAACATATAAGCATGCTTCTTTATAGAAGTTGACAAGCTTATTTTAAAATGTATATGAAAATTGAAAGAACTTAGAAAAAAAAACTTTGAAAAGAAGAATTATGTTGGAGGACTTACAGTACATGGTAACCCAGACAGTTTGGTACTGGTGTCAAAGTATATAAAGAAATCAATAGAAGAGAATAGAGACTGTCTAAGTTGATCTCCACATACATGATCAATGGATTCTTATTAATATCAGGTGGAGTGATGTTAGCAAGACTGGCAGAATAGGAGTTGCTCATCACCTCACTGAAGCATAAATTTGAACAACTATCCATATGTAAAAATACTTTCATGTGATTTAAAGAATTCAGATGAGAGATTACAGCACCTGGGTCTGGCACAGAGATAAGAAAAGGTGCATCCAAGAGGGTAGTTTCACATTATCCATATTATTCTTTCCCCAGTCTTACACAGGATATTGTGGAGAAAGAGACCATTCAAATGGAAAAGGAGAGTAAAATGAATGCTCAACCTTGTAACGGACCCCATTACCAGCCTCCCCACAGCAGCCCCTATTGCCAGGTCAGCACCCAGTGACCCAGGTTCCAGGACCACCTCAGCATCAGGTCAGCCCCCACAGCCCCAGGCTCCAGAACTGCCTCCACGAACACAGATCCCAGGACCACACCAATGGACTCCAGGGCCAGGCTGGCACCAGCAGTCTCAGGCTTCAGCCTAGCCTCTGCATACCAAGACTCCAAGATGAGCCCTGCAGACTCAGGTTTCTGGCTGGACCCAGTAGAGACATGTTCCAGACCCAACTCACTGCCAACCCAACCCACACAGACCCAGAATTCAGCTATGCCCCTGCTAACCCAGAACCAAGGCCTGCCCCAGCATAGACAGGCCCAAATCTGCTTCCACTGAAGCCAATCTGTAAATACTGGACAGGGTGACTTGATTCTTCTAGTGTGCAGATAACAACACAAGATCACAAGGATTACTAATCAGGAAAACGTCAATGTCAAAAGAACAAAATTAAGCACCATTAACCAACCGTAAAGAAATAAATACCTATAAACTATCTGACTAATAATTCAAGTAATGTTTTTAAAGAAGCTCATTGAGCTACAAGAGAACACAGAGAAAACTAAACAATATCAGTAAAACAATACATGAAAAATTTCAGAAGTTCAGCAATAGAAACCATAAAGAAGAAATTCTAGAGCTGAGAACACAATGACAAAGCTGGAAAAAATCCATAAAGAGCTTCAACAGCAGACTCAGTTAAGTAGAAGAAAGAATCATTGAGCTTGAATACTTCCCATTTGAAGTTACCCATTCCGAGGATCAGAAAGATAAAAGAATGAAAATGTGTGAAGGAAAGACTACATAGTTTATGGGACATCACCGAGTACATAAATACATGGGAGTATGAGGAAAGAACACAGAAAGAAAAAAAGGGCAGAAAGCTTATTTAAGGAAATAATGACAAAAAAAATCTACAGGGGAAAATGAACACTCAGTTCAATAAACCCAAAAGAAAACTAACTAATTTAAATGTAAAAAGACCTTCATTGAGACACTTCATAACCAAATTCTAAAATCTCAAAGGTAAAAAGAATTTTGAAAGCAGCAAAGGAAAAGCAACTCGTCAGAAACAATGGGATTTCCAAAAGATTATCAGTGAATTTTTTTCAGAAGAAACCTTCCAGGCCAGGAGAGAACAAGATAATATATTTCAAATGCTGGGGGAAAAAAAAGGCTGCCAATTAAGAACACTGTACTTAGAAAAGCTGTCCATCAGAAATTAAAGAGAGACAGACTTTCCCAGACCCCTTCCACCAAAAAAAAAAAAAAAAAGAAAAAAAAATATGGTGTGGAAGTTCAGCCCAACTAGATCTACCTTGTATGAAATGCTAAAGGGAGTTCTTGAACGTGAAATGATGAAAAGCTAAGTGACAATCTGAAAATATATGAAAGTATAAAACTCACTGTAAATGTAAGAATATAGTCATATTTATAATACTCTAATATTGTAGTGGTAGAGTATAAATCACTTTAACCTCAAGTATAAAAGTTAAAAAACAAAAGTATTAGCAGTAGTTATAGCTTGTTGCCAAACTGTAAAAAGTTTCAGTTGGATAGGAGGAATGTTCTGAGATCTATTGCAAGGCAGGCTGATTATAGGCAATGATGATGTAGTATATATTTCAAAATAACTAAGACTAAATTTCAAATGTCTTACCAGAAAGAAAAATGATAGGTAAGTGAAGTAACAGATATGTTAATTGGCTTGATTTAATCATTGTACATTGCATACATATGTTGAACCATCACACTGTACCCCATAAGTATATACAATCATTTACTTAAAAATAGTATTAATAAAATTATTTAAATAAAATAAAAATTTAAAAGGTAAATAAAATAAAAATGACTGTAGCTATAATGATTTCTTAATGCACACACAATATTTAAAAGATGTAAAATAGCATAAAATGTGGGGGAAGGAGAAGTTGAAGTGAAAGTTTTTGTAGGTGAATTTAAGTTTTTATCAGATTAAAATAAACTGTTATAATTATAAAATGTTTCATGTAAACCCCATAGTAACTAGAAAGAAAAAACCCGTAATAGATACAGAAGAGATAAAGAGGAAGTAATCAAAGTATACCATTATAATAAGTTATCAAATCACTAAGGGAGACAGCAAGAGAAGGCATACACAAGACGTGAATGTAAAGTGGTAAAACCAGTTTTGAATAAAGGAGTTTGGCCATTTCTTAAAAAGGTAAATACACTTCTATCATAAAACCCAGACATTCTCCCACTAGATGTTTATAAAAGAGATATAAAATCAAATGCCTATTCAAAGAGCTGTACATAGACTTACTACTAGCTATACTTGTAATCGTTGAGACCTAGAAACAACACCAATATCCATCAACAAGTGAAAGCATAAAGAAATTGTGGTATAATTTCATAACAAAATGTAATAATAAAGTAATGGACAAGTGATATATATTACAACCTGGATGGATCACAAAAGAAAACACTGAGTGAAAGAAGCTAGGTTTCCACCTCTCCTTTCTCTCAAAAATCCAACTACATACTGTGATTTCCATTATGTACATTTTTTTAAAATGAAAACTATAGTGACAGAAATTTTTTTTCTTGGGACATTTTTGCTTGGGACAGAAAGGGTTGGGAGTCAGGAATTTCAAACATCAAAAGGAAACTTTTAGAGTTGATGAAGATGTTTATTTTCTTGATGGGATGATGGTTTCAAGAGTGTGGTGGTTCATAAACCAACCTCTATACACACATGTTGTCTTTTTAATTAGAAATACAGTATGTCTATTTTCCAGATCTTTTATCTAATTATGTTTAATGACCTTTTGTAAGACACTGATATTATGTAATTTACTGGAGAATATAATTTTGTGTCCAAAGTTTTGACACTGCCTAAATTGTTAATTATATCTTTTTTGATGTATGCTCTGTACTTTGTTTTCTTTCTTTCTTCACCTTTTGGGATTGAATTAGGGCAAAGCTAATTGCTATAAGTAACAAACCGCGTGTTAGTGGCTTAACTCAATCATAATTAATATCCCACTTATCTAATGATAAAGGCTGGGTGAACAAAACAGAGGGCAGCCTCTTCTATGTACTCATTCAGGGCCCAGGTTTACAAAAGCTCTGCTATCTTCTACATATGTTTTCCAAAATCTTTCTGAGAATATTCTCTATTATACGTTAGCCAGAGGTGACAGAGCATGGAGAATCACTTGTAGGAGATATTCACATATTAGGCTTGAAGTAGCTCTTCCTTTCATGGCTAGGCCTCAGTCATAGAAACACCTCTACTAACTAGGAGAGAGAGAAATGCAGCCTTTGATAGCCACTCTAAACAACTTCTGTAACAAGGTATACAAATCTGTAATATTTTCTACAGGTGATGAAACTATTCCGATAAATTTTATAACACTAATCAGGGAAGAAGGAAGAGGAGAAACAAAAAGAAATCATGCTTGCAGCATGTTCAGCATTAATCATTATGCAGCTTGCTCTCCGACCTGCTTCCTCAGAGCGGTCCACTGTCTATTGCCTCAGACTCACATAGACCTTATCACAAGATTATCGTTCCCCTTAACTGCTTTAAAGATAACAACTTAAACACTGTAAAATCTTAAGTTTTCCCTTTGATATATTCTTTCAGCTCCTGCATACCAATGAAACTACTGATGTCAGCTGATCTGAATGACACCCCAGGCAAGCTGATTCACCAAAGAACATAATTTCCATATCCTGATGACTTTATGTCCTTTCCCCTAACCAATCAACAACCCCAATTTTACAGCTCCTTGCCCTCCATGATCCCCTTAAAAGCCCCAGCCCATAATTCTTCAGGGAGATGGCTTTGAGAGTCTCCTCCTATCTCTTTGCTCGGTTGCCCTGAAATCATTAAACTCTCTGTTGCAAATCCTGCTGTCTAAGTATATTGGTATGTTACTGCACAACAGGCATAGGAACATGTTGGTCCTGTAACAATGATAAAAATTTTGGTGGACTGAGCTATTCAAAATGTAATAGATACTAATTGATGTATTCCTAAAAGTTGTAACAAATTCCATCCCCTGTGACAATGTATGAGAGTGCATTTTCCCTTTCATATTTATTCACGTTGAATATTATCAATAGTTTAAATTTTTGTTATGTGTTATAACAGTGAAGTGTTTGAATTTTGTTTTAATCTTAATTTTCAGGCTACTAGTAATTTTTTTATGTTTTATTTTTTAAAGGACATTTATGTTTCTTATTCTGAGATTCACCTTCATAACTTTTGCCTATTTTCTCAATTTTTATATTTGTACTTTTCTTTGAATATGAATAAGATGTAACTGGGAATATGTATCTATTGCCAATCATATGGACTGGAAATGATTGAAGTGTATTGTTGACATATATTTCATTTTGTTTTAATTACAGATTCTGTGTTTCTGAAATATTTATTATTTTCTATGTTCATATTATACTTTATTATTTAATAATGCAAATGCAATGTCAACGTTTATAATTCATTGCACTAATATGACCTCCTCATAGAAACTTTTTTAAGAAGATGATACTCCATGAGTAATTTTACGTTTCTCCATGCTTAGGGCTTTATGAACAAAGACCTCTGGGACCTCAAGGATAACAAAGTACTAACTAGGCTTGGGAGTTAGAGATGATGAATTTCCCCAGAGCCAGTTGCCTCTATTCTAATGACAATATAGTTTAGATAAATATTTTATCTTACCCAGTGCCCATTGCCTACATTCCAAGTTAGAGCCCTTTCCCCCTACCCCAAGAGAAAATCTGTTCACATTTCAGAGTAGAAGACAATGGCTATTTATTTTCAGAGGCAAGGATGGATATACGTGCCTGCACATTCTCTATGAATGCTGAGTTTCATAATTCCAGAGGTCTTCTCCTCTGGCGCAAGCCCCTCTCACCATGCCAGTGCCACCTGGCTCTTAGCATGTGACGCTGTAGGCACTTGAATTTGGGGCTCGGAAAACAGACCCAAGCTTCTCTGTCCATAAGAAGTTTTCTCCTTGATGCTGAAGTGATGCATGTGTGCATGTGTGTGTGTGAGTGTGTGTGTGTGTGTGTGTGTGTGTGTATCTGGGGCAGGCAAACATTAGGTTGCAAGTAGGCTAATATCTTATAATCTGTACAGTTTCAGACTTAACAACTTTATTATCTTTTCTCTTTCTTCCTTTTTGGAAAATAAAATGGTAAAAAGCACATTACCCTGATATCATCATCATATATATATATGTATTTGTATATTTAACTAGTACTCTACAATAAAAAATAGAATACAAATAAACTAATTTTATAATAGCAGTTTTTGATACAGAGGTGATATAAATCTGAAGAATGAGCATAGAAATAAGAGCTTAGATATTTTCATGATTTTAGGTTTTAATAAAGCTTCCACTTAATTTTTCTGTGTCCAATTTCTTTCAAAATTCCGTTTTGTGCACTTATGAAAAGCTTTATATTAGTTTTACATACAAAATATAACAAAGCCATTTGTGATACTCTTCTCCTCCCTAAAAACATTTTCTTAGAGTATAATCAGAAACCGACTCTTACTATAGTTGAATTTGTACCTGTAATACCTATACAAATGTATAATGTCTGCATATATATAATATACTATATATGTATACATATAAAATTTATATATGCAGGGAACTTAAATAAATCACCTTGTTGTCCAAACTAGACCCTAGTTTATCACCTTGGAAACAATGAGAAAATATTTCAGTTGTCTTTAAAGTGAAGTCAAAGCGAATCCAAGGAATAAACTTAGTGCCTTATATCTCCTTTGAGCACCAGAAAAACTTCTTTGAACACATCTGATGACCATAAAGTGGAATATACCTGCTGCCAGCTTAATTCGATGAGTTTGTATTTTAAATTTATATCTTCAAGGATCTCATGAAAAAATTACCAAGAATAGTAGGATTAACTTCAGTTCTCAGTGTATGACAAATAAATAAATCATTTGGGTAGCAAAGAGAGAAAAGTGATAATCTTGTGAGATCCTTGGAAAATTTGAATTGTCTCCTATTAACACCTTCCGAGTCTTGTGTCATGGGCTGTTTTTTGGTAAGTTTATTTCACAATAGCCTAAGGTAGGCCAAAATTGCCTTGAAACAAGTATTTCTAGTGTATTATGGTTAAAAAGTTACAAATAGCATTGCATATTTCATATATAATAAGCACTGTTAAGTCCTAATTATGTAGATTCTAAAGGGCACACTAGAACTAGTGCCAGTTTTTAGGATTAGAATAATGATTCCATGACATTACAAATTAATGTAGCTATGCTGTCATGGAAGGTATGTATAAATAGTAAGAAGTACTTTTCTGTGATTTACAGAAAACTTTTGTTTGTTTGTTTAAGCTGATCTCTCCAATACCCAGTTTTTCAATTGGCAAGTCAATGATAACTACATATGCATGTCCTTTTTTAATATTCAAAAATGTATGTTCCATTCTTTTCCATTTAGTTTACAATCTCCTAAAGATTCAAGTATCAAAAGACAATTATGAGTGAAGGCATTTTTACCTACCATTCTAAAAGTATTCAACACTAAGTTCATGGTCAGCATCCATTCTTTTAGAGGAATGTGTTTCTTGTGCCAAAATGCTGATGAACAGTTTATCTTATATATAAAAACCTTGCATGTAGGATGCAATTATTTCCTATAAAGTAGTTCCTGATTACTGAGGATTTGGGACTATACAACTGCACTGTGTGATTGTTTTCATATACATGTCCTGTTAGATGGAATAGATATTTTGCTTAAGGTTGTTTGTTTGTTTGTTTTTGAGACACAGTAACACTTTGTCTCCCAGGCTGGAGTGCAGTGGCATGATCTCGGCTCACTGCAACCTCCACTTTCTGGGTTCAAGTGATTCTCCTGCCTCAGCTTTCTGAGTAGCTGGGACTACAGGCACACTCCACCATGCTCAGCTAATTTTTTTGTATTTTTAGTAGAGACGGGGTTTCAACATGTTGGCCAGAATGGTCTCAATCTCTTGATCTCAGGATCCATCTGACTCAGCCTCCCAGTGTTGGGATTACAGGTATGAGACACTGTGCACAGCCCCTGCTTAAGGTTTCAAGAGAGGACATTGTGAAATGAAAGAAAATATTTATGGGACATTTACTATGTGCTGGACAGTATGAAAATGAACTAAATAGATAATCATAACAACCATTTTAATAATATTATTATATGGCATCCTTTTAAAAAAACGACTTTTTTTTTTTTTTTTTCATAGTGGAAAGGAATTTTTTATCGTTGCCCAATCTCGATTCTACAAATAAAATCTAAGCAAATGACAACATCTAACAGGTAGTGAGCATCTACTATTGTACCAAGTGATCAAATACATAAGATACATAAATTCTCCCATTCAATCTTCATCATGCTTCTTCTTATAGTAGGTGTTATTATCAGAATTTTACAGAAGGCTAAACTGTAAACAGAGTTTAAAGGGTTTAAGTAGCTTGTCATTCAGTCAATAAGTTGTAGACCCATGTTGGTCCAGTATCTGCACTTCTAATCTTCTGTGTTCCTCTTATTTGTCCAAACCCATGGAATACACAACACTATGAATGAACCCTAATAAAGACCATCAACTTCAATGATAAAGATGTGTCGATGTGGGTTCATCAATAGTAACAAAGATAACAATCTGGTGAGGGATGTTGATAATGGGAGAGGCTGTGCATATAGCAGGGCAGGGCATATACTGGAAATCTCTGTACCTTCTTCTGAATTTTGCTGTGAACTTAAAACTTCTCTAAAAAAGTCGTTTTTTTTTTTTTTTTTTTTTTTTTTTAGAGGTTAGAAAAAAACGACTTTTTTAGAGAAGTTTTAAGTTCACAGCAAAATTCAGAAGAAGGTACAGAGATTTCCAGTATATGCCCTGCCCTGCTATATGCACAGCCTCTCCCATTATCAACATCCCTCACCAGATTGTTATCTTTGTTACTATTGATGAACCCACATCGACACATCTTTATCATTGAAGTTGATGGTCTTTATTAGGGTTCATTCATAGTGTTGTGTATTCCATGGGTTTGGACAAATAAGAGGAACACAGAAGATTTCTAGGGTGGTAGGGTGGTGAAAATACTCTGTATTTTACTATAATACTGGATAACTGTCATTATCTATTTGTCCAACTGCCTCACCCCACTCAACTTTCTTAGATAAAGAAGATCAAGCTTAAAATGATTGCTATTTATCCAAGAACACATTATTAAGAATGGTAGAGCTGGAACCAAATTTGGAATCTTGAATCCAAAGGCTCTTTTTATAATTTTTTTAAAGAAATTAGTCTAGATGCAGTGATTATGGACCTTTCCAGTTATCATTTTATAACAATTTTATCTCATTATATAGTGAAATTCTTACTTGAATAGACTGAAATACCCAGATAATCTAAGACTTTGTTTGTTCGTTATCCTTTGTTTGATATGCAATCGAGTGAAAGATAGTTACTAAACTGTGGATAAAAGTAAGTAAAACCTAAATTCATGGCATTTGATTATTATTATGTAAGTGTTGGATTGGACTTGAAACAAGTTATATCAATTGACAGAATTAACAGTGAAACAGGCACACTGTTGATGAGGAATAAGAATCACAGCTATATAAAGTTATTTCATAAAAAGTCAAATTATTCACTGCTTTTTTTCATGTAGCTGACGTCCTCAGAAGGTAGAGGGTGATACAGTTTTTTATGGAACACACTTCTGCTAAGCTAAGCCAAGCTTCTGTCCTCCTGCCTATCAGGCAGAGAAGCTGAGGCGTACCTCAACTGAGAACACTTTACCCCACTCATCTTTGATTGACTTTGTATGCCAATCCTTTAAGGAACAATGAAATTATCTGAAAGTGTATGCATATATGTGTTTCTTAAAAAGCACAATGAAAAGCAAACTAATCTTCAACAGATCCTTTTCGGGTTCATTGTTGGAGAGAGTACTTAGGGATCAAAACTGCATTTCCAACAATTTCTTGCCACTTTTAGGTATTCATCAAGGCCTTCTATTCATTTGAGGAGTAAAACATATTTAGACCTTATAATTCTGACTTCAGGGCACGTATCTTTTTAAAAATTATAGGACGATTGAAAGACATCTTACCATGTGTGACATACAATGTTCTTTTGTAGTTTGGTTGATGCATTGGGTTCTAGGGGATGTTTGAGCTCACTTGGCCTGCTGCCAAGAGTGCAATTAAAAATGTAAGTGATGGGTAGTAGCAGATGCCATTACATTTAAAAGGACATAGGTCAAGTAAAAGTACCGCTGGACCAATAATGCTATTGAACTTGAAGTTAATATCAATAATGCCTAACAACATCAAAGTTGCACTGTCACCTATATAATAAATTACATAGAAAAAAACATTATGAAGTGTTAAGTATTATAAAAATCAACTCTATTTGTTATTAAAAGATCCATGTTATTTGATTTAGGTGATAAGTATTTGCTTTCATAATATCTGAGTTAGATGCTAAAAATATTTAGTAGATAATGGGCCTCCTGTCAAAACTCATCAGATATTCTTTGAACCTCTGAATTTCCAATTCATGTCATCTCCTCCTGGGCTGATTAATTGAAAATCATTCAGCTGAAATATTGTTTCTCTTCCCTCTGTACCACTGCTTTATCTACATGATTTGATCTGCATAAGAGAAGAAATCCATTGAACATACTATTTCAAAATTGGAGTATATAAATAAAATAAGTCCATATATTGAAGACCTAATTAATCAACTAAACAATACTGGCTATAGAAGTAAACATATAAAAAAGCCTTTTTGTGTTTCTCTTTAAAATACTCTCAAGATTTATATTTATGCACTGTCTGATCTAATGGCTTGTAGAATACATAGAACTCTTGCAGATCAATACAACAATTTACAGACCTGTCACAGTATATGAAAGTAACTCATTTAAATTACTCAAGCACTCTTATAGGAAGTGCCTTCAAGTTTAAATAATAGATTCCTAGCAAAAGGAAAGATTGTCAAATGAATCTTTTTAGACATTACAGCACAAGGTGAAAAATTCATTCTTTGAGTAAAAATAATATTCCCCTAAAATTATTACAGGTGTTAACATTGTAGATTTGATGAAGTTTTAAAATTTCTAAAGCTACTTTATATAATAGTCAATAAGAATACATACTAAGCCCCATTTTACAAGTCATTGATGTGAGTATCAGGGTTTTAATAACTTGCCCAAATCGTAGATTAAACTGATATCCCATGTCTCTCCTTCCATATTCAGTAATCTTTTTGCACTTTAAGTACATCTGTCACATTGTACCTCGAACACAGTAAATAGACTGTATGTTGGTCATCTTGAAGAGAGAAAATGCATTTGAATCTAAAAATTATATATGTACACCACCCCGAAAAATAAATGTAAAATCTCATGTGTAGAATTTGCAAAATAAGTAGGAGAGCAATGCCTAATTTGTATAGTTGAGTAAAAACAGTAGCAAGGAAGAAATGGTATGGCGGAAACTTCAGAAAGTGAAGAAAAGGAAGATAATACAAGAAAAAAGTCCGAGAGAATCCATATTTTTTATAGTCATTTGCAGAAAGAGTTTACTACATTGTCCAATATGTAAGAAGTCCAGTATTTTTGGCTCACTATAGTTTTTCTAAACAAGTCCGTAATTACTATCTTTGTATAACTTTATTAAAAGTAAAGATATAATTATAGGGTAAAGCTTTTTAGAATAAATTGGCTTTGGTTCAAGCATTAAAAGTTGGTCATTTGGATTTATTCATTTTCACTCCCAATAATTTTCCAAGGTGTCATTAATGGAGAATAAACAAAAAGAAAAAAGAAGAGAAGAAGAAGGATGAGCGTGAAGAGGATGATGAGAAGAAAGAAAGAAAGAGAAAGAAAGAAAGAAAAAGAAAGAAAGAAAAAGGAAGGAAGGAGAAAGAAGGAAGAAAAGAAAAGAAAGAACAATTAAAATGGGAGAGAGATTAGTGATTAAAATTTTTAACAGGTATGATTATCACAGAAAGCTTTTGCAAGGTGGGTGATTCATGGAGAAAAGAGGATGAAGCTCTGCAGGACATATGAGAAGACTACAGTGGATAACTTGAGCTGTCTCCACCAAGCTCCTGAGGCTCAGGGCTCAAAAACACCAGGCAGTTGGTTGTAGAAGATGTGAGTCTATTAAGGGAGCTTTAGTTGAAAGTACAGAGATCGATCTATGAATCAACCTCTTTCACACCATCTACATCATCCACATAATATCAGTAAAAATGATAAATAGAGAAGAAAGAAAATTGAAGGCAGGAATAGGAAAAGGATCATCCAAGGAGCTTTTAAAGCTGCAACAGTTATTCAAGTAACCACCAAGTACACAGGCCAATAACTTTTAAACGAATATACACACTGGCATATAAATTGTGAAATTTATAACATCAATGATGTATAGACACCCATAAAAATTTCAGAGGACAAAATGTGTTACCTACCCAAGACCATTAATGTATTGGAGTTCTCATCAGCAAAACCATACAACTGAACAGTGCCTTCATATTTCTAAATAAGAATGACTTTTATCTAAGAATTATATGATGAATCAATCAAAATATCAAAAAATGTATTTACATGGGAGGTCTTGTAGGACTGGCACAATAGTTAATAGAGATCTTCAGAAAAAACAAGGCAAAACACATTTCAACAGAGTAGCTGATTATAATGGCAAATTAGAGGACACATTGACTATGTAGAAAATATAGTAAAACATACACACATAGACACATCATTCTCCATATGAAGAAATATAATTTTTAGTTGTGGATATCACTTACATAAAGGTATTGAAAACACGGTTTATATTGAAAACACGGTGTTATACTGAAAACACAATGCATATTCAAGTTATAGACCTATGGTTTTAACCCTGATTTTAAAGCAATTATATTAAAATGTCTGGTAACAAGGCCCAGGCATGACTGTTTGTGAAAGTGCTCCAGAACTGTCTATCATGTAGCTAAGTTTGAGAAACAAAATACAATAGACAGTAATATAAACAAAATACAAATATCAACCCTAGGGTTTCAGAGGAGAAGGTAAAATTAATTAAAATTTAAAATACTAAAGAGGAAAATTGAGATGACAGAGGCTGGGAGTTCAAAAATGACAAAGTATGCCAAAGAAAACTGTAGAAGGCTGGGTGCATTCACTAGAAGGCTGCTCACTGCTGTGTCTGTCCTGACGAGTTCATTCGAAATAGTATCATTCTCTACGTATTGTTAAATAGTCTGAATTCTAACTTTTTGTATGTTAATATCCTTATCTAACCAAAAAAAAAAAAAAAGAAATTCTCTTTAGGGTTGACATGTTTTTAATTTTTTTTTTTTATTTATGATACTTTAAGTTCCAGGATACAGATGCAGAATGTGCATGCTTGTTACATAGTTATACATGTGCCATGGTGGTTTGCTGCACCCATCATAGGGTTACTTTAAAAAATTTTTTAATTACATAAATTTGCAAAAATTAGCAGATAAAAACACAAAATTGGTAATAACTCTATTCTAAAGGTGTAAAAAGAATAAGAAAGGAGTAGTTTAAGTAAATTAATAGATGTCTAAAATAGCTAAATAATTCTAATAATATACATATTATTGATTTAATTTAAAAATCATCTAGGGTTTAAACTTGAGATAGATAAAAGATTTAAATGTAAGACCTTAAACTAGAAGAATCCTAGGAGAAAACCTAGGAAACATCATTCTGGACATCATCCTTGGCAAAAAATTTATGACTAAGTCCTCAAAAGCAATTGCAACAAAAACAACAATTGACAAGTAGGACCTAATTTAAACTAAAGAGTTTCTGCACAGCAAAAGAAACTATAACAGAATAAAAAGTCTACAGAATGGGAGAAAATATTTGCAAACTATGCATCTGAAAAAGATCTAATATTCAGAATCCATAAAGAACTTAAACAATTCAACAAGCGAAAAACAAATAATCCTACTAAAAGTTGGGCAGAAGATATGAACAGACACTTCTCAAAAGAAGACATACAAGTGGCCAGCAAACATAAAAATATACCCCACATTACTAATCATCAGACAAATGCAAATCCAAACCACAATTAGATACCCTCTCACACCAGTCGGAAGGGCTATCATTAAAAAGTCAAAAGACAGATGCTGGTAAAGCTGCACAGAGAAGGAAACGCCTATACATTGTTTGTGGGAATGTAAATCAGTTTAGCCACTGTGGAAAGCAGTTTAGAGATTTCTTAAGGAACTTAGAACTACCATTCAACCCAGAAATCCCATTACTGGATATACACCCAAAGGAATATAAATCATTCTACCAAAAATACACATGCACTGGTATGTTCATCACAGCACTATTCACAGTGGCAAAGACCATGAAATTAACCTAGGTGGCCATCAACACTGAACTGGGTAAAGAAAATGTGATACATGTATGCCATGCAATATTATGCGAGCATAAAAAGAATGAACAGCAACATGGTTGCAGCTGGAGGCCATTGTCCTAAGCTAATTAACACAGTAACAGGAAACCAAATGCTGCATTTTATCACTAAAAGTGGGAGCTAAAAAATGGGTACTCGTGCACATAAAATTGGCAACAATAGATAGAGGACTACTTGAGTGGGGAGGTAGGAAGAGGGGGAAGAGTTGAAAAACTATTGGGTACTATGCTCAGTACCTGGGTAAAGGGATCAATGGTACCATAAACCTCAGCATCACACGAGATACTCAAGTAAAACCCCAGAACATGTACCCCTGAACCTAAAATAAAAGTTAAAAATTTAAAATAAAATAAAACAAATATTTAGTTTAAAACTACAACAAAAAATTATCTAGGGTTTAAACAAGACTGCCTTTTTGAAAAAGGGACTTAAGTTGAAAAGCAGGCTGTTGCTTTTTATTTTAAGTCTGCACTATTAGCTTTTTAACTGTGTGCATATATTAATTACATGGAAAATATAATATAGTTTAAGTAACAACTACATGTTCAACTCCACTTGAAGCTTAAAAATATGAACAGTCATTTGAAATTTAATTACTTATTATGTGAGGAGTCTGAATGCAAATTTTATGCAGAAATTTGCAGCAGATGTGGGCAGAAACAGATAGAAGAACTTCTGATCCACTTAGTGTGTACAATAACTGATCATCCTCCCCAAGTGCACTGCTATTTTTTTGTGAGTGATTTCTCTGCATGGCCATTACTAACCCGTAATAAAATACAGTTCCTCTGCTGGGAGAGTTTGACTTCAAGAATTACAAAAGGTTTATGGTTTCTTTGTGTTATTGGTATCCTTCAGTATCCTGGTTCTTTCATCAAGGAGAAATATTTTATGAAAAGCAGAAGAGTTCTTCCATAAGGCAGGGTAATAATCTCTCATTTTCTTCTCAGTAGTGATTTCCATTAAACCAAAGATAGGCATGATTGAATTGTTTGCTTTTCTGCTGATGGTTGCTTTGCTGCAGACATTTCCAATTTCTTGGTTACTTGTAAAAATATTATGACTTCTAATACGTGTAATTACTTTTACTTGTAACAAAACTGGAATGCAGCAGAGATATATACTAGTGAGGACAGAAACTTGGAAGACAGGCTAGACTAAAAGTCCTTTCAAAAATTAGCTAGAAGAATAATATGCCTAAGTCAGATGAGAAGTAATCTTTTGGCCAAATAATGACAGTCTTTACAGAGGAAAAAATTTAAAAAAGGAAAAAAAAACCTTATCATCTGGAAAGGAATTGAATTCCCATTTAGGCCAACAATTGAAGAAGAAGGAATGGTGAGGGGTTCTCATTCACATACTCCCCTCTCTTGCCAACCAAAACATAACCTTCAATTGAACTTTTAAAAACTTTCCGAGGCAGGCAGATCACAAGGTCAAGAGATTGAGACCATCCTGGCCAACATGGTGAAACCCTGTCTCTACTAAAAATACAAAAATTAGCTAGGCTTGGTGGCAGGTGCCTGTAGTCCCAGGTACTCAGGAGGCTGAGGCAGGAGAATCGCTTGAACCCAGGAGGTGGAGGTTGCAGTGAGCCAAGATCGTGCCACTGCACTCCAGTGTGGTTGACAGAGTGAGACTCTGTCTCAAAAAACAAAACAAAACAAAAACAAACAAACAAACAAAAATCCTTTATGTGAAAATACATTCCCAGTTTTCTTTGCTCACCTCAATTCTCCCTTCAAATGCTGGCAAGTGGGCCAGGTATGGTGGCTCATGCCTGTAATTCTATCACTTTAGGAGGCCAAAGTGGGAGGATCACTTGAGGCCAGGAGTCTGAGATCAGCCTAGAAACGTAACAGGACACCCTCTTTACAAAAAAACTTCATATTATCTAAGTGTGGTGGCATGTGCCTGTAGTCTTAGCTACTTGGGAGACTGAAGCGAGCTATGATTGCATTACCGCACTCCAGCCTTGGCGACAGAGCAAGACCCTGTCTCAAAAAAATAAAATAAAATAAAATAAAATAAATAAAACAAATATTGACAATACTGATAGCTGCATGTCAGATGCTCTTTGTGTTTTGCTGTCTGTATTTCCCCAGATGATTGAATCCATTGTATAATGGTTCCCAATTTCCATTTGGCTATTGCTCACTTTGAAAACCATCTCTCAGTCTTCTCTCAAAATTTCTAAGCCCCTCTATCCGTCTGTTTGCATATTTTATTAGCATGTCAAATTTACTAAGTTCAGAAATTAACTCCTTTACATTCTGCAACCAACAAAAAATTAGCTTTTTTTGATTCTACCAACAGAATTTCATAATTCTGTTTTTTCCTCTCCATCTACTACTGCCACTACCCTGCCCTAGCCATTGTTATCTTTTATCTGAATTAATGTAAGAAGTTTCTACATGGTCTTTCTGAATCCATTCTTCTTTGGACTTCCTGCTTATTCCTTATGTGTAACCAAATGCAAATATGATTTATATGCATATATGTAATATACATACATAAATATGTGTATATATAATACACACACTTTTTTTTGTAACATAGTTAGGTAGAGGATTTTTCATATAGTTCTGTAAGAAAGTTTTTCAGTTGATTTCACATATACATTTAAAAGTGAGCATCTTTACTTTAACCAGCCTGAACTTTTGTTCTTTTGAAATAATAGAGCAATTCTAACTCAATGTACTTTTAGAAAATGTTTATTGCAACTGTTTAAAAGTAGTGTGATATTGAAAATGTTCTAAATGTATTACATTTAAAAAATGGGCCATGTAACTTAAGTTACTTCCTTTCATTGGAATGCATGTGAACGTTTTAAATTTACTCTGTATAAACAGGTTTAAGGAAAGGGTATTATCTTACTATTTAACTTTCTAATGCTGTGATAGTGAAAAGTATCCATCCTCATGTTATTAATTCTGCAAACAGAACCATGTGATGATAAAGCTAAACCTCAATTCAATAAGAATGCCTATCATCCACTTTTTCTCTAGGCAACTATTTCTCTAATTTCAATTCACAAATAGGAGTTTATTAAAATATGATACTCCAGACATAATGGATTGGAATCTCTGTGTCTTGGGGCTCTAAAGCCTTCATATTTAACAATTGTGTATGATTAATTTTATAAATACTAAAGTTTAAGAAAAGCCATTTTAGACTCTTACTATTTAAAGTGCCGTCCTTAGACCAGCAACGTTGTTATCATCTGGGAACTTCTTAAGAATAAAAATCTCAGGCCCCACCCCAAACCTACTCTATCAAAAATAATGATTTAAGTCTCTATGTCCTTATTAAGTCTCTAAGTCCTTAAACTTCAGAAGCTATAATCTGGATAATAATTTAGATCCATTTAACTGTGATGTTCATTTGGAGAGATCAATTCCTAAGATTTCTATTAAACTCCTTTAACTTTAGGGCCTACGAAAAATAATAGAGATAACTAAATAGCAAGACATTTCAAGTAGAATTGAAAGTGGAATAAAATACTACTAAACGTTAGAGTAGTAGCAAGCTAATCTGTGTTGTCTCAATTTTGTCTCCTATTATCTTGTCATATCCTATTAGTGATTACGGCTGTGAATTAAAAAGATGTGAGACAGATATTTTCTTAAAATAAACAGCTTCATGTCCAAAGTCATAAAGTGGAGTAGGTGCCTAAATTACTGTTTGAATGCAAGGAACCCAATATTTCCTTGTGTATTAAAGATAACACAGGTTTGGGGGGGGGACAACAAAAAATGAATCCTACATGCGTAGGCTTATTCATGGAGAACCCTGAATAGCCTGACTATGTATAGATTTAGACTGAAAGCAATGTAGATTTAGTAGAATAATTTTTTTTCTTACAATGAAGAATGAAAAAATGAAAGAAAGACTGTTTTAGACACTTTGAGGTGGAAAGTAGAAGAACAAAGACTAGTTAAGAGAACATTTTAGTCATTTGGGTGGGAGAAAACAAAGGCCAGAAATCAAGGCCAGAAGTGGGATGTAGCAGAAATTTTTGATACACAAATGACAAATTAGTGCCAGATAACAGATCGCTGTTCACGGAGAAGTAGTTGAAAATAACAACAATTTATTCCTGGAAAAATTATGTCTGTGGAATGTTGGAACTGAGCAGCAGTTTGGAGGCATGGATGGAGATGATGAGCTCACTCTTGGTCAGGTGTGTTTGAGCCATCTCTGCTCAATTCAATGTGGAGTAAAATTTGGGTATTAAACTCAGAGGAGAATTAGGTCTGAAAGCATAGGTTTGAAAGTTACTAAAATTTTGGCAATAGATAAAGTCATCATGGATAATTTCCTTTAGTAGAAGTATGTTAAGAGAGAAAACTAAATTTAGAACCATGAGAAATACGAAGAAATAAAGAAAAGATGTAAAAAGAGGAGAGTGACAATAAGAAACTAAGGGGTTATTTGGTATTAGTCAAATAATGTCAGCTTCTTCAAAGGGGGTAATTAAAATGGAAATGAACTCAGGAGAATTATTTTTCTTTTTTTTTTTTTATACTAGGGAAGAAAATTCAGTTTGTTTAGGAGTGAACAAGAACTGAATTTGTGGAGGCAGTCCACTAACTTCAATGAAGAAAAAGAAAAAAACAGAGACATAGATTTAGTATTCTGCTGCAAGTAGAACTTTTTTTTTTTTCCGGAAAGCTGATTATAATTTTTCTTGATTAGAGTCCTGCTGCTGGTTGCCTGTTGGGTATGTCCAATTCTCGATGCTTTTCCACAATCAGACCTAGATTTGTTCAGCCAAAAACGATTTCTATTTTCATTTATTTTGCAGAAAATTAGCAATCAGGATTTGATAGCAACGAACATCATTTTTGACAGATATAAAAATACCATTTTTAATATAAGTAGCTACAATTTAAAATCCTGATTCTTGGAACACTAGACCCCTCCTACTTGTCATGTGATCCAGTTTACTGAATGAGAGCTTTAATTGTAAGCCTTTTTAACCAAATCAGTTTCAAATAATGTTTATTTTCCATCATTTTCATCAGGCTGTAGGAACAATACTAGTAGGTAAATTTTACACCATTTTTTCACAAGAGTCAGAAATGTCTATAAGAAAATAATTAGGCTAACAAGATGCATTTTATATTTCCAGGTTTGTTTATTTGTCTAAAAACTCTTTTAACAACAGAAAAAAGGAATATTTCATTAGTTCCTGCAATCTTCATCTTTCTTCATTCCAACCAGTCGGTACATTGAAGAAAAGCCAATGTGTTAAAATTATTTGAGCAGATAGCGTTAGGAGATATACCTAATACTAAATGATGAGTTAATGGGTGCAGCACACCAACATGGCACATGTATACATATGTAACAAACCTGCACATTGTGCACATGTACCCTAAAACTTAAAGTATAATAATAATAATAAAAAAGAGAAAAAAAATTATTTGAGCAATGGATAAGCAAAAAGGTGCAATTTTTTCCATAATCTCTTTGTTAAAAATAAATATATATCAAAGTATGAGATAACGAAACAAATTCCAATAAATAATTTCATTTATTTCCCATGATATCATATTGTTTGATGCTAGAACAATATATCAAATCATATTCCATGACATAACTCACTAAAAATAGTTATTTGCCTTTGTAATTCTCCTGTGACTTTTATAAACTACTGGATATCCTTCAGAATTTGTGAAGATATTCTTAGAATCTCCTCAGCACCAGGATCTTTCAGAGGACATAATAAAGGTGGAGGAGAAAGGAAGTACAACTAACTAAACATATCAAACTTACCTACATCTCTCTCTCTTACTTCCTAAAAGCACTGTTAGCTCACCTCTAAGATGCTTTATGCTTTCGTACCAACCTTTCTTTTCTCCCAATACACTATCAGCAATTGTTGAGTATGGAGATGCCAAAAATATAATTTTCCATTTCTGGGAAGTATCTCAAGTGCATGCCTCAAAACAAAACAAGCAGTTATAAATGTCCTTATCTGTGAATATGCTTTCACAAAACCCTGGGAGGAAGTGTCCAAGGAAGAGGGAGTGGGAGAAATGATTTTCAGGACTTGCTGTGAATTTAGTAACTGGGAAGCTGAAATCTGACCATCAGTGCTGGCAGAATTTAGATTATTGTAGACACTTAAAGACCAAATGAAACAAAAGCATAGAAGCATAATTGGTTTTAGCCTGATGGAAAACTGGCTTGAGAGGATAATAGGAAATGCCTAAGAAAAAATACTAAGTACACAAAAAGTCTTCAACTTGTCTTAACAAAGCTTGTGAAGATTTTTGTGCATGTTATGAGTTTTAGATCAAATTTACCTTAATAACCTTGAGGAAATAAATCGTCTTTCTACTGTTTCATTTCTTTTATTTTCCTCAAGAAATGAGTGCTCTTAGGAATGACATCTATATTTTCCTCAGGGAAAGAATAGATGTAGATGACAAAAAAATTCCTCTTTTCTCCCTATTTGGGAAAGAAAGCCATTCTCCTTGGTAGTAATTAAGTGAAAAAAGAACAGTCAAAGCAGCATGGTGACATAACTGCTGCCATCCTGGTTTCCCTTCTACACTACCACCAAAAGGATGAGCTTCACTGTCTTCATCCTGGAAGTTACTCACAAGAGATGTTGAAATGAGACAAGGTGTCACATTGCATGAATTATTCACATTGACTTGTGATTATGGCAGTAGTAGAAAGACAAGTATATGCAAGATGAAAAATTCTTTGTGCTTTCAGGCTAAACATGACATATGTATACAAAATCACAATCCTACCTCTGTTGTTTCTCTTTAATCCACTCAAGATCCCCTCTCAGCAATTTCTTGCTGTTCTGGACCACACAAGAACTGTTCTTATTTACTGTTCTTTCTATTGTGGTATCTGTTGCTATAACATGGGCCGATCCAAGACAACTTCTTATGAATACTGTAGAGTCTTTCTTCTAAAAAAAATATCGTTTTTGCTTTATGTGATCAAAAGAACCATATACTCTCTTGTTCACATCTTAATGCCTATTTCTGTTAAACTGAACTGTTTGTCTTTTCCCCATTCCTTTTACTTTAGTTTTCAGTTTTGACTGAGAATATTTTCTTTTCAACTACTCTGCTTATTGCTAAGACTTCTAAAGTCATATTAATCTAAATTTTACTCCTCACCTGCCAGTAACATTTTGAGACCACTCTTATTTTTATCCCTTCAGTGTATTCATGTCCTGGGCAACTTCCTTTACAGAGCTGTAACAAAGTTAAACCGGCTTTTGAATTCTATTACTTATTAACATATTTCTGACTCTGTTTTATCACTTTATACTGAATTAATTGGTCCATCCTACTGGATTATAATCTCTTAAAGAACAGGTATCTGGTTCTTTTTATTTCTGTAGAGAAGAGGCATATGATTTTGATGTATTCCACTTCGCTTTTCTGGTGTATGGGTCAGAGGAAATTCAAGTAATATTTAATAAATGAATGAATGCTTTATAAATTAGGTTTTTAAAGTCAGATCTTTTAAATATTTACTTCTACCTTGGGGTGCTTTATATCCACCTAGAAACTGACAACTTTGAAAAATTAGTGGGAAATTCTTATTTTTTTTTTTTTAGAAACTTAACTACCAACAAAAGTTTAGTGTCTAAATGTGTTATACAATTTAGCTAACTTTCCAATTTTTAAAATAGTTTGAAAAAAATTCTGAATAGTATCCTCATATAATTATTGACCACAATATTTGTCATATAAAATTATATAAATATTTAATTGGTATTAACAGACAATAACTAGATGGCTATGAAAATCATTTTTATGAGGCAGTGTATTCCCATTCTTTTAAAAATGTGGCTTCCTAAGGCAAACAATTTTCTATAACAATGATAATTTACGTGATTAGATGTTTTCTTATACCAGGTCATGAAATTAATTTTCATCTTAATTAGTGCCCACAGCAATAATTATATTAATAATCCATTTAGCTAATTGCATTTTGCTAAGTTAGTTGTGTTGCATTTTGGGCATTGCTGATATACCAAGGTCAATATGTCTCCTCATCAGTATCCAATAACTGATGTGAAGTAGTAATTAATAACATAGCTTATATTTGCAAATCCTAGATTACCTTCCTAGTCAGATTTCCTTTTGTAGCCTATAATTTTGTCCTTAAGGATCTCAATTTCAGGTCCCTTTTTATGATTGAATTGTTTATTTGGCCCTAACAGCCTGTTATAGGCTAACCAAATTCATAAAATGCTAACTTGTTAAAGAGAAGGTCAGTAGATTCATTTTCCATGGGAATTATAACTACCTAGCTAATCTTCCTTTTGTTTCCCATCAATGTATTTCTTTTTAATTGGAGAAAACTTATTTAGAAAGCCAAATTAGGGTCATGAAATTGTCTTGAAAAATAAAGTCAGAAATAATGTGATGAAAGAAACAAGATAATTTCATAAAATCATAATTCTTCAAGGGCATAAATAGAGTAGCTCTCATTTCTCACTCTAGACCAACTATGCAATTAGTGCATATATTATTTAAAAGGTCACAGTCTCTATTTTCCTAGAAATAGGAATCAAAGCACCACCCTTTCATTTAGTATCCTCTTATCATGCCTTTGTAACTTCACGTCCAGGTTATAAATGATCACTTTCAAATGAAAGAATTGAAGTCTTTATATCTTTCCCCACAGGCTATACCTCCCATCTATTTAATCATCTCTGTCAGCTCTCTTCAAAATCCATTATATCTTTTTAACCTCATTTTTTGAATATGGTAGCAAAGAAGGGCTTGGTATTTTAATGCATTTCAGCCTCAAGTGTCTATAGAGAAGTTCTCAAACCTATCCATCCCCACATCTAACTTTGCAGAGGATTATTCACATTGCCTTTAATGATAAAACTTACCAAATTTTGTTCTTTATTATGGTTTCTAGGAGTAAAAAAAGACGAAAATAGGATGGTTGACTCAGAGGAGTTAAAGGAAACACAAGTTATTCTAAAATGTTGAAGGAGGGTTGTCAGGAAGGTTAGACAGGCTATATTCAAAGAAAATGGCAAATTTAATTTTTCATGAATGGAGGGAACCTTATTTTTTCTCTTAATTTCTGATTACTAAAGAACATGTATTAATTAATTTATATGTTAATAGTACAGAAAAATATAAAACATTTAAATTAAAACATGACTTTGGATTTTGGTTTTAGCTTCAACATGCAAAAAGCTTGGAAATTATCACTCCCTACCTTAAAACAAGAAAAAGTTGAACATACTGAATACCAACAATTTTTTAAGCCATCAAAAAACTAAGGTCACACGGTGAACTGTCATCCCAAAACTTTTTCCCAAACTGAGGAGAAAATTATATTCAGAGTCACACCTAAGATCTGCTGACCTGGAGCAGAAGCTGCTGGAGTCATAAACTGGTAGACATGGTAAAAACACATAAATGCTGATTTTGATAAACTGTTGGAAGCCAAGTGGGCATTAGTGTGAATGAGAAATTCCTAAAGACCATATAATCTTGGGATGGGGTCGGGAGTCGGGCACACTTTTGTGTGTTTCACCTCTGAGAACCCAGTCAAGTTCATACAGTAATATTCCAGAAAAAAAGTCCTCTCACCTTTGCCAGCAGCGGGAGGATAAGGGTCTCTTGTGAAATATCCCAAGACCTTTTCATTATCACCCAGGGTACTCTCCAACGGAAGGGATTCTTTTCCCCTTCTGGATCAGATCTTTATCTTTAGATCTTTAACTCAGCTCAGGAAAGAACACTTTTCCTATTTTAGCTCCCTGTAGCCTTCCTGTGTAGATAGATAGGTAGATAGATGATAGATAGATAGATAGATAGACAGATAGACAGACAGATAGATATTACATATATATGATATGTCATCAGTAGTCACAAAGGCTTCAAGGCAATAGACTAGGAATGCTTCAGCCAGGGAAAGGAAGAAAAGGAGTAGAAAGCGGAGTGGGGCAGAGAGTGTGTTATATTACTGGAGAAACACTTGTGAAGGTCTCAGCCCTGAGACATTTGTTGAGTAAAAGATTAGATTTAATTGTAAGATTACAGACTGCCCCCCTTTAATCTTCCAAACCTTGTCACCATACCAGCAGGTCTCCAGTATTATAACAGTGAATTGCAACTGAAGTAGCTATAAGATACAGGTTTTCTCTAAAGTCTTAGGAAAGCACAAAGTAAACATAGGACACAAAACACAAGGCTACAAGAGGAAATGTGAAGCCTCTGGCACCTATAGCTGAGCAAACATTAAACACAAGCCAATACCTAGCCAGTTTAACATATGCACTCATATTAAAGGCCTAGTTTCCTCAGTTTCCATTACTCAATAAAACATGTCCAGCTTTCTAACAAAAATAAGGCATGCTAAAACAAACAAACAAGAAAAAAAAAAAAAGAAAGGAAAATCTTCTGAAGAAACTAAGCAATCATCAGAACCAGATCCATATATGAGAAAGATGTTGGAATTATCACAATGAGAATTAAAATATCCATAAGTAATACGTTAAGAACTCTAATGGAGAAAGTAGAACATGCAAGAGAGCAGATGGAAAATGTAAGCAGAGCGATAAAAATTCTAATAAAGAATTACAGGGATACTAGAAATCAAAATCAGAATACTGTAACAAAAATGAAGTATAACTTCAGTAGGCTCATCAGTAGACTTGGCATGCCCAGGAAATCAGTGAACCTGAATACAGATCAATAGGATTTTCCACAATTATTATCCTAATAAAAACATTAAAGAAAAAACAGAAGCAAAACATAGAATAAAACTTCAAGGAATTGTGAGATAAGTGAGAACAAAACAGAAGAAATGTTTGATGTATTATAGTAATGGCAGGAAACTTTCCAAAATTATTGACAGCATACTGCAGATCCAGGAAGCTCAGGCAACAATAAGCATAATGAATACAAGCAAAAGTTAAAACAAACAAATAAAAACATAAGCATTTTATATTAAGTTTCCAGAAAACGTAAGATAATATCTTGCAGAACAAAAATGCTTTATCTAAAGAGGTACCAGAATAAAAATTACAGTAGACTTCTCATCAAAAATGATACAAACAGTATGAAAATGGATGGAAAATTTGAAGTGTTGGAAAAGTAAAAATGCCAACATAGAACTCTATATGCAACAAAACTATCTTTTAAAAGTGAAAGAGAAATAAAGTCTTCTTCAATCAAACTACTGTGATAATTCCAACAAAAATTAATGGGATTCACTGTCAGCAAATCTTTTCTGAAAGAAATGTTAACAGAAATTCTTCCACTGAAGGAAAATTAATTAGAAACTTGAATCCACAGTAACAATGAATAAGCATCGGAGAACAAATAAAGTTAAAATATTTTATTTTATTATTTTTAATGATAATAAACTATCACTGTTGATTAAACACCAGTGTAGTATTATTTTATAATGATCACTGTCTATAAAGTGTACTAAAGTAAAACTTTATTAATTCAATATGGTGCGATTATAGCAAGTGGATAATAACGTCTTTCCCAGAGCAGAGTTTTTTTTTTTTTTTTTGAAGTGGCAGTTTTCTTTAGAGGCTGCCAAGTGTGTCCATGTACATTTCACACTTTTACTATATCACTTGTATAACAAATGTCAAATATTACTTCGAAGATTTTACTATAGCTTCCTTGAAAAACAATTACGTCATATGTGCTTTCATATATTTATCAAACTCACCTAACCCAGATATCTGGTGTACAAGTTTTTCAGGACCCTACTAATTTCCTAGATCTTATTTTCCATATTACAGAATCTAACTTTCAATTCAAAATCTAACTTCAAAATAGAAAGAATCTATTATATTTCCAGTTCAAAGTCCATATAAGTTTGGGTTAGATTCCCACAATACCTTATTTTGAGTCATCATTTAGTGCCTTTGCCCTAGTTCCCAAAACCTCAGGGCAGTACTGAGTCCTGCATAGTTATGAAGAATTGATTTGGTTTGTTCTCCCATTTATATCATTCGAATAGTAACCATAAAGTGGTCAGCAGTGAGATCTGTGACATGCTTTTCTAGAGCCTCTATATTGGCACTGCTTAATCCCTAAATAAGTCAGTATGAGGAAATAAAGTGAGTGTGACACTGATATATTTTGCAATTCATATCATACCCATCAGAATCACTGCCTTGAGCTCCTATGCTTCAGTTCATTCCAAATCATATCTTATATGGATCTGAGATATTGAAACAAAAGCTTCCTGGATACTAGCAGAAGGCATGAGACACTTGGGTCAGAGACAAAGGGGTTTATTAGTCACAGAATGACAAGCAGCATAAATTTCACATGCTGACTGACTCCCCTGATACTCCAAGCCTCATGGGAGCAACATAGAGTGGTCAGGGTGAATGCTATACACACGTGGGTGTTTGTCACAGATGAACACACTCAAGCTTAGGAAACCCCCATCTTTTATAATGGGCTGAAAGCTAACCTCTTAATGTTGCTCCGGGTGAACACATCATCTTTATTGTACTAGACAGTAAACAAACCTGTCCTTTACTTTACAGAAATCATTGAAAATATGTTAATATTCTGGGACAATGGTTGTTAGGGCTTCTGCTTGGAAGACATACAGAAATTTAAGAAACCAGTTGAGAACTATCTCCCAACAGCGTACAATATGGCAAAAGAAATGTGTTGAAATTCAGATAAACTACTTATCCGAGTATCCAGGTTTACAATAAGCTCAGTTGGGATCTCTTCTGATAAGACTGTATTGTTAAACCTCATATCCTTCAACTTTGCAGTTGCTGACATATTCAAAACAAAGATTTTAACATTCACCAAATACCTCCCAGTAGGATGGCAGTTCTAGTGTCAGCCTTTCTCAGATTACCAGTAGATGTCTGAAAATAGACTGCACTATCTACAAAACGATTGAATGATATAAGAGATTTTGAAAATGTCCCTCAGCAGGGTTCCTTCAACTTTTCTATAGTGGAGGGATGTGGCACCTAGCATAAGATCATGAGCAAGGATATTTATACACTGTTAGACGTGTCCTCATACTGTATCTTTCACAACCATCACTGTTCATATTATCTATCCAGCTTCCTACTAGATTACCTATTATGTTTAAAATGGGCAGTTTCTCAGTTTTGCAATGCAGTCTCTCACTACCATTCTACAAAATGTAAAATATGTAAAAACCCCACAGGAAAATTCCCATCAGCCTATGTGGCATTTTTAGTCTAAAAAATCCCCATTAAATTAATACTTCAATAACTCAATCAATTGTTCAATATTTTTATCAAAGTTTTATTGACATACCAATGCCACCCTATTTACAAATAATAGGTGATGGAGAGGCCAGGAGTACAGCTGATCAATAACAGTAGCTTATTCAAGTGATCCTAAGATGTGGAGTCTTTCAGTGAGTGTCCTAAGCTTGAATTGTAAGTGTATAGACTTGTATAAAAGGGATGAAGAAATAAACAAATGAATACACAGAACGTAAGACACTGAACAGAGGAAAGAAGAAATGAGACTAAAAAAATGTATCTCCATAAGTCCAACTAGTATCTTTTTCTGTATATTTGCATAAGCTTCTATAAATTACATATTTTGGTGTATCTTCTGGAACTTTCTGAAAAAACATCTTTCTGAAGATTTATTTCTCTTAAAAGAAAGAAATTCTGAAGATTTTTTTCTCATGACAGAATATATTAAATTATGCTAACTGATGCTACAGTTCTATAGGCCTTCATTGTTGACCTTTCCTTGGAGGACAGGCTGGGTGCTTTAGAAGAATGTCCATAAAATTACAACACCAAATATGATTCAGATATGATGATGTAAACTAGATGGAATACAAGTAGACCCTAATAGGCAGATTCAAGGCCTGGTTTAAATGCTGTGTGAATTCTTGTGTGGAATTAGGCTACTCAGGATAGGTTCTGTTTAAATGACATATGGCATTTACAATATCTCATTGTAGATTACCCCACTGGCTAAATTTAAAGTAACATGTTAGAAATAGAAATGAATGTTAGAACCCATAAGTAGAGAAAAATGAGACCAGCTACATACCTCAAGATTCTGAAAAAGGACAACTACAGAAATACTAGTAACCCAATGTAAAATGTGGGAGCAATTATAACTGTAATATGTCCATTTCATAATGCACATGTCAAGTAAATACAACGAGACATTGGGTTGTAGCAGAGAAAGAAGTTTAATTGTAGGACTACTAAATGAGGAGCTGGAAGGAAATCTCAACTCTGTCTCTCCAAGGAGTTTGGAGCTAGGGTTTTTTCAGAGTTTTAGAGTGACCCAAAGTATTGAGATTTCTGATTAATCAGAGTGCTGGGTAAAGTCATGGGACAAGGAGGTGAAAAAATTGAATTCTCCTACTGATTTTTTTTCTCTATAGAGGTCTTCAACCTAGTTGGCATTAGCTGTTCTGCTGGAATTCAGGATCTGCTTAAGCAATTCTTAGACAAAGGCCTATGATTCTAATGTCAGAGATTCTATTTATAGGAATAATGGGGATACAAATAGCATCTGGTTGATGCAGTTTGGATATTTGTCCCCACCCAAATATCGTGTTGAAATGTAACCCCCAATGTGGAGGTCTACCCTGATGGGAGGTGTTTGGATCATGGTGGCGAATCCCTCATGAATGGCTTGGGCCATCCCCTTGGTAATAAGTGAGCTCTTGCTCTGAGTTCACAGATCTGGTCATTTAAGTTTGTGGTACCTTCCCCAACTCCCTTGCTTTCTGCTCCTGCTATGTGAGATGCCTGCTCCCACTTCACCTTCCACCATGATTGCAAACTTCCTGAGGTTCTCCAGAGAAGCTGAGCAGATGCTGGTGCTATGCTTTCTGTACAGCCTGCAGAATCATAAGCCAATTAAACCTCTTTTCTTATATATTACCCAATCTCAGGTATTCCTTTATAGCAATGCAAGAACAGCCTAATACACTAGTTACATGATTTCCCATTATAAGCAAGTGAGTCAAAGTGTAACCTCATTAATATTTAATTATAACTATATATCTGTCCAGAATTCTTATTAATCCTGTGAGGATGTCTTCACAAGGCCCAAGAGGCAATGTTAAAAAGCATGAGGTCAGTATAAGGTTTGAAGCCTAGGAAAACCTAAGCAAAGCAGTTAAGACTGAATAAAGGCGAGGAGACATCTCAAAAGTAAATGAGTAGGGATTTAGAAATAGTAAGGCCATGCGGTTTTCCAGAGGGACAGCCTGTTCTAAGCGCAAATCATCCTGACTCCAGGAGCAGGCGGAGGCCGTAAAATTTATTAATTTTTGACTAATATGTCAAGTCCAGGTCACACTGCATCTCTAGATTGGAACTTGATAATGCTATGAATATTTTCTTCTATTCTTCCTCTCCTTCTCTTTTATGTCTAGCCAAATCTTCCATAACCATTTTGAAATTGCTAATCTACTCTTCAGGGAGTGATTCCCTATAGCACTTAACTTTTGAGAGAGTGCTTCTTAATAATGTTTTGAATTTTCCCTCTTTCAGAGAACCATTCAGTTCTTCTCTCTGATTCTTTGTTTCCTGTTAAGTGCATTAGTCACTTTCTGCGACCCAAATCTAATAATGTTTCCTATTATTTTCCAAAATCATATTCATAATAGTTAGATCTGACTTAAATTTATGGAGACACTTTTATCCATGTTTAATTGAGTCTAATTCAACCTCTGAAACCTTGAGTCCCTTTGAACAACAGCCCTCTTTGATTCCTCAAAATGTTGTTTTCCATTATATCTAGAGATGAAAGTGTTTCCTAAATCATAACTGATTCATTATATAAAGTACTAGCTTTTATTATTTAACTATAAGTCACACTTTACACATTTTATATAATGTTCTAGTGTACACACACAGACACACACTTGAGCACACACAGTCTTAAATAAAAATTTCACTAAATGATTTTCACCAATATTAACTTTTATGAACTCTGATATTTTCTATTGCCTTCTGTTTTTTAAAAAGAATTCTAGAATGCATCCCACTAAGTTGATTTGCAACTGATAATTATATTTCACCTGGCATTTGGCATCTGGCATACCTCATCTGAAACTGATTTAAGTGTCATGCAATTTTTTTCTTCTCTGCCAGGCATATGCACAGTTTCAGTTGCAGCCCAATTCCTAAGAAACTAAGTTGTCAATGCTCCAATACTTTAATAATGTTTTGGCATTTGGATTTTTGCTGCTTTTATGCATATTTTTTTGCCTGAGTAAGCATTTTATCTCTAATGTGACATGGACCTTTTACTCCTATTATTTGTATTTTTAGTAAAGCTATCCATGAATGTATGCATAAAATCATATTCTATATTTTCTTAAATAAATGTATAATATGCACCCAGGGTAGAAAACGAAGGTTTCTGAAGAAATGTGATAGCAGATATACATCTTACTTTGTGAAATAGTCCTATTGTGGCCCCTACTGGAAATGAACATTTAAAATCACAATAAGAAAGAAGAAAGGAGGAAAGGAGGAGAGAACGAAGGAAGACGGAAAGAAGGAAAAAGAAATGAAGGGAAGAAAAGAAAGAATAGACTCTACACCACGTTCAAAAACACAACAGAAGGAAGATTCTATCCACCAGAATCTTACCTTATGTCTCTCAATAGTCTTTGTGGACAGAGGGATATATTTTTACTTCTTGCCTTATTTTCTTTGTACATTAGTTTAGTCACTGTTACTGTAATAGGAAAAATAACTACTTACAAAAAAGCATGTGAATTATATCCTTTTATTCTTAAATAAGTTAAATCAAGTGAGGCTTATAACTGTTTTCTACTAAGTCCAGTGAGTTTATAAATTAATGTATTTAATATCACGTAGCTAGAAATATTACCTAAAACAATTGTTGAGAATTAGCTTTGCCTTCTTGGCTTTTAAAATTTTCTTTAAAATTTATTTTTGTCCTGTCCTTAATAATATATGAAGTTATAATACATACAAAGGACAAGAATCATTATGAAAAATCTGATATAAATTTTATTTTAAATAATGCTCTTGGTAATTCAATATTTATAAGCTTTCTGGCCAACTTCCTGCCAAAAATGATTAGATTATGAATGGTTTTGATGTATAATGTTACCGATGGCATACGAATACAAAGTAACATGTTAGCTTACCCCTTTTGGTTAGTTTTGGTAATCTTATCAATATCATCTTTAATGCAATATTTATTTAGAGGAAATATAATATTTCAAGTTATTTGTGTACCTTGTAAAAACTAGATTAGGCAGTATTAGCTATTTTAAATCTATATGACTCCTAACCAGGACCACATTTACTGCAGCATGTTGCAATGCACTAAAAACGAGCACAAGAATGCTACTTTCACCACATCAGTACTTGGGAACTTTGGTGTTTCCTTTAGAGTTCTTCAAATATTGTACTATACCCTGCATGTTCCACATAGACCAGTGAAGAGATAAGATTAGTGTATATATTACATATAAGTGAATATATTTTTTCACATGATATAGTCATAATAGAGGTTGTGTCAGTTATCTAGGGCAGCATAGAAAATTCAAAGTATCATATTTTAAGACAGTAATGGTCATTTATTTTGTTTGTACATTTTCATCACGGCTTGGTGGAAATAGTTTGTCTCTGCCCTATGGACTCTGCTTTGTCTTGGTGGAAATGGTGATGTCAGCTGGGGTAGCTGAATTGGGGCTGGTGGATCAAATTCCAAGAAGGTTCACTCCCAGGCCCTGCAAGTTAGTGCTGCTGCACTGATCCTTTTTATATGAGCCACTCCACAGACATGATAGCTACATTCAAGAGCAAACATCCAAGAGAAAGTCGGAAAAAAATGACAGAGGTGACAAATAATTGGGGCCAGGTTAAAACTGCCACAGAAATCACAGTTTTTTTTTGTATGGGATCATCTTCCACACTCTATTTTAAAAACCAGATAAAAAGGATATACAGTGAGAAAACAGAAAAGTAGGTATTAATTTATTGCTATAGTCCATGCAGAGGAGCAATTGTAACAATGGGGTTGGGGATTAGGTGGCAATAACATGGATATTTAGAAGATAAATTCACAAAATTTGGTAATTCATTGTACAGTAGAGGGAGGATAATTAAGAGATCAAAAGCTAGGTAAAGTGGGATGAATACAGTGAACAATCTAGATATATTGTACAAGACAAGGCATGATTTGGGGGGACAAGAAAAGTAGATAATGAGTGAATAATGATGTCGTTTAATTTGAAGTAACTGTGATAAATCTAGATGGAAAATGTCTAAAGAAAAATTGGAGAAGAATAGACTTAGATCTCAAGAACTAAGTATTTACATTTAGAAGCCATTTGTTTTTAGGTTGTAGATATATTCTTGTGAGCAAGATTTCTTTAATGATGATATACCGTGGAGAGACAATAAGACTGAGACTAAAAAATTGAAAAGTACATCAAGAAAAAAGAATCTACTGACAGAGACTGAGAAGAGATGATGCAAAAGAGAAGACTGGTGTCAAAATTGCCATGGCTGGAGAAATTCAGAAGAAAGGGCAACTGGCTATTTATATTAAATTTATTAATTTGGAAAGTGGAAGATGTGTGCCAGCTGACTTAAGACATTCAAACTATGTTTCTAAAGCTGTGAAATGATGGAAAAAACATCAACAAGTGGAAGAAGAAAGGAAACTTATGGTTCACCTTTTCTGCCACCATTTAAACTGGATTTAAGAGAGCACTTCTTCCTTCTTAATAATCTGTCCCAATCCTGCAAATAAGATTTTTTCCTTAATGTATTCTAGTTGAGATCAGTGTACACTTTACAAATGTTTGTGGATTGGGAAGAGATAAATAGGTCTAGCCAAAACCAAGCAATTATTTAATCTGACTTTCAGTTTGTGACACAAAATGAGGCAACTTTCCTGCTACTGTTCTGCTTCTGTGTAGCAGAGAACATTTTATCCCCAATAATAGAAACAGTCTCAAAGATATCCCTCTCCTCAGAGCCTCAGAGGTCTTATACTCCTTCCTAAGGCCCACCTTCTGAGACAGAGTTTCCTATATGAGAACCCACTTAATGAATACAGGGTAGATTGTTATCTCAGGATAACCCCAGGAATAAGCCTACTCAAAATAGCATTGTATTAACCAATAGTCATTTTGTTGATTTATCCTCAAAAAAATCCCTTATAATAATAACAGGTTCTCTGTGAAACTCAAGATAATGTTAAATACTTTCACAAATGACTTTTAAAAATCAATATATTCCATAATTGTTATAAATATGATGTAAAACTTAGGTTATAATAGAGATACATGTATTTCACCAAATAGATTTTCGGAAAAGAATGGATTAACTAGAAGACATAATGAAGTAGCCAGTTGCTCACACCTATAGATAAGATCACCATGATTGTGATAACTACCAATTCAGACTTGTTCAGATGTGTAATGTGTATGACACATATATTGTCCCATAAGCAATCTTGCTGTTGATAACACAATTTTATGAATGGTGAACAGCTCTTGGAAGCTCTAAGTAAAACCAAAGATGATCTCCCTAAATTTGTTTAATTATTATATTCTTTGGGAATTTAGTGTATACTAAAATCATAAACAATTATTTGTGTTTATATGTTTTAAAAAATGGTCTAGGGTCATAATTTGAAGATATTTTTCACATACACAAATGTCCAGAAGGGTAGTCAAGCTTAGTTTTTGACAATTCAATCATATGAAGCACTATTCTGTCCCCTGCAATACCTCAGGTACCCTTCCACTAACTGCCTGTATTATTTCTAAGTCATTGCAACAACAAAAAACACCTCCTAACTTCCCAAAATGCTTTTTAGGGAGTTGGATAATAACATGAGGAATTTATGCCTTGGACCTTCAATTTTTCAAAAAACACAAGACTCTTGTTGCTCGAAATTTGCCTTTACTACATAAATTCTACATAACAACTGTGTCATAATACAGCAAAATAAGCTTAATATTTATCTAAGAGATAAACAAATACAGTAAATGGTGGGAAGACTTTCTTATTGAGTACATGGATGATAGTAGCAAAAAGACATTCAACAGTATGGTAAGAAAAAATGGTGTTAGTAGGCTTAGTGATTTTTTTAAAGACCAAGTAATTACAGCCAGCAAAGGTGTATACAACTCATGCATACTGCTTGGTTGCTAAGGAAGGTGAAAGTGTGTAACAGGCATTGTATAACAGAATTTTTCAGATCTATTGGGCAAAGACAATGTTAATAGAATTAGGAAATTTAAAATAGTGAGAAAAATATTATTGGAAAAAATGTACTTAACCTAAATGTAAAATCCATTAATTTTTTTAATAAAAGGGTAAATCACTAACTCAGTTTTTCTGCTTATACCAAACTATGACTTTAATTCTATTCTTCTGTGCTTCTTCCTGGCTAGCATTTCCATACCCCCTACCTTTTATTTGTCTCTCTAGTTCTAAAAAAATGGCATCATGAATGTATTATTTATTTAAGCATTAGGAAAGGAACTCAGTTACAATTTGTCAAATTCACTTGAAATTTAACTTCTCACTTTCAGGGTCATTAACAAACTTGTCTCATTTAGTATCATCTGCAAAACTGATGAGCAAATTTCCAATTGCTTTGTTCAGGTTATTAATAAGTATAAAACTTTAAGAATAGATTAATCCTCAGAGTTTATTCTTCTGGAACTGGTCTCTCTAAGGACAAATCATTGATATCTCTTCTGAGTTCACCCTCAGTTCAGTTGTTCACCAAAAAGTAACATTTTCTAGATAAATAATGTCAATGTTATATCGACTAAACAGTAAGTTGTCCATTTACATTATTGGGTCTACTTTAATGGAGAGTTGCACTTAAAGCTAATAGAAAAAAGGTCTCGCGTATTTGTTACTTATAAAATGTTAGAGATAGAGGTCCGTAATTTTTTTCAGATTATCTTGTTCATACTCTACAACTTTATGTGTTGAGTGTCTCTATTTTCCCCATAAGTAAGATTTGAAACCAGAAACACAGACAGTTTGAATTCTGAATCAAAATTACTTTATAAACAAACAAAACCCAAAATGTGCTTCTTCAGATACCACTAAAAATTTTTTAAGCTTTTCAACATTTTTCTTAATGTTTCAAAGATAACGTAGAAAATAAAAAAGAGTTACAGCAAAAAGGAAAGAAGGTATAATTACTAAGGACCTAATATATTCCAGGTATTTTAAATAGCTATTCAGTTTTCATTTCTTCACTCTTTATGGGAAACATGTATTCAATGATTGTTTTGTGTCCAGTCTATTCTTAGCCCCAATTATTTAGTAGTACACAATGGTTTTTTTTTCATGATGTTTAGTATCTAATGAAAGGTTGACAAATAAGTCATTATGATTTACTGTTAAAAAGTTATGACAAGATAATTTCAACATCATATAGAATCACAGAATAAAGAACCTAACCCAGGCAATGGGGGCAGGAGAGATGTCCTGCAGGCAAGGATGTTTAGACACTAACTTGATGGATAGACTGGAGTCAATCAAGTTGTGAAGAATCCCGTTGCTTGGCTAGCTAAATAAGTTTTCTTTTTGACACCTAGTATGCACTTCCATAGGAAGGTAAGCTGTTTTCCAGTCCCATTTACAGTTAGGGGTCCCTGTGAGATTCAGAGGTATTAGATGAAGCAGGCTTTAGTGGGTTGGGACAGAGGGCATTAAGGGTGATGTTATTTTTAGAAAACCTTTTCTCTCCAGTTAAAAGATAAGACTCATAAGAAGAATCTTGTCTATACCTTCTTTCAGTGAATAATACATTTATTTTTTCCTCTTTTTTTGGGAAAGCCTTTGAAAAATGTTTTAATCCACAATCTTTTTTCACTGAACATAAAAATGAGATTCTAAAGGGATATAGAAAAATAAAATTTGCCCATGAAGGAAACTGGAAATTAATAGAATCAGAATGACTTCCTTAATTACATTTTTCCTTTTAATTAATTGTATGTTACACAATTTGTAGGAGAATGATGGAGCTATGTTCTAGCTAGGGAGAGGCTGCAAATACCCAGTTTCTGTGTCTCTCTCAGTAAAATAAAGAACAGTAGGAGGGTTGGTGTCTATGTGTTGTAAATTCCTTCTATGAAAACAGTAATTTTTAGGGATAGAAGATGATAAATTTAAATAAACCCTTAGTACAAAATAAAGTCACTCCCAAGTGATATGACACAATAATAAAAAGAAAAAAGCAGCAAAATTAAACTCATTAGATAAAATAGGAAAAGCTAGAAGTATCATATTCTTCCAAGGACATGGAATAAAGAGTAAATAAGAAGACATCTGTTCTTTGCAAATTGTGTAAAATATGTTTACTGGTTTACATCCCAATATTATATTCACATTCTTGTATTTGAACATGTGAATTATTCAAAGAATTTAATGATGCTACTTTCAGTAAGATATAGATGTTCACCTAAATATTTAATCTCTGTAAAGGCATTTTCGCAATAGTTTCTTGTATCTGATTTAAGATTACAGAGTAAGTTGCAGTATATGATAGCTTTTTACTTTATTATCTGTTTTGTGCGTCCTGAAAATTTGCTTACCACACAAAAGAATCTCTGAATTGAATGCAATATAGTGCAATTTTTAAAGCTTCCACAACTTCCTACATCCAATATTGCAGAAAACATTGTAAAATACTTGAAATCATTAATATAGTTCTAGAATGTACCCAGGTGAATGTATTTTGAACATGAGACATGATGTTGGATCTAGACATAAGAGTGAATGACATGTAATTGTTCTGTTTATTCTTTGGTTTTTGAAACTGTTTTGTACACATAAACACACACTTTAGACATAACATATTTTGACATACATCTTGTAGAAAAATTAATTTTTTGATCTGCTTTATCATTTAGTGAGCCATCACTATCCATGGCTCAATTATTAATTTGGTCACAAGAGTTCAACACTGAACTAAATGGAATGTATTGAGTTACACTTCCAATTAACTTACTTCAAAAGTGATCCCATCTGGAAAGTTATTAAATTGAATTTTAGTGCTCAGACATGTTTGTTTACAATAAAATTTTAACAATTTATATCAATGCTACCGAACTTCAAATACCCTTTTAAGAAAATAGCTACAATGTGTCTTACATTATCAATAAATATGTAATACACATTTTTAATATAGCTCATCAATGTAATCTTTACATTTAACATCAATGTAAATATTTTGTTAGTCTCTAACCCAAACTATGCCCATTGTCTGATAAGAATTTCTTGTCTCTCTAGCAAATTTTTCTTGCCTACTATGTTTTAGAATATTTCTAAAAAGAAAAAATGTAAGAATCACAGTAATCTTCAGCAAGAATAATTTATAGAAAAAATTAAAGTTTTGTTTTAAAATACCCAAAAATGTTATGTAATAATACATGTGCTTCTAATTATTCATTGTCATGTAAGGAAGTACTCAGTAGGAGAAGATTCAAATTTTTATATTGGTCAAAATTAAGATTGGAACAATTTAAATAAGAATATTTATACATGGCCAACAAGTATATGAAAAAATGCTCAACATCACCAATCATCAGAGAAATACAAATCAGAAACACAGTGAGATATCATCTCACACCAGTCAAAATGGCTATTATTAAAAAGTCAGAAAATATCAGAGGCTGGCAAGGTTGCAGAGAAAAGGGAATGCTTTTATGCTGCTGCTGAGACTGTAAATTAGTTCATTCATTGTAGAAAGCAGTTTCCCAAAGAGTCTAAAACAGAACTACTACTTAACCTAGCAATTTCATTACTGAGCATATAACCAAAGGAACATAAATCATTCTACCAAAAAGATGCATGCTCATATGTTCATCACAGCACTATTCACAACGGCAAAGACGTAGAATCAACATAGATGCCCATCAAGAGTAGACTGGATAACGAATATGTGGTAAATATACACCAAGAAATACTATGCAGCCATACAAAAGAACAAAATCATGTTTTTGCAACAACATGGATGTAAGTGAAAGCCATTATCCTAAATAAATTAACACAGAAACAGAAAACCAAATACCACATGTTCTTAATTATAAGGGGAGCTATAAATTAAGTATGCATGAATACAAAGAGGGGAACAATAGACACCAGGACCTGCTTGAGGGTGGAGGGTGGGAGGAGGGTGAAGACCAAAAAACTACCTATTGAGTACTATGTTCACTACCTGCGTAATGAAGTCATTTGTACAACAAACCCAAGGGATATGCAATTTACCCATGTAAAAAATCTGCACATGTACTCACTGAACTTAAAAAAGAAGTTGAAAAAATTATATCAAGCAACACACTCAGACATGTGAATTATGTTTTTGACTGATTCTTTACTACCATAATCCTTATCATATGGATCAGAAAAGGAAATATAAAATGCAAGGAAACAAGAGCTGTTTTAGCTTTTTTTTTTTAGTGCATTTTTTCAAATAGTCAAACTTTTTGCGAGAAAAGTTAACTGTGATTCCAATAGGTGGTTAAAATTAAAGAGTTTAACTAACTGTCTAATATAGTTTGGATGTTTGTCCCATTTCGTTCTATTTCACTGATATGGTTCAGCTTTATGTCCCCAACCAAATCTCACGTTGAACTGTAATTCCTAATGTTGAGAGAGGGACCAAGTGGGAGGTGATCGGATCAGAGGGGTGAATTTCCCTCTTGCTGTTCCTGTGATAGTGAGTTCTCATAAGACCTGATGGTTTAAAAGTGTGTGGCACTTCCCCCCTTGCTCTCTCTCTCTCCTGCTCTACTATGTAAAGCTTGTGCCTGCTTCTCCTTCCACCATGATTGTAAGTTTCCTGAGGTCTCCCGGCCATGTTTCCTGTATGGCCTGCAGAACTGTGAGCCTATTAAACCTCTTTTATTTATAAATTACCCAGTCTCAGGTAGTTCTTTAAAGTAGTGTGAAAATTGACTGATACAAAATATTGGTACCAGAGAAGTGTGGCATTACTATAAAGATACCTGAAAACGGGGATAAAGACCATCCTGGCTAACACAGTAAAACCCCATCTGTACTAAAAATATAAAATAAAGAAAAAAAAGTAGCCAGGCATGGTGGTGGGCACCTGTAGTCCCAGCTCCTCGGGAGGCTGAGGCAGGAGAATGGCATGAACCCAGAAGGTGGAGCTTGCAGTGAGCCGAGATCACCCCCACTGCACTCCAGCCTGGGCGACAAAAAAAACAAAAAAAAAAACAAAAAATCCCTGAAAATGTGGAAGCAGCTTTGGAACTGGGTAATAGGCAGAGGTTGGAACAGTTAGGAGGGCTCAGAAGAAGGCATGAAATGTGAGAGAAGATGTTGCAGTTCTGCTGTATCACAGATCTAATTCCAAAGGTTGAGTATTTCCTTTAATTTATTGAGACAGAGGAGTACCTGGCTATGAGATGAAGACTGGAAATGAGACCCCAGATATTTGACATTTGGAATCTATGATTTATTTCTACCTTAGGAATATGATATCTATCTATCTATCCATATCTATCATATCCAAAAAAACAAAAACAAATTGGGAGGAAGAAAACCAACGCAGAACATGTGATGTTTTAAGGGTACAGGTTTTTGTGACTATCAATATTTAAAGGAGTTATATGAGCTCATGAATTTATTTCAGGTAGTTATGGCTGTTACTCAGCTAATAGACAGATTGTAGCCAGTTAGGAACATAACAGTCAGTGTCAGCTTTGATTGGTTGTTAAATATTTGTAATATCACCCTTGTCCATAATTTACTAATTTCGCTGAAGGCAACATCTAAATAAAATATAATAAAATCAACATAGTATTCTTTCTTCCTCACAAATGTCGTCACATATAGACCCCGAGTACAATATTTAGTGAAAGAGATATGCCTAAAACCTTTCCTGCCTTTCTCATATAATAGAGATAAATATGTTCAGGTTGGTAACCTAAAAAGAAAAGACTAGAATGTTTGCTAAGATAACTCTAACCTGTAAGGTTATGCTAAAAATAATTGGCTCCAACCAGGTGGTATCAAACATGGGGAACACATAATAGTAAACAAATAGGCAAGTTTGAGAGTCCAGAATTTGCAGAAAAACTCTAATAATTTTGAAAGTTAAAAAAACTCTTCTAATAATATGCTTACAATTTTTAAATTTTGAATTTAAAAATTTCTGCTAAATATTTAAGATAAGCATGTTTGCAGGAGTTTATTGAAATATCCCATTATGTAGTATTTATTTGTATGTATCTATAAAATATTAAAATGTATGATTGTTTTCCCAGTTGATGGCATGGTCTGTAACATGTCTAGGGAAACTAAAAATATTTGTGCTGCAATTTTCTTCAGCAAAAGCCATCTGGTAAACAAAGGGCAGGCAAAGTTTTCTGTTCCTTATCTCTTCAAGCATATGTCTCTAAGTCTTTTGTAGGTACAGGTTCTATGCAATCACTGAAAATTCTCTAAATAGACATGTAGAATATTAGTCCTAAAATACATCAATTTTAGAAATACTCTTTGGACTATGAACTGACCAGTTAGACATTCTGTCATATTTAAAATAATATAGCATTATGTACATTAATTTTTGGAACTCAAAGTTTCTCCGGACTCTAATAAAACCATACTTTCAACATAATAATTTACTTGCTATTTGCTTATAGTCAGCAAATCTGCATTTTTCATTAAAACGCATTCCATTTCATTGACAATGCTGACTTACAATACATATTAAATAAGCATCCACACAGAACCTGAATTCTGAGGTAATAAAACTCAGAACAATTTACCTTGCCTAAGAGTAACCTCAGGTTCTAATAGTTTAATTACCAATAGTAGGTATATTATTACTGGCTGTTCCATATATGAAGATGTATCTTTCACTAATCAACACACTTTTATAAAGTATTTAATATTAGTTACACACTCCCTTTTTATTAAAATTGGGATTTTACATTTTTTTAAATATAATTCCTATCGCTTACATCTCTGACTTCTTGAGGCCATGGTTAATTATTATGGTATAAATGGGATAAAACTAGCTTAAAGATTATATGGTGATGTTTTTTTACAGGAAACTTTGGCTTTACTCTGCAAATCTATTTAGGAAAAAGTAATGAGCTTGCAGAATGGAGAACTACCTCAGAAAGAATTAGGAACATGTAAGGAACTGATTTCTTGCAAAGAAAAATAGTTGCATGAAAGAGATTCATGATAAGATTTAAGATGACAAATGTTTATAAATAACATTCTAAATGGCTGAAGTCAACTATGTTATAAACCATCTGGCAGATTTAAGTCCTTGCTGAAACTCATATGAATTATTGTCATTTAATAAACTATTAAATGGACCTATGGAAAAAACTGGCAAAACAAATTTTCAGTAAAAAGAATCAATCTGCCTGAAGACCAAACCTAGAGAATATTTCCTCACTCAAATATGAATAATGTACAGGATCAAATGAAATATTATTTGAATTTCAGAAAATAAGCCATATTTATAATGTGTAAATAAAAGATACACATGTCAGTGTCAAAGATAACATTTAGCAGTGTGACAGAGTGTGATCCAAGTCTATAGTCATCAATCATCAAGATAAATAAAGTCCCCTGGAAAAGAGGAAGATTTTACCTGCATAAGATTTTGGAAATAACAGTAAGATCATCTGAAGCATGGATTTTAAATGTATACAAGATTAACTTGTTAAACAATATTAAATCAATAATTTCATTCAATGATATGATAATATTCAATGAACATTTTAGTCAGTTGTTAATATTGGAATATAATAGAATTCACAGTTGATAAAAAATCCAAAACTCTGTTGTTTTCAGGGATTTTCAATTATTACATTTTCTGCATTATTTTCAAATAATCAAGCAGAAGATGTCAATTATGTTATTGAAGCTGTGTGATTTTTGAGTCATTGATGCAATGTTCTTTAATGAGGTGAAATGCTTGTCTCAATTATTTCATAGTGTTTTGTAGCACTAAGAACCTTGATTTTTTTTTAACATGAAGCTAGGTAGAGGGAGCCAAAGAAATTAACAAACAGTAATTATTTACATGCAGGAAAAATTGCATTGGCTGAGAGTATAAAATGCTATTTTTGTTCTATGAATGCTTCCTGCTGAAGCTGTGAATTTAAAGCCAAAATCTACATATTACTTCATCTAAATAATTCTTCTGAATGTTCATAACTAATTAAATGCATGGAAAATCTAACTTGGTAACTAGGATAGGAGCAAGCAATGGAAAGGGAGAGTAACAAAGGTAGGTAGGTTTTAATGTCTGCTTGTAACTGATTAGCCGACTTATTAAGAGTTATATTTATGGGAAAAAGTATCATATTCTATCACAAAACACCCAGCCTAGTTAATAGAACCACCTGTCTAAACATAAACTACATATATTTTTGCTGATTTGGAATAGGGTGAAAGAGAGTGAGGAAAAAATTGATTCATCAGGTACAGATTTATCACAGCTACTGGCACATTTGAAGTTAATTCAGCACTTACTGCTTACACACAAATGTCAGGGCATTATTTCCGTACCCTACAACTGAATTTAGCAAACTATGGTCCACTGTCTGTTTTTGTAAGTAATATTTTATTGAAACACAATCAAGCCACAATGGTAGAGTTTAGTAGTTGTGAGAAACTACAAGGCCCTCAGAACCCAAATATTTATAATCTGGTTCTTCGCAGAAAAAGTTTGCTAAAGTCTCTGCTCTTACATAATATCAGCTCTTTTATATTTCACAATACATCTATTTTTACTATGGCTTGGCTTTTTTATTATTAGCTAAAGTGGAAAGCCATCTTTTAATGAAACAAGCATATATTATTGTTGCCATTACGCCATGTGCTCCCTCTTCTGAGCACCAGAAACACAGCAAAGAGCAAGGCAAGCAAGGTTCTGATCCCATGGACTCTACCTTCTAATCTGGGGAAGCAAATAATAATAAACAAGTAGACATAATTGAAACAAGATAATTTCAGGCAGTGATTTGTAGAATGAAGACATTTTCAAAAGGACCAAAAGATGAAAACTTTGTGGGTAAGAACGGAGGGGTCATTAGATTAAATCATCAAGAAAATATTGGCAGAAGAGATAGCTGAGTCATTAACCGCATGAAGAGTGTTATCCATGCACACACTGGGGAAGTTTCCTAAGTGGCGGGAACAGCAATATGACAGACCTGAATTTAGGGACAAGCTGGTGAGAAATGCAGTCTGAATGAAGTATAATGAGTGAGAAGTTCATGGTGGTATTTGAGGAGATATAGGCAAGACATAGCAGGCATTTCCTTACTAGACTGTTTGAAATATTAAATGAAATAAATGGTAACATACAATACCAGGTAGCATGGCATTAGCAAGAGAAAAATATTAACTGTCCAGACATCCAATTTTTTTAAGCTTCAGGAAATGATAATATAATTATATTATCTCTTTCTTTTGATTCCTTTCAACTTTTGGCTCCATTAAGGTAAGAGGTGCTGTCTTGCAGAGAAAGATGAAGGGAGGGTAAGAAAAGGCATGGATGAGCTCTCCAAAGGAGATTGTATTTAACATTCTTTCTATCCCTATTCCCGTCTTTAAAATTCCCCCAGAGTGTCCAAAGGCCAACATCGACATTCAGCCCACACAATGCACAAGCCTGTACTTAATAAGTAGGCCTTGATCTTTTACAGTGTTTCTGACAGCGTGGTGAAGATCTTTAGTTTGTGCTCTGCATGTTTTCCTTTAATGTGCTCTCTGGTGACTCAGATTTATATTTACGAAGGCACACTATTTTCTTCAAATGAATTATCAGATACCCCAAACTTAATACATTCAGAAGTGATAGTTCTCTACCCAAGGACATTGTATTCCTTCTAAGTTCTCTGTTTACTTTGGGTAGCAGCTTTATTAAGATGTTTCCTTTGTTAAAAGCAGACTCAGCACTTGCAGAAAACTGGTGGCTGAGAATTAAATAGTTCATATTTACCCAACAATTTAAACCTAATAAACTGGCTTTTCTTCTCTATATATTGTATCTACATTGCGGCAGAATTTAATAGCTAACCAGCCTTTTAAATTAGGGAGACCTGAATGTTAGATTTTTAAATTAACTTTCTCTATGCACTTAAGCTAGAAAAATGATTTTCTGGTACTGATTTTGTTTGTATAAAGAACATAAATAACAGTAGTTAATTTGCACTGTACTATTTGGGATTAGAATTAATGATTATAGAAAGCTTGATGAGGTATCTATTACTTATTGGATTAAGAAGGAGAAAATAACAGCCACTACCTATTACTAAACACCTGCAATTTGACAAGCACTTCACTAAACACTTATATATATATTATAATATATATACATATTATATATAATATTTATACCCTCACTTCTTTCTCTGCAAGGCAGCACCTATTACCTTAAAGGTGCCAAAAGTTGAAAGGAGTCAAAAGAAAGAGATAATGTAATTGTATTATAATTTCTTGAAGCTTAAAAAAAATTAGATGTCAGGACAGTTAATATTTTTCTCTTGCTAATTATGTAATATATAACATAAATATTATATAAGTGTTGTATTATATTATATAGTATATTATATATAATACATTTTATGTAATATATAATGTATATTATAATATATAATATATACATATAATGTATAGTTATATATAATGTATATGTATATATAATATATATTTATATATGTCCACAATATATATTATAATTGTATGTTATATGTAATGTTACATATTATGCATTAACTATAACATATAATTATAATACTCATATAATTATATGCATGATACATGCATAACTACATATATTATCTATAATTATATATAGTATACATTAAATATTAAAGCAATAATATATATTATCATTGGCCCAAATTACTAATGAGAAACTTAAGTTTTAGAGAAATTTAGAAATTGACAATTCTCTACTAAATTCTGTATCCATGATTTATATACAGTTTGTAGTAATAAGCTCCGTTATCTCTGTTTCTATGATTTGTATTACTCCTTTGCCTCATGCCTTTGATCTTGCACATATATCTGTCTTCCGGTCAAGACATTGGCTCCTCCCCACTGTAATTTGACCCCTCTTGTTCATGAACACATCTACATGCCTCATTCCCACCTGGATAGCTCCTGTCTTATATGATGAACCTGAATATTCTCTCTCTGCTAATGACAATACCATGGATCCCATACTGTCTTCAGTTATGAGACATCTGATGTATCATTCTCTTATGTATCACAGAAGCTGGACATTGCCAATATTTTCCCAGCTGCACTGAACCTTCTTTTTCAGCCCCATCATACTTCATATAATTGCTTTTCTTGTCTAACAGATCATACCTTTTCTCAAATACATAATTAATAGTCATGTCACCATGCTTTTTTCATCTTTCTCCTGGAAATATCTTAATTTTTCCCTCCTATAACTCATGAATATCTACATTCCTCAAGACACAGAAAAAAAAAGGATTTTATTTCCCCCACTCCACTTCCCAGATCAAGATTATGGTCCCATATTCAGGTTTCTCTCAACATTTCATATGCAATTCTATTACAGAACTTTACTGTTAAGTATTTGTCCCATTTTATGCCTTGCAAATTACTTGAACACATGGATTTAATCTTTATAAATTTTATATATTCAGTGTAAATCAGTGTGCTTGGTATTCATAAAAACTTGTGGTATAAATACATGATGTCATGTAAGTACATGCTTTGTTCGACTTTTACGTAGACGGCCCACAGTGAACGAAGCCTCCTTTGTAGAGTCCTTCTTACAACTCTGAGTTTGGTCATGAGACTTCATTTGACCTATGAGACATTATCAAGAATGATGTTAACAGAGGCTTGATAGACACTTACACACTGGGGCTTGTCTCCTTGGAGTGTTACCTTCTTAAAAATCAGTGTATATTATGTAATAAAACTCAGTCTAGAATCATGAGAGATGAGAGATCATGTGAAGAGAGGCCATAGAAGACATGACGCCATTGTGTAGATTCCAGCTGTAGCTGAGCTCTCAGCTGTTAAAACCAGATAACTTAACCTCAGTTACACCATATGGAGCAGAACTGCCCAACTGAGCCCTGTCAACTGACAGTCATGACAAATAATAAGTTAATGTGGCTTTAAGCCACCCTAAACAACAAGAAACACTGAGACAGCCCTCCAAAATCCTGCCTAAGGAATGCATAATTTCTAATATCATTTTTGGCTTCATCTTTCCTTTTAAAATTTAGTAGAGATAATACATATTTCTAGAGCTTGGGGAAATTCTTATCACACTGAATAGAACAAGCATTTTGAAATGGCTCCAGCTATATTGGTCCAAAAATGTTCTAGAAAATGCCTTTCATTTTAAAGAAAAAGCTAAAATCAAACAAATAAGTGTCAGCAGCAATAACATAACCAACGAAGCAAGGTATTCTGGGATTCACTATATATTTCTACATTTTCCCTAGCAGAACATATAATTGTTTCTGATTTGTTTGTCTCTTTGTTTCCTAAATACGTCTTCTCTATTTCTTGTCATTATTTCTTACTCTGCTGGATACCTTTTGCTTGCCCCTTAGCTTCTATCTGAATTTCCACATTCTGTACCCTGCTCTGTTCTCCGGGAGGATGACCAATACAGAATGCATCAATAAGCTACCCTGCTCTCTTACAGAAAGGAGAGCACAGCAGGACATCGGGTGAAGGCTGGGGATCACTTTCTTCCTCTAGGCATCGCTTGAACAAAATTCTGTTATTCTCAGTAGCCTTCTCTCTTCATGTTTTGGGAACTGTTCTAGCCCATTGCTCCTTTAAGCCAAAGGGTGCTGACAGTATTTTACTGTTAGTAGTCTCGGGATATTGCACAATCCTTTGAGCATCAGGAGAGGTTGTCCACAACTTTTTAAATACTACTAACTGCAAATGGTCAAGTTGGCCAAATTTGGACATGCTTCGTATTTCCTTCCAAAACTCTGCTTTATTCCTTTAGTGTATTTTCCTAAAGGTCATTCACAAAAAATTTCCATTTCACTTGAAATTTAGCCATCCCTAAGTGGACATGACAGCTGAGGTTCCAAATAATACCAGCCAGAAGTATGATAATTATACTCTTTCCTGAATCAACAACACATTGTGCCACAAATATCTTAGTAATGTGTAGGTGTTCAGTATTTTACATGTTATACAGACTTATATATTCATGTTCATTCATAGAAAAAGCAAAAATTAGGAATCCTGCAGAGGCAATTAACAAATAATCCTTTGAAAAAGTATCTTTGTTTTCCTTTTCCTCTCTATTTTCCTTATTTAGAAGAAAAGTAGAGGAGAGTTCATTCACATGTCTCAGAAATCATGTTAATGTCTTTGAGAGTGTTTTTAGAATGTGTTTTGAATCTGCTAGAATGGCTTAATTGAACAACGCTTTATGCATTTGTAGCTACCACTTACTTGACAAATTTCTATTTTTGATTATCTTTGAAAGGAATTATCAAATGAAGTGTGTATTCATCCTTATTAAAATATTTTGTTATGTGGCATAAAAATTCCATATGAATATATAACCTATACATGTCTTAGCAAGAGCATGAGGTGAGCATGTCAAAGTCACAGCTTTTAAGAACCTGAAAGTTTCAAGGGAATACAGAGAAACTTCTGGAATTGTCATTATGAGAAACCTCTGAACTCTTCTTTGCTCATCACCCTAGAGTATTACTAAATAAGACACATTTAAGAATATATTACTGATCCCATAACGGTGGCGTGTCATTTACTCTCTTCTCTACAGACCTATATGTTTAGATCTTGTCTATAGATAACGGCTTTAAAAAAATATAGCAGTATCTATTACTATCTACTGGTGGAAATTTTTCTGTGCTTTTAAGAAATGACTATCAACTAAGTTGTTATAAGAATAATGCAAAGGACAGTAAATGTAGAATGCCCCTGAGGTTTTAATTTTCTTTTTTTTTCCATTTTTAAAAAAATTTCCAACTTTAAAAGTTCAGGGGTACACGTGCAGCATGTGCAGGTTTGTTACACAGGTAAACGTGTGCCATGGTCATTTGCTGCACAGATTATCCCATCACCCAGATATTCAGCTCAGCATCCATTAGTTATTCTTCCCGATCCTCTCCCTCCTGCCACCCTCCACATGATGACAGGCACCAGTGTGCATTGTTCCTCACCCATGTTTCCACGTGTTCTTGTCATTTAGCTCCTACTTATAAGAAGAGGTGTTAATTTGTTTTTCTGTTCCTGTATTAATTTGTTAATTGCCTCTAGCTCTATCCACATCCCTGCAAAGGACATGATTTCATTCCTTTATATGGCTGCATAGTATTCTATGATGTATATGTACCACATTTTCTTTATCCAGTCTATCAGTGATTTGCATTTAGGTTGATTGATGGGCATTTAGGTCTTTACTATTGTGGATAGTACTGCAATGCACATATTGTGCATATGTCTTTATAAAATAACAATTTATATTTCTTTGTGCATATACCCAGTAATGGGATTGCGGGGTTGAAAGGCATTTCTGCTTCTAGGTCTTTGAGGAATCACCACGCTGTCTTCCACATGTTATATGGTTGAACTAATATACACTCTCACTAACAGTGTAAAAGTGTTCCATTTTCTCCACTACCTTGCCAGCATCTGTTAGTTTTTGACTTTTTAATAATAGCCATTCTGACTGGTGTGAGATGTTATCTCACTGTGTTTTTATTTGCATTTCTCTAATGATCAGTGATGTTGAGCTTTTTTACATGGGTTTGTTGGCTACAGGTATGCTTTCTTATGAGAAGTGTCTGTTCATGTCATTTGACCACTTTTTAATGGGATTGTGTGTTTTTTCTTATAAATTTGTTTAAGTTCCTCATAGATGCTGATATTAGACCTTTGTCAGATAGACAGATTGCAAAATTTTTCTCCCATTCCTTAGGTTGTCTGTTTACTCTGTTGATAGTTTCTTTTGCTGTGCAGAAGCTCTTTAATTTAATTATATTTGTCAATTTTTGTTTTTGCTGCAATTGCTTTTGGCATCTAGTCATGAAATCTTTGCCTGTGCCTATGTCCTGAATGGTATTGCCTAAGTTGTTGTTTTTTTTTTTTTTTTTTCCCTAGGGTTTTATAGAGTTTTACATTTACGTCTTTAATCCATCTTGAGTTGATTTTTGTATATGGTGTAAGGAAGGGGTCCAGTTTCAACTTTCTGCATATGGCTATCTATCCAATTCTCCCAGCACCATTTATTAAATAGGGAATTATTTCCCCATTGCTAGTTTTTGCTAGCTTTGTCGAAGATCAGATGGTTGTAGGTGTGTAGTCTTATTTCTGGGTTCCCTATTCTGTTCCATGGATCTATGTGTCTGATCTTTTAACAGTATTATGATTTTTGGTTACTGTAGCGCTGTAGTATAGTTTGAAGTTGGGTAGCATTATGCTCCCGGCTTTGTTCTTTTTGCTTAGGAGTTTTTGACTATGCGGGCACTTTTTTGGTTTCAAATGAATTTTAAAATAGTTTTTTTTCTAATTCTGTGAAGAATGTCCATGGTAGTTTGATGGGAATAAACTATAAATTGAATCTACAAATTGCTTTGGGCAATAAGGCCATTTTCATAATATTGATTCTTCCTATCCATGAGCATAGACTGCTTTTCCATTTTTTTGTGTCATCTATGATTTCTTGAGCAGTGGTTTATAGTTCTCCTTGAATAGTTCCTTCACTTCTCTTGTTAGCTGTACTCATAGGTATTTTATTCATTTTGCGGCAGTTGTAAATAAGAGGTCATTCGTGATTAGGTTCTTGGCTTGCCTGTTGTTGGTGTAAAGGAATGCTAATGATTTTTGCACATGATACTGTATCTTGAGAATTTGCTAAAGTTGTTTATCAGCTTAAGAAGCTTTTTGGCTGAGACAATGGGGTTTTCTAGATATAGGATTATGTCATCTGCAAACACAGATAGTTTTACTTCCTCTTTTCCTATCTCAATACCCTTTATGTGTTTTCTCTTGCCTGATTGCCCTGGCCAGAACTTCCAATACTGTGTTAAATAGGAGTTACGAGGGAGTGCAACCTTGTCTTGTGAAGGTTTTCATGGAGAATGCTTCCAACTTTTGGCCATTCAGTATGATATTGGCTGTGGTTTTGTCATAGGTGGCTCTTATTATTTTGATATATGCTCCTTCAATACCTAGTTTACTGAGAGTTTTTAACATGAAAGGATGTTGAATTTCAATGGAGGACTTTTCTGCACCCATTGAGATAATATGTGGTTTTTGGTCTTTAGTTCTGTTTATGGGATAAATCACATTTATTGATTTGTGTATGTTGAACTAGGCTTGCAACCCAGGGATGAAGTCCACTTGATTGTGGTAAGTTTGTTGATGTGCTGCTGGGTTTGGTTTGATAGTATTTTTCTGATAATTTCTGCATTGATGTTCATCAAGTACACTGGCCTGAAGTTCTTTTTTTTGTTGTTGTATCTCTGCAAGGTTTTGGTATCAAGGATGATGTTGGCCTCATAGAATGTGATAAGGAGAAATCCATCCTTTTCAATTTTTTTTGAAATAGTTTCAGGAGGAGTGGTATCAGCTCTTCTTTGTACCTCTGATAGAATTCAGCTGTTAATCTATCTGGTCCTAGGCTTTTTATGATTGATAGGCTATTTACTATTGCCTCAATTTCAAAACTTTTTATTGGTCTGTTCATGGATTCAATTTCTTCCTGGTTCGGTCTTGGGAGGATATATGTGACCAAGAATTTATCAATTTCTTCTAGATTTACCAGTTTATGTGCCTAGAGGTGTTTATAATATTCTCTGATGATTGTATTTCTGTGGGGTCAGTGGTGATATTCCCCTTATCATTTCTGATTGTGTTTTTTTGAATCTTCTCTTTTTTCTTCTTTATTAGTCTAGCTACTCGTCTATTTTATTAATTTTTAAAATAAAACAGCTCCTGAATTAATTAATTTTTGAAGCATTTTTCATGTCTCTATCTCTTTCAATAACCAAATAACCAAATTCTTGGTTATTTCTTTTTTTTTTTTTCTGTCCAAACAAACCATTTTTATTTTTTCATTTTTTTATTTTTTAACTTGTTTTTTTTTCTTTTTATTATTATTATTATTTATTATTATTATTATACTTTAGGCTCTATGGTACATGTGTGCAACGTGCAGGTAAGTTACATATCTTCTGCTAGCTTTGGGGTTTGTTTGCTCTTGGTTCCCTAGTTCTTTTAGTTGTGATCTTGGGTTGTTAACTTGAGATCTTTCCAGCTTTTTGATATGGGCATTTAGTGGTGTAAATTTCCCTTTTAACACTGCTTTAGCTGCATCCCAGAGATTCTGGTATGTTGTATCTTTGTTCTAATTAATTTCAATGAACTTCTCGATTTGTCTTAATTTCATTATTTACCCAAAAGTCATTCAGGAGTAGGTTGTTCAATTTCCATGTAGTTGTATGGTTTTGAGTAAATGTCTTAATCTTGAGTTCTAATTTGATTGTTTTGTGGTCCGAGAGACAGTTTGTTATGATTTCAGTTATTTTACGTTTGCTAAGGAGTGTTTTACTTTCGATTATGTGATCAATTTTACAGTAAGTGCTGTGTGGTGATGAGAATAATGCATATTCTGTTGTTCTGGGGCGCGGAGTTCTGTAGATAACTGTCAGATCCACTTGATCCAGAGTTCAGGTCCTGAATATCTTTGTTAATTTTCTGTCTTGATGATCTGTCTAATACTGTCAGTGGGGTGTTAAATTCTCCCACTATTATTGTGTGAGAGTCTAAGTCTCTTTGAAGGTCTCCAAGAACTTGCTTTATGAATCTGGGTGCTCCTGTATTGGGTGCATATATATATTTAGGATAGTTAGCTCTTCTTGTTGAAATGAACCCTTCACTATTATGTAATGCTCTTGTCTTTTTAAAATTTTTGTTGGTTTAAAGTTTGTTTTGTCAGAAACTAGGATTGCAACCCCTGCTTTTTCCTGTTTTCCATTTGCTTGGTAAATTTTCCTCCATCCCTTTATTTTGAGCCTATCGGTGTCATTGCATGTGAGATGGGTCTTTTCATGCATATTGCTGGGTCTTGGTTCTTTACCCAGCTTGCCATTCTGTGTCTTTTAATTGGGACATTTATCCCATTTACATTTAAGGTTAATAGTGTTATATGTAGATTTGATCCTGTCATTATGATGCTAGCTGGTTATTTGGCAGACCTGTTTATGTGGTTGCTTCATAGTGTCACTAGTCTGTGTATTGGTGGTAATGAATTCCCTCAGCATTTGCTTGTCTGAAAAAGATCTTATTTCTCCTTCGCTTATGAAGCTTAGTTTGGCCAGATACAAAATTCTGGGTTGGAAATTATTTTCTTTAAGAATGTTGAGTATTGGCTCTCAGTCTCTTTCTTGTGTAGGATTTCCACTGAGAAGTTGACTGTTAGTATGATGTACTTCCCTTTGTAGGTGACCTGGGCTTTCTCTCTGGCTGCCCTTATCACTTTTTCTCTCATTTTCACCTTGGAGAATCTGATGACTATGTGTTTTGGAGATTATCTTCTCATGGAGTATCTTACTGCAGTTCTCTGGATTTCCCAAATTTGAATGTTGGCTTCTCATGCTAGGTTGGGGAAGCTCTCTTGGATGATATCTTGAAATATGCTTTCCAAATTGGTTCCATTCTCCCTGTCTCTTTCAGGTACCCCAATCAGTTGTACATTCAGTCTCTTTACATAATCCCACATTTCTCAAAGGTTTCGTTCATTCCTTTTCATTCTTTTTTCTCTATTCTTGTCTGCCTGTCTTATTGCAGAAAGATAGTCAGATTCTTTCCTTCACTTGGCCTATTTCGCTATTAATACTTGTGACTGCATTGTGAAGTTCTTGCACTATGTTTTTCAGCTCTGTCAGGTCAGTTATGTTTCTCTCTATATTCACTATTTTTGGCTGTCAGCCCCTGCAGTGTTTCACCATGATTCTTAGCTTCTTTGCATTGGGTTACAATATGCCCCTTTAGCTCAACAAAGTTCATTTTTATCTACATTCTCAAGCCACTTCTGTCATTTCAGCCATATCAGCTTCAGCACATTTCTGAATGTTTGCTGGAGAGGTGTTGAGGTCATTTGTAAGAAAGGAGGCTGTCTGGCTTTTTGAGTTTGTAGCATTTTTGCATTGATTCTCATTTCTGTGGGCTATCTACCTTTGACCTTCGAAGTTGCTGACCTTTAGATAAGGTTTTTGTTTTTTTTTTGTTGTTGTTATTATTGTTTTTGTTTGGTTGGTTTTCTTTCAACAGTCTGGCTATTCTTTCATACGGCTACTGTGGTTTGCTGGAGAGTCTGCGCTAGATCCTAGATGCCTCAGATTTTCTAGTACTTGGAGGTATCACCAGTGAAGGCTGTGAAACAGTAAATATGGCAGCCAATAATTAGTACATTTCATTTAGGTTTGGCCGAGGGCCATCACCACGGCTCTAGGTGCATGGATATTAGCATAGGATTGCAACTGATTATATGAGAAGGCTTAACTTTCACATCTACATAGCATCTAGAGTTATTTTTCAAAATATAAGTCAATAGTGACAATAAACTGTTCAAACTTCTTCAAAATTTAGCATTTCTTTAGCATGAAAACCACAGTCCCTACAGGAGCCTAGGTCTTTCTTTAATCAAATACTCAAGTCCCAACCACAGCCACCATTTGGCCTCCTATCTCCTTTCAAACATGCATCAGATTACTTTAGTTGCAATAGTTTTATATTTTTTTGGCTCAAAATGCTTCCAAGAGTTCTCTCAAGTCAGGAATTTTGTACTTCAGTAGTTGCCAATTCTTCTGCCTGTAGCAGTATTTTCCAAGATATTTCAAGTGCTGTTCCATGACATTATAGACTTTCATACAACTTTACACAAACTAGCAACCACATTGGCCTGTATCTTATACCATCCAACATTATTATACATGGTATTTTATATATGGTATAATATATATTACCATATATGGTATCATATACCATCCAACGTTATTGCTCTCCTCACCCCACAAGGGGGACGAAATTTGGTTTGTTTACTTCCATATTTTTTGTCCCTTAGAACAATGAGTTACTCTTACTACTTCCAGATGGAGTGTTCTAAGTCTTGACTTAGAAGAGTCATCTTTTCTTACACACAGTACCTAGCCCATTGCAACATTTATTGCCATCTTCATATTCACCTGGGTTTTTACTGTTACTTTTGCAATAAAAGAATAAACATGGCCCTTTCTGGCCTTAGGGGTTTACTTATTTAGGCCAATCATAATGAGAAAAGGCAGTCAACACAATACACTTGAGGCAGAAGAAAATATAACTTGGAAGAATGCGGGAGCATCTGAAATACTGTAGTTTATGGAGGCTTGCTCGAGGAAATAATCATTGAGCTTAGTCCTGGATGAACAGAGTTAGTGAGGAAAAGTAATGTGTCAAAATAATCCAGGAAGACAGAATAGAATAAATAAAATATTGAAGTATGAAATATCATGGTTTGAGAGGGTGGTTTAACTAGGAGATGTTTCAGGCCTCATAAAATGTGGGTAGGGGATATCTTTTTACTTTATAACACTCTCAAATAGATTTCCCAAAATGACATCTACAGACTCAAAGATGTTCTCATTTTCACGTTACTCTAGGCAATTGTCAAAAAGGTTGTTGGCCCCATAATAAAGCCTAATTATTTTAAGTTCCTATATTCTTGCTTCTTAAATTTCTTACATTGATCCTGACATTGAAATATAAAAATGCTTTGTTGGGGCCAGGTGCGGTGGTTTACAACCTGTAATCCCAGCACTTTGGGAGGCCGAGGTGGGCAGATCACCTGAGGTCGGGAGTTTGAGACTAGCCTGGCCAACATGGTGAAACCCAGTTTCTACTAAAAATACAAAAATAAGCCAGGCGTGGTGGCAGACGACTGCAATCCCAGCTACTAGGGAGGCTGAGGCATGAGAATTGCTTGAACCTGGGAGGCAGAGGTTGCAGTGAGCCGAGATCGTGCCATTGCACTCCAGCCTGGGTGACAAGAGCAAAACTCTGTCTCAAAATAAATAAATAAATAAATAAATAAATAAATAAATAAATAAATAAAATAAAACTTTGTTGGACTTCTAATCTTTAATTTTTCAGTCTCTCACTTAACTTGGTGATGCCTCATGCCAGAAGTCTTGAATCTATTAAAGTGTATGACTACAAAAACTGGTAATCCTTTCTGTTTGGCTGAATTTCTATAGTAAATGACATTTTCACATGTTAAGCAGCCATCAAAAGGAATGTCCCTTTGTTATTGAATACACAGGACCAGAAGTTTAGAAAATTCAGGTACACAAGATAAACATATTGGAGTCTTTATTAAAGGAAATATATTGTTAGAGTAAATGAGCTGATGAGTTTTAAAGATGAAAGTATTCAATTTATATTCCAAGAAGATTTAATATGTATTATTAGGATTAATTATGTGTACTCAATTAAAAATTAGAGGAGACGGAGTGAAGGGAGTTGAAGGTGTCAGGGAATAAAATTGATCACTAGATGAAAATGTCTGACTTTTTCATAGGCCTTATAAAACAATACCAGAATTTTTTAAATGCCTTTTATTTATTTATTTATTTTTGAGATGGAGTCTCGCTCTGTCACCCAGGCTGGAGTTCAGTGGCACGATCTCGGCTCACTGCAAGCTCCGCCTCCCTGGTTCACGCCATTCTCCTGCCTCAGCCTCCCGAGTAGCTGGGACTACAGGTGCCCACCACCACGCCTGACTAATTTTTTGTATTTTTACTAGAGACAGTGTTTCACCATGTTAGCCAGGATGGTCTCGATCTCCTGACCTTGTGATCTGCCCTCATGGGCTCCCAAAGTGCTGGGATTACAGGTGTGAGCCACTGCGCCCCTCCCTAAATGCCTTTTATTCACCCCACTCATATTAGACAAAAAGATATATTAACTTTTTCAATATGTTATGTAGCTTCTTCAAATCATACTGGAAAATGTTCTGTTAGTGCTTTTCTAGAATCTGTGTAGGTTGACTTAGAGACTCTTTCACAGAGACACTAATTTATATTTAATTATTTCTATTCAAATTTATAAGATTTTTTCAAATTTAATTTTGTGACTCAATTTTCAGTGAAAATTTAGCAAATGTACAAAAATATTTACCAATTTATCAAAATATTTAAGGTATGTTGTGAACATAAACACATCTTTATACTACATGCTCTTGATAGCCTAAGTAATACATTTTTTGGAATTTTTAATTGTTTTATTTTTAAGTCTCTGAGAAATATGAAATATAGTTATGTCCTTAGAAGCTGGTTTGCTGCAGCTCTTAGATGGCTTCTCACTGGCAACTAAATACTCCGTTATTATGGTCTAAATACCCCAAACTAAGAGAGAGGCTTTAGATGTAAATTGATAAATGACTTGTCTTTATTTGCTGGTCCTAGACCCCTCATCTTTTATAAAAGTTTTTTTCAAAGGTGTCATAACACTGGATGTTCCCTCCCATTTATTTAATGTGAGAGTGAATGGTATGCCAAAGGAAAGCAGAGCTGGGCAGAAGTTAAAGTGGTGAAAACAAGTTTAATTCAGGACTATTTCATTAAGGGAAGAGAGGCCACAGAATGAGAATGGGCTCCATTCTGACTACACCGGGGACAACGGCGACTTACAGCCAAGAAGCAGGGGTCTGCGGATGGAAAATTTCTAAGAGAAGACATGGTGTTGCGGGGGAGTTCTGGCTGAATCAACCTAACAGGATTCCTGCTGAAGGCAGGCCGGGGTGATCAGGTATCAAACACACGGTGTGAAAAATCCTGGTCAGATATTAAGAGCGATCTGTTATTGAGGGAGGGGGAGATTCCCTAAACTGCCCTGGCAGTGTTATTTGCTGAAACGGGATTTTACAAGGTAGTGCACAAACGAGTCTAGGGGCAGGCTCAAAAGAAGCCTGACTACAGTTTAGTTGAGCAAAGAATTTTGACATTTAATAGGTCCTACTTACATTAAATTTGTGTATATAATTTCTAAAATATAGAAGGTTGTTTAGATTTTTTGACTACATGCTGCACATTGCTCACAATATCAGCATAACTAATTTTCTCCTGATTCATGAGTACATCTATTTAGAACTATAAGTCTGATTCAGACTGAACTCCCACTCAGTGATTTTATTTTCATGTTAAATTGCAGTTTTAGGAAAACGTTATTATTCCTAACAGTCATGTAAGTCTTCAGACTATAGGTAGTAAGAGCTGATTATAACTCAATGTTAGTAATAATTAATGACATGGAGAAATATATCAGGAGAAAATGAAGAAAATGGAAAAACAGCAGTTCTCAAAGTCTGAGAACAACCCAGGCCCATGAAAATACATGATCTTCTAATGATAAGAAATTCATAATTCACGGAGGTATTAGAGTGAAGGAAAATTGTCAGCTGATTGACAATGTATTATGTATTTATCAATGGATCAGAGATAAGACCTAGCTATTACTTTCTTTCTGCTATTTATCTACCTGTCTGTCTACCTTTCAACCAAATGCAAATTTGTAACAATGTTTCAGTAGATGAGGAGTAAATGGAATGTCTCTCGTCCTCTTGCTTAACAGAGAGGATTACTAAGAGTTCCTTGTGGTGTGATCATAAATATTTAAGTGCGTGTAGCTATATGTACTTTTGTATGTACATACGTATTTTTATTTCTAAGTGGTTTCTATAGCAGTAGAGATAGATTGATCCAAGGTAACAGGGATGATGAGGTAGAGAGAAGACTGTGGGGGAAAACGAAGTAGATTAGCAGCTTAGACTTTTTGAATTTAGAAAAGTAACAACTTATATATTAACTTTGGGAATAAACAGAGCCTTCTGAAAAACCATGAACATTTAGACAGAACACAAGGTTTTAGGATCATTGATTTATTTTCATCTTTATCCTATGGAAAACTGGCATTTTGGCAGAAAAGAGTTAAGAGAATTCTAAAATAAAAATACAGAGCAGAGTTAAATTTGAATTTAAGATAATGAATAATGTTTTAGTATAAATATATCCAAAATTATTTATTGTTTATCTGAAATTCAAATTTAACTGAGTGTGCTGTATTTTACATGGCAACTGTACTCCCTCATTTCATGAGATTCTTGATTTGTGCATTTTACTTTCTAAATGTCTACCACACCATTAACTCCAAATAAATACCTGCTACACATTCACCTGCTCTCCCAGCTGTGCGACTGTATTCTTATTCTTCATTTAGGTTCTGAGAGCTGGTTCTAGTCCCATGGATTGACAACTCCCATCTGGAATGAGGGATACCTTAACCCAGAGTTAATAAACCTTATGTTTTTCATATTATCACCCGTTAAGGAGGCTTGTTAAACTTTTTTTCTTCCTAATCACTCCCCCAACTTCCACGAAGTCTTACAATCACAGATATACCATATATACGTTTATTTAGGGTGGTTCTTTGGAAAACCACAGCCATTGTAATAACTAAGATTTGTTTTTATTCCAAGAACTAGTTATGCTCCCCTGGGGCAATACTTGCTCCCTTGAGAATGCATGCATTAGTTCCTCAAGGCAGGTCTTCCTCTTTGCTGTTGAATGGATCTGTCTCAATACCAAAGAGTTCGCATCTCTACTGCTGAGAAAAAAATAAAGTCATCTCAGGCATTACCCATATTGGCATCAAAAAAGAGAAACACTATACTTTACATTTCTGGGGAAAATTTTACAAATGCCAAATACTAGAGGCCTCCATGAGAGGTCATTCCTGAAGGATACAAAGGCCCATTAAAGGAAGAGAGTCTTCTGATGTCATGATTCAGAATATGCTTATTTGAATATCCTAATTATTAAATTATAAACTTCATTGGAATTTTTTGAAATTTAAGGCTCATATTTTTACTTATCTTTTGATCAAAAAATTAAAAAATAAAGTTGGAAAGAAAGAGTTACATTTTAAAAATAAACAGTTTATGTGCATAACATTTTCTTATGGTTCATTATTACTAATGACACACACGTTAATCAGCTTGCCATATGTTGGCACAGCTGTGATTGGTTTGTCCAAATCTCTACAGATTTTTCCTTTGCTGCTCCGAGATATTTTTCAACATGGGAGCAGAGTGCCATCATGCTCTGTGTTAAGACATGGTATAGAGTCAGCATATGCTCTCCAGTACTTCTTGGCAAGACTGGTAGCTCATATTTATTTATTTATGAGTCCTTTCAAATAGTTCTCCTTTTTTTTTCTTACATTGTGGCAGGTTTAAATGGTCTTTTTAAAATGGGCATGGCAAATATTCTTGTAATTTTTTACATCTTTATAATCAAATTTATTTATATAGAAATATGTATAATTTTATAAATATATGAGGTATACATTTTTAAATATATGTAAATACATTTAGATTAGATTTTTTGTATATTATACACTGTAGAAGAACATATTTCTTGAAGAACAAGAATACAATGTAATATATACAATTTGTTTGTTTGTTTAAGACGTGGTCTTGCTCTGTTGCCCAGGCTGGAATGCAGTGCCCTGATCTTGGCTCACTGCAGCCTCAATCAATCTCCTGGTCTCAAGCTATCTTTCCCACCTCAGTCTCCCAAGTAGCTTGGACCACAGGTGTGCACCATGATGCCTGGCTAATTTCTTTTCTTTCTTGTAGTCAGAAAGTCTTGCTATATTGCCCAGGGTGGTCTCAAAAACCTAGGCTCAAATGATCCTCTTACCTTGACCTCCCAAAATGCTGAGGTTACAGGTGTGAGCCACTGTGCCCAGCCAATCAAATTTAGTAACATTATATTTTCTATCTTATAGATACATATGATGTTCTTCTTTACCTCTTGCTGACTTCTTGCCCACTTACAATCACTTCTTTACCACTTACTTCCCTTTTACTGAAGCTAAAATCCTTTACACTGCTTCTAACATGCTTACTTCAATGTGACACAATTCATGTGAAACTCCTTAGTTTCCAGAATCAAGTCAGATAGGCAGTATGAGGAATTATGTGTCATGTAACTGGGGATGAGAAAAAAACCTAGGTAATTCTGTAGCAATAACAAAGGTGATAGCTTGGTTTCAGTCTTGTAAAGCCTGCAGAGGAGCAAAGAAAAGCCAGTGAAGACTCAGTGGGGTGGCAAGTGGCATGTCTTGGCTGCTGAACATTTTTCTCAATGAAAAATAGACTTACAGTATCACTAGAAGAAAGTCTGCATTTCCTTCTTAAGATGTACATAGTAACACTGTGATCTTCTTGCATTATTTACTTGAACAAAACAGAAATGCTTTATGGTTGTTATTCGTATTTTGGTTTTGTTTTCTTTTTAATTTTTCTTCTTTTGGGAGGGATAGTCATCAATCAAGCAGCCTAGGGTGTGTCTGAAGATAGCAACAAAATAGACTCCTAGAGAGAAGCATATAAAGACACAAGGAGATATAAAAGGCCAGTAGGCAAATAAGTAATAATATACTGAACACAGGAAACAGTCAGAATGCTGTTCACACCAGCACCACAGAGGAACAACTTCAAGTATTAGGCAGATGATTTCAATCAGATGAGTTTTTTAAATAAATCTTAGATAGCTTAGTATTGGAGCTAGGAATCCATTTCTTGGGAGTTAGTTGCCAGGAGGCTTGCAAAACCTAGGCTAGAACCCAGAGCATCTAGTGCTGAGCAAGTGATTCATTCATTCATCAATATGTTTGGATGGCTACTACATTCAAGGAATTGGGTTTGTTGCTGAAGACATAATAATGGGCTTTACGTACATAACAGACACAGATCTTAACTGCACGGAACTTATGAAACAGAGTCTTGAGAAAAGCGAATAAGACAAAGACCTTATTTTTTAGACAGGAGTACAAGGTCTGAGAAACAAAGAATTGGTATTTAAACTGTGACACAAGGTCAGGAAGCATAACATTTGCTAAATCCCTTAAGTGTAATTTGGAATTTACAAGTCTGGTTCTACAAAGAACCTGATTCTTCCTATTATTGTGTAGAATAATATTAATTATTTTCCTTCTCCTCACCCTCAAGGTCAACCCTTTAAAATTTTCCCCCATTAGCCATATAAAAGTAAGAAATTAGCCTAATGCTGACAGGTGTGTGCATTGGTAACGGACTGTCAAAAAAAAAATTAGACGACAAAAAGCTCAGATTTTTAGTCTTTGCAAATTTTGGTGTTGTAAATATTCCTATCACTGTCTATTTTAAGCCACCAATGTTAAACAACCTGCTGGCAAAATTCCTGAAATAATAGGAATCAGCTCTCAGAAACCCATACAAACAGGTTCCAGCAAAATAATGAATGTTGACCTCTTAATGCCTGCCTGATCTCTCGACTATTAAAAGAGCTAGCCAAATCTTTGAAATTAAGCCTTGAAAAATGTTTGTATTAAAATATTAGCCTCCCCTCCATTACCAGTGGCTAGTTAGTTCCAAAAGAAAAAAGAATGTAGACATGTTTAGAGTTATGTTATTTTCTTTAAACCTCTTAGCCTTACTTTAGGGTTTATCGTATAATTGGACTTGGGGTATTTTACTCCAGATAGTCAACTGACTTAAACAACAAAAAGAAAAATATTTGAGGAGTACAGATCCAGATATACCCAAATTTCTAATATTGTATAAAGGGGACAAATCTATCTATATAATGCATATATGTTGAATAGTCATGATTATTTGTATGAATACATAAGTCCATATTATTATACATAACAATGAATGAACAATGCAATCATAATTGGAACAATCTCATTTATTATTTATAATCTCCATGCCTTTACAGGGACATAGAAATTTCAGCTAACACCTTGTAAATTTAGCTATTCTTTATCAAATATCAGACGTATACTAACATATGCCTGTCCAATTTCAGTTTATTTTGTTACTTAATTAAGGATGCTTAGAAGGCAAGAGAATGTGGAGGGCAAATAAAGGTTGCATGCAAAAACAATAAAAACTAATGGTTTTTAGAAGTGCGAGAAAAATCTGTAGATTTTGTTTATCTCTACATTTCACGTCTTCATTACAATGGATAATCAAGAGTTGACTATATTGTAATTAGAACTGAAGTTGAAGAACACATCCAACAATTCACAATTTATATTATAATATAACTCATCAACCCACTAAATATATATTAATAGGGCATTCAAAATCATGCATTTGGCATTTCAAAGGAAGTTTCCCACATCTGGAGTGATTTGGGACACATTATTTAGTGCCCTCTCTTTATTTCAGCTATTTTGGTGAGTTCTATTTTGCATAATATTACAATCAGACCTTGAGTATAAAATGGTAATGGAGGGGAGGTGGATAATCTTCATCTCTGGATAATTCTGGAGAAAATAATACAATCAAAAAAAGAATAGAGAAACAAAATTTTAAGGTAATTAGTCACAAGTATAAATGACTGTTGATAAGTTTTGAGATTATTTAAAAATTATAGGCTTTTAACTAACATTTGATTTTGAAGTTTTCACTTTTTAAACGTGGAATTTCACTGAACTTGTCTCATGAAATTGTAATTAGTTATAAAATTTATCTCCCATAATATTATACTATTAATAGGTAAATGTAAGAGTATTTCTATGTATTTCTTCTTTGGTACTGCAAAATATTCTCTGATTCATCTGAGTTTATGAGTAGCATTAATTGTTATGTACTTCAGACATGTAAGACTGTTAGAAGCTGGGAGTTATGTACATTTGTTTTAATTTTATGAAGTAGTAAGTAAGACAAGTTCGGGACACTGTTAAGTTTGATGCTAAGTCCCAGCAATGTTTGAGAACACATTAATAGACATTATTTGGAAATACTTTGTGAAATAAGTCACAGTTCAGAACAAAAAGTATTGTTATGAAAAGCATTGACAACTAAAGATAAGTATTGACAATTCATTTTTTTTTTTGTATTGTCACAGGGTACTTGAGGTGTTACTTTTCTGGCTGTAAACCTCTGAGGCCAGTGAAGCCTTTGCCTGAGTTTTGCTGGGGCCTCCTGTACTCATCCCGCCCACTTGGTCTGGCAGGCTGCACTCAGCTCACAGTACCGGCCTGGATCCCATGCCCGCCAAGGGCAAACCAAGAGCAGAGCTGTGAGAGGTGTATTTGTGAGCAATCGTTGGATCTGGTCACTGCACATGACCAGGCATGCTGGCTTCAGTTGGGTGGGCAGTTCCAGGCACTGGCATGGGTGATGGCTCCCTGTGAGGCTGCAGCTGGACCAGGTGTACTGCAAGCTGCTTTCATGGCTGGCACTGGGACATGCAGTGGTGCCTGGCAGCTTGGAGAAACCAGGAACCACAGAGCCCCAAAGAGCGTGTCACAGCCCTGACTCAGGGAGCTCCTAGGTCTGGGCTCCTTGAAGGGCCACCACTCTTCCCTCATTCTTTCTTCTCTCCTTTTTGCTGCTCATAATGTGACAATCAAGGAGTGTGTTTCAGCCCTGTTTGTGTTACAGTTCTTTCAGCCCTGCCATTTGGCAAGGTCCTGGATTTTTTGTCCCGTGTCCAGATTCAATGAGAAATGTGGTCAAGAGGGAGGTGTGCACGGCAAAGGTGTGCTTCATTGAGCGACAGAACAGCTCAGAGGAGACCCGCAGTGGGTAGCTCCTCTCTGCAGGCAGGTTGTCCCATCATCTGCCAGAGTCTGGCTGCGTCCGGGAATTTTTTTTTTTTTTTTTTTTTTGAGACGGAGTCTCACTCTGTCACCCAGGCTGGAGTGCATGGCACGATCTCCGCTCACTGCAAGCTCCACCTCCCGAGTTCACACCATTCTTCTGCCTCAGCCTCCCTAGTAGCTGGGACTACAGGCGCCTGCAACCACGCCCGGCTAATTTTTTATTTTTATTTTTAGTAGAGACGGGGTTTCACTGTGTTAGCCAGGACGGTCTTGATCTCCTGACCTCATGATCCACCGGCCTCAGCCTCCCAATGTGCTGGGATTACAGGCGTGAGCCACTGCACCCGCCCGGCCAGAGTCCGGGATTTTCATGAGCTTCAGAGAGGAAAAAGTGCATGCTGATTGGTCCATGACTGGCAATGGGTAGGCCTGAAGAAAGCACCATACGTTCTCACTCCGGTCCATGGAAATGGCAGCCCAGCCCCCAGGCCTCAAGCTGTCCCTGGTCTGAAGGTGGAGTTTCATGGGGCACCTGCTCCTTTCCACCCAGGAGCCTGTCTACCTCCTGCCACCATTAACTTGCTATCCACGGTGTCCACAGCACTCAGGCTGTTCATGCTGAAGGGTGCCTGCAGGCCAGTGGAGAGCCACCCTTAGTCCCCTTCAGCCTCCCTCCCATGCTTATTGGTGCCCAAAGTCCAGAGGGGAACGGCAGCAGGGAGCTGGCATGTTGGCACTGCCCCGAGGGCACACACACCTAGCCAGGTCGTGACAGTGCATGGGCTAAGTCACAACTTTGCTTAAAAATCAGAGTGGGCACTGGGAGCAGGGAGAGGCCAGGCAGTGGATGCAGGCATTCTGAGCCTGAGAGAGCTGGGGGGCTACCTGGGCCTCCAAGAGTGCAGAGATGCCCATGTCTGCAGCCGAGACTTGGTGGCTGCAGCTGCACCCGACAGGGCAGGGCTCCCAAACCTACAACTTGAAAGGGGTTGGGCTTTCAACTGGATCCTGATCCTGGCTCCTGGCTCCAGCTGGAACCATGGAACATGAAGCCCTGTCTGTACTTCCCCAATTGCAACCAGCATCATGGAAGAGGCCACTTCAGATGGGCTGTCACTGCCATCAATATGGTGCCAGAAAAATCAACTGAATTTGACAGATGAATAAAGACAGAAAGTAGAAAATGGAAGTAGATGTTAGAGACATTGTATTTTTATTTTAACAAGGTATGTAAAATATTTCTTATAATTATTGTTGAGAGAAATGTGAACTCACTTAAATTGTGATCATAGAACCTAATATTAGTTGAGTTTATATTCCCTACCAGGGTTATTTTAGTTTTAGTTTTAGTTGTGTGTGTGTGTGTGTGTGTGTGTGTCATTTTATACATACAAATTTCCTAGGATGTAAAATGTTTTAATCTGTTCTCATTTTAAAAATAGAAAACACGTTTAGAGCTATAAAGCAACCCATTAAAGGTCAATTAGCTATCAAATTAAGGATCCTAGTTTAAAATGCTATAGTGGGGTCTATCATCAGGGGCTTTACTTCTAACTAGAAGATTGTTCTGTGAGAGGAAAACAACTAGAAAAGCCATTTTTACATCCTTGAAGGGCTAGTTATGAACGGTGGAGAAAACATCACATATTTTTTACTCCAGAAATCACAACAAAAATAAATACATAAAAATAATAAAAACAAATTCATTGAAGATATCAAATATATTTTTCCCATGCTAGATCTATTCAACAATAAAATGAGCTCCCTTACAAAAAATGAACTCCTTATTCTAAGAATTACTGGGGCAGGCATGGTGGCTAATGCCTGTAATCCCAGCACTTTGGGAGGCTGAGGCTGGCGGATCATGAGGTCAGGAGATCGAGACCATCCTGGCTAACATGGTGAAACACCATCTCTACTAAAAATACAAAAAATTTGCCAGGCATGGTGGTGGGTGCGTGTAGTCCCAGCTACTTGGGAGGCTGAAGCAGGAAAATGGCGTGAACCCGGGAGGCAGAGCTTGCAGTGAGCTGAGTTCGCACCACTGCACTCCAGCCTGGGTGATAGCGCAAGACTCTGTCTCAAAAAAAAAAAAAAAAAAAAAAGTTATTGAGAAGTACTTTTTTACTATTAAAAATATTGTGGATATTCTCATATTCTCTCTACATTGGAAGGAATGCTCATTTATTTTTCTCTGAGGAAAAAAATTATCAATTGAGGGCCTAAATTTACAAAAACATGACCAATACTAAAGCAATAATAAATCCATTTCCATTTTTCCAAGGGCCAATAACATTCATCAAACTTAAATATGAATATATGTACACATATAAAGTAGAAAAGGCCAAGTTTGCTACCAATTATTTGATTTAAATAATTCTAAGTAAGAAATAACAGCACATATTTCTTCCCAGCTACATTTTTTTGCCTTAAAAATAGCAAGTTACTTATTCTACTAAGGATATTGATTTATTTCATTTATCATTGTATCTGTGTAGATATCATGATTTATCTCGTTTCATCATGAAATATTGATAGTAGATGAATTATGTAACCCAGAAGACAAAAAGTATATAAACAATGTAAATTAGTACAAAATGTCACAAAATTATTTTGAATCATTTTGCTTTCACTTATGCTGACTTTTGGTTCAAAGACTAATATGTAAATCTGTTGTCACTTAAACATGTCTCTAAAATATAGTATAACTTAATAAACTGGAACTGTTCTATTTCTTAATCTCACTAGAGAATTCCACTGTTGATATGTTTTTATCTATTGGTATATACTCCTATGTTATTTTATCTCACTAGTTCCCAAAGGTACTACTTGACAATGTATTTTTCTCCTAGGTTTGAAACCTAAATACATTCATTTTACAGACTCTGACTTCCTTCTACTACTACAAGGTGATTTTAAGAAATGCTGTCATTATTTATCTTTCAAGAGGACGGCTTCTGTTTCTTCTTTTTATAAGAGACTAGCTATCAAGTGTGACCTACCAAGAGTACATATACATGCTCTGTAACTTTCTCTGTTTTGTTGAGCTGTAAACAAACAAGAAAGCAGCAACAAATATAGAGCTTGATCATGCAAAATTGTTGAAAATGTTGGAAATGATAGACTGTATAGACCCATCAAAGCGCTTCTTCATTTTAAAGTATATCTAATACTTAACAGAATTAAATAGGCAAGGATACATGTGAGGTCATTTACTAACATTTTTTACTTATATTTCATTCAGCAAAGCCGTGTATGTTCTCAAAAATATACCAAGCTTAGGTATGTGTTTCCTGGCAATGGTAAGTTATAGTTAAAGGGAGTATGGTTTATGAACACAAACAACTTTTTAAATATATTTTTAAATGTTCGTTCATTTCTCAAATATATTTTGATAGAGAGTCCTTACTTTTCACATCAGTAAAGATCTGTACCATATTTCTTGTATAGAAAATTTAGAAATCTTTTATAGGTTATTAAAGCACGTCTTAGTCTAACTGTATCATAGTCATTCTGGATGTTGTTTAAAAAAATGCAGATTTTAGAGTTCACCACATATCTGTTTAATCCATGTTTCTGGGGTAGAGGCAACACAAACTATGGTTTGCAAAAGCATGCCAGGTATTTTTTTTACATACTAAAATTCTAGATCCATAATGTTTTAAAAAACACATTCCAGTGTTGCATATGTAATAACACTTTCTATGAAACTAAAATTCTAGTTCATGTTTATCTCATTATATTCTACTTCTGCAAAATGTATACCTTCCAAAGAATGTTTATGTCTCACCTTGGGGTCAGGTTAAGTGGCTCTACTTGTGATGTGTTACTCTGGCTTCCCCCTTGAAAATTACTGTGCCATCTGACTTTAAAAAATAATGTCTAAAATATATCTTTCTGTTGAAAATGGATTAAAAGCTCAAGAGGACTTGACATTTTAATATAGAAAATGCCTATCATTTATCTAGATGTTATGCAAAAATATTTTAGTATGAGTTTAGGTTAATGTAAAGAAGAAATTCACAAAGTCAACAATAAACAACAGCATTTTTTCTTGGTTTGATTCCTCAGTAATGTATCTGAAAAATTCCATTGACTTTTTATCCAGCATTAAAAGTGCACATTACAGACAGCTTTGTTAAATAATTGGCAACATCAAAAATGCATGTTCTACAACATAAGCCTGATATAATGTAGTGATTATGCCCTAAGAATTTTTTAAAAAATTCATATGTTACATTTACATGGATGATAAAGGCATATACACACACACACACACACACACACACATATATACACATAAACATATATATAATTGCTAGAGGGAGCAATGCACTGCAATGTTTGCAAATGCAAGCATATATAGATTATGGTTTTTATTGTTATTTTTTATTGTGGATAACAGCATATGAATGCTATTTTAATGACAAAAATAATTTACAGATATATAAGTGAAAATATGAGTTATTTCATAGCCTAAAACATGAATCCGTTTTTCTGATGATCTAAAGCAAAATTTTATAAATTCTTGTTACATTATTGGGGAAGGCATTCCATCTCACCTGCCAACTTTCTTATTCCAACCAATGAGGAGGGATGCCTAGACTGCGTTGCAATTGAAAATGATTCATCTTTGTTAGGCAGGGTGGCATGAAATGTGTACACAGTAATTAAAACAATTAATTTTAAACTATGAATCTTCCTAGAGCATGTAGAAACTATTTGTTTTTCCTATTCGGCTCCATGTTTCCTCAAGCCTTTTTCAATCTTTCTTACTTTATTATTTTAGGTTAAATTCCTATTATATAAAATATTTTTATTCATAGAATAAAAGATACAAATAAATGAATAAATGTATTCAAAGAATAAATGGTCAAAGGGAACAAACTTTCAGTTGTAAGATGAATAAGTTCTGGAGGCCTAATGTACAGCATGGTAACTATACTTAGTAATAATGGATTGTATAGTTGAAATTTGTTAACAGAATAGACTTTAAGTGTTCTCACCACACACACACACACACACACACACACACACACACACACAGAGAGAGAGAGAGAGAGAGAAAATTTGGCCTTTGTCCCTGATGCCTGAGAGGAAAACTAAATTCTTGTACCTACACCCTGACAATAGGACTGTATTTGTTATTTTTTTTTTGAATGTAGAAGAATGTTTATTGTGGCACTGTTAATACATAGCAGAAGATCAGAAGCAAGTGAAATGTTCATCGATAGAGGATTAATTACATAAATTATGATTTGTTATTTATTAGTCTGTTGGCTCACACCTGAGTGTATGCTAAACAGATACCTCATAATGGGGGCTGATCATCAGAACGACCAACCCTGTGAGTAGAGAGTTAGGGCTTTGAGCAAGCCCTACCTCCGGGGAAAGTAGAGAGGTAGGACACTGAGTTCAGCCTTGTAGCCAATGATTAAATCAAACATACCTACATAGCAAAAGCCCATTAAAAATTCTGGATATGGAAGCTCAGTGGAATTTCCTGGCTGGTAAACAAAATCAATGTACCATGACAGTGATGCCTCCTAATTCCACAAGTGATACAGGAGATAGAAAGAAATTATTTAGTCAGATAGTTACGGTGAAAGAGTCCCTGGCAAAAACTTTCCTTCTAACAAGCAGCAGCTCAGAAATTACTTTCTTTCTAACCACACGCAGTTCAAAGAAATCACTTCTAACAAAGAACAGCCTGGAAGGTCTGGCTGTAAAACATAGATAGGCAGCTCCAGCACAAAGGGAGAGTTTCCTGGGTAATCACGACGCTTCACATACATAAGACGGGTCCCAATAAAAACACTGGGTCTTAATGAGCACATTCTTTTCCCTTTTTTTGGGCACACTAAAATAGGGACTCTGAAAGCTTGCAGGGTGATGGAGGCATGCCTGCAGCTTCAAGGAGGTACCTGGGACCAGGCATAGAAACTCCCCCTCCCCTTTTTAGCACATGCGCAGTGGAAGGATAAGCAACAGGGAGTAGCCCAAGCTAAGAGCCCACCTGCACGATAAAAGAGTGAGGTCGAGGGTGCTAGAAACAGAGACTCTGCTCTATGCTGATGGCACACCTGGTCCTAACCAGGTTTTTGCACCCTATGTAGATAAGATACCCCCTCCCCACTAGCTCATTTATATAAACCCTTACATTTTACTGCAGCATGGCAACCCATTTGGGACTTCTCTCTGTGACAGAGCTGTTCTTTTCCATTCACCTACTGAACTTCTGCTGTAACCTTGCCCTTTGTGTTCACCTCTTTGATTTCCATGACCATGAGAAAAAGAACCTCAGGGGATATCCCAGACAGAGAGGCTGCTACACAGAAGAAGACATGGGAGCTCTGCATATAAAGCCCTCCCAGACTTAACCTTCACTTTGTATGTCTTTTCATTTGGCTGGTCCTGATTTGTATCCTTTATAATAAAACTGTAATCATACTTTTCTGTGTTTTGTGAGTCTTCCTAGCAAATTATGAAATTGAAAGGAAATGTGGGAAATACAGAATTCATGGCCCATTGGTAAAAAGTGCAGGTGGCCTGGGGAATCTCAAAATGCACCTAACATTTGAAGTGAGGGAAGTTATGTTGGGGACTGTGCTCTTTAGCTTGTGAGGTGTATGCCAACTGCAGGTAGTTAGTGTCAGAACTGTACTGCAGCAGACTAGTTGGTTCACAATAATGGGCCTTTTGTGATGCTCCATCTCATTAAAAACAAACAAACAAACAAAAAAAAAACAGTAACATCATAGGCAGACATACCATCTGCTCCTAGGTCTATTAGCTCTGTACTAATGCAAATATTTGTCAATGTGTGCTTACTGAGAAGAGGCCACAAGATACAAGATTCAAACTTAATACTCATGACCTGGTAAAAAAAATTGGAACTTGGAGTAGAGAAAATGCTTTCATCTTGTGAACAGCAAAAAGGATACTGTTGCCTAATATAGGATGATGAGAAACAAATGCAAAAGGAATACAAGTCAAACTTACTATGACTCCTCTCTCATCCATGATATCACACCACAATATATGGGCATGAAGTGAGATTATAAAGTTCTTTGGATATGTGGTTTGTACAAGAATTAGTCAGGTATATATCCCCTCAGTCATTTTGGTGGAGAAAAATTACTCCCCATAAGCCGATGGGAGAAAAAAGATTCAAGGAATTGTCATTTGAATCAGTTTGCACATATTCTATTAAAAGGAAATAAAACTTCAAAATCCTACAACCTTTGTACAACTTGAGATTATTGAATTAAAAAATACTGTGGTCTGGGCCCCTTTACCTCAGTACTCCCAGTTGATACCTATTATCAACTATAAGATGGCCATCTCAAAAATATTTTAATGCTTTTAATGCTTGGATAATTTTACTAAGTTCAGATATTTTTATACTGCTATACTTACTAACACCCATCATACTTACTAATATAGACACAACCCCTAAAATTATATTGGCACTTTTTTCAGAGTTAAAATTAATACTGTTAATTTATTGTAAAGAAACCAAATTAATTCTTCTTCAATATAGGATATATGGATCCCATAAATTGGTATATAGGATATTGGTAATTTGTATATTAGGATAGCACACACATATATACACACAAAAATACATACATATAATGGAAGTCCTCACTTAACCTTGTTGATAGGTTCTTGGAAACTACAACTTTAAGAAAAACAATGTATCCTAAAACCATTTTTTTGTCATAAACATTATAGCAAAACACTGAACTAAACAATGTTGAGGGCCTTCTCTGTCATTTTGCTTATAGTTGCAGTTTCCAAGAACCTATTGATGATGTTAAGTGAGGATTTTTTGTACATATATACACAAATACATATACGTATATGGGCATATATATCTTCTGTTTTTAAGAACACATCTATTAAACATCAGTGTTGCATTTTCTCATGTAAAACATCACAAAACTGGCTCACACCTGTAATCTCAGCATTTTGGGTGGCCAAGACAGAAGGATCACCTGAGCCCAGGAATTCAAGAACCTGCCTAGGCCCTTTTCTAACAAGAACAACAAAAAATTATCCAGGTGTGGTGGTGCACCTGTGGTTCCAGCTACTTGGGAGACTGACATGAGAGGATTGCTTGAGAGGAGATGGAGGCTGCAGTGAGCCGTGATCGCACCACTGAACTCCAGCCTGGGCAACAGAGCAAGACTTTGTCTCAAAGAAAGAAAGAAAAAAAATCAAACTGTTAAATGTGGCTTGAACTCTCCAGAGTGGGCAAAAGTGTTGCTGTTTGCTGTTCTTGGCTGCCTCCAAAGTGCTTTATGCTTCTTTACCTACTTCACCAACCCTCAGTGTATTTTCTTTTTTCTTCTCAAAGGAAGTCACCCACAAGTGTATTTTCTGTGTGGAGTACTCATGTATATACCACCACAGAATCCTAATGCTTTATGCCTGAAGGAATAATAATTTTATGTGTGCTATTAACTACTTGAAGGCAGTGAGCTATTCTCTCTTGATAAGGTAAAAGCCTTTATAAAAAGTCGTCCTATTATCAATATTAGAAGATCTTTTTTTTGAAAGGTAACAAATCTTGTTTAACACAGTGAGCTACAACAGTTTCTAAAAAAACAACCTGGGTATTGAAATTGGTTGTTTAAAAAATGCCAGTCATCAGAGCCAAATACAATGTGAACTCAAGACTAAATGTAAAAACATAAATAAGACTAAATGTAAAATGTATTATTGAATACAATCACCAGAAAATTATGCTTTTCAGATTGTTTTTTGAAAGTTATTATTGCTACCTGGTAATTGTTTTTTATCATTCTATGTTTTTTATCATTCTATGTTTTTTATCATTTATCACACATAGAGGCTCTAAGGTCCTCTAGAATAAAAATTATCTTATATAATTTTATAATCACCATTTTTACACTGTATTTTGACAATCAAAACATTTGAGGATTTCCTATCTATATTGAATTTTTTAAAAGCACTCTCATGATTCTACATCCTCCTCCACCTACGTTTCCTCTTCCTAGCTAAGTAACTTCCAAGGTGTGGTTCAAAGGTCTGTATTATCCTGTATGTAATTTGTTCACCAGCCTTTTGGATTTAAATCCTATCTATATTCAAGTGAGTCCTTTTTGAAACTTGGATCTCTTCAGTCAAGTTCAATCTTATGAAGCCAGTTGTTTACTTGACACCTTTTCTGGAATAGAGATCTCCATCCAATAGAGATCTCCATCTAAAACCTGTTCTCTTCTGCGGAGAGTGAAAAGGAAAAAATATCTCACTTATTTTTTTCAAATAAGCTTTCACATGTAATCACATATATTTGTTTCAATCAATATTCAATGTAAGTTCAGGTAGTAAAACAGATCCCACTCTACCTAGAGCCAAACCACAGTGAATGCACGCTAGGTTTAAATTTGTTTTACTCTGAAAGCACATCAAAATGTGTCAGCTAGAATAACATGCTTAATCTCTGTGACATATTCTTTATAGTCCTGTGATGAGAATTTTCTCCAGAATAATTCAAGCAGAAGTTTTTCCAGTATTTACTGATTTAATTTTTAAAATTCATTATCGAACACATGATAAAAGGCTATTTAATTATTTTTAAATTATGAAATAAAACACATCTATGTTAAATACTAGAGTTTGTAAAATTAATATATTTAACCTTTGCTGGCACATTATCTTATATTTGTTGACATCTCCATATAGTAATTATACTACAAATCTAGTGTATATTATATTCATTATTGCAACTGATATTTAACACTAAACTGTCTGAGAACAAATCCTGGCTTTACTACTTACTGGTTATGAAATACCAGATAAATGACAACCTTTCTCAGTTTTCTGCTTTTTAAAAATGATGATAATCCTTTTATTCATTTCCTATGGATGCTACAAAAATGAAAAAAAGATGAAAATATACAAAGCTTATAAGAGTGTCTAAACCATAGAAAGTGTTCAATAAAGCATAGCTAGAATTTTGTGACCTACTATAGAGGTGGTGAAGTAATACCAGAGAATGGGACACTATTGATCATAAGTTCGGGGAACTTACCTTCTGCTGAGAAGATAATTTTTAAAATACAAATAAATGAACAAACTAATTGTGCCTCCATGTATCATAATAAGAGTATATTATCAATGGATTAAGCAAGAGTTGAGGGCTTAACATGAATGATCCATGAGATTGGAGTTTAGTGAGTGAAGATAAGTGACACCATTAGAAATATCCACAGAGGAGAAATAACATTAAACCTTGTCAAATGTTGATTAGGCATTTGATTTAAAATGTTTTATCCAAAACATTTTGGTTATAAATCAGTAAACTAATAAATACTACTTGATGCATAATATTATTTAAAACATTTGGACATATGTCAGAATTTTCCTAATTAATAAATCATGTTTGTTATTTAAATTACTATAATTATTTACATAGAAGTTTGACTTCTGAATGGTAAATTTAAAATGTTATATTCTGTTTTGTTTTAGAAAGGCTATATATTAAAATACAGAATTACATTTAACAGCACATTACAACTTTCAAAACAGAGTTTTAAAAGTTAGGACTTATTGCTTTTGTACTTAAAGAAACTGGTTTATTTTCATATTTTAAAGTTCTATTTTTAAGACATGCTAAGAAGCTCCCTTTATATATTTTTTACGCATTAGACCCTAATGTGGGATAGGAATTTACCAATTTCTAATAAAAAAGAAAGATTAAACCTAATAATTACCATACTTTTTGATGACCTTTACAGAGCTAGAAATAACATCAAAGTCTTTTTTAAATGTTTTGTTTAGATTAATTCAATTTAGAAAACTTATACATACAAAAAATACTTAAATAAACAGCTTAAAGAATTATGATAAGCTACCCTTAGATATTCACAATTTTCAGTGGGAATTGCCTGTCTTTCCATCCTCATTTTTGGTCACCTAGAGTTTATTAGATGTTCCTTGGAGAACCATGCCTTCAGTCTTCTTTTCCTGAGTCAATACTGAGAGAGTCTTCAGGGTTTCACCTTAACTGACTGAGGTCCTTTAACAAAAGGCCTTGAAGGCCATATCCTAGCTTATTTTTTGCCCGAAGCCTGAATAATAAACAACTTTGTTGCTCAAACACCTTTTCAATTTAATCACTTAGTAGTTACAAATGAGAATCAGTGAGACAGGAAATATCATTCTCCCACAAACACAGGTCCCACAGCGAGGGTCAGGAAGTCTGTGGACAGCAGCCACTTCTTACAGCAAAATGGTGGTGGGGGAGAATATTATACATATTACTAATAAAAGTTACAAATTAATTGGAAAAATTTAGCATTATATATTAATAGAGAAAAATTTTATTTTTTACATTTTCCCCTATTTTTATCTAAAACAAATTTATACTACTAGCCCACTAAAATGAAGTAAACATGATAAACAATAAAAATTAATTTGAGCAGCTTTAATAACACATGATAAAGAAACAAAAACAATAATTGTATTAGAGAATTCTTAGTCAAAGAGTCAATCTGAATCAACATTACTACCAAACTCCACAAATAAAATAAAACTTAGTTACATTTTTCCCTGAAGATGTAAGTTAATTTGTGCAGGATGTAAAGTACATCTTTGCACAATTTACATACAAAAAAGTTTGCCAAACAGATTAAATGTTTAAAGGGTGTAGGAGATAAGTTTTTATCTTCTCTAAGAATAACTTGACAATATATATTACATTTGTGAAGAAATCCTGTTAATGACACACTGTTTTTGTTAAAGTATTACAGCAGGATCTCTAGGGAATTCTATCAGCAACATGTTTATGAACTTAGCCCAAATCAGTGCATGGAGCTAAGGTATAATAACAATATGTGTGTTTAGAATTATCAAATATTAGTGCTGTAAGACAGTAGATATCACTGTTAGGTGTGCTGGCTCATGCTTGCGATCCCAGCACTTTGAGAGGCTGAGATGGGCTAATTGCTTGAGCCCAAGAGTTCCAGACTGTTAGTGGTGGAAGAGATCCAAGTCACCATCCCCCAATCCATACATGTCTGCAGCAATTTCAATTCTTGCCTCCTCAGAAGAAAGAATTTGACTGAGGGGCATAAAGCAGAAAAAGAGACCTAGGTGAGTTCCAGAGCAGGAGTGGAAGTTAATTTTAATTAACTTCCTTTTTAAAGCGTTTTAAAGCTTCAGAACAATAAAAAAAAAAAAAAAAAAGAATCCTTGGAAGAGATACAAGTGGGTGCCTGAAGGTCAAAGAGAGAAAACAGGAGTGACCTTATAGGCTGGAACTTTATAGGCTTCATCCTGGAACTTTATAAGAACTTTATCCTGGAACTTTATAGGCTCACTTTTTTCCCATCATTCTTCGCTTACGGTGGGCTTCCTCATGCAGTGTCTTTCTTACCCTTGGGAATTGAGCACATGCAATGTATTTAAGGGGTCATAGGCATGCCCTTCTGAGGCCTTCTTCCCTTTTCTGGTAGCATGTATGTAAGCAAAAGGGATGTGCTGCGATCAAGAATAGGCCGAGGCAGGCATCTGGTCCAGGATGACTCAGAGAGTTTGGAGCGCAGGTGCACAACTCTACCCATTATGTAACCTGTTTGTGTAAGCTCATCACCTGGCTCTGAGCCACTATTGTATGTGAGGTGCATAGATGCATCACCAATACTGTGAGAGCACAGGCATAATGGAGCCAAGCTGGAGCCAGCCACCTTGCAGGCAGACAGCAGGGAGCCAAGAATTGGTGAGTGTGCCAGGGAGTGCAGCTGCAGGCACTGGGGGGGCAGGAACCACAAAGCTGGCTGCTGAGAGGGGATGCAGCCAGAGCAAGTAGCCGAGATAAAGGCTGACAGAAAAAGACAGAGAGAGCTGGCCACCTTGCAGGTGGACAAGGGGAGATGGAGACTGGACAAGGGGAGATGGAGACTGCACAAGGCTTGTGTCCAGAGAGAAAATAAAGCCATGTCAAAACTCTCTGTGATCCTTTGAGTGTTCTTTTGGCTGCCCCCACTCATCCACCCACTCCCCTCGGTCCTCAGCTTGGGCCAGAACCTGAAACTTGGCATGACATTTGGTGTGGTCGGCAGGATTACTGAGGTGAGTGAGCCTTCGGTCCCCACTGATTCTGGGTCGGCCATGTGGCTGCAACATGGGTTATAGTACCCATTGGCAGCTATGCTGCTCAGATGGGCTTTGGTGGAAACCTAGGCAGTGACAGATTAATCCCCTGTGAGCATGGAGAAGGTGCTGAAGCAACTGGAAGCTGCGAGCCTTTGCTGGCAGAGTTGGATGGGCATTTTGACTGTGCTATGAGAAGTACACACTTAGTCCCTGAGGGATGCAGCCTAGGTAAGAGACCTCCAGGTTCAGGCAGGGCACCGGGAGGCCCAGCTATGCAGCTCAGCAAAAGAATTAGAGGCCGCTGTATATGGGGACCTTCAGGCACAGACAGGGAACCTGGAGGCCCGGCTACAGAGCTTGGAAAAGGAATTAAAGGCTGCAGTGAATGCAAACCTGGGTCTGCCATCTCAGCCTGAGAACCCCACTTGGTCTGATACTAAGGGGGAAGGACCCCTGTTGCAGGCTCACCCAGTGGTCCATCAGAAAGTACATCATGAACAACCACTGGGACTCCAATGGCAGGCTCAGGGACAACCCCAGCGCAACACGACACACTTCATATACTGACTATACACCAACTGAGTTGCAGGAATTATGCAAGCAGTGCCACTGGCATCCAAGGGAACCTCTGCCTGCCTGGATGCTTCATCTGTGGGACGAGGGGGCAGATAGAATATACTGTTCTGCCTCTGAGATGGAAAAGCTGGCCTCTATCATGACTCAGCCCTCCTTCCATCAGTGGCTGCAAGTGAGTAGGCAGCTGGCACAAAGGGAAGGTGAACACACCCTGATTGAGTGGCTATGGGCAGCCATACAGACTGTGTGGAACGACACTGGTGAAGGACCCGAAACTGTGAGTAAATGGCAGTTGTATGCCAATTTGGTGCAAGTCATCTGAGAAATGGATATGTGGCAGGCTGTGCTTGACCTGAATACCCCAGAGCCAGATGATGAACTTTTCACCTCCCACATGAGGAATCTCATGTTGGGTTCTGCACCCCTGAGTGCCTTTGGCTCCCTTGCCGCTGTCTTCATCCGGTATGTAGGTTGCTGCATACATAAAGCAGTAGGTTGTTGGTGGGACCAAGAGATCCATGCCATAAAGAAGGGGAAGGTGCCCCACTCACAGGAGGCTCCCCCATAGGAGAAAAGAGGGCCCTAATGAATGACATGTTCACAGATGTGGATACATTTGATATTGGCTGGGGTTGACAGAGAAAACTGACAAGCAGCCCAAGGAAGTACACTTAACTTTGTGGAAGCAGTTGTCTCCAGAGCAGCAATTCTAGAAAATGGCCAACGGGGAGAATGACATTGCTGCATGACCTGGTCCCAGCCAGGTGCTTCAGCTCAAAGACTATGTGCTGCAGCGAGGTGGAAATTCCTGTTTGATTAGGGAACTGACTGAAGTGTCTGGCTTAGGGGGACACCGGACAACCAGAGGCTGCATGTGGAATTAGCAATCAACTAGTCCCTCAACAATGTACAGTGAGTGCTGGTGTTGGTAGATACTGGCGAAGATTGTAGCTTTATTTATGGGAACCTGGATAAGTTTCTGGGCAAAGCTGCATACATTGACAGTTGTGGAGTTCAATCAGTGAAAGTGAAACCTGTATCTCTGTACCTTGGCATCAGCCCACTTGAATCCCTGTTTATATACTGTGTTATGTCTTTCCCATACTGGAATACATTCTGAGGGTGGACATTTTATATGGCCTGGTGTTACGAACCACAGCGGGGGAATTCAGACTCCGAGTGTGTGTGGTGAAGCTGGTGCTACAGGGACATACACATCACCAGCCTCAGGTCCTGCCACAACCTTGATGGTTTACTTCCACCTGTCAGTACCATTTTCTGGGTGGGCATATGAAGATAACTGAGACAATTAAAAAGCTGGAGGTGCAGATAATGCATGGCACCCACATCCCATACAATTCTACAGTGTGGTCAGTTAGAAAGCCTGATGGAACTTGGTGGATGATGGTGGACTATCAGGAACTGAATAAAGTAACACCCTCTTTGCATGCAGCTGTACCATCAGTCATGGATTTGATGGACCATATGACAACAGAACTGGGACAGTGCCACTATGTAGTGGACTTGGCCAATGCATTTTTCTCCATAGACATTCTCCAGAGAGCCAGGAACAGTTCACCTTCACATGGGAAGGGCTACAATGGACTTTTACAGTGTTGCCACAGGGCTATGTGCATAGCAACCATAAGTCATGGTTTTGTTGCCATGGATTTAGCCACCTGGTAACGTTCAGAAAGATTCCACCTATTCCATTATATTGATGATATTATGTCAACCTTTGATGCTCTTGCAGATTTAGAAGTGGCAGTGCCCCTCTTGCAGCAATATTTGGCAGCATGCATTTAGGCCATCAATGAATCTAAGGTCCAAGGTCCTGAACTATCTGCCAAATTATCAAGAGTTATCTGGTTGGGTAAGACAAACGCCATTCCAGAGGCTATCATTGATAAAATTCAAGCATATCCCTGGCCCACCCTGGTGAAGCAGTTACAAACTTTTGTGGGCCTTTTGGGATATTGGCAAGGATTTTTGCCTCATTTAGCTCAACTGATAAAACCATTGTATTAGTTGACAAAGAAGAGAGTTACCTGGGACTGGGTTGATGTTGCTGAAACTGCCTTCCTGGTAGCCAAGTAGACTATTCAGTAGGCACAAGTCCTACGAGTAGTTGACCAGGGGCACCTGTTTGAGCTAGATGTGCATATGAACACAGATGGTTTCAGCTGGGGCCTGTGGCAGCACACTGAGCACTTGAGAATGCCAGTAGGCTTTTGGTCCCAACTATGGAAAGAAGCCGAGCTCTGGTATTTCTTGATAGAGAAACAGCTAGCAGCTGTATATGCCACCCTTCAGGCTTGTGAGAGTGTGACAGGACAGGCTGCAGTAGTCGTGAGGATGACTTATCCGATAGCAGGATGGGTGCATTCAGGGGTAATGACCACCTGGACTGGGACAGCACAGGTATCCATGTCAGCAAAGTGGGACACCTATTTAGAGCAGCGGAGTACTCTGAGTATGAGTCCGTTAGCAGCAGAGCTTCAAGAGGTCTTGGGACCTGTATTCCTAACGCAAGAGAAGGCCATGGGGTCTGAGGCACCCCTAGACTCCGAGCCATCACTGTTTAAGGAATGGGGTCCTCCCATTCCTGATGGGGCATGGTACACAGATGGGTCTAGCCAAGGTGCTACTGCTGCCTGGACCGCTGCTGTGGTCCAACCTGGTACTGACGCTATGTGGTTTGATACTGGGTATAGATAGAGTAGCCAATGGGCTGAACCCAGAGCCATGTGAGTGGTAAACACCAAGGAGGTAACACTTATGGTAACCTGCACCAAGAGCTGGGCAGTTTATCAAGGCTTAAACTTGTGGTTAACTACCTGGAAGTTACAAATTGGCTAGTTGGTCACAGGCCCATGTAGGGTCAAGCCATGTGGCAAGACATATAGGAGGAAGGATTACCTCCTCCAACCAGGTATAGGGACGAATGGTAGCCTGTTGTTGCCTGCCCTAATGCTCCTAAAGGCAGGGAAATAAAAACCTGTCTTAATGTATAAAGCAACATTGGGGTAACATCACCATGGGGTGATTGCCTGCCATAACCTGAAGTTGTTGCTCCCTCTATTACTGCTGTGACTTGTGTGTCTAAGAACTATGTCTCCCTCAGCGTAGGGGGTGGGGTGTAAGGAAAATGGATGTGCTGCAGTCAAGAATACACCGAGGCAGACATCCAGTCCAGCATTACTCAGCAAGTTTGGAGTGCAGGCGCATAATTCCACTCATTATGTAACCTGTTTGTGTAAGCTCATCACCTGGTCACCTGGCTCTGAGCCACTATTGTCTGTGAGGTGCATAAATGTATCACTGATACCGTGAGAGCACATGCATAATGGAGCCGAGCCGGAGCCAGATACCTTGCAGGCAGACAGGGGTAGCCTAGAAGTGGTCAGTGTGTCAGGAAGTGGAACTGCAGGCATGGGGGCGGCAGTAGTCACAGAGCCAGCTGTTGAGAGGGGCTGCAGCTGGAGCCGGAGCCAAGATAAAGGCTGATAGAGAGAAAAAGAGAGAGAGAGAGAGAGACAACCACCTTGCAGGCAGATGAGGGGAGAGAGAGATTGCACACCACTTGTGCCCAGAGAGAGAGAATAAAGCCATGTTGAAACTCCTTATGATTACTAGAGTGTTCTTTCAGCTGCCTGCCACATGTTCAGCCACACCACTCATTCCTCAGCTTAGGCTAGAACCTGACACTTGGAGTGACAGTGTACCTGGAAGATCATACTTTGCCATTTTTGTCTCTTAATGTGCATGCCCAGGAAGTTGCTTCTTCCTGGGGCCTGAAATCAATTAACATTTTAATGTTAATGAGTGTGGACCAGCAGGAAATGGCCTCCCCCGGCCCAGCTGCCAATTTAGCACTTTTAGAGAGGCAACGTGATTACCTAACCATCACCTGACATTTCTAGTGGGTGGGGAGAAGAGCCCTCTCCTTTCTCACTCATGCCTAACTACCTGTAACAAGACCAGCCTGGGTGACATGGCAAAACTCTGTCTCTACTGAAAATACAAAAACTAGCTGGGTATGGTAGTGCACAGCTGTAGTCCCAGCTACTCAGGTGGCTGAGGTGGGAGAATTGCTTGAGATCAAGGCCACAGTGAGCAGTGATCTCACCACTGTACTCCATCTAGCCTGGGCAACAGCGCAAGACCCTGTCTCAAAAAAATAAAATAAAATAAAAGAAGAGAGAGAGCGAGAGAGATCACCTGATTTAATATACTTCAAATTACACTCATGCTTTGCTTAAAGATGAATATACTTTCTGAGAAATGTGACATAAGGCGATTTTGCTCATTGTGTGAACATCACAGAATGTACTTACACAAACCTCCTATATGGTATAGTCTACTACACACCTAGGCTACAAATCTGTGCAGTATGTTACTTTAGCAAATACTGTAGGCAATTGTAACACAATGGTAAGTACTTGCATATCTAAATATATCTAAATATAGAAAAGGTAACGTCTTGCTTGTGCTACTATGTTACCAGGGCTACTACAATGTCACTAGGTAATAGGAATTTTTTTAGCTCCATTATAATCTTATGGAAATGCTGTGCTCCTATGTTGACCAAAACACCCTTATGTGGTACATAACTGTGTAATTATCAATTAGTTAATAGCTCATGCATTTTAGATTCTGACTAACACTAAAAAGAAAAATTGAACAGAATAAGTAGGTACAGAGAATCATATGTTATAATGTTATTTTGGGTAAAAATTATATATAATATATATAATTTATATATTATATATAATTATATCTTCTACCTTGAAATTTATATATGTATATATATTTATATTTTTATATACATATATAAATTATGTATAATTTTTATATACATATATAAGTTATGTATATAATTTTTATATATACATATATATAAAAAGTTCAAGGTAGCATGCAAAATGTTTTTACTTTGGTGACAATGAAAAATCTTTGAAGGTCTCTGAGTTAAACTACGACTTTGATTTTTTTTCCAGTTAAGAAAGAAAGTTTTTATAAATTTAAAAGATTTTCCCTAAAGTCTCATAGTGAATCAGGACTGAGCCATGACTATTATAATCTACTGCCATGATTTCTAGTCTACTGTTTTTTTAATACTCAATAAACACATTATTACCAAGAAGAAAATACCTTTCTAAAAACTAGAAACCTCACTTTAAATAGTCCTCGGGATTGAAAGAACACTTTAGAAGGAAGAATTTTTATTTATTTTCCAGTATGCAAAAAAAAATGGAAGATAGCTTTGGCTATTGTGCTTTTATTTTCTGACATCCCCCTTTCTTATTTTTTAACTAATAGAGACTAATTTTTCACCTTAGTAAATCAAAACTAAAATGATTATATGTTGTTTGTTGTTACTGATATGAATAATATCTTGCTGACAAGATTCAAAATATTATTTCTTTTTTTTCGCTTTAATTAAGTGAATATGAGCTATTCTGGGAAGAACCTATATAAAATACAACAACGTGAAATAATTGTAATGACTCAATAACTTTTGAATTAAAATGTGCAAGCTGTTATTATTAGGTCTTCAGAAACAAACACACTAAACGAGTATTCTTTTGCTCCTTTGAAAGCAATTAGAACTTTTCTAAAAGTCTTTGTATGCATTTATCCACATACTTTGTAGGCAGATAGGCTAGAGGCATGTTTTACTGTACAAAAGATGTTTTAAGATAAATATCCAGTAACAATAGTAGTTATCTTCTATAATTAATGTTTAAATATGGTAATAATATTTTCACCTTACAGAAATAAAAATTTTTCTATTATTTACAAACTGTAAACAAGTGACTTCTATTTTGAATATTTACTAGTTCATACATTTTGTCCTTCTTCCTTGTATTTATATAAAATTTATAGTGTCAGATATAATGAAAAATACAATTGCAAATTGTTAGAGAAAAATATAGCATTTTAAAGTTTAAAAATTATATATAAAATCATGTAGAAGTTTTATAACTTTTTGCTTATGTAAAATTTACTGGAATCATTCTAATACTCTCTAGAATAAATTTAAAATAAAAGTAAAATTTATGCTAAATAATTAACTATATAATGACTAATGTAAAAATGGATGAATGGTTAGGTTAGGTTACATATATCAGACTCTTCTCCAGAGTACAGTAGTTCAGTTTGACTTCAATTTACTCCATTTTGTGCAAAGCTCTTTTCCAGAATATTTTGATAAAGAAGAGCAAGTAAAAATTAAATAAAGCAAACAAACAGGAATGGAACATGTATGTATATAACATATATGTTTGTATGTATCATTATATTTATGTTTCTATGCATATATGCAAATGTGTGTATGTATTTATGTGTGTGTGTGTATAAGTATTTACTTCTCCAAATTCAGTGAGAAACACTAATCTATCAATACTGAAAAACTAGTGAATCCCAAGCATGATGAAAAAAAAGAAAACTACATTGAGGTATATCATAGTAAATCTGCTACAACCAAAAATGAATAAAGTATCTTGAAAGAAGCTGAAGAATAAGGATATATCATACAGGTTACAAAAACAAGAATGACAGATAATTTTTTTACCATAAACAATTAAGACTTAAAAAAAAATAGAATGCCATCTCTTAAGTGCTCAAAGAAAAATTACCAACCAAAACTTAAATATCCAGCAAAAATATTTTTCAAATGTAAGAGTGAAATAGAAACATTTTCAGATAAACAAAAGTATAATGAATTTGATGCCAGAAGACCTACATACAAAAAGATATTTTTAAATCTCAAGTTTAAGTAAAATGATACAATGTGGGAACTTGATTCTATAAGAAGAAATGAAGGACCCCAGAAATGGTAAAAAAAATACAGATATATATCAAAGAATATTATATATTATATTTTTTATAATTTCTTTAAAGGAAATTTTTCAAATAAAAGCTAATATTGATGCTTTTGCAGCTTATTTACCAAAATAATATTTTTTCAGAATAGACGCATGGTAGATAGAATTGTATTATTCTAAAAAATAGTATATTTTAACTGAAATAATTCAATATAAATTATAAGTAGACTAATTAGTTAAGGAGCCATATTATAACCCCTGGAGCAAAATCTAATAAAGTAATGCAAAAATACGTAGTAAAAAAATTGCATCAATTGAAATAAAAATTAAAAAAATAAGTATTGACTTAAAAGAAGGAAGAGAAAGAAAAGGACAGAAACAAAATAAAAAATGGATTGGACAAATAAAAATAAACATCAAAGTCAACTTAAATGCCATAATATTAGTAATTTATTAAATAGAAATGGACTAAATACAAAAAATAGAAGACAGAGATTGTGAGATTGGATTAAACAAAGAGAACAAAACAAAAAAATAGACAAAATAAATTATGTCTAAGACTCAAAATACTAAACATGATATATTCTGAAAACATTATTCAAATGGAATCAGATGTGGCTCTATCAATGTTACAGTAGATTTCAAAGATAACTTGTATTACCAAAGATAAAGAAATACATTTTACAATGACAGAAGTTCCTACTCATCAGAAGACATGAAGATTACAAAGCTGTATTCCTCTAATAATAGATTTTCTAAATTCAGATTATAAATTCCTGAACAGAACTAAAGGTAGAAATAGAAACACATGAAGACTTTTAAAAACACCTCTTCCAACATGTGGGAGAAGAAGTAGAAATGTAGACAGAAGTTATCATGGTTTGAACAACAATATAAAACAAATTGATATTTATAAAATGCCCAATTGTAAGATAAACATAATTTTCAAGTCTTTATAAAACATTCACCAAGAAAAGGCATATGCTTGACCATAAAATAAATTTCAGTACCGTGAGTCAATAAAACCTCTTTTCTTTATAAGTTACCCAGTCTCAGGTATGTCTTTATTAGCAGCTTGAGAAGAGACTAATACAGTTCTCTAACCATGTCTCATGAAAGGTAGGCACAAATATATATCACAAGCACCTGCAGGTGGGAATTGCAAATAAATCCTGGAGTGGGTTGGGGAGTGCCAGGCCTTGGTTCTATGGTATCATATAGATATTTCAGAGATCTGCAGCCAAGAAAATGACATTTGAGCAACGAATTAAAAGAAGAAATTAAGTTTATGACATGGGTTTTTAGCAGTAAAATAGCTTCCAGCAGAAATAGTAAGACTACAAAAGTTCTAATTGGGGAATACAACTGATGTTTCGAAAGAAGAGCAAAGAGTCCCGTGTGTGTGGACCAGGGTTACCAACAGTACAATAGTAAACAGCGAGGTCAGAGTGATGATGGGTTCCTATTTCCTGCATTTTTTTTTTTTTTTTTTTTTTTTTGAGACGGAGTCTCGCTCTGTCGCCCAGGCTGGAGTGCCGTGGTGCAACCTCGGCTCACTGCACACTCCGCCTCCTGGGTTCAGGCTATTCTCCTGTCTCAGCCTCCTCGGTAGCTGGGATTACAGGCGCCCGCCACCGCTCCCGGCTAATTTTTTTTTTTTTTTTTTGTATTTTTATTACAGACAGGGTTTCACAGTGTTAGCCAGGATGGTCTCGATCTCCTGACTTTGTGATCCCCCCACCTCGGCTTCCCAAAGTGCTGGGATTACAAGCGTGAGCCACCGCGCCCGGCCTGTGCTGCATTTTTTAGGCCTCTGTAAAGATCTACCCAGCCAGTTGGAATGGTGGCTTAGATGAAGGAAGGTGCAGTGGTGGTATTGAGAAATGTTAATATTGGGAATATTATGATATATTCATAGGTTATTATGACATACTGACATTCAATCAATTGAATGAGAAATGTGAGAGAAAGAAAAGTCAAAGATTACATCAAGACCTTTGGCCTGACCAGTGGGAAGACTGTATTTGCAATTAAATGAGATGTTGTTTGGGAGCCACATTTGGGAGATATGAATTTGAAAATACTACTCAAAACATGGAGGTTGGGTACAAGGGAGACAATTGAGCTACAGTTAAAAATTGGGGGTCATCAATGTAGAGGATGGTATTTAAAGCCATGAAACTTCATGAGGTAACAAAGAATAGTATATACTATTATACTACTGAATCGATATATAATAGATTAAAAAACTGAGCTTCAGCAGTCTAACAGTAAGACATTAGCACATAAGAGACACTTCATAAAGAGATTATGATGGAATAGCCAGCGAAATAGGAGGAAATTCAGAGTGTGTCACAGAACCCAAGTGAAGAAAGTGTTTCCAAGAAGATGGTGTGGTCAAGTCATTCAAGGAGGATGAGGACTGAGAATTGACCTCTGATCAATATTTACTGTTTAACAAATACTAATGCCTTTCTATTCAATACAGTGATATGTGACCAATCTTAGCAATTCTTGAGGGCTTTGTTTCTTTGCACTTCACAGTTTTCTCCTTTCTTAGCCCCACAGTCCTTTAGAGAAGGGGAATAAGCAATAATCATTGTTTTGACTTTGCATCAGTAATTTATGTAATTCAAGGAGTCCACCTATGTAGGCTGAAGTGCATTGCAAAGTATATGTAAATTAGAGTTAATTTCATGAGAATATACTATTTTTCACTAAGTACATTAATAGTTGACCATTTCATGAATTACATACTGAAAATCCTTGCTAAGAAAAAATATGGAATATTCTTCTGAACGCTTTGTGATATCCCAATGCTTCTAGTGTTTTATAATTATATTTGGCTTTAGGCCTGAAGTTACTTGGCCCAATGATGCAATTTGTCACTTTTATTTGTTACTTCCAAATGATTTTAATGTGTTTTATACATGTAAAAACGGCAGGACAAGTCCCTGAAGATTATGAGAACAGATTTTTGAATTACATGGTGAATTTTTATTTCTAAAATATTGCCTTTTCTACTCAGGAAATAATATTGAATGCCCTGTGGATAAGCTATGTAAAATGAATACGAAAGTGGACTGAGGATTGCTGAATTGGAGCTAACTGCTTTATTCACTCATAGGCAATCACAGGAGTGATCTGGGCCCTTTGTTTTCTTACAACCGTGTCTGATGCTCCTGTATAATAAAGTAAGCAGCTTAAATTGTTGCTTTAATCAACAAGCCCTTGATCAATCAGTGACTCACTGAAGAACTATTTATGAAGTATATACTATTTATATTGAGATATATGCCATAGGGAATATATAAGAAAACTTTACTTCCTGTTCTCCAGGAACCTGATTATGGAGACGTGGCTATGGCATGCTAAATAAAGAGAGAAAAAACAAAGTATTTTTTAATTCTCAATTCTTTAGTATATTTTTAAAAGCTAGAGGATTCAAGCAAAGGGAAAAATCAGTGTAATGTAGAGTATTAAAGGAAGATATTAAGGGAAGAGTATACTTTGGATGTTCTTCTACATGGACATGGAAAATCCAATTTAGAAGAGGGAAGGTGAATCCTGTACTTCATCTTTGCTCCTCCTAACTTGGCCTAACATTGTTCGGTAGATATTTGCTGGAAAATAATTATGTGACTTTGAATGACATGGCTATCCAAAGAGAAGAGAAGTGATCTAGTGATCTGGTGATCTAAGCAGGCAGAAGAGCATCACTATTGAACAAAGTGTAAATGAGTTCAACCTGTTTAGGGCAAATATGGTAATAATCTTCCTTAGAATGAAAGTTCAGTGGTAAAAAAAAATCAGAAAATAGGATTTCACCTGCAAATATCTTTTGATAATATATTGATGAGTAATATGTTATCAAACAATTAATAAATCTCAAACGTTTAGTTTTTTTATAATTACCATATAAATAAATAGCTATCAAGTTTTAGTATAAATTACTTGGAAAAAATATGATGGAATTGTTAAAAGTACTGCTAATCAAGACATATGCATTACCTAATTAAAATTTTACTAGATATGTAAACTGTTTCAGCTGATTTGATTAGGAAAAAAAGTTGTTCCTATTATTTACTATTATTCTTTTAAATTCCTAATTCCTGTGGCCACTTCTTTACCCATTTTCAAGCCTCTTTTCCTGAATATAGTCTGTATTTTCCTGAATATAATCTCTCATAGTAAGAGTAGGCTTGATGTGACGGTTAATTTCAGTTGTCGACTGGACTGGGTTAAGGGATACTCAGATCGATGGTAAAGCTTTATTTCTGGGCATGTCTGTGAGGGTGTTTCTGGAAGAAATTGGCATTTGAGTCAGTAGACTGAGGAAGAAAGATCTGCCTTCACCCAGTGTGTTCCGGTACCATCTAATTGGTTGAGGGCTGGGTATTACAAAAAGGCAGAGGAAAAACACATTTGCTCTCTGTTCTGGAGCTGAGACACCCATTTTCTCCTGCCCTTAAACATCAGAGCTCAGGGTTCTCTCTGGGTTTCGGTCAGGGGACACCAGTGGCCCCAGTTTCTCTGGCCTTTAGTATCATACTGAGAGTTACACCATTGGCAACCTTGGTTATCAGGCTTTCAGATTGGGATTGAGTTACAGTACTGGCTTTTCTGCTTCTGCAGCTTGCAAATGCCATATTGTGGGACTTCTCAGCTTCAGTAATCAAGTGAATCAACTCCCATAATAAATCCTGTCTTATGCCTTGTGCCCTTGCACTCTCTCGCTCTCTCTCTGTATATATACACGAACTCACACACACACACACACACACACACACACACCTCTCCTATTGGCTCTATTTCTCTGGGAAACCCTAACTAATATACACTTTGGTAGAAACTACGTTTGGTCTAGATTACCACAAAGAGTCTAGAAGAGGAAAAAACATTAGAAACTCGGAAAGGCCAAGATTCACTAACTGAAAGTTATAGTCTGGGCAATTTATTCAGCTGCAAAGGCTAGGCTTGATGAACAGTTGTCCAAGATGAACAGAAAATGCAAAGCTAAGACATGGTATAAAAAATAAGATCAAAGGCAACAGTTTCATCTGCATTGTAGTTCTGATAGAGGCCCGGTTTTTGACAGAAGCCCACCCAGTGACTGGGTACACACGGTGAGTAGAACTGAGAAAAGGAACTAGCAAGAGTTGGTTGAGGTATCAGAACTGCAGCCTAAAAGGCTGAGATTTGGGAGTCTGAGATAAAAACCAAGATAAGAGAAATATAAGAAGGAATTAGAGGGTATTACAAGTTAAGCAATAAATGTTTGCTAAATTTTCCTTTGGTGAACAAATTCAAGGCTTGATTGAAATTAAAGAGTGTTACAGTTGGTGTCTTGGGATGTCTATGTCTATGCAACATAGAGGCACCAAAATAATATTGTTCCATGAAAATGGGAGAACAACACCTATATTCATACAGTTTGTGTTTCCACAAATAAATAGAAATTCCTGCAACATAAACCATTATGACAATTTTTTGAACATCTAAATGAAGAAATGAAAAAGTGAATAAATAATGGTCTTGTCCTTTGAGGCCAGGACAGTTGACATTTATCCAAATTCCACCAGATGCTGGAGCTGATCCTACATTAGGTCTTGAGTCAAGCATGAAGACAGCAGTAAATTTTTTACAGACTCAGCAAAACACAAGGCCCAGTTAGTAAATACTTGCTATTTCTTGCTCTAGTTGGCTTTGGGAACTGAGACTGTGTCAATGTGTCTTAAAGTTTTGCCTGGGAAAGATAAGACTGTAAACCAACAAATCACTCTTTGCTTCAGAAAATTCCTAGAGATCAATTTACGAAGATAAAAATATTCTCATGCGAGCAAATATCACTTGTTAAGTAACAGTATACTTACTTAAACACCATCCCTGTACTATATCCACCAGTCCTAAACTATATTATATCATGAACTTTGCTCAAACCCAATCATTTTCCCTCTTTGAAAGATTTACTTTACGAGACTTCAGGTCAGACCCTAAAGGCCTCTTCTGAACCCTGCTTCTTTCTGGATCACTTCTAAGCCTTGCTCATTCTGTTCTGCAGTAAGCTCTAATTAGTTTATTTTTGCATTTTTAATAAGTTGTCTGTTAATAGTTTGGTAAATTCAACACTTTTTATAAACTTGTTGCCTTTTGTTATGAATAACCGTAACAAACTTGATTTCAAGGTACCAAAATTAGCACTATAGCCAAGAAGAAAAAAAAAGTCTCTCATAAGGGGATATATTTGCTAGTCAATAGGCTAGCTATTGGTGTTATCATAGATTATTCTAAACACAGAAATGTAAGGCACCAAGTACTAAGCAAACTTCTGTGATTATGTATAAAGTCATCCAGTAGGCCTCTCAAACAAGAAAGATTATACAGTGTTATAAAGGGCTGAAAGGTAAATGTGGATTTTAATGTGCAAAGGATCAAAATTCTAAATGATTTACTACATGCATAATAAATAGAAAGAAACCAAGCAACTAAACTATTATTAGTTATCATGAATAATTCACCAACTAAAGCATGATCAATACTAGCAAGAAGCAAATCTGTGATTTTAATTAATGTTTAACAAACCAGAACTATTCTGCCTTATAGAACATGATAAATGACAAGGATAAAAAGCACAATATTTTTATCATTTAACACCATTATTAAAAATCAGCTTTTTAAAGTGCTTTTTGAAGCTTCTTACCCGACTCATTATTTGCAAAATTCAGATAAGCAAACTAAATTTCAGCACTTTTTAAAACTGAATTGCTACATATGTACCATAAAACCTAAAGTATAATAATAATAATAATAATAATAATAAAATAAAAAAATAAAAAACTGAATTGCTCAAGTACTATTTATGGAACATCATATATGTCATAGAATCCATCTTTAATTCAATAAAATGTGAAAAATAATGTATTCGTGTTTATAATGTTAAATTACAGTATTAGATGAAAGTTTGTTATATATTTTTTTAAAAAGAGAGGAATGCTAAATTAGCTTATCTCGTCTTCTCAACATATAATTTTCTAGGGCCAAGAACCAGTGGAATTCTAAGTTTTACCTGTGAGAATTGAAATCATCTATAGCCACGGCTTTACTCTCTAAATTAATATGACTTAATTAGCCCAGGAAATTCTTGCCTAGGAAATGAAGTTGTAGATAACTTTATTGTTTCTTTCAGAAACTTTTAATCTACTTGTCCCAAAACAGACTATTCAGCATGCTTTCATCTGGGTTCCTTCTCAGAGCAATAGATCACTCAATTAGATTCATCAAATATGTGTGTACTTTTCTATCACCTGCTTTACAAACCTTGCCTATGTCCACCAATCCTAACTACTATATCACCAACTTTGTCCAAGTCTAATCAGCATTCCCCCAACTACCCTACTAAAATTAGATGAGAAAACCCCCTCTACCTTATATTAGATGACAAAAAACATATAAATACTCCCTTCCTAGGCACCATGAAGTACACTGGCCTTCCTTACTGCAGTTGGGCATAATTTCGACTTTTCTTGTTCATCAGGTCATATATTGGTAATTCTTTGGTAAGTCGACGGTTGATACCTAACACACGTAAAATTCAGAATCAATGAACACGGGAAAGGGGCAGGAAATTAGCTTTAATATTATACATGTAATACTATACTACTATGTTATTACAGTATGTATAATATTATATTATTATAGTATATAATATTCTAGTATATTATTACATATGTACATACATAGTATATATTATATATGTTTATAGTACACATACATATAATCTAAGTGAACTTAAATGAAATGGATTCTTTTGTAAGAATATTATAATGTCCCTCCAAAAAGTAATATTTTTGAAATAAACCCAAAAAGACACCTTTCAGGATATTTATATAAAGGAGAGTATTAAAAAGTGTTCATTTTCGGGTTTCCAATCTTTTTCACTCTTACAAAAAGACCCAATTGAGAATTCAGAAGATTTAGTTGGAAATGAGATAGTTGCTGCCAATTGGAATTAAGTTACACATTCATGACAACTGGGGATTAAAATGAATTTATGGGGGGAGCAATTTTAAAACTGCCTTCTGTAAAGTGCTATTTATGGGAGATGTTAAAACATGCACATAATTTTTTTTTCTGTAGTCAAATATAGTTTGAAAAGCCTGCATACTCTAACCCCTTTTGGGGGTTACAATGCTCATTAGCATCTTCAAGGTCTAAGATGTTAACTCCCAGGGTCTTCTAAAGTAATTTGACTATATAACCCTTTATTAGACTAACAGCTGTTAGCCTCCTTCAAATGCAATCCAAGGTGGTAATCACTAGATATTGCAATTTCAGAAACTCTGACCCAGTGCTTAAGTGTCTTTTAAATATATGAATCATGTAATTTTAACATTGGATATTGTGTAATTCTCTAACCAACTGCTGTGTGCTCACATTCAAGACACATGATTATTATGCACTCTCTGCTTAAAAACTCCATTGACTGAACAATTTATCATCCCTATCACTTCTTCTTTGCCTTCTGGTAACACAGTATGCCATAAATACCTTTACCCACGGTTAGAATACGACTCTATCAAAATTCTTTTTATGGATATTCCAGAGTCACACAAATATAAATCCGTATGATAGTTTCTAGAGTCAGAATGTTTGCGTCCTCCCCCAAAATTTACACATTAAAATCCTAACTTCCAATGTAATACTATTAGGAAGTAGGACCTTTTGAGAGGTGATAGGTCTTGAGGACACAGCCCTAACGAATGAGTTCAGTGTCCTTAGAAAGGTGGCCCAAGGGAGCTCATTTGTTCCCTCTACTATGTGAGGCCACAGCTAGCAGACCCCAACTATGAACCAGAAAATGGGCCCACACAAGACACGGAATCTGCTGTCACCTTGATCTTGGACTTCCCAGTCTCCAGAACTATAAGAAATACATTTCTGTTGTTTATAAGCTGCCTGGTGTGTACTATTTTGTTATAGAAGTCTGAATGTACTAAGATGATAGTTTTTCAGTTTGATGGTAGCAGTTCCATGAACATTTCATTTCTCCACTAAAACAGACTCATTCCAGTTATCCATTTTGTAGATGTGATTTGGGGTTCCATTTCTTCAATAAATAAGGCCTATCTTTCAAATTCCCATTTTGAATATGTTGTCAAAAATTGAGTACAGTTTGTCAGGAATAGACTTATAAATGCAGAGTAGATTGGCACCATAATTTCCTATATTGGATACTGCATTTCTATTAGAATTATAAAAACAATTTATGGATAGTCTTTTATAAATAGAATATTTTTCTCATTTACTGTTGTTTAGTAATGTAAAAAAAATCTAAATTACTTTAGAAATGAAACCCCAAATCATGTCTACAAAATGCATAAAGACGCAATTCATGAATTTGGAAACACCAAACCAAAAGAGGTTAGTGTCCCCATGACAAAACATCTGAGGCAATTATTTACAGAATGAATGCCTATAAATATACTGGAAGCAAAATAAAGAAATTATTTAATTGGTTGCACTTACAAAATTGCCTTTTTTGGTTTGTCTTGTTGGACCGTCCCTAGTCACCTAATCATATGATAGTTGGCTGCTGGCTGAGCTTAAGTTCTGTTTGTTTAGCATGCACACCAGAAATGACCTAAGTTTCACTTGGCAGTTTAAGCAACGTTAAGGCTACAAGGCTATATTAAGGCCTCATTAGTTTTGTTCACTTAGGATTTTTAAATGTTTAGTGTTCATTTTAATTTTGCTTTGACAATAATGAATTCTCGATTAATTTCACCTACTGTTGGTTTGTGAGAGACTCCTAGTTGCTTCCCAACATTAATTTCCTCTATTCTCTTGAATCATTGAGCCCAATTTCTAGCTGAGCACATTGCCAGCCAGAAGATTGTATATTTCAGTCTGCCCTGTAACCAGGTGTAACTATGACTAAGTAAATGCAAATAAGATATTAAGAGAAGTCCCATGAGGAAACTTTAAGAAGTTTCCCTTTAAGGTAGGAGTATGTCGTTCTCCACCCCTTCTTCCTGTGGCAGGAATGCAGTGTAGCCATTTTGTACCATTAACCAGTCAAGGTTAAGGAACCTTTTTAGAAAATGGAGCTTTGTCATAGCTGGTTTTGTGAAATACATGGTAGAAAAATAATCTATTTTATGTTTATTTCTTATTAAACTGAGACTCTTTAAGAAACTATCTTTATTTAAGTAGCATAGCTCAGAATTACAGAATTATAATATGTTTAGAAGTCAATAAGTAAATATCTAAATTAAGTTGACCAAAATATGTGACAAAACTGAAAAGTTGGCTGGGCACAGTGATAATCCCAGCAATAAAGGAGGTCAAGGAAGGAGGATCCCTTCATGCCAGGAGGTCAAGACCAGCCTGCACAACATAGCAAGACCCTGCAGCTACAAGAAATAAAAAAAAAAAAAAAAAAAAAAAGCTGGGCATGGTGGTGGATACCTCTAGTCTCAGCTACTCAAAGAGGCTGAGGAAGGAGAATTGCTTGAGCTCAGGAGTTTAAGGCTACAGTGAACTATGATCGCACCACTGCATTCCAGCCTGGGCAACAAAGTGAGACCATGTTTCTATAAAACAAAACAAAACAAAACTGAAAACTTAAGCAACACCTCAGTAAAAACTTACCATAGCTATTAATAATCATTCTGTAATGAATTGTTATTATGTGAGCTGATGAACACTGAGTTGTTTCTTGCTTTGTCTATTTAAAACCTAATATCCTAATTTAGGGTGAATTTTGAGAATGTTCATTATTTCTATTTGGCACATACTTATAAGGTATAGACATACAGATCTCTTGTACAATATTCAAAAACTCTGAGACAGTAACTTTTGTGGACTACGTAATTTTTAAGTTTTAAAAAAGCAAAGTGCTGCAGATACCAAACACTATGTAACTCCTCCAGTGGGGTCTCTTTATCAACTTGTAATAGAACACATTAATATTTCTGCATTGGAGAATCCTTGAATATTCATGCTAAGTGGGACGAATAAAGACTATAAATAGCCTCATGTCAGTTTATGTTAGGTTTTACTGTCAAATGATTTCATTAAGAAAATAATGGCTTTGAGCACTTTTTTATGAATAGTAGATAATCAATTATAAACTAATAGCACAGGCTGACTTTATTTCATCAGTCTTTTTACCCTAAATTCTGTAGACTGCAAGAGGGTAAGCTCCTTTTCAAAGAGGATTAATTATTAGTTACATCCATATGAATAGACGAGATTTTATAAATTCTGGAGAGGCTGGGTCTTTCTCTCCCGAGCAGAAAAGATACAGCTCTTCTGAGTGGACCGGACATGGATTCACCACAGCAGCTCAAACTGGTGGCCTTGCCAGGGAGTTCACTACTGATCTCATTATCTCATTCTCATTAAAGGTAGTCATGGAAGTTTGCTCCAGGAAGCCTAATAACATGGAGAGTAACATGGTCTTCAAGTTGGCTGTCAAGCATCTCAAAGGTGAAAGACATTCAGGGACTGAGACTCTAGTCAAAATTAATGTACTAATTGTGTGAAATTGGCTATGAAGCAACAGCAGATTCATATTCAAACTTAGCATTAGTACTTGTAATCAAACTGCTATATTATTACAAAATGACCTATTCAAGTTTTATATTTAAAGCATAAAGGCTTTCAGTAACTTAGGGGATAGTCTGACAACCAAAGAGTGTCTTATTACAAACTTGTTTCGCTTTGAAACTCCAAGACATCAATAAGTGTATGGCCACCAAAACTTTAAAAGATTGTTCTTTCCTGCTTATGATATTAAAAATAATAACTGATGACATTATAGCAATGATGAGAGTTTTCGTTATAGGTTTGTGATGTGAGTAATTTCTATTGTAGAAATCTAAGGAGTCAGTATTTGGTTTTTCATGCTCTCTTTTTTTCTAAGCCTTCATGATCATAAAATCATATGTTAAGATGTCTATATAATCAATCTGCATTTCAGAGTGACCTTGAAGAGCAGAGCACTTTATTGACTCTTGACTTAAATGTAACATGAGTAAAAAACTTCACTCATATACTCATTGAGATTTTCAAGGTGCTTCTTACTGCAGCATAACCCAGCCTATGCTGACAGCATAGACACTTGAATTAGAAATAAGGTGTACCATAACAAAAATGCTCAAATATGTGCCACTGACTTCTTAAGTGATAGAAAGCAAGAAAACTGTTTTTGGAAGCTGAGCAAACTCAATCCATATAATATATGGTGAAACATGATGAAACTATTACAAATCATAAATTAGATTGTTGTTACCTAATGAGTTTCTTGCTTGGGAAAATAAGTGGAGAAACTGAATGTTAGTAGCATGAGTTAGTTATTATTGGTAGCATTTCAAAAGCTACTATAAAAAAGTTATAAGCCCAGAAAAGTATTAACTGGTTTGCAAGCAGGAATTAAAGAGGATAAAGATATTTCAGAAATTTGAGGACTTTCAGAATTGAAAGCTTCAATTGTTTCTCAACATCAACATAAAACATAAAAAAAAGACTAAGAAGATAAATGGCAAGATTAAAATTCAAGTTCTTGTCAAGGATTCTTGTAATATCCACTGTTTAAAACCAGTGAATGAATTGAAATGGCACTCAGTAAATTGCATCAGGTGACCAAAATGGCTTAGGAAGAAAAGCTAAAAGGTGAGTCTTTTCCAAGGGTGGTTGAGAATCTTTGTAGAGAGACTGGAGAGGAAAACATGTCTTGAAACAAATTCTTGATAGTAATTTTAGTTTGTCTATTAACAAAAGGATAAGTCTGAAAATAAAGAAATATGAAGTCAAGATTCACCAACGTAGGGAAAAAGCTTTGAATGTTTGATACTTAATTAAAATATTCCTTTTGTATCCAATCTTCTAAGGACAGGAAGTGAATTGGGAGACTAACTCATTCCTTGTTTGCAACAGATGCTTTGCAGTATCCCCTATCAAGAAGTGGAGTTCATTTTTCTTTCACTAGAATATTGTCTGGCCTTATGTAAATTTACATAATTTAACCAATTACATAATTATTTAAATTATTAATTATTGCACTGGAATGTTTAACAATTATTATGAGTAATATAACGTTAAATATCAAATATTATTAACCAAGAATATTTGTTACATTATTGATAATTACCAATATTATAACATTAATTATCAATAATGTAACAAACATTAATTGTTACAAACATAACAATAATGCAATCTTACTTTAAAATAAAGGTATAATTAAATTTGTGAATTATAGAAAAGGAATCTGATTAAATTAACTATTATTATTGAGACGATATTCTTCTTCCTACTTTTTTCTCTCTTAAGTTTTCTAAAACTATATAGTTCTTCTAAATTTATATCAGGATGTTAATGAAAACTCTATAATTCACTGAAAATAATTGAAGAGAAAGATGCAATTCATTAAAGAGCTCTTGTTTGTAATACTGCAAGGGCAAAAAGGGAAAAACAGCATAAAATTTTAAAAAAATGTTGACAAAGTAAAATTACTAAATAAATTGCATTAAACAATGAGTATGAAAGCAAATAATATTTTGTTTGAATTCAATATTTCTATATATATCTATTTTACTAATTCTGTCCATTATAAGCCTCTCCGAGGAATTTTAATGGCTGACAAAACAATATATTTTTTAAAAGAGTTCATATTATATGTGTATGCATTTTTTTCAGACATTGATTTAGCATTACATTGATGAGCATTAAATCAATGAGCATTAAATAGATGCTAACTTCAAATCCCTTGAGCTAAGGAGTTATAGACCACCCTGGGCATCATAGTGAGACTCTGTCTCTACTGAAAATCCAAAAAATTTGCTGGCCATGGTGAAAAATACTTGTACTCCCAGCTGCCTGAGAGCCTTAGGTGGGAGGACCACTTAAGCCTGGAAGATGGAGGTTGCAGTGATCTGTTTTCTCAACTGTGAAGTTAGTTTTCCCTTCATACTATAACAAACATATAATATTAACTATCTCTTTCATTAACACAACTAGAATATATATAATTTTTAGTATTATAGTTAATATACACACACACAGTATACAAACGTATACACATACAAATAACGTATATATAGACACTATATATAATAATGCATAATATTTAATACCTAATATTTAATATTTAATACCAATACCTAATATTTAATATTTAATACCTAATATTTAATATAATTAATTATATTGGATAATGCTATATTATATTTATTTATATTATGTTATATAATTATAATTATGTTATAATTATATTTAATATAATTAATTTATGTATAATTAATATATACATGCAGTATATATACCATATATCTCTCTACAGTAATATGTAATATTTAATATAATTGACTCAAGCCATGTGTTTTAAAATTTTAGATTAGGTCATAATTTGAGGAAACAGTTTGTAATTAATTTTAATTGTTTTACCTCTATTACGGAATATCAAAAAGCAATAGCAAAGTGAATATTTTTATTTACTTACTTATTTTTTGAGACAGGTTCTTGCTCTGTTGCCTAGGCTGGAGTGTAATGGTGTGAACACAGCTCACTGCAACCTCTACCTGCTGTGCTCAAGTTGTTCTCCCACCTCAACCTCTTGAGTAGCTGGGACTACAAGCATATACCACAATGCCCAGCTAATTGTGTTGATTTTTAATAGAGACAAAGTCTTGCTATGTTTCCCAGGCTGGACTAGAACTCCTGAGCTCAAGGGATTCTCCCTGCTCAGCCTCCCAAATTGCTGAGATTATAGGCATGAGCCACTGGGCCTGGCCCACAGTAAATATTTTAATCCAAAATGTTATTACATGTGGTTCTCCTGGACTTTTTGTGTTTTTTATGAAATTCAAATATATTTTATAAGGTGGCCTCTGGTGTGCACAATTCTAGTGATAAATTTAGAACTAAAACTGTAATCTTCTCATGTATCAAGACATTAGCATTATGGCCAGAAATACTGGAAAAATTTTGCTGAGCATTTCAGGCTTTTATTTGACAACTGGCTATATGAAATACAAAATATAAATGTTTTGATATAGGGATTATATGCATCTAGATTTTGAAATATGACAACACAAACTCAAAAAATGAGACAAAATACTCTTCAATTATTTTAAAATTTATTAATTTCAAATGAATCATAAAATAATAATTCTTAAAAGATCATTGTAAATTTAGTATGTATTTTTTAAATTCTTGAGAAAATAATAAAAAATAAGTTTAAAGTACACTAAAAATCAAATTAACAAAGCCAAACAAAATACTAAGAAATATTTGATTCAACAAAGAATTCAGAAAAGGAGGAAAAAAGGAAGAAACAGAAGACTGCACAAATAAAAGATAAGTAGTAAGATGATAGGCTTAAAACACAATATATTGTAAACAGACTAAAAATTCCATTTAAAACAGAGATGGCTAGATTTGATTTTTTAAAAGTCTAAGATATGTGCTGTTTATAAGACATAACCAGGGGGTGGAGCAAGATGGCAGAATAGAAGCCTATGCTTTTTTCCCCTCTTAGTAGAACAACAAATTTTAACAACTACCTACACACAGAAAAACAGCATTACAAAAACAAAAACTAAGGTGAGCAATCACAGTACCTGATTGTAACTTCATATCATGCTTTGATTGCCAGCTTAGCCACAGTAGAATAGAACATCAGGTAGACGGCTAAGGTTTTAAGCATTTCTGGACATTCCCAGAGCCTGGGGGAACTCACCACCATGAAGGGAAGGGCCTTTGGCAAGGCAAGTGCTGTACTGGCTTCAAATCTGATGCACTGCAGTCCTCCTAGTGGTGGTCACAGGGGTGCTTGCATCAACACACCCTCACTTCCAGGTGGCTCAACACAGAGAGAGACAATCCACATGTTTGGGAGAGAGTAAGGGAAAAGAACAAGGGTCTCTGCCTGTTAATCCAGAGAATTCTTCCAGATCCTACCCAAGACCACCAAGGCAATACTTGTATGAGTCTACAAAACCTGTAGCATTTTTTGGCTTTGAGCCCACATCCCTTCAAATACCTTCAAAGCCTGCCCAAGGCTTGTTTGATAGGCACAAACAAGCTCAGACTGTGAAGACTACAATAAATACCTAACTCTTTAATGCCCAGAAACTGAAGAACATGTACAAGCATCAACAGCATCCAGAAAACACAACCTCACCAAATGAACTAAAGAAGGCAACAGGGACCAGTTCTAGAGAAATGGAGATATACAATATTTCAGATAGAGAATTCAAAATGGCTGTTTTTTGAAAAACTCAAATAAATTTAAGACAACACAAATAAATTCAGAATTGTATCAGATAAATTTAACAAAGAGATTGAAATAATTAAAAGCAATCAAGCAGAAATTCTGGAGCTGGAAAATGCAATTGGCGTAATCAAGAATGCATTAGAGTTCCTTAATAGCTCAAACAAAAGAAAGAATTAGTGAGCTTGAAGGCAAGCCGTTTGAAAATACATAATCCAAGGAGACAAAATAATATAAAACAATGAAGCACATCTACAGGATCTAGAAAATAGCCCCAAAAGAGCAAATCTAAGAGCTATTGGTCTTAAAGCGGAGGTAGAGAAAGAGATGGGGGTAGAAAGTTTATTTAAAGGGATAAAAACAGAGAACTTGCCAAACCTAGAGAAAGATATCAATATCTAAGTACAAAAAGCTTATAGAAGACCAAGGAAATGCAACCCAAAGAAGGCTACCTCAAGGCATTTAATAATCAAACAGCCAAAGATCAAGGATTCAGAAAGGATCCTAAAAGCAAGCAAGAGAAAAGAAACAAATAACATACAATGGAGCTCTAATACATCTGGCAGCAGACTTTTTGGTGGAAACCTTACAGGGCAGGAGAGAAATATGACACACCTAAAGTGCTGAAGAAAAACAAACAAAACAACAACAACAAGAAAAAACAAGAAACTTCTACCACAGAAGTTTCTGTGGTAGAATAGTATATCTGGCAAAAATACCTTTTAAGCATGAAGGAGAAATAAAGACCTTTCCAGAAAAACAAAACCTGAGGGATTTCATCAACACCAGACTTGCCCTACAAGAAATGCTAAAGGGAGTTAATCAATCTGAAAGAAAAGGATGTTAGTGAGCAAGAAGAAATTATGTGAAAGGGCACAAACTCACTGGTAATAGTAAGCACACAGAAAAACACAGATTAGTATAACGCTAATTGTGATGTGTAAACTTCTTTTGATAGGTAGAAAGACTATATGATGAACCCATAAAAAAAAAAATACAACAACTTTTGAAGACATAGTACAATAAGAAAAAGTGAAACTACAAAACATTAAAAGTTGTGGAGATGCCATTAGAGTGTAGAGTTTTTATTAGTTTTCCTTTTGTGTCTTTGTTTATGCCATCAGTGTTAAGCTGTCATCAGTTTAAAATAATGGGTTACAGGAGGCAGAGGATATATGCATCAAACACTGGAGGACTCAGATATATAAAGCAAACAGTAGTAGAACTTAAGAGAAAGATAGACACCAACACAACAATAATGGGAGTCTTCAACACTGTACTTTCAGTATTAGATCTCCTAGACAAAAAGTCAACAAAGAAACATTGGACATAATCTTCACTATGGATAAACCAGTATTATCCTGATAACAAAACCAGACAAAGAAACACCAAAACAACAACAATAGAAAAAAAAACTGCAGGCCAATGTCTCAGATGAATATTGATGTGGAAATCCTCAACAAAATACTAGAAAATCAAATTCAACAACACATTAAAAGTATTCACCAAGACCAAGTGAGATTTATCTCAGGGATGCAAGAATGATTCAATATCTCCAAATCAAACAATGTGATGCATCATGTAAACAGAATAATGTACAAAATCTATATAATCATTTCAATTGATGTTGAAAAAGCATTTAATAAAGTTCAACATCCCTTAATAATAAAAACCCTCAAAAACCTGGGAATAGAAGGAACATACCGCAACATAATAAAAGCCATATACAACAGACCCACAGATAGCATCATACTGAATGGGGAAAAATGAATGCCTTTCTTCTAAGATATGGAACTCAATAAGGACCCCCACTTTTACCACTGTTATTCAACATAGTACTGAAAGTCTTAGCTAGAGCAATCAGACAAGAGAAAAAAGGACATAAAATTGGAATGGAAGAGGTCAAATTATTCTTGTTTGCAGATGACATGATCTTATATTTGGAAAATGCTAACGACTCCACCAGAAAACTATTAGAACTGATGAATTCAGTAAAGCTGTAGGATACAAAATCGACATATAAAAATCAGAATTATTTCTATATGCCAACAATAAACACTCTCAAAAAGAAATGAAAAAGTAACTCCATTTAGAATAATCACAAATAAAATTAAGTACTTAGGAATTAACCAAAGAAGTGAAAGATCTCTATAATGAAAACTATGAAACACTGATGAAAGAAATTGGAGGACAGTATAAAACAGAAATATATTCCATGTTTATGAATTGGATGAATCAATATTGTTAAAAAGTCCATACTACCCAAAACAATCTACAGATTCAGTGCAATCTCTATGAAAATATTAGGTTGGTGCAAAAAGAATTGCAGTTCTTGCCATTACCTTTAATATCAATGCTACTCTTTATAGACATAGAAAAACAATCTTAAAATTTATATGGAAACATGAAAGACCTAGAATAGCCAAAACTATCCTGAGCAAAAGGAACAAAACTGGAGGAATTACATTAACTGACTTCAGATTATACCACAGACCTAGAGCAACCAAAACAGCATGATATTGACATAAATGCAGACACATAGACTGATGGAACATAATGGAACACATGAGTAGAGAACCCAGAAACAAACCCACACGTGTTCAGTGAACTCATTTTTGACAAAGGTGCCAAAAACATACATTAGGTAAAAGACTGTCTTTTTAATAAATGGTGCAGGGAAAACTGGTTATCTATATGTAGAACAATGAAACTTGATTCCTATCTCTCACCTTATACAAAAATCAAATCAAAATGGATTAAAGACTTAAATCTAAGACTTCAAACTATGAAACTACTAAAGAAAACATTGAGGAAAACCTCCAGGACATTGGTCTGGGTAAAAATTTCTTGAGCAATACCCCACAAGCTCAGGCAACCAAAGGAAAAATGGGTAAATGGGATCACATTAAGTTAAGCAAAAGAAACAATCAGGAAATTAAAGAGAACATTCACAAAATGGGAGAAAATATTGCAAGCTACCTTTCTGACAGTCAATAACTAGAGCATATAAGAAGCTCAAACAACTCTATGTGAAAAAATCTAATAATCTAATCAAAAAAGATTTTAATTGACATTTCTCAAAAAAAGACATAAATTGGAAAACAGGCATATGAAAAGATGCTCATCCTCACTGATTATCAGAGAGATGCAAATCAAAACTACAATGAGATATCATCCCACAACAGTTAAAATGGCTTTTATTCAAAAGCCAGACAATAGCAAATGCTGGTGAGGATGTTGAGAAAAGGGAACACTTATACAATGTTGGTGGGAAAGTAAATTAATACAACCACTGTGAAGAACAGTATGGAGATTCCTCAGAAAACTAAAAATAGAGATCCCATACAGTCCAGCAATCCCATTGCTGGGCACATATCCAAAAGAAAGGAAATCAGTATATCAAAGAGATACATCTGCACTCCCATATTTGTTGCAGCACTGCTCATGGTAGCCAAAATTTGAAAGCAGCTTAAGTGTCCATCAGTAGATGAAAGGATAAAGAGTATGTGGTATACTCAATAGAGTACTATTCAGTCATAAAAAGAATGAGATTCTGTCATTTGCAAAAACATGGATGGAACTAGAGGTTATTATGTTAACTGAAATAAGCCAGGCACAGAAAGCAAAGATTGTATGTTCTCATCTGTGGGATCTAAAAATCAAAACAATTGAACTCATTGAGATAGAAAATAGAAGGATAGTTACAAGAGACTGAGAAGGGCCGTAGCGGGGTGCTGGAGGGAGGTGAGAATGGTTAATGGGCACAAAAAAATTAGACAGTATGAATAAGATCTAGTATTTGATAGCACAACAGGGGGACTATAGTAAATAATAATTTAATTTCATAATTCAAAATAACTAAAAATGTGTAATTGGACTGTTTATAACACAAAGGACAAATACTCAAGGGGATAGATACTCAGTTTTCCATGATGTGATTATTATGCATTGCATGCCTCTACCAAAATATCTCATGAACCCCACAAATATATACACCTACTATCTATGCATAAAAATGAAATAAAAACTGAAATAATCATTAAATACATAAATGCAGATAGATAAAAGACAGAGTTTGGAAAAGTTATGTCAGGAGAATAAACCAAGCAATAAAAAATGTGCAGGTCTACATTAATGTCTGATAAAGTAGACTTTAAGACAAGAATTATCACCGTAAATAAGAGAGACATTCTATTAAAATAATAAAGTCCATCTGGCACGGTGGCTCACGCTTGTAATCCCAGCACTCTGGGAGGCTGAGGTGGGTGGTTCACAAGGTCAGGAGTTTGAGATCAGCCTGGCCAACATGGTATACTAAAAATACAAAACTTAGCCAGGCGTGGTGGCAGGTGCCTGTAATGCCAGCTACTCAGGAGGCTGAGGCAGGAGGCTCCATCTCTAAATAAATAAGTAAATAAATAAATAAGTAGTCATAAAGAATTTTATTTTATTACTTATTTTTATTTATTTATTTATTTATTTACTTTCGAGACAGGATCTCACACTGTCTCCCAGGCTGCATGGCTCACTGTAGCCTCGACCTCCTGGGCTCAAGTAAACCTCTCACCTCAGCCTCCTGAGTAGCTGGAACGACAGGCACATGCCACCATACCCAGCTAAACATTACTTTTATTTCTATGTTTTATAGAAACAGGGTTCCACTTTGTTGCACAGGCTGCTCTCCAAGTCTTAGGCTCAACCTATCCCCCACCTTGTCCTCCCAACATATTGAGATTACAGTCATGAGTCACTGCAGTCAGCCAAGAATTTGGTTGCATGTATGCAATAAGATAGCTTTAAATCCACATGAAACAAAAGCAGATAAACCTGATGGGGTAAATGAACAAATCCACAATCATGGTCAGATTTTTCACACTACTCTTTCAGTGGTTATCTTGTTACCCAAAAATGATTATTAAGAATATAGAATATTTAAAAAATATTGTAAAACAATTTGGGTTTATTGACACAGATCTAACAATAATACAACACACATCTTTTTCAAGTGTGCACACTTAAGATATATCATACAGTAGGCAACAAAATATGTTTTAATATAGTTCAAATTACAGACATATTATTAACTATATTATCTGAATACAAAGAACTAAATAAGAAGTTAGTAATAATCTACAAAATCTCCAGATAAATGAAAATTTTATAATAAACTGAAATAATCCATGTGTCAAGAAATTACTAAGAAAATATAAAAATATGTCGAAGTAAATATCAATGAAAATATAGCACATATCAAAGTTTTCAGAATATATGGCTAATTCAATACATAGAAAGCTATATCACTACATTTCATATTTTAAAATATTTTAAATTACTTAAATTTCAACTGTTTGAAAGCTAAAACACAAAGCAAATTAAAACAAGTGGAAGGAAGAAAAAAATCCATGAGCTAGAATAAGAAGGTGAAATAAAATTAACAAGAAGAAAGTTTTATTTGAAAAGATGAACAAAATTGATTAACTCCTGTCAAGACTGTTTATATTAGGAAAAGATTAGAAAAATACCTTTTATACACACCATCTAAAATAGTATCAAAAACTATAAAATTTTGAGTGATATACTTTTAGAAAGATGTGAAGAAAACCCTTTATATTGAACTGCATAAACAAGACTGAGATAAATTAAAGCACACCTCAGTAAATTAATATGGAATATTTATGGATTTTATAATCAGTGTGGTAAAGATACCACTTTTTCTAAATTAACCTATAAATTAAAAGCCATACCAATAAACATGCTTAGTGTCTCTTTTTGCAAAAATTGATGTTTTTTCCCTAAAATATATCTATGCAAACCCAAAAAAAACCTAGAAAAAAATTTGGAAAGCACAAACCATATTACTTCTATCCTTCCTATAAAGCTCTAATGAAGTATTGACTTGAGGATAAATAAACAAATAAATCAATGGAACTGAAAGGAAGCCTAGAAAAACAGACATGCACACATAACAGATGCATGCACACACATACACATAATTGTTTTGACAATGGTGTCAAACAAATGAAAGTCTTCAAAAAGTAATGCTGGATTCTGTGCAATAGATTGTTAAAGCTTATTCCTTCTGTCTAGCTGCAACTGTGTACCTTCTGATGCACATCTTCTTTATCCATCCTCACCACCCAGCCTCAGCCTCTGATAGCCATCATTCTTACTACTCTCAGGAGTTAAATTTATTTACATTCCACATACAGTAAGATCACAAAGTATTTCTTTTTCTATGCCTGGGTTGTTTCACTTAGCGTAATGTCCTCAAGTTTATAGTGCATTGTATATTTTTAAATTGCTGAAAGACTAGATTTTGAATGTTCTCAGCACAAAAATTTTAAGTATGTGAGGTAATGGATATTTTAATTACCTTGATTTAATTATTCCAAAAGCTAAACATGTATGGAAACATCACATAATATCCTATAAATATGTATAATTATTGATTGTCAATTAAAAATAAAATATTTTTAAAGTGATGCTGAAACAATTGCATAAATTTAAATAAATAATAAAAAACTTCACATAACACGCAAAAATTAATTCAATGTGAATAGCAGATCCAACTGTAAAAAAAAATACTGCTATAAATCTTTCTATAAAAGGAAAACATCAGATTATGTATTTTAACTTTGAATTGTACAAAGATTTTACTGGAAGAATAACAACAACAAAAACCCATTAAGAGAACATTTAATAAATTAGACTATTTCAAAAATTTAAAATCTGCTTTTCAAAAGATACTGTTATGAATATTAAAAGGCCAGGCACAGACTAGAATATATTCATAATATAAATCTGTTAAAATGGATCTTACTCAATACATATCAAAAACTCTGCCAGTTAACAATAAAAATACAAACTACCTAGTCAAAAAAAAAATGGGCAAAATTTTGAACAGCCATTTTAGGAAAAAAGAAAAGAAAAAAATAGAAAGACGTGTATATAGTTAACATCATTACTCTCAAGAAACTGCAAATTAAAGCAACAATGAGATTTCTTCCGCATCACACTCACTAGAATGATTACAATTTAAAAGACTGCAGCAAATGTGAACTAAGTTGTAGAACAATTGGAACTACATTGCTGGTGAGTATCTACAGTGATAAAAACCACTTTGGAAAAATGTTTAACAGTTTCTTCGTGAAGGTTCATGTATTTCTAACCTCTGACTCCAAATTTCTACTCCTAGACGTTTGCTCAAGACCAATAATATATGTCCACAGCAACACTTTTACAAGAATATTCCTGGCAATTTAAAACATAACACCCACAACTTGAAGGAACCCAAAAGTCAATTAATAGGACAATGTATAAACAAATTGTGAAATACTAATACAAATGGAAAATAAGCAAAGAAAGAAAGAACATTTATGCAGTCAACAAAAAGACGTTAAGGAGAAAAAGAAGCCATATATAAAATAACACAAAATGTATGATCCCTTTTTATGAAGTTCAAGAACATGCCAAACAATATATAATAATATAAATCAGAATAATCATTTTTCATATCATATGAGAATGGACTGGAAAGAGGCATAAGGGACCATTCTAAGGTGATGGAAATATTCTGTGTTGGTTAAGACATGTGTTATATTTGTTACATGAAGGAACAAACAAGCTCATGGAATTATATAATTATAATCCATAAATTCCACTATCTATTAATTTTGTTCCTGTTTTAAAAATGGGTATTTTCTGGTTTCTTTTGTACATTAATTCCAGTATATCCTTTTAGTTCCTCTGCAATATCCCTTTCCTTTGCTCTTCTAAAATCCTTTTTTTTTTTAATTTTTTTATTTTTTGGTAGCACATTCTGGTTTACAGCAGTGTCACTTGAAAGACTAGAAGACAGTGTATTAAGCCAATTACAATTTACTGTATTTCTTTTCCAGTCACTTAAAAATATTTTTCATTATTAATTAATGTTTACTTATAATGATATATCATAATTATCCATATTTATGGGGTACAGTTTGAGATTTCAATGCATGCATGCAATCCATAATGGTTAAATCAAGGAAATTACCATAGCCACTTTAAATATTTATCATTTCTTTGTCAGGATAACATTCAAAAGGTTCTTTTCCAGCTATCTTGAAGTATATGCTGCATTGTTATTTGCTATAGTCACCCAACTGTGTCATAAACACCCAAACTTCATATTCTTGTCTAACTGTAACTGTGTACCCATTGACCAGCATCGTCTGGTACCCCTCTTCAGCCTCTGGTAACAACTATTCTACTCTCTACTTTTATGAAATTATCTTTTGTAGATTCCACATATGCATAAGATAATGTGATATCTTCTTTCCGTGCTTAGCTTATTTCACTTAACATGATGTCCCTCATGTTCACACGTGTTACCACAATGCCTATGCCCATCTACAGTTGAATGGATTAAAAAAAAAAAATATATATATATATATATATATATATATGGTGGATGTATACACACAAACCACACACACACACACACACACACACACACCAGAATACTATTCAGCCATAAAACAGAATGAAACACTGTCATACGTGACAACCAATGACTGTTTTTTATATTGGTGGATATTTTAATTTTGTTAAGATGCTAAGTCAGTTGACAGTCCATTGGGAAAAAGTTCTCTTACTCTCAAGGGACATATAGTTTCATTTTTTAAAAAAATTGTCCTGTTTGTATGAACTGGTACATGTTTTGTGGCCATTAGTGATGCAAGACTTAAGAAAACCTAATAGCAAGGACAAAGTGGAAAGGTGGAAAAAAGTGGTCTCCTCTGATGCCATTTATTCAGCATATGAACCTATTCAGGGACCAATCTGTGGATAACCTTTTGGGTGAGAAATAAAAGTTATATATCATTAAAGCTACTTTAACTTCTTTTCTTCTTAACTTGCAGCCAAAAGTTTTCTTACTAAAATACCCATCCAGAAATTTTCCTTACCAGGTTAAAAACCAATAGAATTAGAATTTTAAAAAAAATCTAAAAGGTAAATAGGTTGCCCCAAAACACAATGAAGAGGAAAATTGTATCACCAATGATTTGTCAAAAATTAAAATATATGTAAGTTAATGTAGTAGTCACTGTTATAATTCAATTGTCAGAAACTTTGAAAAGTTGCTAAATCCCCTGGGGCAAAACATGATTTACTTGTTCCTGCATCCCTTGTATGACAAATAATTATAATATGTTGTAGTATATTCATCAATAATGTAAGAAACAAAAAAACAATTTTCAAAGTTCCACAATTCTCATGAAGATACGCAGTGTAACATCTTTTTTGATTGCCATGTGATATTAACTTATTGCATTTATTCTGAGTAAGCTAATATGTTTCCCAAGTAATTTGTTATTCACTAATGCTAAGTTCTTTATCATATTTTATTACCGACATTATTAACAAATAAATAACTACCGACACCACCCCATAATAACTTGACATGATAGAACTTTCATATCACAAAATATATAGCTGAAGTCTAAAAATGTATGAAAATAAATTTTATCAGAATAATTCTTAATGATATATTAATTTAATCTATTTGTAAGAAGTTAGCTTTATAGAAAGAGCTCTCAATTATTCAGATACCAAAACAATTTTTTCTTTTGAAAAGAAATGATTGGAAAATATTCACAGTAGAGTTTAGACAATGAATACAGAGTAGGCAGTTTCACTTCAATTTCTTCTGGTCAGTTTTGATTTTTAGCTCTCAGGCAAAGGTACCTAAGGTACCAACAGAATTTTTAAATACCACAGAGAACCATTTTCACTTGTTTAAGGTCCTAATATGATTTACATTAGTTTTGTATTTTATAAAATCTTAAGATACATATTTAACAATTACATTTTGTACAGTGTATTTTAAAAAAAAATTCAAAACTTACCTTAATAGATTATAAAAAAGTGTTACAGAAAGATTGTAAGAAAGTAGAACATTTGAACCGAATATATTTTATTTGGGCTTGACACATTTTTTTCAGTAAGTAAAAGACACCGAATGCTAAATCACTAACACATTATTACTAGGGCTGAGCAAATTAACTTAGCCAATTGGCCCTCCTGGAAATAAAATCCTTATTGAGGTCTATAAATGTTCTATTAATTTTCCTTTCATTACCTTTCCTTTCATTCACATACACCCTTGAACTTATGTGCTCAGAACAACTCTAAAAAAAAAAAAAAAAAAAAAACTGTAGAAAGAAACCACAAGAAGTGTTTTCTCTGTAGCTTATAAAAGTTCAGTTTATAAGCTTTTTTTAACCTTCTGATACAAATTCAATTGAACAAGTCTGTTTAGTGTTTGTGTCCTGAAAAATGTAGCTTCCTATATTTATGTAGCTTCCTATATTTATGTATTTCCATGATTTCCCAGAGCATAATTTTTTAACAATAAAGCATCATTAAAATACTGATAGATTTTTCCGTTTTTCTGTCTGTGAGCGAGAGAGAGAGACAGAGAGGGTGAGTGGGAGAGAGAAAGGAAAAATAAAGGACAGAATACAAAAAATCAAATATAAATTCATTTCTCATATACTACAGATCAGCAGTGAACTAATGTAACATATATTCTGTGAATCTATCTCATATTTAACATGAGAGCTTTACAATGCATCAAATAGGTCAATGTTTGGGGAGTTTTGAGGAGGTTTAGAATTTTGTGGTAGCTAACTGCATGATGTTATAAGGGATAACATCCCTATTGTAAACCTAAGATTCACGCTGGAGATATTTTTAAGATCTTGTACTTGATGAATCAGCTGGGCCACCCAATGGATAAACTGACTCATTTGGTCTCATGGTCCCCACCTAGGAACTGACTCAGCTCAGTGAGACAGCATAGACTCCCTATGATTTCATCTCCAACCTGACCAATCAGCGCTCTTTACTCCGTGGACCTGTACCCACCAAATTATTCTAAAAAAAAACACCAGTCTCCGAATTTTCAGGGAGACTGATTTGATTAATAAACGCTGGTCTCCAGTTCAGCCAGCTCTACATGAATTCAACTCTTTCTTTATTGCAATTCTTCTGTCTTGATAAATAGGCTCAATCTGGATAGCAGGCAAAATGAACACGTTGATTGGGTACATATTCAAGAAGAATGTTTGCATTTCAGCAAAATGATCGAATTACTTCCTCTAGATACTCAACAAATAAGTTTATTTACAACTTTTCTCAGATTGCAATGTCTCTAAATTTAAGGATGATGAGTATGATCTTTCCTCTAGAGGAAACATAAGCTTTACAATGAAACATTTCATGGTTGCTGAGGATATCCTTTTATAGTTCCATATGACTTGCATTTAGGTCAATGTCTGGTATTTTAGGAGTGCTTCTAACACAGGGTTTGATAAAAGAATACATTCTATGTAATACCCGTCAGCAGCTCTTTCATATTCGAATTATGTTGGGCATATGACAGGAAGATTGCAGTATTTTTAAAGTAAATAGTATGTAAGAATTCCCACTAGCAGTTATTTTTAAAGTCACTTATACTTTCAAAGCACATGAATATAGATAATTATATCATAAAACCATAAAATCACACACTGAAATCAATTCTAGAAATGGCTTCAGATATAGTAAAGTCTTTGATTTAAAAAAATACCTGGAGAATAAATCTGCGTAAACTTCTGTTCTTGTTTTCTGAAATGATTTATGAGTGTCTTGGACCTTGAGAATTTATTTAATTTTTCTCTATTTTGTCAAGACTGTTGTAAGATTTAGACAAGTTAATGTTTGTGTAGACAATTTTAAAATAGTAAAATATATACAAGTAAAAAGTATTATTATTACTACCGTAAAGAATGAGTTTATTACTCACCTAACTGTTACATTTAACTTTCTGCTTCATGAACATGACACTATTATTCCTATTCAATAATACAGAAATGCAAGTTTAATAAAGCAAATGAAAAATTCTGACTTGAAATTAAAAAAACTAACAAAATTTATATTATAAAAAGACAACAGTTATATTATCAAATACAATTTTTAAATATACCAAAATTCTTTTAAGATACTTCGAATTGAAAATTTTTATATCATTTAAATAAAAAATTATTAAACTATACATTTTTCAGGTATTTCTGTAAAAAATTATATATATGTATATATAATCTAGGCACATTACTTTCTTTTGTTTCACATTTTTGTTTTTTTTTCTGATTACAAAAATATTTGTTATTAAAAGAAATCAAATCAGAAGTAGGTAAAATAGAAAGTGGTTCTGCAATTCCAGCCCCAAGAACAACAAGGACAAAGAATTACATTACATATTTTCCCATTTTTTTCTTTTTGTATGTATAAATTAACAATAGAGTATGACAACAATAATAAATTTTGCTTCTCCATAACATATTTTTTTCAAACTGATATAATATTGGCAGTGATTTTTTAAGCTTACTATTTGGTATACCCTTCCATTTCTGTATATAAAAGATTAAGGAATTTTTTTTAAAGAATAGCACAATACCCCATTAGGTGAATATACATTTTCCTATTAATGGGCCTTTGTGTTTTTTCCAATATGTGCCATAAAATACAGCACTATACTCCTTATTCTTGTAAATATAATTCTGAGCATTTATTAGAATGTTTTGTAAGTTAATTTCCAAGAATTATTATGAAATATTCAGAATTATATTTAGATAAATCTTTATGATATCCCTATCACTTTCAAATAATTAGTAACCTTTTGGGGAGATCACAATAACAAAAATTTGTAGTTCACCTCTGTTTAAAGCACTTGAATTTTGTTAACAGTTATTTTTAGATATCACTGTGCAAGTTACATAGTGACTTTAAAAAAATTTTAGGAATCCCAGTTACTATAATTCACAATGGGCCTCTCAGACAGTCATAGGAAAATAATAGTGCTTAAGCCCGAGAGTAAAATTTTTGCAAGTTTTTGTCATAATACTTGTGTAAGTCTTAACCAGACACCTAATACTGTTTAACATAATTTATGGGTAGGTGATTTAAGTCTTGGTAAAAAAAATACAGATTTTCTATTTTTCCAGAAAAAAAATTATAATTTCCCCAGAAAGATGGTGAGATGTTTTTCACCTAGAAATGAACCAAATTGATAAGGCCTGAGTCATTTAAGATAATACCAAGAAGCTCTAAACTTGATGTCTATTGTTAATTGGGAAATAACTAACCAGACTATTAAGGCATCTATCAAAAACATTTTTACAAAAATATAAATAATAAATGTTTCCAAAGCTTTGCACATTCAAAATTGATGCAATCAAAAGTCACATCTTTTATGAAGTAAGAATATTAAAGATTATTATTAAGGTTATAGTTGTAAATGTTTGCAATATTTGGCCTTTTCTATTTACTTCTGGGCAGAAAAGAATTTTTAGTCTGTGAACAGTATATATTATATAATCACTGGTATTCCTTAAGACTCTCTTTCAATATTTCTAGTTCTTTTTTTGAACACACTGTAAAAATACATTCTCTGTTCCCCATGCAATTAAATTAGTTAAGGTCATGAAACTTGACTTATCAGCAAAAGTCAAGCAAAAGTAATACACACCATTTCGTGGAGAAAAAAAATTAAAAGCTGGTAGTTTTCCTTTCATCTCCCTCTCCCATCTCTTGTAAAATTAGTGCTTTTTAAAAATAGTTAGTAGAGTGTTCATTAGCCTGGATCCTGCTGTGAGGACATCACAGGACAGAAAAAATTCCTTCTCTATGAACACTCAAGGGATGTGCAACTTGAGCAAGGATGTGTAAAAAGTGCAATTCTGATGTCACTTATTACTGCAGCATATGTCTAATCTAATAGATGTATCTCTTTAAAGTAAAAATAATTTTTCATTTGATATTTGGAGAGTTGCTGGTTTATCATAAATAGAGTTAGCCAGAATTTATTCCTTGTGGTAAAAATCATGTCTTCTAATCCACAGTTTTTATTGGCTTTACGGTACCGGCCATAAAGAAAAGAATAATTCAGAAGAATTCAGCTAGAAAATAATAGTATATATTTTTCAAAAATATGTAGAGGTTCTATAATCGAAATAAATCCCATGAAGTTAGGAAGCATGCTGGTCTTATTCAAACCGTGTATCTCCTGAGCCTGGTATGCTTCCTGTAACACAGTAAAGGCTTAATAAATATTTGCCAAATATTAAACATCATATGGTCATGAGTGAAAAAAAGGAAGTCAACTTTTTAATGGTAGATCAATAATCCCAATATTTTTCCACAATTAACCTTACTGTTTGTTGAGGCTGATTGAAGCTTTATAATTTCAATGAAAACATGGTTTATGTTTCTAGGAAATTTGATGTGAATGCACAATATGACATTTACCGAGTTTTCTTTCATTATGACCCGATAACAGCATTAAAAAAAAAAAGACTGGTAAAAAATGGTTTAGAGCTATATAAATTACTGCCACAGGTGTCTTACCACCAGAACATACCAACCACAAGGAAAGAATGAAGAAAGCTAGCACTAATTCTATACCTATTGTGAAAGTTGATCATATGAATTGGGTTATTCTTGTCATACCCAACTAAAACAGAGTTGAGAAGCCAGGAGATAAAAGCACTAAGGCACAAAACATTGCTCCAAAAATGTAACTCTCTGCAAGCTTGGCAGCTGAAGCTGTGGTAACCTGGAATGAGTTTTACCTAATGACCACTGACACAACCTGATGCAGTTCTCAGACTAGTTTTGCCAACCTATGTCACCAATCAGAGCTTGGTGACACAGGTTGGCAAAACTACTCTTTAGCTCAAAACCCTACTAGCACCAGTGAAATTTCTCAAATAGAAATACATTACATTTCTGCTTTTTATAGAACCTCTAGCCTTATCTTTGCTCTTCAGAGAGAACACTTTTGATTAATGCAGGAGACTCTTTCCTGTTTGCAAACTGATATTGCCAATAAAACTCTCTTTTATACTATCTAGTCATTCTTCTTGGTCCTTTGGACAACATTTACACTACCAATTGTTAGCTAGTTTTGTGAATAGTTAAGAAGTCATTTAACAAGCACATATTCTTTGTTTACTATGTGCCAGGCTTCATTCCATGCAACTTTCCATGTATTATCTGAGCCAAAACAGCCACCTAACGAGATAAATATTACCAGCATTCTTTTACATAAAATAGATACAGGGGAAAAATAAATTTTTCAACTCACAGAAATATTAAGTTTAAAAAATGAGAATTTAAATCCAGTGTACCCAACTTATTAGGAATTACTTGTTCTCAAATTCCTTGCTTTTCCACTACTCTGTCCTGTCATTGAAGAAATTCATCAACTAATCTCTAAAGGCATTTTTCTATGGAGGACATCTCTTAGAAGGGTGAGCAATTGCTACTGCATGTGACCTCACTTCATTCAATTTTATTTCAACAGTAATCGATGATAGCAATAAAAAGGAATAAAATATGGACTGTTCCCTAAGTGGCTGAGACTTTAGACATTGCATCCATGTAATTGGGTACTAGAATTAAACGTTAAGAAATAAAATGAGACTCTGTTGTGTCTTACTAAAAATAAAAGGGTACAAGTATCATATTTATTGTGTCATATTAGAAGTCCGATAATAATAAAACCTATCCTATAAAATAAAACCTTTGTTGTGGCTGGGAGTTCACTACTTTCAGGAAAGATGTAAAGCGTCTTCATGATATCACCCCTAGTCCACAGAGAAATGTTCATGTCACATCTGATAATCTCCAATTTTGTAAAAGAGAGAACTGAATGTCAGAGATGTCAACTTGCCCTAAGACACAAAGTCATGCAGCTGATGTTACAACTATATAAATTTAATATGAATACATTTGTTTCCATTATGTCACACATGATAAAGGGGCACCTATAGGACTCAAAAAGTTTATTTTCTGCCACAATAATTGAGGTCTTTAGGTTAGTGTAGTCCATAGGTCTATCAGCGGAACCTGAAAGTGGAATTGCTATTTAAAGGTACTCTGATGGAAATGACTTGAAAAAAATTGGATCACTTTTTAAAAGCCACACAGCATTGGTTATCTGCTATATAGAGGATGCCACAGAATACTAAAAAAGGAGAAAGAGAGTTTTAAAATTCTGTGTTCCAGACGTACAGAATTGTAGAGACACTGGGTTTTTCTCCACCCAGTGTTTAACTGGGTCAGTCTCACAAGCACAACTTTTCTGATTAAGAAAAAAAATGCATAAATTAGGTATAATATTATAATTAAAATGTTAAAGAAGGGAGTTAATAAGGATTATCATTAGTCAACTTGTGCATTTTAGCTCATTTAAAGTTCATTTAACCCTATCTTAAATGATTGAAGAAAGACTGGATTAGAGTAATATGTTTTGTTTTGTTTCTCAACTAATATCCTATACATTTATACAATAATCTAAAGTAATGCCAAATAAACTTATTTATCTTCTGGGTATTTGTAAAAATTGATTTAAAAGGGTGCTAAAGTTTATATTTCATTTAAATTACAGCATACATAAAATCACCTTTTCTAGAAGGATCTAAATTGATTTTGGAATAAATTGTCATTTTTATTGAATACTTTTTTTATTTAAATATATCTTTAAAAAGTAGATTGTAATTTAAATATCCTTTAAAAATTCAGGAATGTTTTTCTTTTCACTCAGGAATCAAGACAAGGCATTTCCTGTGCATAAACTTGTGAATTTCCTTATAGAAAACGCATTAAATAAAAGCTTGACCCTCTAATCAAGCAGGTTGTTCTTAAATCAATCACATGTGTCCCGCTCAGCTTCATCAACTATTTCAACTTAATGCTTAAACGGTATTACAGAGGAATGTCAGATTTTTAGTGCATGTATTGCTTTCTGCATGTGACTGTTAGCCCCCATTTTTTAATCTCTGGAGTATAAATCTGGAATTTACCAATTAATTGAGTAAGATAGCGGAATTACAAGTGTTATTATTTTCTTTTTAGAAATATTGTATTTTTATAGATAAATTTATTTTTAAAAAGAACAATAAAGATACTCGGGGTGGTCTCTACATATTCATTTTCTGACTACCATTTTATGAGACCCCCCTGCATGGAGAGGGAGCAAGACACAAACAATGGATCCACTTCAAAGGCTGTGGGCTCTTCTCAGATGATGTGCCAGGGGAGATGTGATGGTAGCTTTCACTAATGTGACAGCACTGAGGGTTCTAAGAAGTGGTTAGTTTTAGGTATATTTTATGTATAAGTGGTGCCAACAGGACTGGCTAGTGAACTGAATATAGGATGTGAGAAAATAAAAAGAATGAAGAATGTATTATGCTTCTGTATGCATTAACTTACTATATCTGTTAGAATAATTAAAACTGATAGGTTTGCTTTTCCCAAGAATGTAGATCAAAGGAATCAGTACTCGGGGAGATGGCACTAAACATATACAAAAATATTGTTGCAATCTATAGATTGATTTAATTGCTTTACATACATTATCATGTTTAATCTTCAGGCCATCCTATAAGGTAGAAAATTTTATTATTCTTGTTTAAGATTAGGAAAATGAGGCACAGGACAGTTAGTAGCTTGCACAAGGTTTCTGTACAAGTGGCAGAAATTAAAACCAGACACTCTGTCTCCAAATCCAGGCTTTTAACCACTAGTTGGTAATGTTTCCCAAATATGTCTTACTTATTATACCGGTATTTGTCAATCAGAGAGAAGAGAGATTATTATAAATTTAATCCTAAAATAGCATTTCTAAAGTCAGATCAAAATAATAAATTAAACAAATTGAATTAAAATAGTATAAAATTAAGGGACATTTATGAGTCATTTAAAACTCAATATTCTCTCTAATATTCATAGACTATTACTTTTGGAGAGGAAACCATAAAAATTTGACAGAGGCTTTTTAATTTTTACTTTTAGCCTATGTTTAACTTTGGTGAAATGCATTGCTATTTGAATGTTTATTTTTCTATGTGCCAAAATTTCTATGTATGTTTTATTTATTTACATTTATTTAATAAAGTTCCATCTTATTGTTAAAATCTACTCTGTTTTCATCTATCTCAAAAACGTACCCTCTTTTTTCCCCTCATTTTGTTACTGTATAAGAAAAAAGCTATATTTGCGATTCAGAAGAAAAGTATGAGAGATGATCTATAGGTGATGCCAAGAAGACTGTAAAAGCATTGATAATGGGCCTCCCTTTTAGGGGCTGTAACTGCATAACACAATGGGTCAAACAGCCAGTACAATTTTAATTATTAATACAAGGATAAGTTGAGTGTGCCCATAAACTGGTGTGCCTTAGGAAAACTTGACTCACATATTTACTTCTAAACAAGGTCATAGCTTTCAATTTTAGGGTTATAAAATCTAATCTTTCTCACAAGTTCACAGCTTGACAGTTTGAGTACCCTAAATTGGATTCAATCTACCTAAATTTAAATCAAATTACCTTCAGCTAATCATCATTTGTGTCATGTTTAGCAGGATAACCTTCTTAAGCTACAATCATCTATTAAATTCTGAAAAAAATAAAAAACAGTACCTACCTCATATGGTTATAAGGTTTTAACGAGATAGTAGCTATTCTACAAGATTATTCATTTACACGATAATGGTTGTCTTTATTCTTTTACTACAGATCTGTTAATATTGCTGCTTGTTTGTAATTGCTAGTATAATCTAATTACATATGTTATAATTCCCAGAAAATTTTAATAATGAGGAATAGTAATGAAAGTGTACCTCTGTATTTTTCCTTGACTTTAATAATTTTTAAATTATTTCATCATGGAGTAATTATTATGTCATATTATATTATATATGGAACTTCCCAACTATAATAAAGTTTCAACCTACAATAAAAGTTGCATTTAGCCAAAGACTACGTTAATATCTAAAGATTCTATTATATTTTTGTCCTTGACCTATTAATATAGTGAACTATATTAATACATTTCTGAAGTTTAAAGCATTCATAGACGTAATTCACTTGTGTGTGTTGGGCCTTTCTTTTTAGCGCTGCTAGATTTGATTTGGTGATACCGAGTTCAAGTAGGGAGTGGAGAAATGAATGAGTTACAGTTGAAGATTGAGAGACAGGCTGAGACTACATAGAATAGTAACTTGATTTTGGGAATTTAATATCTATTTAGAAGGAATTTTGCATGGAATTTATATTTTAAGTGTGTACATTTTTAGAACATCTATTTTCTTTGATACATTATCCTCTCTCTTCTTTTTGGCCTAATGAACTTGCTTAGTTGACTGAGATAAGCAATTAGAAAATTTCATAATGATCCCATTCTAAATCTAAGACCTCTCTACCCTGTACACTGCCTTCTTCATGTAAAAATTAATAAAAATTCTCTGCTACTGTCTAAGGAAACTAGGGCTCTCAAGAGAAACATATTTTATTACCTGTTTCTTCTCGGAATTTGTTATTGCAATCAAATTCTTCATCCCTCACATCTCACATCATCTTTTTTTTTTTTTCAACTTTCTACTGGAAGATTTCCAAATGGCCACTACTCCAAATAAACCACTCTTTAAACCACAATTCTCCCCATATCGTGAGATCCAATGGCTATCAGTTTTGATTCATTGAAATCTCAGCAGCATTCAAAACAATTGATACCCTTTTATTTCTTGAACAAATTCATTTACTTGGCTTCCAGAAAACCATGTTTTTCTACCTGCCAAACTTGTTCCTTTTCTAACTTTATATTCTCTCCTTACTCTCTGTTTGACCCCTAAATGTAGCATTCTAGAGCTCAGTCCTTGGAATTGTTCTCTTCTACTTTGGTCTCAGGACTTTAAACACTAACCGCAAGCTAATGCTGAGATTTTCCACTGAAGCTTCAGATTCATGATGCTACCTGCCACTTTAGCATGTCTGCATGGATGTCTATTATGTATCATAAAATATGTATCATAAACATAGCATGCCCAAAATCCAGCTCTTGATTTCTACTGCTGTGCCCCAAGCAAACTAGCTCCTTATCCAGTCTAACTATCCCAGTGAAGGGCAAAACTATTCAGGCCTAAAACCCAAAGGGCATTCTTGGCTCCTTTTCACATCTCACATTCAGTTCATTATTCAGTGTTGTTGATATCATTTACACTTAAAATCTAAAACTAATCACATCCCACTATCCCTCGCACCACCCTGGCATCACTGAGCCACTGAACCACTGTACTTCCTGTCAAGTGAAAAAAATAAATCAACTTGTATTAAACCAATATCCCTGCGCTACCCTAGTCAAAGATACCACTGTCTGTGTTCTGGAACACTGCCACGCCTCTAAGCGGACCCTTTGATTTTACTGTTGATCCATCTGTAGGCAGAGAGCTCTCTATTTGGTACTCACATTGTGTAATACTATAAATTCAATTATTTTACTTCTCTGTTCCCCTCAATGCTTTATGTTTTATTTTTTATTTATTTTTTATTTTTGAGACAGGGTTTTGCTTTGTTGCCCAGGCTGTAGTGCAATGGCATAATCTCAGTTCACTGCAACCTCCACCTCCCAGCCTCCAGTGATCCTCTTGCCTCAGCCTCCTGAGTAGCTGGGACTACAGGTGCGTGCCACCACACTTGGCTAATTTTTTCATTTTTTGTAGACATGGGGTTTCCCCATGTCGCCCAGGCTGGTTTTAAACTCCTGAGCTTAAATGATCCTTACATCTCAGCCTCCCAAAGTGCTGGGATTACAAGGCATGAGCCATTGCACCAGGCCCCCTCAATGTTTCCTAAACACATTTAGAATAAAATTCAAAGTCCTTATCAAATGTATTTATTCTGATTCCTGGATACCCTTTGGAACTTTCCTTTTCTAACAATATTCATCTTTGATCAAGCTGCCATAGCCATGCTAAATTCCACAATGGGCCTGAAATACCCACATTTGCTCCCACCTCAGGGTCTTTATACTTACTTTCTTCTGCATAAACACTCCTCTTTCAGACTGTTGCATGACACTCTCTTACTCTCTCAATTTACTTGAATAGCTATTAATATATCAGTGATAGGGAGACCTTTCTTAATACTGTAAAAAGCAGATCGTCTCTACTTTGTTTTATGGAATTCTCCATCCTCAATTCCTGGAACAACACCTGACATTTCAAAAGGACATGTTTCTGAAAGGACTAATAAATATTTGAAACAAGACAAAGTGTACAAGGGCCAGTTTTGCATGTTTTTTAAGTGTCTAGAGAGGCGTAGGGAGTAAAGAAGTTGGAGAGAGGTTAGAAGAGTACCTTAGAAGTAATTCCTTCTCTTAGAAATAAAGAGTGGATAAAATGTTAAAATGTAATCCTCTTTTATGCCAGAGAAAATACAAATTGTAATATGTACAAATTATTTTGTTCTGTTTACAAAAGAGAAGATTAAAAAACATATCCACTACACTTGGTAACATTGCATTAGTAAGCTATGTATGATGCTCTTTTCAATTTGCCTGACACTTACTTATTAAGAATAGGTGAGTCACATTTTCAAAAGATTTTTAACTTTGCCAGATTTCATTTCAGAATTCATTTAAATAAAGAGCAACACCTGCAAATTTAAAGTCCGATGTTTTTAACCAATTAGTATATACAAATTTCAGAAATATGGAAGCATCATATACATGAATAAAAGTATGACTTTTTAAATGACTATAGAATTTTTAACATGATGTATTATGAAGTACAATAAGCAAATGACCAAAAGTCAAGAATAACTTTATTTCAACCCTGTATGTACTGTGAGAGTCAAGTCATTTGAAATCTCTAAATCTTAATTTTGTCATGCGTACAAAGTAGAAATATAATAACATTTGGTCTGTTTAGTATTTTTTGAGATCAAATAAGCCAAGGCAATGTATGTGCTTTACTTAAAAAATGCTAAGTATTTAATATAAATGAAAAGTCATTTTTACATAAAATTCAGTGGATCCATTTATGAAAATTAGATTTTGTCACACAGCAAAATGTATAAGCAAATATATAATTGGAAATGAGTTTTTCGCCAAAATAGTCTACTTAACTATGTTTTGAGAAAATGTGCAATTTTTGTAAGAGGAAAATTCTGCATTCTCATAGTCACCTGAAAAATGGGAAACTTGACTCAGAGCATGTAAAGCTTTATTTGTTTGCACAATGTTCAGCAAAGAAAGAAACGTCGGTCATTCCCTTTTAAAGATCTCATTTTTTACCTGTCAAATGGGACAGAGTTCAATACACAACTGTTTTTCCACTGGGGCAGTTTCTTGGCTGAGGTGAGTAAGCATGCCAGGAAGAGTTGGACAGTTAAATAATTAAAATGTCCTAAGTAGCATAGCAGAAAAGATTTGATATGTGGCTCCTTGAGAATTTAAACAGTGTAAAAACAAACAGGTATTATTATTTTAAAAAATATTTACTTGGCTCAGAGTGGGGGTGATCATGGAGATGTAAGTGGAACTACTAGAGGAAAGAAAGAATTGGTGAATTCTCCCTTGAATTAAGCAAAGTATAGCTTAAGAAATGAAAAGCTCTGGAAGCAGCCTTATGTTAGCAGCTTAAGCAGTCAGTTAGTTGGAGAAGAGGAAGGGGGTTAGCAGTCAGTAAATACTCAAATATTTCTGAAATAGGCTCTATCAGAAAAATCTCAGAAACCAGCTGTGCCAGCAAGAAGCATTGGAAACCTGACAGAATTCCACTTTAAGTGTTTTAGTTTCTTTTGTGAAATGCCAGTCAACAAAACATTATTAAAAGGCCTAAGAAATGGAAAGACAAATAAGGGTTATTTTTTCTACAACCTAGAGATCCTGACGGAACAAGATTTTTTTTTTAACCACCTAAGCAGATAGAGACAGTTCAAGTACTAGGCTGAATTTTAGTTTCAGCTGTGTTTGGGAAAGTATTACATGGAATCCAGCACTGTACCAACTGACAAATGATTTCTCCCTTATTCAGTAATATTCCTAAAAACTTAGCTTGATTGATTAATGGTAAGGTTAAGACGACCTCTTAATTATCTACTTCATGTTTAAGAAGGAGAAAGTGAAATAAGGAGCCAATATAAAGCATTGATTTATATTTCTTTGCACGATGATAATGTTAAATTATTTATGTTTCTTATTATAACAACTTGAGGTAAAACTTTATGGGTTATCATTAAACTTCTAAAAATGGGAATTTCTAAAGAATATTCTTGATATGGAAATAATATCTCCTTGTACAAATATTGGGATCACCCTTCTTCCTTGACAATTTCTTAGCAATTTTAATAACCACTTGGAATATCTTCCCAATCCCCTGACCAAATAGTTCCATTTCTTCATATTTTCAAAAATCTTCTCCTGTACATAAATTCAGCCATCTACTATTATGGTTATGCCTTAGATCTTGTCATCACCAATAGCTGCACACCCACTGTAATCTCTACCTCAGGTATTCCTCTCTCTAAACAACAGCTCCAGTCCTTTTCTTCTCTTCCTCAAATTCACGTGCATTCACATTATTTGATTTTCTGAATCTAACGATAATTCACCCTACCATGACCTGTTACCCATTGACACTACCATTTTTTTCTCTCAATTATCCTCCTTCACTTATTATTTTGCCTACCCTAGATAACACTGTTCAACTTCATTAGTATACTGATTTTCCTAATAAGGAAATTAAAGTAAGATATTTAATCCCTCTGACCTTCAATTTCTCTGTTATGAAAATCAGTATACCAATACAAAATTTGGATAAACCAAAAATCTTGACTCTTTCCTTTTTAACCATTCCAACACAGTTCAAGAATGGCAAGTAGTAGCTACATCCAGCCTAGGTGCACATTAGAACTACCTGTGAGCTTTTAAGTGTACCTTGCTCTAATGTCTTGGCTCCATTCCTCCTGATGAGCATGTTTGTCCTCATGACTACTTCCAGATGTTTTTTGGAAGTTCTTAAATTTACTGTTGATTTAAGGACTTTTGGAAAACCTGATGAATTCTACAAATCTCTTCTACAGACCTTGCTCATGGACACAAACTGTTGCTTACAACTTCAAAAAACATTTCAGCCATCTGAATCTTATACAGTGAATAAAGATTAAGAACTTATAGATCATTACCAGAGATTAACTGAAGTCTTGTGGGTTCCCAAATATTATACAATATTAAGAACCAATCTTCAATAATTCAAAATTACAAATACAAAATAACAGGACCTTAGAAGAGCCTAGTGTAAGTGAGCGGCCCTGAAGCTTAAACTTCCTTAGCTTCACAGTTATTCCATTTCTGACTATAAATATACTGTCTTCCAAATACCACCTTTCACACAGACACACGCAAAAAAAAAAAAAAAAAAAAAAAAAAAAAAAAAAACTCTGTGATTTGGGTAAACTAAGAATCTTTGTTGTTTAGCCTAAATAGAACTGTGGCTTAGAGTTTTTTGCAGGCTAAATTTAGGGAAGATTTCTAAGTGCCCATTTTTGTTGTATTTTGATCTCCCAATCTCATATTTCTTTATGTATTAAAAAGTTCTAATTTTCTTTTTAAGTGGTTCCAAAAAAGGTAAATATTTAATTGATAAATCTAAACAGCATTCAAACTAAAATGACCAAATATATTTTTAAATAAACAATCCCTTTAGAGTTTTCTTTCATGAAAAATGACTCAGCAATTACTACACACAGAATGCTTCCATCTCTGGCCCACTAGGTTATCAGGAATTTAATATCAATTTTTTAAGTCCTATCTATGACATAGCTGCTAAATATCTCACAACTATCCCTTATAATTTATTTCACATACCACTATTGTAGCTCAGATCCTTGCCTAGAAACAAGCATTAACCTTATTGCTTATTTCTCTAGTTCCAGTTTTTTTTTCTCTCAGTATTCCGTATTTCATCATCTAAATGATTTATTTAAAAGTTGGCCTATTCATTCAGAAGCACAGCTTTGATATTACCATCATCTGTTCAGCCTTTTCTTTATTTGCTATACAAGTTGAGACTCTTATCTGAAATGCTTGGTACCAGAAGTGTTATTTCAGGTTCTTTTTATTCCGGAATATTTGCATCTACACAATGAGATGTTGGGATGGGACCCAAGTCTAAATACAAACTCATCTATGTTTCATATACACCTTATACACATAGCCTGAAGGTAATTTCATGTGATATTTTTATAATTGTGGACATGAAACAGTTTGTGTATATTAAACAATAAAAAATCAAAGGTATCAGATGTGGAATTTTTCAATGGTGGTATCATGTTAGCACTCAAAAGTTTTTGGATTTTGGAGCATTTTCAATTTTGGTTTTCAAATTAAAGATGCTCAACCTGAATTAAAATATTTAACTCTAGTATGTATTAAATGTGTACCATATGCTTGACATTTGTCATGTATGTTTTAGTTTATCGATTTTGTCAGAATTATAAGATAAATACTTTTCCCACTCTTCCTTTACAATGAGGAAACTGTATCTTAGAAGCCACTTGACTTCAACTTTGTGGCAGCAGTATGTGCAAGTGCTGGGCATTAGAACAAGGTTTATCCTACTTTCAAGATCTTGTGCTTAACTGTTATGTTATGTATTGAAAACAACCTTCCCAAATGTATTTCTTACAGAAAAATACCATAGTGCTTCCCGTGATGCCAAATTGAACTATTCCATGCTCACCATCCTTATCCTAGCCTTCTCCATGTTCAGAATTTGGCCCATCTTTATACCGGAATCCCTATTATTCCTTCCTCTCATAGTTAAATCCTATGTATTCCTGAGTTCTCACCACAAATTCCATGTGCTTCATAAGCTGCATTCTTTCTCTGCTTAAAGTAATGCCTCCTTCCTCTAAACTACCTTAGCATTTTAATCTATTCTATGTACATGACCTGTATCACTTTTTCATCTTACATTATAACTTTGATTCTGTATTAAACTTTGCTTGTCTATATCTTATTGGAGTCCCTAAAAGACAAAATTTTTATCTGACTTATCTATCTGTGCCTCCAATGACATAGTGTCTTTTCCCTAGTAGATGCTTAATAAATGTTATTGAATGAATAGACCAAGCATAGACAAATGCTTCTTCTACTCTGTAAATCTTAAATACATTAACTTCCACTGGCTTAGATCTAACTTGTATTCAATATTTTTATGGGTTCTCACATCCAAGTGCTATAATCATTTAACTATAGCAGTAATCATTCCTTATTCATAGTCCCATGGAACAATAGTCATAATTATCAGTCTTTTACAAGTATTCCAGGATGCATGGTACTACCTACTATCACTAGCACTCACCACTAACTGAAGCACAATACAAAAAAAGCCAGGCCTCAATGCAATATAAGTAATGTTACCACAGTTTAGAGATTGCTTTCAGGTAATCGTCTATCATTATAGAGACACTGGGAATTTCAAGAATTGATTCTAGATTCTAATTAGGTTAGAGGAAAAAATACAAACAATAAAAAATGAAATAAAATGATAATATAGAAACAATAATCATACAAGTGCCTTTTTATATTCTTTGTCTAACAGGGATTAATTAGAGGTGTATGGTACTGGCTCTCCTCTTCCTTCTGGCATTTGGACTTAAAATCATGATTTATGTATTTATGTATTTAGTGGGAAATGGTAGGTAACACTATTCATGTAAAGATAGGACCTCCTAGCCTCCGGTGGGCTCTGAATTCTCTAAATGTTCTGAGAGTCAGCAATATGTTGTGTTAGCTCTGGATCGAATGTGCTTTCCAAGGCTTCTTTTAGCCTTAACTTCATACCTCACAGCAGATTTTAGAGCTTGCCAGGCTGAAACCAAAGCTCTAACTCAGCTTTTGAAAAGTTCTTGATCGGTTTTAAGCTTGGAATTATTTTAACCTTTACACTTGCTCCCACAACATAGAGCAATTTTTTTGCCTCTCCTAAACTTAAATTTTAGCCAGATTTTGCAATGAATCTGAACAGTGAGCTCCATTTGGTATTTTAAACATAATTCAAAACAAATCTACCTTCTGAATTTGGCTACTGAAACAGAATTGTTTTAGTTTATCATTTTTATGTTATCTTATAAATAGTGTCATTGGTAATTTTCAAAATTATGTGTAGTCACAAAGCAGTACTATAGGCCATATGCAGTCAAATATAATACTGGATGTTACAGCAACAAATGTAATAAAAATTGGTTTATATTAACGATTTTAGTTTTTGATAAAAATAGAATCATATTTAGCATATTATCAATACAAAATGTCATATTATATCATACAATTGATTACTTATTCCTGAAAATAGTAAATCATGAGCTGAAATTAATATATTGTAGGACTATAGCTAAGTCCTTAAATTAAAAATTAAAATGCCCAACTTATACTGTTAAGTGTTATTATTTTTTACATTAAGATTTGTTCTAATGTTTGACATCCTTCAATTGAAGTAAATAGTAAATATTTACAACTTTCAAGCATAAGTTGAGGGCATATCTCATCTTAGATTCAGTGACTAGTTGTAACAACCAAATAAGAATTTCATTAAAAATTGGACGCAATGCCAGCAATATTAACATACCCCCTAAAGTCATTGGTGAAAGAATGATTCTGTGAGAATAAAAGAATCTCATCACTACACTGCCAGCATCCAACAAGTTTATCCTCTCTAATTTATAAAATACTTACATACAAAGGTTATATACCAAAGGGGATGGTAATTGCTAGCACTGAAGTAATAATAATTCTATGTTATATGCAATATTTTAATGTTTTTCCTATGTTAATTACTTATTCCCCCATAACTCTATATAGGTATTATCATTAGTTCCCGTTTCACAGGTGAGGAAATGAAGATTCAGTCAGATTAAGCAACATGTTCCAAATTACACAGGCTATTAGTTTGGAGCTGGGATTTAAACCCATGTAATTTATTTTGAGAGGCCTTGTTTGCTTCCTCTATATCCCAGAGGGAAGAGCAATATCCAAATACTAGGGAACAACTGGCTTCAGTATTAGTCATATTAGTCAGTATTCTACAGAAAACCAGAATGAATAGGATATACAGAGATCTATAAAAGGAGATTTGATATAGGAATTAGCTCATGTGATTTTGGAGGCCAAGAAGTCCCACCATTGGCTGTCTACTAACTAGATAATCAAGAAAATTGGTGGCATAATTGAGTCTGAGGTTGAAGACCCAAGGCAGGAGAGTTGCTAGTATAATAAGTCCTAGAGTCCAAAGGCTCAAGAATCAGAAACTTTGATGTCCGAGGGCAGGAGAAGATAGATATCAAGAAGAAATAAATTTGTCTTTCCTCTCTCATTCTATTTAGGCCCTCAAGAGATTGCATGACACCCACCCTCACTCGGGACGGTGGATCTTCTTCTTCTTTTTTATCTTTTCTTTTTTTTGTTTGAGACAGAGTCTCATTCTGTCACCAGGCTGGAGTGCAGTGGTGTGATCTTGACTCACCGCAACCTCTGCCTACCAGGTTCAAGTGATTCTAGAATGCCTTAGCCTCCCAAGTAGCTGGAACTACAGGTGCGTGCCACCACACCCAGCTAATTTTTGTGTTTTTAGTAGAGACGAGGTTTCACCATGTTGGCCAGGATGGTCTTGATCTCTTGACCTTGTGATCCACCTGCCTCAGCCTCCCAAAGTTCTGGGATTACAGGCATAAGCCACCGTGCCTGGCTGGTGGATCTTCTTTCTATACTAAGTCTACTGATTCAAATCCTAATTTCTTCTGAAAACACTCTCACAGACCAACCAGAAAGAATGTTTTACCACCTATCTGAGCATCCCATGGCATAGTCACATGGACACATAAAATTAACCATTACAGTTTCCTTTACTCAGGAGTAGTTGCAACTTCTAAGACAGTGAAATAGCAAAAGAGCTAACATAGCTAACTCCATTTTTGTTTAAGTGGCCTTTATCCATTCTTGTGTGTAGGCTAGGAAAATTTTAGAGTAAACAACTGTGTTTTGTTAAAGATTTATAGAAGCACTGTGACCTGACCAAGGACAAGTAAGTTCCCAACCTCCTTGAACCCTCGCTGGCACCTAGATGTCTGTAGTCATCTGTCCTCTCTTGGTCCCAACCCTCTCCTCTTCTACCTGCCGTTAATATAAAAAGAGCCTGGAATTTGTACTGACTAAAGATGGTACTTTAGGATACTAGCCAGCCATCTTCTTATTTTGCTGGCTATCTGGATAAACCTCCTTTTCCTCCCATTAACTCTTGTCTCTTAAGTTTGGTTTTTGAGCAACAAGCAGCCAAACCTGAGTTTGTTCACACTTCCAATAGATCCCAAGGTCCAATAGATCTCCAGGTCCTGGATGGTTGAATTTCCCTCAAATGGCAGTAAAGAATAGGCACTTAAGCTCAAACTCAGCAAAGGCCAAGCAATCTGTTTGTACACGTGTGTTCTCATCCTGCCCCCAAATAAAGGGAGGACATGGTGGGGCTGGGGAGTGGAGGGCAGTGGCAGTCAGCATCCCTCTGTGGGAACATAGTATGTTCATGTTCAGCTCTGTTCTAGGATGCTTCTTGGCAAAATGGCAAAGACAGCAATACCTGTACATCCACATACTGCTTTTTGTTTTCTTTCTTCCTTTCTCTCTCCTTTTTTTAGTGTGATAAGAACATTTAACATGAGACCTACTCTTCTAATAACTTTTAAGTGTAGGAGTGTATATTAACTAGGCACAATGTACATTATACAATGTTATACAGCAGATCTTCAGAACTTGTTTATCTTGCAGAACAGCAACAACTCACCATCTTCTTCTCTCCACTGTCGTTTTAATCTATGTGTTACTATCAGCAACACAGATATGCATCTGTTGTTCACTGTGAACCTTTAGCAAAGCAGTTATCACCATTGGAAATTAGTGATAAAATGTGAAAAGTAACTAGCTTGGATGTCTAGCAACAACTGGTCCATGACTGGACATTCTTTCTCAGTTTTCTTCAAGCAGAAATTATTACATTTTCTGATCAGCCTAAATGCTTTATTTCTTTGCCTTGCAGTATACTTATTTCATAGTCAATGTTATACATATCCCAGCTTTGATGTTGTGCACGTGTTAGTAATAGTCATCCCCTTCTCTCCAGTGTAAATATTTTATTTTCGCTCTAAATCTTTTATTAGGTTGATCCATATAAAATCATCAATATTTGAATAATTTTACCTACACTATAACAATATTATATGGTAAATCTAATAATTGCTTGTTATATTTGGATATTTCAAAATATCCAAAACTCATGTTTATGATCAAATATATATTTTCCCCTCTCAAAAGTGTTCCTTTTCCAGTGTTTCCTTAGTGAATAGCACCATCTATCCATTCGTTTGAACTAGAAACTAAGGATTCTCCACTTGACTTACCTCAACATGCAGGTCTAATTTATCAAAACTTCCCATCTATTTTACCTATTATAAGTGTCATAAACATTTTCATTCCCCGGAATATGTATTGCCAATGTCTTAGGGAAGGCAAATTTTATTTCTTTCTGGATTTAGAGCCCTAGCCCAACCTACTAACTAAACTGATCTCAGTCTTTTTCCCCATGGAATCCAGAGAGGTATGTTCCAAATGCACATTTGATCCTTTAACCACCCACTTTCTACCCCTACATTGTGCTCTAGGTATAGCCGACTTTGCTAGTCTCTTGCCCGTGTTCTCTACACTCTAGCCACATTATTTTCTTTCAGTTTTTTCAGTTCTCACGTTTCACAGGATCTTTGCAAATTTCACTTCCTCTGTTGGAACATGATCTGCTCCTAGCTGACCATTCAACTTTTTTTTTTTTCTTTTTTTTTTTTTTTGAGACAGAATCTTGCTCTGTCGCCCAGGCCAGAGTACAATGGCACAATCTCCGTTCACTACTACCTCTGCCTCCTGGGATCAAGCAATTCTCCTGCCTCAGCCTCCCTAGTAGCTGGGACTACAGGCTCACACCACCACACCTGATTTTTTGTATTTTTAGTAAAGACGAGGTTTCACCATGTTGACCAGGCTGGTCTTGAACTCCTGACCTCGTGATCCACCCACCTTGGCCTCCCAAAGTGCTGGGATTACAGCCCCTTACTATTCATCTTGACCTCTCAGAAGTTTGCCTCAAGCAACTTCGTTTAACGCTGTTATGGGTTTGTGTTACTTTCTCAGGCCACGTATAGGAGGCTATAATGGTACAGTCAGTAAATGTTTTAGTTTATCTTCTTTCTCACTAGACCTCAAGACCATGAAAAGGGACAGTGTTGATTCTGGGGTACTGAAACTGTCCTTTGCAAAATTATAACTGAGGAAATGATGACAGTGAAAGAAATCAGAGCTAACCAACTTCATCTTGCTTCTGAACTTTAAGATGTCGTTGTTCATTCCTGGGCAGGCTGAACTAACTTTGGGAAGGAATTCAGTTCATGGTTTGATTCTGAAGCAAAATTGATAACATCCATTTCCTGAAAATACCCCCTTCTTTCCTGGGCTCCAGTCTGCCTTTGCAGGAGTAACAAACTAGCTACAAGATTAGAAATCACGATTTAGGGCAGGGTGCTGTGGCTCATGCCTGTAATCCCAGCACTTTGGGAGGCCGAAGTAGGCAGATCACTTGAGGTCAGGAGTTCGAGACCAGCCTGGCCAACATGGTGAAACCCCATCTCTACTAAAAATACAAAAATTAGCAGGGCATAGTGGCACATGCCTGTAGTCCTGGCTACCCGGGAGGCTGAGGCAGGAGAATCGCTGCAACCTGGGAGACAAAGACTGCAGTGAGCCGAGATCGCACCACTGCACTCCAGCCTGGGCAGCAGAGTGAGACTCCATCTCAAAAAAAAAAAAAAAAAAAAAAAAAAAAAAAAAAAAAAAGAAAGAAAAAGAAATTACAATTTAGGGGTCATGCAGCCTCTGGCTCCAAGAGTCTGAACCTCCCCAATTCCCAATTTGCTCCTGGGGGTAACAAGACTATTGTAAAACCTAAGATCAGTGCTTGAGATATGTTGCAGACCCTGCACTCCATGGATCAGCTAACACCACCCAGACCTGTAATCTGGCCCAACCAGTTCTGACATCGCACCCAGGAACAGAAGATATTATGAAAAACTAACTTCAACTCCCTACTATTCCATCTCCAGCCTGAGCAATCAGTGCTCCCCACTTCTCAAGCCCCTAGCCGCCAAATTGTCTTTGAAAACTGTGATCCTCAAATGCTCAGGGAGACTGATTTGAATAATAAAAAAACTCCGGTCTCCTGCACAGCCATCTCTGCCTGAATTACTCTTTCTCTATTGCAATCTCCTGTCTTGATATATATCTACTCTGTCTAGGCAGTGAGCAAGGTGAACCAATTAGGCAGTTACAGTACCATAGTGCCCCATGACCTCAAGGACAAAGTGCAGTGCCTGGCAGAGTAAATCCTCGAAAACAGGTATTGGAGAAGAACAGTATCCAAGCATATTAGATTAAGAATAAGGTTGCTGGCTTTTTCTGTACTTTAAAGTTCTGTCCACAACTCACAGCTTTTTTTTGTTTGTTTGTTTCTTACTGGTTCTGTACAAGTCAATTCACCAAACAGATTATTAATTTCCTTATAAAATTCCCAGTATATTAAGCTCTGAAGGACCAGAAGCAAAAATTCTATGTTTACTATGCCTTAATTCTAAATTAAATGTGCCTGATTTTAATGCTTCAATAACATAGCTTTGTTTTGTTTTTCCTAACCCATCTCCAAATTCTAACTATAGGAATTCATATATGACTCCCCTATTAGGCTGTTAGCCTCCTTTTTGTAGTAAATGAGATATTAAATTATTTTTATTTTGATTGTTAATCTAAGTTACATGAACTAAATAATATTATCTATATTCTTATACGTGATATCCTGAATAATATATTTTAATGTTTTTTGTTCATTTAAAGGATATGTATTATAGGAAAGAATAAATCAAATATTAATATATTTTATAATTATCATTGCATTGCTACATACATTTTCATAAGTCTAAATTGTTAAAAATTTTAAAGAAGAGATAAAGACCCATGCATCTCTTGTACCAAAACCCACAAATGTATAGAAAGGTACACATTGTATTTCTGAGATGCAGATTGAAAGTATTTCTAGCAGAGGGGCAGAAGAGCAATCATTATGTTGCTTCCTTTCTTTTCTCAGTAAAATAGGATTGCTCCCTCTGGTATAGTTTCTAGTGCTTCTTTGTTTCTGGTCCAGTTTTACATGACTTAAGCAGTAAGGCTAGTGTAACTTCCCTAGAGAGATAATTTCCTGCAGTTTAATAGATTTCTTTATTAGAATGCTTTCCCCTATTGATCAGCCATTTTATATATATATTCATTACTTAATTTCCTTCCATTACATATGGTCATTATGTAAGAAGAAAATGTGCAAAGTTCTAATTCATAATGTTTATGATAAAAAGTAATAAATTATCATTAGTGGTAGCAGTATTATTATTATTTGGAAATACCCTAAGTAAATGCTATGGGCTTGGCTTTACATGAATACTCTGTACTAATGCTACTTTTCTTCTTCTTAAACATACAGTGGTGGGAGAACATTAATGATTTTGATTCAAAAAGTAATTGAATTGCTTCATAGAGTTATGGGGATTAAGTTGAATACTTCAAAAATAATGAAATGTTAACAAATACTAACATCTAAATAACAAATGCTAAGGAATAATCAACTTAATTAGAACTAGTACTTTATAATTTTATTTTGCCCATCCAGTCTGTATTCTTTTGAAATTTATTTGTTAACTGACTCCTTTGAGCAGAACAAAATTAGAATTATGGATTTACGACATAATGGCGAATCACAATCACAAGTATGACCACAACTAACAAGTTTTCCATTCACTGCACTGCATTTAAATATCAATCCAATACAACTTTGCCTGAAACACAAATAAGCATCTCCTTGTTCAGCAGAATATAAAGCTGATTGTATACAATGATTTTGATTGTGAGAGAGGGTAGCAAGGGGCTGAGAAACAGAGATGTTAGATAGCAGGAATGCCATTGATTTATGATCAATTGAAGCACTTTGTTTCGTTTTGTTTTGTTTTGTTTCGTTTCTTTTTTTTGAGATGGGTCTCACTCTGTTGCCCAGGGTGGAGTGCAGTGTCATGATCTTGGCTCACTTCATGCAATCTCCCGGGTTCAAGCAATTCTCCTTCCTCAGCCTCATGAGCAGCAGGGATTACAGGCACCCACCACCTCGCCTGGCTAATTTTTGTTTGTTTAGTAGAGACAGGGGTCGGGGGCGTCTCACCATGCTGGATAGGCTGGTCTCGAACTCCTGATCTCAAGTGATCCACCTGCCTCAGCCTCCCAAAGTGCTGGAATTACAGGTGTGAACCAGTGCGCCCAGTGTAAATACTTTTCATAATGGACTAGCTCACCTTTACAATTGCTTTAGCCACACTGAAATGGGATTAAAGTACAGTAAGAACACAAAATTGGAATAGACTCTCAGATACATGATTTTTTACAGTTGTACGACTTAGATAAACAATGTCATACATATACAATTTAACCGCCTTTTGTAAATACCTAGATATGTAAAATTGTTATATTCTCTTAACATAAATTGTATTTTATTTGTGTTATATTTCAGTGTTTTAGGAGACAATTTTAAAAAGTACATTAGTTAATTTTATTAGGGTACATAATATCAATAATTATAATTGCAAAGGTTTTATTCATGGCTAGAAAACAGGTTCTGACAATTTCTTAACCATCTTTGTAAACCTCTGCCACATACTTAGAAAGAAATTATCCTTTGAACTGTTTCATCATAGGGCTGCGCTCCAAATTATAATTACTTTGATCAAAACTGTTCTTTAATTTGCAGCTGGGTAGTAATTACCATCAGGAGGTCCTATAGATGATATAACAGAAATTTGAATCTAAGATTGCAGAAAATTCTAAGAAAAGCAACCTAAAAGGATAAGTTGGCTTTACTTGAAGTAGCCAGTTGAGGTTAACAATGTTGGCCTCTCATCAACATCTGCTGAACAATTTTGAAATAGTATAAAGTAAAATTGTTAAGATGCTAAAATTTGAGCTAATGCCAGCCTTCTAAACATATTTTACAAAAGTCTTTGGGAAATAAACATTTCATGGTAAAACACCAAGACAAACTCTTTTAGTCTGGAATTTACTAACTCAGTGGGGAATGTACAGAGAAAACATAAAGGTATTCTTCAGTTCCTTCAGTTATAAGCTCTTCATGGATAGATTATCAACTAGATTTTGCATCTCCCTAGACATTAAAATATGATCTGAAAAACAACTAAGTAAACAAAAACATTAAGTTGTGGAGAATCCTTGTCTTCACACATTCTACTTTTTATGGGACTTCAGGTTATCATAAACAATTTATTAGGTATAATATGTTATCTGTATCAGTCATAAAATTAAATCATACATGTTTTATCAAATTCTGTCACAGCATTGTATTGTTTGATATTTATTGTGTTGTTCTAGAGTAAGTATTTTTACAATTTAAACAGTTTGTCAGCCAACATGTATTTATTGAACACATCTTTGCCTGGTTATGTGCTAGGGCCTGAACATTCATTGACAAACGAAACAGATTTAGTCTCTGACTTCATGGAGTTTATGGTATAGTTGGTAAATAATGCAATAAAGAAATAATCACAGTTAATTTGAAGTGTGTAAAATGATACAAGAAAAGAAGGGCATAGTGTTACAATAATTGAAGAAAATAAAGCTTAGCACGATTGCTTTATTTCCCCAAAGAAATATATCCAGAAAGTGTTGATCCAGAGCTCAAACTTCAAAATACAATTTTAGTATCCTATATTCCACATAACACCTAGAATCTCTGCACCATCTCCCAGTAGTATGATTCATTTCAGCACAGAACATAAACAATTAAGGTGGATTATGGAAAAATCATTTAGACACTTCCACCAGTCTCTCCATATAGTTGCCACCACAATTGTAATCCATGGGTTTTTTTAAACTATATGTTGCTCATATATCATTACTCTCTTTGGAAAAGAGTATCAATGCTAATCTTTGGATATACCCTGGCATATTAGAAAATTTGTCTACAAGGAAAACAATTTTCCTGGGCCATAAACAATTAAGTTTTATAAAAATAGGAGCTATGCATTTATTGTCCACTGTTGTTAATTCCAGTTCTTCAAGAAGTATGTTGTGAATTGTACACATAGCAATTCTGACATTTGAATGAAAGAATCGAGTATTTAAAAAAGGAAAAAAAAAGCAGAGAATAAAGAATTGCATGCTAAATGAAGGAGAAAGTTGAAAAAGATTTGAGCAGAATGGTTATGCAACACTCTGGTAACCCATTAATGTAATGCTCGTATATGTTAATATTGTTAAGGAGAAGGATTTTTGGTGTTTTCTTCATTCCATATCAGAATAATAACCTAATATCACCAGTACACTCTTACAATTACTGCAAATTTAACATACAATAAATATTACAGGTAAACAGCAAAGTCCAGCATTAAGTGTGAACAGTCCTTGAGAAGCAGCATTTTCTGATAAGCAGGGAACTTTTTCCCCTACTTATGTCATGGAGGGAAAGACAAGGATAAAGAGAGGAAAAAAAGGAAGCATAGAAGATAGAATACTTGAATAATGGGAAAGAGTCTTTCAAGTTATGCTTCATTAGGATTTTTAAATTATTATTATTTATACTTACAACCTATTAAGTTCCACCATTTATTACAATAGCTATAGGTTGCCCCAAACCATTTTCAAGAACAGAAAAACAGCTTTATACTGATAATTTATGAAAATAACAGGTCATGTTTTTCTTAGGAGAGAGTGATAAGATTGGCAGAAATAAAGTACTATTTTGAAATATAATCATATCTTGTTTAAAAGAACATGTTTGTCAATGAAAATTAAGTCTGATGATCTTCTGAATAAATCTTAAGACTGGCAAACTAGTCATTTCCTTTCAAGCCAGGGCTTCATAAAGCTTATGTAATGACTTCTTTTCATGGAAATATCTGCTTAAAACTAAAATTCTTTCTGAAAAATGCAGAATTCTAACAATGCTCATAAGCCTTGAGCATCGCTCATAATCTTTGCTGTCCCCTTTGAGTGCAGGTGAAAAATCTGTGAATATTGAGAAATATTTCTTCTATCATTATGTTACGCTCTATGTCAAGAAAAGAGATTATCTGGGTTGTCACAACCTCTTCACAGGAGCACTTAAAAAGCCAAAATTTTTCTCTAGTTAGTGGCAGAAAGAGATGTTAGAGAAATTTTAAGCACCAGAAGAATTTCAGAGGCCCTTGTCTTGAATTTGGAGGGGGACTGTTCCGCGGTGAACAGGTATAGGCAGACCCACTCCCAAACGCCAAGGGGGCTGAGATGCCAAAGAAAGAGGCTGACAAATCCAGTTCCTCAGCAGAAAAAATTGATAGGAAATTACAGGCAGAAGCCATGTTTCAGGTGGCTGTAAGATGGTGGATCCCAGCACCCACCCTCCAGAAAATGTCCTTTAGCAAGTTTTTGGGGTAAAACCTGTGGAGCTGATAAAACATGTGAAGCTAGTCTCAGACTTTCTTGCAAAATCCTGACCACTGTAGAGGTTAGATAAGAATCTTTACGAGGGGTTATCTATGCTACTAGCAGTATTTCTTTACAAGAGGTTATCTATGCTATAAAACACCTTGGCAAATGGAGTCAAACGTGGGTTAGTATAGCAGTTTTGCTTCAAGTTAGCATCAATCTGGCCATAAAACAGGCTGTTTACCTACAAGGCTTCATGCAAGGATCAGACATCAGCTTCTGGGAGTTAATTCCCAGCTGACAGCCATAGAAAAAAAAAATGGAGTGTACGCACATACATACTCACACATATATACATACTCATACAATCATGGAATTTTTCCAAAATAATTAAGCTCCAAATTTGAATTATATCAAATAGAAGGCTTCTCCAGAAATCTACCTTTATTTAGTATTATTTCTATAAGTAAACATGCTATAATACATTGTCTAGAAAAAAAAACCACCTTCAGATCTAGGCATTATTTCTTAAATTTAATCTTTCCTGCTTTTTTTAAAGGTAATTTCTTTCTAGACTACAATCAATAGAAGTACAATAATGCCTTTTATTAGTCTTATCAGGTTAGCATAATCACAGAATAACTTCTTATTTTATTCCTACTAATCCGACACTTGACTGACCTCTCACTACTTTTAATCAAATGGTTGGTAATACCAGAAAACCAGCACTCAGAAAAACAGCAGAAATACCTATTTATATTTGTATCACATCTTACAAATTCTAAAGAACTTCATACCCAATCTACTTTGCAATTAAGCGAAATAAAATTAAACTAGCAAAGCACTTTTACATATTATATTTTATTTATTATTGAAATAATCTTGTGTAATATGTTCTTAGTACCTTCATTTTGCAGAAGAAAATTGAAACTAAAAACTGAAGAGCATTGAAAGCTTATATAAATGATTTTTATGAGTCAAGCATTAGCATATTGAAGAGGAGAAATGGGATTATAGCATAAAATTAAAACTTACTCTGGAGTATCTTACAGTTGGAAAACTTCTAGGTTTCACACAAGGTGGGTTAGTCATATTTCTTCACCTACTATATTCTCCAACCCTTGAAATATTAAACATTGTCTTCCTTTATATATTTCTTTTAAAAAATTAAACAAATCTGTGGTTGTGTCTTTAATATTTTTGACTACTTATCATGAAAAATTTACTGGGTCTCCTACTTCAAAATCAGTTGCAGTGACGATGTAGATAATAGATTTAATTACAGTTTTCAGTGATAAATGTTAATATTTTATGTGATATATGTAATTATGATTTATTATATTTTGATATAACTGTCAGTATTATATGTGATAATGTGTATAATATATGCTCAATTTTTTTGGTCATTTCATTATAAAAATAATTCCTAAATTTACACAAGTATTATTTAAAGGTAAGAAATGATTACTCTCTTTAATGCTCCTGTGATACTACCCACTAAGGTTAATATTAGAGTGAGAGATATTGTATTGTAATAGACAAAATTCAAGACTGTAAAATACTACTCAGGGTTCTGAAGTTCAATAAGGCTGTGATCATATCAGCAAAGTGGAAATAATACTACCTCTCCCAATTTGGTAGTTATAAGGATTGTAAAAGATGGTCCCAGTAGAATGTTGGCACATTGTGAGAGTATAACTAATATTGGTTTTTGCTTTGATGATTATTGTGGTGGTGGTGGTGGTTTTTGTCAATTACACCTATTTGTATCAATTACATCTATGTTTACACACATACATATATGTGTATCAATTATTTTTAGTATATAGTTTAACTCTTACGCAAAAAAATTTAAAAACTTCAGAGAAAAGATGTGACAAAATGCAAGGTACTTTTATCAGAATCAAATTGTGTAAACCAAACCAAAGTGTGTATGTTAACAGGCACACACAGAAATTCTTCATAGGGGTTTGCCTTCCAGCACTTGTGGGAACTGGATAAGCAATCTCCATAATGCTGTTGTCCTGAGTCTTATGCTGGAGCTTGGCACCCAGTGGGCAGGCAGTTGTTAAGAGGAGATGAATGTAAAATAGCACAAGGACAATCTGAAACCTACGAGTATGAGTTAGAACCTACGAGGTTAGATTGAAACCTGTGTCAGTACTCACTATCTCCGATATTGAAACACGTGAGTTTGAAAACAAAACAGAAAGCCTGGCACCTTTCATTAGACGGCAAAAGGCACATCTTGTGCAGGAGTCAGGAAGGCTGAAGAGAAATTCAGTAGAATATAGAATATGGAGCAGTTATAGCCTTGATCAATGCCCCATACCAAAATGAGGTGACCCAGCAGATAAGCCACAAGGTGAGCCACAAAATGGTTGCTGTCTTGCTTCTCCCTTTAAAATCTCACACAAAAATCTTCTGTAGTTCACTGTACTTAGAAACATACATGGAAGGGAATTCAGTGAAATGTAGTTCAACCCAGTCAGACTGACATATTACACGGCCACCACATTAGTAAATATTAAAGTTAAAAAGATAAGACATTCCTTAGATTGTTAGAAAAAACTAAATTTCCTTTTCCAAAAGTCAGAAGTGACATTTTGCCTTATACAAAGTAGACGGGGCAGTCAGAGGTCAATTAATTCCGTGAGTCACCAAACCTAGCTCATGTTTGTTTGCTTTTTTTCCAAAAGAAGTGAGATAAAAGGGAGAAAGCAAAAGACAGTCTTAATATTCCAGAGTATGATTTTGAATTCTTTATGATTTCAGATTTTTAAGTTAGTACTAAAATAATTCTATTACCATCAAATTCGTGAATAAGCAGCAGTTTGACAAAGTTCTTCATGGATACCAACTAAATATCCTATTGAATGTATATAATCAAAATTAGAATATTAAAATTTGACTTACAATCAGATAAACTGAGCCAATAATTATGCTTTATTTTTAACCCAGATTTGTTTTTGTATTCTCAATATTATTCTTTTATTATCACAAAATCTAAAGATGTATCACATATGGAATACTATTTTTTTATACTGGAAATAAACCATTCTTGAGACTAAGCAATTTAAAAAATCTCTTCTCCGTTTTCTTCTAATTTCAAATAGACTCCAATTTAATCTTCCTCAACAGATTGGCAGAAAGCATTAAGCAGACACATTCTTAAGAATATTCAGCCCAAGTCATGTTTTTTATTAATGTGATAATTACAACTGGGTATATCAATAGAATGGTTAGCTTGAGGCTTGAGCAAATAAACTGACTCATATTCTACTCTCTTAGTAATAACGTTATTTGACTCGCTTTTTTGCAGTGGCTTCACTAATAACAAGCTATATTATTTGTCTCATAATGTGTTTTATCTTCAAGACTAAATTTGCTATTAGAAAACATTTGCCAATTAAAAAAAAATTATTTCCATAAAACAGCCAAAGCTTAAAGTGAAACAAAGAGATTCTGTATCATACTCCCCAGAAATAGTGAAACTTAATTATACTGAACATGAAATCACCTTGCATTTAAGAGTGTACTGAAGTTGGCTACTAGTAGTGTGAATGAAAGCTTTGGATACACCTCAGTAAAGAAGAGAGATAGAACAGGGCAAAATGATGAAGCAAAAGTCTCAAAGTAGAGATTAAATCACTCATCTGCTACTTAAAAACTCGAGGGTTAGTTTATTCAGGATAATTAATAGGACAATGGTTTGGGCACTAGAGAACAAAATCTTTACTAGAATAAATAACTCCATATAAATTAACAAAATAGTCAAACTTTATTGCTTCTTTTTTTTGTCTTCAAGCTCCAGTAATAAATAAAGCTGACTATTACAAAAGGGACAACTCTAGCAGTCAACGGTCTTGATGAATTTTAAAATATATGGGCAGAGCTTCTTAGTGATATGAATTTTATTTCTATTACTTAACCAGATTTCTTGGTATAATTCTGAAATTAAGAAATATACTTTATTGCACAATTGTAGCCCAAGATGATATTGCTTTAAATGTATGATTTAGTCCAGTGCAAACTAATTTTCTCCAATAAAACCCATTTATTTAACTATGAAAAAATCTACTAAATTTTATCTATCATAATTGATACAAAAACTTGCTTTGTGTAAAATAAAGATTTTCATAGCTTGCTTTATGAGGAGTAAGGATGACTTTTATATTTTTACTATTAAGATGCTTTAAAAATTTTCTGATATCCTTGTTATACCTCAGTTTACAGAAATGATATAATTGTGCTTATAAAAAGCAGCAATTTTTGATAAAATCAGAATGATATTTATATTGTTAAATCCAAAGAATTAAAAATATGAGACATTTAAGACTTGTTTCTTGGTTATTGCCTCGTTAATAACAAGGGAAGGAGAAGATGCCATCTTTGTTTTAGGGAAAACAGGAAACTGGATAATTCTCAGAAGCAGAATTTTGAGTACAAAGCACAGTTCTAAAGAGAATAAATATAGTATGATATCTTTTTTTGAAGCTTAGATTTATGCAAGAGACCTTACATTGTTTAATCATGACAACAATGTAGTGAACTAGAATTATAAACATAAAATCAAAGTAGAAGTGAAATGAGGTTGGAAAAAGTAGTTGAGGATTCAATATTATTTAATAGTAAATCAATTTTTACTATGTTATACATTTTTTTAGATTTAAGAAATTTTTAATAGTTTTTTGTTGCTTTTTCCTCTATATTCTAAATAGACATCTGCAAGACGTATTTTTAATTGTTTAATTAGAAATACACAACGCGACTCTCACTTCTGTCATCAACCACAAATTCAAGAGGTTCACAAAACCTCTTAGGCTTGATAATTCACCAGCCAAACTCACAAAACTCACTGAAAGCTGTTACATTAAAATTGGCCAAGGCAAAAAGCATATAGGGCAGAACCCAAGAAAAATACCAATGCCATGCTTTCATTATTCTTTCTCTGAAAAGTCGTGACTGTGTTACTTTCAAGCAGCAATGTATGACAATACCCATGGAATTATAACAACAGGAAGCTCACGTGAGTCTGGGTATCCAGGGTACTTATTAGGACTCCATCTCATAGGCCCAACTGACTGCCCACCTGGCTGCTCTCAATTTTCAGCACCTCAGGAGAGCTAACTGGTGCCACAAGATCCAAAAATCCCACCATAAATCTCACTGTTACCTCACTGGCTGTCCCAAGGTTCCCAGACAAAGACACTCCCATAGGGCATGAAATTACAAGGGCTTAGATATTACTTCCCAGAAGCCTAGGGCAAAGGTTAGAACTTTTTTAGGCAAGGTTAAATTCTTCACGATACATCTCAAGAAAACAACACAAAATTTATAAATTATCTGGAATGTGGATCATGGGTGAGTTTAACTTTCAGTAATGTTTTGATGTTTATAATTAACATTTATTTTTTTCTGTGGTAGAGAGAAAAGACCTTTCTCACAAAAACAGAAGCTTACATAATTCTGAGATTGACCATCAGTTGTCATCCTGGGAAAAACACTAGTCTAAAGGTTTTGGCCTTGGCTTTCATACCAGTGTAAATACTCACTTTACTATTCAATATATTTTCTACATGAAATACCTCCAGAATTAACTCTTTTAACTGACACTTCATGATTTCAGTACTGGCTTTATATAAATAGATGTATCTACTTGAGCAGGGGACAATTTAACTTTGATTTGAGAAGCTATGCATAACCATTAATTTTTAATTTTTTCATAAACCATATTTCTCCAAAAATGTTAATCAGATACTTGTATAGGGAAGGAGATATTTTTCACCTGCTTTTTCCTCTCTTTTTGTTTATTTATTTTTCTAACTATTCCTTCTACCCCCAACCCCAACACCTGATGTGTATGTGAGCATGTGGTTGTGTGTCTAATTCAAATACATTAGTTTTTATAGCATGAAAAGTAATGTCTCAAGGGCTGATCTGTTGCTTCACTCTTGGTAAATTCTGATCTTAGAGAATCCATTCATTGTCCTTCTGTGCCAAGAATACAATAGGAAAAAAAAGAATTAGAAAAATAAAAATAATATGTAATGACTGATAGACCAGAATCATTCAGTGTGGAATTTGAGAAATTATATAAACAGTATTTTCTTGGAATCAAGTAAATTCATAAAAGTTACATATTTGTAGACCAAAGAAAAATCAAATATATACTTTGAAGATACATCCTACTTTCATTTTGTTGTTGTTGCTGTTTTGACTGAATCACATCAAATATTAATAGATTTGTCATATCATAATGAAAAAAAGTTTATTGCCATCCTCAATTTTACATTGCTATTTGATTCTTATTGTGTATCTTTGTACGTAAATAAAAGGAGAGTAATCTCCTCTTCCCTTTCCCAGACATTAGAAAAATAAAATAAGAAAATTCAGTTGCAGCCTGAAAAATTTACCCTCAATAAATTTGTTAAATATTGAACAGAAATGTTAGGACATCTTTCTCTTCAGTACTTAAAAACCCATGATAAATTTAAATGACTTGAAATATTTGTAGGTCTCTGTGGATAAAAGAAATTCTAAAGACTTCTCAAGGTATCTTCTATAATCTTTTATCTTTGGAGAATCTATGACATATTAGGAAAAGTGAAGTAAAAAGGACAATTGATAGACAACAAGAACACCAGATTTAAGCTAGTAGATTTCAACAATTTAACACTGTGCTGATAAATTCTTGTCAGCATTTGTCACTCATCAGGGATTTTATAAGAAAAAAAGCCCTTGTGGGTTCTTGTGGGTTCTTGGTTCAACACAAATAAATCTCTTTTGGATTGTGGAGCCCAAGGTGAAAAGGATACAAGTGCATTGACGTTGATCCTGGATCTTCGTGCAGAAGAAAGAAAAATAGTGGAGCAGATGCCACTATCTTTTAAGAGTTACCCAGTAAGTATCCATCAAATAGAATAAAATTGAATTGAACTATTACTTGTGAAGTCATTTTAATTGCCGTATATTGAGGAATAAGTAAAACTGTCTTCTTGACTTTTTGAATATTTCTGATGATTTCTACAAATTGTAGGATATACTATATATCATAGTTGATGCTAAGCATATTTGCTTTTTTAGAAATAACATTAATCGAATCAGTTAAAGTACAGGTATAAAAAACACAAAACAATATAAAATTAATAAGTGTACCTTAAGATATTTTATTAAAGCTGAAAACAATACCAAAATTAAAAACTGCCAGGCTATAAATTTTGTTCTTAGATATTTAATGTAGATCCAACTGATTATAGATAGATATTATGTTACTCTTGAATTGAACTACTCAACTTAGTAAAGTTCATCTCACGTTAGGAACAGGTTAACTGGAATGAAAGGATAATAAGTTTTATGAGTGAATCTATTATATTTTCCATTGTTATAATTTAATTTTAAAGAAGAAAATGTAAAATAGAAATGCATTAGGCAATTTGTTAAATGTTTCAGAACAATTTTATTTTTAAAACTTTTTTGAGTATTATGCCCATTTTATTTATTTTATCGTATTGTATTTTTTTCAACTTTTATTTTAGAATTAGGGGTACATGTGCAGGTTTGTTACAAAGATATATTCCATAATGCTGAGGTTTAGAATAAGATTAGTACTCAGTAGGCAGGTTTTCAGTCCTTGTCTCCTTCCTCCCTCCCTGCTCTAATAGTCCCCAGTGTTTATTGTTCCCATCTTTATGTCCATATGTACCCAATGTTTAACTCCCACTTATAAGTGAGAACATGCAATATTTGGTCTTCTATTTCTGTGTTAATTCATTTAGGATAATGGCCTCCAGCTACATTCATGTCGATAATCATTATTTTATAATGAAAGTAAACTTCCTTCAAACTAAACAATTATGTATTTCACTTATGCTTGCCAGTTTGCTCTGGCACTTTTTAAGGCTCCTGGGGCTTCCAGGCTTAGTGAGTTTTATCTTTTATTCACACAATAATATAAGAATCAGTCCTTGGGATTACCAAGGGAAATGAGAGACAATTTGTCCCTTATCATGAAGCTTACATTTGAGAGCTGCACACTCTGAGCACAAAAAACTCTGTCCAACTCCCTCATCCCTACTCCCCCACCACACACACACACCCAAACACTAAGAAACCAATCTGTAGCATAGATATGTGGGCTGTGTCCCTAAAATAACCTCAGCTCTTCTCTTAAAATGCCTGTCTGAGAAAGCTCAATGTTGCCAAAATAATTTGTTTGCTCCAGCCAAAACTTGACTGCAGGCCACTGACCTCTCTTTTCTTAGAGCATTTACTTTAAAGAACTTGCAATTATAAATCTTTTATTTTCCTCTTTGAGATGTAAATCTTCTACAGTCCAGAAATGTCTTTCTCAAGGACCTGGGAGTCACCCCTTTGAAATGCAATCATCAAGAAGGATAGGCCCCTCCTGTCTTCTAGTCTCTGTGAGACTCCAGAGGCCAATCTTCAGTAAGGGACAATTAGCAAACACAGATGGCCTAATCAGACTGATCAATCTCCCTCCTCCCTTAATGTCTTTCAAAACCTTAACTTTCACACACCTTAATGTTTACAAAGCTTTCTGGTCTTTGTTTTTGTGGAGTTGAGCTTTATATGGGAGTTTATATGGAAGTCTCTCTCCTCTACTGAAGCAGTCAGAATAAAATCTGTCTTGCCATATTTAATAAATGTCTGGCTTTGTTACTCTTTATGGTATGGCAGCAGAATAAATAGGCATTAATCAAATAAACAGATATATAATGCCATAACTACAAGTGGTAAGTGATGCTAATCATGAAAATAGCAGGGTACTATGGTGACGAGTAAAAGCAGTTCTCTCCAGTGTTGGATTTATCAGAAAGGTAATGCATGAGTTGAAGCATTAAGAAGGAGAAAAATCACATAAGTAGGCAGATACATATTTTTCCAGGCATAGAAACATAAAATGAAAAATACAAAAAATAAGAAAGAGGCTTGGGTATGCTAGGAATGACACATGATCTTGAGCTTTAAACATAGACAGAAATAAGGCATAGTATAGCTGGATAGTTAAGTGGGATGCATACAACGAAGTACCATCTTGGTCATTGAAAAAGTTTGTGTTTTATTATGAATGCTTTGGAAACCACTGAGGGAAAGAAGTGAAGAGATAATTTATTTTTTTTCAAATTTTCATACTATGCCCTATATGTAAAATGGATGGGAAAAGAGCAAATGTGTAAGTAAGAAGAGCTGCTAGGTTAATTGGGCAGTCTAGGTGATTAGAATGATGGTAGTTAAGAACAGATAGCTTTGATATATGTTTTTTAGCCAACAACCATCAATTGGATATTTGGGATAAAGGAAAGGCAACACTTAAGATATTTCCAAGGTTTCTGGATTCCATAACTAGAGAAATAATTATTCCAGTTCTTGAGAGAGGGAGAAAGATTGGCTCTTAAGGGAAAAAAAAAAAAAAAAAAACATTCAGTTTTGGATGGGCTAAGTTTAGAAATCTATGAGCTATCCAAGTGGAAATATCAACAGCTCAGTGAAAATATCGTGACTGGAGCACTACATGTGAAAGTGTATGGACAGTATTTAAGTGAATAAGATCATTCTTAAGTTATAACAGAGGAAAAAATGTTCTGAGTATCTGAGTCACTCAGAGAAGAAAGATGCTAGAAAAGACAAAGAAGGGTGATCAGTGAAACAGTGATACCTGGAAAGGAAACCTCTGCAAACGGCAGGAACAAATGTCTAAGAGTGAGGGTACTGCCAATCCTGTCAAATGCCACTACTGAGTCAAATACAAGAACCTTAAAACATGCATTAGGCTTGAGTAAAGGAGAATTCATCACTGATCTTGATTAAAGCAGTTTCACTGGAGTTGTGAAACCTCCACAGATTGCAATGATTTGGAGAATAACTGGACAGGGGGTTGTTGCAATATGTCATTCCAGGATGTTATAACATGAAAACCTCATACTACCAATATCTAGGAGTACTAGATAATTGCTACTTTCAAATAATTTATTGCTGTTGCAGCAAAAAGTAAAATGCCAGAAAAAAAATATAGAACAGAAAACCAGAGAGAAGAGTCCATGAACTGGTGACATGGTGGGGTCTAAAGTTAAGAAAGGAAAGACACCACATTAGTAACTTGGGTATTGTCTTTTAATGTCATATTGAAACATACCTGCCATTTATCTGCATGATTATAGAGCACATTCTTATCTTTTCTAATACCTTGTTTTTTTACTTCCAGAAAGAGTTGGTGAGGGCTGGGTGTGATCGCTTACACCTGTAATCCCAGCACTTTGGGAGTCTGAAGTGGGAGGATTGCTTAAAGTTAGGAGTTTGACACCAGCATGAGCAACACAGTGAGACTCTGTGGCTAAAAATAAAAATTATTTTCAAACATAGCCAGGAATGGTGGCATGCAACTGGTATTTCCAGCTACTCAGGAAGCTCAGGTGGGAGATCACTGGAGCCCAGAAGTTCAAGGCTGTAGTAAGCTATGATTGCAATTTGTGTGAATTATGAATAGCTTCCAGGACTCTGTGTTATTGTCCTACTTAACAAAGTCACTAATTATTGCCTGGACAACAGTGATAATCTCCTAACTACATATATCTCACTCTTATTACAAAATGCTCATCATTGTACGCTTCCTTTTTCTTAATTTTAATTTTTGTGGGTACATAATAGGTGTATATATTTATGAGTTACATGAAATATTTTGATACAGGTATGCAATACATAATCACATCAGGGTAGATGGGGTGCTCATCACCTCAAGCATTTATCCTTTGTGTCACAAACAATCTAATTGTACACTTTCAGTTATTTTAAAATATACAATTGAATTATTTCTGATTACAGTTACCCTACTATGCTGGCAAATACTAGGTCTTATTCATTCTTTCTAATTTTTTTGTACCCATTAACCTTCCCCACTTCCCCTTATATCCCACTATCCTTCCTAGCCTCTGGTAACCTTTCTACTCTCTATCTCCATGACTTTAGTTGTTTTAATTTTTAGCTCCCACAAATAAGTAAGAATATGTGAAGTTCGTCTTTCTCTGCCTAGTTTATTAAACTTGACATAATGACCTCCGGTTCCATCCATGTTGTTGCAAATGACAAAATCTCATTATTTTTATGGCTGAAGAGTACTCCATTATGTATATGTGCCACATTTTCTTTATACATTCATCTGTTAATTGACACTTAGATTGTTTCCAAATATTGGCTATTGTGAATAGTGACGCAATAAACATGGGAGTGCAGAAATATCTTCCATGTACTGATTTCTTTTACTTTGGGTATACACCTAGGAGTGGAATTGCTGAATTGTAAGGTAGCTTTAATTTCTGTTTCTGAGGAATCTCCAAACTGTTTTCTAAAGTGGTTGTGCTAATTTACATTCCCATCAACAGTGTATGAAGATTCCTTTTTCTCCATATACTCACCAGCGTTTGTATTTTGCCTGCATTTTGGATACAAGCCATTTTAACTGGGGTGATATGATATCTCATTGTAGTTTTGACTTGTATTTCTTTGATAATCTATGATGTTGAGCATCCTTTTATATACCTGTTTACCATTTGCATGTCTTTTTTTGAGAAAAGTCTACTTGATCTTTTGCTCATTTTTAAAATTGGAATATAGATTTTTTATAGAGTTGTATGAGATTCTTATATATTCTCGTTATTAATCTCTTATAAGATAAATAGTTTTCAAATATTTTCTCCCATTCTGTGGGTTGTCTCTTCACTTTTATTGTTTCTTTTGCTGTGCAGAAGCTTTTTAACTTGTGATCCAATTTGTCCGTTTTTGCTTTGGTTCCCTGTGCTTGTGAGATATTACTCAAGAAATCTGTGGCCAGTTCAATGTTCTGGAGAGTTTTCCCAATGTTTTGTTGTAGTAGTTTCATAGGTACTAGATTTAAGACTTTAATCCATTTTTGATTTTATTTTTGTATATGGTGAGAGATGAGCATCTAGTTTCATTTTTTTCATATAGATATCCAGCTTTTCCAACGCCATCTATTAAAAAGTTTTTTTCCCAATGCATGTTCTTTGTACCTTTGTCAAAAGTGAGTTTACTGTAGGTGCACGGATTTATCCCTGCGTGCTCTACTCTGCTCCACTGATCTATGCATCTGTTTTTATGTCAGTATCAAGCCAGTTTGGTTACTATAACTCTGTAGTATAATTTAAAGTCAGGTAATGTGATTCCTCCAGTTTTGTTCTTTTAGCTTAGGATAGCTTTGGGTATTCTGGGTCTTTTGTGGTTCCATATAAATTTTAGATTTTTAAAAACATTTCTATGAAGAATGTCATTTGAATTTTGATAGACAATGCATTAAATCTGTAGATTGCTTTGGGTAGTATAAAAACTTTAACAATATTAATTCTTCCAGTTCATGAAAATGAAATATCATTCCATTTATTGTGTATGTCTTTAATTTCTTGCACCAAGGTTTTATAGTTTGAATTGTAGACCTCTTTCACCATTTTGGTTAATTCCTAGGAATTTTATTTTATTTGTAGCTATTATAGATGGAATTGCTTCTTTGATTTTTTTTAGATTGTACAATGTTGGCATATAAAAATGCTACTGATTTTTGTATGTTGGTTTTGTATCCTGCAACTTTATTTAATTTGTTGATCATTTTTAATAGTTTTTTGATGGAGTCTTTAGCCTTTTCCAAATATAAAATTATATCTACAAACAAGGAAAATTTGGCTTCTTCTTGTCTTCTTATTTGGGTGCCCTTTACTTCTTTCTCTTGTCTGATTTCTCTAGCTAAGACTTCCAGCAATATGTTGTATAACAGCAGTGACAGTGGGTATCCTTCAGGAGTTCCAGATCTTAGAGGAAAAGCTTTCAGTTTTTCCCCATTCAGTATGATACTGGCTATAAGTCTGTAATATATGGCTTTTACTTTGTTGATGTATGTTCCTTTGATCCCCAGTTTTTTGAGTTATTATTATTAATGGGTGTTGAACTTTATCAAATGCCTTTTCAGCATCAATTAAAAAGATCATATGGTCTTTATCCTTCATTTTGTAAATATGATGTATCATATTAATTGATTTGCTTATGTTGAACCATCCTTGCATCCCTGGGATAAATTCTGCTTGGTCTTGATGAATGATCTTTTTAATGTGTTGTTGAATTCAGTTTGCTAGAATGTGGCTGAGGATTTTTGCAACAATATTTATCACTAATATTTGGCTATTGTTTTTTTTCGATGTGTCTTTGATTTTCATATCAGGGTAACACTGACCTCGTAGAATGAGTTTGTAAACATTCTTTCCTCCTCTACTTTTCAAAATAGTTTGAGTAGGAGTGGTATTAGTTCTTCTTTAAATGTTTGATAGAATTCAGCATCAAAGCCATTGTGTCGCAAGTTTCCTTTACTAGCATGCTTTTTGTTACATCTTTTTTGATTTCCATTGGCATAAAATATCTTTCTTCATCCTTTTGTTTTTAGACTATGTGTATCTTTCTAGTTGAGGTGTTTTTCTTATAGGCAACAGATCATTTATTGGGTTTTTTTTTTTATCCTTTCAGCCACTCTATGTCCTTCGATTGGTGATTTTAGTTCATTTACATTCCATGTTATTATTCATGAGTAAGGACTTACTCCTGCTATTTTGGCATTTGTTTTCTGGTTTTATTGTTGTTTGCTGTTCCTTTTGTGCTTCCTTCCTGTCTTTTATTGAAGGTGATTTTCTCTTGTGGAAAGATTTATTTTTCTGCTTTTGTGTGTGCATGTTTTGTTATATGATTTTTTGATTTGAGGTTACCATGAGGCTTGCAAATTCTACATTATAACCCAATTATTTAAGCTGAAGCTGATAACATCTTAACACTGCATAAACAGACAAACTCTCAAAAGGAAAACTCAAAACTCTACACCTTAACTTTGTCCCCCAGCTTTTAAATTTTCGGTTGTTACTGTCTATGTCTTGAAAAGTTGTTGTAGTTACTATTTTTGATTAGTTCATTGTTTAGTTTTTCAACAGGCTAGGTGAGAGTGGCATGGCATATTTCAAGTGCTGAAAAAAAAATAACTTTTACCTTAGAATAGTATATCTAGTGAAAATATCCTTCAAGAATGAAGAAGAAATAAATATTTTCCCAGACAAACAAAAGCTGAGGGATTTACAAATCACAGTTACAGTATTACAATAATCTGTGTTTTTGTTTAACTACCACTAGTTTTGTACCTATAGATGATTTATTGCTCATTTACATCCTTTTCTTTCTGATTGAAGTACCCACTTTAGCATTTCTTTTTTTTTTTTTTTCTGTATTTATTCTAAAAAAAAAAAAAAAATGGGATACATGGACAGAACGTGCAGGTTTGTTACATAGGTATAGGCATGCCATGGTGGTTTGCTGACCCATCCTCTAAGTTCCTTCCCCTTAACCCCAACAGGCCCTGGTGTGTGTTGTTCCCCTCTATGTGTCCATGTGTTCTCAATGTTCAACTCCCACTTATGAGTGAGAACATGCAGTATTTGGTTTTCTGTTCTTGTGTTAGTTTGCTGAGGATGATGGCATCCATGTACATCCATGTCCCTGCAAAGGACATGATCTCATTCCTTTTTATGGCTGCATAGTATTCCATGGTATATATGTACCACATTTTCTCTATCCATTCTATTATTGATAGGCATTTAGGTCGGTTCCATATCTTTGGTATTGGAAACAGTGCTGTAATAAACATACATGTGCATGTGTCTTTATAATAGAATGATTTCTATTCCTTTGGGTATGTACCCAGTAATGGGATTGTTGGGTCAAATGGTATTTCTGATTCTAGACCCTTGAGGCATCACCACACTGTCTTCCACAATGGTTGAGCTAATTTACATTCCCCCACAATGTAAAAGTATTCTTATTGCTCCACAGCCACACCAGCATCTATTGTTTCCTGACTTTTTAATAATCGCCATTCTGACTGGCATGAGATGGTATCTCATTGCGGTTTTGATTTGCATTTCTCTGATGATCAGCAATGTTGAGCTTTTTCTCATATGTTTTTTGGACGTGTAAATGTCTTCTTTTGAGAAGTGTCTGTTCATATCCCTTCCCCACTTTTTGATGGGGTTGTTTTTTTTTAATTGTAAATATGTTTAGGTTCCTTGTAAGTTGTGGATATTAGACCTTTGTCAGATGGGTAGATTGCAGACATTTTCTCCCATTCTTTAGGTTGCCTGCTCACTCTGATGATAGTTTCTTTTGCTGTGCAGAAGCTCTTTAGTTTAATTAGATCCCATTAGTCAATTTTGGCTTCTGCTGCAATTGCTTTTGGCACTTTAGTCATGAGGTCTGCCCATGCCTATGTGCTGAATGGTATTGCCTAGGTTTCCTTCTAGGATATTTATAGTTTTGGGTTTTGCATTTACATTATTAATCCATCTTAAGTTAATTTTTGTATAAGGTATAAGGAAGGAGTCCAGTTTCAGTTTCCTGCATATGGCTAGCCAGTTTTTCTAGCACCATTTACTGAATAGGAGAACCTTTTCCTATTGCTTGTTTTTGACAGGTTTGTCAAAAATCAGATGGTTGTAGATGTGTGTTATTTCTGAAGTCTCTGTTCTGCTACATTGGTCTATATGTCTGTTTTGGTGTCAGTACCATGCTGTTTTGGTTACTGTAGTCTTGTGGTATAGTTTGAAGTGGTATAGTCTTGAAGTTACTGTAGTCTTGTGGTATAGTTTGAAGTGGTGTAGTTTGAAATTTAAAATAGTTGTTTCTAATTCTATGAAGAATGTCAATGAAAGTTTGATAGGAATATCCCAGGACCAAAAGGATTTACAGATGAATTCTACCAGAAATACAAAGAAGAGCTGGTACCATTCCTTCTGAAACTATTCCAAACAATTGAAAAGGAGGGACTCCTCCCTAACTCATTTTATGTAGCCAGCATCATCCTGATACCAAAACCTGGAAGAAACACAACAAAAAAAGAAAACTTCGGGCCAATATCCCTGATGAACATCGATGCAAAAATTCTCAATAAAATACTGTCAAACCAAATCCAGCAGCACATCAAAAAACTTACCCACAACAATCAAGTTTTCTTCATCCCTGAGATGCAAAGCTGGTTCAACATATGGCAATCAATATATGTAATTCATCACATAAACAGAACCAAAGAGAAAAACCACATGATTATCTCAATAGATGCAGGAAAGGCCTTTGATAAAATTCAAAATCCCTTCATGCTAAAAACTCTCGGTAAACTAGGTATTGATGGAACATAGCTCAAAATAATAAGAGCTATTTAGGAGAAACCCACAGCCAATATCACATTGAATGGGGAAAAGTTACAAGCATTCCCTTTGAAAATCAGTACAAGACAAGGATGCTCTCTCTTACCACTCCTATTCGATATAGTATTGGAAGTTCTGGCCAGGGCAATCAGGCAAGAGAAAGAAATAAAGTGTATTCAAATAGGAAGAGAGGAAGTCAAGTTATCTCTATTTGCAGATAACATGATTTTATATTTAGAAAACCCCATCATCTCAGCTCCAAAACTTCTTGAACTGAGAGACAACTTCAGCAAAGTCTCAGGATACAAAATCAATGTGCAAAAATCACAAGCATTCCTTTACACTAATAATAGGCAAGCAGAGAGTCAAATAATGAACTCCCATTCACAATTGCCACAAAGGACACAAAATACCTAGGAATACAGCTAACAAGGGATGTGAAGGACCTCTTCAAGGAGAACTACAAACCACTGCTCAAAGAAATAAGAGAGGACACAAACAAATGGAAAAACATTCCATCCTCATGGATAGAAAGAATCAGTATCATGAAAATGGCCATAATGCTCCCTTTAGCATTTCTTGTAGGATAGGTCTGGGGTTGATGAAATGCCTCAGCTTTTGTTTGTCTGGAAATAATACTTTATTTCCTTTTCATTCTTGAAGGATATTTTCACCAGATATACTATTCTAGGATAAAAGTGTTTTGTTTTTTTCTTTCAGTACTTTAAATATGTCTTGACACTCTCTCCTGGTCTGTAAGGTTTCCACTGAAAAATCTGCTGTCAGACATATTAGGCTTCTTTGGGTTAAATCTGCTTGGTGTTCTGTAACCTTCTTGTATTTGGATATTGATAACTTTATCTGGGTTTGGGAAGTTCTCTGTTATTATCCCTTTAATAAATTTCCTACCCTTATATCTTTCTTTTTCTCATCTTTAAGGCCCATAACTCTTAGATTTGTCCTTTTGAGGCTATTTTCTATATATTATATATGTGCTTCATTCTTTTTGTTTTCTTTTGTCTCCTTTGACCGTGTGTTTTCAAATAGCCTGTCTTCAAGCTCACGAATCCATCCTTCTGCTGGATCAATTCTATTAAAATACTCTGATATATTCTTTAGAATGTCAATTCCATTTTTTCAACTCCAGAATTCATGCTTTTTAATAATTATTTTAATCTCTTCGTTACATTTATCAGATAGAATTCTGAATTCCTTCTATTATATTTAATTTATTTGAGTTTTTCTCAAAACAGCTATTCTGAATTATCTGTCTGAAAGGTCACATATCTCTGTGTCTCCAGAATTGATCCCTGGTGCCTTATTTAGTTCATTTGGTTAGGTCATATTTTCTTGGGGTAATCTTGATGCTTATGGATGTTCTTCTATGTCTGAGCATTAAAGAGTTAGGCATTTACTCTAGTCTTCACACTCTGTGCTTGTTTTTCCCCATCCTTCTTGGAAAGTCTTTCTAGGTATTTGAAAAGACTTGGGTGAGGTGATCAAAATTTTTGATCACTGCAGCTCTGCCTGGACTGGGGGGAACCCCAAGCCCAGTAACACTCTGGTTCTTACAGACTTGTAGAGATAATGCCTTGGTGGTCTTGGATAAGATCTGGACGAATTCTCTAGATTACCAGGTAGAGGCTCTTGTTTTCTTCCCTTACCTTCTCCTAAATAAATAGTCTTTCTCTGTGCTGAGCAACCTGGAGCTGGGGGTGGGGTGACACAAACACCCCTGTGGCCACCACCACTGGGAATACACTGGGTCAGACCTGAAACCAGAACTGCACTGGGTCTTGCCTAAGGCCTGCTATAAACACTACCTGGCTGCTGCCTATGTTCGCTCAAGGTTCTGGGGCTCTACAATCAGCAAATGATAAAGGCAACCAGGCTTGTGTCCTTCCCTTCAGGGATGTGAGTTTACCCAGTCCCTAAGCAGGTCTAGAGGTACCATCCTGGAGTAATGGACTGAAGTCAGAAATCTTGAAAGGCTATTTGGTATTCTATTGCTCTGCAGCTGAGTTGGCACTCAAACCATGAGATGCAGTCCTTCCCACTCTTCTGTCCCGTTTCTATGGGCACACGTGCCTTATCTCATGGCCATCACCCCCACAGGCCCACAGGGAGTACGGCTAACCTACCACCTATGTTTCCTTAAGGCCCAGGGGCTCTTCAGTCAGCTTGTAGTGAATGCTGCCTAGCCTGGAACTCACCCTTCCAGGCAGTGGGCTCCCCTCTGACCCAGGGCAGATTCACAAATACCATCCAAGAGCAAATGTCTGGAATTAGGGACTCTAAGAGTCTACTTAGAGCCCTATCCCCTGTGGCTGAGCTGGTACCTAGGTGCAAGACAAAGACCCCTTTTCTTTTCTCAAGCAGAAGGAGTCTCTCCCAATTGCCACCACAACTGAGAATGTTCTGAGACTAACGTGAAGCCAGCAAGTCTCAGAATCTCACCTAAGGTTTACGGTACGCTACCTGAATATTGCTCCTGGTTATTCAGGGCCCAAGTCCTCTTTAGTCAGAAGGTAATGAGTCCTTCCAGGACTCGGTCCTTTCCTTCAAAGCAATGGGGTTCCTTCTGGCCCACAGCATGTCTAGAAATGTTGTCTGGGAGCTAGGTCCTGGAAAGGGGGCCTCACAACTGACTGGTGCCCTATGCCACTGTGGCTGAGCTGATATCCAAGATGCAAGACAATGTCTTCTTTATTCTTTTATCTCCTCTTCTCAAGCAGAAGGAAGGAGTCTCGGTTGGAGCCTCCATCTGTGCAGCCTGAGGTTGGGAGACAGGAGGCACAAGTACTCCCTTAGCCACCACAGCTGGTATTTCAGTAGGTCACATGCCCTCCCCCAGTCCACTGGCTCTGAGTGCAGATCAGCTCTAGGGCTCACCTAGGAATTGCAGTCTTAGTGGCCTACACTGCCTTTCAAGTTTATTTTGGAGCCCCAGAGCAATTTTCTTGCAGTGACAGTGAATTCAAGTTTCTGCTGCTGAAATGGGTGACTCCCTCTGGCTAGGGCTGGTTTAAATACTCCCTCAATTGGCAATTGTCTGCTGAGTTCAGCTTAGTTTTGCTTTCTGCTATGGCAAGGCAGCACTGAGGGCAATGCAACGACTTACAAGTCTATACTCACCCTTTCCCAAGTTCTCAGATTCTGTCTCTGTACCACATAGCCACTGCTGGGGTATGGGGCAGGGGTGGCATTGGTAATTCAAGACTCTTTCCTATCCTCTTCAATGCCTTTTTCAGTTATACAAAGTTAAAACTAAGCACATTCATTGCATTTAAATGTCAAATTGGTCTCAGTTGAAATCATTTCTTACAGTTATTCTTGAGTTTATATTTGTTTTAATCAACCCTTAAAAGTATTTCTGCTTTCTTATAGCATTTCAATGCACTTGCAAATTACATCACTTGGGAAACATTTGGTTGAAGTTAGAGAAATCCCACATTAAGTAGCTTTAAACAATAAGGAGAATCAACTGAAAAAAAAAAAAAAACAGCAAAGCATTTAGAATTCTGAAAAGTAATGTGCATTAGTGTTATTGGATCTAATTATTCAAGATAAAATATATTACCCAATATTTTTGTAAGGTTTCATTGATATGAATTGAGTCACATTTCAGTCCTTGTTTCCAGGAGCCATATAAAGTGATAATTGGCTTAGGCCTGGTTTATCAACAAAGGGCTTATTAAAAGGGAGATTGGCTTACAATCATGAGTGACAAACTTTGCACCTGAATTCTGATCCCTGATGGTTCTAAGGTAATTCCTTTATTTTAAACCAATGGGAGAAGTTGAGGATGTTATTAAAGAGGTAAAACAATGTTTACAGCACCTGTGACTCTTTACTTATATCTAAATACTTAAAAGTATACATTAGGACATGTGTATTCGGGTTTTTAAACACATACTTAAAACTTACCAAAGATTAATGTGTGCCTGGGTTGTTAAAAGCAATGCTGTTTTTGAACACAATTGATGCTTGTTACTTCTTTCTGAGGTTACCATCAAAGAAAAATGATATTTACTAAACATAGAAAAAGAATTTAATTGTATGTGGTTTTATCACATAGATGATTAATATTCAAAATTCATTTTAGTAACATACAAACATCATCTTTTTTTCACACAAAATATCTAATTTGAACAAATTTGAAAAATCTCCAGTTTGGTGTGAATAGTTAACACATTACCAATGTAAATTTGGCAATGAACTAACATTGAGAAGAAAGTGGCAACAAAGCAAGACATGTGCTTGCTTTGGATGACTGATTATTGCAAAAGTTTGATTATTTATTGCATATAAATTAATACAAGTAAATTAAGGTTTACTATTTTTCTTTTATTTCTACATTTTTCTCTCTCAAACAGTAATGATAGGATTCTTTTTATACTTTATTTGAAAATAAAAGAGTTAAAAATTCAAAAGCCAAACAGTATAAAGATTAGATCAATAACATACATTAAATTGTGTTTTTATCTGAGATATTTTGGTAATTTCTCTGCCAAGTAAGTTTGTTTGTTGCGTTAGTAGCAAAGGTAAGTTATTATTAAATAGTTATTTTGCAGAAAATAAACTTTCCGAATAAACTCTGAAGCACCCCCCTAAAAAAAAATCAATCTGTGCTAACAAAATATTAATGTTTTTACACTGATTTATAATTTACAAAGCACATTCATAAATAGGGCCTCGTTTTGATTTCTTATAAAATTCCAGTAAAAGAGATACTGCTATTCATATTTATGATTGAGAAAACTGAGAATCACAGTGATTAAATTATGCATATGAGATAACACTAACAGAAAGTAAAGCTGGAACCTGAATTTAGACTATTAATTAAATGTCTAAAGCACCTTTCTCTACCATTGCATACTTTTATGCCTCCAACTTATATCTTTGAAGAGGACTCATTGCATTTTCACAAACAAGATTACTGGGCAAATTTTGGGCAACACTAACACAAATAAGATGCTAGCTACCTTAACAGTGGTATAAGGAAGAATAAGATAAAAAATGCAAAATATCAGAAGTATGAAGGAAAGGGAGTAAAGATTATTGCAGGTGGATCGAGGGAGTTCAGAGCAATTAAGCCAGTAACTCCCACATGCTTAATAATAAATTCTGTCACTAGGGAACCCATGCTTGCTCAGCAGAGAACAAAAGAAGTAATGTCACTTCTATGGAGTTTCCCTATAACTTGGCTTTCTGCTGGATGTGAGTCTTATAAAAAATTAGGATTTTATGAGACTTTTACCAAGACAACATAAAACTATCACAATTTCTGACATAAAATGGTCAAAAGAGAACATACCCTAAGTACCTGCAATCAGAGTAGAATATTTAACGTTTCTAAACATTAAAGAATTCCATGGGGAATTCTTTGTTATCTGGATATTTCTAATGGGAAAGTGATCGTTCCTTCCAGATGTAGTAAAGGTAAGTGTCATAGATATGGCAGTGGTGGAAATATGCCCCTGAAAGAATATAAATATATTTAAACAGTGAAGATAGTTTTGAATATAAAGTTACACATACACATTTTTTAGTAAAAAAAATGTAAGTAAAAGCAGACACTTTGCTTCTCCTGGTTGCAAATAACTGACCATAGTATTTCTAGAACAAAAAATCAAGAAGCAGCCTAGTAAGTTTCCATTAGAGTCATGTAAGGAGGAAAACATTCAGGTACAATGGAACAGGATCATGATTGGAGAAAATATAATAGTTAGAATTCCTCATCCAAATCCAGTTTCCAAGTCAGTTCACACACCCTGATCCCCTGTAATAACATGCAGGTTGAGCATTCTTTAAGAATAAATTTATAGTTATTTGACGAGTAGCCTCTGTGAATCTCACTCTTGGCCTTCTACTAAGAGACATCACACCATTTAAGAAGAAAACAGTACCATAGGTTTATTTTCTCTGTATCTTCATGGGCACTTTTTAAAATTAAAGCCATTCTAACAGGTGTGATATAATATCTAATTGTGGATTCATTTTGCATTTCCCTAATGATTACTCATACTGAGCATTTATTCATGTTTATGTCGGCTATTTGAATGTCTTCTTTTGAGAAATGTCTATTGAGGCCCTTTGCCCATTTTTTAATTGCATTGTTTGATTTCTTGCTATTGAGTTGTTTGAGTTATTTACATATTTTTGATATTAACTCCTTATTTGATGTATGGTTTGCAAATATTTTCTTCTGTTTTGTGGGTCCTGTCTTCACTTTGTTTCCTTTGATGTGCAGAAGCTTTTTAGTTTGCTGTCATCTATTTTTGCTTTGTTGTTTGTGCTTTTGGAGTCATAGCCAGAAAATAATTGCCCAGACCAGTGTCATGGAGCTTTTATCCTATTTTTTTTCCAAGTTGTTTTACAGTTTCAGGTCTATATTTCAGCCTTCAAACCATTTTGAGCTGACTTTTGTAGATGGTGTGAGATTCAATTTCATACTTCTGCATGTGGATAACCAATTTTCTCCACATCATATGTTGAAGAGACTGTCCTTTTTCCATTGTTTGTCATTAGCAGATTGTTGATGGAAATGTAAGTTAGTGTAGACATTATGGAAAACAGTATGAAATATCCTCAGAAATCTAAAAAATATAACTACCATGATTCAGTAATAACTATTCTGGGTACATATCACAAGATATTGAAATCAATGTGTCAAAGGGATATCTACACTTCTATGTTTATTATAGCATTATTTACAATATCCAAGATAGAGAATCAACCTAAGTTTACATCATAAGGTGAATGAGTATAAAGAAACTGTGAGATATATATATATCTCACACTATATTACCATAATCACTATAATCTATCTACATATCTATATCTATATATCTCCGTAATATATTTACTATGTCTATATACTCCTTGTATGTAGACAATGCTTTCCACAGAGAAAGCATTCAATAAAAACATGTTGAATAAATAAATAAATGGAGAATACACTCATATTTCTTCTCAATTTACATTACAGGTTAGATATATATAGTTATCAATTCAGAATGATAGTTCATGTATTCTCAGTGAACAACTTTGTTGTGGCTATAAATCAAGAGATATGCATGTATGCAATGGAATACTATTATTCTGATAACAGAAAGAAATCCTCTCATTTGCAACAACATGGATTAACCAGGAGGACATTATGCTTAGTGAAACAAGCCAGTCACAGAAAGACAAATATTGCCTGACCTCATTTATATGTGAAATCTAAAAGAGTTGAACTCACAGTAGAGAGTAGAAAGGTGGTTATCAGAGGTTGGGTTGGTAGGAGAGGGAGAGAAGTAATGGGGAGTTGTTCAACAAAATGTGCAAAGTGTCAGATAGACATTATGAATACATTTTGAGATATATTGCCAGGAGTAACTATGGTTAATAATAAAGTTTATATATTTAAAAATAATTGAGTAAATTTCAAATATCTTACCATAAGAAACAATAGGAAGGCAAGGTGATAAATATGTTAACTACCCTGATTTCATCACTTCCCATTGCATACATATAACAAAACCTCACATTTGTACCCCATAAATGTATACAATTATGATTTCTCAATTAAAATATTAATTAAAAATTGTTAAAAAGATAACAGTAAACTCACAGGGTAAAAATTCAAATAATTTGTATATTATTGAACATTGATTCTAACCTTAATTCCTAGATCTCTGATTGGATTCATGGAACTCAGATAATTCTTGGGGGAAAAAAGAGGAATTTCTTGAGCTCAATGTCTTGATGTCTGTGATCATATACATTGTTCCACATATGATCTTTTTACTGGAGCAATTTCATGTGGTACTTTTACCTCATATGTAGGATAGTTATCTGGATAATTATTTCTTACACCTGAAAATAAATGTTTGCTTTTATGTGGCAAGAAGAATAGCATATTTTGGGGATCCTAGCTCTCAAAAACTTCAATTCTGCTGTAATGGACAACATTCAGACTGAAGTATCTATGGGACTTTTTTTATTTATTACAATGATTATTTCATATTTGTGTATAGTATAGGAAGTGAAAATGTCTCAGATTGCTTTACAATATACACATTTGGATAGAATACCAATTAAGTTTTGAGAAAATAAAAGGTCCATTTAATTAATGTGTCAGTTATAGTGATCTAAAGAATGTCAGGATATTTACTCCAAGAGAAAGAGAGATTTATTTTCCCTTTTACCTCTACAAATCAAATGAATTTTAATTATCAGATCTCTAGACTTTGGAGAAAATATATATGACATTTGGGTTTCTGCTTCAACCCACAACCAGGGGAACTCAACTCACACGTTGCCTGCTTTGATTGAGGTACAAAGCAAAACAAGTTTTACTTGTTAGTCCAGGCTGGAGGATTCATAAAATGCCATATGGATTTTATGAACCTGCTGATGCTTGACTTAAAGTTTCTAGGGAGGTTATAAATTCTACACATATTTGATAGATAACCACTATAATCTATCTATCTGTCTACATATCTATATCTATATATCTCCCTAACATATTTACTATGTCTAAATACCCTTTTATGTAGACAATGTTTTCCACAGAGAAAGCATTCAATAAAAACATGTTGAATAAATAAATAAATAGAGAATAGACTCATATTTCTTCTCAATTTACAATACAGGTTAGATATATATAGTTATCAATTCAGAATGATAGTTCATGCATTTTCAGTGAACATCTTTGTTGTGGCTATAAATCTAGAGGTCAAGATTTCATTTGTTTTAATTTATGTGGATAGAACTTACCTGTCTATTAAAGTCAAGTTGATAGTAACCACGGCTTAAAAAAAAAAAAAAAAAAAAAAAAAAAAAAACTATTAATTAAGACCAATTACAAAATGTGTGAACTCCAGAGGAGCTCAAATCTCTCCCTTCTTCGTTTCTTCAAGATGAAGGGCAGGTTAATCAGATTCCCTGGACCATGTGCTAGATGAAAGAATTGAAATGAATGCTTCTTGTAGTGGATTTCTCTCAAGCTGCCTTTGCAGGTCTTTGGAGGGAGGGCATCTCTTAGTTAATTTTTCTATGTGGGTTTTTTCTTCTTTCCTTGGAATCTCTCAAATAGTCAAAAAGATTGGAGAGGGCCCAGCACTCCTTATGGAAGAAAGCAGCTCTTCCATTACCTCTAAAAACAACTATATATCAGGTGGGCCCAAAACATGTTATCTGGGATAGGTATTTTAGGTATTTTAGGCCTGCTTGTGTTTAAGTAATCAGGAAAGTTAACTTATTTATGAATCAAACTAGCCCACCAGGCAAACCTCACAGGCCGCTGGTAAAATGAAGCACATTAATTTATTGGCATAGCCTTTCCATTTGAATTTTTAATAATTATAGGCAACTTAGGAGTGTCTAGTCCTGACTACCTTAGTCATGTATGTTTCAGTGATGAGTGATAAATAAGGTTTGTTGTCACACCTCCAACTCAAAATGAAAGCATATTTTTTTCCTTCATAAAGCATTTACTAACAAAAAATTGTTGTAAATTAAGAAGATAATAAGAGTCCAGTAGGCCAAAAGACATAACTATCCATTGGAAAACAATACAACTATCAAGCAAAGAAAATTAAAAATGCAGTATTAACCCAAATTTTGATACAGAAAAGAGGCAGGGAAATACTGGATAGAAGAAGGTGGTTCCCTGGCAAAGGCCTCACCCTCAAGCCTGGAACCATGGCCCTAAATGAGAACAGTTATCCCTGTTTTCCTGTCCAAATGTTACCATTTTCATCTACCCCACCCCCCCATCCTGTGCCCATATAAACCCCAGACCTCAGCTGGCAGAGGCACAAGCAGCTGAAAGTTGAGAGGAAAAGAAGCAACTGAGCATTGGAGTCTATGAATAGATATAGCTTAATTTCAGATGGCACAAATTTGGAGAGGAGCCTTGTCAGAGACAGCCAGGCTTTGGGGAAAGGTTACCTTCTTCCCACACCATCCCCTTTCCAGCTCCCTTCTGCTGAGAGCCACTTCTGCTGCTTAATAAAATCGTCTGCATTCATCACCTTTCAAATTGTTCATGTGACCTGATTCTTCCTGGATGCCAGACAAGAATTTGGGACACACTGGGTGTGGGAACCCAAAAAGGCTGTCACATTGACTCTTCACTGAGCTGTTTAACACTTAGGCATCCACAGACAGCAAAGCTAAACAAAGCATTAATTGTAACACACCCCTAGACACTGCCATGAGGCTGGAACCCAAAAGTGCTCGCCAGGCCACGGCACCCACTGACCTGCATGCTTGCCCTCCTACAAGGGGTTTGAGCACTGCAGCCAAGTAAATGAGCCACACCCCTCTCACAAGTCCCATGAAGGGGTCCAGGGAACTTACCTGTCTCTCTTCCTACTACCTGTAATTTCATCCTGTGTCTATTATCTCCATATGCCTTCTCTCCCATCTTCTTCCCTTCCTTTCTCACTCTTATATGTTTCCTCCTTAACCATTTATTTTTTTATCTCTTCTACTTTTAAAAAGTTACATTTCCTTTCCTACTTTTCAAGGGAGGAAGAGTATGAGCTATTTGGGGACAGAGTACCAAGAAGAAAACCTTTAACCTCTCCTCACCTAAAAATAATTGAAAATCTTCAAGAAATGACAGCATTTGAATTGTATTCTATATTGAGGTTTATGTTAAGGTCAGAAATCTGGGCTGAAATTTTTCTAGCTTAAATCAGGAGAATAAAAATGCCAATCTGCTTCAGGTCTTTTCTTTGAATGTAATCTTAACTTGCTTGCTTTTAGGATATTTCAATGTCTAATATAACTTTCTAATTAAAATGTTCCAACTGTGATACAGTTTTGATTGTGTAAAATCATTTTCATTTTCTGGCATTAAATGTTTAAAAATATCTCTGCCTGTAAGTGCCATCTTATCCCTTCCTAAAATAGACAACATATATGATTATTATCCTGGGACATTTTCCCTAATGTGAAAGCAAAATTGATGATTGTGTCATCATCTACTCTGTTGCATTTAAATTCTGAAGCTTTTCCAGGTAGCTGTTTTAGAACATAAATTTAGGGGACTCTCTGTATTTTAATGGTTTGATTACTGCTTCTATTCACTAGTGTATTAGTCCATTTTCATGCTGCTGATAAAGACATACTTGAAACTGGGAAGAAAAAGAGGTTTAATGAACTTATAGTTTTACAGGGCTAGGGAGGCCTCACAATCATGGCGGAAGGCAAAGAGGAGCTAGTCATGTCTTACACGGACGGCAGCAGGAAAAGAGAGAACTTGTGCAGGGAAACTCCTGTTTATAAAACCATTAGATCTTGTGAGACTCATTCACTACCATGAGAACAGTGCAGGAAGGACCTGCCACTATAATTCAATCACCTCCCACCAAGTTCCTCCCATGACACACGGGCATTGAAGGAGTTACACTTCAAGATGTGATTTGGGTAGGAACACAGCTAAACCATATCATTCCACCCGGCCCCTCCCAAATCTCATGTCCTCACATTTCAAAACCAATCATGCCTTCTCAACAGTCCTCCAAAATCTTAACTCATTTCAGCATTAACTCAAAAGTCCACAGTCCACAGTCCAAAGTCTCCTTCAAGACAAGACAAGTCTCTTCCACCTATAAAATCAAAAGCCAGTTAGTTACTTCCTAGATACAATGGAGGTACAGGCAGTGGGTAAATACAGCCATTTCAAATGGGGGAAATTGATCAAAACAAACTGGCTACAGGCCACATGCAAGTCTGAAATCCAACAGGGCAGTCAAATCTTAAAGCTCCAAAATGATATCCTTTTACTCCATGTCTTGCATCCAGGTCATGCTGATGCCAAGCAGTGGGTTCCCATGGTCTTGGGCAGCTCCACCCCTGTGGCTTTGCAGGGTATAGCCTCCCTCCAAGCTGCTTTCACTGACTGGCATTGAGTGTCTGTGGCTTTTCCAGGCACACAGTGCAAGCTGTTGGTGGATCTACCATTCTGGGTTCTGGAAAATGGTGGCCCTCTTCTCACAGCTCCACTAGGCATTGCCCCAGTAGAGTCTCTGTGTGGGAACTCTGACCCCACATGTCCCTTCTGCACTGCCCTAGCAAAGGTTCTTCATGAAAGCCCTGCCCCTGCAGCAAACTTCTGCCTGGACATGCAGGCATTTCCATACATCTGCTGAAATCAAGGTGGAGGTTCCCAAACCTCAATTCTTGACTCCTGTGCACCTGCAGGCTCAACACGATGTGGAAGCAGCCAAGGCATGGAGCTTGCACCCTCTGAAGCCATGACCTGGGCTGTACAATGGCCCCTTTTAAGCATGGCTGGAGTGGCTGGGATTCAGGGCACCAAGTCCCTAGACTGCACACAGCATGGGGACCCTGGGCCCGGCCCACAAAACTATTTTTTCCTCCTAGGTTTCCAGGCCTGTGATGGGAGCAGCTTCCACCTCTGACATGCCCTGAGGACATGGACATTTTCCCCATTGTCTTGGGGGTTAACATTCAGCTCCATACTACTTATGAAAATTTCTGTAGCCTGCTTGTATTTCTCCTCAGAAAATGAGATTTTCTTTTCTATTGCATTGTCAGGCTGCAAATTTTCTGAACTTTTATGCTCTGCTTTCCTTATAAAGCCGAGAGCCTATCTCCCAACCTCTGAAGAAAAAAGACAGGATAAAGGTTTAGTTGATCACCAATATCCAATAATTTAATCAGTCATGACTTTGTAATAAAACCTCCATTAAAACCAAAAAGGACATGGTTTGGAGAGCTTCCAGATGGCTGAACTTGTAGAGGTTCCTGGAGGATGGTGTTCCAGAAAGGAAACATGGAAGCTCTTTGTCCCTACCCCACCCCTTGACCTATGCATTTCTTCATTTGTATCTTTTGCTATATCTTTTATAATAAACCAGTAAACATAAGTAAGTTTTTCCTGAGTTCTGTGAGCTGCACTAGCAAATAAATCCAACCCAAAGAGGGGTCTTGGGATCCTCCATTTGTGGTCATTCAGTAAGAAGGACAAATAAAATAACCTAACCAAGAGCTTGAGACTGGCATTTAAGGAAGAAGGACAGTCTTGTGGGACTGAGTCTGAGCCCTCAACCTGTGGGATCTGATGCCATCTTTAGGAAGATAGTGTCAAAATTGGACTGCATTAGAGGACACCCAGCTGGTGTCCTCTGCAGGATTGCTTGCCTGCTTGGTGTGTGCAGAAATACTCCTCACACATCTGGTCACAATAAGTCTTCTGTGTTGATTGTTGTGGTTCTGTAACTGCCCAACGAGTGCTTCCTGCCTGCTGCCCATATAAAGCCAATTTATCAAGGCAGAGAAACTGAAAGCACCATTGCAAAATTATAACTGAGACAGTGAAAGAGATCTGACCTAACCACCTCCATCTTGCTTCTACCTTCCAACCTATCCTTGTTCATTCCCCAGCATGGGCTGACCCAGCTGCAGGACAGACTTAGTTTATAGTTTAAAACAAAGACACTGGCAAACCTTTCCCCAAACAAACCTTCTTGTTTGGGGACTAGACTGCCTTTGTAGTACTAACAAATTAGCCATAAGACTAGAAATTATAGTTTAGGAGTCATGCAGCTGGATGCTACAAGATTCTCACCCTCCCTAAACTGCTCCTAAGATCAGTGCTTGGGACATTTTTCAGACCCTGCACTTGAGATCAGCTGGCACCACCCAGATTGATAAACTGGCTCATCTGATCTTCTGGCTCCCACCCAGGAACCGACTCAGCACAAGAAAACAGCTTCAATTTCCTACAATTTCATCTTCAACCCAACCAATCAGCATTCCTGGCTCACTGGCTTACTCCCACCCACCAAGCTGTCCTTCAAAGCTCTGTTCCCCAAATACTTTGATTTGGGTAATACTTATACTCCGTTCTCCCACACGGTCAGCTCTGCATGGAATTACTCTCTCTATTGCAATTCCCCTGTCTTCATAAATCAACTCTGTCTAGGAAGTGGGCAAGGTAAACCCACTGGGTGGTTAAAATTTGCAATAGAGAAAGAGTTTTACACATACAGAGTCTGTTAAATGGAAAACCAGAGTTTTATTATTCCTCAAATTAGCCTTTCAGAAAATTCAGATGCTAAGATTTTTCAAGGATAGTTGGGAGGATGTTGGGGGTGGCTAGGCAATGGATGCTTGCTGCTGATTGTTTGGGGGTGCAATCACAGGGGTGTGGCAAATGGTCCTCAAGTGCACTGAGCTGCTTCTAGGTGGGGCCACAGGAGTCCTTCGTGGGTCCAGGTAGAGACATTGGGTCCAGGTCAGACATGCATACAAAAAAACCTGAATATATATGTCAAAAGCCCAATCTTAGGTTTTTCAATAGTGATGTTATCTGCAGGAGTAATTGGGAAGTTCCATATGTTGTGACATCCACAATAATGGCTGGCAATTATTTATGTCTACACCTTAGCAGAATTCAGGCCTCTCTCATCCTCCTCGCCTGGTGGTTTCTTATTAGGTTTAGAAAGGTGGTTGTGTTTTGGAGAAGGGCTATTACCACTTAAACTACAAACTAAATGTCTCTCAAAGTTAGCTTGGCCCAAGCCCAGGAATAATTAAGGGCAGGTTGAAGGCTAGAGGCAAGATGAGGATTGGCTGGACCAGACCTCCCCTACTGCCATAATTTTCTCACTGTTATAATTTTTGCAAAGGTGGTTTCAATGTGAGAGTGGAGGAAAATTGGTTTGTCTTTTTTTTTATAATCTCTTTCTGCAAAATAACTAATTAGATTTCCAAATGTATATCCCTAATATATAATTCTAATATACAACCTGCTTCATATCCACTTTTATAGTTTCACACTTGAAATTACCACATGAATGTACTGACAGCACATAAACACTCAACATAACCACATTCAGTTCATAATCTTCCTTCCAAACCTACTCTCTTTGTAAATGAAATGGTCATTGATATAAAACATTCTGGTCTTCTATTCCAACATCTATTCTCCTGATCCCCTTTAAAACCAGAACCCAGATTTAAGCAGAGCTCATTCTTGTTCTCAGTAAAAGTTTACATTTTCCTAGGCTTTTTTTTTTCCAGCTAGCTTGGCAGTGTAAGTCAATTTTAGTGAATTAGGTGTAAGCAACAGTGTAATATGGACCAGCCTGCTTAAAGTGAACCAACTCAGTCTGCATTCCTGCTATTGCTTCATTTATAGCAATGGAGATGCTATAATGAAATTCTTGAGTCATCTCCTTGAATTATGAAGCAGATGCTTAAAGATGGAAGCATTGTACTAAGATGGTGGAATAGAAAGATGAAAACTCTAGTTTACTTATGATACTATAGAACTGCCATATCAGTTTCGGACTGCCTACCTCCTAATTTATTTGTTGTGTTAGAAAAATATACCATTCTCTTGTTCAAAAATTTTTATTTTAGATTTTCATGTTATAATAAGCTGAACTTATTTAGAAATTGAATCACTCTTTTACTGGTCCACAGTTAGAATAATCTTTAATTCTGCCTTAATTTTTTCCATCTACTTCTAATAATTAGCTGCCATGTTAAAAGGGAAACAATCAGTGACACTTTCTGCTTCCAGGCACATTCCAGATGCAGATAAAGGAGCAGGGTAAAAAATAAATCCCAAGAAGATGATGGTAGTTTTTCTGATTGAGTTGAGATAGACATCAAAGGTCAGGAAGTCTGAAGGGGCTAGAAATTTCCAAGCTTGTGAAAAGTCTGGACATAAATAGTAAAAAACGGCCCAGAAATCAGCATAATGGGTTGCTGCTCTCTGCTGAATACTAATACATAAATATATGGGAAAATTTCATAATGCTAAGCATAGGGGGAAGAAAGAATTGTGAGACATAGGACTGGGAAGTATTTAAGATCCTAACAGCCATAGTGACACAATTTTTTGATTACTTATGGCATTTAATAGAAAAGTAAAAAGAAAAGACTTTAACGGTAGGGCTAAATAATTGTCAGGGTAGATGTTACTCTAGACCTACACATACACAAACAAACTGATTAACTAGACCTAAAAGAATCATACTGAATCACATGAAACTTAATAAATGTGGTTGGAAGAACTAGATATTCATTCCTACGGGAAAAAATAAAGCTCAATCTTTATCTTACACCATACACACAAACATTGATTAACAATCTACAATGGACCTAAATATAAGCAATAAAACTATAAATATATAGAAGGAAAAAATAAAATATAGAATTTTTTTGCAAAATTTGGATAAGCAAAGATTTCTTATACAATAAACACAAAAATTAAATTAAAACAATGATACAATAAATTTTTATTAAAATTAAAGACTTCTCATAAATTTACCATTGTCAACCTTAAATAATGAGATTTAGAAAATATGATTAAAGTCAGGCTCAGTGGCTCATGCCTATAATCCCAGCACTTTGGGAGCCCAAGGCAGGCAGATCACTTGAGGTCAGGAGTTCCAGACCAGCCTGGCCAATGTGGTATAACCCTGTCTCTACTTAAAACACAAAAATTAGCCAGGCGTGGTGGTGCATGCTTCTAATCCCAGCTACTCAGGAGGCTGAGGTACAAGAATTACTTGAACCAGGGAGGCGGAGGTTGCAGTGAGCTGAGATAGCACCACTGCACTCCAGCCTGGGCAACAGAAGGAGGCTCCATCTAAAATAAATAAATAAATATATGTCTGTGTGTGTGTGTGTGGGTGTGTGTGTGTGTGTGTATGTGTATGATTAAGTACAGAACTTATTCATACTTAAAGCTTGAGTATGGCCCACTGGGGAAAGCACCAACTCAAACAAATTGAGTCAACATTTCCAAAGTGGAGAAGTTAAGGTTTCAATTATATAGGTTGTAAACTCCCAAAATCTAAGACAGGTCTCAGTCAATGTAGAAAGCTTATTTTGCCAAAGTTAAGGATGCGTGCCCCTGACACAGCCTCAGGAGGTCTTGACGACAGGTGCCCAAGGTGGTCAGAGCACAGATTGTTTAGGGAGACATAAGATATCAATCAACATATGTAAGATGAACACTGGTTTGGTCCAGAAAGGCAGGACAAAAGCAGGGAGGGGACTTCCAGGTCATAGGTAGATAAGACACAAATTGTTTCATTCTTTTGAGTTTCTGATTAGCCTTTTCAAAGGAGGCAATCAGATATGCATTTGTATCAGTGAGCAGAGGGATGACTTTGAATAGAATGGGAGGCAGGATAGCCCTAAGCAGTTCCCTACTTGACTTTTCCCTTCAGCTTAGTGATTTGGGGGCCCCAAGATTCATTTTCCTTTCTCAAGATAGAGACAGAGACGTTCCTGCAGGATTGCAACATTTTCCATATAAGACCAGGTGCAGATGTCACAGTGTCACAGCTATTTAATCGGTTACTGATTGTTGTATTCCAAGGAGGATTACTTTATTACTCCTTGAGGAGGAGTCCTGATCTGAGAGGGTGGTATCTCTGGTACCATTTGGTCTTAATTTTTTAGAGACAAAAGGAAAAGATAAGGCAGAAGTTACCTGACTTCTGTGCAAAGCCACCTGACTCAGGTCACATAGCCACATTCCTCTCAAGGCTTGAGATAATATAAAGTTTCAACAGCTTTAAGTTCGAATTATTTTAAGTTTAAATTAATTTCACACTACTAAGAAAATGAAAAGGCAAGCTATAACTTGCAAAAGAAAATAAACTTTCAGAACCCTCTAAATTTATTATGCCAAGAGGGAAGTTAAGCCCAGGAGATTGAGTCATTAGCATGCTTGAAATTTCTGCTTCTTAGGCTATAGATTAACTTTCTCCCTCATTGTTCTTATTCTGTAAATGACTGGAAAAGATTAGAGACCAGACCTACTCCCATTCTAAACTCTGATCTTTGTTATAGATTAACTGCCTCCCTTATTGGCCTGTACCTAACTTAGACAAGATGGCACAAAAGACCCCAGGGTTGTTACATCTTTAGTATGAAATTTTAAATATACCTTTCCTGAAAGAAAAAGACCACCTAAACAAATCAAATCATTGTAACTATGCATTAATCCTTATACAGACAAATTTTGAAATTCTCTTTGGCTTCCCTAAACTTTGTCTACATAAATGATCCCAAACTTCTACTCTTTGGAGCACTTGTAAACAGACAGGGAGGGATTATAGGAATTTAGTCAATTAGAGCAATCAGCTTGTTTTATAGCCTCCTACTCTGCAGCCTATTCTTCTCCAAATCCTGGATGGAATGGTTTAAACCATGGTCACCTTGTTGGTTTAAACCAGCTCCCGAAAGACCCCAGGCAATTTACAGATAAACCTGAGCTTTCCTCCTGAGCATGCTACAGTCTTCACCTCAGGAGGAGGTATAGCTTCATTACCATAACATGTAATTTATGTGTTGACATGATGCCTCACTGTCTGCACAACTGGAACCTCTCCTCTGCTTGTGATGATGCCCCCTCTTCCCCCTCCTTTGGCCCATAATGCCCTCCTTTTACCTTTCCCAAGGGGAGACACTGTTTTGAAGAATTCTCCCAGTGTTCCCCTCCTGCCAAGTAATAAAAATCCTATTGATCATAACCTATGTTATCTTGGAGAGTCTTTTGTTACTTGATAGGTTAACGAAGGCTGGTATTTTGGGGGTAACACACAGATTTCCATTTTTTGGAATCTGTGCTTCCTAGACAGCTGTCCTCAAACTTTGCACTTGAATAAACTCTCTGTAAACTAGATTTTGACCCTTTTGATTATTTTAGTCTGACAGACTGAAAATAAATCAATCAGCCTTTCTTTTTCTTTCTTTCTTTCACCCTTCCTTCCTTCCTTTTCTTCCTTCCTTCTTTTCTTTCTTTTTTCTTTGTCATCTATCTTTCTAATCTATACATTTCTGATAAAGTATTTTCATATAGGATATATATACAACTTTGCACCTAAATAATAATGAGAGAAAATAACTCAAAACATGGACAGAATGTTTAAGCAGAGTTCAGAAAAGATAAATAAATTCCTACTGCACACATGAAAAAAAAGCTCAAAATCATTCGTCATTAGGGAAATGCCAATAACAACAACAACAACAACAACATCAAAATCAAAAAGATACCACTGCAAATGTACTAGATTGTCAAACATTAAAAAGACTGATGGCTAGGTGTGATGACTCACTCTTGCAATCTCAGCACTTTGAGATGCCAAGGAAAGAAGAATTGCTTGAGCCCAGGTGTTCCAGACCAGCTTAAGCAACATAGGGAGACCCTGTCTCCACAAATAATTTATGAAATTAGCCGGCTGTGGTGGCTTGCACCTGTGTTCCCAGCTTCAGGTGGCTGAGGCAGGAGGATCACTTAATCCTGGAGGTTGAGGCTGCAGTGAGCAGCAATTGCACTATCGTAATTCAGCCTGAGCAACACAGCAAGACCTGGTCTCAAAAAAAAAAAAAAGGTTGAAAACTCCAAAATAACTGGAGTAAGTAAAACTCTAATGCATTGAAAGCAAGAATGTCTGCGTGTACCATCACAAAGTATTTTGATTGTTTATAAGATTAAAGATACATTTACCATATGACTCAGCAATTTCTCTCCTGGCTATTTACACAGGTAAAATAAAAACATATTTCTGCACAAAATCTTTTACACAAATATTTAAAGCAGCTTAATGTATAATAGCTCCAAACTAGTAAAAACTCAAAACTAGAAACAACTCAAATGTCCATCAGCTAGCAAATTATGGTTTGTTTATACAACTGAACGCTACTATACATTAATTATGCAACAATAGGAGCAGCTGTTGAAGGAAACCAAAATATTTCACCCCAAGATAGACTTATTTAACATATTTTAAGATTTGCTATTTAGAAGGCCTGGAAATACAGTAATTGATGAAAATCTGCTTTTTGTTGGGGAGATTTGTGTCTACAGAAAAAAATCTACAGTGACGCAGCCAGGCTTTCTGTGAGACCTTCCCTTGTTCAGATCTAGAAAACATTAACTGAGAGTCCGACACTGTAAAAGTTCTGGAAAAAAAACAAACAAACATATTTATCATCTGTTATTTCTGAGCACTGCTACCTATTAGGTTTCACCTACATAACAAAACCACTTTTACTAGCCTGGCCTCCTCTTTTCCCCGCTCTCATAGCCTGTTTTGCCAAGTTCCAAGCCTCTATTCTTTCTATAACCTCAAGATGGTATATAAGCCTCTGTATTCCATTGGTTTCGTAGCCCTATAGTTCTCCTCCATGCTCATTAATAAATTTGTGTGCTTTTTCTCCTTTTAATCCACCTTTTATCGGTTGATTTTTCAGTGAACCTTGAGAGGGCAAAGGGGACATTTTCTCTTGGACATTTCAATGTTCAAAGACTGTATGCAAAATGAATATAGACACAAAAGAGTATATCCTATATAATTACATTTATAAGAAACTCAGAAAAGAGAAATCTAATTCATAGTGGCGGCTAGTAAATCAGTTTTGTCTGGGGCTGGGCGAGGAAGGTAGTGACTGATTGGGAAGTGGCATAAGAAAAGCTTTTGGGACAATGCAGATGTTCTATAATGTGATTGTGGTTGTGGTTATAACAGAAGTAATTGATATACATAAATACATGTGTATATATTCATCAAAACCTACTGAATTGTACACTTAAAATGTGTACATGTTATTGTATGTGAATTATACTTTATTAAAACTGATTTAAAAAATTAAGTCTGCACCTTTTTTTTCCTTCAAGTTCAGCTACATGTGACCTTCTATGGGAATCATTGCTTGATTTACACAGGCTGGATACATGATTCTCTTTGCATTCTTACATCACATGATTTCCTCCATTTTTTTATGTATCACATGCACGGCATCTGTGCCATGATAGTGCTCAACATAGTAGATAATAAATGGTTAATAAATATTTTTTAAATGCTTCATAGTTGCACAAAATAAGAGTTGATTATAAGGAAACATCTGGCATTTTGGAAAATAATCTTATACAAATAGCTAGGCAAACATATTAACACTCTGCAAAAACAAAAAGGAATTGAAATACAGTTGGCCTCAGACAAAGACAGGTATTTACAGATTCACATAAACTGTACAGACCATGGCAGTAGGACTTCATAAATATGAACTCCAATCTATGTATTAGTTACTGATTCCTTTATTTGTTTCCATTCTTTATTTACCCTCTAAAGATTTTCCATTCTGGTAGACTTCAGTAAAACATGATTATTCAAGATTATCCAATTAAATATATCTTAATTTGACTAGAACATTTCAAAACAAGCTACCTTGGAAGTTGGCGGAAAAAACATAAATTGGCTGTTGTGAGGTCAGTTGTATGTCCTGAGTTCATTCAGTTTGATTCGATTGGTCACATGATTCAGAATATGCCACCCACTCTCTCTCTCTCTTTTTTTTTTCCTTTTTTTTTTTTTTTGAGACAGAGTCTCGCTCTGTCGCCCAGGCTCCTAGGCTGGAGTGCAGTGGCGCAGTCTCTGCTCACTGCAACCTCCCCATCCTGGGTTCAAGGGATTCTTCTGCCTCAGCCCCCAAATAGCTGGGACTACCGACACACGCCACCACGCCTGGCTAGTGCCACCCATTCTCATGGGATATACTATTCTGCTTTCATCAGCTGGGGCTGTGGACGGGACAATAGGAGGTCTTCAAATAACTCATTTGCATGATCTTCCTATGTCTTTTTGGGTTTTCTTCTGGTCCTCTAGTTTCCTTCCACATCCCAAAGATGAGCTGCGGGAACAGACTGTGGCCCCCATGACCCTGAACTGTAATAATTGGGTAAAAAGTCATCTGACTTGTTTTTATTCATCTTTTCTAAATATATGCGTAGCTTACATTTATTTCAGTGTTTAATGTTAGAAGTGTTTCAGATTGTATTTAGAAGTTTGGTGAGTTTTTGTGATCAGAAATATGCTATAGGAACTTAACTCTTGTTAATATCATTTAGCATATGGTGAAATTGGTTTTATTATACTTCATTTCACTTGAAGTCACAGTTACCAAGAACATATCAACAACATTAAGTAAAGACTTACTGTATTTGGTTTAGAAACATCCTTTAAAATATTAGATACCACGAATAAATTAATTAGTGCAAAATCATGAATGAAAGAAAGGGGAAAAGGAAGAAAATAACATTATATGATTGATTTGCCTATGACAATTCAAAAAATATAATGAATAAAAAAGGAAAAATTAGGTTATTCTTCTATTTGCATACAGTAGATTACATATATTAAAATAATGAGCTATAACAAAATATAATAAAATAGTGGAACTGATGGTCATCTATTTTTCTACCACAATTATCTATTGTTATATAGGTACAAACAGTTTCTAGTTGCATAGGTCTGTAACTACATTCTTGGTCATTTTAGAGTATTATAATTGACATTGTCTATCATTTCCATGACATTATTCTAGATACTACTGTGTCTTCCAAATAATTTTTAATTCATCAGATGATCATCAACATTGCTTTAGTTTTTGAAAAGCACCATATACATGACTATCTTTCATGTGTATAACAGACATCAGTTGTAATAATAAAAATCTATAGCTATTTTAGGGCAAAATTTTACGTTTCCTAATGTAGGCATATGTATTTCAAATAGGTGGATATTTGTATAAAGAATAAGATAGTATAATTACTACAATACAGTGAAGAAAATTAGCCAATCTTAATTAAAAAGTATATGTATGTGGCTTCATCTATTTCTATTGCACATTAATATTATATTTTCCTAGACTTAGCATTCATTAGATTTTACTTATTTTTTGGCGAGAGCTTATGCAAGTGAAACGAAAGGCTCTGAGCACAGCTTCTACCATGCACAAAACATCTGTGATTATTGCCACTATGTAGCTGATGGACCATAAAGCATGGTGCTTTTGAAAGGCCAAGTATAAAGCAGAGCTGTTAAAATGTATCACACCATTTTATAGATTAAGAAAGTGCTAAAATGATATGGTATATGATATTTGAAAGATGCCACAACAATTAGACAAAATGACCCCACAAAGCATTTGTTAGGTTTAAAAAAGCAGCCCCTCATAATTTAAATCACTTGTTTGACATTTTACACAAAACCCAGGAGCAAACCTCATTTTTACGGGAAGAAAAATTATCAAATGCCTTGCACATTCCTTTCTTGATTCAGGATGATCTATTGAATGTGAAGGAGAACAGTCTTGTAGATCCAACAAACTTGGCCAAATTGTATACTGCCCAGAATTGACTTATAAAATTTCCTGGAGGTCAATTAAGTTATTTGAAAATGAATATACAGGTGGATATGAAGATTTAATGTATGATATCAGGCATACAACAAATATTTTTTCAAAGCTCCCAGGACTGCAATATAAAAATTGGAATATTTTAGTGGTCGTATTTGAGTGTGGTGGCACTATATACTGCATGGAAAGTGGCTTTTTGGGTTTGGCTTTTTGTTGGGTTTGGTTTGCTTTATTTTAGGAATCAGTTATGCCAATTTTGGAATTCTCAGACTTTCATTTTTAGGCATCTAAAAGTAAAACTTAATGCATTCAGATATTTGTCATTAATGAAGTGAAATAATATATTTGAAATAAAACAATAGCAATTATTTTAAATAAACATAATTATGTTCTCATCACATTAAAAATTTTCCAATAGAAATATTTTACTTGCATAACATTTTATAATTTATAAATCCATTCATATGTTGTGTTATAGATTACTTCTGGATTGTCCCTAATTTTTTTTTTTTTTTTTTGAGACAAGGTCTTGTTCTTGCTCTGTCACCTGTGCTGGAGTGCTCGGCTCACTGCAGCTTCTGCCTCCCAGGCATAAGTGATTCTCCCTTCTCAGCCTCCTGAGTAGCTGGGACTACAGGCGTGCACACCACACCTAGTGTGTGTGTGTGTTTGTGTGTTTTTTGTAGAGACAGGGTTTCATCCCGTTGCCCAGTCTGCTTTTGAACTCAGATGAGTTCAGATGGTCTGCAGGCCTCAGCCTCCCAAAGTGCTGGAATTATAGGTGTGAGCCACCATTCCTGGCCCTTAATTGCCTTTTTTTCTACTCTCCAGATTCCCTGTTCATTCTGGGAGACACAAAACTCCACATGTATAATAGATTCCATATCCTTCTGTCACATGGCTTTGATTTCTTCATCTTTAATATTTTCATATCACTCTAATTTAGCCATATTTTCTCATAACTATTGTATTAGTTCCTTACGGATGCTGTAATACATTACCACAGTTTTTCTGGCTTAAAACAACAGAAAGTTTATCCTCACAGTTCTAGAGGTCAGAAATCCAAAATCAAGATATTGCAGTGCTACACTCCTCTGAAGTCTGAAGGGGAGAATCCTTTCTTGCCCCATCCACATTCTAGTGGCTCCAGGAATTCATTGGCTTGAAACTGCGTAATTCTTTTTTTTTTTTTTTTTGAGACAGCATATATCTTTTTTCTACCAAGCTAAAATTCTATGACTCATCACATAAATTCTTTTCCAATAAATGTTTCTTTCATCATGATATTGCAAATACTTGTAAATCTCTGACCTTAAAACAATTTAACCAACTCTTCTGATCTGTACACAGGATTCTCAGAGCTGCTGAATTAAAGTGCGTGCATACACACACATACACATGCACATACACACTCCACTGCATTCTTAGGAACTCATGATTTCCAATGCAACCACGCTATCATTGCTTTATGGCAATCCATTTATATTTTTCTAATTAATGCTCTTAATCTATAGTCATTATTTTTAAACTTCATTTTTTTTCAATTACCTAAGATCTTCTGGTGCCCCTTCAAACTCAACTTCCTTCAGTAAAATCTGTTATGCTAACCTGACCCCTACCTTCCAGTTACAGTGGAATGGGCATCCTTTACCTTTTACTGCAACCTGTGGTTTTCAACCACAGTGTTTCCGGGAGCCTCAGGACCACATCAAGTTTCAGCAATTCACTAGAAGGGCTCCTAAGACTCAGCATATAATTAAACTTATGGTTATGATTTACTACAGAGGATACACAGGAACATTAGCAAAAGAAAAAGGGAAGGGGGTAAAGTTCAGAGGAAACCAGGCACAAGCTTCTAAGAGTCCTTTTTCAGTGAAGTTATATCAGACACCCTTAATTCCTCTAGCAATGAGTTGTGATGACATGTGAGAAATGTCTGTCTATGAGAGAAACTCATTAGGAATTCAGTGCTAAGTATTTTTTGTTGGGGGCTGGTGACACAGGCACTCCTTTCCTAATGTGTCCAAATTTCAGACTACTAGAAGAAAAGTAGGTCTTCATCATAAATCATATTGTTTGAACAAAGGTCTTAGGCATTGTGAGCCACGCTGATTATTCCTAAGAATGGTGGGAACCCTCCTGATACCCATATTCCCTGATGCCAGCCAAGGGCCAAACTTGTAAACTTTGTAGAACTTCGTAGGACTGTCATTTCATGCCTTTCCTTTTCTGAATGTGTGGTCTTCCTTTCTTTCCTCAGGAGGCTTGCCCTTTATCTATTAGCTTCTTTACTTCCTATACTTCTCTGCTACCACATTCTGTTCCTCTCTTTCTGTATTCCAAACAGCATTCAAGCAATCTCAGATCTTTCACACCTTAGGAGATGAGAATAAAAATTCCATCAACTCATGTTTTTCATGAGCTATTACTATGTTCATCTTTACACATAAAAATATTGAAAGAATCCTCAACCTTGCAACTTGCACCCACCACTTAACTCTTATTCACCCAACCACTGTCACACTCTATCCATAAATATCTCACTGTAATTGCTTTACTATAAATCACCCACTGATAAATCAATCACTGATGAGTGATGTTCTCATTGCTAGATAAACCCAAAATTTTGATCATTTTAATCTGCCAGCAGTAGGTAAACTGTTGACTTTGCATTCCCTTCAGATTGTTTTGTTTCTCTCCCATCTCTCAAATCTCTTCTCAGGGGTCTTTTTCTCTGTTCATCCCCTAAATGTTGACTTGGCACAGTACTTTGTTTAAGCCCACTTAATGCCTCAATAGACTGACAGGCTATTCTTTGCTGTCCATGGATAAGATGTTGCCATGTAGATAAACATACCTCGATTGATTTTAAAAAATGTAACTAATCTAAATTTCTCATGTGCTAAAAACATTTATTAGGAAGCTATTTGGTAAAAGGGCATACCCTTATTTATTTACTTTTTTAAAGTCTATCTTAAGATCAGACATTCCCCAGCCAAATCTAGTAGACAACTGCCACAGGAATTGGTCCCTGTCCATTTCTGGGATCTCATCCAGACATCTGATTAATCAGATTCTGTTTCCCAGGCTTTGTATTAGCCACTTGTGACAGACACATTTAATTGCTTACACAGTCTTCTTTTCCCTTTTCTCCTTACTAACAGTAGGGACTTCTGAGTGATTATGCAGTTTCTATAATGCACATCTCCAGGTCACCTCAAGTGCAACAAGGTAACCCTGGAACATGATCCCTGTTTTATTTAAGGCAGCAATAAACCTAGCTCAAGGCTTAAACAACTGAACCCATAAATCAGTATTTTTAAAGCTCCTTAGATGATTCTAATGCCTGCTAAATTTAAGAAATACTGTCAAAATTAAGTGTGATGATATCATTCCCCAGCTTCCTAGACTTTGAATAGCTAGGAGTGATCAATCTGGACCAACAAGTCTGTAAAATAGCCGTCTGGGTGATGTTCTAAAAAAACTGTTGCTTTCTTGATTTAAAATGGAGTGCAAACTGCTCATATGGTCTTTTCCTTTAGTCTCTCTGTGTCCTTTCAAGCCAGATATGTTTGGAACTGAAGCGTTCATCTTGAAACCATCAGGCAATGAAGATAATGATGAAAGTCAGCAAATTAAGAATGGCAGAGCAGAAGATGGGAAAAGCCTGTGTCTTTAATTGCATTGTTAAGCAACTGAACCAAATCTCTACCTATAAACTTCATGGGTAAGAAAAAGAAACTCCTTTCTTTAAGCCACCATTAGTCATGAGTTGCATTATTTACAGCTTTGAAGAATCATTATTTGGCTCTTCTCATATTAGTTGGTGTAAACTGGAAATTCCCTACGTAAGGAGATTCCATCCTTTAACAGTACTGCATGCAGGAAAGTAACAATCAGTTGTCATCAGCTTACACATGCAGAGACATGTTGCAAACATATATGGCCCTTGATATTCCGTAGTAGGAACTGAAGCAGCCTCCTAATTGTGAATCTACTCTGCATCCAGGGATTCTTAAGAATAGTAGAATTAGTAATAATAATATAATATCCAATATTTATCAAGCACTTATATACCAGTTACACACTAAACACTTCATATGCATTATTTCCATCTAATTCTGACAACCACTCATTTTATTTTCTCCATTATAGACATAAAGGAATGAAAGCTTGGAAAGAGTAAAATTAGCTTTCCCATAGTTTGACAGCTGTTAAGTGCTGTAGTTAGAAATTAAACATAGATATTTTGGATTCACAGGCTGTACTCTTAATCACTAAGAACTTCCGTATCCTTATCTAGCCCAAGCTTATTCTATAAATTCTAGAACAATGTGTAGCTGTGTACTAGACACTTACAATAATAATTTCAAATGATGTAAAAGAAATATATATAACCCCAAAACTACGCATCCATTTTGAAATAAATTGAGTTCTAACCTTTACACATTTGTCTGAACAAAAAATGTTTCTTCCATCTTATATTCCTGCTTATGGATTCCTCATATCCAATCAATCATAAAGTCACATAGATTAATGATTTTTGTCTTTTAATATGATTACATAAAAGGTAGTAAAATCAGCTGAGTGGATCATAGTGAATATTTTAAAAATACAATAGAAAATGTTAGAATAATATTGTCTGAAACTTTCTTTTTACAGATATGCCTATAAGTGTGTGTGTGTGTGTGTGTGTGTGTGTGTGTGTATGTAGTGAGAAGTGATATTAAATACATTTTCTAAATACTTTAGGTTGTGGCAAAAAATATTTATCAGACTTTGGTCAACGGTATCTCCTAAATAACTCTTAAATCCACCCATTTCCTTTCATTTATTTGCATTTCTACTCTCCTATTTTAGGACCTCCTAAACTTTTGACAGACTTCTTAATTGTTCTTACCACTTCTGGTCTTTCTACTTGCTATCTTTTTTTTGTACTGCAGTCCTGATTAGTTTTCAACGGCAAAAATCAAACAATATTACCCCTCTGCTTAAGACTACTCAGCCTTTTTTTACACTGGCCTTAAGTTTAAGTCTAAAGTACTTAACATGGTATATAATGTCCTTTTAAGTTCTAGAAACTTCTTACTTCTTCAATCTCACAGTCTCATCTCTCATCCCCTCATTATATATAATCTAGAACAGATGAGAGATGAGACTGGAGCGGTAAGAAGTATACAAATGTATAAAAGTCAGGTGAACTATTGGTCAACTGTAAGCTGACCAAACATGCTCTTCAAACTCTAATTTTTCAAGACAATTCTGCTAAGTGGTAAGAAATAGCTGCTGAGCTTTATTTGCTATGTGATTATTTCATCCACCTAGAACAATCTCTCTGTTTATCATCTCTTCCTTCTTTGACTAATTACTCCTTAAAGCACTTCACATTGCTTCTTCCTGTAAGACTTTCTTGTGCATTTTAAAAAATTGTTCATCTGGCTGGGCATGGTGGCTCACGCCTGTAATCTCAGCCCTTTGGGAGGCCGAGGTGGGCAGATGAGCCGGGCATAGTTGTGGGTGCCTGTAATTCCAGCTACTCGGGAGGTTGAGGCAGGAGAATTGCTTGAACCTGGAAGGCAGAGGTTGCAGATCATGCCACTGCACTCCAGCCTGGTGACAGAGCAAGACTGTCACAAAAAAAAAAAAAAAAAAAAAAAAAAAAATCTGTTCACCTTCTAGGGTTTGATGCATCCAGAACTCTTTACAAGCTCACATTATGCCTACTTAAGCTTAAAAAAAAAAAGTAATTTGTTTATTCAACTCATTTGGGCACATATCTTGGGGACTGGACAGCATCCCTAGACAGTAAATACCTTTCACAGTCACACATACACATATGCACACGCCACTGATGGCATATAGTCTGTATCATAGTCCTTGCCACCATAACCTGCCATTGCCTGTTTACTTATCTGTATTCCTTACTAGACAGTCAGACTGTGGAGGAGAAAGCTTTATCAGCCCCATTCATCATATCACCACTGCCTACTGCAGTTCCTGGCACATTGTAGATACTAATTCCTTTATTCAATAAGTATAAATGGAGTATCTTTCATGTGTCAGCCAGTATTCTAAGCACTGGAGATACAAAGTTGAACAAAATTATCAATATTCATGTTTTCAACAAGCTTGAATTCTAGTAGAGGGTATCAAGAAAAAATGTAGTTCATGTGACTCAAATTGAGGTTAAAGGCTTAATTCACCTGATACGAATTAAAGGAGCAGCTGAAGACTAAGTAATTTCCTGAGCCAAAGCATGCCTCAAGTTTTATAGGGCAAAGAAGAGAGAAAGTGAGTGTGTCATTGTGCTCTGGCTCAGCTTGCAGTTTTGCTCATCTAAAAGTGCTGGAAACTTTTTGATTGTTCCAGTTTTCTGCCCTTTCTTTGAGATTTTTGGTGCAATCTCAAAATAGTTCCTTCCAGAGCTGTTTTTGTAAGCTTTGTAGGGATCAGGTGAGGAAGAGGTAGGCAAAAAAGAAAGAAAATAAAGGAAGGCAATTAGGAAGGGGGAAGAAGAGGGAGAGAAGACATGCATCTACCATTTCTGATTTATTTTACAAATGATAATTATTCACACTTTTCTGAGTGCTTTACAAAATCATTTCCTTGTTGTGCTAAGTGCTTTATAAAATCTGATCATTTAATACAACCACCTCATTAGGAGGGTTATAGATGAGAAGACTGAGTCATGGAGAGGTTAATTAACCTGTCCAGGGTTATATATCTAGAAAGTTGCAGAACTGCAGAACCAGACTGTGAGAGAACCTATGCTCTTACTCTAAAATTAACTGCTCCCCAATAAATAATTATTGAAAAAAAATAACAAGTATTTTTCCCTTAGAAGCTAGAAACAAACACTCTTAAAACCCACAATGCTAATCAAGTATTTTACTGACAACCTAGTTTTAAGAAGCTGATCTGAGCACTGCTGCACAGAATCTACTTAGTATTCATGATTTGAGGACTTATTCCAATCTCCCTAGGATTCTTCTCTAAAAGACTGTCTAAGGAATACTAATATAAATGAGAATTATTTTATATCTTCTAGCTTTAAATGGAAACCATAATACTATATAAATAAAATATTATAGATAGTACTTTACTGAACATAAAGACAATTGTTCCTTTTTATTATATCATTAATAGACATTTAAATTTCCTGCTTGAAGAAAAAATGTTAAATGAAGTAGTAATATTTGATTTTAATTGTAATGCAAAATATGCTTCCACATCAAATAAAATGTACGTTAATGAGCCTAGCTCATTCTATCCTACTCTCAGAGAGTCTATCTTCAGATAATATGGAATTCTTCTTAGTCTGACATGGAGACTGAGAAGGAACCACTAAATTCAATACGTAGAGTTTGGTGGCACAATGCATCCCCTGAACTTGTAATGCAATATAGTATAAAGTGAAGAAGAAGAATAATCTGGAAACCTAAATTCTGGTTTTATTTTTGCTATTTGCTTGAAGTTACTTAGGTAAGATGCTTGACTTTACTTACCTTTTTTGAAAAATGGGTGAATTATAACTGTTTTCCTGTATCCTAAGAGGCTGAAAAATCTTCTATAAGATGTAAAAGAGTCTTATATACTTTAATAAGCTTATAATTATATACACATAGAAATAAAATTACAAAATTATATATCTCTCTAAGGAGACTTGAAGAAAGACTTTTAACCATTTAGTATCTAGTTTTCTCATTTGTAAAATAAATGTATCATCTAGATTACCATTAATGCTATTTTGAACTCTAACTTTCCAGGTATACAAATAAGAGGACCATATAACTTTGAGCAGGAACATCAGGGTGAAAGAGTGGTTTGGTTCACTGTGTTTCTACAAGCTTCTCATTGCTGGTCCAACTGCTCCCCCCAGGCTTCACACTAAACTATATCTCAACATTTTCTCACTTCAGTAATTCCCCCTCATGAGTGTCAGAATCATTCAAAAAGGCAAATGTGGCAATATAAGTTCTCTTTTCTTTTACAAGTAAATTTTTTACCACAGAGGAAAGTTTGAATTTTTTAGTAGAGCATTAAGAGCTCTCCATATTACGCATGCATTTCTAGTACCATCTACTACAAGTTTCTAACCTTAGCATTTGAGGTAACATTTTGTAGAGTCTTAAAGACCATAGTAAAAAAAGTTTACTTTAATTCTAAGATTGATGATAAGAAATTGGCAGTTTTAAGTTTGGGAGTAAAATCATTCTCAGTTTTATTTTAAAAGTCCCTCTCACTGCTGTGTGACAATTGGAATATAGAGACATAAATTTAAAAAATAGGGAAAGGTAGAAGCAATTTAATAATTCAGGGTTTTTGTGTTTTGCAATAAGGTAGTGGTAGAAGAGGTAAATAATGTGGATAGACAAGATATATTTTAGTAAAGTTCTTGTCACACAATTTGATTTTAGATTGAATACAGGATGATAACTAGAGAATTGCTCTGAGCTTCTGGAAAGATCGTAGTGCTATTTAAAGAGAGAAAAACTTGTACGTTGGAGTCTGAGGTGCCTATTAGACATAGAACTTTAAAGTGGGCAGTTTGAATTCCGTGTAAAGATCAAGTGAGAGAGTGGGGAGGGAGTGTTATCCGCATACAGAAAGCATTTAAAACAACTGAAACACAATGAGATCACATGGAGAGTACACAGATGGCGAACAGATGAAGGCTCAAGACCAAGCCCTACGGAGGAAACAGCTGGTTAAGAAGAGCTAAAAAGATTAGCCATTGTGATAAGAAGAACAATCAGAATATTGGATGACATAGTAGCTGCATTAGTTTCCTATGGGTGTGGTAACATATTACTACCAATGTAGTGTCTTAAAGTCACCGGCTTCAAGAAGTCAGTGGCTTCGAGAAGTGTATTTTATTACATTTCTGGAGGTCAGAAGTCGAAAATAGGTTAGCAAGGCTGCATTCCTTCTGAAGGTTCTAGGGGAGAATCTGTTTCTTGATCTTTTTCAGTTTCTAGAGGCTTTCTGAATTAATTGGCTCATGGCCTTGCATCACCCTGGCCGCTACTACCATTGTCACCCCTTTGACTCTGACCCTCCTGCATCCCTCTCAAAAGGACTCATGTGATTACACTAGTCCTACCCATATAGTCCAGGATAATCTCCACTTCTCAAAACTAATTTGAGTCACATCTGCAAAGTCATTTTTATCATGGAAATTAACATATTTTAAAAATCCTAAGATTAGACATGGACATCTTTGGTTGAGGGAGGCATTACTCAGCCTACCACAGTAGCAGACATTCAAGTGTATCATAAAGAGAAACTGGTCAACTATGTTAAATATTGCAGAGACGTTGAGTGCAATAAAGACAGAGAAGTAACTCTTGGATTTGGCAACTGAGAGTATTTTTTAACTTTTGACAGCTATGTTTTTAGCACTAGATTGAACTGGATTAAAGAATAATTGAGAAGTAAGAAAGTAAAGATAATGAGTACAGAAATTTATTTTAAGAAGTTTGGTTAGGGAAGGGAATAGAGAAACAGAAATTGGAAGAAGAGGTGGAATTAAAGGAAAACCTGTTTTAAAGATGAAGTTACTAGATGTTTTTTGCATGTAAATATGCATGATCTAATAAAGATGAAATGTTTTGTGATATGCAAGAGGAATAAATAATTGCAAAAGTGACAGCCATGAGAAGGAAAAAGAAAGGATCAAGGGAATAATTGGGTCATTGGACAGGTTAATTTTTAAAGATCAGAGACACTTCACTTCTTTCATCCATAAAAGCAGCAGGGAAGACAGAAAACCTTTACAGATGCAGAAACCTGAGAATTTGGTGGTTGGAACATGAGTGCATACCTTTTACATACATTCTCTTTTCTCAATGAATTTTAAGATGATTTATTCAGCTGAGATTTTCAAGGTGGGTTGAGTTCTAGAGGGAAAGCTTGTGTCATAGAACAGCATTCTCAAGATAGCGCATGGGAAACTAAGTAACATTGTTGAACTGTGTACTCAGTGCTTATTTGAGTGTGTGGTCATTAAAGTTAAACAAGTTGTCATAGTTACATGATTTTTTTCCTCCAATATCTGGCTGCCTGTAGGCACTAATAAATTTGATCATTATGATTTAATCAAATTTGGCTTTTGAACTGTAAGAAAAATGGGGAAAATAAGTTGATACATTTTTGTGGATAAATTGTGCCACTATCCATTTGTTGATCAAAACTCACATCTAATCCATAGTGAAACCCCATCACTATGTTCTAAATAAAGCTCAAACTCATTCTCTTCTCTTTATTTACCTTCTATCACCACAGTTTTAATCCAAACTTGCATTAACTTTTGACTAGATTACTTCAATATCAACTTAACCAGCTTTCTCTCATCCATTTTCCACTGCAAACAAAACAGAAATAAACTAATAACTTTATCCTGCCCTCCTCCTATTCGCACCTTGGGAAAATGCCTCAGTTATTCTTCATTGCTATTAAAGACAAAAACATTTACTTCTACTTTTAAGGCTCTAAATATTTTGATCCCTTCAAATGAATGGCATATCATCCTTTTCTTCATCTTTCTGTCTCAGTATTCCAGCCACCCGGAAATTCCTAGTTCCTCAAACAGTCTACGTTGCTCAAGGCCTTAATGATGTTTTCTTCTTCAGGAACATAAATCGTTTGTCTCTTAACCTAATCACCACTTACTCAGTTCTCAGATACACCCTTGACTACTTCAAAGAAAACATCTGGGATCGTGAACACTGTGATATTGTGATATAATAAAATATATATATTTGATCTTTGTACCTGGTTCCTGGCACAAGAAATTTTAAAACTATTGGAATTTTCCATGTGATCAGGATAAGAGAACCATCTTTTGTTATTCATAAAAAGCCCTTTTTTGGGAGGCTGAGGAGGGTGGATCACCTAAGGTCCAGAGTTTGAGACCAGCCTGACCAACATGGAGAAACCCCATCTCTACTAAAAATACAAAATTAGCCGGGCGTGGTGGTGCATGCTTGTAATCCTGGCTACTCGGGAGGCTGAGGCAGGAGAATCACTTGTACCAAGGAGGCGGAGGTTGCAGTGAGCCGAGATCACACCATTGCACTCCAGCCTGAGCAACAAGTGGGAAACTCCCTCTCAAACAACAACAACAAAAAAGCTCTTTTCAATCTTACCTGAATTTATGCTAATGAGATGACTCTTGGTGGGCCTCTGGATAGCTTTAGGATGGGAGCTGGTTGCCTTCGGAACCATTATTAGAGAGTTGGAACTTTCAGTCCCATCCCAGTTGGCTAAGTCTGGGAGAGGGACTAGAAATTGAGCCAATCACCAATGGCCAATGATTTAATTATTAGTGCCTATGTAACAAAGATTTCATGAAAACCCTGTAGGAGAAGGCTCTAAGAGCTCTCGGGTTAATGAAGAAACTGAAGTACTGGAAGGATGGTGTGACCAGAGAGGCCATAGACAATCAACACCCCTGATCCTCATACTTTATCCTATGTATCTTTTAATTTTTGGCTGTACCTGAGTTGCATTTTTAATAATAAAATATTAAATGTAAACACAGCATTTTCTTGAGTTTTGTAAGATTTTCTAGGGAATTATCAAATTTGAGGAGGGGGTTATAGGAAACCTCCTCCTTCACCAATGACTTTATAGCCAGTCAGTAAGTATTACAAGTGGCCCAGACTTGTTTTCAGCATCCATAGTTGGCACTGTCTTGTGTGACTAAGCTCTTAACCTGTAGGGTCTGCAATAATCCAGAGAGTTAGTGTCAGAATTGAATTAAATTGTAGGACACCCATTTGATGTCCGGAGACTTGGAAAATTGATTAGTGTGAGAAAAAAGCACATACACCTTTGGTGTCAGAAATGTTGAGAAGAGAAAATTGATCTTAGTAGTAGTAAACATAAATCAGGACCCTGAACCCAATGATTATTTACTTAAAATCACATATAAAGGTTTAAACATATATATTTTATGAAATTATACAATCAATGACCATCCCAACACTAGATTATAAATTGCATAAGTAGAGGACCAGTTTCACTTGTACCCAGCACTTTGTCTCTAATGTTTATTATATTGTCTGGTGCATAGCAGCTAATAAATATCTGTTGGGTGAACACAAGCCATCATTAATATGTAATACCAACTCTATGCCCTGATAGTGAATCTGGTACTCTTGTTATTTTAGATACCAACATTATCAAATGCATTTGATATGCATGGGCATTAATGGGCACTAGCTAACTTGAATTAATATATATATATAGTATATATATATATACTTGAGTATTTATATATATTCTGTTTTTATGTGTATACATATATACATACATAACATATATACCAATGTATAACTTCTCAGGAATATTCTTGCCTAGCATATAAGTTTCTGTTATTATATTTTCCAAACCAAAGGGCTTCAGCTTGTAAGAAAATGAGAAATAATTAGCAATCTTCAATTGAGTTACAATGAATAATCGGCATTACTTTTCAAATAACACACACACAGATATATATATATATATAACATTCATATATTATATAATTTTATCTCATACATGTGAATTACATAATACAAGTATACCTCATTTTACTCCTCTTCGCAGATATTACATTTTTAACAAATTGAAGGTTTGTGGCAACCCTACCTGGAGCCACTTACCAGTGCCATTTTTTCAACAGCATATGCTTACTTTGTATCTCTGTATCAGCAATCTTTAGCAATAAAGCATTTTTAAGTTAAGATACACACATTACATTTTAGACATAAGGCTATTGCACACTTAATAGAATACAGTATAGTGTAAACATAACTTATATTTGCAGTGGGAAACCAAAATATTTGTGTGACTCACTTCACTGAGATATTTGCATTATTGTGGTGGTCTGGAACCAAACCCACAATATCTCCCAAGTTATGCCAGTATATAACTTTATATATTTCATATATATAACATGTATTTAATACATATTTTCTATTCTGTGTTCTTTACAGATTCATTAAAAGAATATATTCCAAAACTGAAGAGAAAAAGCATGAGGATAGAAAGTGGGCTAAAGCTGAATAAAAAATGCCACCTTACTTTTTTTTAAAGTTTATCAGCAATATTATAATAGTATTACACTTTTCTGCATTTTGGCTTTTAAAATATATGACTATCTTTTTCAAGCAGCAGTAAAATTTTGCCACATGTTTGTACAGAAATAGTTTCTGAATCTAAATGCTATTTAAGATAGTACACAATGATACTTTTGAACTAAAGAATGTCTCAAAAAATTAAGAACAGATGTTGCTTAAAATTTTCAAAAAAAAGAGAAAATTTAATTCATCCCCAAATTGAGGAAAAGATTCATAAACAATTTTTTTCTAGTATAAATAATTTGAAATCATAATTTCGGTAGAAAAGTATAAAATTTAAGTGTCTTTTATATTGCAGATACCAAATTGCTTTTATATAGAGATATGTTTATATAAATGTATATGTATTTGCGTGTGTGTATGTATATTTGAACATATACACGTACAAATATGTGTGTGTATAATCAGCAGATATTTAGAGACATGCCTGGGTCACATTATTTATTCTTAATAACAAGTGTTACATGATTTATTTTGAAAGAAGGCTTGATAGTAAAAAAAATTTTGTGAATATTTATTCTAGATTTGCTTTTAAAGAAGTCCATTCTGAGCAATATGATATTTCTAATTTTTTAAGAGAACAATCCTCCAGCACCTTTTGAAGGCGCTACATTGTCATTCCATATCATATTTTCAACCCATCTGCTCTTTGCCTTTCGGATTCTAAGCAAGTATGCATAGTCAATTGCAATACCCTACAGCATTTTGCAGTTTCTTATCAGTTAATCAGTTTATGTTTATAAACATATAACAGACCTCATGTCACATCACCAAATGTATTTGAAACAACTAAGCCAAAATGTAATATGGCTAAATGACTGCTCAATTAAAAGGACACACATAAATCTTAAATATGTGTTTTAATTTTGCCACTGCAATTTTAATGAAAATTAATACAAAATTGGTTATGTTTGTTAAAAAAAAAATGCCAAAACTTCTATTTTTCTTCGTTGTCAGTACAGGTTGATTGCTCTTAATGGTATTTTGATACTTGATTTGCTTTGGGTTTCAAATTAATGATTTATTTATTTATTATTTATTTATTTTTGAGACTGAGTCTCTCTCTGTCACCCAGGCTGGAGTGCAGTGGCGTGTTGTCAGCTCACGCTAAGCTCTGCCTCCCGGTTTCAAGCCATTCTCCTGCCTCAGCCTCCCGAGTAGCTGCGACTACAGGCTCCCGCCACCACACCCTGCTAATTTTTTTTTTTTTTTTTTTTGTATTTTTAGTAGAGACGGGGTTTCACCGTGTTAGCCAGGATGGTCTCGATCTCCTGACCTCATGATCCACCCACCTCGGCCTCCCAAAGTGCTGGGATTACAGGCGTGAGCCACTGTGCCCAGCCTAATGAATGATTTATTATCTGGAAGTGAGCATGCCTCACAGCATTCAATAAAGGGCTGACTTCCTTTCAAAAGTAGAAATAAAGATCCTGATGACAGAATACTTTCTATTTAGCACTTGATTGTGACAGAGAAAAAAACAAGGGAGAAACAAAGCTTGGAAAGAAGGACAAAAGGACAAAGGAAGAGAGGGAGGAAAGGAGGGTAGGAGACAGAAAGGAAACAAAGGAGAGAGAGAAACAAGTCAGCAAACAGGCCTGTGTTTCTAGATTATAACTTGCAAAGGTATTAACTATGCAGTGTTTATATTTTAGCATTTAGGTTTCTAGCAACTTGACAAGAACTGATAGACACTAAAGAAATGATTGTTGGGCTTGGCGTGGTGGCTCACGCCTGTAATCCTAGCACTTTGGGAAGCTGAGGCAGGCAGATCATGAGGTCAGGAGTTCCAAACCAACCAGACCAACATGGTGAAACCCCATCTCTACTAAAAATACAAAAATTAGCCGGGCGTGGTGGTGTGTGCCTGTAATCCCAGTTACTCAGTAAGCTGAGGTAGGAGAATCACTTGAACCCGGGAGGCGGAGGTTGCAGTGAGCCGAGATCACACCACTGTGCTCCAGCCTGGGTGACAGAGCAAGACTCTTATCTCAAAAAAAAAAAAGAAAAAGAAATGATTTTTGACCTTAACAGGACAATTAGCCTTGGAGGCTAAAAGAAATATCCCTTTTTCTTGGTATCAAGGAAGCTTTTCTTTTCCTTTTACCTATTGCTAATCTCATCATTGAGTGCTTTTCTAACGCATTCTCTATTTTCGTATAAGACAGTGCCTCAAAACTTCGTATCTAAAGACAACAAATATGTATTATCTCATAGTTTCTGGAAGTCAGGATATCAGATGTGACTTAGCTAAGTGGTTAGGTGTAGGGTCTCTCATGAGGTGGTAATCAAGCTGTTGACCAGGACTGAGGTCAACTGAAGGCTTGCCTGGGTCTGGAGATCCCTGCTTCCAGCCTCACATCTGTGGCTGTTTACAGGAGACAGTTCCTCTCTATGTGAATCTTTCCATACACCTTCTCACAACATGGTGACTGGCTTCCTCCAAAGTGAGCAATTAAAGAGAGATATTATAAGAGAGATATTGACCAATAAAGAAGCTCTGTGTCTTTTATAAACTAATCTCAGAAATGGCATTTCATCGTACCACTGTATCCTATTGGTCACACAGAAAACACTGGTACAGTGTGGGAGGGGAGACAAATGGGGTCATTTTGGAGGCTGACTACCACATTGTGCCCTTTGTACATCGATGATTTATGCCTGTTCCCCATGCAAATGCACTCATCTCTCAAAAGACCTGAAAGTCTTATCATGTTACAATATCAGCTCAAGGCTTAAGCTTCTGTAATCTGTGTTAGGTTCCCTTGATCTATAGACAAATAGACTTGGATCTAGACAAAAACCACACCCACAAACCTCTTCTAGTTAAGCCCTTCTCTAACTAATTTGAGCTTCTGCTGAGAGACAACACCCCTGAGCTTTTCACAAGTCCTGTTGTTTCGTTGAGAGTATCTGTGAGTTGTTCCCTTAAGTTCTTTAGAGGGAGTTTTGTCTAACTGAACAATACTCTAAAATATCACTATTGGTTAGACTTAAGTATTAATAAAAATGTTATAATCATACTCTTGGCTTTATATTTAGTTCATACTTTTTCATATAGAGCTCTAGAATTCATCTTTGCTCAAAAGGCATTTTTAAATTTTAGCATTATCTGTCATTGGGTGAAACTGATAGTTTTCCAAGCTATCATTTCTATCTCTGTCATGTTTGAAAGACCTCCTCCTTTACTTTAGCTCTCCGCTCTCACAATTACTAACCACACCAAGGAGATAGTAGCAAGTACCTTCTACACTCTACCTAGGAGTGTCCTTAGCCAAATCACCCAGTTCATTTGATACATTTTTAATTTCCTGCCAACTGTAGGCAAGAATGTTGCTAGCTTTTCTGTCAACACATAAAAGGAAATTCTTTTCTTCCATTTCCCAAGAAGATTTGCCTCACATTCGTTAAATTCTCAGTGGTAGCCTGATAAAAGACCAAAATTTTTCTAATGCTTATTCAATGCAATTTAGACTTTCTCTCGCATTAAGGCATTTGTTACAAAGCATGATAATTCCAGGTATCAAAACCTGTATTACTTAGCTATTGCTGAGTAACAGATTACACCAAATTTTAGCAGCTGAAGACAAAAATTATTTTTATCTATATTTGTTTCCTAGGACTGCCTAACAAATTACTACAAACTAACCGGATTATGACAACATCCATTTAATCCCTCACAGTCCCAGTGGCTAGTAGTCTAAAATCAAGTTGTGAGCAGGGTTGATTTCTTGTGTAAATTCCGATAGATAATCAATTCCATGCCTCACTCCTAGCTTCTAGTGTCTCTGGCAATACTTGATGTTCCTTTACTTATAGCCTCATCACTTTAATCTCTGCCTCCATCTTCATATTGCCTTTTTCTATACTTGTCTTTTTTCTTCTTTCCTCTCTCATCTTATAAGGACTCATGGGATTTAAGGGCTACCCTAATTTATGGTAATCTCATCTCAAGATTCTTAACTCAATTACATATGCAAAAGATACTTTTTCCAAATAATGTCATATTAATCAGTTCTAGGAATGTATCTTTTGAGGCCACTATTGTACCCACCACATTGTTCATACAGTTTCTGAGGACCAGGAATTGATATGTGTCTTTGCTAGGTAATTCTGGTCTCTCGTGAGCTTTAATAAAGCTTTCAGCTAAGACTGCAATCAACTGACGGCTTGAGCACAGCTGGAGATGGGCTTTCAAGCTGGCACACGTAACTGGAAGGAAGGTACATTTTCTCACAAGGTAGGTTTCTCCAAAGGGCTGCTTATAACATGGCAGCCAGTTGCACCCAGAGAAAGTATTAATATTTCCAGAGAGAAAGAAAGAGAGAGACCAAGAAGGAAGTCATCTTTGCCTTTTATACCCCAATCTCAGGACTTGGCATCAGTTTTGAGATATTCTATGGTTACTCTGGCCAACATTTGTCACTGGTACATTGGGGGAGGAGACACAACATTAGTATAAATATCAGGAGATAGGGATCTCTGGGGGCTACCAAACCCCTACTTCTGTTTATTCCAGATTGAGTCTCAATTTTCCATACTATTGCTTTAGGACAATCCAAATATTGTGATAATCAGGGCATAATTATCAAGGTTTATGATACCGCATCAGTGAGGGAAGACATAAAATGCTTGAAGTCAATCAGCATTCTGAGAAATAATTTTAAAGGTATACCATACAGTGCTTGGCCCAGGGTAACTACTTAATATATATTAATATATGTCATAGTGCCTCCCTCCTCAAGCTCTTCCTTCCCTACCCTACTTACCAAAAATTCCACTTTAACTCAACCCCATTTCCAATGACACAATATCTGTGACATTCTCTATTTGGATGGAACAAAAAAAATAAGCATTAAGCCTGAGGTTGTCTCTAAAAATGAAGGTAATTCATAATTAAAATCTCTGTGGAACAAAGATTCAAAATCATTTACATCCTTGTCTATGTATTTTTTTCTGTGAAATATAAAAGGTATATGTATGTATCTGTATGTATGTATATAACTATATGATAAGGGAAATATGCATGTCTATATCTATTTATCTATAGCTAATTTATACCTATCTACTATCCATATATCGAAATTAAAGACAGAAAGAAATAGGTATTTACTGAATGGCAAGTATCTAGTCTATAAACCCCAACCAGGGAAGACAGAAAGTAAGAAACTTTCGATGATATTCAAAGGAACAAAAATGAAAAGTTGATTGTATATTATTAAGAGCCTAATTTAATTTCTCAAAATACAACAGCCAAATCTTTGATGCCCATAATACTCTAGGAACTTAAATTTGAATAGTTTTTCCATCATTGTTTGTTTTACTCTTTTTCTTTATTTCTGTCTGAATAGAACACACAAACATGCATACTCCACATACACTCACATCATACCACAACTTAACAGAACTGAAAATTTCTGATTACTTTCTTCTAAAATTTAAGAAAGTAGGGATCAAACTGTGAGACATCATTCTATTCCAGTTAATCGATTTGGAAAAGGAAAACAACTGAGAAGAAGGCAAGTCATTCTCTGACATTGACGGGAGGGATGGTTTCATAAGGGTTCAAGCTGAGAAAAATCATCATTTTTTCAGAACAAGCATTTAAGAATCACTTCCCTCTCTAGTTCCCTATTTATGAATTTCTTTGAAACTCTGACATTGCCCCAACTAGACCCAGTTCCAACATATATTTCTATAATGCAGCTCTTGGTGAATATACCAATGTTTTGGATGAGAACAAGTTCTTATTCTAATAATCTAGCAGGTAATTAACTGTGTGGACAAAGAAGTTACTACAGAAGGAGATATTTACTTTCCACCTGAGAAAACACATATACATATTTTCCAATGGAATGCATATTTTTATTGCTGACAGTCACTATTATATTATTGTTCTATTTTGGCTCATCTACAGTTTTAATGCAGCATAAACTGGTATAGATATTAAGGACTATAAGAACATCAAATGAAATGGGAGTATTGTCAAAAAGAATGACAAGAGGAACAGAAAGGCAAAGAAGGATAAAAAAGAGAAAGAGAGAGGTAGGGAAGAAGAGAGAAAAATACAGTCACCCCTCCAGAGCTATGAATTATACATCTGCAGATTCAACCAATTGCAAATCAAAATTGTACTACACCATGTTATGTAAGGAACTTGAGCATCCAGCAGATTTTCACATTTGTCCAGGGGATATATCGAGGGATGACTGTTCTTCAAAGTTATAAACTTCTTGAAAAGATCCAGCATTACATGTTACACATACTTTAAAATTTTTAAATAATGCAGAAAATAGACAGAATAGAAATAACTTTCTATATTTCTCTACTATGCAAAGACTCAATTAATGAAATAATTGATATCAATCTACCTAGTTACTTTTTAAGGGCTCTGCATTTATTTGAATAGGTATTATTCAATACCTATTATTGAATACCTATTGAATAAAGTAATAGGTATTGAATACCTATTATTAAAGGTATTATTAGATAGGTATTTGAATACCTATCTAAGATATGAATGTTAAGTTCTGAATGAATGAAGGATGTGCCATCCCCAAATATGCTGAATTGGTGTATTTATTATCTCAAGTTGAAAACATTGGAGAAATTGTAATTTCAGAAATGGCTAGCCGACCTGTCTCTTCCTGCATGCAGCAAGCTGTAAAGATTCCTCTGGGGCCAGGCGTGGTGGCTCATGCCTGTAATCCCAGCACTTTGGGAAGCCGAGGTGGGAAGATCACCTGAGATCAGGAGTTCAAGACCAGCCTGGCCAACATAGTGAAACCCCATGTCTACTAAAATTCAAAAATTAGCCAGGCATAGTGGCAGGCACCTGTTATCCCAGCCACTCAGGAGGCTGAGGCAGGAGGATGGCATGAACCCTGGAGATGGAGGTTGTAGTAAGCCAAGATCATGCCACTGCACTCCAGCTTGGGCAACAGAGCAAGACTCCATCTCAGAAAAAAAAAAAAAAAAAAAAAAAAGATTCCTCCGGCAGGGATACCCTTCCTATACCAGGGTGAGAAAATAACCCTTTTCACCAGAGACTTGAAATTGAGCACTGCCACGGACCTGAATAAACATACTTACTGAAGTAAACCTTGTCTTCCACTGGTTTTACACCTCCCCCACCCCGTATATCTCTTAGTGATTCCTCTCAAAATTTGCTGTCTCTAGATAGATTCCCTTTATCCTGCCATTTTTTTCAAATTTATTGTTCCTTGCCTAAAAAATATAATAGCATCTTCCTTTGGCTACCTCTTTGGACTTCATTCTCTTGCGAAGATCCCTGTGTACATGCAAAATTAATAAAAATTTGCATGCTTTTTTTCTTGTTAATCTGCCTGGTGTCAATTTGATTTCTTGATCTAGCTGAAGAGCACACATAAAAACTTAAGGGGGTTTGAAGGGGATCTCTGGCCCCCTACAAAAGCATCTAACACAAGTAAAATAGATTTTGCATATGCAGCTTTCTTATACATTTAGTATATTGGTTTATATGTGACAAAAATGTCTTCTATGTTGAATTTTTATTTTCCTATTGTTTGAATTTCAAGGAATAGCCTTTAAACTCTGAATGAACTATGGAAATTAGAAAGGGAAATATATGTAACATGGCTTTCTTATTAATGTCTGTCTTTAAAATTCTCAAAGAACTGATACATAAATACTAAAAAGACATTTATTTTATAGGATTTGATTTTTTATTCAAATTAATAATGCTAGAATTTCCTTTATAAGTAACACAATAATAAAATCAATACAGGTAGTTAAATTTCCATAAATAGAGTATAATTGAAAAGTAATGTAGAGAAAGATGTTAAGAGGTTAAATTCTAAAAATTTAAGTGATAATATACAGATAGAAAGGAAGCAGCCAGGTTGAGGGAGAAAAGGGACCTGCAGTTGAACCCAAGGAAAAGGCATAGACCCTGATCCCCACACTAAAAATACATGAGCCAATAACCAGAGACTAAATTCCAAATCTCATCATCATTCCCCCTTAAATGAGAATGAAGTTTGCCGTTTCTCTGATCCACGCTCTTTCCATATGAAGAAAAAGAGAAAACGGACTTCTGAGAAGTAGAGATAATCCATGTAAGCCCCATTATTTATGAAAGAACTAAAGGCTGGGTCGAACTGCATTCTGACAGTAATCTAAACAATACTGTAATTATAATGCAACTATGTATAATTTTAATATACATATAACAGAATAGATATAATAAACTAAGAAAATCAGTGAAGTTGTCAGATGACCACAGCAAGATAAATAAATGTAGTAGGGAGTTCTCAAAGACCATTAATATTTTTCATGTTTCATCCTCAGGACTGCAACAGGATACTCTTTCTGTTCTGACACTAATAGTTGTTTTAAAAAGTATTAAATATGTCATTTAAGGTAATAAACATAACTGCCAGAAGAAATAAAATTAAATGATATGCTTTAATGTGACAGAAGAAAACAAAAAAATGTAAGAAAATAGAATGCTAATGAAAGAAAAGCATAAAATAAGATGACAGAATCAAGTCAAAGATGTATTTGAAAAACTCACTGTATTAGTCCATTCTCACATTGTGATAACAACTACCTAAGACTGGGTAATTTGCAATGGAAAGTTGTTTAATTGATTCACAGTTCCACAGGCTGTACACGAAGCATGGCTGGGGAAACCTCAGGAAACTTACAATCATGACAGATGGGTGAAGGGGAAGGAAGCACATGTTCACATGGTGGCAGGAGAGAGAGAGAAGGCAGCAGTGCTACACACTTTTAAACAACCAGATCTCATGAGAACTCTCTAACAATCACAAGAACAGCAAGGGGAATATCCACCCCCATGATCCAGTGACCTCCTACCAGGCCACTCCTCCAACACTGAAGATCATAACCCAAAATGAGATTTGGATGAGAACAGATAGTCAAACCGTATCATTCTGCCCCCAGCCCCTCCCAAATCATGTCCTTCTCACATTTCAAAACACAATCATACCTTCCCCACAGTCCCCCAAACTCTCATTCTAGCATTAACTCAAAAGTCCAAGTCCAAAGTCTCATCAGAGACAAGGCAAGTTCCTTCCACCTATGAACCTGTAAAACCAAAACCAAGTTAATTACTTCCAAGATACAATGTGAATACAAGCACTGGGTAAATGCTCCCATTCCAAATGGAGGATATTGCCAAAACAAAGGGGCTACAGGCCCCATGCAATTCCAAAACCCAGTGGGGCAGTCATTAAGTCTTAAAACTACAAAATAATTTCCCTTGACTCCCTGTTTTACATCCAGGGCATACTGATGCAAAAGGTGGGCTCCCAAGGCTTAGGCAGCTCCACCCCATGGCTCTACAGGATACCATCCTTGCAGCTGCTTTCATGAGCTGGCATTGAGTGTCTGTAGCTTTTCCAGGTGCATGGTGCAAGCTGCCAGTGGATCTACCATTCTGGGGTCTGAAGGACGATGGCCGGTGGCCCTCTCCTCACAGCTGCACTAGTCAGTGTCCCAGTAAGGAGTCTGTGTGGGGGCTCCAAACCCACATTTTTCCTCCTCACTGCCCTAGTAGAGATTCTCCATGTGGGCTCTGTCTCTCCAGAAGACTTGACTGGACATTCGGGCATTACCAAACATCCTCTCAAATCTAGGTAGAGGCTTCCAAACTTCACCTCCTGCCATCTGCATATCCACAGGCCCAGCACCATGTAGAAGCCATCAAGGCTTGGGGCTTGCACCCTCTGAAGCAATGGTCTGAGCTATACCTTGGTGCCTTTTAGCCACAGCTAAGGCTGGAGTGGCTGGGATGCAGGGCCCCATGTCCTGAGGCTGCACAGAGCAACAAGGCCCTGGGCCTGGCCCATGAAACCATTATTCCCTCCTAGGCCTCCTGACCTGTGATAGGAGCGACTGCTGCAAAGGTCTCTGAAATGCCTTAGAGGCATTTTTCCGTGCTCTGCTTCCCTTTTACAAGTGAGTTCTAGTTTCAGGTCATTTCTTTATTTATGCAAATAAGCATAGGGTTTTAGAAGCAGCCAGGCCACCTCTTGAATGCTTTGCTCCTTATAAATGTCTTCTGCTAGATACCCTAAATCATCTCTTTCAAGTTCAAAATGCAACAGATCTCTAGAGCAGGGGCAAAATGCCACCACTCTCTTTGCTACAGCATAGCAAGAGTGACCTTTACTCCAGTTCCCAGTAAGTTCCTCATCTCCCTCTGAGACACCACCTCAACCTGGACTTCACTATCCATATCACTACCAGCATTTTGGTCAAAACCACTCAACAAGTATCTAAGAAGTTCCAAACTTTACCTTATCTTCCTATCGTCTTCTGAGCCCTCCAAACTATTCCAACCTCTGCCTGTTACCCAGTTCCAAAGTCATTTCCACATTTTCAGTTATCTTTATAACAATGTTCCACTTCCCTGGTATCAAGTTTCTGTATTCGTTCATTCTCACACTACTATAAATAACTACCTGACACTGGGTAATTTATTTTAAAAAGTGGTTTAAATGACTCATAGTTCCACAAGCTGTACAGGAGGCATGGCTGAGTAGGCCTCAGGAAACTTACAATCATTGTAGAAGGGCAAAGGAGAGGCAACTACATCTTCCCATGGCAGCAGGAGACAGAAAGTGAAGGGGAAGTGCTATACACTTTTAAACAACCAGATCTCATAGATCTGATAAGAACTCATTCACTATCACAAGAAAAAAATGGGGAAATCTGCCTCCATGATCCAATCACCTCCCACCAGGCTTTTCCTCAAACACTGGAGATCATAATTCAACAGGAGATTGGGATACGGACAAGAGACAAACAATATGACTCACTTATAAATAAATGAAACAGCAACAATCCAGCTTCACGTTACATAATACAAATGTGTAAATGAAAGTAACACAATAACCTTGAAAGCAAAAAGATGGGCATAGAACACTTCAAATAAATTTATTCAAAATAAAAACAAAATTAGGATATTAATAGGTACTAGGAAACCAAGGCTAATAGCAAAATAAATAATAAAATTAAAAATGATAAAGATGTTTTAAAAAATCATGAAGTCAAAATTTTGGTGAAGTTAAGACACAAAATTATATCAATATTTATAAACTGCAGATAAATTTCAGACTGAGTTTCTAAAAATAATGGAAGAAAATGTACAGAATATTTTGTTGCTTATGATGTAAAATGTACTTTTTAAGCATGATTCTAAAACCAGAAAACCAAAGAATATATTTACTCTACTAATGAAAGAAGTTTACATTTTATAAGAATACAATGAAATTATTCACATCTCTGGTGAACAAAGATTCAAATGTTTGAAATTAAATTCTACTTATGAGAGTACAGGGAAAAAGGAACCCATATTTTATTGTGATATAATAAGTGGTTGCAACTTTTTGGAGGACAATTTGCCAGTATTTGACTTACCAGTTTCACTGCTTGCAACTGACAGTACTGCTATAGTCACCGATGGTATGCTGAAAAATGTCCTCCCGAGATATCCACAGCCTAATCCCTGGAAACTGTGAATATTAATTTATTTAGTAAAAGGGACTTTGCAAATACAATTAAATTAAAGGATCTTGAGATGGGAGATTATCATGGAATATCTGGATGGGTCCTAAATTTACTCAGAATTTAACATGTAGGCAGAAGGAGATTTGGCCAAAGAAGTGGAGAAGGAGATGTGATTATGGAGGTAGAGATTGGAGTGAGGCAGCCATGAGTTAAGGAGTGTGGGGACTTCTAGAACCTGAAATAAGCAAACAATGGAGTTCCCTGCCAAAGTTCTGCTGGTATCTTAATTCCAGCCCCATAAAACTTTGTTCAAGATTCTGGGCTCCAGAACTTTAAGAGAATAAATTATTGTTTTTTTTAAACTAGTAAATTTGTGATAATCTGTTACAGCCTAAATAGGAAATTAATACATAATCCAAAATCTTAAAGATTCAAAAGCAAAACTTTTCTTATTGAGTGTTTAAGAAAAATCCAGAACAAACTAGATATCTATCAAGAGAAAAGCAATGAACAGAAAATTAGTGAAATCAAAGCGGGCTTCTTGAGATCAGTTGAAATTCATAACTCTAGCAAGACTGATCAGCAAAAAAATAAAAAAAAAAAAAACAAAGTTATAAGACACAACTTACCAATATTAGCAGTGACAGAGGTAATGAGAGGTGACAGCGTGCTGGCAGTCCTCACAGCCCTCGCTCGCTCTCGGCGCCTCCTCTGCCTGGGCTCCCACTTTGGCGGCACTTGAAGAGCCCTTCAGCCTGCCACTGCACCGTGGGAGCCCCTTTCTGGGCTGGCCAAGGCCGGAGCGGCTCCCTCAGCTTGCGGGAAGGTGTGGAGGGAGAGGCGCGGGCGGGAACCAGGGCTGCCCGCGGTGCTTGCAGGCCAGCGCGAGTTCCCCCGGGCAGTGAGGGGCTTAGCACCTGGGCCAGCAGCTGCTGTGCTCAATTTCTCGCCGGGCCTTAGCTGCCTTCCCGCGGGGCAGGGCTGGGGACCTGCAGCCCACCATGCCTGAGCCTCCCCCAGCCTCTGTGGGCTCCTGTGGAGCCCGAGCTTCCCCGACGAGCGCCGCCCCCTGCTCAACGGCGCGCAGTCCCATCGACCACCCAAGGGCTGAGGAGTGCCGGCGCACAGCACGGGACTCACAAGCAGCTCCACCTGCAGCACCTGTGTGGGATCCACCAGGTGAAGCCAGCTGAGCTCCTGAGTCTGGTGGGGATTTGGAGAGCCTTTATGTCTAGCTAAGGGGTTATAAATGCACCAATCAGCACTCTGTGTCTAGCTCAAGGTTTGTAAACACACCAATCAGCACCCTGTGTCTAGCTCAGGGTTTGTGAATGCACAAATCCACACTCTGTATCTAGCTAATCTGGTGGGGACGTGGAGAACCTTTGTGTCTAGCTCAGGGATTGTAAATGCACCAATCAGCACCCTGTCAAAACAGACCACTGGGCTCTACTAATCAGCAGGATGTGGGTGGGGCCAGCTAAGAGAATAAAAGCAGGCTGCTGGAGCCAGCAGTGGCAACCCACTGGGATCCCCTTCCACGTTGTGGAAGCTTTGTTCTTTCTCTCTTTGCCATTAATCTTGCTGCTGCTCACTCTGGGTCCACACTGCCTTTATGAGCTGTAACACTCACCGCGAAGGTCTGCAACTTCACTCCTGAAACCAGCGAGACCGCGAATCCACCGGGTGGAGCAACAACTCCCGACGCGCTGCGTTAAGAGCTGTAACACTCACGAAGGTCCGCAGCTTCACTCCTGAGCCAGCGAGACCACGAACCCACCAGAAGGAAGAAACTCCGAACACATCCGAACATCAGAAGGAACAAACTCTGGACACGCCACCTTTAAGAACTGTAACACTCACCGCGAGGGTCCGCGGCTTCATTCTTGAGGTCAGTGAAACCAAGAACCCACCAATTCCGGACACAATAACATTACTAATTACTACAGAATATACTGATATTAAGTGAATAAAAGGGAATATTATGAACAAATTTATCCCCATAAATTCAACTCAGATGAAATGAATCAATTCCTTAAAAAATAAAAATCATCAAAGCTCTCTCCTGAATAAATATATTCCCTGAGTAACACTATCTCTATTAAGGCAATTGCAATTATAATAAACAACAAAAACTTTCCCTAAAAAAATTCCTTGTACAGATTGCAGATGGCTTCACTGATTAATTTTGTCACACTTAAAGCCTAACACCAATTCCACATAAACTCTCCCAGTAAACAAAAATATCTTTCTGAGTATTGTACCTGATGTCCCATGTATTAAGGTATCTCTTCCTGGCTGATGAGTACATAGTATCTCTAAGCCACGTGTGAGCTTTGGTAATTGTTTGGTCTGCTGGTTTTTGATGATTCTTTTCCTAGCCCTGTGGAGGTTCCCACCATGGATGTTCAGGTGCATGCTTAGCCAGAAATGTGAAGGCTACCTCTACAAATCCGTAAAATTCTCTTTACTGTTTCCTTCTACTCAAACTAGACTTAGAATCTCTGACTCCATAACTCAGCAGGACTTTGAGACTTCCCTTTAAGTTCTTCCTCCTTTCACTATGTCTTGGAACCTACTTCCAGCCAGGGCACTAGAGCCATTAGGGACTTACCCTAGCTGATTTTTCTTTCCTCCGAGATCACAGCCCTTATGGAGCCTATTGTACAATGTCTGAAAGAATGTTGTTTGAAATATTTTCTCTGCTTTTCTAGTTTACAGTAGGAGTTCAATTTCTATAACAGCTAATGCTTCATGGGCCAAAGCAGAAATTTCATTAAGTTTTAAGAAATTAAGGTTGGGGAGTCAAGAACCATGACAAAGGTACATTAGCCTTTTATTTAGGTTGTCATGGATTTAAGAGACCACTTTTGAGAGATAATTTAGTCTCAAAGTTCTAGAGAATGATATTCTCTAGAAATGCTATTCATTGAATAAGGAGGGAAGCCCATGTTGAAGCTGAACTTATTGGGTGAGGCTATACTGAAAATCATCCAAATGTTTTAACTAGACTACACAATTTCTGAATTTTAAATATTTCTGTATATCTATTAAAATATACAATTAGAGACTTTTAATAAACAGGCTAAATTAATTTTGTACTGATGGAATATCTATCATATGGATATTAATATTTTATAGTAAAATATTTTAATTATAAAAATACTAACAAATATTCAACTAAAGGAATAGACATCACAGATATTTTCAAATATGTTATAGCAGGAGGTTCTATATATTTTATTATATCCTAGATTGAAACTACTTTAAAAGGTAAAGTATAAATAGAAGCTTTTTAAGCTTATTTTTATATCCTAGATTGAAACTACTTTAAAAGGTAAAGTATAAATAGAATCTTTTTAAGGGTAGTGTTGTTCTCACAGCACCAATTTTGTAAGCATTTTATATCCATTTTACTGACTGAGTTGCACTGTTTTAGTATTCAGAGCTGTTAAGTTTTATTCTATTTATCTTCCTAAGAAAATTCTCTGTGCTAAATGGCTTTTACATATAGCCCTAAGTCAGAAACAGCAGTTATAAATACTATCAGTCACAAGGAGTACAAAGAGCCTTCCTTTCTACAAGAATGCCATCTTGGGATCACTTACTATTAGGAAAAAAGAATCTGTATATAACATTTGGAAGTACCTAGCCACAGAATGATCTTAATTCAACTCATTCCTATCTATCTATCTATTGATCAACTTATCTATCTACCTTTTTATATATGTACATCATTTTTTCTGGAGTATTTAATAGCATATCCTATATATTGTACAATTCCACCTACAACATTTTAGTGTGTGTTTCTAGTAGATATATATATTTTTTCAAAATAGAAACCACAGTACCATTTTCACACCTTGCAAAAATAAACCATTTTTAATATAATCTGATATTTCTCTAATTATGTATTAAAATATTATTTTCAGTTCTTTAATAAAATAAAGTCAATTTATGGCATTTGTTGATTTTTTTCAAAGTCACTTTTAATCTCTAACAGTGTCCACATTTGGTGGGGTGCAGGGGTTCAGACCCTTGCTTTAATAATATAAAAAAATATCTAAAATTGCTCCACTGCAGTACATAAAAACCTTCCTTGTTATTTTTATTTTTTATTCTTTGAAATTACTTCAGTGAGAAAAAGCTGTATGTATTTAATTTATATATGTCCACGAATTTGGGGATAGGTATACCTCTGTGAATCCATCAGAACTATCAAGGCCACAAGTATATCCATCATCTCCCAGTGTTTCCTCCAACTGTACTTATTACTATTATTATTATTTCATTATTTTGTATGTGTGCATGAATGTATGTGTATTAGGAACACTTCACATAAGATCTACAATCTCAGCAATTATTAAGTATACAATACAGTATTGCTAGCAATATGCAGTTTGCAGTATACTAGTTGTCCAGAACTAATCTGGCATAGCTGAAACTTTTTACACTTTAACCATCACTCCCCAATTTCTTCCTCTCTCATCTCCTAGCAACCACCATTCTACTCTACATCTATGAATTGGACTATTTTAGATTCTACATATAAATGAGATAATACAATATTTGTCTTTCTGTGTCTGGCTTATTTCACATAACATAATGCCCTCTGGGTACACCCATGTTGTCACAAATGGCTGGATTTCCTTCTATTTTTAAAGGCTGAGTAATATTCCGCTGTATGCATATACTGCAACTATTTATTCATTAATTCTTTGGCAGACACTTAGATTGTTTCTATGACTTGGCTGTTGGGAATAATGCTGCAATGAACATAGTAGTGCAGATATATCTTTGATTTGGATTTTGATTCCTTTGGGTATATACCTGGCAGTGGGGTTGCTGGATCATGTGGTCATTCTACTTTTAGTGTTTTGATGACCTTGCATACTGTTTTCCATAGCTTCTGCACCATTTTACATTCCTACCAACAGTGTTCAGGCTTTTCCTTTTGCCCACACCCTCCCTAATACTTGTTATCTTTTGTTTTTGTAGGAATAGCCACCCAATCAAGTGTGAGGTAATATCTGATTGTGGTTTTAATTTGAGTATCTCAAATGATTAAAATTTTGAGCAACGTTTAATATACCTATTGAAACTTATATGTCTTTTTTTTGGAGAAATGTCTGTTAGGTTCTTTGCCCAAATTTTAATTGGTTTATTTGATTTGCATATTTAACTATTGAGTTGTAGGAGTTTCTTATACATTTTAGATATTAACCCCTTATCAGATATATGGTTTGCAAATATGTTCTCCTATTCCATAATTTGCCTTTTTATTTTGTTGATTGTTTTCTTTGCTATGGAGAATTTTTTGTTTGTTAGTTTGTTTGTTTTTAGTTTAATGTAGTCCCATGTGTTTATTCCTGCTTTCGTTGCCTATGCTTTTGGTTTCATATCCAAAAAAAATCATTGTCAATGCCATTGTCAAGGAGCTTACTTCCTACATTGCCTTTTGGAAGTTTTATTGTTTCAAGTTTTACAAATAATTCTTTAATTCTTTTGAGCCGATTTTTGTGTATGACATATGATAAGGGTCCAATTTAATTCTTTTGCATGGGGCTGTTCAGTTTTCCTAACATCATTTTTGAAAACAGTATTCTTTTCCAGTTGTGTATTCTTGGTGCATTGTCAAGAATGTGTTGACTGTATTTCCGGGCTCTCTATTCTGTTCCATTGGTTGATATATTTGCTTTTATACTACTACCATACTGTTTTGAATACTACAATGTTGTAACATAATTTGAAATCAGGGAATGTGATGCCTCCAGACCTGTTCTTGCTTAAGATTGCTTTGGCTATTTGGGATCTTGCATATTTCCACATGAATTTTAGAATTGCCATTTCTATTTCTGTAAAATTGCCGTTAGAATTTTGATGGGGAATGCATAGATTTCTAATAGCATTCTCTTTTAAAGACATTTATATTTTGCAGGAACTTCCCTATAGGATTTTCCACATTCTAGATTTGACTGACTATATCTTCATAGTGTTTGCCGAACAGATTCTTCTATCTATAATATTTTTCAAAAACTGCTATGACTCACAGATCTAAAGGCTTGATGGGATTCAGAAAAGTAATATTTATAAAAATAATATTTATAACAATGTTATAAAATTCCGTTCAATTCATCACCCTAAAAGACACTCAGTACTTGCCACATAATGAATTTCTGAGCCTTGAAAAAGAGAAACAATACTTACCTAGTTGGCTTCATGGGTAATCAGGTATTGTAGATGTCAATAATAATAACTACAGCAATAGCAAAATCTTATCACAAATTTCTAAACTGGTGATTTAGCTTTAACATATTTAAATAAAAAATGTAGATAAAGTATGTGTGCTTCAGCTAGTACTCAACATTAAACAAGATACAACCTCATTACCATCTCTAGAGTCACATGATACTCATCTAGTTTTTTTTCTATTAGCATAATACTTTGACTATAAAATCTATATATTTAATAAGCATTTCATAATGCATGCTATAAAAGAATCCTCAAGTATTAGTTGTAAATTTAATCTCAAATATTTTAATCTTGACTTCCACCTGATTAAACATTCACACTGTTGAATTTGAAAAATATTGCAACTATTGTGTATGGCGCTATTGCACTATGAGAGAGCAAAGAATGTGGTGATCTCTTTCTCCAAAGACCTTATTATCCAATGTGTGAATATGCATGTGACAGTGAGTATGTATATTATGTAGAGTGAAAAGAACTAATGGTCATTAATATGTCAAGCATGATATTAACTGTGTCATAATATTTGTTCTATTAAAGTGAAATCTTAAGAGGGTATCATATCATATTTATAATATATAAAATGAAAAATCAGTAAAGATATTTTCCCCAAGTACTGAGATCTAGTAAAGTATGAAGTTGGAATATGACCCTGGTATGTGATTCCAAAATCCATAGTATTTCACCTATATAATGCTATCTTACAAGGTAATGCTTGACAGACTTATTATATACACATACAGACATACATGTTTATATTTGCATATGCAATTATATATACAACTATACTATTTTATATATGACTAAATACCACTAGGAGTAGCTCAAATATTTACCTTTGGTAGAAATCAGGCAGGTCATATGAATGCCTAGGAAAGGAAACTGGAAAAAATATTTACCCTGCAAGATCAAGTTACTCATTTAACAAATCCTTACCAAGAGCTTTAATTGGACAGGCTTCATTCCAGAAACTTGATGTATATAATAGAGGGAAGGTTGGCAAGAGTTCTCTTCTCCTCCTGTTCAGTTATACAAAAGAAGCAAGAGTATAATAAATTGAGTAGAAGTATAGGTTCAGGCAAGAGAAAGAACATTAAATGAGGACAGCAATAGTGGTCATTTAGAGCAGCTTCAGAGGTTTTGAAGAGGATGGCCAGTCTACAGTGAGGGTATATTACCGGGAGAAGTAGAGGAATATTAATAGTACATTATACAAGGGATAAAGGTGGGGAGTAGGTTAGGAGAAATGAAATGCATACAGAAATTTGGCTTAATGTTCTAGTCATGAAAGCTCTCATGGGATCACCACTTGCAAATTTTCTCTCCGCACAAAAGTACACTGGGAAGTCTCCATACTTACACAGTTCAAAGAAAGAATTTTGAGATATTAATCTTTATTTTTTCACATTCAATTATGAAGAGAATTAGACTTGTGAGAGCAGGAATTTAAAGTAAAAGAAAGGTAATATTTTAGTTTTGACTTCCAAAACAGACTCTTGAATCCTCTATAAAAATAAAAAATTGTGAATCCATTTTTGTTTTGTTTCGTAAAAATAAGATATGCTTTAGAGCATAAGGTTCTTTATAAAAGGGCAGAATTTAAATGTTTAACAAAATATTGCAAAGAAATGAGAGGAAAACTGATGCAGAGCCACCCTCTCTGGACAAAGTTTATGTGATCAGGAGGAGAGGGGGAAAACTGAATGGGGTGTGAATATATAAAAAGTAGGAAGGGGCTAAGACAAGGAAACTGGGACAGGAGATCATAATGGAGAAAATTTGAGGAAATTCATGTGAAAAACTGCGCAGCAAAATCTGTCCAACTATATGCAGCATTCATGTATCAAAGTCAGTATAAAGGCAGGGCCCAGAACCAGGTACTATGTACCACCAGGTCAAGGCACCTACATGGGAGACAAGCTGATGATGGCAGTCACTATCACCATTCCAATGACCATCACACATTACCTGTGCTAACATTAACTATGTTCACTACTGTTTGATGAGACGTTTCTATATTGTTCCTAAGTATCATCAGAGGATTGTCCTGCAGAAGTGAAATCTATTCAGGCCTGGAGACTTAGCTGAGATTAAGTGAACTTCTCCAAGTGGAAATTCTCTTCTCAATGGTCCCTCAGCCTTGTAAAAGTGTGTAGGTTCCATGACACTCAGTGAAGTTCTGGTTGTTAAGGGAAGGAACGGTCTCTGGTAGTCTCTGCTCTTAGGTAATACTGGTTAGCCCTGAAACCCACTCCAGTTACAAATGTCAATCTGTCACTGTCTGGCCAGTCTGTCACTGCCCACTGACCTTTATGTATCCCCATTCACCTCTTCTGTTCCACACAGAACTGGGTCTCACACCCTGCAAATTGACGCATATATTTTCTTTATTTTTAGAAACAGAAAGCCACTGTTTTCAATAAAATGACAATCTGAGTTACACTAATTTCACTTACCTCTGATACTGAAAATCTCGCCTGTCCTCACTTGACTCCCATGATTAATGATTTGTCAGTCACAGGAATGGTAATAATTAATAAAATTTGTGATGTCATTGAGGTCGTCTGAGAATATTAACTGGCAGTTGGTAGAAATAAGAAATGACATACATTGACAAATCCAAAATCAAAAGTTAGAGGTAAAATTCTGTCACTATTAATATTTCTGTATTGCATATGAGCAGGCTGATAATATTGTTTCAGACTATAAATTAAGGTGCATACTTTTTATATAACTCAGTCCCCCACTCTTCATGAGGGAACACCTGGTGAACTGAAGCAATAAATCACTAAAACCGAGATGATTTTCATCCTAGGAGATTGTTGTGCAGCACAGAACATTAACTACAGCTACTAAGGAGAGAAAGACAAATGTCCATCAAACTCTCAGATGAGAATAATTACCAGGATTGGCAGGTAAGAACTCAAAGAGAAAAGGTTTTATAGAATCTTTTTTTTTCCCTCATCATAGACAGGAGCCAGAGGAAAAGTCATACCTGGTCTTACTGTTTTACCTGGAATCTGTGTAGCAAAAAGTTCAATGGCTACATGTGTACTTCTGTTAATACAGTTTAGCTTAGAATTTAGGAATAAGATTTTGGAGTTTGATAAACCAAAGTTTTGATCTAGGGTCCACCGCTAAACTTTGTGCAATGTAATGGACATTTGTTTACCCACTGATCAAACACCCTGTTCCTTTCTTGATAAGCGAATCTCAATTCTTTCGATATAATTGGATGCCATATCAGCCCCAGTCCTCTAAAAGCAGAGCCTGAGACAAAGATTAAATTATAATTACTGGAGACATGCTAGTCAGGGAAGTATGAGGACAAGAAGGAAGTGAGGCAAGGAAAGATCAAAAGTTCAAAAGCTATTCAACATTTTCCCAGTAGTGATTACTGCTTCACAAGAAGCTATGCAGGGATACAACAGGTGTAAAAGGCATTTGAGGATTTCTTCGGTAAATTGACAAGAAGAAATAACCTCAGAGCAGTTCACTGTAGGCAGAAGAAGGAGGATTTGTCTTTTTGATTCTCTCCTAACTTCCTTTTCTTATCTCTTACTGGCTAAAGTTTACCTCATGGAGCGCTAAATCCTCCATGTCTCTGGGTTTGTCCAGAGGCTTCCCAGCAGCTGCTCTGGAAGCCAGACCCCATATTTCTTCATAATCTGAAAGTGGAAGTGTGACAGGAAGGGAATAGGGCACTGACCAAGAGAAAGAAAGAAGGTGGATGAGGGAATCTGAGAAAGTGCAGAGGGTTTTTTTCGATACTGTGACATTGTGTCAAACCCCAGTAAATGGTCCATGGCTAAATTAGGGTTGGGGTAAGTCATTTGTAATAGTTCCCTTAACATTTGCTGGTGATTGGGTTAGGGGTAAACAAGCCATCTTCTTTTGTAAGACTCTGTTAGGAGTGTTCTGAAAAATTTTTTCTTTTTCATTTAAAAGGAACTGTGACCAAGAAGTACCTATACTATTCTTTATTTTTGAATGCTATATTTGACCAAATCTAGAATGTATGAGAGTGGGTGTGGCATCATGTTTAAGGACATGAGATCTAGAAATTTGGTTCAGATCCTGTTTTGCCATGTACTACGACTCAAAAAACTTGCTTAACCTATCTGTGCATAATTTTCCTCATCTGTAAACTAATAGTGACAATAGAAGCTATCTCATAATATTATAATGAAGATTCAATGAGTCAACATATAAACTGTTTGGAATGTAGTAAGTGAGTGCTGAGAATTATGTATTTTATTATATAGATATACTCTGTAATTCTGGTGTTTATTGGTGCAACTTAATTTACTTCATTGAATATTATGTATATTACTCATCGTTAGGAAGATCCGTGAGGGATCTCAGATTTTAGTGCTCATAATATCAGACACTAATGAATGATCCAAAATACCTGGGAAGAATAAATTTACCTGTAAAAGTAAGCAGTTTATTATCTATTGTCTGAAAAGAGAAGGGCAGCAATATTTAAAGCATTTTGAGTCTCTTGGAAGAAAGAGGGCTTATAAATCCAAGTTTTTATTTTTTTTCTTAACTTCTTTTGCTGTTATTGGTTGATTGGTAGCTTTTTGAAAAGGAATCTGCTCCTCTCTGAACTCACATTTCCTCACTAAAATTCATATCCTAATGAAAAATATTGCTAAATGTTACCAGTCTGAATCATCCCATCATCCCTAACGCTAGTGCCCTATTTATCCATGTTCGACATTTCAATATTTCTGTTTATTTCTGTCTCGAGTAAAGTTCTTAGGAAATAAGTTGTTTTATTCATCTATTTATTCTCCCTCTAGCTTTCTGCCTTTTATTCTGTGTCTTCAATTTTATCAAGACTATGGCTTATTCATATTTCAGCATTTTCAGCTAAATTCTTATATTAAATTTCATCTCATATTATAAAAATAGAACTGAATAGTTACCTACTACATTGTTCTTTCATAAAAAAATACACATCCTTTTTTAAGGGCATAGATACATATCAGTCTGCCTACTTCTGTCCTCTTTCATTATCTTTTAATGCTAGGAGGAATGTATTCTAATAGCAACTATCATTACCACTGTAAAAAAAATAATTCTCTATTCATTCTGAGAGGATTCTTTCTTAAAAGAATGCCTCTAATATTGCTTATTACCAAGACACGTTGGGAAGCCACATACGTTTTAATGGATTTTCTATTCCAATCAACATTTTTCAAGAGGGCACTTTCTTTTGATAAAGGAAAAACTCCATCTGCAAAGTTAAGATGTTTAGGCTAGTTGTAACACTGTGGTACAATCTTTTGTGATGATTCAGGTGATTAATTATATGATTGCACATTTTAAGAAGAAATGTGGGTCTTGAAAGTTTATTTGACATTTTGTTTTACCTTAATAAAGAAACTATAATTGTTGAGATTTCAAGGGAAAATGTACAAGATTTGTTTGATTTGCTTGTTCATAAGATGACCAAGCATTTACTTCTGTGCATTATGATTCTGAGCTTTTGTGTCTAATTATAAACTGTGAATAATCAATGAGAGTGCCAACTGAACTTCAGGGAAATTATAAATAGGCATTGTAACATGCATTATTACTCTAAAACAGTAAGCAGAGGGAGTAGGAGCCTCTTAGGAGGATTTGGGTTACATGATTCAACTATTATTTTTTGTTACATAATTTCTATCTCTACAAATTTTGTAATCTGCTTTGAGTCTTTCCAGATCATTTTTTCTCATCTTGTCAACATAGTTATTGTATTAATTTTTGACAGTTCATTTCAGAGCAATTAATTATTCTTCTCAATAATCTTTCCAGTGGCTACAGGTTCTCTGCAAAAGCTTATTATCCCCCCATGGACCTTTGGAAATACCTTTACTCTAGCAGGCATTACATTGTTCCTTTCTTTAAAATCTGCCCTCCCTATAGCTCAAAAGCAAGAACTCTTTATATTCACCTATATAGCATTGGTTCATATATGTAATTTTAAGAAATGTTATGGAAAATGGCAGAGTACCAGAGCAAAATTATTTAAACAAAAAGGGAAGTGTATTGATTTTCATAAGTGAAAATTCCAGGGGTATGTATGGTTTGAGACAAAATTGGATCAAGTGTGCAGAATGATTTTCTTAAATTGTTATTTTTATCTATCCCCCCCATTTTATTCTGAAGCAAGCATGGTCCTGAGGTTTACATTTCCCTAGGTTTGACTTGCTTGGGATCACCTGGAGGCAATAAAAATCTCGCATCTCAGTTATTTAAACAAAATTCTTATAGTTTGTCTTTAATGTGGACAAATGCTTATAATGAGCACTCAGTGTGGCCAAGGCCATGAGAGATACTGAATGGCTTTTAGCACAGGTCCAGTGATCTCTCTTGGAACATCTAGTTGAGTCACTTGAGCTTTATTAGACTTCTTAGTTGTGGGTCAAATAATCTATTCCTGCTACATTAAGCAGTTAGGAGTTTATTTGACATTAGTGAGAAGATTATAAAATTTTGATAAAGCTCTAGGGTGAGCGTCCCAGAATGATTCAAGAATTATACTACAACAGCATTCTAGCAAGAGTACTGACAGTGCTGACAATACTGAAACTAAGTTCCCTCTGCTTCAGTCAATAGCTGCCACCTCCCGTCCATCCCAGAACTGCATCTTCTCTGCTGCTACCTCCGCTCCGTACAATGGGTGTCATGCACACTGCTATCTCCTCACTTGGCCAGTTTCTAAATATCAGTCTCAAGCAGGTACATTTGACTGATGGCAATTAAATTGCATGTCTTCCTATGAGCATATAGGGGTGATTATAAAAATAGCTGTGTGGTTATTATCTTAGTCTGTTTGTGCTATTAAAATGAATATCTGAGACAGAGTAACTTATAATTAACAGAAATTTATTGGTTCACAGTTTTGGAGGCTAAGAAGTTCAACATCAAAGGGCCAGCATCTTTTGAAGGCCTTCTTGCCTTGTCTTCACATGGTGGAAGGCAAAAACTCAAGAGATCAAGAGAGAGCCAAACTTACTCTTTTCAAGTGTCACCAATTCCACTCATGAGAGTAGAGTCCTATTAAAGGTCCCACCTTTTAATATTGTTACAATGGCAACTAAATTTTAATGTGAGTATGGGAGGAAAAAAATTCAAATCATAGCAGTTATAAACTGAGAAGGCAGAATGAACATTTAAAAGAAATATTGAGTTGTTTAGAGGGTATTAAGAGATTTAGGACAACTGTGAGTTGCACATGTGCATCTTTACCCAAACATATGGACTACTATTGAGGAAGACTTATAGCCTAAGGAAAAGCATGTTCTTTTTATCTCTTTTTGTGTGTGTGTGTTGGAGTTGGGTGGCGGTCACCAGTGAATGAATGGTAAAGAAAATTGTAGGCAAGAATAATAAAGGCATACTTCATTATCTCAGTGCTTGGCCTGAAGTAAATATACAAAGCAAAATGTGTTAGTTGAATAAATAAATAAAACATTTTCAAAATAAAACTGCATACATTATATATACAAAACAATATCAGATGTTTATACATATGGCTTAAGAGCACAGAATAAGACACAAAGAACTGACATTGACATAAATTATGACAACATCAGCAGTACAGAAGGGGAACATTTTTGAGCCATTATCTGCATATTTAAACATGAAGGATATATAGCATATTTAAATCAACTCAAAATTTTCATAATGATTCCAAAATGCCAAATTTTAAAATACAGTTATTTCCAAGGTCATTTAATAGAAAAAATCATGTGTTTTATGAATTTAAAGAAATCAGTAAACTCATTTAATACAATTAAAATCTAGATCCTCAATGTACAAATGTCCATTTATAATTTGCCCCAGTGTAGACAGCCGTAATTTTGAGCACATTCTGATTTCTTGAACTCTAAAATTACAGCAGACTTCATGCTCCAACCTTTCAATTTACTACCAGAAGCAAAATTACTAATAAAAAGTCAGAGACAAATTGACATCCTTAAGGACAAAAATTGCTTGGAAAGGACTGTCAGTTCTGTCATGAAACCTCTTTTCTTTCTTGCATTATTCCTGAGTAGTAATGTTGAAATAGGGTCTCTGGGAAAGAGGACATGATAAAGGATTTTGCTTAAGACTGAGTCTTGGGGCATAAGAGTACATACTTTTTCACCATGAGATCACATAGGAGACCTGTTTAGTGTAACATCATTTCTGAAAGATATCCTTGACTTTAATAGGCCATGCAAGGTCGAACGGGGACCAGGTAGAGTTAGTGCTCTAGTCTTGAATGCAGGTTAAAATAGTTCATTTATGTCCTTTCTGCTGTAGGGGATAGAAGAGAAAATTAATGGAGGCTTTTCTTTTCTCTACTATTTTTTCTAGCTCTATTCATCATGTAATAAATTAGATGCTTGTTTCAAAACTAAAGTTAATAAAAATGAACTGAGCATATATCATTCGAGAGAAAAAAACTGGTTGTAGTTGGTATTTGAATTGGGCACTAATTCTAGACGGTGGACTTGGATGGAGGTCACCTAAAATGCACATCAAATAAATTTACCATTTTAAAATATTGTACATTTTTCTCAAAACAAGAATAGCAGAATAGGTAATGAATTTGAATCAGAAAGAAAATTGATACTTGTTTATCTCATACAAATTTTAAGAATTACTTTATTTCCACTTAATACGTTGCCAAGATTTCTCAAAGAGAGATTCCCATTATCATTATAAAATGGTCAGCAAATAAAGTGTTTCATGGTCAATTAAGTTTGGGAAAAAATGCATAGAACATAATCTTCCTGCATCCACACACCATAATCCAAACATTAAATTCTGTATGAATTTCTGCCAATAAAATCACTATATTTAGAAAAAATGTGTTTTGTTTCCTTCATATAAAAGCCTGTGATCTCTTTTTATTTACCCAACTTTACAAAATGTATTCATTAAACATAATTTATTGTGGATCAAAAATATGAGAGCTCAGTGACATAGTTAATAATAAATAACTTAAAATTTTATTTATTATGCACTTTAGAAGAAAAGCCACTTAGAGCTATACTATATTGAAATACTATTTGTTCTCATTGTTGCTTCTCTATATTTCTGTATAAATTTACTTGCATAAATATAATACTTTATAAGTTACACAGTGTCTTTCAATGAAAACTATTGGTAATGCAAAATTATTAGGATTCCATAGTTTAAACTGGTCAATTCTTACAACTGTTTTGTTTTCATCACAATAGGATTTGATGCAATCACATATAGTCACATTTTTTCTGAAGCAACGTTTCAAAGTATTTCTACATGACAAAACAAATTTCACTAGAAAGTAAACAACTAACCCAAATGATATTTTTAACTTTTTAAAAGTCATTAGTGATTTTTTTCCCCAAAAAGAACATCTCTCTTAAAAGTAATTTTTGATTTAGTGATTCAAATCAAAATAGAAAACACTTTAGTGGATATAGAAGTAGTACTTTATAGTTTAGCACTTTTTGAATTTAAATGCAGTATAAAAATAAGATTTAAATTAAAGTTTCCAATGATGCATTTAATTTAGCTTTAATAAGATATTTGGAGCAGTGGCTTATGCCTGTAATCCTAGTACTTTGGGAGGCCAAGGCAGGAGGATTGCTTGAGCCCAAGAGTTTGAAACCAGCCTGGGAAACATAGTGAGACCTCATCTCTACTAAAAATACAAAAAAAAAAATAAAAAAAAAAATTAACCGTGGTGGTGGCTTGTACCTGTAGTCTTAGCTACTCAGGAGGCTGAAATGAAAAGATCATTTAAGCCTGGGATGTTGAAGCTGTAATGAATCCTGATCATGCCACTGCACTCTAGCCTGGGTAACAAAACAGGATCCCATCTCTTGAAAAAAAATTCATACCAATGAATAACAAAAAGCATATCTAAATATAATAGCAGCTGTGTTTAAGTACTAGCTAAAAGCATTTGAAGTTTCTAATGATTGTTACAAAAAATAGAATTTTCTGAACTTTGTAGTCAATATAATGTAGTATAAAGAAGATAGGAATAAAACTGGAGATTTCTGGCTGACTTGACTGGATCAAGTTATCTTATTCTGGAGATGTTATCTCCAGATGTTATCTTATTCTGGAGAAAGAACATCAAATTACTGAAATAAATCATAGATTCCTAAATTCGAGAAAAATAAAAGTATTGGCAAATTTAAAGACAAATAGTAAAATAGCTACCAATGTCTGATGACTATGAAATTTCTGAAATCCATTCTCATTTCTCTCAAGATGTTCTCAATACTCCATTCTAGGTCAAAGCGGAGAAAGGCACTGAAGATAGCTTCTCCCTCTCTTTCCTTGGCCTTGCCAGGCCAGACCGTTTTGTAGCAGCAAATGTGCTTCTGCTTTTAAAATAAGCTCCAACCATGCATCTTGAATAGTTAGTTGGGATTAGTGAGATGCTATGGCTAAATGTTCAGCATCACAAATAATTCAGTAACTTGATCCCATCGGAAAATACACTATACACTAAATGGCACAATTTTCACATTTCTGTTGAAATGTAAATGCCACAGTTTGATTTTCAGGAAGGTGCATATGACCACAAGAAGCATCAAATTGATTGTCATTAAGCTACACACAAATAGAATTGATAATATAATAGAAAATCATGATCCTTATTCTTGAAGAACACCTATCTTTAGAAAATTCAAGAAAGCTTCATGTCCACACACAGAGACAGACAGACAGACACACACACACACACACGCACACGCAAAGATGCAGTTCACCAATATAGGAATGATGCAGTAAGGCTGCTTTGGGGAATTCAGACTTACAAAGCTTCTTTAATCTGCTACAAGAAGAAATATTTCTGCGTAATGTTCTTGAAACATGTCATTTCCTTTTCTGGGCCTATTTGCCTGATCTCTCATTATGCTAAAACTCCCCAAATATTCCACTTTTCAAGTTAGAAAACCTCAATTTATCCTTATGCTTCCAATTTGGATATTATTGCCTTTTTCGAGCCCTCAAATCCCTTCTGTGTTGCAGAGCACTAGACAATCCCTTAACATAGCAGTGATTACTTACATTTTAACATCATGCTTTCTGTTGTGGTTTAGTACTGTGTCTTGAACGCTAGACTGTAAACGCTATAAAGGGTGGAGTCCTGTGTGCTTTGTCAATGTGCATATCAACAATGCCTAATTTTATACCCAATGAATAAATGACCCAATGAATAAATGACTAGAAAGTCCAAGACTAAAGCAACAGCAGGATAATGGCGAGTGAAACCAGTCTATCTAATATGGATAGCTAAATTCAGATCTAAGATTTCTTATAAAGCTTATAAAACGAAATTTTTTAAAAGGTTAGGATAATCTGGATACTTTTAAAAGCTTCATTAAGTTTTACACACAAAGAGACTAGATTACTCACATTTTATTGGGTAAAAAAATCAACTATTGAAGAGGAATAAGTTCCACTATCTTCATTTATGATAAGGAAAATTTACACGTGCCATTTTCACAGTGGGCTACATAAAGGTCAAATAATATTTTTAAAAAGTAATTCAATTAAAAAATAGGCTAGAAGGACTGCAAATCTACTTGAAATAAATTTTAAAAAGTGTATGTGTATACATATCTGTTTATATATGTGGGTGGGGGTATATACATACACATTTTGTGAAAAAAATGATTCATGTTAAGATACAACTAATGAAAAACTGACTCTGAGTGTTTGAAGAGTTGATACAGAAAATCTTAGTTCGTATTCCAATATATTGACCATTGCTGTGCATATAATTGTATGGTAATGTTGACTCTGTTTGGTGAATTATAAATCTCAGAAAATGTACTGAATCCTCTTGCTAGTCTACCCTCTCCATGTTGCTAATCCGTTTGAACTTTAATTTTAATCATGTCATTTACTACTAATTTTCACTTTTTTATCTATGTAGATTTTCTTGTTTTAGTTTGTACTTTTTTAGTTCATATTGTAAAATAATTTTTACAAAAAGAAGCAAAAAGGCCACATAAATTATTTTTTAAAAGTTTAATTGGCTGTGCTCGGTGGCTCACGCCTGTAATACCAGCAATTTGGGAGGCCAAGGCGGGCAGATCACGAGGTCAAGGGATCCAGACCATCCTGGCTAACACGGTGAAACCTCATCTTTACTAAAAATACAAAAAAAATTAGCCAGGCATGGTGGCGGGCTCCTGTAGTCCCAGCTGAGGTAAGAGAATTGCATGAACCCTGGAGGCAGAGTTTGCAGTAGCTATCGCGCCACTGCACTTCAGCCTGGGCGACAGAGTGAGACTCTGTATCAAAAACAAAATAAAAATAGATAAATAAATAAAAAGCTTATTGAATATTAACTTCCCCAAGGTCACCTGAGATGTGCTAAATAATTTTACATATTTTACCTATATTTACCATTGACATGGAAAAGATGAAATTATCTTTCTGAATTTTCTGTTTTGAAACTGTATTTTTGAAATACTTGAGATCTTTGACACCTCTTTTGACATTTTAAGGGATAGCAAATATCTAGTTATTGGAAATAATTTAAATTTTTTGAAAAGTCACATAAAGTTAAGATGCTGAGTAACAAAACAATATAATCTTAAAATCCCTTTCTCAATTGTCTCAATCACATTTTTATACACATATAAAAACCCTTACCTATTCATAGTTACACACCATCAGCCACATCAAATATGTTATGAGTATAAATAATTAAATATGATTTTTAACATGTCAAAGTCTAAAAGCAATAACAAAATAAATATCAAAATGTTTAAGGATTTTGATAACACCAGTGTAACAAATGTCATACCATTTGATCATGCATCTCATGTTAATTACTTTTTGTGGTAATTATATATGCACATATATTTTTTAATATAAAATATAAAAAGCAAGCTTCTTTTTTTTTAGCAAACATCATATATTTACTCATTTATAATTTTGACTTTCCTTGGCATTTAAAAAGATAAAAGTCTACCTCAGTTACGCTCTAAGAACTCATTTTAATTATTTTCTTAGGTAAATTGTCCTTCTCTCCATCTTTCATCCTTTTAATTCAATCGTGGTTAGTTGAGTTCGGTTGGCTGTGGAACATTTAGCCTAACAACAGGCATTAGGTAGGTGTTTTCAGGCCACTACCGGGGCAAAGCTAACTTTGTCCATTTTATTAATATTCACACTAAACAGATGAATTTATTTAATGCAGTGATGCCTTAAGGAAGGTTGCTTGTCCTTCCTTGTAAAGAAAAGAGAGAGAGAGAGAGAGAAATGAAGAGAATAAAGCAAGCTGAAAATATCTGTAACACCATCAGATTAGAAACATCGTCACTTAAAGTTATCCAGAACCCACTTTGAAATACTTGGCAGTAGAATATTTGAAGGTAACAAGCTTCTGATATTTTCTCGAAGTATGTAAAATTTGAATGTAGATTTCTTATTCCTTACTTTTTCTACAGTAATTTCAAAAGCAACAGGTAAAATATTCCTGACCACTCAAAAGATATTTCAATTATATAACATCAACTTAGAATTCTACAGAAGGTAAAATTAAGTTAAATTTTACAGTATTGAAATCATCCAAAACTATAAAAAAGTCATACCCAAAAGACTTCTGAAATAAAAATAGGCTTAAAGACTATTAAAAACACAAATCCTTTTAACGTCATACCAGAAAGTAGGGTGTTCTATATTTTAAGTCCTCAAAGCTAATTTTAAACATGAATGCCACTGTTAGAAATTATGTTCTAGAAATTATGTCTGTGAGCTATGGAGAAACTGGACACTGACAAAATTTTGCTTTCCTAGGTTATCTAGAAAATTGTATGTAAAATTATTTTAAGATATTATTTTCTAATACCTGCAGTCATTAACAATCAAGTTAATTTAGTACCGCAGATATTTCAGAGGTTGTGACAAACACTGGAGAGAAATTGATGAGCAAGAAACTCAGAATTTAAAAAGAACAGAAAAGAGAAACTTAAGCTAATTTTACATGCAATGAAATAAAACTTTGGGATAATGGAAGTACCTAAACTGGTTTGCAAGTGAGACATGAAGGAGCAATGAATAAATGTAAAGATTTTTGAGAAAAAAATAAGACAGTTATTTTCAGGAACTGAAATATAATCTGTATGATTGAAGCATAAGAAAAGAAAAAATGCTGTACAGGAAGAAGTTGCAGACTTAAATTGTATTCATATCATATAGAACTTGCTAAAGTTTGGTGGTTTTTTTTAGGTTGCTTGTTTTTTTCATTCTGAGGTTCATGACAAGTCAATGAAGAAGATTTTAGCAGATCATGAGAGTAAGATTTTTTTTTTTTCTTTTTTTGAGATGGAGTCTCGCCCTGTCACTCAGGCTGGAGTGCAGTGGCGCGATCTCGGCTCACTACAAGCTCCGCCTCCCGGGCTCACGCCATTCTCCTGCCTCAGCCACCCGAGTAGCTGAGACTACAGGGGCCCGCCACCACGCCTAGCTAATTTTTTGTATTTTTAGTAGAGACGGGGTTTCACCGTGTTAGCCAGGATGGTGTCGATTTCCTGGCCTCCTGATCCACCCACCTCGGCCTCCCAAAGTGTTGGGATTACATGCGTGAGCCACTGCGCCCGGCCTTTTTTTTTTTTTTTTTCTTTTTTTTTTTTTTTGAGATGAAGTCTTGCTCTGTCGCCCTGGCTGGAGTGCTGTGTTGGGATCTCGGCTCGCTGCAACCCTCGCCTTCCGGGTTCCAGCGATTCTCCTGTCTCAGCCTCTCCAGTAGCTGGGACTACAGGCACGTGCCACCACGCCCAGCTAATTTTTGTATTTTTAGTAGAGACGGGGTTTCACCATGTTGGCCAGGGAGATGTTGAACTCCTGACCTCGTGATCCACCTGCCTTGGCCTCCCAAAGTGCAAGGATTGCAGGTGTGAGCCACCGCACCCAGCTGATAGTAAGATTTATGTTTAATCTCTAGCTCTCTGTGGTATAGGAACTAGGGTAAAAGGAAGATGGCCAAGACCAGCTAGAACACATTGATTTTTTAGTAAACCAGGGAATTGATCATTTCTTGGAGAAATCAAAAGTATCAAGACATAGGAAGTAGTATTAGTAGATTCGTGGTTTGGATAGATTGGTGATATGGTTTCGCTCTGTGTCCCCACCCAAATCTCATCTCAAATTATAATTTTCGTAATCCCTATGAGTCGAAGGAGGAGCCCAACAGAGGGTAATTGGATCATGGGGGCGGTTTCCTCTATGCTGTTCTTGTGATAGTGAGTTCTTATGAGATCTGATGGTTTTATAAAGGGCTCTTCACGCTTCGCTTTTCACTTTTGTCTCTCCTGCCACCATGTGGAGAAGGTCCTTGTTTCCCCTTCACCTTCAGCCATGATTGCAAGTTCTGGTGATATCTGCTTATAGGCGTTTTTCAAAAGCATGGATGTGTATGAGAAAACCCATAAGGAGAATGTAGTGTGAGAACAAAGGAGAAATATATGGGGCTCAAAGAAAAAAAGAAAGAAAAAGAAAAACAGCACAACTAACAAAGAGATAAAATTAACAGAAACCCTGTAAATGAGAAAAGCTAAATAGCTTTAGAGTTTAAAGTAGAAAAAGAATTAGTGATGCTTTTAAATCCAAGAAAGGAAAGTTCCAAGAAAACAGTCAATTGTGTCATTGTGATAGATTGTTTGCAAAAATGTCTGCAATTATTCCCCTTTTTGTATCCAGAATCCTTTCCCATATAATTTTTGCAGCTTCTCCCATCAAGGAGTGGATTCTTTTCTTTCATTCCTTGAATGTGAGCTAAATCTGTGACTTGCTTGACTAATAGAATACAGAGAAAACAACACCATGGCAGTTCTAAGACCAGACCTCAAGAAGCCACACTCCTTTCCTTCCTTCCTTCTCTTCTGCCTTCACCATAAGAACAAGTCCAACCAACCCAACTCCAAATATTTGAGAGATTCTAAATTGGAACTGACCATAAATATCTGTAAATGAATGTTTGGATTAATCATAAACAAGAAGAACCATCCAGTTGACATGAAAATGTGTGAGAAGTACTAAATAATTGCTGCTCTACCTTTGGTAACAGATACAATATTGTATTTTGTTGAGCTTCAGGATGATGAGAAAGAAAACTGGCCATTTAAAATATATTTTTTGGTATTTTTGCTAACATACAAAAAGAATATACTCCTGCTAACAAAGAAGAGATTACTTCTGTAAATTTCAGCTTTTTCCACATGCCTGAGTAACATCCAAGTGAAAATGTCAAATATGAAGTGTGATGTATGTTCTAGAACCTGCAGGATAGCTCTGGTGATATCTGCTTATAGGTGTTTTGCAAAAGCATGGATGTGGATGAGAAAATCTATAAGGAGAATGTAGTGTGAGAAAAATGTAATGTTATTCATTATCATTTAATTACAGTTGTATAAATGGAAGTCAGATTGTAATAGATTGGGATGAAAATGGGGGTTGGATAAATGTATATAGGACAAAGCTAGGGCTTTTGAAGCATTCTTTAGAGAAAAAAAAACTTGAATCAGTGGAGATTTAGGAAGCATTTCCCAGCAATAAGAGTTCACTCTGCCAGGCGCGTTGGCTCATACCTGTAATCCCAGCACTTTGGGAGGCCGAAGCGGGCGGAACACAAGGTCAGGAGATCAAGAACATCCTGGCTAACACGGTGAAACCCCATCTCTACTAAAAAATACAAAAAAATTAGCTGGGCATGGTGGTGAGTGCCTGTAGTCCCAGCTACTTGGGAGGCTGAGGCAGGAGAATGGCGTGAACCCGGAGCTTGTAGTGAGTCGACATCGCGCCTGGGCGACAGAGTGAGACTCCATCTCAAAAAAAAAAAAAAAAAAAAAAAGGAGTTCACTCTAAGCTGTTTGCAGTGACTCTAGAACTACCCCTATTGATGGATGGCAGATGCTAGTTTGGATGAGAGAAATGTAGTTTTATTTAGCTGATTAATGAAAATGTAACCTACAAGTGCAAGATGAAAGGAGAAGTTACTCACAAAGAATGGGTGCAGAGGGAGATCTTAGCTTAAAGAAAGGGAGAAAGGTAGATGACTTAAAATATTCATACAGTTATCAATAATTAAAAAACAAAATCATGATTCAGAGCAGAATAACTAGGTCATGGGATAAATCAGTTAACAAATCCTCGTGCAAATATTATGAAACAGGCACTTACTTAATCCTCTTAACAAGATGAGGAAATTGAGACTCAATTATGTCAGTTATCTTTTCAAAGTTTGTACAACTAAGCAAAAGCTAGGATAACATCATGTAGAATTCCTCTTACTCAAAATTCATTGGCAAGTTTGAAATTGTAATCTATTTCTATCCAAGAGGTATATCACCAATGCTTGTTATTATAAAGTTTTTACTAAAACCGAGGAGTTCCAGAATTGAGTTCACTAATCAATGTTACTTCTCAATGTTTTTTTTTTCATATTATAAGAAACAATTTTAAGTGAATCTCCATAATTTTAACATGCAGTGGGTCTGAATAACATTAATGAAATATATTATATGTTGAAGTTTACGTATGTTTGTAATAGTAATTATACTTACATTCAATGGGAATATGTTTATTCATATTTAATTCCAACTCAATTTAAAATTGAATTTCTTTGCCAAACTTACAACAACTTACAACATTTTCTCAATTAACTTCTCGAAGCTATACATATTGGAAATGCCTTTCTTTTCTTTTCTGTCATTAGAGATTTTAGCTCTCATTGTATTTAGCTGACAGAACCAAAACTTTGCATGAGACTGCCACCCTGATTAGGGGTGAAGTGACACTTCTGACGAGGGAGAAGATGACACTGATGTTTTCCTTCTATTTACATTTTATTCAGAAAATCTCAGGAGAGAGAAAAGACAACTCTGATTAAGGAAAGGGTTCAGACTGATTGAATAGTTAGAATAAGTTTATTCAACTCCTCCTCCAGAGACATAAGTTAGGTCATGAACCTTATTCATAAAGTAACAAAGAGTACACGTTGTGCACCCTTAATGTGCGAGAGCAGTGGTTGTTTATCTTAGTAATAAGACTTGCTAAAAGGCCAAAAAGAGGCTTTATGTTAGGCAACATTATGTATCATTCATTCACTCCTTCTCAAATGCAATTGTGTAGGGCAAAATGGGTATAGAATTCTATACATGTACCTCAGAACTTAAAGTAGAATAATAAAAAAATTAATGCAAACTATACTTTGTAGGAAACATTACTTTGAATAGGAAAATAAATATGTAATTAACAGATTCATCAAAAATATGAGTATAGAATTTTTTAGTCTTGTTTTAATGTGGAAATAGAGATTGATTTTCAGAGAAAATATTTTGGGCCAAAAGCAAAGTATACAGTATTGCATAACAAATACAAATATTAAATAATGAAATAAGAAAACAATTTTCAAAAAGAAATTAAAGTGTATGTGTTACAAAATTTTCTTTAACAATAATCACTGGATTCTTCTGCTTATTAATCTCATGTAGTTATTATGCAGTGTAAAATTTTGTTTATTTCTTTAAAGGAAGCTGGGGTATTAGAAATTTCAGGAAGCACTCTTTTATATGTCTGTTCCCATAGGGGTGATGCTTCTCAAAATCATTACAATTTCCTAATTGCTTTGTTTTATTACATTTTTAGTGCCTGGTATTTTCATATACTTTCCTTGCTGTCATTTAGCAAAATTTTATCTTAGAGATTTCATTTCTTTTATCTCACTAATTTATATAAGTAACTGATAATAGATTACAGGAGAGTAGTATTTTCAAGTATTGGTGGGTGTTTTATGGTAAAGAATCTAATGTGTGTATATGTGACACCTCTATCTGGAATATATAATGCATAACACCTCTGAGAATTATTTCATTAAGGAATCCCATTTAATTTGCTTAATCAATTTTTTCAAAATATTTAATCATGAAACACTCCACCTCTATCTCCTCCACTGCCGCAGATTACCGATTAACGTCTTGCTGAAGGTTATATATCATGATATCATCATGGGGAAAAACCTAGTTAAAAGTAGTCTCACTTCTAGAAATAATAGCTTGAAATGACAAGAATACTTCAAAATTCAGTAAATAGGAAAGGAATTTATAATTATTGAGCCCCTGCTATGTGCCAGATGCTGTGATGAGCACATTTTATGCTATCATAATTAGGAAAAGGATGCTTTAAAAATCAATTCTGGCTTAGAATACATCAAGTAGGAAAGAGTGCTGCTCCCATTTATAAAACAAAAGAAAACCTGGAAAAACTGGAAACAACATTTCTTAAGCCTATTAGAGAACTGAGGTTACAGGACAAACTGCTGACCCAAAATATGGAGTGATGCTTATAACTGTAGGTAGTAACAGGATCAGAGCATTTACTTACCTGGAAAATACATCATGAAATGCTATAAAAGCCAACAATTATTGCCAAAGACATATTTGGGCTAGTGTACAAATGTGAGGCATCAGGGGCTGTAGATTGGGGGAGGGGCTTTCACACTATCTGGCAGGGGCTTACTCCAGGACCTCTTCTAGGTGGTGAAAGATGACACAGAACTTCACCTCTACTTCAGGACCTCTTCTAGGCGGTGAAAGATGACACAGATTTCTGAGAATGCTTTCCCAAGGTGCTAGCCAGGGGAAAGGAACGTTAGCCACTGCCTAAATCCCCCAGACCTATCTCTGTGATTCCTCTGAAATAATTTGAAGGGAGGACAATAAAAAAAATACTTCATAAGCTCTTGTAGAAATTCATTGTATCTGATGGAGAAAAACTGCAAAATAAGTTAAGTAAACAAACAAACTTGTTCTCTGCTCTATGAGAGGAACAGAATCTCCACCTCCAGGAAAAGAACAAGGCCGGCATTGCATCTGGAGGAGAGGTGGAAAGGCTGTGAAGGGCATGGCCCTGAGATCTCGGCTCACAGCCAGCCAAAAACTAAGACTTAATCAGATCACCAGAGAACACTCAGACCCCACCCCCTCACTACCACACTGATAAGCATCATGTGAAGTAGCAGTGGAATACATCTGGCAGGGCTGCAAAATACATATCCTTGGAAACAGTGTAAAGTGAAGACCACAAGAAAAGTGAGAAGGCTCCAGGCCAACTGGGATTAGAGTCTGGGACAAACTCCTGAAAAATAAGTAATACTGTAAACCCAAGGTGTAATCAGGGGAATAGAGGCCTCTTAGAAAAACCACAGCTATAAAAACTTTAAACACAGAACAAGTTCTGGCTAACAAAAACCCTCACACCAAAGGCCTTGCAAAAGGTAAAGGATCTGTGAATTTGAAGATGTGTTCATAGAAGTTGACCAAACTGAAATACAAATAGAAAAAGAAATCACACACACACACACACACACACAGAAACACTGTTGCTTTTGTACCACTCTGGCCAAACTGCTGAGGAAACTGTCAGACAAATCCAGAACTGAAATATTCGTCAAGAAAACTAATTTGGGCTTTTGAAAAATATCATGTTTGGGAACTGTTTTAGATGGATGAACAACAGGTTAAATAACCAAATGGAGTAAATAAACTTTGATGATTGCATTCTGTTAGAAAGATTAGAGTGAGAGAAAGAGAGAGAGAAAGAAAGAAGAAAGAAGCTTAATGAAATTAACCAAACACGATATGGGTATTGTATAATCTTAAAACTTTTCTGTAAGATTGATAATTCTTTAAATATAAAGAGAAAGTGATTTATTTTCTTTTGCCTGTCCTTCTTCCTATACAACTTTTAGCACTATGTCAGTCTCATTGTATATCATAAATTATTGCTAAATGAATAAATGAATTTTTGCGTGAATAATATGCAATACAGTTTTCTCTTGGGATCTTGTTCTAAAGAAGAAAAAATATTATATTGGATCATTCTTTTTCTATGCTGTCAAAAAATAACAGCATAATTTTTGAGAATACTTTTTCAATTAATGCCCAGATATGTCAAAATTTCAAAAACTCAGCATCATCTCAAATGACATAAACAAACATATATTTTGTGGTTTTTAAGTCCAGTCACCATTAATAATTCCTACCTTTCTTTTCAGGTTTTCAGTAAAAGTGGGTAATAATTAGTTGGTAATAATATTCAGGATATGTGGAATTAATTGGAATTGAACAATTGAACAATGGATTAATTAATCCAGATTAGGACTAAGGAGGAATTATTTTCAGTAAAATTTATACATCGAAAAAGAATGTAAATAATTATATACACTTATCCTCTGGAAATTTAAACTAATATTTTAAAGAACCTGGATAGTTTTAGGTATTGGTTGGAGGCAAGCACAAACCAGAAGTGGAGAAGGAGGGAGGACAAATGTGAACATGTTGAGTAGGAGGTGAAGGAGAGTGGGTGGAACCTAAAAGTGAGAAACAGAATAAAATACTGTCAAAAGAGGAAAATAGATTTGTGTCTATTTTCCCCAGAATATTCTTGTTCAGAGAAAGCCCCTTTAACTATAATTATACTACTAGGATACTTACTACTTTCTAGAAAGTTATAAGAATTTTCAAAATGGTTGTGTAACTTCACTGTAAGAGATGAGACAATTTCAATAAACTTGATTAGGTGCTACTCATTACACATATATTTTACAAAGTTCAGCTTCTTATGTATAATTTCGTGCATAGTAGAAAGACTCCAATATTTGTTATTCATTTTTAAGTATGACTTTTTATTCTTTTCTTAAACTTTTTGTCCAGCCTTGTGCATATCCCTTTTTTAAAATTTTATTTATTTTTATCATTTGTGCATGTTTTGATTTTTCTGTTGGATTTTCATGCAATTAATCAGCTCTGATATCAATCAACCATTTACACATTAATATGTAATCCCATATTACGTATAAATTTGACAGAAGGGTTACATGGTTGGGGCAATCAAACTTTCTCAGTGTATTGAAACGAAATGGAATAGAATATAATTCATGTATATACATATTCATTGTGAGGAATTATTGCAATTAAATACTGATAGAGTTTGTCTGTGTCCCTACCCAAATCTCTTCTTGAATGGTAGTTCCCATAATCCCGTGTTATGGGAAGAACCTCATGGGAGGTGATTAGATCGTGAGAACAGCATAGTTCCCCTATGCTGTTCTTATGATAGTAAGTGAGTTCTCACGAGATCTGGTGGTTTTATAAGGGGCTTTTCCCCACTTTACTCTGCACTTCTTTTTCCTGCTGCCATGTGAAGAACAACACGTTTGCCTCCCCTTTTTCTGTGACTGTACGTTTCCTGAGGCCTTCCCAGCCATGTGGAACTGTGAGTCAACTAAACCTCTTTCCTTCATAAATTACCCAGTCTCAGGCAGTTCTTTATGGCAGTGGGAGAACAGACTAATACAAATACCATTTATTTTGAAATGATATTTTAATGATACCAATACCAACACAGTAAGCATGTTTATTTTACATTTTTTTTTTTTATAATTTGGAAGCAGTTAATTTTATTTGAGTTTTTATTTGTGCCAACATCCTCATAACACCTTATAAATACATGTACTCTACCTGCAGTTTTTAATGAGGACTGATTCTTTTCACAGCAATCACCTCAGAACATCAGTCCAAGGGATAGTATTGGCACACCAAGCTGTTAAATTTTCCCATTATTTATATGTCTTTTTTAAAGCACTGCCTGTGGCTTTACTGTTCGTTATTAAAAGGAAAGCACTCTCAGAATTTCAACTGGTTTCTTCTGCCTGAATACCAATTAAAACCTGTTTAATATAAAAATGGAAATGTACTTCATCACTTTTTTTAATAAAAGAATGTCTTGGTTCTAATAAGTCTGTTTTTATAAATTAAAATATTTATTAGAGTATTATTCAATTGTGCAGAATTATATCTGGTTAGGAGGAAAAAATATTAGTCAAGCTGTAGAAATTAGCTGTCCAACCAAGAAAGAATTCAGCAGCAAATCCAGCCTTTGTTCTAATTAGAATTGTGTAAGGTGGCAGTGAGTCATGAACTTGAGTCTAAAGACACTGAGAAAATGCATTAGCACGTGATTCTGTGTTGAAAAGGGGAGATAACAGGAAGGGCCTTGATCAGGAGTTCCATTGAAACGCATTAAAATGTGGCAATTAAAAAATAAAGTAATAAAATAACAATCAAATAGTTTTAGAAAAATGCTATTACCTTTGCCTTTGAAGGGTAGATCAGGATGTTTTTAGGAAAACTGAAAAATAATAATGCCTAGCTTGTATAGTTCAACTTGAAAAAAATTACTGAAAATCTACTTAATGCAATATAAAAAAATGAAAAACATATCCATGTATAATTTTTTAACAAAATTATATATCTGGTTTAATAAAAATGATATAATTGTGTTATATGTGTGGAGAAGATATAAACAAGTTTTGAAAAACCTCAAAAACAGCAATAAATAGCTCTTCTATTTTAAATTTTCTAGACTCAAAAACTCCTAAAATCATTCTATATAAAGGTTAAATTTTCTAAAAATAATCTAAGAAAATGACTATGTAATTCATATGTAAATAAGCATAACTTACAGCAAAATCCATCAATGTAAAAAGCAAAGACTTTATTCTCAGTGCCTGAAATTATTGAACTTTGCTGAAAAATAGATGTTATAGATATCAAAAAAACAAACTCTATATTATTTGGAAAAATCTTTTAAACACTACAATATCTAGATTTTAACTTAAGCAAATTAATAGCACTGTTTGTTGAGATCAGAAATTTTTGGAGAGAAACAGGTTTTGGAGCAGGTTTGAGGGGCATGAATATTTTGTTTTAAACATGTTACATCTGATTGCCCTTTAAACATGAAATAGAAGACCTCTAATAGGCTGATGGATATAAACTATAGAGCTCTGAGGAGGGGTCAGGTTTGAAGGCACCTGTGTGGGACTTAACACTAGGTACCTGGAATCAAAAGCTATGAGACTGGACTCCATTTTCTAGTAGAGTCAAAGAATAGATATAATAAGAACAGATAAGAAAATTGTGGCTGAGGGATGAGCTCAGGGCTATTCCATCATATGTTAGGAAGTGGAAGAGCCAGCAAAAGACATAGAATAAGGTAGAAAAGAATATAACCATAAGGAAATAAAGACATGAAAAGGCATTAAGAAAGAAGACAGAGTCAAATTTGTTAACTGCTGCTAAGTTTTACGGTAAGGACAAAATAACAGAATCTTGCATTTGCGCATAAAGTGGTGGTGGCTTGACAAGAAGAAACTTTGCAGAGTTATGAGTACTGATGCCAAACAGGAATGAGATGAAGTCAGAAAGGTTAGTAAAAAAATTGAGACCATAGCCACACTAAACTCATTAGAAGTCAGTTGCTTTGAAGGACAGTAGAAAAAAAGGACAATGGCTGAAGGGGAATTTGAGATAAATTGAAAATTATTTAGATATAATACATGAAAGTAGTTTTCTGTGCTAACAAGAATGTTCCAAGTCCAAAGAGGACAACTTATGATATTAAAAAGAGTGAGAGATTTAATAAACACAGAAGCAAAGCCCACTTATTAGAAAATATTTTAGAGCCATATAAAGGTAGATGATATTCTGTAAAGATAACTATAACACTTATACAAATGGTGCTAGCTTTGGTGCAAAAAAAATAACTAGGTTCAATTGGAATAGCATGGACTTAGACCATTAGGTCTCAGGAGAGAAGTCTTGCTATTGAAAACCGGCACAATGACCTATGACTAGCATGGTCCAGATAGATGGCTCTGCAGCTAATCCACTAATAACTTCATCAAAAATTTAAGGAAAATTTGTAATAAACTACACCCCTTTCATTGTACTTTGTGTTCTTTATATGCTACTTGGTAATCTAGATGTGATGAATTCTTAGCATACTTATTCCGGAAGGATGTCATTATTTATTATTTTGCTAATTTTTTTAAATGAATCACAAGAAAGTTATTCCTTTGGGAAATTTTAAGGAAAGGTACATGAATTTGTAGTCACAATTTGTTTGTTGTTGGTGTTTTTCTTGGTTTCAAAAGTCTCTGTTGCCTCGTTGAAAGTTTCTCTTCCTGTGTGTAGTTTATCAGTTAAAATATGATCACAATGCTTGCTAGAGAGTCCAATAATTCTTTTGAAAACTGGAGGCTGAGCAGGGTGGATCATTTGAGCTCAGGAGTTCAAGACCAGCCTGGGCAACATGGTGAAACTCAATCTCTACCAAAAAAAAAAAAAAAAAAATTAGCTGGGTATGGTGGCCTGCACCCATAGTCCCAGCTACTCCAGAGGCGGAGGTGAATGGATCAGCTGAGCATGGGAGGTCGAGGATGCAGTGAGCAAATGCACCACTGCACTCCAGCCTGGGTGACAGAGTGAGACACTACCTCAAAAAAAAAAAAAAAAAAAAAGTTCCTGGATATTTGAACTCGATGCAGACACTTGTTTCATCTTTTACCCATCAATTCCTTTTGTGGTTCATAGTGTTTATCTTCTGCAACTAAACTTCTTTCTGTATCATCCTCCTCCACATAGCAACCTGAACCCAGACATCTCTCTGATGTGTAACAGATACTTCCTAGAGATATTTGATGGGACAGTCTTAAAAGTGAACAAGTAGGAAACTAAAAGCATAATACATGAACACATTTTATTTTTGCTGTTCACTGAGACTTATTTTCCTGTCTTTGTTTGACATTTTGGAAGATGCCATAAGTTTTCTTATTAAAAGCACTCTTATTTTTCAAGGATTAAGAATTCAAATCCAGCTTAATAAAAGTTCAAGCCTTACTGACAACACCGAATGCTGGCCAACAGGAGCTCTTACTTATTGCTGGTGGGAATGCAAAATGGTAGGTACCCTCTTTGGGAGAAAGCTGGAAGTTTCTCACAAAACTAAATGTACTCTCATCATACAATGCACAAGTTGTAATCCTTGGTATTTACTCAAATAAATGGAAAACTTACGTCTACACAAAAATCTGTTTTTAGCAGCTTGTATTCATACTTGTCAAATTACAGAGGCAGTCCTTTGGTAAGTGAATGGATGAATAAACTCTGGTGTATCCGGACAATAGAATATTATTCAGCACTAAAAATGAATGAGCTATCAAGCCACGAAAAGACATGAAGAAAACTTAAATGCTATGATTCAGTGAAATAAGTCCATTTGAACGAGCTATACGCTGTATGATTCCAACTGTATGACATTCTTACAAAAGCAAAGCTATGGGAGAGTAAAAAGATCAGTGTTTGCTAGGGACTAGGGATATGAAGGGATGAATAGGCACAGAGGATTATTAGAGCAACGAAATTACAGTAGTCCTTCTTTATCTACTATTTTGCTTTCTACCGTTTCAGATACTCATGATCAACTACAGTCCAAAATTATCAAAAGAAAAATTCCAGTAATAACCAATTCATGAATTTTAAATTACGTATCATTTCAGAGTAGCATGATGAAATCTCATGTCCTCCCACTTCATCCTGCCCAGAACATGAGTCCTCCCTTTGTCCAGAGTATCCACACTGTGTATGCTGCTTGCCTGTGGAACTCTTCGTAGCCTTCTCAGTTATCAGATGGACTATCATGTTATCACCATGTTTGTGTTCAAGTAACCCTATTTTACTTAATAATGGCCCCAAAGCACAACAGCACTGTTCCTAGTTTATAAATTAAACTTTATCATGGATATATATGTGCAGAATAAAACACAGCATACATAGGTTTATACATAGTACACATATCTGTGGTTTTAGGCATTCACTGGGGGTCTTGGAATGTACCTTGTGTGAATAAAGGGGGGCTATGCTACTCTGACACTAGAATGGTGAATGTGTATCATTGTATGTTTGTGAAACCCATAGAATGTACAACACCAAGAGTGAACCCTAATGTAAACTATGAACTTTGGATAATAAGGATGTGTCAATGTAGGTTTATCAGTTGCAACAAGTGTACCACTCTGGTATGAAATTTTGATAATGGGTGAGGCTGTAGGGAGTGGGGCAGTGTATGTATGAAATGGTTGTATTATAAATGCTGATAAAACAGAAAAACAATTTTAAAGAGGCTTATTTGGCTCATGGTTATCTCTCTTTCCCTCTTTTTTTAATAAAGATGGAGTCTCATTATGTTGTCCAGGCTGGTCTGACCTCAAACTCCTGGACTCAAGCGATCCTCCTGCCTCAGCCTCCCAAAGTGCTGGTATTACAGGACTGAGCCATATCACCAAGCCCAGAAAAACATTTTTAATTAAACTGTTAGATAATTTAAAGTTCACAAGCTGTTGTCAGAAATAACTGAGATTCTATGCATCTCCTACTCAGTTTTTTTTCTAATGGTAATAACCTTTTAAAACTGTAGTTCTATATTACAACCAGGATATTGACGTTTATTAGCCAAAATACAAAACATTTGCGTCATAAGTATTATTTATAGATTGTTAAAGGTTAGGAAATTTTGTCTTAGGTGAGATTAGATGGAAGTTCTTTCTATGGTATTTTTAAGGATGTCACCTGCCTTGTTAGAGCCACGCCCACTCCTCTCCCATGCCTACCACCTCCTTAACCCCTCACAACTATGAATCTATTATTTATTCTATTATTTCATAATTTCAGGAATGTTAATGTATATAGGTTCATATAGCATGTAGCCTTTTGAGACTGACTTATTTCATTCAGCATAATGCCGTTGAGATCTATTTAGGTTGTTGTGTGTATCAATCATCGTTCTTTTTCTTGTGGAGTAGTATTCCATGGTATAGATGTACTAGTTGGTTTAGCCATTCACCTGTTGGAGAACATTTGGGTTGTTTCCAGTTCAATGCTATTAAGAATAAAGCTATTATAAATATCAAAAAATTTTAAGCCTTTACCCAATTTTAAAATTCTTGTCCCGTAGCTCAGGTCCAATCTGGGAGCAGAAACTTACAGTGAGAAGGCGCTACCGTCAATTTGCATTGACTTTGTAGCTCCGGTTCCTCTTTCACTTAGGAGCCAGGAATCCTGGGTGGGGGCAATTAAAGAGGGGATAATAGAGATTGAAGGACACATTCTTACAGGTCACATATTCTTTATAATCTACTTTTGTATATTCTGCAAGGCAAATGCTGGGTTTCATCAGGGTAGAGGAAACTCAGATTCTTCAGAAAATTTCCAAGCTGAAGTCTACAACTTGATTTTTTTTTTTATTTCAGAGATTTACTCCCCAGGTACTTTTCTTCAGACAGTACACAGATCATCTCTGTGAGGGCTAAATTTTTATGGCATGCTGCTTTATGAGTAGTGTCCTTTCATGTTGATTTAAGGTCAGTTATCTATTGTTTGCTTTGCAACATGGGGAAAATTCATTTTTTTCTACAAGACATTGGAAATAGTTGTCCATGTGCTAAAACTCTCTCCTCCTGTGTTTGTTAATAGAAGTAGCTATACCTAGTCAACCTGACTTTTTTTAATGAAAGATAGCAGAAAGCTCTGCACACCCAGCTCCAGAGACACATGTTAAGTCCTCCAAGTGATTCTTTGAAAGTCAACTCACCATCAGTCAGCCCAAGTTAGGCAGAAGAACACCAACTATGGAGAAACACAGAGAATTCTAACAACTTGCTTCAAAGGAATTCTCTATCAAAGATTTATTATTTTGGTCCCCTACTTATCTTACTTACACACAGAATGGTTTAAGTGATAGGCTACTGTTAACAGAAATAGATTTGTGAAACCCAATTTACAAGTCCTGAATCGATCATCTGGAATGTAGGATGCAGTTGTTGGCAACTATTATCCCCACTTTTGGTGCCTCAAAGGTTTAAAGAAGAAAAGTTTTATTTAACAAACTATTTCATTAACATGCCTGATTTTACTTTTTCACCATATACACTAAAAGTTATAGCTAAATATCATTCTCCAGAATATAGCACCTTGTCCAGAAGGAGAGATGAGAAATTTGCTATCTTATACACTACATTAAGTTTGTTCAATGTTTAAAAAATATTTCCCTCTTACTGATTTTCCCCTTATATAATTGATTGGTAAAATGTTATTCTGTTCATATTTATCTTTGGTTAAGTTATAATCTAAAATAAAAAATTGTATATATGTTTTGTCATGCTGATGATGCTATTAAAAACTCACAAATGGATTAGTGGTAAAGTTGACTTAATTTCCATATACAAAAAGGTAAAATTGATATAATCACTATTTACATATATGTGTACACTTTTTATATATTTAAATAGTAGAAGAATATAGATATGGATACTCAAATAATATTGTATTTAATTTCTTTTTTTGAACACTCGTGATAGTTGAGAGCTCATTTAAAAAATAAGATAATCTACTGTCTGAATTTGCTGTCTCAAAATTTGAGCTATTCTGTTGAAATCTTAGGAATTCGCAGTAACCTAAGGTATTCTTATGTGAAATATAAAAATCTAAAAAAAAGGTATTTAAATGTCAGTAGATGAGACACAAGTGTTAGTGTTTTCTAATGATAGAGTTTTTCTTTATTTTAATAGAGTATCAAATGAAGTACAATTGCTTAATTTTCTAGGCTATGGTCATGCCACAGATAATTTTTTGTGTAAGAGAAAGTAGATAGAATTTGACCATTGCTTTCAACCATATGTAGTAACATTTAGCATATACATGCATACATGTATATGTATGTACACACACAAAATATATGGTCATACAAGGTCAGCCTCTAGCTATCCTACTGCCAGGGCCTTCCAGTGTGCTGGGATTACAGACATGAGCCACTACATCTAGACTCATCTGTGACATTTTAATGATACTTCAGATTATCCATGCTTTTTTAACATACAAATTTCTGAATTAAATAGTGAATCCTATAGTAGATGAATCATCTAAATCCCAAAATATCATAAATAGATGTTATGCAATTAAAGGTTAACTTGCTAACATAATAATCAAGTGGTGAAAGTAAAATGAATTTAGCTATGTAACTGAATTTCCAAAAAGGAGCTATTGTGTTGAAATCTTAGGAATTCACAGTAACCTAAGGTATTTTTGTGTGAAATATAAAAATCTAAAAAAAGGTTGTTAAATGTCAGTAGATGAGACAGCAAGTGTTAGTGTTTTCTAATGATAGAGTTTTTTTTAAAAAAATTAATACAACATCAAATGAAGCACAATTGCTTTCTTTTCTAGGTTATGTCCATGCTACAGATAATTTTTTTGTGTGTGAGAAAGTAGATAGAACTTGACCATTGCTTTCAACCATAGGTAGTAATATTAAGCCATTTTAAAATGGAAAGAAATGAATTTTTGAGATCATGGAAGTTAATTTAGAAAAAGTGACTGTATGTCTTTTAAAAAAAGATACATTTGTTCAGATCATAAATAACCTCAAATTTAAGACAAAGTGCTAATTTCCCCTCAGTACTGTACAATACTGTTACGGTAGTCAAATCAGCTGTGTTGATAGTGCTGCTGAAATAATAGAGGTCATGGGGCTATAATTTTATCATTATGTTTACTAGAGCTGTGCATCTGTTGAACAATCAACAGCTCTTCTTATAAATTGTGTTTGTTCTTTTCTTGTAAAAATCTCATCTTATACTGACAGACATGTTCTTTACATTTTTTATTTAATGAGAAAATGTATTTATCCTGTCTCTTATTTAATGGCTCAGTGCCATAAAACAGCATAAGACTGAAAACCTCGAACAAAGTGTCGATGGTGCATAAACACTGTATTAGAGTTCTTTAGAGACACATAAACTATAGGATACAGATGGATGATAGAAGATAGATAGATAGATAGATAGATAGATAGATAGATAGATAAATAGAAAGATAGATATAGAGGCGATTTACGAGAGCAATTTGCTCATATGTGATTATGGAGGCTGTGTGCAAGCAGGAGACTTTGAAAAGCTGGTAGTGTGACTCATTCCAAATCCAAATGCTTGAGAACCCAAGCGGCTGCTGGAGTAAGTCTTGGACTCCAAAGGCCAGACAGCACATGGAGTTCTGATTTCCAAGGGCAAGTGAAGGAGAATGTATCTTAGCTCCAGAAGAGAGACCAGTTTTCCTTTCCTCTATTTTTGTTCTATCCAAGCCTCCAACCACTTGGATGTTGCTTGTCTGCATTCAGGGTGGATCTCTCTCACTTAGTGTACTCAAAGTCACACTCCAATCTTCTCTGGAAACATCCTCATGGATAATGTTTTACTTGTTCTCTAGGTATTCCTCAATCCAGTCACATTGACACCTAAAATGAACCAAAACAGGTACTATACAAGATTTTTTCACTATAATAGGTAAATATGTTGATTGAAGATGTATGGGAAATTGTAATCCTGAGATAATATGATTTTTATCTATGTAGTATTTAAATAAATCTATTTGCCATTTCAATCTTAAGCAAATTTGCATTTCCAAAATTATTTAAGAAAAACATAGTAGAGTCTCTCTGTATTTATATCTTGTGAAATTTTTCTACTAGGAATATAAATCAATATATAGATTTTTATATCTATAAGGAGGAGATATATATGAAATTATCCCTTGGTATCCATGGAAGATTGGTGGTTCTAGGACCTCCCTTGGATACCAAAATCTGAAGACGCTGAAGTTTCTTATATAATAAAATGGCATAATATTTGCATATAACCTATGCACATCTTTCCATATATTTAAAATAATCTCTAGATTACTTATAATACCTCATACTTTTAAATGCTATGTGAATAAGTGTTATATTATTATTATTGTTTTTTTTTTTTTTTGAGACGGAGTCTCGCTCTGTCACCCAGGCTGGAGTGCAGTGGCGCAATCTCAGCTCACTGCAAGCTCCGCCTCCCGGATTCACGCCATTCTCCTGCCTCAGCCTCCCGAGTAGCTGGCACTACAGGCGCCCGCCACCATGCCTGGCTAACTTTTTGTATTTTTAGTAGAGATGGGGTTTCACCGTGTTAGCCAGAATGGTGTCTATCTCCTGACCTTGTGGCCCGCCCGCCTCAGCCTCCAAAAGTGCTGGGATTACAGGTGTGAGCCACCGAGTCCGGCCGTGTTATATTATTTTTTATTTAAATTATTATTTTTGTTGTTGTATTCCTAGCTATCTTTTTTCAAATATTTTTAGTCTGTAGTAGGTTGAATTTGCAAACAGAGAATCCATGCATATGGAGGGTGGACTCTGTGTGTGTGCATGTATGCACACATACACATAAAATACATGGTCATACATGGTAAGAAAATACAGGTGTGCACATATGTACATATATATATCTATACATACTAATTCTGTGCTTTTTTTTTTTTTTTTTAAGTTGGGAGTCTCGCTTTGTTTTCCAGGCCGGTCTCATACTCCTGGCCTCTAGCTGTCCTACTGCCAGGGCCTTCCAACATGCTGGGATTACAGACATGAGCCACTGCATCCAGACTCGTCTGTGACATTTTAATGATACTTCAGATTATCCATGCTTTTTTAACATAGAAATTTCTGAATTAAATAGTGAATCGTGTAGTAGATGAGTTATCTAAATCTGAAATTATCCTAAATAGATACTATGCAATCAAAGGTTAACTTGCTTACATAAATAATCAAGTAGTGAAAGTAAAATGAATTTAGCTATGTAACTGAATTTCCAAAAAAATAAAGATTCTCAAAGTTAAAGCAAAAGAAGCCTAAAAATAAAGAGTTATTATGTATTGATATTTAAAAGTCAAATTATAATTAAGATTGAGCATTAGAAATATGTGTATGTTTAATAAGAGCCTCAAAAAATGATAAAAATGATGTAAAAAAGGTAAAACCACAATTATAGTGAGAAATTTCACATATTTCTGTCAGTAAATGATAGATTAAAAAAATAAAACAAGTAAATTTGAAGATAAGCCATAAAATCATTAAACTTTTTGTGTGGGCCTTATTTAAAAGACTGCATCAGAAGCTTCAGAATACAAATATTTTTCAAATTCATACAGAAAATATATTGAAAAATGAAAAAAGAACTAGAAAATAAGACTTATTTTACCTAATAAAGTATATCTATCATCCCATAAAATACTACAAATGGGACTTTTAATGGTAAAAAATATTAAGTATTCTATATAAGAATAGGAACCATATATGAGTGCCCACTTTTCTTGAATGTTTTAGAATAGTAAAATGTTAGAATAGTAAGGCAACTTTTAAAACAAAACAAAAAGCTTGCTCAGTATTGAGGGAAAAAATACAGTTATTTATAGATAAAAATGTTCTACAGTCTATATAAAATCTATAAATAATTAAAATATATGAGGTTAGCAAAGTTGTTAATTGTAAACTCAGTGTATAGATACCAACTGTACTTCTTCACAGCAATCACAAACATTTCAAAATTGAAACTTTAGAAAGAACATTTATGTAACACAAAAATATAAAAAGCATATAGGAATAAATTCAATGAAAATGTTTTTCTTGAAAAAAGATAAATTGTTTTTAAGCATATTAATGAAGGCAAATGTGAAAGAAGAAATATTCAGTGTTCATGATATGAAAGACTATATCATAAATATGCAAATTTTCCCCAAACTGATCAAATTTCACCTACTACTTATTCTCTTTTTTAAAATTTTATTTGATTTGGAAACTTGACAGGCTTATTACAGATTGTATATAAAAGTACAAAATTTCCAGAATAGGCATAACACATTTGAAGAACCAAGAGAGAGGAATTGCCATATTATATAAAAATATATAGTTCAGAATTACAGAATTTAATATATCATTGTATTTCCAAAAGATACATAGAGTAAGGAAACAGGATGGAGAAACCCCAAACAGCTATGCATGTATCAACATGAGATAAATGAGAACAATTGCAGGTTATTATGAGAAACATTAAGAGTGCTATGACAACTGGCTTCTGCATTTTTAAAAAGTGACCATTTTGGTTATTTTTCTATTTATACCCTCATAACAGTTCTCTGGCCTTCTCTACCTTTTGGTCGCCTGGGAAAGCTAACTTTATGAACTCTCTTACATAAACTTCCTTGGCCTTTGGCGTCTGATTAGGTTCAGCTAATGACAAAGACCAGTAAAAGATCAAAAGGTAAGAGACAAAGACCTAAATATTCCTGAGCAGCAATGGCTTTATTGCCTCAGCAATGTCATATCTCTGAGAGCACAATGTCTGCTCTGTGTCCCATTTTGTTTTACTCTCGTGAATACCCATCTCTTTCAGATTACAGGTGGCAATGACTTCACACAAACTGCTGAAATCTGCATGCCAATATCTTTCTTATTTCTTTCTTTAACTCTATTCACACTTCTGTAAAAAGGCTCTTAATTAAACCCTTTCCCAAATCCAGAACCTGACTGCGTTATTCTGAAATTTGACAGCTGAAAGACTTAAGCCTCACTTCCCTCTTTCTATTGTGTCTCTTACCTGGAAAAGCTAATAAGAAAACCTAGGTGCTTCCTCCTTTGTTACTGGCAGGAATTCAAACCATAAAAGATTGGCCCATGTGTGAAAAATCTTACTCCAGCTCCACCCCGACCACAGAAAAAACTCCAAGCCAGTTTTTTTTCCTACTTTCTGAAGTCATTTCAGACCTCTTTGGGATACCTTTCTTGTTCTTCCCACAAACCTCGTTGTGCAAGTCAGATATTTTTATATCCTCTTGTTATATATATGGTATTATCAGTCTCAAATTCTAAACCAAATTTTTGGCTCGGGGTTTATCTTGACTTGGCAAAGTTGTCACAAGAAGTGGCACTATGAACAGGATTCCTAGATAATGGTCATCATCACTGAGGATGTTATTTTCTTGCTTTGACTTGCTAACTGCCTCTTCTACCTGATGGCAAGCATGTACTTGGAGCTACTAACTGCTGGCTAGCTTGTCCTTTGAGCTGTGCAGCTTTGTGTTTTGTTGTTGAGTCCTACTGAGCCTCTGTTATAGATTTAGCTGACCTAAGTCAGAAATTTCTATATTTGGTATTTAAAGACAAATAGGATTAGAGCCCTTCTTAAAGTGGCTTTGGGTCATGTGTCTCAGTCTGGACATATCTCTATAATTTAAAATGAGGTTGTGACTGATACTATGCTCAGGAGAATGACTGTGATCAATTGATTATATATCTTAACCAAGCATTGACCCTTGATCTATATAGCACTGAAAGGAAAGACACACAGTAGGAGATATGGACCCATCAGGTTGTCACTTCTGAAAGAATACTCATTAGGAAGTTAACGAAAAAAATAAAAAAGGAACAAAAGAAAAGGAAAATAAGGAAGCTATTATGTGGTGTGCTAAAGTCCACACTTCTAAGAGCAAGGGACTCACCAGGATTCTTACATATCTGCTGATGTGGCCATGCTTCTGCTGTGACAAACACCCTGACTCTCTCAGTTACAGAAAAAAACATGCATAGCATCCCCATGGCACAGCAAAGGAGATGATCCAATCCCAATTATAGTCCAGGATCATTAAACTCTATAAAGCAATCATTTTCATGGAGGAGTTTGTTAAACTGATGATATGAATTTGATACTTTCAGGAGGAAGAAATTTATAAATATGAGCATGGTGGAGTGCCCTTCCACACAGAAATACAACCAGTGACTAAAAATAAATAAATATTTAAAAAGACAAAAAGGAAACAGATATAAAGGAAAGAAACAAAATTAAAAAAAAAACTGAAATGAAGGTCCACAATATGATCTAATTAGAAATCCAACATTTATTACAAGAATTTATACAACAGAAATGATGGGATAGAAGTCATCTGTTTATATCCCCTCATAACAAGAATTCTTTACCTATCCACAAAAAAAGAATCTCTTTCTAGAAGCCTCAGGACTCAGGTAAGAACCTGTGGTAGCCCATGACCTAAAAGGGTCATTTTGAGAGTGAAGACCTGCAGCCAGGTGGCAGACCTGCAAATTGTGCTACTAGCTCAAGCCTAGAAATAACAAGAGTCCCCAAAAGGCTGCCTTCAGCCCTTTATGACCTTGAACCTGCAACTATAACCATCTGTCAAGGGGCTAAGGAGAAATCATGCACACTAATGCCTTGGTAGAGAGGATTGTCTGCCTGCTGACATTTGTCTTGGCAGTGAATCTGGAAGTCACCCTGTGGCTTGCTCAAGTACCCTTAGCTATTGTACCAGGCTGGTACTGCTTACACAAAAACCCAGAGGAAGACTTTCCTGTATCTTGCAACCTGGGTGTTTCGTATTTGTCTGAGCTTTGACGATGGGCTTGCCAAACTCCATTTCACAGTAAATCCTAAGGGGACCCAGTTTCAGCTCAGGACCTTCTTGCTGCAGCCAGAAAACTATGCAGAAAACTTCTGGGAGATGTGTCCCTATCAGGGCTACCAGGGCAGACTCACCAGTCTTCATCCCACAGAAGATCCTGAAGTTCCCAGCTCAGTCTCCAGCTCCTCTCAATGAACTCTAGAAACTGTCCCACCTGTGCAGGGAACAGACAGGAGGCATGACCATCAGGGCTACTGGTCCCTGCCTAGCTTTCCCACATAGCCTGGGTACCCCCTCCCCCTGGGTCTTCTGCAACTCTATCAGGGATTAGGCATCCTAACAACTTAAGAACTCTTGCAAGACTCATGGCAAACCTGGGCTTAGGACACCCTCGAGTACTAAAACAGCTGCAGCAGTCATAGCTTAAGGAGCATATTCTGCTGAGAATTTCTGGGCAGGCCTGCAGAGGAAGGACAGGCACAAACAAGGCTAGACTGAGAAGACTGGAATAAAAGCTCAATTCTTTAACGTGAAGACATTGACATATGTCCACAGGCATCAAAAACAAACAGGAAAATATGACTCAACAGAAGAAAAATATATCAGTGGCTGACCCTAAAGGGATGGGGATGTGTAATTTGCCAGACAAAGAATTCAAAATATTTCTTTTAAAGAAGCTCGGTGAACTTCACAAAAACACTAATGAACAATTGAAGAAAGGTTATCAGATAAATTAGAAAGTTTGAAATGATAATAAAAATAGCAATCGTAGAACTGAAAAATACAATGAATGAAATGAAGAAATGCAAGTGAGAACAACAGCAGAATTAAGCAGAGGAAAATGTCTGTGAACTCAAGAGAGGAGAAAACGGAATAAAGAGAAATGAGGAAAGCTTATGAGATTAATAAGATGTCAAAAGAGCAAATGAATATGTTATTGGAGTTTAAGACACTTTCCTATAACACTTTCCTATTAGAGGGAATAGAGAAAGAAAAAAGAGTAGAAAGTAGTTTGTTTTTCTCTTTGTTTTTCTTAATAGAAGAAATTTTTACAGATTAGGAGAGAAATAGGAATATTCAGGTACAGGAAGGCCAACAGTCACCAATCAGATTCAATCCAGAAAACTACCCTAAGACATATAATCAAATTGTCAAAGACAAAGAGGATCCTAAAGGCATCATGAGAAAGGAAGCAAATAACTAATAACAGACTTCCAATATGTATAATAGTAGACTTCTCAACAGAAAACATATAGGGCAGGAAAGAGTGAATAATATATTTAAATTGCTAAAGGTGATAAAAAGAAAACCCTGCCAACCAAAAATACTATACCCAGAAGAATCGTCCTTTAGAAATAGAAAGAGATACTTTCCCAGTAAAACAAAAACTGAGGGAATGTGTTACCACTAGTACTGACTTATGAGAAATGCTAAAGGGAACTATTTAAGCTGAAAGAAAATGATGCTAATGAGTAACATGAAAACACCTGTAGGCATAAAACTCACTAGTAAAAGTAAATATACTAGTGGAGCATGGTGGCCCACACCTATAATTCCAGCACTTTGGGAGGCCAAGGTAGAAGAATTGGTTAAGGTCAGGAGTTGGAGACCAGTCTGTGAAAAAGAGAGACTCCATCTTAAAAAAAAAAAAAAAAAAAGCTAGCCTGGCATGACAACTTGCACCTGTATTCCTAGTTACTCAGGAGGCCGAGGTGGGAAGGTCACTTGAACCAGGAGTTTGAGGTTATAGTGAGCTATGATTATATCACTGTACTCCAGCTTGGGTGACAGAGTGAAGCTCTGTCTCTTAAAGGAAAGTAAATACACAGTGAAATTCAGAATACTCTAATGAGATGATGGTGGAGCATAAATCACTTAGATTCTTAGTATGATGGGTAAAAAAATAAACTATAAAAATAATAAGGATAAATAGGTAAGAGATATGCAATATAAAAAGATGAAAATTGTGACATCAATAATTCAAAATAGGTAGAGAGTAGAGTTAACACATGGAGGATTGTTTGTATGAATTATTTTATGCGATCAATATTAAGTGGTTATCTGCTTAATGTAACCTGTTATAACTATAAGATTTTTTTTTTTTTACATTTTAAAAAGGCAATTTATTTCAGAAACATATAAAACACATCTATAAGATGTTTTATGTAAGCCTCAATCGCAAAAGAGAAACCTACAATTGATATAATAAGAATTTAAAGGCAAGGAATTTGTACAAGCTACTAGAGAAAATCACTTAACTTTAAAAGAAGACAATAATAGAGGAAGAAAGAAAAATACACACAGCAACTAGAAAATAACAAAATAGCAGCAATAAACTCATACCTAGAAGTAATTACCTTCAATGTAAATGTATTAAATTCTCCAATTAAAAGACCTGGAGTGGGCCAGCCACGGTGGCTCACACATCAAATTCCAGAACTTTGGGAGCCTGAGGCAGGTGGATCACTTGAGGTCAGGAGTCTGACACCAGCCTGGCCAACATGGTGAAACCTTGTCTCTACTAAAAATACAAAAATTAGCCAGGCATGGTGGTGGCACCTGTAATCCTAGCTACTCGGGAGGCTGAGGCAGGAGAATTGTTTGCACCACGAGGTGGAGGTTGCAGTGGGCCGAAAGTGCACCACTGCACTTCAGCCTGGGCAAGAAAGTGAGACTCTGTCTAAAAAAAAAAAAAAAAAAAAAAAAAAAAGTGGAGTGGCTAAATAAATGATAAATAAAAACTTTGTTCTGTCTTCCAGAGACTCATTTCACCTGTATAAACACACATAGAATGAAAGTGAAGGATAGAAAAAGATATTTCAAATAAGCCAAAACTGAAAGAGCAGGAGTAGCTATACTTACATCAAATCAAATAGATGTTAATTTAAAAGCTGTAATAAAAAAGACAAAGAAAGTCGTTATATAATAAGAAAGGAATAAAATCTTCAAGATTTATAATATCAGTAAGAGCATGTTGTAAATATATATGCACCCAACATCAGTGAATCTAACTATATAAAGCAAATATGAAGGAGAGATAGACTGCAATGAAATAATAGTAGGAGACTTCAACATCCCACTTTCAGCAATAAACAGATTATTCAGACAGGAAATCAACAAAAACACATAGGATTTAAACTGTACTCTAGACTAAGTAAACCTAACAGACAGTTACAGAATATTTCACCAAACAACTGCTGAATATCCTTCCTTCTAAAGAGCATAAGGAACATTCTCCAAGATAGATTATATGGTAGGCCACAAAACAAGTTTTAAAAGATTTAAGAAGATTGAAATAATTTCAAACTTCTTTTCTGACCACATTAATATAAAACTAAAAATAAATTTAAAATCGGCAACAGGAAGAATTTTGGAAACTTCACAAATACCTGGAAAGTAAACAACATTGTTCTTAATGGCCAAATGGGTTATTAAGGAAATTAAGGGGAAAATTAAATATTTCTTGAAACAAAAAAAAAGGGAGCTCAGCATACCAAACCCTATGGAATACATCAAAAGTAAACTCTAAGGGAGAAGTTTATAGCAATAAACGCTTATGTCGAAAAGGAAGATTTCAAATAAATAACCTATTGTTGCATCTCAGGAGAAATTAATAAGAAACAAGACAAACTAAACCCAAAATTGGTAGAAGGAAGGAAACAATAAAGATCTCAGCAGAAATAAACAAAATAGAGACTAGAAAAACAACTCAAAGATCAACTAAATAAATATTGTTTATTTAAAGACAAATCTTTGCCTAGACTAAGGAAAAAAAGAGTAAAATCAAATATATAAAATCAGAAATAATAAAGTAGAATTACAACTAGTACCACAGAAATACAAAGGATCATAAGAAACTATTCTGAACAATTATATGCAAACAAATTAGATAATCTAGAGGAATGGATACATTTTTGGACACATACAACTTACCAACATTAAACTATGAGAAAATAGAAAATCTGAACACACCAATAACAAGTAAGGAGATTGAATCAGTAGTAAAAATAAATACATAAATAAATATCCCATCAAAGAAAATCTCAAGCTCTAATGGGTTCACTGCTAAATTCTATCAAACATTTAAAGAACTGATATGAATCCTGATCAAAGTAATCCAAAAAATAGAGTAGGAGAGAATACTTCCAAACTCTTTCTACAAGGCCACTATTATCCTGATCCAAAAGCCAGACAATGACACAACAAAAACAAGAAAACTACAGTTCAATACCCCTAATGAACAGAGATGCAAAAATTCTCAACAAAATAGTAGCAAACTTAACTCAATAGCACATCCAAAGATAATTCACCATGAACAAGTGGTGTTCATCCCAGGGTCATAAGGATGTTTTGACATATGCAAATTAATAAATTGGTGTATCATATTAACAGAATGAAAAACAAAAATGGTGTGATGATTTCAATAGATGCAGAAAAAGAATTTGACAAAATCCAATATCACTTTTTAATTGAAAACCTCCCAAAAAATTAGGTATAGAAGAAATGTACGTCAACGCAATAAACTCCATATGTGACAACCCAATGGTTAACATCATACTGAATGAGGAAAAGCAGAAAGCTTTCCCTTCATGATCTGGAACAAGAAAAGGATGCCCATTTTCACTATTTCTGTTCAACCTGCTACTGGAAGTTCTAGCCAGAGCAATTAAGCAACAGAAAGAAATAGAAGGCATTCAAATTGGAAAAAAATAATTAAACTCTTCCTGTTTGCAAATGATCTGATTTTATATATAGGAAACCCTAAAGACCACAAAAGAACACTGTTGGAACTAATAAACAAATTCAGAAAGGTTGCAGGATAGAAAAAAAAAAAGAATCTGTAGTGTTTTTATATGCTAATAGTGAACTATCTGAAAAAAAAATCAAGAAAACGATGAAAACAATTCCATTTCAAATAGATAAAAAAATACAACACTTAAAATGAATTTAAGCAAGGAGGTGAAAGATCTCTGCAATAAAAGCTAGAAAACATTCATGAAAGAAACTGAAGTAGACACAAATAAAGGTAAACATATCCTGTGTTCATGTATTGGCAGAATTACTATTGCTAAAATATATATACTATCCAAAGCAATCTACAAATTTAATGCAGTCCCTATCAAAATATCAATAACATTCATCACAGAAATACAAAGAAAATTCTAAAATTTGTATGGAAACACAAAATACCTCAAGGAGCCAGCAATCTTGAGCAAAAAGAACAAAGGTGGAGATATCACACTACCTGACCTTAAAATATCCTACAAAGTTGTAAGTAACCAAATCAGCATGATACTGGCATAAAAAAGACACAGACAAATAGAACAGAATGAAACATCAATAAATAAATCCATGCATTTACAGCCCACTGATTTTCAACAAAAGTGCCAAGAACACACATTAGAGAAAGCCAATCTCTTCGATAAATGGTGTTGGAAAAACTAAATATCCACTTGCAGAAGAATGAAATTAGATACATATCTTTCAACATATAAAAAATCAACTCTAAATGTATCAAAGACCTAAATGTAAGACTGAAACTATAAAACTACCAGAAAAACCTCAGGAAAAAAACTTCATGACCTTGGTCTGAGCAAGAATTTTTTTTTTTTATGATACCTCAAAAACATAGGAAACAAAAGCAAAACTAAGCAAAAATAGACCAAAAAAAGAGAAAATAATTAACAGAGTGAAAATTAACTTATATGATAGAATATATTAATATTTACAAGCTATACATCTGATAAGGAGTTCATATCAAAAATATATAAGGGATTCAACTCACTAACAAAAACAAATAAATAACTTGATTTTAAAATGGACCAAAGACCTAAGTAGGCATTTCTCAAAAAGGAGACATAATGGCCAAAAGGAGTATGAGAAAGTGCTTAAGAGCACTAGTTATCAGTGAAGTGCAAATCAAACCCACAATGAGAAACTGTCTCACTCCAGTTAAAATGTTGGTTATCAAAAATCACAAAATATAACAAATGTTTTGAAGATGTGGAGAAAAGGAGGATGTGGTAAAAAAAGATCCTTGGTACCTTGTTGGTGGGAACTTAAATTAGTGAAATTAGCCAGCACAGAAAGACAAATACTACATGATCTCCCTGTATAAGTCCTTATTTATGCTGCTGATAAAGTCATACCCGAGACTGTGCAATTTACAAAAAAAAAAAGGTCTAATTGGACTCACAGTTCCACGTGTCTGAGGAGGCCTCACAATCATGGCAGAAGGCAAGGAGGAACAACTCATACCTTACATGGGTGGCAGCAGGCCAAGAGAGAGCTTGTGCAGAGACACTCCCACTTTTAAAACCATCAGATCTCATGAGACTCATTCACTGTCACCAGAACTGTGCAGGAAAGACCCACCCCCATAATTCAATCAACTCCCACTGGATTCCTCCCATGACATGTGGAAACTGTGGGAGTTACCATTCAAGGTGAGATTTGGGTGGGGACACAGCCAAACCATATCACTCCCTCATATATGGAATCTAAAAAGTTGATATCATAGAAGTTGAGAGTAGAATAATGGTTACCAGAGGCTGGATATTGGATAGAGGGGATAGGGAGAGGTTGATCAATGGGTACAATCTACAATTAGATAGGGGGAATAAGTTCTGGATTTTTATTGCACAGTTGGGTGAATATATTTACCAATAATGTATATTTCAAAATAGATAGAAGAGAGGTTTTTGAATGTTCTCATCATGAAGAAATCATAAATGTTAAATAAATATGTAATGGGTATGTGAATTACTCTAATTTAATTATTACACAATGAATACATGTATTAAAACATCATATTAGACCCCATAAATATGTATAATTTTTATGTGTCAATCAGCAATAACATAAATCTTAAAAAATTTTATACAACAAAAAGATAAAAGATCACTGTTGGTTGCAGGCTTTTTCTCCCTTACAATGTAGATTGTAGATTTAATGTCAAAATCTGCTGAAGTGCATCAACTTGCAAACTTCATGGACTTAATCAATACACTAGGGCTAGAATTACAGTTATACCTAGGGACTCCATAAACTTAAACAACATAATGCCTATTAATCTTAGGGGAGTTGCAGCATATAAAATAGAGGACAAATAGCTATGCCTTACCTGAACTACTCCCTCACCTGAGTTCTCCATGGTCATATCTCCTATTGCCCTTAAATATCCCACAGTGGATATAAACACTGTGATCCAATGAGTAATAAAGTAAAAATAAATTAAGTCTTTGGATCTTATAAATTGGCATGACAAAATGGGATCCAGGGATAATTCCCTAAATTAAAAAAGTTAATATGCCCAAAGTAAATTAAAACAGGGCTTTCAAGAATTGAATTTTATTATATAAAGCCCAGATAAAGAAGGATTCATTGTTCCCCCTACTGCTGCTATACTTAACAATCCAATTGGCCTGTTCTTAATCTTGGAAATAATCTGATACTTCATTGTGGATTACTGAAATCTTTTTTTTTTTTGAGTTTTTTTTAAATTTATTATTATTATACTTTAAGTCTTAGGGTACATGTGCACAATGTGCAGGTTAGTTACATATGTATACATGTGCCATGCTGGTGCGCTGCACCCACTAACTCGTCATCTAGCATTAGGTATATATCCCAATGCTATCCCTCCCCCCTCCCCCCACCCCACAACAGCCCCCAGAGTGTGATGTTCCCCTTCCTGTGTCCATGTGTTCTCATTGTTCAATTCCCACCTATGAGTGAGAATATGCGGTGTCTGGTTTTTTGTTCTTGCGATAGTTTACTGAGAATGATGATTTCCAATCTCATCCATGTCCCTACAAAGGACATGAACTCATCATTTTTTATGGCTGCATAGTATTCCATGGTGTATATGTGCCACATTTTCTTAATCCAGTCTATCATTGTTGGACATTTGGCTTGATTCCAAGTCTTTGCTACTGTGAATAATGCGGCAATAAACATACGTGTGCATGTGTCTTTATAGCAGCATGATTTATAGTCCTTTGGGTATATACCCAGTAATGGGATGGCTGGGTCAAATGGTATTTCTAGTTCTAGATCCCTGAGGAATCGCCACACTGACTTCCACAATGGTTGAACTAGTTTATAGTCCCACCAACAGTGTAAAAGTGTTCCTATTTCTCCACATCCTCTCCAGCACCTGTTGTTTCCTGACTTTTTAATGATCACCATTCTAACTGGTGTGAGATGGTATTCATTGTGGTTTTGATTTGCATTTCTCTGATGGCTAGTGATGGTGAGCATTTTTTCATGTGTTTTTTGGCTGCGTAAATCTCTTCTTTTGAGAAGTGTCTGTTCATATCCTTCGCCCACTTGTTGATGGGGTTGTTTATTTTTTTCTTGTAAATTTGTTTGAGTTCATTGTAGATTCTGGATATTAGCCCTTTGTCAAGTGAGTAGGTTGCAAAAATTTTCTCCCATTTTGTAGGTTGCCTGTTCACTCTGATGGTAGTTTCTATTGCTGTGCAGAAGCTCTTTAGTTTAATTAGATCCCACTTGTCAATTTTGGCTTTTGTTGCCATTGCTTTTGGTGTTTTAGACATGAAGTCCTTGCCCATGCCTATGTCCTGAATGGTAATGTCTAGGTTTTCTTCTAGGGTTTTTATGGTTTTAGGTCTAATGTTTAAGTCTCTAATCCATCTTGAATTGATTTTTGTATAAGGTGTAAGGAAGGGATCCAGTTTCAGCTTTCTACATATGGCTAGCCAGTTTTCCCAGCAACATTTATTAAATAGGGAATCCTTTCCCCATTGCTTGTTTTTTCTCAGATTTCTCAAAGATCAGATGGTTATAGATATGCGGCATTATTTCTGAGGGCTCTATTCTGTTCCATTCATCTATGTCTCTATTTTGGTACCAGTACCATGCTGTTTTGGTTACTGTAGCCTTGTAGTATAGTTTGAAGTCAGGTAGTGTGATGCCTCCAGCTTTGTTCTTTTGGCATAGGATTGACTTGGTGATGCGGGCTCTTTTTTGGTTCCATATGAACTTTAAAGTACTTTTTTCCAATTCTGTGAAGAAAGTCATTGGTAGCTTATGGGGATGACATTGAATCTATAAATTACCTTGGGCAGTATGGCCATTTTCACGATATTGATTCTTCCTACCCATGAGCATGGAATGTTCTTCCATTTGTTTGTATCCTCTTTTATTTCCTGGAGCAGTGGTTTGTAGTTCTCCTTGAAGAGATCCTTCACGTCCCTTGTAAGTTGGATTCCTAAGTATTTTATTCTCTTTGAAGCAATTGTGAATGGGAGTTCACTCATGATTTGGCTCTGTGTTTGTCTGTTATTGGTGTATAAGAATGCTTGTGATTTTTGTACATTGATTTTGTATCCTGAGACTTTGCTGAAGTTGCTTATCAGCTTAAGGAGATTTTGGGCTGAGACAATGGGGTTTTCTAGATGTACAATCATGTCATCTGCAAACAGGGACAATTTGACTTCCTCTTTTCCTAATTGAATACCCATTATTTCCTTCTCCTGCCTAATTGCCCTGGCCAGAACTTCCAACACTATGTTGAATAGGAGTGGTGAGAGAGGGCATCCCTGTCTTGTGCCAGTTTTCAAAGGGAATGCTTCCAGTTTTTGCCCATTCATTATGACATTGGCTGTGGGTTTGTCATAGATAGCTCTTATTATTTTGAGATACGTCCCATCAATACCTAATTTATTGAGAGTTTTTAGCATGAAGAGTTGTTGAATTTTGTCAAAGGCCTTTTCTGCATCTATTGAGATAATCATGTGGTTTTTGTCTTTTGTTCTGTTTATATGCTGGATTACGTTTATTGATTTGCATATATTGAACCAGCCTTGCATCCCAGGGATGAAGCCCACTTGATCATGGTGGATAAGCTTTTTGATGTGCTGCTGGATTCTGTTTGCCAGTATTTTATTGAGGATTTTTGCATCAATTTTCATCAAGGATATTGGTCTAAAATTCTCTTTTTTGGTTGTGTCTCTGCCCGGCTTTGGTTTCAGGATGATGCTGGCCTCATAAAATGAGTTAGGGAGGATTCCCTCTTTTTCTATTGATTGGAATAGTTTCAGAAGGAATGGTACCAGTTCCTCCTTGTACCTCTGGTAGAATTCGGCTGTGAATCCATCTGGTCCTGGACTCTTTTTGGTTGGTAAGCTATTGATTATTGCCACAATTTGAGCTCCTGTTATTGGTCTATTCAGAGATTCAACTTCTTCCTGGTTTAGTCTTGGGAGAGTGTATGTGTCAAGGAATTTATCCATTTCTTCTAGATTTTCTAGTTTATTTGCGTAGAAGTGTTTGTAGTGTTCTCTGAGGGTAGTTTGTATTTCTGTGGGATCGGTGGTGACATCCCCTTTATCATTTTTTATTGCATCTATTTGATTCTTCTCTCTTTTTTTCTTTATTAGTCTTGCTAGCAGTCTATCAATCTTGTTGATCCTTTCAAAAAACCAGCTCCTGGATTCATTAATTTTTTGAAGGGTTTTTTGTGTCTCTATTTCCTTCAGTTCTGCTCTGATTTTAGTTATTTCTTGCCTTCTGCTAGGTTTTGAATGTGTTTGCTCTTGCTTTTCTAGTTCTTTTAATTGTGATGTTAGGGTGTCAATTTTGGATCTTTCCTGCTTTCTCTTGTGGGCATTTAGTGCCATAAATTTCCCTCTACACACTGCTTTGAATGTGGCCCAGAGATTCTGGTATGTTGTGTCTTTGTTCTCGTTGGTTTCAAAGAACTTATTTCTGCCTTCATTTCGTTATGTACCCAGTAGTCATTCAGGAGCAGGTTGTTCAGTTTCCATGTAGTTGAGCGGTTTTGAGTGAGATTCTTAATCCTGAGTTCTAGTTTGATTGCACTGTCGTCTGAGAGACAGTTTGTTATAATTTCTGTCCTTTTATATTTGCTGAGGAGAGGTTTACTTACAAGTATGTGGTCAATTTTGGAATAGGTATGGTGTGGTGCTGAAAAAAATGTATATTCTGTTGATTTGGGGTGGAGAGTTCTGTAGATGTCTATTAGGTCCACTTGGTGCAGAGCTGAGTTCAATTCCTGGGTATCCTTGTTGACTTTCTGTCTCGTTGATCTGTCTAATGTTGACAGTGGGGTGTTAAAGTCTCCATTATTAATGTGTGGGAGTCTAAGTCTCTTTGTAGGTCACTCAGGACTTGCTTTATGAATCCGGGTGCTCCTGTGTTGGGTGCATATATATTTAGGATAGTTAGCTCTTCTTGTTGAATTGATCCCTTTACCATTATGTAATGGCCTTCTTTGTCTCTTTTGATCTTCGTTGGTTTCAAGTCTGTTTTATCAGCTACTAGGATTGCAACCCCTGCCTTTTTTTGCTTTCCATTTGCTTGGTAGATCTTCCTCCATCCTTTTATTTTGAGCCTATATGTGTCTCTGCACATGAGATGGGTTTCCTGAATACAGCACACTGATGGGTCTTGAGTCTTTATCCAATTTGCCAGTCTGTGTCTTTTAATTGGAGCATTTAGTCCATTTACATTTAAAGTTAATATTGTTATGTGTGAATTTGATCCTGTCATTATGATGTTAGCTGGTTATTTTGCGCGTTAGTTGATGCAGTTTATTCTTAGTCTTCATGGTCTTTACATTTTGGCATGATTTTGCAGCGGCTGGTACCAGTTGTTCCTTTCCATGTTTAGCACTTCCTTCAGGAGCTCTTGTAGGGCAGGCCTGGTGGTGACAAAATCTCTCAGCATTTGCTTGTCTGTAAAGTATTTTATTTCTCCTTCACTTATGAAGCTTAGTTTGGGTGGATATGAAATTCTGGGTTGAAAATTCTTTTCTTTAAGAATGTTGAATATTGGCCCCCACTCTCTTCTGGCTTGTAGAGTTTCTGCCGAGAGATCTGCTGTTAGTCTGATGGGCTTCCCTTTGAGGGTAACCCGACCTTTCTCTCTGGCTGCCCTTAGCAGTTTTTCCTTCATTTCAACTTTGGTGAATCTAACAATGATGTGTCTTGGAGTTGCTCTTCTCGAGGAGTATCTTTGTGGCGTTCTCTGTATTTCCTGAATCTGAATGTTGGCCTGCCTTGCTAGATTGGGGAAGTTCTCCTGGATAATATCCTGCAGAGTGTTTTCCACCTTGGTTCCATTCTCCCTGTCACTTTCAGGTACACCAATCAGATGTAGATTTGGTCTTTTCACATAGTCCCATATTTCTTGGAGGCTTTGCTCATTTCTTTTTATTCTTTTTTCTCTAAACTTCCCTTCTCTCTTCATTTCATTCATTTCATCTTCCATCGCTGATACCCTTTCTTCCAGTTGATCGCATCAGCTCCTGAGGCTTCTGCATTCTTCACGTAGTTCTCGAGCCTTGGTTTTCAGCTCCATCAGCTCCTTTAAGCACTTCTCTGTATTGGTTATTCTAGTTATACATTCTTCTAAATTTTTTTCAAAGTTTTCAACTTCTTTGCCTTTGGTTTGAATATCCTCCCGTAGCTTGGAGTAATTTGATCGTCTGAAGCCTTCTTCTCTCAGCTCGTCAAAGTCATTCTCCATCCAGCTTTGTTCCATTGCTGGTGAGGAACTGCGTTCCTTTGGAGGAGGAGAGGCACTCTGCTTTTTAGAGTTTCCAGTTTTTCTGCTCTGTTTTTTCCCCTATCTTTGTGGTTTTATCTACTTTTGGTCTTTGATGATGGTGATGTACAGATGGGTTTTTGGTGTGGATGTCCTTTCTGCTTGTTAGTTTTCCTTCTAACAGACAGGACCCTCAGCTGCAGGTCTGTTGGAGTACCCTGGAGTACCCTGCAGGTCTGTTGTAAGGTGTCAGTCTGCCCCTGCTGGTGGGTGCCTCCCAGTTAGGCTGCTTGGGGGTCAGGGGTCAGGAACCCACTTGAGGAGGCAGTCTGCCCGTTCTGAGCTCTCCAGCTGCGTGCTGGGAGAACCGCTGCTCTCTTTAAAGCTGTCAGACAGGTACATTTAAGTCTGCAGAGGTTACTGCTGTCTTTTTGTTTGTCTGTGCCCTGCCCCCACAGGTGGAGCCTACAGAGGCAGGCAGGCCTCCTTGAGCTGTGGTGGGCTCCACCCAGTTCAAGCTTCCTGGCTGCTTTGTTTACCTAAGCAAGCCTGGGCAATGGCGGGCGCCCCTCCCCCAGCCTCACTATGGCCTTGCAGTTTGATCTCAGACTGCTGTGCTAGCAATCAGCGAGACTCCATGGGGGTAGGACCCTCTGAGCCAGGTGCAGGATATAACCTCCTGGTGCATCGTTTTTTAAGCCCGTCGGGAAAGCGCAGTATTCGGGTGGGAGTGACCCGATTTTCCAGGTGCCGTCTGTTACCCCTTTCTTTGACTAGGAAAGGTAACTCCCTGACCCCTTGCGCTTCCCGAGTTGAGGCAATGCCTCGCCCTTCTTTGGCTCGTGCATGGTGCGTGCACCCACTGACCTGCACCCACTGTCTGGCACTCCCTAGTGTGATGAACCCGGTACCTCAGATAGAAATGCAGAAATCACCCGTCTTCTGCGTCGCTCACGCTGGGAGCTGTAGACCGGAGCTGTTCCTATTCGGCCATCTTGGCTCCCCGGATTACTGAAATCTTAATACTAGTCTTCTACCTATTAAGGCCCTCATATTCAATATTGTGTAAATTACTAACTCAGTCCACCTGCTAAATATGTTGCTATTATTGATTTGGCTAATATGCTCTGTTCAGTGTCTGTATCAACAGCCTCTCAGCAGCAGATTGCTTTCACCTCTGAAGGGACGCAGCATACATTTATGTCTGAGGTACCTGAACAACCTTGCTCAACTGCACACAGTCTTTTCAAGTAAGAATTTAACTTCATGGAGTTCTCTCCAGGAGCACAGGTATGACATTACACTGAAGACATCCTCCTCCAAAAACATTAATTTGGCATTTTCATTCAGGATACATACATACTTATAAAGAAGTATGTAAAATGGGGATGAGCCATTGTCCCACACGTAGTGCAAGACCTCCGCCTAGGGTAAATTTCTGAAAGTTGTTTGGTAAACCAAGAGTGACACCATGCTGATAGTGTCAGGAAACAGTTACTGATCCTCTTAGCACCCACAATGGTAAAACAGGGCCCTGAATTTTTAAGGTTTTTTGGGTTCTAGAGGCAACATGTTCCCCATTTACACTGTTGCTTGCAAATTGTCCCACCTTGAAGCTTGAATGGACTCCTTCCAACAAAGGACTCTAGAGTCCACCTAAATTGTAATATAACAGACCATCCCTCTAGTGCCCCCGAGAGACTCCTTGCCACAGAGGCATAGTGTCTGCTGTTATGGATTGCAAACACACATTTATGGCCATGGGTTGTCCATACATTTCTTATTCAAGAAACTACCCTCATTGATTCTGCATTATACAGCATTGGAGTGGCAATCCCTGGCCACACTGAGCTCTCTCCTGGCATAAGAGGATATTACAGGTTCTGAGACAATGGCCCTTCATACTGAGTTGTCCATTATGTTTGGATTCATGGAAGCAGCACCCTACAAGCTCAGCATGGCTCCTGACACCTCCTTGCTACCAGTTATACCTAATCCTGAGCCTTCCGGCATTTCTCACCTGTAAGAAGGGGTGGCCTCCCCTGTTCTGGGTCTCTTGTTAGATGCTGTGATTCTAGAAAAGGACATCTCTTTCCCAGATTACTTAGCTACTTAGGTAACTGTTTGGGATTAACTGCCTGTACAACAATAGGAATTTGCATACTTTAAGGATGGAAGTGCCATCATGATGGGGCTTGCTAGATAGCTATTGCTTTTCATTCCTTAACAGGGATATCCTTGATAAAAGACAGCACCCAAGGCTCAGCACAATTGGCCAAACTTCAGACAGAAGTCTTAGTACTGGATGTCCTGGCCAACGTACAAATCAGCTTCATTTGTACATTGTTACAGAGTAAAAGAGTAAAGAATTCTGGAAATTTCTTGCACCATAGATACTCAAATAATAAATCAAGGTAACATGTCTTTGCATATACTAAGAACACAATACAAGCCATCACCAGGACACCCCTTATATACTTTATCATTCCAGACATTACTGATAGTGGCCATGTCACTCATTTCACTTATCAAAATATGCAACACTGGGCTCCTGAACAAGCCATTCAACAGAACTTTCATCTTCATTAAAGGCTAGAGGTTGCAGGCTTCATAGAGCAATATATTTGCTTATTTAAATAAGTTTAAACTTAATTAAATAAATTATGGCTTACTTTAGTCATCGGCCAGCATTAGAAGAGAATAGTAATAAGGCATTTGAATCAATTTCTTGGTTTTTGATTGCTGATCCATTTTATGCCTCATACTCCTCCTCTTCCCCTTGTGTTTTTCAGATTTCCTTAAATGAGTAAATGTGTAAATGGCTTGTAGCAAATGCAACTCGAGTAAATTGATATGTACTACTTCCAGGGTTAGCCCTTAAAAACCTGCCGCATTTAATTCTCCTTGGTCTTCCCCTTACTTCGCCTGGTGTGAACAAGTATGTTGACATTGAAAATAAATTTTTGAAGATAGCAGAATAGCAAAATTGGAAGTTTCTGGGTTTCATATATAATTGCTTGGAGGAGAGTCATCACCAGCCAGAAACACTTGTAGCTCATGAGTAAGGAATTAATGTTATAGCTTTCATCCATTAGATATGTTAGAATTTGCTTGTTATGGCAGCCAGCATCATCTTAAAAATGCACTGCATCACTTCATTTATATGAAACTTAAAAAAAATCAAATCAAAGTAATTTACTATTTTTGCAATAGTTGTATAGGGGATCAATTGTAAAGAAATCAAAGGCATGATTAACAAAAATATCAGGATTGTTGTTACCTATGTCAGGTAGAGAGAGAGATGTGACTAAATAGTTGCACTTAGGCTGTTCATTTTATTTCTATTTAAACTGCATGCATTTCAAATATACTCTTTTATAACCATGCCAGAGTTCACAGTATACATTGGTAAAGAATTTATATAAGATAAGATATACATATATAAGTAAAGTATGAAAGAAAATAGTTTAGTTGGAAAATTTAAGCACATATTTATTAGGAATTTGGCATTGAGTTAAAAATATAAATGAAGAGGCACTGTAATATAATGTAATATAATAGCTTCTGAAGGCAAAATACCTCACAGTTGATGATACTGCTACAACATATATACTGGGTGACCAAAAAGCTGACCGTTGTGAGTGGGACCTAAAGCAGTGCAGGATTGTTCAGCAGGTCGAAGCTTTGATACTTGTGCCATAAGATACTAGTATTACAATTATCTGTGGTAAAGGAAGATGCTATGTGGAGTTTATGACAGTGTCATATGGAAGAAAAAAAAACATTGCGGACTCTTGGGACTCTGAAGTAAAGTCATGCAGTTTTCATTGCATAGTTATACTTTTTTTTTTTTTTTTTTCCTAAGAGTATCTCCTGATGTGCTGTTAGGGTTTGATAGAGACGGATCACCTAAAGATGAAACCACAAGGCACCATGTAGTCAAAATTGTTCATCATGAGTTTTGGCAAGACCATCAAGTCAAACTAATATGCAGATCCATCAGAAAACCATCACGAGATGGAAAAGATACATCTAGGATCAGACAGAGTCGAGTCAGTGGGCACAAATAAACTGCAGGAGTGTGTACCCTAGATGGCCAGGTCACTCACCACAGAAGAGGCACCTAAACAATCAATTAAAGAGAATGACTTGGTTATCAACAGTCAGCCTCTGCCAGGAGCTGCCATACTATTTGCACGATGTGTAGCTTATGCATAGGAAACACATATGCACAGGATACACTGAGAAACACCAAACTTGCTAGTAACAGAGACCATTGGTGAGTCTCCAATATGGCACCACCCTTTAGGGAGATCAGCCAGCCACTTCATAACAAGTTGACTATATTTGACACCACCAAAGAAGCAAATATTCATTTTACCTTAATTGACACAGACACATGCTTATGGTATGTGTTTGCTTTTTGTACCCATAGACCCACAGTTAGCACTATTATGTGAGGGCTAACGTGTAATCCATTGATGTGGATTTCTATATATTCAAATATTGCATTAGTTTAAGAAAATTACAGTAAAGGAGATAAAGTAATGGATGCATGCTCATGGATTTTACTGTCTTAACTTACACAATATCATTTAAAATCTGCTGGCCTCATAGGATAATAATGTGGCCTATAGCAGAAACAGTTGATGTGCCAAGTTAGAGGTTTTAGGCTTCATGAATGGGCCCCTATCATTTAGGATGTAGCACACATTTTACATCAATGACAATACTATGCTCTTTTTTTCACAAAAGTAGAATACATGGAGCTTAGAACCTAAGCAGTATAAGAAAGAGTGGCTTAACTTACTATCAGTCTCAGTGACCAATTTAAAGGATTTCTACTGCTCATTTTTGTAACTTTGAACTCTCTTTATTTAGAAGTCTTGTCTTGTAGTAGGTGAAACACTGGACTTTTATTATCAATATGATGTATAGATACCGTTATATAATGCAGACAGGAAAGACCTGAATCTTATCATGAGTAGGGCATAGTTGTCTGGGTCTAATCAGGAGATAGAAGCTACATAGTAGGTTAAGCAGAATAATTTTAATATGTATTATTAACTCTGATAAAAGATTAACTACAAGATATAAGGAAACTATGGTATCCCAGAGTTCAGAGAGAATAATCAAAAAAGAACAATCATAGTAGGGCCTCTGATCTTATTGGATAGTGCACCAGATAGCAGAATGTTTCTCTGATTTGACCAGATCAGAGCTGGTCATGAGTTGTATAAGTAATAGGCCACCCTCCACAATGCAAATGGAAGAGTAGGTGATTAACACCTGGTGGCATGCATGTGCAGTAGAAGTCTCGGTGCTGGTGGAGAGAGGAAGCCTTTAGAGCATGCAGGTCATGTAGGGGCTTGCAGATAGACTTCAGGTGCTGGCCAGGGCAGGAGGCCTTCAGATCACATGGATCACACAGGGACTTTGGTTTCTGTGTCAAAAGAGCTACAGATAATTTACTGCCAGGCCAAGGCTGCAAGGTTGAAGAGGGAAAATATTCTATGTTCATTGCTTTGGTCAGAAAGAATGGCTGCCCTTATATCCCTACCATCTACCCCTAGCCAGCACTGGACACAGTAGGAGAGCCTCTTCCTTCTGCAAATCCCTTCGGAGCACTCTCCTAAGAAAGCTTAACGTTGTTCTCTCTTTAAAGAAGAAATACTAAAAATAATTAATTGGTTTATCATACAGTCTACATTAAAGAATGTATTAGGGCTGAAAGGCAATACACTGATAATTGAAACACAAAGTTTCTGACCCTTCAGGAATGAGGGTCTGTTTGGGTTACCCCACTGATCAAGCAGCAATACTACCCAATGGTGAGAAGAAACAGGAATATGGAGTAAAAAAATGGTGAATATCAGTTGGGATTATGAGACCTAGTTGCAAAGTTAGGCATTGGCTATATTTTTTCATTAATCATCATTATATTAGACACCACCCCTCAGAATCCTAAAAGAACTGTTCCCTGAAATTATGTGAGCCAAGTGCAACTAAGAGGTCCAGTGGTTGGATTGTAGGGGATACTATGGTTACTCATCCCCTTCCCCTTCTTCAGGACTAAAGCATTCATTTCCCCAGCTGACAAGAGTGTTAATAATTGACGTATCATTGCTGAGTATTCCTTTGGAGATTTCCTTCAATTGAAGAAGCCACTTCATGCAATGTCATGTCTCATTCTCAAGAGCAGCTCATGTCCAGTGACTGTTGATGAGACTTATTAAGGTCCAGCCCCCTTTGCCAAATTTGGGACAACACTGGTGGTTTATCACAGCTACAGTTTCCCTCGCTGGGTTGGCTGCACTTTTTGCTGTGACTGAATTGCCACCAAACATCTCCCTCAGCCTAATGTTGATTCTTTTAACCTACACAGTGTGTATCCTCAAAGCAATCCACGATACAATTTCTGCATGCTGATTTCTGTTTCAAAGTTGGCTTTATAGAAAATCAGTTTAGGTCAAGTCTTTGCAAATTACATTTTGTCACAGAATCCCTAAACTGATTAATGTAAATATCCAAAAAAACACCCGAAAAACCAAAAATTGTTACACAATGATGCTTTGTCACAGACATTCTCTGAACTTTAAAAAAAGGAAAACTAGAAAACAAAAACACTGTAGAAGCCCTTTACAAGTTTTTACCTTACTCATTGCAAACATCGAATGCTATATTTTTGAGGACAAGGAGTCTATATGCAATGACATACGTTAAATAAACAAGAAACTCAGCATTTGGTATAAAAATAAAATGGTTAGTCTTCAGATTGCCTGTTACTTGAAAATAAATCTCCTAATGCTGAGTTAATATTAACTCTCTCTTAAATACTGAGTACTAGTAAAGGCACTACTAATTATTGGTTCTGAGGTTGTTACTGTTCATCTGTTACATGCTTCCTATGTAGGATGCTTATGAAAGAGTTTGGAAAATACAGTAGCACCATTTAATTACAATATGATGTACTGTAGTTCTTGAGATGGCCACCTCTTTTTAATACAGGATCTACCAAAGAGAGTATGTTTTAGAAAGCATTTTGCTTCTTTTTACCATATTTAATTTTTATTGATAAATAAAAAATTGTACATTTTTATGGTCTACCTCGTGGTGTTCTGATATATGTATGCGTTGTGGAAAGACTAAGTCAAACTAATTAACATGTCCATTTTGCGTTCTTAAATTTTTAAATAATATTCCACAACATATAACTTAAAACATTTTTGTCTCTCTACAAATGTCTTTAATTCATACTATTTTTTGAAAACTATCTTAAAGTTTGTCTAAGAAACCCACTTGCCTAAAAATCCCCACAAAATATTGTGATCAAAATTAAGTAAATATTACATAATGAAATAAGACAATAAATACACCAAGAAATACACCAAGAAACATTAATGTTAAGGAACATCACATGGTTTGAATTTCCTGCCAGCACCAAAAGAAACCAATTGAGTTTTCTTTTCATTTCTCCCGGAAGTGGGGCAGGAAGGAAAGGTAAATACTGGGGCTTGAAAGCCATTGGCAATAATAAAAATGGAGTCACACACTTTAATATTCTCCTCCACCAAGTAAAAACTCATAATCTAACCAAATTGAAATAATAACTCTTTTAGACATGCACTGTATAACACATTTACAGATATGAAGTACTTTGTTTCTAATTCCAACAAAATCAAACTTTCCTTTAACTTTGACTTTTCTCCAAATCAGTTTTATTCCTTCTAATTGGAATAACATCTTCTGCTATACTTTTATTAGTAACAGCTTTATTAGTTTAAAAATATGCACTTAACATTCAACACCCGAGAAAAACTTCAAAGGACAATGCTTGAATATATTTTTCTAAGAAAATAACCTTCTGATAAAAAAAGAACTATAGTTAAAAAAAATGAAATCTGAAGCAGTACTCTAGAATCCAATAGTTCAAAATAAATAACCTAAAGATTTATCTGACTTCAACACATTCATGCAGGAGAATGTCAGGGAATATCAGATTCAAAGAAGGCGTATTTCTGGTTATTGATAGAGGATGATGAGTTTACCTTCAAGACTTTAATTCTTGTCTGTGAATCTATACAGATGAGCCCAACCCAATTTAGAGTTCAACACACACAGCATGCAATTACCTTCTAGGCATCAAATCCCAAATAACTTTTGAATATCATACCTGTCAGCATCCTTATTTGGTATTTTATGAGAAACATTAAGATTTTACATTTGAAAAGTGATTCATAGAAGCGATTTTGAAGATGTTTTTATTTTTCAGTAAAAAGGGAAAAAAACTCTCTACTTAGAACTTTTTAAAAAAGAAATTATTGACTTAGGACAGAGACTAATGTTTACTTACTGTTTTGGAACTCTTCCTCCAAATAAATTAACCCTATATGACTCAACAACAGTATCAGAAATAAAACAACTTGGCACTATGAGTTTGTACATATAAATGAAGGGTAAAATATATTTGATAAATAATGATCCAAAGCATGTTTCTCTCAATGAAGTAAAATACAACATTTCAAAGCTAAGCGATTGATCCAGGTAGGATTTCTTTGAAAAAAGTCAAGGAAAGGGAATGTTAAGCTCTCTATACTATGTAAACTCCAGGAGGAAATGTCTTTTTTTTTTAATTTCTCCTCTTCGTCTCCTCCTCATTAGACAGAGCATTGCCAAGTTGGTAATCAATAGTATATTAACAAATGATTAATGAGAAATAGATGTTTCACAAATGAGATCACAATCTCTATTATTGGAAGCTGCAGAGGAATCAAACAGAATCAACCTGAATAAGAGGAGTTGATGACATTTGATATATTTCTTTCTAGTCAAAAATTAGCATTCAGTTATAATTTGAAAATACTGGTTCAGAAGATATGTCCAATTAGATATTTGTGGAAAGGCGTTTGAATATGAGTCAGGATAAAATTATTTTACTGAATAGTTAAGAATGGTACAGTTAATTTGTAGATGAAATCATCTAGTCTTGTGTGAAAAACGTGGAATGGTAAACTGGTAACAGGAGAGATAACGGTGACTTAACTGAATAGTGCAGCCCTTCTGTACATTTCCATATTATACTGCCATCTAATCTGTACTTAATGAGCCTCCTGAGCATCTCCAAAGTTCATGACTTTGTATTAGAAGCTGCAGTAAAGAAGCACAACAATGAAAACCCTGTAGTGTCACAATCACTGGCTTAATAATTTAGTTTAAAACATAAAACGTGTTCACAAAGAGCTACAATAGAAGGCAGAGAAACGTTTCCACCTGCAGAGAGAAACCAGTGTCCAAAAGAGATGTAGATCTATACAGAAATATTATTATTCTCAACAATATTCCAAGTTATACAATACTACTGTTTTAAGCTTTAACATAGTGAGTGTTCTGGAAAATCTTTTAAAGTTCATATTTGTAACAAAAACAGTAAGTTTTCCTGTGAAAGAATCCTGTTAATGGTATTTAATATTTTGATATTATTTATAAATTAAGCAGTTGGAATATTTTTTCATTAATAATGGAAAACACAGAAAAAGATGTTTCTATACATCTTAAAACAAATGGCACAAAAGGATGCATAGATGCATTTGTAATTAGATGTTATGAATTCTAAGTTTTAAAGATATGACTTTACACTCAAATGTTAGCTATTGGCTTACATAAAAAGTAATCAAATAGTATTAATAATCTAACCAATTTCTAGCCTTAATATTTTCTATAGAAAAAATTGATCCCTTTATTAGAATCCCTGCCATCATCTGGCTTCTAACATTACATATGTATCGTCATTTTTTATTCCCTTTACTTAATAAAACTACCATTCATTTAGATTACTGCTGATTCCAACATATCATGTTTATCTACTTCTATGCCTTTTTTGGTACATACACTTTGATGTGATTAAAATAATCTGCCTCTTTATAATCTGAAAAAATTAGACTTATCCTTTACAAAACCTACTTCAGATGTCATGTATATATATCAGGAGTTCCAATCCTTCATTAGAAAATTCTTCACTGTTCTTTTCTATATAGGCTTTGTTTTGTTAATTCTGCTAGTGTAGCTCTAAGCTTCCTAAATGGTGGGTAGTTTATTATGCTTTTCCCTAAGAGAACGGATAGATTTGTATTCATATTTATATTATTAGACTTTCGTTGAACCTGACATGCAATTTATATGTTTAGTGAATTTTAGTCATATATAACTTTTCAAATGTAAACACACCCTTTATCCTCTGGTAAAATGCTCTGTCAGGAGGTTGGCTGTGCTGGGAGAAAGATCTGGGCTGCCAGGTGTTGGAGTTATCCAATTAAAACAGCAAGCCCTAAATGAAACATTTAAACCTTTAATCACTTTCTGTAATGGTATAAGCAAGAGTCCAATCTGGAGAAAGCACTAACTCCCCATGTTCCATCTCTTGCCATGTAACTGCTACCTGGAGGGTGGAGGGGTCAGGTAGATTAGTGCAGAGTTTGGGGTCATCTGACTGTTGAAGAAGCTTGAAACAAAAGGTTCCATTTGCTTTTTGGACCATGAGGTTGGGGGTGGATGATGAGTGTAATGGAGGAAGGCCTGGGAGTGGAAAAGTACTGGGTACTGAGTCACTGAGTCAGAGTGGGGAAAGGTGTCTTCAAGGTATCCTTCTTCTTTTCCATAAGGAAGCCCTGGCAGAGGAGCCTGAAGAGACCTCTGCTCAAAGCCTCAGATAAAAAGGCTTAGAAATGAAGGCACCAGGCTAGGAATGCAAATATGGTAAGAGTTTGACTGGCCAGAGGGCCTGAATCTTTGATTCCAACTTCCTTCAGAGACCAGGATGCATTAGCTGTGCAACAGGTCTGTTGCAGAGAGTGCAGCTTTCCCCTTGAGGTTTGTCAGGTAAAGCTTTTAATTGATTATGATTGGGCCTGAAAGATCACACATAGGTTTTTAATCAGGACCTGGATTTCTATGCCCTTATTCATATATTCTGCTAATGTTATACATGTTATTAAAATATTTTTGCAGTTTTCCGTAGGAGTAATAAACTTTAATAAAAACTTTAAAAAAATTTTAAAAGAACTGACAATACTAAGTGCTGGTGAGAATGCACAGTAACAGAAACCCTTTCATATAGACATTACCACCATTTTAAAAACTGACAGCTTCTACTAAAGTTGAATAAACTCATATGTCATATATACTTAAATGAAAACATTTTCTAAAGTGTATATTAAATTCAGTCATGATTTTGATTCTTTTTCATATTAACTGCTACAGAAAAATAGACCAAGTTACTTAGGCAAGAGATAGACAATACAGAGGTAGAACATAGTAAGAGTATACTGGTAAGAATAATATGCTGTGAGAAGATACAAGCTATATACAAGAAATAAAGAAGAAAGTCATCATAAATGTGTATAGAATAGAAAATATTTGGATGAGATAAGAGATGGAAATCACAGATAACAGTTGTCTTTGTTGAGAATAGAGATATATTAATTGAGAGTGGAATGAAAGGAGAGAAAAATTATACAATTGACCATTTACACATACATAATAATAGCATGTTGGGATTTTACAAGTTTAGAAAGATGTCATTTATTTACTTTTCCATAATTGTTTAGGAAATGGAAAATCACCCAATAAAAACAGTATTTTAAATTATAGTTTTACATATTAAAAATAGAATTTGTATATTTTATCAAAATATGTTACTTTTGGTGTGAAAGTAATAAAAAGTTCTAAATAATTATGATGAATATTTGCTCAGCTATATAAAAAAACCTGATTTTTGTTGAGAGAAATACATTTTAATGTGATACTAAACTTGGTAACATTGATGCAATAGTCCTTTATGTTTAACCTGCTATTCCTCAAGTTAATGTAAGTATAAGGGAATGGGAAAAAGCGGGCAGGAAATGACATTTATATGTCTTTGCCATGATTTCTTACAGATCCTTCCCACAAATTCCAGCATTTGGAATTCCTCTAAAAAAAACTGGAGGCCAATTTTTATTGAGAAAACTGAAAGCATTTTCTGCCTTTTTCTATGGAACCATGTGTTTCACTACAGGATAGAATGATTGTCAAATTGAGAAAAAGTAGAAGAGAAAACTGTTCAATGGGAGAATAACCTAATGACTGGTGCACTAATGTGCAAATGCTTTGGGAATAGAGATACTTTGACACCAAAATTCTTATCCTGACTTCTTTCTTAGCTCACTTGGTCATTAAAAGCATAGAAACTGTAATCTCTTGAACAACTGCTTCAACAGAGAGTATAACCACATGAATCATTCAAGTAAGACATCATAAAATAGCAATATAAGCATAAGAGGCCTTCAGCTTTCTCTAGAATGTCTTGTCCCACATCCCCTCATTAGCAATAAGGCCAGCAAGGAAAGACTATTAAATGGTACAATCTGGTGCTTTATTCTCCCATAGACGAACTGGTAGAAAAAAATTGAGCTGAAGTTTGCGGGTTCATAATGTGCTGTGGGAATAGTTATTTGTCACACATCTGTCATGGAAGAGTTGTTCCTTTAGGAACCATTTAGTTTATAATTGCAACCACATCCAGCTCAATTCCTTCAAGGCAGTCACTGATCACTGGAAATAAGTCAGCACTTCTGGAGTGGCATTAACTCTTTGGCCATCATGGCCATTTTATGCATGAGCATTAACAGTTCACTAAATAGGACCCTAGTGTTCCAAAAAAACAAGATGGAATGTGCTGGAAAGAAATAGTTGTCTTAGTTCATTTAGTGTTGCTATAACAGAATACCTGAGGCTGGATAATTTATTTTTAAAAAGAAGTTTATTTGGGTAATGATTCTGGTGACTGGAAAGTTCAAGATTTGGCAGTTGCATTTGGCAAAATCCTCAGGCTGCTTCAACTTATGATAGAAAGTGGAAAGGGAGCAGGTGTATGCAAAGAGATTACATGGCAAGAGAGGAAATAAGAGAGAGAAACTGAGGAAGCCAGACTCTTAATAACCTACTCTCATGGGGACTAATTCATTCTTGCAAGAAGATAACTCACTCACCTCTATATGTGGGTATTAATTTATTCATAAAGGATCTGCCTCCATGACTCAAACACTTCTTACTAAGTCCCACTTCTCAACACTGCTACATGGTAGATCAAATTTCAACATAGTTTTGGTGGGAATAAATCACATCCAAACCATAGCACTAATAAAAAGTATCTTACTTTACTTTAAAAATATATATTTGTCAATTGTGAAATAAAATAATTTTTGAAAGAAAATATATTTAATTAAAAGGAAGATATTGTCTATATAAACATTTTCTTAGCTCTTACAAATTATTTTAATCATATTTTTATAATTTTTATTTTCTATTTGCTTTGTTAAGACAAACATTAAATTTGAACAGAAATGAAAATCTACAACTATTAAATATATGAACTCTGCATTAATTCATGAACAGATTGTCCACAATGTGTGATAAACAAATGCTTCATGCACTTATACAACACTACATTTTATTGGAAGCCTTAGAGTCTATGAGTACTCTGGGTAAGCAGGTACATGAAGATTTCCAATGGCAGTTCTTTTCAGAATTTTTCCTGGTTCTTTACTAGTGAATTCACTTCTTAGGACTTTGTTGTACTGAATTTCAACTCATTGAGAACAACAAACATGAATTATCAAGTTCTGTTTTTGTCTCTTAGTTCAGCCACTTTCAGATTTTGAACAGCTGCCTGTGATTATCATTTTCTACCCCTCCTCTTTCCAGTAAAATTCTGAGCTGATAATGAAAATTTTAATTATTCTACAGGATTATTTTTTATTACAGAAACATTTTAACCTGCTTAATTTCTTAAAGTATTTTTACTTTATGTTTTTATCTTCTTATTATTAAATATTTAAAAATTTTGATTCTCTTTCCAACATTTTATCTTTTTTTCTATTTCATTTATTTTTATTTTTGTTCAGACTGGATAAGCATAAAATATCTAGTGTCCTAATTACCTACTTTTATATCTCTCATATGTTTCTTTAAACAAAATTTATTTTTCTCCTAGTTTCTTTGTAGATTTAGCATCCCTTATTCTAAGGCTTTGATTTACATTATTTTACATAGATTTTATATTATTGTGATTATATTAATTATTAAATTTTTATTTAAACTTTTTTAATCTTTTACTTTCAATTATGTATTTATTTACAACCCAGTTCAAAAATGGGCACAGGCCTTTTGTTTAGCAAACATACAAAAAGATGTTCAACATTACTAATCATTAGGAAAATGCAAATAAAAAACACAAGCAATGCAAATCAAAACCACAATGAGATACCATCTTATACCCATGAGAATGGCTACTATTAAAAAAAAAGAGAGCAGCAAATGCTGGTCAGGATGTGGAGATATTGAAATCCCTGTACATTGTTGGTGGGAATGTAAAATGCTAAAACAGTTTAGTCGTTTCTCTAAAAATTAAAAATGGAATTACCATCTGATTCAGCAGTCCTCTTCTGAGTATATATCCAAATGATTTGAAAGCAGTCCTGAAGTGATATTTGTACAACCATGCTCATAACCGCATATTCATCATAGCCAAGAGGTGGAAGCAGCCCATGTCCATAAACAGATGAATGGGTTAAAAAATTTATATATACATACAATGTAATACTATTTGCCTTAAAAATAAATAAAGTTCTGACACCTGCTACAACATAGATGAACTTGAGGACATTATATTAAGTGAAATAAGTCAATTACAAAAGAAAAATGCTATGTAATTCACTTACATAAAATGTCTAGAGTAGTCAATATCACAGAAACGAAAGTAGAATGGTAGTTGCCAGGGGCTGAGGAAAAGGGGACATGAGAAGTTAGTGTTTAAAAGGCATAGATTTCAGTTTTGTAATATGAAACAGTTCTGGAGATTGGTTGCAGAACAATGTGAGTATATGTAACTCTACTGAACTGTACACTTAAAAATAGTTAAGATGATCAATGTTTGTTATGTGCATTTTGTCATAATTTTTAAAATAATTAAAATATTTTTAAAAATTTTAAAGAATATGGTAGGAATTAATTCACCCATATCCATAATGATTTTAAATTAGAACAATTTAAAAGTAACAGTTAAAAGACACAGATTGTCAGAGTGGCTTAAACATAAACAAGACAAAAATATATGTTGTTTATAAAAATTCTACTTTAAGTATAAAGACTCAGATTAAAAGTGAAGAGACAGAAAAACATACACCATGCTAACATTAATAAAAAAAATTGAAGTAGCTATATTAATTTTAGCTGGGACTACAGGCGCCCGCCACCACACCCGGCTAATTCTTTTTGTACTTTTAGTAGAGATGGGGTTTCACCGTGTTAGCCAGGATGGTCTGGATCTCCTGACATCGTGATCTGCCCGCATTGGCCTCCCATAGTGCTGGGATTACAGGCGTGAGCCAACGCGCCCGGCCTTACTTTTTAATTTTTTTGTTTGTTTGTTTTAACTCTCCAAAGTGACAATGGAAACTTCTACTTTTTTAAAAAAAAATTAAGGATGTGCTCCCAGCTCCACATTTTGGCTCTTGCTATTTGATATAAGATAGGTATTCTCGCATTTTGCATTACTCCATAATATTTCAGAATGATTCCCTCTGAATGTGTGCAGAGGGTGTCATTTAAGAAGCACGAAGGCCCGGCGCGGTGGCTCACGCCTGTAATCCCAGCACTTTGGGAGGCCGAGGCGGGCAGATCACGAGGTCAGGAGATCGAGACCATTCTGGCTAACACGGTGAAACCCCGTGTCTACTAAAAATACAAAAAATTAGCCGGGTGAGGTGGCGGGCGCCTGTAGTCCCAGCTACGCGGGAGGCTGAGGCAGGAGAATGGCGTGAACCCCGGGGGGCGGAGCTTGCAGTGAGCCGAGATCGCGCCACTGCACTGCAGCCTGAGTGAAAGAGCGAGACTCCGTCTCAAAAAAAAAAAAAAAAAAAAAAAAAGAAGTATGAAAACATACAGGGACTTCAATTTATTAGCAAATAAAGGTGCTATCTATTTTCTTCAGAAGATACATAAAGATAGTGGAGGCAGAGTAGTCTCCAAGTAGACAAGTCATGCATAAGTTAATTGGGCTTTAAATACATGAACGTAATGAAAAATCACATGCAGTTTTAAAGGCATGACAAACCAACTAAAAGCATAATATTTTGCAATAACATAGATAAATTTAAGACATTAACACAGAAGTTGGAACAGAAATTTCTGATTTTGTTCATCTTTGAGATTCTTTCCAAAATTTTATACTACATGGTGATGTACAGTGAAACTAATGATTGCTTACAAAATAAATTTAGGAAGAAAAAGCAAATTTATCAATATTTCAGATGAATAATAATTATAATAAAGCTTAGTAGAATCAATTTTTGCTAGAAGTTTCCTGCAAAAAAATCTACTCTAAGACCTTAATTTGTCAAAATTAGCACATTGTGAAAATAAAATCTGTAAACTAATAAATATACTTCACTAATGTTTATTCAAAAATAACATTTGGAAATTAAATGCCATGTTTCAGTTGGTTAAGAAAAAAAAATTACTTTGAAATATTTTTACAACAAGTAATTTAAAGATGTGCCACAACATTTATAAGGTGGAAAATTTGGGATACTATAATATTAGTTGGTAGTAATTATAAAGAATTTTATATAGTGATTCAGGAAGTGTAACTTTAGACAACCTCAGAATGGTAAAAAAAAAAAAATTAATTTAAAATGTAAGAAAAAGTAAAGTATGACAAAGGGAATGCAACAATCTGTCATTGTTTTTTCTTTCTCTCATTTTAATTTCAACATGACCTAGAAAGAATCAGACAGAAGTCTGAAATAGAAGAATAAAACCATCTGCTGGAATAAAACTATTCCAGGAGAACATAATTAGCTCTACAGGGCAGAGGCTTCAACTTATTTTGATCACTGATATATCTCATGGCCTAGAGCCGTGGTTCTTACATTTAGTTTTTGTTTCTGGTCCTGATTAAATTCTTAAACTATATTGAGAATGCCAAAATACTTTTCCTTATGTAGTATATATAAATATATGCATTTATAGTACTACAAGTAAAATTTAGGCATTTAAAAATATCAATTTATTAATTCATTGTAAATAACAATAGACCTACTACATGCTAATGTAAACAACATTTTAATGAAATACATTGTAGCTTACAAAGCCAAAAACTAATGCAAAGAGTGACATTGTTTCATATATTCTTAAGTATCTTAATGTAGGACTAAATAAAAGATGAAAAGTGTTTCCATATGTTTTGCTGCTTCTGAATTCAATCAGCTCTGGTATATTACTTTGGTAGAAATATGCAGTTAATATATACTCATACAGTTATGTAGTTGGAAAAGGCAGGAATCCCTAATAAACTTTATAGTAACCTTGGTAATTATCGATTTGAATCTACAGCAAAATTAGCATGTATTTTTTTTTTTTTTTTTTGGTTTGGCTTTCTTTGTTGCTTTTTTATTTTTTTTTTGAGATGGAGTATCTCTCTGTCCCCCAGGCTGGAGTGCAGTGGCACTGTCTTGGCTCACTGCAACCCCTGCCTCCCGTGTTCAAGCGATTCTCCTGCCTCAGCCTCCCGAGTAGCTGGGACTACAGGCACATGCCATCATGCCCGGCTAATTTTTTGTATTTTTAAAAAGTAGAGACGGGATTTCACCGTATTAGCCAGGATGGTCTTGATCTCCTGACCTCGTGATCCTCCCACCTTGGCCTCCCAAAGTGCTGGGATTACAGGTGTGAGCCACCCCACCTGGCCCCAAGTAATAGTTCTTAAAAGTTGAAATTTAAGAGGTGAAACCATTCTGACTAATTTTCCTCACTATGTTACATTTAAAACTGTTTGTATATCTCAAAATTTTATTCATACATAATTTTGAAACACCATACATTCATCTTTTAGAAATTGATTCAGTGGATTATGAAGATATTTCAAATGTTGACATCATTTTCATGATGTAATATGAAAAAAAAATCACATGTGCTAATATCAACCTCAATCTTATTAGAAAAGTCTGCATTAGGAAGATGTCATGCTTATTTAGGCAGATGCAAATTTTTTAATACTTAAATTTTGTCTTAAAATGCAAATTTTATTATTGACAACAAATACGGTAGGTTGTTTTATTTGGCAGTAACAGGGTCAGATTGTTTATATTTGAGAAGATGTCTGCCAAATACCCAACATTTAGAAACTATGGTTTTCTGTTACCTGTTCTTTGAGGAAGGAATGATGTTTCATGAACAAGTGGCTAGTTAATTTCCTCACAATAGCAATCACACAAAAGTCCTCCCTCAAGATAATCATCCTACTTTGGTGTGTAGCATAAGTTCATTATGTCTTTTTTCCATTTTATCACTCAGAATATAAAAAGATATGTATTTATGGTTGGAGCTTTATTAAAATTATTTATTTGTGATTCATCAAACACATTCTTTTAAAAGCTGTCTTCTTCTGTTTGTTTTCTTCTTTTCTTTTTTTTTTTCTGTGTATGTTCACATAGCAAAGAATATATTGACTCCTATTATAGTTTGTTACCGTTGAATGATGTCAACAACTGACCCCCATCAGTTGTACCTACCATCAGTGCGAAAGTCCACACAATTGTTCCAGGGTAACTTATGAGATTCAAAAAATTTATTCAAAATTTTCATTTCTGTTTATTTCCAAGCGTTCATTAAAAATGAATGGTCTAATTTATTAATTGGTATTAACATTAGATTAATGTAAATACAGCAAGTCCAACCATGCCTGTAGGTTATTCATTTGTAAGCATTTGTAAGACAAAAATACTAATCTACAGATTGGGTACTAACTCAATCTTGATGTTTATAGTAGGTCTTCAATTCCATGAGTTACAGTATTATTAGAAAGTAGAAGTGCCATGATTTTGTTAATTGACTTTTCATCTAGCACGCATTCAAGGCTTTGTCTTACAGCTATTCTAAGTGTTTCTCCAGCCAATGAAAGATAATTTTCCCTGTAAGATGCTTCAGTGGATTTTTCATTTTTAGTTTGAAAAGCTATAGTGAATAATTTTTGTTTTTAAATAGCTTATCATCTCTACATTTAAAATAGTCAATTCTTTTAATTCATGAATTGACTAGATTTATCTCAAAATGATCCACAAATTAACTGGCAATATAATATTATTCAAAACTGTTCTTTTGAATAAAATACAATATACTAAATTATTAACATTCTAAAGCTTAAAAAGATAGCTTTCATCAGTTCACTTTCTTACTCAAAATTTTGCCCGGTATCTTTAGAATTAATTCCAAAGGATAGATTGTTTTACATATGTCAGAGAATACTCTGATATGTCAGTTTCTTTGTATTTCTGTGTCTATAGGAATAGCATAACTGTGGATTGAAGAAGTCAAGTCTTCTAGTCCTAATTTTAGTCATCAACCAAATCTTAAATAGGCAAAATGTATAAATAAAATTATTTTAATAAGTAATTAAATTCCAAAATAATAACATATGTGGATACATTTTTCAAATTTAGAAAAGTTTTCTACTTTTTAAATCAATAATCTTGTAAAATAAGTCAACAAAATTTACTTTCTTGTATTTTCATGTAGGCATAAAGACAACAAATTCAAAATAATTCATGGGAAGATAATGAGTTTACAAAGATTATAGTAGTTACAATAAAAAGAAAGAACATAAAGTTCTAAGAATCAACTGAGTTAATTCCATAATATGTACATATTTATATTCTAAAGTCACTACCTTAGAAAATTACAGAAACAAAAAAAACAAAAATACAGTCCATTAGCAGTCAGAGCAGTGACATCATTACAGATCATGTAGCCTCTGAAAAAAATATTCTGTATACTTAGAGAGAAGAAAAGACAAATAACATATTTGCATTGCTATGAACATAATTGTGACATTACAAACCACTTAAATAGCTTAGGAACCACCACGGGACTCTTCATAACTTTTGGAAAACCACTAGCCTAAAAATGTGCCAGATAAGCATTGGTACTAAAAAACAATCAAATAAATGAAGAAAAAAATACTTCAGTAGATGTATTTGTGTGTATATTTTGCAATTGTATTTGCAGTTAGTAGATATATTCATGTGTATATTTTACAATTATATTTGTGTGTATACTTTGCAATTTTCTTGTTTACTTAAATTATAGAGTAACATGTATATTTTAAAAATCATATATTTTTATACATTTCTTCCATAGGAGCAACATATACCATATTTTTCTTTTGTGCAAAATAAAGCAGTCCTTATTATACAGATTTACTGTCTCTCATTTTCGTTTTTTAAATTTAAAGTCATATAAGAGGGAAGTAAAATAGTTGTTAACAAGTCAGTAGCTTGAATGCATTATTTCTTCCTTTCTACAGTCTTACAGTGATGAGTAATTTATATTCTTGAGTTTTCGAAGCATTTGCACAGATCTCTAAATGTGGTAGGACTAACACATACAGTCATGTATTTGGTGATTTAATGCTGTTAACGCCTAATAAGGGGTTTTGGATTTTTATAACTTATTCTTCTATGACAAAATGAGCACATGGGTTCTTAATGTGGAAGCATCTGTACACATAGTTTATCTTGACTACTTTGACTACAGTGAAGGGTCTATTCCAGTCAGGAGATTCATGAGACCAAAGCTCTGTCTACCTAATTCATCATTGTTCCAGGAAGTAGCACAGTGCCAGACACATTACTACTATCAGTGAGTATTTTCATACCAATGAACATATTTTAAACTCATTAAATTACAAAGTAATTGTTCTTCCATAGGATGGACTAAAATAGACTACTCCTTTCCTTTTTTGTGTCCATCTGTTTAGATGTGGTATGCTTGATCTTTGGAAAACACTTCAAAGAATGCCATAGAATAATTGCAGGCAACATTTTCAATCAACGTATTTAAATCAAAATGGCTTATATTTTTGTTACTAAAAGAAAAAATGCACATTTTTTATAAAAAGAGTTTTTGTTTAGTATTTAACAGCAAAAAATAATTTAGTATTGGACCTGAAAATATGTAATGTAATTAATTATATAAAGACAATTTTGTACCTGCTTATCTTTTGTTAGTAGAAAACTAATTATAATATTCTCTAAAGTAGGAGCATGTGAATTAAATATTGAATTAGTTAATTCTCATGTCAGGAGTTAAAATTTAAAAAGTAACATCAGACAGATATGAAATTAGATGTCCATGATACAGAGAATCTTGGGTTATCATTTTGGGTATCAGTAACTATCTTTGTGGCCTTGGACATGTTATTTGTGACAGATAGTCTTATGATTGATTAATAATATTTTCAGCACAGAGATAAGAAATATTTGTTTCTTCTTCTTGGATTTTACCTGATGAGGTTGCATATCACCTGAAATATCAGGTAAATAAACATCAGACTGGGATTTAACCTCTGAAAGTCATGTTTTGTTTTGTTTTGTTTTTAAAGAACAAAACAAAAGTTCATTTTGACAAAAATTGTCACAAAATCCAGAATGGCATCTTTTAAAAAGAGATAAAAATCAGGTCCATTTCAAACAAAATCACTAGTGACTTGTAACACAAAGCATCTAATTCTCCATATTATATTATATTACAAAGAATCAGAAGTGAAGGCTTCATATGGTTTTAGGCGGGTCAGTCCTAAGAGACATATGGGGCACAAGGTAAAGGGAGAAAAATAGGGAAGAAAAATTTTGTTATTGCTTTGTATAAATACGTAAACATGTAAATCTAACCCAAATATTTGAGAGTATTTTGGGTACCACAAATATGGTATTCTTGTTTTTTTATTTTTAACTTTTTATTTTTATTTATTTATTTTTTATTATACTTTAAGTTTTAGGGTACATGTGCACAAGGTGCAGGTTTGTTACATATGTAAACATGTGCCATGCTGGTGTGCTGTACCCATTAACTCATCATTTACATTAGGTATGTCTCCTAATGCTATCCTTCCCCACTCCCCCCACCCCACAACAGGCCCCGGTGTGTGATGTTCCCCTTCCTGTTTCCATGTGTTCTCATTGTTCAATTCCCACCTGTAAGTGAGAACATGCAGTGTTTGGTTTTTTGTCCTTGCAATAGTTTGCTGAGAATGATGGTTTCCAGCTTCATCCATGCCCCTACAAAGGACATGAACTCATCATTTTTTATGGCTGCATAGTATTCCATGGTGTATATGTGCCACATTTTCTTAACCCAGTCTATCATTGTTGGACATTTGGGTTGGTTCCAAGTCTTTGCTATTGTGAATAGTGCCACAATAAACATACATGTGCATGTGTCTTTATAACAGCATGTTTTATAATCCTTTGGGTATATACCCAGTAATGGGATGGCTGGGTCAAATGGTATTTCGAGTTCTAGATCCTTGAGGAATCGCCACACTGACTTCCACAATGGTTGAACTAGTTTACAGTCCCACCAACGGTGTAAAAGTGTTCCTATTTCTCCACATCCTCTCCAGCACCTGCTGTTTCCTGACTTTTTAATGATCACCATTCTAACTGGTGTGAGATGGTATCTCATTGTGGTTTTGATTTGTATTTCTCTGATGGCCAGTGACGATGAGCATTTTTTCATGTGTCTTTTGGCTGCATAAATGTCTTCTTTTGAGAAGTGTCTGTTCATGTCCTTTGCCCACTTTTTGATGGGGTTGTTTGTTTTTTTCTTGTAAATTTGTTTGAGTTCATTGTAGATTCTGGATATTAGCCCTTTGTCAGATGATTAGATTGCAAAAATTTTCTCCCATTCTGGAGTTTGCCTGTTCACTCTGATGGTAGTTTCTTTTGCTGTGCAGAAGCTCTGTAGTTTAATTAGATCCCATTTGTCAATTTTGGCATTTGTTGCCATTGTTTTTGGTGTTTTAGACATGAAGTCCTTGCCCATGACTATGTCCTGAATGGTATTGCCTAGGTTTTCTTCTAGGGTTTTTATGGTTTTGGGTCTAACATTTAAGTCTTTAATCAATCTTGAATTAATTTTAGTATAAGGTGTAAGGAAGGGATCCAGTTTCAGCTTTCTACATATGGCTAGCCAGTTTTCCTAGCACCATTTATTAAATAAGGAATCTGAAAAAACAACTGCTTTTGAAGAATTCTCATGATAATCAAAATTGGCTTGTGAAATTTTAATTATATAACACTTAAAAATTCTAACATGATATTAATTACTCAGAAGATGTATAGAAAAATATGGCATGTATTGCACATATGACCAAACTCCTAGTTAATTGCACAACTTTTCAGATCCTGGAAATAAATTAACCTAATTGTTTTACCGAAATAAATAAAGTAAAATAATTATTTAGCATAACCATTTTCCAAAAGCTCTATATAAAATGATGGTAAATTGTTACCCTATTGCCATTTATCCTATAGTTAGAAACAAAGCTCTTATTTTTGTGAAGACACACTAAGACCCACTTACATAGATTTTTTCAAGTAAAAATTAAGGAAAGAAGAGGTATTCAGTAGATAAAAATAAATTTTGCTAAAGAGAATAGAATGTGGCAAGAACCACAAAGAACAACCCCACCACGCATATCTGACAATTACTATTTTGAATAATACCCAAATAACATTATAAAGATATTTGGCATCCAGAATTCCCAAAAGCTATTTGGAAAGGCTTATGATCTACATAGAGTAGCTCTTGAATATTTTCCAAAGTCAGATGTAAAAGAGGAAGATCAAGGGCATCTCTTTATAACCCAGCCTAATCAGTAGTCTCTAATACCAGGAGACAATAGTTAATTTCCTTTGCTTAATAATATTTTGTGGCCAAAAATATGTGAAATGTTTTGTTTCCCTTTTGATAATTAATGTATGGAATAACTTCTATATATGACATTGAGAAACCATACAATTCTAAACAATAAGTAATAGATTTGAAATGGCATTTTACACACCATGCCCACCTAATATAACAAAAATATATCTATAACCTGTAGAGATTGTGTTATCACATGAGAGATGATTATTAATGTGTGGAGAAAATTATTCCTAGTCTTTGCAATCAACTACGAAAAAGCCGAAAGAAAAATATTGCCAAATTTTCTCCACATCTACACCACCGCTTATAATTGTCAATTCATTTTAATTTTATTCACTCTTGTAGGTGTTACAATGTGGATCAGATTTTGCACTTCCATAACAAACAATATTTTGAGCATTTTTAATATGTTCATGAGAATTTTACATAGTTCATTTAGTGAAATATCTGTTCAAATATTTTGCCCATTTACTATTGTGATGTTTGGCTTATTACTGAGTTGTAAAGTTACTTATACATTCTGGACAGAAGCCCATTGTTAGCTATATGCATTGTAATGTTTCCTCTTGTGGGTTGTACCTTCTTCTTGTCTTAATGGTGACTCTTGAAGAGAAATTTTAATTTTGATGAATATTAAATTACAAAGATTTTATGATTCAAGTTTTTGTACCCTAAGAATCATTGCCCAACTCAAGGTCACAAATAATTTCTCCATATCCTATAATCTGATTTGAATTAATTTAGTATATACTGTTATATATTTTCTTCTTGTCTAATGCGATTTGATGCTATAAATTTCCTTCAAAATGTTTGTTTAACTACATAATCACATGTTGATGTATTGTGTATTCATTTTCTTTGAGTTCAAAATATTTTGTAATTGTTCTTATCTCTTTTCTACTTTCTAAATATTTGTAGATTTTTAAAATGTATTTAATATTAATATATAATATTTGTATAAATTTATGGCATACATGTAATATTTCAATACATGTATACAATGTGTAATGATCAAATCTGGGTATTTAGGACATCTATCACTTCAAACATTTATCATTTCTTTGTACTGAGAACATTTCAAATCTACTCTTTTATTTTGAAATATACAATGTATCATTTTTAACTGCAGTCACCCTACTGTGCTATTGAACACTGGAACTTATTTCTTCCATCTAACTTTATGTTTGTACTCATTAACCAACCTCTCTTCATTCCTCTGCTTCCCAAACTCTGGTAACTACCATTCTACTCTATCTCCCTGAGGTCAATTTTTTTGGTTCTCATATATGAGTGAGAACACACAATATTTTTCTTTCTGTTTCTGGCTTTTTTCACTTAATATCTCCAGTTTCATCCATGTTGCTGCAAATGACAAGATTTCCTTCTTTTAAATGGCCAAATAGTATTCAATTGTGCATTTTTTATCCATTTACTCTTTTGTCTATTTATTCATAGATGAACACTTATGCTGATCTACATCTTTCCTACTGTGAATAGTGTTGCACTAAACATGGAAGCGCAGGAATCTCTTTGATATACTGATTTCTTTACTTTTGGATAAATACCCAGTAGCGTAATTGCTGCATTATTCTATTTTTAGTTTTTTGAGAAATTTCTATACTATTTTCCATAATGGCTGTACTAATTTTACATTTCCACCAACAGTATGTAAGGGTTCTCTTTTCTCCACATCCTTACTGCATTTGTTATTTTTTGTCTTTTTGGTAATAGCTATTCTAACAGGGTAAGATATCTCATTGTGGTTTGATTTGCACTTCCCTGATGATTAGTGATGTTGAATCTATTTTTGATGCATCTATTAGCCATTTGTATGTCTTCCTTTGAGAAATGTGTATTTTTGTCAGTGGGGCTCTTGGGATGTAGAGATGGCGAGGCCTGGTATGTGGTATCCAGCCATTGTGTGGATTCCAGGCAGCTCCTTTACTAGTCTTGGGGCCCACAGGGGCCACGGGCCTCTCTTGTAGCTAGGATTGCAGTAGTCTGTGGTGGAAATGTGTGAATGTGGACCACTGGGGATCTCTCTTCACATTTCCCTGTAATAAGGAGTTTCCCTTGACTCCAAGCTGATTCCAGCCAAGCCAGCTGTTTCTCTTTCCTCTAATTCTGTGCTTCAGAGTTTCCCGGTGACTTTCCTGCTGAATTCAAGTGAACTCTCTTAGACATTCCACTTAACATGTGTTTATCTCCTGACTGTTTTTGTCCTTCTTTGTGGAGGAGGCAAGTGCTGAATGCCTCTAGTTCGCCCTCTTAAAGACTCTAGCGTATTTTTTTTAATGTATTTTTTTCTGTTATTTAATTAACAGAAAAAATTTTGTTGTGATAAGCAAAATACTTTGCATATTTTGTTATTGTTTAACTTATTGAGATTTTATATATGATATATATGATGTATCACATGGTCTACATGTGATGAATATTTCATAATGAATATTTGATGAATATTTCATAAACACTTGAAAAAACTAATATTCTGCTGATATTTGCAAGATTGCCCTATTATTTGATAGCATTCAAATCTTCTATCCTTACTCAGAGAAGTTGTTTAAATTTGCAAGTATAATTTAAAATTTATCCATTTCTTTTTCAATTTTACCAAGTTTTGGTTTATGTAAAACCATTTGTCTTTATCAGATTTCATACTTCTTATATATAAGGATTCATGGCCTTTAAAAATTTCTTTATTTCTGCATCTCTTATTAAATAGATGTTGAGTTCATCATATTTTAAAAAGAACTGTTCTTAATTTTCACAACCCTTTATCACTTTACCATTCTATTTGCCATTTTTGGATAATTTTCTCAGATATTTATTTTAATTTAAACTTCTTTTATTATTATTTTGGGGGTTATATTTAATCCAATTTAGTTTAACTGCAAATCTTAACTTCTATGATTATGTATTTTTTCTCTTCTGGTAAGTATATTTTATTTTTAAATCTCCTCTATAACTATCATGTTCTTTTTAGAGATTAAATCAGTATTCGAAAATTTTATTAATTAAACACACTTTTAAAAAAATCTCGCATCTAAATATATAAAGGTCTATTTCTAGTGTTGCTAGCGTTGGCTATGTTTCACTCTCTAAAAATTATATTATGTATTTTGCAATAGTTTATTTTCAATTTGATATCCCCCTCAGGGAGAGTGTTTTTTGTGTTGAATACTCTTTGTGCTTAACAAAATTGATTGCTCTCTTTTCTTCACTTATTGGTTCAGTAATGCTTTTAAAATAATTTTGCTGCAGCTTATATAACATTTCTCTTTGTTTATACTGGGGGATATTTTATATTAGCAAAACAAAATATTCAAGAAACATATTATTTATACATTTTTTTCTCTGATATGGTTATAGATTTGGGTAGGTTCTAAAATATTAACTACAATTTTAGAAAGCAGAGTTGTAAAACATGCATTTCAAGTTTTGAGGATAAATTTAAAGTGAGGGAACAATGCACTCCAGTGTGTTCAGTATCCACACATTTCCTGGAGAATCAGTTAGTCAGAAATATTTTTATAGTGAATATGGGGCTAAAAATTTAGGCAAGCTTAGTTTAATAAAAGTGTATTTTTAAAACAATAAGGGGAAATCAATTTGTTCTTTTTGTTCATGTGACTATTTTATTGTTATCATTTTTTTCAATAGAGAAGTTCCATTACTCAGTTTGTAATGAAACCAAACATGAAAACCAGGAAACAAATTACTTTGTAGTAGTGTGGGTGAATTACTTTGAACACATCTAAGGGAAATAATACATCTGAGGGATTTGAATAATACATCTGAGGGATCTGAATACATCTGAGGGAAATAATTGCACCATGTATACAATATTAGAATAATTTAATTGGGCCTTGATATTTTTATTTTAAGATATAAAATTGTACTTAATTGTTACAGCATATTTCTTTATGCCAGACCTGAATCCCAAAGGAAGCATTAAATTACATTAGTCTGACATAAATAAGGCAGATTTAAAAGTAAACATACTTAGTTTAGAAAACAATTCAATAAATACAAAAATCACAAATAATTGTACTCTCCTATCTGTAATTAATGATGCTATTATCTCACCAAAATCTAGGAAGTCTACTTCATTTTGAGAATCAAAGGATAATTTCATTTTTATGCATATATGTATGATTTGAATAGTATAAATGAACCCTCTGATGTTTAGACAGTTACAACCAGTTTTTCCTAGTTAATTTTAATTTCCAACTTCTATCATTGATAAAATTATCACATAATTTTGTATCTTAAAATTGAGAAATAAAGTTTAATAGTGTCAGTGTTTCCCTTATGACTTATTATAAGCTCAACATTAGTTCATTCTACTGAATAATTAGGAGACTCAATCAGTCAAAATTAGTTCAAGGTAATTAATCATTACACAACAGAAGCAATCAGGAGTCGGAATTAGTTTTCCAAGCTGGTGAGAAAAATTTTGATTTGAATTAGGGATCAAGTAGATTTGAAATACTTGAATCAAGTTCAGGAGCATACAAGATTGAAAACAAATTTTCTTTTTTTTTTTTTTTTTCAGTGTGCATAAATCAAGTTTTATTAGAAAACAACCTCTCCCATATATTTACATATCATCTATGACTGCATTCAGGCTGCAATTGCCAACCAAAATCTAAAACAAAACAAAACGTAAGAAACAAGTCAACCTTTATTATAAGCTCATCTCAAGGTATTTGTGGTGCAAGGAATCACAGTGGTTCAAATTTACAGACTGCTTGAGATAAAACAATTAACATAATAAAAATAATGGACAAAAATGCCTGAAATTAATATATGTTTGATAGTAACTTTACCCTTCTCATCACCAAAAATTAATCTTTATGGAGATAGGCATGGTAGCTCATGCCTGCAATCCCAGAGTGCTTTGGGATGCCAACTTGGGAAGATCCTTGGAGGCTGGGAGTTTGAGACCATATTAGTAAACACAATGAGATCCTATCTCTACCAAAATTTTTTTTTAAATTAGACTTGCCTAGTGATGTATACCTGTAGTCCTAGCTACTCAGGAAGCTGAGGCAGCAGGATCCCTTGGGCCCAGGATTTCTAAGTTACATTGTGTTATGATTGTGCCACTGTACTCCAGCATGGGTGACAGAGTGAGATTCTGTGTCTAAAATAAATAAATGAATAACTAAATAAAAATAAAAAGTGCTCTTCATGTGTCAAGCTTCTTCATAAATTTGTTAAGCAAAAATTTTTTTGTTGCCCTTAAATTTGTTACAAGGACACAAAGCTGAAGATGACTATTATCATTCATTTTTCATTCTGGACTACAGTTAATGTATAGAACTCAGACTTCTTGAAATTATAATAGAATAACTGCTTAATATTTTTAACATTTCAAGATCCCTTATGATACTATATTTTAAAGAATGAGTTTTAAATAACTTGTAGTTTTTTAATCTCAATTTGCTGTTCAGATGGATCATGAACATGAAAATAAGTTAAACTTCAGCAAATGGAGATCTGAACAAAAAATAAAAAGTACACCAAAAGATACAAAGTAACTGCAGCATGACAAATTTGGGATGAGCCTTTGGTGTGTATTTTATTTAATTGAAAGATTAAGTTTGACTAGAATTTTTTTTCAAAGTAGTTATTACCGTTGCCTTTGAAAGATAATGTTTTATCTGTATACACTACTTCCTAAACACTTCATCTCAGCTATATATTTTTAAATTATATGTTTTCATGGCCAGTAAATAGGCATAATAATAATAATAACAATTCAGCACATGTTAATATAAGGCTGGCTGTGCATGAAACACTGTTCTAGATACTTACATGTTGTATCTCACTAAATTCTCAGAACCACCATATGGGTTCTTGTTGTATTAAGTGACAAATGCATATAAACTACTTAGAACAATGGTTGGCAGAAGGAAAGGGAGAAATAAAAAGGGAAGGGGAAGATGAGAGGCAGAAAGGGAGGAAGAAACAAAAATTAGAAGATGGAAAATATGCCAAAGATCATAAATAAATTTTTTAAATTTTTTGTGTTCCCAATTTGTACTAGTTTCTTAGAGATTTCCAGTTCATATTAACTTGTGTTAGCATTCTCTTACTGGTACTTGACTTCTATTTTGTACTTATTTTTATTCTTTACCTGACTCTGCTAATGCTGTTCTACATCAACATAACAACTAGTCTGTTGGCTATAAACTCAAAAAAAGGGTGGAAGAAAATAATCTTGTTTTATAATGTCATTTTCTCAGAAACTTATATATAAACTTTTTACATATTCATATAACGTTAATTGTCAACTCTCCATAAAATTATTGTATGCTAAGTGATAATTCAAAGCATCCAGTATTCAATATGGAACATCAAGGAGAAGCTGATTTTATGTAATTATTCAAAATGTTTTACTCTAGTATCTAATTTGATGCATTAAATATTTTTACGGTGTATTCTCCAATGGTAAAGGCACTAATTACTTAAGTATTTTTATGAAACGTTTCTACTTTTAATGTACTTTAAACTAGCATATAGCTCACATGTCTATAGATGTATTGGACTGGCAGTTTAATTCATATGGTATTACTGTAATGTGAAAGTGTGACACACTTCCTTTCTGTTAACAAGGCCTTAAAAAAATTAAATCAAGTTAAAGTATAGATAGAGCAGAAAAATCCACACAAATAGATAATCTATACCCTTGCATAATGTTTGATTTCTAACACATTTATGTTTTAGAAAACTAAGTGGACTAAGAAGCTATCGGATGACAACTAATATTTGATATATTTAAAATAAAACACAATCGTAACAACAAAGAAAGCAAAATCCTTGTCTAGCTATTGCTTGTTCTGTGACAATAAAAGCAAAAGAAAACAAATGAGAGCAAAATAAACCTAGATATATTTTTATCTGTGTAATGAATGCATCACGTATGTGCTAAAAAAAAACATATCCATTATTTATGAAAGCAGACTATTGTTATATTTCTAGAATGGAAAAAATATAAATTAACCTAATACATTATGGAATAATAATTTATTGAGATTACTACTCTGTTGGGTCTAAAATATGTGGCTTGGTAGATATCAACTCTCAGTTTCCAGTCCTCCTTTGTTACAAATCCAAAATTTCACCTATTTAATTTACCCTTAAAAGGAGTTATATGCTGACTAATATTGCAAAGTGAGATAGTGTCATTTCCTTTAAAAACTATAATAAATAGTCCAAATATTATTTTGTCTTAGAAAAAATATTTGCCTATTATTAAGCAGGAAATCAAATAAACAACTAAGACCAAAGGAAATTCTATAAAATATCGACATTATGTGTGGTTATATGAGTGAGATGGAAGAACATCAGCCTGGCCTAAATTTCTTGTACCAATAAGAGGAAAACACTGGAATTCCATTTTTTTTGTCATTGCTGCTGAGGTAAAATCATATTAATTAGAAATGTAGATGGAATATAACTTCCCATTTCTTAAGTGTGGGCTACACACAGTGACTTTCTTCAAACGAGTACACTATGGAAAGGGTTATAAAAGAGTATCTTTCAAATGGAGAAGTCTTACAAACACCACCTCAGCCAAAAGTTCAACGTCAATGCCAACACTTATAAGTCATGTTGATAATATGTACTTTTCATGCAAAATGATGAAAACAATACTTGGCTACTATGAGCTTTTCTCTAACAACACATAATCCGAATCTGATTATGAAAAAAAGTCAGATTTATTCCAATTGAAGGGCATTCTCCAAAATTTCTGATGAGTACTATTCGGCACTGTCAAGGCCATCAAATACAAAGAAACTATCACAATTAGGAGAAACCTAAGGAGACTAAATGTAATGTGGTATCTTGGACAGAATCCTAGAACAGAACAACAACAACAAAAATAGGTAAAAACTAAGAGATCTTGGCTGGGTGCGGTGGCTCACGCCTGTAATCCCAACACTTTGGGAGGCCGAGGCAGGTGAATCACAAGGTCAGGAGCTCAAGGCCAGCCTGGCCAATGTGGTGAAACCCCATCTCTACTAAAAAAATAAAAATAAAAAATTAGCTGGGCGTGGTGGCCCATGCCTGTAATCCCAGCTACTGGAGAGGCAGAGACAGAGGCAGGAGAGCTGCTTGAACCCGGGAGGGGGAGGTTGCAGTGAGCCGAGATGGCACCACTGCACTCCAACCTGGGCAACAGAGTGAGACTCAGTTTCAGAATAAATAAATAAATAAACAAAAATAAGATATCTTAATAAAGTTAGAGCTTTAGTATATAATAATGAATATTGATTTATTAATTATGACCAATGTATCACACTAATGTAAGATATTAATATTAGGGAAACTGAGAGTAGGGTATATGGAAATACTACTATTTTTAAAAATTTCCTAAACATAAAACTATCCTAAAAGAAAAAAAAGTTAATTAAAAGCAAAAATGAAGAAAATATAGAACAATGTAGTAGAAATTGATTTATAAAGTGTGTTTTTAAAACAACACTAATATTTAAATAATCTAACTAACTTGAATAAAACTCTACATTATACCAAAAATAATAAGCAAATGAGGAGCTTTTTATTGGAGACTGAACAAAAACATGCAGACTTGGGAATATACACAGAGAAAGAGAAGATAACTAGCTTCTGGGTTTTTTTTGTTGTTGTTGTTTTTGTTTTTATTTTATGTTATTTTTACATCTTTCAAGCATGGGCTTACCAGCAGTTGGCTGGAACATGCCAGATGGCAGCAGTGACACCAATAGAAACACCATAATCTTTCTAGCTTGGGGAAAATAAAAAATGCCTATATAATTCTATAATTTACTAAAAAAAGAAACAAACATTAAACCAAGCAAATAGAAAGAATTAAAGATGTTCCCACAAAGATGGTGTTACTAGCTTCAAGTGACAAACCATCTCAATCATATTAAGCTCTTCTAGATAATAAAAAGAATGAAAAAAAGGCCTATGTCCTAGTTCATTCTTAATGTCAGCATAGTTCTGATAAGGTCAATATAGTAGAGAAACTCTATAAGTCCATTTCATTTATTAATAAGCATGTAAAAATCCAAAACAAAATATTAGCAATGAAATGCAACTATACAAAAGGTAATAAAATATACATTGGATTACTTACTTAGAATACAAGAATATGGGAAAACATCTAAATCTAATTCATGAATATGTTGAAATACAATATTAATTTGAGCCTCTCAATAGATATAGAAAAAATATAGAGCTTATTATATATTTATGATAATAATTAAATAAATTGGAAATAAAAGATAGCTATCTCCTGGAAAATTGTATATATTAGAAAAAAACTACACACACCATCTTAGTTGAGTAGAAAACATTTCTTAAAATAAGAAACAAGACAGGAATACTACTATAAGCATATACCGTTGTTGGAGTGAGCCTAATAAGGCAAGATTAAGCATTTAAGTATTTTTAATTGGAATGCAGAAAAACAAAACTTGTAATATTTGCCTAAAAACAACAAGGGCATTTTAATATCACAACAAAACACTAGAAAATATAATTTTAAAAATTCAATTTGCAATAATATAAAAAAGCAGGTACCTAGAAATACATTTTATAAAAGATATGCAATTCTTCTTTGTGGAAAATGGTAAAGTTTGACGTAAGATATTTTCAAAGCCAAACATGGATAACCAACATTATAGGGGATGAAAGGATAGATTTTGATGCCATATTGCGGATACAGAAAATAAATTTTGGAGTTCCTAAAGTCTGATATTTTTAAAATTTTTCTAAGATTTTATATCTTTTTTTTTCCTTTGACATAAATAAAATCTGCGTTTTGGATTATTGATACAATAAAATGATAGTAATGTTTGTAAATCAAAGCTCATTGTTAAATAATGTTTAAGGTTCCTTGGCCACTGATTTGACTTGAGTTTCTAATTTATGCTGAAGATATATCTTTGCTAATGTTGAGGTTGTTTGGGGAAACACAAGCATCAAGTGACTATAAGCATTTCTGCAATGAAAGCACATAGATATTTTTTGGTAAATTCTTAAATGATGGCATTAACACAGTAAATATTGAGCTGCACCTTACCTTCACTGTCAGTAGCAGCACTGTGTCCTCATTCAGAACTCTGGGAATGTGGAGAATCCATACCAGGACATGCCACATCTCTTCTTGCTTAGCGTGGCTATCTCACTTCCATTAAATGCCTATATTATTGGCTAAACTATCAGTGGACAGACCTTATCTTATAGTGTATATATATGTATGTGATTTCTCTCACCACAATAAGACACTGCAAATATTAAATGATAGTGTATTATAATAGGAAATGTTATTTACAAAATGATTAAATACATAGAGTGGGAATTTTGAAAACTTAAAATATGTGTGTTATCTTGGTGGTTTTTATCAGTTAGGTAATTATGTTTTATAATGATATTTAATTGAATTAACTTTTAATAAAACTATAAAGTCAAGTATAAATTTGTTTGAAAACAAACTGTCTCCAAAAGAATTCCTTATAAGTAGATCATATAAAAGGACTCAAAACAATGTAAGTGATTGGTGCAATTTTATTATTCACTGCTCTTTCTTGACAAATTGGATAGCAAACTATAATTAGCAATCAGTTGCTGATTTTTACATGAGAGCACTGTGTCAATATAGAACTCTGGTCTCTACAAGGACTGTTCTGTAAAACAACAACACAAAACAAAAGCACCATTAACCCAAGATGCTTGCTAAGAAATTTTTTGAAGTAGATAATGTAAAATAAGATGAATTTAGAATACAGAGAATTATGTTTGTTGTCTTTAAGAACATAGTAATTTCATTTCCATTTTCATAGGTCTTTCGAAAAAGATACCAACGGCTTTCAGTTATCCAGTCTAGGGCATTTTCACTTTGTCATTTGTTTTGGTGCTGGGTGTATAAACATATGGTGGTGGGGAGCAACTCTTGATTAATTCTGTATCACAGATAAGTGTATCGGGGGAACCAGCCCCCAATATGTCAACGTAGGTTCTTTTCTATTTTCTCTAAGTGTCTGAGAAATAAAGAGAAAGAGTACAGAGAGAGAAATTTTACAGCTGGGCCTCTGGGGGTGACATCACATATTGGCAGGTTCCATAATGCCCCCTGAGCCGCAAAACCAGCAAGTTTTTATTAGGGATTTCAAAAGGGGAGGGGGTACGAACAGGGAGTGAGTCAAAAAGATCACATGCTTGAAAGGGCAATAAAAGATCACAAGGGCAGAGAGGCAGAGCAAGATCACAAGGCCAGGGTGAAATTAGAATTACTGATGAGGTTCCATGTCCCGCTGGGTACATATTGTCATTGATAAACATGCTAACAGGAAACAGGGTTTGAGAGCAGACAACCGGTCTGACTAGAATTTGCCAGGCTAGAATTTCCTAATCCTAGCGAGCCTGAGGGTGCTGTAGGAGACCAGGGCATATTTCATCCCTTATCTTCAACCTCATAAGACAGACACTCCCAGAGCAGCCATTTAGAGGCCTCCCCCTGGGAATGCATTCCTTTCCCAGGGTTATTCCTTGGTGGGAAAAGAATTCAGTGATATTTCTCCTATTCGCTTTCTGCAAGAAGAGAAATATGACTCTGTTCTGCCTGGCCCCACAGGCAGTCAGACCTTATGGTTATCTACCTTGTTCCCTGAAAATTGCTGTTATCCTGTTCCTTTTTTAGGATGCCCAGATTTCATATTGTTCAAACACACATGTTTTACAAACAATTTGTGCCGTTAACACAATCATCACAGGGTCCTGAGGCGACATACATCCTCAGCTTATGAAGATGATGGGATTAAGAAATTAAAGGCGCATAGGAAATTATAAAAGTATTGATTAGGGAAGTGATAAATGTCCAGGAAATCTTCACAATTTATGTTCAGAGATTGCAGTAAAGACAGGCATAAGAAATTATAAAAGTATTAATTTGGGGAACTAATAAATGTCCACGAAATCTTCACAATTTATGTTCTTCTGCCACGGCTTCAGCTGGTCCCTCCATTGGGGGTCCCTGACTTCCTGCAACACCAGTGGATAAGCCTTTGAAAAAAAGAGTACAAAACTGTTCCTAGCAATCTTCATGGATGTTAAATAAATGAAGATATCCCACTCACATTAGCTTCTGCTGAAATCATACAGCTAGAAGTACACTAGGAAGATAGATAAAAGCTCCATTAGAATTCAAAATATAGCTTGTGCAACAGCATAAAACTTTAAGAGAGCTGAGTATAGTGGTAGGTTATGTAATAAAATCATTATCTCGGTCAAGCTAAAACTATTATGATTATTACTTGAATTTTGCACTCACCACCCATGGCTACTCCACCAGGGTCTGGAAGAACCAATACTTTTATAATTGCTTGATGCCTAAACATTTTAGCATGTGGTAAAAGATGTCCCTGCTTTTGATAGCATCCCTTGATGGATCTATAAATCTAGTCACTAAATTTAAATGTTAAACACTAAATTTAAGTGCTTTTAATCAGGTTTTCCTAATATTAGACAATGCAGAATTTCTTCCACTGGTAAATTATTTTTAAAAATAAAATCAAATTAACTGAAGGTAATTTATTTTCATATACAACTTATATATTTTTTAAATATTGCCTTGAAAATAGCTTAATATTAGCCTAACGTGGGCCCACATAGTCACAAATGTATTAAACTTTGGATGCAAAATTATATATACTGTTTAAATTTAGAAATATTGTATTCATTCATTTATTCATTTTACAAAATGTTATTGAGAGCCTATTTTTTCATTCATTTATTCATTCATTTCATAAGATGCTCATTGAAAGTCAGAAATAAAAATAAGCTCCTAAACCCCAAAAGACTGAATAGACAATCTCTTGGCCAAGGAAACTCCAAAAGCAACATTAAAAACTGAGTTCCTGGCCATGATGGAACAAGAGATTGGATATGCTTCAGTATGCCCCTTTTTTACTAACCTTCAGCCAGAATTCTTTCCTAAAGAGTAAGCAGAAACAAGCTCTGGAGAAGAGGAAACAGACAAGCTATTCCTTTATCACCTTTAGCCAATCACCTGAGACTGCCAAGGGGCTCCCCCTTCCTTTTACAGTTTTGATAGGACAGCTTACCAGTTTCATGACGCATCCCTTCCTAAAAACTAGCCACTATCTCCAGTTTTGGTCAAAACTCTCAAGGGATGCACAAGGAGAGTTTATGTGTCTCCTGCTTCACCTGTTGACATCAGAAGACTGACTCCCCCGTTCAATCATGCAAACATTGCCAGTTTTTGAAAATGTGACCCATGAAGTTGCATGAAGTTCAATTGCACATGCACATATTTCTCCTTTCATAAATATTCATGACTCATATAGCTTACTGAACTTGTATATTTAGCCAACTATTTTAACGTAAATTCCTGTTCCTCTTACCCCTCCCTCAAAATGCATGTTCTTAGCTTCTACTGGAGGCTATAACCCCTAGCCTTCAGGATGGCCAGCCTGTGGGCTGCAACCCTTTTTGAGAAATAAAGTATTTTCCCAAATTTATAAACCTTGAGATTCTTCGGTTGACAATACCTTATTACATGCTCAGGATTGCATTAAATATTGGTGTAGATGATAAGATATTTTACCACAAATGTCTTTACTCTCTAATCAAGATGACTTATATAAAAACAAATACGTGCAAAAGCATGTAAATGAATTTTATAGTGTGTATATATGGGAAATGATGCCTTCACATGGGAATACAGGGTAAAAAGAAGTCCCAGTGGCATTGATCCATAATTACCTCAGCAGGAGGGCAGCATAGCTGCTAGAAATAAAAAGAAGAGTGCTGAGAGATTTTAAGCAGAAAGATGATTTCAAGGGTTCCTTGTACTATACACAGAATCCAATATTCAGGATTTCTTTTTCTGCATAACATCTTGAGAGTCAAGTGATTCTCAACTCGATTTTGTCTTGGCCTAAAGAATTTCAACAACATTAAAGTAACAGAGAGAATAACTTAAAATACTCAAAATCATATGTAAATATAAAGACATATGAGGATACTGAAAAGTATATATACATACTATGGAAAATAAAGGAATATTACTGACTATGCTATTTTCAAATAATCACTAGTATACTCAAGCCTTCACCAAGTATTTCTTTTCATGCACATGATCTAGAGTGTGAGCAAAAACAGCAGAGTCCCTGCCTTTGAAAATTAAGTTGCAGATACAACCAAATGATCAATATGCTTAAATTTAAAATACAATTGCCCCTTGAGCAACACTGGTTTGAAATATATGGGTCAACTTAGGCATGGATTTTCTTCTGCCTTTGTCACTCCTGAGACAGCAAAACCAACCCTTCCTCTTCCTTCTCCTCCTCAGCATACTCAACGTGAGGATGATGAACATGAAGTCCTTATGATTTTCTATTTCCACTTCATGAATAGTAAATATATTTTAGCTTTTCTATGATTTTCTTAATAATATTTTCTTTTCTTTAGCATTCTGTTTTGTAAGAAGACAATATTTAACACATATACAAAATATGTATTGACTGATTATGATATTAGTAAGTCTTCCGGTCAACAGTGGGCTATTAGTAATTACGTTTTGGGGGGCTCAAAAATGTTGATTTTCAACTACACAGGGGGTTAGTGCCTCTAACTCTGTCATTGTTCAAAGGTCAACTGTAACAAGAAGTGTTATGTACAAAAAAAATTGGCTGTCATGACAAACAATAATAATAAAATTTTGTTTAGATTGGTGAAAAGGAAAGATCTCTTTAAGGGAGTGGTAGTTAAACTGAAAACTAAAGGATAGATAGGAGGTAAACAGAAGAATTAATAAAGCAAATTAATTATTTTTTTTGGGATGAGACATTATTAAACAAATAACACTAATAATATATTCAAATTAACTACCTAAAATGAAATTTACATGTAGATTAATGAAAACAATACTTTTAACTTTTATAGAGACCACACATTTCAGGTCAGCTGAATTTGAGACTGAATTTCTTATGTTCAACACTCTGACATAGGATTGAATTTGAGAAGTTCTCCACTAAACAAATAGCTTCCCTTCTGTTTTCTTTCATTAAAGATCTATTAAATTCCTGAAGAGCCAAAAGTGTTGCTAAATGTGGAGGAAATGTTCCCTGAATTTATAGACTTCTCACTTTTTAGCACGGGAGACAACCAGAAAAATGTGAGGGTGTTAACTCTGAAGTGCCAATTATATATGGTCAGTAAAATAAGCAGTTGCAAATAAAGTTCTTGGGTTAGCAAGAAAGTTTAGAGCTGAAGTCACAGTTGAGAATGGGTATTGCAGTGGAAGATATGAAAACAAATGTTATGCCCTCCTCAAGTGGTGTTAGAGAGAAGTGTGATATATGGCCACAAGAGGAGCCATTTACTGAATCCCCCAGTTCATTTTCTGTCAAAAATTCTATGCGTAATCCTTCAGCCCTGAGCATAGGTAATTGTATGAGGCAGAATTTTTCAGAGAAATAAAACCTATAGTAAAGGGATAACTAATACCAGAGAAAGAGAGAGATTGATTATGAGGGACTGACTTACATGATCATGGAGATAGAAAAAGCCCACAGTCTGCTGCTTGTAAACTGGAGATCCACAAAGTCAGTGCTGTAGTTCCAGCCCAAGCCCAAAGGCCTGTCAATCAGCAGAGCCAATGATATAAATCCCAGTCCAAATCTGAAAGCATGAGAACCGGAAGCACTGATCAACCAACAGAGCCAATGATATAAATCCCTGTCCAAGTCTGAAAGCGTGAGAACCAGAAGTGCTGATGTCCAAGTGCAGGAGAAGATGGATGTTCTGACTCAAACAGGAAGCATACTTGCTCTTTCTCCACTTTTTTGTTATATTTAGGCCCTCAACAAATTGAATGGAGCTCACCCACACTGATAGTGACAATCATCTCTATTCAGTTTACTAGTAGATTCAAATGCTAATGTCTTACTGAAACATACTCACAGATATACGCAGAAATATTTTTATCAGCTATATGGGCATTTCTTAGCATAGTCAAGTTGACACATAAATTAACCATTCTAGTAATTACAAAAACTCTACCTGTCGGGAGTAATGTGGAAAGCTGCCTCTTCTTCACACTAGACTTGCTGCACAGCCAGTGCATTATAGTCTCTCAAAGGAATTGCAATCAAAGACTCAGACCTCCTTGGCCAGCCATGTTCTGATGCTTATCTGTATTCCTAACCCAACTACCTTCATTCAGAAGCTTCTTCATCAAGGTGCCTTGGCCTAGTCCTTCCCCAGACCCCTCTGATGGGAATCCTTATGGAAATTCTCATATTGAATTTTGAAGACAATTTTCTCCATCCTGATTCAGTACTCAGTACTCTTATGCTCCTAGACTTCCCCCTTTCTCTTCTCCAGGCTCCTAAGTCTATCAAATGTCAGGAGACACAAGTCTATTAAATGTTTGGTGCTCTCTCAGCAGTGAGACATTCCCCACATCTGCACGAATACATCTGAATCTCATCTCATGCATCCCATGTGAATGAGACAAAACATTGAGGAAGCTCGTGCTTTCTCCTTCTACATATAGCATGGAAATAAATATTTACATATTGCCTTAATTCACTACTCCAAAACCTGGAGGCTCTACTTTCTCCAGGCCACCTCAGCTCTTGATACGTAGCATATTTTTATAATTACTTCATGTTGGTTTTGGATAAGTCTCAAAACCCTTTCAAACAGTTTTTTATTCTGCAATACCAATTGTTTAGGTAGGCATACAAATTAGAACCTATTCATTTCTGTCATATATATCTCTCTTCAAATGTATACATATAGATCTATCTATATTATATATCTATAGATATGTTGATATATATGTATATCAGAATAGATATATATCATAAATAAATAGGTTTATATCCATATGACTATTTACTGATGTATTTTCATTGATATATCTTACTCTATCTGTATCTATTTATAGATATTTAGAGATAGAAATAAGATAGAAATATAGATATGTATTGAGATATATAATATATATCAAAATATAGATATATAGGTATATAAGATAAAAATTATTAAATGAATGGTCTGTTGAGTTGAGTGGAAAGAGAAGCATAGTTTAGACTATTCCAGAGTATTCTGTCCTTGCTCTAGTATTTTAACTATTCAAGAGTATTCTGTTCTTGCTTTAGTATTTTTAACTATTCAAGCCAATTTTATTGTTGCGAACTTTAAAAGCAATAATTTAATTATAAAAATATTAGAAGATCTTATCAGGTAAATATAAATGGTCATTACAAGCTGGGACATCATTAAGTCAAAAATTTCAGGTAGAGGATAGGTTTGTGTTCTAGAATAATAAAATAAATTACCTAAGGAGAAATAACCGCTATAAATAGACCTAAGTTACCCCGTTCCCATTGTAGTAACAAGTGTGAATAGCTTTTCATTCAAGAGGCAAAGAAACTTGACTGAGTTTCTTTGTAAAGTTTCAAACTCAGTAAAGTTTGGAAGGCATTTGTATTAATTGAAAGTGGTACCTTCTAAAGTGTGCTCTGTGTGTGTGTGTATATATATATATATACACACACACATACACATATACACAGAGAGTAGGTACATGTATATATATACCATCTGTATTAAAATACCCTTCTTTATAAAACTGCTTCAAATCCTTCAATGAAATGAAATCTCTCTCTCTCAATATTCTAAAACATAATTTTCTGTCACCTGTTAATTGTATTTTTCATCCAACAAGAAAATATCATGCACTATAGGTATATAAATTGATACACACATATACATGTCTATCCATAAGGTTATATATATAAAACACATATTTATATGTGTATATATATATGTGTGTATGTGTGTTACATATTCACATATATAACGTGTATATGTATACATGTATTATTTATATACATATATATTCAGACATATATATATATACATACATATATTGGGGGAAGGAGGTTTATCTTTTCTCTTAATTTTTATTTATTCAATGAGAATAATAATTTCTAATTAATAGAACTATACAGAGATGAATGAGTAATGTAATATACTTTGTGCCAAGAACTCATTATCAATATTTAGATAGGTAGAAAGGAAATCAGTATATTGAAGAGATGTCTGCAGTCCAGGTTTACTGCAGCACTATTGACGATAGCTAAGATATGGGATCAACCTAAGTGTCCATCAATGGATGAATGGATAAAGAAAGTGTGGTACATAAACACAATGGAATACTATTCAATCATAAAAAACAATGAAATCCTGTCAGTTGCAACAACATGGTTGGAAATGAAGAATATTATGTAAAGTGAAATCAGCCAGGCCCAGAAAGACAAATATTGTATGCTCTCACTCATATGCAGGAGCTAAAAATGTTGACCTCATGGAGACAGACAATAGAATGATTCTTACCAGACAATGGCAAGCATTGTGGGGAGGGTGGGGAGGGTGGGGGAATAAAGAGGGTTTAACTAATGAGTACAAAACTATAGTTAGATAGAGTAAGATCTAGTGTTTGATAGCATAATAGTATAATTGTAAATAACAATAATTTAGTTTACATTTTAGAATAACTAGAAGAATGAAGTTGGAATGTTTCTAACACAAAGAAATGATAAATGTGTACAGTAATGGATATCCCAGTCACCTTGATTTGATTATTACACATTGTATGCTTGCGTCAAAATATCATATAGACTCCATAAATATGTGCAACTTTTGTGTATCCATAAAAATAAAAATTAAAATATTATATAGAATAATGGATAGATAAGTATTTGTATGCATCAATTTATATATCTATAATACATGCTTTTTTGTTGGATGAAAAATACAATAAACGGAGGACACAAAATTATGTGTTAGACTATTAAGAGAAAGATTTCATTTTATTGAAGAATTTTGAGTCATTTCATAAAGAAGAGTATTTCAATATAAACTTTGAAATAAATGAGGCACTTAACTGCCGAAATACTCAGAAAGGGAACTGATAGATAAGAAAACAGCATGAACAAAGGAATAAATGCCTCTGGCATGATGAAATAATAGCAATGTTAAAATGTTACTTTGCTTTAAGTCTTCTCTTATTAAGTGATTTAATATGAAAACAGCCACATAATTAAATTTAGATAAATAAGCAAGTAAATATAAAGTGGAATGATAATCTAGATTTGAGTGGTTCTTCCTTCAATAAATTAGACAGAGCAGCAATATAGAAGGCACATTCAAAGTGTTATTAATTTAAATAATTTTAGTAGCTGTGACATTTAGCTTTAGGAAAAATATATGCTTTAAAAGGTGCTTTTGGTAAATGAAAATTTTTGCTATGGATGTCAACATTTATTTTTTAAAGAACAATTATTTGAATATGATACAAATAGTTATTAGACACATTTTTTCTGTGCTACACTTGTTCTTTGTGTACTTGTTCCTTGTGCACTTATTTTTTGTCACTTTTTGCTTTCTATTTTTATGATATTCATCAATTCATTTATTCTAATCATCAATAACTATTATTTCAAAATGAAAATAAGAAAATGGGCCTTTAAAAAAATAAGCACATTTCTATTTATCCAGGTTTGGAAAGTCATGGTTATAGTTAAAGTATTGACTGTTACTAAATTGTTATTTTAAAAATGTTATTTCATGACTAGACATATTACCTTTCATTAGCATATGCTTTCTGATGCAGTACACAATTCCAATATTACAGGAAAATTATATGTTAACAAAATTGGTTGAGTTTCCTGTTTCAAAAAATTATCCCTGATATGTGGCTTTCAAAAGTCATTATTTTTTACAGGGCTCCTGCCATAAAATATATTGACAATAATCTCAGAACTTAATGTGTGGCAAAGCACATAGTTAAGCATTAGCTTTCTATCCAGGAAAAGATAAAAGTATAATCCTCCAAAACCTTTCCCAGATACATGTCAGGGAGTGCTTAAATAGGACCACCAGTTAGAAATAAAATGATACCAAATCAATGGCAGGGAAGCAACTCTACAACCAACCATTTCTTTTCACTTCTAGCTTTAAGCAAGGTATGCCCAGTGAGTTATGACACTCAAGACCCTACTTACAGAGGACTGGACTGGCACAATTTCCAACCTCGGAAATAAAATAAATATAAACTCATACGTCTGTTTTAGCATAGGTCTGATTATGAAGCATATAGATACAGCATTTAAAAATGAGGGAAGGTGATATATTTGGGTACTCGTCTCCTCCCAATCTCATGTTGAAATTTAATCCCCTATGTGGGAGGTGGATCTTAGTGGGAGGTGTTTGGGTCACAGAGACAGATCACTCATAAAAAGACTTGGTGCCATTCTTATAGCCATGTAAGAGTGAGTCTTTACTCCATTAATTTCCATGAGATAGAATTGTTAAAAAGAGCCTGGCACCTTCCTCTCTGCTCTCTTCTTTCCTCTTTTGCCATGTGATGCCTGTACCCCTTCACTTTCAGTTGTGAATAGAAGCTTCCTGAAGCCCTCATCAGAGGAAGATGCTGGTTCCATACTTCTTCTAAACCACATAAACCTCTTTTCTTTATAAATTACCCAGGTTCAAGTATTCTTTAGTAGCAACACAAAACACAGTAAGATAAGGGAGAGTAATCAGGGAGTTCATTATGGGATTATGGGAATGTAATTAAATGTAAGATATTTTTTACTTTTTCCAGAGGGGGGTGTGTGTATGTGTGTGTGTGTGTGTGTGTGTGTGAGACAGAGAGAGAGAGAGAGACAGAGAGAAACTGAGCTAGTCCCTTTCCCTGAATAAGTGCCTCTCCTCCCCAACTCCCTTCCCAAGCACTACTCTGTGCTTCAGTAGGACAACCCCCTCCAGACCACTTTCCAGTTTATCAGCTTAATTCACTGAGCTCTAGGAAAGTTTGCAGACTGAAGGGAGGAAAGAGGAGAAGGTGTTAATTTCACTCTTATTTCACCTCTGCATCTCTGCTGATTGCTTTTCTAAAGAAGCTATTCCAAATGACATCAATATAAGGTAAGTGCTCTTACAAATATAAAACAAAGAAGTCTACCATGTTGTTAAGGTTTCATAAGGTCGGCTTGCCATATTAGAACACACAGTCTTCTCAGAATGTCAGATCAACTACACTTTCCTTCAGCCAAGTGCATTCATGCTTCTACTTTCTGGCACCCTGACACAACTGAGTAGCTTTTCATTTATCGAGCACTGCAGCACAGCACTCTTAACTAGGCAACTGCTCCTTATTTCTACCCAAATCTCTTTATCATGGAATTGGGTTCATTTCAAAAAGTTTATCATTTTGAGAAGGAACTGCAATGCAAAAACAATGCCATTTATCAGCTTAGACAAGGGGACTGCTAGGAAATGATAAATGTCTTGTATGTGGCTTTAGTTTATCACCAGTTTATTTTAACTTCTTGCACTTGCTGGATACTCTTGTATGACAGGTAAACTTTGCATCATGCCCTTCTTCCCTGATAAATGTGCTTAATAATGTAGATGTGTATTTATAAAGTTGTCTTTCGCCAGAGAATGTACAAGAAAGGGAAACTGTAAGAATTATAGTAGGCTTTTAAATACATGATCTTAAGAATCATGTAGTCTAATCTTCTAATCTATAAAAAACATCCATGAAACCTCGAGTGGTCAAATAAGCAAGTAAAATCATGGAGCCAGTTTATGGCAGAGCCAGGAACTGAACCTAGAATAACTTTCTCTCATTCCACATGAGTAAACTATTATGGTATGATAATTAGTTTATTAAAAGATACTGTATTAGGGTTCTCTAGAGGGAATGAACTAATGGAATATATGTATATATATAGGAATATATATATTCCATTAGTGTATATATATATATATATACACACACACACACAAATGGAATATATATATACACTAATGAAATACATATATACTTTATATATATACTATATATAGTGTATATATATATACGCTAATGGAATATATATATACTTTTACATACTATTACATATTACATACTTTACATACTATTACATATTACATATTCTAAACTAATAGAATATATATACTATTACATAAAGTTAACAATACTTAAATGCTGATGTGAAGTCAATAAATCTTATTTCACATGATGAAGATATTTTCTTTCTACAAGTTTATACATGCACAAACATGTTTTTAACAAAAGGAGGAAATACTCATGACAATTACATGACAATTTATATATATATATATATATATGAGTTTATTAAGTATTAACTCACACAATCACAAGGTCCCACAATAGGTCATCTGCAGGCTGAGGATCAGAGAGAGCCAATCACTTCCAAAAGTGAAGAACTTGGAGTCCGATGTTCCAGGGCAAGAAGCATCCAGCACGGGAAAAAGATGTAGTTTAGGAGGCTGGGCCAGGCTCCTTTTTCACATTTTTCCACCTGCTTATATTCTAGCCACGATGGCAGCTAATTAGATTGTGTCCACTCAGATTAAGGAAGGGTCTGCCTTTCCCAGCCCACAGACTCAAATGTTAATCTCCTTTGGCAACACCCTCAGATACACTCAGGATTAATACTTTGTATCCTTCAATCCAATCAAGTTGACACTCAGTATTAACCATCACAAGTCCACCCTTTGTCAACTTGAACCTATACGCATCTCTGGAAATCATACATAATCTTCAAATAAAGATAATAATAGGGTCATAATTACCCCTAACATAATACAACTATCCTTCATACAAATGGAAATGTACAAATCCCCAAACCAAATACTATTACATAAAGTTAACAATACCTAAATGCTGATGTGACATCAATAAATCTTACGTCATATGATGAAGATATTTTCTTAGCACAAATGTACACATGCACAAACATGTTTTTAACAAAAGAAGGATGAAATACTCATGACAATTACAGTCCTTGTTTCTTCAGCTGGTCATGTGTTTGTAGCTGGTACTGATGACTACTTTTTCTACTACCGATTCTGTGTTCCCGTTGCCTTCAGCAAGCATCCCAGCAGGTCATGATTTTGTTGCTGCTGTTTTGTTTTGTTTTTGTTTTTTTTCCAGTGGAGTGACGCAAACCTTCATTCCTGAAGGGTGTGGGTCATTTGTATTCCTACCTGAATTGGGCTATTGTAGTTTCCCATTGAGGTAAATCACAGGGCATGGCAATACTAAGAGATGCCCTAATGGATCTCCTGTATTCCATGCGTGCTCGTCCTTACCTCCGTTGTGGAGTAGTAGACTGATTTCATCTTGATAGTCTGGGTCAGTCACCCCAGCCAACACTGTATGTCCCCTCTTTGCCTATTGACATAAAGGTAGAAGGCCCAAAGTGTCCAGGTGTCAATCTTAACTTCCAGTTTAATGGAATTGATGTTGTGTCTCCTGGTGGCAGTGTTCCTCTGTCTGGATCTAAGACCTCTAGGCCAGCAGAACGTAATGTTGTGGGAACAAGAAGCAAAATTTCACTAGTGGATCACTAGGGGTGATGATGAGTGGTGCCACTTCCACTTCCACCCCTTGATTCCTGGACCCGTGAATCCTGGCTATGGGAGAAACAGTACCATATATTGGATGCTGATTCAGAACTTACATGGCCTTCTGGACAATTTTGTCCCAGCCCCGAAAAGTACTGTCACCTAGTTGACATTGTAATTGTGACTTTAAAAGGCCATTTCACCATTCTATCAATCCAGCTGCTTCAAGATGAGAGGGAACATGGTAAGACCAGTGAATTCCATAATCATGAGCCCATTGCTACACTTCTTTAGCCATAAAGTGAGTGCTTTGGTCAGAGGCAATGTTTTGTGGAATACCATGATGGTGGATAAGATATTCCATGAGTCCACAGATGGTAGTCTTGGCAGAAGCATTGTGTGTGGGATGGGCAAACACATATCCAGAGTAAGTGTCTATTCCAGTGAGGACAAACCTCTGCCCTTTCCATGATGGAAGAGGTCCAATATAATCAACCTGCCAACAAGTAGCTGGCTGATCACCCAAGTGAATGGTGCCATATCAAGGGCTCAGTGTTGTTGTATGCCGCTGGCAAATTGGACACTCAGCAGTGGCCACAGTCAGATCAGCCTTCATGAGTGGATGTCCATGTTGCTGAGACCATGTATAACCTCCATCTCTGCCACCATGGCACACTCCTCACCCACCCTGGCTATTACCATCCACATGGAAGGGGGGTGAGCCACCCATATCGTGGGGGGTGCCTATGTATGTCCATTATTAGCGTTGTCTTTTTTCCTGGATATTAGGAACAATTTCACAGGGTGTGTGTACACAGACTGGGATATGAAAACTAATATCTTACTCTGCACCTCCAGATAGTAGGAACCATATCACACATTGGGTGTACACTTTTTGCGAGATTTGGGGTAATGTCATCCTGTATTTCCCTGGATATTCAGAGAAATATCACAGGGCAGGTGTACACCCACTACTCTATTGGGAGGAACATCATACTTTACCTACTGGAAATTAGGAGCAATGTCACAGACCGGGTGTAAAGCCACTGTCATATTTGAAGTAATATCATGCTCTCCCCAACTAGTTATGAGGAGCAATATCACAGGGGGGTGTATATCATCTGCGGTATTGGGAGTAATATTATCATCTGTTCCTTTAGATGATAGGAACAATATCATGGGGCGGAGGTGTACACACCATGTATTTTTGGAAGCAATGTCATTCTCTCTTCTTCTAGATTTTATGATTCATATCACAGGTGGGGTGTACACCCCTTGTTTTATTGGGAGAAATCTCATCCTCTTTCAACCTGTATATTTAGAACAATATTCCATGTGGGCTGTACATCTCTTCAATATTGGTAGTAATAGCATCTTCTGCTTTCCTGGATATAAGAAACAACATCACAGGCTGGGTGTACACCCCTTGCAATATTGGGAGTAATATCACCTCTCCCTATGTCGTTATTATGGACAAAATCACAGGGTGAGTGTACAGCTCTTACATTATTGGGAGTAATATCATCCACTCACCCCCTGGATATCAGAAACTATATCACAGAAGAAGTGTACACCCCATTTGATATTGTCAGCAATATCACCCTCTTCCCACCTGGATATTAGGAACAATACCACGGATATGACACCCAATATCGCAGGGAGTAGAAACACTCCTGTGATACTGTTTTTAATATTCAGGGAGGAAGAGGATGATATTACTCTCAATAGAGTGAACTTAGCAACCAACCAGCTTCATTATGTTCCTTAGTCCTCCACATATGGTCAAACGTGTTATGTATACAGTCACTAAACTCCTTGCCTCTCATGATCAATGAATCAGGAGTGTCAAATGCATTTATTTTGCATACTCACTTAACAGTTCACACCAGGTACTATCACTGTTCTCCATACTACTAGAATTAGAGTACTTTGCATTTTTGGATCTAATTATATTAAGCAGCCAACTCCAGAAACCCCAAAACCAATGAAGGAACTCCATCCTTAGTATTCTGTTCCTGTAGAACCACTCCTGATACCAAATCTGTATTAGTCAGCATTCACTAGAGGGACAAAACTAATGGTATATATATATATATATATATATGTATGTGTGTATATATATAAATTGGAATGGAATTATTTATATATATATATATATATATATGGGGGGGTTTAGTAAATATTAATATTAACTCACGTGATCACAAGGTCCCACAATAGGCTGTCTGAAGGCTGGGGAGCAAGGAAAGCCAGTCCTAGTTCTGAAGCTGAAGAACTTGGAGTCCGATGCTCCAGGGCAGGAAGCATCCAGCCTAGGAGAATGATGCAGGCTGGGAGGCTAGGCAGGTCTCTCTTTTCATATTTTTCTGCCTGCTTATATTCTAGCCAAATTGGCAGCTGACTAGATTGTGTCCACTCAGTTAAGGGTGGATCTGCCTTGCTCAGCCCACTGACTCAAATGTTAATCTCCTTTGGCAACACCCTTACAGACACACCCAAGATCAATAGTTTGTATCCTTCAACCCAATCAAGTTGACACTCAGTATTAACCATCACAGATACCTGCTGAAACTCTACTTGGCATCATACCCTAGTTAGGAATAAAGGTGTATATGAATAAGGAAAGTAGATTAATGCTTTACAGAGATTTTATTTATTTATTTATTTAGATGGAGTCTCACTCTCTTGCCCAGGCTGGAGTGCAGTGGCACGATTTCAGCTCACTGCAACCTCCGCCTCCCAGGTTCAGGCGATTCTCTTGCCTCAGCCCCTTGAGTAGCTGGGATTACAGGCACATGCCACCATGTCCGGCTAATTTTTGTATTTTTAGTAGAGACTGGGTTTCACCATGTTGGTCAGGCTGGTCTCAAACGCCTGACCTCATGATCCACCCGCCTTGGCCTCCCAAAGTGCTGGGATTACAGGTGTGAGACACCGCGCCTGGCCTGGAGATTTTTATTGCAACAAGTAAGTTATCAAATAGTTGCAAACATAGTATTTCTGATAATCACTTTAAAAGTGCAATGAAAAATCATAGTCATGTTCTCTTGGGAAATATGAGGAAGTAGGCACTAGTGGCAGGTGGTCAAGGAAAGATACTCTGAACGTGTGATGAGACAAAATTTACATATGATGTTTTTTGAAATGAAAAATTCTGAGCTGTGTGCTTTTAACCCTCTCCTCCTAACAGTGGGATAACTATCCCATGTTAATACTTTATTTGAACATCAATTAGCCAAATCCCTTCAAAAACATTGATCTGTAGAATGTTACTTTCTGGCTGTGGGCTCTAGTGCTTCTGCTGACTTAAAATGGTTTTTTCACTAGTAATTCTTGAACATCTCTGGGACCTCTTTTCAAACGCGAAAGGCATAGCTATTGCTTGTTCAATATCTCCACTTCAATTTTCAATAGACACTTCAATATTTCATATGCCAAACAGATTTTAAAATGTATATTAAATCATAAGGAGCAAAGAGAAGAGATTTCTGAAAAAGTGAAATAAAAAGGGAAATAAATTTATACCAGCCATCAGTACTTACAATGAGCTGAACAGAAGGTTCAGGAACAGTGCAATGCCTATGTGGAAATTTGAATCATGACAGAAGTGTAAAGAAAGATCAGAGAGGACAGGGCAGCCTAATCAATAAATAATATTTTTTAAAATCTTTATCTTTATGGAAGCAATCTAAACTTTAAGTTGCTGAAGATAGATCAATAGAAAATGTCATACTGAAGTTCAAAGAAAAAAACAATGAGAAAAGAAAAGCAGGTTAGAACTGTAGGCAATTTCAAAAAGTGTCACATACAAATAGTTGGATTACCAGAAGGAGAGAAAATGGAGAAATAAATTTAAAGTAATGACTAAGAACTTTCCAAAATTAAGGACAGACATTATAGCCTGGATCCATGAAGCTCTCAGGGAACATCAAGTAAGAAAAATTTAAAAACAAACATACAAACAAAAAATACAACTACACATATTCAAATGTATAATAAAGCTTCTGATTCCATAATTCTTTGATGTTTAACTGGGGACAACTTTTGTACTTTGTCTTTCTTCTTCATCTACTGTCTTATATCTGGGTAAGCCAAGAAAGCCTTAGTTCTCCTTTCTTTAGTGCCAATGTGTGATTCAAATTCCCCAAGTCCCTTCTCATGCCCTAGAATGTTCAAATCAGCCCCATCCATTAAGCACCATAAAAAGCCTAAATCGGTCTCTTTTCTCCAATTTCTCAAGCCATTTTAGGACCAGCTTTGGTGGCCCACTATCTTCTTCCAAGAGATTTCCTTATGTTAATAATGAACTTTTTCATACTTTCCTAGTGAGTGTGTGGCTTCATCGGTCTTAGTATCTGAACCAAATTTTGGCTATAAATTCATCCCATGATTGCTGGGTTGCCTTCACAAAACTACAGAAAAGCAAAGACAGAAACATTCTTGAAAGAAGTTGGAAAACGAGGTGTGAGATAAAGCATCTTATAGTGGAACTTAGATTCTAAATATGGTGACTTCTTATCAGAAACTATGCGAAGAAACAAGTACACTTTAATACTAAAATGTTGAAAAGAAAAAGCAACCACCAATCTAGAATTCTACACGTAGTTAAATTATCATTAAAAGTTTTTTTTTTAAAAAGAACTTACTTTGACAAAGCAGAAATCTGAGCAAATATATTACCAACTGACTTTCCCTGTAGGAAATTTTAAAATATCTTTAGGAAAAAAGAACATGATATATATTAATGATTCAGATCTATGTAAATGAAGAGCATTGAAGATGAATAAATGGAAGTAAAACAAAATATCTTCTTTTTAAAATTGATCTAAATATAATTAAATATTTAAAAGTAATCATAGTAATAATAAATGAATTGGGTGATTATAGTAGCACCAAAAAAGTACGAGAAAACTCAAAAATAAGAAGTAAAAGTGAACACACATAAAAAATGATGGAAGTATGCTAAAAGGAACTGAAAGAACTTCCGTTAACCAAAAGTGGAACAATTTTCTCAAAAAGAAAATCAAATAGTATTGGATTGTAACCCAGATTGTAAAATAAATATCTATGAGTTCATATTATTGTAAATAAATGATTGGATAAATAAATATTGTAGATGTCTTAGTCCATTTGTGCTGCTATAGCAGACTACAACACATGAGATAATTTATAAAGAACAGAAATACATTTTGTCACTCTTCTGGAGGTTAAAAAATCCTGGGTCAAAAGGCATCAGCATGATCACTGTCTAGTAAGAGCCCAGTCTCTGCTTGCAAGATGATGCCTTCTTACTGCGCCCTCTTAAGGGGAGGAATATTATGTCCTCACGTGGCAGAAGGTGGAAGGTTTTATCACCTAAATTTTCACCAGAAGAGGAGCCCTCATGACCGAATCACTTCTTAAATACCTTACCACATTGCCCATTAAGTTCTAACACCTGATGGCCAGTGATGATGAGCATTTTTTCATGTGTCTTTTGGCTGCATAAATGTCTTCTTTTGAGAAGTGTCTGTTCATATCCTTCGCCCACTTGTTGATGGGGTTGTTTGTTTTTTTCTTGTAAATTTGTCTGAGTTCATTGTAGATTCTGGATATTAGCCCTTTGTCAGATGAGTAGATTGCAAAGATTTTCTCCCATTTTGTAGGTTGCCTGTTCACTCTGATGGTAGTTTCTTTTCCTGTGCAGAAGCTCTTTAGTTTAATTAGATCCCATTTGTCAGTTTTGGCTTTTGTTGCCATTGCTTTTGGTGTTTTAGACATGAAGTCCTTGCCCATGCCTTTGTCCTGAATGGTATTGCCTATGTTTTCTTCTAGGGTTTTTATGGTTTTAGGTTTAACATTTAAGTCTTTAATCCATCTTGAATTAATTTTTGTATAAGATGTAAGGAAAGGATCCAGTTTCAGCTTTCTACATATGGCTAGCCAGTTTTCCCAGCACCATTTATTAAATAGGGAATTCTTTCCCTGTTTCTTGTTTTTGTCAGGTTTGTCAAAGATCATATGGTTGTAGATATGCGGCATTATTTCTGAGGGCTCTGTTCTGTTCCATTGGTCTATATCTCTGTTTTGGTACCAGTACCATGCTCTTTTGGTTACTGTAGGCTTGTAGTATAGTTTGAAGTCAGGTAGCATGATGCCTCCAGCTTTGTTCTTTTGGCTTAGGATTGACTTGGCAATGTGGGCTCTTTTTTGGTTCCATATGAACTTTAAAGTAGTTTTTTCCAATTCTGTGAAGAGAGTCATTGGTAGCTTGATGGGGATGGCATTGAATCTATAAATTACCTTGGGCAGTATGGCCATTTTCACGATATTGATTCTTCCTACCCATGAGCATGGAATTTTCTTCCATTTGTTTGTATCCTCTTTTATCAAAACTACAATGAGATACCAGCTCACACCAGTTAGAATGGCGATCACTAAAAAGTCAGGAAACAGCAGGTGCTGGAGAGGATGTGGATAAATAGGAGCACTTTTACACGTTGGTGGGACTGTAAACTAGTTCAACCATTGTGGAAGACAGTGTGGCGATTCCACAGGGATCTAGAACTCGAAATACCATTTGACCCAGCCATCCCATTACTGGGTATATACCCAAAGGATTATAAATCACGCTACTATAAAGACACATGCACATGTATGTTTACTGTGGCACTATTCACAATAGCAAAGACTTGGAATCAACCCAAATGTCCATCAATGATAGACTGGATTAAGAAAATGTGGCACATATACACCATGGAATACTATGCAGCCATAAAGAATGATGAGTTCATGTCCTTTGTAGGGACATGGATGAAGCTGGAAACCATCATTCTCAGCAAACTATCGCAAGGACAAAAAACCAAACACCGCATATTCTCACTCATAGGTGGGAATTGAACAGTGAGAACACATGGACACAGGAAGGGGAACATCACACACTGGGGCCTGCTGTGGGGTGGGGGGAGTGGGGAGGGATAGCATTAGGAGATATATCTAATATTAAATGACAAGTTAATGGGTGCAGCTCACCAACATGGCACATGTATACATATGTAACTAACCTGCACATTGTGCACATGTACCCTAAAACTTAAAATATAATAATAAAAAATAATAAAAAAGAAAGTTCTAACACCTGAATTTTGGAGGGGACACATTCAAACCATAGCAGTGGGAAAAGAATCTCCCAGGCAGAGATTTCCAAATAATTTATGTAAACACTCTGCTTTCAAGGAAGTGGAGCACAAAGTGTCACTTTTTAAGAGTAGGTTGCATACAGTGACTTCCTTTCAAAAGTAGTATAGAAAGGAGATAAACAAATAACTTTACAGTGGAGAAACCCTATTAAGGTGTTAGAACTTAAATCTCATTCAGTTTATCAAAACAAAACAAAACAACAACAAAAAACATACAAAGCAATACGTGATTGTATGGTTCGAATCTGTCACCCAGAAATCAAGTGCTGAAAACTTAATCTCCAATGAGACAGTGTTGGGAGGAAGGGCCTAATGGAAATTATTTAGGTCATGAGGGCTCATGAATAAATTGTCATAAAAAAGGCTCACAGGAAAGGGTTTGTTCTCTTACGCTTCATCCTTTCTTTTTCTGTCATGTGATGTTGTAGCAAGAAGGCCCTCACCAGATGCCAGTGTCTTACCTTGCACTTCCCTGCCTCAATAACTGTTAAGTATATACATTTCTGTTATGTGTAAATTACCTAGTCTCAGATATTTTCTTATAGCAGCACAAAAGAACTAATACAGTCATGTCGATGTTCTGTACCCTTAATATGAGGTGATGAAAATGACACAGAACTCTGTGGTCCTCCTCACTAAAAACCATAAACCTAATTATAAAACAAAGAAACAAACCAAAACCAAAAAAATGGACACATTTCACTTGAGAGAAACTCTATGAAATACCTGGCCAGTGTTCCTTAAAACTGTCAAGGTCATCAAATACAAGGGGAAAGTCTGAGAAACAATCAAAGCTGAGAAGAGCCTGAGAAGCATGGTAACTAAATGTAATATGGTATATTGGATGAGATTGTGGAACAGAAAAAGTAATTAAATAAAATTAATAGAATCTAAATAGAAATGGACCTTAGTTTATAACCATGCATCAATATTGGTCACATTATGATATGGTTTGGCTGTGTCCACACCCAAATCTCATCTTGAATTGTAGTTCCCACAATCCCCACATGTCATGGGAGGGACCCAGTGGAAGGTAATTGAATCATGGGGGCAGTTATCTCCATGCTGCTCATGATAGTGAGTGAATTCTCACAAGATATGATGGTTTTATAAGGGTCTTTTTCCCCTTTTGCTTGGCACTCCTCCTTGCTGCTACCATATGAAGAAGGATGTGTTTGCTTCCCTCTCTGCCATGATTATAAGTTTCCTGAGGCCTCCCCAGCCCTGCAAAACTGCAAGTCAATTAAACCTCTCTTTTTATAGATTACCCAGTCTCAGGTATGTCTTTATTAGAAATGTGAGAACGGACTAATACATATTAATAGTAACAAATATACCATACTAATGTAAGATGTTAATAATAAGGGAAAGTATGTGTGCCTATGGTGGGGGATTGGGGGGAGCAGGTAATATGAGACTCTGTACCATATTTGCAATTTTTCTATAAATATAAAACTATTCTAAAATTTAAATTTTAGTATAAAGATTAAAATGTTCTTAATAAGAAAAATAGGTAAATATATTTTAGTAGATCTTATAAAAAATTGTATAAAGCAGTGAAAAATAGATGACTAAATGACAGCTACCCTCAACAGAATATATGAAATATACTCCCATGGAAAAATAAGAAAACAATTTTTTACAAAGTTCAAAAATATCTAAAAGTCAAAAAATATACTTTAAACATATATGAAAAAATAAACTGACAAAAATCAGGACAATTATATTCCCAAAATTCTGATAGTGTTTATCTCTGATGGAAGGATGCAAGCTTCCAATACAGAGGAGGGAAGACACTTGTATAGAAGCAGTTTTTAGTTTTCTTGTAACTGGATGTTATCATTTAATAAAAGCACACATTATACATATTGATATCAATTAACAAAGGAGGTTATGCATGGAGCTACAATGAAAGCACACTATAAACAAGATTATTATAAATCAGTGCACCTGGAGTCAACAGCAATAACAAAACAAAACCCTAGTTATACTTAAATGAGTATTAAATATATTTCTCTCAATTGCATACTTTCTTTACCTTTAAATAGTTATGGTAATACTGGTTTCAGTACATTTTTAATGATGTGGTTATGCTTATTTTTTGCTATTATTAATTGACACATAACTAATGTACATATTTATGGGGTACAGTGTGATATTTTGATTTATGTATATGATGTATAATGATCAAATCAGAGTAATTAGCATATTCATCACTTCACATGTTTATCAGTTCTTTGTTTTGGGAACATTCAAAATCTGCTTTTCTAATTATTTCAAAATATATAAAAAATTGTTGTTAGTTATAGTGATTCTACAGTCCTGTAGAAGACCAGAACTTTTCTCTCCCATCTAGCTGTACTTAGTACCTGTTAACCAACCTTTATCTATCTTCCTCTTCCTCCTACTTTTCCTTGCCTCTAATAACCACTCTTTTACTCTCTACTTCTATGAGATCAAATTTTTTACTTAGTACCTGTTAACCAACCTTTATCTATCTTCCTCTTCCTCCTACTTTTCCTTGCCTCTAATAACCACTCTTTTACTCTCTACTTCTATGAGATCAAATTTTTTAGCTTCCACATCTGAATAAGAAAATGTGGTACTTATCTTTCTGTACCTGGCTTATTTCACTTAACCTAATGTCCTCCAAGCTCATCCATGTTTCCATGAATGACAGAATTTTCTTATTCTGTGTGGTGAAATAGTGTTCCATAGTGTGTATACACATTTCCTTTATCCATTCATCTGCTGATGAACACTTAGGTTGATTTCCATATGTTGGCTCTTGTGAATAGTGTTGCAATAAATGTGAAAATGCAGATTTCACATACTAATTTTTTTGACATTCTAATTTCCTTTTTTTGGAAAGAGTATGAGATTGGATCCAGTACTGGCATTGCTGGATTATATATTAGTTTTTTTTAGTTTTTTGAGGAAACTTCTTTCTGTTTTTTGTAATGGCTATACTAATTACATTCTTACCAACAATGTATATGAGTACTTCTTTCTACATATCCTTGCAAGAACTTGTTAACTTCTGCATTTTTCATAACAGTCATTTGAACTAGAGGAAGATACTATCTCATTGTGGTTCTGATTTACAATTTTCTGATGCTTAGTGATGCTGAACATTTTTATGTGTATTTATTGTCTATTTGTATGTCTCCTTTTGAGAGATTTCTATTCAGTTCATTTATCCATTTCCAGTTGGATTATTTGTGGTTTTTTGCTTTTTGTTTTTGCTATTGAGTTGTTTGAGTTTCTTGACTATTCTGGGTATTAATTTCTTGAAAATTTGCATGCATTATGTCAGACCAAAAACAAAAAAAAATCAAAGAAAATTTGTTTCCAAAATATATTTTTATGTCACTGAATGAATTACATTTTTGCAAAATGTTAATGGTATACACCAAAAGTGAAAACAATATTTAGTATTCTCAATGAATCAGCATCTGACTGCAAACAACAGAAACCTACCCTCTTAATGAGAACAAAAAAAAATCATTAATTGTTGCTTGTAAGCTTCCGGAAGTACCAGAGCTATCTCCAGAAGCTGGAGTTCCAGATTACTTCATCAGAACCTAGTGTATTTCAGGACTGGTCGTTGGTGACAATAATAAGCCCCCAATAGGTGTAATCTCTCACTGTGACACTTAAGCCTCGGAAAACTGGATGACCCCAAAAGCTGTAACCCTCCTGAAGAGATTCCGTGCAGTGCCTTCTTCAGTCCATATCTCTAGATTCTATATTGTAGCTTTAGGTAAAGCCTAGGTTAGCTGTCTGGGCTCAAGAGGCACTGGAGTTGGGAAAGAGAGTTCTACTTTAGAGTAAAACTGGAAAAGCTTCTACTTTAGAGATACGTGGATTCATGTCATAAAAATATTCTCTGTCTAAATGGCTGTGTTTAAAGAAGACTTGAAACCAAAAATAAATAAATAGGTAGTTAGGTACATTCCTATTAGAGTGACCCTGGGAAAATTGATATCTGTTTGCAATTGTTTACCTGAACATTGGCATGGCTGAAGACAGTTAAATCATGTTATTTGTGTATTTCAGCTAACCCAAATGATATCGGATAATTAATAAGTAAATTCAAAGAAACAGGGCCAGAATCCATTCCTATGTCATAGTATATGGTAAGAGATTTGTCCCAATAATACTGACTCTAAACAAAATACATTTGTAAGGGAGAAGCCTGATGTATAAGAAGCTTGTTACAACTTAGTTTGTGATTGATTCCTGAAAATAAGTCAAAGTTTTATAAATGCTCAAAACAATTGCATTTCTCATAATAGAGCTCTCCACAGAGTTGCTGCCTGTAAACACTGCTTTTAGAATTTTGCTTGATAACTTTTGCAATCTAATAAGTAATTAAGTGGCATATAGTATCTTACATAAAAACTACCGTGAAGATTTGTTTGATTGAAGAAAAAAGAAAGGAGTATTTGGGTTTGAGTTGTGACTAAAACCAAAATCTAAGATAGTTGTATTGTTATTTTAGTGTTTTGACAGATAGGAAGCATGAAAGGGGGAAAAAAGGCTGCCTGGCTGAACTGGAGGACCGTATGTTAAAATGGTTACCCAAGTACTATGGTCTGAATATTTGTTTCTCCCCCAAATTCACATGTTGAAATCCTCAGCTTCGAGGTGATGTTATTAGGAAATGAGGCTTTTGGGAAATGATAAGTTCATGAGGGTGTAGCCCTCATGAATGGGACTCGTGCCCTTATAAAAGAGACCCTAGAGAGACCTCTAGCCTTTCCACCATGTGAAGACACAGTGAGAAGGCACCATCTGTGAACCGGAAAGCGGGCTCTCCCCAGACACTAAATCTGCTGGAGCCTTGATTTTGGACATTCTAGCCTCCAGAACCCTGAGAAATAAAATTCTCTTGTTTATAAGCCACTCAGTTTATGGTACAGCACACCCTCCACATCTGTGGCTTCTGCATACCTAAATTCAACCAACCTCAAATTGAAAATATTTTTTTAAATGTGCCTGTACTGAACCTGCAGAAATGTTTTTGGTCATTATTCACTAAACAATAGAGTATAGTAACTATTTACATGGCATTTACATTGTATTAGGTATTACAAGCAATCTAGAGATGATTTGATGTATATAGGAGGATGTACAGAAACCATATAAAATACTCTGCCGTTTTATATAAGTAGCATGAGCATCCATGAATTTTGGTATTCATAGAAGACCCTAGAACAAATCCCCCATGGATACTGAGGAACAATGGTATTTTTGTTATAGCATCCAGATAGAATAAGATACTGAGATAACTTGAAAGGTGCAACACATCTCCCCTGGGCATTTAAATCTAAGTAAAGAGGTAGGAAAACAGAATGTCATTGATATATACTTTTTAAAAATTTTTTATGTTGGCAAGATATAAGAAAAATGTTTGCTCACTAACAAGCAGAAATGGCAAGAAATAAGATGATTCTGTAAATCTGTGGCCTGGAAAAAATGGAAAACCAGCTGCTTTTAGATTGCAAAGAGCTATTGAGAGGCCTGAATAAGATTTTGATTGACCAAAACACAGAAAATGTTTCAATTGAACAATTCCTTGTGAAGTTTAAATTAGGTGATTTCCTCAACTAATGCCTTATGATCCTTTAAAATAAATATCATTGAGAGGCAAAAGGAAAAGAGGGCGAGGGGAGAGGAGAGCGATGGTGGGGGTGGCCAGGTGAGCAGAAGAAAAGAGAGAGAAAAGAGAAAGGCACAATTATAAAAGTAAAAAATAATAGAGAAATTTGTAGAAAAAAGTTAGCTTTGTTAATATAGAATATGAGACTGGCCAAAAAAAAGTTATACTTGTTGTAGTTAAAAATCTGAAGCAATCTATATTTCTACCAACTAATTTTGGTATAACTATACAAAGGAATACTACTCAGTAATAAAAAGGAGCAAACTACTGATAAACGCAACTACATAGATGAACCTGAAACACATTATGCTGTTAGAATGCCAGACACAAAAGAGTACATTATATATCATTCCACTTAGAGTAAATTCTAGAAGATTATTCATATATAGTGACAAAAAAATCTATCAGGGAATACTTGTGTTTTGAGTGGTGAAATTCTGACTGCACAAAATAAGTACAAAAATATTTTAGGGATGTGAAGAGACTATTCTATATCTAGATTATGGTGTTGGCCACATGGGTGTAAAATTTGATAGAATTTTTCATTTACCTTAAAAGAAGTGCATTTTATTTCATCTTTTAAAATTTATTGACTACATTTTAAAAAGGCATTTTCTTATTCTGGATATTAAACCATCTTCAGGCTCCCATGCTTCCTTAAGCTGAAAGTATGCAGCAATCATTTCTCATCTCTGAAGCAAGAAAAACTTCTAGTTACCTCTCCAAACCAGGGTAAGGGAAGTGGAGGGAAAAGAGAGAGTATAATCAGGGACCAAGGAGAAAAAATAAAGTACTTTCTCCTAAAGACAAGAATCATAGCCTATTGGAGGAATTTCTGCTCCACCAAGGTTGAGACCTTTACCTTGTTTTCCCAGAGAGATTTCACAATAATTTTGGATGACTAACTCTTCTGTGCATGCTGTATTTCTATTTTTGGAACATTCCACTTTAGTTTACTCTCTCTCTCTCTCTGTGTGTGTGTGTGTGTGTGTGTATGTATATGTGCATGTGTGTGTCTGTACCTGTCTGTATGTGGAGGATTGAGCTCGGCTAGAAATAACTTGTTATTAATTCATAACAGCAAGATCTAACCCTAATATAGAATATAGCACAACATCCAGAACTTCTGGCCTTTGGGCAAAATGCAAACATTGGGTGGAACTTTGATTTGCCTGCTTTGGTGAGAGAGAGAATGTAATATATATTTGAGAAGAGAACAAATAAATAGTTGTGAAAGAAGGGTAGTCTGCGGCAAAAAAAAAAAGTTGTTCTTATCGTTCTCTATCTTATTTTCTTTCATTTACACAGAGCTAAAATTCCTTTTTTTTTTCAGTCTGCTTTTATTAAGTGGAGCAAAAACACTTGGTTCTGGACAATGGAATGTTGGCAGAAATGACATAAGTAAATTCCAAGCCTAACCTTAAAAACAACTCATACAATCTTTTATGTATTCCCTTGGCCCCTATCTGGTAACTAAATTTCAACCCAAGATGACCCTGAGAGTCATGTATTGAATAAGGAGGAGTGACACAGTTGAAGATAGAAGGTTCCTGATCGATTACATGAAGCAGAGCTCTCCCAGAAATCTGCACTGGACAATGATATGTTTGATAAATAAACTTTAGTTTTTTTAGACCATTAAAATTTTTCTTTGGTATAGCACTTAATGTTGTTCACCCTGAAAATATTAGTGTTAAATCAGAAAAAATTATACCAGAAAAAGTTATAAAATATTTTTAAAATTGTAATATTTGAAGCCTATCATTTTAAGTTGTTTGAAAAGCTGTGTGGACTAGAAAAAATATATTTAATATTTCATTTTTCAAGTAAATTGTATTGAATAAGAAAGACATTTCTAGAACTGCTCAAAAACTTTTGTAGTGCAGTTAACCTTGATTTGTAAAGCTGAGAAAAATAAGCATAGCTGAAAAATCTAAATTCCTGCAATGGCATTTCCTAAATACATGCTCTAAAATGTCAGTTCCAGGATCACTCCTCACTATGACTCTATTAGCCAGACTTAGGTCCTCACACTGATGAAGGAGCTGTGTTCTTTTTGTCTGAGATGTTGAACGTTGAAACAAAATACATTTTAGAGTAAGATTTAATAGTACCATACTGATGGCCTCTTCTAATTTTTGCTTCACGTCTCTACATTAACATTTTTAGTGTCTGTTCATTTATTTGTTTTAGTGTCTGAATGTTTTACAAACTGCAAATCCTTTCCTCACATTTTTTGAAACAAAACTTGGATAAAAGAAGCTTTTCAAGTATGAACAGTTCAAGAGAGGATAAACTCTCCCTTGATACACTTGAGGTAGATTAAAACAAAATCTTTCATGTAAAATTTGTTTTAAATTGCCTTACTCTTTACCAAACATAATTATTTCATGAAGATTGTGCCTTAAGTAAATAAAGGAGCAGTATCCATTCCATTATGAACAAGTTAATGTTCACAAGAAAAAAGGTAATAAATAGATAATGTCAAACAATAATGGAATTACTGTATAATATACCTTCCCATTGAGCTGTGTAGAGTTTGTTACCTATTAGAGAGTCCAGCCTGACAAAATAATTTCACTCTGGGTCTTGGGAAAAATGGAGTAGGATTGTCTCACACAAGAAGGGTTCATCTTTTTCTCCATAAAAAAAGGAAAGTTTCTTCTATATGGATCCTGTCTCTAGCATTGATGTGTCATTCTCAAGTGTATCATGTAGAAAATAAGTAAACTTATAGAAAATGGCTGAGAGATAGATTACTCAAGTGATGAGGAGATTCTGAGGATTCTTCGTAAAGTGAAACATAAGTATAAACTAATAAGCCTGGTTGGGGGTTACTATGGCTCAAGTCACATTGGTTCATTGAAGGGTAGCTTTTGCCTATATGGTTGAGTCCTGAAAAGCAGAAATGTAATGGCAGAGAGCTACTTTAAATTAGTAGTAAATATTTATGAGTATTGAATCAGTCTCACAGTGAATGCAATCATGGAGGCTATTGAACAGTGGCCTTTATACAATCCCAGCTCACACACCATATGAATAATTTTGGCCAATTTATTTAACATCTCTTTGCATCAATATTTTTCTCCAAATAGGGGCTAACAGAAGCATTTACTTCATAGGAGTGTTGTGAAATTGAATAAGCTAATACACACAAAATGTTTCATACAATGATTTTTATAAGATTATATGCTCAAGAAATATAAATTATTTATGTATCCACATGTTCTTTCACTTAGTTGATCGATATTTGTTGAGCACCTAATGTTTCAGGTACTGGTCTATATGTAGGGGATATAACAGTGAATCCTACACACACACAAAAAGTTTTTATTTATTTTATATTTTACTGGGGAGAAAAAGAACGAAATTAGTAAAATAGGTAGTATATTAGATTATGATGAATGCTATGGAAGAAAATAAAGGAGACGAATAGTTAGAAAATGATGGAAGAAATTATAATTTTAAATGAGGTAGGGAAGTGTATTAGTCTTCTCAGGCTGTCGTAACAAAATACCACAGACTAGGGGGCTTAAACAACAGAAATTAATTTTCTCAGAGTTATGGGAGCTGGAAGTCCAAAATCAAGGTGCCAAAATAGTCAGTTTCTGGTGAGTGCTCTCTTCCTGGCTTGCAGGCTTCTGCCTTCTCACTGCATCTACACGTGGTGGAGAGCGAGCTCTGCTGTCTCCTCTTCTTTTAAGGGCACTAGTTCCATCAGGATGGAATCTGCCGGTATAACCTCAGCGAACCGTAGTCATCTTCCTGAAGACCCTGTCTTCAATACAGTCACATGGGGTGTTAGGTCTTCAACTTATGAATTCTGCGGGGAATACATTCAGTCCATAGCAAGGAGTAAAAGAACCATTTAAGGGAATATGTAAGTATCTGGAGGAATTACTAGAGGATTATGTTGGGCAGGATAATTCCAGGAAGAAGAGAGTGTAAGAATGAAGATCCTGAGGTGGGAACATGCTGGACAACGAAAATGGGTGAAGAAAAGAGTAGCAGGAAATGAGATAAGAGGAAACAGGAAGGTTAGATTACATTCGGCTATTAAACTATTATAAAGATATTGATTTTAGTTATGAATGAGATGGGTAGCAGATAAGAAACAAGTTGTGACTAAGTTTTAATAAGGCCATGCTAATGGCAATATTGAGAATATACTAAAGGGGAAAATGGGAAGTAGGAAGACTAAATGGAAAGCTATTGGTCCAAGCAACTGTAAGCCAGAGATTACAGTGGCTTGAACTAAAGTTGTAGCAGTAGATAAGGTGAATAACTGTCAAAATCTGGAAAAAATTTTCAGGCAGAAAGATAAAGATCTTTTCGTGGATGATATGCAGGTGGTGAGAAAATAAGAAAATTGAAGAATGGATCTAATTTTCTTGAATTGAACGCCAAGAAAGGGAGTTGTTATTTAATATTTATGTCGATATTGCAAGGGAACAGTTTGAAAGAATTTCACTCTGACATTTGGATACATTAAATTTGAAATGCCCATTTGATATGTAAATGGTGATGTTTCATGGACAGTTGTCTACAAATAAATGGAGAGAAGACTGACTATATTTTGCATATAGACTTATCATCAATATGAAACTGTATTAATTCGTCAAAGGAGTAATTTTAGATAGAAAACGAGCTTAGGTCTGAAGACTGACAACATAATACTATAACTTTAACAGTCAGTGAGATGAAGAGGTGCCAGTAAAAGAGAATGAGGAAAAGTGAGAGAAATAGAAAATCAACACAACACAATGTTTTAGAAATCAATATACAAAAAGGAGGTGGAGGAGTTTGCAAAAGGAGATAGTGATCACTTGCATCAAATATTACTAAGAAATGAAGTCAGAAGAGAACTGAATAGTGGCCACTGTTTTTTGCAACCTAAAGGTCATTGTTGATATTAACAAAACAGTTCCAATGGAGTGCTGGGATCAAGTACTTGATTGGAGTGAGTTCAACACAAAAGAGTTGGAGAAAAGTAGAAAAATAGCAGCCAGTAATTATATACAAGTATTTCAAGGAGTTCTGTTATCAGAAAAGGGGAGAAGGATAGACAGTAGCTCTAGGGATAAGTGAGTGTAAGCAGGGATCTTTTAAAATGTTATGATAGTAGAAATAAAGTTCATTTGTATATTAATAGGAAATATCAAATGTGTTGTAAGGCTTTTCTTTTACAACCATAGTGAGAAATATAATGGCAACATATGCCTCAAACCAAACAATGTCCCTGACTCTGCGAAGAAGGAAAATAAATCAGAAATGAGAGCACTGTATAATTGGCATTGATTTGCAATCAATTCAAGAATCTAACCATGGACTTCCTACTGTACCTCGTTCCATAAACAGTTATTGGATTTAACACCATTTGGCTTCTCAGAGTTCATACAGGGGCTCTTGCCTGTTATATCACTCCCTGGGAATGATTACCTTGTTTGATTTCTTACCTTTTTGGCCGTTTGGTATAATTTTCAAACACCAATGTTTGTGTTTGCTGAACACCATATATTTCAAGAAAGGAAAGTCTTCATCTAAGTAATAAAGGTGTGAAATGTCAGGAGGCAATCCCCTTGCAGTAATTACTTGGATATTTAATATATGTATTAGCCAAGTGTAGTTAACTTGTTGATCTGATCATCTGTCTCTCCTAGAGTCTTCAAGAGGACAGGATTAGTATTTGTATGATTAACTCATTGGAGGAACACTATGTTTATGGAACACAGAAACATTTGCAGTAGCAAGGCTCTAATTTTCTCCTACTTATACTCATAGCTTTATAGCTAAACTTACTAAAGGATAGTTATTATAAAAGAGAAAAACTATTAAATATTAAAAATGTTAAAAATCCCTGGGCTTTACCGCAGAACTTCTGAACTTATAACCCCTGAAGTTATTGCTCAGGCAGCCGAATTTTAACATAAAATAAAGAAAAAGATACAGCAAAGATATTACATAAGAATAAAATAAAGAGATACCAAAAACAAAGCTATATAATAAATTAAAATTTTAAAATTAAAATGAAGTTTAAACTTAAAAATAATTAAAAAGACCAACTATATAAAATTAAAAATTTAAAGGCAAATTTTTAAGAGATAAAATAAATTATATTCAAGAATAAAACAATAAAATAGCAGAAGCCAATTGGAAAAGATATTAAAAACAACAACAAAAGGATTGGTTACAACTAAATACATGAGAATGGTACTAAAATTCATGAAAGTTCTCAATATAAAAGTCAATGCAATTGTAGATTGATCACAAGAATTGTCTGAAAAATGTGTAAACATTTTGTAAAATGGATTAAAGACCGATAAAGCAGAAAGCTTGGCATTTAGGGGAAGAGATACTTAAATTATAAATATAATAATAAAATAAGACAATACAATTTTTTAAAAAGTCATCAAAGTAAAAATATTTAACCCTTGAAAATGTCCAAAATATTCATTTGCTTATTAATGTTTGGTCTATTATAAATCACAATCCCCAGGGTTACACTAGACAGAAAGTTTCCTGGGCTCCACCACAGAATTTCTGAACTTATAATCTCTGGAATTGTTGCTCAGGCAACTGAATTTTTTTTTTGAAACGGAGTCTCGCTCTGTTGCCCAGGCTGGAGTGCAGTGGCGCGATATGGGCTCACTGCAAGCTCTGCCTCCCGGGTACATGCCATTCTCCTGCCTCAGCCTCCCTAGTAGCTGGGACTACAGGGGCCCGCCACCACGCCTGTAGTCGTGTTGGCGTAATTTTTTGTGTTTTTTGTTGGAGACGCGGTTTCACCATGTTAGCCAGGATGGTCTCAATCTCCTGACCTCGTGATTCGACTACCTCGGCCTCCCAAAGTGCTGGCATTACAGGCGTGAGCCACTGTGCCGGACTAGGCAGCTGAATTTTAACATCCATAGGAGGTAATTATAATATACATCATTGATTAAGAACTGTTGGTTTAGGGTGAAACATACATACAAACCTGAAAAGAAAACGGTAACAAAGAAGACAAATCAGTAACACACAAGAAATGATTATTTTTAACCTTTTTAAAATTTTTTTATTATACTTTAAGTTTTAGGGTACATGTGCACAACGTGCAGGTTTGTTACATATATGTACATGTGCCAGGTTGGTGTGCTGCAGCCATAAAAAATGATGACTTCGTGTCCTTTGTAGGGACTTTGATGAAGCTGGAAACCATCATTCTCAGCAAACTATTTTTAATCTTTAATAAGTCTTAGGTAGCTCTGGATTCCTGGGAAATACAGGTTTTTATTGCAACAACCTCTCCGTTTTTAGTCATTATGTTTGTGATAATTTTTGGTTGTTATGTAGCAATAGAAAACTAAAATATAGAGTATACAAGGAAAAAGTAATTAGGTTGTTGATGGCAAATACTGTTGCTCATATATGAAGGCAGATGCTCTGAAAGATGCCAGCCCTCTGTATCTTGATGGCAAATACTGTTGCTCATATATGAGGGCAGATGCTATGAAAGATGCCAGCCCTCTGTATCTTTCTGGGCTTGTCTGCAGCCTCAGAACCTTTCTTAACACAGTTCTGTGAAAGCAATATGCTCTGTATGAGATGTTGAACGGATTTTTCACCTTTCCATGATACGTTTGCAATAGCACAAATATGTAAAATATCTTGTATCTTGAACACTGTAAGAGTGAAATTGTCAGAGTGGGACTAATCTAAGAAAATTTCAAGTTTTTGTTAAGTGAATCTGGAAAAAATACCCTTTTTTCCTAGTGAAGCAAATATATATATATAGATAGATAGATAGATAGATAGATAGATAGACAGACAGAGTGTTCAACAAAATCCTGTACCTCTAAGCTAGTATGAATTGTGCTATTTTTTCACAAGGAGAAAAGGAAGATATGACCATATTTTCAAAAAGTTCAAAAAAAAAATCATCCCTCCAATTTTCTTTTTTTTTTTTTAACTTTTTAAAAGAACATTTTAAAATCAAGGCATAAAATACAGAAAAGTGCATGAACCTTAAATGAAGAGCTCAATGAATTTCCACAAAATGAACACACCTGTGTAACCAGCACCCAGACCAGAACAGGGGACATGGCCAGTCTCTAAAGCCCATTATCTCAGTCCCTACCTCTTCCACCAAAAGTAAACAGTATCCTGACCTCTTTTACTACCGATACATCTTCCCTTTTCTTGAACTTTGTATAAATAGAATTCTGTAGCATATGCTTTTAAATGTCTGGCTTCTTTTTTTTGTTTGTTTTTGTTTTTGTTTTTGTTTTTCTTTTTTTTTTTTTTTGGTCTTTTTATTTTATTATTATTTTTTATTATTTTTTTTATTTATTTTTTTTCTTTTTATTATTATTATTATTATTATTATTATTATTATTATACTTTAGGCTCTATGGTATATGTGTGCAACATGCAGGTAAGTTACATACGTATACATGTGCCATGCTGGTGCGCAGACACTTCTCCAAAGAAGACATTTATGCAGCCAAAAAACACATGAAAAAAATCCCTCCAATTTTCTAAACTATGAAACATCAAAACATATGTCAGGATTGATACAAATGTTTCATGGATTGTATTTCAATTATAACATTATTATTTTGTGTTAGTAATTTTAGGTATCAAATTATAATAAAAGTATAAGGTATGTCAAACCTTTAGATTACATATTGTAAGAATATATAAAAATGCCCTTCGGCCAGGCGCGGTGGCTCACTCCTGTAATCCCAGCACTTTGGCAGGCCGAGGCGGGCGGATCACAAGGTCAGGAGCTTGAGACCATCCTGGCCCACACGGTGAAACCCTGTCTCTACATAAATAGAAAATACAAAAAATTAGCCGGGCGTGGTGGCGGGTGCCTGTGGTCCCAGCTGTTTGGGAGGCTGAGGCAGGAGAATGGCATGAACCCGGGAGGCGAAGCTTGCAGTGAGCCAAGATCGCACCACTGCACTCCAGCTTGGGTGACAGAGTGAGACTCTGTCTCAAAAAAAAAAAAAAAAAAGAATGCCCTTCAACACCTGTCAGAAATAAGCATTTTTCCTCTGTGCTCACACTTCAACAACAATCATCATCAGAAGACTTCTGTGACCAAATGTGTGAGGTTTTGTTTCCACACAAACAATAGAGATGAGCTGAGTGTGCTTTAATTCAATTCAATTCTGATGCTATCTTCCCAGAGATAGCCTTAGATCCCACAGGCTGAGGGCTCAGTCCCCAAAACTGCTTCCACTTCAGGCACCAGTTTTAAGTCCAGGCTTCCAGAACTTCTGTCTAACCAGCCAAAAGTTGGAGTTCCACAATGCCCTCTTTGAGTTTGATTAATTTGCTAGAGCAGCACACAGAACTTACACAAACACTTATTTACACATACTGGTTTATTATAAAGGCTATTACAAAGGATACAGATGAACAGACACATAGAGCAAGTCACACGAGAAAGTTTGTGGGGCTTCCATGCCCTCCTCAGGTGTGCCACCCTTCAGGAACCTCCACGTGTTCCATTATCTGGAAGCTCTTTGAGTCCTGTCCTCTTGTTTTTTTTGTGGAGGAAACTGGATAGGCATGACTGACAACCATGTAGAAATGTGATTGAAAAAAAAAATGACATGATCTAATGATAATGGACTGAGTGGGAAACCCAGCAAGGCCTGTTCGTATTCTTCTGCCTCTCTGTGCAGCATTCTTTCCTCCAGGGTATGGGGCAGGAACCTCTCTGGAATGAGAGTTGTATGCCCCACAATCAGGTTAGAGTTCTGTTTTAGGCAGGTGAAAAGAGAGCAGCAGAAGATCAAATAGAAAGATTCTGTTTTCTGAAGCCTTCCTCTGAGGCCTAAAGTCCCTCAACATTATCACAAGCACTATGGGAGTTATAAGCCAGGTACCATGGACAAAAACCTATATATGTACATACACACATACATACACAGATAAAAACCTATATACGTACATACATACACACACATACATATATATAAAATATCACATTCACATCACTCCAAATATAAATTATAAGAGCTACACATATAAGAACTATGAGTTCTTAAACGGGTTCAGGTTTATGAATTTAACATATTTATTTGATTCTTTTTCATGAGTCTGACAGAAATTTTAGCAGGTAGAGTTAGCTTAGTTTGTCTTCTGACTACAACATTACAGTCAATAAACACATTAGTTGAGTACTAAAAAAATTATCAAAAACTTGGCAGCTTAAAATAGCATGCATTTATTATCTTCCAGTTTTCCTAGGTTAGAGTTCAAGCAGGAATAACTGGACCCTCTACTCATAATCTCATGAGGGTGAAATCTATAAGTTGGCCATGCTGCGCCTCTTTCAGGAGCTTGCAGTGCTCTTCTGAACTGAAGTAGTTATCAGCAAAACTCAGCTTCTTACAGGCTCCTCATGTCCTAGTAGCTCCCACTCTTTCTTGAAATGTGGGGCTCTTTAAAACATGGCAGATTGCATCTTCAAAGTTTGTGACTTAAAGACCCCCTTTGAAAGAGTCACGTAATTAGTTCAGGGACACTCAGGGTGATCTACCATTTTATTAACACCAAGAAAATATATTAATGACCTTAATTACATCTGAAAAATACCTTCTTGTTTGCCATATAATGAAATAGAAGCATGTGAGTTAAATCCATCATATTCATATAAGTTACACACATGTTAAAGGAAAATGAATTATATAGGCATTGTATATCATGGAGCAGAAATTTTGGGAGCCATTTAAAATTCTGCCTACCATACTAATTTTTTTGTGGGGGAAATATTCATTGGATATTGAGAATGTCCTTTTTTGCCTTAATATATTACTTCAGCTCTGAGAAGAAATTCAGAATGAGCTGAATACGGTGGTGTTAATTAAATGAAATCAAGGATATATAAGTAAGAGAATTGGTAAGGGCTTTCACATAAAACTTTTAAAACCTCTCTGAGTATAAAAGTGTTCCCTGATCTTCCAAAACACACACACAAAGTTGGATTTTCAAAGTAAACATAGGATGGGCTCTCAAACAGTAAAGACTATGAAGGAGGGATGCAAGCAAAACTTTTAAATAATTTATCATTATCAGTGTACATTTAGACTCTTTAAAAATGAATAATAAATGTATTAATGTGTAATAGTGGTATATAATAAATAATATTATAGCAGATTATCAACACTTGATACATTTACAAGTAGGAGCTAAGCTATGAGGATGCAAAGGCATAAGAATGAAATAATGGACTTTGGGGACTAGGAGGGAAGCGTAGGAGGGGGTGAGGGATAAAAGACTACACATTGGGTACAGTGTACAATCCTCAGGTGACAGATGCACCAGAATCTCAGAAATCACAACTGAAGCACGTGTCCGTGTAAATAAACATCATCTGTTCCACAAATACGATTGAAATAAAAAAATCACAATTTATAGTAAATTATTATTTATTTTTATTTTTTTCCTTTTATTATTATTATTATTATACTTTAGGTTTTATGGTACATGTGCGCAATGTGCAGGTAAGTTACATATGTGTACATGTGCCATGCTGGTGCGCTGCACCCACCAACTCGTCATCTAGCATTAGGTATATCTCCCAATGCTATCCCTCCCCCCTCCCCCCACCCCACAACAGTCCCCAGAGTGTGATGTTCCCCTTCCTGTGTCCATGTGTTCTCATTGTTCAATTCCCACCTATGAGTGAGAATATGCGGTGTTTGGTAAATTATTCTTAACAAATATAGAAAATAAAAATGTTTTATTTTAAACATATAATCTTTTTTATAATGTTTATACAACATAAATTATTACTATTTTATGCTAGATTATTATAGTCCAATATTGGTTCATATATTGACTTAAAGAAGCTCAAATTCCTTGAACCATTTCAAAGCTTTCCCCAGGCTATTTGTCTTTTATATCCAGGGGTGAAGGCCTGTATCACCCCTTTCTTTTTCCTTAGTCTGGCAAGTATACACAATTTTGTAAGCATAGGCAATGCGCTCCATTCATGCAAATTAGAGTGTTTAACTGTCTTGTACAAGCTTAGCATTAATTTACAATCTAGTTTAATGTTGCCCTTAAGATTTGCAGTGTAAGGCAATTTTAATAGAATTAGCAGAGAAAAACATATTATGAAGCCCTATGAAACTCATATTATCATATTTTTGACCCAGTTAAAATCACAGCATACTGAAAATCTCACACAACTTGTAGTGGTTTGGTAGTCTCTGAGCTTGTGTATAAACTTTTATTGTTTTGTTTTCTGATTTAGATTTCTCCAAATATACATATTTTATGACAAAATAAGTGAATAATAATAACCAAAGTATAAAATGTAGCAAAATGCCCTATATTGACTTTGTGCATATCTTATGATGAATAACCAGTATTAATGATGTGTTTTGTATATACATCTTAATGGTCACATAAATAATTTAGTTTTGTTAATCTCTGCTATGAAAGATAAAATATATGAAATTTTAGTATGACAAAATATTAACACTTTAAGACATACAGAGTAGAATTCTGGTTCTAAAAGCAACAACGAATAAGTTGAAGAAGAGTATAGATTCATTGTAAAATATTTTAGCTAATGTTTGTCTAGCATTTAAAGAGTACTTGGCACTGTGATGTTTTACCATTGATCTTTCATTTCTACCTAAAAACTGTCCTATGAGGTAGGTATTCTCTAGATTTAGAAGTAATTGTAAGAGACTAAATACTTAAATCATGGAAGTAGCAAGAGATAATTGTGAGGTGTCAGCCTGTTTTGCTTTGATTCTATAGTATAAGCCATTAATCATCATATAATATTGTCACACAATTCTTACATTTTTGGTACTGTATAATGTAAGAATCCCTAAAAAATCTAAAATCACAAAATAACCTTTGGTAAAAGCAGTTTGTGAGAATTTAATTTTTTAAAACTTTTATTTTTTAGATTTAGATCACATTTCAGAACAATTTTTAAGCATTTTATATTGTTTCAATCACAATTTTTAAAAAAGTTTTACAGGGTTCTTCCTAGGTATCGTTTAGTATGTAGCATGGCCATGACTAAACTTCTAAAAAGCAACATATGATGAAGACCTCTATGGTCACACTCCTCCCTAGGACCTTGTCACTTGTTTTTACCTTTGCCTGAAATGCACCTTTCTCATCTCGCTGTCTCACTTCTTTCAAGTCTGTGCTCAAATATCCCAGTCTTCCCAGGCCACTTTGTTTAAAATGCTACCCCAAATTTATACTCTCTAACCTTCTCTCTCCCTTTGATTTTTTTCCATAACACATATTAACATAGAATGTAGCACAGTCAGCCTTCCATATCCACAGATGTAGAACCTGAGGATACTAGAGAGCGGACTCTAAGGGACTTAAGCAACCACAGATTTTGCTATGTTGAAAGAGGTCCTGGAACCAATCTCTGACAGATACCGAGGGACACCTGTATATATTTTGCTTATTTATCTTGTTTGTTCTGTCTTTATTTACTAGAAAATGATTTACATTGGTGCCAGCATGTTTGTCTCATTTTTTTACTGTTTAATCACAGCAACTGAAACAAAAACTATAGTATTTAATCAATGTACATTTGTTGAGAAAAAAAAAAAACAGAAAAGAACAACACAAAAAAGAATTTCTTTCTCATTCTTTATGATTTGTCTATTCATCTCTAAACAGTAAGGACACGTTCTAAGAAATGCATTGTTAGGTGATTTTGTCCTTGTGCAAACATCACAGAGTGTACTAAAACCTAGATGGTGTAGCCTACTACACACCTAGGATACATGATATGGCTATTGCTCCTAGGCTACAAACCCATACTAAATACTCTTGGCAATTGTAACGCAATGGTAAGTATTTTTGTGTTTAAGCATACCCAAACATAGGAAAGGTATAACAAAAATATGCTATAAAAGATATAATGTGTCTGTGTAGGACACTTACACTTACCATAAATGGAGTTTGCAGGCCTGGCGGGTGCTCTGGATGAGTCACTGAGTGGGTGGTGAGTGAATGTGAAGGCCTAAGACATTGTACCCTTATGTAGACTTTATAAATACTGCACACTTAGGATATAGTAGATTTATTTAAAAATTTCTTCAAAAGTAAATTAGCATTAGCTTACTATAACTTTTTTACTTCATAAATTTTTAAAGTTTTTAAAACTTTTTAACTATTTTGCAATAACAATTTAAACACAAATATGTTGTATACCTGTATAAAATATTTTTTGTTTATATCCTTATGTAATAAGACTTTTTCCTATGTTTGTACTTTTTCTTTTTACTTTTAAAAATGTTGTCATGAGCTAAAACAAAACCTCACTCGTTAGCCTAGGCCTACACAGGGTCAAGACAATCAATATCATTGTATTCCACCTCCAAGTCTTGTTCCAGTAGAAGATCTTCATGGGCAATAACACCCATGACACTGTCATCTTCTTTGATAACAATCTCTTCTTCTGAGAATAGCTGCCTGAGGCTGTTCATAGTTAACTTTTAAAAAAAAATACATACAGGGAGCATATTCTAAAATAAAGATGAAAAGCATGCAATATTAAATACATAAATCAGTAATATAGTTATTATCATTATCAAGAACTATCTACTGTACATAATTGTATGTGCTATACTTCCGTACAACTTTCAGCAAGGAAATTTGTTTATACAAGCATCACCACAAATTCATGGGCAATGTGTTGTGCTATGGTGTTATGACAGTTATGATGTCACTAGGTGGTGTAAATTTTTCAGCTCCATTATAATCTTATGGGACCACCATCTTATATGCAGTGTGTCGTTGAATAAAACATTGTTATATTGCTCACAACTGTATATTTATTCATTCGTTAAATGCTTATTGCACACCTATGAATAAAATATGCAAAATATGATAAATAAATTTTCTTGTACAGGAAAATAGTAGTTCAGGAGATACAAAAGCCTTATTTTCTGTAGGCTTACCATCTAGTCAGGGTAAATGGGCAAAAAACCAACCAGCAGTTGTTCAAACGTGTTCCAATAGTAGTAATTATAGTGAAGGAAACCTAAATGGGGTGCTGTGTTAAAGTGTGACTGTGCTATCGGATGCTGTGCTAGCTACATAGCAAGGTTAGAGACAGCCCCTTTGTTAAATAAGTGCTATTTAAACTGAGGCCTCAAGGATGTAAATGAGACAGTGAGGTAAAGATATATGAGAATATTGTTTTCTACTGAGGATAAGGCAAGAACAAAATAGGACAGGACAGAGCAGCACAGTATTTTTTTTATTATTATACTCCAAGTTCTAGGGTACATGTGCACAACGTGCAGGTTTGTTACATATGTATACATGAGCCATGTTGCTGTGCTGCACCCATTAACTCATCATTTACATTAGGTATTTCTCCTAATGCTATCCCTACCCCCTATCACACCCCACGACAGGCCCCGGTGTGTGATGTTCCCCTTCCTGTGTCCAAGCGTTCTCATTGTTCAATTCCCACCTATGAGTGAGAACACGTGGTGTTTGGTTTTCTGTCCTTGTGATAGTTGGCTGAGAATGATGGTTTCCAGCTTCATCCATGTCACTACAAAGGACAGGAACTCATCCTTTTTTATGGCAGAGCAGCACAGTATTTTTAAGAAGCAAAGGCGCTCAGTGTGGAAGGACCATGCAACCAAGGGAGACACCAATAAATGAGTTTAGACAGAAAAGTGAAAAAAATTTAACTAGTATTTTTGAAAGATAATGCTGGGTGTTCTGTGGAGGAGTTACAGTGGAGCAAAAGTGGGAGCCAAGAGGTGATTATAGCAAGCAACTGTTTTATTCAAGGCTGTTATGCTCAAGGCTAGTTTTAAGGATGAAGGTAGTAGCAGTGGAAATTAAGGGAAATGCATGTATTTGAGAGACATTGGAAGTAAAGTCCACAGTACTTGCTGATGGATTGTATGGGAATAAAGAAAGAAGGTAAATAAATAATAACCTTCAATTTTTAGGCCTGAGCAACTTCTAAATTTTAATATGCCCCTTAGGGAAAATCAAGAATGTTGTTTAGTATACATTATGTTTGAAATACCTATTAAACATCCTAGTGGAGATGTAAAGTGGGCAATTACAGGCATCTGGAAGTGAGATGAATATTGAACTGTACCTACTGGCAATCTTATTTGTTACTTTATTTCCATGGACTAGATCAGTGCCTTGCACATAGCTGAAGATCGATAAATATGTGTTGAATGGAACAGTGTTTCTCTGCCCTCCAATTCTGTATGCAGAAAATCTTATCTCTGTTTATAATTTCTACCCTTTAAAATATTTATAGATTTCCAATATTTCCAACTTTTTCTTAACTGTTGCTAATAAAGTGATTAAAATCCAAATCCTTAGTTTTCTCAATTTTTTGAAATGACTAACAACTACATTTTTCTGAACATGTGACAAAATAATGCTAATCCAGCCTAAACTCCTCTTTGAAAGCACATCATTTGCAAGCTCTGAAATTATGTTAATTAATGCTAGCTTTAAACCTTTAAAAATCAAAGACCATACCTTCTTTGAGTTTCCTTTCAAGACAAGTATTTGTTTTTCTCTTAGATGTTTTTTTCTTAGTGGTTTTACTCTTTTAAATATAATAAAAGTTTAGTATAAATAACAAAAACACAACACAAAACTTCTATTCTGCTTCAGGGTCTAAAATCCAATTATATTTTATTGTGAGAGTTGGAATAAAGTAAAAGAAAAAAAGTAGGAAACACCAATACATCTTATAAGTAAAGTGAAGCAATTTCCCTGGAGACAAGAATAACACATATCTTCCAACCTCATCTATCTTAGTATTCAGAGCACTGCAAACTGGAGAGACTTTAAATAAAACCAATAGGCATTTTCGTTTCTTAATGTATTATTGAACCTAACTGGACTTCATCAAATATTGTGAGATGCATAATATTACTTCCTACCCCCCTTCAGTTTAGGTATTCATTCTTTCAAAATTGTCAAATAAACAAATAATATCTCTGTCAAAGAGCTATTTATCAGCTTCTGATATCATGGGCCATGCACTTTTAGATTTGAAGATGTTTTGAGAAGGGCTTTCTAACTGACTTAACATCATCGTATCATTCTATGGTCAGAACATAAAAAAAAAGTAGGACAAAATCAGAGGAAATTGGAGAAACAGAACTGTCATTATGAACCTATGTACACATGTTGGGTGTTTTCTATGATACATTGTTGCTTGAAGTAATATACTGTTTTATTGGAATATTTTAAGACTGGTGTAGCTATTGACTTTTTTTAGAGGTTGTAACAGGTTAGCAAAGTGGCAAAGGCAGCTCTGTTATATTAAATTATTCACTTTTACCTATTTTGATCAAACAGGCTGATCTGACATCGTTTATTATATTATACAAGTGAATTCCTGTTTGAATTTACAATGAGAAAAAAAGAAAGCTAACAATTTCCTAGAACGTAAGCCAAAAAAATCACAAAACTATATAATTAGGAAAAAATGTGATAGACATATTGGAAGACAAAAGCAAATTGAAAACATGTCAATCAGACTGCACAAAAATTATTCAATCACTGTGTTTCTGTTTTGCTATATTCAAACACAATTATCAGCTAGAGTTAATAGTAAATATTGAAATGTGTTTCAAAAATCAATCAGTGTTATTCATTTCTTCTCTTTCTTACTGTTCACCTCCACCTCCATCCCTGTGCTCTGGTGTGCAGAGGCCCTGCCTTCAAAGAATGTCTTTCTTCTCCCTGACTATCCCAATTCTTCCTATCCTTACATCAAGCAGAAGTCCAGTTATCTCCATGAAGCTTTCTATTTCTTACTGACTTTTCCTTCCTCAATAACTATAGCACCTTGCTCTCTTTATACATTTTCAAAAAAAAAAAAAAACCCTGGAATGAGAAGAGGCCTTAAAAGTTATTTAACTTATCATTAACATATATTCATTGTGCTTTATAACACCATTAATAAACATCCTACATGGATAATCATGACGTGGACCACAATACATAAGGGATTTCCTTTATTTAACAGTTATTAAGTTGGTTTTTTAAATTTTGTTTTCTTTTTTCACTTTATTGAATCAAACTCTACTTCCTAGGTCCTAACTGCTTAACTGCTTATCTCTTCGCTCTTCACTATATGACACTAGATTACAAATTGCTAAATAGGAGGAATGCAGTATAATTTAATTTGAATAATGCCTTTGCAAAATGGGGTAAACAAGTATTTGCCAACTTGTGTTTTGAAGTACAGATTCCGGTTTTGGCTCAATGCTCTAGGTGCTGTCTGAGCAGCACATATAAGAACAACTTGCTTTGTGATGAATACCATACATTTACTTATGTGGACAACAATTATGCTAGTCAGTTTGGCAGACTCATCACACCACTGTTAAATTGTACTGAACATATACTTAGGTAAAATATCATCTTGCAAATGTGTTGTGATATTTAGTCATGCATCTATTAATTTGAGTCGTTTTAGCCTGGAGTCAATGTTTCTTTCTCCTTTACATAGAGTTTCATACAGGTTGAATGTATCTTATCCAAAATGCTTGGAAACAGAACCATTTTGGATTTTTTTGAAGTTTGAAATATTTGCATATACATAATGAGATAGTTTGGGAATGGGACCCAAGACTAAACATGAAATTCATTTTTTTTATAAACTCATAGCCTAATGGTAATTTTAAATAATATTTTAAATAATTTTGTGCCTGAAACAAAGTTTTGAGTGAGACCTATCACATGAGGTCAGGTGTGGAATTTTTCATTTGTGGCATCATGTCAATACTCAAAACATTTCAGATTTTAGAGCATTTTAGATGTCATATTAGGAATACTCAATCTGTATATGGCAGAAACTCCATACTTACATGGGATTAATGAATTTAGAATAAAGAAATTTATCAAAATATAATTTTTTTATCTTAGGAGTTAATGAAAGTTTAAAAAACTTGGGCTTTCTCATATTTTCTTTTTTTATTTACTATATGTATCCTAAACTTTAAAAGTGAAATAAAAAATGTAGAAAAGTAAAACAAATATAATCTTATGTGTACTCAGTATGTATATATAAGGAATCTATGAAACATTACCAACAAAAATCTTTCAATAAAAAAAAATCCCAACCACAGAGAAATATCACTAGGGCCTTAAGATCTAAAAAATATAGAAAATTAAATATATGAAAACTCAGATATTATTCAAGGGGAACTTATAAAAGTGGGTTTCCGGTGAAGATACGGATTAATAAGCTTTGAAGAGGAATCTCAGAGCAAGCTCAGAAACATAAAGTTCTACAAATTGTGGGGTCACGCAAACCAGTCAGGTAGTCATCAACGACAAATCTTTCCCCAACTTCAAAAACTTCCAGCTTGTACTCTATTTAGAAAATTACATATAATCCTTAAAGTTTTTAATTCTTTAGCTTGTGTTTCCTCAGTTGATATTTGTGTTTTAGTCTTTCTTTATGCCTAAGTGTTGTTTTCATTTATCAATTTTCTATTTAATGCTTAATTGAACAGAACTGCATTTTCTACCATTCAGATGATCTCAAAAGTTGACTTTACCTTCTGAAGTGTTTATGTCGCCAAATAATTTCATTAGCATTTCAATCTTTATTTTCAAGCTATTGTTTTAAATAAATGAATAATTACTAAGCAATTTAACAACTTACAGATAGAGATTTTCTACCAGAATTACAAATTACTAAATTACGTATGTTGGGAATAGCAGTTCAGTTACACAGGCATCCAACTCTATTATCATCCTATCATTACCCCAGAGAGGTCAAGAGTGACTGTCAAATACCTTGCAAAAATCCAGATGAGTTGTATACAAAGAATTTGCTGATTTACCAGTGTAATATCCCTATGGAAAATGTTTATAGCATTTTAAAGAATGCTTATGAAATGGATGAATAAGATTCCTATTCTTTCTGGACTAGAGACAATTTCTAAATTTCTTTGGGGAGTGAGATATTGATGGGTCCCATTGAGGCACAATGGGACTAAATGCAACAAGAACAAGTGGAATTCAGACATACTTGGCTCTCTTGTCCCTATGGAACAGGAATGTTGGCCTTCAGAGTTCATCATTGAATAATTTCCATCAGGAATTGTGGTGATATGGAGGTTTATTCTACCCTAGCTTGATTAAAAGTATTGCCAGGGATATTCACTTTATAAAATACTGATGCTTTATAGCAAGCTTATCCAACCTGCAAATTGTAAGCTGCATGCGGCCCAGGACAGCTTTGAATGTGGCCCAAAACAAACTCATAAACTTTCTCAAAACATTATGAAAATTTTTTTTGCATTTTTCATTTTTTTTAGCTCATCAGCTATCATTAGTGTTAATGTATTTTATGTGTGGCCCAAGACAATTCTTCTTCCAGTGTGACCCAGGGAAGCCAACATATTGGATACCCTTTCTTTAAGGTCCCCAAACCCATCTGAAACTTTCAAGGACCTCTGGATAGTACACATCACTTAGATTCACATTACATACAATATTTTTTTCATGGCCACACTCCTAAAATTTATCAGGAAAGTTACTATTCAAGGGAGACTCAGAGAAATGCAAGAATAGGCATGGAAGCAAAATCATTTGTATGGGGATTTCTCATTCATTTTATTCAAATGTGTATGTCATTGTACACTTAAAAATTAAGTGTACAGAAGTGTTTCAGATATTGTTGCTAAAAAGAAAAAATATTTATGGTGACAGTTTGAGGGTTATAGCGTCTTTGTTTTATTTCTCCATTATCTTTATTTTATTTCAATTATGGTCCATTAATACTAAACATTCAGTTCTCCATCATCTTTTAAAGTCCATTGATAGAACTTCATCTGGGTATTTTAATTATATTTGTGAACTTACTAGAGAAATGATGTATTCTGCTTCTGAAAAAAATACACGTATAATTTATCACACTAGACAAATACTTTGCAGTTATTTTCTTAAGACAATAAGTTACTAAATATAATTTTCTTAGAATTTTTTTCTTCTTTAGGAAAGTATAAAGCACAATAATATATGTGTTTTGTTTTTTCAGGGATAAGAGATGACTGGAAGTAAACAAAAAGCTTTGGGGAAAAATTAACTTCCTTCAAATTAATGCTGGTTTGTGACGCTGCTGTTCATAAATCAGCACTGAAAGCAAATCTTTCTCTCCAGAGTATTTACCCTTGGGAGTGACCTGTGGACAGAGAACCCTTGAATCATTGTCTTTCAGTATAAAACTTCTTTGAAAATGTTTACTACCTAAATTACTGGACATTAATTAAAAAGAATAATTTAGTAGTAGGTTAGTGTCATATTCTAAATAGATCAATGAAATCTAATTCTTAGTCCACAAAGTTTCAGCATGTAAGAAGCCACCATCAATCAACAAATTAGAAGTTTTGAAATCTCTACTTCCAATTCACCATAACTTAATTGGCATGACTCTGAAATTGTGAAGTTGCATAATAAATATTGAGTCTGTGAGCAAAATTTTAGAAGAGTAACAGTAAACAGTTACAAATAAGTCAGTTGAGGTCAGTTCCAAATGTTTCAAAGATCTTACAGTTTGTGTTAAACTTTTTTCCTTCCTTCTTGCTTTTCTTTCTTCTTACCTTCCTTCTTTCCTCCTTCCTTCCTCTCTCTCTCTCTGTTTTTGGGTGAATGTCATCATGTCATTGGCATCAATTTAAATTGTGTGTGTATGTTTATAAATACATACAATAGTTTTAAAACCTAGACATAGACTTTTACGTATTCACTTAGAATTATGTGAAAAATTTAACCTCTATCATAAAACAAAAAAGTTATATTTAAATTAATAAAAAGGTAAAATAATGTTCTCAGAAATAATACTGCAATAGTTTTAAGCACTATAAACATTTTAACATAAATGACTGTGAAATCATTCTGAAATTGAAAGGCCCATAAGGACTGCAACTTGTAGGCAAGTCCTAGGCTCAGAGACAGTAAACTTGATAAGGCACATGCCATACTGAGACACAAGATGGGGAGGCTAAGGAAGTGCTAGCACCACCTGTCCCCTAACCTCAGGCTGCAGAGCTCACTGCTCCAAAAGAGACCCCTTCCTTCCACTTGAGGAGGGGAGAGAGAAGAGTGGGGAAGGCTTTTTCTTGCATCTTGGTTATCAGCTTAGCTGCAGCAGAATTGGCCACTGGTCATATTCATGAGGCTCCCATGCTAGGCCCTAGGTCTCAGATAACATTTCTAGATATACCCTGGGATAGAGAGAAACCCACTGCTTTGAAGGAAAAGACACGGTCCTGGAAGTATTCATCACCTACTATCTGAAGAGCCCTTGGGCCCTGAATAACCAGCTGTAATACCCAGTACTATGTCGAGGGCCTTGGGTGAGCCTCTGAGACTTGCTGGCTTCAGGTGAGACTCAGCACATTATCAACTGTGGTAGCTATGGAGCAAAACTCCTTCTGCTTTCTGCTTGAGGACAGTAGAAGGAATAGTAAAGAGGACTTTGTCTTGCACCTTAGATACCAGCAGGGCCACAGGAAGATAGAGCACCAAGTGGGCCCTTGGGATCCCCAGTTTCAGAACTTGACTCCTGGATGGCATTTCTTGACCTGCACTGGAACAGAGGGGAGCCCACTGCCGTGAAGGGTGAATCTAAGGTCAGGCAGCTATCACCACAAGCTGACTTAAGAGACCTTGGGCCTTAAGGGAATATCAACAGTAGTTTGGCAGTTCTCCTCATGGCCTGGGGTGGATATAGGTGAGGCTTCTCTTCCTTTGGAAAGGGGAGAGAAAAGTGGGAAGAACTGCATCTTGTGGATTGAGTGCCAGCTCAGCCACAGTACAAGAGAACACCTGCTAGACTTCAAAGGTTGTTGACCGTAGTCCCTGACTCTCAGATGGTACCTCTGGACTCACCCAAGACCTGGGGGACCTCATCACCTTGAAGGGAAGGACACAGGCCTGCATGGCTTTGCCATCAGCTGATAGAGCCCCAGGGCCTTGAGAAAACATAGGCAGTAGCCAGGGAGTTTTGACGTCAGGCCTTGGGCAAGACCCAATGCTGTGCTGGGTTCACAGTGTAATCATAGTGGTGGTAGCCACAGGGGTGCTTGTGTCACTCCACCCACATCATTAGTTCACCCAGAACAGAGAGAGAGAGACTATATTTGTTCGGGAGAAAATAAGGGAAGAAAACAAGAGTCTCTGCTTGGTAATCCAGAGAATTTTCTTGGATCTTGTGCAAAACCATCCAGGTGGTGCCTCTATGACTCTACAAGAATTGTAGAAATACTGGTCCTAGGGTGCCCCCTAAAGCAGATAGAGCTTAGATCACAATATCAAGTTCTATGAAATATCTGAAAAAACTTCACAAGAAGGATGAGTACAAATAAGCACAGAAAGCAAAGACAAGAAACACCAAACTCTTCAATGCCCAGACACTGAAGAACATAAACTGGCATCACCACCAGCCAGGAAAATATGACCTCAACAAATGAACTAAATAAGCACCAGGGACCAATACTGGAGAAACAGAGATGTGTAACCTTTCAAATAGAAAATTCAAAATAGCTGTGTTGAGAAAACTGAACAAAATTCAAGAAAACACAGATAAGAAATTCAGAATTGTATCAGATAAATTTAACAAAGAGATTGAAATAATTAAAAACAATCTAGCAGAAATTTTGAAGCTAAAATGCAATTGGCATAATAAAAAATACATCACGGTTCTTAAGTATCAGAATGGATTAAACTGAAGAAATAACTAGTGAGCTTGAAGACAAGTTATTTCTTGTCTTCAGTTAGAGGAGACAAAAGAAGAAAAACAGTAGGATCTAGAAAATAGCTTCAAAAGGGCAAATCTAAGAGGTATTTGTGTTAAAGAGGAGGTGGAGAAAGAGATAGGGGTAGAAAGTTTATTTAAAGGAATAATAGCAGAGAACAAACCTAGAGAAATATATTAATATTCAAGTAGAAGAAAGTTACAGAACACTAAGTAGATTTAACCCAAAAGTGACTACCTCAAGGCATTTAAATTCGAATAGCCAAAAGTCAAAGATAAAGAAATGACCCTAAAAGCAGCAAGAGAAAAGAAACAAATAACATACAATAGAGCTCCAATACATCTAGCAGTAGACATTTCAGTGGAAATCTTACAGGCCAGGAGAGAGTGGCATGACATATTTAAAGTGCTGGATGAAAAAATATTTCATGCTAGAGTAAAATATCCAGTGAACATATTCTTCAAACATGAAGGAGAAATAAATATCTTCCCAGACAAACAAAAGCTGAGGGCTTTTATCAACACCAGACCCATCCTACAACAAATGCTAAAAGGAGTACTTCAATTAGAAAGAAAAGGACACTAATGAGCAATAAATAATCATCTGAAGATACAAAAGCACACATAAAAACACAGAATAGTTTAACACTGCAACTGTGGTGTGTAAAATACTCTTATCCTAAGTAGCAAAATGAAATGATGAACCAATCAAAAATAATAAATATAATACAACAACTTTTCAAGACACAGTACAATAAGATATAAATACAAGCAACCAAAAGTTTAAAAGCAGTGGCATGAAGTTAAGGCTTAGAGTTTTTATTAGTTTTCTTTTTGATTGTTTTTTGGTTTATGTGAACAGTATTAACTCATTATCTGGTTATAAACTAATGAGTTATAAGAGAGTATATGGAAGCTTCATGATAATCTCAAATGAAAAAACATACAATAAATACACACACACACACACACACACAAAGCAAGAAACTAAATTAAACCCCAGAGAAAATCACCTTTACTAGAGGAAGACTAGAAGAAAAAAAAGGAAGAGAAGACCACAAAACAACCAAAAAAACAAATAAAATGTCAGGAGTGAGTTCTTACTTATCAGTAGTAACATTGAATGTGAATGAACTGAACTCTGCAATCAAAAGACAAACTGGCTGAAATGAATGAAAAAACAAGACCCATTGAGCTGCTGCCTACAAGAAACATACTTCACATACTTCACCTATAAAGACACACATAGAAGGAAAATTAAGGGTTGGAAAAGATATTCCATGCCAATGGAAACCAAGGAACAGCTACAGTCATCACACTTATATCGGAAAAAAATAGATTTCAAGACGAAAACTATAAGAAGACACCAAGAAGGTAACTATATAATGATAAAGGGTCAATTCAGCAAGAGGATATAGCAATTTTAAATATATATGCACCAAACATTGGAACCCCTAGATGTTTAAAGGAGAGACAGACCCCCAAGAAAATAATAGTTGAAGACTTCAGCACTTCACTTTCAGCATTGGATAGATCTTCTAGACAGAAGAGCAGTGAAGAAATAGACTTAATCTATGCTATAGATGAAATGGATCTTGTAGATATTTACAGAACACTTCATCTAATGGCTGCAGAATACACATAATTTTTCTCAGCCCATAGATCATTCTCAAGGATAGACCATACATTATATCACAAAATAACTCTTAAAGCATTCAAAAAATTGAAATAATATCAAGCATCTCCTCTGACCACAATGGAATTAAACTAGAAAGAAATAGTAGAGAAATGTGTAACCTACATGAAGACATGGAAATTAAACAATATGCCTCTGAATGACCAGTGGGGCAATTAAGAAATTTAAAAGGAAGTTGAAACATTTATTGAAACAAATAATAATGGAAACATAAGATACCAAAACCTATGGGATCCAGCAAAAGTGGTACTAAGAGAGAATTTTACAGCTATGTGTGCCTTCATCACATAAAAAAGGGGAAAAAAATATCAAATGAATCTAATAGTGCAACTTAAAGAATTAGAAAAGCAAGAAAAAAATCCAAAATTTGTAAAAGAGAAGAAGTAATAAATATTAGAACAGAAATAAATGAAATGGAAATGAATATTTAAAAATACAAATTATCACTGAAATAAATAGTTGGCTTTTTGAAAAGTTAAACAAAATTGATATATCTTTAGCTAGACTAAGGAAAAAAGACAGAAAATCTAAATAAAATTAGAAATGAAAAGAGACATTACGATTGATACTTCAGAAATTGAAAGGATCATTAGTGACTACTATGAGCAACTATATGCCAATAAATTGGAAAATCTAGAAGAAATGTTCAACTTTCCAGACACATAAAACCTACCAAGAGTGAATCAGAAAGAAATCCAAAAACTCAACAGACCAATAAGAAGTAGTAAGATTGAAGCTGTAATAAACAGTTTCCCAGTAAAGAAAAGAAGCCCAGTACTCGATGGCTTCACTGCTACATTCTATCAAACATTGAAAAAAGAACTAATATCAATCTTGCTGAAACTATTCCAAAAAATAGAGAAGGATGGAATACTTCCAAACTCATTCTACAAGGCCAGTATTTCCCTGATACTGAAACAAGACAAAGACACACCATAAAAAAATATATATATACCAATATATCTGATGAATATTGATGCAAAAATCCTGAGCAAAATATAGTGTACAAATAGTAGCAAACCAAATTCAACAGCACATTAAAGAGATCATTCATCTGACCAAGGGGGATTTACCCCAGAGATGCAAGGGTTGTTCAACATATGCAAATTGATTAATGTGATACATTATATCTACAAATGAAGGATAAAGATCATATAATCATTTCAATTGATCCTGAAAAAGCATTTGACAAAGCTCAACATCCTTTCAGATAAAAACCCTCAAAAAACTGGGGAGAGAAAGGACATACTTCAATATAATAAAAACTGTATATGACAGACCCATAGCCAGTGTCATACTGAATGGGGAAAAACTGAAAGCCTTTCCTCTAAGATAAAGAACATGACAAGGTTGCCCACCTGCACCATTGTTATTTAACATAGTACTGGAATTATTAGCTAGAGCAGCCAGACAAGAGAAAGAAGTAAAAAACATACCAATTGAAAAGAAAGAAGTCAAATTATTCTTGTTTTCAGATAATATAATTTCTCAAAAATGGTAAAAAGACTGCATAGAAAACTATTAGAGCTGATAAACAAATTCAGTAAACTTAAAGGATACCAAATCAACATACAAATTACAGTAGCATTTCTATATTCCAACAGTGAACAATGTGAAAGGCACATCTTACATGGCAGCAGGCAAGAGAGAATGAGAGCCAAGTGAATGGGGAAACACCTAATAAAACCATCAGCTCTCATGAGACATATTCACTACTGTGAAAACAGTATGGGAAAATTTGCCCCCATAATTCGATTATCTTTCACCAGGTCCCTCCCACAACAAGTGGGAATTATGGGAGCTACAATTCAAGATGAGATTTGGGTGAGGACACAGCCAAACCATATCACTATCCTAAGCAAAAAAAAGCAAAATTGGAGGAATCACATTACCTGGCTTCAAATTACAATACAGAGCTGTAGTAACCAAAGCAGCATAGTACAGGCATAAAAACAGATACATAGATCAATGGAACAGAATAAAGGACCCAGAAACAAATCCACGCACCTACAGTAAACTCATTTTAGACAAATGTGCCAAGAACATAGTCTGAGAAAACGACAGACTCTTCAATAAATAATCTGAGAAGCCTGGGTATCCATATACAGAAGCAGGAAACTAGACCCCCTATCTCTCACCATATACAAAAATCAAATCAAAATGAATTAAAGATTTAAATCTAAGACCTCAAACTGTGAAACTACTACAAGAAAAAATTGGGGAAACTCTTCAGTAAATTGGTCTGGGCAAAAATTTATTGAGCAATACCTCACAAGCACAGGCAACGAAAACAAAAATGGACAAATGGGATCACATCAAGCTCAAAAGCTACTGTACAGTAAGGTATACAATAAGCAAAGTGAACAGACAACCCACAGATTGAGATAAAATATTTTCAAACTACCTCTCTGACAAGGGATTCATAACTAGAATATATAAGAAGCTCAAACAACTCCACAGAAAAAAAACCCTAATGATCCCATTTTTAAAATGGGCTAAAGATTTGAATGACATTTCTCAAAAGAAGACACACAAATGGCAAACAGGCATATGAACAGGTGCTCGACATTGCTGATCATCAGAGAAATGCAAATCAAAACTACAATGAAATATCATCTCACCCCTGTTGAAATTGCTTATATCCAAAAGGCAAGCAGTAACAAAGGTCAATTCCATATCTCTGCTATTGTGAATAGTGCTACTGTAAACACATGACTGCAGGTATATTTTTGATGTAATGCTTTATTTTCTTTGGGTACATATCCAGTAGAGGAATGGCAATTCAAACAGTAGTTAAGTTTTTAGTTCTCGGAGAAATCTATATACTCTGTTCCACAAGGTCGTAGTAATTTTCATTCCTATCAACAATGTATAAGGATTTTCTCAGCATTTTTGCTGACATCTGCTATTTTTTACTTGTTAATAATAGCCATTCTGACTAGTGTTATATAAGATCTCATTGAATTTGTGTTTCTCTGATGATTAGTGATGAACATTTTTCATATGCTTGCTAGCCATTTGAATGTCTTCTTTTGAATGTGTCTTTTTATGTCTCTTGCTCAATTTTTAATGAGATTCTTAGTTTTTCTTTTATTTAATTGCATTGAGTTCCCTGTAAATTCTAGATATGTGTCTCCTGCAGGTTGCATAAATCCTGTGATAGAACTGCACTTGGTCTGAGGGTGTGGAGGAATCATGTTACTGCAGACTACAATAGAGGAGGTCTAAGGAGGCAGTAAACCAGATGGATTATTATAAAGTGGATAATTATAAAGTGGATATTATAAAGTGGATTATTATAAAGTGGATATTATAAAGTGGATATTAAGAAGGATATTATAAAGTGGATATTATAAAGTGGAAATTACCATATATTTTTCTATCATACATTTTTCACCCTTAAGAAACTGACATTCCCCATAGATTATAAGTGTGTACAGAGCCAACATCATTCTGTACCTTCAAGTTTCTGATGTTAAGCTGTGGAGAACGGGAAGTAGTTCTTAAAGAGATGCCAGTCTCCATTCAAATGGTGTCTGAGAAACTCACGTGGAATATTTTCCACCTATTCTTTGGTTTGTTGATTTTGTACTTGAATCTGGAAATTGGATTGAACATGGAGAAATAAAGAAAAAAAGGGACTAAGAGGCATTGAAAATACACACTCTCAATGTACACATTTAAGTTGGAGCTACAAGAACATTAAATTACACTGCCTGCTTGCTGCAAGCTCACATCAATTGTTTCCCACAATGATTATTAATTATCTGCTAATGTAAAGTTATTTTAAAGTAACTGAGGTTAAGGCAGAGAGATATTTCTCCTTATATTATTTAGCATATGTCTTAAAGATAATTTTTACATAGGTGCTAATTTTTATCATAAAAATAATGATTAGTAATACTATAATAGACATATAAACAAGATGAAATAGGAGTGCAGAGGGGACGAATTGAACAAACTCCATATCTATGTTGGTCTTTTACTTACTATAAAGAAAGAATCATATTTTATTATTGCTGACAGAGAGAACAAATTATACAAAAAAAAACAGCTAGCAGTGTCAATATTATAGTCACAAGAAGGTAACAATTTAAATAAATCATGGTTGGCCAGGCGCAGTGGCCCGTACCTGTAATCCCAGCACTTTGGGAGGCCGAGGCGGGAGGATCATGAGGTCAGGAGATCGAGACCATCCTGGCTAACACGGTGAAACCCCATCTCTATTAAAAACACAAAAAACTAGCTGGGCGTGGTGGCTGGTGCCTGTAGTCCCAGCTACTCTGGAGGCTGAGGCAGGAGAATGGTGCGAACCCGGGAGGCAGAGCTTGCAGTGAGCTGAGATTGCACCACTGCACTCCAGCCTGGGCGACAGAGCGAGACTCCATCTCAAAAATAAATAAATAAATTAAATTAAATTAAAAATTAAAAAAAAATAAATCATGGTTAGCTTGGTTATCTGTGTTGCACAGATTAATAGTAGGAATACAACTTTGAGAGTATTTTGAGACCCTACAGCTTCGATGCCCTTTTAAAATAAGAGAATTGGAAAGAGAAAATATTAGAAAAGAAAATGTGAAAAACTGTTTTAAGAAATGCTAAAATACAATTCTTAGACTCATAAGGCTCAAATTATCCCTAGTAGGGCAGAACAACACCATTAAAAAAACTAGGATAAAAACTTCTATGACATCATAATGAAACTTTCCAACAATAAAAGGGAAGAGAAAATTATAAAATTATCTAGAGGAAAAATGGAGGAGGGCTAAATATTCTAACAATAGATTATATATCTCAACAATGAAAAGCCAAAGAAATTAGAGACATTTTCAATGCACTGAAAGAAAATAACTGTGAATCTAGAATTAAATTATTAGTGAAAATATCTTTTAAGAATGACAGGGAAATAAAGACACTTTTATGAAAGAAATCCAAAGTGAACAATTTTATTACCAGCAGATTATACCAAAAGAAAATTATAAAGAATACACTAAGTTGAAAGGAATTGAACTGATATGGTAAACTAAATAAAAATAAAGATTAAAGAATTTAAAAAGTAGTAACTATGGGACAAATATGCATTGATATTAACTATAGAGAGTAATAATAATAATGCCTTTGGGTGTTAAAATGAGATAGAGCTGAAATACATGACAATAATAAAATAATTTGGAACATAGAGTGTGCAGCTAAAGTTTGTAAAGCCATTTTATATTCTAGAGAAGGATGTAAGTAGAGTGATTAACGTTGGGTTCTAGTAAATTATGTCTCTTTAATTTTATGGAAACTTGAAAAGGAAGAGAAACAGAACATGGAAGTTAGCAGTTGATGTTATATTCCCCAGAATTCAGTATCTCTGTTCACACTAGTGTTTCTTTTTGCTGTTGCTATTGTTAGTGTTTTTACTTCAAATCTCTGCCTGAGGTTTCTTTGGCCAGACAATCCTTCTCACTTATCAATGACAAATGGAACAGTCAATAAATAAACCAGTTATCTTGTCTTTTGAGTGACAGAAGTCAGAGGTGTTTTCTTTTTAACAGCATTTCCAAAAGATTTGGTGCATAACCGAGTTCTAGTCATCCTCAGTAGCGGTGTGCACAGTAGTAGCACCTCACCTATGTTGACTTTCTTCTCTTCCTGTGTCACTTCTTTGTTATCCTACTGGTTTTCCTGTATTACTTCCCACATAAACTACTAACAATTTCTACTCTCTAGAAATGATTTTGAGAGAACTCATCCTATGGCAAATTTAACCAAGAAAAGGAAAAACTAAAATAAAAAATACTGAAACACCTAAAAGTGGTAATAGAGGGAAAGGAACACAGACCTGATAGCAAAAAAAAAAAAAAAAAAAAAAAAATTGGATAATAATATGGTAGATTTTACACAAATATGAAAAAATTTCAAAAGCCAAAGAAGCAGTGTATGACCTTAAAGCATTTAGCAAACCTAATATTTGAACATAATTTAGACCACATATTTACATTTTGAAGACATTTCGATGTTACCAATAATCTTTAAAACTGTTTTTATCTTTCAAAGATTAAAGTATGTGAACTAAAAGACATTACAGCTTTATTTTCCTTAAAAATATTTGATATAAGTACTTATTAGCTTTAAGCCAGTCAGAGCTCCTTTTTTATATAAACATCACAAACATTAACACATATATATCTACACAGACAGACAAAACAAGATTCAGTAGTTTTAAGGTTTTTCATCTGCCAATCTCCTAAGTGGATTATTGGTCTCAGGTTGGAACCCTTCAAGAAACAGAGCTAGAAAAATATGCAGTTTCTAGGGTCTAAAAACCAAATATGTCTGGAAGACAAAAACTGATTTTAAGGATCTATCGCTTTTAATTCCCGGGGTTCCATGAGGAAAACAGAGGAGTTTATTTTTCCCAAATGGGGTCTATGGTGCCTCTTCTGTTTTTCCCAAGGAGTCCTAGGCTATCAGAAGTTATTTTAGGGCCTTTCATGCATGCATTAAGAGTTGCAAGACAAAATGGAGAAAAATAATTCAGTCAACTAAGAAGAAAAAGTATTTTTCCAGCAAAACAAGATACAAGAAAAGACATGGAGACCTTTTAAATATACCTATAGCCTGGATATCCGCTTTTAATTAAGCTGACTTTCAACCATAGCACTCTAAAAAAACCCTCTTAAATCCTAATTACCAGAGTTTAGCCACACCAGGTGGCCAATATTTCTGGCTTTTGAACTTTACCAAAAATAACCTCACAGGTAAAACTAGCAAGCCTCGACTATGGTTATGACTTAACTGTGAGTGTATGCAGTATTTTTAAAGATGTGGTAACCAGTTTTCACAAAATCTAGAATCTTTAAAGGTAGCTCAGAGAAAGAAAGATTTAAGAGAGGAAACTAGAAGTTGTTTATGGAGGGGAAGAGAATCAGCAAATGGTAAAAGTCACACAGATACTGACCAGAAATACTCATTCCCTGAGCCAGGATGGAACCCAGGCTGCCATTGTAAAATGGTACACACCAAAAGAAAGTACTGCCACATGGTTACAAGGTCGAGCTTCCGAGGACATAAAACAAGATGGAGACCTCATCCTGTTTTTTTGCTTGTTTGTTTTTATTTTTGTTTTTCAGAGACCTGTAGCAAAGTTTGTTATTGACCAGTTTGTGAGGCTGACTTGAACAGCAGGCTTATGGGGTCCTAGGCCTGTGTTCTATCCTAAGGTATTCCTCCTTAAGACAGAACCATAGAAAAAGACAGATAAAGAACACCAGATAGGCTATAGCTTAAAAAGACTAGCCTCACAAATCCTCTGTCCATTAATCAAAACTTTACAGAGAATATAAACTGATTTTTACCATTCCTACAGCCACTTTTCACAGAGAGAGAGAGAAGCGAAAAGACAGACTGGTTAAAAGAAAAGAAAAAAAACTTTTACCCTTTTTACCCTTTTGCTGCCATGTCAGGTCTCTGGTTTCCCTTTTGACCCTGGGGTTCTTTAAAGGGGAAGCGGACAAAGAGGATGTTTGCATACTGTAAAAGTTGTCCTTCCTAAAGAGATTTGCTCAGTTAGATCCGTAATTTCTTCCCAGGACATATTTTTTATTTTTTTAAAGTCAAGCAGTTTCAAGTTTGGGGAAATTGAACTTTTCCCAGAGGGGAGTGTCCTGTGGTACAGAGAAGCAATTACCCATCCGTGAAGAGAAGATAGAGGAGAAAACAGAAAAAAAAAAGACTTTTTTTTTTTTTTTTAAAGGAGTCCCAGTGATTCAGGATGCATTCAAGAGAAGTACAGACTGAAGGTGGTTGGTTACCCATCTGCAAAGAGGGTAAAAAGGCATCCCTTAGTTATTTTCTCTTTCCAGTGAATACCCAGGGTGTGTGAGGGAGAGAAAGAAAAGGCGTCCTCTTTCTTCTGCCTTTATATCCCCAAGTTCTTGCAACCTCAGCAGGGGCCATACATGGGTGCCCAATGCAGGTTTCACCCATGTTAACAGGGAGGTCTGAGGGATAGGAATTATCTGCACTCACCTATGCTCTGGTATATACCCCCTGCTGTCAGTAACCTTATTTATGCCATGGACACATGCATAATAACCTCCACCCATGAAATGACGGAAGGGGGGCCCTAATCAGCAAGAGTTAGTCATGCTCACCTGTGCTGTACCCCTTGACTTCCATTGTTGTCTGCCTCTGGATCCCTCAGATCCAGTTTTCCTTATTAGGGCTAAAGCCCTAGAAGCTTGGAACTGAGTTTGGGACAAAGAGGTGTCTCAGCAGGGTGCATAGACTCATTAAATTAAGTTCCAGGTGGCCCTCCTTATCATAAGCCAAATGCTAAGTTGAAGCTGTGGAACTGGGATCTTCTCAAAAAAGGGAGAGGAAAGGGAGTCCCATGAATTGGGAACCTGGCCTAGTAAGAGGCCTTCCAAAATGAAAAAAATACCCCTCCCATAGAAAAGCTCCCTGTATTCACAGGGCTGTACTAACACCTGACATGGTGGAGAAAAGAAAAAAAACAGCTTAAGAGCAGGGGATGGAGAGGGGCCTGGGCGAAAAAGCCTCTTACTCTATGTAAATAGGTTCCTTCAACAATAACAGCAACAAAAATAACTTTTATTTGCTGCCTCCTTTCTGCTTCTAATACATGGAAATTGCATCGTTCTTAATTGCATATCTGATGGCTGGGCCAAATGCTCATTCTACCCAGTAATATTGCTGTAGTTTGCAACAACACCCCCAATATTGTAAAAGAATAGATAGGTGCCATCATGACCATGAAAGAAAGAAGGAAGATGCCACATTTGCTCATCATTTCTTACATCCTGGACAAGCCCCCAGAAAATAACACAGGATTTTTCTTGGCCACATTGCCAGCTGGAGATCTCCGTGGCCGGTAATGCCCCATACCCCTGCCTGGGCCTTGCTTGGCCCTAGGCCTGCTGCTGGAGGTGCCCCACCCACTCGGCCAGCCTGAGCTATAGCTTGTACCCACATCCAGGAAGAATGAGGATATGGTGACAATTCAAAGGGTGAAAAGGGGTGGAGAAGAATTTTATTGAGCCACAGAACAGGTCTCAGTAGAGACGGAGTGTGGGGGTTGCTCTCCCACCCCCACAGTCAGGTGATTTATTTCCCAGTGTGGCTGAGTTCGGGGCTTTTATTGGCCCCGAATAAGGGAGTGAGGCTGATTGGTTTGTGAGCATGCAAAAAAGATTAAAGCAAAGACACCACTCAAAGTGTAGAAAAACATTTAGGGAAGGGTAGGTATGTGTAAAATAGATGAAGAATGGGGATCAATCAGAGGAAAGTATGCCAAACAAGAAGGCAGGTTTTCAATCTGGTCCATGCATTGTACTTGTAGCTTGACTTTAAGGCTTTAAACTGTCTTCCGCTTAGAGGTGGGGTTTCACTGGGGATCTGCCCTTATCTGCCTGGCATTTGACTTCCTCCTGGCACTATCAATATTGGCAAAACAAATCCAGCAAAATATAAAAGCATAATACTATATAACCAACTGGGGATAATGTCAAGAAAGTAGTGTAACAATCAAACATCAATCAATATTTATCAGTTAATGGAATTGAATAAAGGAGAAAATTATGATTATTTTAAGAAGAAGAAAAAAACGATAAAATGATAAAATTCAATATTCATAATCATTTATGACGAAAAATGAAAATAAAATTGTAAGAAAATTTGCTATAAAAGGGAACTTTCTTAATTTTAATGATGCCACCTATACAAATTTAGAGTTAATATCATCATAATAATATATTAAATATATTCTGCCTTAAGATTAGAAGGCAAGAATGTCCTCTCTCAGGATTTATATCATTATATTGAATATCTTAGCAAAAATGATAAGACAAGAAATAATCAAAAGCAACATATTGGAAAGAAAGATGTGAAACCATTATTACTCATAAAAGACACAACTGTGTATGAAGAAAGTCTCAGTAAGCTCTAATAACTGCATTTAGAAAAAGCTACAGTATACAAGTTCAACGTACAAACACTCTAGTGCTATACTCCAGCCCTAAAACTGTTGAAAATAAATAGAGGTATCATTTACAATAAAATTAGCAATAATAATATATGTAATGACCCACATTTGACAAAGATGATTAAACTTAACCGTAATAGCTTGCTGAAAAATATAGTTAAGACATAAATAATTAAAGAGATATTCTTTCTTTCATGCTTGAAAAGACTCAATAAAGCTAAAATATAAATTCTCCCCAAAATTGGTCTATAGATTCAGCTTAACTTAAAAGATATTCCCAAAAGTACTTTTTAAGAAATTGAGAAGCTGATTTTAAATTTAGGCAGATATTTTAAGCATATAGAATAGCCAAAACAGTCTTTAAAATGAACAGTTAGGGAACGTATTTGTCTCCATTTCAAAGCTTAACATGAAGTTGCAGTCATTAAGAGAGTGGTATTCAAGAAAAAAAAAATAACAGGTCTATGGGACAGGATATAGAGTGCAGAAATAGATCCAGTTGATTTTTTGAAAAGCCACCAAGTCTATTTATTGGTGGATGTAAATTTTTTCTCTTTCTTTTTCAATGAATGGTGGTAATGAAATAGGAGAAACACATGGGGCAAAAATTCTTGACCTCACACCACAAACAGATATTAGAATAAATTATAGATATAAATAGAAAAATGTAAAACTTATGAAGTGTTTTTTTGCTTGGAAATATGCAAATTTTCTTAGGGAGAATAGAAAAATAGTAAACAATTGGAAGAAAACACGTAAGTTTCACTTCACCAACTTAAACCCTTATGTTTGTCAAAACATAAAAGAAATTTTAAAAACCATCAGAGACTTAGAGAAAATGCTTTTCTGTCTATTATCTGACAACAACTTGTATCTAGAATACATAAATAATTCCCACACATAAATAACAACTTAGTAAAAAGTTGGACAATAGACTTGAAAATATTTTAAATAATATCACCAAAAAAGATACACAAATTGCCAATAAGCACATGAAAAGGTGTTAACAAACTATAGTATACGCAACAACATGGATGAATCTCAAAAACATTATTCTGAGTGAAAGAAGCCAGATATAAACAGCACGTTTTATAATTCCATTTAGCTGAAGTTCAAGGGTAGATAAAACTGATCTGTAGTCATAGACAGTCACAAAGTGATTGCCTATGATCAATGTATATTTTCTGGAAAATGATTTTAGATATTTGTTGAGGAGATGAAACTGCTGTATCTTTTTAAATTTTATTTTATTTTATTTTTTATTATTATACTTTAAGTTTTAGGGTACACGTGCACAATGTGCAGGTTAGTTACATATGTATACATGTGCCATGCTGGTGTGCTGCACCCATTAACTCGTCATTTAGCATTAGGTATATCTCCTAATGCTATCCCTCCCCGCTCCCCTCACCCCTCAACAGTCCCCAGAGTGTGATGTTCCCCTTCCTGTGTCCATGTGTTCTCATTGTTCAATTCCCATCTATGAGTGAGAACATGCAGTGTTTGTTTTTTTGTCCTTGCGATAGTTTACTGAGAATGATGATTTCCAATTTCATCCATGTCCCTACAAAGGACGTGAACTCATCATTTTTTATGGCTGCATAGTATTCTATGGTGTATATGTGCCACGTTTTCTTAATCCAGTCTATCATTGTTGGACATTTGGGTTGGTTCCAAGTCTTTGCTATTGTGAATAGTGCCGCAATAAACATACGTGTGCATGTGTCTTTATAGCAGCATGATTTATAGTCCTTTGCGTATATAACCAGTAATGGGATTGCTGGGTCAAATGGTATTTCTAGTTCTAGATCCCTGAGGAATTGCCACGCTGACTTCCACAATGGTTGAACTAGTTTATAGTCCCGCCAACAGTGTAAAAGTGTTCCTATTTCTCCACATCCTCTCCAGCACCTGTTGTTTCCTGACTTTTTAATGATTGCCATTCTAATTGGTGTGAGATGGTATCTCACTGTGGTTTTGATTTGCATTTCTCTGATGGCCAGTAATGATGAGCATTTTTTCATGTGTCTTTTGGCTGCATAAATGTCTTCTTTTGAGAAGTTCCTGTTCATATCCTTCGCCCACTTTTTGATGGGGTTGTCTGTTTTTTTCTTGTAAATTTGTTTGTGTTCATTGTAGATTCTGGATATTAGCCCTTTGTCAGATGAGTGGGTTGCGAAAATTTTCTCCCATTTTGTAGGTTGACTGTTCACTCTGATGGTAGTTTCTTTTGCTGTGCAGAAGCTCTTTAGTTTAGTTAGATCCCATTTGTCAATTTTGGCATTTGTTGCCATTGCTTTTGGTGTTTTAGACATGAAGTCCTTGCCCATGCCTATGTCCTGAATGGTAATGCCTAGGTTTTCTTCTAGGATTTTTATGGTTTTAGGTCTAACGTTTAAGTCTTTAATCCATCTTGAATTAATTTCTTTATAAGGTGTAAGGAAGGGATCCAGTTTCAGCTTTCTACATATGGCTACCCAGTTTTCCCAGCACCATTTATCAAATAGGGAATCCTTTCCCCATTTCTTTTTTTCATCAGGTTTGTCAAAGATCAGATAGTTGTAGATATGCAGCATTATTTCTGAGGGCTCTGTTCTGTTCCATTGATCTATATCTCTGTTTTGGTACCAGTACCATGCTGTTTTGGTTACTGTAGGCTTGTAGTATAGTTTGAAGTCAGGTAGCGTGATGCCTCTAGCTTTGTTCTTTTGACTTAGGATTGACTTGGTGATGAGGGCTCTTTTTTGGTTCCATATGAACTTTAAAGTAGTTTTTTCCAATTCTGTGAAGAAAGTCATTGGTAGCTTATGGGGATGGCATTGAATCTATAAATTACCTTGGGCAGTATGGCCATTTTCACGATATTGATTCTTCCTACCCATGAGCATGGAATGTTCTTCCATTTGTTTGTATCCTCTTTTATTTCCTTGAGCAGTGGTTTGTAGTTCTCCTTGAAGAGGTCCTTCACGTCCCTTGTAAGTTGTATTCCTAGGTATTTTATTCTCTTTGAAGCAATTGTGAATGGGAGTTCACTCATAATTTGGCTCTCTGTTTGTCTGTTATTGGTGTATAAGAATGCTTGTGATTTTTGTACATTGATTTTGTATCCTGAGACTTTGCTGAAGTTGCTTATCAGCTTAGGAAGATTTTGGGCTGAGACAATGGGGTTTTCTAGATATACAATCATGTCATCTGCAAACAGGGACAATTTTGTTTCCTCTTTTCCTAATTGAATACCCTTTATTTCCTTCTCCTGCCTAATTGCCCTGGCCAGAACTTCCAACACTATGTTGAATAGGAGTGGTGAGAGAGGGCATCCCTGTCTTGTGCCAGTTTTCAAAGGGAATGCTTCCAGTTTTTGCCCATTCAGTATGATATTGGCTGTGGGTTTGTCATAGATAGCTCTTATTATTTTGAGATAGGTCCCATCAATACCTAATTTGTTGAGAGTTTTTAGCATGAAGGGTTGTTGAGTTTTGTCAAAGACCTTTTCTGCATCTATTGAGATAATCATGTGGTTTTTGTCTTTGGTTCTGTTCATATGCTGGATGACATTTATTGATTTGCGTATATTGAACCAGCCTTGCATCTCAGGGATGAAGGGCACTTGATCATGGTGGATAAGCTTTTTGATGTGCTACTGGTGTAATCAAACTAGAACTCAGGATTAAGAAACTCACTCAAAACCGCTCAACTACATGGAAACTGAACAACCTGCTCCTGAATGACTACTGGGTACATAACGAAATGAAGGCAGAAATAAAGATGTTCTTTGAAACCAACGAGAACAAAGACACAACATACCAGAATCTCTGGGCCACATTCAAAGCAGTGTGTAGAGGGAAATTTATGGCACTAAATGCTCACAAGAGAAAGCAGGAAAGATCTAAAATTGACACCCTAACATCACAATTAAAAGAACTAGAAAAGCAAGAGCAAACACATTCAAAAGCTAGCTGAAGGCAAGAAATAACTAAAATCAGAGCAGAACTGAAGGAAATAGAGACCCAAAAACCCTTCAAAAAATTAATGAATCCAGGAGCTGGTTTTTTGTAAGGATCAACAAAATTGATAGACCACTAGCAAGACTAATAAAGAAAAAAAGAGAGAAGAATCAAATAGATGCAATAAAAAATGATAAAGGGGATATCACCACCGATCCCACAGAAATACAGACTACCCTCAGAGAATACTACAAACACTTCTATGCAAATAAACTAGAAAATCTAGAAGAAATGGATAAATTTCTCGACACATACACTCTCCCAAGACTAAACCAGGAAGAAGTTGAATCTCTGACTAGACCAATAACGGGATCTGAAATTGTGGCAATAATCAATAGCTTACCAACCAAAAAGAGTTCAGGACCAGATGGATTCACAGCCGAATTCTACCAGAGGTACAAGGAGGAACTGCTACCATTCCTTCTGAAACTATTCCAATCAATATAAAAAGAGGGAATCCTCCCTAACTCATTTTATGAGGCCAGCATCATCCTGATACCAAAGCTGGGCAGAGACACAACCAAAAAAGAGAATTTTAGACCAATATCCTTGATGAACATTGATGCAAAAATCCTCAATAAAATACTGACAAACCGAATCCAGCAGCACATCGAAACTGCTGTATCTTTTATTGGGGTGTTGATTACATGGATATTGCATTTGTTGAAATTCATTGAATTGTACCTTGAGTTCTGAATATTTTATTGCAAGAAATTTTATTTCAATTACAGAGATAATTTCTGTCCACATTAGTTACATTTGGTAATTAATTACATTGGCCATGTTACCAATCTGTGAGTATTGGTATTTTGAATAGAGAATGTATTTCCCATACCCGCAATGGCACAATTTGCAAGCATTTATTTATAATACTACTCCAGTTATTTTACAACCTTGAGGGAAATTTAAACTGTATCTTTTCTGGATGAGTGCAATGGCTCACACCTGTAATCTCAGCACTTTGGGAGGCCGAGGAGGGCGCATCACTTGAGGTCAGGGTTTTGAGACCAGCCTGGCCAAAATGGTGAAACCCTATCTCTATTAAAACTATAAAAATTAGCCAAGCATGGTGATGAGTACCTGTAATCCCAGCTACTTGGGAGGCTGAGGCATGAGAATTGCTTGAACCCGGAAGGCAGGGGTTGCAGTGAGCCAAGATTGTCCTGCTGTACTCCAGCCTGGGCAACAGAGCAAGACTCCATCTCAAAAATTAAAAAAAAAAATTACAAATAAAATGTATATTTTCTGAAAGATAATTGCCAAATATACATATATATATAATGTGTATATACATATATATATAAAAATACATCCAATGATTATTTTTCAGCCTAATACATATGGTGATTTAGAAGAAATAAGTAATTTTCTTGATGTACTATAAATAGGTTGTTAAGCTGGCATTTTAACTGAGGCAATGATAGTCTAGAGCTTGTTCCATATTCTTTATACATTCTGCCTCCAATAAATGGTAACTCTCAAATGAAAACTTTTTTTATATTAATCATTTTATGCTATAACAAAATTCCACAGACTGAAACTTACAAATAACAGAAATTTAGTTCTCACAAATCTGGAGACTGAAAACCCAAGATAAATTGCTGGCAGGATTAGTTTCTGGTGAGGGTCCAGTCTCAGCTTCCAAGTTGTTGCCTTGTTGCTGCATCTTCCACAGGGGAAGCCTATGTCTTCACCGTAAGAAAGGCTATAAAGAGCAAGAGAGTGTCCTTTCAGCCTCAAGCCCTTCTCATGAATGAGTGTTAATCTCATTGATGAGAGCAGGGTGGAGGCTTCATAATTAAATCACCTCCCAAAGGTCACACCTTTTAATGCTGTTGAATTGGGGATTAAGTTTCAACAAGAATGTTGAAGGGAACATCATCATTCAAACCATTGAAATTCTCCATCCCAGTAAGTACCTTTTTCTCTACTCGAAATCTATCCAAATCTTACCTCTTTCTTTATGTCTTCATTCTCAAGCATACTCTTCAAATTTACAATTTCCTTTCTTCTTAATCTGCTATGCTTACTGCCTTTACACATAATTGTGTCACTTTATTGCCTCCTACATTATATTTTGATCTCTATTAATACAGATAATGATGAATTTTATATTTATACAATACTTTAAAAAATTTAAATATCTGAACTCATTATTTACTCCAACTAAATTGTAATATTGAAAAAACACAGATTGTTGTATATATTCTAAAGCATGTAGCAGAATGAGATACATAGAAATTATTAAATTTTCTTCTGTGAAATATAAAAATACTGTCAAAAAATGATGTCAATTCACATCATGATTTATTTGAACAAATTATGAATAGCAGAAAAAATACGTAAATCATTTATTTACAACTGTAGATAAATGCTAATATTTAATTGGGCATTTTGCCAACATTTAATATTTTATAATTTACAGTTATTACAGATCTAAGAGCAAAATATTTTTTGGTTACAAGAGTAAGCAGATTGACTCATGCTATTTTTCTTCATTCCATCTATGTGCCTTACTGTATAAGCAAAAAATACCCTCTTTGGATATCAGAGAAATAACATGAACAAAAAGCCATTAGCTATAGCTTTTCCAAATGTATAATAGACTGGGATTATGAAACCAACAAAACATCTGTTTTTCCTGTGAGGATCTGACAAGTTCAACTTTAGTTGTGGTGGTCTGCTATTAGATACAATTACAGTCTGTACTGATTCCGCATGCCATCTGTCATGGTGAAACTGCATTAACTCATCATTTAATTCTGTGCCCTTTTCAATTTGTGCCCTTTAATGTTAACTTCACAAAATTGTTCTAGCCATTTTGAAAATACTGTATAACCTCTCCACGTATTATGTAACAATGAGATGTATTCACTTGAGGGAGAAAAAAATCTTTATGTGTAATAAATGTGGCTTCTTTATTGGCTGCTAGATATTTTTCTCTCTTGTCTTCTCACCACCCTCAACAAAAGACAAAAAAGATTGACCTGCCCTAAGATCAAGTCACATGCCTATTTCTAGAGTATTCCTAGAGAGACAGTGTGTTTGCCTCCCTAGTTTACTCAGTTTCTGTTTGATTACATCATATATACATTAATTCCCTCCTTTCCATGTTCTTAAATGCTATTACACTTACTGTTACACATCACATTTATTAATCTTACGGCAGATATGATATCATTTCTTTTAGTGTGAATGTTTATGAGTGGCATGTTTTGTTTCTATATGGAAATATAAGCTCCTAGAAGTCATTGGTCATCTTTGCCAGAGTCAGACATGGACCCTTGTTCTTAACAAGCATATATTGAATAATGAAGAGTGATTTATAGAGGAAACCCATTTAATTATAGGTGACTATAATGGGTTAATCACAAAAAGGTAAACAATCTGACTAGATACAGATATGTTTATGGAAATTGATAAATGAAATCCAACAGCATAGCAATTTACAGAAACACAGGTGTTCAGGATAAAATTTCACAGGAGAATGCTCCTTCTGAAATATTTTTTTAAAATAATCACTTCTGCCTAATAATATTGTGATATTCCATATTTATTATTATGAAATGTGAAAGTGCTCTAGAAAGGACAAGAACACCAACCAAAGACAGAATAGGTGTCAGCTGATATCTTGCATTTTGAATTTATCGAGTGCTTCACTGCTTTAGTGATGTATAGAATTTATACCCATATTAAAGTCACTGTTACTATGTTGAATACTAAAAATAGTGGGAGGCAAATTTATGTTGTTTTTATAGCATGCTAGATACAAAGGTTTACCGCATTTTTTTCATGAAATTGTGTACCCGTCACATAAATAAATTTGACAAAGAAAATGTGTGAAACTATTGACAGCACTGATAGCTAGTGATTTTACATGATTTAGCTTATGTCAACTCATGAGCTAAATAATGTTATTTTAGCTCCTCCTCATAGTAGTATATCTTCTTAAGTTGATAGTTACTTCTTATAAATATACCGTTTTTTGTCTTTATTGTTTAAGAAACCATATTAAGCTGATATTTTAAATAATTGTTCATTTAACTGTTTAATAAAAAACTACCTATGCTATTTAATAGAAAGCAGTTAAAGTGGACAATTATTTCTATTAAAAGTTTTCTGTTTTTTATTATTTCTATTAAATAGGTGTCTATGAATCAAATCAATGATGTATTAGATATCAATTTGTAACAAAGATAAAAAGTCTTGCATTGACAACATTGTTAAAAAGGAGTATATTAAAATGAGCACATATTTTTACTACATAATATTTTTACCATCAAAATTAGTATATTACCAGTATTTTTTAAAACATCCATATAAATACTACCATGTTTTCAAGAGCAATTTTTGCAAACTTTTTATTTCACTAAACCTTGATCGTTCTACAAGAATGAACTCATTTTTCTACAACAAACCCAATACTGCTCTTCCAGATTTCATGTTTTCATCATGAAAATAAACTCTTTCTTTCTCTCTCTATATATGTATATATTTTTATGTATATATTTATACATGCATTTATGTGTGTATGTGTGTGTGGGATGTATACACACTTAATTTTATTGATTTTTCCCTGGTATCATAATAAACAAGGAATTTAGGTTAAAAATCCTTATGTTATTAAAAAAATTATTCAGTGTGTAAAATTAACGGTTTTTGTTTGTTTTTTGAGATAGGCGTCCCTCTGTCACCCAGGCTGGAGTGCAGTGGAGCAATCATGGCTCACTACAGCCTCTGCCTCCTGGACTCAAGGGATCCTCCCCTCCTCAGCCTCCCAAAGCTGAGGTGCCCACCTGGCTTGGCTAATATTTTATTTTTAATTTTTTAGAAGAGACAGGATCTCACCAACTCAGGCTTTTCTCAAACTCCTTGGATCAAGTGATCCTCCTGCCTCAGCTTCCCAAAGAGCTAGGATTACAGGCACGAGCCACCATGCCCAGCTAAAATTATTATTTAAGTATACTGACAATGTATAATATAATTACATGCAATCTTATAACATTTAGGAACTTTGAGTTTATAGTTAATAAATATATAATTATAATGATCTAACATAAAAAAACTTATAAAAATATAAGGAAAAATAACTATTATCATAATACCTTGTGTTTCTATATCATAAAAAGTCTAAGAAAAATACACTTTAATTATTATTTGCCTTTACTGAACCAAGCTAAAAAAAGATATAATTCAAATGCCATTAGAAAATAGTTTTAGTATATGTTATGACTAATCCTTATAAGTATATTTATCTTTATAGATTTATAAAATAATTTTTTTGTCTTTCTAATTTAGAGGAGTGAGTATTATGCTAGGATTTATAGTTGTGTTCCTCAACTGCCACAACTAAACAGTCGAGCTATTTTTTTAAATGACTAAACAAATAGAATATTTTGTCAACATATAATATAGTTTAGTCAACAAAGGTCAGAACTGAGATGGGGATATTTATTTATTAGTTTCTACATTGAAATTTTATGTTAAATCTACTTCCTGATTCAGTTCCCAAACAGAAATATCACCAGAAAAAAAAATTTATATGTACAAATTAAGAGAAAATAATCTTATAATCAAATACTTGTCTTTGAAGTTCACTGTTACATGACACTAAATTGCAGTTGAGTTAAACTTCAGTTCAACATGCAAACTTTGAAAAAAATATGGCTTAAATCTTATCTGATTATATTTTGCTATAAAGGAAAATTCATTTATGAACCATCTAATGTCACATGTAAAATATTCTTCTATTATTTGATCTTCAATATTAAAAATTCATCTTTCTGTAATTACTTCTTGCCAAGAAATTGCAATGATATTCACATAATACCTGAAGTAGATTATATTCTATGGGCATAGGAAAGAATGCCAAGTGACTCTTGCTTAATTTTTCCCCAACTTAATGAGGAATGAGTTCTGAATAAATGTGTATCGTATGTTTCTATAATTCTCAGTAACCTTCCTAATCAGTATGTTAAGTTTCAAAAATTCATAGTGTCCTCTTAAAACAAATAAATTAGGTCCTTTTGTCACTTGTATTCATATTTGCTAACTTTCTAAAATGTGACACTAAATTGAAAAGATCTAAATTATTTTAAGAAAATATATTTCAGCCTTGGACAAAATACAAAATTGAGACCTTTGAAATGTTATTTAGTATAAATTAAATATTATAAAAATATAATTTTAGAAATATGTCTATTTGAATATGAGCCCTATATGATTTTGTTGTCACTGCTTTATAACAACAACAACAAAAAAAACATGGAGATTGCAAAGGATGCTATAGGTAACTTTCAACGCCAATTCTACTGTGTTGTTTAATTGTCATTAGCCACATGGGTTTCTCACATGTGACTTAGCTGGGGGACATACACTATTAATTCTTAAGTCACACCTGTTTATGAGCAGTTAAATGAGAAAGAGGTAAAGTGAAAAATTTGTTAACATTTATTTAGCATCTACCATTTTCCATGCAATGTGTAAGAAAATTATATATGCCTAGCCTCATTTATTCTATGCAGCAAATGAGGTAAGAATTCATATATACCTTATATAGGGACACAATTACATCATAAAAGTCATGGTACTTAGTAGCCAAGCTGAAATTCATACCAGGCAGTATTAGCTTTCCAGTGCTGCAAAGCAATATTACCACAAACTTAATGTCTTAAACAACACATATTTATCTCACAGTTGTTCTGGGTCACAAGTCTGGGCACAATTTAGATACATTCTTTGTATCCAGGTTGACAAAGCTGTAAGCCAAGTGTTGACTGGAGTTTTGGTCTCATCTGTGGCTTGATTGGGAAAAGAATCTGCTTCCAAACTCATGTGGTTATAGACAGCATTCGGCTTCTTGTGGGCTACTTGACTGAGGGCTTCAGTTTCTTGCTGGCTGTTGGTTGGAGGTCTCTCCTTCATGTGGCAGCATACTACATGACAGATTGCTTCTTTAAAGCAGCTAATAAGATAATTTCCTAGCTAAGTGGGTTACAGTTGCATGTAAAATAATTATGTACACACATAAACTTCTTAACAATATTCTATTGGATAGAAGCAAGTCACAGGGCCCATCTACATTCAAAGGGAAGAGATTACACAAGGGTGTGAACACCAAAAAGTGGGGATTATGTAGGCTATTCTTTACATCATACTGGCCTAATTCCAAATCCTGAGATACAGCCATATTATAAAGTTGTCTCACTTCACTGAGCCTCCAAATGAACTATTATTGGGACACAGATTAGATACCCTGCCTATAAAGGTAAGATACAAACTGAGATAAATAGTCTTTCCTTCTGGGATGTATTTCATAATACACAGACAGAAAATAATTTATTTTCTTTTTGAATCAAATATAATATATAAAGTAGCCAGAACACAAGCAAATAAATTAACAATAGTAGAATTAAAATGAATGTATAATGGCTAGAAAGATGGATAATAAAAACAGTGAAGCTAATCAGAGAAAATTCAATTAAGGAAGATATTAATGCAAAATTTTTGGAAATGGGTAATGGTTTTAACTTCAAGAAAACAAATTATCTAGATGGGGCAGTGGAGTCAGATTTGATTTAAACTTTTCTCTTTTTCCTGTTTTTTTTTTGTTTTTTTTTTTTTTTTAGTGATGAGAGTAAGTTTACATTTTACTAAAAAATAAATATAGGTTCTGAAGCAGTGAAAAGGCTTGTAATTGCAAATTTACTTTGGTCTTTATGTGGAAGATAAGGTATAAAATGGAGAAGAGCTGATATTGATTTTTTTTTTTCTTTTTGTGGAGACGGTGTCTCCCTTTGTCGCCCAGGCTGGCGTGCAGTGGCGCCATCTTGGCTCACTGCAAGCTCCGCCTCCTGAGTTCACGCCATTCTCCCTCAGCCTCCCAAGTAGCTGGGACTACAGGCGCCTGCAACCACAACTGGCTAATTTTTTCGTATTTTTAGTAGAGACGGGGTTTCACCATGTTAGTCAGGATGGTCGCGATATCCTGACCTCGTGATCCTCCCGTCTCGGCCTCCCAAAGTGCTGGGATTACAGGCGTGAGCCACCGCGCCCAGCCAATATTTAGTTTTTAAAGAAGAGAGACAGGAGGTAGAATATCACTAAGTTGCATAATATGTGAAAGGGCACTATTATACTAAATGATAATGGTACAATAATTGGGGTTAATTCTAGATTTCACCATACTAGGAAGATGAAATTATGAGTACCAAGTACAGAGGACAATGTAATGAATTTAAAAGCATTCTGAAGAGAGCTGATGAAACTCTAATGTCCTACAAAGCAGGAACCTATCTTTGTCATTATGTCATAGTCAAAATCTTATATTGCCTGAAACAATCACATATATCCAACAGATATCTGATGAATCTATAGGGACACTTGTCTCCTTCAAAGTGCCAGACTCCAGAACATTCTGGAAATGGATAAGTAGGCATCATAGCTCACAAGATAAAGACTTAGTCTCACAATTTTAGAATTTAGTTTATCCCTGAAAAGGTTCAAACCTAGAAAAATATGTATGATATATAATGACTATATACATGTAATCACTTGTATTTTATGTCACTATAGAGATGCAGATATATAGATAATATACACATACACACTCACATACCTACACTTAAGTAAAAAGTAAGTGAGAGAAAACGGCTTCTAACTCTTGGTTTGCGTTCTGGTTTTCTAATTTGACATGCATACATCTTCTGCTTTATCACTGTTCTTTGCTTGATTACTCCATTGCTTATTAAATTTTACTGAGAAACTTAGCATGGATACAATAACATGGTTGTGCTGATTTCTGGAGAACATAGGAATAAAGTGCTGTGAAAGCTAAAACAATGTTTTTCCTCAGTGTGTATTAATTCTGTTTTCTTTGGTTGTTGGTGGAGTTGGGTGTTTTTGGTTGTTTTTTATGTTCATGATCCCTAGTCTACAAATAAAGGTCAAAATTATATACAGTGGGGTCCCATTTTCTGTGGACTCAAGTAGACAAACCTGACAAAAACAAGAAATGGGGAAAGGATTCCCTATTTAATAAATGGTGCTGGGAAAACTGGCTAGCCATATGTAGAAAGCTGAAACTGGATCCCTTCCTTACACCTTATACAAAAATCAATTCAAGATGGATTAAAGACTTAAATGTTAGACCTAAAACCATAAAAACCCTAGAAGAAAACCTAGGCATTACCATTCAGGACATAGGCATGGGCAAGGACTTCATGTCTAAAACACCAAAAGCAATGGCAACAAAAGCCAAAATTGACAAATGGGATCTAATTAAACTCAAGAGCTTCTGCACAGCAAAGGAAACTACCATCAGAGTGAACAGGCAACCTACAAAATGGGAGAACATTTTTGCAACCTACTCATCTGACAAAGGGCTAATATCCAGAATCTACAATGAACTCCAACAAATTTACAAGAAAAAAACAAACAACTCCATCAAAAAGTGGGCGAAGGACATGAACAGACACTTCTCAAAAGAAGACATTTATGCAGCCAAAAAACACATGAAAAAATGCTCACCATCACTGGCCATCAGAGAAATGCAAATCAAAACCACAGTGAGATACCATCTCACACCAGTTAGAATGGCAATCATTAAAAAGTCAGGAAACAACAGGTGCTGGAGAGGATGTGGAGAAATAGGAACACTTTTACACTGTTGGTGGGACTGTAAACTAGTTCAACCCTTGTGGAAGTCAGTGTGGCGATTCCTCAGGGATCTAGAACTAGAAATTCCATTCGACCCAGCCATCCCATTACTGGGTATATACCCAAAGGACTATAAATCATGCTGCTATAAAGACACATGCACACGTATGTTTATTGCGGCATTATTCACAATAGCAAAGACTTGGAACCAACCCAAATGTCCAACAATGATAGACTGGATTAAGAAAATGTGGCACATATACACCATGGAATACTATGCAGCCATAAAAAATGATGAGTTCATGTCCTTTGTAGGGACATGGATGGAATTGGAAATCATCATTCTCAGTAAACTATCGCAAGAACAAAAAACCAAACACCGCATATTCTCACTCATAGGTGGGAATTGAACAATGAGAACACATGGACACAGGAAGGGGAACATCACACTTCGGGGACTGTTGTGGGGTGGGGGGATGGGGGAGGGATAGCATTGGGAGATATACCTAATGCTAGATGACGAGTTGGTGGGTGCAGCGCACCAGCATGGCACATGTATACATATGTAACTTACCTGCACATTGCGCACATGTACCATAAAACCTAAAGTATAATAATAATAATAATAATAATAATAAAAGAAAAAAAAACAAAAAACCATAAAATCTGTACAAATAATAGCTCAGTTAATAAAAACAGAACAGTCCTCAAAAAAAAAAAAAAAAGAACCATTTATAAGGGAAGATCAGATCTGCTCTAGATAAGCTAAGGAACTTCTAATGAAATGAGTGAGGTAAAAGGCATTATCTTTAGAATCTCAAGAGGAAACTCATAAATGTGAATTGTATGGGTTAAAAATAATATTTCATAACTGCTAAATGACATTCGTATTACCAGCACTTGACAATTATTTATTCAGTGTTAACAGCTTTTCTGATGCAGAATTATCAACTCTAGGAAAATGGAGCCTAGATCTCTCAAAGGATCTGAGATTAAGCTATATAAATAGATCATACCACAACCCACCATCCCACAGGGACTGAATCAGCAACAATTAGCATGCCAATAAGTAGGTTCTAATTCAAGGATATACCCTTTAACAGTTGTAATTTTATTATTATAAGCAACCTCATATTTAATAATAGTCCCAAAATTCCCCATCCCAACCAGGGGAGAAAATATAAATAATGCAAACGATAAAGAGAAAGAATACTAATTATACTTTAGTGTTTGTGTGTGTGTGTGTGTGTGTGTATGTATATAATATATATACATATATTACATATATATATAATATCAAAATAATACAGCATAATACTATCATGGACATTATTGCATCCAAACATGCAGCGTAAAAAGTAGAACATTCATAATATATTTGCATCTACCAATATGCAATCAATCTACGTTTAATCTACCTACTCTCCTTCCTCTGAGGCCAGCACTATCCTGACTTTCATGTTTATTGTTCTGTTGCATCTGGAAAATACTTGTATTATTTATGTCTTCTGTTTGCAATTTAATGTTATCAAAATAGTTTCATAATATATATAATTTGGAGAACCCTGGCTTTTACATTCAGTATTATGCTTCTGTGATTCATTCATGCAGCATGCAACTGTGGTTAATTCATTTTTCCTCCTGTAAGATATTCTCTTCTATGGACATACCAAAATGCATTCTTCTATTGGTGTATATCTGTTTCCAGTTTACTTACTATTACAAACAATGCTGTGGATAATTTGTTTGCATATATCAAAACTTTACCTGTTGTAATAGGATTATAATATTTAATAGTAGAATATGCAAATAGCTTTTTTATAATAGTCCCAAACTATTTTCTAAATTGGTTGTATAGTTACACACTTCAACAGCGTATGAGCATTCGTTGTTCCCTTATCCTTGCCAACAATTGGTATTATAAGAATCCTTAATTTTTGCAAAATTGTGGTTGCAGAAATGATTTTACATTGAGTATTACTTGTCTTATTTTCACATTTGATACATTTATAATTATTAGAAATAGTTTCACCCTTCCCACTTGATATTTGATTTTTTTTTCTTACTGATGTATATTGTTTTGTATAGTTTGGATAGAAACTTCATTATCTATAGAGATTACAAAAGTCTATCCTCAAATTTCAGCTTCTATTTCATTTTCTTTCAGTGTCTTTTGATGAAAAGGGATTGATAACTTTATTATGCTTGAATTTAACTTTCTCATATTTTTGGTTTTGCACTTTTTCTGTTTTATTTAATAAATCTAACCTAACCCTAATTCATTTAGATATTCTTCTGAATCATCTTGTAATAATTTTAAAGATTTGTTCATATATATATATGTGTACATATACATAGATGAGCAAGTTAGAGTTTGCTTGATACCCCCAAAACATGAAAGAACTAGACATATAGGTTTTGTTAGAAGTGCTCCTGGATAAGGGGAGATCATTGCTGAAATACTAGAATTGGAGAATTGTCCACCCGCTCAAGTACCAGAAAGGAGGATAGTCAGATCTCAGTCAGATGAAAGCAGGGAGAATGGCAATGTCCAGAAACCTGTGTGTTACCGTTGTTACTGTATGAATGAGATTTAAAAAGAGGGAAAATTATTTTTCAAGATATACACATATATGACTTTCTTACCAGTCAAATGAGACTTGCATTTCATTTGACAACTTGTCCTATAGTTGTTTCCGTTAAAAAAATCTAATTATCTGATTATTCCCTTCACTTGAGCAATTTACCAAGCTCTTTGCCTGATTTTCAGATTTTCAAGTTTCTGTATGAACTTACATTATTCTTTTGAGAATACATATAGGTTATGCTCAGATATTGACAACATTCTTTCAATTTTTTTGATTAAATTTTCTCTTTACACTTCTAATTGAGTTCTACCACTTCAAATATTGAATTTCTCTAACAAGATTTATCTTTTATTACTTTTTCTAGGAAGTACCATGTAATTCATATTGTTCCATCACACTTTATGTGGAAGTACTAACTAAAATATGATGGAAACCTATCATTTCATCTGTCATGTAAATCCAGTAATTTATTCTTTCAGTATTTTTTATTATTGAACGTACTCCTTTCCTTGGTAGTACAAGTGAGCTATCATAACATAAAAGGAAGTTCAAGCAATATAGAGAACTACAACAAAGAAAGTAAATATCACCCCGAATCACGTTATAATGTAGTAACACAGTTACCACTGTTTGTGTGTGTCATTGTGTGTATATAGTCGTGCATCACATAATTATGTTTTGGTGAACAATGGGCCACATATACTCTGGTAGTCTCATAAGATTATAATGTTATATTTTTGTGGTACCTTTTCTATGTTTAGATATGTTTAGACACACAAATACTTACCACTGTGTTACAGTTGCCCACGGTATCCAATACAGTAACATGCTGTATTGCCCACAGTATTTGTAGCCTAAGAACAATAGGCTATACCATATAGCCTGGGTGAATTAGTAGGCTATACTATCTAGGTTTGCAGAAGTACACTCTTTAAAGTTCAAATGACAAATTTAACTAAGGTCATACTTTTCAGAATGGATCCTAATGTTACGAAATTCATAACTATATTCATAAAATTAAAGTATCCTATGCATGGGTTACTTTTATCAACATATATATAATGGGTATCTCAGAATTGTTATATGTAGAGTGCCATAATCATTTTAGCAGGTGCTTAAAAATCTCGTATATTTATAATGATTGATTTAACCAGCATTCTAAGTATGAATAAATTTTCTCAAGTCTTTCATAAAATGAATAAACTATGATTGTAGTGATTAAACTATATGTACATATTATATTTCAAATATCATTGTGATAAGTTCCCAGTAGTTATTTGGTTTGGTCAAAAATAACTACTTTTAGTTATGATACACATTTACCCACAATGAATGGGTAAATACTTGGATCAACTATAATACTTGTATTAACTTGCACTCCCAGCAACACTGAATGAAATGTTTCTTCACTCTCTTTTTAAAAGTTGGCTAACATTAACCTTAAAATTACTTGAATTATTCAACAATTCAAAACATACAAACGGTAGATTAATTTCATGAAGTATGCTATGAAATTTACATAGTACATACTTCCATGAATTTAACAATCATATCATGTATATTTTTAACATAAATGCTATTTTAATGTAAATGCTTAAAGCTTTTTCCCATTTTTTGTTTCAAAATCCTTTATTTTATGCAATATTTTATTTTGTGTACTTCTTTTGTCATAGGTAAATATTTTCCAAGTCTTTAATGTGTCATGCAAATATTTATCAAATTCTTATACAATTGTAACATTTGTATTTAATCAAAACTTTAATTATATATTTTACATAATTTTTAAATATACATATAATCAAAATGATTAATTTGCCAACATTTAAGTAAATTATTTCATTTTCTATATTTACATATTAAAATGGACTAAGACTTACTTTTACAAAATAACAATAAAGTAGATTTGTACAGTACAACTACAAGTGGGCAAACTGTGAATAATGTTCTTCAGAAAATATGAGCACTTACTTTGTTTCAGCCAATCATGTTTTGCTCTCTGTTTTAAGTTATTTTAGTTCATAGTTGATGCCTGTAAATGTGCTTTTACAAAATGATCTGTCTTAACAGCCTTTGCATACGGCATGATATTCATGATATTTAATAAGCAGTAATCAGTCAAGGTGAATGCTGGTGACTAGAAGAAGAGTGTTGGGGAACCACTGCTACGGCGTGTCTCAATTCCTCATTGTATGATATAGGGAGGGCTTAAAAAAAACTGTATGGGTAGAGTGGCCACTGATGGGGAAAGGGAAACATTCAGGGAGATCAGTATGAAAATAATTCAATATTTTATCATGCATTACAGATATCAGATACCAAAACACATCAGATGAATAGCAGATTGTTTCTTCTCAATTTTCTATTTTCATGGGGATAGAAAACTGAAGTACTATATTTTTTGTTTAAATTCAGAATTTAGCCCTCTTACTTTTTATGTCAGATGTATAATGATTTCTATTTCATTCAAATAGTCCTATTTTCTTGTTAGAGATGATGACCATCTGATTTTTTTATTTTATTTTTAAGGCTATTTAGTAGTCAGTTGAAAGTCTCAAACTACTGTTTTTGAAAGTGAAAGTGGTTATAAACATCCTTGTATTGTTATCACATGTATATATTAGTAACTTATTTTATACAAACTTGGACTACAAGCCCCAGTAAGCAAACCACCTAACTGGGGAAGATTAATAAAAAATAATTTTAAAAACCCCACAAATGCTCAGTAACAAAATTATATTCAAGTACATAAAGAAAAATATACAGATTTTATTCAAAACTGTGAATCAAACAATATTAAATATAAAATTTTGATCTGCTACTTTGTGTGAATTAAGTGTTTATGTAATGAATAGTATAACTGTTCATGAAATTAATGGGCATTAAATGTATCTAATAGGTGTCAATTTTGTGGCCAGGAGTATATTTCAGTCTTCATCTCAAAAACAGAAACAAACATAGAAAAATGTTTTTTTTTTTAATTGGACTATTTCTAATTATTGAGAAAAAAATCACATTTCTCAAAGTCAAAATTTAGTCTAATTAAAGAAATAAAAAATATGTCTGGGTTAACCTTAAATTAATAGAAATAACATTAATAATTTTACTTTACAATAATTACAGTTTTCTTTGTATTTTTCCATTTAATCTGAAACTTGATCTTCAAAAATAACCCTCAGAGGTAAACAGGACAGTTTTATTATCACGAGTTTTCAAATAAAATGCATCTCCCAAGGTCAAAAGCCTGGAAAATGTCAGATAAAGACCTAAATTGATGTATTCTGTCTTTCCTTGTGCTGTGTTAAATTCACCATTTTTATTTTAAAATACACCTAACACAAATACTAAACATAGAAATTGGCTCAATTTTCAAATGAACTGTGTTTCTTAATACCTGATTCTCACATTTTTCCTGGTATTTTATGTAATCCATATTGAATTAAGATCAACTACATATATGGATTATGGATTCAAGTAAAGCAAAATCTTTGTAAATCTCACTCTATTCATTTATAACAGAGATTATTATTACATCGTGATGTGACTAAATAGTTTACCTTGCACAAAGTTTTTAGAGCAGGATCTGAAACAAATTAACTTATGTAACTGCAAAAAAGTGGTTGCAGTAAGAATGGTTTTCAAAACAAGTAATTATGTAACACCAAGGATATGTTGAGCATAGGGTTAAAATAGTCTTACATCTGGCATATACTTGTCGCATTTGCCAGATATAATACCTGCTCAAAATGCTATTACATAGATACCACTTTAGATATAGGATTTGCAATTGCCAGGTCAGTTTTTCAACCCCTAAATTCTAAACTCTGATGGCCACTTTTCTTCAAGAAAAAATTACATAGATTCATTGAACATGCTGCAGACTATATATGAGCTCAGGCTATTCCATGCAATTTTCTTTTCTTTGATTTGATTTCATTTGCAGGCTTTTTCACTCATCCTCGCACATACCTATTAATAGTACAGGCCAATTATTCTATATTTAAATATTTAATTTCAGCTTTTGAAATGGAGTATATTTTAATTAGAAAAATAAAAGGAGTTAATGTATTTACAGCCTCCAACAAATAATATCAAAAGGTTTTTGTCCGCTTCATTTACAAAAGTAGAGCAATTTATTTTATTGGCCTTGAGCAAAATTTATGTCCTAACATCCTACGTATGATAAAAATATAGTAATTATACACTGTGTACGAATGTTTATTTAGCATATTATTAGCTAAAATAAACTAACTTTTCCTCTATTCATGAGCTAGTTCTATGATGATCACACTCAGCTGACAAATAACCAACTTGTAATGAAGTAGAGTTTGATGTCTAATGACCTCTCTACTTTTGCCTGCAAGCCTGGCTAACCGAGTCTGGAAATAAGTAAGGTAAGACACAGACAGACATCCACATTAACTACTAAAAACTAGAGCAGGGCACCTCTTCCAAAAAAGGAAAATTGTAAACAGAAATCAGCTAGGATAACAGCGCAACGAAATAAAGTGTCATTTGGCTGCCATCCACTGGGCATTGAGCAAACCCATTAAGAGAGTAAGTAAATGGCTCATTCCTCACTTAGCTGCCTTAAACTGGTAACAACTCAAGCTATTTGCTTCTCAGAACTCACATGAGATATATCTTCTCAGAACTCATATCTGTTTCTCTGTGGTCTGTTTTGCTTTAGGGAGGCTGTTATCGCAAAAGTATATTTCAAAAGCTCTCTGGCCAGCTGTTTTCTGGTTGTTTTGTGAGTGGGAGGCATTGGTAGAAAGTGATGAAAGAGAGGTGACTCTATGCTGCTTTTGCTGGCTGCCTATCTAGCTGGGTGCAGACTTTTAGATTGGCAGGGTTTTTGTTTTTGTTTTTTCTCCCTTTTTAACACTTTAAAGACATTTTTCCTTTGTTTTCTGGCCTCCTTCGTTTCTGCCAAGAAGTCATCCATTGGTCTTGTCACTGTCTGCATGTAATATGCCTCTTTCCTCTGGCTTCTTTTAATATTTCTTCTTTCTCTGTGCTCTCACCAGTTTGAAACCAATGTGTCCGGGTATTGTTGGGTTTTGTTTTGTTTTTGTATTTATTTTGCTTTAGTCACTGCGTTTCTTGGATAAGTAGGTTGATGTTTTCATAAATTTTGGAAAATTCTCAGCTAGTGTCATTTCAGATATGTTTTTCTGCCCTACTCATCGTCTCCTCTCCTTCTGGGCCTCAAACTACATGCATATTAGGTTGGTTGATACTACCCTACAGATGCCAAATGCCCTGTTTCATTTCTGTTTTTTCTCCTAATTGTAATTCGGTTTCGATAATTTATGTTGACCTTCTTAGCAAATTCATTGATTCTTTTCAGCCTACTCTTAGTGTATCTAACGAATTTTTCATTTCTGATATTGCATTTTTCACTTTTAGCATTTCCTCATATTTCTTTCTTATAAATGTCATCTCTCTCTGATTAAATTTCCTGTGTGATAACGGCTGTTCACCTTTTTAAGTAGGTCCGAGTTAGTTTCAGATCCCTGGCCGGGGGAAAGAAAAAGAACATCTGGAACTCCTGGAACTTTTCTGGCTCTCCTGGTACACTTTCATTTCCTGTTTTCCATCTTTATCAAGGGTCACATTTTCTTGCATCTTAGCATGTCTTCTGATTTTTTAAAAAAGAATTTATTTAAGACAGAATATATATAAAAATGCCATACACACAGTATAGATCAGTAGTTGGAGTACAATTTTATAAAGGACTAAATGGTAAATACTTCAGGTTTTGCAGTCCATATAGCCTTGATTGGTACTAGTCAACACTGCTATTGTAGCACAAAAGCAGCTATTGATAATATACAAAGGAATTGGTGTCTGTGTTCCAATAAAACCCTATTTGTAGACACTAACATTTGAATTTGATGAAATTTTGATGTCTCATGAAAATTCCTTTTAATTTTAAAGCGTATAATTACGTAAAAATAATTTCTAGCCAACAGGCTTTACCAAAACTTCACTCATGAGCCATAGTTTGTTGACCCCTGACATATTTCAGTGCAGGATGTGCAATCTTTTGGCTTCCCTGGGCCACACTGGAAGAAGATTTGTCTTGGGCCACATATAAAATACACTAACATTAACAATAGCCGAGGAGCTAAAACAAAAGAATCTCATAATGTTTTAAGAAAGTATATGAATTTGTGTTGGGCCACATTCAAAGCTGTCCTGGGCCACATTGGGCCATAGGTTGAACAAGCTTGGTTTAATGGAAGTAATTTTTACCCATATAAGAAAGCATGCTCTTTTTTTTTTTTTTTTTTGCCGCAGGCTGCTAGTGTGGAGCTGAGTGAATTCAACATATGTTTGAATTGGAACTTGATTTTGCTGTAACTTGTCAGCTTTAATGTATTAATGATTTCAAATAATTTGAAGATGGGATCAGAACTTTTTCTTCAGGTATCTGGAATTTTAGCATTAGTAAGATTTCAGAAACTTATGTATTTCTGCCCCACTGTAGCTTTTCAACCATGGGATATTTTCTGTTCTTCATAGCTTAACTGCAGCTTTTCGGGTTGTTGGGGGAGTTCTCCTGGCTCTCCATTTTTTTTTTTTTTTTTTGAGCTGGAGTCTGGCTCTGTCACCCAGGCTGGAGTGCAGTGGCTGGATCTCGGCTCACTGCAACCTCCACTGCCAGAGTTCACGCCATTCTCCTGCCTCAGCCTCCTGAGTAGCTGGGACTACAGGCGCCTGCCACCACACCCGGTTAATTTTTTGTGTTTTTAGTAGAAATGGGGTTTCACCGCATTAGCCAGGATGGTCTCAATCTCCTGACCTCTTGATCCACCCACCTCGGCCTCCCAAAGTGCTGGGATTACAGGCGTGAGCCACCGCACCCGGCCTCTCCATTTCTTTAGACTATGGAGAGTTCTAGACTATGGAGGGTCATTGCAGTGCATTTGCTGGAAACCAAGTGTGTCTTACAGAGAGTTCTCTTATCTCTGCTGAACCAACTTCAGCTTCTGGTTTACTGTGCCTCTCCAGTCAGTGAAGCTGTGGGAAAGAGTAGACGTGCATTGTAGACACACTCTGAGGATGGAAGACTTTAGAATTCTAATACATCATACCAGGTCACATGAATCTATCATAAACTTATTTACTCTTAGTTTCTCCTTACCCCCATCTAGTGTGAATCACCCTTACTCTCCCATTCTGCCAATGGAAGTTATAATAGATCTCTTTTTTTTTCTGATAAAACTATACTTTTTCTTTTTCTTTTACTGTCTCTCTGTTTGTCCCATTTCTTCTTTTGTCTAGAGTTGGAAAAATTATCATCTACAACTTTCTATATCCTAACAATAAACATAAGTACACATTTAATTATTTTAATCAGAAGAATGTAGTGCTAAGACTTTTATTTTTAGTCAATACCGGCCACAGTGTGAGGAAATGAATAAAAGGGCACTGGATTTAATAAAGAAAATTAAGATATGGTCCAAAGTTATAGAAAAGGGACGAAGAAAAGTAGATAGATCAGAGATATATTCAGGATTCCTCAGTTTCTATTGTCAAATAATTCACATTCTGTTTTCAATAAAAATTTACAAGGGCTACTACATAAAATAAGAAATTTAAAAAAAACAATAAAACCCATCACATTCTTAAAAGACAAAGTGTCAGAATCAGACTCATATGTTACACAGATTTTGCAACTGTAAAATAGGGAATTTAAAATAACTAATATTAAGATAGTAAAGGTTCCAATGCAAAAATTAGACAATATGCAAGAACAGATAGTAAATGTAATAGGAAGATGGGAATTCCAAAAAACAACTACAAGTAAGTGCTCAAAATTAAAGACACTGCAATATAAATAAAGAGTGCATTTAATTGAGTTCATCAGTAGTGTGGACATGACCAAGAAAAGAATCAGAGAACTTGGAGATAGGTCAATAGAAACTCCCCAAAACAAAAAGCCAAGACCAAAAAAAAAAAAAAAGAGAGAGAGAAAAGAAAAAATATGAAACAAAATTCCAAGAACTGTAAACTCTATGACAATTATAAAAAGTGTAATATGCATAATGTGAAAAGCAGAAGGAAAAGAAAGAAGGAGCAGAAGGAATGTATGAAATAATAGTGGCTGAGAATATTTTAAAACTAATAATGGCATCAAAACACAGAGCTGGAAAACTCAGGAAACATCTAGAAGAATAAATAACAACAATAACGCAAATCTAGATGTAGGCCTCTTATATTCAAGCTGCAGAAAACCAAAGATAAAAGGAAAATTTTAAAAGAAGCCAGGGGTGAGGAAGTAGGTGGGGAGAGATCTTGGAAAAAACACCTTACTCATAGAGGAACAAAGATAAGAATTACATCAGATTTCTCATAAGAAACCATGCAAGCAAGAATAGAGTGGAGTGATGTGTTTAAAATATTGAATGAAAAAACCTGAAATTCTGTATTTCACAAAATTAACCTTCAAAAGTGAAAAACAAACAATTTCTCAGACAAACAAAAACTGAAATTTGTCACCAGTAGCCCTGCCTTGAAAGGAATGTTAAAAGTTCTTCAGAGAGAAGAAAAAATGGCACAGCTCAGAAACTCAAATAGTTCATGTATATAAAATTCTGGAAAAAGATAAAGGTTTAGAAATAGAGAACAAATTAGTGGTTTCCAGGAGCTGAGTGTCAAGAAAGTAGGAAAGGGAGTGACTCTAAAGGGGGCCAGGGGAACTTTTTGGAAAGGTGGAAATATTCTGCGTGTTGATTGCAGTGGTGGTTACATAACTTATGCATTTATCAGAATTAACGTGAACCTAAAAAGGTTGAATTTTACATTTCTGTACAAATTGTCTCAATAAATCTGGCTTTAAGATTGTTTTGTTAAACTCATACAAAACTTGTGAGCTTTCTAATATTTTGAAATAACTAATTATATAAATATTAGGTAGTAGAACAACTTACTCCAAAATCAAAACAAGATCTTAACTTTTGTCCAAATGTATCCCCATTTATAAATAAAACTTTTTCATGGAAACACTTGTGTTGGGGAGTTAAAATTTATTTATTCGGAAACCTAGATATTTTATCATTTAAGAATCAGACAGATTTTTAACATGTTTTCAACATATTTGTAAAATTTTTTTAATTTATTATAAACCTGCTTATAAATATTTACAATAAAGTAGGAATATGTCATACTATATTTTCCTCTTTAAATTTATGAAAATATAAGGCTCTATTTCTTAATGCCTCACAAATATTGTCTATTTTTTTTCTCATTCTTCAGGTTCAGCTTAAGTTGGGGCTTAAAAAGACCAATATGCATATTTTCTAGCAAATTGACTAAACTGAAATGGTTCTTCCAAGAGGATTTGGGGACATTTATTAATTATTATTTCAAAATGTTAAATGTTTGGCCCACTATCTTAAGATCTTAAGCTATTAATTCCAAACAGCACAATAAACTGAAGACACTAAACATTAAAAAGGAAACATATCAGTTATATATTTTCCAAGTATTAAGTGTTTATATTATAGATGATTGAAAGTTTTAGTTAAATTAGCCTGTAAACACCTTCAACTTGATAGTCACCCTTATCATTTAAAATTGTTTTATAAAAAATGTGTTAGAAGTTATTCAGAAAAACCCCAAAGCACGTCAGACTTATTACTCTATTTTATGGATTAGAAAATTTACCAAAAGCTGGAAAATGAGTTGCCTTAAGTTACATATTGATTCAATGGCAGAATAAGCTACTAAACTCAAACCCTCAGGGATTGCTTATTTCATTATGCAACAAAATCTCCTTTTGCTTACAGTTTTCATGGAATAAATTTAAATAATGTAACCTATTAGATACATATTAGTTTAAGGAAATATTCATTGTCAGAATAAACACTAATTTATTTAAAGAATGAATAAATAAATCACTGCATTGAAATAGTTATCAAAGAATAGGATTCAATAAATCTTAATTTCTTCTTTTTAAAAAACACATAGGGTGTGAGGAGAAGCTGTCCTACTCCAAATTACAGAACAGAAAGCACATAAAAAGCAATGCCCAGACTAAAATCCCAACAGAATCTTTGGGACAGCAGTTAACATATCCACTTAAGGATTGCGATTTGGAATCTGTAGTAAATAAAAGTATTTGAAATATTTATAATTATAGGCAGAGATGTAATTAACATACCTATAACTTTGTCGTAGCAATATGGAAAAATATCTTTAAAATTCAGATGGTATTTAAGTAAATAACATTTTTAAGTGAGGTGAAAGTTAGGAAACTACCAGAAAAGAAATTCAGATGCCAGTACTTAAAGCTTACTTTTGTCTGTGTATTGTTAAATGTCTATGAATGTAAAGAAAGACATAATTGTGTGCACTAGTGCCAAGAACAGGTCAGTATCTATAACTTTCGGAGCCTTGCAATTTTTTGGCAATCTGGGTACTAGTCTAATAGTTTCCTAGTTGATTCTCCACATAGAATCTTCAAAACTTTCAATCATTCTTCACCCCAAACCCCACCTCTCACCTAGTCACACAGAAAAGGAGAATACCTAATGGCATCTCCCCATTTCCCCCGTTGGAAAACCTAAGCATTAACCATCATAGCCTGTAGTTGGCTTCTGTTGTCAAGTCTAAAACCTCAATGTTACAAATCTTCTACACTTAAGGCTTAATTCTAAGAGTGCTTAACACAGACCTTATTGCATCACCATAGACAGTATGATTCTTCAAAATCTTGTTATATAAAAATATAATTTCCTTTCACAATTAAAAACAACATAAATAAAATGTTCCATGACTCTGCTTTGTCAGCATACTCTTATCTTATCTCTTTCCTTCTCTTAGGCTTCCTGAAAGAGTTGCTTCTGAAAGTCAGAGCTCCCTCACTCCAGTTTTATTGAAGTATAATTGACAAATAAACATTGTATAAACACTGTATATATTTAAGGTGTGCAACATATTTTGATATTTGAATATGTAACCAAAGGAAGGTCTGGATACTGACGACTTGCAGAGTCTAATTAACAAGATTGAGGTCTGGTAGAAAGAAAGTGATTTTATTAACCAAATCTAGTAATGAGGAAGTGGATGGATTCCTATCCAAAGCAAGTGAGTTTTAGGGGGAAGGAAAGGGTTTAAAAAGGTAAATCTTAATGTGGAAGTCATGCAAGAATTTTGCTGAGTACAATGTCTGTGTGTCTTAATCCAGTGACTATCTTGGGTCCCACTCCACTTGGAGGGCAGGCCGGTGTCATCTCAACAGTGGCCTGGTTGTTAACTAGTCCCCTTAAAGTATCTCTGGAATTTTTCAGCTGGGTCTGCAGGCTTGGTCTGTCTCTCTCAAGATTAGCCCCTCAAACTTCTAAGAAGGCACATAATTACATACTAGCATACAGTTAGATAAATGTGAAGGGAGTATACATAGTGAGAAAGACAGGGATGTGGAGTCTATTTTAAGGCTAAGGGAAAAGGCTTCTGCTGTTTGTTTCAATGTTATATCTTAAAACTCAAGAAAAAGGAAAAAAAAAGTCTTAAAATCTGTTTTGAAATTAAGCTTCTCAGTGACATACACATTGTGAAATGATTATCACAATCAAGATAGTTAACACATATACCATCTCACATAGTGTGTGTATTTATGGGTGTGTGAGAGAGAGAGAAAGAGAGAAAACATTTAAGATCTACAGTCTTAGTAAATTTCTAGTATGCATTACAGTATTATTAACTAGAGTCACCATGCTGTAGCTTAGATCTCCAGAACTTATTCATCCTGCATAACTGAAATTTTGTGCCCTTTGACCAACATCTTCCCCAGAGTTTTTTATTGTAACCAACATAAACAAATTCTGGCTATTTCATGCAAAACTAAGAAATCCTATTTTTAAAAAAAGTAAAAAAATAATAATAGTAAAAAAAAAACTAGAGAGCTTTCACAATTGAGAAGAGGTGGAGGTCCTGTAAAATAAGTAGCAGGAATAATTTGTTCAGGACATCAGTTCCATTCCTTGTGATCATGTGGCTATACCCCTCTCTCGGTCATGGTTACATGCTTCATTCCTCCTGGTGAAAATGCATTTTAAAAACATCTTTTTGTGTGTGTGTCATTTACATCGATTAGCTGAACCTGTCCTGTGTACCTCTGCCTTGGCTGGTGAGGCATTGAAAAAAGAAATCTCTCTCTTTAGGATACTGTAGTTAGAGCTGTGCCGCAAAACTCATTCTTTTTAATATTGAAGATCATGAGAAAATTCTTTAAAAATAGGAAGGGATAGACAATCTTATGCTTAGCCCATTCAGGCTTTTATTACAAAATGGTATAATTTTGGAAACTTATAAACAACAGAAATTTATTTCTCACAGCTCTGGAAGCTGAGTATTCCAAGATCAAGGTGTCAACAGATTTGGCGTTTGGTGAGAGGCTGCTTTCTCATAGATGACACCTTCCCCCTTTGTCCTCATATGGTCGAAGAGGCAAACAAGTTTCCTTGGGCCTCCCTTATAACAATACCAATTCCATTCATGATGGGTCTGCTCTCATAACCCAATTACCTCCCAAAAGCCATACCTTCCAACATCATCATTTTGGGGGCTAGATTTCAATATATGAATTTTGGAGGATGCAAACATTCAGACCTGTTAACTAAAAAATCACACAATTTACAAATTTGGAAAGGAGAGCTTGACTTTTTAAGAAGGGGATTACAGTCTGCAGGCAAGAAGCACAGCCACAGGCTGAGAATCCAAAAGTAAGCCCTTCAAGGGAGGGGAGGGTGGAACAGTAATTTATGTTAAACGGGTTGGCCAAGTATAAATATTTAACAGGTTACAGGAGGAAATATGACTGTCTATGAAGGTAGTCATAATACATGCATAGTAAATAGACATGTATGTTACAGATGACCCATGTTCACCTGTCAGTGGAGAAAACATTTAAAGGTATTAAAATTAGGCCCTATATGTCAAAAGGTAAAGCAGGGACAGGAAGGCGTTCACATGCACAGCCTCTGTCAAACTGGCCAGAACCAGTCTAGAGGCGGTGTTCTCTTACCAGGAGAAAGTTGCAGAAATCAGTGTCCTGTTCAACCAAAGCTGTAGTTATGGTTTATGAAACAGGGGTCAGTTAGCGAGTGTCTGGTGGTGAGCAGCAATTGTTTTAATATTGCTTATCTCAAAGCCAGTGCTTGTTTAGCTATTAGAGGAGAAAACAACAATAACAAAACAGCAGCAGCAATAAAACCTTGAGGCAGTTAGAACATAGTTTATTCTTTAAGCTTAGAGGTGAATGACTTAATCCTTGCCTGGTATCACCTTAGGTCTTGTTTATACCTGGATATCTTCTTGCCACAAAGAGTCCATTCTGTCAGTCTTATGACCTCTATTTTAACATTAATGCTAGTCAGTTGTGTTTAATTCACAAAAGGTGGTGAGTGTATGATGAAATGTGTCCAACCTCCTGTCCCATCATGGCCAGGAACTCAGTTTCTAAGGTTTCTCTGGGGCCCCCATGGCCAATTGGGGTCTGTTCAGTCAGTTGAGGATTTAAGATTTTATTTTTAGTTCATAGACCCTAGCAGATTAGTGCCCAGACTTTAATCTCTGAATCTACTTGTCAATAGCATTCTTTATTTCTAAATATACTACCAGATGGCTCTACCCTCTCACTGTGCTCAAACTGTTTCTCTGACTGTTACCAATGATCATTTGTAAAAATGAGGAACATTTCTCAGTCTTTATAACATTTGATCTTTTAGCAATATTGGTTAGAATTGACTGACAACCACCTGCTTTAAACACACTTCCTCCTAGTTTCTTCACTGATTCCTTTTGCTTTTTTTACTCTATGAACATTTTTTCAAAATCTTACTTTTTTCCCACATACTTCTTCAGGATTTTGATGCCTCAGTACTATGCCTTTGCTCTCTGTCTTTCTTACTTTGCATTTATATACTTTATATTCTTAGGTGGCTTCATTTATTCTCATAATTTTATTCATGTCGAATCACTTATCCAAATGATTCCCATGTTTATTTCTAGTCAAAAATCTCTCCTATAATCATTATTTCTTTATTCAATTGCATGATCCTAAGTCTCATATTTCACTCCTTGGCTTAAATTTCTGGTCCTCAAAGAAACATATCCTCTTTTCTAATGTCCCCATCTGACTCCCTATTACTGAGTTGCATATATACTTCACAGACTTGATCAAAATATATATTATGCACATGTTTCTCTTCCCATACTATATATATGCTCATGTAAAACCTTTTATGTGAGACAAATTTGCACCCTGTAAATTGTCTTGTAGTTAAACACGATCATTTGTAACCAGAGCACTAAAACAAATAAACAAGTGAAAACAAATAAAAAGAGTAGCATATTTAAGTCTACACTAGCATGTGGACCGAGCATCATAATCGGCTGATTATTTTCAGCCTTAAAACATATGATGTGAATTTTTCTCCTTTGAGATAGCTAACTGATGGCTTTTGTTTTCAATACATATCAGTTTTATCAAAAATTAAAATTCCAATCCAGAAACAAAACATCTCCATCAATATTTTTTTAAACAGAGGAAAATAGCTTTATAGGTTTTTTTCTGGACTCTAAACCAGCAACAAAACAATCAACCATTTGCATCCAGGAAAAGAGCTTCTACAGTAGCTTAAGCTTTTTCTTCAGTCTTTCCCTTAGATGGTGAGAAAGCTCACTTTGCTCACCTCTAAACATTGGTATGGCGGTGGGGGATGGGCTATGTATGGACCAATAAGACCACATATTAATTATATTGTTATCATTTAATTGTATGCCAATCACACATTAACTAAAAGCATTTAAAAATAAAACCACATTTCCTACAGAAGAGCATATACTTTTTCTATTTCTCCCATTTGTTTTTATTCTCCACACAAGTAGGAAATTTCTATTTTATTTACCAATATTACTTAAGTTCCTTGTTCAGTTCTTGGACCACCAGGAGACATTGTACTTATATAAAGTAAATGAATAACTAAGATCTCGTATTCTCTTTTTCAGGTAATGCTATCCCCCTTTCTAAGTCTACTTTGACTACACAAATGAATGCCCTCATAATTTCTAGTCCACGCCCACACAATAGCATCATTAGTAATCCCTTTGATTCCAATCTAGTTCTTTTAAAACAATATTCCATTTAACTGCACTGCTCTTGTAAAATTGCAAACCAGATGGTGTTCCAACTTCTTTAAAACTTCTTAAAGGATCCCAATTTACCTGCTGGGTGAAATAGATGTTTTCGTCCTACAAGATTGCCCATCATCTAGACAGTATCTGTTCCTCAAGCTTCATGTTATGACATTCTGTTTCCCAGTTATCTCTCTAGTAGAACTAAATTGGGATAAGACTTGTGAAAATGCCCTGCCACTTCCCTCTCATGTCCTAGCCTCTATTAAATCTATTTGTACTTAGTCTTTAAGATCTTCACCAGGAGGCCTCCATGGCCCGTGCCTGTTTCAGTCAGTTTACCCTTCAATTGTCTCAAAACTTCTGCCATCAATATATCTAACATTGTTATTAGTACTTTCTACTGTAGAGCATAACATTGATCTATTCAGTAATCTCTCTCCCATATTCAAACTATAGACTGAGTCTTATTAATTCTTGTATTCTCCCATACAAAGTGATGACTCTCATAGATCCAGCAAATAGGGTATGTTTAATTAATTAATATGAATTAACAATATACTTTCTGGGGTGCCCTGATGTTAAATCTATGTGTTATTCTTTGTTTACTCTTCTAAATTCAAAATTCATATTTTCAATTGTCTTAAAGGAATGTTCATAAGTAATTTTCACCTCCAGTTCTGTGTTCTTATCATCCCTTCTGCATGAATTTTTCCCCATATATCCTCATAACTCCCGCATTAACGTCCTTCCAAACTTTTTTTTTTTTTTGAGACAGAACCTGGCTTTGTCACCAGGTTGAAGTGCAATGGTGCAATCGCGTCTCACTGCAACCTCTGCCTCCTCACTTCAAGCAACTCTTATGCCTCAGCCACCCAAGTAGCTGGGATTACAGGTGTGCACCACCATGTTCAGCTAATTTTTTTGTATTTTTAGTAGAGATGAGGGTTTCACCATGTTGGCCAGGCTGGTCTTGAATTCCTGGCCTCAAGTAATCTGCCTGCCTCTGCCTCCCAAAGTGCTGGGATTACAGGCGTGGGCCACCAAACCTGGCCCCAAACTTTTCCAAATTCTCCTTAGCATAAGAGACCATTGTATCCCCACACAAAATACCATTCTTCATCTCTCTCTCCCTGCTTTAACCTGCTCTATTATTGTTGTATTACTCATTATCACTAATTAGTAATTTTTATTTGTTCATCTGCCTCTCCTCACTAGCATATGAGTGTCTTGTATTTAAATTATTTTTTCAGTGTTATATATTCAGCTTTGCTAGCCATGTTTGTGAAAGTATACTCAAATATTAATGGAAAGGAATAGAAGATGAAAGGCTTCCCTTAATTCTCTTTTATGCCAGACTTTCTATAACCCCTTCCATCAGAATTTTGAAGTGTAATGTTGCTTACTTGCCCAATTTCTTGTACCCAATACTTGTGCAATAAATCCGTCAGTGTGGCAAGAAGATCTGAAAGTTATGCAGGTCCAAAATATAACTTATCTGTGTTTACTCCTCTCTTTACTGCCAAATGAGGTTGTCTTCTTGTCATCGCTGTTTCTCTTTTATAATGCTATTCTCCAAGGTATCCAGATGGAAACCTTGAACAATTCCCATGTTAGTTGGTCCTGATCAGCTCACACCCCATCTTGAATTCCTTTCTGATGAGATACAACACATAAGCACCTCCAGTCAAGTGGAGAACTAAGTATAGGTAAATATTTTGTACTGGATACTGAACAAGAATGCAATTTGGAATTAGAAATTCTCCTAGGAAATAAGGTGACATGTGGTGTATGGAGGCCACTGTAAGATTTGCCCCTTTATTTTATTTTTTTCTCTAAATTTGTCACACTTTTCCCAAGCATGGGCATCAGAGATAATGATAAAGGCAGGAGGCAGACAAATGCCCTCAGCAGATAGGAAAGAGTCACCAGTGAAATCTCACCTTCAAGCCTAAAGCAGCTTGAAGGCTGAAAGACTGGGCTGCTGGTTCCAGATGAAACCCACAACCTAGAGGGAAAACTTCTGCCCCTGTTTGCCCACTTTTCCCGATGGATTCTTTCTGAATAATACCTTTTAACCAATTGAATGTTGCATTTTCCGAAACTACCTATGGCTTGCCTGGGCATGCCCATGTACGCATTGGGGGAATGGGGTGGAGCCAAACGGAATTCGTGCCTTATGTAGCAGGGGAGCCTGGCCTCCAGCTCATGTGTAGTGGCCCTGGTATTCAATTCTTGAGGTGGAAACCTGCTTGTAGGACCCCCTTTCTTTGTTGAGAATAATTGCTTAAATAATTCCACGCTCCTCACCCTCCAATGTGTCTGTGTGCCTAATTCTCCGTAGTTGTGAGACAAGAACCTGGATTAGCTGAGCTAAGGAACAAACAATCCTGTGTTAGTAGGACCAAAAGAATGGTCAGTCCCTCTCTCTCTGTCAGCTTCAGTCCAAGCAGAGTGTACACCATGGATGAACATTCTCTCTCAAGGAAGCAAGGCCACCCTCCAGCAATACACAACTTAATAAACTTGCAGCTTTAACATCTTCCATGAGGTATGTAAAGAGAGTGGAAAGAAAGGCTAAAAGATGTTCTTCACGATCCTTTACAAATTAGGACAATATACAAGTTAGAGGAGAGAAAGTGCCTGTCCCCACTCAAATAAATACAATATTCCTCACATTTTAGTTCTCTTTTCTTTGTTTCAGTGGTGTGATCTTGGCTCACTGCAACTTGCACCTCCCGGATTCAAGCGATTCTCCTGCTCCAACCTCCTGAGTAGCTGGGACTACAGGGATATGCAACCATATCCAGCTAATTTTTGTATTTTTAGTAGAGACAGGGTTTCACCATGTAGGCCAGAATGGTCTCGATTTCTTGACCTGGAGATCCACCCACCTCAGCCTCCCCAATTGCTGGGATTACAGGTGTGAGCCATCACGCCCGGCCTAGTTCTCTTTTAATCCAATGATCTTAACAATCAGTCTTAAGGTCAACCAGTGTATAGTTCCCTCCCAGAGGAAGAGGCTGGCAGGTTATAGAACTAATCATGGTCTGCCCACTTCGTAAGATGAATTTAATAATAACCATCATTGTTTCTTTATTTTTTTTCTTCTGGGAGCAGTAAGAAGAGCATTCTGCTTTAGCTTTCAGAAGCCTCTGAAATAGAACAGGATATTAATGAACTTTATACTGCAACTGAACCAAAAAAGAAAATATCTTCTGTTTTCTGCCAGATTATCTAATAACACTCATCAAAACTTACACAACGATTTAAAACTGAAAAAGAAAAAATGATGAAAATTTAAACACAAACCCTTTCCTGCTGTGATATCCCTGATAGAAATACTGTTTAAAAATACAAAGAAATAAATTCTCCAATAAGATTTTACTCAATTCATTCTTAGCTAATGCAATATGTCTAACTGAAATCATTAAATATTATGTGTTTATCGAACCTTAGAATGTTGGTAGACATAATACCAATCTATATATATTGAGCATTTTTATAGGTGTATTGGGAATGGCACCAATCTCCACTTAGTTGGTGTCATTTTGCCACCTCAGATTACTTTAAATATCTCATACTAGGCTGATCATGGGACTTCATACCTGTAATCCCAACACTTTATGAAACTGAGGCAGGATGATCATTTGAGACCAGGAATTTAAGTCCAGCCTGGGCAACATAGTGAGGCCCCATCTGTATAAAATATTTTTTAACAAACAAACATTAGCCAGATGTGGTGCCACGTGCTTGTCATCTTAGCTACTGTGGAGATCTAAGCAACAGAGTGAGATCCTGTCTCAAAATCCAACCAACCAACCAACCAAACAAACAAAACTTTATATTATGCTATTAAAGGGTATAAATACTGATTACAATGTACACTGTAGTTTTCTTATTTGTAAAATGTATATAGGCTGGGCGTGGTGGCTCACACCTGTAATCCCAGCACTTTGGGAGGCTGAGGCCGGAGTATCACGAGGTCAGGAGATGGAGACCATCCTGGCTAACATGGTGAAACCCCGTCGCTACTAAAAATACAAAAAAAAGTAGCCAGGCATGGTTGCGGGCGCCTGTGGTCCCAGCTACTCGGGAGGCTGAATCAGGAGAATCGCTTGAACCCGGGAGGCGGAGCTTGCAGTGAGCCCAGACCGTGCCACTGCACTCCAGCCTGGGTAACAGAACGAGACTCCATCTCAAAAAAAAAAAAAAATGTATATAGACATTAGTTATTCCACAGTGTGAAGATTAAAGATAAACATATAAAGTACCTAGCACTGAAACTAATCCATGACAAGGTGTGTTCCTTTCCTTTATTTTTGTCTTATTTTCATAAATACTTAACATTTTCCTAATTTTCATGCTCAGGGCCATGAGAAAGTATTATGATAGATCGCATCACCTCTTTCTCTCCTGCCCGACAGCCTCTTCATTTCCTTTCTCCTCAAGTCTGTTGAACTAAATCCAAAGATGAAAAGAAACAGAGATTTTCTCTTTCTTAACTGATGTGCAGCAGGAAAAATGGACTTTGAACCCTAAGAAGGGAAACAGTTTTCTGGGGTTTTAGGGCACAGAGCTACTCTGAGGACAGGGAACAATGATTTGGGGAATAAAACCACAAATGTCAGTCATTTTGGAATGCAGAATTCAGAAAAACACAATACTAGTTGACATGAGTCATAACTGAAGGGACTTCAACTGTCTCCTAGAAAAAGATTTCAATATTTTTTTTTCTCTGTAAGTTGGCATTAAATTTTGGGTCAGATGGAATTTTCCAGCGTAGGTAAATGAGGTCTGCAAAACATCGTAAGAACGAGAAAATTCTTTCCTGTGTTTTCTCACATATGACTTTATGGTCTTCAAATACTTTTATGGTGTTTCTTCACAGTTCTAATAAATAGACACAAACATGTATACATCTATTATGTATGTACACACACACACACACACACACACACACACACATATATATACTTAAAATATTAACTTGTCTTGGTAGATTTTTATCTATGTAATTACCAAAGACAGTTTATGTAAATACGAAAACTATCACAGTCATGGCAATAGTAATAAAAGAATACAGGTCATGTTTAGAACTTAAATTTACATATGCCTTGTTCAGTTCACTTCCCAATAATTCATTTGAGTCTTTTGAACTGGAAAAAGAAAACATAAATGGCTGAACATAATATAAAATAAGATGTATGCTTGTATGTTTGTGTGTTTTATAAAACTTCTACAGGATGAATATCAATAGATAATAAAATTATGTGACTATAGTCACTATACTAATAAATGCCAGTTAATTTCAAGGCTTTACATTTATTTTGACATTTTTGAAAATACTGATGACATTTTATAGTATAACTGTTCATGATATTTCTGTATTATAAGTAGTTCTACATAGTCAGAATTTTTACAGGTTAAACAATATTTATAGGAAGCCATTGGTTTGGTCAAATCTCCTGCACTAGGCCAAACTGACCAAACTAAATTGGAGTCATTCTTGCTAAAGTTCCACATCATCAAACCAAAACTGAGCTGTTTATCTGACCTTCCAGGTAATCAGAATTAGAGACAATAGTCAAATTCCCAGTCTAGTTTCAGTTGACCTGTTAATAAAGTTTCCTCTGTTTTTAATTCTTATAAAAATGTAACAGGAAGTAACCTGGTGTCAACAACCAATTATTTCTCTATTGTTCTGTCTCCCTGTTCCCATCTTACAAAGAAAGTAACTCTAAAATGAACAATTCACTTTTTGTTCTTTGTTTCTGCTTTCTCCAGCCCACCTTTATCTATAAAACCAAACTCCTCTGCTCAGAACATTGGAAAGCTCATTCTGTTTTGTAGAATAAAGTGTTGCCTGATTCTAGAATTGCGAATAAAGTTAATTAGGATCTTTAAACTAAATCTGTTGTAATTTTGTCTTTTGATAACAGCATTTCAATATCAGGAAACCGAATTTGTTTATTGGTTGCTTGTTTTTTACACAAGCGTGTGCATGTGTGTTTTCTAAACTATATTCCACTAGGAATTTGTTTTTATTTCCCTAAAACAGTAACTTTCATGTATTTGTTATTGTTGCTTTTATACCAGGGTATTCCATAAGAAAACTGCTTTCATTTCATAAAGAGTTAATTTTGTTCTATAAACATAGTGGAGATATTTTTGTTGTTGTTAATTCCATAAACTTTGAGTAGTACATCTGCTTTCATGTCATAAATCTTAAGACTAAATCGCGATTTCCTCCCAAGTGGGATGAAATGGATTTGAATTGGACACCGAAAAAGAAAACTGCTGTGCTATTTGTTACAGCTGGCCAACTTTGTTCAATTGAAGCAACAGGGATGTGTTGAAAACCAGGCTGTTTCCACAGGTCATTATGAAGCTCACTCATGGAATTGCCAGTGGAAAATTTCAGAGAATCATCCCATGGAGCATGGATGTTTCAGTACAACCAAGGTAGCAATCTTCTATATATCCACAGCTAAGCACGGCAAAACTTGTTATCTAAAATAAATTTTAGGGACTTAGACATAAATTATAATGGTTATAAAGTTTTGGATAGTTATCTTCTAATTCCATTATTTGACATTAAAGTAATATAGAGAGAACTGTATTTTTTAACAATATTACATTATAGGGCATCAAATTTGTCTGCAGATAGGTTGATATTTTTACAGTCTTTCAGAGGGAGTCAAGAAAGAAGGAAGCATGAGTCACTATGAAAAAAGAATTAGATATTCAGGAATTCTTTAAAAGTTTTCTTATTATGGTAACAGTAAAATAAGTACCTTTTTTCCATACTCACTAACATTTGTTAGTTTTAAATACTAAAATATCTTGTTTTAAATACTGAAATAATCAAAATATAAGTTCACAATATAAAAAAAAAGTTTATGAGGTTATAGCAAAATCATAGGTTGCCAATTTGGGTATGTCCACTGATAGCAGTAGTGTTTCACTGGAGATATTTGAAATTATCTCATAACATTCACATAAAGGTCTTTATTAGTTATTGTTTTAGTTATGTTCAAAATTATATTCCATGAAGTATAAGCCTATGTTCCATAACCACATGTTTGAGAAATAAACTTATCAGGCAAACATTTAGAAATTGATGGGTAAAATAAAATAAGCATTGTTTTTATAAAGCTCTGATTGCAAAATTATAGGCAAACTTGTTTATATGTTGCCTCTGTTTAAGTTTTTTTTTGTAAGTCCCACCCAGCACACTACTGTTTGCCTTTTCATTGCCTTTAGGTCACTGTTTATGGTATCTAAGCAAGCAGGAAAAAATGGCAACTAGCACAGTGAGCAGATGGCTAACACAGTCCCCTCCATGTGACTCCTGCTAACATAGAGGTCTGCTCAAGACTACATGGTAAATAGTGTTTATCATAGGTGGGATCGTTATCCCTTTAGCCCTTTCATTAGTTCTTTGACCCCTACAGTTCAGCATTAATGAAATCATAACTTCTCATTCTTGAGCCTCCTGTACTATTCCACCAGTGTCCTAGTAATGGAGTGTGTGTTTACTGCAACTACATTACAGAGCTTCGTATGGCATGCCCCTAGCATCAGCCTCACACAGTCGTGGGTCTTTGACACACACTGGTAAAGTTCTGCAATGAACTGTGCTTATTAGAGCCCACCAGAAAGGCGAGCTTCTTAGTATAATTAGCTCCCCTGAGAACAATGGCTGCCTTCACAGCTGGAAAGCTAGAAGAAATTTATTCTAAAGTATGGGAAGCACTGAAAAGGCACCTGTAATTAAATTTCCTTTTCTGCTTCTTTCTTTTCTTTTCTTTCTTTTCTTTCTTTCTTTCTTTCTTTCTATCTTTCTTTCTTTCTTTCTTTCTTTCTTTCTTTCTTTCTTTTCTTTCTTTCTCTTTCTTTCTTTCTCTTTCTTTCTTCTTTCTTTCTTCCTTCTTTCCTTCCTTCCTTTCTTTCTTTTTCTTTCTTTCCTTCCTTCCTTCTTTCTTTCTTTCTTTATTTCTCTCTTTCTCTCTCTCTCTTTCTTTCTTTCTTCTTTGTTTCTTCTTCCTTTCCATATTTATAGTTTAAGGGTTTTTTTTTAGTTTTTCTCCATCTTGATTAACAAAATATAATTGTAATATTTGTTAATTATGAATATTACTTGCTGAAGGTCATGTCTTCAATTGCTATATGACTTTAGTAATGTTTTCCTCTTTCAGTGCAAGTTTAGTAGAGAAATACACACACACACATACACATAAGACTTGTGAGAAATAAACAGTTTAGAATCTTTATTGTGCAGACAAAACGTTTGAATAACTACATTAGTCTGTTTTTGCACTGCTGAAAAAACTACCTGAGACTAGGAGATTTGTAAACAAAAGAGGATTAATTGACTCACAGTTCTGCATGGCTGAGGAGGCCTCAGGAAACTAACAATCATGGTGGAAGGAGAAGGGGAAACAAGGCATATCTTACATGGCAGCAGGAGAGAGAGAGCAAGGGGGGAACTGACAAACACTTTTTCACCATCAGATCACATGAAAACTCACTCACTATTGTGAGAACAGCATGGGAGAAACCACCCCCATAATCTAATCACCTCCCACCAGTTTCCTCCCAGGACACATGGGGTTTACAATTCAAGAGATTTGGGTGAGGACACAGAGCCAAACCATGTTATTCTGCCCCCGGCCCCTCCCAAATCAGATCTAATGCTCACATTTCAAAACACAATTATGCCTTCCCAACAGTCCCCCAAAGTCTTAACTAATTCCAGCATTAAACCAAAAGTCCAAGTCGAAAGTCTCACCTGAAACAAGGGAAGGCCCTTCCACCTGTGAGCCTCTAAAATCAAAAGCATGTTAGTTACTTCTAAGGTACAATGGGTGTACAGGCATTGAGTAATGCTCCTGTTCCAAAAGGGAGAAATTGGTCAAAATAAATGGGCTACAGTCCCCATACAAGTCGAAAACCTACAGGGCAGTTATTAAATCCAAAACATCAAAAAAATCTCCTTTGACCTCATGTCTAAAATCCAGAACATGCTGATGCAAGAGGTGGGCTCCCAAGGCCTGGGGCAGCTCTGCTTTTGTGGTTCTACAGGGTACAGTCCCTGTACCTGCTTTCATGGGCTGTTGTTGAATGCTTGTGGCTTTTCCAGTATCACTGTGCAAGCCATGGTGGATCTACTATACTGGGGCCTGCAGGATGGTGGCCCTCTTCTCACAGATCCACTAGGCAGTGGCCCAGTGGAGACTCTGTGTTGGGGGCTCCAACCCAACTTTTCTCTTCTGCATTGCACTAGGTTCTCCATAACGGCTTCATCCCTGCAACAGACTTCTGCCTGGACATCCAGGCCTTTCCATACATCCTCTGCAATTTAGGTGGAGGCTCCCAAAGCTCATCTCTTGTGTTCTGCACACCTGCAGGCCCAATACCACATGGAAGCTACCAAGGCTTGGGGCTTGATACCTCTGAAGCAATGGCTAAAGCTGTACCTTGGCTCTTTATAGCCACAGCTGGAGCTGGAGTGGCTAAGACAAAGGGCACCCTGTCCCCAAGCTGCACAGAGCAGCAGGGCCCTGAACCCAGCCCATGAAAACATTTTTCCCTCTTAGGTCTTTGGGCCTGTGATGGAACAGTGTATTAGTTCATTCTTATAGTACTATAAAGACCTATTGAGACTAGATAATCTTTTTTAAAAAAAGAGGTTTAATTGATACACAGTTCTGCATGACTGGGGAGTCCTCAGGAAATTGGCAATTATTGCAGAAGGAGAAGCAGATACTTCTCACATGGTGGCAGGTGAGAGAGAACAAAAAGCCCAGGGGGAACTGCCATTTATAAAACCATCAGATCTTGTGAGAACTCCCTCACTATCACAAGAACAGCATGGGGAAAATTGCTGCCATCATTCAATCACCTCCCACCAGGTCCCTCACTCAAAACATGGGGATTAAGGGCATTACAATTACAAATGGGATTTGGGTGGGGATGCAGCCAAACCATATTATTCCTCCCCAAACTCTCCCGAATCTTATATCCTCACTTTTCAAAACCAATCATGCCTTCCCAACAGTCCCCCAGTCTTAACTCATATCAGAATTAACCTAAAATCCAAATCCAAAGTTTCACCTGACACAAGGCAAGTCCCTTCTGCCTATGAGCCTGTAAAATCAAAGGCAATTTAGATACTTCCAAGATACAATGGGAGTGCAGGTATTGGATAAATATCCCCATTACAATGGGAGAAATTGGCCAAAACGTAGGGGCTACAGCCCCCATGCAAGTCCAAAATCCAACAGGCAGTCATCACATCTTAAAGCTCCAAAATTATCATCTTTAACTCCATGTCTCACATTCAGGACATTCTGATGCAAATGGTGGGCTCCCAAGGCCTTGGGCTGTCTGCCTTTGTGGCTTTGCAGGGTACAACTTCCCTCCCAGCTGCTTTCATGGGCTGAACTTGAGCATCTGCAACTTTTCAGGTATATGATGCAAGCTGTCCGTGGATCTACCATTCTGGGGTCTAGAGAATGGCGGCCCTCTTCTCACAGCTCCACTAGCCAGTGTCCAGTGGGGACTTTGTGTGGGTAACACCCCACATTTTCCTTCCATACTGCTCTAGCAGAGGTTCTCCATGAGGGCACAGCCTCTGCAGCAGACTTCTGCCTGAACATCCAGGCATTTCCATACATCCTGTGAAATCTAGGTGGAGGTTCCCAAACCTCAGTTCTTGACTTCTGTACAAGCTGTACCTTGGCCCCTTTTAGCCATGGCTGAGACACAGTGCATCCTAGTCCAAGGCAATACAGAGCACTAGTGTTCTGGGCCTGGCCCAGGAAACCATTTTTCCCTCCTAACCTCTGAGTCTGTCATGGGAGGGGCAGCTGCCAAGATCTCTGACATGCCCTAGAGACATTTTCCCTATTGTCTTGATGATTAACATTTGGCTCTTCATTACTTATGCAAATTTCTGCAGTCAGCTTGAATTTCTCTCCAGAAAATGAGTTTTTTCTTTTCTATCGCATTGTCAGGCTGCAAATTTTTCAAACTTCTATGCTCTGCTTCCCTTTTAAACATAAGTTCCAATTTCAGATCATTTCTTTCAAGTTCAAAGTTTCACAGATCTCTAGGGCAGGGGCAAAATGCTGCCAGTCTCTTTGCTAAAACATAGCAAAAGTGACCTTTTCTCCAGTTCCAAATAATCTCCTCATTTCCATCTGAGACCACCTTTGCCTGGACTTCATTGTCCATATCACTGTCAGCATTTTGGTCAAAACCATTCAGCAAGTCTCTAGGAAGTTCCAAACTTTCCCACATCTTCCTATCTTCTTTTGGGTCCTCCAAACTCCAGATTCTTCCAACCTCTGCTTGTTACCCAGTTCCCAAGTTGCTTCACAGTTTTGGATATTTATATAGCAGTACTCCACTCTACTGGTACTAATTTACCATGTGTTAGTCCATTCTCACACTGCTATAAAGAACTGCCTGAAACTAGGTAATTTATAAAGAAAAGAGGTTTAATTGACTTACAGTTCTGCATGCCTGGGGAGGCCTCAGGAAACTTAAAAGTATGGTGGAAGGGGAAGCATGCATGTATTACATGACAGTAGGTGAGAGAAAGCAAAAAGCCCAGAGGAAACTGCCATTTATAAAACCATCAGATCTTGTGAGAACTCACTCACTATCATGAGGATAGCATAAGGGAAACCACCCCCAGGATCCAGTCACCTCCCACCAGGTCTCTCCCTCAACTTGTGGGAATTATGAAGATTACAATTGGAGATGAGATTTGGGTGGGGACACAGCCACACCATATCAGATAGGCTACAGTGAAGATTTCTGAAATGCCATGGAGACGTTGTCTCCATTGTCTTGGCTATTAACGTTTGGCTCCTTGATACTTACGAAAATTTCTGCAGCCTGCTTCAATTCCTCCCCAGAAAATGGATTTTTCTTTTCTACTACATGGTCAGGCTGCAAATTTTCCAGAATGTATGTTCTGCTTTCCTTTGAAACATAAGTTCCAATTTCAGATCTTCTGTTTGTGAATGCATTTGACTGTACACTTTTAGAAAAAGCCAGGCCGCATCTTGAATGCTTTGCTGCTTAGATATTTCATCTGCCAGATACCCTAAATCATCTCTCTTAAGTTTAAAGTCCCACAGATCTCTACAGCAGTGGCAAAATGCTCCCGTATCTCTGTTAAAGCATAGCAAGAGTGACCTTTTCTCAAGTCCTCAATAAGTTCCTCATCTACATCTGAGACCACCTCAGCCTAGACTTCATTGTCCATATCACTATCAGCATTTTGGTCAAAACCATTCAACAAATCTTTAGGAAGTTCTTACTTTTCCCACATCTTCCTGTCATTTTCTGAGCCCTCTAAACTTTTCCAACCTCTGCTTGTTACCCATTTACAAAGTCACTTCCACTTTCCTAGGTATCTTTATAGCAGTGCCCCACTCTACTGGTGTTCCGGGACCAAACTGAGGGTTGGGCTGCTTATTCTCTTGGCCTAATATCGAGATGCAGATGAACTGGGAGAGAAGAGAGTTTTTATTTTTGTAATCAGTTACGGGGAGAAGGCCTAGAAACTATTGCCAGACCAACTCAAATTACATAATTTTCCAAAGCTTATATACCTTCTAAGTTCAGTGTCTATGTGTAAGTGTGCATTCATCTAAAGACGTAAGTGGTTAACTTCTTTGAATCTATAACTAAGATCTAAGTACCAACACCTTCCTCTCGACCTCAGTAAATTTACTTGATCAAAATGGGTCCAGGTGCTCAGGTGATTACCCTTATCTTGTCTCCTGCTAAATCATGGAGTTTTGGGAAGTTCCTTCATACCCCCAATAAAACTTGTTTAATCCTAAATGGGTCTTGTTAAGAATTTCTTCTTTATTTTGTCATGCTTCAAGGTCAAGGAAAGCTCTAGGCAAAACTCTTGGTGGACTTTTGTTACATTCGAGCCTTTGTATGAGGGCACTGGCTCTATCAGCTTTTAATATTTAACCTAGCTACTTAGTACTGAAACAGTAGTAACGGGGGCCTGCAGTAATGAAACCTGGCCAGCCACACCCGTACCAATTTTCTGTATTAGCCCATTTTCACACTGCTATAAAGAACTACCTGAAACTGGGTAATTTATAAACAAAGAGGTTTAATTGACTCTTAGTTCCACAGGGCTGGAGAAACCTCAGGACACTTACAATCATGGTAGAATACAAAGGAGAAGCAAGACAGGTCTTACATGGTGGCAGGAGAGAGATTGTGTATGGTGGGTGGGGGTTGCCACTTTTAAATCATGAGATCTCATGAGAACTTGCTCACCGTTCCAAGAACAGCATGGGGGAAAACTGCCCCCATGCTGAACAAAGAGCCAAACCATATCAATAACTCTCGTTTTTTCACAGGACATCATTCTGCTATTTCCACTGAAGCTTGGTCTTGATTTTGGTATGAGATTATTCTCTGTATTACTTCTCATTTCCCTCTGACATTCTTCTATTCTTTTCCTTTCTGTTTGATGTTTTTCCACTCTATCATCCCATGACAGCCTTCTTGTTGATAGCTGACTGGCTACCGATATTTGTTATGAACATACCAATTATTATTTTAATGATTTCCAACTTTTTTCAAATGTTATGGTAAGCTATGGAAGCAAAGCATAGCAGGTGGTAAAAACAGCATGTTTTCAGAAATGTGAATAAGCACAACTCATTTGACTGGAACTCATTTTATATTTCACATTCATATGAAAGGTATGAGATAGGGTTCTATGGCATTCACTATAATGTGCAAATATTTATCTAGTAAATGGTCATCTCTTGAGGCATATAACTGGTTTATATGTGGAACTGGGATTGTAATGAACATCTGAGCAGTCCTTAGTACATTTGTCTAGACTTGGGAAGTCATGTATTGAAGGCCACTGGGGAACAAAAATGCTGATGACTATGCTAATTAAAATTATCTTGCAGTTCCAGAGTTCTTTGGTAAACATCTTACTGAATCGGCTAAGAATACAATAGAAGGCAGGCTGTTCAAGTAGCTGACACTATAGCCTCAGAGTCTCTGAATTCAGGATTTTTAAGAAGTCTACAATAAAGTCAAGATTTTTACTCCTTAATTTTCCTGTTCTGAGGCTATATTTGCACAACACAATCAACCCTGCTGTTTCAATCAAATCAGTGAGAAAAAAAGTCAGGAGAACCAGATGTTTGGCATTTTGTATATGAAACAGCTGCTTGATTGTCTGAATTTTTCATTTTTGAACTAATCTTGCTGTCATAATACAGAAACATCCTGAAAATGGATTTCTTTGCTTGTGAAATGTAAATGGCTTCCTTTAGAGAGATTCTATGGGTTTAGCTACCTTAGATTTAATAAAGAATGGTTTAGATTGGCTAACATTGCAAGTACAGGTAGGAAGAGGACACAGTGGTGTTCAAGGAAAACTAAATTGTTAATCCTTATGAGCACTGCTACAAATTTCATCTCAAATTCTATTCGGCAGTGCAGTTATAACTGCAATAAATAATAAATTACTAATTGTTTTTACTTTCAAAAAGAGGTTAGAAGTCATATTTTCTGCTTATGGAATTAATAATTATTTGAAACTGTGGTTTTGCCGTAATAGAATTTGGGTATAATTTTAATACCTATCCTTTTTATTACTATTGTTTTTTTACATATGTAGAATTTTATATTTCTTACAGAAAATGAATTTTTTAAAGTATTGTCCATTTAGCCTTTAAATAAATCAATTCCAGCATCATATAGAAAGTCTTACATTAGCAAATTGTAGTAACTATAAATTATAGAAATAAATATGTTTTTGAAAAAGATACAATAAGGTTAAATAGCTGTTATCATCAGTTTTTCAAACAGATTTTTGTTGGCCTATAAACACATAGTGGTTTCTAACATCTGAACCTTTGTACTAATTATTTGTTTTATATTTACCTACCTACTATGTACTCATGTCAAGCGATATAGTGAAAGGAAACAATTATTTGGATAATTCGATTCATTATTTTGCTTAAATCATTCAATAAATCATCAATAAAATATTTTTGAAAAATTGTTATACTATTGTGTTAGGCACTTTAGAATGTAAATGTGGATGTATAGTAAGTCCTGTTCAAGTAATAACAGTATAAAACATTAAGTATATACAATAAGCAATGCAAATAACAAATGCATGTAATTTTTAGGGAATAATTATTTTATTCTAGTGACAATTAGGAAAGTGCAAACTGAATAAACTAGGTATTAACAATGAATATGTTGTAATTCTGAGAAATGGCAAAGAGGGGATGACATTTCAGATAGACCAAACAAAGAGAATCAAAGCATACTGAGGAGAAAGCATGATCAGAGGTGATCAGTTTGTATATGGCACCAACAGCACCAATTACTGCAAATGTACCTAGAAACAAGAATGCAAGCTACTGATGATTAATTCTGATGTAGAGTGTGTTCAGTAAGCAGATATAATTCAGTGCAAAATATATATGATATGACATAGGGAAATAAATATGTTTACAACCTTAACAATGTAAAAACTCTTCTTTCCTTGCTGGTTGTTATGGGTTGAATTGTGTCTCAAAAAAAGAAAAAAAACAAAAGTGAAGTCCTAAACCCCAGTACTTCAGATTGAGAGCTTATTTGAAAATAGGGTCATTGTAGATGTGATTATCTAAGTTAAAATAAGGTCATAGTGGAGTACGTTTAGCCTGTAGTCCATTATGACTGGTGTCCCTTTAAGAAGATGGGACAGAAACACACAGGAAGAACATCATGTGAAGAAAAAAGCAGAGATTGGAGTTTAACAGCTGCAAGCTGGATAGACAAAGATTTCTGGTAAACTAATGGAAGCTAGGAAGAGGCAAAGAAGACTGGCCCTATAGGTTTCAGGAGGTGCATGGCCCTGACAACAGTTTGATCTGTAGCCTCTAAAAGACAGTAAATTTCTTTTCTTTTAAGCTACTCAGCTTTTGGTACATTATAGCAGCCCTAGGAAACTAATATACTGGCCATGCAAAAACAGGCCTCAGGCCATAGTTTGGTGGCCTGTGTCCTTGCATATAACTACAAGGATTTCAAGAAATTGGAATTCATTTTCTTTGCTGGTTGGTTTGATTTGGTGCTATTTCAATTCAGTCCTACCTTGGAAAGGCAAGAAATACAAGTTGAGAAACTATGAAAATGTTATAGGATCATTCTCAAAAGATATTGACTAACTATAAATATGTGCATTGTACAAGCTAATGCACCAGTATCTAAACATAGATGTGGATATCAAGAAAAAATTTATATCTGAAATTGGACTTATTATGTCACAACAACCAAAAAGATATTGCGGTGAAGGAGACTATTTTAATACTTTATTAATAAACAAAGAAATTGCTCATCTATACCTAAATACTTTGTTTTATTCTAATTGCTACTCCTAGAAAATATATAGGATCATGAGTGCACATAAAAGGAAAGACTCTAAGGCAAAGGGTTAGAAATAATCTAGTTAGAAATATAGCTATATATCTGTAAAACTAATCACTCGATCTTCATAAATGCAGAAAGAACCATATGAAAATAAAATACTGGTATTAATGATACATATTTAGGACAAATCAAAGCTGTACATTTTCTCCAAAATTTTATGTTAGTAAATATGAATAGTTTTTTAAATTATTTCGATATAAAGTAAAAGTAACATTCACTGGCATAAATAATATAAATTACTTAAAATAAAATGAAAAATTTAATAAGAAAATTTGAAATTTAATAAGATTAAAACGTGTCAAATAATTAGTTTCTGATTTGGGGTAATAACAAGAGTAATAATATACAGCTAATTTCATAGTTTTCTTTATATAAGATACAATTCTAAACATACCATAAACACTAACTTTAATTTTCATATAACATTCCTGTGAGATAACTATTAACACTATCTCCATTTTTACAGGTCAGAATACTAGGGTCTAGAGAGTTTGGGTAGCTAGTGTAAGGTTACTTAGATGTTCAGAGGGACAACTGGAATTTAAATCCAGACAGTCTGGCTCCAGAATCTTCAAACCAATGTACCACCTCTCAAACTGTTAAAAGACTCATATATATTAATCAATTTTTTGTCAGCTATGAAAGGTAATAGATACTGACTATTCTTAAAAATGTCAAATATAGAAAAGTTCAAGGGAGAAAATAAAAGCAGGTACACTCCTGGCACTCATAGTTAAATTATATTGTCATTTTGATGTTCCACCAGCCTCATATATAGATTTTGGTATGTACACGTGTACATATGTGCACGTGTACATTTTAAAAGGCACTTAAAAACATTAGGAGCAAAACGTATATCCAATGGCTTGTCTCCATCATTTCTGTTGATACATTTCGTTAATAATCTATTTTTTTCTTAATTTTCCAGAACCTTAAATGGCAATGCAATTTAATCTTTAAATGCTTTGAAATATTAATTTCTGATAAAAAATTCAGACAAAATATTTCTATTTATTTGAAAACTCATTTGCAAAAATAAATTTTATGGAAATTTAATATAATTTATGTCCATGTCCACATGTCCATTAAAATAACTTATATATTATCTAAATATTGAAAATTAACATAAATAAAATATTTGTATATATAGTCATGTTCTTTAAACAGTTTTTACAAACAATGCTTTCTTCAATTCATTGTTTAAACATTTCAACAACAAAAAATGCAATCTGTTTTCAAGACTGCATATTTAAAAAAATATTTATTTTATTTTATTGTGGTAATAACAATTAGCATGAGATTTACCATCTTAAAATTTTTGCAGCTTACAGTACGTTATTATTTATTATAGGTACACTGTTGTATAGCAGATCTTTGGAACTTATGCATCCTGTATGACTGAATATTATGCCCCCTGATTAATAACTCTCTCTTTAGTAACATCCTGTAGTAACCACCATTCCACTCTTTGACTCTCGGAATTTGACTATTTTATATATTTCACATAAGTGGAATCGTGCAATATTTTTCTGTGACTGTCTCACCTCATTTAATTTCCTCCAGGTTTATCCATATTGTTTCATCTTGTAGAATTTTCTTCTTTTTTAAGGCTGAACAGCATTTCATCATTTATGCAGACCACAATTTATTTATTCATTCATCTGTGAAGGGACATTTAGGTTGTTTTCACATCTTGGCTGTTGTGAATAGTACTGCAATGAACATAGGAGTGCTAATATTTCTTCCAGATCTTGATTTCAATTATTTTGGATGAATAGTCAGAGTGAGGTTGCTGGGTCATATGGTAGTTTTATTTTCAATTTTTTAAGGAAACTCCAAACTGTTTCCCATAGTTGTTAAACCATTTTGCATTCCCATCAACACTGTACAAGAGTTTTGATTTCTCCATGTCACACTGGCAATAATTGTATCTCTTTTTAAAAAAGTAATAACCACTCTGACAGGTGTAAAGTGACATCTCATAGTGGTTTTCATTTGTATCTCCCTAATGATTAGTCATGTTGATTGGTTTTTCATGTACCTATTTGCTATGTTTTTTCATGTGCCTATTGGCTATTTGTATTTTTTATAATGTCTATTCAAGTCTATAGCCCATTTTTAAATTGGGTTATTAGTCTTTAATGAAAAAAATTGATATATACCCAGGAAGACTGATCAAAATACAATTTTTTATGAAGAGCTAATATTGAATATTCAAGAAAAGTAATTCAGCAGAACTATTTCTTTCTTTGTTTCTGTCATCAATTTGGTTTTATTCTGCTTGGAATACATTTAAATTTTTGTTGCACTTTGTTTCAAAAAACTGCAATATTCCACTAAATTATTAATGAATGGAGTTCCAAAAACTTTCATGTTTTGCAGTGTTAGGACATAACACTTATTGAAAATGGAGCATGTAAGCATTAAGACGTTGATATTAGTACATAGTAAAGAAAGGGAAGAACTCAGCAAACTATAAAGTGAGAACTCCAATGGTATAGGAGACTTAATTTTGAATGTAATTAAGGTAATGTGCATATGTGAGTTTATTTTGGGGGGCAAATTTCTAAAATGAAAACTATTTAATCTTGAAAATATAGGCACTCCTTGACTTACAGTGATTTGACTTACAATTTTTTTTTTTACTGTACCATCGTGCAAAAGTGATACTCAATCAGTATATCCCTCAACTGACAATGGGATTATATCTGGCTAAACCCATTGTAAATTGAAGAAAATTTATAGGCACACTTTTTAGATTTTAGATTTAAATTGCACTCCGTAATATTTATATCAATTTTTACCAGCAAATGTTGTTTATAGATACTGTCTCTGAGTTAAAATTACTCCTGAAAGATTACATCAGTCATATAAAAATGTTATCTCCAAAAACAGTGATACAATAGACATTAATTAGTGATTAATTAATGTTAATCATGTTAATGGTAATCTGAGAGATTGTATTTATTTTTTATTTTTCTTCTTGAAACTCCAATTAAACTCACCTAAGTGAAACAAAAGAGTAAAAACACAGTTTCAGACTTCAATGTTGATGGAAAAAGTGTATTTTACAACACAAGCCGTAACTTCCTTTGTAACTTTTATGGCTATCTTTACCAAATGGCAACTCAAAGCTTCAATAACCTCCTTCTCTGTACTCTTATTACACTTTATCATCAGCACTTAATTTATTTCTTCACCCATTTCACATAAGTTTGTATTTAATCTTTTTTGTTCAACTTATCTAGACCAGTATATGACTAATGTTTTAGATCACCTGCCACTTCAGTAAAAGAGAAGTTGAAGCAGCACATTCAATATGTGAACATTTATTTATTTATTTAATGGTGTCTGCTGGTATAAATATTATAAGTACATAATACAACATGTAGAAAAATATTGAAAAGATTGTGTGCATGTTCACATACATAGAAAGTTCAAATGTTTTCTCCTTGCACTCTGATAATTCAATTTAAAAATGAATCAATATAAAAATCATAACTACAGGCCAAGTGTTTGCAAACTTTTTAGTTAATGTGACGTGCAATCAAGATATTAAACTTTGCAAGCTATATTATATCTCTGTTGCATTTAAAATTTTTTGTGCCACAACCAATTGAAATATAAGAAACATTCTTGGCTCTTAGGCCTATAAGAACAGATCAGAAATCAAATATCATCTGTGCTTTGCAGGAATTTGGCAACACCTGCTTTAGACTATGATTTCCTTTAACTTGAAACAATTGAATCTTATTTTTCATGAGCTTTCAGGAATTATGTTTCACTTTTTATGTGTAATATCCACAGCATGGGCTATAAGCCTTAAATAAATTATTGTATAACCACACTTACTTATATAAATAATAGAAAATATACACTTAGGACAGTCAACGTTATTTGGGGGAGCTACTTGCTCAACTACATTGAGGCACCAGAATATCAACTCCAACACATTGGCAAGTACCTCTTATTTCAGACATGTAACAATAATATGAATACCTGAAGAAACAGTTTCTAATGTGACAAAATTGCTTAATTCATTTCCGACTTTATTTTTCTAGTTCTGCTGATCTTCTTAGTGCCTTACTCTTATTGTCCTATTGCCATGTGTGGCTCTCTGGTCATGTCTTTGATATAATACCTTCATTATTATTTGCATAAAATAGTTCCTCTTTGTTCATGCATCTGTTCACAGATCATTTTACCAGTTTATGGTACCTTTAACATCTATTCACACTAATATCCAGAAAATAGTGTGTTGCTAGGAAAATTTTTGTTTGAATTAATTTTTACCAAAGGTATGACTTCTCTTTAAGTCACTGCTTTGTCTATCTTTCAACATAGGATATGTCCTGCCATTATTTTATTATTGTGCCAGCAATTGGGTGGTCATTTTAGACTCAGTTATTTTTTGAAGCACAGATTATAGACTGGGTGAATTACATTTAGCTTCATCACTGGACAGAAATATGAAAACCATGGCACTTTTTTCCATGTAAAAATGAAGCCGTTTTCCTTCACTGTGTTTTGAATAGAAGACACAGTTCTACGTGAATGATAAGCACTGCTCTTGCTTTTTAGGAGAACAAAAGATCGAGGAGGAACCACTGGCTTTTTTCTCTTGCTATTATCTCCCAATCTTTCCCCCAGTGGCTTTTGTTGTTGCTGCTCATTTCTGTGTGATGTATAAAGGCATGTGTGCTCCATATTCACATGCATTATTTTATTATGTTATTTACTTTCACAACATTCTTAAAATACCAGATAGACTTTATTAGAAAGAAAAGTAACTTTTGCAAAGAATTATTCTGAATACACATCAATAAATAGCTGTGTGTGAGAGCATGCATGGCTGTGTATGTGTGTATTTGCATGAAAATCACTGTGGGCTAAAAGAATGAATTCAACAATCTGATGTTCAGGTGGGGTATACATTTACTTAAGTTCTGTACCTCCTACATAAAATTTGAGACAAATCAAATTTTCTAATTATGTGAAATTATTTAAGGTGCATGATTATGCATGCTCATATATCTATTTTTCATAAAAGTTTTTTAAAATCTCTGAAAACTTTTTTTCACTGCCCTTAAGGATTCTCTAGCATAGTGGTGACCACATTGTGATTCCTGGACGAACAGCAGCAGCACCCCCTGGGAATGTGCTACAAATGCAATCTGTGGCCCTACACCAAACACACTGAGCCAGAAATCAGGATGGAACTGATATATTCATTTGAGCAAGGCTTCCCTGTGATTCTATTGCATGCAAAAGTGTTAGAACCACTACTATAGAAAAGGTGTAAAACACGGGTAGCTAGCCCCCAGGCTGCAGACTGGTAAGAGTCCTTGGCCTGTTACAAACTGGGCTGCACAGCAGGGGCTGAGCCACTTGGTAGCAAAGAATTACTGCCTGAGCTCCACCTCCTGTCAGATCAGATCAGCAGGGGCATTACATTCTCACAGGAGCTCAAATCCTATGGTGAACTGTACATGCAAGGGATCTAAATTGCAATGCTCCTTATGAGAATCTAATGCCTGATGATCTGAAGTGGAACAGTTTTCTCCGGAAACCATTCTCCATCCAATCTCACCCCCAACCCTCCCCTCATCCCCCATCCATAGAAAAATTGTCTTTCATGAAACCAGACCCTGGTGTCAAAACGGTTGGGGACTGCTGGTGAAAAGACATGACCTCTATTAATTGTGTCTGTTACTGGTTTCCTTCTCTGCTAGCTCTAGGACCAAAATAATGGAAGCATTTTCTACAGTCACCTGATGAATGCCTTTTGTTTTTGAGAATTCCTCTTCACTATAATGAAGATCCTGTAAGAGACTGTTAATGGTGCATTGTTCCCTTGCTATCACTTTCAGCAGCCTAAAATTCTAGTATTATAAAAGATCCTGGGGTGCAAAATACATTTTTCAGCCCCTTAATTATGTGCCACATCACTTGTTTGCTTAATGAGAAACAGGTGGCTTATTTTCAATTGCAACCATTTATTCCTTTGACATAAACTTGTTTTCATTACATTTTCATGGCTCTTTAATTTGCTTGTTATAATATTACTTCCTCTGAAGGTATAACTAGAAACTTCAAGAAAGGCTGGCATGCATTACCTTGTTGTACATCTGTACTAAAATATTCTCAGTTCCACTGAGAGCTTCACCAGAAGAAATGGAAATAGACAGGTAAAGTGGAAAAATGAACTTATACGATAGATATCAAGGTGAAACTTGAACAAAGGAAACTAATTTCACTTATTTGTTTTAACCCAAAGAATAGAAAAATAATGTGATTTAAAACTAAACCTTGATTCAATTTATCACATATAAATTGATATGAATAGTATTATGCTAAATATCTTTTATAAACATATCCAGAAAGTTAAAGTAATAAGCAATTACCATGTAAATATAAATTAATCCTACATGACCTGGATTTAAAAAGAAAAGGTAAACTAAAATGTAAAAATATTTAATTTAGTCACTAGCCATATCAGAATAAAATTTAGTATATGAAATATTCCTATAAAAAATTCTCTCATGTAGTCTTTCAAAAGAGTAGTCAAAATAGAGCACATTTATTGCATCAGTCTTTGGATGTTCATAATATGACATGCAAATTAAGACAAGGCCAGAAGTCACATCGTAGGAAAACTAATTGCGTAAAGTGAAACAACAGATTGACTTATTTTTCTCTTATCTCTATTAATGAACTTTTGTGTTCCTTGAGAATAATGGCAATATCTTATGTAGTTCTTTGAAAATCCCTTTCTGGCCGGGCGCGGTGGCTCACGCCTATAATCCCAGCACTTTGGGAGGCCGAAGCGGGCAGATCACGAGGTCAGGAGATCGAGACCATCCTGGCTAACACAGTGAAACTCCGTCCCTACTAAAAATACAAAAAATTAGCCAGGCGCCGGTAGTCCCAGTTACTCTGGAGACTGAGGCAGGAGAATGGTGTTAACCCGGGAGGCGGAGCTTGCAGTGAGCTGAGATCGTATCACTGCACTCCAGCCTGGGCGACAGAGCGAGACTCCATCTAAAAAAATATATATATATATCCCTTTCAGTCAGCCAGATAAACCTTTTATTGAATCCCTATGTGCTGAATGTATAGATATAAAACAAACCTGTGTCTGTTATCAAAGGTTTCCCATTGTTCTTACTGTAGACTTAACCATAACTTTTAAAAATAAAATATTTTAGTTAATAAAATTTAGTTAATAAAATTTTTGTTAGTTATGTTGACCTTAATTTTATTAAAAATGATTTATGAACATATTTTAGACTAAAATTTACCTACTAAGAAGAAAGAGGTTTATAATTATTTTAATATCTCCATATTGCTCCCATTATCTTAGTTTTGTCTTATTTTGTATTCTAATTTTTTTCCTAAACTCTGTCATCTTAAACTAACTATATAATTTGGATCTCAGTTTTATCTTCTGAAAATGAGGACAATAACCACTATCTGAAGGATTATGGTAAGGATATTGGTAAAATCCAGGAGAATTGCATCTTACATAGATGTTAGGTCCTAGCATCAGTCCTTAAAGAAAAATAAAAATCTTTAGTAAAAAACTACCCTTTAAACAAATCTTAAATTTTCCATAAAGGTTTAAATAAACCTTAAATTTTCCATAAAGAAGAAAATTATGGTTTTGGTGATGCAATCCTTACATAGCTCCACAATATTTATCTCTTAGGGCAAGATGTGTTTCAGAATTCAGAATAATTTGTATTTTACAAAATGAATAGGTGCAATATAACTTTTGAAGTAATACTTTACATGGGTTTCTCCCAGAACACTGTGATCAGGCACATTGATATTTCTCCAATGTAAATGCATGCAGGAATTATGCAGATGTTTACTGGAAGAGCTATTAAGCTAGAGGGAATATTAGGTACAAAGTCACTGAGTTGGAGAACATTTTGGTGTTTAGGAAAATAATATAGAAGCAAGGCATGCCTGTGTCAGTGTGCATAGGTAGAAGAGTGAGAGAAAAGTTGATCATGGAGATGGCAGTGGGTGTGAACTGTCTAGTTATGTTGGCCACTGAATGGACTGTGCCTATGACTGAAAATACAATGTGGAATCATCGAGAGCTTTGAATATGGAAGTGAAGTGATTTGATTTACATTTTAAAAAGATAACTTTGACTTCCGTATTTAGAGTAGACAAGGCTATGGGTGGAACTAAAAACAAAAGCAGAGATGGGTTAAAAGGACTTGAAGAAAATTCGGTGAATCAGATTAGTAAACATGGAGGTTTTTTGGTGGGGGTGGATTTTAAGGAACAACTAATATGGCTTTCTAATGGGTTAGATATAGGCTGCAAACAAAAAAATGAGTTCACTACAGATTTCAATTTCAACAACTCAAAGGATAAGATTGTCATTTAGTGAGATGAAGAATATTGCAAAATCTGCTGATTTTAATACAAAAATATTATGGCTTAGTTGTGGCTAGGTATAGTTCATATGTCTATTAGATATCTATATGGAGATATCAAATAGGTTATTAAGTCTTGAGATCAAGATCTCTAGACTGGAGATATACATTAAAGAGTCCTCAGTAAGGTGATTATATATAAAATCATGAGATTGAATGATGTTATAGAGAGAATGGGTAATGACATTATAGAAGAAACAAATAATAGTTACTAGGTCTAAACACTTGGTCTAAGTTTGACCTTTGGATATCTGTGAGAGTACTAGGATCCACAAAGAAGACTGAGAAAGAACAATGTAGAGTGTGAGAAAGAGTGATGTCATGTTTAGAAGAGGAGGTAATTAATAATTATATGAGAGATCAAGTAAGACACTAATAGGGAATTGACCATTGAATAAAGAAATATGGAAGCCACTGGTGGCCACCAAAAAAGTTGTCTCATTGGTAAGTAGTAGATATTAAAGACTAATTGAATGAGTTCAAGAAAATATAAGAATAGAAAAATTAGAAAATATAAATGTAGACAGAAATTTTGAGGTGATTTTCTGTGAGATGGGAAGAGAAATGGGATACTAGTTTTAAGGAAACATAGGTTCAAGGGAGATATATATTCCTTACACAGAAGCTAAAAAAATGCTTCACCAAAAGTTATGGTAGTGGTCATGATTCAGCAGAAGGGTCAATATATGATATAGGACAGAGAATTGTTGGATTGACTTTCCTGAGACAGGTGGAAGTGGATAGGATCTGGTGCATGGGCAGAGGGACTGACATTGCTTAGAATATACAAAACACTTCTATGGTAACAGAAGGGGAGGCAAAGTGTATGACAACAGATGCAGGTAAGTGGAGATATATTAAGACAGTAATTTATGGAATGTGATTGCAACAATGTTCTCAACAAAATAAGGAAGGAAGGTGTTCAGTTCAGAAAGAAGAGTGGGGAGACAATTTGGAAGGTTGGTGGAAAGCGAACATAAAAATAAGAAAGAGTCCTAGGAGAATGGGTATACTGAACAACCTAGGGGCGGGTAGTAAAGCAGAAACAATAGTCATTAACTAAAATGAGAACTGTGGGCATCGTAATGTGTTTCTCCAGTAAGTTAAGGCGCCAAGGGGATGCACAGAGTAGGTGAAGAGTTGAATTTTACTGGCATTTACTTTTAACAGGAGAATAAAATAAAGAAAGAGAGATACAAAGAAGTGAATGTACATGCAGGGGAGTCACTAGAATGACAGACCTTTGAATCAAACCTGAATAAAGAAGGAAGTTTTAAAAGTCAGAGAAGAACCCTGAAAAAAAGTGATATATTGAATAGATTATACATATTTAAGTGAACAGAAAAGTGTAGGGTAATTGGACTAGCAGGACTAGCCCTGCAAGACAAGAGGTGTTCTTAAGAAGAAAATGCTTGAAAGTGTGATTGTGGAGGGCAGCTGTTATTGGAAGTAAAAATGGGCAGCCTATGCCTTGCATAGGGTACTGAATTAGAATAGAAGAAAAAAATATCTTGAGAAGAGAAAGTTTTTTTTTTTAACTGTACTTTAAGTTCTAGGGTACATGTGCACAACGTGCAAGTTTGTTACATATGTATACATATTCCATGTTGGTTTGCTGCGCCCATCAACTCATCATTTACATTAGGTATTTCTCCTAAAGCTTATTCCTCCCCTTGCCCCCCACCCCCCGACAGGCCCCCGTGTGTGATATTCCCCTCCCTGTGTCCGTGTGTTCTCATTGTTCAACTCCCACTTATGAGGGAGAACATGCTGTGTTTGGTTTTCCCTTCTTGTGTTACTTTGCTGAGAAAGTTGGGAAGAGGGTGTCCAAGTAATGGTATACGTCACATGTTTAACACCAGTCAGAGAATTTTTAACACCCCGTCTTCTATATACCAAAATTATTTTGAGTGATAACCATAAAAATCCATAGAAATGATCAACACATGTACACACAAAAATTGCTTAAATTTGTCTTTTATTAAAGTTTCATGTACAATCATTAACTGTTATAACACTGGAAGAACACAAACAATTCCCAACAATTTCAAACCATGATGAACTTTTTCTCAAAATGAACACATGCAGTCAAGTTTAAATGTGTGGGGGCCAACTACATATAAGTGGGAGTTCTCTTAATTAGCTTCCATGTGTATTAAAATGTTTATTAAAAATTGAACTATGTTAGTTTAAAGCTAACTATAGATTAAATTTTAAAACTAACGATAAGCACAGTTGATTAGAATGTAGCCCATTAAAAGATTTTTGAACATTGACATTGCTTAGAAATGCTGCCACATAGTGATAATAACAAGCAGACCAAATTCACTCAGTTTTTTTATTGCTTTAAAATCCTCCAAAGACAATTTTTCCTTTATTACCTGTACCTGGGGTAGAATGCTTTTATTACTCTACTCTTAGTGTGTCCAGGAAATTGGATATCTTGAAGATATTGAAATCACTCAAAGAGAAGATTAGTGGTGGAGAAAATTACAGTAGCTGGGTTTACAATCTAAAATGGAGGGTAAGTTACCCAAGTATTCCCAGAAATACCTGCAACAAGGATAGTAATTAGTGGTATAAGGTCATGGCACAAGCTTTTCCTATGCTGTATGTTTTAAAAGAGAATGTGTTGCCATATATGAACATGGCAATGAAAAGAAAGATGTACTGTTGCTGTATTCAAGGATGAGTGATATAGGAGAGAAAGACATTGCCCCTTGAGAGGACTGCATAGAAGGTGGTATCATCACAATGCATCTAGCATCCAGCCTTCCCAAATGTACGGGATGGTGCTCGCCTCCATTTATCTAGGCGGAATAAAAAAGTATAATATGAAATAGAAGGTAAATATCTCACATAACACTGTCACCTTTATGTTCCCCTACATGTAGTTTTAAAATATTCCCATCCAAAATCAGATGTGAGTAGTATTTGTATATGCATATGTGTTCATGTTGTTGGCAGCGGGGTGTGTGGGCGGTGATTTCTAAGATTTACGAGGAGCCATAATGTACTGGTAACTTTCCATTCTCCATCAAGTGATACACGCCCAACATTGTTTTATTCAAGAAACAAAATACAGCCCAAATATTGAGGGTTTTTCACTCCAAGTAGCACACTTCCCAGTGCCTCTCTAAATGTAATACAGATCATCCAGAATCCACAAAATGTCTTGATTTCTCTGCAGGCAGTCTTGCTTCAGTTGCTTCCTGGGGCAGTAAAGTTTCACACCACCTTACGATCAGATACACATATAGACGTATAGGGAGAGATGGCAAATAAATTCCTCTCCTTGGAATATCAAAGTTAAATTTTACAAAGCTGAGGAGCAAGATGACAAAATATAAAGCTCCACTGATTGTCCCTCCAGCAAGGACATCAAGTTAACAACTATCTACACAGAAAAAAAAAGTCACCTTTATAAGAACCAAAAATTAGGTGAGAACTCATAGCACCTTGTTTTAAATCTGGAATCACTGACACCACCCCTTCCCTCACCCCCAGGAGCAGAAGCATGGTGTAGAGGGCATCTCTGAGCCCTGAGGGAAGGGAGAACACAGCAATTCAGCACTGAGCTGAACTCAGTGCTGCTTTGTTAGAGCAGAAGGGAAAACCAGACCAAACTCAGCTGACACCTGCCCACAGAGGGAGCATTTAAACCAGCCCTAGCCAGAGGAGAATCTTAGCAGACTGAACTTGAATGTCTGCAAACCTCGCCACCAAGGGCCAAGTGCTCTGTCTCTAAATAAACTTAAAAGGACATCTTGGCTGGGTGTGGCTGCTCACCCTTGTAATCCCAACACCTTGGGTGGTCAAGGCGGGTGGATCACCTGAGGTCAGAAGTTTGAGACCAGCCTGGCCAACATGGTGAAATGCCGCCTCTACTGAAAACACAAAATAATTAGCCAGGTGTGGTGGCACACGCCTGTAATCCCAGCTACTCGGAAGGCTGAGACATGAGAATCGCTTGAACCCAGGAGGTGGAAGTTGCCATAAGCCGAATTTGTGCCACTGCACTCCAGCCTGGGTGACAGAGTGAGACTCTGTCTCAAAAACAGAAAAAAAGGAAGTCTAGGCCGTGAGGACTGAAACTTAGGTGAGTCCAAGGGCTGAACTAGGCCCAGAGGCAGTAGACTGGAAGGGCATTTGGATTTATGAGATACCAGCTGGAGTAACCAAGGGAGTGTTAGCATCACCGCTCCCCTAATCACAGGCTGCACAGCTCCCAGCTTTAAAAGAGACCCCTTCCTTCCACTTGAGGAGAGGAAAAAGAAGAGTGGGGAAGACGTTGTCTTGCATCTTAGATACCAGCTCAGCCACAGCAGGACAGGACACTCGTCAGAGTCTTGAGGCCCCCTGTGCCAGGCCCTTGCTCCCAGAAAACATTTTGAGACACATCCTGGGCCAGAAGGGAATCTGCTGTCTTGAAAGAAAGGGCTCAGTTCTGCCAGCATTGATCACCTGCTAACTGAAAAGCCCTTGACCCCTGAATAACCAGCAGTGCGTTATTCCAGGAGCAGGTACTATGTCCAGGACCTAGATAAGCCTCTGAGACTTGCTGGCTTCAGGTGAGATTCAGCACATTACCAGCTGTGATAGCTATGGGGCAAAACTCCTTTTGCCTGAGGACAGCAGAGGGAAAAGTAAAGGGGACTTTGTCTTTTACCTAAGGTACCAACATCATAATGGGGGGTAGAGGACCAAGTAATGTCTTGGGGTCCCCAACTCAAAAGACTTGATTCTTGGACAGCATTTCTGGGCCTTCCATGGGCCAGAGGGGAGCCCACCTCCAGGAAGACTGAGCCCCAAGCCAGGCAACATTCACCACAAGCTGACTTGAGAGATCTTGGGCCTTAAGGAAATATCACTGGTCATCGGGCAGTACCCCTTGTGGCCAGGGTTGGCAGTGGCTACTGAGTGAGGCTCTTCTGCCTTTGGAAAGGGGTGGCAAAAGTGGGAAGGACTGCATCTTATGGTTTGAGTGCCAGCTCAGCCACAGTACAGGAGAACACCAGGCAGAATTCTACGGTTTTTTACTCTAGTCCTTGATTTCCAGATGGCACTTCTGGGCCCACCTGAGACCCTGGAGACCTCACCACACTAAAAGGATAGACACAGGCCTAGCAGGCTTTGCCACCTGCTAACTGTAGAGCCCCAGGCTCTTGAGAAAACATATGCAGAAGCCAGGGAGTTGTTATAGCAGACCTTGGGCGAGACCCAGCACTGTGCTGGCTTCAGGTCTCACCCAGCACAGTCATAGCGGTGGTGGCCACAGAGGTACTTGTGTTACTCTACCCCCAGATTTAAGTGACTCAGAACAGACAGACTCTGTACATTTGAGAGAAAGTAAAGGAAGAGAGCAGGACTCTGCCTGGCAATCCAGGTAATTTTCTCAGATCTTGCCCAAGACCATGAAGGCTGTACCTCTACAACACAACATTACTGGGCTTGGGGTGCCTGCTAAAGCAGGTACTTCTTAGGTCACAACACCCAAGTCCTTTTAAATATCTAGAAATATTTCCCCCAAAGGATGGCTACACATAAGCACAGACAGTGAAGATGATAATAAATACCTAACCCTTCAATGCTCAGACACCAAAGAACATCCACTAGCTTCAACACCATCCCGGAAACCATAACCTCAACGAATGAACTAAATAAGGCATCAGGGACCAATCGTGGAGAAACAGAGATTGAAATTTGAAATAACTGTGTTGAGGAAACTCAAATACATTCAAGAAAACACAGAGAAGGAATTCAGAATTCTACAAGATAAATGTAACAGAGAAGGAAACAATTAAAAACAACCAAGAGGAAATTCTGGATTTGAAAGATACAACTGGCATACTGACTAATGCTTCTCAGTCCTTTAATAGCAGAATGGATCAAGCAAAAGAAAGAATCAGTGAGCTTGAAGACAGGCTATTTGAAAATATACAGTAAGAGTAGACAAAAGAAAAAAGAATAAAAAACAAGGAAGCATGCCTACATGTTCTGGAAAATAACCTCAAAAGTGTAAATCAAAGAGATATTTGTCTTAAAGAGGATGGAAAGTAATATATGGGTTATAAAGTTGATTCAAAGGGATAATAACAGAGAACTCCCCAAACCTACAGAAAGATATTCATATCCAACTACAAGAAGGTTATAGAATACCAAGCAGATTTAACTCAAAGAAGACCATCTCAAAGCATGAATAATCAAACTCACAAAGGTTAAGGATAAAGAAAGGATTCTAAAAGCTGCAAGAGAAAAGAAACAAATAACATACAATGGAGCTGTAATATGTCTGGCAGCAGACTTTTCAGTAGAAACCTTACAGGCCAAGAGAAAGTGGCATGACATATTTAAAGTGTTCAAGGGAAAAATCTTTTACCCAAGAATAGAACAACAAGTGAAAATATCCTTTGAAAATAAAGGAGAAATAAACACTTTTTCAAACAAACAAAAGTTGAGGGATGTTATTGTGAATAGTGCCGCAATAAACATACGTGTGCATGTGTCTTTATAGCGGCGTGATTTATAATCCTTTGGGTATATACCCAGTAATGGGATGGCTGGGTCAAACGGTATTTCTAGTTCTAGATCCTTGAGGAATCACCACACTGTCTTCCACAATGTTTGAACTAGTTTACAGTCCCACCAACAGTGTAAAAGTGTTCCTATTTCTCCACATCCTCTCCAGCACATGTTGTTTCCAGACTTTTTAATGATCGCCATTCTAACTGGTGTGAGATGGTATCTCATTGTGGTTTTGATTTACATTTCTCTGATGGCTAGTGATGATGAGCATTTTTTCATGTGTCTGTTGGCTGCATAAATGTCTTCTTTTGAGAAGTGTCTGTTCATATCCTTTGCCCACTTTTTGATGGGCTTGTTTTTTTCTTGAAAATTTGTTTGAGCTCTTTGTAGATTCTAGATATTAGCCCTTTGTCAGATGGATAGATTGCAAAAATTTTCTCCCATTCTGCAGGTTGCCTATTCACTGGAACCAACCCAAATGTCCATTAATGATATCCTGGATTAAGAAAATGTGGCATATATACACCATGGAATACTATGCAGCCATAAAAAAGTATGAGTTCATGTGCTTTGTAGGGACATGGATGAAGCTGGAAAACACTATTCTCAGCAAACTATCACAAGGACAAAAAACCAAACACTGCATGTTCTCACTCATAGGTGGGAATTGAACAATGAGAACACTTGGACACAGGAAGGGGAACATCACACACTGGGGCCTGTTGTGGGGTGGGGGGAGGGGGGAGGGATAGCATTAGGAGAGATACCTAATGTAAAAGACGATTTAATGGGTGCAGCACACCAACATGGCACATGTATACCTATGTAACTATCCTGCACATTGTGCACATGTACCCTAGAACTTAAAGTATAATAAAAAAAATTTAAAAAAAATGTTGAGGGATGTTATTAATGCCAGACCTATCCTCCAAGAAATGCTAAAGGGAGTACTTCAATTAGAAAGAAGAGGAAATTAATGAGCAGTTAATACCACCTGAAGGTAAAATACTTACTGGTAATAGTAAATACACAGAAAAACACATAATATTATAACACTATAACTGTGGTGTGTAAACTATTTTTATCCTAAGTGGAAAGAATAAATGATGAACTTATCAGAAATAATAACTACAACCACTTTCCAAGACATAGTCAGTACAAAAAGATGCAGATAGAAACAATAAAAAGTTGAAAAGCAGAAGACGAAGTTAAGGCAAGTTTTTATTTGTTTTATTGTTGCTTGATTGTTTGCTGGTTTATGCTTATAGCATTAAGTTGTTATCAGGTTAAAATAAAGGGTTATAAGAGAGTATTTCCAAGCCTCATGGTAACCAGAAGCCAAAAAAACATACAATGGATACACAAAAAATAAAAAGCGAGAAACTAAATTATATCACCAGAGAAAATCATTTTCATTAGAGGAAGGCAAGAATGAAAGAAAGAAGGAGAGAAGACCACCAATCAACCAGAAAGCAAACAACAAAATGCCAGGAGTAAGCTCATACTTACCAACAATAACAGTGAATGAATGAAAAAACAAGACCCAATGATCTGTTGCCTACAAGAAACACACCTCACTATAAAGACACACAGAAATTGAAAATAAAGGAATAGAAAAAGATATTCCATGCCAATGGAAACCAAAAAATAGCAGAAGTTGCTGCAATTATTTTTGACAAAAATAAATTTTAAGACAAAAACTATAAGAAGAGACAAAGAAGGTCACTATATAATGATAAAGGGATTCATTCAGCAATAGGATATAACATGTTTAAATATACACACACCTAACATTGGAGTACCCAGATATATGAAGAAAATATTATTAGAACTAAAGAGATAGATAGACTCCAATACAATAATAACTGGAGACATCAACACCTCACTTTCAGCATTGGACAGATATTCCAGACAGAAAATTAACAAAGAAATATCAGACTTAATCTGCAATATGGACCAAATGGATCTGAGATATTTGCAGAATATCTCATCCAAGAGCAGGAGAATGCACATTCTTTTCTTCAGCACATGTTATTCTCAAGGATAGGTTATATGTTACATCAAAAAACAACTCTTAAAACATTCAAAAAATTGAAATAATATCAAGCATCTTGTCTGACCACAATAGTATTAAACTAGAAATTAATAACAAGATAAATTTAGGAAACCATACAAATAAATGGAAATTAAACAATGAACTCCTGAATGACCAGTAGATCAATAAAGAAATTAAGAGGGAAATTGAAAAACTTTCTTGAAACAAATAAAGATAGAAACAAAAGATAATGAAACCTGTGGGATACAGTAAAAGCAATACTAAGAGGGAACTTTTTAGTTAGAGGTATGTACAGAAAAAAAGAGGAAAAACTGCAAATGAACAATCTAACAATGCATTCTAAAGTACTAGAAAAGAAAGAACATTCCAAACACAAAATTAGTAGAAGAAAAGAAATAACGAAGATCACAGCAGAAATAAAGGAAATTGAATAAAACGATACAAAAAAAATCAATAAAATAAAAAGTTGATTTTTTCTGAAAGTTAAACAAAATTGAGAAACCTTAGGCCAGACTAAGAAAATAAGAAAGAAAATCCAAATAATTAAAATAAGAAATTAAAAGGAGAGATTACAACTGATACTGTAGAAATTTAAGGAATCATTAGTGACTACCATGAACAACTACATGCCAATAAATTGGAAAATCTAGAAGAAATGGACAAATTTCTAGATACATACAACCTGCCAAGATTGAACCAGGAAGAAATCCAAAACCTGAACAGACCAATAACAAATAATGAGACTGAAGCCCAGTATAGAAAATCTCGGGACCTGGTGGCTTCACTGTTGAATCCTTACCAAACATTTACAGGAGAACAAATAATCCTATGCAAATTGTTCTGAAAAAATAGAGAAGGAAACACTTCCAAACTCATTCTACAAGATCAATATTACCCTGATATCAAAATCAGGCAAAGACACATTAAAACAAAACAAAGCAAAACAAAAAAGCAAAACAAACAAACAGACAAAAAACTACAGGCCACTGTCTCTGGTGAATATCGATGCAAATGTTCTCAACAAAATACTAGCAAATCAAATTCAACAATACATTAGAAAGTCATGACTGACTGAGATTTATCTCTGGGATGTAAGGATGGTTCAACATACGCAAACCAATCAATGCGATATACCATATCAACAGAATGAAAGATAGAAACCATATGATCATTTCAATTGATGCTGAAAAGCATTTGAAAAATTCAGCATCTGTTTATGATAAAAATTCTGAAATAATGCGATAAAAGGAACATACTTCAACATAATAAAAGCCATATATAAGAAATTCACAGCTAGTATCATACTGAATGAGGAAAAACTGAGAGCCTTTCCCCTAAGATCTGGAGCATGACAAGGATACCCACTGTCACCCTTATTATTAAACATAGTGCTGGATTTCATATCCCCAGCAATCAGACAAGAGAAAAAAGTAAAGGCATCGAAATTGGAAAGGAAGAAGTCAGATTATCTTTGTTTGAAGTTGACATAATCCTAGGTTTGGAAAATACTAAAGACTCCACAAGAAAAAATTTACAACTGATAAACAAATCAAGTTAAGTTGCAGTACAAAATAAACACACAAAAATCAATACGATTTTTATATGCCAACAGTAAATAATGTGAAAAAAATTTTAAAAAAGTAATTCCATTTACAATAATCACCCATAAAATTAAATATCTAGGATTAACTAAGGAAGTAAAATATCTCAATGATAAAAAATTACTCGCCAGCCATGGTGGCTCAGACCTGTAATCCCAGCACTTTGGGAGGCTTAGGCGGCCAGATCATGAGGTCAGGAGTTGGAGACCAGCCTGGCCAACATAGTGAAACCCAGTCTCTACTTAAAATATAAAAATTAGCCAGGCATGATGGCACATCCCTGTTGTCCCAGCTACTCAGGAGGCTGAAGCAGGAGTATCTCTTGAACCCGGGAGGCAGATGTTGCAGTGAGCCAAGATTGTGCAACTGCACTCCAGCTTGGGTGACAAAGGAAGACTTCATCTCAAAAAAAAAAAAAAAAAAAAAAACTATAATACACTGATAAAAAAAATCGAAGAGGACACCAAAAAATGGAAAAATATTCTATGTTCATGAATTGGAAGAATAAATATTACTAAACTCCCCAACACAATCCACAGATTCAATGCAATCCCTATCAACATACCAATGTCATTCTTCATAGAAATAGAAAAAACAATTCTAAAATTCATATGGAACCACAAAATACCCAGAATAGCCAAAGCCAACCTAAGCAAAAAGAACAGAACTGAATGAATCACATTGTGTCCAGAATTGGTTCATTCTGATGGGTTCTTGGTCTCTCTGACTTCAAGAATGAAGCTGCAGACCCAAGCGGTGAGTGTCATAGTTCTTTAAGATGGTGTGTCCAGAGTTTATTCCTTCAGATGTTCAGATGTGTCCAGAGTTTCTTCCTTCTGGTGGGTTTGTGGTCTTGCTGACTTCAGGAGTGAAGCCACAGACCTTTGCAGTGAGTGTTACAGCTCTTAAAGTTGGTGCGTCCAGAGTTGTTTTTTCCTCATGGTGGGTTTGTGGTCTCACTGACTTCAGGAATGAAGCCGCAGACCCTCGTGGTGAGTGTTATAGCTCATAAAGTTAGTGCAGACCCAAAGAGTGAGCAGCAGCAAGATTTATTATGAAGAGCGAAAGAACAAAGCTTCCACAGCATGGAAGGGGCCCGAGTGGGTTGCCACTGTTGGCTTGGGTGGGCAGCTTTTATTCCCTTATTTGGCCCTGCCCACGTCCTGCTGATTGGTCCATTTTACAGAGGGCTAATTGGTGCATTTTTACAGAGTGCTGACTGGTGCATTTACAAACCTTTAGCTAGACACAGAGCACTGATTGGTGTGTTTACAATCCTTTAGCTAGACAGAAAAGTTCTCCAAGTCCCCACCTGACCCAGAAGCCCATTTTACTAGTGCTGTAGTAAACAAAACAACCTGGTGCTGGCATTAAAATAGACACATAGACCAAGGGAACAGAATAAAAAACCCAGAAACAAACCCACACACATACAGTGAACTTATTTTTGGCCAAGGTGCCAAGAACCTACACTGGGGAAAAGATAGTCTCTTCAATAAATGGTGCTGGGAAAACTAGATATCCATAAACAGAAGAATGAAACTAGACCCGTATTTCTCACCACATACAAAAACCAAATCAAAATGGATTAAATATTTAAATCCAAAATCTCAAACTATGCAACTACTACAGGAAAACTTTGGGGAAAATCTCTGAGACACAGGTCTGGCCAAAAGTTTCTTGAGCAAGCACAGCACAGGCAATCAAAGAAAAAATGGACAAATGGGATGACATCAAGTTAAAGAGCTTCTGCATAGCAAATGATATGATTAACAAAGTGAAAAGACAACCCACATAATGGGGAAAAAAACATTTTCAAACTACTCACCTGACAAGGAATTCATAACCAACTTATATAAGGAACTGAAACAACTCTATAGAAAAAAACGTAATAATCTGATCAAAAGATAGACAAAAGATTTGAATTGACATTTTTTCAAAAGAAGACGTACAAATGGCAAACAGGCATATGAAAAGGTGCTCAGCATCATTGGTCATCAGAGAAGTGCAAATCAAAACTATAATGAGATCATCTCATCCCGGGTGAAATGGCTTATATCCAAAGGACAGGCAATACCAAGTGTTGGTGAGGATGTAGAGAAAAGGAAACTCTTGTACACTGTTGGTGGGAATGTGAATTACTATAATCACTATTGAGAACAGTTTGGAGATTCCTCAGAAAACTAAAAACTGAGCTACCATATGTTTTAACAATCCTATTACTGAGTATATACCCAAAAGAAAGAAAATCACTGTATCAGAGAAATGTCTGCACTCCCTGCACTCCTTTGTTTGTTGCAGCATTGTTTACAATAGCAAATATTTGAAAGCAACCTAAGTGCCCATCGACAGATGAATGGATAAAGAAAATGTGGTACATATACACAAATGAGTATGATTTAGCCATAACAAGTGAGCTCTTGTCATTTACAACAACATGGATGGAACTGAAGATCATTATTTTGAGTTAAATAAACCAGGCCCAGAAAGACAAATATTGCATATTCTCACTTATCTGTGGGATCTAGAAATGAAAACAATTGAACTCATGGACGTAGAGAGTATAATGATTTTTACCAGAGGCTGGTAAGTATAGTGGAGGGTTGTGGGGAGATGGGCTTGTTAATGGGTACAAAACAAAATGGTTAGAAAGAATAAATAAGATCTACTATTTCATAGCACAACAGGGTGACTATAATTAGTAATAACTAAATTGTGCATTTTATAATAATTTAAAGAGTATAATTGAATTGTTTGCAACTCAAATGATAAGTGCTTGAGGGGATGAATACCCCATTCTTCATAATGTGTTTATTTCGCATTGAATGCCTGTATCAAAACATCTCATATACCCAATAAATATATACAGCTATGTACCCACAAAAATTTTTAAAAATCAGAAAATTCTTACAAAGTTCAGTTTTACCATATGTAAAATTCTATGTTGAATGCTTCAAATTGATGATGTCCTGTCTTCCTTACAACAATCCTTCAAGAAATAAATAATTGTTATTCTCAATTTACAAAGAAGGTAAACTTTGGAGATGTAATGGAAACTACCCAAGTTCACAGAGCTGGCCAAGTGTTGGAACTGGTATTCATTTTTTCCCTTAACTTTTATTTTAGGTACAGAGGGTACATGTGAAGTTTTGCTACATGTGTACATTTCACTCAGGTAGTAAGCATAGTACCCAATAGGTAGTTTTTAACCCATGCTTTCCTCCTTTCCTCCCCATTCTAGTACTTTGCCATGCCTGTTGTTCCCATGTTTATGTCCATGGGTGCTCAATGTTTAGCCCCCACTTTTAAGACAGAAGATGTGGTATTTGGTTTTCTGTTCCTGCTTTAATTCACTTAGGATTATGACCTCCAACTACAGCCATGTTGCTGCAAAAGATGTGATTTCATTCTTTTTATGGCTAAGTAGTATTCCACGGTGTGTATGCGCCACATTTTCCTCATGCAATCCACCTTTGATGAGTGCCTGGGATGATTCCATGTCTTTGCTATTGTAAATAGCACAGCAATGAACATACGAGTGCATGTGGTTTTTTTTGGTATAATAATTTATTTTCCTTTGGGTATGTGTGTATATATATGTATATATATATATATATACACATATATATATATGTATATATATATATATATATACATATATATATATATGTTTGCTGGGTCAAATGGTATCTCTATTGTAAATTTTTTGAGAAATCTCCAAAGTTCTTTCCACAGTAACGAAATTAATTTACATTCTCACCAACAGTGTATAAGTGTTTCCTTTCCTCTGCAGCCTTACCAGCATCTCTTGTGTTTTGACTTTTAAATAGCCATTTTGACGAGTGTGACATGATGTCTTATTGTGGGGTTTTTGTTTGCATTTCTCTTATGATTAGTGATGGTGAGCATTTTTTTCATATATTTGGTGGCTGCCTGTATATCCTCTTTTGAGAAGTGTCTGTTTATGTCCTTTGTCCATTTTTAATGGGGTTATTTGTGTTTTGCTTGTTGATTTAAGTTCCTTATAGCTTCTAAATATTGACTTTTTTCAGATGCAGAGTTTGTGAATATTTTCTCCCATTTTGTACATTGTCTGTTTACTCTCTCAATAGTTTCTTTTGCTGTGCAGAAGACCTTTACTTTAATTAGTTCTCACTTGTCAATTTTTTTGTTGTTGCGATTGCTTTTGGGGACTTAGACAAAAATTCTTTTCAAGGGCAATGTCAAGAAAGGTATTTCCTAGGTTTTTGTAGGATTTTCATAGTTTGAGGTCTTATAGTTAAATATTTAATCCTCTTTGAGTTAATTTTTGTATATGGTAAAAGCTAAGGGTGTGCTTTTATTCTTCTGCACATGGGTAACCAGTTATTCCAGCACTGTTTAATAAATACGGAGTTCTTTTCCCCATTGCTTGTTCTTGTTGGCCTTGTCAAAGATCAGATGGTGGTAGGTGTGAGTATTTATTTCTGGGTTTTCTATTCTGTTCCATTGGTCTATGTGTCTGTTTTTGGACCAGTACTATGCAGTTTTGGATACTATAGCCTTATAGTATGTTTTGAGGTCAGGTAGTGTGATGCCTGTGGCTTTGTTTTCTTTGCTTAAAATCGCTTTGACTCTTTTGGCTATGTTTTGGTTTTGACACATGCTAATCAATAAATGTGACTCACCACGTAAACATAATTAAAAACAAAAACCACATGATCTTCTCAATGAATGCAGAAAAAGCTTTTGATAAAATTCAATATCCTTTCATGATAAAATCCCTCAACAAACTAGGCATCAAAGGAACATATTTCAAAATAATAAGAGTCACTAATGAAAAACCCACAGCCAACATCATGCTAAATGGGCAAAACCTGAAGCTTTCCCCTTGAGAACTGGAACAAGAAAAAATGTCCACTCTCATCATCCTATTAAACATAGTACAGGAAGTACTAGCCAGAGCAATCAGGCAAGAGAAAGAAATAAAAGACACCCAAATAGGAAAAAGAAGAACCCAAAGTATATCTCTTTATTGATAATATGATTGTATACCTAGAAAACCCTAACGAGGCCGAGAGCGGTGGCTCCTGCCTGTAATCCCAGCACCTGGGAGAAGGGGTGGCAACAAAAGCCAAAATTGACAAATGGGACCTAATTAAACTAAAAAGCTTCTGCACAGCCAAATAAACTATCATCAGAGTGAAGAGGCAACCTACAGAATGGGAGAAAATTTTTGCAATCTATCCATCTGACAAAGGGCTAATATCCACATTCTACAAAGAACTTAAACAAGTTTACAAGAAAACAACAAACAACCCCATTGAAAATTGGGCAAAGGATATGAACAGACACTTCTCAAAAGAAGACATTTATGCAGCCAACAGACATATGAAAAAAGCTCATCATCACTAGTCATTACAGAAATGCCACAATGAGATATCATCTCATGCCAGTTAGAATGGCTATCATTAAAAAGTCAGGAAACAACAAATGCTAGAGAGGATGTGAAGAAATAGGGACACTTTTACACTGTTGGTGGGAGTGTAAACTAGTTCAGCCATTATGGAAGACAGTGTGGTGATTCCTCAAGGATCTAGAACTAGAAATACCATTTGACCCAGCAATCCCATTACTGGGTATGTACCCAAAAGATTATAAATCATGCTATTATAAAGACACATTCACACGTATGTTTATTGTGGCAGTATTCACAGTAGCAAAGACTTGGAACCAACCCAAATGTCCATCAATAATAGACTGGATCAAGAAAAGGTGGCACATATACACCATGGAATACTATGCAGCCATAAAAAGGGGTGAGTTCATGCCCTCTGCAGGGACATGGATGAAGGTGGAAACCACCATTCTCAGCAAGCTATCACAAGAAGTGAAAACCAAGCACTGCATGTTCTCACTCATGAGTGGGAGTTGAAAAATGAGAACGAATGGACATAGGGAGGGGAACATCACACACTGGGGCCTGTCAGGGGGTGGAGGGCTAGCGGAGGGATAACATTAGGAAAAATGCCTAATGTAGGTGACGGGTTGATGGGTGCGGCAAACCACCATGGTAAGTGTATACCTATGTAACAAACCTGCACGTTCTGCACAAGTACTCTGCACAAGTATAATATAATAATAATAATAGTAATAATAATAATAATAATAACAATAATAATAAAGGATCAGTAGCCTTTCTATACACCAATAATGTCCAGGCTGAGAGTCAGATCAAGAACACAATCCCATTTGCAACAGCCACAAAGAAAATGAAATACCTAGAAATACACCTAACCAAGATGATGAAAGATCTCTGCAAGGAGAATGACAAAACACTGCTGAAATAAATCGGACATGAAACAAATAAATGGAAAAACATCTCATGCTCATGGATTGGAAGAATCAATATTGTTATAATGGTCACACTGCCCAAAGCAATTTACAGATTGAATGTTATTTCTGTCAAACTACCAACATCATTCTTCACAGAATTTTTTTTAAAAACTATTCTGTAATTCATACAAAACTGCCATTCAAACTTGCATTATTTCACCTTAATAAGCAAATTAAAAGTATAATTACACATTAGCTTTTATCATTACTAAATATTAAATATTGAGTTCTACAATGGCACACTTTCGAGTATCTGCAAAATGCTCCATTCTGAAAAGAAAATGCCCCCACCTTTGGCCACGAGAAAGTCAGCTTGAGAGGACAGTTACTCCAATCCTTGCTTTAATAAACCAACACTGACAACAACAAAAAGACAAATAAAGACATAATCAAGATTCTTTCTTAGATCTCACTATCAAAATAGTAGAAGTATGTTTCTTAATGTTCTATAACTTCAAGATATATCACTTAGAATATTGGGGGAAAATGCTTATTTGCTCATTCCATATTTAAAGTAATGTGAGTCTTGTATATTTTTTTCCTACAAGACTTAGGTCTTGTACTGACCCTGATAAAATGGTCGTGTTCTCACTCTTCTTCATCCAGGAATTGGCAGTAACAAATAAGCTACATTATATAAAATTTAATTTTATTGATAACATCTGGCTGAAAAAAAAACAAATTCCAATCACATTAGTGAAATAAAGCAATTAAAGTGGCTGAAACTGTGTTCTCACTTTTTTCCAAGTCATTATAAAAAATTATTGTACTTTTCATTTTATTAATTTTACTGCAATGCATAATTGATTGATGTGTATGATTTTGTCTCCCATCATACACTGTAAGTGTTTAGGGTACAGGCCATTTAAAATTCTACATTTTTTTCACATTTAAATAAAGGCTTAATGCAGTGCTTCATGAATAATAGCTGTTACGTAGTTGCTTAATGATATTCTAAAACTTTTGCCAAACACTAATTTGCCACATTATAGTTCTAACATAATCTTAATTTTACATGTGGTAGTGTAAGAGTTTAAAAAAAAGATAGTGGATGCTACTCAACTTATGATGGCATTATATCCCAAGAAACTCATGATAAAAAAATATATTGAATACAACTAACCTATCAAACATCATAGCTTAGCTTAACATAATTTAAATATGCTCAGAACATTTAGATTAGCCTACAGTTGGGCAAAATCATCTAACCCAAAGCCTATTTTTATAATAAGCTATTGAATATTTCAGGTAATTAATTGAATACTGTATGGAGTGAAAAACTGAATGGTTGTGTAGACACTTGAAGTACTACTGAATACGTATATCTTTTGCATTCACACATGGTTAAATTGAAAATCGTAGCCATCATAAATCAGGGACTGTCTGTATATTAATATCTGTACACGTAAATACAGAATGTATTTAAGAATATAATGTAGAATATCTCATGTTCCAGATGCACATCTTCTAATGGCTCACAAGCCAGGCCCTGATCTGGAATTGGGAGTTACAGCTGTCATTATAACATTCAATTATGCCAGGTGTAGTGGCTACCACCTGTAATCCCAGCACTTTGGGAGGCTGAGGTGGGAAGATGGCTTGAGGCCAGGAATTCAAGATCAACCTGAGCGACATAGGGAGACCCTGTCTCTACAAATAATAATAATAATAATAATAAAATAAAAATTAGTGGGGTATTGGTGGCACATACCCATAGTCCCAGCAACTCAGGAGACTGAGGTGGGAGGATTGCTTGAGCCCGGAACGTCGAAGCTGTACTTAGCCATGACAAAGCCACTGCACTCCAGTCTGGGAAAAAGAGCGAGACCCTGTCTAAAAAATAAAATAAAACCATCAATGGATTTCTCTTACTGACCTTGCATTCAATAGAAAATGGTAAGTGCCAGGAAAAAAAAAAAGTATTAATACAGACAAGGGTGACTGGAAGGTGACAGAAGGAAGACTTCACATTTTGATTCTGTCATCATGGAAATCTTCATTGATGAGTTGTAGAGGCCTCCAATCTGAAGGTACTATAAGTATCATATATATGTAGCAAAGCTAGGGGTTAGCTGGGATAAACCTAGGTTCTGTGAGCCTGAGGCTTTGACTTTGTTATTTTTAAAGTGAAGAATGCCAATTGAAACAAAGTTAGCTATAAATGAGTAGTTCTTCGAAATGAGAAAATAAATTACAATAAATTACAAATATAAAATAGCTGATAAATAACACAAACACTATAAAATTCAAGAAATCCATAATATGTCATTAAATAAATAACCGTATGACACTCTTTGTGTTATTTTGTTCCACAAATTTTTAGTTGCATGCTCTTGAACCCTTCTCATATTGTCATGATTTTCTAAAGAGAGAATGGAAAAATTATTAATTCTTCCCTCTAGCATAACTGATCATGGTTGTTTTTCTTTATTGATGGATTAGAAAAGTTTGTTTCACTCTATTATCAATGTCATATGAAGTTTTAGGATTATTGTCACATGTTTGAGACGTTCTATCAAGTTCTTTACATGTACAAACTATAAAACTTCACAGCATTTTAATTGTTTTTGTAGAGTAACTGATTTTAAAAACTATTTGAACTGACAATGATAATTAATCATTTTTCATAGATGTGTACTTAGTATAGTGTTATATTATCAGCTTCATGTTGTCTTTGTTAATATCAGTATTTCATGTCAAATCAGCAGAAAATTAAATTTTTTCTATATTCTGCTCAAACTATTATCTCATCTTAGATAACTGGATTATCAAACAACTAAGGATTGTATTCATTACTTCTTTTCAAAATGTATCAATTTCATTCAGTTAATTACTGCTCTGATAGGTGATGATTTTTTAATTTTTCATTTTGCTCCTTGATATCCAAATAATTTTAATTGATTTCTTTACTCATCCCTATCATTTTTCTTTCAGAGACTGTAAAATTGTATCTTAATATTTCTTAGTTCCATTATAATGAATTTGAATTTGAACAAAATGCAAAAGTACTTTATATACATCAAACAGAGGTCTATAATTTCACACTTGTTTTGGTGAAATATTTCAAAACATCTTTTGATTGTATTTTAAGCATTTTGATTTTGTTTAAGTTTTGTTTCAATTTATTTGTGTTCAATTTATTTGTATTTGAGTTTGTGAACTATTATTATTCTTGTGTTGCAAAGCTTGACTGGCATAATTGTCCCCCCAACCCCTCTACCGCCACCCCCGTACATATGTATTCATAGTTACTTCTATGTGTAGTCAGGTTATTAGCTGTTCCAAAATAAAAAAGGCTTCCAAGAACCTTCCTATTGAGACCACATTGACATTGCTGGCATTTTTAATGATTATAAAGAAAAAGGGTTTCTCTTAGTACTTTGGGAGGCAGAGATTGGCTTATTGCCTGAGCTCAGGAGTTCAAGACCAGCCTGGGCAACATGGTAAAACCTCATCTCTACTAAAATACAAAAAAAATTACCCGGGCATGGTGGCGGGCACCTGCAATCCCAGCTATGCAGAAGGCTGAGGCACGAGAATTGCTCGAACCCGGGAGGCAGAGATTGCAGTGAGCCGAGACTGTGCCACTGCACTCCAGCCTGGACAAAGTGAAACTCTGCCAAAAAAAGAAAGAAAAAAGAAAAAATATGTCCTGAGTTCTCCATTGTCATCTGGCAGGAGCAAATATGTAAAAGGATAAGTTAATGTGAAAAAAGGTCCTAACCAATTGTAGTTAAAGTATCTTCCTTTTTGTCAGGTGGGTGTATTTTCAGGGTACCATCCAGGGTTTCAGAAAGGGCCTGTGCAAGCGAGGGGCTCTGAAACTTTCGCTTCATTAGCTGTCTGGTGCAATACTTGACACCAGTGAAATTAGAGCAGAATGAGATTGTAAAGATGGATTTGGAGAAAGAGCCAGAAGGATTCTGTAACCTGCTAAGGATTATGGATTTGTCACAAAGGTAGCCAGTGGAGGTTCAGGCAAGGGGAGCAAACTTATCTGATTTATTTATAAACAGAATTGCTTTGGCTACTGATTGAAAAATAGACTTTAAGAAATAAGGGAGGAGTCTTGGAGAGCAGTTAGGAAGCTGTCACAGTAGTTCAGGTGTGAGATGTTTGGCTTAAAGTATCATCAGTAATAGTGGTAGTGGTAAAAAGTGCCTACATCGGTGCAATATTTTGAAGGTAGAGCTTATTGATATATTTATGAGTGATACCAAAGAAAGAAGAAAGTCAAGCAGGATATCAACACCTTTGGTGAGAGTAAATGGGCGTGCCATTCTCAAGATTACTAAGACTGAGAAGTTCTGACTTTGGAAAGAATAAATATTTTGGTTTTGGCCATGTGATTTTGGGACGCCTATTGAATAAATGAAGGAGGGCTTGAACATGTGGTTGGATACATGAATTTGGAGTTTAGCAGATAATTCAGGGCTATTTAGACAGAATTAGATGTCATCAGCTATGTCAAAGCTTCAGCAATTGGTAATGTAACTAAAGCATGGATATAGATGGAGAGGAGAAGATATATGAAGCCTAATCCTGGAACATACCAATAGGTTGATATCAGGAAGCTGAAGAAATGCAAGAAGGCCAGGGAGTCCAAAAGCCAAGAGAAGAAAATGTTTCAAGTGCATTTGACCGACCATGCATGGCTGGCTTCATGGACATGCCACTGTGCTGCCACACAAGGCATGTGTTCAGAAGGATCCTATGCTTGGTTTAATACTCTGCCGTCACCATCATGAAATACCTAATAATTTTAATTTTGAACTAGTGTTTCATAAATGAAGTACAGTGGGAGAACAGGGTATGCATGTGAACACAGGAGATATATGAAATGTGCGTGTCTACCATTTCCCAATTGTCTATAATTTTTTTTTTTTTCTCGACAGAGTCTTGCTCTGTCACCCAGGCTGGAGTGCAGTGGTGGGATCTTGGCCCCTACAACCCCCACTTCCCAGGTTCAAGCGATTCTCCTGCCTCAGCCTCCCCATTAGCTGGGACTACAGGCACCCACCACCATGCCCAGCTAATTTTTGTATTTTTAGTAGAGACAGAGTTTCACCATGTTGGCCAGGCTGATCTTGAACTCCTGATCTCAGGTGATCCGCCCACCTCGGCCTCCAAAAGTGCTGGGATTCCAGGTGGGAGCCACTGCACCCAGCCATCTATAACCTTTAACATGCTCAGTGAGCACAAGATTCTAGCGACCCCACAGTGTGTGGAGCTGCCCAAAACTCAAAGTAAATACAAGGCAAGCATGTTACATCTATGACTGAATAAATGGGGGTGCTGACAACTCGGAAAGCCAAGATCTGTATTCAAATGACAAGTTCATTCACAGCTGAAGGCAACAGCTTTCTTAAAACGAAACATGAATAAACAAGGAAACCGTATGATATTCTTTCTTGCTTTTGTTACTTTCCAGAGTTAGTGAACCAGTAACGCTGAAAATGATGACACAGAAAGAAATGGAAGATAATTTCTTTTTCTTTCAGCCCTTCTTTACGTATCATTAAACTAAAGGTAGAAAGTATTGCTAGAATTTGTATCAAAAATTGAAATAAAAAATAGTGTAGTTAGATTTTATACTGTTTTCGCTATTCTAGTAATAACATACATATACATTGTAGGTATTACGTAAATTTGGGGATTCCACATACAAGTTAAATGTTCTTTAAAACTGCCATGGGAACATGTAAAGATAAGATGTAAAATTCATATAAATAATTTTATTTTATTTTGTTTGATTTTATTTTACCAGGAAAGACATTAAATAATGATCAAACATGGTGAGTCAAGAGACAGACTGCAGAATAAAGGATAAAGCCTTATATCGTAGAAACTTTAAAAGGTTTTTTTTTTCCTGCTTTTTAAATGAAGAGTCCTACATTTTCTTTTTATTTATTTATTTGTTTCTTTTTTTATTATTATACTTTAAGTTCTAGGGTACATGTGCATAACGTGTAGGTTTGTTACATATGTATACACGTGCCATGTTGGTGTGCTGTACCCGTTAACTCATCATTTACATTAGGTATATCTCCTAATGCTATCCCTCCCCCTTCCCCCCACCTCACAACAGGCCCCTGTGTGTGATGTCCTCCTCCTTGTGTCCAAGTGTTCTCATTGTTCAATTCCCACCTATGAGTGAGAACATGCGACATTTGGTTTTTTGTCCTTGTGATAGTTTGCTGAGAATGATGGTTTCCACCTTCATCCATGTCCCTACAAAGGACATGAACTCATCCTTTTTTATGGCTGCATAGTATTCCATGGTGTATATGTGCTACGTTTTCTTAATCCAGTCTATCATTGTTGGACATTTGGGTTGGTTCCAGGTCCTCGCTATTGTGAATAGTGCCGCAGTAAACCTACGTGTGCATGTGTCTTTATAGCAGTATGATTTATAATCCTTTGGGTATATACCCAGTAATGAGATGGCTGGGTCAAATGGTATTTCTAGTTCTAGATCCCTGAGGAATTGCCACACTGTCTTCCACAATGGTTGAACCAGTTTACAGTCCCACCAACAGTGTAAAAGTGTTCCTGTTTCTTCACATCCTCTCCAGCAGCTGTTGTTTCCTGGCTTTTTAATGATCGCCATTCTAACTGGTGTGAGATGGTATCTCATTGTGGATAATTGCCAATAGAGTTATATAATGATTCTTATGGCATTCGTAGACTATATTTTATTTAAACAAATGTTTGTTCATTCATTCATTCAATCAGATATTTATCATGTATCTTCTTTTGCCTTTGATTTGCATTTCAAAACTACATTTTCATTTTACACTAGAATCTACAAACTAGGCAGCCAGCTCTCAAGCATTTATGCAAAATGTTGTTAAAAGGTCCTTGTGAAATGAGAAGTGAAAGACATATTTATATTTCTATGTGTTTTATAAAGAAAGCTATAGATTCTTTTTTTTCTTGCTAGAGAAATAATTTGTTCACCTCTGTATTTTAAGTGCCTAGAGGAGTTCCACGTAAAAGATATTTACGTGATAAATATCTGAAAAAATGAATGAATGAACGAACATTTGTTTAAATAAAATATAGGCTACGAATGCCCTAAGAATCATTATATAACTCTTTTGGCAATTATAAATCTCTCTGTATTAGGTAAATTTTAGAGTACCTTAGTTATTAATTTTGGGAAAAGTTCCTTTTAAAATTTAAACTGGTCATAATTAATATTTATTTTTAATGGCAAAATATCTGTATTGATAAAAGTTCATGATGTTTTTTAAAAATCTGCTCATCGTTTTATGAGCACAGGATGGGCAAAGAAATAATAAACATTATTTACTACTTTTGTGTTTTAAAATTTAATATGTGTAGTCTTTAATAGTTTTAACAAGTAAAAAGCTTGGGCATTTCATCCTTAAAATAGAAAATTGCCAAACAACAAAATCAATGACTTCTCTTGAACTCATCGGAGAACTGAGGTCCTAGGAAACTCCTGTCTGGAAATTTGGAGAGACAGGTGAATTCAGAGTCACATATGGAATAAGCTTATCTAGAGCAGAGCTGCTATAGTTACAAACCAGTGGAAACACTTAAATGGAAATGTTGACAAATTGCTTGAGGGTAAATATAGAACACAAGGATGAGAGTGAGAACTTCCTGGGGGCCACAGTTGTAGAAAGGCACCCATACTTTTATGAGTTTTATCTCCAGGAACCCCACAAGTTTTTCACTGTAAAGATCAGAAGATCTCATTTTATGTGATGGGGTAAGAATAATCATTGTGAAATACACCCAGCATTCTCCTAACAAAGACCTCTTTTCCTGGATGAAATACTTTACTAGTGCCTTATCCCAGTGAGAGGAAGACATTCCTCCCAACCCAGGCCCCTCTAGCCTTCCTGTCTCACCTGAGTGGGAAGAACCCCACGTCACTAGAGAAACACTTACAAAGGCCATATCCCAGAGTCATAGTACGCTTAAAAACTGAGATCTAATTCTGTGATTATTGACTGTTCCATTCTCCACAACTGACCACCACACCAACAGGACTTCAATTTAATAACAATAGATTACAGTGGAAAAAGCTACAAGATACAGATGATCTCTCTCTCTCTCTCTCTTTAAATTTTACTTTAAGTTCTGAGATACATGAGCAGAAGGTGTAGGTTTGTTACATAGGTATACATGTGTTCACCTAAGAACTCATCTTAAGAGATCATCTGTTTCATCCAGGTCCCTGCAAAGGACCTGGATGAAGCAGATGATAACTGAAGATGAGTTCTTAGGTGCAAGTTAGAGTTCAAAGTCAGGAAGGGAGACAAAAACAAGAAAACTAGAGGAATTTGAAGCTTTTTGGTACCTATCACTATAGCAAACATTTGACATAACCTAACATTTAGCCAAATTAACATAAAATCCCATACTTAAGTCCTGCTTACCTGAGTTCCTATTACTCAGTATGATATGCTTGGCTTTCATCAAGAAGTTATATGGCAAAAAGTCAAACCAAACCAAAACAAAAACAAGCACCCCACACTGTCTAAAGAGACAAAGCATCAGAACCAGACTCATAAATGGCACAGATTTTGTAATTGTCAGATAAGGAATTTTAAATAATTATGATTAATATTTTAAATGCTCTAAGACAAAAAGTAGAAAATATGCAAGAACAGAAGGGTAAGGCAAGCAGAGAGACAGAAGTTCTATGAAGAAATTAATAGGAAATGCTAGATATCAAAGACACTTTAATAGAAGCAAAGAATGCTTTTGAAGGGCTCCTCAGTGGAGACTGCTCATGGCCAAGGAAAGATCAGCAAGCTTGAAGATAGGTCAATTGAGACTTCCTAAACTAAAATGTAAAGAGAAGAAAAAGAAGGAAAAAATATGGAAAAAAAAAAAAACAGAGAAGAGTATCCAAGAACTGTGACCATTTCAAAAGATGTAATATAGGCATCGTTGGAATACCAGGAGATTTTAGAGTAAAAAAAAAAAGTTTTTGAAGCAATAATCACCAATCCCTTTTTTAAATTAATAATGAAAAAAAAGACACTGATCCAGGAAACTCAGAGCCTACTAAACAGAATAATACCTTCCCCCATCTGTCACACACACACACACACACACACACACACACACACCCGCCCCACAGAATCCACACCTAGGTATGTTGGGCTCAAACTGCAGAAAGCTAACAGTAAAGTCAGAAAGAAATTCTTAGAGGAATACAGGGGGTGGTATAGACACATCTTTCTTGCAGAGCAACAGAGATTAGAATTAAACTGGACTTTTTGTCACAAACAATGAAAACAGGGATAGAGTGTAGTAAAATATTGAAAGTGTTGGGGGAGAAGGCCCTAGAACCTTATATTCAGCAAAATTAGCAGTCAAAAGTGAAGGAGATATAAAAACTTTATTAAACCAAACAAAAAAAGTGAGAAAATTCATCTCCAGAATACCTCCCTGCAAGTTATGTCAAAAAAATTAAAATAAAAAATGAACTTTTGCAGGGGGAAAGAAATTATACAGGTGAGAAAATTGGGTCTACATAAAGAAAAGAACATTGGGGAGGGAATAAATGTAGGTAAAATAAACAATTTTATCTTTCCTATTCTTTTTTTTTTTTTTTTTTTGCAGAGTCTTGCTTTGTCCCCCAGGCTGGAGTGCAGTGGGGCAATCTCAGCTCACTGCAAGCTCCGCCTTGTGGGTTCACGCCATTCTCCTGCCTCAGCCTCCAGAGTAGCTGGGATTACAGGAGCCCACCACCACGCCCAGCTAATGTTTTGTATTTTTAGTCGAGACGGGGTTTATCATGTTAGCCAGGATGGTCTCGAGCTCTTGACCTCGTGATCCGCCCGCCTCGACCTCCCAAAGTGCTGGGATTACAGGTGTGAGCCACCGCACCCAGCCCCTATTTTTAATTGATTTAAAAGATAGGCATTTAAAATAATAGTAGAAATAGATTGGATGATTTTAACATATGGATAAGTAGAGTGAATGACATTGGTACATCTATATCATAAAGGATGGAGGGAAACATTGGGATAACTGTTACAAGATCGCTACCCTAGAAATGTTAATTCAAAATGGACTTAGGTTAGTCTAAAAATGTATTCTGGAAACTCTAGGTCAACCACTCTAAAATTTGTAAAAGAGATACAATTGATATTGTAAGAGATGAGGCAACATGAAATTTTATAACGTGTTCAATTAAAACAAAATGACAAAGGAAAGGATAATGGCAAATGCAACTAATATAAAATAGTCACCAAAATGGTAGATATTAATCATATTATATTAATAATCACATTAAATATCACATATAAAGTTACTATTTAAAAGACAGAGATTGTTACAGTAGATTTAAAAAAAAGAGCACAATTGTATATGGTCAATAAGAAACCCACTTCAAATATAATGACTGATAGGGTAAAAATAAAAGGATAAAAACTATATGCCATCCTACAAATAATTTTTAAATTTTGTAATATGAATGTCATGTAAATCAGACTTCAGAACAAAAAATATATATCACAAATATAAAAGGGGCAGTACATAACAGTAGATGAGTAAATTTTCGAAGAAATAGATATATGAATTAAAAATATTTTGAAATAAAGTAAAAATACAGTTTACAGTATCTTCAGGTTGTAGTGAAAGCAATGCTTCGAGAGAAACATAGCATTAAATCCATATACTAAAATAAAGGAAAGATGGAGAATCAAGAATCTAAGCTTAAACTTTAGCTAGAGAAAGAAAAGCAACTTAAGCCTACAGCAAATAGAAGAAAAAAATTATAAAAATTAATACAAATCAATAGAAATGAAAACAATAGAGAAAATCAACAACATGAGTAGATTTTTTGAAAGATTAATAACATTATAATCTTCTATCAGACAAATTTCAAAAAACAGAGAAGACCCATTATATCAATTACAGAAGCAAAAGAAAGATCCTCACTACAGATCCCATACACATTAAAAGGATAATAAAGAAACACAATGAAAACTCTGTACCTACAAATTTAAATGTAATGAAACAATTTCTTGAAAGACACAAACTACCAAAATTCACACAAGGAGATACAGATAACCTGAATAGCTTCATATTAATGTTAAAAATTAAATCAATAATCATATTGCAAAACAAACAAAAACAAAAAAACAAAGCAACAAGCCCAAATGATTTCACTGGTAAATTCTAACAAACATTGAAGAAAGGAAAGATACTCATTTTTCTGTCTGTTCCAGAAAATTAAAGCACAGAGAAACTTCCTAACTCATTGCCTGAGAACAGCATTACCCTTATACCAAAACCAGATAAAACCGTCACTAAAAAGGAAAACCTGAGGACCAATATTTTTCATAAACACAGATGCAAAATTCCTCAACAAAACATTAGCTAATAGAATTTAACAATGAGTAACAAAAGTTACACAAGACTAAATGGATTTTATTCCAAGTATGCAAGGCTGGTTTATATTTTTAAGTCAATCGATGTAATTCAACACATCAACAAGCTAAAGAAAAAAAATATGATCTTATCACTAGACACAGAAAAATCATTTGATAAAATTAAACATTAATTCATGACAAAATCCCTGAGCAACCAGAATAGAATAACAGGGAACTACCACAACGTGATAAAGAAGATGCATGAAAAACCTATTGAGCATCATACATAATGATGAGAAATTGAATGTTTTAAATGTAATATGGTAACAATTATATGAAACAGAAGAAAACAACATTACATAAAAACTAAGAAAATCTAAATAAACTAGGAATTTCTTTAATAATAATATAGCAATATTGGTTCGTTAACTTTGACAAATGCATCATAATAACATAATATAGTAGCAGTAGGGAAAAGTAGGTACAGAACATATATGAATTCTTCATTCTAGCTCCATAAATTTTTTGTAAATCTAAATCTATTCTAGAATAACAACTTACTTTTCAAAAGTTACACTCTATGTCCTTGTTCTTCACTTATTGTCTAGAACAAATCTCTTTTTTTTTTTAATTGGAAAATATTTTCTGAAGTTCTTGAAATTATTTTTAAATACAAAATCTACCTGGTCAACATTTATGGCTGTTATTTATTAAGCTTCATATTGAAAGATATACACATCTTTGGGGGAAGCACTATATATTTATTTAATAAACAATGTAAAACTAAGAGACTACCAAGAATTAAAGATGCTTACAAACAATTTCTTGCAGAAAGTCATTTGTAAGTTCGTTGAAATGCACACTTTTTTTCACATAAAGTCTCTTGGTGTTCAAATTAAAAGTGAGTTTACAGAAATGATTAAATCTCAAATATTGTTGAAAATTCAATGTGTAATAAAAATTCTTACAATAATAATACTGTTAAATATTTGTGACATGATTGTTGAAGGTTTTCTAAAATTGTTATTACAAATGCAGCTACTCTAAAATAAAAAAAAAAAGTTTGGGAGGGGGGAGGGATAGCATTGGGAGATATACCTAATCCTAGATGACGAGTTAGTAGGTGCAACACACCAACATGGCACATGTATACATATGTAACTAACCTGCACATTGTGCACATGTACCCTAAAACTTAAAGTATAATAATAATAAATAAATAAATAAATAAATAAAACTTCAAAAAAAAAAGTTTGAGAAGAAAACAATAGATAAAAGTCCCTGTGGAAATCCTTAAGGAGTTTTTTGTGAATTTAAGTTTTCTAGCAACTGAAATCTTTACAGAACTGTCATTTCGTCATATCTAAATGGAATTTCAACACATATGGCTTTTAAAAATATAGTATTTGCATGACTAGAAATATCCTTACACAACAGGAGCCATATTTATTTCAGATAGGAAATGAAAATGAAATGAAAAGAGGGAAAGAGTGTAGATATATATATACACACACACACACATATATATTCATATATATATATATATAAACTTATTGCAAGCACTGCTTGTGGAAAATCAGCCTGAGCAGCCTGAGAACGATGAAAGTAGTTTGTTAAGAAAAGCCATTGATTCCAATAGGTTCACTACCACTGATATTTTCCCAGTATAGTTTGGCAATTTTCCAAAAAAACCTTGTTAAACAAATCAGATTATTGAAGACAGTGGACAATTGTTTACTTCTATGGGATAATTGTTAATACAATAAACACATACACAGTCATTTCAGAATCAGACAACGCAGACTGAAATCTTGGGACAACATAAATTATAGTCTCAGGATCTGGGTAACTTTGATATGTCAGTGAGCATTCTTAATTACAAAGAACAGGATTTGCTATGAATGGTATAGGGAGAAAACAACATATTAAAGAATATTTTTAGACAGCTCACAAAATCTTCAGGGAAATAAGCATGTGAAACTAAAAGATATGTACCCAGAAACAGAATGCAACTACGGTTGACTCCTGAACAACACAAATTTGAACTACATAGGTTCACTTATATGTGGAATTTTTTTCAATAAAATTATACCAACTATGCCTGAGTCTCCTGCCTCCCATTCTACCTTCTCCACCTCATTCACCACTGCCACCCATGAGACAGCAAGATCAACCCTTCCACTTCCTCCTCCTGCTCAGCCTACTCAATGTGAAGACAAAAAGGATAAAGACTTTTATGATAATCCACTTCCATGTAATGAATAGTAAATATAGTTTCTCTGCCTTATGATTTTCTTAGTAACATTTTCTTTTCTATGGCTAGCTTTATTGTAAGAATATAGTATACATTAATAATACATATGACATAAAAAATATGTGTTAATTAGCTGGTTATGTTATCGATAAGGCTTCTGGTCAACAGGCTATTGGTAGTTAAGTTTTGGAAGAGTCAGTAGTTATAGGCAGAAGTTTTGACTGGACAGGGAGTCTTTCCTACCCTGTGTTGTTTAAGGGCCAACCGTATACTCTGAGATCTGTAGCACAGATAGAAATCATCAGTGGCACTAATAAGCATGGAGCTAGACTCCAGGAACACCAATACTTATGTTCTTTAACATGCATGTTTCCATTGATAGATTTCGCACTCATTAGATTCCTCACGTAGTCCCCTCTAAATGAAGTATCATGTTGGAATATCTTGTTGGAGAAAAATAGGACATAGTTCAGCCCTAGTAGCAAGAAAGCCTGGACTAGTAAATTTTGACGTCTGCATTGGGAGGCAAATCTCATAATATGGGAATTTGTTCAAAAAGTGAAAGAATGCTCAAGAAATGATAGGCAACTGTGAACATAAAAAAATGTCTATTGTACTTGTTAGCTCACTTTATGTACATTGATTTTGCTTGGTATTGCTTGGTAATATGTCTTTGAAAATATAATCTGGAACTCTCTTATTACCACGGCTAGAAAATATTAAATATTCAAAACATGGAGCTTTTTATTAATTTGTAAAAACTTTTGTATTTATGGAATCTTTAAACATATGTAATATATAGTTGGTCAAATACTGATATTTCTGTTGATAAAATTATTATAGCCAGACACTTAACCTGATGCTAGTAAAAATTAAAATTATATAACTGGTGCATATTATTCCAAATATAATTTCACATCCCATAAGGCTTACTTACAGAAATAAAAATCACTGGCCTAAGAACATTAGTATCATGTTCAAATGTTAGCTTCATAGCATTAAAATCTGTTATTGGCATTCCAACTTTTTGCAACATCTCAGTGTGCTTGGATATTGTGAATCCTGCCTTGAGACTTGAGGCAATATATCAATGTACTAAAGGTTCAACTTTTAGAGAGGAAAAAGCTAAAGGCTAGATCCTGAGTTGTGATAAATTCCTGAATTAACTCTCACTTTTTGAGACCTATTGGAAAGTTAGATTTCCTTAGGCAGATCCATCTGCCGTGATTCATATCATTTCCTCAGACATCCACAATCTACGAGAGAACATAAATTTTGGAAACAGAAATTAATAAAAGCAAGTTAAAAATGTTATTCAAATTTATTGTTTATTTTTCATCACCAATATACATTTCATAGGCTTAAAAGGAAACCTTTGAAATTGTCAGAGGCTATTTAAAATAAGTAGCTTCCTAAATAAATGCCTTGTCAGTTTATATTAGAATTGCTTGCCTGATTAAAAAAGGAGACAGTAATTAAGTGTTTGCCTGTTAATCTAACCATTATTTAGAAGTTATTAATGAAAATGGTTTATGGGTTCAAGAGGCATTCTACATTTAAATTAATTCTGTTGCTAAAAGCCAATCAAGATTTGTACAATGTTCAGAACACCCTGGGAAATAAACTATTGAATTAAATGGGCATTGAATGAAGAGGGTATTTTACAAAGTCATGGTTTTTATTTGTTTGCAATCTTTTAATGAAGTTCTATCTAAACTTATTGGTACTATTTTTTACAATTAGGATGATAAGTCATTATTATAAAAATTAAAGATGAAATAAAAATGAGAAAAAGTGGTAAGAGCCCTCCGTTTATTATTCTTGTGGACATTTTCGCGTTAGAGTTCTCTAATTGCAATAAATTGCATTTACTTTGTCTAGAGAGAAGAGGTTTGAAATACTGCAAGAAATGTTGTATTTTATCTTTGAAAGACAAAATTATTATTGTATTCAATTTGTCATTATGAATTCTCATGTTTAATAATTCATCTAATGTTCATTTTCCCATCCAGGGTGTGTATTACATGAGGCCCCAGAATACATCTTGTTTTATCCACAGCTCTAATCATTAGAGCTCAAACCAATGAATTTAGCTCAAACCAATGAATTTTTGATTGGCTGAATGGATGTAATGTTTGAATTATGAAAAATTATAGTAAAATTAGAGGCTAAAAGGGTCAAGATTAATATTAAATGTATTGAAATAGAAAACTTAGTGGGCTTTCAATTACTAGTATTGATTTTCCTTTAAAAGGAGGAGGAAAGAGGGAATGAAGGAAGAAGTGAATCATCTTACAAATGGACATATTAGTCTATTCATCTATAAAATGGATTTAGTAATATCTATATCAGTGGGTTTTTATAAAATCTAATTTTAATAATGAATAAATGTGTAGAGTATGAGCATAGTACTTATTAAGCAAACAATAAATATTTTTACCTGGAAAATTGTTGGATACTCATTGATTATATAACCTAACGAGGTCATTAAGCTCAAACTATTTCAACAAAACTAACATTACCTTGTTTAGCCACGATTGCCCTTCTGATTGATAAATTATTTCACATGGCCTAGCACATTGTCCTGTTGAGGAGTTTTATGACACTCAGTAATGATTAATTTGTATCATTTTGCATGCATTACAAATCATGGAAAAAGATGATTTCTCTCTCACTCCCACACAGACACATACACACACACCCACATACAGAAACAGACATAATATTAAAATGTCAGGTTGTATTAATTCCTCAGCTTACTTTTACAAAAAAAAAAAAAAAAGACAAAAGCAGATGACCCATATCTCAGCACTGCTTCCTTTGGTCTTATTAAGGTTCAGAAAATACTTCGTTTACAAACACTATTTTCACTTAGGACAAGATTTTAATCAGCAGACTCTTATTTCCTAATCTAAATGCGATGTCAGAGTGACACATGTTCTCCTAGGGAAAAAGCCAAATCAAGCATTGCCAATATTTCAATTTTTCTCCAGAGAATTAGTACCCACTATTGCTTCTGTTTGCATAAAATCCTGGAGTGAAAGTGATGGAATAAGGATTGACATCATTTGTGAGGCCCCAGTTTCCCCCCCTAGTACAGCCTCATAATATTCAAAGACAATGGGGAGCAATATCAAAAGACCTTGCTTCTGTATGGAATTTTCTCTTTTAGCAATTGGATTTTTATGTGAGCTCTCTTTTGGACTGGGTTTAACAGACATTTGATTGAGTGTATTCTTGCTACAAGGAATTGAGTTATAACTAAATATAACTCTGGGCAAGGCATAGCCTCCAGGTTCAAGGAATTTATATACTTGGAGGCACAGAAAAAGAAAGAGGTAATAATAAGACATTGTGACAGTTGCTTATAGATAGAGTCATTTACAGGGGGTTACAAGAGACCACTTGGAAGAACCATCCAATTGTCTCTTGAGAGGTAAGGAAAGGCTCACTAGAATTGGTAATGTCTGTACTGAAACTTGAAAGAAACATGGAAAGAAACATGATTAAGTGGAGTATATATATAGAATTCAAAAGCTGAATGGTTATCATTGCAAAATTACAGAGATATATGAAAACATGACATACTCATAGAACTAAAAATAGGACTCTAGAACTATAAAGAAAGAGCTGATATTTACTAAGCAAATAACTTCTTTCAGTGTTTTGCATTATTTACTCATTTAATACATCAACCTTACCTGGTAGGTGCAATTATTATTACCATCACATACACACAGTCCCATTTTACAGTCAAGTTATCTGGGGCAACATAGATTACATAGTCTGTCCATATCACAGAACTAAGAAGTGGATGGAGTCTCTATGTAGAACTAGGGAAGTTGAATCAGAAATCTGTGCTCTAAGGCCTTATCCTATATTTCCTAGTTCACGCAAGATGGAGGATTCTGAAAGATAGCTAGTGAGGAGGGAAAAATACAATTTCAATATTGAAAAATATATTGAATCACGTTAAAATAATTTGGATTTTATTCCAAAGAGAGGACAGGCACAACAAACTGTTGTAAATACAGAAATTCCATGTCTATTGTGCTAAAGATGCACCTTTTGATTTCTAGAGTGGAAAACAGATTATAGGAAGGTTATACCAGAAGGCAAAGACATCAGAAAGCGGCTGAACAGATTCAATCCAGAGACAATGGCAGCTTTAGCTATAGATATTGCAATGAATGAAAGAAGTAAAAAGAACCATGAGATATTTAGAAGGCTGATCCTACATAATTATGTGATCCTACATAAATTAGTATTTTGGATTAAAAAATAAAAGAAAGACAAAAATGACTCTTAGGGTTAAGACTTAAGAAATAAAGGTTTTTTCTTTTTAATTTACTGAGATGATAAAAATGAGTTCACATTTAGACATATTACATTAAATATTTCAGAAATTATTAGTTTAAAATATACATAGGCAGTTGGACATGTGGGATCTGTTATGTGGCATGACTAGAAACCAAATGATTCATTCATTAGCTCCACAATTACTTACAGAGTACTTACTATGTACAAGGACTAACAGGCAACCTACAAAATGGGAGAAAATTTTCGCAACCTACTCATCTGACAAAGGGCTAATATCCAGAATCTACAATGAACTCCAACAAATTTACAAGAAAAAACAAACAACCCCATCAAAAAGTGGGCAAAGGACATGAACAGACACTTCTCAAAAGAAGACATTTATGCAGCCAAAAAACACATGAAAAAATGCTCACCATCACTGGCCATCAGAGAAATGCAAATCAAAACCACAATGAGATACCATCTCACACCAGTTAGAATGGCAATCATTAAAAAGTCAGGAAACAACAGGTGCTGGAGAGGATGTGGAGAAATAGGAACACTTTTACACTGTTGGTGGGACTGTAAACTAGTTCAACCCTTGTGGAAGTCAGTGTGGCGATTCCTCAGGGATCAAGAACTAGAAATTCCATTCGACCCAGCCATCCCATTACTGGGTATATACCCAAAGGACTATAAATCATGCTGCTATAAAGACACATGCACACATATGTTTATTGCCGCATTATTCACAATAGCAAAGACTTGGAACCAACCCAAATGTCCAACAATGATAGACTGGATTAAGGAAATGTGGCACATATACACCATGGAATACTATGCAGCCATAAAAAATGATGAGTTCATGTCCTTTGTATGGACATAGATGAAATTGGAAATCATCATTCTCAGTAAACTATCACAAGAACAAAAAACCAAACACCGCATATTCTCACTCATAGGTGGGAATTGAACAATGAGAACACATGGACACAGGAAGGGGAACATCACACTTCGGGGACTGTTGTGGGGTGGGGGGAGGGGGGAGGGATAGCATTGGGAGATATACCTAATGTACATGTATACATATGTAACTTACCTGCACATTGCACACATGTACCATAAAACCTAAAGTATAATAATAATAATAAAAAATTTTAAAAAAATTATACAAATATAAGTATTTAATAAAATGCAAAAAAAAACAAAAAAAAAAAACAAGGACTATTAACTTGCAAATACAGTACTAAACCTGATAGACAAGGTTTATCTTGTCTATCTACCAGAGAAAGAAAGATGAATTATAAACAACTAAACAAGTGTGCAAGGTAATTGCAGGTAATGGTTTATGTTGTGAAGAATATGCGACAAGGTTACATTATATTGTTGGTAGTGACTCGACTCGCAGTAGCTCCGTTCAGATGGAATGGTGATAGAAGGCATCCCTTTGAAGGAGAGATCTTATTGATAAAAAAGGACAATAGAGAGATTAAGAGTGTGCTGAGTTTAGAGAACGGTACTCATGGCTCAGCCTTGTAACATGGTTACTGTGTGCACTTGCCAAGTTATTTAAGTCTTCTTAGCCTGTTTCCTCAATTATAAAATAAGGATGATAATAATGGTTATTATTTGTTGAAAAGGGATTAAGTGAAATAGTCCATGTAAATCATTTAGCGCAATTCAATCATAAGGAAAATGCTCAGTAAATACTGGCAAAAACAATATTTATAAGTAATAATAATTGCATTCTTGTTATTTTACCCAGCTTACCAAGGCAGAAAAACATTTGTGAGTTTTCTCAACCACTTATTGAAAGTAGGAATTTGTTTACAATGTTCAATGTCTCTCTTATGTATCGTCTTTGCAAATGTACAATGGTGGTAAGAAAACTGGCTTATAGTTTAGAATTTGGAAACAGCAACTATCAGGCTCACCTTTAAAGAGCATAAAGGGTATAAGGGATTTGGAACTGAGAGGCATACTGTATATAAACTGGAATTCCTTATTATGTATAAATCTCACCGTGATTGTATTTTCTTGTATAGAAAGCCCGAGTAAACATTTCAATGTGTTTTCTAATGACTTCGGCAACAATTAGGCTTGTTATTCATTGTTTCTAAAGACCTTCATGGTCCAGGAAAATATGAATTGCTTCCTTATGTAGCAGGTTGATAATGGCTTTATTTCTTTTAAAGTATTTCATTTTAAAAATTATTTACTGCTCTCTACTTATAAATGAAAGCATAAGCTTGGCTTTTATCCAAAGGGAGGAATAAAATGATCTTTGATTCTCAAGACATTGCTGTGTTTTAAACAGCAGACAGAAACTAGAAGATGGTTTGCTCAAAGTAAAATATATTTAAGTCTAACATCTTCCTGTAGTTGAGTGTATGTATATGTGTATATGAGTTGTGTATGTGTATGTTTAATCTCTGTTCAAAATGTCTGTTTTCCATTTTTGGCAAGTGAAATATACCAAGCAAAAAGATGAAGTAATTTAAATGCTTTCCCCGAAATAAAACCTCAATTTATTATAGTTACAAACTAGGGAAAACACAATTATGATCATTTCTTTTTTTTAAAATTTGATTCTGTTTATTTAAAAAGCAACACCAGGAAATTTATAGATTTGTCATGGTAAATTAGTATCCCCCCACATCAACTAATTAGGCTATTTTAACAGTAAGACCAATTACAGTGATAAGTTCTTCATAAGAAAAAAGCATCATTTTTTTAACACTAGTCAGAGTCCTGATTTGTTAGTCTTTTTAAAAATTTTTTTTATTATTATACTTTAAGTTCTAGGGTACATGTGCACAACGTGCAGGTTTGTTACATATGTATATATGTGCCATGTTGGTGTGCTGCACCCATTAATTCATCATTTACATTAGGTATATCTCCTAATGCTATCCCTCCTCCCTCCCCCGACCCCACAACAGGCCCCGGTGTGTGATGTTCCCCTTCGTGTGTCCAAGTGTTCTCATTGTTCGATTCCCACCTATGAGTGACAACATGCGGTGTTTGGTTTTTTGTCCTTGCAATAGTTTGCTGAGAATGATGGTTTATATAAGTACATAATCCCATAGAAATCAAAGTCACACTGGAGTTCATAAAACATATTTTAGTTCCATTTAGGAATTTCTCCAATATTATCTCTATGGAATATTTAATCGATAGGCATGTTTCAAACGCTTTCATAAAAAGAATCTTCAACTTTTCCCAGAAGTGATTGTGTGAAATATATAAACACAAACATGAACATACACATACACAAACACTTGCATATATGAGACAAAGAGTAATAATAAAAAGCCAAACACCCACAGATGACTTTAATGCTGTAAGAAATAGAATATTATTAATATCTTTAAAGCTCTGAGGATCTCTTCTTGATCAAATTAATCTCTAACTACTACTCTTTAAAGGTGGCAACTATACTATTTTTAGATAATTTGCTTTTATTTATACTTAAACAGAAATATATTTGTATATATCAATATATAATATAAATTGTTCAGTTTTGCATGTCTATCATTTATTAAAATATGTCATACTGTAAACTTCTGCAATATTATTTTTTAATGATATGTTTATTAAAGTCAACATTGTTAATAAGTAGCTGCAGTTGATTCATTCTCTATTGCTCCATACTATTAATACTGCATTGCATATATATATTCACATTATATATGCATATATAAAATATATGTGTGTATATCATTATTTATCTATAAAAGTTAATACCAGATTTTTTTTGTTTGTTTCATTTTGTTGCTATTACAAACAATGCTGCCGGGTTGGAAAATTACATAAGGTTGGTAAATTACATAAGGTTGGTAAATTTCATGCCAGCGACTGCAGTCATAAAATTAAACCAAATTAATAAAACTCGGTGTAAAGCATTTTTAAGATTCTTATCTTAATCTAGCTTAATTTTACGCTGTAAAAACCTGCAGCTAAATTAAAATAAGCTATGAAAGTGACTTTAATGTTCTCATAACACAATAGCTAAGGCCCAAACTGGGATTAGATACCCCGCTATTCTTAGCCGTAAGCTTAAATAACTTCATAAGCGAAGTTATTCACCAGAATACTACAAGCAACAGCTTAAAACTCAAAGGACTTGGTGGTGTCAAGAGACATCTGATACATGCCTCTTAGCATGTATTATTACAGGTGGAAATTCTAGATCCTAGGGTCTGTGCCTCATCTGCTTTACCAAATAATCCTTATTTTTTGCAAAATAGTTGCAAAAATTTGCATTGCTTTCAGCAGGGTATATTTTCCATTGTTCCATTTCATTGTAATTCCTTAAGTTTATTCCTGTTGGTGCTGCTCTGCTTTTTCTTCTGAGGGTTCCCTCGTTTTCCTGTAAGGTAACAGTGTGCATATACACCCTCACACATGTATGTTTCTATGTTACCAAATGTATGTAATAAATATATATTATAAAGTATGTATAGTAAATTTATATGTTATAAAACTTAAGTATGTATAGATCACCATCTTTATATAGAAAATATGCATTTAGGGGTTTTTATATTTTTAAGTGGGCATGTTTTACAAATATTTTTGGCCTGCCAGAGTGTCAAAAATAAATCCACTGGATTTATAACAAAGTGGAGCTCTCCCCATGTTTCAAGGACACCCCCTCTCAACCTAATTTCACTTTTTGCCCATTATTCTATTCTTTTCCTCTTTATCATATGCAAACTCATGAGAGATGCCTTCATGTCTTCACCTCAAAGCCTTTAGCATTCCCAAATTAGACCTGATTCATCATCAATCATCTCAAACAACTATTACTATGCTTATTAATTTTCCTTGATGTCATATTCAGTAGGCATGCTGCACTGACATTTTTCTTAATCCTTGGAATTACATACTGTTATATGGATTATATAATATTTAGTGTTACTTCCTGTTTGAAACACTCCTTTATCAGCTTCTGCTAAATGAATTACATGTGATTTTCTTTCTACACTTTTGGTTATCAACTTTCCAGTATCACTTACTGGTTTATCACCAAATTATTAAATATTAGGTTTCGCAAGGCGTGGGGATTAGCTCCTGTTTGCCTCCGTGACCACTTTTTAGTAATCCCATCTATATACATACTTCAACTTTTCAGCCGTAAGCTTAAGACATGCACATCTATATTTTCAGACTTTTGTGTTCATCTGCTTACTTGTCTCCCGAAAGATAAATCAACACATTCACCCCAAATTTAACATGTTTAAAATAATAAAAACAAAAATAAACAAACCAACAAAAAGCCCTGTCTTATTCTACTGTCCCTTATCTCAGTGTATGGTAGGTGTAACCACCCAGTCACCCAAGCCACACTCCAGGAAAGCCATCTTTACATTTTAATAGCACACCAATATTTATTTATCTGTATTTCCCCCACTCTGTCCCTTTCCCTTTCCATTGCCTCCACACAACTTCCCTGCTTTCAATAATAAGTTCCATTTATGCTCTAAGAGAACTATGTCCTACATCTGCCATCCATTGGGCTTGTCTATTTTAAATTCTAATTTTCAGTATTGTGATGAGTGACATCACCTTTATGCTATGAGTAGCATGAGGTAAAGGGCCTAGCATGCAGAGGTTCCTTACTAAATGCTTACTGAATGAATCATACCATAGTGAACAGCAGTTCTTTTTTCTTGCCCCCGCTCCACAGCCCTTTCCCTTTCTATTTACCCTTGTGCTCTACATCAATAAGGAAGCCTGGTCCCCTAGTTAAATTTAGCATAAGCTAGACCTTTCTAGTCAAATTTTAATATCAAGGACAGTAAATAATTATCTCCAAAAATCAATTTGGCACACCGTAGGCATTTAGAATGACATTTATTTTTCTTCTTTCTTCTCTTTTTTTCCCCACCATTTCTACTTGTGCTTGACTGTGTCTGAAGCAGATTGAATCAAAAGTATAATTAAAAATAAAAGTTATGCAACACTCACAGATGCAACTTTATCTTAAGCTGGAAACTCAACTTTTGTTTGGCCTAGTTCAAGAGAAACAGTGGGCAGCAGTCTGAGACTGAGTCTTTGAGCCACTTGCAATATTCAACTAAGCTGATGTATCTCAGTTTACTCATCTACTAATTCACAATTATAAGGGTTGCTATTACTGACGACATTGTTCAGATTCTTTCTCGTCATTATAAATAGTATATCATAGTGATTAACAGCACAGTCTCTGGGGCCAGACTCCTTGGGTTTGTGTCATGGCTCAGTCACTTAGCAGCTGTGAAATCTGGCAAGTTACTTAGCCTGGCTGTGCCTTCATTTCATTATCCATATAATATAATTAATAATAATTCTGGCTACTCACATTTTACTTTCAACTTTTACAATGTAACACACTTAGAACAGTTACCAGCACAGAGTAAATATCATATGAGTTATTATGATCCATCTCCAGCTGTGTTTTCTCTGTTTCCTTCCTTTTTAACAGGCTGTATCTATAAATCTCTGACATAGTATTTTATTACAATGCTCTGAACTTCTTACATGTTTACTTTTCAGGAGTGATATATCTTGAAAATTCACTTCATTTGAGAGTCATTTGTTTCTTGATAACTGTTGTCCAGTTGCTACATACTTCATTAAATTGATGCAAAGGTATAGTAATAGTTTTTAGATATAAGATTTTCCGATTTGGCATTTCCTTTCATGTTGAAAACTTTAATCTCAAGAAAGAGAATTTTTCATTTTCATCTCTTTGACTTCAGTATGAATTTGAGCCAGCAGATAATTAAATTAGGAGTGTAGTTGAGGGGGACTATTTGAATTTTTCTTTTTTAATTACTTCTCAAATTAAAATCCAGGATAGCTAAAAGAAACCTATCAAAAAACATGATACTCTGGTAAGATTTTTCGAATCATGAAATACCAAATAGCCGTTGTGGTTCTAACATTTTATTTCTCCACACCCTAGCCTTTCTGTCTCTTTAATAAAATTAGCTATTTTGTTGATATCTTCTAAGATTGAACTTTCATCCAAAATGCATAGATATTCATATTCCATGAATAATCTAACAAGAAATGTTATAATATTCTAGGTCATCTGGCAAGATGAATATGTATTAAGTAAACTTACTCGTGTGTGTTTTTAGCCTTTCTAAAAGTACTTCCAGTTCCCCTCCAGGGCAGATATTGGATCTACTATGTGCACAGGGCCATGTTATTCAATCCATAGGTTTACTATGTATTGTCACTTATATTGTAAATAGCATTTGAAGTTTTATTTTTTATTTTATTTTCTCTGTATGAAAATTTATCCCAGGAAACATTGAATGCAAACATTTGTCTTTGATGAATTCCATATTACATTTTTAAAGTTCATGTTAGGTATGTCTCTCAAAAAAATGAGAAGTAATTAAAGTATGTTTATATTTACTGTTAATTATTTTAATCATATACACTTTACCAAGACTTGTTCTCCGCTGTGTAGGAAAATCTGTTCATTGTGCTCAAAATTTTAGAGAAAGACACGAGAAATGATGAAGAAGTGGATGATTGACAGAGAGTTCAGCTGAGTTTCAGGTACCACGGTTTTCTCACATATTCTATTTATTATCTTACTTTAAGCATAAATCATGTATACTACGACAATCTGAAAGGCATTAATTTTTATTTGTATAAGTACATATTTTTTTGCTAGATTACACACTACTTCCTAAATATTAAATTATCAAAAAATTTAAAAATTGATGAGCATTAAAAAACACTTCCTTTTAATCCACACTAATTTATAAGTCTTAAAATATTGGTAGATTCAATTTAAACTTGTTTTAAATGCCCCAAGAGTATGAATATTGGAGTTTTTGGCAAATTTAAACATAAATAGGGAATATTACCTCACATAAGCTGCTAAAATTATGCTTCAGTTTCTACTTTCTCAAAATTCAATATGCTTTTAACCGGATTAAGTTCAAAATTATTAAAATTTAAAGTTTAATACATATTAAATATTTTTATAGAGGCATATGCTATGTCAAAATCTTTTTGAGTAGACCTCTGATCTTAACTTTGTGACAGATTTAAGAAGCTTATTTCATAGGTTTAATCCAATTCAACTTAAGAAAAAACATTTATTTTACTTAAGGTATGTACTGTGTTCTTGAGACATAGAATCTTTGCTTCTGATACTACATTCAAAAGATATCAAACTTACAGAAATTGTCATTGTTCCAGTTATATAACTGATTACACAGAAATTATTTTTGGAGTACTCTTGATGCACCATCTTACACATGTAACTTAACTTAAAAGGAGCATTTAGTAAGCAAAACATCCAATTAGGCACAGCTAGCTTACCTTCTGTGATAGTTATATTCAAGAGAACCAAGTCCTTAAATAGAAAAAAAGATGAGTGATAAAACTAAGCTAAAGCTAGCTATATTTTTTCGAGGATTTCAAAATTCATTTTTATGTGAATTACAATGTGTTACAAAAAACTACTTAAAATATTTGGTATGTTTGCTTTTTAACAATATAAACACAAAATCTATTTTTTAAAAGTAAAATATGAGGCATTAAGTTTTTCCAATATGTCAAAGATAGTGCTCTATCTGAAAAGTAGAGCAGATAAAGTCTGTTATTTTCTACTGACCTCCAAGCAGTGCTCTGAACATTGCGTTTTCATTTATGTGCAAAGCAGGGGCATACAATATTCACCTTAAATGTGATGCGACAAAAAGCAGAAGATTGGGACACTGACAAGGGCAGTGCTCCTATCATGGCAACACCTTGAGAAGGTGTACCTCAACTATGTAGGGAAACTATCGTTTGAGAAAATGAACTGCATGGGCAAATCAGCTGTTACTAAATATTTATGTATCTGCTTGGGAGTATTTTATAACATTTGCTTTTACCCTTAATTGTTGTAGAAAACTGTCATAGAAAATAAATTTCAGTGGTTTCATTTTAATATGATCTATAGAATTAAAGATTAGGCAATATCAAAAATGTTTTTAGATATTTTTTGTAAAATTACCAAAAGTATTTTTTGTAAATGAGTGCAAAATGATGAATGATTTTTTAGGACTATTTCATTTTAACATCTATTTTGTATCCAACAGTTGAAATTTGGTGCCAATATCATAGAGAGAAATATGTCTGAGTATTGCTGCTGTTACAAAATTATATTACAAATGTGATATAAACATTAAATTTACCTTTTAGTAGCAATGTTCAAAGTTATTATCACATATCAGTTTGATAAAGAAGATGTTTCATTTAAAACTATATCTACAACCTCCTCCCTCTGCATAGTGCCAGAAATATCCACCTTATTTACTGTAGCTGTTTTTACAGTGTAGCTATTGGGTCATTTGTATTAGAATCATTTGGAGACATATTAAAATGTATTTCCTTAAGCCACATACTGGATCTATTGAGTCAAATTATCTAGTGATGGTGCTCTGGAGTCCACATTTTAAAATCATTTCTTAGATGATGTTTTTGTACATTCATGTTTAATTAGCCCTAACTTTTTGCTTTGCATTAAAGCATTCAATTGACATTTGAAAGCCATAATGTTCTTTGGAAGAAGTAGGCATCAATCCATAATTATTTATCAAATCTGCATGAATTAATGTACGTACTTTTCTTTAGTCTCCTAAAGGTATGAATGCCTGGATTAAAAAACGTTTTATTAGAGAAGGCAGATACAAAAAGGGAGAAGATTTAAATTGACCTTAACATTTACCTAATTTGTATTTAATTGCCTAAACAAGCTCTGAAAGAATCAGGGACGAATAACTTAGAACACCTCTCTTCACAGAGCCACAGACCAAACACATTCAGATATGTCCAAAATAAATGAATAAATAAATACATAAATAAAGAATAGAGAAGCACAAGGAGAAATAAGCATTGCTAGGAAAACGAATGTTTTTTTTTTTAGTGTATAATACAGCTTTTCTATTAAGGCAGGCTGGGTTCTACTGACTATTGGTTCAGGCTGAAAATAAATAATAACTGACAATTTTAAGTGATAAATATTTCTCTCTTCAGAAATTGCATTAGAGTACATGGCATTGTATATTGTAAAGTAGTGTTATTTAAGTTCATCCATGTTACCTCCATTGTGTAGTTTGAGTTGTGTTTACAGGGAAAGATTAGATTATGTGTGGCTCTTATGCTCAAAGTCAATCACAGTTTCATTTGGTACTCATCTTGGAAATCCAGGTTTGTAAACATGTGCTAGCATGCCGAGCAGACTTCACAGCATAATTTGCATATCTGGACATTTTTGCATAGAGACTGGCTTTTACTCTTCCTTCAAATATAGTTTTATTATTTCCATTTGGTTTGCTCATTAGCTAGCCATTGGATTGTTTTTCTTTAAAATTTAAAGCTGACTTATTACCTTATAAATATTTTCTGGTTAAATTGAATTTTTAAATGTTCACTACTAAATACAAACAAGAACAATCTTTCATGTCTGTGTTTTAAATATAAAATTCTCATATGTTTGATAGCAGCATTTCCTAGGGATAGTTTTAACAGTCATAAGATTAAGATCTATTGGTCTGTTTTATTTGCAAGGTTGTTTCTATTTACTGATAATTAAGATCGCAGATTTATTAAAGTAGTGTTTTTAGAAGAAGCCCTAGATCTCATATAAGTAAAAATAAACAATCTTTTGTTTCTAGATCGTAGCAGGCTACAGAATATAGTGTTTTAAAGTTCAGATTCAGACCAGAAGTCCTTTGTTGTATCTCGGCTCCACCACTTACTGGTCGAGAGGAGATACTTGACCTCTGCGTATCTCATCTCAGATTCCAAATCTGTAAAATAGGAAGATACTTACCCTTAGGTATATCCAGTAGTACCTACCTCACAGGGTTATTATTAGCTCGGTTTTTTTATTTTTATTTTTTAAGACAGAGTCTCACTCTGTAGTCAGGCTTGAGGCTGGAGTGCAGTGGCACAATCTCAGCTCACTGCAACCTCTGCCCTCTGAGTTCAAGCGATTCTCCTGCCTCAGCCTCCCGAGTAGCTGGGATTACAGGTGCCTGCCACTGCACCCGGCTAATTTCTTGTATTTTTAGTAGAGACGGGGTTTCACCTTCTTGGCCAGGCTGGTCTTGAGCTCCTGACCTCGTGATCCACCCACCTCGGACTCCCAAAGTGCTGGGATTACAGGCGTGAGACACCGCGCCCGGCCTATTTTTAGTATTTTTTAAAATACTAAAAGTATTTTCTGGCACATGGTAATTGTTACACAGTGTTAAATGAATTGACATATTAGCTTCCAAAAATGGTGAATTTGCTAATACACTATAAACTCAGCACAGGAACCTCTCTTAAACAATACTGTGGCTCCAAAGTCTAATACTGTGCCTGGCATAGTTGTTTTTTGATTGTTGGTTAATTCATACGAAGAAAGTAAGTTCCTATTTCAATGGAATTAGTCCCTGTTTCTATACAAAAAGCATGAGGCCGTGGTAGGAAAGTTGTCCAGCAAAGAAATGATACTTACACTGAAACACAAAGCCTAAGTAGAAGTCAGCCAGGCAATGAGCTGCAGAAGGAACAGCTGGTGCAACACTTGACACATGTATATATGTGCATATTCATCACATATATCCGTGCATATTCATCACATATATCCGTGCATATTCATCACATATATATGTGCATATTCATTTGCATTAACATGTATAGATGATTACAGCCGCAAAATGGTGTGGCAGGATTATTGTAGGATGGATTCCAGCATCTGTGGAAGAAAATCAACCAGAGCACCATCACGAACTGAAAGCTGCTGAAGAAGGATTCTCGCTTGAGAGAGAAGGGAGCCAGTGATTTATGGAGATTTAGCAAGAGGGTTCAGATGAAACTCGGCTAGCTCTGGGGATAATTGGTTAGAAATAGTTCTAAGAAATTATTCTTAAATATTAGTTGGGCATTTTAATAAAAGGAGTTGAGACACAGAGTTAGGACCTAAGGTTATGTGGAAGAAGGGTGGAGAGGAATGACTGGATGAGAAACCCACGGACACGAGAAAGCCACAGTGGAACGTTTTCCATCCTTCAGCATTTCTTACATATCTCATAGGAAGATGGACTCCATGACATCATCTATGGTTCAGTCTATCTGCGTATTGTTTAAACCTTTTCATTCAATTAGGCTTTAGGTTTAAAATTTAAAAACAGATGCACTAATTTCTTCTTTTTAACTTTTTTTAAGAAAGCACACATTAATGACTTTTTAGAAAGGGATGTCATTTATGCCACTCCCCACTTTCTCTAGAGAGAGAATAACATTTCAAGAGAAAAGAATAATACTTTCAGGCCCTTCCTACTCTGACTTGTTCCTGTCCTTTGCTAAAAATAAGTGATTTCTTTAACTGATGCTATAGGGAGAAAAAAAAGAATGAACACAGCCAAGCTTTTTATTGGCATTCACGCTCATAAACTCAATAAGCTTTCCACACCATGCTCCGTTCTAGTAAGGGAAGAGGCCTACAATTTTTGCAGCTGCTGAAAATTAAAGTGTAGAAGGCATAATTTTTGCCTTGGATCCAAGATGTGTTTTCCGATCAAGATTTACCAACTACAAGTCAGATATTTGCTCTCTATTTCACACATGTCTCCTGCCCAATTGTTTCAGAATCCACAGGGAAGAGATATGTTTTGTTGACTGCCCATTCATTTAGTGCTTGAATTAAAAAAATAAATTCATTTTTAACAAATTATTATGGAGACTAGTGTTCCATGGAAAACACATTAATGACAAATGACTTAGGAGTCTGTGAAGTAATACTGCACATATCAGTGCCTTTGAAAATATGCTCCATAGAATGAATGTCCATTGCCAATTGAGAGTCAGAAACCTATTAGACTACATGGTAGGAATCAGAATCAAAAGTCTATGATTTGTGAGAAGCAGTTCAAAATAATAATGTAAGCTTGAATTTTAGAGAATATTAACAGGGTCCAAATTCTGGCTCCTACACTTGATAGCTGAGAAACTTTATGTTTCAAGTAAATCATGAACAAAATACAATACATATTTTGTGGTGTTGCCACAAGATTGCACATAAAAGTAATTCAATAATAATTTTTATTGAACATGAATTAAAAAATGTAGGCAAACATAATGCCTGACAGAGTGAGAGCAGAATAAATAGTAGCTCTAATCATGTTATTATTTTAATTAAAATCATTAATAATACTGATCAACAAGGCTGGTGGGTTGCCATGGGTTCTTCTTTTGAACACGTTATGCAATAGTTTACTGGTGATTTTTAGATAAACATTGTTGGCAAAACCTTGCCAGTCAACAGGAAGTTGGCAGAAGTAAAGAGGAGATGATGAATTTGTTAATAACAGATTTAAAATGCAATCAGAAGTTGGAATAGTGAACCAAAATAACTAGATAGAACATAGAAAAATTTGTAAAAGGCACTTGGGCCCTATAATAGCAGCAATAAATGTAAAATTATTGAATTGTCTAGTTAAATATAAGTACAATAAGAGTAAACAATACTGTAAAACTACTCTAGAATGTATTATATTAGTTTCATTAATAGAAATAGTCTTCAAGAATATCTAAGCAAATATTCTAAAATTCTCTATGCTCTACAGACTGTACCTGTGTATAAAATGTAAAATAAATACCAAAACCAGCTGGCACATTCAAAAAAGACAGGTCAGAAAGGTCGTAGAATCTAAACGAGCAAATTATGACTGATTTAATGATATGGGCCTACTTATCAGGCAGGAAGGAAGTTTAGTGACAATGATAGGTATCTTCTAAATTCTTGAGCAATTCTTGAGTACAAGAAGGTTAGATTCACTTTGCGTGACACCGGAAGTTAAAATAAGTACTATTGAGTCCATTATATGGGGAAATCAGATTCAAGTCAGCATCTTGAAAAGCATGAAGCAATATAAAAATTGAAGAGGCTTCCTCAAGTAACTGCAAGGTGCAAATCTAAAAGCCGAATGCTCAGAATCACTTCCTGAATGAAATGTTTTCAGTAGGTGACTTCCCTGTCCTCTTTATATCACCAAGACTACTTCTATGACTTTTATTATCCTAACATTAAAGGATGCCAATAAAACTTTTAATCATCAGCATATCTCCACTGTTAATAATTGCAAAGTTCAAGTGAATATTTTTCACAGAAATATAATTTTTCACTTAAGGTTTACATGAGATATTTCTGTATCTCTAAATTAAATGGTAAATTTAATTTAACATGTCTGACATCAAGTTTCTGTTTAAAAAGTGTTTTCTAAAAATGCAAGTTCTGAAAGTGTTTATTTAAAATTTTTAGTCCCTTTGCTGCTGTTTTTCCAAATTTAATACATCTGATGAATGTAGGTCTGCTAACTGATATCAAACATTACTGTAACCTACTATTTCTTGGACATTATCTCCATCACTTAATTTCTTGTCTTGTCACAAGTAAGAAATTATATGAGGTGAGATGGTAGGAAATATAAAAACAAAAACAACAACATTAAACTCCCCTCTTAGAACCAACAAAAAATTGTTGACATACATCCAAATCCTGATTATAATTTAAAAACTGTAATAGTTTGTTACAATAACAGGAATTATTTTTATTTTTGCATTCCTGGTTATGATAGAAAAGCTAATATAGGACCTGCTTTCCCACCAATAATAACTCTAAAAGCTGACAAAAATCTGTGAAATTACAGTGCTGTGTAGGCAGCACTGGAATGAAACTAACATGGCTATGTTACTTGAAAAAGAGAACACAAGAGGTGAGCCCCATTTCACCTAGGATTTATTCCTAAAGGCATTTCTTTTAAAGTGCTGTCCAGGGATTTAGAAAACAACAGACAGCATCAATGTCACATGGTTGAAGAAACAGGGACTACCAAGAGAGATGGGATTTGGTGCCAAGTTCCGTGAGGAGGGAGCTACAGAATGAAAACTCAAATATCTGAGCCAAGATTTCAGAGTCCACTCAGTGCTGAAAGATGAAGTACAAATCATGCCAGCGTGAAGACACGACAGTGGACAACACAGTTCACTTGACTTCCCAGAAAGGCCAAGTCTTAGGGACAGGAATCATGTCATAGAAGTAAAGGTCATGTATTAGTCCATTTTCATGCTGCTGATAAAGACATACCTGAGACTGGGCAATTTACAAAAGGAAGAGGTTTAATTGGACTTGCAGTTCCAGGTGGCTGAGGAAGCCTCACACTCATGGCAGAAGGCAAGGAGGAGCAAGTCTCATCTTACGTGGATGGCAGCAGGCAAAGAGAGAATGAGGAAGATGCAAAAGCAGAAACCTCTGATAAAATCATCAGATCTCATGAGACTTATTCATTACCATGAGAATAGTATAGGGGAAACCATCCTCACTATTCAATTAGCTCCCACCAGGTCCCTCCCACAACATGTGAGAATTATGGGAGCACAATTCAAGATGAGATTTGGTGGGGAACACAGCCAAACCACATCACTCTCCCCTGGCCTCTCCCAAATTGCATGTCCTCACACTTCAAAGCACAATCATGCCCTTCCAACAGTCTCCCAAAGCCTTAGCTCATTCCAGAATCAACTCAAAAGTCTACAGTCCAAAGTCTCATCTGAGACAAAGTGTGTCCCTTATGCCTACGAGCCTGTAAAATCAAAAGCAAGTTAGTTACTCCTTAGATACACCTAGGGTACAGACATTGGGTAAATACATCCTTTCCAAATGGGAGAGATTAGCCAAAACCAAGGTGCTACAGGCCCCATGCAAGTCTGAAATCCAATAGGGCAGTCATTAAACCTTAATGTTCCAAAATGATCTCCTTTGACTCCATGTCTCACATTCAGGGCACACTGATGCAAGAGGTGGGTATCCACACCTTGGGCAGTACCATCCATGTGGTTTTACAGAGTGCAGGCACCCTCCCAGTTGCTTTCATGGGCTGGCATTGAATGTTTGTGACTTTTCAAAGCACACAGTGCAAACTGTCATTGGATCTACCATTCTGGGGTCTGGAGGACAGTGGTCCTCTTCTCACAGCTCCACTAGAGAGTGCTCCAGTGAGGACTCTATGTGGGGGCTCTGACCCCAGATTTCCCTTCTGTACTGCCCTAGCAGAGATTCTACATGAGGGCCCTGCCCCTGCAGCAAACTTCTGCCTGGACATGCGGGCATTTCCATACATACTCTGAAATCCAGGTGGAGGTCCCCAAACCTCAATTATTGACTTCTGTGTACCTTCAGGCTCAACACCATGTGTAAGCTGCCAAGGCTTGGGGTTTGCACCCTTTGAAGCAATGTCCTGATCTGTACCTTGGCTCTTTAAGCCAAGGCTGCACACAGCACGGGGGACCTAGGCCTAGCCATGGAACCATTATTTCCTCCTAGGCCTCTGGACCTGTGGTAGGAGGGGCTGCTGTGAAGGTCTCTGACATGCCCTGGAGACATTTTCCCCATTATCTTGGTGATTAACATTTGGCTCCTTGTTACTTATGCAGATTTCTGCAGCAGACTTGAATTTCTCCCCAGATAATGTTTTTTTATGCTTTTCTACTGCATCTTCAGCCTGCATATTTTCTGAACTTTTATGCTCAGCTTCCTCTTGAATGCTTTGCTGCTTAGAAATTTCTTCTGCCAGATACCCCAAATCATCTCTCTCAAGTTCAACTTCCATAGATCTCCAAGACAGGAACAAAATCTTGCCTGTCTCTTTGCTAAAGAATAAATAAGAGTCACCTTTGCTCCAGTTCCCACCAAGTTCCTCATCTGCATCTGAGGCCAGCCAAGCCTGGAATTTATTGTCCATATCACTGTCAACATTTTGGTCAAAGCCATTCAACAAGTCCATAGGAAGTTCTAAACTTTCCTACATTTTTCTATCTTCTTCTGAGCCCTCCAAACAGTTCCAACCTCTGCCTGTTACCTAGTTCCAAAGTCACTTCCACTTTTTCAGGTATCCCCATAGCAGCACCCCACTCTACCAGTACCAATTTACTATATTTGTCCATTCTCGTGCTGCTAATAAAGATATACCAAGACTGGGTAATTTATAAAGGAAAGAAGTTTAATTGACTCACAGTTCTGCATGGCTGGAGAGGGCTCAGTAAACTTATACTCACAGCAGAAGAGGAAGCAAACATGTCCTTCTTCACATGGCAGCAGCAAAAAGAAGTGCAGAGCAAAAGGGGAAAAGCCCCTTATAAAACCATCAGGTCTCTTGAGAACTCACTCACTTTCACAAGAACATGATGGGGGAAAGTGCCTCCATGATTCAATTATCTCTACCTGGTCTTTCCCCCCGACACATGGGGATTATAGGAACTACAGTTCAAGATGAGATTTGGGTGGAAACACAGCCTAACCATATCAAGTACATATTGCATAATTTCATTTGCATAAAGATAAAAAACAGTTACAGCTCATTTGAATAACAGAAGTTTCAATAATCACTACATTTGGGCATGCTAGAAATGTTCCATATCTTGATCTAATGGGGGTGACATTTGGAAAATAAATGTACAATTTATGAAAGAGGCCAATTAAGGTATAATTTACAACTAAAGACAAACAAAGGTCAATGATTGTGCCAAAAAAAAAAAAAAAATGTTAACATAACATGCAGGTCTAACTGCTATTTTCAAAAACCTGTGTACAAAATTGGCTAAAATCTTGGAACTTACATTTAGGAGTGTTCTCATAAGTCCCAGAAATGAAGAGTGGCTTACTGGAACTAAATTGTTTATACAACATGGTTTATGGAGAATATCTGCTTTCCTTCTGGAAGTCTAGAATTTCAGTACTTGCTAGACAGAGGCTGCCTATATGACCAGTTCCCAGTAAAAATCCTGGGTGCTGAAACTTTAATTAGCTTCCTTGGTAGACAATATTTCCCTATAATAAATTATAATCATGAACTACATGTATGCTACACATATATTGAGTCCTATGAGTCTTCCTAGTGAATTACCCAACCTGAGAGTAGTTGGGTAATGGGATGATGCCAGTAAATTAGTTTTTGTTGTATTTTTTATGTGGTTGGATTTTAATATTTTTAAAATGTAGTAACTTTTTCTTCTTTCTATTTGGATTTCACTTACCTTCCCTTGGAAAATAATAACCTGAGTTTGGTGAGAGGATGTCTAATATAGAGGGCACTCCAGGAGTGGGCCTAGCAGCCTTAGCTGGATGAGGCGGTCCCATGGAAGAGGATTGCCTAACACATGATTTTGAACTTCATATAAGTATGAAGGTATACAAATGGGAAGTCGGCAGCCGTGGCCCAGCTTGAGTAGGGATTCTACATGGTGGAGTAGTGGGGACTGGAAGTTGTGTGGTGATAAGGAATTTGTTAAATACGAGAGGTCCCATCACATAATTAGGTTTATGAAGCATATGGTGTATAGATTTCTCACTATCAGAAAAATAGTTACAAAATACAGAAATGTTAAAAAACAAAAATGTACCTTCTGTTATTGGATTTGAACTGGAGACAATAGTGTGAATTCATCATTTCAATATAGGTATATAAATATATAGCTGCACACACACCACCTTCCTAGGTGTGCCTACTGAATAGACAGGAAACAGTGACAGACAAATGGCAACAAGCATGTTTGGCATCCAGATACTGGTTTCCATGAACAATTCTTCACTAAAAAGAACCAGACCATCTTGGAGAAACTGCTGATTCCAGGGGTGGAACAGAAAAAGTACAGCATCACTTTGGAACATTATTTTTTGCTAGAAAGTAAGGAATTCATCCAACAACATAGGGATATGTTAGAAGGAAACATAAGCCAATTTGAAGTGGCTTCCTCTGGTCAAATCAGAAATAATTGAGGATCAAAATAAGTAGTTGTATTAATGAATTATAGCCCACTGAATAAAAACAGAAAACTATAAGCCCCTACTGACTAAAATAAGTATGTATATACACTGAAAATGTGATAAGAAAGAAGTCTTCTCTTAAGGTACCTTTTTCACAAAATTATTATTCATTTTAAGGGAGTGCAGAAATAATTCTAAAATGAAAAAGCCTATCACAAACCGCTCTAATCAAACGATCAAAATTAACATCACCAGTAGTGAGACACAATGAAATCAGGTACCAACTGATAGGATTAAATGAGAAAACGAAGTTACTTCCATGTTACTCCTGCCAAAGGTGCAGAATCTGAGTCTAGTCATAAGGAAACATTAAACACATCCAAATTGAGTAACATTTATGAAAGTAAGTAAAAATCAAAAGAAAAGAAAGAGCTCCCTATGGAAAATAAGCAGAGACGACTCCCTTTTCTTAAAACATTTACTTTAGAAAGCTTGTAAATCTTTTCCCTATCTCTGAAATATACATAAGATGTATAAAAAACTAAAAAAAAACCCCTTCAAGCCTTACAGACCCACGAATGTGTTTCTCAAGGACCTGGGAACCATCTCTGAAATGTCATCATCAATGGAGATGGCACCTACCTACCTCAGTTTCTGTGGGAGGGTAGCAGCCTAACTTTGGTGAGCGGGCATCTCAATCCAAGTTGTAAAACCACCTCCTGTCATAATAATAGGAGAAGTTCATTTTTCCTTTAGATAAAGCCAATTAACAAACACAGATGGTTATCCTAACTACCAAGTGTATTTGGGATGAACTATGTGTAACAAATGTGCTGTCAAGGTCTCTTACTTGAGGACTAGTTATTGTTTGTAGGAGAATATATATGTAATAGATTGTTGCTGCTTGCTATGTAAAAGGGTGAGATTTCCTTCTGCCTCTGCAATGTCTTAGCAGATTGCCTGTGATGAGAATCACACTCTCGTTTAATACTTACTTAGTAATAAAACTAAAATTATTTTTCCCCTTGTAGCTTTATGGAGAAGTTTTCTGGGTTGGGAGGAGATTTTGTTTTTAATTATATTAAAAACAAACAGTCTCCAAAAACCTCTACAAAATAGCTAACCTGTAATCATCGTTAAGTGTCAAAATCACGAAGGTAAAACAAAGGATGAATAAATTATATAGATTCAAGAAGATTAAAATGATAACACCTAAACGCAATGTGAGATTCTGGACTGGATCTTTCCACATTAAAAAAAAAGTTGAAAATTGTAAAAACTTTAATGGAGGCTAAGTATTAGACCGTAGTCAGGTACTGATATTAATTTTCTTCTTTTGATGTTTATACTGAAGAATATGTTTGGAAGAAATTCTAAAATATTTATTGTTGATGCAGTATTATTTTCAAAAGGATTAAGAAAGAAAATGTTATTTAAACTGTATTTTTCTGTAAGCTTGGAATTGTTTAAAAGGTGAGGAGGAGACACACAAAGATAATAGAGACACTCATATACTCATCAAGAAAGTTAAATTTTGTTAAAATTTCTGCTAGTTGGTTCTTTTAAATAAATTACAGATACATTTAAAGCTCCATTCTGAGTTCCCTATTTTTCCTTCTCTGAAGTAACAATTATGTATGATTTCCACACAAGCTTATATAATCTATGGCTGTTGTTCTGTGTTTTAAATTACATAAGTGGTATCATACATGCGTATACTTTTGTAACTTTTTTTGGATAATGTTATTTTGAGATTCATATACATTCTTACATCTTGCTGAATTTCATTTTAACAGCAGTGTTGTATAAGGCACAGTTTACCCACTCCTCTACTGAGAAACAGGTTGTTTTGATTTTTCCCCTATTATAAGCATTGTTGCAGCATTACTTAAAGTTTTAAAAAAAAACTTTTCCCAGAGTGTGGCTTGAACATTTTTTTTTTTCTTATTAGTTGACATCTGACATACAGGAGATTTTAATTTTCTTTCTTTCTTAATTGAGATGTATTTAACATTTTTGTGGGATACATGTGAGTATTTTTTACAAGCATAGAATATGTAATGATTGAGTCAGAGTATTTGGGTTGTCTATCACCTGGATATTTATTATTTATATGTGTTGGGAACGTTTCAAATTTTCTCTTCTACCTATTTTGAAATATAAAACACATTGTTCCTAACTATAGTCACCCTACTCTGCTAGCAAACCTTATAATTTATATTTTATATTTGACTTTATGTTTGTACCAACTAACCTCTATTCATCCCCCACTTCTCACCCACACACTCTTCCCACTCTCTGATACCTATCATTCTATTTCCTACCTGCACAGGATAAACACTTTTTAGTTTCCAAATATGAGTGAGAGCATGCGATATTTGTCTTTTTCAGCTTGCCTTCTTTAACTTAACTTATTGACCTTCAGTTCTATCCATTTGCTATGAATGACATTATTTCGTTTGTTGTTATGGACAAACAGTACTTTATTTTGTATGCATACCACATATTCTTTATCCATTCATCCATTGATGAACACTTAGGTTGATTCCATATCTTGGCTATTGTGAATAGTGCTGCAATAAACATGTGAATGCAGGTATCACTTTGGTATACTGATTTGTTTTCCATCGGATAAATGCCCAGTAGTGGAATTGCTGAATTGTATAGTAGTTCTAGTTTTAGTTTTTTGAAAAATCTTCATTCAGTTTTCCACAGTGGCTGTACTAATTGACATTTCCACCAAGAGCATAAAAGTTCCTTTCTTTCTTGGAAAATGGAGGTTTTTTCCTCCATTCTCACTAGCTTTTGTTATTTTTTGTCTTTTCATAATACCCATTCTAACTAGGCTAAGATAAAACCCCATTGTGGTTTTGATTTGCATTTCCCTGGTTATTAGTGATGTTGATCATTTTTAAATATACCTGTTGGTTGTTTGTATTTCTTTTTTTGAGAAATGTCTAATTATGTCGTTTGTCCTCTTTTTAATGTGATTTTTTTTTCCTGTTGGATTCTTTAACTACCTTTTATATTCTGAGTACTAGCCTCTCATTAGATTAATAGTTTGCAAATGTTTTATCCAATTCAACAGGTTTTCTCTTTACTCTATTGACATTTTCCTTTGTTATGCAGAAAATTTTTAGCTTAATATAGATGTATTTGTCTATTTTTGGTTGTTTTTTGTATTTTTTTAGGTACTAACCATAAAACCTTTGCCTAGATGAATATCCAGAAGTATTAATATTTGTGTAGGCTTCCTCTTGTAGTTTTATAGTTTTGGGTCTTATATTTAAGTCTTTAATTTATCTTTGGTTGATTTTTGTGTATGGTGAAAGATAGGGGTGCTGTTTCGTTCTTCTACATATGAATATCCAGTTTTCCCAGAACCATGTGTTGAAGAAAATATCTTTCCCAGTGAATGTTCTTTATGCCTCAGTCAAAAATCAGTTGGCTGTAAATACATGTTTTTTTATTTATCTCTATTCTGTTAAATTGTTCCATGTCTGTTTTTATACCAATACCAAACTGTTTTTTTTTTATAGCCTTGTAATATATTTTGAAGTCAGGTGGTGTTATGTCTCCAGCTTTGTTCATTCTACTTAAAATTGCTTTGGCTATTTGGGCTCTTTTTTGGTTCCAATGAACTTTAGGATTTTTTTATAATTCTGTAAAAAATGATGTTGGCATTTTAATGGATTTTGAATTAAATCTGTAGATTGCTTTGGGATATATGATCATTTTATCAATATTAGTTCTCTAATCCATTTAAGTCCTCTTCAATTTCTTTTATTGGTGTTTCATAGTTTTCCTTGTGGAGATCTTTCACCCTCTTTGTTACATTTATCACCAGATATTTTATTTTTTAATAGATATTGTAAATGCAATTGCTTTTTTTTCCTCAGCTAATTAATTATTGGTGTATACAAATGCTACTGATTTTTCTATGTTGATTTTGTATCCTGCAACTTTACTGAATTTGTTTATCAAATATAAAAGATTTACTGGGAAAGTCTATAGGTTTTTCTAGATACAAGATTATATAATTAGCAAAGAAGGACAATTTAACTTTCAGTTTTTCCCCATTTAGTATGATATTGACTGTGGGTTTGTTACATGTGGCCTGTCTTATGTTGAATATGTTCCTTCTATGTCTAGTTTGTCGAGACTTTTTATTATAAAGAGATGTTAAATCTTATCAAGTGCTTTTTTGTATCTATTAAGAAGATCATACTGATTTTGCCCTTGATTCTGTTGATGTGGTTTATCACATTTATTGATTTGTGTATGTTGAAACATCCTTGCATCCTGGGATAAATCTTACTTGATCATGATGTATTATGGTTTTGATGTGCTGTTAGATTCAATTTTTTAGGATTTTCTTAAGGACTTTTGCATATATGTTTGTCAAGAATATGAGCTTTCAGTTTTCTTTTCTTTTTTTTTTTTCTGTTCTTGCAACTTAGTGTGGTTTTGGTATCAGACTAATGCTGGCCTGGTAGACTAAGTTAGAGAGAATTCCCTCCTCTTCAGTTTTTTGAAATAATTGAGGAGAAGTAATTTCCTTGGCTCATCTAGAAAGTAGGTTATCCATTTTGTTTACCTTTAAAAAACGCATTTTTGTTTTACTATCTCTCCTATGTTTTGGGGGGTGAGGGTTCTAATTTTCTGTCTATGTGTTCTGTCTAATGCTGACAGTATGGTGTTGAAGTCCCCAAATATTACTGTATTTGAGCCTATCTCTCCCTTTAAATCTAGTATATTTGCTTTATATATTTGAGTGTTCTGTGTTGGGTAAATATGTTTAGAATTGTTACATCCTCTTGCTGAATTGATCCTTTTATCATTATATAATTTTTTGTCTCTTTTTACTGTTTTTGACTTAAGGTCTATTTTATCTGACTTAAGTATGACTACTCATGCTTGATTTTGATTTCCATTTTAAAATATATCTTTTTTCATTTTATTACTTTAGGTTATATATGTCTACAAATATGACGAGGTTTCTTGTAGGCAGCATATAGTTGGGTCCTTTTTTAATCCATTCAGCTAGTCTATATCATCTAAGTTGAAAGTTTAATGTAGTTTACATTCAAGGTTATTACTGATATGCAGGAGCTTATTGTTAGCATTGTATTAATTGATTTCTGGTTGTTGTGGATAGCCTTTTTCTTTTTCTCTTATCATTTATTATTGTGATTTGGTGGTCTTCTGTAGTGGTAACTTTTGAGTCTTTGCCTTTATTTGGATATCTGTATTTCTTGCTAGTCATGGAAAGTTGTCAGTATTTCTCTCACTAAGTTTTCTATCACTTTCCTTTTCTCTTTGCCTTCTGGGACACCAAAAGTTCAAAGATTGTGTTGCTTTATGATGTTCCATATGTTACGTAGGCTGTGTTCATTTTTTTAAAACTCCTTATTTCAAATTTTTGTCTTGGTTATCTCAAAGGACTGGCCTTCAAATTCTGAGATCCTTCTGCTGGATTTAGTCAATTTTTGAGGCTTTTGAAAATATTTTGTATTTCATTCAATGAATTCTTCAGTTCCAGATTTCTATTTGGTTCATAATGTTTATCTCTTTGTCAAATTTCTTACTCTATCCTGGATTGCTTTTCTGATTCAATTGTATGGTTTATTATTCTGTATTTTCTGAGCTTCTTCAATATTATAATTTAAAATCTTTTCCTATGATTTCGTAAGCCATATTTCCTTACTTTTTTATGTTGCTTGTATTCTTATATTGATATCTGCGCATGTGTTACAGTCACTCTTTCCTATTTTTAAAGTAACTTTCCTAAGAGAAGACATTTTCCTAAAGTTATATCTATGATGTTTGTTGGGTTGGACACTTTGGATTTGATCCTGAGTGCATGCATTAATGTCATTAGTGTGTGATTTCTTCACCTATAAACAGCATCAATTGTATCTGTGATTTCCTCAATGGCTTATGGTACAGTTATTAGTGGAGGCTTTGGTGAAGTTTTGCTGGAGACAGAGAAACCAGGTGGCCTAGTCTTCAGGCCCCATTGGTGGCAGCAGTGGGGTAAGCATGTCTGTCCTTGGACTCAAGGGTAGTGTACCATGGCACCAGTGTTAGCAGGTCCAGGTGGGCCAATTTTGGGACCTCCAGGTGATTTTCTCAGATGCTGGTAGTGGCCAGTGGTAAGCTGAATGTGTGGGCATGTTCTGCTGTGCCTAGGCAGCAGAAGTGGCACGGGCGATAGCAGTAGTAGTGGCAAGACAACCCTATAGGTCCTGAGAGGTATGTGCTAGTGTTGGCTGTAGCTACCATTGGCTGGGCTGGCCAGTCTTCAGGCTCACAAGTGTTAAGTGCAGGTACGTGTCAGCTGTGGTGGTAGTGGTAGGATGGGTGAATACAACTTCAGGCCCCTAGGATAAGTGCTCAGATGCCAATAATTGTGCACCGGGCTGGGCAACCCCCAGGACCCTGAACTGCATGTTCTAGGCAGGGCAGGTGGTGATGCTTGGCCAGGGGGCCCCCAATAGTGCATTCAGGCACTGGCTGTGATAGGCAGGGATGGGGTGGGGTCAGCCTCAGGCCCCCAGTAGACTGCTTCAGTGGAGGGTGGCAGGAGTTGTGTTGTGACTCTGCTACTAGGGAGAGTAGAGTTGCTTTCGGTGGTAGCAGCTATATGTAGGTGGGTGAGAAACACATATTTCAGTCATGCTTCAGCCCCAGTGGCAGCAGCCTGCAGTGATGGCAGTCTGGGGAGGGGGAGAGGAGGCTCTGTCTTGGTGTGGGAAAAATTCAGAGTGGGGCTTCTGCTGGAGGTAGTGGGTCACTGCTGGTGGCCTGTGCTTCATCTCTGGTGGCAGCAGCTAGCTACAGTGGTGGCTGCAGTTGTGGGATGTCAGTAGGGCTCCAGCGACGTGAAGATACAGGTACTGTTGAGTCTCAGGACAAGGTGCAGTCTGTTGGGAGCTGGCTCAAAATGTCAACTTTGTGTAGTTGCATAGGACTCAGGAGGTGTCATGGACTCAGCATATGTTTTCTCTTTGGGGCAATCACGTGTTCTCTAGGCTTCTCCCTATGTTAGTCTCAGGATCCATGAGGGTCAAGGGACTCTCCTGTGGCTAGGATTGCAGGCATCCAGGGTGGAAACCTGGACTGCTGGGGATCTGTCTCTTACCTTTACTCGGCACTGGGGAGTCTCCCCAGGTCCCAGATGATCCCAGCCAAGCATGCTGTCTTGCCTTCCTTGCCTTAGGTGTTTCCAGTCACTTCTCTGTTGAATTCCAGTGTTCTTTGTTGGATGATCTATTTGACGTATGATTATCTACTCACTATTTGTGTTCCTTGTGGAAGAGGTAAGTCCATATCAGAAAAGCTAGGCCAATTCTAAAGATTCTGATTCATCATAGCCAGTTAAAACAAAGTAAAGTCAATATGCTCATTAAAAAATGCAAAGACAACATGACTTAGTTATATGTAATATCTGTGATAATGTTCCTACCAAGTATAAAAAAGTAAAACCCTGATGTTAATGAAATGTCTCTATTTGGCCATTTTGAAGCTCTTCCCCAGGACTTTAGATTTAATATTGGTACATTTGTTGATCCATTATTAATGGTTTCTCCTTTTACTATCTTCAAGCACGGTAGGTGTTTTTCTGTATGTACTTCAGGGAATAAAGCGCAATCTATTTTTATGATAAAAGCTTATTATGAAAAATAGATAACTTATATACATATATTCATCCTTCAAGGTTGAAAGGCCCAGAAGTCTTTTAAAATAAATATAAAATTAAACACTATATCACAGATTTTTAAAAAATATTTATTTTCTGTGTTTGTGTTTGGGAAAACAGGAAGAAAACATACTTAAAGTTGTCAGGTTTACATTATTTGTTTTTCAGTTAACCTTGTGGGAAAATGTTTGAGGATATTAGTATCTGATGCTACTTCAAAAAATATTTATTTATTTTTTATCCGTGCACTTGTGCAAGCATTCATTCATTTACTCAACAAATATTTGATTTGTCAAAATGTCGTCTTGTGCTTAATATTTGCAGTAAAGTATTAGAGGCAAAACAAAGTATTTGATCTCAGAGATTTTGCATTTTGGTGAGACACAATAGGCAATAAACAAATGAATCTACAAGTCCACAATGGTCAGATGATGATAAGTGCTGTGGAAAACAATAAAGCAGCTGGATTAGAGGTGAGGCAGTGGCTACTCATTCAGCTAGAGGTTTCTAATAGAGAAGCAAATAAACAGAGACATGAAGGTAGAGAGGAAAGGAGCCATATGTGTACGTGAGGAAGGACCATTCCAGGAGGCGAAAGAACACACACGAAAGCTCTAAGCTGAGTGTGCATGTGTGCATTGTTGCATTTATTGGAGGGGGTTTCTTCATGATACATGGATACCAGCCAGACTACAGCAGAGTGGAAACCAGCTGTCATGAGCGAAAAAAAAAATGGAGTTATATTTATGGTAAGAACTTTGGCTTTTACTTTGAGGCAGTTGGAAAGTTTGATCAAATAATTAACATGAACTGTCTGTAAAATACACCGTTGGTTGCTGTGTTCAAAATAGATAAGGTAGAAATAGATATAGAGGGTATTATTTCAATAAATATTTTGGTGACTTAGATTGGCTTAGTAATAGTATACAATGTAAGAGATGTCAGACTTTTCAGACTCTGGATCATAAATATTTTAAAGATAGAGATAAGAGGGTTTGAGGTAAAGCGTTTAAGTCAAAGATGATGTCAAAGTTTGTGGCTTGAGTAACTGAAAAGGTGTAACTTTCCTTATGTGAATCTGACATAATAATCCAGTCATTTGCGTTAGCTTAGATTGGTGCAGTGATAAGTCTTATTTATCATGTTCACAAATATTAATGACTAAGGTACTTTTTAGTGAGATAAAGTAGGAGATGGAAAAATATACCGAGGAGTTGATGTCAGGATGGCTGCCTGTTCGTACTTCATATGAAGTGGCAAAACTTTCACACTAATGGTAATGAATAGCTTCTCAATGGAATATAGACTAAAATGATTTAGAATCTGAGAGAACTGGCTAAGTGTATTAATTGCTCATAGCATTCAAGAGGGAAAAAAGTGAAAAATTCCCTTTTCTGTCTGTTGCTATAGTACTGGTGAAAATGAGACCTTAAAATAGAAAATAGTAACAGGAGAAAAGTGGAAAAGATAAGCCTTTTTCTATCATCTGAAGATCTTCTTCTCCAGACTATCTGAACAGGTATCATATTCACTCAAGTAACATAATAAAGACTACTGATTACTGAAAGACTATATAGGTATCTGTTGTCAAAACAAGTGATTATTAAATGGTAAGTACATTTAATAATCATTTGAGGGTAAGAAACTTGGACATTTCATAGAATAATTTCAGTGAAGCCTGGTAAATCGTAATTAAAATGGACTATTAGAATTAAAGATCAGGGGCTTAAGACATGCATTTAAGATATCACGGAATGCACTGATTATTTGTGTGGACAACCAATCCCCATGTGGATGCGATTTTCTGTAAGTAGATGCTTCTGAGAGTATAACATCTAATTTGTGGCAGTGAGTAAAGTTTAAGACTTGTCAAACCTGCCTTTGGAGGGATAGCTTCCCCACCCCTTTCCCAGCCACAGATGAAATACTGCATTCCACAGTGAGAATTCAAAGTTACTTTAATCTAGGTCTATGAATGTCAGGGAGAAACACTGAATTCAATGTCATTGGCACAGTAATGATAGGTCCCTTGATGGGAGTGATCCCCAGACTTGGATGACTTAACTAACTTTGGTCTTGGAAAGCCAAAAAAATAAGCAGGAGGCTGATTATTTCTGTGCAAATGATATGTCTCAGTTAAGTCACTATTAAAAACAGAAGCCCAAAGTACAGTAATTTACTTGAAAGAGAATAAAGATTGGGTCTGAAAATGCTTTAACATTAACCTTTTTGGATTTGGAGGTGCTATGGTGGAGAGAAAAAAAGCAAAGGAGTTATGTTAAATATCGGAAGTATGACTGGAAAGATTATTTAATGGTCAAGTAGGTTTTACCTGAATTTATAATTGGTATGAATATCATTACAAATATTACACGTAACTAGGGCTTGTTGCCTTTGCATTTTAATGAACATATTGCTTATACCTTGTTTTAATTGTCTATGATAAATGAAAACCTTTAGAATTGCCTTAGTCTTCCTGATGTTAAGAATTAAGCAAAACTAAAGTCCAAAATCTAACAAAGGATCATTATTCTGATTAGGTAAATCTCTGACAGGTGAGTTTGGATTCCTACTCCCTTTCTTTTCATTAGTTTAATATGTTCAGGCCAATGAGTCAACCATTTTGGCTTCAGCATCTCTTTGCTCTTTTGAAGTTATTGCGGAACCCAGAGAGCTTTGATTATGTGGATTATGTTTATTGATATATACCATATCCAAAATTAAAACATATACATTTAAAAATATTTGTTTATTATGTCATTAAAAATATAACAATTGGTCGGGCGCGGTAGGTTATGCCTGTAATCCCAGCACTTTGGGAGGCCGAGGAGGGCGGATCACAAGGTCAGGAGATCGAGACCATCCTGGCTAACACAGGGAAACCCCGTCTCTACTAAAAATACAAAAAATTAGCCAGGCGTGCTGGCGGACACCTGTAGTCCCAGCTACTCAGGAGGCTGAGGCAAGAGAATGGCGTGAACCCAGGAGGCGGAGCTGGCAGTGAGCCGAGATCGCGCCACTGCACTCCAGCCTGGGCGACAGAACAAGACTCCATCTCAAATAATAATAATAATAATAATAATAATAATAATAAAAGATAAAATAACAATCTCAATATGAGGTTACATAAATAACATATTTAATGAAGAATTATTTTCAAGAACAATAAATTTGTTAGGGAGTAGAATTAGTTTATTTGTAGTGATCTCTAACGTGTGGTTTAATAAAAGGCAATTTGATTCTTACACCAGATTCTGCATTAAGGCTATTGTGCTATGTTGTTTCAGTTGAACTATACCAATAAAATTTTGTCTCATGCATAAATGTCTTTGGAAAATAGGAGAGATTTTAAATAATCTTTTCAAATAATTGTAGATTTTCTTTGATCCCCAGCATAAACAAAAAGTAACTACTTCTTAATAATTGCAATGTGGAATCTGCAAACACAGCTATGATTTCTCATTCTCTTTAAAACCCACTGATTTATTTTGCACTTCTAATGGATCTTTCATCATAAATGTTTTTGTAATATCATAGGCCATTTGGAAAATAAAGTTTACTATTCATGCTAATCTTCTAAATATTAACACATTTTATTATACAATATAAAACATCAGATTTTAATAACACTACTGATATCGTCAGCACATATCCTAAGTAGAAGACTGACTTATATTTGTTATAGCCCAAAACAGTCAGTGGTTTGTAACTGGATTTGGGTTGAATTGAGGTATGAGATCAGCAGGACTTGTTTTATGAGCAACAGTTATGATCCTGCTGGTCAAAAACAGGATCTGGTCAAAACAGGATGCAGTAAAGAAACCGGCCCAAATCAGCTAAAACCAAGATGGTGAAGGAGGTGGAGCAAGATGGTGGAATAGGAAGCTCCACCAGTAGTCTCCCCGCCAAGGACACCAAGTTAGCAACTATCTACACAGAAGAAAACACCTTCTTCAGTGCAGTAGATCTGAAAAAGGCACTGAAACGATACAGAAAACAGTCCTGAATTACTGTCACTCTCTACCCTCCGCCCCTCCCAACCCCAGCAGCTGCAACTCGGGATGGAGAGCCTCTCTGGGCACTGAGGAAGGGAAAACACAGCAATTGGGGGGCACTGAACTCAGTGCCGCTCTGTTAGAACAGAAAGGAAAACCAGATTAAACTCAGCTGATGCCCGCCCATGGAGGGAACATTTAAACCAGCCCTAGGCAGAGGGGATTCACCAATCCCAACAGCCCGAAATTGAGTGCCTGCAAACCTTGCCACTGAGGGATACAGTATTCTGTGTCTGTAAGTAAACTTTAAAAGCAGTTCAGGCCCTAAAGACTGATACTTTTAGATGAGTCCGAAGGCTCAACTAATCCCAAAGACACCACATTCAGCGTTGGCCAGATCGTCCAGACAATCAACAAAGATACATCAGATTTAATCTGCACTATAGACCAAAAGGACCTAATAGATATTTACAGAATGTTTTATCCAAGGGCTTCAGAACACACATTCTTTCCTCAGACAATAAATTATTCTCAAGGATAGACCAATATGTTAGGTCATAAGACAGATCTTAAAACTTTAAAAAAATGAAATAATATCAAGCATCTTCTCTGACCACAAAGGAATAAAACTAGAAATTAATAACAAGAGAAATTTTTGGAAACTATACATATACAAATAAACAATATGCTCCTGAATGACCAGTGGGTCAAAGAATAATGTAACAAAGACATTTAAGACATTTAAATTTTTTTTAAAATAAATGATAATGGAAACACAACATATCAAAGCCTAGGGGATCCAGCAAAAGCAGTACTAAGAGGGAAGTTTACAGCTATAAGTCTTGTATAAAAGAGGAAAATCTTCAAATGAAGAATCTAATGGTGCGTCTTAAAGAACAAGAAAAACAAGAGCAAACCAAACTCCAAATTAGTAGAAGAAAAGAAAAATAAAAATAACAACAAAAATACATGAAATTGAAATGAAAACAATACAAAATATGAATGAAATAAAAATGTGGGTTTTTAAAAATGTAAACAAATTTCACAAACATTTATCCAGACTAAGAAAAAAGAGAGAAGATTCAAATAAATAAAATTAGAAATGAAGAAAGAGACATTACAACTGATACTGCAGAAATCCAAGGGTCATTACTGGCTGCTATGAGCAACTATATGCCAAAACATTGGAAAATCTAGGATAAATGGAAAATTTCTACCTACATACAACCTACCAAGATTTTATCAGAAAGAAACCCAAAAAACTGAACAGACCAATTACAAGTAATGAGATTGAAGTCTTAATAAAAAGTCTTCCAGTAAAGAAAAGCCTGGGACCCGATGGCTTTACTGCTGAATTCTTCCAAACATTTAAAGAATTATTACCAATCCTACTCAATGTATTCCAAAATATATAGAAGGTGGGAATAGTTCAAAACTCATTCTATGAGGTCAGTCTTACCCTGATACCAAAACCAGACAAAGGCACATTAGAAAAACAAAACTATAAGCCAATATCACTGGTGAATATTGATGCAAAAATTTTCAACAAAATACTAGCAAACCAAATTCAACAATACATTAGAAAGATTATTTATCATGGCCAAGTGGGGTTAATACCTGGGATGTAAGTATGGTTCAACATATGCAAATATGTCAATGTGATACATCATATCTACAGAATAAAGGATAAACCCATATGATCATTTCAATTAATGCTGACAAAGCATTTGATGGAATTCAACATCTTTTCATGATAAATACCCTCAGAAAAGTAGGCATGGAAGTAATACATCTCAACATAGTAGAAGCCATATACAATAGACCCACAGCTAGTAACATAAAAGGAACGGGGAAAAACTGAAAGCCTTTTCCCTAAGGTCTGGTACACAACAAGGATGTCCCCTGTTACCACTGTTATTCAACATAGTACTGCATGTCCTAGCTAGAGCAATGAGACAAGAGAAAGATATAAAATGGCATTCAAATTGGAAAGGAAGAAGTCAAATTGTTCTTGTTCACAGATAATATAATTTTATATTTGGCAAAACCTAGACTCCACAAGAAAACTACTAGTAGTGATAAACAAATTCAGTAAAGTTGCAGGATACAATATCAACATACAAAAATTAGCAGCATTTTTATATGTCAAAAGTGAACAATGTGAAAAAGAAACAAAAAAGTAAACCCATTTACAATAGTGACACATAAAATTAAATAACAAAAAAATTAACCAAACAAGTGAAAGATTTCTATAATGAAAACTATAAAACGCTGATAAAAGAAATTACAGAAGACACAAAAAATGGAAAAATATTCTATATTCATGGATTAGAAGAATCAATATTGTTAAAATATTCATAGTTCCCAAAGCAATCCACAGATTCAATGTATTTTCTATCAAAATACCGATGACATTCTACACAAAAATAAAAAAAAAACCTAAGACGTATATGGAATTAGAACCATATCTAAAATATATACGAAACTAGACCCCTCTATCTTGCCACATACAAACATCAAATCAAAATGGACTAAATACTTACATTTAAGACTTCAAACTATGAAGCTGTTACAAGAAAATGTTGGGGAAAATTTCCAGGGCATTGGTCTGGGCAAAAATGTATTGAGCAATCCTCATAAGCACAGGCAACCAAAGCAAAAATGGACAAATGAGACGACATCAAGTTAAAAACCTTCCGCACAGCAAAGGAAACAATCAACAAAGTGAAGTGACAACCTTATAACCAAAATATATAAGGAACTCAAACAACTCCACAGGAAAACAAATCCAATAATCTAATCTAAAGATAGGCAAATGATTTGAATAGACATTTCTCAAAAGAAGACATACAAATGGCAAACAGACATATGAAAAGGTGTTCAACATCATTGATCATTAGAGAAATGCATATCAAGACTACAATGCAATATCATCTCACCCCAGTTAAAATGTCTTATATCCCAAAGAAAGGCAAAAATAACAAATGTAGATGAGGATGTAGAGAAGAGGGAACCTCATTGGCTGTTAGTGGGAATGTAAGTTAGTACAATCACCATGGAGAGCAGTTTGGAGGTTCCTCAAAAAACTAAAAATTGAGCTGCCATAGGACCCAGCAATCCCATTGCTATGTATATACCCAAGAGAAAACAAATCAGTATATCAAAGAAATATCTGCACTTCTATGTTTGTTGCAACATCGTTCATAATAGCTCAGATTTGGAAGCAACCTAAGTGTCCATCCACAGATGAAAGATAAAGAAAATGTGGTACCTATTACACAATGAGTTTCTATTCAGCAATAAACAAGAATGAGATCTAGTCATTTGCAACAGCACAGATGGAATTGAAGATCATTATGTTAAGTGAAATAGGCCAGGCACAGAAAGACAAACATCACAAGTTTTCATTTATTTGTGGGATCTAAAAATGAAAACAACTTAATTCATGGGCATAAAAGAGTAGAAGATGGTTACCAGAGGCTGGAAAGGGTAATGGGAGGCTGGAGAGGGAGGTGGTGATGGTTAATGGTTACAAAAGAAAATTAGAATGAATAAGACCTACCATTTGATAGTACAATAAGGTGACTATAGGCAATAATAACTACAGTGTATATTTAAAATAATTTAAAGAGGGTAATTGGATTGTGTGTAACTCAAAGAATCAAAGTTTGAGGGGATGAATACCCTGTTCCTCATGATGTGCTTATTTCACATTGCATTCCTGTATGAAAAAATCTCATGTACCCCATAAATATATACACCTAATTTGTACCCCCCAAAATTAAAAATAAATGATCACGGTGATGAAAGCAATCTCTCATTGCCCTCATTGCTCATGATATGCTAATTATAATGCATTTCCATGCTAAAATACACTCCCAACAGTGCCATGACAGTTTATAAATGCCATGGTAATGCCTGGAAGTTACCTTTTATGGTTTTAAATGAGAGGAGCCCTTAGTTCCAGGAACTCCCCATCCCTTTTCTAGAAACTTTGTGAATGACCCATTTCTTACTTAGCATATAATTAAGGATTAGCTATAAATATAGCTAGTCAGCAATCCACAGGTGTTACTCTGCCTAGAGGGTAGCCCTGCTTTGTTTATCGAATAGCCATTTTTCTATACTCTGTTGTTCTAGTAAACTTGCTTTGCTTTCAATTTACTCTGTCAGTCAAAGCCAAGAACTCTTCTGGGTTGCGCCTCAACTTGGGGGTTCTCCTGGATCAAAACTGCTCCCACCATCATGGGACATCATATCATTCTGATGGCTGAGTTATTGATTATTCCTTAGCTAATGCCAGAAGACAACTGGGAAGAGGATAGTACAGCGAAGTTTACTAATAAATATTTATATGCTTAAGGGTCTATTTAAGGGTACAGGGGAGAAGAGAATGAAGGGATTATTGGGTACAAATTCAGTTAGGTAGAAGAAATATGATCCAGTGTTCAATAGATAGCAGGGTGTCTATAATTTACAATAGTACATTTAAAAATAGCTAGAAGGAAGTAATTCAAATGTTTCTAGCAAGAAGAAAAGATACATATTTAAGATGATTGATAGCCCAATTACCCTTATTTGATCTTTATGTATTTTATGAATGTATTATTATCACATATTCTTCCAAAATATGTATATCTATTATGAATGAATACATAAATAAATGACTTTGGAATTAAGATAATATTGGTCATAGGTTTTGATGGGCCTGGTTATCCAGGCCAAGTTTCTTTATTAAATTGGGATAGAAATAGTACCTACTATTTTTATAAGGATTAAACAAGTTGCTCTAAAGATTAAGTAAGACTATGTGTATTAAATAATTAATGCCTACAACTGAAATAAAAAAAAATTTGCTTTGCCTTTTTTTAAAAAAAGAAAAAGAATATATTAAGGGGAGAAGTTCACTGTACTCACATAGGGCCAATGAAGTTGTCCTTTGCACATGGACCACTGTGTGTTCCAAGCAGTATGATAGGCAAAACAGCCACTCTGGTTCACTGATATTTGATGCCTGTTATTACAGACAGCTCCCATCCAAAGGTACACCAACTTATTCTCTGGGAAGTGTTATGCTACACTCAGATGGAACTACATTTGAGGGTTTAACGTATCTATTGGCAGTCTCAAGGAACACTGATACTTGGAGGTTCAGACCATTTTCCCAAACTGCCCATGTTTCATCAATGTGCAATGGGAACAATACAGGTAGTGGCATGGTAAGCACTAGCTCCACTTTGGTAAACAGACTGTAAAAGTCATAGGAGTTTATCTATGGCTAATAAATCAGGACAACCTAGAAACTCGCCATCATGAGGCACAATACTTGTTAACCCAAAAAGGGACACTAGAGAGAGCTATCTTCCAGGAAACAAGCTGTAACTGGAAAGAAGCCTGGAAAGACAACACAGTGTCAAATGAATGGAGAAATTGAATACTGACACTAATAAAGAACTATACCCACCAGTAATGCTACCAGAGGGATTGTGCCCTCACTCAGGAATGATTGTTCATATTTTCATATTCGCTATGGAAAGAGTTTGTTGGAAAATTATAGTAATCTTAAATAATTGCAGGACATTACTGGGCAGTGTGGCTTTTATCATTCTTCTCTAATTGCTCTAATACCCAGAATAAAAAAAAAAAAAATAAAAGAATGTATCTTTCTTGTGCCACAACTGGCTGGAATTGGACATAAAAAGAAACGACACAACGTCATCCTCATTGGGAGGGTGGGGATAGATAACAGTGCCACATAATGGCACCTGGAAGCCTACGTCTGTAAGGATTTATTCTATAATATCTGGGATATGTTTATGTCCATAAAACAAGTGAAATTCGGAAGTTCCTGAAAAATAGTCTCTAGTTACCACCTAAGTAACTGGGAAAGTGGTACATGGGAAAAGGTCATTTCTGTTGGGAATGAAAGGGACAATGATTAATTTTAACTTATGTCAAACATTAATCTTTCTATGACAGCTATTTAGTGTAACAAAGGATTTTTAGGTTCATTGATAGAATTAAAAGAAAACCAAATTTGTGTAAATGATGATTCTCCAACATAAGAAAAATAACTTGTGAGTATGAGTTGAAGTCCCAAGTTGTTAGAATACATATAGAAGCTGATTGGGCTGAGAAGGAAGTAAATTTGACTTTAGAAAATCACTCACTAAATTAAATGCCTTCAGCAACCTATATAGAATAATTCAAATAACTCTCGATCAAGGAGGTATTAGACAAAGCTACTAAACAAACATTAAAACAGCTATAATGTATTGAATAGTGATCTTTACGGTGATAGTAGGTAGAAAATATTAAAAGAAAAATAATGAATTTTATTCTGAAAAAGATAGAGAATTTTGACATGAACAAAAGGGATACAACTGGTTAAATAGCTGAAGAACACTGTTTTTTTAGGAAAAGGAAATAGAAAATTACGTAAGTTTATGTTCTCAGTAATTAGCATCTTAATTTTTTTTAAATCATGAGTCTACTTATAACAATGATCAATAGTTGACCCATATACAAAGTTTCCTTATGAAATCACATTTTAATCAAATACCGCATTGAACTACTTAAATTTCATGGCATATAATCTTGCTAAAAATATGCAATAAAACTGACATACTTAGGTGGCAAATGTTGATAACTGCTTTCCAAGATTTATTTTTGTAACCTGGACATAATTTTTTAAAATACCCCAAATTTGTTTAACATAGTCTTAGTATTTAGAACACTCTGTTTCTTCTTTTCTTGTTCTTTCATATTGAAAATGATCATTACTGTTGAAAATATTCCTGAGTCTTGCCAGCAAAGTTTTTTCTCTACCGATGCTAAAACATCAAAAATAACAAGAGCAAATTTAATTAGAAAGGCAAAAAAGCAGTTAATTAAAATTATAAAGTAAATCTGGCAATGTAGCTCTTCAAATATCTGTTGCATTGGTGATTAAGCCCTTATAAACTAGGGAGCTGTTTACAATAATTTAGTAATAGAATATAATATTGCTACTTCTAGAACATGAATGGTTCTAATTTTTTAATGTTGAAGACATATAATGTGTAGCAAGTGACTTAATTTCTTCCTAATTTCTTAGGACATGTTTATATGAAGATAAATGAAAATATAAGTTCACTTTCCTGGGTAAATATATTTATTTTTCCAAGTAGGAATTATATTTTGTTAATTTTTATTTTTAAACATAAATTAAATCCAAAGTTCTCTCATTAGAAATACTTAATTTAGGTTTTTTTTCTTTTGAAAATTCAAATATGTTATATTCCAAAATGGCTTTGTCAATTGCTATTTACTTGGAAAGATCAAGGAAGCACTTCCTTAAAAATAAGTAAAGTGGTTCTGAAAAATCCCTCTATTGTCTTAAATTAAAACACACTGGATGCATATCACTAATTGTATGATTTAGGACAAATTAATTTTCTAAGCATCAATTCCTTCACAGTTAAAATAGGTAATATATGCCCTACATTTGCTTTGCTTTTGTTTTGCTCTTAATGTTTACATACAATGGATATCAAATACATAAAACAGTAGGTATTGATAATCACATTTTTTCTCTTTATCTTGTTTAATACACTATATATAACAATTAAATGTTTACAAGTAAATTGAAGTTTAGAAGTACATATGTAATTGTATTTATCTAACTTAACTAGCTTTCCATCTTTTTATTACATTGAGAGAATACAACTGCCTAAATTATAAGTGAGAATATTATTGTGTTCCAGAAAAGAGAGAGTTAAGGTAGAAAAGAGAGTGAAGTTTCTGTATGGCCATCAAATTATCAGGCTAATTCTCTTTTCATATTATTTGAAAATAATTATTTTGATTTCTCAGGGATGTATTATTGTGACCAGATTTTTTTCATGGAAGTTATTGACTAAGTAAAGTAAAAACAAACAAACAAAAACAAACAACAGCAACAAAAAACTGAGGTCTGGGAGCTTTAACTGAAATGAATACCTGGGTGTATGTTTAGGTCATGTAGAAAAACATGTTGGGAGCCAAACTTTGGCTTCTTCTCAGGGACAATGATTCTGTGCCAATCAGTACTTCAATTTCAATGGGTGGTGTAAATGGGCCCAAAGTGAGCTCAACATAAATCCCAAAGCAGGCTTTTTATTACACCTAAACCCTGTGATGTTGGATAAACAAGAATAAATAGTATTCTGAGTCTCACAGCTTAATACCAAAAATGTCCAGGATACCATAAAAAACTACTCATCATACAAAGAACCTGGAGAACAATTTGAATAAAAAATATACTCAAAATATTCCAATACTGAGATAACTGAGATGAAATTATCTGATAAGGATTTTAAGGTGAATGGAAGATATGAAAAAGAATCAAAGGGAACTTATAAAACTAAAAAATCAAATAACTGAATTAAAAAAAAAAAAAAAACTTCAACTGACTCGGCTCAAAATTAGATTAGAATTAGCTGAGCTGCTGTGGCCAGTGCCTATAATCCCAGCTACTAAGGAGGCTGAGGCGGGAGAATCACTTGAACCCAGGAGATGGAGGTTTCAGTGAGCTGAGGTTGTGCCACTGGACTCCAGAGTGGGCAACAGAGGGAAACCCTGTCTCAAAAAAAAAAAAATAGATTAGAGATAACAGAGAAAAGAATTAGTGAACTTGGTGAGAAATCAATAGAAATTACTGAATTTGAACAAACAACGAAAAACTGACAAAATCTATGAACTCAGTGATCTACAGGACAATTAAAAATATTTAACTTGTATTGTCATATGAGTCAAGAAGGAGAGGAGTAAGAGTTCAAGAGCTGAAAAATATATCTGAAGAAATAATGGCTGAAAGTTTGATATTGTATATAGTTATGTAAGATGTCAACATTGGGTCAAGCTGGGTGAAAGCTACACAGGATTTTATGTATTATTTTTGGAAATTTCTATATCGTAATTGCTAAATAAAAAATTAAAAATACGCTTCCAAGCTACAATAATTAAAATATTACAATACATAGAAAGGAATAGGTGTCTGATTATAGGCGACAACAGCGTTCAATAAAAATAACACCACTTTTTTGTTTGGGTTTATTAAATATCCTGAAATAATTTTTACAGACAAAAAAGATGAATGTCCTTAATACTATGATTTCATGTTGGTGGCCTGTTAAAGTATGTTTTCAAAATTAATATGTTGTTATGTTTCCAAGGGAAAATTTAATAGACAAAACTTTTCAAAACACTTTTTAATGGAATAGGCTTCTCTAGGAGCACCTAATGGGTTCTACTAGAAATAGCTTTTTTAAAAACAGAACTACAAACCACTGCTCAAGGAAATAAAAGAGGATACAAACAAATGGAAGAACATTCCATGCTCATGGGTAGGAAGAATCAATATCATGAAAATGGCCATCCTTCCCAAGGTAATTTACAGATTCAATGCCATCCCCATCAAATTACCAATGACTTTCTTCACAGAATTGGAAAAAACTACTTTAAAGTTCATATGGAACCAAAAAAGAGCCCGCATCGCCAAGTCAATCCTAAGCCAAAAGAACAAAGCTGGAGGCATCACGCTATCTGACTTCAAACTATACTACAAGGCTACAGTAACCAAAACAGCATGGTACTGGTACCAAAACAGAGATATAGATCAATGGAACAGAACAGAGCCGTCAGAAATAATGCCACATATCTACAACTATCTGATCTTTGACAAACCTAGAAAAACAAGAAATGGGGAAAGGATTCCCTATTTAATAAATGGTGCTGGGAAAACTGGCTAGCCATATGTAGAAAGCTGAAACTGGATCCCTTCCTTACACCTTATACAAAAATCAATTCAAGATGGATTAAAGACTTAAATGTTAGACCTAAAACCATAAAAACCCTAGAAGAAAACCTAGGCAATACCATTCAGGACATAGGCATGGGCAAGGACTTCATGTCTAAAACACCAAAAGCAATGGCAACAAAAGCCAAAATTGACAAATGGGATCTAATTAAACTAAAGAGCTTCTGCACAGCAAACGAAACTACCATCAGAGTGAACAGGCAGCCTACAAAATGGGAGAAAATTTTCGCAACCTACTCATCTGACAAAGGGCTAATATCCAGAATCTACAATGAACTCAAACAAATTTACAAGAAAAAAACAAACAACCCCATCAAAAAGTGGGCAAAGGACATGAACAGACACTTCTCAAAAGAAGACATTTATGCAGCCAAAAAACACATGAAAAAATGCTCACCATCACTGGCCATCAGAGAAATGCAAATCAAAACCACAATGAGATACCATCTCACACCAGTTAGAATGGCAATCATTAAAAAGTCAGGAAACAACAGGTGCTGGAGAGGATGTGGAGAAATAGGAACACTTTTACACTGTTGGTGGGACTGTAAACTAGTTCAACCCTTGTGGAAGTCAGTGTGGCGATTCCTCAGGGATCTAGAACTAGAAATTCCATTTGACCCAGCCATCCCATTACTGGGTATATACCCAAAGGACTATAAATCATGCTGCTATGAAGACACATGCACACGTATGTTTATTGTGGCATTATTCACAATAGCAAAGACTTGGAACCAACCCAAATGTCCAACAATGATAGACTGGATTAAGAAAATGTGGCACATATACACCATGGAATACTATGCAGCCATAAAAAATGATGAGTTCACGTCCTTTGTAGGGACATGGATGAAATTGGAAATCATCATTCTCAGTAAACTATCGCAAGAACAAAAAACCAAACACCACATATTCTCACTCATAGGTGGGAATTGAACAATGAGAACACATGGACACAGGAAGGGGAACATCACACTTCGGGGACTGTTGTGGGGTGGGGGGAGGGGGGAGGGATAGCATTGGGAGATATACCTAATGCTAGATGACGAGTTAGTGGGTGCAGCGCACCAGCATGGCACATGTATACATATGTAACTTACCTGCACGTTGCGCACATGTACCATAGAGCCTAAAGTATAACAATAATAATAATAATAATAATAATAAAAAGAAAAAAAAATAAATAAATAAATAAATAAATAAATATTCAGTTTACATAGGAATTAGAGTAATGGTAATAAAGACATCTTTAGAAAAATAAATCATGTATGCAGAAGAAGCAATAAAATATAGTCTTGGAATAAAAAATAAATAAATAAATAAATAAATAAATAAAAACAGTTTGGTAAATGCTGCCTTAATACATGAAAATCACTTTCAAGTAGATGTGAACAGAATTAACACTGAAATGAAAAAAATAAGCAAAACTAACAAACATAGAAGTAATAAAAATAAGTACAACTTCAAAAAATGTTTTTTTTAGTGAATAAAGGATTGAAAAAGAAGAAATGGCTGTGTACTTTAAAAATTTACATACACAAAAGTAATTTCTGGAAAAATTAGGGTGTAAAAGTTAAAATAATAAAATATTAGATTTAATAATTGTTTAGTGTCATTTATGTGAATTTAATGTTGTAAGTACAGACTAAGAATATCACAGAAATGCAACATACAATTAGATTTCCTTTAAATGTCAGCAAGAATTGTGGCCCAGCAAAAAAAAAAAGAAAGCAATATTAATATTAATGTGTCATTTGGGTTGCAGGACATCCCGAAGGAAGTTAGCTCTAATCGGGGTGGGGATGTAGAAGGCAGTGCCAGAAGGTCTATCGGGGTGTTATGCTTTTCTCAAGGAACATAACAGGTCATCTTTATTGAGACAAAGCCCTACCTCTCCTGGGATGATGATACTTCTCCTTAGTGGATAAATACATTTATTTGGGAATTTTAGAAATAAATGTAATGATGATGAAAATCATCAAATTCAAGAATATGATACTCATAATATCAATGCTTGGTTAGATTCAGGAAAATATATGTGTCATTGATTTCAAATATGTTATTTGTAAGAGTGTAAAGCACATTAGAGAATCTGACAGAATAGCCTTGTGATGCCAATTTAAAACAGAGCATGGCTAAATATATGGATGTCTCCAATTTCTTTTGACGTGTGTTAAAATTAAGGATTAATAGATGGAGAGCTGCATATGCAAATAAGATAAAATGTTAATAATAGAATATAGGAGAGGATACATAGTTTTCCCTGTGAAGTTTTTGAAATGTTATTGTTTATTTGAATATATTCATTAAAAATGTTAAGGAAAGTAAAAGATGGCAATAAAAAAGACTGAACAATAAAACAAAGTGCGATCAGAGTCTATATAGATTGTCTCTGTCCAATATGGTAGCCAGTAACAACATGCAGCCATATAAATTTAAATTAGTTAAATTAAATAGAATTAGTAATTAATTTTCTCAGGCACAGTAGCCATATCTCAAATGCTAAAAGGGTGTGGAGCCGAGGCAGGAGAATCACTTTAGCCCAGAAGGTTGAGTCTGCAGTGAGCGTTGATCACGCCACTGTGCCCCAGCCCAGATGAAAGAGTAAGAGTAGACCCTGAAAAAAATAAAAAATAAACACTCACCCAGAAACATCATAAGTTGAGAGAAATAGTTCTATTTCTAAAATGTCATAAGAAATGTAAATGGATGAAACATTTCAATTAAAACACGAAAAAGAATATTAGACTGGAAAGAAAAAATTAAGAAATTAAAAAAATTAATAAATTCAGATTGTTGTTTAAAGTGAAAATAAGAATACAAACAATTACCCCAAATAGACTTTATGCTATTAAAAAGTTATTAATAATTCACTAATGGTGACTCTCTTTATTACTAATAATTAAGAGTCCTTATTATATTAAAAGAAATAATTTACCAGGAAAATATAAAGATTTAAAATACACATATATCTAACAGTTTGCTTGTATATAAGGCAAATAACATTCCAAACCACAAGAAGAGATTGAGGAATTAAACATCATGTAAGATAAATTAATATGTCTCTCTTTCAATAATAGAAGCATGCAATGCAAAAAATCAGAAAAGAGAAAACTTCACAACAAAATTAATACACTTGATTTACTGGATTTAGAGAAGACTGCACTCTACAGTTAACTATCACTTACTTTTTTTCAAAATTTGAGATATTTTCCACAAAGAAAGTAGAAAACCTAAATGATTTTAATCATCTGCAAAATATTTGATGAAGATAATAATTTCAATATTTGAAAAATTCTTCCAGAAAAAAAGAAACATATAGCAACATTTATGAAGCTGACACATTCTTGGCTGTAAGAATAGATAAGAATATTATAAGAAGTAAAAATTAAAGGCTAACCACACACATCATATTAGATGAATTTAACAAAATATTAATAAAATGAGTCAATTTGTGTATATGAAAATATTTTTTTTTTAAAGAGTTGTTCAATATTAGAAAATCTAAATTTACCATATTAACAGCTAAAAGAAAAACAAGTGATTATAAAAGTCGCAGGAAAAATGATTAAATTCTTAATTTATGCATTATAAAAATATCTCAGTAACTAAGAGAAGAAGACATTGTTTACATGGAAAAATTATTTCTATAAAAATTTATTCAGAAAATTATCCTACATGGAAAGGTATTGGAAGCATACCATTTACAATCAAGTTGAAACCCAGAATGTGTATTGTTATTAATTCTGGAGAAACTTCTCAAAGAAATAAGAGCATCTACATGCAAAAATAGAGCACTTGCCATTGCAAAGGTAAAAACAATATTACAATTATTCATATAAGTACTTTAAATGTCAGGTTACCACTAAAAGATCAGAGGGATACAACCAGAAACTAATAGACTTAGTAATAAGTTTTTCAGGGTTGTTACATGTATGATTTTAAAAGTTGACTGATTCCTGTACACTAGGGGCAGTAATTTAGGAAATTGTATTTTTTAAAACATATTAATATATTAGTAGCTAAAATACATAATATACTAAAATAAATCTAAGGCAAAAATATAAAACAGTAAATTTTCTCTTTAAAGAAGAGTTTTTGCCTGGGCACGGTGGCTCACGCCTGTAATCCCAGCACTTTGAGAGGCTCAGGCGGGCGGATCACATGAGGCCAAGAGTTCTAAACCAGCCTGGCCAACATGGTGAAACCCCATCTCTGCTAAAAACATAAAAATCAGCCAGGAATGGTGGCAGGCGCCTGTAGTTCCAGCTACTCAGGAGGCTGAGGAACAAGAATCACTTGAACCTGGGAGGCGGAGGTTGCAGTGAACGGAGATCGCGCCACTGCACTCCAGCCTGGGTGACATAGACACCCTGAAAGAAGGAAAGAAAAAAATAAGAAAAGAAAGAAAGAAAAAAATGAAGAAAGAAAAAAAAAGGGGAGGAAGGAAGGAAGGGAAGGAGAGAAAGAGAGAGAGAGATCAAGACTAATATGAAGCTTTAATATTTAAGACAGTGAAGAAATCGGTGGTACAAGAATAAACATAGAACTCAGTGAAGTAGAATAGAGTGCCAAGAAAAAAATGCTCAAAACATATTTGGAATTTTGAGATGTGTTTACAGATAACTGGGTAAAAATTGAATATTCAATAAATGATGCAGAAACAATTAACTTCATGGTTTACATGTTTTTTTACTTGAAAAATAAATCAAATTGGATTATCAAACTTCAAAAATTAACTCCAAGATTAAACATGAAGATTTAAACCTTCATGTTAAAATAACAAATTTGGTTCAGCAAATGATACAAATTGAAAGAATATATATTTATAAGTATATATGAATAGAGCTTGCTTGATTTATTGAACAATTTTGAAAAACATCAAACCCATAAGAAAAATAAAAATAATTAAATATGAGCAAAAGAAATGATTAGCCATTTCACAGTGGGGCAAGCTAAATAGTCAATAAGCATGTGAAAATATGTTAAACTGTATTATTAATCAGTCAAATGCAAATTATAGCCACAATAAAACAGGATTTTATGATCCCTAGATTGGCATAAATTTAAAAGGCTGAGAATCTCCTTATACACTACTGTTGGTGTGTTAATGTGACTAATTACTTTGACAAGGAGTATATCATATCCTATGGCACAAGAATTCCACTTTCAAATATATTCTGAAGAAATTCCTAAACATGTGCACAGAAAGATACATTAATGAATGGTCATAGCAGCACTGTTTACATTTGAAAAGAAACAAACAAACCTGGCAACATGGCAACATCCTGCATGCCCATAAACATTAACATGATCAAATAAAATTATGATACATTCATACCACATGCAATACTATACAGCAATGAAAATGAAATAACACACTTCCACAGGTGTACTTTGATAAATCTTGTACACATAATATTGGGAAACGGGGTATTCAGAATAATAAACTGTTTCTATTTACATGAATGTCAAAATAGGTAAAATTAAATAACATAACCCAGTATATAAGCATAAATATTCAAATAATAAGAAAAAATAAATGATAAAATTCAGAGAAGTGTTAATTTCTGGGTGGAGAGGGACTAATAAAAATTTCAAATTGAATATTGGTGATGTACTATTTTGTAATCAGGTGATGGGTAAACAGTATTGTTTTTCCTCAGACTGTGTATGTGTATGTGGCTATATATATATATATAAGTATACTTTTGTGGGCATGATACAGTATTAGATTTCTATTGCTGGCCAACATGGTGAAACCCCATCTCTACTAAAAACATAAAAATCAGCCGGGCATGGTGGCGGGCGCCTGTAGTCCCAGCTACTCAGGAGGCTGAGGAACAAGAATCGCTTGAACCAGGGAGGCAGAGGTTGCAGTGAAAAGAGGTAAATTATCACCATCCTAGTGGCCTCAGACAATGCAAATGCCTATATTACTTGGCTTGTGTTTCCTTCCTTCATCTTCAAAACCAGTAGCATAGTATCTTCTTTCCTCTAACCTCTGCTTCTGTTATCACATTGCCTTCTGTGTCTATGATTCTTCAGCCTGCCTCCTACAAGAACGCTTATGATAATGTTAGACTTACCAGAATAATCCATGACATTCTCCATATCAAAAGATTTTTATTTAATCACCACAGAGTCTTGTTTACTATGTAAGGTAACATATTCACAAGTTGTGGGAACTGGAATGTAAACATTTGATGGAGAGGGCATTATTCGGACCACCCTAGATACATTCTATAAGATATATATACATATATATATATATATGCAAACATGGCATCACAATGTGTGATTTATGATACCAAAATAAAGAGACACACATTCTTCTACAGAAATTGTAGGAGTCCAAAATTCTAAAATTGCATAAACGTTCTGGAGTTCAGGTTTGCAATATTCTTAATGACTTAAATTATTCATATCCTTTGATCCAGAAATTCTTCTTCTAAGAAACAATATAAATGTATTTCAAGAACATGGATGTGATTTTAAATTAATTTTTAAAATTTCATTTTTTCTGTGCTTTTTCTTCCAATATTTTAAATCAATTATTTTCTAATTAATAAAATATATTTTATTAATATATTTTTATTAAAGGAGGATATGACAGAGGATGATCTATATTGAACCCACAGCCTATCCCACTCTATAATCTTAGTACTGGAGTCATCAAAATGAAAGTAAAGATAGGAGGGCTAAGAGGTCATTGAAATTCTAAATTTTAGTTTCAACAATCAACAATGGGAAAAGTAAAAAACCAAATAGGAAAAAAAAAAAAAAAAATTACAGAGAGCCGGAAATTGTATTTCACTTTGGGGTCAAAAAGAAGAGATTCAAATTCCCTTTGAGGAACACACGTCTCAAGACACCCGATGTTAAAGGTGACAGCTGGGAAGAAATTTCGAGGACTACACGACTGAGATGTGCAGCAGGTATGAGGTTTGGGGGTGATGGTGGGGACTTCTTAGTGTTTGATCACCGTGTGTGAAGTTTTTTGCTTGATGTGCTTGATACTGTTAACACTAATTTAGCCTAGAGATTTTGTCTTCTTAAGTATTGTAGGTTCTTAATAAAATTTGGGGTTCTTAAACATTTTGGGTAGGGAGATTTTTCTTAACACTACTTTTCTTCATTTAGACTGATTAGGGATTATCTTTTAGAAGGATTAAAAAAAACTAATGTGAGCAAGATAGAGGTATGAATAAATTCTCTAGGAGATAGATATTTAGAATATATTTATAGAATGAAAGGAGAGAGAACAAAATGTTTTGTAGGTTTTGATGAATTCAGTTAATTTTTTAGTATGAGAAAAATTTGGGAAGCTATAATAGCCTTTGAACCATCCTGTTGCAGACCCTGAACATGAGAAAATTCATTGCAGATGGATGAAGAATTCTGTGGATCAATGTCAACTGCTAACCATATAAGAAAACTCATTTAAAATTTACCCCTACTTCTACTTTCCATTACTAAATTAGCTCCTCCTGTCACATATTTTTTATAGTGTTAACTGAAAAACAATATTCCAGCTGAAGTGTAATTTTAATAATCTCTTGAGTGGTTGAAATGCTATAAAGCATTGTTAATAATAAAATGACAACCTTTTGCCAGCTGAGCATCTGCACATTGCCTGGAGGATATGAGAGAAAGAGAGAGCTGGAAGCTGAAGGAACAAGTATTTTTACCTGATTGATTATATCTCAGTCTATTTTAAATTGCAGTTTATAATATTTAGAAAAACATACAGAATAATGTCAAAATCAAGGCAGGTCATTGCATTGAAGAAAAGAAATTGGCAGTACTCATTTAGAAAACACAATAACTACTGGCCAGGTGACTTCACTATATTGCCGCATAGATTTGATATTATCAATATTGATTGAATCAAGCTAACCCAAAATGGAATTTTATTTTAAATTCTTTGTGATTGAAACAATTTGCGGAGAAATATGTGACTGGTTAAGTCAATATCCAGTGAATGCTACATGCAGATAATTCCTACAACTCTATATATTTACACTAGCATAATTAGTATAAAAAATTCACTTATGTATTTCTGTTCTTCTAAGATTTAAAGGTACAAACAGAAATGTAAACTAGGCCAGTAGTTTTTTAGCTTTCACATTTTACTTCTTTCAAACAGTCTATCAAATAATCAAGTTGCCAAATTCTTACAAGCAAAATAAATAATTGTTCGAATATATTTGTGCTTACTATAAATTTATTTTCATATCAATACTTATTAATAAGTGTTAATACTTATGTTTACTCTCAATTTATTTTCACATTAATACTTACAAGAAGTTTGAGAACCTAACTTTATTCGTTAACTGGCAAAGATCTATGTTACCATTTTGTGGAAAAATTTTCAGATGTAGAATACAACTTATTCTTGATCCTGCCTGTAAAATTTATAATGCATTCCTAAAAATAAAAGAAACTTGAAAATAATATGATACTTTATTTTTCAAACATAAAGAAATTTTAAAAGATACCTGACCATTTTGAATATATGACAACTTAGGGGTAAAACAACAAAATACCTACCGATAGTAGTTTATTAGTATAATTACATGTAACTATTTTAAATAACATATTATATTAATAATTTTTATTTATAAATATAGCATTTGCTTTTCCTTCTAACCTTGTATTAAATCACATTATGTAGGTTTTTGACTTGTAGTATTGGCTTCAATTAATCATCACAGAGCCAATTTTTATATCATCTAACAGTTTTTCAGAGGGCATCCTCTTTATGGTTTCCTCCTGATGCTTTAATAAGAAAAATTATCTCAAGTCATATGTATCAGCGTGAGTAATATTGGGATAGTCTCCCACCCTTAAGACTTATGGCAGAATATTTGGTACATAAAAATCGATTGGTGTATTGCTTTTAAAGGTAATATTTTACAACCTTGTTTATAATAAAATAGACAAATTTGACATTGTAAAGTGGTTATTCTAGGGTATAACTGCTAAATACATACTAAATTCTTTGCCTAATTTTATAATGTTTCCATAAACTAAATCTTATAATCAATGGTGTGCCGATAAATGCTTAAAACTAGCCCTCCGGCAGTGAAGTGGAACAAAAATTCTGATTTGTGCTATTTTCTAATTACCATGGTGTAAATATCCCTACCCTGGCCACTTTTAAGCTGCAAATGTGAAATCAGCTCTCTGGCAAATTTCCAGATATGTTGACTGAGCTCTCCAGAGCCACGGTGAACTAGCTCCAACACACCACCAAAAGACCCACAGCGTCTCTCTATCTATAAAATCAATTTTCTTTCACTTTCCACTCCCAGGTATTGTCTTTTCATCCCCATTTCTTCCCTGTCTCCATCTTCACTGGCTCCTTCCCTTCAATATAAGCTCACTTACAACAACTAAAATTCGCATTTATTCTAGCCTTGTCCCATTTTAATGAAAACAGTTTTCATAATATTGATGTTGCAAGGGCTCAATCTCATCCTAATTCCTCAATTCAGTGAAAGTTTTGTCATAATAATGTTGTTTACACTGCTCTCAGAATGATCATTAATAAAAAAATCCATTGCTTAATCCGAACGTTACTTTTTAGAGTTTATTCTATTAACCTTTCTTTGCATTGACATTTCCAAAAACAAATATAAGAAAAGTTTGTTGTTAGAAGTCTGTCATTCTCCTGATCTCAATTTCCTTGTTCTCAAGGTACATCTCTAATGTCTCATTCTTGATTTCTAAACATTAATTGTTAGTGGAAGTGAGATGTAATAGCAACCAGAATATGTGGTTTCTTCTCTTTATGCATATACACTAATTATCATTCTGAAAAAGATATTTAAACTTTATGGTTCTCAAATACTTACTGTAAAATGAAGCTAATAAAACCATCTACAGTCTTCTAAAATGAAGATTAATTGCCAATTTATATGGAGAAACTCGTTTAAAAATAAATAACCAGTTCTAGTCATAAAATATTCTTTATTAAATTGTTTTAGAAGCAAAAAAATTGGAAGTTGAATGTATGCACACTAATGTAAAATATACATTCAGATAAATGTTATATTTTACCCCTTGTTTTAAAGACTGAATAATTTAGTTATTTCAGAAGGTAATTTCTCTTTTTGTAATTTGAAAATATAATTAATAATCTATTGTCCCAAACCCATTTATAGTCTCTTAATCCAAAAGCCACCATAACATGAAATTATAACCTGAAGCATAAATAATAAAAGTATTGTGTTAATTCATTTATTAAGTCAATATTCATTGAGCATCTTCTAGTTGCTGAGGATATAGTGGTGAATTTCTTTGGGTTCCTGTACTCATTAAGATTACATTGTGTTCTAGACTTTTCTTATATGGTGATAAATGAACCCATAAGGATTATGTTCTAGAAGATTTATAGCATTGAAAGTAGTGATTGAATGAGTGTCATTTCCTGTCTTTAAAAGAAATTAATTGAGTAATTATTTAAGTAGTTTACCTTTTAAATACAACAAATAAAAATTCTCCAAAGCTATGTGAGCATGACCCAATTTGGTAGACAGATTTGCATGATAATGTCTCAGTTTGTTCATCCTTTAGATCACGGGTCCACAACCGCCTTTCCATCAACCAAATTCAATCCTCTCCTTGTTTGTATACATAAAGTACTATTCCAACACAGCCATGCTCATTTATTTATGTATTGTTTATAACAGTGTTCTTACTACAGAAATAGTTTAGTAGTTTCAGCAGAAACTACTAGCCTACAAAGCCTAAAATATGTACTCTCTGTCACTTTATAGAAATAGTTTGCCCACTATAGAAAAATACTTCTAGCCAATCTAAAACTTTTAACAATTTTCAATCTTTATATTGTGTTTAACTTCTAAATGCTTACATTAGAAAAAAAGGAAAAGCTTTACATCAATAACATAAATTCCTACCTCAAGAAACTGGCAACATAGCAACATATATCCAAAGCAGCAGAAGAAGGGAATTAATAAGAAACAGAAATCAACAAAATTGAATATAGAAAAACAACAGTGAAAAAAATCAGTGAAAGTAAAAACTGGTTCTTTGAAAAATGATCAATAAAATTTATAAACCTCTATCAAGACTTAAAAAATAAAAAGATAGTAGAAACATATCACCAATATTAAATCAGGGATATTACTACTGACCTTGCAGTCATTAAAAAAATTGAAAGGGAAAATTATAAAAGAACTTTATGCTTATAAATTCAGCAACTTAGAAGAAATAACCTAATTCCTCCTAAACCAATAAATATCAAAATTGAAGCAAATGAAATAGACCATCTGAATAGTCCTAAAACCATTAATGAAAATGAATTTATAACTTAAAAACTCTCAAAAAAGTAATATTCAGGCCAAGATGATTTCACTAAAGAATTCTACTAAAAACTTAAAAAGAACTAACGTCAATATTATACAACATCTTTCAAAAAAACGGAAGAGACTGGAATACCTACCAACTCATTTTATGAGTCCACTATTACCCTGAGAACAAAACCAGCCAGAAACAGTACAAGAAGGAAGGAAGGAAGGAAGGAAGGAAGGAAGGAAGGAAGGAAGGAAGGAAGGAAGATCATCTCTTACGAGCTCAAAAACCCCAACAAGAATACATTAGTCTACTAAATACAGCAATGTATAAACAAATAATTAAATACCATTGCAAAGAAGGACTTATTTCAAGCATGCCAGGCTGACTTAACATTTGAAAATCAATAAATGTAATCCACAATACAAACATGCTAAAGAAGAAAAGCATTTTGGCAAAATCTGCCACCCAGTAAGATAAAAACTCTCAGCAAGTTAAGAGTAGAGAGGAATTATCTCAACTTGATGAAGAACATCTATAAAAAACCTAAAAAGCTAACATCATACGCAATGGTGAAAAAATAAAAACTTTCCTTCTAAAATTGGAAACTAGACAAGTATGTGTGTGTTCACTCTCTTACTCACCACAGTACTGAAAGTTCTAGCTATTACAATAGGCAAGAAAAAGACGTAAATGACATAGAGATTGCAAAGGAATAAGTAAAACTCGTTCTCTCTCATTACAGATTTCCATTATTATTTATGAAGAAAATCCCAAGAAATTCACAAAAGAAAAATAAACTCTCCTAGAACTAATAAGTGAGCTCATCAGAGTCACAGGATACAGATGGGCACACAAAAATCAATCACAATTGCATTTTTCTATGTATTTATGTGTCATGTGATGTCAGGGATATGTTCTGAGACATGCGTTTTGCTGTTATGTGATCGTAGAGTGTACTTACACAAACCTAGATAGTATGGCCTACTACACATGTAGGCAATATGGTATAGCCTCCTGCTCCTAGGCAACAAACCCGTGCAATTCGTTACTGTACTGAGTATTGTAGGCATAATGCTAAGCATTTGTGTATCTAAACATAGAAAAGGTACAGTAAAAATACGGCATAAAAGATTTGAAAAATGATATACCTGTATGGGGCACTGACCATGAATGAAGTGGTAAGTGAATGTGAAAATTGGGAAATTACTGTACACTGTTGTAGACTTTATAAACTCTACATTTAGGCTACACTAAATTTAGAAAACAAATATTTAATACAAAATTAACCTTAGCTTACTGTAACATTTTTACTTTACAACTTCATAAATTTTAAAATTTTAACTTTTTTACTCTCTTATAATATCAGTTAAAACAAGCACATTGTTCAGTTGTACAAAAAATATATTCTTTCTTTATATCCTTATTCTATAAGCTATTTTCTATTTTTTTCTTTTTTTTTAACTTCTTAAACATTTTTGTTAAAAACTGAGACACAAACAGAAACACTGTATACTTAGGGTCAGGATCATCAATAGCACTGACTTGGACCTTTACATTTTTGTCCCACAGGAAGGTCTTCGTGGACAATATGCCCATGCAGCTGTGTCATCTCTTATAATAGCAACACCTCCTGCTGGAATACCTCCTGAATAACCCACTTGAGGCTGTTTAAAATGGTTAACTTTTTTTATTTTTAATATATATGTAGAAGGAGTAGATTCTAAAATAATGACAAAAGTATGGTGTAGTAAATACATAAACCAGAAACATGGTCATTTATTATCAGTATTAAGTCTTATGTACTGTCTAAAATTGTATTGCTATACTTTTATACTACTACTAACACAGTGGGTTTGTTTACATCAGCATCACCACAAACACATAAGTAATGCATCGGGCTAGGACATTAAGATAGCTTGTCACCTATTCTATCGATATGTGATAAAAATGTTTCAGTTCCATTTTAATCTTATGGAACCAGTGTTGTCTATGCGGCCTGTCGTTGACCCAAATGTCATTAGGTAGTGCATAACTGTACTAACACTGAGAAAAACTGAGTGTTTGTATTTTAGAGTTAAGCACTGATACGTTTACAAATAAAATAATATCTGACATTTGTTTCAAAGTAATCTGGATAAGAGGATATGGTAAGAACATATATAAAGTAAGATTGACCATGGGTTGATAATGTATGAAGCTAAGTGGTAAATAATCTTTGTTCCAACCTTTGTGTATAGTGGTTCTCAAAGATGATCCCTGCGCTAGCAGCAACAGCATCATTTGAGATCTTGTTTGAAAAGTAAACTCTCTGAGGAAACCACATATTTTGTAACCAAAACTCTGCACATGAGGCCCATTAGTCTGTGGTTTCACAAGCCCTTTAGGTAATTTTTTATTTTTATTTATTTATTTATTTTGAGACGGACTCTGGCTCTTTCGCCCAGGCTGGAGTGCAGTGGCCCTATCTCTGCTCACTGCAAGCTCCGCCTCCCGGGTTCACGCCATTCTCCTGTCTCAGCCTCCAGAGTTGCTGGGACTACAGGCGCCCGCCACCGCGGCGGGCTAATTTTTTGTATTTTTAGTAGTGACGGGGTTTCACCGTGTTAGCCAGGATGGTCTCGATCTCCTGACCTCGTGATCAGCCCGCCTCGGCCTCCCAAGTATATTTTTAAGCTATCCATAATACAACGAAAAATAATGAAAACACCCAGGACAAATGTTTCACTGGAAAAATTTGAATAAAGTTTGCAGACATAATTCTAATCTTAAACACTTTCAAAAGATAGAAGAGGATCTATTCCCTAACCCAGTCTGTGAGAGTAGAAAACCTTAGCCCTGGAACTGAACAAAGAGTATGAAAGAACTATCAAATCCAGTCTCACTTATGAACAAAAGATCCAATAATCTTAAGTAGTTAAGTAAATCTAGCATTATGTAAAAATAATAGAAATACATCAGAACTAAGTTGTATTTATTCTAGAAAATGAAAGTTGATTCAACATTTGAAAAACTTCAAAAAGCAGGGAGGTTTAAAGGAGTTTGTTTATTCTTAATATATTCTGTTTATTTATTTCAGTGTTTTTATATGAGTATCCTTAATTTTCTAAACTGTGTTAAGATGCATGCTTATAATTGTTTTACTTTTTTGATTGGAAGATAAGCCTAAATAAACGTTGTGAAAACGATCTTTAAATATTACATTTATTCTTGAGATTCTTGTTAACTTTTATAATTGATAGTTGATAAACAATTAGGAAGCATAAGGAACAATTATAATAATTCTGAAACTTCCCCCCTAGATATTCTTGAAATGCTTATATCTATTGGAATCTGATATTAAAAAAGTTCAAGATTTTCAATAATTTAATACACAAACGCTTAAAAGAGTAAATATGGCTGCGATTAAGAGAAGTTTGGCATTTAAAAATCATAGCAAACTGAAACTTTTCATCTTTTCATTTGTAACACAAAATATTAACTTAAATGATTTGATTTTTCTTTTTCTGTTTTCTTTCTTTCTTTCTTTCCTTTTTTTTTTTTTTTTTTTGAGATGGAGTCTCACTCTGTCGCCAGGCTAGAGTGCAGTGGCACGATCTTGATTCACTGAGACCTCCGCCTCCCGGGTTCAAGTGATTCTCTTTCCCCAGCCTGAGTAGCTGGGATTACAGGCACACGCCACCATGCCCTGCTAATTTTTGTATTTTTAGTACAGACAGGATTTCACCATGTTGGCCAAGATGGTCTCAAACTCCTGACCTCGTGATCCTCCCACCTCGGCCTTGTCTGGGATTACAGGCATGAGCCAACTTGCCCGGCCGGTTTGATTTTTCAATAAAAATGCAATTATAAATAAGGAATAAAAAGAGTGTCTATATTATAAAATATAATAACTTTTATTTTGCCTTTCGATATCCCTTTGGTTTCAAAACCAAATGTAATATAAACTGTCAATTTAAAATTGATTGATCAACATATTATTATTTTCTTATGTAAACATTTAATTATTACACATCTGTTATTAAATGGAAAAAGTTGAAGATTGTATGAATATTATAGTTTATGCATGTCATACAATTAAATACATTATATATAGTTCAATAAAATAGTAACCCTAAATTTTAGAAATGTATTCAAAATATTATATTTATAATATACTACATGAAAATTAAATTATTTTAATATTATTTAGGGGATTGGTGGATTACATATTGCTATAGTCGATGTTAGAATGCCAAAAAATTTGGAAATCCTGATGTCTATAGGTACATATTATTGCCTCACAAATTGGATTCTTAGATATTTTTCTGAAATATAGTGTATATGCAATTGCAAAAAAAGAGATTTTTTAATTTGAATGTATTCTCGGAATTTCAAAAATTGCATCTATTATTGGTATTTTTGAAAAGAGGAAAATAAATCAACCTATGTAGATACTCAGTCAATATATTTAAATTTTAGAATAATTTCATGGGCATAATACACAGCTTTGATTCTACTTTGATAAAATCTTTGTATGATGGAAAAATTTTAAGATTGTAATGTTCAAAATAAATGTAACAATGGCTAGTAATAGGATAACACAACATCTAGTAAATGTATTCATTATTTTTTCTTAACTAGACAAAATATAATTTTTTCTTAAAGGTTTTATACTTAACTGTGTGTGTAGGCTTTGTGAGGGAAAATAAATATATTATTCAAACTCCTTAATTTCAACCTCTGACTTTTCATGCAGGAATTAATTGCATGTCTGCTGCTTCTACTTTTACAAATCTCATTATCCCAGCTTTCACTGGGTGACCTCTTAAAACCAGTGACCATCCCACAAAACATAATGGTGGATGTTCATTAATTTATAGTCTAAAAATAATTATTCACTAAATTATAAAACTCGACTTGTGTATGTGGGCATGTATTTGCATTTTAATCTTTCCCATTGAGTTCTTGTTTATATTCTTCCAAAAATTACACACACACATATGTATATCATATATATTACATGTATTTTACAAGTTTACATTAATTGTCACTAGTAAATTGCCACTTTTTTATTTGCTTTCCTTTTTCTTTAAAATATCTTTGTGTAAGAGAAGTAATTTGTCTAACAGTTGAATGATACATATATATTGATATATGTGCTTAGGATTGTGAAGAGATGTTTTCCAATTACATTTTATGTCAATAGGAATTAAAGTATCCTTTACATATATACAAAATAAATGGACCATATAACACTATGTCAGACCCCACAGTTTCTACACTCCTGAAACCTATATTCAATGGTCTTCAACACATTATCAACAAGTTGAGCATATGTTAATATACTTTTATTTCTGAAAGAGTAAAAATAACTTGGCAGGTGTGGTTGCCTTTTTGAATAAAGAAGGGGAACTAAGCTTTTCCTCTTTTTATCCTGGATACATTGTGAATGTTTTAACATAAACATATGTTTCTTTTTCAAAACTTAATGTTTAATTTTTTAAAAGACTTTTTGTTATCTTTTTTTTGTAATCAGAAAATCAGGTAGATTAAATTAGAACAAAAGGGATTATTTAGATATATTTTAAAATCTTCCTAATGTATGATAATTTTAACGTGTTAAGAAATCAACATTTTAACTCTACTTATAAATTTTTTTCAAGAAAGACCCTTTATATAAGAGACTACACTACAGATTTTTTTAATTAGATGAGCACATATTTTTAAAGTTTCTAATTCAGCTATTCAGAATGTTTATAGAAATAGACAAGAAAAACTTTAAAATGAACTATTTTGGTTTTTACTGATTAGAAAATAAACAGATTTCTAGTGGCTTTTTAAATCTTCTCATATTAATATAATCATGTTAATCTCTAAAGCTGAGCTATAAATCCTACTTCTAAGTTGTAGGTGACAAAGAAATGACTTAAACCGCTCCTACGACAACATGGGTAGGCCAATAATATCAATATTGTTGATGATGAAAATAATTTTCTACCTTGTAATATGGATTCAGAATAGAATACTATGGGATGGCATTTATCCTTAACAGTCACTCATTAACTTTACAGGAAATAATATTACAATTCAGGAATTGTTTTATTTCATGTAATTTTAAATACGTATAATAATAATGTTCAATTTGTTGTTATATAGCTTAACTTACAATTAAGATTTTTAAAAATCTTTATAAATTTAACTTCCAGAAGAAGTGCTTAGTATTACCATTGCTAAAAATTATATATTTAATTAGCAGGCTTCATTCTGTCATATTATTTTCTGTTAGGCATCATGTTAAACAGTAATTTTTTTCATACTCTACTTTAAAATGCAAATGCATGGATAAATTTTTAATAACGCTTTAATTATTATGGCCATTTTGATAGCTTACCAATATGTTATATATGTATATATAATTAAAATATAATTATGTGTAAAATTTAAATATACATATGAGTCTCTTTTATACAAGCCCAACCCAGAAAATATCCATGTAGTGATCATTATATGTTAATGAGTAAAAGGAATGACTTTAGTGCAAAAAATGGTTAGTAATCAATTTTTCATCTCTTGACACTAATTTAATATGTGGCCAGTTGCCAGTGATGTTGCCAATTCATTCTACACTTCTGCCTAATAAAAAATACAATTTGGTTATCTAATACAGGATCTGTTAATGTATTCAAAGTACTATATATATAGCTATTATAGTTATTTAATATTAAAGGATAAACTCAGATAATAATTGTAACACAGTCAAATAAAAATGAATGCTGTCTTGAGAAACAATTTGAGATCAGGGCATATTCAGGATGATATGGCTGTGGACACCAGCAGCTTGAGAAACAATTTGAATGATGCAATACTGCCCTTGTTAAAGACAACACTATGCTTCCAGAATCCCCTCTGATGGCATTACAATAGAATTGCTGACTGTAAATAAGAACAACATAATTATGGCTTGTAGTTTAGGTGTCAGTAATAGAACACTTCCCAAAGTGTTGGATCCTAGTTTAAATGCAGGTGTGGACCAGGCTAGCGCAGGAAAAAATATTTCCACATTAGTTTAAGTAAGTAAACTCATTATAGTCTGATTTTTGTTGAGGCTTTAATTACTAAGTGGCATCCTCAAGCATGTAACAAAATTTAATGTGAGCATAGTGCAATCATAAATGGCAATAAGAAAGTGAGAAAGAGATTTTGAGAATACTCATCTATCTATCCTGAAACAATTACTCTTCAGAGGAAGTTGTTAACATCAATCTCTTAGGTGAACTCACCTGAGAATTAGATGCCAGTAACACACATTCATTATCTAACATTTTAGTTTTTATCTCCAGAATAAAAGTAAGCAATAACACAAAAGCAATTAAACTATAGTTCTTGTTTAACAGTTTCCTACATTAAATAACTTTACAAGAAACCACTATTTCAAACTGCCACACATAGTGTATAATTAATGTTAAGCAACAGGAAAAGTATATCAGCCTAGTTAGTAATTATTTTATTATTTTTCTTAAAAAGAGCATCAATCTTAAGTGAAAGTATTAACCTCAAGACTAACATTTTTCTTGGGTCCTATTCAGGAGCCAGGAGACATGGACTTATGTTGTTTAAATATTAATTTTGTCATCTTTTATAGACTTTACACAGATCACCCTTGTAGAAACAAATTACTTCAATAAAATTAATATTTCAAAATGCAAACTTTAGAGAATTGAAAGGGATATAAAACATCTATGTGAATATTTTTTTTGTTATAGTCACAGTTTTTCTTTTATCCATTAAAATGTACTTCATTTTTATTATTGCCATTTTAGCATGCATGAAGAATTTCTGTAAACGGAAGACATACAACACTTTAGTTTTCAAAAATTGATTAACAAACAAATCACAATTTAAAAATTGCCCAAGCACAAAAAGAAGTATGTTTTTCCAGTCATCCAATTGACCTGTTCCCAATGAGTAGGCTCCTTTCCTTTAAGGCAGTGTTTCAGGAACCACAGGACCCTTCCACCTCATGACTTGGTAATTTAAAAATGGATTGATAGGTGCAGCGAACAACCATGGCACATTGTATACAAACCTGCACATTCTGCACAGATATCCCAGAACTTAAAGTAAAATTAAAATAAATTTAATTTAATTTAATTTAAACAAATAAAAATAAATAAATGTGACATTCATTGTTTTTCATTTTTAAATGAAGGAGATGTACTTAGAAAATTTAAACTATTATTATAGATAATTTGAGCATGGAATATTTGGTTGGCTGACAAATTAGGTGTTTGGCTCTTGTAAGTAAAATTATGAATGATAAAAATTATCTTACTACATTGAAATAACTACAGTAGAAATTTCTTACAAGATTACAGGAACAAAAAGAAGAATAACAAAATATGTTCAGGTGAAAGTCAAAGAGGTCTTAACTGAGAAGTTCAGCTGTATCAAAATAAAATCTGCTTTAATTCAGTGAATGCCATAATGCTGGACCCCTATGACCTAAAATATAAAACATACTTGGCCCGTTTTTCTCATGGAGTTTGTAATCTAGGTGTGGAAAAGGCATAATAAACAAACACGCAAAATGTACTTATAAGATGCACATTTAAAATGTATTTATAAATCTCCCCTGTGAATGACAGGAGACAATGCATGGAGCTGAGCTGGGGTTGGTGCCCAGCACACAGCTACCCTAAAGGACATGTCATTCAATGGAGGAATTAAAACCTCTTTCTCTCTACTCCACAGAATCCACAGAAGTATGCTGAGGGAAATTCCCTGCCCAACCCTGGCTCTGGGAGAGATAGGAAAAAACAAGACTAAAACAAAAACAAACAAACAAACAAAAAAAGATATCTTTTCTGAGAATTCCTTACCACAAATTGTACTAGCTTAATTGGAAGCAAGAAATCACTCTAAAAACGTGGTTCATTAGCACTTAAAGCCAACACTTTATTTCAAAGTGATCCCAAGTTATAGTTTTTCTTTGGCAACTGATATAATCAAAGAAAATGCTCTTTGGTTTCAGGTCTTAAAGACCACTAATGATATCTCAAGGAATAGATAGAGAAAATAATAATACAAATTACAAATGGAATTACAAATGAGAAATGCAACCAATAAAGAAACTAACAACTGTAAGGCAGAGTTAGGGAGAAAAAATTGAAGATAAATCTATACACTCTGTTCTGCAAATAATGTGATCATTAGAAACAACATATATGGAAGCCTGTTTAAAAATAAAGAGTGTTAATAAAAGTATCATGGAGTAGGTACATCGTCTCAGCCCAAAATCTCCTTAAGCTGATAAGCAACTTTAGCAAAGTCTCAGGATACAAAATCAATGTGCAAAAATCACAAGCATTCTTATACACCAATAACAGACAAACAGAGAGGAAAATCATGAGTGAACTCTCAGTCACAATTGCTTCAAAGAGAATAAAATACCTAGGAATCCAACTTACAGGGCATGTGAAGGACCTCTTCAAGGAGAACTACAAACCACTGCTCAACAAAATAAAAGAGGACACAAACAAGAACATTCCATGCTCATGGATAGGAAGAATCAATATTGTGAAAATGGCCATACGGCCCAAGGTAATTTATAGATTCAATGCCATCCCCATCAAGCTACCAATGACTTTCTTCACAGAATTGGAAAAAACTACTTTAAAGTTCATATGGAACCAAAAAAGAGCCCGCATTGCCAAGTCAATCCTAAGCCAAAAGAACAAAACTGGAGGCATCACACTACCTGACTTCAAACTATACTACAAAACTACAGTAACCAAAACAGCATGGTACTGGTACCAAAACAGAGATATAGATCAATGGAACAGAACAGAGCCCTCAGAAATAGTGCCGCATATCTACAACTATCTGATCTTTGACAAAACTGATGAAAAAAAGAAATGGGGAAAGGATTCCCTATTTGATAAATGGTGCTGGGAAAACTGGCTAGCCATATGTAGAAAGCTGAAACTGGATCCCTTCCTTACACCTTACACAAAAATTAATTCCAGATGGATTAAAGACTTACACGTTAGACCTAAAACCATAAAAATCCTAGAAGAAAACCTAGGCAATACCATTCAGGACATAGGCATGGGCAAGGACTTCATGTCTAAAACACCAAAAGCAATGGCAACAAAAGCCAAAATTGACAAATGGGATCTAATTAAACTAAAGAGCTTCTGCACAGCAAAAGAAACTACCATCAGAGTGAACAGGCAACCTACAGAATGGGAGAAATTTTTGCAATCTACTCATCTGACAAAGGGCTAATATCCAGAATCTACAAAGAACTCAAACAAATTTTCAAGAAAAAAACAACCCCATCAACAAGTGGGCGAAGGATATGAACAGACACTTCTCAAAAGAAGACATTTATGCAGCCAACAGACACATGAAAAAATGCTTATCATCACTGACCATCAGAGAAATGCAAATCAAAACCACAATGAGATATCATCTCACACCAGTTAGAATGGCGATCATTAAAAAGTCAGGAAACAACAGGTGCTGGAGAGGTTGTGGAGAAATAGGAACACTTTTACACTGTTGGTGGGACCGTAAATTAGTTCGACCATTGTGGAAGACAGTTTGGCAATTCCTCAGGGATCCAAACTAGAAATACCATTTGACCCAGCCATCCCATTACTGGGTATATACCCAAAGGATTATTAAACATGCTGCTATAAAGACACATGCACACGTATGTTTATTGTGGCACTATTCACAATAGCAAAGACTTGGGACCAACCTAAATGTCCAACAATGATAGACTGGATTAAGAAAACGTGGCACATATACACCATGGAATACTATGCAGCCATAAAAAATGATGAGTTCATGTCCTTTGTAGGGACATGGTTGAAGCTGGAAACCATCATTCTCAGCAAACTATCGCAAGGACAAAAAACCAAACATGAGTGAGAACTCGCATGTTCTCACTCATAAGTGGGAATTGAACAATGAGAACACATGGACACAGGAAGGGGAATATCACACACCAGGGCCTGTTGTGGGGTGGGGGGGAGGGGGGAGGGATAGCATTAGGAGATATACCTAATGTAAATGATGAGTTAATGGGTGCAGCATACCATGTATACATATGTAACAAACCTGCACGTTGTGCACATGTACCCTAGAACTGAAAGTATAATAAAAATATAAATATATTTTAAAAATTAAGAAATTGGAAAAAAATCACTATTTCAATTTAAAATATCAAGAAACAATACCCATAACAAATAATCTAAAAGAAACTATCAAACTGAAAAAAAAAATTTTCAACTTTTTTTTCAAAGCAGTGCAAAGAAGTATAAGAAAATAAAGGAGGAAAACACAAACACACATACACACACACACACACACACACACACACACACACACATACTTAAAGGCCAGAGTACAACCTAAGATAATGAATTCTAAAGAAGGACAAAGTCAGCATGATAGGAGGGAAAAGTTGATAATTTTCTGAAATAGACGAGAGGTACCAATCTGATTGGGCAGAGAAAGAGTTTGAAACTAATGTCGTGGGAACTTTTTAGTTGGAATGATTGATTAGAGGTGTACTGAATGAAGTCAAGGCATCGGGTACTGAATGAAGTCAAGGCATCGGGCCTTTGCACTTCATCATTGATCATTTATTAGGTAGAGGCTGCCCTAGCAGAAGGGGCATGATCCTTGGTGATATCCCTTGTCATGGTCAAAGGCAAAGTCCACAGAGAAAGTCATTTGTAAGTCATCTACAGTTAACACTGTTTGTAGCTTTGGAAATGAATTGTTTGGTTCTGAAAGAAGAATTACAGACATGAATTGCCTCTACTATAATTACATATTCACTAATGGACAGAAAAGAAATACTCACTAATGGGCAGAAGCCCTGATATAATTGTTAAAGAGAAGGAATTCCTCTGTCACACATAACTTAGGGCTTGAGTTATTGCTGTGCTGCTCAAAGTCCCAATAATTCTTTAGAACATTTCTTCTGATTCTCAAACTTAAGGATTACTCGTGAACCTCTAGGAAAGTCACTATTCTGCCTCCGTGTTTTCAGCTGTAAAATTTTTAAAAATGGTGTTGTGGCGATGTATGTGAAAAGTCAACAAATGTCATTCTCTTTCCCCATCCTCCACCTTCCCCTCTTGAGTAGGCCTAATTCCTGCTGACTACTGAGCATTAGCCTGGGCTTGAGGACTGCAGGACTTACACTGTGAAGTACAGCTCTGTAGATAGCCAGCAAATCCTGACCTTCATATTTCTGGAGAGGGAGTGGATAACAAAAAGAAAGCAAAGAGGAACCAGTTGAGGGGCAATGGCATCTGGCTTATAAATAATTTGGGTAGCAGGACTTGGATTTCTGGCATCAAAGAGCCTTAAGGTAAAAACAAAGACAGGAGATAATTGGGAGATCTAAGCATAGGCAAGAATGGTTCTACATCCTAAGAGTAAGTCTCAGAGAAGTCATACCCATCCCTGCTCTCCATCTATACTCCCTTTAATATACTTTTTTGTCCTGAGCTAAAAAATACTTTTGTACTGAAATATAAAATAGTTATTCTTACTATAACAATAGAGAATGGAAAAAGAAGGGGCTTGATTGCCTGAAGAAAACATGGAAAAGTAATGTGAAGCAGCAAATTAATGTTTGAAAATCATCATTGAGACAATAGACAATCTTCTCCTATTAATAAATTATGGGAAGAATTACTGATTTACCTTAGGCGTTGAAACCAAGGTTACCTGTTTCAGCTGTCATTTGCTGAGTAACAGGATATCTCAAAGCAGGAATATATTCTTTATCATAATTCTTTATCTGGCTAGGAGGTTTTTGTTTTTGTTTCACATAGGCTTACTCATGCCCTGCATTCAGCTAAGGGTTCTCTTGGGCTAGAGGTTTTCAGTGGCCTCAATTGCATGTCTGGCAGTTAGTACTGGCTGTTAGGATGCCTTCATTTTTCTTCATATGATCTCTTTCCCACCAGTAGACTGGACCAACTTTCATACATGATATTCTTAGGATAGTTTCAGTAGCCCAAAATTGGAAGTTGCAAAATCTCTAAAGACCTAACCCTCTAATCAATGCATTGTTACGTTTGCATTCTGTTGATCAAAACTAGTCACAAGACTAGTGTAGGTTTAAGGGAGAGGAATAGATTCTACCTCTGTTAGAAGCAGAGTCATATTGCAAAAGAATGTTAGAGTATTGTTTTAGAGACAATTTATCAAAGTAATAAAGCATAAGTGGAAGATGAGAGATAGGCATAGCTTTCCAGGGATTCCCAGAATAAATTGTACAAAGCTGGTAGGCAGATGAGCAACATTTCACTGTGTAAGCCTTGGGAGTTTGACAGCAAAAAATGAGATGGAAATCATTTTGTAAATTGTACTTATCATCTCTTCAGTCATTGTTCTTTTCAAAATGTGTCAGTTTATATGGTGTGGACGGACTGCAGGAACTACATTTTCCCTGGCATTTTACATTGATATTCTTAACAGAGCCCTCAACACTTGGAACACAATTTTGTATGATTAGAACAGTATGCGTTGATATACTTTCTATGTCCTATAATAGTGAGGGAGGAAAAGGGAAAAAGCAAAAATAAAAATCGCTTCAATTCTCTTGGCACACAATTTTTTTCTCTTTCAAAACTGTTAGTATTTTCAGGTACTAAACTTACATGTGAGAATTTCTAAAGACTATGAGTTGCGAGCCAAATCATACCTTTGTCTGAATTTCATTCCTCCCAATGAGAGCTCCAGGTTTCAATTATTTTAGGCTGAATGTGTTTTTCGTTTTTATTAGTACCATTAGGTTTATCAATTGAGAAATGACTGTTAAGAGCTAAGCAGTCAAGAAAGATAATATGTAGTTCCTGTTCTGAACAGGTCACTTGTGCAGAACTGGTTAACAGACAAGTAAATAAATATATTTCACTATTATGTGGATAGAAATGTGTACCTAGTACAATGGAGGCATGAAGTGGTAAGAAGTCATTTTCACCTGGGAACAATGATGGACTAAAAAAGGCTTGATAGGTGTGGTTCTTGAACTAAATATTGAACTATACGTACTCACCGGTTGGTGAGGGGAGAGAGATTCAGCAGGCAAAAAAAGGAAGCTTAGCAAAAACATAGAAATATAAAACCGTGTCTTATATTTAGCAGTTGCCTGTGATTTACCATGGGTTGAACTTAGAGGGGAGGAAAGAAAAAAAGAAAATGAAGACAAGAAGCCTGAAGAGGAGAAAAGGGTTGTATCATAAAGCATATTTTGAGCTTCAACTATATTCTCTAGGATTAAGGCTATGAGTAAAAATACTTATCAAAGGAATAAAATTATCATATTTCAGTATTTAAAAGAGTATTATGGAGTAATATGCTAGGTAGATTGTTCGAGTAAGTGACTGGAAGTAGAAAGCCACCTGTAAGACTGTTTTAGGAGAGAATATGAAAGATGCTTAGAGCTTTCTCTAAGGCAGTAGTAGAGGAAACGATGCAAAAGAAGTTACTCAAATAACTGATAGATTTATTTACTTTAACAAGGAATAGATGTACTGCATCATTAGATTGTGTCAAAAGCTACATATTTTATCTCATTTTATATATCCTAATAGTAGGGTCTAGTTGCTTTATCTATGAATTGTTCTTTTTTCCATCCACTAAAGACAAAAAAGCAGCACAATACAATGAATTATATGACTGTGATATCAATTAACACCTAACTTTTCACATTCAAATATTAAGTATTAATATATAACATTATATCACTGATTCTAAAATGAATGACTATCTTAGTCAATTTTTGTCCCTAACATACCTAGAGCCTATTTCATATTTTTCCCTAGTCAACGAAACATCCAGCATTTTTGTTTGAGAAATGCATTCCAAGATTGGCCTCTTTTACACTGTTTTTTAAAAGCTTCATAGAACTAGCGCATCAAATGACAGCAAGAGAAAGTATTCTACACAATTCAAAACCTATAGTGATAGTTGCTGACAGATATTCACAACTTTCACATCCTTTTGGAGACATACGTAGAAACAAGCAGTGTGCATTACTGGCAAATGACAGTACTCTCTGCTGAGTTTTTACTGGGTAAACATTAATAAATTATCTCAGTTGAAAGGTCACCATTATGATTAATGTATATCTTTTCCACTTTGTTTTTCTGAAGCTGAGAGTCATAAAAGAAAATTAAAACTCAGTATGGCTAAAACTCCAGGTTGTGTCCAAATGACTGTCAAAATAAAAACATTCAATGTTTTTATCTTTTAGCAAATTTTATTCAAGTAAGTACTACATATTTACATTTAATTGGGCACACACACATACCACACACACACACACGCTGAAAAGCCTGTGAACAATTTTCAATGTTTTAGTTTAATTAAAGAGAAGAGATGAGAAAAACTGATCCAAGGTTTACATAGCAATACAAGAAATACTACAGAAAAGTATCTAAATGTCACAGATTTCAGAAGACAAAGACATCATGGTTAATTAGAAGGATTACAGAAAGCATTTAAGAAAAGGTAAAGTATAAATTGATCTGCAAAAGCTACACAGGAATTGATTAGGAAAGAAATAGAAAAAGGAATTCCTGGATACTCCTGAAGGAATAACCTCAGTAAAAGTACTTTGGTCTGTGAAGTACGGTATGTTCTGAAAATGATTAAAAAGGTCATTATATGAAGGCTGTATTGCTTTTTTCTAGTGGTATTAAACTGAAGTAATTCTAATAAATAGTAATAAAAATAATAAAATGCAGCATAATTCATTTTAACAAAAAGACAACTGGAAATGGAAATAACATGGACATCTAGAAAGCAAGAAAGTAAGTTTAAAAATGTGTCTCGGCTTAAATATAAGGTGACCTTGTCTGGTTCAGTAAGTTGGTAGTCACCAGATAATAGTTTTCTATATTTGAATTCTGCATGATTTCATAAATCTTCTATAATGGAAGAATTGAATGAAATGTGAGGAAATCTGAGTTATGATATTTATGTTTACATAATATGTCTAAAACATAATGCTAGAAATATTTTAGTGCTATAAATTATCATTGGTTCACAAACAACAATATACATATTGTTCTCAAGTGTTTGCAAAACACTTTTCAAGTGTATTCATTCAAGTGATTCGCACAGGAACCTTCTCAAACAGGTGTGACTGTTTTTCATACTGTGATTATCATCATCATTACTATTTTATCATTGAATAAATTGTTGCTCAGAAATGTAAATAAATTTTTTAGGTTTATTTATTTATTTATTTATTTGAGACGGAGTCCAACTCTTGTCACCAGGCTGGAGTGCAGTGGCATGATCTCAGCTCACTGCAACCTCCACCTCCCAGGTTCAAGCGATTCTCCTGCCTCCACCTACTGAGTAGCTGGGACTACAGGCATGCACCACCACGCCCAGCTGATTTTTGTATTTTTTTAGTAGAGATGACCAGGATCTCATATTGGCCAGGATGGTCTCGATCTTTTGACCTCGTGATCTGCCCACCTCAGCCTCTCAAAGTGCCGGGATTACAGGCATAAGTTACCACGCCTGGCTGGTTCATATATTTAATAAATATGAACTCCAGCCCAAGTTTTCATAAAACAAAATGTATGCTTTATGTGATGTCATTCATCTTAACAATTCACCACAATTTAGTAGAAGAAAGTTGGTGAAATAGAAATGAACATACTCTCTTTTTAGGGAGTCATTTTTTTTTTAAGTTTTATTTTGAGTTCAGGGGTATACGTGCAGATTTGTTATATAGGTAGACTTGTGTTATGGTGGGGATTATTGTACAGATTATTTTATCACCCAGGTATTAAGCCCAGTACCCGTTAGTTATTTTTCCTGATCCTTACCCTCCTTCCTCCCTCCACCTTCAAGCAGGCCCCTGTTTCTGCTGTTCCCCTCTGTGTGTCCATGTGTTTTTATCATTTAGCTCCCACCTGTAAGTGAAATATACAGTATTTGGTTTCCTGTTCCTAAAATAGTTTGCTAAGAATAATGGCCTTCAGCTCCATCCATGTTTACACAAACGACTCAATTTCATTATTTTTGATGGCTGCATAGTATTCCATGGTGTATATGTACCGAATTTTCTTTATCCAGTCTACCATTGATGGGCAATTTACAATGATGTTTTATCTTTTGCTGTTATGAGTAGAGCTGCAATGAACATACATGTGCATATGTCTCTGTGATAGAACAATTTATATTCCTTGGGGTATATATCCAGTAATGAGATTTCTGGGTCGAGTGGTGGTTACGTTTATAGGTCTTTGAGGAATTGCCACACTGTTTTCCACAATGGTTGAGCTAACTTACACTCCGACTAACAGTATATGCATTTCTTTTTCTGCACAGCCTCACCAGCAACTGCTATTTTGACTATTTGATAATATCTATTCTGACTGGTGTGAGGTGATATCTTGTGGTTTTGATTTGCATTTCTATAAAGATCAGTGATGTTGAGCTTTTTTTCATATGCTTGTTGGACACATGTATGTATTCTTTTGGTAAGTGTCTTTTTATGTCCTTTGCCCACTTTTTAATGGGTGGGTTTTTTTCTTGTAAATTTGTTTAAGTTCCTTATATATGCTATTAGACCTTTGTCAGATGTATAGTTTGCAAATATATTCTCCCATTCTGTAGGTTGTCTGTTTACTCTATTAATTTATTCTTTTGCTGTGGAGAATCTCTTTAGTTTAATTAGATCCCATTTTTCAATTTTTGCTTTTGTTGCAATTGTTTTTTGCATCTTTTTCATTTACCTGTTGCATCTTTACCTGCTCATATGTCCAGAATGGTATTGCCTAGATTGCCTCCAAAAATTTTTATAAATTTGGGCTTTACATCTAAGTCTTAATCTATTTTGAGTTGATTTTTATATATTGTGTAAGAAATGGGTCCAGTTTCAATCTTCTGTATATGGCTAGCCAATTACCCCAACACCATTTATTGAATAGTGAGTCCTTTTCCTATTGCTTTTTCTTTCTCAGCTTTGTCGAAAGATCAGATGGTTGTAGGTGTGTGGCCTTATTTCTTGCCACTCTACTCTGTTCTATTGTTCTACATGCAAGTACCAGTACCATGCTGTTTTGGTTACTGTATGTCCTGTACAATAGTTTGAAGTAAGGTAGCATGATGTCCTCAGCTTTGTTCTTCTTGCTTAGGGTTTCCTTGGCTATTCAGGCTCCTATTTGGTTCCATATGAATTTTAAAATAGTTTTTTTCCAGTTCTGTGCAGAATGTCATTGGTAGTTTGATGGAAATAGCATTGAATCTGTAAATTGCTTTGGGTACTGTAGCCATTCTAACAATATTACTTCTTTTTATCCATGAGCATGGAGTGTTTTTCCATTTGTTTGTGTCATCTTTGCTTATTTTGAGCAGCGTTTGGTAGTTCTCCCTCTGGAGATCTATTACCTCTTTTGTTTGTTAGCTGTATTGCTAGGTATTTTATTATTCTGTGACAATTTTGAATGGAATTGCATTCCTGATTTGGGTCTTGGCTTGGCTATTGTTGGTGTATAGGAATGTTAGTGATTTTTGTATGTCGGTTTTGTATCCAGAGGCTTTGCTGAAGTTTTCTTTTTTTTTTTTTTTTTCTTGAGGCAGAATCTTGCTCTGATGCCCAGGCTGGAGTGCAGTGGCATGATCTCAGCCCACTGCAACCTCCGCCTCCTGAGTTCAAGCGATTCTTTTGTCTCAACTTCTTGAGTAACTGGGATTACAGGAGCATGCTACCATGCCCAGCTACGTTTTCTATTTTTAGTAGAAATGGGATTTGGTCATGTTAGCCAGGCTGGTCTTGAACTCCCGAACTTGGCCTACCAAAGTGCTGGGATTACAGCCTTAAGCCCCCATGCCCAATTGCTGAAGTTATTTATCAGCTTAAGGAGCTTTTGGGCCAAGACTATGGGGTTTTCTAGGTATAGGATCATGTCATCTGTAAACAGAGATATCTTGACTTCTTCTCTTCCTGTTTGGATGCTCTTTACTTCTTTCTCTTGCTTGATTGCTCTGGCCAGGGCTTCCAACACCATGTTAAAAAGGTGAGGTGAGATAGAGCATCCTTGTCTTGTGCTAGTTTTCAAGGGGAAGACTATGATTTTTCAGTATGATGAAAAATCAGTATAATGTTGGCTGTGGATTTGTCATAGATGACTGTTATTATTTTGAGGTGTGTTCCTTCAATATCTAGTTTATTGAGAGTTTTTAACATGAAGGGATGTTGAATTTTATCGATAGCCTTTTCTGCTTCTATTGAGATAATCATGTGATTTTTGTCTGTTGTTCTGTTTATGTGATAAATCATACATTGATTTGCATATGTCGAACCAACTTTGCATCTCAGGAATAAAGCCTCATTGATCAAGGTAGATTAACTTTTTGAGGTGCTGCTGGATTTGGTTTTCAGGTATTTTGTTTGAGGATTTTTCCATCAATGTTCGTCAAGGATATTGGCCTAAAGTTTTCTTTCTTTGTTGTGTCTCTGTTGGTTTTGGAATCAGGATAATATTGGCCTCACAGAATGAGTTAGGAAGGTGTCCCTTCTCCACAATTTTTTGGAACAGTTTCCGTAGGAATGGTACCAGCTCTTCTTTGTTTGGCAATGAGTCTGTCTAGTCCTGGGTTTTTTCGGTTTGTAGGCTATTTATTACTGATTTAGTTTTGGAGCTTGTTATTAGCCTGTTCAGGAGTTCAATTTCTACTTGGTTCAGTCTTAGGAGGGTGATGTGTCCAGGAATTTACCCATTTCTTCTGTATTTTCTAGTTTGTGTTCATAAAGGTATTCATAATAGTCTCTAATAGTTATTGTATTTCTTTGGGCCAGTGGTAATATCCCTTTGATGTTTCCTATTGTGTTTATTTGGATCTTTTTTCTTGTTTATTAGTCTAGCTAGCAATCTATTTTATTATATTTCTCAAAAAAAAAACAACTCCTAGAGTCATTGATCTTTTGATTTTTTTTGTGTGTCTCAATCTCCTTCAGTTAAGCTCTGATTTTGGTTATCTTTTGCCTTCTTATAGCTTTCATGTTGGTTTACTCTTGCTTCTCTAGTTCTTTTAGTTGTGAGTTTCGGTTGTTATATTGAGATCTTCCTAAATTTTCGATGTGGGTATTAGGTGCCATAAATTTCTCTCTTAACACTGCCTTAACTATGTCCCAGATTCTAGTATGATGTAACTTTGTTCTCATTAGTTTCAAAGAATTTCTTGATTTCTGCCTTAATTTTGTTGTTTTTTCAGAAGTCATTCAGGAGCAGATTATTCAATTTCCATGTATTTGTATAATTTTGAATGAATGTCTTTGTCTTTATTTCTAACTTGATTGTGCTGTGGTCTGAGAGAGTGGTTGTTATGATATATTTTCTTTAGCATTTGCTGAGCATGGTTTTGTGTCTGATTATGTGGTTGATTTTAGAGTATGTGCCATGTGACAATGATAAGAATGTATATTATGCTGTTTTGGGGAAACAATTTCCATAGCTGTCTCTCAGGTCCATTCATTTCAGTGCTGAATTCAGGTCCTGAATATTCTTGTCAGCTTTCTTCCTCAATGACTTTTTAGATACTGTCAGTGGGGTGTTGAAGTCTCCCACTATCATTGTGTGGGAGTCTAAGTCTCTTTGAAGTTCTTTGAGAACTTGCTTTATGAATCTGGGCGCTTCTGTGTTGGGTGCATATATAATAAGGAGAGTAAGGTTTTCTTGAATTGAGCCTTTTACCATTATGTAATGCCCTTCTTTGTCTTTTTTGAGCTTCGTTGGTTTACAGCCTGTTTTGTCTGAAATTAAGATTGCAATCCCTGCTTCTTTCTGTTTTCCATTTGCTTTGTAGCTATTTCTCCATCCATTTATTTTGAGCCTATGTGTATGAGCCTTGCATGTGAGAATGGTCTTTTGAAGATAGTATACCAATGGGTCTTGATTCTTTATCCAGCTTGTCATTCTGTGCATTTTAATTGGAGTATTTAGCCCATTTACAGTCAAGCTTAGTATTGATATTTGTGGATTTGATCCTGTTATCATGATGTTAGCTGGTTATTATTCAGGCTTATTTGTGTGGTTGCTTTATAGTGTCACTGGTCTATATACTTAAGTATGTTTATGTGGTGGCTGCTAACAATCTTTCTTTTCCATATTTAGTGCTTCCTTCAGGAGCTCTTGTAAGGCAGGTTTGGTGGTAATTCCCTCAACATTTGCTTGTCTGAAAATGATTTTATTTCTCCTTCACTTATGAAGCTTAGTTTGGCCATATACAAAATTCTGGGTTTGAATTTGTTTTTTTTTCAGAATGTTGAATATTGTCCCCTAAGGAGATCACTATTAATCTGATAGGCTTCCCTTTGAAGGTGATTTGACTATTCTCTCTAGGTACCTGTAACATTTTTTTCTTTCACTTTGACCTTGGAGATCTAATCCAATGATTAAGTATTTGGGGAAGATAGAAAACCAAGTCAATGCTAAAAATAAAAGCATTCAAATGCTTTCATTTGAATATAAGAATCTAAAAATTTCTCATAATTACAGATACATCTAAAATAAGTCAGAAGATAAAAACTGGTATTTATCAGCCTCTATTATGTTATTACTTGGTTTTCTTCGCAAGTTTATTTTATTAGGCATGTTGTAATCTGTACATAATTAACCATAGCTGTGGTATTTTACTTAACTGTATAGCCAGAGTGTCATTAGTGATAATCATGTAGTAAGTGTCCAATATGATAAATACAATTTATACACTTGATAATATTTGATTAATAAAGTTAAAGATGAAACTTAAGATTCAAAAATATTGTATATTTTTCCCAGATTCCATAAGATAGCCAGAAGTCAGAGCTCATACAAATAATACGGCTTTTTGAGTCTAAAAAGTGAAACTAAACTTAGGAAGACATAGAAAACTTAGAACAACAAGTAGGGGAGATAAGTTGAAACATTTAATCAGAAAATGAGATTAAATGAAGAAGTACCTCAATACCAAAAGAGGTCGAATGTAATTCTTTATTTAATAACAAAATTAGATGTTTTTCCTAAATTTTCAAAAATGTATTATTCCTCAATCTCAAGGCATGGTACATGCTCTGTGAAATTGACTTGCAGTCACAAATTATAAAAATAATTACCTTTTAATTATAACAGTCAAAATATTTTAACTAATATTCTAGTCTAGGTCATGTGGCTATTGCCAATTAGAGTGATACATTAGGAGAAAAATGTGTATTGATATTAAAAACAAGTGGAGTATGGAGAATCAAGGATTTCATATATAATGAGAATAGGGTGGGTGAAAAATTTTAAGCCTCAGTGTCATTCAGGAATTATACCTGATTAGATGCTATGAAAGATCTTCACACAATACATCAACCAAATAGTGAGCAAAATAAAATTTTTGAGGTAGTGCATGTCTCAAAATCATTAGATTTCTGTAAGTATCCTCCTCCTGTAAAAAAATTAAAATATATATACTATTTTAAATGAAAATCTATATATAATATACATTCATTTATATATTATATAATTTACATACTACATATATGCATTATTTATATACATTATATATGGTATATGTACTTTTTAAATATATAAATATTAAAGCAATATGTTTTTTATATATAGAACTTCAAGATAAAAATCAGTTTGTATGCATTTCATAATATATCTTCAAACTCTATGAAAGCAAAGCAAAGCTTCTCAGAAATAAAAATAGACAAATAAGCAAATATAGTTGCAGATATTAGCACTCAGACAGTGTTCAACGAACTTGTGCATTCTCTTTCTCTTGAAAACACACTTTTTGCTCTTCCTTTTCTTTTTCCTTAGCAAACTAGCAGCTCCCTTTCAGCCTCTTTTACTGGATTCACCAACTCCAGCTAAACTCTAAATGTTGACATACTCTAGATTTCTTGGGTAATTTTCTTTATATCTGTAATCACTCTCTTGGTATTTTCATTTAGTCTGAAGGCCTTAACTGTCACCTATATACTGATATTTCCCAAGTTTATGTTTTCCCCCTCACCCCTTTCCTGAACTCCAGATTCATAGAAACAATCTTGTATTTGATATTCCAACTGTATGCTTAAATAAAAACCCAGATATCATATATTAAAAGTGATGTTGATTTCTATGACACCTCCTCCCAAGAAACAAAAATCATGATTCATCAAATATTCTCTATTTTGACAAATGCCCCATATTTCAAACAGTTGCTCAGACCTAGAATCTTGTTTTTATTGGCTATTTTACAAACCAGATCTCATAGATATTCTCTCTTCAATGCTTATGGACTCCAACTTTAAAATATTTTAAATACAACAAATTTTTACAAATTTCGCTATTGCCCTCTACTCAGGCTTTATCCTTCTTGCTAATTAATAACCTCAAAATCCTCCAGAATGGTTTCCCTGCTTCTCTTCTTCTCACTCTATAAACTCTTTCCACACTTTACTTATAGTGCTAATAAAAATTATTTAGAAAAAAATAAATTTAGACACAGCCATTACATCTTTTATGAAATTTAACTCAGAATGCATCATAGGCCTAAATGTAAAATGCAAAACAAGAAAACTCTTAGAAGACAACAAAAGAGAAGATGTAGATGATGTTGGGCTTGGCAATGACTTTTTAGACGTATTACCAAAAGCACAATCCATGAAATAAAATTGATAGTCAGATGTTCTTAAAATTATAGACTTTTGCTGTGAAAAATACTCTTCAGAGAATAAAAAGACAAGCCACATACTAGGAGTCTGGGAGTTTGCAAAATGCATATATGATACATTGCTTGTATGCAAAATATACAAAGAACTTTTAAAACTTAACAATAAGAAAACAAATGACTCATTTAAGAAACAGGCAAAATATCTGAACAGACACCTCACCAAAGAAGATATACAGATAAACACAGGAAAAGATGTTCAACAAACATCATATGTCATTAGAGGATCACAAATTAAAACAAGATGAGATACTGCAATGGTTGAAGTCCTCTGACAACAACAAGGGCTAGTGAGAAAATGGAGTAACAAGAACTCTCATTCACTGCTGATGGAAATGCAAAATAATATAGCCACTTTGGAAGATAGTGAGACAATTTATTAAAAAACAAAACATAACTCTTATTATATGATCTAGTGATTGCACTCATTGGTATTTATCCAAATGACTTATAAACTCGTGTATACATAAAATACATTTATGAATATAGCAGCTTTATTCACAGTGGCCAAAACTCAGAGGCAGCCATGAGGCCTTACAGCAGGTGCTTGGATAAACTGTGTAGACTCATACAATGGAATATTACTCAATGATAAAGAAACAAACTATTCAGCAACAAAAAGACGGAGGAATCTTAAGGACAGATTGATAAATAAAAGAAATCACTCTGAAAAAGCTACTTGCTATATAATTCCAATTATATATCATTCTGAATAAGGCATAACTATGAATCAGTAGTTGAGAGCAATGAATAGGTGGAGCACAGGAGATTTTTAGGTCAGTGAAACTATAATGTCTGAATTATACTATAATGGTGAATACAATTATCAAAACTCATAAAATATACAATACAGAGAGTAAGCCCTAATATAAACTTTGGACTTAATTATGTATCAACATTGACTCATCAAAGGTACCACAGTAATGCAAGATAATAATAGGAAAATCTGTGGGGGTGGGGTGGATGAAGATCATATAGGAACTGTACTTTCCACTTCCTTTCTTTATAATTCTGTAGTGCTCTAAATAATAAAGTCTACTAATGTTTTAGATAGCAACTGAAATCATATACTCACTTGGTTAAATATATCCGGTATGTTGTCAGACTTAGAATAAGTTATTGCCAGAATTCAAAAGAGACTGCATAACTCATCTCCTGGCTGTCTTTCTTTCTTCTGTCATTTTCTACCTCTTCTTGAACAGCACTGGTCTTCTTGTATTTCTTATACAAATAAAAAAAAGCATTTCTCTTTGTGGCCTTTGCTTCTGCCACCCCTTCTACCTGGAATACTCTGGGCTTTTTATTTGCATGGCTTTCTTCTTTACATCATTTATGCTGCTGCCAGATGTCATCTCATTAGAGAGAATTTATTTGATTTAAAAGAGCATCCAGTAACAGTCTATGCTCTATCTGCTTCATGCCTCTTTTTTTAATACTTATATGTATATTTCATATTGATGTGTAATTATTATCTCTTTTCATGAGTATTTAAGTTTCATGAAGGAAAGGACTTTGTTTTGTACAATGCTGTATCCCAACTTCATAGAGTAATTACTGTCATTTAGTAGGTTTTCCCTAAATAGTTGTAGAATGAGCAATTGAGGGACTTACAGGGAGCCATTTTTAAATATTTTGAAAACTTCTATAGATATACAAAAGTTAAAAGTAAAAAAATTCTTATTTACCTATGACCAGATTTGGAGAATTGTCAACATTTTTAAGAGACTCATCAAATATAGTACATTTTTTTTAATGGCAGTTCATTTTATCAGAATCTTTTAATATGAGTAAATGGTCTGTACAACTGACAAAAATGTCATATTTTTGCACACACTGCCTCATTAAAACAAATTTATACAATCAAAATAACTTGAGTCATTATAAAACACTCTATGTGAGTATATTAAACAATTATTACATACCTCCACGTCAACAACAAATAATACAGCAGATTAAACACCAAGTTCAGAAATATTTCTGCTGACTTTCTGCTCTTCGTTTTATACATTTATTTATTCTCCACCTCAGGGAAGTACTTTTATCTTTAACCTTTTCAATTTCTCATATCTCTGTGACTTCCTCTTCATAGGCCTCCTGGAACCTGCATCACTGGGACTATTTCTGACTAAACAGTGTGACTTTTTGTACCCAGCCTTTTCAGTTTATCTTATCAACTAAGCATATGCCTCACTGAAAAACTTTCATAATTGGTCTGGAGATTCTATCAATTTTCTATACTCATATCATTTCATGTTTTAAAGAATTCACTCAGCTTTAAAATGCATGGCACAGAAAGAATATATAAACTGTTATTTTCCACCTATGTGGTTATGAAAGTGTTTCAAGAATTAACTTGCCTACAACAGTGCCTTGTATTTGTTTACAAAGTTATGTTTAATGACTATATATTTTTGTCAGACATTCCATCATTGCAAAGCTAAGACTGAGAGTTATCGCTTATAATCATTCACTTTAGCCAGCAAATGTATATTGAATTTCTATTTTGTGTTAGGCATTGTTCTGACACAATAGATAGATAATGGTGACACATCAGAGAAATAATGGTGAATGGGAAAAAATGAAGTTCTAGCCTCATATCATCTTACACTTACTACTAAGTAATTTGATCAGCTAAATAATTAGCCTCATCAGCCTGCCCTCTTACCTAACAGATTAGCCACATACTTCTTAGGATATTTTGTTTTGCCATTTAAATGAGAAGGAAGGAAGGGCAAGATAAGAGAAACTGTATCACTTCTCTTCACATGTCAAAGTAGCTGTTATGTATTGCACACAGTGAAGGAATAGAATTAGAAAATCCACCCCAGACCATTCTCTTCAGTCTAAACGAAACCAATTAGACTGGAATTCAGGACCTTAGGTTTGAGTTTAAAAAAAAAACAACTAAATGCCATAAAGGTTCTAGCCATTGCAATAAAGCGAGAAAAAACAAATACACAGAGTAGAAAGGAAAAAAAAATTTTAAGTGTTTGCATGTGACAAGACAGTGTTAATAAAGAAACCTAAAGAATACATATAAAATTAGTAGAACCAATATTTAAATTTAAAGAGGTCATAAATTATAAAGTATACAAAATGTTCACGTTTCTATAGTTTATTAATAAAACATAAAAAATTAAATTTTTAATTCCCAAAACACAGCCTAATCATAAAGAGACTTAACCAAACATGTGAAAGACATAAAAATAAAACTATAAAATGTTGCCAAGAGAAATAATTTTTAAATCCTTAAATAAATGGAGAGATACATCATGTTCATGAATTAGAAGAATAAATATTGTTAACTCTCCCAAAGCATACATATAGATCCAATGCAATGTGAAGCATAATTTCAAGTGTGTATTTGAGGAAGACAGAATTAGAAATTGACAATCTTGCTTTAAAATTTATATGAAAATACAAAGTTCGTAGACTAGCTAAACAATTCTTAAAAGAACAAATTTGGAAACATTTTACCACTTGATTTCTACTCATCACAAAAGAATAGTAATAAAGACAATGGTATTGGTGTAAAGATATATGCATCAATAAAATAAGATAGGACATCTAGAAATGCTCTATGTATATAGTCAGTTGTTTTTGGCAAAGATGCCAAGGCAATTCAATGGTAAAGAATGGTCTTTTCAATAAATGTTGCTGGAACAACTAAATATCTATATGGAAAAATTAAAACCTCACTCTTAGATAATGATTTCTTAGATATGACACATGGAGCATGAGTCATTATATAAAATATGATTGATTGAACTTCATCAAAATAAGAAACCTGTGGTCTTTAAAAGATACTGTTAGAAAATTAAAATACAAACCATATAGTAGTCACAGACACATTCACCCTAATATATCTGTCAACAGAAGTGTGTCTTAATATATACTTTTCACAAATCAACAGGGAAAATATTTGAACAGATATTTCAAGTATTGCAGAAACAAAATATGAATGGCCAGTAAGTGCATTAAAATAACCTCAAGAATGTTATTCGTAAAAGAAATGTAAATTAAAATCATGACATGATATCACTAGACACTCATCACATTATCTAAAATTTTTTTAAAAAATAAGCCTTTTGAGTTGTTGATGAGAATGTATTCCAACTGGAATACTCATACTTTGCTGGTGGGAATGCAAAAGTAGTACAACTACTTTGTGAATGTGTATAGGTTTCTTATATATTTAACAAACAGATTATTACCATATGATCTCTAGGTGTTTACACAAGGAACATAAAAATATATACCCACATAAAGACTTTACAAAAATGTTCATGACAGCTTTATTTATAATAAATTAAAACTAGAAGCCAGGTGTGGTGGCACACACCTGTAGTCCCAGCTATTAGGGAGGCTGAGGCAGGAGCATTGATTGAGCCCAAGAGTTCCAGGCTGCAGTGAGCCGTGATCCTATGATTGTACCACTGCTCTCCTGCTGGGGTGACAGACAGGAACTCTACCTCTAAATAAAAATAAAAATAAATGAGAAAAAAACAAATTCTCTATCAATAGGAGAATGGACAAGGAAATTCTGTTGTGCTACTACTCAGCAATAAAAATAACAAACTACTGATCCATATGACAACTGGGATGAATCAAAAAATCTTGTTCTGAGCAAATGCGCCAGTCTTAAAAGAATGCATAGTGTATGCACATATAAACTCATAGGCACTGCAGACACTATAGGTTAATAGACATTATAGGTTAATCTTAGTTTCACAATGTTAACCACATCTGAATTTATTTATATTTATAATTATGAATCTCCAATGACAATTTCATATGTTCTTACAAGGTTAGTTTTCCCAAATAAGATTATGATTTTCAAATTATACTCTGATAAATAATCAAACATGACCTATTTTTAACTCTAGTGTCAGTATTAAATTAAGCATTCTAATTAAGAATGACTACCTTTTTTTTTTTTTTCCTTTTCCTTTCCAGCCTCTTTATTTCCTTTTCTTTTTTTTTTTCTTTTTTTTTTTTATTATTATTATTATTATTATTATACTTTAGGTTTTATGGTACATGTGCGCAATGTGCAGGTAAGTTACATATGTATACATGTGCCATGCTGGTGCGCTGCACCAACCAACTCGTCATCTAGCATTAGGTATATCTCCCAATGCTATCCCTCCCCCCTCCCCCCACCCCACAACAGTCCCCGAAGTGTGATGTTCCCCTTCCTGTGTCCATGTGTTCTCATTGTTCAATTCCCACCTATGAGTGAGAAACCTTTTTTTATCCTGCGTACAACTATCATTTGGACAACGTGGCTCTTCTGTGTTCATAGTTGTGCTGAATCAAGCCCTGACAATGAGCCCCTTCTTTAGCAAAATTTGGAAATGAAATTCTGATCTTAGTCTAGCTGGTTTAGGTAGCATTGTATTTCCTGGTTCCATTTTCTTTTTAATACCTAGAAACATATCTATCCCTGTCTTCTTTTTTTTTGTCAAATATTCCCAATGGATTTCTGTTACTTGTCACTAAACAGTCTCAATCACTACAGCTAAAGTTAATGGTAGTAAGCAGGCTACTCAAGGAACAATATTCCAGAAATATTCAGGTGGTTGTGTTATGGCCTAAATGAATAAAAATCAGTATACCCAGCATGAAGGCCAAATTCATGTATATAGAGTGATATTGGCAATATAAGAAAATGTCATTTACATAGTTTTTGATATAACATGATTATTAAAATTCTTTTTTATAAGCTCATAAATTAGTACATTTTTAATCAGTATGAAATACATACATTTATCTCATTAATATTTTGGTTTATTTATTTACCTTTTTATATGCTTTAAGGTAAATTTGTCCTCATGACTTAATTGCTTCTGGGTATAATGAGAATCCATTGTGCATTAGTAGGTTTGGGAGTTAATCCCTGACAATGTTCACAATAAACTTTATGAGACCTTATGTTAGCCTTCTGATGTCATTCCTCTCCAAAAATATTTGTTTTATTCCAACTTGAATAGCAAGGTCTTAGTAAAATCCCCATGGTTTGTGATATGTAGTTGGAGTGTATGTGTCTCTGCTCTTATTTGTTCTTTATATGCACTAATGTATAACATAAGCATTACTGTATAGTGTAAGGATTTATGGCAGAAATAAGTTGAGCTTGGTTCAAATTCCCACACTGGGAATATTAGCAAATGAGAAATATAAATCATCAAAGCAATTTTATAAAACTGTTAAGCTATTAATGTTAATCCCACCTTGTTCCCAAAATAAATTAAGAGAGCTTAAAAACATGAAATAATGTATAGAAAGATAGCATAAATTAAAAATAGGTGAGAAAGGAAAAAAGTGAGATTAAACATAGCCAAATACAACATATATAAATACGCATATTATGAAGTACTTTATACTGTTTATTAGAGGAATCTACAATTTGGACTCTGATTTTCAATTGTCAGCTAAAAAGGAAATCTTGATTTGATACACAATTCACAGTGGCTTTGCAATAAATCTCAAACCACATTTCCAAGGGCAGACACAATTATTTCCAAATTCCAACAATTTAAAGCAATTTATTAAATAAATGCTACAAAAAAGAACACTGACGCCGGGCGTGGTTGTTCATGTCTGCAATCCCAGCACTGTAGGAGGCCGAGGTGTGCAGATCACGAGGTCAAAGGATCAAGATCATCCTGGCCAACATGGTGAAACCGCGTCTCTACTAAAAATACAAAAATTAGCTGGGTGTGATGACACGCGCCTGTAGTCCCAGATACTCGGGAGGCTGAGGCGAGAGACTCTCTTGAACCCAGGAGGCGGAGGTTGCAGTGAGCCGAGATTGCGCCACTGCCCTCCAGCCTGGCACCTGGCAACAGAGTGAGACTCTGTCTCAAAAAAAAAAAAAGAAAAGAACAAACTAAACACTTAATAGAGTGTAATGGACATCATCCTTACACAAACCGTCTTAATGTCCATTAGGAGGCTGTTTCTTAATGTTTTCCTCAATGTCTTTTCACCAAAGAACAATGCACTCCTAGCAAGTATATCCTAGGGGCCAAGGTGGAATACATGACCCTCATTCTGTGTTTTATATTGAAAGACATATTAAAGATGAAATATATAAAAATAAATATAAAGATGATTTACTCAAAAGATATTAGGTAGTTCTGACGCTGAAAATGTGGTCCCTGATCAGTAAGAACTCAGCATTCACGTATTCTATAATGCTCACACAAGCTTATGACGCTTCCTTAACTATGAATGTGGGGTACACACTACATTATCCATGGAAATTTTATGGAGCAATCAACAGAGGAACTTGCCTAAAGTAGGTATTTCGAAACAAATAAAGGAACGTAATATTTACTAGTGCCAAGCCTATAACTTGTGAAGACCTAGAAATCACTTAACTTGGAGGAAATATGTTCTACAATGGCAGTGAGGGAAGAAGTGGAGGGAAGAACCCAGTGAAGCTTCTGGTACTATGGGAAGCCTATGCCTTCTAGCATAAGCTCCTGAACTTGGGGACTAAGAAAGGGAAGCATATACTTTCCAGCACACATTACTTTATTTAGGGACTCAGAGGAAAAATCTCTTTCAAACATAATATAGGGACCGAACATAATCTTGTAGATTCAATTTTAAGTAATTGTAGGGAACTAGTGACAGCAATGTGACTCTCTACAACTGGATTAACCTAATATTACAAATTTGCAACCTCATGAGTACTGAGTCCTAAGTATTTATACATTTTTTAAGAATGGAAATCTTAAGAAATAATTTTCTAGGATGTAATTGTTATTTCTACTTAGTTATAAGATTTTGGTTATTTTATCATAGCCAGAGAATTTTATTATTACTCTACAAGTTTGCTTCCCTTGCTAGTTTTTCAAATATTATTGGCGGAGTATTGATTTTAATTGAATTTAAAATCTATATATAATTTCTCTATACAGCTTATTTCTCTTGCTGTCTTATTTTTCTACTTTGTTAGTTATAAAATATAAATTAATACTCTTGCTAGCGATATATCTTATCACACCAAGACCAATGAAAGCAGTTCTGTTAAATATCATACATTTTTATTATTGCAAATCATAAATAACATTATATAGATGATACTGTTCCTATCATAGGAAGCCAGTGTTAATATTTTCTGAATTACTAAACTACTTCAGTTTATAAAGTTGAAGCATATATGTCATAATACATAGCATTATATATAGCAATACATCCATTACATATAGCAAGTCATTCAAAAATCACCTTACCTATAACTAACAATATTCTGTACTTATTTAGACATTAGTTTCCAGTCTAAGTATTAATAATTTCATTAAAAAGAGACTAAAATAAAAGTCAGATGATACAATTTCTAAGAATAAAATAATATTTTCTAGGCTTCAATCCAAGTAATAGTTTAGACATGATTTAAATATATAGGCTAGGTCATTTATTCAAGAGTTAGGGTTAGATTCTATGGTTTTTAACTCCTAGTCCATTATTTCTCTATTAAAATTTTCTGTAAAATCTATTTGTTTATTCACTCCTTCATTCATATTTGGTTAATGGGTTGTTTTCTCAAGTTGCATTTATTGAGTACTTTCTATTTTCTTCCAGAAACTGTGCTGGGAACTTAATTGATGACTTACTGGAAGTGCCAAATAATTAAACAGGCAAGAACAATATGAATGGCTACAATAAGCACAGGATTATAGGAGCACTTACAGGAGACATCTGGATCATGATATTTTTACCCTGATATGAAAAATGAGAACTGCATGTGATGGGCAAGGAACATCTGTGTATTAGAGGATAAGGGGTAGGCAGAGAAAAGCTGGGAAGCTTAGGACATTGTAGGCAAAGAAATACATTACAATTTTGGAACATAAAAAGTTTGGTATAGCTGGGTTAGAGAGGACTTAGTAGGACAATGATGAGAGAAAAGTCTGAAAAAATAAAGGATAGATCTGTTGTTTTCAAACCATTATATTTTGGTACACCCTAAAATAATTTTGAAAAGCTGTGCACATCTCATACATTTTTATACTAACATTTAAACCTTTTGATCACATTTTAAAAAACTATAAAGCAAAAAATTTCCACTGTATATAAGTAATGATATTTTGAAATAAAATGGTTGCATCACTCTTTTAAAAGTACCTAATGAAATTTAAATACCAGGGTGAATTATTCATGATAGTCTATTTTAAAAATACATGGATATGCTATCCATTTTTTTTTTTTTTTTTGAGATGGACTCTTGCTCTGTCACCCAGGCTGCAGTGCAGTGGCACAATCTCAGTTAACTGCAACCTCCACCTCCTGGGTTCAAGTGATTCTCCTGCCTCAGCCTCCTGAGTAGCTGGGATTACAGACACCCAACACCACACCTAGCTAGTTTTTGTCTTTTTAGTACAGACAGGGTTTCACCATATTTACCAGGCTGGTCCCGAACTCCTGACCTCAAGTGATCCGCCCACCTCAGCCTCCCAAAGTGTTGGGATTACCAACGCGCTTGGTGGGGTATGCTATTCTTATTGGAAATTATATATAATCCTTTTTTTAACTCCTTAAAATTACTCTTAATTTAACTCTTTTCACAGATTTTCTGTTTAATGTAATTTTCATGCTTCATACACTTCAATTGATGATCTATCAAACTTTCCTGAAACAAAATAGGAATATGATAGAAACTATTTTAAAATTGTTTTTGTGATTATAAGACTAAACATGAAAATCTTCTAGATGATGTATTATAATAATTATCATGAAATTTATTAAAATGCTAAACATGATATTGAATTTTTAAAATAAGTAAAATTGTATTAGTTTTCAAATGATGAAGCTGACATTTATCCAGTTAATTCACATCCCCTAAATGAAAAATTTTGAATGCTAGAATGAGATATAACAGTATTAGTTCTATGAATCCACCAACAGAGTTTCACATAGAGGCATTTTACATATCTTAGTGTCTTTCAAAATAATATGAGATAATTGAGATTTTGTTAAATTTCAATATATCTTTATCAACACAATAAATGTTGACAAAATGCTTTATTATCATGTGCTTTAAATATATTTTCTGAACAACTATGAGTTGCATATTCAGCTCTTTTACTTTATGTATAATGTCTAACATAATGTAATGAACAAAACACTATTTCAAAATAAATTATCTAAATCAGATTTTTTTTTCAGAAAAAGCCTAACTTCATCATTTATTTCAAATATACAATACACTATATGTTTGGAGGAATATTATTTTAAAACCAAGTATTATAAAAACTAATGAGAAACAAATTGGAACACCTGTTTAAGGATGTTTTACTAAAACCAATCAAGATTAAAATTATATAGCTATATTATTGTTAATTCATTTTAAGACCCCATCACAATATGTATTCAATGTGCTGTTTCTTATTGTTTATTTGTAATAAAGGAATATAATATATAGTTAAAATCATAAATGATTTACATGGTGAGAATTATGACAAAAGGCATAATATTATTTTGGTAAAGTTTGAGTGGGAACATTGCTTTCTCTATTTGACTTTTTAAGAAAAAATAAATGTCATGAATAAAATTCCTAATTAATTTTATTAACCTTCTTATGCATTATGCCTAAACTTACTAAAGCAGAAATGTTTGAACTTCTAAAAGCAATCCATTCAACATCTAATGTATAATTTTACTTTTTGATAACTATAAGAAAGTATAAGAAAATGTTAATCATTTTATTAAATATAATAAAACGATAATTGATTTATGCTGGAATAAGTCTTCATGACATAGTTGATAAAATAGGCTCTTAGTTAAATTTATCAGTGAGGGTTCAGTAAATAAAACAGAGGTTCTAGGGGTATTATCAAAATGAGGAAATTACTATAGGAATTAAAACTTTTATGAATGTGAGGGGAGCCTAGAAAGTGGAGGTCTAGAAGCGGAGAGTCAGAAGCTCAAAGAAATTGCCACTAATCAATTCTCTGTAAGAACTAATGCGCGTAAATAAAGTCCAGACTTGCTAGAAAATCTAAGAACCTGGGATGGTTTTCTGCCCAAGCTGCCTCAGGAGTTGCCTCCATGTGGTAGCTGCCCAGGAGCTGCCAAGTCCAAGCCCCTTGTGGTGGCCCAGGCTGCTGTTGGTCAGCAGTGACAGCAATGAAGAGGCAGAGCAGAGGAGAGCAAGGACAAGTAGGGGTTCCAGGTGTCTTTCCAGGCATCTGTGTCTAACCTTAAAACAAACTGAAAAGAGATTTCTTGGAAATCTAGTTCTCAGCTTTTTCCCAGTTGACATCACACAATGCAACACAGTAACTGATTATGAAATGCACACTGAGCTGACAAGAAAATGCAGATTTTAATCTGCAATTTTTCTCCATTGGAACATGAAAATTTTTGTGGTCCCTAAAACATTACAGTTATCTTCAAATATATCAATTACATTAACATATACTTCTTCATCTATTAAAAAGTACTTTCCAGCTAATGACAGAACATAGAAGCATGAATATATACAAAATGAATTGCACACCTATGAGTAGGTGGAAGAAAAGACCATTTATTTTCATTTAATATTTTGAACCAAACACTCCTTTTGCTTTCCCTCATCTATCTTCTCCATGAGGTCTCTGCCTCTTTTAAAAACCAGCGGATGAAAGATGTGTGCTCCTTAAAACAAAATTCCCATCACTGTTGCTGCCCACATACTCTATAAGGATCCAAACAAGTGCCAAAGCAAGTTATTTCTGAAGTCATGCTTTGTGTGTAATAGCAACGTGTTTAAGACAAGAAGAGGCAGTAAGACCTCTGATGAGATAATTTTCCATTTTTAGATGTCCCAAAGTATTTTTCATGACTAAGAAATGTACTATAATAAGATTCTGGATGAGTAAATTGTACGTATCTTTTTCCCTCTATAAGGTAGAGAAAGAGAAATTATGAAATGCTAGGTGGGAAAGGAAAATTTACATTGTTAGAAGAGAATACACTTGGAATTTGAAGATCATGAAATTTATTCCTTTAAAACTACTCATTTTCAAACCTTTATATTGAGGTACACCGTAAAATAATTTTGAAAAACTGTGCATATCTCATATATTTCAGATTGACATCTAAAACTTTTAATTCGATTTAGAAAGGTATAAAATTTTTTATGTACGTAATAGTTATATTTTGAAATAAAATAGTTACATCACTCTTTAAAAGTACCTAATGGAATCTAAATACCAGAGTGATTTATCCATGATTGTCTATTTTAAAATACATGGGCAAGCTATTATTATTGGAAGTTACACATCATTCTTTTTCTTAACTCCTTCAAGTTACTTTTTAATTTTACATTTTTCGTGAATTTTCTGTTTGATGTAGCAGTTTTTGTGTTTCAAACACTTCGTTTGATCTTCTATCACACTTTCCTGAAACGAAATATGTTACAATTGAAAATTTGTATTGTGTAATGTGTTAAAGAATGGGGACCACAGCGTATAAGGTAGGAAGTCAAAGCAAGAGAAGACTGATAAATTTAGAGAAAAAAAAAAAAAAAAAAAAACATTTAGGGGACGAAAGTCTGAGAATAGTTGGAGAAAATGCAGGAGTGGTATTAAATGAGAGACCAAAAATAATTGGAAGTTATAATTTGAGAGGACAACACTTAAATTTAATATTTCATAGAGAAAACATCTTAGTTCATAGCAGTGTTCGACTGTGGAAATAAATGGCTAAATCAGAGTGCAGAAGAATTTTACTGAGTAACGGTCACAGAATTAAGAGGTTCAAATATAAGACTAATTAGTGCATATATGTTCAATTATTTAAAATCATGGCAAGGCTTTAGATAGAAAGGGGAAAAATATGTGCTTTTACATTTGTACAGCCACCAAAGATGGCAGTCAGGTAAGGCATAGAGAGCTTAGATTGGAGTTTCCTCGTAAAACTATTTCCATCACCCCATGGTAGATGCAAAATGGGTGCATTGGAAGAATCAACCAGAGCATGGAATAATAAGCTTCTGAGGGAAAGAGTACGTCTACAGGCAATAAAATACCCCATCCTCCTAGAGTTTGGAAAAGCATCAAACCATAGCAGGCTGAATATTCCTTACAGGAAAATGTATAAAATATTGTTAATGTAAAAATCAGTACTTTTTTTTTTTTTTGAGACGGAGTTTCTGTCGCTCAGGCTGGAGTGCAGTGGCGCGATCTTGGCTCACTGCAAGCTCCGCCTCCCGGGTTCACGCCATTCTCCTGCCTCAGCCTCCCTAGTAGCTGGGACTACAGGCGCCCGCCACCATGCCCGGCCAATATTTTGTATTTTCAGTAGAGACGGGGTTTCACCGTGTTAGCCAGGATGGTATCGATCTCCCGACCTCGTGATCTGCCCCCCTCGGCCTCCCAAAGTGTTGGGATTACAGGCGTGAGCCACCGCACCTGGCCAAAATCAGTACTTTTTAAATTGAATCTGAAACAGTAGAATATAAGCCAAAGAAATTGCAGCAGACATTGTTCATTGCTTAGTCAATGACCATTTTCTCTTCTTACAGCTGATATGAGTTATTCCAGGTCTCACTACTCGACCTCTGCTTGACTCAAATAAATCCTAAATACACGAATCCAATCATGTTTCCCCATTCTATTAATCAGAGATTCGCTGAGAATTGACCAAATAGATAAAAAGGGAATGAGGGAATGCAGAGCTCTGGAAAAGAAGAAAGAATGACAAGAACTCTGTCTTTAAGGACATCACTGAGTCAATGAATTGACCAACCCACCAACCATGCATTCCCCAGACAGCTAGTTAAGGGAGATAAAAAAGGCTTAAGCCATTTGGGCATTTTATTTATTTATTTATTTATTTATTTATTTATTTATTTATTTTGAGACGAAGTCTCACTCTGTCACCCAAGCTGGAGGGCAGTGGCATGATCTCAGCTCACTGCGATCTCAGCTCACTGCAACCTTTGCCTGCTGGGTTCAAGCAATACTTCTGCCTCAGCCTCCCGAGTAGCTGAGACTACAGGTGCACGCCACCATGCCCGGCTAATTTTTTTGTATCTTTATTAAAGACGGGGTTTTGCCATGCTGGTCGGGCTGGTCTTGAACCCCTGATCTTGTGATCCACCCACCTCAGCCTCCCAAAGTGCTGGGATTACAGGTGTGAGCCACCGCACCTGGCTTTTAGTTTCTTATAGAGGAAAGTATCCTAAAGAAAACAGTCATTTTTCCAACAATTTTAAAATTATGGCTTCAAAACATTGCAAGTTAAAACATTATTAAATAAAGAGAGTAAAAAATGATTTCTCGGTGTGATTTAAGCACTCAATGTTTTTGACAACTTTGTTATTACTCTATCAGCAATTCTTCCCAATTATTCTGTAAGATAAGGTCAAATTTTCATGATTTTAACTATAAAGAAGCCAAGATACAGAGAGATCAAGTCGTTTGTTTCACAGAACCCAGCAAATCTATGTAGTAATTCTCCCAGGCAAAACCTTTTTTCCCCAGTGTTATTGAAGTATAATAAATAAAAATTGTTTATATTGCTAGTATACAATGTGACAATTTCATATATGTGTATATATATATAGTAAAATGACTATTACGATCAAGTTAGTTTAAAAAGTCATCACTTCACATAGTTTTCTTTTCTTTCTTTTTTTTTCCTTTTGTTTGCTGTGTTGAGAGCACTTAGCATCTACTCTTTTAGCAAATTTCAAGTACAATACAGTATTATTAACTATATTGACCATGCTGTACATCACATCTCCAAAACATATTTATCTTATAACTGAAAGTTTATACCCATCAATCAACTCCTTCCCCAACCTCTTCCACTGCCTCCTCTCCTGGAAAACACCATTCTCTCTCCTGTGAGTTTGACTTTTTTAGATTCCATATATAAGTAATATCATGCAGTATGTATTTTTCTGTGTCTGGCTTATTTCACTTAGCATAATGTCCTCCATGCAATGATTTTTTGAATACGACCCCAATAGCACAGGCAACAAAAGCAGAAGTAGACAAGTGAGACTACACTAAACTAAAAACCTTTTACCCAACAAAGAAAACAATAAACAAAATGAAAAGGCAACATATGGAATGGGAGAAAATGCTTTCAAGCCATATATCTTACAAGGAGTTAATATCCAAATCTATAAGAAACTCATACAACTCAATAGCAGGCAAGAACTCCTGAATCAGAACTGTCTTCCTGTCTCTTCTTGCTCTGGTTCACTTTGGCGTTATGAGCTGTCAGGCAGACACATGTGTTTCCTCCTCCTACAACCAGTAGAGTGTGTTAAAAATCATGGAAGTGCTGAAGTAACTTTTATAATTTACAGTTTTTCTCCAAGCTGAATACTCTTGGGAATCAGCCAGTGGCATAGTCTTAGTGAGCTTTGTGCCCCTGTTTAACATTTATATAGAAATCTAATTACCGGAAAAATTCCTTGTTTCTGCTGACATTTTGACAAAAGTTTAAGGAATTATATAAGGGATTATTTTAACTCTGACAACATGAAAAAGAATTCTGCTAATTGTAGAGGAATTTTAACACACTTTCAGCATCGTCTTCTCTTAATACCTTCACTGCTTTTGTTAAAAAAAAAATTCCAAGAGATTAGTTAATATTGAATAAAACAGTTTAAACAATTCTATCCTTAGAATATCCCCTCAGGAGATTATTTCCCTTTTTCCTTCAGTAATATTTTGATATTTCTTTCATTTTATCACATTTTCAGTCTTCAGCAACTCCAAATTAATACAACTGATTCAAATATTGGATTTAAATCCAAATTATAAAAACTCTACTAGAAATACTGCTAGTTAATATTGATATTCACCATAAGCATTTAAGAAAAAAAACAAATTGTAAACATTTTTATTTAAATGCATTTACCAAAATGCTAAACAAAGTATTTACTTTTTTTGACTGAGAAAATGGGTGGGATACACATGATTAATTCCGAGAGAGATTGGTTAAATATGTCAATTTAGTGCTGCAGAAATGTAATTGCATCAAAAATATCTAAAAACATAAGTATATAAAATGATCTCTAGAGTTTAAATTTGTTATTAGAGAAACACAATGAAAGAATAAAAGAGGTAGTGGAGAGAATTCCGTAAAATATATGGTGTATTAGTACAAACAGTTCTCTTTATCTATAGGTAATAAAAATACCTGTAGCCAGTTTAATTACCTGTATTTTGTATTTGGATTCATTTTGTGCCTAAATATGTTATTCCTTCTGTAATTTTACATGCATTTTAAAATTTCATATAGGATATTTTTATATTCACTATACTTTTTGCTACATATTTTTCTATAACCACTTAATTTCTTTTTGAGAACAGGAGATTATAACCCATAAAATATAACAATAATTGAATTTACAGAATCATGTTTTTCATAAGAAGCATCATGACTTTCAGCAAATTATAAATCTGAAGACAGTTATTACATCTGGTTTTCTATCTTTATGTGCTCAGGTTATAGCCCAATGCCTTACATGAGGATGGTGCTCAATAAATGTTTATTAGCAAATCTGAGTATAATAATTTTTCCTTTTTAATTCAGTAAAATATGCACATAGAAGAATTAGTTTTTGAGCAGCAGCATGATATTAGATAAAGTATGTGTTCTGAACTCAGACAAATTTTGGTTAGAATCTTTGGTCTGACAGTTGTTACCTATGTCACCTTAGGCGAGTTACATCACCTCTGTGAATGCAGTTTCCTCACTTATAAAGTGGGGCATGCATAAACCATACTGCGTATCAGCACCAGTGGCAATGTATGTAAAGCATCTGACACGTTTGCCACAGGCATATATATTCATTAAATGCTGGCAGCTATCTTTATTGCTTATTTTTATTTTTGAGTTGTCTATAAATGTAGGTATTTATATTATTCAAGCTTGATATACAACAGGTAAATTTCATCATAGGTAAAGTTAATTTTTGACTGCATGTACTACTCGTTCATACCCTTCATCCCCTCCTTATTTTTTCCCTGCCAGTAATTAATTCCCTGATGATAGCTCCTTGTTGTCAGAGTGGCTGCTCTAACATGGATGGGTTTCCCAGCCCTCAAGCCAGAAATCGTCCTATACAATCTATATTTATTTTATCTCCTCATTATTTTAAATAGTAACAAAAATTCTGTAGTCATTTGCAAAATAGTGAAATAATTTCTGTTCAATTATTAGTGAATGAGAATAAGTATATTTATCTTTCCCAACAACACTTACATCTTCACTGCTGCTTTTAATGTGGACACACAAAGATATGAAAAATAACATTTCTTCCCTCAAGGGGCTTCAAATATATTGGGAAATATTTACCATATGTTAGTAATGAAAAGAAGACAATACTTATTTTTTTCTAAATTTTAAAACCCTCCCTAACCCATTTTTATTTTTAAGCTTCTTCTAATCCTTTCTGTTTTCAATGGTAGATAAATATGTTATTCTGCAGGTTAAATCAGTTGAAATGATTACGCAAGCCAGGAGTTCCTGACAGAGAGTAGGTTTCAGCAAATGCCTCTTGGATTAATTATTAAAAACAAAATCTTGCATCTGACTCTAAAAATAAAAGAAAATTATAGCATGTGCCATAAATTAAAGTGCCAAAATTTTCTACTGAATTTCAGACAATTTGTCACCCTATTTTGGGGAGGTGGGTCCAGGGACAGTGTGTGGGAGCAGATGGAATCAAAGATGCACATTGAAGGATGACTCATTGGGACACACAAGTTGCAGGGAATGCAGATAACAAGCTATCCATAAGGGAAGGAACGTGATGAACAAAGACAACAAGATACTAGTGATATGATAACCATTCACATGTTTAAAGAATCTACTTTAAATTTTTAATCCTCTTTTAACAGAAATAACAGAAACTTCATCTGAGCTAATTTGGAGTTCTCAAATTTATTCACAGTTGTGTCTAAATTTTAAAAAACAAGTATTTCTAAGGTATGAGAAAATTGGAACATCTCATTTTTTTTTTGTTTTATTTGTCCTTGCTGGTATCCATTGAAACTCCAGTTTCTTGTCTCTTCCTTTTGATAGGCAAAGCTAGTAAAAGAACTAACTTTTCTTTGCTTTATGTTGCTGTGACAAGAAGCCACAGCCAGCCAATAGTTTGTGTGGGATGGAAGTGTGTATGTTTAGAAGAAAAATCTGGAAAAAAAAGTTAAGATTTCAAATATATTAAACATTTGTAATATAAATATTCGAACAGTAATGAATAACTCGTTGTTATAAACTGAAGAGGAGTTTTAGACAGAAAAAGAGTCTCCCACTGGCAGAGGAAATACAATCAGTTTTAAGCACACCAAAGTCAAAGCAGGGAACAACTCAACAGTTTGTAGGGCTCTGCGTTTGTCATTGTTGCCTGCTAACCAAGGGCAAGAATCAGGTCACAAACAATGTCCTGACCAGGCAGTATCTGTTACAGGGTGCAGCACAGATTTTCTATTGATTGTTATAGCCAGAGAGGGTAAGAAAAAAAAAGAAGAAGAAGAAGGAGAAGGAGAAGGAGAAGGAGGAGAAGGAGGAGAAGAAAGAAGAAAGAAGAAGAAGAAGAAGAAAAGTTCTTCCTGGAAAAATCACTGGCTGGAAGAGGTACAGTTATTATTTGTTGGACTGACCACCTATTATTTATAGTTTGATGAAGATACATTGGCTAATGAGCAAACATTTTATGGCTTATTCTATGTGGGCCTTATATTATTCTCAAATCATTCTTTAGTTTTCTATACAAAATTCAAGATAAATTAACTACAGGATCACAGAAGACCCTCAGAGGCCATAGCTAACAGCAGTTTAAGTGACTCCTTTAACAGACTGACTACAAACAGCAAAGTTACAATGAAATGTTATTTATTTTATCAATTCTGACCAAAAAAAGCAATAATTTGTTACTGATTGTGCTGCTGTAACAAAGAGTATGGATCATCAGGAAGATTAGGAATTTAGAAAAAAAAAATTAGGACCAGGACAAAGTATGAAGAAGATAGCTCAGGATGGACATTGTCATAAAAAATCCTCAAAAATGTTTTCTCCAGAGATCTGATAAAGACTGTATCAGTGTTCCATCAGAGAAGCAAACACAGTAGGGGTGATCTAGAGTACTGATTTATTGTATGAGTGGGACCTCAAGCAATGGTGAGAACAGGTAGATCAATCTATGCAGGTTATTGTCTGTTGCCGTGATTCTAGGTCAACCTGACCAGCCATTGGGAAATAAAATGGTAGCTGAGACCTGCAGAAACAAATCACAATCCATGAAGGGGTGGCTACTGATATCCACAAGGACAGAGTGGAATCAGTGTCTATCTGTCACCACCTGTAACCATGATGCCCTGATGGCTACAAAAGGTGACACTCTTTGCCAAAAAGCTACACTCCACTTGGCCCAAAACCTGAAGAAGCTGCAGATGTGATGAGAACTGAAGAAAATGAAGGTCTCATGATTGTCCCATTCTGTCAAAGTGAGCTAGCAGATCAGCAAAAAGGTGTGTGAGCATCCGCATCTTCAGAGCTTAAAATATGCCTTTCAAATCTGGCACAAAATGTCTTGTGGCCAATGCCTACGGGGAAGGGAATTTTCAGTTTAGGTAGGTACATAGCATAAAATTACTACAGATAGGTAATACCATTTACTATGGTATTACTATGTAAATTACTATGTAATTACTATGTAAATTAATATTTAATTACTATGTAAATTACTATGTAAATTACTACAGATAGTTAATTATAAATGAGTATTTTTAAAAATTATTTGTCCCCAGTACTGTTGATTTATATTTATGAACTACTTACTAAGTGGTTTATTGGTTATTTAATAGTGTAATAATACCAATGCTAGACTGTATGATAGCAAAGTATATGCTTAAAATACCAACAAAATCAAGGGACTAAAATTAAATATTTTAAACAAATTTGAAATAATTTGATATATCCAAAAATATGGCAAAACAAACATTTTGGGCATCTTTTTTGTTATTTTATAGCTTGGTGGTGTTTTTTATATTGAACTGTGTATTATTGGATGGGCAACAGGTAAAAGCATAGCATAATCTTAAACGTTGCTTAAGATCACCAAAGAGACTAAGCCAATCTTTAGTTGTACAATTGTCAAACAATAACTGGGTTGTCTATACAAAAATCCCAAGGTAAAACAAAAAGCTTTTAAGGATTGAACAAGTAAAACCTTAACAGACTAAATCCAATCAGCTTTTGAAGTCACCTTCCTTGGTAGCCAGGCTGGGAGTACCAGAGATTAGCAGCACCCCTTGTAAAACGAAGTCTTAGTAGAGCCCATGCTCTATGTGTGTTGAATTTTGTATCTCTAGTAGAACTAGAAATCTGTTCTATGTTATCTGCCTGGAATTTTAAACATATAAAGACTAAACTTCATAGGAAACCATAGAAATACAAAGTCTAATGTTTTCTTTCATTTTATGAATAAATAAAAACTAGTGGTGATGTGCCAACTATCACAAATTCATTCAGGCATGCCAAATTGATTTGTGAAAATGTGAACAGATTTTAAGCCCCTTTTTTATTTCCCTTCTCTTTATATATTGTGTATTCTCACAGAAACTGATGGAAAAATCTATGTAAATAAACTGAGTTTCCGAACTAAGGTTACCAGACAAAATGTAGGACATCCAGTTAAACTTGAAATTTCAGATAAACAATACTTTTTATAGTATAAGTACTGTATGGTACATAGAATATTACATGGGGCACACTTACACTAAAAAAGTATATCTGTTATCTGAAATTAAAGTTTAAATGGATGTCCTGTATTTTTATTTGAGGTATCTGGCAACTGTACCCTGAGCATATGGTAGAAAATTAATATCAAAAATCCATATCTGAATTATAGGAATGCTCCCCATAAGGAAATGCCAGACAGTCTTTCAGAAGGCTAGAAAGGAATCTTTCTGGAGACTATATTTGTAAATTTTCATGATGGGGAAGAAGTCTCCTGCATCTTTATCCCCATCATCCCAGGAGGATCATGTTATTATTGTAACCAGTTTAGCCTGAGAGGCCTTCCTGAGTCAACAAAAGTAAACAAGATTGGCTATGTATCTTCCCATTCCCCAAGTGTTTATCACTTTTGTCATTTTTACCTTTTTCTCCCAATGTTTCTTCGGAGCAATCTCAGCTGCTAATATCGGAAAGGAATGAAAAAGATTCTGTTGTCATAAAAGTGCCTCCAGTATTTTTTATTATGCACTGTGGTGATATAACTAGCTTAAAAAGTAATCTTTCAAACCATCAAGAGAGAAAGAAAGGGCTGCTGAAACTTCAGAAAGATAAAAATAGAAAAAATGTTAAAACTGCAACTGATGCCATTCTATTGTTTTCAACAGTTTCTTTCCTCTTTCAGAGTTTTGAGAGTTTAACCTTTAAAGAAATATTAGGAAAGAACTGGACAAAGGATTATAAATAAGGTCTATAGCTACAAAACAGATAGATGAAAAAAACAAAAAAGGAATGAACAAAAATCAGTCAGGTGAGTGAGGTGGTTTTAAGCAGTATCCCCTCTCCTATGCCCTGTAAAAATAATTATAAAATATGTAAAACAAAAGTTATTTGTATCATTGCAAAAGTTTATTGTTGACAGATTTTTAGTAATTTTTCCAGCTAAGTTGTGTTGACACCCATAGTCTTAGTTATAGGAAGCTAACAGTAGGAGATTTTAGGATAAAATCAGTATAATATAGCTCTTAGGAGCATAGCCTTTGTAATTCAATAGACTGGAATAAAATATGGATTCTGCTCCTTAGCAAACATATGATTTTGCACAGGTAAGCTACTTAACCTTCTAAAGTCCTAGTTTGCTTTCCCCATTTGTAAACTGTTGTTATTAATGGGGCCTATTTTATGGGGCTGTGCCATGATTAAGTGAAAAAATGTATGTAAAATTCTTGGAATAGGGCCCTCCAAGTAATTTTCTCTAAGATAATTATTACCTATGACACAGCTCATTTGTTTCTAATGAATTTATTTCATTAATTATTCAGAAGAAACATATGAAGTTTTGCCTTTTAAGACTGGTAAGGAGAGCTAAATGAGCATATAGAAGCACAGAGAGGAAAAAGATGTGTTTACTCATTCATTAATTTAGGAAATTCATCCTGAATACCTGCTATGTAGGAAGCACTGTGGAGTCTAAAGTTACAAAGCTGCATAAGCCACTCCCTGTCCTGAAGACTATACCAGCTAGTGAAGGAAACACAAAAGGTACAAGCTACTCTTTTACAGTGTGTTGAATGCAGTGATACAAATATTCACAGGGTGAAAGTCACTTGCCAAAGTCTGGAAGAACAGATAAGGAGTCATCCTTGAGGATACATATCTTTGTTTAGTCTTGAAATATGTACATGAATTATTCATAAAAAGGAGAATATTTAGAAGATGTTTACAACATAACTCCGGCTTGGGATTTCATTGTAGCATAGTGCAGGGACCTACAACAGCAACAGGGATCTAATGCAAAGCTTGACACAAGAGCATCAGGAGATTAATCTAGAGTGAAAACAAAAACCAGATAGTGGAAGGTCCTGTGTAGAGTTAGGTGTTTAGATCTTATTCTGAGGGCAGAAAGAGACTAAGGATGGATTTTCATGAAGGAGTAGATATAGATCAGACTTTTCTTGTTTAAAAGATCACTCTGGAAGCAAGACAAGATTTTATTGGAGGGAAGTGTATGGAGAGGTAGGAAGACTCCATCTATTGTGTCATTAAGGTGAGATTCTGATTAAGAAAATGGAAACGGCAGTAGAGATAGGAAAGAGGAAAGGGAATCAAGAAATGTTTAGAAAGTAGAATGAGCAGGATCAGAATGTGAGGGTCAAAGGGAAAGGGTTAATCAATGATCTCTGCCAAGTAGTTGCTTTAGGACACAGGTTAGAGGAAGCCAGAAAAAGGGCAGCATATCCAGTTTCTATTAAGTCCTTAAGTAATTGACAGCATCAGCAGGATACCCTAACTGTGAAGGCATTAGGGTGAGACTATTTCAACATATCCTTACCTGTTAGACTTTTAGCTTTTCTGAAAAATCCAGAAGTAGTATACAGGATCCAGGTTTTAAAGTTCTTGGCCAATGCAGTACATAATTTCAATTAGCCTTATCATTTCTAAAAGAAGTTTCAGGTGAAAATAGTTTCTACCTCCAGTAAAGAGAAGAAAAAGAGAAGAAAGTAGTCAAGGATACAAGATTTGTGTTAAACTTTGCCTTTAGTGGGAAGCAAGGCATATGTCATAAATTAGTTCATATAAGTGACTCAAAAGAGTGAAACCTAGATATTTCTAAAGCATTTCACATGAGAATGAAATGAAAGCAAGAGCACTAGTAAAAGCAGATTTAAATTTAGGAATAGTGTCAAAACATACATGGGAAGATAAAGCTACATATGAGCAAAGAGAGTAATAAAAAAATCATGCAATATAAATTGAATACCTAATGAGCCTCCAATGACTAAACTTAGGAGAGTCCTTCTCCTTGGGAGGTCTAGTACTAAGGAACTTGGTGTATAAATTTTAAAACAGCATCAACATTACTTATTAGAATAAGAATTTTATGACATTGGTAGAGTATATTGAAATGGCAGATTAATGTGAAGTCCCAATTTTCAGTAGCTTATAACTTTGGCAGAACATTTAATTTCAAATGGAACTTGGCATGAGTTTACTCTCTGTCAGACTTCAGTCCTGCCAAGTTTGACAAACATCCAGTTCAGCTGTTTTGAGCTAATGTGAATGCCAAAGTAAAGATTTTTTTTGCATTCAATTCAACACCATTTTTCATTATAAAAAGCAAAAATGAGTAAATGAGTGTTTATTGTCAGGCTCCTTAATTAATGTAAAACAATCCTCACAAAAAGGAGAAATGCAAAGTGATTCAGTGAGCAAAGTAATGGACTGAGGACTCCATAGAACTAATTCCAGATTTGCTACCAATTCACTCTTACTATTTAAATTGGAAAAGTAACAGCCTCTTTGTGGCTCAGCTTATTCAACAGTAAAATTAAGAGATTAATACAAACTTGCATAATCATAGTCATGAAAATGTCAGTAAAGCAGTTTTCAAATTTAAACACATAAAAACTTCTCTTTTCAATATTCTTGCTTTCTGGGCTTTTTGTTGTTGTTGTTCTTGTTTTTTATGGAGATAAATGAATTTGGATAGGCAATGATAACCAGTCTGAAGCTGTACAAAAATTTGAAGTCCATTAATGCATAAACTAGACCCTGGGAATTAGGATCCTTGGGTAGCTATATTTATTCTTTTGGGTCAATGGATATCATTTAGTAAATTAATATTTTGTTTACCATTTTGTAAGTTACTGCTTCAATATAGGAAACAACACACTGGTGGCTTGAAATATGGTGTTCTACTCCAAAAACCTCAAGGTTTTCATGGAGAGATAGTTTATGCACCAAGAAAACAAAACAAAACAAACAGCTTAGTAAGTAAATGTAAAGGAGGTACCATGTACCCTCTTTGTTTTTGTTTTTTTTTTTTTGAGCTAGTGTCTCAGTCTGTCCCCAGGCTGGAGTGCAGTGGCGCGATCTCGGCTCACTGCAAGCTCCGCCTCCCGGGTTCAAGCGATTCCCCTGCCTCAGCCTCCCGAGTAGCTGGGACTACAGGCACCCGCCACCACGCCCGGCTAATTTTTTGTGTTTTTAGTAGAGATAGGGTTTCACCGTGTTGCCCAGGCTGGTGTCCAACTGCTGAACTCAGGTGATCCACCCGCCTCGGCCTCCCAAAATGCTGGGATTACAGGCGTGAGCCACCATGCCCGGCCCCCGATGTACTCTCTTTCTATAGGTAATAAGTAAAATTTCTTTTTTTTTTTTTAGTCACATTGTGGATCAGGAAGGTCTTTGAAATATTTAAAGACGGTTTGAATTGCCTCTTAGACATCCTAAAATACCAAAATTACTTAGTAATTTAGATTATATAAACATAGAAAATATTGAGCCTAACAATTTTTCCATTTACTCATGTATATACTGCATAGCACACACTGGAGATAAATAAATAAATTACATTTAATTAAATAATTATCTACAATGTCCAGATATTCACTATTGTATGTAAATAAATACAGATTTACAAGCTTGTATAATGTTATATATCAAGTATATTATATTATTTTATCTTTATTATTATCTATATTATTTTAAGCTTCCACCTTGAATAATTACTTCCTTTGATCACATTGGAACGCTTAATTCTAAAACCAAGAGGACATCCATGCCATCATTTTTTTTTTTTTTTTTTTGAGACAGAGTCTCGCTCTGTCGCTGGGGCTGGAGTGCGATCTTGGTTCACTGCAGTCTCCACCTCCCGGGTTCAAGACATTCTCCTGCCTCATCCTCCCGAGTAGCTGGTATTACAGGTGCCCACACCATGCCCGGCTAATTTTTTGTTTGTTTGTTTGTTTGAGATGGAGTTTCACTCTTGTTGCCCAGGCTGGAGTACAATGGTGCGATCTCGGCTCACTGCAACCTCTATCTCCAGGCTTCAAGCGATTCTCCTGTCTCAGCCTCCCGAGTAGCTGGGATTACAGGCGCCCACCATCAAGCCCAGCTAATTTTTTGTATTTTTGGTAGAGATGGGGTTTCACTATGTTGGCCAAGCTGGTCTCGAGCTCCTGACCTCAGGAGATCCACCTGCTTCAGCCTCCCAAACTGTTGGGATTACAGGCGTGAGCCACTGCACCCGGGCCCTGTGCCATCTATTCTTAACCTCATTCTTCAAAAAATATATTTGTGTTTCCTCCCAAAATAGTGCTGTTGAGTATCAGGTTGCTATAGAATAACATAAGTTGAGAACATTAGAACTTGAAAAGTGACCCCCAACTAGAAGTTTGCAGAAATAGTATAAAGTACATTGAACTATGTATGCAGCATTTTTCTAATCTAAGAAAAAGTATATATTTGATTGTAAGACCGTCATCAATTATGTAACTTGAGTTTGACCTATATGAACTTTATAATTCTGTTGGTCAGAAATCTGCTTCGCTATTGATGACAAGTTCAATAATTTCTAGAATGTGATTGGTTGACCAGACACCTGTTATCAGACTTACATAGCAGATTGTCACTGATTTTAATCAATAATTTTAAAACTACATGCATTGTAGTTTTAGAAACTAGAAACTAGAAAACGTGACATTTTCCTAAAATGACAGGGGTTGTGTGGTGGGGACAGAAGAGTTATTGGTACTCCTCGTTTATGTAGCACTCCAATCAGATCACCTTTACATTCTCTCGTTTTACATATTGTATTTCCATGAAATATTTTGTTTGAAGAAATGGTTTGTTGGTTAATATTTTAAAATACCACTTGAATTTACCATATCCAACATATACTTAACTTGGCTCATAATAGTAAACGTAGTTAAAGAAAGACCTATATGTTTGATTATATTATGTGGTAACATCCTGGCTATCACAAAAAAATTATGTGATAATATAATATTTTCAGTCATACATAGGCATAGATTCTTGTTTTAAATCTCTTTCCAAGTTGATTTTGTATTATAGGTAATGATTTCACTTTGAAGGAACTGGTATGACATTGATATATACCTTCTTTCTGGGCAGTTGATAGATTCAGCTTCAGCTTTGAGGTTTTCAATTCAAACAGCAAGTCCTTCTAATGTCAGCCAGCTCACACTGATGTACCAGCTATTCTATCCTCAGCCAACCACATCTCTCAATGCTACATTTCTTAAGCACAATTTAATACATATACATAATTATATTCTTTTCTTATCTCCTCAAAATCTAGTTAGCAATCTAGCTCAATTTATCCACTATGCACACGATTTTTTTTTGTTGTTGCTGTCTTCTAGTTCCGTGTACTTAATCCTTCACTTAGGCATAATTTCTATTAACATCTTGAGAGCAATAAGCTATACATGATCCATCATTCAGTGCTCATGTGCATGAAAGTATCTGGACAGATATTAGTGTTACATGCATCAATTCCTCTGAAAATAACGTTAAACACCACAAACATAAAAGTGTTGTTGTGTTAAGCCTGCTGTTTTTTGCAATGATGTAAATATAAAAGAATGGACTATTATTTTTAGTCCAAAATTATCACTATGGAAAACAAACCTAACACTAAATTTAAATGGTCATTTGATGTTATTTATATTGTTTAATAAAATATATCATAAAAGCTAAGAATGTCTTATTATTAAGATTGTACTTCAAATACCTTTTAAAAATAAATTAGTTTAGAGTTCAAAACAAAATGCCTACACTAGTAATTTCTGGTTGTCTTCCTAAGACAGATGATACAAAAACAAAATTTGTAAGGTGAGTCGTGAAGGATAGCCACATAAAGGATCAACTTTGCAGCTTATCTTTCTCTTCTCCAGGGGAGCTGACATTTGTCTTATTTTAACCTATTAGACTCTTTTTTTTTACTTGAAAAATTTATTTCATGTTTTAAAGGAAACATATAATAATCCACTTAAAATATTTTTCAATTTCTCTTCTAGTAAAAAGTACGGTCTTACTAGAATAAATCCATATTGATCACTTTCTTCTCTGATCATATCCTACAAACTCTGATGGGTCCTAGTCTGTATATTTTGATTAACATATTTTATGGTGAAAATTATATATGACCTTCATATTTTCTCCTCTCTGTTGGTGGAACAACTTGCCACCTATTAGTACATTTGTTGATATCATTATCATTTGGCAAACACAATTTATGTCACTATTAATACCCATACAAACATTTGGGGGTGGAGAATTGCAAGTTGGCATTTGAGACACTTACACTCATCAGGGACTGAAAACAGCCTGTCTTTTATTCCACTTGTAATTCTCTGAAATAACAATAGAGAATATCTCAGTTATATTCTTAGATGATAATCATTTACATTAACCAAAGTCATAATATAAACATTTATAAGCAAAACTATAAAATACAAGATGTTGTTAATAGAAAAAAAAGAAAGAAAAAAGTTATATCTGTCATTAATACTGGGCATACCTCTTGTTTAGTATAGATGATATTACAAATCAGAAAGTGTTCTGGCAACTGTGAAATCAGAATGAATTGAGTTCATGATGTTGTATAATGCAAATATAAAGGAATATTGGCTTGATTAATTTTTCTTCTGTATTCCAGAAAAAATTCTACATTGTAGAGTGTGATTAGCAAAAGCAGGCATGCCCCAGTGTAGATAAATAACATATATGGGTAGCTTCTTATTCTTTCATTTTCTTTTCTTGTATATTCTAGCCTAACTCTGATCTTACATCAATATAGTTTTGACATTTTGTAGTTACTAGTTAACTCCCGACAGCTACATTTTTACTCATTTTTGAGAAATGGAAGATACTTTTTCTACATAAGCATATCATTTATCAGGGTGCTTTTTGTTGTTGGTGGTGGTGGTAGTGTTTTTATCTTACTCATTTTGTGTTGATTTTCAATCAATTTCTATTACAAAGAATGACTATTACCAAGCTTACTCACAAAATCTGAAATTGGATCATGCTTAGAGCCGATAGCATTCTACTAACAGACTGTGGTGATAAATTAACTTTTTTGTACCTCAAAGGTGCCTCACTGTGCTTTGCCTAGAAATATGACCTCAGGAAAGCTTATCTGAGGTAGACGTCTTGGAGGTGCTACCAAAGATTTAAGACTGTCTGTAAAATTCTAATACATGTCTGAAACACAAAAATATTTCTTTTAATTTTATAAATAGTTTTCTTGAAAGTAAAAACTGATAATTAGGCAGGCAAATTGTTAACTGTGAAAAAAAATTTAAAAGAATCACAATTGACAACCTTGATAATTATTATTCTAACTATAAGTATGAGCCAGAGGGAAATTAGTTTTGAGGATAAATGTTAAATGAAGATAACAGTTTCTTTCCAAGCATTATAGAGGATGCAAATTTTCCCATGAAACATATTTAATTTAGTAATAATTACACTATTAAAGTGAGAGAGGAAACCAAATTGCATAGAATAAATTTAAAATTAAAACATAATTATATTAATCAAATATAAGCTAAACTCTTAGAGCTAGTTATCTAAGAACAAAGCATTTTACATATTTTTATACTTCTATTTCAAGAACAGAGTCAGCACCCTAAAACAATTCAGAAGCTCTTGAACAAATCTTTTAGAGTCTCAGCATTTATATTTTGGACTCAATGTATTGCTACAAGGCTTTGCTGTTTATCTCTTAATCCTTTATTGTTTAATAATCTTTTTTCGCAGATGGTGACATGCAAATTACATTTTTCCAATGTAAATAGTGCTGGGAATGCAGATTTAAAACCTGAATAAATCAGATTTGTGTTAGGTGGCAATGACAATGAAGAAAAGGACACATGGAGATGCCAAACAAACTTCTTGTTTCATTTCACTCCTGATGGCCTTTTGATTCCTAAGCAGGTGGGGAATCATCCAAGCAGATTGTATCCCAGTATTAATTCAATCTTATCAACTGTTTACATCGAATTAAGAGTGAGTACTTGTCAATTCACATAATTACTTTAAGATGTCTATGCCTGCATTGCCATGAATGAAAGGAAATCTGTCTGAACTTTGGCACAGTTATATGTTGTATTTAACAAAACCTCCTCCCTTAGAACAGTCAGCTTCTTTCCACTTTCAGGAAATAGAGGTGACTTTCTTCCCACTGTGATCCGGAATTTGTCTTCCTGAGTTACAACACAGCCAAAGAAAGCTATTCTCATTAATTTGTCGGCCATATCCAAAATTATGTATATAATGGAATGCTAGAATGGTAAGTACCTATTTAAAAAACTAACAGGTAAGAGGAAGATTTGGCAAACTCTTAGAACCAATGCTGCTATAAATGAAATATCCCTCCTAAAAGCAGTTACCGTTTAAATATCCTAAGCGATATTAAAAAAGAATAGATTTGGCACTTCAACCCACATTCCTACTCAACTGACTCTTTCAAATATGGTTTTTGCCTAATGAGCATTGGCATATGATTTTAAAGCTGATTTGGATTCATGCTATGAGTTAGAAACAGAAAAGTATTTCTCTCTTTAATATCTCAAACACAGTTTCATTAAAAGGACCGTGGCACCTTGTTTCCATGTTAATTTTGGTGTTAAAAAATCAAAGGGTGAATATAATCAGAAAAAGGTCCAGATAAAATATGTAGTAATGATTTTCCAGTCAGCTTTACCTTCAGGCTTGTTTACTATAGGATCAGCAGTTGTCAGACAAGAAAACGTCAGTGATACAGCCCTGATGATTTAGGTTGAACTGTACCTACACAGGGTAAAACTGGCAAATAAAAAGACTCAATAATTAGCCATGGGAAAATAGGCCAGCATTGCTCAGGACTGCAGCAGCTATAAGAACTTAAGCAGATAATTATCGCCAAATAGGCAGAATATCAGATGTCATAAAGGGAGAACAAATCTGTATGAACTGGAAAGAGAGCTCATACCAGATCAATATACAAAGCCATGATGCTAAACTTTTCTTGTTTAGTATATTTGGCTGGAGATGGTGGTCATTTAAAAGATACAAATTCACATACTTTGCCCCATAGATTTTGATTAACTTAGAACAGTCTTGGTTTGTGAGATTTTGTTTTCTTGTTGGCTTGCTTGCGTGCCTTTTAAGCTCCTTGGCTGATTTTAAATTGCCTCCATAGTTAAGAAGTACTTATCTCGGAGAAGATACATAAGAAGCAAACCTGAATCAGGAAAAAAAAAAAAAAAAAAAAAAAAGGCCAAAAATCTTACTGAGAACTTTAGGGTATTTCTTAGAAATCCAATTTGCGGAGTCCCTGAAATTATATCCTTTTTTAAAAAAAATTCCTGGTTGCCACACCTGTTTCAAGTTTTCTCAACTAGGCACAAGTATGGTAGTACGCACATTATCAAATGTAGGGTCCTTTAATGAGGAACTGTTGACCAGTGACGTAGCTTGTTAGCTCCTTAGGATATCATCCGGCTTTTTTCTAGTACTTCAGCTCTACTCATCCTCTATTGGTATACAAATAAATTTGTTTATTTATAAAATAAAATGTATATATAGTGAAAGCACAGATCTGAATTTCACAGTTCAAAGATATTTGATAAATATATATAGCGGTTGCTACCAACTAAACCAATATATAGCACATTTCCAAAATATCAGGTTTCATCACTCTGTACCACCTTCCACTCAGTCAACATGCTCCATGGGAAACTATTTTATTTTTATAATAATAGATTAATATTACTTGTTCTTGAGTACCACATAACAGGAACCATGAAATGTATACTCTATGACATCCGGCTTCTTTCACTTGTTGTCATTTTTTTAAGAACCACCCTTATTGCTGTGTGTATCAGTTTTTTCTATAACTAAGTAATGTTCCATTGTATGATATATAATGATTAATTTACTCATTCTCTTGTTGATGGTGTATGGCAGACACACCTGACAGCAGCAACTTAGGCATATCCTGAGAATGACCCTGTATGGCAGATGCACCTGACATAAATAACTTAAGCATACCCTGGGAATGACTCTATCTTCTAAAAGGAATGCACGTTTGGAGTTCTGAGCTAAGGAATCTGGGAGTGGCCAACCCAGAGACTAATTCCTTATCTATGAGAAACATCTGTTAAAGTTTTCCAGGTGGAGGTTGCTAGAGGGAGGGTGCTAAGTGAAAATGCTACATGAACTACGTGCTTTTTATAAACAGTAGTGATTCTCCTGCCCAGACTGCCACCACTGGACCACCTTATCTGTAAGTCCTTTCAATAGACCATATGTTTTGTTTGCTGGCTCCAGGTCTCTTCTTTGGCCTTCAAACAGGGTGCTATCCCTATTGAAGCTAATAGGGGTTGGCATGAGAGATAAATATTTGAATAGTTTCTAGTTTGGGGCTATTATTTATAAAGCTTGTATAAACAGTCTTCGACAAGTCATTCTGGGGTCATATGTTTCCATTCTCTTGGGGAAAATAAAAAGGATTGAAATTGTTGAGCATAGGTGACTCCTAGGTGAGTGTTTATTAACTCATTAAATGTTTAACTATATATTTAACTATATAAAGGGTGAATGTTTAACTATACAAAAAGTTATCAAATAGCTTTCCAAAGGGGTTTACCAAGTGTCCAAGTTGCTCTTTATTGCCACCAAAATTCGGTGCTATCAGTCTTTTTAATTTTAGCCATTCTAGTCAGTGAAAATAGTATTTCATTATGGTTTTAATTTGTTTTTCCCTGATGATCAATAATATAGAGTAGAACTTCTAAAAATGTAAATCCTGGACCTGTGTATCAGCATTATTGTGAAAATGGTTAGGAATGCAATACATAAACCCCACTCCAAACTTAATAAATTAGAAGCTCTGGGGTTGGTGTTTGGTCATATGTGTTTTACTAAGCCTTACGGGTGATTGTGATCCATGTTTTAAAAGAATTTCCCTGCTAACGTGATTTTTTGGTCTCCCAAACTCTATAGCAATATCATAAAATCTGTGAGATATTCTAATTTGCATTTAATATGAATTATTTTACATAGTAATAAATAGTTGTCCTTATATAGTCTCCTAGATTATGTTAAGTTCTTATCAATCAGTACCTGTATCTTTGCACAGTCTAGTTTAACATGTTTCTAATTCTCTTTTACTTCTCTCTCAAATATACTACAAGAATATTGCTCTTATCCAGTATTAGATTCATATTTTATATTATAAATGTATATCAACTGGATTATTTGGTTAGTAAGAAGTATATTTTATTATATAGTTTACTTGCTCTCAATATACCTTAGTTTCATGCCAAAAGTATTTTTCTTCTTAATGGAATGTTTTTCTGCTGTAAGTTTTCAAAAAGTCTCTCAGAGATAAACATTCTGAATCAATGTGTAAAAATTGAAAGTAATTTTATTTCACACTGTCGTTTAAGTTGTCCTTCTGATTTTTGTTCCCTTGAATATCTGCCTCTTTAGAGTTTTAAACAATATTTTGTTTATCATTATTGTTTATATTTCACAATGACTTAAAAAGATTTTTTCTAAAGTAGCCTAGATTGCTGTTGTGTATCCTTGAAATCTGATGTCTGATACATCACCAGGCAGGCCCCTGACATGGGAGTGTTACAATTATCTAATGCTATGTAAGAATATCACCATAAAACTTCGTAAAGCAAAATAAAAAGTTAGTATGTTTGCAGATTCTGGCAAACAAGTTTTGGTTCTCTTTACCCATTACATCTATCCATCTAGACTTATAGTCTATAGTCCCAGGACCTGTGGATGGAGATTGAGCCATCTCGTTGAAAAGTCCGGCACCCATATTGTGATCAGGTCCTCCAATGCCGAGCACTTTTTCTTTGAGAATTCTTCTAAGACTCTTGATGAACAGATCATGTTTAGCCACAGAAGTCTCTGAACGAGGTCAAAACAGAATTTGTTTTATTTTTAAAAAGACAAATTTCCAATTTACTGTTTTATTACTTATCTCATATTCTTATATTCTATGCAGCCCAAGATAGTTTAGCAGAAATTCTGTAATGAAATCAAATGACAAATTCAAATAATTCAAAAATAAAATATCACCTTGATAGAGATGGTCAAAATTTACATATAAGCCTACCACCAACATCAAATTTCGTTATGTCTAACACTCCTGGTTTCTTCATAGACTTCACTCTGTTCTGGAGGTAGAGAAAAAAGTATCTATAAATCAAATACCTTTATAAGTTTGAGTTTAAAATGATTAGGAAAATCATTTTTTTCCATTGGTTAAAATCCAATGAAATTGAGGCAACAAAACATCCTCTTCAACTTCATACTTTGTTCAGTCTCAGCCAGAAGGGTGTTTAATGCTTGTATGGACTTGTTAGGCTTGTCTCTCACTGGAATGAAATTTATTATAAAATTTTATGGCTTCACAAATTGAAATAATTTAATGTCAAGTTTCTGATGCCCTCACTAGTAATGGGCACAAATCCAGAATACATAAGAAACTCAAACGACTCAATAAAAAGGAAACAAACAACCATATTTCAAAAATGGGCAAAGGACTTGAATGAAAATCCCTCAGCAGAAGACATTCGAAAGGCCAATGGATATATGAAAAAAAATGCTCAACATTCCTAATAATCCCTAATAATCAGGGAAATGCAAATTAAAACCACAATGAGATATCACCTCACTCCTGTTAGAATGGTTATTGTTGAAGAGATGAATGATAAGTGCAGGCAAAGATGTGGAGAAAAGGGAACACTTGTGCGTTGTTGGTGAAATTGAAAATTAGTACAGCCATCACGGAAACCTGTATGGATGATCCTCAAGAAGCTAGAAATAGAATTACCATATGATTTAGCAATCCTACCTCTGGGTATAGATCCAAGGGAACTGAAATCAGTATGTTGAAGAGATTTCTGCACTCTCATGTTCATTGCAGCATTATTCATAATAGCCAAGATTTGGAAGCAACCTAAGTGTCTATCAACAGGTAAATGAACATTAAAAACATGGTATGTATACACAAAGGAGTATTATTCAGCCTTTTAAAAGAAATAAATTCTGTTATTTGAGATAACATGGATGAATCTAGAGGACATTATGTTAAGTGAAATGAGCCAGGCACAGAAAGAGAAATATCACATGATGTCACTTATATGTGGAATTTAAAAATTACCAAAGGCTGAGGGGTGAAAGGGGAGGGTGAGCAGGAAAAGGGGAAATGTTGTTTAAGGGGTACAAATTTCAGTTAGACAAGAGGAAAAAGTACTGGTGATCTATTGTACAAGATGATTATGGTTAACAATAATATGTTGTGTATTTCAAAATTGCTAAAGAAGTGAATTTTAAATGTTCTCACCACAAAGAAATGACGAGTATGTAAAGTGATGGATATTTTAATCAGTCAGCTTTGCATGTATCCAAGCATCATATTTTACTGCATAAATATATACGATTATATTTGTCAACAAAACTTTAAAAGAACACCTAAAATGATAACATATGCAAAATTAAGTTAGAATCAGTCTCACACTTACCAAACTTAAAAGCAAGCCAACCCTTTTCCCAAAAGCAGTTCCTCAGGCAAAATTCTCTTCCTATAATCTCATACTTAGCATTGCCAAAGACCGCAGCAGAGACTCGGCAGTCTCTGGGAAAAAGAGGCTTGGGAGAATAAAGTATCAGATCAATCCTCTCCAGGATATTTTCAGACTATCATACTTATAAACTGATATTCAACTAGGAGAAATTTCCTAGCAGAATTTTAATTTTGCCAATATGCAATAACTATTTCTGGGAGAAAAAATCTAATTTTGCATATCTTCTTTCTAAGCTATTGAACATTGCTGACTTCTTGTAAAGTTTAAACATATAGAATAATGACAGCTCTTGTCACCAGTTCTTAGGTCAAGTTCCCTAAAAGCAGAGCCTGGGATGTAGTCTTTTTTTTTTTTTTTCCCCAGTGATTTATTGAGGGTATGCTCTCTAGTGAAAGCTATAAGGGAATTAGAAAAGCAGAATATATTTAGGGAGGAAGCTAGGCAAAGTCAGGCATTTAGCTGAAGTCTAGACTTAGCTTGACCTGATGAGGTGCTCTGGAGTGAATTGTCACACAGGATAAAACTGTGAGCTGTTGAAGCAAACACAGCAGCGAGGGAATCTGAGGGAGGAGGTCTGGATGTGGTACCAAAAGCATGTTAGAAGCTTGAAAGAACAGAGTTTCTACTGATTATTATTGCCGTATTCTATAAACAACAATTATCCATGAAGTAGGTTGTAATTTTGATATTGCAAATCTGAAAATCTATCACCTAACACCTTGAAAATTTGATAGCATATTTTAAATTTTAATTTCTATCAAATGAAGATATGTGAATAAGAAGTTAATTGATCCAGTATTCATTCTTCCACCAGAATATAATTTAAATACAACTATATTTTTTCAGGATAAATTGATAGAGCTGGCCACTAGGAAAAGATTAGAGATAAATTTTAAAATTCAGTATCATTTGCTTTTGATTAAAAGTTAAAATGAATATCCCAAGCTTACTTAAACTGCTTTTTTTTTTTTTTTTTTTTTTTTTAATTGAGACAGGGACTCACTCTTCTACCAGGCTGGAGTGCAGTGATGCAATCATGGCTCACTGTAGTCTCGAACACTTGGGCTGAGGTCATCCTCCCACCTCAGCTTATCGAGGAGCTGGGACTATAAGCACACACCACCACGCCCAGCCAATTTTTTTTTTTTTTTTTTTTTTGTAATTTTGAGATGAGGTCTCACTGTATTCCTCAAGCTAGTCTCCAACACCTAGGCTCAAGCAATCCTCCCACCTCGGCCTCCAAAAGCATAGGGATTACAGGCATAAGCCACTGTTCTCAGCCTGAAATTGCTTCAAAATCTCTTCTTCCATTTCTTCTAACATACTTAGGGAGGCTTGTGGCTGCACTGAATATTGAAAGCAAGGAAAAGAAAAGAGAAAGAAAAACAACATAAAACAAGTTTATATATCATTATCTCCTGTAAATAGTATCCATCTATCCTACATTATGTAAGTTAACAAGCCAAAGAAAAATGTTTGTCACTGTAAAACTTTTAAATATTAATATACATAGATTTGTTCCAATAGTATCTTTAGGTGCTTAATATGAATAATGCCTATTTCATGTATAATTTTACTAATTGACAATTGAGGAATAACATAGTTTTGACTATAGGAGTTATTCTCTATATTGTTCATGTATAAAATATTTTCAATGAATCGTGTGTTTAAATTTATAATTACTTTTCATTGTTTTATATTTGTTCTGATTAGATTTACTGAGTATATTTGGCTATGTCTATTACACCCAATGACAAAAACATTGAGACTTGTATTTTGTATACATTTTATTCAACTTTTAAATTAGTAATTTGATTTATTTTATAGATGTATTTGTCCAAGATTAATTTGATGTTAAAAACATAAAAATTTTATAAACCACTTTTATACCAAAGCTGGTTTAGGAAGCACTGCTCCATAGGGCATATGGGGATCAGCTGCCTTGAAGTTAAAAAAGTAGCTTCATTTCTAAAAGGCTGGTATAAAGAAAGACTCCTTTCTCTATTGTTCAGCCTTCGCTGAAATTGCATCTGTAAAGTTCAAGACTGAGCTGCAGCAGCTTGTACCCTGAAGCTGTCCAAGCTTGAGAAAAAACTAAGCTTTTGCTTAAACCAGCACTGCAGGCTAAGCACCCTCCCACCTTGTGGGGAGCATCCAGCTGAGATTCATCCACCACCCAGGCCTGTACCTTTCCTGTTTCCCCATTGACCTTCATGCGTCTGCTGAAACCTGCAAATCCCTGAGTCACTACTGTGAACAGTGTAACCTTTTCTAAGAAGAATGCTTTCTCCTTTCCTTCTCATCTCAAATTCCCACGCCTCACTATAAATTGGTTACCCTACTTCTTTCTTTTTGTTAAATAAAATTTCAGAAAAAAAGTCTTTCGTCACCAGAAATCCACAAACTCATCTTTTTCCTTGAAAAAAAAAAAAAAAAGGTGCACTCTTTTTCTAAAGCAAACCCTCCTTGTATGTACAAAAATTCCATTCTATTTTTCCTTCTAATTATAACATTTCTACTGTCTTTTCAGTTTCTCTCTCTCTACTGCATCATTTACAAATATGCTACCATACTTCACTCCTTAAGACAGCGCATCTTCTCCTCTTCCAGCAAATGACCCTTTCTCTGTTGCATTTTTTCTAAAACCAAATTAGATCCAGGTTTTGTCTTCATTGTTCAAAATGCACTCCTGTTAAGGTTACAAGGGGCCTTCATTTAACCAAATTCAATAGTCTCTTATTGGCCCTCTTCTTATCTGACATAATAGAGCATTGACTTCTTTCTTGAAACATTTTCTTCACTTAAAATTCAGGACTTGCTAATCTTCCAGGTTTTTTTTCTAATTCACTAACAACTTCCTAGATTTCCTTGCTGGATTCTCCCAACATCTTTCTAAATGTTAGAGGATGCAAAAGTTCTGTTTTTGGCCTTCGTTTTTTCTCTACCTGCACACAATACCAGAGTGAATTCACCCGGTCCTCTAGCTTTACATGCCTTCTATCTCCTGATGTCTCCTAAATGTATATCACCAACACTGAAATCATCCCTCAAATCCAAACTTGCACACACAACTATCTAATTAACATCTCCATTTAAATTCCTTTTAAATATCTCACAAGTAACATGTGCAAATTTAACCCTTGAATCCTTACTCTCCAAACCCATTCCATCTCAGCTAGCAGTTTTTATTTTATTAAAAGGTAACCACAGTTTCCCCAATTGTTCAGGCCAAGAATTTTGGAGTTATATATGACCACTTCTTTTCTCTTACAACCCAGTGAGATATAGGTAGAAGTCATGAACGTCACCTATAGACCTGGATCATTAAAAAGAGCAGCAGGATTTTCCACTTTCTCTCTTTCTTTATTTGCCAAGCTGGAGGCAATCGATACTAAGACCTCAGAGTGTGACAGTGACAATATTTGAAGGCAGCTGGGTCCCTCAATCACTGACTTGGAGGCAAACTTTTCATGAGGGTCATCCAATAAATAACAAATATGTAAGACTCTTGTGTGAATAACCAAGGAACATTAGTTCGTTTAAACTACCAAAATTTTGGAGTTGTTTGTTGCAACAGAGGCTTGCCACTACAAATGGAGAAGTTTCTACCTAGAGGGATGGTGTTACTTGTAATAAAAACAAAAATGAAATCGATTACGCACTATGGGTTCAGTGGTTGGGCGGCAGGAGGTGAAAGAACTAGAAAAAGCAGGCTGGAAGCCTGGCTAGCAAAACGTTTAGTAAAAATTCACCTGTGATTACTTAAAATGAAGAAAGCATACTTACTGAGCCTATAATTTTAAGATAGTGCCTTGAAAGAGTCAGAATGGTATCCACTGGCTATTAAAAGTTGCTTTTTGGAAGTCATTACAAAAAAGTGAGATGCCCACGAAAAAAGTGACTGACTTTTAAGGAGAGACGGGTGGGAAAAGAGAAAGTTCACCATCAATGGCATTAGAAGTTTTAAAAAGCTAACTTCTCTGGGCCATAAATAAGTAGAGATAAGACCCAAAAAGAAAGACAGAATTTTTTAACAAAAGGGGATAAAAGACTTGAGCAGCAAAAGTTCAAGAAAGCTTTTAAATTAAGCCAAGTGACTCAGTTTAGCAGGAAAAATCTAATTAAGAATATTACTCAAGACTCTTGTTCTATGTAGCCTCACGGTGGCTGTCATTAATCAGAAAGAAGGTGAGTAGAGATAATAAAGGAAAGAGTCAAGCTTGGGAAATAATTTTAGGTAAAAAATTGTGTTTACTGGCACATGGAACTGTCTGGAAGCAAATAGATAAAAATTTTCCTAAGTTTTTGAGGAAATTGTATTGCCAAAGAAACTGCAAGCCTTGTCTAAAAGTAGTGTATGGCTGTTTGCTGAGTCTTAAAACTCTCTGCTGAAATAACCCAAGGGTATTTGATGAGCCTCTGACACAAAAGAGCTGCCATAGCTATGTTTCCCCAAAGAGGACATACTCCCGATCATCCACTCTAGATAGCGCCATGGAGAATAACAGACAAAGACACACTTTCTAAAAGGCAGAGGAAGAAACCATGAAAAATATTGTTAAAGGGAGTTTTATCAGAGAACAAAACCCAGGGTGTACAAAGCCTTTTCCTAATTTCAGATGAAGAAGTTTTTATAAGAGATGCTGAGAAGATTTTAATAACTGCTTTGAAGCAGGGACTGCTCTGGGTCTTCCATTCTGCTCTTGTTGAGCAAATTGTATTGAATTACGTTCATGCTTTATCATTATATATTGTGCATGAGATGTGCATTTAATTCTAAATAACATGACTTTTCAGTTCATACCACAAGCAACATCTAGATTACATAGGTAGAGCTGCTCATCACGTGGACAACATAAACTAGTTATTAAATGGGATTATTGGAAGGAATTTTGAGTTAGTTCACTTAAGAATGAAGTGAATATGTCCAATGTATAGAGGAGAAGTGACATGGATATATGGTGACCAGATTAATCTATAGTGGCAAGGATTGGCTGGATTTTAATTGTTTTACCATGTTCTAAGGGAACCCAGTTAGATCGTGTCTCACAATTTCCTTTGTGGTTAGCTGGAGCCGTAGAACTTAGTTTCAATGTAATAAAGGTAGAAGTAATACACACCATCTGGACCTGATTCAAAAACACAAACAACCAAACAAAACAAATATACAATCTTCATTCTTTCTTTTCTTGTCAGGGACTGGAAACAAAAGTTCCAGAACTTGACAAACCCCTAAAAGATGGAAGGTACATAAGGTACCATTTGACAGATAGTAACTGAAGGAGCAAAAAGATTCTACATGTGAAGAAGACCTGCCTAACCAGAAAATGGACTATTATCAAATGATAAATCAAATTGTATTATGTTTGCCATTAAAATGGTGTATTTATTTTTCTATAGTAGTTATCCTTCTCTGCTAAGATGATGATAATAATGATTTATTTTTATTATTTTTTCAAGCAACATTTGACTAGGAGTCACTGGATAGCACTACAGATGCTTAGTTCTTACCCTGAACATTCATTAAACAATTTTCCAAAACACATAACATAGAGACATAACCTGTTAAAGTAATAACATATTCCACACCGATTATCCTACAATGGTAAGGTCAGAGGAGTTAGAAAATTAAGATCTGATACTTGAGGACATTTATGACTCTTTTTCACATATTTCAGAAAGGTGCTAAAAACAGTACTGCTTGTCTAATATTTGGGAAATACTAATAAGCTTTTTAACTTTTGGTGTGAAAATTACTATGCAAAAATTTCAAGATCAACATAGTATCTGGTCAAATGAAACAGAAATAAAGTGCCTTGAAATTTATTTAATTTAAATCTTAAGTAAAATTCTTACTCCCCTAAGGGAAAAAAAAAACATTAAATTCTAGTGATAAAGCTTGAAACTTAGGATAAAAACAAGTGACATTCTCCAATGACCTGTCTACTGCCTCGAACCTTATTCTTTTTAGTTTCACCATGTATAAGACAAATTTATATGTATTATTCTCACTCATGAGTATAATTCTGCTTGAATTATCTAATTTCTATGAAAGAACTGAAATTATAACTTATTTTTATTTTTAGGAGCTATGTTTTCCCTAACCTATATACCCATTAAAATTTTGAATAATTTTTTAAAAATATTCTGTCCTCTAGCTTTTTACATTAAAAAAACACAGATGTAAGGCCATTGCATTACATATTTCAAGTGAGTAAAACTGAATTCATATCATGTGATTTGTTATTAATAATGTATACTTTTACCTAATTGAGAAATCTGCCTAGAATAATATATTTTATTGTAGTCTAAATAGAAACTAGAAAACAAATTGAAATTCTTTAGTCAATTATTCTGAACTAGGTCCAGTACTTATATTTAGTGTTTTCATTCTCCATTCAAACCAGAAGTCTTAAGATGAAATAACCTTCAAATTCTTCCATATCATTTACTGAAATGAAGATAAGGTTTTGGGTTATGGAATAGAGATGATCTGTGGTTTTAGTTTGGTGTGAAAAAGGAATGTCAGAAAATGTAGTGGGCATATTTTGAAGGCTGCAGGATACAGTTTATGTGGTCACTAAAACTGGCAACTATTATGAGGAAGGTGTTCACATCGGCCACTTGAGACTGCGGCGTTCAGCTCACAGTTAATGCCTCATTTTCACCCCATCAGTTGGGAAGTGATGAGCTTCATTGCAAGTGTACTTCCTCTAGCCTCTCTGAAACCCTCTGAAAATTATTTTGAAAGCTGATGGAACCCTTTTTCTGAAAAGTAAAAAATGGGAGAAAGATATTAGTTACAAAAAATCTCAAGTAGAATTGTGGAGATAAACTTTTTGTCTTAAATTAGCTTAAAGGCTGAATCAACAAAGTCTGTATTTACTCTTCAAATACCCAATGACTGTGAGAATTGTGTTCTGTTCTACCATCAGCAATTGTTATCCAAAACTGATTTTAAAAACTAAGTAAAAAGTGAATATATTATTTTTTGATCTGGCCAGCACAGGAGGTAGTAAGATATCCTTATCAGGCATGGATTCAGATGTTAGACTTAATGAGTGATGAAGGTGCTAATGCCAAATAATCAGAGAAGAAATCTATGCTGGAGCTTAGAAAGAACCAGGCCCATGGGTGATGGTAGAGGAGGGTGTGTCTGAGAAGTCCCTCAGAACAAATACAGTATCTGGTGTTGAATATAGCAATCATGGCAGAAATTAAGAAGCCTAGAAGACATTAGCTGGGCATAATGAGAAACACCTCCAAGTGTCAGCTCCTTGAGAACAAGGACCAGTCCTGCTTCATCTTGATGTCCCCAGTGCATTATATATTGCAAATATGCCTGTGGATAAGTTAAGAAAAAAGAATTGGTATCAAAGGGGATAGTTTCACAGATGAAGCGTTTGAGCTTCCCACTTGCTTTAACCAGTGAAATGAGGGGCTTTCATTATCGCTCCTACTCTGGCAGTAAGTCCATTTTTGTCTTCAAAAGATGTCTCCTGATACAAAATTTGGGTTTCAATGGTGTAAAATCTGTGTTTTACTCTTAGAAACCCAGTAATTACCCATTATGGAAAAAATTAAAAAAAAAAAAATATATATATATATATAATTTCCCATTATGGAAAAATATATCGAGGGTTAGAAGAAATACTCACCTATCAAGGAAAGTAAAATTATGCCACATAATTATTTGCATAAAGACCAGGCAAGAACTAAGCCATAACTATTCAACAGATTTACAGGAAGAACATAGGAAGCACTCTTCTCTTTTTGCAATGTGTTGTACACCCACTGACTTTCCTCCTCCCTCTCCCTCTCTCTGAGCTTGTGTCTGTGTATGAATGTTTGGTGTTTCTGTGTTTGTTTTCATTTTTGGTTGTTGTGCTGATAAAGCAAATATTTCAATTTATTATTATATTATTTTTTTTTTTTAGAAACAGGGCATTGTTCTGTTGTCCAGGCTGGAGTGCAGTGGCAGTGTCAGGGTTATAGCTTATTGTAACCTCAAACTCCTGGGCTCAAGAGAACTTCGCACCTCATCCTCTTAGTAGCTAGAACTACAGGCAGGCACCACCATGCCCAGCCTGTTTGTTGTTGTTATTGTTGTTTGTTTTAATTATAGAACTGGGGTCTTGCTATGTTGCCCAGGCTGGAGGCAAAGTTTACTAGCTCTAGTAAAACAAAAAAAAAGTGTTGTGTCTGTTCAGAGGAACATATTTTAGATTATCATCTGAAAGTTCTTAAAATAATCTACAAATAAATTACACTCACACTGGGGTTCTTTGAATGCATTCTTTTTTTCTTTTGCTAGAATCCTTGAAGGATATATCAGGTAGAAAATAGGAAGAGATAACTAATTAAAAAAAATCATGATGTACAAAAAGTACTCAATTATGTATTTTCTGGTCTACTATACTAAAGATTAAACATGTACTTAGTAAAATTTAAACTCGTTTATAGACTGAAAAATTATATCTACAAAAGCAAACAGAAAAACCGTCCCGTAATATAATATGTATTCTATTTGAAGAGTGAGTTATAGCATAGGATATTAGCATATTACTACATGAAAAGTTAAAATGAAAGAGATATTAGTAAGTTAAATTAAAAATTATTAAAGTTACATTGAAACCAACCATACAGAAGACTGATATGGAGTAGATAAATATCATCTAATTCATTATAAAGTCCACAGGACAAAAATAAATCAATATACCTAAATTTAATTAATTTCAAATGAGGTAATGGTTCATGTAAATCAATTTAATATATCTGTTAATTTCATAAATTCATTTTTTTTTTTATTTTTGGTAGAAGGATTTATTGATAAATCTGTGCAATTACAATAGTGTATTAGTCCATTCTCACACTGCTATGAAGAAATACCCAAGACTGGGTAATTTTTAAAGAAAAGAGGTTTAATTGATTCACAGTTCTTCATGGATGGGGAGGTCTCAGGAAACTCACCATCATAGCAGAAGTCACCTCTTCACAGGGCTGAAGGAGAGAGAATAAATGCTAGCAAGGAAATGCCAGACACATAGAAAACCATCAGATCTTGTGAGAACTCACTATCATGAGAATAGCATGGGGGAAACAGCCCCATGATTCAATTACCTCTCACCAAGTCCATCCCATGACATGTGGGGATTATGGGATTACAGTTCAAGGTCAGACTTGGGTGGGAACACAAAGCCAAACCATATCAAACAGCAAATGCTATCTGAACAGTGATTTATTCTCCAAATAATATACAACAGAATGAAACACAATTAGGAAATACATGGACAATAGTTCTTACAAGAAATGCATCATTTTTCTGCAATATGTGCACATATGTAGCAATATTATTTAGCAACATGACTTAAAAATACACAATTGAAATTTTTTTAATCTAGTTTTCTAAGTAAGCACTGCCTAGCAGTCATAAAATGTAAATGACTTTCCAGAATCATCTCAAATTAATGTCTAAGCCATATCTTCTTCAATTTCAATTAATAGAGAAAACTTTATGCTTCCTTTTGATTCTTCACCTAATTATACTGAAATAAAAATAAACAGGTAAATTAAAGTTGATAAAAGTCACAAAAAAATGCTGAGCTATCACCTTATATTAGTAGCAGGGAAAAAGCCACAGACTTTTCTGAATTCAGAGGTAACAAAATTAAATCGCAAAATTATACTTACTTATTTACTAGAGATATAGAATATTTATCTTTGGTTTGTAATAAGTTGGAAATATATTTTATGTCCTATGTAAACACAAACCAAACATCTGGATTCAGAGTGAAAAATATTATTGCCAAATTACACATTTTTTCTAGTTATTTACATAAATCATAATATATGCTGATATTCATATATATATATAAGATTTGATATCGTGAAATATATTTTTGGTCTTCATCAAGTTTCCTGGCATACAACACCTACCATCTTTGGAATATCCAAATCATAGGTGTCTTTTTGTATGCTAATTAGTTGATTCCTAGCTGGCAGCCCCTAGATAGCTTCACAATGATGATCACTCAAAACACCGAGGAAGGAGCAGAGGGTTAGAACTTTCAGCCCCACTCCCAAATATGGAAGGAGGGAGGCAAGGCTAAAGGTTAAGTTGATCACCAATGGACAATGATGTAATCAATCATGCCTGCCTAATGAAGCCTCCAGAAAAACCCAAAAGGACTGCATTCATGGAGCTTGCAGATAGCTGAATATACAGACATTCCTGGAAGGTGGTGCACCAGGCGAGGTCATGGAAGCTTCCCATCTCTTCCCACATACCTTGCCCTATTCATCTCTTCCATCAGTTACTCACTGAATATTCTTTGTAATATCCTATGTAGAAAATCAGTAAATATAAGCATTTTCTGGCCAGACATGGTGGCTCACACCTGTAATCCCAGCACGTTGGGAGGCCAAAGCAGGCAGATCATCTGAGGTCAAGAGTTCGAGACCAGCCTGTCCAACATGCTGAAACACTATCTCTACTAAAAATACAAAAAGAAAAAAAAATAGCCAGACGTGGTGGTGAGTGCCTGTAATGCCAGCTACTTGGGAGGCTGAAGGAGGAGAATTGCTTGAACCCAAGTGGAGGAGGTTGCAGTGAGCAGAGATCACACCAATGCACTCCAGCCTGGGTAACAGAGTGAGATTTCATCTCAAAAAATATATATATGTATATATACACACACACACATATATATATGCACATACATATATATAAAATATATTGTATAATACATATAAATGTTTCCCTGAGTTCTATGATCTGCTAGCAAATTAATCAAACCCATAAATGGGGTGATGGGAACCCTGATTTACAGCTAGCTGGTGGATCAGAAGCATAGGTAAAACAACTTGAGACTTGTGTTTGGCATTGAAAGTATGGAACAATCTTGTGACACTGAGCACTCAACCTGTGGGATTTGATGCTCTCTCCAAATAGATAGTGTTGGAATTGAATTGAAGGACACACAGCTGGCGTCTGCTGCAGAATTGCTTGCTTCCTTGATGTGTGAGGAAAGACCCCCACGCATTTTACCATGGAAGACTTCTGTGTTGATTGTTAAGTGACAGTAATATAGGAAAAAATGGAGTTTGTTATTCCTATAAGTTACAAAGTAGATATAAGGACATACTGGGTGTTTTGCACTATCTGCACCAAACATTTAATTTTAGATATCTGGATTTGTAAATTTCCAGAGAGAGTTTCTCACTTTAACACAAATATTTAGATATTATTTAGCCAAAACTTCTCAGTGCTGAAAAACAGAGAGCAAGGTGATCAATAGTCAGAAAAGTTTCCTGCTGCTTGTTAGTAAAAACTATCTTACTATGTGAAAGACACCAATAGTCCTTTATATCTCTCTCAAAAACAGTCTGAATTTTTGTTTTCTATTTATTAAACAAAATCCCTTGGCTTCCATGATATCATATTCTCTTTATTCTTCTATGACTTTTACTGTTCATTCTTGGGCCCCTGCCTTGCCTGCTTTTTCTCTGCATGCTTGAATTTGCTTTCCCTCAGCATTTTACCTTTGTCTACATCGTTTTTTATTTGTTTTATTTCTTTCTCACTATGTCAGTCAGTGGTTCTCAGTACATTTTGGAAATTTGTTGGGGCATTTTTGGTTATCATGTGAGTTTAGGAGCAGGTTTAGTGGGGAGAGTCCATTATGCTAGATGACCTACAGTCTATGAGCTAGTTCTATGTAATAGAAAATGCAGCCTGGTCAACTTTAAAGAGTTCCACCAGACACTCATGATAGCAAATCTGCTTAAATATTTTTAGGTGATAATCTAACTCCAATTTATATAAAATCTGACATATTTTATATGGTATAATTTATACCATAACCTAACGTAGGGTATAATTGTAATTTATTTTGTTTGGAGCTTTACCAGTCATCAAGTTCAGTTTCTTTTATATCTGAAATACCCAAGTTTTCTTCTCCCTTCTCTCTTTCTGCCTGCAATGAAATTCTGATACTAACCACCCAGTGTTGGGTCAAACTTCATGAGTTAAGGACACAGTGCTCTAATAACACTGCCTTCACTTCAAATACCAGCCTCATTCCTTGGGGTTTCCAGGGCACCGTCACTTCCAACAACCTGACAACAAATTTGAGAGTTCCCACTAGCCTCTTAGTTTCCGTTATTCTTTTGGAACAACTCTTAAAAGTCAGAAAAGTGCTATACTTATGATTACAGTTTTACTATGACAAATCAGGACCAGCCAAAGAAGAAATACATAGGATGAGGACTACGAGGGTCCTAAATGAGGAGTTCCCCATAGAAAGTCAATATGCATCACTCTTTTGTCACATCAGTAAGTAACAGTGTGTACAGAGTACTGTCAACGAGGGAAGCTCACCCAACCTGTGATATCTAGAGCTTTTATTAGGGCTTCATTACATTGGCATGATTGATTGAATCATTGGTCATGCACTGAATTCAATCTCCAGGTCTCCTCTCTCCCCCCGAAAGATCAGGCAGATATCACGTGGCTCAAAGTTCCAATGCTCCAATCACAAGTTTGGCTTTTCTGGTGTGACAAGCAGCCATCCTAAGACATCTTATTAGCGTAAATTATCTAGGGGCTCACCATGCATCTCCTCCTTAGCATAAACTCAGGTATAGTCTGAGGAGACTACTCAACAACAAAGGCACTCCCAGCCTATATGAAATGCCAAGGGTTTGGAAGCTTCCTCCCAGAAATCAGGGAAAAGGCCAGTCACGTTTTTAAAAAAAATTATACAACACTCCCATTACCTTTCCTTACTTCAGACTATTATCTTCCCAAAGTCTTGCATTATTATCTGAATTATGTTCCTATTTCCAACATGATTCTGCTTCATTTGCATGCTCTGCAATCCTGCCAGAATAATCTTGCTAAAGTGCAATTTGGACAATGTCAATGCTCTGCTTAAAGTCTTTTAATGTTGCCCTCAATTTTACAAAGCAAATCTGGATTCCTTTGCATAACATACAATACTCTCTGTCAGGTTCATTTTGCCTAACTCACTAGTCTTATGTACACTCCAAATTATTTATTTTTCCATTTGAAAAAATATATATCCAATTACATATTCTTAATGAAGTGATGTATTTCTCTTTTGAATGTTGTTGTTCATGCTATTTTCTTTTTTAGAAAACCTTTGCCTTCCCCCTACTCCTGATTGTCTACATAACCTATTATAATTCAAGACTCAAATTAGGTAAAATTAAATGTTTCTTATTCTACTCAGGTCGGATGAGGTTCTATCTTTTGTATTCTCCTGGTATTATGTGCATGATTTTTGGCAAACTATTTATTTTCAATTAGAAATAATCTATTTATATGAATGTCTACACTGCAAAATTGTCCTGATACCTGTTCTCTTACAGACATGTAATAAGTGTTTTAAGTGAGCAAATCTGGATAGGAAAATTGTAAATGAATGTAACTGAAGCACAGCAGTTTTGGAATCAGTAAAATTTGGCCAGAATGATATTTTGATATCACACAACTGCTCATTTTATGAAGCACAAGCCATAGAAACAGAACATTATCTCTTTAAAATTTTGATCCATATGAGTTGCACATAGTATTTAATAAATGGTGTTGAACAAATGCATCACCATCACATTTTCCAAAGTGAGAAGCTATTCAAGGATCTCAAGAAGTGTAACAGTATTAAAGGTTAAGTTAGCTTTAAAAATAAAATATAATTCCTATGTTTTAATAACGTGGAACATGTATTATATAAATGGAGTGATTATTCTAGTATTGATGTGTGGAAGATGAGATGTTAAATATCGGTGAAGTTTTAAAGACTAAAAATCTTTTATGTATCATATATATTTATAGAATATTATTTACAAAGTTAGAAATAAAACCATATTTTTTTAATGCAGCACAGTAGGTGAATTGTGGTACATCATCACACAAAAATAATCCCTAAAATAAAGGGTGAATCAACAGGACAAAATACGTTGGATCATATTCTAACAGTAAATGAAATGGGTGATTTAGTTTCTCATTTATTCATCTTGCTTTTGTTTAATCCATTTGTTATTCAAATATAGCAATAAAAACTGTTCTACTTGGATTTTTTCCAATAAAAATATGCAGCAAATGAAAAGAATATCTAAAATATGGAATAATGAAAATTTATAAAGATGTATTTACTTTCATTTTATTTTTAGAGTTTGACTTTTCTAGAGGCAGTATGTTTTCTCTTCTCAAATCATTTTATTACTCAAAGTCTTCCAATAAACAAAGTTATCTAATCCTCTATTAATAGGTCCATTTTCTATCATATAAAATTCTTTTTTGTTTCCTACAGTCGCTAGAACAAAATACCACAACCTCAGTAGCTTACTTAGCACAACACAAATTTATTCTCTTGCAGTTCTATAGGCTGGAAATTCAAAATGGTTTTACTGGGCTAAAATCAGAGCCATATCTCTTCTGAAGACTACAGGAGACAGTCTGTGTCCTTGCCTTTTCCAGCTTCTAGAGACCATCTTCTCTTCTTGTCCTGTGGTTCCTTCTTCCACCTTCAAAGGCAGCACTGTCCTGCCAACCACTTCTCCTTAGCTCTCCCAAGGAAACTCTTCTGTCTCCCTCTGTCACTTTTGAGGATTCTTGTGATGATATTGAGCCCAACAGCATAATCCAACATAATCTCTCTAATTTCAGGTCACCTGAGTAACAAATTTAATTCTATCTGTATCTTAATTCCTCTTTGCATGTAACCTAACATGTTAGCAGGTTCTGACAATTTGAGCTTGGGCCTCTTTGAGGAGCCTTTATTCTCCCTACCACACTCACCAACTGAGGTACTACTCCCATTGATTTGTCAAGGGATAAAGAGATACATATTAGAATTTAATTAACCTTAACAAGTTCAAATTGTTAACCTTAACAAGTGCAAATTGCCATATTGAAATTAATTTCCCACTTCCAGAGCAAATATATTTGTATTTAACCACTCAATTGGCAAAACATTTATTAGGTACTTTCTCTATCCACAACACTGAAGGCTCCTTAGGAGACAAGACAGAAAATTCTCCGCTTTGATGAAGTTAATAATTCAGTGGAGGAAAAAAGTACACTGGAATTGGCATTAATGTTACAAAGAAATATACGCTAAATTACAGGACTTACTAGGGGTTCCCAAACAGTCAGTGGTGATCCACTCATTGAACAAAAGAGGGATAATTATTTAATCCAAAAGAATCATTTTCCACTGGTAAAATATTAGATATTGAGGTAGACAAATATTTGAAACCTTCCAGTACAGTTCAAATCATACCATGTAAAAGCTTAACTTGGTCTTAGCATTTTTTGAGGTAAAAGTCAGTTAAAAAAAATAACTGGAATGCTTTGACCATGTCAGGTAAACACTCAGATTTTTACACTAGTGATCAGATTGTTACAGGGCACAGCAAAGACATGAAGAAAAGAGTAATGGTAGTTTTTACCACAATAACGGTAGTATAGTGTATAGGCAATCTACAGAGAGCATTAAGCTCTGTGGGAGCAGTGCTAGAGTATGAAGCCATTTTCTTTGTTACTATAGAAACAGCAAAATGTCAACTATTTTTAGAGCTCTGTTCCAGGATTCAAGCAGCCATGCTAGTTATCAGTGTGTTTAAAGATGCCAGAAACATATGCCAAGTAATATCGCTAGAAATTTAAGTTTGTAAGGTAATTTACTTCCTCTAGGACATTTTAATAATATGCATGTCCCATCGTATTTAATGCTACTTAAGCAATTAAATATCCATGCTGTATATAGAAATTATATAAACAAGTATTATTTTATATAAACATAGTTAATGAAATAAGTTACTTCCACATACGGTTTTTCAAGGGCGAGTATCACATTATAGTGTTCATAGGTATAAACACTAAAATTAACTTGGTACACAGAAACTCAATTAGTGGGCCTCTGTTATCACTTAGCTAATTTCTTTCACCTTCAATAAACACCTGCTGAAAGCCAGGCACCCCACCAAGTTTTAGAAATTTAAAAGTACTCTATTTTTTCCCAAGTACATATTTCTACACATGAGCTCGACCTTAAGATATATTATATTATAAATCTTGACAAAAATTTTAAAGCAAATGAATATTAATTAAGAAGCATTTTTCCAAAAATAACATGTTGGTTTTTAATATTTCCCAAGTAGCAAACAGGAAGAATGGATTCATGTTTAACTGTGCAACTTCCTTTGTCTTTGATCCTTACTGAAGCTCCACTGGCAAAAAAGAATCTAAAATCCATCTGTGCAGTATATTTTGCATACTAGAGTATAAGGGAAAGTAAGCAGCTTTTATATTTTTACAGACAAGATATAAACCACACAATTAGGAGAAATGATGCCGTTACAAAATTTTGCATTACCAAAAGCAGTGTTCACTCATCACTATGCATATATAAAATGTTTGTAATTCATGACCTTCATCTTTCTTCTTTTATATTTTAAGTTAACATGTACATTTTGGGGCTTTGCAGACAAATGTAATTGTTGAATGCAATTTGAGAAGAAAGTGATCTGGCAAATGATTCTCACACTGAGATTTACTTTCTTAGATGTTACTGATGCCTCCTCAGTTCTGTAGATAGAGGCAACTAATTGAGAGTAACACAATCAGAAGACTTTTTGCCGAAAATTATCCTTGCATTTGGAGTGACTTAGATAGTGTTGTTACACAATCCTGGCTGGCAGGTTTAAAATCTAGTTGTTTATTAGGCAAATTCATCTAAATTAAGTGATTAAAAATCAGTGTTTTTAAATTAGGATAATGTGTTATTGTATTGATTAGTTCATTAGAATTGATGTCCATTGGTTAAGGGGTGAATGGTAAGCCTTGATCACAAGAAAAAAAGAATAAACAAAAGTCTGTAATCTCCCAGACAAGTATGTTGTCTCCCTGAAACTTCAACATGCAGAAAACCTTTTCCAGTATTTCAAAAATACGTATACGGATATGTGTATACTTTAACATAGCACTCACTGATACTTTAATAAGTCATACAACCAGACTGAATTAAAAAGTCAATACAATTTTTTAGATAACTGCACATCAAATTATTTAGTTATCCCCAACAGAAAAGATTTTACCCTAATTAACAATTCTTCATTTCTTTTTGTGTGAGAAAATGTGCCTCTGTACCATCAGTTCTTTCCTAAAGACAAAAGCACAAAAATATTATCTTTTAGATCAACTCTTGTTTGTTTTATTACTGCAAATCGATCACCAAATCACTGGCTGTAGTGTGTGCTGTTTTGTGCTGCTCAGGTTTAACTTCTGGACTGAGGAGCTTTTTTCTCAAGCAGCTAGAAGTGTGGACTCTGTCCTTTCCAGATTTGCCCTTTGTGGAAGGCTGTTGCCTTGCCCCAGGTTATGCAGTTTCACTGGGGCAACTTCTATCCAATGATGCAGGTTAGATAAAGACCTAGTTTTTTATTATTCTCTCAATCAATATTGCACATACCACCTATAGTACATAATATTGATTTACATGACCACTCTAGGTTTAAAGCTCTCTGTGGGATTAATTGATGCATTTGTTAAAACAAATTGTACCTAACTTGTACCTGTAATGAATCTTGGTTCTCTCATGCCCATACAGAGAATATTTTCTAGTTCTCCCCAGTAAAGCTCTTGCACTCAAATCTCCATCTCAGAGACTGTTTCCAAGGATTTCTAATACCTTGAAGGTGTTTTGGAGATAAGGGATAGGCTACATAACAAAACAAACAAAGGATTGAAAAAAAGTAGGTTCTCAGTATTTATTTATTGATTGATTTAGTATTAACACTTGTAGATCTCACATAACTTTCTTACTGTTTTATTAAAGAGTATCTATAAAAATGAATATATTCTTTTACATTGTTGCTACTGCAATAGGGAATTGGCAGCCAGTCCCACACTCTTGAGCTTATTTTCTGCACTGATAATTTTTCCAAGTGACACTATGACAATGACGTTTAGTAGGTTTTTCTTTTTAGTATATATGGAAAATATTTACAACTGAATATGTGTATTATAGATACAAGAATGCCTCTCAGGAAGCGATTCACATTTGCCTTTTAATAATCAAATAAAAATCTGATAATATAATAAGCTAAAGATGTACATGCTTTCTTTATTATGTAATTTCTTTTATTTTTACTATAATAGGCTATATATTTCCATATTTCCTACACTTCTTTAGTGCCTAATACAAAGTATATTTACAATAAATGAATGAGGAAATGAATAAAAGGTGATTCTTACACAAATCTACATTATTTAAACAGACTAGCAAAATAGTATAAGTAAAGGTCAATTAACACTTATGTATTACCTTCTATGTGCTACATCTTATGGTATAGAGTGGAGCAGGTTAGTGTATAAAAGATAACCTATTTGTAGTTTCAGATAGAGCTGAATTCAAACCTCAGCTTGGCCATTCACTTACATGACTTTTACAAGTTACTGAACTGCTTCGTTTATTTTATGTTCTTTCTTTTCTTCCTTTTTTCTTCCCGTTTTTGCCTTCTCACTATTCTTTTCTTTCTTAACAAATATGGTGCATCCACTATGGACCAAACACTATGTAAGTGTTACAAATAAGACTGTAAACAGAACAAGTTTGTATCCTCACATTGCTTACTGTCTATGCAGAATAGTAAACAAGAAAATAGAGGGTGTCATAATTGTCTCAATCTAGAGTGTTTGGAAAAGGCTTGCCAGGATAGATATTCTTGAAGACAAGTCCAGAGGCATGATTAGGAAGGGGTTATTTTGGTAAGATGTGGAGATCGTCACTGAAGATAATGGGGAGTATCCCATTCACCAATTCTAAGTAGAGGAATAGACAGAGGTGTGGAGGCAAGTGATCACAGAGTGTAATGGGAACCCGGTGTACTTCAGTTCTGTGGGGATCATTTTATCATGAGCAAAAGGAAACCTACTTATGTCTAACTAAGAAAGAGGGATGTATGATAAGGATTCAGGGATGTCTAACATAATCCAAAGTAGGGAGGGAGGCCAGCCTCACCTCATGAAGGACTGTCATAGCCCAGCCAGTTTGAGCTGATTCTCTCTGTTTTTGCTCTATTTTCCTTTACTTTAGTGTGGAAACGTTGTTTTCCAAGCCTAGCTTTTTTTTTTTTCCTCAGAGTCTCGCTCTGTCATCTAGGCTGGAGTGCAGTGGCACAATCACAGCTACTGTAGTCTTGACTTCCCTGCCCCAAATGATCCGCCTGCTTCAGCCTCCTGAGTAGCTGAGACTACAGGTACATGCCACCATGCCTAGCTAATTTTTGTATTTTTTGTAGAGACAAGGTTTTGCCATGTTGCCCAGGCTGGTCTGGAACCCCTGGACTCAGGCAATCCACCTACCTTGGCCTCCCAAAGTGCTAGGATTACATGTAATTACAAGTAATTGGATTTGGTATCAGATTCCCATGTCATCAGATTCCCTTTCCAATCCAACCCTACCTTAAATGGGTTAGAAATGCCATGAAGTTTGAAAATTATGTCCAAACCTGAGGGCTTATTTCTGTAGGAAGAAATTGCTAAAGGAAGATCATCTCCCCTACCCCTGGAGCATAGAGTATTAGGTTGGGTAGATGAGGAAGTGTGATTGCATAGGAAAGAGAGAAAAAAATCCATTCTCTTACAAGTTATAGTTAGGAATTTGAACTTTATGCTATGGATATGAACAGTAGTGTTTTATAAATGACAAGATTTTCTTCTTTAGAAGTGTACCGTATATGTCCAATGGAGAAAGTATTTGAGTGGGTCAATATTCAGTGTATGAAGACTTATGTGGTCACATGAAATTCAGTTCACTAGTAGCAAAAAATAAATAGTCCATAGAGGCTGGAAATAAAACCAGATCACAGGAAAAACTGCAAGGAGCCTAATGAATTTAAATCATCCTTAGGGTTACCATTAGGGTTTCTGTCAGGGATGTGTCCAGGATTTGGGATCCAAAGCACTGGCAAGTTGGGGATCCTCTTTAATAAAATAATGCAAATTATAGAAATACGCTTAAGTTCATATATTTATTTAGATAAGTGAAGAGATAATTGTAAAATTAAATGTATCTCCAACTCAACTTTTGTTTAACCAGATTTCACAAAGAGGTAACGCCCTCCAGGGCCACCCAACATAAAGGAACATATAGCAGAAGGGAAGTTGAAGGGGAAGCACACAATGGCCCTGACTGAATGCAGTAACAATATCCAGCCTTTGCAAAATTTCAAGTACATATGACCATTGAACACATTACTCACATCCCATGTAAAGGTATTGCAAGGTGAAGGTGCTGAAGCTTAAGCTTCATTGGTTTCACTGTAAATCCACCTCTAGTTACCATACGTGACAGATCCAAATCTCCCAGAAAAGCTGAAAATGCTAGTGTCTCCACAAAGCTATAAATATGTGTGAATCAATCTAATATATCAGGGAGAGAATAAAATTATTCTACAAGAGCTTAGATGTAACATTAGAATTCATTTAATGCTATGCTCAATGGCTTACTATTTTACTATGTTCAGGGAATAAGATAATGTTTTAAATGCCTTTTTACTACCAATGATCAATGTCTAGAAATTGAAAAATATATTGTTTCTTGGAATTATCTGTTTTTTAAAAACTTTGACAGTTTGGATTGATATATAATAATATATTTTTTTCAGAAGTGTTTTCATTTTTTTAATGTTTAATGTCCTGAGTACATTTTGAGAAATATTCTCTTTCATTTACAATAGGGGATTTTGAAAATCAGTGAGGAGGTTATTTTTCTTTAGCTGTAATTATGCTCTCCTAAAGGGGAAATATGCAGGTTTAAGAATAATTATTCTAAGGCATTTGTTGTTCTTTGAAAACTACTTTGTAAATAAACACACCAGGAATCCTTGTTTTGCAAGAGTACTTAAAATAGGCAACTTTCTGAAATAAGTTCTAAGTTTATTTCCACTAAGTGGATGAGAAGGACTTGGAGGTCAAATGAGGAAGAAACGCCAAATTCCTTGGACATTAAAGCATTAAACTGTTATTAAATTAATAAAGGAATGTTTGATTTTTAAAAATAGATAAATTTTATGTTATCTGTGACATCTTTCCATCAGTTAGCAGAAAGTTTTATTGCTACACACTTTTGAGCAACATAACATCATTACTTAATATTTTAAAAATATCTTTATATAGAACATGTCTGTGTTTTTGTAATTTGTGTTTGACGCTTATGAAAAGTGTCAGATTGACTTCCCTAGATACCAAAGTTTTCAATTTTTGCTTTATATAAGCCTTGGGGAAGCAGAGCCTTCTCAATGATCCTAGCCAATATAGTTACAACAGAGCAGTTTAAACAATAACTGGATGGCTCAGGGCTTGGCCTCTTTGTTGAATCTGTCAGCCAATGCACCAATTAACTCAACTACAATTTTTATGATGTGTACCAATTTTGTTGGAAAGTGAACACATGACTGTAAGTTTTACAGTGGCCTCAAGAAACAAAGAGCCTAAACTAATTGCAAAACCTGTCACTATTGTCATTGAGCCACTGAGTTGAAAAGTTTACTGAGCAATCTCTCACAATTTGCTTTGCACCTAAAGTCATGATTTTATCTAAATTATGCTATCTGCCTTCAAGTCAAACATAAAACAAGGAGAAATTAATTAATTATATAAATGCAGACTGTGTTTTATTTATATTGCCACAAATTTTAATGTATATATTGAATGATCTCATTCTTCTCAGTTATGAGGCTTAATAAGTTTATTGCTGAAACTCCCAAGCAAGCAACATTCATCTTTCATGAAAATGTGGTTTTAAAGTTTCATAAACATATTCTGTGTAAGATCTGCCTTTGTAACTTGCTGATGATTCTTGGAAAGACCAAATGTATGAGTGACTCTCCTCTCTTGATTATGAAAATTATAGTCTTGTGGGTTCATGAAACTAATGTGAAAATAAGAACAAGAAACAGATAAATTGTTGTATTAGTCAAGGTTTTCTAAAGGAGCAGAACCAGTAGGAGACACACACACACACACACACACACACACACACACACACGGAGATTTTTTATGAGAACTGTTTCACGTGTTTACAGAGGTTGAGAAGTCCCATAATATACCATCTGCAAGCTGAAGAACCAGGAATTCTGGTGGTATAATACAGTCGGAGGCTGATGGCCTGATAAGAAGGAAGGGAGGACAGACACTGGTATAAGTCCCAGAATCTGAAAGCCTGGAAATCAGGAGCTCTAATGTTCAAGGGCAGAAAATGACAAAAATCCCGTATTAAGAAGAGAGAGGAAGATAATACCTCCTTTCCTCTTTCCATTCCATTCGGACCCCCAATGGATTGGATAATGGCACCTACATTGGTGTCAATCTTCTTCACTCAATCTACCCATTCAAATGCCAATCTTTTCTGGAAACACCCTCACAGATATACCCAGAAATAATGCTTTACCGGCTCTCCGGACATCCCCTGACACAGTCAAATTGAGACATACAATTAACACAGTTGTGATCCGAGGTGAAGGTTGGGGTAGCAGGGAAGAGGGTCAGTGGACAGTTTTGAGTGAAGTCTGATTCCTTGTGCAGGGTTTAGGCTTAGGGAAAGCTCCTGTGCTCTTTTCTCACTTGTACATATGCTGGATGGGTCATTGTCCGCAGAATGACTATTGGAATCAAAATAGCAAATTACAACCCAGGTCTCTCTGGGATTGAGAAAAGAGTGTGCGAAATGAGGAACTATTAACATATGTCTAGAAAGAGAAGATGAAAACTCTTGCTACCCTATCACCTCATATTTTGGGCTAGAAGATTATAATAGGGAAAGCAAAGCCTTTTGGAACAGAACAGCACCCAGCATGAAGCTCAGGGATATTCTAAAGGGCAATGTCACTGCTATGAACTGAATGTTATAACCCCTCAAAATTTGTGTGTTGAAATCTAATCACCAATGTAATGGTATTTGGAGGTGGAGTCTTTGGGAGGTGACTAATTCATGAAGGCACAGTCCTCATGAATGGGATTAGTGTCTTTATAAAGGGTGCCCCTGAAAATTGCCTCAACCTTCTACCATGTGAGGACCCAGTGAGGGAGTGCCATCTCTTAACCAAAAAGCAGGACTTCATCAGACACTGAATCTACCAGCACCACGACCCTGGATTTGTCTGCCTCCAGGACTATAAGAAATACACTTCTGTGGTTTATAACCTATGCAGTTTATGGTATTTTGTTATCACAGCTGGAACAGACTGAGACAGCCACCTGCATGGGGAGATGGTTATGTTCTGTTGGTGGTGCTGAGGGCTCTTTGCCCTGGAGCATATTTCTCAAACTCCTATCTGAAATTCCAAGAAGAACAAAAACTAACACTAAACTGTTAGCCTCCTTTTCTCCATATAAGAAAGCTACATAAGGTAGCTGAAACTGAGTTTGTGAAGGGAAATAATCAGAAATCCAAGGAACAAAAATGCACATAACTGTAAGGTTACAAACTGAATCATTTATATTACACAAAACAGAATTAATGTAACTGAGAGATTTTAAAAAATAATAAATAGGTCTAAAATATCCTGAAAACAGGTAAAGGCAAATAATAACAAGTAGAAACAAATGAAGTCCTTGTTATAGAAAACATATTTGAGTACCATAAAAATAGTAGCTAGGGGAAGAGCGGAATGCATATAGCTGGAAAATCACCTCTAGGAACTCCTGAAATAAAGATAAAATGTTTTAAAAAAAGGTTGGCAATTCAAAAGAAAAATACAGGTATGTGGAGTCTAGGAGTAGGCATATCAATATTCTCATACCTCAACTTCCAGGCACAAAACAGCAAGGAGAGAGGAAGAAAGTATTGAAATTATGACTAACAGTCCAAAAAAAAACATAATCTCAAGACCACTTTAAAATTAAAATTTTAAATTTAAAGGAGATTCTAAAAGCTTTGTGAGTGAGATTATATATTCAACAAAGAAACTATCATTGAATGTTCCAACACTGGGTGCAAGAAAAGTCTTTTCAAAGTATTTAAGACAAAATCTAACCCTAATATTTTATACACAGACAAATTATTTCAATGGAAGAGTAAAATACTATGTTCTCTAGGAAAGCACTGTGTACAGAATTTTTTGCTCAATATCTATATGTGAATATTGGATATTGAGCAAAAAATTCATATCGAATAGCGTGGTCCTACAAATGCAAATAAACTACTCCAACAAGAAAATAAGCAAATCAAGGGGGATTATATAAATATATTAAAAGTATAAATAAATTAATAGTTTAATTCAGTTTATTGTCATGTGGAAAAGAAAACCATCAAACAAAATATACATGTATTATAATCAGAACTAAAGTGCACGTGGTAACACAGCTGGGTAAATAAAGAAGAAAACAAAGAGAGAAGAGCACATGTTATGAGCATAACAGATTGAAACAGAAAAAGATAAAAGTGTATGCGTAGAAATATAAAATATGTATTTTTAAAAATAGCATAAAATGTTGATCCATCTAATGAAAGCCAAGAAAAGGGAAAAAATATAAGATATAAATAGGATAAATAAAAATATGAAAAGTAAATTGCAAAATTACGTTCAAATATAACAGTAATTTCAAAATTGTTGAGTTAAACTCATATATTTAAAAAAAACAGACTCAGATCATTACACAGAATAATTCAGCAATATTTTACCTTGGAAGAGATAAATTAAAAGTTAGGTAAGAGTTGACAATAAGAGATGAAAATATAAATAAAGGAAAGCTTCAGGTAGAAAAGAATTAAATGTAAAAGCAAAGAAAAAGAGGGACTGCATCACATAGGTAAAAGGAAAATAAATCAAATACATATTAAAAATAACAAGAGTCTCACAATATATAAAACAACAGATATAATCACAGGAAAAATAGATAAGTTAGTACATGTATTTGCAGATATTCTTATACTTATTTGAGAAATCTATCAAACTAACTAAAGGTATAAAAAATGTCAACAGTACTATTAATCTCTAAATATATCCATGTGTGTTGTGTATACATACACTTCATTTCTCAAAGAAACACAAATTAATTTTGAGTATATTTGGAAAAAAAACAAAATTGTACACTATCCAGAAAGAAATCTCAACAAATTTGATAAAATTAGCAACTTCAACTTTTTCTGATGGTGACAATGACATAAACATGGAAATAATTAAATATAAATATACACATATAAATTATACATAATTCTGTAAATGTAAAGTATGAACTTTCATGCATATATGTACGTGCTTTTATTAAATATATATTATTTTTAAATAAAATCATAAAGATTATTTTTGAAATCTTAGAATCAAATAAAAATGGTAACACTGCATTTCAAAAGTATAAGGAGCAGCAGACAAGATAGGACTAATAAGGAAATAAACGAGTTTACATATATTTAGCAAAAAGCAAGATGAATTCTAGAAAATTATCAAAATCTCTAATTTTAAAAGTTGATGGAAAATCAAGAGAGCAAACCCAGAGGAGACAGAAGGAAGAAAATAATAACTGTAAGAGTAGAGGTCAATAATATAAACAACAAGCAGAAACAAATCAATACAGAAAATTAACAAATTTTTTAAAAAACTAATTTTTAGGAAAGATCATTAAGTTGGCTGAGTCTCTGCAAAGAATGAGAACATACAAATACAGTTTTGAATGTAAAATAGAAATCATTACAAATGTAACAGAAGATTCATAGCTTAATATAGGAACATAGTGAACAAATATACGCTTATCAACTTGGAGACCTGTGGAACTTAAGAGACAACAAATAGTCTTTTATAGTCTGATTTTTTTATCTTTTCATGTATTTCAAATTATTTTTCATTAATGTTTTATTAATTTTCATGTCTCATAATTATAAAATCTGCTTTAAAATTTTTATCTGGTAATTTCAATATCTGGGATTATCTTGTAGATGATATATTGTTATTGTCTTTTTCTTGAGAATAACTCACATTTCCCTGAGCAAATATAATATTATATTTTCATGATCAAATACAATATCATGTATACTCTGGCTTCTGTTTTAAACCTCTGAAAATCACTGAGGTTGTTGTTTTAGAAGGCAGAGAATACTGCTGGGTTTACCCTCTCAATTCTGTGTCACTTTTATGTGGGTTGGTTCCAATCTCAGTTCAGACCTTAAGTCTTTGCTACACTGATTTGAGTCTGACCCATACATGTATGGATGAGAATCTAGCCTGGAACTGGTGTGTTCGTATATAGACGTAGAGGATCTCTTTATCTTGTTTTCTCCCTTTTTTCTCTACTCTTCCCTGTTTGTTCTCCAATCTGCATGGGTTCCTTTCCTTGGTTTCTCTGGCCCTAAGAATGACATAATTTATATCAACATTTTTACCTCTATCAGAATGTGGTTCCCTAACTGGGAATTACTATTGGAACATAATCTTGAGATTTTTTTTTTTGTTTTACTCTCCTCCACAATCTGCCTGCTTTTGTTTATGTTTGCACGACCTCATGTAATTGATTTTGTGAGTCACAGAGTTTACAGTTGTAATCAGTGGCAGGGATGGGCTGAAGCTGATCACAGCAGTGGATTGGGAACTCTCCACCAGGTTTTGTATTCAGATTTCTGGATACTGAATAACTCAACAATGTACTATTATTGTCCCTACCTCCTTTAAGATCTTTGAGATATTCATTACATTTTCATTTTAAAACTGTATTTTTATTAGGAAACTACCAAGTACTAAGCACTGGGAAGACAGGGATGAAAGAGAAAAATCTCCATTTTCAAGAAGTTTGGAAATCAAGAATGAAGACAGTTCAGCTTAGTAAGTAAACAAACACTTCGATAAGGATAACAGTAGAGACTTGTAGAGGATGCTGTGAGAATTCAGATGAAGAGCCCTTGGGATAGCCTGTTAACTCTTCCAAGAAGAAGCTACTTCTGAGCTAAATCTTCAACCACCCAGGTGAAAAAGTGAGGGATAAGGAAGACAGTCCAAGATATAGAGCAAACAAAAGGAAAAATCATCTTGACTGGTTGGGGCTGATGGTAAGAAATTTAGTGAAATTACATTAATCAATATAACGTACTGTAGGAAGGATGTGGGATATTGACAGGCAGATTAATGGAGACTGTATACATGTGAGGGGAGAGACTTGATCTTCATAACATTGTGAAAATAAGTGAGAAGGCATGGCACAGGGAGAATTAGAGTAGGAGGCTGCTGTCATAAAGCTTGTGGGGAGGAGGGGAATTGGAGATTCTTGAATTGTGTAGAGAAAGTGAAAATGGATAGAAGTTACTAAAGAGGATTTGAGGGAGATTTTGGAATTGATTTGGCAGGGTTTGGTGACAAACTTGATGCTCTGAGTGAGGGAGAAAAAGTCCTAGGATATATCCAATTCTTGCTTCTTTTATAAGGCAAGCAGTTCTATCAAGAATAAGTTTAGGAATCGTGGATTGGATCTAGATGGAAAGAATGTTTGTTTTAGATTATGTTGCAACTTGAGATGCCTCTGAGTTTCTCAAGTAGACACTTTCGGACACTTGGGTAAACACAACTGGAATACAAAAAATATGTTAGGGTTGGATGTACGTCTTGGAGGGATCATGGAATTATAGAAGTTAGAGATCGAAGGGACATTAGAAATTATTTATTTTAATTGTATCATTTTTCATAAACACCTATCTAAATAGCAAGTTAAAGTGACTTGTTCGGTTGACAGTCTCAGTTGAGCTGGGGTCAAATGTCCATATACAATCATGCATCACTTAAAAACAGAGACACATTCTGAGAAATGTTTCTTTGGTCGATTTCATCATTGTGCAAACATCATAGAGTGTACGTACACAAACCTAATGGTATAGCCTACTACACAGCAAGGCTATAGGACACAGCCTATTGCGTTTACTGTCCTGTATAGCATGTTACTATACTGAATACTGTAGGCAAATATAACACAGTGGTATTTGTGTGCCTAAATATATCTAGATGTAGAAATGCTACAGTAAAAATATGGTATTATAATTATATGGGACCACTGTCATATAGTCATATATGCAATCCATCATTGATCAAAATGTTGTTATGTGGTACATAACTGTATTGTATTTCCATCTGGGGATATTAGTTCTATGCTGCCCTGCACTACTGCTCTGTGTATGTAGAGTAATGCTGTTCTAGAAACTAAAAAGCACATATTCAGATGCCAGGTATGTCAGTGAAAAGGTAGGTTTTATTTTGTGAAATTTTTAGAAAGTGACTTTCATTCTTTCTTACAATTTGTGTTTAAATTTCCAATAATAAAGGCAATGGACATAGAATAGAAGAATGGGAAAACTAGTAGAAATAATGAACGGATAGAATTTGAGTTTGACTAGACCTGAGCTAGATGAATGATTTGAAAAATAAGTGCCTGAACCAGCTGACAACCTTTAAAAGAAGTAATATACACAAAAAGTGCCTAGCAGAGAATCTGGCACAATAATAAGCTCCAACTCAAGCGATTGCAGCTTTATTAGCTTAAAAACACAGCCACTGAGGTTATTCCTACAGTGTTCATTACAATGAGAAAGAATATTCTGAAACTAATGGTCTAGAAGCCGTAAAGCAGTGAGCATTTCAAGGAATACAAGAGTTACCCAGGTGTGTAGTTATTACCTGAGGATAACTTTCTTGTTCAACAAGTTTCTTCCTGCAAATGAAACAAAACATTACCACTGATGAATTCACTATTTTCTCCAGAAGCATATATGCAATGCTTGAAATAGTCAGAATTTCTCCATAACTGCTAGAAAATCGCTTATGGATCAAAACCAGAGGTACTTTTGCAATAATAGCCCAAAGATAATGTAGAAATTTTTAAGATTAACAGAAGAGATTAATTCCCACCTGTCAATGTAATTGAATTTGTCTTCATCCTCACCTTTTAACAAATATAGATGTCATGACTATTCAAGAATACCTTGATTAAGTTTATTATGTCAGCTTTGAGATGAAGAGCAGTGGTTAAGTTGAGCTGGCTTGTATCGTCATTTCAAAAAATGTACATTATATTTATAGGGATCAAAACCACAGATATGTGAAAAACAGCATGAAGCATCAAAGTGCAGTTAAGCTATTTAAGTCACTCTGTTCCACGCTCAAATGTCCGTCCAGTGAAGCACTGCTCCACCGCTAGTCTTGCTAACTGAAAGACTACCGTGGAATCTTTCTATAAATGTTACATATTGAAGAAAGTGTCTGTGCTCATTTTTTTTTTAAAAAAAGGCAACAACCAAGAAACAGTAATATGTCATAATCCTGGTAATTATCAGCCTGCAATGTGAGCCTACAAACGTTTTCTTAAGTTTCATGAGTCAGGTAGGCCCTTAGATGAAATGGTCTCTTAGGGGTCACTTGAAGAATCTATGGTGCTGCAGTTTGTTCAGTGATATGTAGCGGCTTCTCTCTAGCCCTTCAGAAAACCCTAATTCTCAAAATTCTGTTAAAATCTCTTGATCTAGTTAAGCGAATGTTTCATCTTCCAGGCTTTATAAATTTATACACAACAATTTACAGAAATTCTTTATAGTGACTGAGAATGTTAAGCTATAAACTCTTTCTGAGGGAATCTTTGGATTTTGTTAATTCTTTGTGATCATGACTCTTACTCTATTTTTAAATTTCCTTAGTAGCTAACACAATGTTTGGCACTAATTATCAGTACTATTACATATCATCACAGATTAATCATAATACTAAATTACAGTCAACAAAGACAAATCTTAGGTGATTTAAGCAAAAATGGAGTTTGGATTGGGTATTTAGTAGTTTCTAAGATTTCAGGGAAAGCTGGAAAATTGGAGCATCTGCAAAGGAAAGCTATACAGTCAAAATCAGAGTAAAAATCACGCCAAAATATAGAGCTCTGGGATAGTGCTACTGCCTGCTGCCATTACCACACCCTGGAACCTGAGGCTGGGTCCGCACAGGTGCTACTGGCCCCAAGCTGTGGTCACTATCACTGCTGGCCCTGCCACCCATGGAAAGGGACATCGCTGCCACTCTACTTACTTGCAGAAGCAACTCTTCGCTCTATTCATTTTGAATCCATTTCTTTAGATTTGAAATCTCAGGGGCTACTTCTAATCAGTCACCCTTAGGCCATGTGCATATGCCTCAGCTCCCTGGGGACAGAGAAGGCAAATGGATGACTTTTCTCCTAGACTCATTAACTAGAAAATTCCTCAGAATTAGACAGCTAAAATACTGATAATAGCTGTTGAATAAGTGAGTAGATAAGGGTATAAGTGAGTTAACACAGTTACCTTGCACCAAAAAAAAAAAAAAAATCCTCTTGAAATAAGGATTTATATACTGCAATACAGAGATGTAAAAAGTCTATCATTTTATTAAATAGAAAGATATCCACAGTGAGCATCTGACTGTGCAATCTAAAAAAATTAAAAAACAGCAGTTATTAGAAAGCTAAGGAGAAGGAGAAAAAAGAAAAACAGTGGTTGTAGCATTAAGGAAATGGCAATGTGTCTACACTCTGTTCTATTCTGTATGTTTTAGAAATTTAGGTTGAGAAATAAAACTGCTATCAACAGCTTATTTACTGAAAAAGGTTATAAAAGTGCCATGGCAGTGAAACCCAAACAGGTATGATAACTCCTTATTATCCCTGTCTGTGCCCAGATGGAAGAGAAAAAAGAAAGAGAGCTAAATAGCCCACAGTGAAGATGTTTGTGTGACTAGTTCAAACAATTCACTTTACCTCTATAGAGAGGAGAAAGGAGTAGAGCAGTAAGTTATGATTATTTAGGAAAATAGACAAATATCTTAGAGAATTAAGAGAAATTCAATAATTTTTGACATAACTTAATTATTAAATAATTTAAGAAATTCACTTTAATCATTATTAAATAATTATTATTATTAAATTCCATTAATATTCTTGAACTTTCTTTCTTAAGTTTCAGATTTCACTGTTAATCCTACGATTATCCAGGTGTAACCATTCCACTTGTGTGTCCCTCCAAATTTCCTGTGTTAAAGTCCTAACCACTAGTACCTCAGAATGTAACCTTATTTGGAAATACTTTCATTGTAGATTCAATTAGTTAAGATGAAGGAATACTGGAGTGGATTGGCCCCCTCATCCAATAGGACACAATCTCCTTATAGAAAGGGGAAATTTGGACACAGAAACACACACAGGGAGAACACCTGATAAACACAATAAGGGTGATTCTTCTACATGCCAATGAATATCAAAGATCACCAGCAAACTACCAGAAGCTAGGAGAGAGCCATAGTTGCTGAAAGGGATGGTTCCTCACAGCTCTCAAAAAGAACCAACCCTCCCAACAACTTGATCTCAGACTTCAAGCTTCCAGAACTGGGACACAATACGTATCTGTTTTTTAAAGCTATTCAGTTTGTAGTACTTTGTACTACAGACCTAGAAAACTAGTACACAGCTCTAAGGAGATCAGGAGAAGTAAGGACAGTCCTGTTCCCTACACACCAAAGACACTAATTACAACCACCTTTCTTCAAGGCTTTTTTCTTTTTAGTTCACTATTTTCTTCCTTCTACTTTTCTATTCCTTCCACTCTTCAGGACTAACCAAGTTCCTTTGAAGAAGTAAGCACTTGCAGTCTCCACACTCTTGTTTCACTCTAACACCTTCAACTAGAGCAGTCTAACTTGTCACCTACCACTTCATTGAAATTACCTTCTTAAGATTATGAGTGACTCAGTATTACACTCATTACATAATGTTCAAATCTCTGTTTAAATTGTTCTCTTCTCTAGATTTATTGACTATTAAATATTTCTTGGCTATTATGACATAGTTTTCAGCCATTTCATTTAGCTCTTGTGGATTCTAAGACCTAAACTCATTCTTCTTCTCTTCTTCTCCTCTGTGAATCTACCCCTAAGTGATTTTACAGATATTACCTCTATACTGATTGCGTTAGAGTCTACATTTTTAACTGTGATCATTTCATGAGCTCTATATACCTATTTCCAACATTCTCATAGACGTGTCCACCTGAAATTCATAGACATTTCATGCAAGGATGAAATTCTGATCTTTACTGCTCTGAACACCTGCTATTGAAGCACTAAATGCAGGTTTTACTCTTCCACAATCTCCTTTATAGATGATTTTACCAAAAGCCACTCAAAGACTTAGGAGTCATCTTAGTCTCCATCTCATTCCACATCCATTAAGTTGTCAAGACTGGTAGTGTAAGAGTTAAAGAAGGAAGGAAGAAACACGAAAAGCTGCTCAACAGGTTTATTTTACAGAATAAACTTGAGAGAGCCTTCTGGCCCAGTTAGGTCATGAGCCTTCTCTTTTACAGACTAAGGGTATTTAAGGGTTCAGGGGCTCATGAGGAGGGGATGCCTTATCCTCCTAGGGCCACACGGTTCAGTTAGGACCAGATGTGCTGTCTGTATAGAGCAGAGTTTTCATCAGCTCTCACTTCATTCTCAAAACACATAGGTCAACTTTTAGTCCGTGTCTCTTTGTCTTGTTTGTCTGGGAGGGAGAGGTTTTGTGTCTGTTCCCATACGTCTTTCTGCACCTGCAGGCATACCACCAAAGTCTGCGTTTATCTTCCCATCTTAGTGCACCTAAAAGGAAAGGAGTGCATTTATTAGGTCCCACTCCCTATCTTAGTGCACCTAAAGGAAAAGGAATGAGTTTATTAGGGCCCACTGTTTTACTGGGGCCCATTGTGTAAGTATGAAGTTTGGTGGTTACCCAAAAGACTTTCCCTCCCCATTCTGTGCCAAGCTGCCTTATCCATGTTTTGCTGTCTGCTCTTTCTGGCTGTTTGTTGTTAGAAGAGAAGTGATTTCCTTGAAATGCATGGGGTTACAAAGGAAGCTGGAACTTAAAATGGCGGTGTTGGTCCAAGATGACAGTGCTCCTGCTCTGTCAGGTAGAAAATTTTTTCTTACAAACAAAATTTCAAATATCATAAGATGTTTGACTCTTCTTTATTATCAACTGCACAGTATATTCTTCAGCATACGCAGCAACATTTGACATTTGCTTAATATCCTGAGCTATAATGCATATATTATGCAATTCCAGCAAGTTTTGGTGTCTACCTCAAGATCAAGTAATGTGTGCTTCCTCTATGTTCTTTTAGTATCTATTCTACTACTGAGAATACTGGGTTTTGTTTTTGTTTATTTTTCTTTCTTTTTTTTTTTTTTTTCTTCTATTCCCTCATTACCACCTAGAGTACTGGTTTGTGGCCGGGCGCGGTGGCTCATGCCTGTAATCCCAGCACTTTGCGTGGCCAAGGCAGGCTGATCACGAGGTCAAGAGATCAAGACCATCCTGGCCAACAAGGTGAAACCCCGTCTCTACTAAAAATACAAAAATTAGCCGGGCGTGGTGGTGTGCCCCTGTAGTCACAGCTACTCGGGAAGTTGAGGCAGGAAATTGGCTTGACCCTGGGAGGCGGAGGTTGCAGTGAGCTGAGATCGTGCCACTGCACTCCAGCCTAGTGACAGAGCAAGACTCCGTCTCAAACAAACAAACAAACAAAAAAAAAAAAAAAAAGAGAGAGAGAGAACTAGTTTTTAATTTCCCTGCTTAGTTTTTGTATATTCCCTAGGATGTGAGCTCTTCAGAATAGAGTCTACAGTTTATGGCTCAACATCTAGCACAGTGATTGTAGCTTTGATTAACTGTGTTTCTTTGATAATTGAAAGCCACTAGAAGGTTTGGAAGTACTTCTTACTTTCAACAATATTATAACTGTAAAGAGAGATAGAGGGAAAGCACTTTTACGTTGATTGACTGAACTTGAATGGCTTCCTCTGAATGTTAGAATTCCCCAAACAGTAAAATACCGCTGACTTCAGTTTTCTCACCTCCTGATGGTAAAACATGTACTACTTTATCTTTGGGATATTGTTGAGATATGAAGCCGCACTAACCTGAATTGTAGTACACTGCTCTCTCATGAAAAAAAGGAACATATTTCAGTTTTCTCTTTCTCCTGTGTATATTTTACTGGAAACAAGGCAAGTTAAGTCTCCAAAAGCAAATCTAGGTGTTGCATATAGTAGAAAATCATAAGCTGGCAAAGGACACACCGAAGTCCAACCCTCCTCCCTTTCCTTTCCCGCCACATTTATTTTACAAGTTTATCTTTTACAACCAATTCTATTTCAACAAATTTTTTCATGACAAAAAAAATTACAGAATATAAAAATTAAAATGGTAGAGGAAATAAATCTGTGGTGATATCTAGAATGCTGGTGAGGCTTGTATGCCTTTGGAAAAGAAGCTGATATGACCAAATGAAAGAAATATTCTTCCAGCTTAAATTATCAACCCCTTAGAATTTTAACACCACCAAAACAGAATGTCCACTGTAAAAAATGACTCTTCCCCTTGAAAATCAATTTTCTGTAAGTTAATAAAATGATGAACTGCTAAAACTGAAGTAACATGAAAAGTCACAGAATGCAAAGCACTGGATGAATAACGATGGTTCTAGTTCTGGTTTCTTATTCTACTACTTAGAATGCACAGGTGTCCAATACACACTCCACTTTTAAGAACCTACCTTCCTAAAAAACTTGTTGCTCTGGTTGCCCTGAAATAGGAGATCATAGGCATCCATGTCTTATGTATTAAAAAGTTAAAATGAAACATTGGCGTCTGGAGATACTTTTTGTGAGTTAACACTAGAGTTAGCAAACTCATATGTTCTCAAAGAAAGTAACAAGAATGAATAAAGTAGTATCATTCAGTGTGAAGGTATCTGCTTAAAAGGGTGACGGCCACTGTTCATCTACAAAAAAAAAAAAAAAGGCTGGTCTAATGATACCAGGTTTTCTGAAATTATTTTCATAGAAGAAATCTAAACATATATTAACCTAAAATCTTCCATATTTAAATATTAATTCATTCTGTTACAACATTGTGCAGGCAAAGCAAAAGAAGTCTGTCGTCTTGCCTGCAGGCAGCCAATTGCTACCTCTGGTTTACAAAAGTCCTTTCTGCTGTCCTTGAACAAGAAAACATTTTGTGTTGCATTTTTAAGATAAGATTTTAATTCATTAAATACCTTAGCTTTTCACATTATACTATTTTGTAATGTTCGGTAGTTCTTCATCCATGTCATGGTCCACTTCTCTCCAATTGAACGGCATTCTCCTTAAAGGTAGATAAGAGTTTATATTTCTTTTTTTTTCTCTCTTAGAAATGAATTCACAGTAGATATTTAGTGTCTGCTTGTTGATGAGGTGATACAAGTACCCTGAGCAGCTCAGCTTTCTGGATCTTATAAGTCTGTTGAACACATAACACAACTAGCAAAGATATTTCAAAAAATGTGCTGCTAAAAACATAACTTAGTCTATCATTTTACTGTTAAATCAAAAGCAAAAACAGTAAACAAACTCCTTTCTAGAAGCTCCACTTCTATGTTTCATATTAAAAACTCTGAATTGTGTTAAACAGCAGGCTTAAGCATTTGTTTAAATCAATTTCATTCATTCATTCAACAGATATTTAATGAATTCCTTTTAAATGTCAGTCTTCAAGTTTCTGCTGATGAAGCAGTTAATAAAGCAAAGATCTTACCTTCATATCTAGTAAATTTTTGTAAGGAATTTTGCAACTAATATGCTTATCACAGGATTTATTTTTTCTTATCTTTATGTTAATCTTGGAAAATACTCAATGTTAAAGATTAGTTTTTGATTTATTATCTTTTCTTCAGTGAACATAAGAAGACCTCTTACATATTTTAAGTAATTATAGTAATTATACCCAATAATTAAATAATCAAGAAAGATCCATTCTATTTTGTCTAAATGAGTCAAAGGGAATTAAAAGTAATGGTCTATCTGGCAGAGTTGTGTGTAATTATTTTCCATTAATATTTGCAATAGACCAGAACTTAGGCTTGGAAAAACACAGTGCTATGGGGGATATTACAGAAGAAACTAGAAACTAAGTAGGCTTGTATAATGTTGTACTAAGTTGCATTTTATTGTTGTTATATAAGAAAACAACATATTGTTATTGCCGTTAGTGCAGCTAGCATGGAGATTCAGACCTTCAGGAATAAACCCTGATGGGGTGATCTCTGACTGATGTTAACGTTTTGCTCTCAGCAACACATCCTTGCAAACAAAACAGCATATATTTGCTGTGACCTTGGGGAAACATCAGTTTCCTAAAGATAAATTGACCAACACATATAAAAGGCATGCAATTTCAAACTAATCAAACATAAAACAGCTTAAATAACTGGCATTCAGGAAATGAGCATAATTAAAAAAGAATGCAGAATCATGTCCTCATCTTAAATTCCTTTCACAGACATTGCAAAGGATGGTTATTGCTTGCACAAGTACTTTTGGTATTTTTTCCTCAAGCCGCTCAGAGCCTTCAGGCCTCCCAGTGAAGCAGAAAGCTCTAATACGGTTCCTTCCGATCTTGCCCTTCCAAGATTGTGTCTGGGTGAATATGGGAAAGAGGTAACAGGAGATCTATACTAGAGCCAGGGCTTCTGAGAAAGCCTGATGGATGAACAGCAATTAGTAGAATTACCTGCAAGGCAAGACTCAAGCAGAAGTGGGTAACTATTTGATCCCTGGTTCAGTTCCTGCTTTTCCCTATGTTATAGCTTCCACTGGTACACTCTTGCTCTATAGAGTGCCTTCCTTTTTCTAGAAAACCAGACCACACCTTTGCAAACATAATAGTGAGTAGGTAAACTTGACAAAACAACTCTTTGTTTTTTTTCTTGATATGGATAAATTTACACAAGTAGATGTTCTTTAGTTCATATAGAATAAGATAGTTCTTGAAAAAGAAAGGCACCAAAGTAAAAATAAATTTGTTTAGAATATGACTTTTTACTTTTTAATCTCCAGTTACCACGAAGAATAATGCACATGCTGAGAAATTTAGTGATTATTTTGTATCTCTGGCAGTTAACAACCATCTCAAGGAATAATTTTCTCCTCAGGGTCAGAAAGAAGATCTTGAGTTTAACAGGCTATAACAGGGAGACAGCAAAAGAGAAACCTGTAGAAATAGGTCCTGTTTCCCAGGATTCTGTGTTTATAACAGTCAAACCACTCAAAAGAAATTATATTTGGAAAAGCCCTGGAACCCATCTATATCAGCTTTCTCAAATTGCAGTGACAGAACATCTTTTAGCCTTTCTGTGAAAACTAATTGTGAGGGCTGTTTATTGTATTACTGCTCATAATTGCATTGTGGCCAGCTTTATATATCAGAAAATTCTATGCAAAATCGTTTTCTTTGCAAATTCCACTCATGGTTTATAGTTCTGCCTTGTAGAGCCATGTGGGGAAGCAAGCAGGTTTATATGGTTTGGATGTGTCCCCACCCAAATCTCATCTTGAATTGTAGTTCCCATAATCCCCACATGTCATGGGAGGGACGAAGTGGGAAGTAATTTAATCATGGGGGCAGTTACCCTCATGCTGTTGTCGTGATAGTGAATGAGTTCTCACAAGATCTAACGGTTTGGTAAGGGGCTTTCCCCACTTTTGCTTGGCAATTCTCCTTTCTGCTTCCATGTGAAGAAGGACGTTTGCTTCCCTTTTTGCCAGGGTTGTAAGTTTCCTGAGATCTCCCCAGCCATGCTAAACTGTGAGTCAATTAAACTTCTTTTCTTTATAAATTATCCAGTCTCATATATATATTTTTATTAGCAGCGAGAGAATAGACTAATACACAGGTTATGTCTCCATATACAAGACGAATATATTCCACACAGGGTATATCTAGTAAAATATACGGTGCAAAGTGAATAGGAAATTAGTTCACAGGAACCTTCACTTTGGCTGTCTGAAGGAAATGTTGTTGGCATGCAATAAATGTTCATTAAGCTGTGCACACTGATGGACACCGGGAAAGATTGTTAAACTGTGTGAAAAATATAGCTCCTGAATTATGTTGCTGAAATGCATAAAATTCTTTCAAAGTTCTTCTAGGTTTTATAAAAAAGTATCTTTCCTTATATTTCTCTGTATTTTCCCACCATAAAATTAAGGTCAATAACCACAAGTGTTCTCAATTGAAGACACACTTGCTATATCCAGCTACTCTCCTTTACAATCCATTTGTTCCAGGGGACCTGAGCTACTCATCATTTTTCTAGAACCATCTTGGTTTTATTTATCTATGTCTTTGATTCTTTTCTTATAGTATTTTCTTCCATATCTGTTAAAATTTTACTCATATATGACCTTGTGAAGCTATTCCCTGACTGCAGTCAGAGAAGAAACCTCATAGCAAACTGCACCATTATTAAAAACAACCATTATGCTTTTTAATAAATACACTTATACACATGTGACCTACCATATTGTCTCATAAATATTTTTCCTAACAGAGGTCATTTCTAATTAGCATTACCTCTTATGAGGAAATAAATAAATTGATTGTGTATAGACTCTGCTCAGAGAAATGAATGCCCCTCAATCTAAATGTCTTCCCAAAAGAAACTGAGTTCTGCAGACCTACTGCTTGATAAAGGTCAGAATATATTTCACTAAAGATGGGGTTGGAGTAAGAACTGTGAAGAGATATGCTTTAGAAAAATAGTATGTATGGAAGTCTAATCTCTGGTTCATGTCATAGAAATAGGTCAGAATTTTAGGTCATGGACCAAGATTGAAAGAGCTAGAAAAACATGAAAAACTTTGTAATGTTTACATGCAAATCTTTTTATTTTTTAAAGGAATTTCTTTAGTTAAACGAGGTGTATTTTTCAGCAACAAGCTATTGCTAATATTCACCTCTTGCTCTCTCGTCATCCTTCTCATACACATACCAATGCCCATCCAAAAATGTACTATTAGTGAAGAATTTTGATTTAATTTGATCAGTGGAAAATTCTACCCTGGATTTTGCCCTCATGACTGTCCCTGCTACTCAGGCCTCTTTGCAGAATATACAAGTCTCAGACCAACAAGGCCATATGGAATAGTTTATCTGTGACCACTGGCCTGGACTGCATCTGAGAAATTTAAAACTGGCTATGTATCTAGAGAGGGGAAGATTAAACCCTGGAAAGATGGATAGTCTATTTATAAAAAACTATTGAAGACCACTGAATTTGATGCCAAAGCACACAACTTTCCACTATCACATGAGTTGCTCCAATCTAATATTATTGTACAATTGTAATAAATGCCTTGTTAGAAAAGGTAAAAAGGCTAATCTATCTTACTTTTAAAAATTTAGCTAAGAGTGCCAAAAAAAAGGAGTTGAAATGGAGTACGTATACAGGGGTTCAAGTGATTGAGGGGCTGATCCAGGAAAAAGATATAACCATGAGGCAGGTGGCACTTAGACATGGTTGCATAACAGGTGACGTCTCTCCCAGCAAGAGACTGTCCAGAAGTATACAGTGTGAAGGCCACCATCCAGCAGAGGAGGAGGACAATGGAGTTCCTATGGAAGGTGGGAATTAGAGAGGAGGCTTACTTCTCCAGGTGATATCCCTCAGCAGCACAGTAGGGAGTCTCTCGGTCACAGAGCCCCAGAAGTGTAGAAACAAAGCTTGGGGTTTATCTTATCCATTGCTAGCAGGCGGATGGGGGTGGTGGTGAGGTTTGGCAGGATATGTAAAGCAGGCAGGCCCTAAATGGCTAAAAATCTGCTTGCTTGGGCTATTTTTAAATAATTAGATGTGTAAAAATTTGAGTTTAGAACTGGCAGAATTTTGAGCTAAGGGCTTCAGCTTGCAAGTGAAGGAATAGAGAGCATAGTGGCCAATAAACAGAGGCCATCTGAGACTTATTTCTGTAACAATAGAAAAAGAAGATTGCATTTCATCTCTGGAGACCATAAGAGGACACAGACACAGCGTGAGTCCCAGGACTGTATCTTTAAATATAAAACAGGAATGAAGAAAAGAAGGTGGGATCTGAGCCTGAGGCTTAGTAGTGGAGAGGCCTTAAAGAGTCTCCAGCAAAGGTCCGTAGTAACCACCAAGAACCAGTGACCTTCTACTAAAGAGAATGTTCCTTCATGCTTTTCAAAGCCCTTCTCCATTTCTTCTTACTTCAGTCTTGCAGGTACAGTTCTTTTCCAAAAACAAACAAACAAACAAAAAAACCCAAAACAACAAAAAACAAAAAAACCCCACAACAACAACAAAAAACAAAGAAACAAACAAACAAAAGAAACCCACAATTTTTTTGTGAGTTCAAAGCATCTTTTTGTCTTCCTCAAAATATTTAAGAATTTCTGTAGATGTTTACCAGTTCATGCTTGATTTGTGCTTGATTTTATACAAAATTACAGGTATAAGTATATTGTATCTGAAACAAAGGCTATAATATTTTGGTTTATATTTAGTTTTTAACCCTTAAAAATGTTTATTTAAGTACACCATGTGCCAGAATACATTATTCCAGAACTTGGGAACAGGACTTGACGAAAGGACATAGCTTCTGTGCTCATAGAGCTTATATTAATGGTGAACTAAGACTAAGGAATGTAACTAGACTGTCTTTCTGCACAGCTTGAGTGGATGAAATAGTACAGCTCCAATCCATTCTGTAAGTGTAGTTGAATCTGCACATGATAATAAGTGTAGGAAGGACAGTAGTTCAGTGACAACATTTCTATCCATTATTTTGGGTTTCTCCTAGAGTTACAAGTCTCTGGAGGAAAGTCAGTCTGGTCCAGTTCACTTCTACATAGGTGAATGAAGAAAAAAAAAAAAAAAAAGAAAACTAAATTCTGACTGATGCTTGGCAAGGAGAGGCCCTGACAAAGTTCCTGGCCTCTATAAAGTCCAAATGTGCTAACGCAGATTCACCCCTTGTATTAGGGAATCAGAAAAGAAAGTCATTCACTCCACAGTGTAACACTTATGGAAAGATTCACACCTAATTAGGCCCTTTGAGTTAAAGGTCTATCAAGTTTCTGTTGCCGTATGGACATGAGGTCGAAAGGATTCAGGTAGCATGTTCTCCGGGCCATTGAGTGTCAAAGAAATGTTTCTTTTTTTTAAAAATTAATTAATTAATTAATTTATTATTATTATACTTTAGGTTTTAGGGTACATGTGCGCAATGTGCAGGTTAGTTACATATGTATACATGTGCCATGCTGGTGCGCTGCACCCACTAACTTGTCATCTAGTATTAGGTATATCTCCCAATGCTATCCCTCCCCCCTCCCCCAACCCCACAACAGTCCCCGAAGTGTGATGTTCCCCTTCCTGTGTCCATGTGTTCTCATTGTTCATTTCCCACCTATGAGTGAGAATATGCGGTGTTTGGTTTTTTGTTCTTGTGATAGTTTACTGAGAATGATGATTTCCAATTTCATCCATGTCCCTACAAAGGACATGAACTCATCATTTTTTATGGCTGCATAGTATTCCATGGTGTATATGTGCCACATTTTCTTATAGTTCTAGATCCCTGAGGAATCGCCACACTGACTTCCACAAGGGTTGAACTAGTTTACAGTCCCACCAACAGTGTAAAAGTGTTCCTTTTTCTCCACATCCTCTCCAGCACCTGTTGTTTCCTGACTTTTTAATGATTGCCATTCTAACTGGTGTGAGATGGTATCTCATTGTGGTTTTGATTTGCATTTCTCTGATGGCCAGTGATGGTGAGCATTTTTTCATGTGTTTTTTGGCTGAAGTCAGTGTGGCGATTCCTCAGGGATCTAGAACTAGAAATTCCATTTGACCCAGCCATCCCATTACTGGGTATATACCCAAAGGACTATAAATCATGCTGCTATAAAGACACATGCACATGTATGTGTATTGCAGGATTATTCACAATAGCAAAGACTTGGAACCAACCCAAATGTCCAAAAATGATAGACTGGATTAAGGAATGTTTCTTGATTGTGAAGTGCCTCAGAAGTGTAGGATAAGGCTCTGACAACTTCCTAGGGCAGGCAGTTGCTGCCTACTTCAGTGAAGCCTTATCAAAGTGTTAAGTCTTGGGTACAGAGATGTATTAGTTTTCAAGGACTAACATAGCAAAGTACCACAAGGCCAGGTATGGTGGCTCATGCCTGTAATCCCAGCACTTTGAGAAGCCGAGGCGGGTGGATCACGTGAGGCTGGGATTTGAAGACTAGCCTGCCAAACATGGTGAAACCCCATTTCTACTAAAAATACAAAATCAGCCACGTGTGGTGGTGCAGGCCTGTATTTCCAGTCACTCAAGAGGCTGAGGCATGAATCGCTTGAACCTAGGAGGGGGAGGTTGCAGTCAGCTGAGATCATGACAATGCACTGCAGCCTGGGAGACAGAGTGAGCAAGGCTCTATCTCAAAAAGAACAGCAACAACAACAAAAACAAAGCACCACATATGGTTGGCATAGACAACAGAAATTGATTGTCTCACAGGCTGAAAATCCAAGATCAAAGTGTCAGCAGTGTTCGTTTCTTCCAAAGCCTCTCTCTTTGGCTTGTGGATGTCTGTCTCCCCTCTCTACATTCACATGGTCTTTCCTCTGTGCGTATCTTTGCTCGAATCCCCTCTTCTATGGACACCAATTATATTGGATTAGGATTCAGCCATATGATCTCATTTAACCTCAATTACCTCTTTAAATGCCCTATCTCTAAATTAAGTCAAATTGTTAGGTACTGGTGACAATTAGGTCTTCAACATATGAATTTTGGGAAACACAGTTCAACCCATAATAAAGGGTCATGTCTGAATTCTCCATTCCACTGGTGCCACATCTGCCTAATGAGAACATTGTGCAGTATTCTTAAGGAAAAGAAAATTGGCAAGCATCAAGTTCATTAAAGATAATATAACTAGATTTGGATAAGGTCATGGAGTGGAGCCAATAATGGTATTATTACCTTTATAAGGGGGTGATGAGACCAGAGCACTTTTTCTCCACCATGTGAAGATACAGAAAGGTGTCTATCTGCAGATTAAGAAAGAGGGTCCTCACTAGGACTCTCAGTCAGCTTGGACTTCTCAGTCTCTAGAACTGCGAGAAATAAATTCCTGGTATCTAAGCCACCCAGTTTATGGTAGTTATTGCATTTGAGAAAACTGAGACAGAGGTCTGCTCTTCACAAAACCAATAATCCTATTTTGAGTAATACTGATACATTCTTCTAAAACAATTGGTACCCATGCCCCTATACTCAGGAATTCTATCTTCTCTAATGCCAAAGAGTACAATTCTCAAAAAAAGAGGGAAATTCCGTAATTTTAAGGTGATATTTCTGTGAGATATTTGACAGCTGCTCTCATTAAAGAAAAAAAATACATACTTAATTTCTGTTGGGGCAATTGCCCTTGTGTGCACAATTCATATGCAGTTGAAGATGGTGATGAGTGTGTTCTAGGCAGAGAAGAACAGTTATGAAAGCATAACCACAGAGGCAGACAGAATACAAAGAACTGCAGTATTTAGTATGAGAGAGGTTTAGGGAAGGTATGGTCTGATGGCAAGAGGTGAGAAGGAAGGAAGAGAAAGTAATTCACAAGGACCTGGGATATAAAGCTGAAGAATTTCAGATTTACTCTGAAGGCTTTTTCTCTGTTGTGGTTGTTTTGTAAATGTAAATTTATTTTTGCTTAATCACAATCTATTTCTCAGAGTATCTGCCTCTTGGAAGTTACATGCAACAACAGCAGTTACAGGTACTCACTGTCATTATATTTTAAAAGCTTTAAGTTCATGAAAATATATTATGTAGGCCCTCTAAGTATTTGATGAATTGCAGGGAATATTATAAAATTATTCAACAATGTAACCTGTGCACTAGAGGGATGAGAGTTAAATGATTGAATTTTTATAAGCAAGAAGAGCGCACTAAAAAAAAATATGACCCTTGAAATACGTTGTGGAATTCTCAGTTGCAAAGATCAAGTTAAAACATAATTAAAGATGATTCTTAAAGTTTTTAAATAAATGCTATATTAGATTTTTTTAATGAAAATGGTCTCTGAATCTATTTGGAAAATACTATGAGACTATGTGATAAGTGATCTATTCAAATTTAAACACTGAGTCAAACTATGGAGGTTTTATCTGTATCCCTAAAAAATTTATGGGTCTACTTTATTTCTTATGGGTGAATTACCGCTGAATTGAGTTCCTCACTTTTGGGTTTAACTATGAGTCTTTCAGAGAAAGCCTTCCCATGACAGGCCTGAAATGTCGCAGTTCACCTTTTTTGCATCGTTATCCATTGGCTTCATCCTCACTTCATTTATTTCAACAGAATGCTGACATTTGTCTAATATTATTTCTAGGTTATGACTCCCAGGCTTTTGACCTTTATCCTCCAATCTGAAATGTCCTTTTCATAGGTCATCTTTTGATATAATAGAAAATCTCTTTTCAGTAGAATACTCCCTTGCCCATACTTTCTACATGTGGGCAGCGGAACTGGAAAGTTCCCTGTCAGTTTACCAACTTACCTCATTGGTTGTCTTATTTTAATGAAATAGTATTATATGATAAAAGAATTATATATAATGTTGAAAGAAAAATTATACTGACACTTCTTAAAACACTGAAGAAGACTATTCAGGACTGTTACAATAGTGTCAAGACTATAGCAATAGGGGAGAAAGATGAGACTCAACTACAAAAACAATAAGGACAAGTGGAGATTTATAGATAGCAAGCATACTCAAGTGGTCAGTGGATGGAAAATTATTAAAAGGAGACTTCAAGGGTAGAGGAATCCTAGCTCAACTGATTTACAGGAATTCTTGCTGAAAGCAGGCTAGAGTGATCAGATATCAGGTGTGGGGGGATTCTTACTAAACTGACTTAGCAGGATTTTTCCTAAAAGTAGCCTGATCTGGTTGAAGACAGGCCCAAGAATGAGGCTTACTTAAAAAAATGGGCTTAGAAGAGCCGAACTAAAATGTTGTGATCCACACTTCAGTAATCTATACTTCATCTTTCTTTTTACAAGAAATGTGTGGCCACACACTTATTTGTTTTTTAATCCGTAGGCTAATCCAGAGGAATTTGTTAGATAAATTATCAGTATTTCTGTGGAAACTACTGTTCAACTAATGCAAAAGAAAATTAGGTTTTTGGTGAAAACATTTAAACTCAACCTCACATATTCATCTTTTGATATTTGTTTCCCACTTTTAAAAACACATTATTCCTTGTCAATATGTGTGTAAAAGATTTTTATGACTAGAAATTATGCTTGCTCCCTCAATGTCTTTGAATTTTAATTTTTTTTCCCATTTAAATGTTCTTTCTTTAACTCTCCGTCTAGATTATCTGACATATACATAAATATCTGAGCTACTCAGATCGGGCTTAAACTCACTGAAGATTTATTATGCTCTTCATCTAATACCATATAAACAGTGATATGCCCCTCTTTGAAGGGGATGTTTGTGCTAAATACAATATAGTAAGGAATTATATTGGCAGCCTATATTCATCTATCTTGTTATTTTATGTTCTTTTCTTATATCCATTTCGAAACCTGTGAACAGTATTCTAAGCACAATGCATTTGTCTTTATTTTTCCAGTAGTTTCCTCCTGGAAAAGCCTATTTTTGCATAATTAGAAGGAAAACAATCTTGACTTGTCGGACCAAAAGCACAAACTTTCTATAAACATCAGAAAAAGTATTCTAAACTACTTTGATGCTTTTATTTATTTTCCTAAATTTCAACAAATAGTCTGCAATTTTCTGGCTACTTGTGATATATCACTGTGTTGGTGAATCTTGGCCTCTGATATTCTTGTCAACCCGTGCAGCAGAACTTTTATAGAAATTTTCTAAATCAGTGTTGAATAATGTCAGAGGCTGCAGTTTGGATGGCCTCCCTCTCATATCATAAATGCCACTGTTAACACACCTTGTATCACTGTACTGGTTATTGCGTCTTCTTCTGATATATCACTAAAATAAGCAGGACAACTTCATTTCAAAAGCCCTAGAAGTCGTTGTTCATAACCAGGACCATTAGATGAAGAGGCATTTTTTACTCTGTAAGCACTTGAGCGCATTACTCAATTCTTCTGTCTGTTATTCCATGTGTTTTTTTATTTCTTGTTGCCCGATATTCACCTACGTATTTTTCTCTTCAGCTCTGTGAAATAGTCTTACTTTCACAGCCAAACATCATAAAAAAGTTGTCTTCCATTTCCATCTCCAATAGTACAATGATTGTATACTGGTTCAATTATCCCAACAAAATCCCAAATAAAATTTTAATTTTCAAACTAATGTGCAATCTGAAAGAAAAAAAAATTACTGGGGCCAAAAACTATGTAAAGTCAGGAACACAAAAAATTAAGGAAAGTACTAAAGTCAGCTTTGACTGTAAGAAATTGTAATGTGCAGGGATCCAGCTGCTCCTTGAGTAACCTCTCTAGTATGGTATCTGCTTAGCTGTTCTTTGTCAGGGTTGGATATTTTGTCGTAATCCCAACACATTTTACTGATAATCACAAGCCTTCTCACTGTCCCTGGTCTGGAAACTTTATATCTGCCGCTAACTTGCTCCAACTCCAGACTCTTCCATCCCACTGTCTCACCACTTCTGAATATCATGAAGGTCCAAAAATGTTCACTTGGTTTCTTTATACTATCTACTAGGGTGAAGGATTCTGTAAAGTTGTCCTTAAGCCCAACTATCTTCCTCAGCAATTGCTATTCTATTAATCTTGTGTGATTTTGAACCCAGTACCATCCTAACATGAGAATTTTCTAAGAAACATAGAAGAAAAGAAGAAAGCAAGCAAGCAAGAGAGGGAGTGGGGAAGGAGAAAAGAAAAACTGAGGGAGGGAGGGAGGGAGGAAGGAAGGAAGGAAAGGAAGGAAGGAAGGAAGGAAGGAAGGAAGGAAGGAAGGAAGGAAGGAAGGAAGGAAGGAAGGAAGGAAAGGAAGGAAGGAAGGAAGAAAGGAAGGAAGGAGCCGGCCGCAGTGGCTCACGCCTGTAATCCCAGCACTTCGGGAGGCCGAGGTGGGCAGATCACAAGGTCAGGAGCTCCAGGCCAGCCTGGCCAATATAGTGAAAGCCCGTCTCTACTAAAAATATAAAAATTAGCCAGGCATGGTGGCATGTGCCTCTAGTCCCAGCTACTCAGGAGGCTGAGGCAGGAGAATTGCTTGAACCCGGGAGGCGGAGGTTGTAGTCAACAGAGATCTTGCCACTGCACTCCAGCCTGGGTGACAAATTGAGACTCTGAAAAAAAAAGAAAAGAAAGAGAGAGAGAAAGAAAGAAAGAAAAAGAAAGAAAGAAAGGAGGGAGGGAGGGAGGGAGGGAGGGAGGGAGGGAGGAAGGGAGGAAGGAAGGAAGGAAGGAGAGAGAAAAAGAGAAAGAGAAGAAAGGTGGGAACTGCTTACAGACTAGTATTTGTACATCCCCCCACACCTATTTGGATCTTTCCAGCCACCTGTACCTCAGGGTGTTGGCTCTAAGGTAGAAATGAAGGAACTTTTGTCTCAAAACTTATTCTGGTGCTCCTTTACCGTAATATTCACTACCTTGCTTTTATCTTCATTCTCTCTCTTAAACCTATCTCAGCCCAAAACATGAGTTTCTTTCTCCTGTGAGTTGATCTCAATTTTTCCCTGTTGTCCAATCGAATGTAACCAATACTGTAAGCCTTCATTCACTTATTTGTTCAAAAATATATTGAGCACCTGTCGTCAGCCAGGACTATTCTAATTCCTAGGGAATTAGTGATAAAGAAGATAGATAATATTCCTGACACAATCTAGCTTACTTTGTAGCGAGTGGAGATAGATAATATACAACTTTAAAAAAATATAAATAAAGGGAATATCAGATGATTAAGTGCTATGCACATGTTTAATCCAGGATAAATACATATAGAGTAACTTTAATTCTCATAACAATCTTATAGATAAGTAACATTTGTGTCCCCATTTTTAGGTGAGGAAACAGTCTTAGGGAGTGTTAACCAATTTGGGAAGAGTCATACTCAGATAGTGATATGATTTGCCACCCAAATCTCATCTTGAATTGTAGCTTCCATAATCCCCATGTGTTGTGGGAGGGATGCGTTGGGCAGTAATTGAATCGTGGGGGTGGATTTTTCCCATATTGTTCTCTTGATAGTGAATAAGTCTCACAAGATCTGATGGTTTTACAAAGGGCATTCCCTTGCACATGCTGTCTTGCCTGCCACCATGTAAGATGTGCCTTTGTTCCTCTTTCGCCTTCTGCCATGATTGTGATGCCTCCCCAGCCATGTGGAACTGTGAGTCCATTAAACCTCTTTGTTTTTATAAATTACCCAGTCTTGAGAATTTCTTCCTAGTAGTATGAAAATAGGCTAATACAGATAGTATGTGATAGAGCCAAGGTAAAAATCCAAGCAGTATGACTCCAGAGAAACTTCTCCTGACTACTAAGCTATCCATCTCAACAAATGGGAGGTATAGTATTGATAAATATTACTATTATGATCATTCTCAGTCTCTTCTCTTACACTAAACTTATTCTTCTCATTTATTTGTGTAAGATTTACTCTTAAAGATTTTTATTGCACTTATTTCTGGGCACTTGACTTTCTTAGCAACGCCTGTTGCAGTTTTATGGCATTGTCTTTGACGATTTGCATAGATATGAGAACTTCCTTCCAGCCAGAAATGTTTACACACCATTACTCCTCCCTTAAGTGTAAAACCTAAAGTACTTTTATTTCTTATCCTCCTTTCTTAGTATTATGTTCTACCCACCTTCACATTATACTCAATTTGTGTAGACTTCCATAATACATCTTTGGTTATTTTCTATGTCATCAATAGTTTCTCTCCCTAAATAAAAAGCACCTTTGGGGTGGTTATTCTCATTTTTACCTTGTCACTATATTTAATCACCATGTTTCCTTGTCCAAATATGTCTCTTTCACTGAAATCATGAATAGTCACAAAATTCTTTGAGCAATTCTATCACCTTTCCTTCTCTCCATAGATCATATTTAGTGAGAATTGTCATTTAGCATCAACTTTAGGGACAAAATGCTACGAAATAGTTTTAATATTTATGTCCTCCTTTTTATTAATATGATTTCCAAAACAGATTCATCTTTTCAGTAGACCTTAAGTGCTCATAGACCTCCTTGTTTCCAGTGATTTCAAACATAATACATTGTCATTGATTCTACACTAACTGAAATAAAAAGTAGAAAGAACAATCTGGCAGCATAAGTTCTCACTATAAATTTTTCTCAAAAGGTCTTCAAAATTATTTAACGAGGTACTTCTCTTGTCTCCTGCTCAGTTGCATTCTCTTCCTTACCCTTTCCCTGGTTTATTTTTTTCCTTCATAATTCCCATTCTGTCACTCCTACCTATATTTCTCCATTATATCTAATGTAAGAATGGGTTTATTTGATTTTAATCCTCTCTAGTATCCCTCCACTTAAATGCTTCCAAATGTGTCTGAGAAGTTCACTGTGTTCCTCTCAGCAGCTGAAGGAGCAACTGGCATTCAGGATGCAGGTATCCCAATTCTTGCGGATCTGCCTCTGATACTGCCACTCTACATTTATTTCTTCACCTGATTCTGCATTACTTGTAAAACCAGTCATTACTATTCTCTATAGCTGAATCCATTTCTTTGTATTAATGTAACTTCTAATTTAACTTGTTATTTTTTTCCTTATAAAATGCTACAGGTAGGTAAAAATTGTTTATGATTTGTAACATTCCCATAAGCTATTATTCCCACTTACAAAGATTTAAAAGAAGAAAAAGAGGTCAAATTACCTTCTCAAGCTCACCAAGCCAGAAAATGACTGACAGGCCTAGCATATGGTTCATTCCTCAGAGAACCACATCATTTCTAAATTGTAATATGATAAATGTTATAGTTTTAAAACATACTACACTTAAAAAAAATCAAGCCACTACAACAAAATATTTATAAAGATTTAACTGAAAGTGATGCTATGCTTTGCAAAAATGCTTAATTTCAACTCCACATAATCTTTCCTTTAGTTAAACTTTCAAAAAAAAATTTTGCCCTGAAACTTGTTGATGAGACAAACATAGCTTTTCTCTGGTGACAAATAAAATGATGCTATGTTGGTTCTTCATCACAATCATATCATCATAAAAGTGTTGGCATAATTAAGGATTTTAGTAGAATTAAACTTAAAATGAATATTCATGTGATTTTGGATAAATTGCTGAGACATTTCCTATGAGTACTAGACTTAATTCACAGATAAATTAATTCAAAACATGTAAATTTAACTTTCAGTACTTCAACTTACATCAAAGTTAAAATGAAATTTTAAACTAATCTTTCTTAATAATATGAATAGAGTCACATCAAACAAGCAGCTTCTATGTTACTTCTGGCAATATCAATCCCCTCTCATTTAAATGTAATAATATTTAATAACTATTTCATTGTAGAACTTTCAACAGGATAAGAGTCATGATTTCTTGTAAAAAGAAGTTTAAAATTAGTTTGTCAAAATTCCATTCCAAACATCAACTTTTGAAGGATTCTAAACACCATATTAAGTTATCTGATGATATATTTTCTTACAAGCTACGTTTGGGGCAGTAATTAAGACTTTCTTTCTGTGTTAGTAAGAATGGGTAAGATTATATTGTAGTAACAAGTAACTCCCAAACCTCAGTGACTTAAATCCAAAATACTACAGTGTTAGTTTGCACTACATGTGTAGTAAGGGGAATGACATAAGGCTCAGATCATTGCAGTCCACTCAGGCCCTGTACCAATAGAGCCACCTCATCACAATTGCTCTTTCTGTCTGGGAATAATGCCACAGCACTGCTCACCTAACCTCCCTCTTCCCCAGATGCATTATATATTTTTTTTTAATTTTCTGTTTAATTGTCTTTCTTCTTCCTTATGGCTCCCAATCTCTCTTCCTATCTCTAACTCCATAGCTCCATCATACCTGATTTATCATTTTCGGAGTTATTTATTATTTTTCCTTTTGGAGGTTTCCAGTCATTATTGATAATAGCAATGTGCTATATTTCTATCTAAAGATACAATGAGTTCTGAAGTTTGTTACACTGTGAATCAACTGCTCATCCATAGAGTGATACGCCACTTCTGCCCACAGGGCACTGGACATAAAAGGTCACATGATTATACCCAACAACAGTGACCTATAAAACATAATCCTGCTGTAAGCCTGGAATACAGAGACAGAAATATTTTGTGAACAGTATTACTTGCTGGACAGTTGATTGTCTGGCCATCTGTTTGACTCATTTCCCCTTCCAAGGCAAAATATACCTACTCCCTCTCAAAGGAAGGTAAGTCTCATAAAGTAAATGTTCAAACCTCAAAGTCCATGTTTCCAATTAGCAGTAGTCACTTGCTTGGGTCGAGATATGACCCCTGAACCTTGAGCCAGACATACTTTACAAAACTTTATGTCCTTCCCTCAGATAAATATGCAATGATTGATAAAAATAAGCCTCCCATTCACAAATGGGAAGAAAGGAAATACACAGATGTTATTAGTCTACATCAATTCTAAAATTCAAAGGGCAAAATTCATGAGAAGACCCTTTATTCGTTGTGGTCAATTTCTCTCAATTAGGCCTTGGTTCTAGTCTTGGGAAGTTCCGGTCTTTTGTCTCTTTGATCTTTGGCTCTGCCTCCAAACATATCTTTGCTCTTTTGTTATCTCACTACATGTGAAATGGGCATTGAGAAGTCTGACTTCCTTAGGGGCTAAATCAGCTTTCTTAACCTGCTTTTGTAGAAAGTCGGGGACCCAAGAGTTAACTTTTAAATAGTCACAAATGTTTTTAGCCTAGGGTCAGAGTTTCTTTGATAGTGTAACACTCTCAAAAAGTTAGCTTCAGATCTACTTGATGACAGCCAGTTCCGTGTGCTATGAGCTACAGTCAGACTCAATTTCAAAATATGCCTCTCTCTCAATTTAACTATAGGTACTTTGAGCCTTTTTTGGGCTTAGTGAGAAAGTCATACCCTTAGTCTTTTTTGCTAAACCATTTGTCCATTCAAATGGATATACTTCTCATCATCTTAATCCACAAAGAGATTACAACAATGAATGTGATAGCAAAACCCTTAATTGCATTCTTGCTGCATAGCTGTTGTAATCGATCTTTTTTATTCAGAGAATTTCTCTATATTAATTTCTACTGGTCAGGGTTGACAAGTAACTGCCTTTTCCAATCCTATGACTTCTCACATTGTTGGACTCTCTTTAGACTTTCACTCCTGCTTACAAACAAGCCCAATTATTTTCTGAATCCATCTCTTTCTTGTGTTATCACCCAAATGCAGCCAACAGTAACCAACATACATTTCTAACATTCTATTTCTCAAATACTTTTCCTATAGTTGCAGGGTCAGAAGATAAATTATCTACATTGCAAATTATCACATTTGACAGTTTTAGCATGTGTTTCTCCACTATACAACATAAATAAGTGTCTTTCTAGTCACTAATAACAGCTTTCTCACCACCTAAGCAAATCACTTAAAGCAATGTAAAATACGTTATTTTGTTATTATAGTCTCTTGCTTGTGGTGCCAAATTTGTATCAGTTAGAATAGGCTACTTTAGGCTATAGATGAAAAAAAGAAAAAGATAAAAATTATAAATCTCAATATTTTAAAAGAGTGGTTTGGTCTTTTTTCCCTTCTTATAAGTATACTGTGGTTTGGCAAGAGTGTTGTACACATAATCTTCATTGAGGAAATTTGTCTGCCAGAGCAGACAAATCTTAAATATTGCTGTTCACCTTATTTATTAGTTTACTGATACTTTATTTATTAGTTTACTGATGATTATTTATTAGTTTTCTGATGCTTTGCAAAATACTACCACAAACCCAGTGGCTTAAAACAATATACTTCTGTTGCTTCAAAGTTTTTGTGGGTCAGGAACTGAGCACAGTCTAACTGCATTCTTTGCTCAGGGTCTCACAAGATATCAGTCATGGTGTCAGCTGACTTGCATTCCTTATGGAGTCACGGGCCTCTTTCAAACTCATATCATTGTTGGAAGAATTCAATTCCATATGGATCGAGGACTGAGGCCCCATTTTGATTGTTAACTGCTAGACAGAGGATGTTTTTAGGTCCTAAGTGTCACTCACAGTTTTTATCACGTGTCTCTCTCATGGACAAAATTACAACTCACTTCATTAAGGTAAGGCCAGCAGGAGAACATATCTTTTAAGGGATAACGTGAGTAGATCAAGCTCACCTAGAATAATTTTTGTTAATACAAAGTCAACTGATTAGAGACCTTAATTGCATTTACAAAATCCCATCAACTTTGCCACATAATATAACCTACCACAGGAATGATATCCCACCATGTTCACAGATCTTGTCTACATCACAGGGAGGGGAAGATCTATGGGAATTACACAAGCAGCAGGAATCTTAGGGGAATGGATTGTAGATTTCTGCCTACCATGCATTATAAAATGAAACGTGAGAACTTGCAAGTTTTTTGCCCTGACACTCAATGTCTAGCCCAGAACTGACTTCTGCTCACAACCCATTGGCTCGAACTACTCTCAAGGCTACACCAAACCATAGTAGGTCATAAATTGCAATCCTAACATATTTGTGAGAATATTTGTCATTTAGTCAATGACTCCTACATAGCCTACAATTAGAAAATGTGTAGATATGATTAACTTAAAGGACCCACGTCTTTTAAATATAGATAACATAGCTTCCAAACCAGTGATATGAGAAGGCAGTATTTTAGAGTTTTTGTTTACCTTCCATTAAATTTTTCTAGGTGTTTCGCACAGATCTTGATTACACAGGAGAAGAAAACTCAAGGTTTTTTTAGGTTAAATAACTTCTCTTCCATCGTACTGGTTATTAGTAGTGGAGTTAGCATTTAATCTAGCTTGTCTATGCTCTGTCTACTGCATTGAGCAATTGCTGTGTATGACGATGGTGTAAGAATACTGTCATGTGAATTTTCAGAGTACTGGAAATTTGAAGTAGAGATTTCTTAAGTTTGATAAGTAATGATCCTTCTACCATTTTTCATTGATCCTTTTATTTATAAATAGGTATAGATCACCCACGGTTCAGGATTTAACTTTGAAGTAGAGATAAAACAATATCAAGACACAAATCAGTACTTTAAATTTTTTCATCAAACTTATTGATGAATGTGTAGAAGGCTTTTCTGAAGTTTCATACTTTATAGTAAAGACAATGAGCCAAGAACTTACCCTTACCTCCCTAACATCTGTTCTCCCCTCACTTTTAGTAAGATATTTGATTTTATTCTATATTGCAGCAACCTGACTATATTCTGCAGGTGAAATATATAAGTGGAAGCCTTCAGGTCTCTGGTTTAGCAGCCACATCTAATTCTGATGCACTTCTCTACCAATATTTTTGTCATTATTCTTGGAGTCTTCATTATCAGTGAAGACAATTTACTTAACATCCTGGCTTCTCAGTTTCTTAGCCTCATTAACTCGAAAAATCTGTGTTTTTTTTACTTGACCTCATCCAGTCATCCACATCCCTGTCTTGATTCTTAGCATGAGTTTGTTTCTCAAGCCTTTGTTCAGTGATTGTTAAAACATTGCATTACTGCCTCCCAATTGTCACGTTACTGATGATCTTATGTGCTCTCTGGGCCTTTGCACTTGATATTCTCCTTGCTTTTTTCCAGATATGTGCATGGCTGTTTTTATTTCAGCACAGACATCACCTCCTAAGAAAGGCATTTCATGCCAGCCTGAGGTAAAGTGACTCATTTGCCTGATTACATTTATTAACAACAGTTTTTGTGATCTAAAATTATTTATTTATGTTTATTTTCCATTTGCCTCCTATAAAATAAGGAGAGTTTTTTCTGTCATTTTTTTCTACTGATGCATACCAAGAGCCAAAAATGGTGCCTTATAAGAGGAAACTAAATAAATGCTTATTACACAAATACATTATCATATGGCTTATTAATATATCTGTAGAAAAGTTACCTGGTAGAAATTGTTAATAATTAATAATTAATTAATTAACAATTAAGTGGTAGAATTAATTAATTATTAAGTGTATTTGAATGGAAGAGGTGAATAAGAGGAGTCACAGCTTTCTTACACATACCAAAATTGATACATCCTTTATGATAAAATTCTTAATAATGTCAAGAAAATTTAAAAATTAAATTATTGCATGGAAGGTATTCACTTAATGAAAAATATACTTACCAACATAGAAATTTGTACTCATATCACATAAAATTCCATTTGGATTTTCATCAAATGTGAGTATATTTTGAAGAGTATAATTTATGTAGCACAGACAAAATTTATTTTGCAGAGACATGAGAAATACCTCAAAGTGATAGGAAGGTGATAGACCCCTGCCACACAAAAACAACACTGAAGATGGATTTTCATCAAACGTGGAGGGTATGTTGGAATATAGGCCATGTAGCATACATGAAAGTCACTTTATGGGTAACTAGGGCACTGAAGAGAAAGAGGTAGATATCATCTCAGGCAGCTGACTCAGAGTCACAAAGAGATACTTTTGTAGTGGTTGATTGAGAAAGATGGGCTGGACAAATTCAGAAGTTGTGGACAAAGAAAGCAAATAGTGGTTCCAACTACAGGCTCCAAATCTAAAAGCACAGAAGTAGATTCTCCTAATTGCAAGCATCAATGTGAATTTAACTCTTCTACATTGCCAACCTATGTAGAAATCCATAGGTAAGGGAGTGTATAATGATGGCTAATGATGGGCCAGAGGCAAAAAGGGTAGATGACACCAAATTTTTAAAAATCATCAGGGATTTATATTTTCCTAAAAATACTAATATTCTGTGTAGCAAGGTGACCCCTTAGGGAACAAGGGCCCTTTTGTGAAGTCAGTATACATCAGATTGGAAACTGCCACCATAGTCGGTGAAGAGGGGCAGGAGGCCAGTTGAGTGAAATGTACCCAAGAAGTAACTGAGAGAGAAACAGCCTTATATAAGAAACGAACTTTTAAAACTGTGCAATGGCTTTCTTACAAATAAAGTGATGATTGAAAAGGGAAGGCTGCAGCTGAAAGATAAGACATAAGAGTACTTTGGTCAGACAGATAGTTTGAGAAAAAAGGACGGGAAAAGGTTGGTAGCCAAGATCCCAACTCTCTAGCAACAGAAAGTGAGCTGTGTAAATTCCACTTCTACCAAATAATGGAATGAAATCCAAGTATTAAAAATGATATAAAACTACATTTATTGATTTACAAAGATGTCCCTGATACATTGTTAATAGAAAAAGTTTAAAGAAATACATAGAGTATTCTCTCCATTTTTTAAATACCAGGGAAAAAATAGAGGAGCATATCCCAATATTAAAACCTGATAAGTCGGCTGGGCACGGTGGCTCATACCTATAATCCCAGCACTTTGGGAGGCCGAGGCGGGTGGATCACGAGGTTACGAGATAAAGACCATCCTGGCTAACACGGTGAAAACCCGTCTCTACTAAAAATACAAAAAAATTAGCCGGGTGTGGTGGCGGGCGCCTGTAGTCCCAGCTACTAGGGAGGCTGAGGCAGGAGAATGGCGTGAACCCAGGAGACGGAGTTTGCAGTGAGCCGAGATGGCGCCACTGCACTCCAACCTGGGTGACAGAGCGAGACTCCATCTCAAACAAAACAAAACAAAACAAAACCTGGTAAGTCAGAGGGGCAATTTAATCTTTTTTATGCTTGAATTTTCTATTTTCCTTCAAATTAAATATACTAATTATGTAATAAGAAGTACTCAGGCTGAGCGTGGTGGTTTATTCCTGTAATCTCAGTACTTTTGGAGGCCAAGGTGGTAGGACCACTTGAGACCAGGAGTTCAAGACCAGCCTGGGCAACATAGTGAGGCCTCATCACTAGAGAAAAATTTTAAAAATCACTGGGGCCTGGTGGTGCATGTCTGTGGTCCTAGATACTCAGGACACTGAGGTGAGAAGATTGCTTGAGCCCAGGAGGTCAAGGCTGCAGTGAGCTGTGATGATGCCACTTCATTCTAGCCTGGGAGACACAGCAAGACACTGTCTCAAAAAATAAAAATTAAAAAAAAAAAAAGAAAAAAAGAAAAAGAAAGAAAAAAGAAAAAGGAATCACACTTCAACAATTGCTAGTCTGGAATAAATCATTAAAATGATTCCTATGTATCCTCACATATGAAAAATATACATTGAGACACACTAGATGAGAAGAGCAAATCAATATCAGGAGTCATAATCCTTATAGTATGTGTCAGGGATACTCTAATAGAAAATAACATCCCGATGGTCAGCCTGAAATCTGAGAAAATGACATCTTCATTTTGTAGAGAATGCTAGAGACATTCACTAGTATAGTTATGACAAAAAGGGCATTTTCCTAAAGACGTTCAGCATCCAGTCATCTTTTTACTTGTTAAGGCTCAAAATAAGTTTGATAGATCATAATATTTGCTTTGGTTCTTTATACTACCAACTCTAATAGAGAGAAAGTTTACTTACCATGAGTATATTTCAGGAGTGCTCTTAAAATCTAATACATATGCACATATTATTATAAGCAGCTTTTTTATAGAATACCTGGAATAGAGATAATTAGCAAGAATTAACATGGTAACAAATCAAGTAGCTGAAATTTTATAGGCAGAGCTGGCTTCCTAGGGGCTTATACAGTTTCAGAGAGCCCAGTGCTTAGAAATACCAGCATTTGGTTTAATGCTCTGATGTCATCATCTTGAAATTTTTAATAATTTTTTAACAAGAAGTTCTGCCTTTTTATTTTGCACTGGGCTCCACAAATTGTATTGCCGATCTTGCTTATAGTATGATGTAACTTGTGATCAACATTGTTCTAGGATGAGATAAGAAAGGTCACACTGTCAAACTGAAAGATTAATTAATTTGATGTCAGATATATAGGTGTTAGAAATAGAGCCAAGTGCCTATCTGGGTATTGGCTATAGCAAATATTTCTTTGAAAGATAGTGAGAAATTTAGTTTTTAAAAAGTTACATCCTTAGTTAAGTAAATATTATTCTTTAAGATTTGTATACAGCAGGGTATCAAACTTGTGCTTACATTTATGATTAAATTCCAAGGTGTTCTGAAGATTGCTTCAATAATTCCCTGATATAAAAAAACCATTTTTTGAAGGATTAAAGTTAGCATAATCAGGAAATAAAGTAAAATTTCTAAAATTGGATTATTTCAGTATATTATTATTTGAGTAGACTTTGTCTATGTCAGGGTTTGTGAGCATCAAAAACTGGCTATTACAGGTAGCTCTTGGATCTTATGAGAGGAGTAAGAAGCAATTGAACAGTTTTACACTTATTCATTACATACAGGATTTACCCAGGTATTTATTTCTGCTGCTTCAGCATTTTTTACAAAGCCTTTGGAAAGACAGGACGTGGGCTAACAATGGTAGTCTTTAAGTACAGCATTTTCTTTTTTAATATAAAAAGCAGGTGAGAGAGAAAAGACTTTGTTTTGCTAATAAGAACAGAACCTAGCTTAGTAAATATGATACCCTCTCACAAATCCGTAAAGAACTGAAAGTTTATGCAATTTTAAAATACCTCAGGAAATGTTTATGAATATCTTTTAATTCGAAGCCATTTAACTTGCATTTAAATATGCTAGCTTAGCAAAATCATATTGGTAATTTCGTTGGTACAAATGAAATAGAACTGAATGGTGTGGGATTCGGGGATAAGAAAGAAAATTAAAATTATTGCCTTTAGGAAAATACACTTTATAACATAAGAAACTTTGCATAAGCTTATCTCCCCCCCAAAAATTGTTTTTGAAAGATTTGAATTCAAGCAATTAGGGGAGAGACCAGTGTGGGAATCCTTACTGCTTTACTTATTTGCCGACTTAGAGCAGGTTACATAACCTCTCCCAGCAACATGTTCTTCATTTGCAAGCTGGGGCTGGTTGTAGCACTTTTCTTTCAATGTTGCTTGAAGATTGCATAAAAATATATGTAAAATAGGTGGCATGTGAATATGCACAACAGATGCTGTCTCTCACCTTGATCTTTTATTTTTATTTAGTAAAATAATATATACATATTGTCACATGTATAAATATTTGCCTATCCTTTATGTCAGTCTACTAAACTGGCATAAAAGTGAACCCAGGGTACCACTCTTCCTCCTCTGTGCTCCCCTCAAGGTACTTTTAATCTCTGAACTCCTCCAATCTCCTCCAGGATCTGACTTTTTCTCAGGCTCTGGCCTAGGTCAGTTAAAGTGGGAAGAGAAATATATATATATATATCTTCCCAGTCCAAACTTAAAATCCAATTACTGCAAGGCAAACATATCTCATTATAACTAAGATTGTCTACCACTTAGCATTAACTTTGGTATGTTCATATGCTAAAAAGAGTCCCTGATTTCCTTTATTAACTATGCCAGACATTCCCTTCTGTACTTCCATTTTGATAGGCCATGGCTTGCGGGTAATGTGACGTGCCCTGCTCTGAGAAAAGAATAATCTTAGTGTCAGGAATCATGGAAAAAAAAATGGATAAAAATGCATTTATAAATACAGAGTTTATTTCATACAACAAGTTAGTTGGTGAGATACGTCTTGAACATTTAATGAAGAAATTGACTTTTCTGAGGGACATGGATGGTTTTACTGTAGAAAGGTAAGTAAATCAAAGCAAGCTGTATAAACATTGGTCTGAGTGAAAGCAGACACATGTTTCACACGAGTCAATCTTTATGGGGTCCCAAACTCTCCTAAAAGTACAAATTACCTTCATTAGAATATTAGACCAAAAGCAGTAGAGTCTCTTATAAAAATGAGTGAGATAGCCTGAATGAATCAGAGAAAATGACAATGGTAAAGAATCATTGGTTGAGCAGTAGTTTTTCTCTCTGAATCTAAGCATGTAAACACTAAGAGAAGTATTACAGAACAATTCTGTTCCATATGAAATTTTCATTTATCCAACAATGAAAAAAAAGGATAAGCAATGATATTGTTGAAAAATTACTTGAACAATTTAAGACCAGTCTGTATGCTTTGTCATCAGAACAGCCCAGTTGAGATAATAAATTATATGCCTAAGAAGTGCTATAGCTTAGCGAGATTGATTTGTAATGTCATGCAACCCACTGCCATTGCACTGTGCGTTGGTGTTTGTGTAATGTTTATGTAACAGACGCCGAGAGAACCTATAGTTGAACTTTGCTTGTGTGTTAATTTTCCTGAAGTGTCTGAAAGAGTAATTTTTATAAAGACGCATGTATTGTTTTGATAGACACTACACTGAAGAGTATGAGAATCTACCTGTCTCCCATTTTGGTAGTTCTCCATTTTACATGTTAGCAACATGCAGTGCCACTAATAAGTTGGAGACGCAGAGAGCTACATCCTCCTCCACCATATGGAAATTTAGGAAGTGTATTTATTTTCTAGTCAAAGTCTAGTATTTAAATGGCTCTCAACAATTAGTCAATGAAAATAATATCTACTTAGAATTTTTTAAATACCATAAAAATACTCAAAAAGTAAATTATCTTCCAAAATAATAATAGTACGTATCTCTCTATAGATACACATATAACACACACATTAATGCACACTCCAAGACATATACGTACATGATACACTCATGAACATTTAAGAGAAATAACATTTTTTGCTAAGAATTCAACAGCAACTATTTTAAATTTTAAATATAATGTAAACAAATATATAACTGGTCTGATATAACTGAATATATTTTAGTAAATATGTTCAGCCTTATTCTGATTGATTTATTATGAATTCCCCAGTTTAAGCTATCTCCACCTTAAGAAATTATTTAATGTGGTTAATGTGCATATTAAAACATGTCAACGGGAAAGGCACAGAGCAATCTCTTCCCCTGTCAAAGCATTTGCATTTAATATTAAAAAGCAGTACACAGAAGTTTTATAACATAGAAAACAGCAGGGTTATTAAAAGGATTGTCAACAGAAATTCAAAATACTGACTTCAAGTAACTTGGTCACACTGGTTACAAATCACTATTCCTTTGTTTAAAAATCATTTTTAAAGCAACTACTCCTTCATTTAACCTACAAAATTGTTGGCATAAAATTGATATTAAATCCTATAACTGAAGCTACATTGTATAGAAATAAGTAGTTTATGTTTTATCTCTCAGTCATTTCTCTGGAGTGTCTCCACAGACTGAAGAGTAAGTGGAATACACCTAGAATTCATGTTATAAAGCTATCTTATCCAATTGCTTGTACACAAAATAGCATATGGTTATAGTAAAAATTAAAAAGGTAAATTGCTTGCATTCATCAGGTATTATGCATAACACGTGGCTCTAAATGCACTGATTCGTTAATATAGGCAGTGCGTCTTTGCATTTTTATTCAGTATATGACATCATGATTGAGACTGATGAAATTCTATAATATGTAAATATTACTCTATGCTTTTAAAAACACTATGGTTTACTTAGTTTTTAAGCTCATTTAAAATATGTTAAAAAGTAAGTTTAGTTCTATAGAAATTATAATACAGAATTCAAATATTTTTTCTTTTGCTAAATCTAGATATTCATGTGTGGGCCAAGACCCACTTTTATATCATATTCAACCAAATAACTAAATTTATGTGATTTTCTAGTTAACAATGATGTTTACAACCTAAGAAAATGATCCAAAATGCAAATCGAAACATTTTGCACTCTGTTGAAATCATTTTAAAAGTCTTTCTTCAGGATACAAGACAAATTGCAAGTATTGCATGATCTGTGAAATACTCAATGATGTCTTCTGTCCTTACTTATCCACCTGTATCTCAGTTCTCCAATCAGCCCCTGCCTCCTTCCTTATTCCAGGGTCCACAGAATCAACGTATTTAGAAGACTAAGAGTTCACTGAAATGTGTGCCCACAGTTGGTCCTTAAAACCCTAACTCCTAATTCCACCTCTGAATTCATCTTCAGCTGTAGAAAACAGTTGTGGCCATACTGATAACATTCCACTCTAAACGCTGCATCTGTCTTCTCATCTGCACGAGAGCAAACTCCAGTCCCATGAAAGCTTGCTGGCTAAGACCAGGTGCAACTGAAGTTCAGAGGAGTAACTGCTTCAAGGCACAACATCCAACCAATGGTGTGTCTGTCAGGGGAATGAGGTGGGAGAGTGGAAGTTGTTCAATAGCCTAGCCTCTACATCTTTCCGGGGAACAATTTGGAAGTATGTCCTACATGGTTCCTCATAAGGCCCCAGCAGACCTGCACCCCTGATGCCCAAAATAGACACCCATTTATTAACACATACCTTGTTTCCTTTTCTTCCTTACTGTTTCTTTTCCAGCATTTTTTTACTTTTGTTTTCTGGACCATCTCTCACATAAAGTACCTGTCCCTAACTCTTCGTTCCTGGGTTTACTTAACCTTAAATGAGCAGTAAACACCCTGTTGAGTTGGAGCATCCATGTCCAATATGAAAGCATTTGAGTTATACCAAACAGAGGAGGAGGCAGGGTGGGGGTAGGAGGGTGCTGTCACACCCAGGTGTAGGTCCCTGTGATTAATCTCTCTGATGTGGAATTGCTTGAAGTTCCTTGCATACATCAGATTATTACATGCCTCTGTGTCTTCTATCATGCTGTTTTCTGACTGAGATGCTCTTCCTCTGCTTCTTCACTCAGATAACTTCTTATCTTCAAAAAAGCAGCTCAGATATTATGTTCCAGAAAGCTTTCTCTTATACCCAAAACAGAGCCAAGCTTCTCCCATGGCAACCAGCACAAATTTCGTGTTAGAACCCTTAACACATTATATTGAGATGATCTATTAAGATGCATTCTTTTATTTATTTTTCTTTTTTTTATTATACTTTTAAGTTCTAGGGTACATGTGCACAACGTGCAGGTTTGTTACACATGTATACATGTGCCATGTTGGCGTGCTGCACCCATTAACTCGTCATTTACATTAGGTATATCTCCTAATGTTATCCCTCCCCCCTCCCCCTACCCGACAACAGGCCCTGGTGTGTGATGTTCCCCACCCTGTGTCCAAGTGTTCTCATTGTTCAATTCCCACCTATGAGTGAGAATATGTGGTGTTTGGTTTTTTGTCCTTGCGATAGTTTGCTGAGAATGATGGTTTCCAGCTTCATCCATGTCCCTGCAAAGGACATCAACTCATCCTTTTTTATGGCTGCATAGTATTCCATGGTGTATATGTGCCACGTTTTCTTAATCCAGTCTGATTAATGATGGACATTTGGGTTGGTTCCAAGTCCTTGGCTATTGTGAATAGTGCCGCAATAAACATACATGTGCGTGTGTCTTTACAGCAGCATGATTTATAATCCTTTGGGTATATGCCCAGTAATGGGATGGCTGGGTCAAATGGTATTTCTTTTAGACTGCATTGTAAGTTCTTTGAGAAAAGGAGCCAGAACGCTTTGGCTTTGGGACTCCAGGGTAGCACATTACCTATCATGTAGTAGACACTGAAAATAATAAACGGGTTAATACTTTTTTTCAAAAAGCAGTTATAAGATGTCAGGCAGTGTTTTAAGTGCTATACCTGTATTAACTCATTCCATCTGCATGAAAACTTTTTGAGGTAAGTACTATTAGTATCACCATGTAAAAAAAAAAATTAAGAAACTGAAACTTAGTGAAGCTAACTGACCTGCAGTTCACTTAACTAGCAATTGATGAGCCCAAGACAGGCTGAGGCTCAAATCTATGCTCTTCAAAGCTACCTGTCATTGCTTCTCTCGAGTTAAATATTAAACAATAACATCTAATCATAGAACACACAATTTTTTAGCATTTTGGTATTTAATCGGGGCTAAACTCTGTTCTGTGTCTCTACATATTTTTCAAAGGAAGAAACTAAAATTCACTCTCAAATCACGTGATATTTATAAAAGCACTGGTAATAAAATACTGTTATCACAGCATTCCTAAAAAATCATATGACTTTTAAGTAACCAGTGTAGATTTCCTGGTGTACCAGAAATTTACTTAGAAAGTTTACTTGACGGTCTGAAAAATAAGATGCTCTGTTTACCTGTTACTGGTTTTTAGTGATTAATCCTCTCTTGAGAAAAAAATTCAATGATTGTTTATGAAAATATTTATGATCGATAATCAACTTTCAATACATTGTTTAGCTTTGTAAATAAACCCAAAATGTGAGGCTGCTAGTACACATGCTGTTAATGGCAGTATACTCGGTGAATTTCAGAGAACAAGCCTCCAGCGGCACTGCAAGCCATGTTTCATGCTGCATGCATCCTGTTTCCTGTCGACAGTGGCTATAATAGGCACATAAACTAAAATTTACGCACTATTTAATCTGTAAATGTTCTGTGCCTTTAGCCTCTAGCAATGGAAATATGCCAGTAGCTTTCTCTTATATAATTCACTTTCTCCATCAGATTTCAGGAAATTTTAACTATTATAAAGTTATAAATTTTTAACATGATATCTGCATTAGTAGGCCCACAATAATCTTAAATCCAGATGGTTATTTCAAAATAAAATAATACCACTGTCACCTGATCAAAAAAGCCTGCAGTCTACTTCCAAGATATATTTAAGTAAAAACAACTTTAAATGCATCATCTAAGTAAACTTGGGAACCATTTACATATCTAGGAACTTCAGGCCAAATCTCAATGGAAAGATAATACTTCTAAAGACATTATATAAAAGAAAAATGAATGGGACAAGTTGAAGTGATTTATTTTACTAGCCAAACCATATAATTTAACATTGACCTTTACTTTCTACTAACCTAAATTTTTAACAATCTCTTTTATGCAATTATTTTAGTTACATTATTTACTCTCTACATTATTCTAAGTAAATCTCAATAAGCAAACAAGAAATATTTGTATTATGACGATTATTTAAAATTTTAACTCTGTATTTTTTCCAATAAATATTCTAGTAAATAGTAATTTTAGCAGAAAACGAAAAGCAGAAAAAAAGAAAAATTAAATGAGAAGATTATGAAAATGCACTGAGTATTTGTTCATTGATAATTATGAATTTATGAATCTCATCAAATGCATTATTTTTAAAAGTTACTTTCTAATTATGTTCCCATAAATCAAAGCAATCTCTCCAGTATAGAGAACTCAATGAAACAATACGTTTCAGGTTTCTGGTGGAGAGTTTAATATTATTATAAATGCCTACAAAATAATCCCACTTTCATGGAAGTTGGATTTATCAAAAGTAGGCAGCCTGTTTCTTGAAGGCTTCGATCAGGTGTAAAATTTGAATATGCATTTGCCTCAACAGTTTTTAAGGATTTGTTCTGAGAGCTGTGGGCTAAACTATTAAGTATAATTTAATGAGAATATCTTATTTAATTTTGTATATTAGTTTAAAATTATATCTTTTTTATGCAAGACAACTACTAGAGATAAGAATGAAAAATCAATTTACTTGCATACTTCTTTAGAAGTTTCAACACTTTTTCCATGTAGGTTTAGGATCTTGCTTCTTCTATTTACATGTCAAAAATAAGACAATGGCATTTTCAAACAAAAACATAATCATTGATGAGGATTGGAGAGATAGAGTTGAGTGGTTTTAACTTTGAGGAAGGAGTTTATAATCTGGTATAGCATGGATTTTTGAAGTGCAGAGTGATTACAAAGTGAAGGTGAATATTTTTGCATATAATTCATGGATGTAAAATAAATATGTAATATTACATCATGCACTTATATATTCCATTGTCTGAAACACATATATGCCATGATAAATAGTGTACATACTTACTTAAAAGCATTACTAAAATCACTGTAGTTTTTGTCATGGTGTATTTCTCAACCAACAGATGCTGAAAGTACCACAACAAGCATGGTGTAAAATTATATTGATACTATAAAAACATATTTGTGTTTGAAATAGTTGGGAAAAACTGCTCTGAAAGACTGTTGCTAACAGGCAAATTAGTCATATTTTCCTGAATGTATCACTCATCTGTGACTCAGAGAATAACTTTAATATAGCACTATATTAAAAGAACCACTTTGTACCAGGAGTGAGGAGGTAAAGGACATAAATGACTTGTGAAGACAAAAAAAAAAAAAAAATTCTTCTTCTTTCCACAATTCCATTTTTATTAGAGATCTGAATTCTAAAATGTAAGCATCAGTCAGAGAGACCATAGCAGAAATCTGTCTGAAAAACAAAATGCATGTAGACTCTAAATCACTTCTACCTTGGATGTGGCACATTATCATTCAACCAAAATCTCAATTATCAACATGATTTAATGTTACCCCCACACTGTTTTCTTGATTTTTTTTGTGCTATAAATTGATATAAGAAGAATCACCTTCCAAACACATCCAGGCCTCAATCTTCAAAATTTATGTGTATGTTAAGTTACAAGGCAAAGGGGCATTAAGGTAATGGATGAAATTAAGATTGCTAGTTGGTTGACCTTAAAAGAGAGGGTATAGTGGTTTATTCATGTGGAATCAATGTAGTCACAGGTGTCTGTAAATATGGAAGATAGAGGCAGAAAAGTCAGTATTAAAAGGATGCCATGGGAGAAAAATGGAAACTCCCAGTGTAGGCTTGGGAGGGAGCCACGAGCCAAGGGATGCAAGCAGCCTCTAGAAGCTGGAAAAGGCAAGAAAATGCATTCTTGGCCAGGCACGGTGGCTCACACTGTAATCCCAGAATTTTCGGAGGCTGAGGCAGAAGACTCACTTGAGCCCAGGAGTTTGAGACCAGCCTAGGCAATAGAGTGACACCTCATCTATACAAAAAAAAAAGTAAAAAATCAGCCGAGCATGGTGGCTTATACCTGTGGTCCCAACTACTCAGGAGGCTGAGGCAGGTGGATCACTTGAGCCTGGGAGGTTGAAGTTACAGTGAGCCGTGATTGTACCACTGCACTCCAGCTGGGTTACAGAGTGATACCTGGTCTCAATAATAATCATAATAATAAAGAAAAAATAAAGAAAAATAGATTATTCCCTAGAACATCCAGGAACAAAAAAAAAGCCCTGCTAAGACTTTGATTACAGCCCAATGAGACATATCTCATACTTTTACCACCAGAACTGTAAGAGAATAAATTCGTATTACTTTAAGAAACTAAATCTGGCCGGGTGCAGTGGCTCACACCTGTAATCCCAGCACTTTGGGAGGCTGAGGTGGGTGGGTCACTTGAGGTCAGGAGTTTGAGACCAGCTTGGCCAACATGGTGAAACCCCGTCTCCACTAAAAATACAAAAAATTAGCCAAGCATGGTGATGCACACCTGTAGTCCCAGCTACTCGGGAGGCTGATCCAGGAGAATTGCTTGAACCTGGGTGGTGGAAGTTGCAGTGAATCAAGATGGTGCACTCCAGTCTGGGTGACAGAGTGTGGCTCTGCCTCAAAAAAAAAAAAAAACAAAAAAAAAAACACCTAAATCTGTGGTAATTTGTTACAGTATATACCTTAGCACACTGTATAATATACCTTGGCCCTCTCTATAATAGGAAACTAATACAGTGGGCTAAGTTATATGCATTTGATAAATGTAAATTTTCATGAACAGGGAATGAATACAAGTGAAATCATAAATTAGCCCCTTCTCACGTAATTGTTAAACATAATGGCTTTTATAGTGGAACTGACCATCATATACATAATAAGCACAGATGCCTTGCTTCTCTTCAGGAAAAAAAAAAAAGCCAGTAAAAATGAGACAGAAGTGTACAACTGTGCATTAGGTTGATGTAGAAAAGCAAAAGTACTTTACCAAGTGGGATTAATTGAGGGTCATTTCAGGACCACTTGGGCCTTTGACTTGGTCATTACAGCCCTGATTCTGCACAGAGGTGGGCAGAACTAATGAAAGCACATGGCTTATAGGAAAGTGTGAGTGATCTATGAAGGATTTTGGGACTCTCTGACAGAGAAGAAATCTTTGGTGGATGAGTAAAGTTACAAATAAAAGTATAAATTATGCTGGGAAAGGCAGTTGAAGCTCTGAGTAACTATAATTTTGTTATTAAAAAGATCCATATATTCAAGTGTAGAAAAAGGCTTAGTCATTTGATTTTCATTTAAATTTGTCTCTCTTAATGGATTAACGATTAATCAAGAGGGGAAAAATATAAAAGAAACCTTTGTTCTCTAAAAAGAGAGCAGAGAGCAGAAAAGAGCATCAAAGAGCAATGGTCCCCAACCTTTTTGGCATCAGGGATCAATTTCATGGAAAACAATCTTTTCCATGTCGGCAGGGGCGCTGGTTTCTGGATGAAACTGTTCCACCTCATCAGGCATTAGATTCTCATAAGGAGTGCACAGCCTAGATCCCTCGCATATGCAGTTCACAGTAGGGTTTGCGCTCGTATGAGACTCTGATGTCACAGATGATCTGACAGGAGGTGGAGCTCAGGTGATAACACTGATTACTGCTCACCTCCTGCTGTGGCCTGATTCCTAACAGGCCACAGTCACAGTAGTGGTGCATGGCCCGGGGACTAGGGACCTGAGGACCCCTAGCATAGAGGAAGGTTAGCCAGTAGCTTGTACAGAGCCCCTACAGGGGCAGGGTAACTTCATTCCTAGGTCTGATATACATTTTGTGAGGAACCAAATTTTGACAGTACCCTCTGAGTTGATTAGGCCCTAGAAGACTGACTTCTACAACCACACTTAAAAGAGATAAACCAGAAATCTAATTTATGTGTTCAAAACAAGATGCACTTCTTCCCTGAGTCTTCTGCTAAGAGCGTATCCTTTTCAGTATCACAGCAACTGAGGTTGTTTGAAAGCGCGTTTGCTCAATGGGCAAAGAAAAAGAACAAAGGAATTAGAGGAGCGTTGCCTTAGTCTATCTGTGTGCTGTAACAAAATACCACAGACTAGGTAATTTAGACACAATTTAAATTGACTTCTCACAATTCTGAAGGCTGAGAATTCCAAGATCAAAGCATTGGCAACTTTGGTGTCTGGTGAAGGTCTATTCCTCATAGATAGCCTACCATCTAGGTGTCTTTAAATGGTGGGAAGAATGGAAAGGCTAAAAGTGCCTTAGCTGTTTCCCCCAGCCATTCTATAAGGCATTGAGACATTCATGAGGGCAGAGCTCTTATAACCTAATCACTTCTCAAAAGGGCACACCTCTAATACCACCACAGTGGGGATTAAGTTTCAACACATGGGCCCAGAATGGTGGCTCCCACCTGCTATCTCAGTACATTAGGAGAATCTCTTGAGCTCAAGAGTTTGAGACCAGCCTAGACAACATGGAGAAACCCCATCTCTATGAAAAATGCAAAAATATACTATCTCACACCAGTCAGAATGGCTATTTCCAAAAAGTCAAAAAATAACATGTTGGCAAGGTTGTGGAGGAAAAGAAACTCTTATACACAGTTGGTGGGGATGTAAATTAGTTCAAACATTGTGGAGGACTGTGTGGCTATTCCTCAAAGACCTAAAGAAAGAAATACCATTCAACTCAGCAATCCCATTACTGGGGTATATACCCAAAAGAATATAAATCATTCTATTATAAAGACACATGTAAGTGTATGTTCACTGTAGCACTATTCACAATAGCAAAGACATGGAATCAACCTAAATGCCCATCAATGGTAGACTGGATAAAGAAAATGTGATACATATACACCATAGAATACTATGCAGCCATAAAAAGTAACAAGATCATGTCCTTTGCAAGGATGTAGATGGAGTTGGAGGCATTATCCTTAGCAAACTAACGCAGGAACATTAAATACTACATGTTCTCACTTGTAAGTGAGAGTTATGTGATGTGAACAACATGGATGCATAGAGGTAACAACACACACTGGGACCTATCAGAGGGTAGAGGGTGTGAGCAGGGAGTAGGTTAGGAAAAATAACTAATGGGTACTAGGCTTAATACCTGGGTGATATAATAATGACACACAGTTACCTACGTAACAAACCTGCACATGTACTCTAGAACTGAAAAGTACAAACAAAAAATTAAAAAATTTGCTGGGTGTGGTAGTTCATGCCTGTAGTCCCAGCTGCTTGAGAGGCTGAGATGTGAGGATCTCTTGAGCTGGAGAGGAGGAGGTTACAGTGAGTGAGATCACGCCACTGCACTCCAGACTGGGTGACAAAGCAAGACCCTATCTCAAAAAAAAAAAAAAAAAAATTCAACAGATGAATTTTGGAGGACATTCAGACCATAGCAGCCTCAAAAATTATTTTATCCAGATTATGAAAATGTGTGATGAACTATGCTTGAACAAAATCTAAATCTAACTTTCCAGTGAGCAGAGCACTAATGTCACTTGAAATACTATTTCTCTCCATTGTTTGGACTAAATGAAAACAAAAATGTCAAATTTTAGTATTTAAATCGTTTTTGTGAACTTCGTATGAAACATTTAAATACAAAATTATGAAACAGGTTTAAAATACAAAAAAACCACATACGTGTGTGTGTATATATGTATCAAATACATATATATGTGTATATATGTATCAAATACATATATATGTGTATATATGTATCAAATACATATATATGTGTGTATATGTATCAAATACATATATATGTGTGTATATGTATCAAATACATATATATGTGTGTATATGTATCAAATACATATATATGTGTATATATGTATTTGTGTATATATATATCAAATATATATGTGTATATATGTATTTGTGTATATATATATCAAATACATATATATGTGTATATATGTATTTGTGTATATATGTGTGTATATATATAAAAATATAAAAATTTTAGTGTTATTATGTCCAAAGATAAATCTCAGTCATGTGGAATTTGAGGATCTCCTGTGTTCGTTAATAATCCACTTAGAAGCAATATTTTAAACAAAAGCATTTCTGAAGAAAATCTCTCTCTCTCTCTCTGGTTCTCTCTGTCACACACACACACATACACACACATATTTTGATTATTGATAGTTACCTTCCTTAATTTTGGCATCAGCACTGTAACTTAAATATACCTCCTTTTAGCTGTGTATATTCTAGTGTTTTTTAAAGCAAATAAACAAAATCTTTTTGACTATCATTTAAGGAAAATAGGCATGAAAGTTGCCAGGTTCCAAGAACAGAATAAAAGCTATAACCAAAGAAGGTTTTCACTAAAACTTTTCTCAAAAGTCATCCCTTTCAGACACTTCCTAAGAATAATCAGTAACTCATCACTGAAGGAAACTTTGAGTCATAGGTAATTACTGATAAATGTCAGTAAGTTCAATCAAGACCAGAAGGGAAATGTACAAACCTCACCAAAACAGCAACCATCTTTATCTTTAAAAAAGAGTGGTGTGAATGAACATGCGCCTGTGGAGATGGGAGGGAATTTCATTATCAAACACTCCAAGACTCTGTGTGAAATGTTTGTAAAATTAAAAATAACAAAATTATGAAAAACTTTCCAACAGAGATGCCAGCTACAGTACACACTTAGTCATTACTGGCCTCCTCTGATTTACCCACTCATCTATAGTAAATGTGAACCATGTGTACAGGAAGAAATATCAACATTTACAAATGGATATTTTGGATGCAATAATAAATATACTAGAATCAGGATTTTAAGTCTCTGGGTTTTCTATCATTCGTGTATAAATTCTCAAAATATGAAATCATGAGTGTTTTATTTACCCATATTCTCACTTTTAAAAGCTATGCTGACAGCCTATTCTTTCTTAGAACAGAAGATGCCAAGATGATACAATACGGTATCTGCCCATGAAGAGCTTTTACTCTATAGAGGAGAAAGTCATATCTGGCATCTCACATGATGAGACAACATGAGAGAGTTTTAAAATCAAGTTATTCTACTGTCCTTGTTTTTGTCTCCTCACTTGACTTTGGGCTTCCCTAAGTACTCTTGTTCAAAAGTCTGGATCCTGCAGCTCTTTCAGGAATAATTGATTTTTATGATTATTTTATACCCTGTTGATGAGGTAGTTAGGTGATCTTGGGGCTGTGACCTTCACAAATGTTACACGTATTTCTCAGACTGGGAACTGTGGCTCATGCCCATAATCCCAACACTTTGGGAGGCTGAGGCAGGAGGATTGCTGGAGCCCAGGAGTTTGATATGAGATGGGGCAACATGGTGAGACCTTCCCTCTCTAAAAAAAATAAAAAATAAATAAATAAAAAATCAAACAATTATCCAGGAGTGGTAGTGTGCATCCATGGTCCCAGCTACATGGGAGAATGAAGAGGGTGGATAGCTTGAGCCCAAGAGATCTAGGCTGCACTGAGCCATGATCGTGCCACTGCACTCCAGCCTGGGTGACAGGGTGAGACCTTATCTCAAAAAATAAAATAAAAACAAGTGTTTCTTCAGTGGTAGAGGTTTTGTTTGCTCATTTGTTTTTGTTTTGTTTTGTTTTTATCTTCAGCCCCTTACTCCTTTCTCTGGCTACACCATTCTCAATCTATTTCTGTGAAGCTTTGATTCCTGATGTTTATGTTTTTCCACCACTTAAGACAGGAAGGCAGAAGGAAGTTATCTTCCTTCAGCTGAGAGAGTTTCAGAATTGAGCACTGGCAAAATCCTTTTCTTTGGAAAATAAAAATTCGTTGTGGAGAAGGCTATGATCGTGTTCATAGTGGTTAGTCTTCTCCTTCCCTAGCCAGAGCCAAGAAGGGATATTTCTTGGACCTTCGTCATAAAAATCTGGTGGCATTCCTGGAATGAAAGCCCACAGAAATATGGGGGCTCCCTAAGACTGTAGCCCCAAGGAGGTTCTCATCCTCACACTAGTCTTCACTTGACCTCCAGCAGTTCATCAAAATTACCACTTAAGTATTCCTATCAGTTCATAGTTCCAGCAGCTTTTGTTCCAGGTAAGAAGATTCCAGTTTCTATCTCTCTCTAGATGCACTTGTCTCTCCAGATTTTCAGGTGGTGGTTTGCCCTGTGACCTCATTTCTCTGATGAGTCCAAGACATCATGGTTCAGTTATTTTACTGTTGCTGTAAAAATGGAAATGATGACTTCTAAGCATTTTATTTGTTGGGGCTGAAACTGGAAGTCACAAGTCATTTTTTAGTACCATATTTATACATGCATTACTACAGTAATACAATTTCCAGCATTCCCATTTAGAGATGATTTTTCCCTCTTTGAAAGGGTAACAAAATAACAAAAATATGTAAAGTTCATCTGAGTCAAAACTTTAAAACACACTTGAAATACACACAGAACAATTTTAAATACGATAATATTAAATAAAATAAGACACAACATAAATAAAATCTAAGTAAAGATACAATGTCTTTGCCATGCTCCTACCACAGAGTCCAGTACCAGACAATGACTTAAACAATAACAAAAAATAAAAAAGTATAGCCATGAAAATCGTGACACAAAAGGAAGAAGACTGAGTTTTTTAAGTATGTAACATATTATAGTCTCCACCACTTAAAACATACCATTCCTGCATTTTTATAGACCAATAAGATAATAGATTTAAATATGTAGAGAAATTTGATATCTAAGAAAAGAAAGTTGAATTCAAATCAGTGGGGAAAGATGGAATTTTGAAATTAATTATGGTGTGACACATGAATAACCATTAAAAAAAAGATTAATCTAGATTCTTACCTTGTATTTAGAAGGTAATAAATTCCAAATGCTCCAAAGATTTAAATATTAAAAATGAAACTATACAAGTGCTAACAGGACCCTTGGGCATATTTCATTCAGACCTCATGGAAGATAGAAATCTCCCTAAATATAACTCAAAATCCAAAAGTAATAAACTCAAACACTTGATAAATCTGACTATATTAAAAAGAGAATTTTATTAAAACATACACCAGAAAACCATCAGCAAAAGCCAAAAGACAAACTGTGAGACAAATAGAACACAGAACATATAAAAAGTGCTAACATCTCCAGCATTTAGAGAGTTTTTACAAATCAAAGGAGAGAGATCAAAACCTGAGGGACAAATGGGCAAAAGCTATGCAACAGAGTTCACAGAAATAAAATACAATGGACTTTAAATATGTGAAACTATAGTCACCCTCGGTTATAAGAGACGGTGAAATTAAATACACAGTTAGAGACATTACAGGACATGAATTCTTGGAAATACTGGTGAAATCTGAATAGAGCCTATAATTTAGTGAATAGTATTCCACCAATGTTAATTTCCTTGTATTGATAATTGTGCCATGATTATTTGACATATAAACTTTACAGATAGCTAGGTGAAAGGTATATAAAAATTCACTTTATTATGTTTTCAATCTTTCTTTATATGTATAATCATTTCCAAATAAAAGGTTATTTTTTAAACAAAAATCAAGTGTAAAACACTAAAACAAAACAAAACAAAGTGATGAAGAACCACTTCATAGTTATCACATGGTAAAAATCCAAAAGCTTGATATCGCAATTTGTTGGTGAAGCCCTGGGGTAACAAACACTCTCCTTCATTATTGGTGAGAACATAAAATAGAATACCTTTAGAGAGGGAGATTTTCAGCACAGCATTTATTATTTAGCATTAAATTCATCAAACTTACATCTGTCCCCAAAATACACAGGCACAAAAATTAAATGACATAGCACAGGGCTGTTGACTACAGCCTATTTGTATTGGCAAGTGATTCAAAGCAACCCACATAACCTTAGACTACAAAATACTCATATAAGTTAGTAGAAAAAGAAATAATGGAGATTCCTATTTTCCGATATGCAATGATCTCCTGCATATATTTGTTGAGTAAAAGTAGAAAGGTAAATAAAAATGTTTACAGAACAGTTTGTGTATGGAAACTTTTGAATGGTAAGATGAGAAATACAGATAGTATGTTGCATTTGTATCGTAAGGTAGGAAACTTTAAATATGTGTGGGTGTGTTTATATTTATAAAAAAACACTAAAAAAATACATATACTTATTATTCTTTGGTTTATTTTTGTAAACCAAAGAGTTTTATATATATATTTATTTATAGATATAGAAGAAACATATATCTATATCTGTATGAAGTGATACATATATATCTGTATAAAGAAGATATATATATACATATATATTCATAGTATGTATGTATGAAAAGAATGAAAAGAGAAGGATGACATGGATAGAAGTAATATTTCCCTGATATTGTTATATATTTTGAGTAATACCAAGTCACATAACAATATCGGGAAAAAATCAGAACCACATATTTTGAATACATATCCTTGGTGGAATATATTGTAAGAACAGAAGGAAAAACAAAGAAAATTTAAATGTTACTCAGTAGCCTTATTTTAGTGGTAACATTGTTACAGATAATGCTAAACCATTTTATGTGCATTGTAGGATATATGAAATAATAAGGGTTTTAGGAAATAACTTCCCATGTAAAGTCATAAAATCAAAGTGTGAACTTTTTACTTCTTTTCAAAATACATATTTTATTCTAGAAGCAATGACAACTCTACAGCAAAGAACACCCATTGTGCCCTCATTTTGGATTGTAAATATTATTTCCAAGTTAAATGGATTAGAGCTCTTTGGAAATATGACTGATTTTAGGACTGGGGCAAGAAACGTACAGATGAGCTTGAATATCTGGGTGTGCCAGAAATAAATGAAACAATAAAAAAAGCTAATGGGTTAGTTCCTTAATGACCCAGGAGCCACCTTGAAGTTGCTCACCTGGGCCAGGATAAGGCGATTTGAGTATTAAGAAGAGAAATAACTGAAATTGATACCTAACACATTGACTATATAAAAACCCAGGAAGTCATAATGATAGTCAAAAAGCAAGAGAGCAAATAAAAACAAACAGAGACAAAATACCACGAGTATTAGAGAAACAACTCAATACCATGAAAATTAATAATTATAGGAGAAAAATTATTTGGTCCTTCATACGAACTGTATGTCAGAATAAACAAAAAGTCCTGGTTAATGAGGAAGTTATTCTTTTTATTTTATTTTATTCTTTTGAGATGGAGTCTTACTATGTTTCCCAGACTGACCTCGAACTCCTAATGTCAAGGAATCCTCCCACCTCAGCCTCCTGAGTAGCTGAGACTATAGGTATAAGCCACCACTCCCAGCTTGGAAAAGTTATTTTAAAAAATCCATGTAAATCAAATGGAAGATACAGAATTAGAAAAGATGATTTTGTGATTGCTATCTAAATAATAGATTTGGGCAATGATCATCAATATATTTGGTAAATGATAATAATATTCATATACCACCAAAGTATTACATGCTGACCAGTGAGGAAACAATCATAATGTTACAATGAAGGAGCCCTGCTATCGCCTCCTGCAATCAATTAACTATCTTAGGATCTCCAGTCATTATGTTCTTCTTGATGTGATACATTATTAGGTGAACATCACCATCTGTGAAACATTCTTACCTAAAAAGGGGTAAACAATGCAATTAAGCCTTTAGTTCTAACTTTCATTTATATGAACACAGGCAATGGATACAAATCTGTATGTCACCCAGTTATTTCAACTGATTAATGCCATGAAAAACAAGGGGGAGTGAGGGGACAAAGTATGTTCTATTTAGAAATGATTTAAGAAGCATAACAATGGCAGTGTTTGGACATATTTTAAGATTCTGTGTCAAACTATATGAAGACATTTTTGAGTAATCAAAGAAATTTGAATATGGACTGGGTATCAGAATATTAAATTTTTTGGTATAATAATGGCATTGTAGAAAATATCTTTCACAAATACATATTAAAGTTGTTCTTTGTGTTATTTTTTTCTTGCAACCTTTTCCTTTCTTTTTTTTTTTTTTTTTCACTTCAACCTCTGCCTCCTGGGGTCAAGTGATTCCCCTGCCTCAGCCTCCTGAGGAGCTGAGACTACAGGCATGCGCCACCGCGTCTGGCTAATTTTTTGTATTTTAGTAGAGACAGGGTTTCACCATGTTGGCCAGGATGGTTTTGATCTCCTGACCTCGTGATCCACCCGCCTTGGCCTCCCAAAATGCTGGGTTACAGGTGTGAGCCACTGTGCTCACCTAAAGTTTTAAAAGATAAATATTAATGTCTGGATTTTTATTTGAAATATTTCATCAAAAAAAGTATAAAATGTATAATAAAACATTGCTAATTTTAAAAGCAGGAGTTATTTGTATGGAGACTCAATATACTATTCTATCTACTTTCAAAACGCAGTGAAAATTTTATTGTAGACAGGGCATGGTGGCTCACGCCTGTGATTCCAGCACATTGGGAGGCCAAGGCAGGCTGAGTACTTGAGCCCAGGAGTTTGAGACCAGCCTAGGCAATACAGAAAAATCCCCTCTCTAAAAAAAAAAAAAAAAAGCAAAAATAAAAAAATAAAACTACAAAAATTATCTGGGTGTGTTAGGATGTGCCTAAGGTCCCGGCTACTTGGGAGGCTGAGGTGTGAGGATCTTTTGAACCTGGGAGGGGGAGGTTACAATGAACACAGATGGTGCCACTGAACTCCAGCCTGGGCAACAGAGTGAGACGCTACCTCAAAAAAAAAAAATGTATTACTTTTTTCTCAAGTTATTTTTTTTTAAATAAGCAAAATACATCACAGTAAGTTAAAATTTTCTTTGTAGGACCTGTTGCTATCTAATAATTTTTTACTTTTCATGCTTTAATAGTTGCTGCAACAAAGAGCCAATCTGAATGAATTACCAATGTCCAAGGCTGGAACACCAAAATAAATAATGTGGTACTGGATTATAACTCAAAATATAAGTATATATGAGTCTCTACTGATAAAGTATTGAACAAATAGAGGAAAAAAGATAATTCTACCTTATAAAAATTAGAAATAATATGTGTAGATACTCTCCCCTTCAAAGGTGAACCTTAATTCTGCCCTCTTCCCCTTTGAGTGTGGGCTGAACTTGGTGACTTGCTTCCCATGAATATAGTATGTAAGGGTCAGAAAAGTAACTTCCCAGGAGAGAAACCTGTCAAACACAATTGCAGCCAGGTGATTCAGGCCAACTTCACCAATGATAAGTCAGGCTGATGGTATGTACGCCTTTATATTGTCCAATGGGTACTTCACTTCTGTAGTATTCTTCCCCAGAACCCATAACATCGATCTAGTCATGATAAAGACATCAGACAAATCCAAACTGAGAGATATTCTAGAAAGCACTTGACCCAAATTCCTCAAAATTGCCAAGGTTATGAAAAATGAAAAAATACTAAGATACTATTACGGATAGAGGAAACTAATGGGACATGACTACTAAATGCATGTGGAATTCTGGATTGGATCCTGGAACAGAAAGATGACATTAACAGAAAAGCTAGTGAAATCTGAATAGCATACAGTTTAATTAATAGCCAGACACTGATATTGGTTTCTTAGTTTTGACAAATGTACCATGATTATTTAAGAAGATAATAATGGTGGTAACTGGCTAGAGCATATGGGAACTCCATACTCTCTTTATAACATTTCAGTAAATGCATAGTTTTTACAAAATAAAAAAAGCTACTATAGACTGAATGTTTATGCTCCCCCAGATTCATATACTGAAACCTGATCCTCAATGTGATGGTGCTTGAAAGTAGGTCCTTTGATAAGTGATTAGGTTATGAGGGCGGAACCCTCACGAATGGGATTAGTGCTCTAATAAGAGGGAACCCCGGGAGCTCCCTCATCCCTTCTGCCATGTGAAAACACATGAAAAGACAGCTATCTAGGAAGTGGGCCTTCACCAGACACTGAATCTGCTGCCACCTTGATCCTGAAATTCAAAGCCTCCCGAACTGTGAGATACAAATGTGTGTGGTTTATAAATCACCCAGTTTTGGTATCTTGTTATATAAGCCCAAACAGACTAAGATGAAAACTTAATAAAAATAAGATAAACTTCTGATTGGCTTTAAAAATACATATTACTTGGGTTTAAAAATATAGATATATTACTTGTGTTCTAACAAAATTAACAGTTGCGTATCAGAAAAGAAATCCTTCACAGGACTGCACGTAAGGAGGGACACCATGAAACTGTGTGATAGTAGGGCATAGAGAGTGGGAGATTTGTCAGAAACCGAGAGAAAGGTTGGCCATTCATATCTTTTATCCAGGTGCAGATTAAAACTTCAATGGCAGAGGAAAAGGAACCTCATAAAGGTCTAGCAAAGTCACAAGCAAAAGGAGAGATGCTGAACATGGGAAACCACTAAAACATTTTCTCAGCCAAAAGTTTTAAGCCGCTTGCAGATAAGCTTAGGAAAGGATTGGAGTTATGAAAATATTCCAGTTTCAACCATGCTAATAATATGCTGACAGTGAGCAAGTCATTTAATTTTTCTCATTCTTAACTCTCTCAATTGTGGGATGACGTTCATCCACAGCTGTGATTAAAACTGCCTTTCTGAAAATTATGAATGTGAAAGAAATCTGACATAACTCCATCTTGCTTCTGACCTCCAAGCTGCCCTTGTTTATTCCTGGGCATAGGCCAAGCTTACTTTGGGAGGAATTTAGTTTATAGTTTAAAACCAAGATGATAACAGCCCCTTTCCAAAACTAACCCACTCCTTACTCAGGAACTGAAACCACCTTTGTAAAATTAACCCAATTTGCCACAAGGTTAAAATTATGGTTCTGGAATCATGAAGCCAGAGGTCACAAGATTGGAAATCTCCCCTATTGCTCCTATAGATAACATCACTATTGTAAAACTTAAGATTTGTGTTTTAGGTATTTTTCAGACCCTGTGTTCTGTTGGACCATGTAGCACCACCTGGAGTAGTAATTCATACTAAGAAACTTCCTTCACTGGTCTTGTGACCCCACCCAGGAAGTGACTCAGTGAAAAAAAAGACAGCTTTGACTCCCTAGGATTTCATCCCTGGTGCAACAAACGAGCATTCTCCACTACCTAGGCTCCTGCCTGCCAAACTATCCTTGAAAAACCCTAGCCTCTGAATTTTCCAGGAGGCTGAGTTGAGTAATAAACTCCCATTCTTCTTCTTGGCTAGCCCTGCAGTTGTTAAACTTTATTTCTACTGGAATACCACTGTCCCATTGAATCAGCTTTATCTGTGCAGTGGGCAAGAAGAACCCATCAGGTGATTACATAATTCTATGAATTTACAAAGGTAAGTTTTTCAATCTTTTTGGATATATTCAATGAAGTATCAAATTTGACAACTACATAAATAATTAAAATATGTTGTAATGTAAAAAGGAAGTAAGAATAGTTTTGGGTATTACATATGCTTTAAATTCTCATTTTGGCAAGTCATTGCATGTGGTAGGAAATAAATTATCATACAACTACAATGTATGTACATATAGTCAATTGCAATGACCACAAATAGTTAGTCCTTTAATTCCTGAAATATTCACCATACCAATAGGCTATTACTTGCAAGTATCATTCAGACGAGTCACTCAGAGAAATATGTTGAACTGCACCATTAATGTGCAATCACCAAGATCCAGACTGTACAGGAAACTACAGCCTTGTTCATCAACAGTTAATTTGTAAGAAAAAGAAAGAAATTGGGCCGGACGCAGTGCCTCACACCTGTAATCCCAGCACTTTGGGAGGCTGAGGCGGGTGGATCACCTGAGGTCAGGAGTTCAAGACCAGCGTGATCAACATGGTGAAACCCTATCTCCACTAAAAATACAAAAGTTAGCCGGGGGTGGTGGCATGCACCTATAATCCCAGATATTCAGGAGGCTGAGACAAGAGACTCCCTTCAACCCAGGAGGTGGAAGTTGCATTGAGCCAAGACCCTGTACCATTGCACTCCAGCCTGGGCAACAAGAGTGAGACTGTCAAAAAAAAAAAAAAGAAAAAAGAAAAAAATTGATAGGGCGCTATTAAAAGAGACTTAAGTCCGGGCGCGGTGGCTCACGCCTGTAATCCCAGCACTTTGGGAGGCCGAGGCGGATGGATGACGAAGTCAGGAGATCAAGACCATCTGGCTAACATGGTGAAACCCCGTCTCTACTAAAAATACAAAAAAAATAGTCTGGCGTGTTGGCGGGCACCTGTAGTCCCAGCTACTCGAGAGGCTGAGGCGGGAGAAAGGCATGAACCCAGGAGGCGGAGCTGGCAGTGAGCCAGATTGTGCAGCTGCACTCCAGCCTGGGCAACAGAGCGAGACTCCATCTCAAAAAAAAAAAAAAAAAAAAAAAAAAAGAGAGACTTAAAAGTCACATCAAGTTAAAAAAAAGGAAAGGAGAAATATATCAAAGGATATATATCTGGGTTACAATCTATAATAATGAAGTGATCATTATAAAATTCAGGATAATAGTTACCCATGGAGAGATGGAGGATTTGTCATTGTAGTGGGACACATGTCTTCTGGGTGGCTGGCAAAGTACTTTTTTTTTTTTTTTAACCTGGGTAATAATTACAAGGGTGCTAGTCTTATAATAATTTTTATAGCAAACATTTGTGTGGTTTTCAACATTTTTTTGTATTACAATGTGTACTAAAATCTTCCTGTGTTGCAGAGTGCTATGTACTCCATTTACAAAAACAAATATGAAAAAATTTCTTATAGCCAGAGGTTAGAATCAAGTAGGAAAGAATATAGGTGATAAAATGATTGCAACAGAATCCGGCAATTGTTATGATAAAATTACATTGGATAAAATGAGGCCCAGTGGATGGGGTGGTCAGTTTTGCCTAGCTAAATCATAGACAGCTTTGAAAAGAAATAATGCAGCATAGTATTCCGTGATGTATATGTGCCACATTTTCTTAATCCAGTCTATCATTGATGGACATTTGGGTTGGTTCCACGTCTTTGCTATTGTGAATAGTGCCCCAATAATGCATGTATCTTTATAGCAGCATGATTTATAATCCTTCGGGTACATACCCAGTAATGGGATGGTTGGGTCAAATGGTATTTCTGGTTCTAGATCCTTGAGAAAAAAAGGATGAGTTCATGTCCTTTGTAGGCACATGGATGAAGCTGGAAACCATCATTCTGAGCAAACTATCGCAAGGACAGAAAACCTAACACCACATGTTCTCACTCATAGGTGGGAATTGAACAACGAAAACACTTGGACACAGGAAGGGGAACATCACACACCGGAGCCTGTCGTGGGGTGGGGAGAAGGGGGAGGGATAGCATTAGGAGATATACCTAATGTAAATGACGAGTTAATGGGTGCAGCACACCAACATGGCACATGTATACATATGTAACAAACCTGCATGTTGTGCACATGTACCCTAGAACTTAAAGTATAATAAAAAATAAATAATAAATAAATAAATAAATATGAAAAAAGAAATAATGCAATGCCTAAGCTTAATATTTAAAGAGTAATCACTGTATCCAATAGACAAGAAGGTAGAGCAATGTAGAAGGAATGGGTTATTTTGTCAAAGTATATCTTTACAGACAAAATCATGACTCTCTTGCAGACATTAAATATTTAAAATTTTATTTGGGCCGGGTGCGGTGGTTCACGCCTGTAATCCCAGCAATTTGGGAGGCCAAGGCAGGTGGATCACCTGAGGTCAGGATTTCGAGACGAGCCTGGCCAACATCGTGAAACCCTACCTCTACTAAAAATACAAAAATTAGCCGAGTGTGGTGTCAGGCGCCTGTAATCCCAGCTACTCGGGAGGCTGAGGCTGGAGAATCACTTGAACCCAGGAGGGGGAGGTTTCAGTGAGCCAAGATCACGCCATTGCACTCCAGCCTGGGCAACAAGAATGAAACTCCATCTCGAAGAATAAAATGAAATAACATAAAATAAAATTTTATTTAACTCACTAATTAATGAGAGAATCAGTAAGATGTTATAGCTAATTCGCCAGGCACGGTGGCTCACGACTATAATCCCAGCATTTTGGGAGGCCGAGGCAGGAAGATCACCTGAGGTCAGGAGTTCAATACCAGTCTGGCCAACGTGGGGAAACCCTGTCTCTACTAAAAAATACAAAAATTAGCTGAGTGTGGTGGTGGGTGCCTTTAGTCCCAGCTACTCGGGAGGCTGAGGCAGGAGAATTGCTTGAACCTGGGAGGCATCTCAGAAAAAAAAAAAAAAAAAAAAGACGTTATAGCTAATTCAAAAGAGAATCTGTAAACAGACACATATTGGTCATCAAAAATGTTGAAATAAGTTTACAAACAAATAAAAAGTTAATCAGTATCCATAGGAAAATAACCAAATATTTCCCTGCTGAACAAATCTGCATTTACGTGAAGAAGCATGCTCATTATTATCAGTGTTCACTGATTTATAGAACTATAAAATACCTAAATGACAATGAAAAGAGAAAATAACTTCAAAGGGCATACCGGATAGGACCCTCAGCAATCTTTTTCCCTTTCGAAGTATTTGAATAATTTTTTTCGTCAGCACAAAGACCAGGTGTTGCAAAACAGCAGGACCCATCCTAAGAAGGGCAAGAATGCGGAACAGCTGGAGTTAAAATGATAGACGGGATGGGGTGAGAAAAGAGGTTGAAAAGATGGTTAGGGTCTACATCAGGAAGCTGAGTGAAGCTTTTTATTTTGTTTGTCATTAGGGAATGAGCAGAGGCAAATCTGGATAACCCTGATAATCATTTCCTCTTCTTTATCTGTAGTTTAGGAAGAATTTTGCCTAACACTTTGTGACATAGCTCAGTAGAAGAATGTATTAGGTTGGTGAGAAAGTAATGGCAAAAACCGCAATTTCTTTTGCACCAACTTAATAGTGGACTCTGGAGTTCTCCCTTTCTTAATCCAGGACACTCCTGTTGTTACACAGATGCTACCTATCCGTCTTTACTTATAAATATTTTGAATGGATGAGGTAAGGTCTCTCATCTGGAGCCCTTTTATGCTATGTCATACACACCTGTGCCCATGAGAAGCCTTTTACGTGGAATGATGCAAGTGTGAAAGAAAGGATGTGCTTTGCTGCTTCTCTGCCTGTGAGTTACCTTAAAAAATCATATTTAACATTTTCATTGTGTGATGTTAGGAATGTGTGTGTCCTTTTCACTTTTGCATTACAGAAAGAATGCATTTGGTTTTTGTTATATTTGGTTCATTACTATTACTCTTAGTAGTAGTATTTTTATTTTAACATGATCGGATTTGTATTTTAAAAAGATATAGCCAGGCGCGGTGGCTCATGGATGTAATCCCAGCACTTTGGGAGGCCAAGGTGGGCTGATCATTTGAGGTCAGGAGTTCAAGACCAGCCTGATCAACATGGTGAAACCCCATTGGAGTATTATAAATTTAGGAAGACAAGTGTGATCCAGGCTTTGCAGTGTCGCTGTGTTAAAAAGAAAAAAGAAAATTAAATTACTATGATTGAGAGTAGTTTGGGGATAACCGTGAAAAGGGAGACTTGGTTGGTTTCTGGTATATAAATTCTTTTCATATTCCCTTACCTCGTGCTCTTTATGAAATTTATTCTCAAAATAGCTAGTAAAACATTATGTTGATTTTGACTGCTTGATAGGTATCGGAACATGGGTGTTTCCTACCTAAAAACAAACATTCACACTTTCCGGCAGAACTCATTAGGCAATTAGTCCTTTATTTGTAAAGCCATATTTATTTGGTTCATAATTTTACATTTTTCACTTGATCCACAGAGACAATTCTATTTCCTTCTTATTTTAATCTGCTTCTCTTTCTTACAATTTATCTGTTGAAGAACTTTGCTGTAGTTGCCCCCAGGGTCTGGATTCTGGTGATTGCATATTTATGGTGCAGTTCAACATGTTCTTCCATCTTCCATCCTCTGTCATTTCTACTCATTGGCAGCTGGGTCCAGAGAATGAACCAGACTTAAGTTTGGTCTTTTTAAAAACCTATAAGTAGGGTATAGCAAGGCTATAAAAAGCACATAATTTTGCCATGTCTTTATATGATCTTAACAACCATTGAATCACAATACCTAAGTTTAATCATTTGTTAGGGGTTAAAATGATGAGATTCTAATGCAATTATTTTATTTTTATGTGTTTGTTAGAGTATTTTTATTAAAAAAATTTATCTCATCCAGTATTTTGTTACCCATGATAGAGTTAATAAAAAATGCAGGCTACCTGCTTAATTTTTTTCCTTTCTTAAACAATTTTAATAACAATGGATTAGTTTCTATTGATAATCTGAAAGTAGGCAATTCTTTTCTAACAGCATTTTGCACTCATAGATATAAGTAAGTTTGATCTGTTCAATCCATTGCACTTATTAAAATTATTGAAGTTCAAATGGTGTCATCTTGGTTAGTGAAAAACCCACCAAATTCTTGAAGAATTTTAAATTTATCAGTCTTTGACAGCTTATTTGCTAACTGATATGACAATATTTGCTAGGCTTAGCTTTGCTATGTCCTGTCTGAGATCTGGAATCAGTGATATCTTTAGCAAACCTAGTTTTCTTGGAGTGAGAAGTGACATTTCAAGACTACAATCTAGGTCTCATTGCTACTGCATTAGTCATTGTTTCTAAGTGTTTATAGTGGAAAAGACTAGAAAACATTTACAGGCAGGAATTATATATATCCCAGATCTGTCCACTATAAAAGACTAGAAACAATGACCAACACAATAGCAATTTTCTGTTTGCATTGATGCTTGCAATCAAATTTCCAAGACTAAAGTGCTTTTAACTAAACTATTCTCTATTGCATTTGCATGTCCCTTTTTCTATATTAAGAATTATTTTTTCTCAAGGACACAGAATATGATAAATTAGAACTGTCACTAATTATTCATTTTTAAATTATTTTTAGATTACTAGTACTATTACCATTGTGATTACTAAAATTAAATAAATTAAACCAAAGAAACTTTCTTTAAATCCACATCATTCAAAAAAGCACAGAAAAATTAATTTCACATGAAAAATAATAGAAATGTACAAAGGTCAAATTCTATGCAGTGTTACAATAAGAGAATAAGGAACATAACTATATGAATGCACACATACACAAAATATAAATCTGAAACCTAGCCTCATTTTAGTTGGCCTTACTTTCTCCTAATGCTAAGGAAAAGAAGACAAGGATTCCAACTATTAATTTACTGTACTCAAGTTGTAAACCAATGATATTAGGCTAGAAAATAAAGTAATGATAACTGAAAAAGAGTTGTTAAAATTAATAATATTCATACAAATCTAATTACCTTTTGAGAAATATAGGAAAATTAATTTTAAAACTGATAAATTTGTTGAACAATAACAGTATTAATGGAATTCAGGTAACAGGGTATAATATTCATATACAAAAATTGTATATGAATATTATATATATATGTTTAAAGATGACCATGATTATTATTATTATGTTTAAAGATGACCATGATTATTATTATTATATGTTTAAAGATGACCATGATTATTATGATACATCACTTCCTGCCATAAACAGCTTGAAAACTGTAAAAATACACAATACACTGGTTTTTAGCCACTGAAAATAAGCATAGAGAGGCATAGAGAACTGTGATCCATAACAGAAGAGAGACAGAGAAAGTAAGCCCTGCTTTCCTTTAAAAAGACTATAGTGCAGGGAAGGAACATAAATCTCAAATTTAGAATTTAGAAGTTGAGAAGTTTATAGGGATACTCCTTAAATAGAGCGAAAACACTAATTTGAGTTGAGGAAATAGTGATCTAAATTCAAGGAGAGTGAGAGGACTGAAATTTACCAGACAAAGTACTAGAAAAAGTCTAAAAATACTATATAAGAGTACTTTTGAGTCTAGCTGAATATCAAGCAGCTCGGATGAAAAACAAAACTGCATGAGTACTGACAAAGGATTCCCACCAGGGATGTGGGTTAATTTACAGAGATTATACCGGGTTCAAGTACTTTTAAGTTCTTATCATCCAAAGCAGAAAAGCCTTATCGAACACCCTGGGAATGCATTAGAGATTTAAGAATCATTATACCTTAGTAATTAAAACTACCCTAGATCCAGTATAACAAATTTAAACACAGGTCTTTAAGACAGAGATGATACGTAATTGATTGTTGGCCAAGACCAACTTCATCATCATTAAATGGAGAATGAAAGAATCCTGAATATTTAACATCATAAAATTCAAAATGCCCAGCATCCAATAAAAAGTTACTAGAGATCTGAAGAAGCAGGAAAATACGCCATCATTAGCAGAAAAATCAGTCAATAATAGCAGACCCAGAATTACAGAAATACATTTTCAGAACAGGCTTCAAAACAACTATTATAAATATTTTTAAGTATTTGAATATAAAACCAACAAGAATATAATAAGGAAGGAAATGCAAACTATAAAAATGGAACTTATGTAGCTGAAATGAATATTTTACTATACAAGTTTAATAGCAGACTAGCTATTGGAGAAGAAAAGGTTAATGAACTTGAAGACACAGCAATTGAAGCAGTCTAACCTGAGAAAGAGACAGAAAAGAGGCCAAAAAAATGGAATAGTTTCTTAATGACCAGTGGAACAGTGTTAAAGAGTCAAACATACTGTAATTGGAATATCTGAAGATAGGAGAAAGAGAAACTAAAAAAATGGAGAACTAGTGCCTAAAAGTTTTCAACTTTGATAAAAACTAAAGCCCACAAGACCAGGAAGCTCAACAAATTTCAAGTAGAACAAACACCATTTATATCTTAATCAAAGTTTTAAAACTAGTTATAAAAACATTTGAAAAGTAGTCACAGGAGAAGAAAGACTTATTAGAACATAGAAAACTGGCACTGATTTCTCAACAGAAATAATGGAGTTCAGAAGACAAAAGTGTAACATCTTTTAAAGTCCTAAAGAAAAGAAAAATCACCCTATAATTCTTTCTGGTGAAAATATTCTCCAACTGAAGATGGGGAAAAAGATACTTTTTTCATATGTTATATGTTTGAAAATTGTTCATAAAATCATATATTTTGTTTTCTCACCATAAAACAATAAGTATGTGAGACAATACATATGTTAAATTGCTTGATTTAGCCATTTCATAATATAAACAAAACAAAAATTTTTTCTCAGAAAATCAATACTTGAATATATTTATTGTTAGCAGATATGCACTGTAGAAAATGTTGAAGACAGGTCTTTTTGCTAATGGAAAAGGATTCCAGGCCTGCACAAAGGAGTGAAGAGAGCTAGAAAAGGGAAACACGTGGGTATATATATATATATATACATATATATGTGTATATATACATATATATGTATATATATGTATATATAGATATATATACATATATATGTATATATATGTATATATAGATATATATACATATATATGTATATATATGTATATATAGATATATATATACACACACATATATATAAATCCTTATCATTAAAAGTATACATATTTAAATAATAACTGACCATGCCCAAAAGAATGATATTTAACTGATGTCACCATTCAGAATCCACCTTTTTCTTCCTCTCTGGTTCCAGCTCCTAAGTGACCACATACGCAGAGTAGAGCCAAACCTCTCTTTTCCAATTCTGTTTCAGACCTTTACACAGACCTGTGGAGTAGTTCACTTGTGCCCATATTTTCTTTTATTTTTATTTTTTTTTGGGGGTGGCGAACGGAGTCTTACTCTGTCGCCCAGGCTGGAGTGCAGTGGCATGATCTCAGCTCACTGCAACCTCTGACTCCTGGGTTCAAGCAATTCTCTGCCTCAGCCTCCCGAGTAGCTGGGATTACAGGCACCTGCCTCCACGCCCGGATAACTTTTGTATTTTTAGTAGAGACGGGGTTTCACCATTTTGGCCAGGCTGGTCTTGAACTTCTGACCTCATGATCCACCTGCCTCGGCCTCCCAAAGTGCTGGGATTACAGGCATAAGCCACCATGCCCGGCAACTTGTGCCCATATTTTCACAATTTCTTTCTCCACAGTTCTATCAGCATTGTGTATAGCACACTTCACACATAAATTTAACATATCTTATGAAAAATAATATATTGATTTTATGTCTTTAGCTTCTCTGAGTTAACAGTTAAGTTATAGTCCTAGTGACTGCATGATGTCCATGTTCCCATGATTTTCTCTTGCGCTCATTCACCTTCACGGAATTAAACTGATATAAACACAGTGGATACTAATCATTACTAGGGGACAGCAGTGTGGAAACATAATTTGCATTATCAGCATCCAGTTCCAGCAGAAGCTCAATGCAAAATGACATAATACATAATATTTTTCAATTATCAGCCAAGGTGAGAGATTTAAAATATGTTCAAAGTACAAGTCATGGAATCGGGGGTATATGTATAAATATATACTAGATATTCTTTAACTTCATATAGATAAATGTTTTGAGCTTTTAGCTGGTATCCCTGATAAATTGTCTTGGTAAAACAATAATTCAAAAAGACTGAAAATAAAATTTTCTTTTGGATTTGTATAACTTAGCTTTCAATATATACCATTTTAGATTAAAGCATTCATTACTGGAGATCAAAGATTCTTGGAAGGACTAAAGCACATAGTAGGTGATCAATGGCTCTGATAATTCCAGATTTTCCACTGGCCTGTCTCTGAAACTTTGTAAGATTAAATTACCTAATACCTGTGAACTTTGGTTTATTTTTCAATAAAATTTGAATTATGGACTAGAACTGCATTTGTAAGACTTTTGTATTCTATAAAACAGTGAAAGAAGTGGAGGCTAAACCAATTTGGAGTTGTCAACATTTTTTTAATAAAGGCATTAAAAAACATAAAAACTACCATCTCTACTTAATCCATGTCATTATAAAGAACATTTTTACATTATAAAGAACATTTTAACAACAAAAGAGTCAGGAGAGCAAAATAGCAAAGTCCTTTATATCAAAGGAATTAAAATAAAGCTTTAAGAAAAAATATTTTCATATTATTTTTTCCATTTAATCACAGACTGATAAAAATTTCAAAAATGTCTAAAATCATTCTATAGATCTGTGCTTAAAACTTTATTTATTTATTTGAGACAGAGCCTTGCTCTGTTGCCCAGGCTGAAGTGAAGTAGCGGGCACGATCTCAGCTCACTGCAACCTCTGACTCCCAGGTTCAAGGGATTCTCCTGGCTCTGCCTCCTGAGTAGCTGGGACTGTAGGTGCACACCACCATACCTGGGTAATTTTTTGTAGTTTTAGTAGAGATGGGGTCTCACCGTATTGCCCAGGCTGGTCTTGAACTCCTGAGCTCAGGCAATCTGCCCACCTTAGCCTCCAGATTACAGGCATGAGTTACTGTGCTCAGCCCAGAACTGTTAAATTAAATGCTTTCTACAATCTTTTTTAACCATAAAATTCTGATCTATTGTCTTATTTTGTTACAATATGTTAAGCCAATGTAATTAACATTACATAATCTTATGTCAGTTAAATGTGATTTTCTTAACTCATATAATAACAGTAAGAAAAATACTTTTTTAAGAACTGGAGAAAATATCTCCTAATGTTTGATATAATACTTTGCCATAACACATTTTAACACACAGTCCACACATTTAAAAACTTTTTGAAAAGTTCCTGTGGGAAATGACAGTGTTATTTGAGTCTATTAAAGCATCATTCTGGTTGCGCAAACTTGAACGAGAAGTTGCACTGTGGTAAGACTAGTCTTTATCTTAGAGACCAAGAGTCATTTTGCAAATTTGTGGTATCATTTCCCTAAACAACTTAGGATGAAATTGTACTTCATTTCCTCAGTTCTGCATTTCTGCAGAGACAGAAAGAAACACAGCTCTTGACTTCTTTTTTGTAAACATTACTGTAAGAGTTGTGATAACTTTTTATTCTACTATGTATATGTATGGAATAGTATTAATAAATGAACTAGGGAAGGATGTAATAAATTAGACATCTCTTCATTTTAGAGGGAAGATGGAAACAACATTGCTTTTCTTTTCTCAAATAAATATGTGTGAATCAAAAGAAAAAACTTTTTTCAAGTTAATACATGGTTCAGGAAAAGAAGAAACAAGCAAAGAAGCCAAAATCAGGTAAAATTATACAATTTTAAGTCAGCCTTATACTTTTAAAAGTATAATTGAGGTTGAAGATTCATTACCTCTTGTTTTTCAACTGTTGGGTGGAAAATATATTGATTGTATTGTTATAATTTGGGGAAAAAAACACCTTTTTATTTCTTAGGTTTAAACAACAAACTGTGAAATCTAAAGTGTTCTCATTAAAAAAAAAAAGTGTAATAATTTTAGCCACACAGAGGAACTAGTACAATCTTTATTGAAATATAATCTCAAATACTTGATTGTCGGTGAGCAAAAGGAGAAACATTTTCATATGTTACCCTAATTCCTCCACAAATACAGTATTTAAATGGGATTCATGAGTGTGTGGGAATGGGTATGGGTGGGCGTGGGTTTTTACCAATTACAAAATTTTCTGGTGGTCAGCAGGAGAGATTTTAACTGTCATCTAAATTGTCCTGACATGAAGGCCTTTTTATTACAGAGCTAAGGAAAAAAGAAATAGACTAAGTCTTCTTGTGCAGAAACCTGAGTTTCATGAAGACACCTGCTCCAGTAGATCTGGGCACTTGGCCAGAGAAACAAGGTGAAAAAATTTTCAGTATTTTGAGGAAAATTTTGCTGATTCTATCATTAAAGATTAAAGAAAAATGCAGTTAGGGATTTCTGATTTATTGAAAATTACACAGTAATATAAGGAAAGTTAGAAATTTCATTTGAAGAGACTAGAAATATTTCATAAAATTAAATCACTTGAATTAAATCGCTTGAATTGAACAATCATATGAACACTTAAAGCTGCTCTTTTAAAATTATATACCTGTCAGTTTTAAATGATATATTTTACTCTTTATAACCTGATAAAATGCTCCTTAATTTAAGAGTTTTCACAATGCAATATTGTCATAGTAGAGAGCTATTCATCTCTTTCTTCAGTAGTTTGAAAAAACACCCCCATTAGAGCAAGTGAAGCACAAATAATGTCTTTTAATACTTAGCAATTATTTAATTCAAAAAGAAAATGCAAAAACCTTATATACTAGTTTTATACAAATTCTTCCAAATTAGAGTATAATAAAAAAGATCTGAGAAAATATATTCAATTCTCTACATTATCAACATCTCTAGAATATTTTTTGTATTAAAATATCTTATATTTCTTATCCCTTTGAAACTTTATTAGTCAAACTTCCTGTATCCGTTTAAAAAAAAATTGCAGCCTAGTATGGTTACAGCTTCAAGGAAATTGCAGTATAATTTTTTTTTAACTGAAAGATACTGTGAGTTTAGTTTTTTTCTACTTGCTAAATTTAAACAGGTAGTTGACCTGATTTCTTTATATTTGTTCTCTGTGCCTTTTAACCTAAAAAAGGATTAATTTTTAATTAAAAAATAAAACAACTCACATATCCATGAGAAAAAAATTAGTGTTATTTTAACACATTATTCAACAGACAAATTCCAAAAGAAAATTGAACAATGTTTTCAAAGTTTCTAATGTAAATACAATTTTCATTATATTATAATCAAAGGAGAAACTGTGAAATATAATTGAAAAGAGCAGTACAATAGCATATGTTAGAACAGATCATAAACAGACTTTCTGCACACTCCATTATAAAACATTTTGTTTCTTGTACAGAGTCTCCCCTGAAGAGGCAGTGAAATGGGGTGAATCATTTGACAAACTGCTTTCCCATAGAGGTTAGTGGTACTTTCACCAAATACTTTATTGCTTAATGGAAAATTACACAAACTATGCATGTAATTATCCGAAACAATAGGTCACAAAATTTTTGTCTGATTGTTAATTTTCAGTAATTCAATTTTCTGATCAACAGAACTAAATAATAGAAAAGTCAAATAATGGAAATTTTTTTTAAAGTTCTCATTTTGTTTAGAATTACCTACTGTGGATGAAATATTAGTTATTTACACTGTAGCTAGTTTCAGTTTTTAAATTTTTCTGATTTTTTAATGAAATCTTTGGTTTTATCAAATTCATGATTAACAAACTGTTCATGTTAGTTTCGTTGTTCCAGGATTAAAAATATAAAGTAATTCTTTTGATGGACATACAGGAAACCCACATAAACATAGCTTTTTTGTTTGTTTGTTTTTGTTTTTTGTTTTGAGACGGAGTCTCGCTCTGTCACCCAGGGTGGAGTGCAATGGCACGATCTTGGCTCACTGCAAGCTGTGCCTTCCAGGTTCACACCATTCTCCTGCCTCAGCCTCCTGAGTAGCTGGGACTACAGAAGCCCGCCACCACGCCCGGCTAATTTTTTTGTATTTTTAGTAGAGACGGGGTTTCACCGTGTTAGCCAGGATGGTCTCGATCTGCTGACCTCGTGATCCACCCGTCTCAGCCTCCCAAAGTGCTGGGATTACAGGCGTGAGCCACCGTGTCCGGCCCCATAAACACAGTTTTTAAAAAATTTTATAAATTCTTTATTCTGTAATTCATATCAATTGTCTATTTTTAAAGCAGAATTTTGTAGAAATGTTGAGAATCGAGTGTGTATTTAAGGTGGAGCTTTGTCTATGAGATGGAGGGTAAGGACAAGCATCAAGGCTTCATTTGACTCTGGAACACTGGTAATACAGCATGGCTTAGGAGGCAGGCTCTCTGGATTGCCACTCTTTAGGGTCAATTTACATAAGGTAGCAAGTGAGTGAACTTTGTTATCTTTATTCATTTTATGCTTTCTTTCAGATAGAAAGACTGAACTGAGCAGGTGATGCAGCTAGGCAATCACAGATTTACTATTCTCCACCCTGAACTTGTCAGAGTCTGCTAAAAAAGCAATGCTTTATCATTACCAAACATCCACCTCAAGCCCACAGCTTTTTTTTTGCACCTTAAACTTGTCCAGTTTCTCACCTTAGTCTTTGTCTGAAATACAATCATTTCCCAGCTCTTCCCAGACCCTTCCAAGATGAGATCAGCCAGACTACTCTAACTACTCCTTGTAGCACTGCCCATGTCTTTCACAATTTTAAGGTGTCTACTGGAAGAAAGGATTCCTGTTGCCAGGACAGTTGGGAGTGGAATGTTTGTAATTCACCCTCAAATACTGTGCTCCATTTAATGTAACAACAACTTTTCTTTCCTGACATATTTTTGTTTTGTTTTGTTCCCTTCCTTAATTGTCCAACTCTTTATAAGGTCTTGGTGACCTTTTCATGTTCTTCTGAATTTAGTGATACAAAAATTCTATATCTGTAGATGATACCTGAAAACTTTCCCTCTGCCAATGAAAGTAGATGGCTGCCTCTGAATTGTAATATTTATAGGTAGAGAAATCAAGGCTTAAATTTAGTTAAGGGTGTAATCAATGAGAATGGAGAGTAGTGGTAAGAAAGTTTGTGCTGACAAAGTTTAACTTTTATTCCTTGTATTTCACTCTAAGACTAGCTACTATCACTTCCTGTTTTTGGGAAAAGTAACTTAAACAGCCTTCCTCAACTACCGTACTCACTTTTCTTCATTTCCAGTATACGACAATTAATTTTTTGCTCTTTTTTGTTTGTTTTTGTTTTTGTTTTCTTTTCTTTTTTGTTTTTTTGGTTTGTTTGTTGTTTTGTTTTGTTTTGTTTTTGTGTTTTGAGACAGAGTCTTGCTCTGTAGCCTAGGCTGGAGAGCACTGGCACAATCTCAGCCCATTGCAACCTCCACCTCTTGGGTTCAAGGGATTCTCCTGCCTCAGCCTCTGGAGTAGCTGGGATTACAGGCACAGGCCACCACACCCAGCTAATTTTTGTATTTTTAGCATATTGGTCTGGAACACCTGACCTCAAGTGATCCACCCATCTAGGCCTCCCAAAGTGACAGGATTACAGGCGTGAGCCACTGTGCCCAGCCCCAGTATACAACAATTTCTAAACTATTGTTAAAATTCTTGCCAAATCTATGTCAAACTTGCCCCGTACTCACTTTCCTGCTCCCATTGTTTTGGTTCAGTTTCAGATATGCTCTTTATAGATTAATTACAATAACTTGTGTAAAACTTGCTTCCATAATTCATGTCCCCCAAATGTGTTTATTTTAAAATCTCCTCTTATATTCAACATTTTGGTACTGCACTGCCCTTTAGACTCTTCACCAGTCAGAGAAGGAGAAAAGAAAACAAAACAACAACAACAAAAAAAAGAGGACTGGGATTAATTTATTTATAATATAAGTATTTATTAGAAGGAAACATACGTCTTTTCATCTGTGGATTCCTAAACTTAGCGCATCCCCTGGAAAAGAATATAACTGAATTTGTTTCTAGAAGTTAGTCCAGAGTTCCAGTGAAATTCGAGTTTTAGTTTTGTCCTAAAACATAAATGGTTGTATAATCTTAGTTAAGCTTCCTAATCACTCTGACTTTCAGCTTCCTCGACTGTAAATGAAGATAATGTTTTTAGCTCCAACAGAAATAGATTTCTGTCAGGATTAAATGAGATGATGAATAAGAAACCAATAAATCTTGGACACTACAGAAATGTCAATGATTGCTGCTATTATAAAAAATAATATTTACTAACCAGCTTAATAATCTTTTTTTCTGTTTCCAGTCTACTTACAACTGGATGATGATCAATTAGAGGGCTAAAATTTCAATTGACAATAACATATAGACAGGATTTCTTTCACTTAATGGATTAATATATAATAATTTCATCATACTTTCATTACTCATTCAAAGTGTAGAAAGATTTAGCAGGATGATTTGTCGTACAGAAAATCCTCACCTAGCATTCTGTAACCTTTCTTCTTTAAAAGTGGTAAAAAGCAAAAGGACAAAATCGAATTTGCTACTCTCTCTTTACTGGTAATATTGAAGAACAGTAAACTATCTGCAATTTAAATCAAGAAGAGACACATTTAAAGAAATCAGCACTGACCCACTAGATATTATCACCTGTCATGATTACAATGCGAAATATATTATATTGAATTCACAGAATTTATATTATCAGTATTATTTTACTCAATCTCCCCAATCCAAGTATTTTTTATTACAATGCTTATAATAATATTAAATTGTAAAACTTATAATCACCTAAAACAAGCCTTTTGTTTGCAATGGTTAAAATCAGTTTATTTCTATTTATTTGACTCTAGTAGAAAAGTGTGTGTGTGTGTGTGTGTGTGTGTGTGTGTGAATATATATATATTTAAAGAGAAAGATCCTACACACATACACACTTCAAGAAAGACGTTGCTCTATCAAATTTTATCAAATTTCCTTTTATAAAATTTTCTTTTATAAAATTTTATAAAATGCATACTTTTCTCAAATTCTGTATGTTATGTCTATTAAAAGGAAACAACATTTATTCAGTTTAGTCAAATGAGAAATGAAGTGATAAATCAAACCAGATACAATGGAAATTTGGGTATTCAATTTGACAAAAACAGTTAATATTAGAACCATCATAAACCGATTATTAGCAGTTTTAGGAATGAAACCATAGGATGGATGGTTTTTACCCTAGATTTTAGGGGATTAATCAAAATTCACTAGCTGAACAAGGACAGAAGGAGACCATCCAAGCAAAGAATCAGTATAGGAATGGGGCGTTAAACAATATAATTTAGTTAGGGAATTAAAACTAAAATAATTCTTTACTGAAAAATACAATTTGAAAAGGGATGGTGGCTTAGGGTGACAGACAATATATCCATGAGACCAAAACAGAAAGGTCACTGATTTTTGCTCTATTCCACAGAAATCAAGTGATTCAAGGAGGTGTTCTGATAATTCTATTTTATTCAAATTTTAGTCACATAGTTTAACTCTTTTAAAATTAAAAAAAATGAGTAAAGTATAAACTTCAGTTAAAAATTATGCATCAGTGTTGTTTCAGTAATTGCAACAAATGTCCCATACCAACATAAGATATTAATAACAGGGGGAAATTGAATGGGGTGCATATTACCTTCTTCTAAATCTGTACCACCTTCTGTACTACCTTCTTGTTGCGGGAAGTCAGGGACCCCAAAAGAAGGGACCAACTGAAGCTATGGCAGAAGAATATGAATTGTGAAGATTTCATGGACATTTATCACTTCCCCAATCAATACTCTTATAATTTCCTATGCCTGTCTTTACTTTAATCTCTTAATCCCACCGTCTTCATAAGCTGAGGATATATGTCCCCTCAGGACCCTGTGATGATTGTGTTAACTGTGCAAATTGTTCGTAAAGCATGTGTGTTTGAACAATACAAAATCTGGGCACCCTGAAAAAGAACAGGATAACAGCAATGTTCAGGGAACAAGGGAGATAACCATTAGGTCTGACTGCCTGGGACCCTGGCAGGACAGAGTCATATTTCTCTTATTGCCGAAAATGGGTAAGAGAAATATTGCTGAATTCTTTCCTCAGTAAGGAATATTAATAATTAACAGCCCTGGGAAAAGAATGGATTCCCTGGGGAGGCCTCTAAAATGGCTGCCCTGGGAGTGTCTGCTTAATGCAGTTGTAGGTAGGGATAAAACATTCCCTGGTCTCTTGCAGCACCCCTAGGCTTGCTAGGATTAGGAAATTCCAGCCTGGCAAATTCTAGACAGACTGGTACTCTGCTCTTGAACCCTCTTTCCTATTAAGATGTTTATCGATGACAATGCGTGCACAGTGGGACATGAAACTTCATCAGAAATTGTAGTTTTGCCCTGGCCTTGTGACCTTGTCCTGTCCATTTGCCTTGTGATCTTTTGTTGCCTTTGAAGCATGTGATCTCTGTGACCCACACCGTATTCGTACACTCCTTCCCCTTTGAAAATTGCTAATAAAAACTTGCTGGTTTTGTGGCTCAGGGGGCATCATGGAACCTGATGATGTGATGTCTCCCCCAGACACCCAGCTTTAAAATTTCTCTCTTTTGTGCTCTTTCCCTTTATTTCTCAGACTGGCCGACACTTAGGGAAAAATAGAAAAGAACCTACGTTGAAATATTGGGGTCTGGTTCCCCTGATACCTTCTGCAAAATATTTCTGTAAATCTAAATCTATTGAAGAATAAAATACTTTAGAAAATGATCCCAGGAATGTTACATAGTAAATTTTAACACAATGAAGTCCATCAATAATTTAAATTCTGTTTCTTATTTGGTTCAATGGAGCTGTTAGTCTATTTTTTTCTGCTATTTCTATTTATTGTCAAACTTGTCTGAAGTTTCAAAATGAATAATAAAAATTTGTAATTTAATACTAGATGTATATAAACCAGTAATTTCTAAGGGCTATTTAAATTTAAAAAGTAGTAATAAATCAAAAATGAAATATCAAACTATATCTGTCATTCATAATCATAAATTTTTAATTGAGTTTTATCAGTCTCACTGGCTTTATAAAAGTTAATTTTATCAGTTTGAACTTATAAAATCAGTTGATGCCAATAAAATATAGAGATATATTATACACACATATGTGTTTTTATTTGTATACATATATGTATATGGCTCTGTGTAGGCACCTTTGAAAGGAAAATGATACTGCTGCATAATACATAACTTCTAAAATAACTTGCTAAACAGTTTTTTTAAATATTATATAGAACTTGCAGTATATCATGTAGGCTTTAGAAGATTACTAATTCAGCAGGCAAAAGAAAAGGTAATTCCTGAGATAAAGGCAAGGAAACACTTAGAGTACTAAGAGATTTTGACATGATCTGGAAAAGCAGTAAGTTTACTCTGAGGCAAAGAATAATAAACACATTATATAATTAAGTTGGGAACAAACTTTGGAAGCCTTTGTGTGTTAAAAAGATAACTCTGATGGTTAGAAAGGTAAAATTCCATGCATGTAATATAGACTACCTACAAAGTTGCTATATAAAAGCTAAATTCAAAGTAAGGACCCCCTTAGAAGAAAAAATGGATAAACTTAGTGACTTAATCAATGTGTATGTATGTTATAGAGTAAGAAGATGAAGGAATAGGAAACAAAAAAGAAGGCTGAGCCAAAGATTTCTAGATTTCATTTTTATTATAATAGGAAGATAATGATGTCTGTAATAGATGTGAAATAGAGGAGGATGAACAAGACTTGTAAAAACAGAACAGGGTAGAGTTTGAACATTTTTTGTCCGTGGTAAACCTTATCAAAAGTTTTGCAGGGTTTTGTAAGGCACACCTAAAATATGGAAGGCTGACTTATAGAAAGAGATTTTCTAACCAGCTCACATTGTTGATAATTGCTTATCTGAATGAAAATGTTATATCTCATGAGGGGAATTTCTATCAATTAGACAATCTTTCCACTACTACATAACTGTTCCTTTTCCGTGTGTACCCTTTTATCCAGTCATTGCTAAAAACTACAATAGTTTTAACCTTTGTATTAATAACTATTTACTTGAACTTTTTAACACTCTGAATTGTGGTTCTAAGTAACTTCTGAAAACAATTTGTAACATGTAGGATGGAAATAGAATGTGTAAGTCATTGCACATCCTGGATTTAAAAATAAAAACTGACTATACTTTGGAAAATACTTATTACTAAGTTTGAGTAAAGACTAAAAGGAAATGCATACTTCACTTTTGGGGGAGGAAATGAGTACTTTTTCTTATACTTTTCACCTTGTGGCTTTTCAAGTTACAGTTCCTAATTTTTGGTTACCAATTTTCTGCAAGATAAAGAATTTCAGTGCTCTAAAAATTTAAATTTCCAACTCAAGTTAACCCATAACAAGCACAAGCAGTCAACCTTTTTTTTTTTTTTTTTTTTTGATATTGAATCTCACTCTGTCACCCAGGCTGGAGTGCAATGACACAATCTCAGCTCACTGCAACCTCCACCTCCTGGGTTCAAGTGATTCTCCTGCCTCAGCCTCCCGAGTAGCTGGGATTTCAGAAGCGCACCACCACACCCGGCTGATTTTTTGTATCTTTAGTAGAGACAGGGTTTCACCATGTTGGCCAGGCTGGTCTCAAACTGCTGACCTAGTGATCCACCTGCCTCGACCTCCCAAAGTGCTGGGATTGCAGGCATGAGCCACCATGCCTGTCCAACAAGCACTCAATTTCTTAATTTATCTAAAGATTAAAAATACATAAAACCCAGTCCTAATTATAATGCATCACATAAATCATTTATTATGGCAAAAGAAACCACATTCTATGGCAAATCAGAGCTACAAAGCCAAATGTTACAGAAGAAACAATGCAATTTATTACTTCGGATATTATACGGTACTTGGGTTTCCAACTTCAGATTTTCTTGACTTTTTGTTTCATTTGGTTTCTTGGCATCAGAAAAATACTCCAACAGATGCCAGAGTTTCAATTTAGAAATATGCAATTACAAGCATTTCATATTTGTATGACACATTGAGCCAGCTTCTTCCAGTGTGAATTCTAATCCCAGGTTCTATCAAGCACTTTTGGCAGCTGCATTCACCACTGCCGCCTTCTAAAGGACTGTTTAGTAAGTTACTGCCTCTGTATGAGAAATGGTTCCATTGTGAACTGACTTAATGCAGCTGCCCAAAGTGAGTAAGAGAAACAGGAAGTAACTAATGTGCTGGGATAATCTTGTAGAGCATTGCACATTACTTTAAAAAAGTTATTTACTTAAAATTTTAATTAATAAACTTCTTTCTCATTCATCCTTTATTCATTTCTTGAATTAGTATTTTTTCTTTACTATTATATTCATATTATGCCAACAAAATTCATTCACTTTAGTTAATGCAACATGAGCACTCAGAACATACATAGCACTTTTCTTGATATTAGTACGCTGACTTCACTTAGAATGTCTGTATCGAGCACAAGACTAACCATAGTAACAAAGGGTTTTTGCATAATATTTCAGAGCACAGCAGATGGCACAGAGTCGACACTCATGCTTGTGAATTAGTGAAGGACTCTATTTGAAATAATGTTTATGTTATTTTCTGGAAGACTTCTATTCGAATTTTATGCAAGTTGATTTTCCTCTGCTACTTTGAACAGAATAAGTCACTCTTTTAATTGTCCTTCCTCAGTCCTTGGCTCATACATGCCTGTCCTGCCCATTAATCTCCATATTCCTCAACAGTAAGGACTTTGTTTTCTTTATGGCAGTTTAGTTGTAAAGGTCCTGTAATTTTAAATAAGATGAACCTGGGTTCAAGCACTTACACTATCATTTACCATCTGTAAGATTTAATGCAAGTTAACTCTCTGAACGTCAACTTCTTCATCTATAAACATGAGCATAACAAGACTTACTCCGTAGGGCTGATGTGAAAATTAAATGGAATTGTGCCAATAAAAGGCATATAGCAATGTGCTAAGACCTTAATGAACACTCAAAACTCCTAACTTGTAAATACTGTTTAAATATATAACACAGTTCTCAGGTTCAGACTCAGTTTTTTTTAAATTACTGATTTAAAAATTATAAGTTAAAAAGTTATTTTAATAAATAACAATTTCAGCTATCTGGCTTCTGGGCATTTTCTTTTAGCTGGCAGTACAAAAAATTTATTATAATCCTGATTTGTTAATTATAGAAGTAATGGTCATATTCTTCTGAAATCATGAAAATTATTTAATAACTCACTTTAGGAATAATTTGATATTTAAAAACTGATCAATCCACGCTTATGCATAACATGTGGCTAGAGTGCAGTAGATTAAAATCGAAAACGTTTATGCTTTCACTGGGTCAGTGCGACTTTATTTATAAGCCAAATAAAACATACTTTCTTTCCTCTTTGGAAATATGACCTTGAAACAGGTTGTTCTTTCCTTGTAATGTAACTGGCATTTTATTTTGCCAACTTTGCTTTAATTTCCATTTAAATAGTAACTGAGGAACAAGGAAGGACAAGATAAAATGCCTCTTATTGTGAAATGGGGAAAGGCAGGACCTATATCATAAACAAACAGATCAATAACACCCAATGGTATGCTTTTTAATATCAGCAGAAGGCACATTTCCATATGACTACTTTTTGTTTTCTTTTTAATTAAGATAACCTGAAAATCTTCTCACAATTATTTTGTTGTCCTGCTTCCAGTTTTTTCTTAATATCTAGCCAAGAAATTCTCTTCAGAAATCTACTTTATAGCAACTATTAAGCAAAGCATACTAAGATACTGACCCTGCAATAAGAAATAAGACCTTTTAGAATTCTATTAAAAAATTAGAAAGAATCTATCGGCTCTGAAGATAGTTATCAGAGATAAATTAAGAGAATGTTTTTTAGAGTTAAGTCTAGTAAAAAAATGGATATTAACTTAGAAAAAGGACAAATACTTTAGCAATTTGAAAGAATAAGTAAGTATAGGTGGTAAATAGCTGGTTTCCGTTATCTTAAATTTTATTAAGGGGAAAGTTCTCAAGAAGAATTTGTTTTAAGTAGTTCTGGGCAGAGGCTACGGCTAACTGCCGAAAGTTTAGTTCAGGCCAGTTGGTGCATAGATTATTGTTTTTTTGTGGTGGTTTTCTTTTGCAGACCTAAACATTGCCCCACGTTTCAAATTGTATTTCAATTACAATTTGGGGTTTGAAAGGCATGTGATATCGTTTGGTTGTGTGACCTATCCAAATGTCATGCTGAAATGTGACCTCTGAAGCTGAAGATGGGCCTAGTGGGAGACATTTGAGTCATGGAGCGAATCCCTCATGAATGGCTTTGTACTGTCTTCGCAGTAATAAGCAAGTTATCATTCTTTCAGTTAACATGCAAGCTGAATGTTTGCAAAAGCCTGAGACCTGCCTTTTTTCTCACTGCCTCTTATCTTATGATACACTGGTTTCCCCTTTGCCTTCCTCCATGAGTAAAAGCTTCCTGAGGCCTCATCAGAAGCAGAGCTGATGAACCATGAGCTAAATAAATCTATGTTCTTTATAAATTACTCAGCCTCAGGTATTCCTTTATAGCAATGCAAAATGAACTAACATAACATGTTAGCATGTTTTGTCTCAGTCTCCTTATTTTATTCCAAGATCATTATAGAAGACAGAGGGGTCAAAATTAGAAAAAAAAAAAAAAAAAAAGACAAGTAAAACCATAGACTAAGTAATAAAACCACCCCTCCAGTTACACAATGAAAAGAAATAAATTATCAAGCTGCTGTCAATCAGCAGCCAAACAATACTTATTCAGCTTATTTCCTAAAGTCATCATAAGGCTCCAGGTTTACTTGAAGTCTTGAGAGGATATTGCAATTTAGCTTGCAAAAATTAAGGGAATATAGTCTTGGACAATTCATGACACACACTGCTTTTATACAAGTCCAAGTTCTCAAATGCAGGTGGTGAAAGGCATTGTGGGAAGGAAAATCAAATAGGAACGTTCTAAGGAACAATAATCCCTATGGGTGCTTATGTGCTTATTAAGAAGCCACAGTACAACCAGCACATCTGATGCCCTGTTGTTCACTTTGGCAATTATTTTGTAGCTAGACCATTAACTTTACTCTGAAAACCTACATATTTGTAGGTGTTTGGAGGAAATGTACAATGTATCAAAATGCCTCAAAGAACCATTGTTCATTTATATTTCCCTTTTACAGTCTGAGAAAAGCATATGCTCAGTGTGAGAAATCAATCTTGAAAAGAATACACTAACTGAGCTAGAGAAAGAAGAGCAATTTGATCACTTGTGCTTCTCAGTGGTCAGAGTTTGCTGACTCATTCAAGAATCACTTAGCAGTAAGGCCTTCATCAGAGAGTTGTGTTTGACTAGAAATTACCTTACTAGCATCTCAGGACTGCAGACAAGTTCTGTAGTTGCTTGTCAGTTTTACAATGCCTTGTCAAATTCTTTTTGAGCCCAACCTTCCCTTGTATCTCTAGTTAGTTAACTAATATGTAACTACTAACATCTGTTGCTCGTGGTAAATTTACTGAGGAAAAGAAATGGCAGGATCTCCCTTTGTCCAGTTGAAAACATCCCAATGAAGAGGCCGTGGTGCAGAAGAGACCTATGTCATCCTTTTCTCGTGGTCGTGGCTGAAATCATTCCATGTTATAAAGCTTAGGAATTTCTGTAGGTTGTCATGTCTTTGTCTAACTACTGATTTCCTAAACAGTAAGTTCCTCGAACTCTAATACATTAAAAAGATTGCTTACAATATTAGAAAACGATGCTTCATGACAAAGAGGATAAGGTCTATATGAAGGAGGAATAAATGGTGATATAAAAAGAGTACCGCATATTCTCACTCATAGGTGGGAATTGAACAATGAGAACACATGGACACAGGAAGGGGAACATCACACTTCGGGGACTGTTGTGGGGTGGGGGGAGGGGGGAGGGATAGCATTGGGAGATATACCTAATGCTAGATGATGAGTAAAATAGTTGATTTATAAACTAGCTTGATTTTAAAACAAATAAAAGAAACTATCTATAAGGTGGAAAAAAAAAAAAAAAGAGTAATTTGAGGATTGTATTGGTTTCCTGTTGCTGCTATATCAACTTACCACAACTACAGTGATTAAAACAACACAATTTTATTTTCTTAAAGTTGTATTAGAAGTCCAGTATGGGTTTGATCAAAATAAATCAAGATGTCAGCAGGCTTTCTTTTTTTGGAGGGTTTAAGGAAGAATCCCGTTTCTGCTCATTTGGATTGCTGGCAGAATTAAGCTGTTTGCAGTTACAGACCAACTACTTCCTTCCTTTGCTGGCTGCAAACTGAGGTTCATTCCTACTTCTATGGTTTGGATATGGTTTGTTTCTCCCCCCCACCCCAAATCTCAGGTTGAAATTTGATCCTCAATGTGGTGATGTTGGGAGGGGGCACCTAGAGGACTTGTTTCTATCATGGGTGAAGTTCCCCCAGGATTGGCTTGGTGCAGTTTCAGCAATAGTGAGTTTTCACTCTTGAAAGACTGGATTAGTTCTCAGGGGAATGGATTCGTTCCCTCCAGAGTAGGTTGTTATGAAGCCAGGATGCCCCTCGGGTTTGATCCCTCTTTGCACATGCCCACTTCTTCTTTGGTCTTCACCATATTTTGACCCAGCACAAAGCCCTCACCAGAAGCCAAGCATACGCCAGCAGGCTTCTTATACCACCTGCAGAACTGTGAGTAAAATAAAATTTTTCTATATAAACCACCCAGCCTCAAGTATTCCTTTATAGCAACACGAAACAGACTAAGACACCCACCTTCCAGAATACACTACATTTCCTGGGTTATGACCATCTTCTTTATACTCAAAGCCAGCAGCAGAGTCAGGTCCTTCTTAGGTCACATCTCTGTGATCTACTTTTTTCCTCTTCTACTTTTAAGGACTCATGTGATCAGATTGGATCTACCTTGATAATCTCCCCCATCTCAAGGTCCTGAACTATATTTAGTTCCTTTTTCCCACAGGTCCTGGAGATTAGGGCATGAACACCTTTGGAGGGTTATTTCTCTGCCTACCAAAGGAAACAATGCCTTCCTGAGAAAAATATGCATGTATATATATATGTATGAAATCTGGGGCAATTGAACTTATCTGAATCTCAGTTTTCTCATCTAAGAAAATGAATATAAGACATATTCCATGTATCTGTTATAAAAATTAAATGAGGTAATGTATATAAGTAACACTTAACCTTCAAAACCTCTAAACATGTTATAAATGCAAAACCTCTTAGTTATTACCATAACTCTACCAATAGAAATTTATTCTTCTTGTTTCATTTTATATGGAACTTTTTATATTAGTAATAGTCATTGACCATGAGTAATAGTTCTAGACAGCTGTAAACATTTAAAAAAATGTGGTAATCTAAGTTAAAATGAGTTGAACAGACAAAGCTACAACATTTATTTCAACTTTTTTCAGCCATAATGCCAGAATTTTTGCACCTTCTTTATACATAGCTGGATTTTAAAACATACTTTGTGTAGAATCTTTGCTTCTATAATCATGAGAGATATTGTGTAATTTTCTTCACTTCTTTCTTAGTCTTTACTTGTTTTTTTTATGGGGCAGAGTGTCAAGTTTTGGTATTAAGAGTTATCCTCGTCTCATAAAATGAGGTGGAAAGTGTTCATCTCCTCTCAATTTTCTCAAAGCAAGTATGTAAGATTAAAATGCCTTTTTTTTCTTAAATGTTTGATGGAATTTACTAAATTTGGTCCCAGGTATTTTTAGGGGGAGAGAAATGTTTTATTATAAAATCTATTAATTGAATTAGGGCTACCAGATCCTCCACTTCTTCAAGTGTCAGTTTGGGTATAGGTTTATTGTTTTTTTAAACAATTTCCCTATGCCATACAAATTATATTTACTGACATTAAGTCATTAATAATATTCACTTCTTTGTAATATATGTAAGATCTATACTAATATTTATGGTTTGCTTCCTAATATGAAACACTCTTGCTAGGGGTTTTATTTTATTAATGTTTTAACAGAACCAACTTTGGCTTTGTTAATCTCTGTAGTTTTTCTGTTACATATATTTTTCCTCTTGTTTTTATTTTTATTTTTTCTTCTACTGACTGTGTATTTAATTTGCTCTTCTTTTCAAGTTTCTTAAGGTGGAAACCTAGATCTTAATTTTTATACCCTTCCTGTTTTTTTTCTTTCTTTTTTTTTTTACTAGACCACTATTGTGCAATAAAATTCCCTCTAACCACTGTTTAAGCTGCATCTCACAAATTTTCGATCTGCTGTACTTTCACTATAATTCAAGTATAAATATTTTTCTAATTTTCCTTGTGATTTCTCTAACATGTAGGTTATTGTGTTTATTACATATTTATCACAAACACACTGGTTATTGTGTGCTTATTTTCAAATATTGGCTTTTGTTTTGTTTTTATCTATGTTACTAGCGTCAATTATTAATTCAAACCCCTTGTGGGCAAAGGACATATCTGTAAGGTATCAAGCTTTTTGAAATTTATTTAGGCTCATATTATGAGTCTAACAAAGAATTTATCTGGGATAATATTCCTTGTGCATTTGAAAAGATGTGTTTGGTAGATCATTTTGTAATTTTTCAATTCAGTCGAATTAATGATGTTTAAGTTTTATATATTGTCATTGATATTGTCTACTTTTTTCTATGAATTAATGAGTAAGCAGAATTAAAATCTATACCAAAATGCTGAGTTTTTCTACTTCTGTTCTATGAGTTTGCTTCATGTATTTTGAAGCTCTAAATTAAGTTCATATATGTTTAGGATTGTTATGTACTAGTAATAATTGGTCACTTAAAAATTACAAAATGGAAATACTCTTTATTTTGAAGTTACTTTTTCAAGCCATGTGAAGATTTTTTATTCAGATTTCTTATGCTTAACCTCTGCACCGTGTAACATTTTTATCCGTTTTCTTCATCTTCCTGATACTTTTCATTTAATGTGTCTCTTGTTGCCAATATGTAGTCTGTTTTTACATTTTAACCCACTCAGATAATCTCTGACTTTTAATTGGAATGTTTAGCTCATTTAAACGTTATCTCATCATTAATATATATGGGATTGGATCTAACATCTTACTATTTATTTTCTATTTGTTTCCTAATTTTGTTGTTGTTTTCTTTTCCTCCTTTCCTACTTTATTTAGATTAAGTAAATCTCTCTTCTATCCAACTGTCTGCTAACATACCCATCCGTTCTGCAGTCTTTAATCTGTTGCCATGACCATCCAATATTTTTTTATTTTTAATATTTTACATTTTATTTCCTGAATTTCAACTTAATTACTTTTTATAGTTTAAATTTTGTCTTAGGTCTTTTTTAACCTTTGTGTTTTTCAAAAAATTTATATGAGCTTTTTTAAAGTTTTTGTCTGCTGTTTCCAACATTTTAGATACCGCATGGTCAGTTTTTATTGATATTTTATCAACAAACAAAATATTGATAATAAGTCATGAAAAGTTCCTTACATCACTAATTTTTTTTTGTATGTGAGTATGGAGGAAGACATAGGAGTCTAAATTATGTGGTCTTCCCTTATAGAGTATTGAATCATTTTTCTGGAAGTGAATTAAATCACTGTTGTATCCTCTTGATTTTTTTCTGATCAGTTTGATCCTTTAAGGCTGGTATCTCTCAGAATTGTCTTAGTATGAGGACAAGACCTTTCTTAGTAGTAGGACAAGACGTAGTATTTATACCAGAAACATGACCTTTCTTTGGTATCTCTTCTATGGCTGAGCCAGAAATCCAAAGTCATCCAAACCTATCAAAACTCTCATATCTCCATTTACCTCAGTCCCATAGCATCTGTCTTCTTCTAGACTTCACAAAATTTGCCCTGCCCATGTGCAGCTTAGCCCTCAGTCAAGGCTCTGCAGGAAAACTGCATGCAGGCTTCTGGGTCCCCTTATAAAGCAGATTCACTCTGCACTGGTTACCAATTAAGCCCCCTATATCTTGGGCTACAATTTTGATTACTTGCACAAATCTACTGTGATAGAACACTGATACAACTAGTTAGGCAAAGCAACTTTAGTACTTGAAAATAGGCAGCAAGGGATACTAGAAGCCTAGTATTCATAATGAGCTGCCCCCTCAACACTCAGGAAAGCTGCTAAGAGTGAATTAAATTTTGTCTATGATGTTCCAATTGCATGGCAGCTGAGGGATCCCAGAAAGCAGCCTGTCCTGGTTTTTATGTCCGAGGGACTACAGGTATCCCTGGGCTAAAGTGTCAAAGAAGATCCTATTTTGGGGTGACAAAGGAACAGAGCAGGGTTATTCTGGGCAGTTTCTCTTATCTCAGGTGTTGCATTGTCAGCACATTGTACATTTATTTTTGAGAACTACAAGTGACAAAAAAGAGGGAACAAGTTGGTACAAAGTCACTCAAACTGTCCCACACCCTTCTGCATGTTTCCTTTTTTCAGTAGCCTGACCCACAAATTCCAAATACATCATAATGCCCAAACTCTTATCTCTGCCTCCTCAATTCAGCAAGGCTTCTTCATGTGGTTAGGCTCCGTCTTCATGCATTCCAGTCTTAAAAATGCCCCCAGGTAGAAAGCCAGAACAAACCTAGCACTCACTTCATGTGTTTTTCTTCTTATCTGTTGCCAGTTGTATGGCACATGTATACATACGTAACTTACCTGCACGTTGTGCACATGTACCATAGAGCCTAAAGTATAATAATAATAATAATAATAATAATAAAAAAAAGAAAAAAAAAATTTGAAAAAAAAAAAAAGAAAAAAAGAAATACTGAATTGCGAAAAATAGCATTTATTCTCATTTAAACAAATCAATTTAAAAAAAAAAAAAAAAGAAAACTACTGCCTCAATATTTTTTCTAGTTTTATTGTTATTTGTGGTAGGAGGACAAGTCTGGTTCTCATTACTTTGTAATGACTCTCCTCTTCTTAATAGTTTAGTAGTAATATGTTCTTTTATTTAAGGTAGTGCTCTATAGATTAAATATCAAATCAAGGGCTTTGTCCGCTTCTGAAACTGCTGGTCTCTGGTACCTAGACCAGTGTCTGGAACACAGCATGTGATCAATATTGTTTCGATGAATTAATGAGTTATTCAGTGGGGAGTTCAGGATGCAAACAAAAATATTTAATAAAATAGTTGAACAAAGTAAGGAATACATTATATGTTTCAATAACTCATAGTGATATCCAACAGAGAGCAGTGTACCTCCAGAAACGTTTGTCAGCTTGTCCAAAGTTATATAGACTGGCATTTACCACAAACTCCAGCTTCACATGTTCTCAAAATTGATGCTGTCATCTTGTTAGCATGCCAGGAAGGACCCATCTCTCAGTAGAAGGCTCACATTGGCAAAACTCATGAGGTTAAATTCCAAACTAATAATATAGATTCACAAATAAAACTGTCACCGATAGCCATTTCTCTACCTTTTCATATGACCAAAGAAGCAGCCAAAATGTATTAAAAATTTTGCTTGCCAAGCATGAAATTAGAATATTAATTAAATGTTTAATGTCATCAAGCTAAGAATTAACTTTTTTAATAAACTAGTATATTTTTAATTACATATTTTTGTCCATATTCACAATAGGACAAAATTTTGTGGATTTTTGTTTTTTGTTTTTTTTTTGCTTTTTTATGTTACCAGCTCTGATCATCCATATCTGTTGTAAATATGATAGGTCTGATATTTCATTTAATACACAAAATATTTCCTAGAGCTGTTTCATGTTTTTTAATATAATTCTGTATTTTTATAATTAATTCAATTATTTGTTGATAATTTATTTTAGTATTATTAAATAATTATTGAGTTATTTCTCATGTTGGGTACTAGAAATTTGGTGACAAGTTAGACAAGGGTCTGAATCTTATATATGTTACAGTGTAGCCTGGAAAACAAAAGTTAACAGGCAACTGCAGTACAATATTTTAAGTTTACCCGGCACAGTAGAAGGCCATATATGAAGGACACCCACCTCGTTCTTTAGAGATTGGTGAAGTCTTTCCAGACAAGATGAAATGTAATTTCAACCTCAATGAATATAGGCTGTATGGATTAGATTAATAAAATTGCTTTATGAATTTAGAATAGGAAGGGAAAGTATTCTCAACAGGAGCTAAAACTAAGAGATTCAGGAACATGGCACATGAATGCAACTATACATGTTTCTCTGTGAGTGGAGCTTAAATCAGTGTAAAAACATAGTAGGAAGAGATGAACACTATTGGGAAATTTTAAATGGTGAAGAATCATAATAAAATTTGTACTGCAGAAAGATATTACTGATGAGAATGTGGATAATACTCTTGGAGGTTGGAGGAAGAGACAAGGAAAACCTAAATTCAGGGTCACCAGTTAGGAGGTTTTTATAATAATTTGTGTCAGAGATAGTTTCAGTCTAAATAAAAGTAATTACAGATTGCACAAAAATAAAAAGACAGATGTAGGATATATGAAAGGGGAATTTTTTTTGAGATTTGATTATCAGCTATGTGTGAGATAAGGGGAAAATTAAATATCCCTGAGAATAAATGCCAGGGTTCCCGTTTACATCCCTGAGTGGATAGCGTCATTAAATGGAAAATGTATGCAGGGAAGGTTTTGGGTAAAGATGATAAATGCACCGTTCATATGACTAATTCAGTGGTCAATTCAATGATGTTTTTCACATGTTGGTTGATATGAACTTGGAGCTCAGGAAAAAGAGGCTTGAGATAAGTTCTTTTTTTTTTAATTTTTATTATTATTATTATTATTATTATACTTTAGGTTTTACGGTACATGTGAGCAATGTGCAGGTAAGTTACATATGTATACATGTGCCATGCTGGTGCACTGCACCCACCAACTCGTCATCTAGCATTAGGTATATATCTCCCAATGCTATCCCTCCCCCGTCCCCCCACCCCACAACAGTCCCCGAAGTGTGATGTTCCCCTTCCTGTGTCCATGTGTTCTCATTGTTCAATTCCCACCTATGAGTGAGAATATGCGGTGTTTGGTTTTTTGTTCTTGTGATAGTTTACTGAGAATGATGATTTCCAGTTTCATCCATGTCCCTACAAAGGACATGAACTCATCATTTTTTATGGCTGCATAGTATTCCATGGTGTATATGTGCCACATTTTCTTAATCCAGTCTATCATTGTTGGACATTTGGGTTGGTTCCAAGTCTTTGCTATTGTGAATAATGCTGCAATAAACATACGTGTGCATGTGTCTTTATAGCAGCATGATTTATAGTCCTTTGGGTATATACCCAGTAATGGGATGGCTGGGTCGAATGGAATTTCTAGTTCTAGATCCCTGAGGAATTGCCACACTGACTTCCACAAGGGTTGAACTAGTTTACAGTCCCACCAACAGTGTGAAAGTGTTCCTATTTCTCCACATCCTCTCCAGCACCTGTTGTTTCCTGACTTTTTAATGATTGCCATTCTAACTGGTGTGAGATGGTATCTCATTGTGGTTTTGATTTGCATTTCTCTGATGGCCAGTGATGGTGAGCATTTTTTCATGTGTTTTTTGGCTGCATAAATGTCTTCTTTTGAGAAGTGTCTGTTCATGTCCTTCGCCCACTTTTTGATGGGGTTGTTTGTTTTTTTCTTGTAAATTTGCTGGAGTTCATTGTAGATTCTGGATATTAGCCCTTTGTCAGATGAGTAGGTTGCGAAAATTTTCTCCCATTTTGTAGGTTGCCTGTTCACTCTGATGGTAGTTTCCTTTGCTGTGCAGAAGCTCTTTAGTTTAATTAGATCCCATTTGTCAATTTTGGCTTTTGTTGCCATTGCTTTTGGTGGAAACTGAACAACCTGCTCCTGAATGACTACTGAGATAAGTTCTAAGAATCATCTGCATATTGATTGTATTTGGGTGTTGAAGTAATTTTTCAGGAAATGAGTTTAAGGGAAAGATGAAGAAGGATAAACTGAGAAGGATTTGGGGATGCAATAGTCAAGAGGTGTAATAGGAAACTCTGGAGTTTAGCTGCCATTGAGGAGAATTACAGGCAATTCTCTACCGTGCCTGCTGTTGTGGAGAGATGAAATAACATATGGACGGAAAAAAAATGTTCACTAACTATAACATTAAGTCAATTTGGCAAAAATAATTTAAGTAAAGTGTTGAATATAAACCATATTTTTGTGTGTTGGAAAGTAAATGAGATAGAGGGGATTAAGAGACTAAGTGTAGAAAACTTAATCAAAGATTTTATATCTGTAAGGAGAAAAGATATGTCAGTAGCTAGAGGAATATTTGAAGTTATGATTTCAAAAATAATTTCTTGCAAGAAGATTAAAATATTTTAATGATATCAACATGTAAAACAAAAGCTTTATTGTTTTTCAGAATTGTTTCTAATGCCTCATTTTGTCTACAGGTGTTAACAATATGCACAAAGTACAGTTGAAGGTCAGAAAAAAGGAGTTCAGGAAAAATGTCAGAGAAGATGGGCAAATAGGGAAGATAAAGGAAAGAAGAAGGAAAAGGAGAATGCAAAGGACAGAATTTTAGCAAATAGCACATTTAATGGGGAACAGAGGGAGTTAAACCTAGACAGACAACACACAAAGAAACGATCACCCAGTACGAACTAGGAGATATGGCATCCTACAATCCTATGTGGAAGAGTATTTGAAAAAGGAGGGGGTCAGTATTATCAGATGCTGCCAAGTGGGAAGTCCAGATGGGACTCATGATATTTCCTTATGCAATAACTTACATAAGGAGAGCAGAAAGAGAAATGGGCTATAACTAGAGAGTGAGAGTGAATCTAAAGAAAGATTGCTAAAACTCATTTAAATCCAACTCAAATGTGATTTATTCTGAGAAAGTTTATCTGAAAAATCCATTAGGAACATATTTCCCTTCCCTCAACATTTCTATAGTGCAACTACCATACACCCAAGCAATTTCACTCCTTGGAATTTATTCCAGATAAATAAAGACTTGTGTTCATTTTTTTAAAACTATACACAAATGTGTATAGCAGATTTATTTGTAATAACTGAAAAAAAAATAACCCATGTTTCCTTCAATGGCAGAATGGTTAAACAAATGATAGTATATCCATATCATGGAATATAATACAGCAACAAAGAGAAACAAACCATTGATACATTCATCAACCTGAATAAATCTCCAGAGAATCAGGCTGTGTGGAAAATAGAAACATCTGAAACAACATATACTACATGATTTAATTTATATAACATTCTTGAATTGACAAAATTATAGCAATGGAGACCAGATTAGTGGTTCCCTGGAGTTAAAAAAAATTACATGTGGGGAGATGTACATGTGGCTGTAAAAGGGCAACGTGTTATACTTGTAACTTTCTGTATCTTGATTACATTAATTAATGTCACTATCCTAGCTGTGATATTTCACTGTAGTTTTCCAAGTTGTTACACTGGTGAAAACTGGATAAAGAGTACATGGGGTCTCTCCTAGGAACTTCCTAGGAGTTCATGTAAATCTATAATTTTCTCAAAATAAAAAAGTTTAACTTTTACAAGGCTTAAAAATAAATAGAGTTAAAAAAGATAGTTGAAAGAGCCCAGTTTTGAAGTCACATTGTCTTAAGGTTGAATCCAAAGTCTGCCACTTTTTTAGTTATGTAAATGTCATCTTAGTGAGCCTTAAATAAAAATTATCAGGATCACCATCATCATCACAACCACCATTACTAAAACCCTTATGGAGTTTTTAATGTTCCCCTTACTGTTCCAAACACTTGGTGTATTTTAACACATTTAATTCTCTCAACAGCCCTATCAGGTAGGGATCATTATTATCTTAATTTTAAATACTGAAAAACTAAGACACAGAAAGAAAAGGTAATATGCTCAGGGCCACATAGTAACTAAATGAACACTATTTTGAGCCCAGACAGTCTTCCACAAGACTTGATACCTGCCCCTAACATTTATGTAGCAAGACAAAAAGTGAAAAAGAGGTTCCATGCTGTATGTCTAAATGCTTAGGAGCTATAGAAACTAATAACTTTAAAATATATTTGCTATCCTTCTGCTTTGACAAATATACTTTGTAAGCCACTTGGAAGATTATGTTTGAATTTAAAATTTTCAGACACTGAACGGTTCCACTCTATAAACATGACCTACCACCTTTTTCTTTTCCCCCATGGTTTGGTTTCACACTGTGAGCAGCTCTTTGCACATTTGAGTACACACTCCAGCCTGCAAATTGAAGCCTTGTTCATACTTGGGCCTAAGGGTATAAATACCAGTGAGTCAGTGTGTTTTTGGTAGATGGACTTGGAGAAAAGGCTGTGTAAATGCTGGAAGCATAGAGCTTTTAGTCAGGGAATCTCAAGATCCTGAATACCAAAGGCATGGTGTAGAAGTAGGTAGGATCTGTTCCAACTGTAATGGCTTCTTGACTCTGTGGAATCACCCCTCACACTCTGGGAGGGGAATGGATAAAAGAGACATAAAGTGAGGTCCACTGTAGGGGGTCCCTCTTACTCTTAGGCCTAAAGTCAAACTTAAGCCTGAGTGAGATACTGGCCTTATTTCAGTGGGAATAATACTTTCTTTTTATAGTTGTGAAAACTACATGAGGGTCTCTCATGTATATTGTGCAAGATGTGTGCTGCAGTGCTGCATTAGAGGGAAGATGTAGGTTTTCTGTTAATATTTGCAATTATGTTTTATTATCAATCAGTAAATGTTTCCAACATTAATACTATTTTATAGTTATAGTATTTCTTTTCTTGATAGATGGACTAGAGGCTTTTACCAGATTTCTTAAAACTGAATTCAGTGAGGAAAATATTGAATTTTGGATAGCCTGTGAAGATTTCAAGAAAAGCAAGGGACCTCAACAAATTCACCTTAAAGCAAAAGCAATATATGAGAAATTTATACAGACTGATGCTCCAAAAGAGGTACAGTAAAGATAACTGTAAAAATGCATAATTGCTTTCAAAATTTTTTAATAATTTTATTTTTAAATTGTGAATGATATTTTTCCCAACTTATTTTTATTAATTTTATTTATAATTGACATGTAATGATTATACATGTTAATGACATACAGTGTGATGTTTTAATATATGTATGCATTGTATAATGATAAAATCAGAGTTAGCATATTCATCAAATTAAACATTTATCATTTCTTTGTGATGATAATATTCAATATGTTCTTTTCTGGCGATCTTGAAATATACCATGTATTATTATTCACTATAATCACCTATTAGGTAATATAACACCAGAACTTATTCTTCCTGTCTATCTCTGTACCTGTTGACCCATCCTTTCTCTATCCTCCCATCCTTCCTACCTTACCTAGCCCTTGGTAACCACTATTCTGCTCTCTACTTCTATGTGAGCAACTTTATTAGATTCCACATACAAGTCAGATCATGTAGTATTTATTTTTGTGTGCCTGGCTTATTTCACTTAACATAATGTCCTCCAGGTTCATTCACATTGCCACAGATGACTGAGTTTCTTTGTTTTTTAATACCTCGATAGTGTTCCATATGTACCACATTTTCTTTATACATTCATCCTTTGATGGACATTTAGGTTGATTCCAGCTCTTTGATACTGTGAATAATGCTGCAATAAACATGGGAGTGTAGATATCTCTTTAACATGCTGATTTCAATTCCTTTAGATGTATACCTAGAAGTAGAATGGCTGGATCGTGTGATAGTTTTATTTTTAATTTTTGAGGAACCTTTATACTATTTTCTATAATGGCTGAACTACCTTACATGCCCACCAACAATGCATGAGTTTCCCTTTCTCCACATCCTCACCAACATTTGTCATTTTTTGTCTTTTTCATTAAAAGCCGTTCTAACCGAAGGGAGTTAGTATCTCATTATGGTTTCTACTTGCATATCCCTGATGGGTAATGATGTTGAATATTTTGTCCAAAATGGCACTTTATGTGGTTTTTGAGAAATGTCAATTCAGAGCTAAATTTTTTAGATAATCTGTCTTTATCAAATTTGTACCCTCATACATTCTACCAGAATGTTCATGATGTTGCTGGAGGGAAGATAATTATTTATACATATTTATCCATACAAATGGAAGACATTGTAAGATACTATCACAGAAGGAAAAGTACAATTAGAGTCACTTTTCAGAGTTATTTTCATTCTAGACTAAGAGTGAATATGATAAATTGCAACATTTAGATTCATTCACTTATTCATAGTAATCACTTTAGCACAAGCAACCTCTCATAGAAACTAAAGATTTCTATAAGTGATGAAGTCAAGAGACATCAAGAAGTTTGCATCATATACCAATTTAATTTTGGCTCATCTATTTATACAGAGTTTTGTTTGCTTTAGGGCTACTTTAAAGACAGGTTAAAAGAAAAATCTTACAATAGAGAGATGAGGTAAACCTAACTAGCAAAGTTTTCAAGTGGAAAACAATTGAGATTTTCTTTTACTCCAAACTCAATGTGAAGTAATTGTGTGATACAATTGCTAAAATGGGTATAAGACTAGCAAATATGACTTGACTGCCCTAAAATATTAATTAAGTAGAGCTTCAAAGTTTCTAATACGTGTTTTATAAATAGTGCTTCTCCAAAAACCAACGTTTTACATAGTTTTTTTATAAAAAGGCAGCTAGTTGTATTGTGTTATGGACAAGAGGAAAGAAAGCCCCTACCTGAAAACCTAACCACCATCAGAACCAGATATATATGCAGTGCTATGATACAAGGCATGAAAGAATTTTATATCTTTAAAAGACATTCATACTACAGCATATGTTTGCTTGGAGGAAATCATCATAACATAATGAAATGAGCACTGAAATAAAGAGAAGCCCCACATTAAAATCTCAAAGATGCCCCAACTCATTTTTCCCATGACTCAAATAATTTAACCTCTGTGAGGTTTAGTTACCTATTTTGAAAATGAGTTATGCTTTAATTATTTCTATGATCTTTAGCAGTTCAATATTCCATTATTCTAAATTCATAGAGAGTAAGAAGGACCAGGAATTCCAGGAGAGAAGAAACAGATGAAATGCTAGTCAAGAATAGAGGAAAATACCCAAGCATCTATATTAGGACATTCTTGCACTGCAACAAACACAACAGCACTATTCACAATAACCAAAATGTGGAAACAACCCAATTGTTTACCAACAAAAGAATGGATAAATGAAACGTGGTGTACCTATAGAATGGAATATTCAGCCACAGAAAGAATAAAGTTTTTGATACATGCTAAAAAACAGAAATATCTGAGCCTAGGTAATTTATAAGAAAATAACTTTAATTGGCTCATGGTTCTGCAGGCTATACAAGAAGCCTAACAGCATCTGCTTTTGAGAAGAACTCAGGAAGCTTCCAATCATGGCAAAAGGCAGAGGGGGAGCAGTTATCTCACATTTCAGAAGTAGGTGCAAAAGAGAGAGAGAGTGAGGTGTCACACACTTTTAAACAGCCAGATCTTGCCAGAAGCCACTCACTATCGTGAGGACAGCACTAAGGAGATGGTGCTAAACCATTCATGAGAAATCCACCCCCATGATCCAATAACTGTCCACCAGGCTCCACCTCCAATGCTGGGGATTACAATTAAACATGAGGTTTGGGCAGGCTACACACATCCAAACTATATGAGCTTCTAAGCCCACTATGCCCACTCCGACATTGCATCAGTCCTGTGCTGTTTCTCAAAGTTGTTTATATAAGCATATTAACTATAATCACACTTTTTTTTCTGTTTATCCAGGTTAACCTTGATTTTCACACAAAAGAAGTCGTTACAAACAGCATTACTCAACCTACCCTCCACAGTTTTGATGCTGCACAAAGCAGAGTGTATCAGCTCATGGAACAAGACAGTTATACACGTTTTCTGAAATCTGACATCTATTTAGACTTGATGGAAGGAAGACCTCAGAGACCAATAAATCTTAGGAGACGATCACGCTCATTTACCTGCAATGAATTCCAAGATGTACAATCAGATGTTGCCATTTGGTTATAAAGAAAATTGATTTTGCTCATTTTTATGACAAACTTATACATATGCTTCTAACATATCACATGTTTATGTTAAGATTTGGTCCCATCCTTTAAACTGAAATATGTCATATGAAATTATTTTAAAAATGTAAAAACAAAACTTTTTGCTAACAAAATATATACAGTATCTGCCAGTATATTCTGTAAAACCTTCTATTTGATGTCATTCCATTTATAATCAAAAAAACTTATTTCTTAATCAAAAGGCAGTACAAAAAAAGTAATAATGTTTTATAAGATTGTAGAGTTAAGTAACAGTTAAGCTTTTGCAAAGTTGTCAAAAGTTCAAACAAAAATCTAGTTGGGATTTTTTACCAAAGCAGCATAATATGTGTTATATAAACATAATAATACTCAGATATCCAAATGTTCAGATAGCATTTTTCATAATGAATGTTCTCTTTTTTTTTGGTAATAGTGTAGAAGTGATCTGGTTCTTACAATGGGAGAGGAAGAACATTTATTACTGGGTTACTACTAACCCTGTCCCAAGAATAGTAATATCGTAATATCACTTCTAGTTATAAGCCAGCAAGAGGAACTTTTGTGAAGACACATTCATCTCTACAGAACTTCAGATTAAATATAATCTAGATTAATGACTGAGAATAAGATCCACATTTGAACTCATTCCTAAGTGAACATGGATGTACCCAGTTATATGAAGTACTTCTGTTGGTCACAGAAACATGACCAGATTTTGCATATCTCCAGGTAGGTAACTGAGTAGACTACCTTATCACCTGCTAAGAAAACTTGCTACTAAACTATTACACCATCAATGGCTAGAATAAAAACCAGAGGAGGTTTTGCCCAGGATGTCTCATGTTTGGCCCTTTAAAATTGGGGTAGAAATCAGAAATGAGATGAGGGGAAGAAGCAAGGAGTCTAAGGCCCTGGCGATTTGGGCATCTGCCGCATTGGTTCATATTCAGAAAGTGTTATCTCATTGATTATGTTCTTGTTAAACAAATCTCCTTAAGTAATTATTATTGAAATAAGATTATACTAACACATCTATATGTCACTGTTTTAAAGACATATTTAATTTTTAATGTGTGTTACATGGTCTGTAAATATTTGTATTTAAAAATGCCATGCATTAGGCTTTGGAAATATAATGTTAGTTGAAATGTAAAATGTAAAAACTTTAGATCATTTGTAGTAATAAATATTTTTAACTTCATTCATATAGTTAATTTTATCTGACAATAAAAGCTCTGACCGAATGTTGATTATCCTTCCTATTATGTAATAAGGAATAAACATTTTCTTCTTTTAGAGTAATATTGGGATAGAAAGTAATAATTGAGTTATAGTATCATTGATCTTAATGCTATATCAGTTGTTTAAATTGTTGCGAATAAAAAAACAAAGTATCTTGTGTTTCAAAAATCAACTAAAAAGGTGATTTTTATGTTTTCCTTAATTAATTCCTATTTTCTTTTTCTGTGGCAGTCTCTTTCCATAAAATTTAATTGTTTCATATACAGACTTAAGACTCGATACAAACTTTGCAATCTCATCAGCAACAACATGGGCTGATTTTAATAGCATTGTTCTGGTACCACAAATATGTATCATGTAGCTTTTCCGTATATAATACTGTTCAAAATCATCTGATCTCTTCGTTAAATTATGAAATATTCAATGAGATGCTTCAAAAACACACCAGGACTTCTTCATAAAATTAATGACTGACTTCAAAAAGTTTGCACTCTCTGGAGGAGACAACATGGACAAATACAGAAACAAAATAAATAATTGGACAACTGAAAGTAGCCAAGCACAGATGCACAGAAAGCACTGAGTGTTGGCTGAATGATGGCAAAATATACAAATTGAAACTAGACTTGGAAGCCCAGTGTGCGAGCTCCCTAATTGGATGTGGGATCCTCAAAAGTTTATATAACTTCTAAGGACTCTTCCATCCACGTTCGTTTTAAGATAAAGACTCGGGATTTCTAGTGTTCTAGAAATCCTGAAAGAAAGTGTGATCTAGACTCACACTTTCTAGTATTCTTTATGGTCTCCACACTCATTAATTCTAATTTGTTCACTTGATATTCTCTGAAGCAACTCTTGACTTGTATCCAAGTAAGGAAAAGAGGCAAATAAGTATAATTAATGAAGGAAAACTTAAGACTAAAAATTAACATGGGATTTTTGTCTAATAATAGGGCACAAGATTATAGAAAACCCAGAAATAGATGAAAGGAAAGAAGCCACAGGAAATAGAGCTTGATTTTTTTTTGACCAGTCAAATGTATGATAACAATGTGTTTAAAGTAATGGATGATAAATAAAATTGGGTTGAACTAGATAATTTGGGGCATTTTTTGAAGCCCATAAGCAATAGTAAATACCTAGGCTGTCAAGTTATGTACATAATAAAAGCTCAATAAGTGACCGCAAAGTCAAGTGAAATCAAAAGGAAGTATTATAAGGAAGTCAGAGTAGTATTTCAGCAAAGAGTAAAGTCTTCAATATGTGGTGCATTTTTATTTGAATTCTATCTCTACTAGCTACCAAATGTACTTTGTTGAGAAAGCTACCTAAATTCTTATCTTCAATTTTTATTTGTAATATTGGAATAAAATTTTCACAATGTTCTTATGGTGATTAAATTGTAAATATTTGCAAAGTGCCAACCACAGTATTAATTGACTTTACTGTGTGGATGGATTTTAGAAATTATTCCCTGTGTTTAAGTACCACATTTTAATTATAATATAAATTTTTCTAATAATGTCTTGTTACAAATCAAAAAATATCTTTGAGAATAATGAGACTTTTCTTGACTAAAGTATGGGGATGACTATTGCTCTCATCAAAACTTTTATAATTTGCACTTCATAAAAATGATATTTTAGCTAAATTAAAATATGGGAACATTTTAAGCATAAGCATTTTTCTAAAGAAAAAGCTTTTTTAAAAAAACCCTTAGCTTTTTAGTTATGTGCAGTGCAGCTCTTCTTTAAGAGGAAAAAAAAGGCAAAGCATGGTGAAGATGTATACCCTCCCCGTCCCACCTCATCAGATGCTAAGCCTTAGCTGTGGCATTAACTACATTTAAAAAGACTAATTTATTTTCATTGTGCCACATTGACTGGTCTTATATTTAATTTCCTGGCTCTTTATCATCTGTCTAAAAAAGAAAAAAAATTACCAAGATGTAACCACGTTTGTTTAGCTATGTCATTTGAAGCCTTTTCAACAATGAAAGTAAAAGTTCTTACAACTTATCAAAACTCATGTTCTATAACTTGAATAAATGAACAAGTATTTATTGAACACTTTCATGTGATTGCTACTGCTAGCTTCTGGGCATTCAAAAGTGAATTTAACAGTGGGAGTGACAGGGAAAGAGAAAGAAAGAAAAACTCTCTTCATGGTATATTCTCTGATAAAGTTTGCATTCTGCAATACGCAGCTGAAAGCCATGTTTTAAACTTTTCTTCTTATGTATCCCAAATACCAAATCCTTCTACGACCAATTGTGCAGATTACCATTTATCTTTTGAAACTAGGAGTTAAGTAACTAATTTCCTCATTTATTTAAGGACAATACAAAAGATTCACTAACTTACATATCTTTGTGCATCTTTTATAAAACAAAAGAAGAACTGAAAGTGTACGTATATATAAATACATTTTATTATGGGTTTGGATTTTTTGGTCATCTCATTTTATTGATGTTGCCCTATAAATCAACCAATTATAGAAACATCTTTTGAAGATGAAAAAACACAAGTTTTAAGAAACATTTAAAAAATTAAATCACTTGGGAAACAATACAAATTTAGCAGCACAGGTAGTAAAATATTACATTTGGAAAATTTTTTAAAAATCAGATTGAGCTGTGTTTTTAAAGACATAATTATTTAATAGTTAATATATACATTTACCTGGAATCTTACCTACTAAATTTTGTAGAGTAGAAATGAATCTTTTAGAAGTAATAAGCAAAGCAGCTCTTTCAAACTTCAGACATTTGCTAAAATAACAGTATTAAATTTTAGATAGTTTGTCTACAGTCTTATTATTTCTGATTTTGTTATCTATCTGTAACAAACAGATAACAATTGTGGGAAAAATAAAGACTGAATCATTGTTAAATTTTGATCCACTAAAAAATGTCAAAATTCTTTTTATTAGGTGCTATTTACTAGAGCAAGAAAGTGAATAAAAAACATTAGGAAAGATTGCCATCAACATGTAAAACCCAACAATCATTTTTTCAACATGGAACTGTTGTTACATGTGAAGAAACTGAAATATAGAAACATGAATCCAAGTGAGATCAAATCAGTATCAATGATAGCAGGAATAAATGTATTTAATAATCCATAGTTTGGAATATCTTATACTTCATTTATCATTATTTAATCGTAGAGTCCTGTAGTTCAACAAATGTTTGCCATGCTTCACCTCTGTCCCAGTCACTATATGGAACAGTAGTGACACAAAGACAAATAAAATAATGTAAAGGCTATCATTGTAGTATTACAATGAATGGTGTTCTTATGTAGGCAAACACAAAAATCAGTCATTTCACTGTGACATGTGAAACATTCATATATATCTTGACATCCTTGTGTCTAAGAAATGGCAAGACAACTTCATGCAACGTAGCTAAACAGCAGAGTCATGTTGCTGTGCCTTCACAATATGTATGAGTATATTTTATAGTATGGGATTAGGTATTAAATTGCTATATTCATATTCAAATCTGCTTTAAAATAATCTCTAGAAACCAGAATTGATCTCATAAATGAGCATCACTCACATTAGAATGCAAGCTGCCAGAAATGTATTCAAGTTATACTAACAGAAAATTATTTAACATAGAGGCTTTGGAAGTAAATTTTTGATGGAATTGTGAAAGAATATTAAGAGATACTGATAAATGAGTATCAACCAAAAGATTATATATGTATGATAACTGAGACAACTAAATAAGTTCACTGGAAAATCATGATTCAACTCATGAAATTCTATTTATTTGTATTATTCTTAAACACTTCTATTGAAAAATATAATAAACACATTATCTAAAAAAGTTTGCATGATCATGAAGGGAACACTAATCTTGCAGTTTGGTCCCATTATATATTTTTTATTTAGTAATCACCTCACCATATATTTTCTTCTGTTGTCTTTTGTCTGTTTTATCTTTTCTCCAGGCAGCTACTTTGACAAAAATTTGTAAATAAAAGAAGTTTTCAGTGTGCTACACACGCAGGAGCATGTGCGCGCGTACACGCGCGCACACACACACACGCAGAGTTTGATTTTTGAAAGGTAATATATAATTATTATAATCATTTCTTAGTCAATTGGGTAAGAGTGTATTTTCTCTGCTGTGGAATATCAGTATTTCTTCCTCATTAAAGAAAGTCTTTAGGGAAGTGTTTGGAGTGATGTAATAAGACAACACTTATATCATTCAGAAGACTTTTATGAGAAAACTGGGATTATAAATAACTGATAATAGTAATTGGAGAAATCAATAAAATAGTAGTTGTAGTGCTTCTAAAATCACGTAAAAATAAGCATTATTTTGATCACTGAATGTTGCAAATTATTGATGGAGTTCACTCCAGCAACTGCCGTTATCTTTCTGAGGAAAAAGAGAGAGCCATTTCATGTTCATTTTTCTCATTTTTCATACAGAGTCTCTGAGGCCTTTAGAAACTTAAGAGTATTTTAGATAGAAAGTCCCATTTTCTTGAATGGCTGAGTCAGCAAACACATCTCTAGAGACAGAGTTAAGTAACTACTATAGCATATGATAATATTTCAAAGCTAATTTTTCAACAAATGATTGACACATGTCTAAATGATCTTTAACGTAACAAAAAAGGTTACATGGGGAAAATCCTTTAATTTCAAGGACATATATATTGGCAATAAAAAAAAGTATATATTCTGGAAAAAAGATTACAGAAAAGTGAAAATATTCTGAACCACGATCTCTACTCTAAAATCATCCCATGGTTTTTATAAAGGGTTATACAGTGTACATATTGAAGAGTTAACATGAGGAGCATAAGTTGACTAAAAAAGAAGTCTAATTTTTCATTCTAGAAATAAACATTTTAACATTTATATTCTTCTAATATTTTAAAAATCTACAAATTTTTGTCATCGAAACAATGGATTATGAATATGAATATCAATTTTCATAGAATTATATTAATTACAAAAATTAAGCTTTAAAGATAGTATTAATGTGTGAAAAAATACTTATTTTTTAAAATGTATTGTATGGTATCAATATGCACTAGAACTAGATCGAAGTTAAGAATAAAACATATTCAAATCTCAAAATGGAAAAGTGATTATATATTCGAGGTAAATCCTAGACAGAATATATTAAAGAATTGGATTATAAAAGATATGAAGATAAAGAATGAGAAAAAATAGAGTCCAAAAACTGACAGACAATATTGATATAGTAATCGTTCTAAAATGCAGTGTTTCATTACAAATAATGCACATTGTGGTATATTTTGAATAATAAAAGTTTTGCAATATTTGAATTGTCTATTAAGAGCATGCCACTCTACTGATAAGGGAAATCTACTTCATTACTGGGAGCTGAATAAGACACTCTGCAGTTTTAAAAATTTTATTTCATCTTTAAACACCAGTGCTGGAAGGAAATTAGAGCTCATGTCCCAACAAACCTTCACATTTTGTAGAGCAGAATAAGGAAGTCATTTCTAGACTAATTTAAAACATTAATAAAGAAAGAATTTGAGTACAAATGTCACTCAGATATCAACCAATATCATTTATGTATTCCTCTCATCAACCATTAATTTATTAGTACCCACAAAGTATCAAGATTCTCTTCTAATAAAACAAAATGTTAGATATGTTCATTATCCTGCCACAAGAGTTATCTCATTTACTTTAATGGAAATTAAACATTAATCAAAACTCAACATGAAACTACATTATTTCCTCGAAATTTACTTTTGCTAACGTTATGCTTATATGTGTTCATAAACATACACGTACATAATTATTGAAAGAAATGCAAACTATATTAAAATTAACTTTTTTAAACTTTATTTATAAAACACTAAGAACACTACCATTTAACTGAATGCTGATCTTTGGGAGAGTGAACATTTAGAGAATTTTATTTCATGAAAAAATGAAGTAAATTAATTATATTTATTAGGATAGTATTTGAATGTAAGACATAATGCATGACACACAACCGTATTAAAATTTTAGTCACATACGTACACATATGTCCTGTTCATATAATTTCAGACTTTCAGAGTTTTATAAGAACTTAGATACTGAATAATACATTTTATGTTAAAATTGCATATTTAATTGAATAAATACTCAATTATTAAATACCAAGTTATTTCTGTCTTTGGCTTTAAAAGCCAAAGATATGTATTCATATGTCTGTTATGTTCATTTATAACCATAAGCCACCTTCATTTTTAGATATTAGGTTAAATAATTTTATAACAATGGGCACTGCTAATCTATTTTTTTGTTTTATAAAATGCCTCATTGCTTCTCTTTAATGTTTTATATATGCTACATATACTGAAATACTGAAAAGTATCTAGTATTTGCTTGTTTCCAAGATTCTAATTCATCTATAAAATAAATACTAGAATTACTAACACTGGTTAAAATCAATAGTATAAAAGGTGAACATTTAAATTATATTAGTAAGTTTGAGCACAGAGGTTAATTTTTCCCTTCCACATTATATGGCTCACTGTTTGGCAAAGATACAGAATGGTTTGTATCTGTACCTTCAAAGGGTAAGTAATGATTTAGACCAGACTTGACATCAACAACAACAAAAAAAGGTTGATATCAAATTTAAAATTATGATGACACTTTTACAGGTTTTTATAAACATTCTTTTTTAAAATTCAAATTGTGCTACATAAAAAAGAATTATGAAAATATAGCAAAGCAACAAATTATAGAGAATTAAATTTAAGCTTTGACAGAAATACTACAGTGAGGTTGGGGTAGGGATGGGAGGTTTTGGGAGAACCAGAGAATTGGCACAGTATTTGAATGTAAGTTATAATCCCTATGAAAATGTGTTCAAATAAGAAAGAATTTTGTACGTGTTTTAACACATTTTATGTAACTGACATCATAGACTTTATTAAACCATTATTAGATGTTTATATTTTGTATTTGACAGCTCCTCAAGTTAACAAGTTTAACAGTTTTACTACCTCAGACATTATTATTCTTTTACTTCTTTTAAAACTGAAATTTCTTAAAGAACTAATTAGGTCTTTGTTTTACTTTGGATTCAGTAAACAAGTCTGTGTTCATACTCGTGATTTTATGGATTTGGTTATTTTATCTCTCAGGCTTCATCTTCCTAAACTAATTGTTTATTGAGATTATTCTAAAATCCATAGACTCTCTCTTTATAAACATATTCTCTTTAAATTTGGCTTATTAAAAAAAAAACTATTCTTTGGTGTAAGAATAAACACCAGAGTTCTATTTTTGGTTCCATGCATAATGTTACATTGAAAAACACTTTAATATGAAAATTGAATCATAATGTTTAGATAAAGGAGGCAATGTGCATGTAATATGATTTTAGAGTTCCGAAAATAAAGTGCAAAGTGAATTTAAAATAAATGATGCACGGGAAGCTCGAAGTTTTTCCCCTTCTTTTGTATACAAGACATCAGTGTCACCAGCCATTGTAAGGTTACATTTGTGAATTTTAGTAGGTAGTTGAGATTTTATGAACAGAAAATACACAATCCTCAGTCTATTTTCTCTCTGAAATCATCAAAGATGTAAAAAGTTCTTCAAAGCCATCCTCAGATAAGACAAAAAACAGCTTATTGTGTATAACTACATGTAAAAAATATGTCTGCTTTGTTTCTAGGTGTTTAAGGTATATTTTAATTTCTTCATAGTAAATATATTATTGGACATACAAATTAAAGATTTTTAGATATTTATGGAATATCTATGTTAATGTGTATTTTATCAATTTTAAACAGCCTAGAAAAACATCAAATAAGCCAGTATATGTTGTGAAAATTACCCTCATATCCTGAAAATATTAAGAGCTAATTGTAAGAGCTACATTTCATTTCTGCTGTATTCCAACATTTTAAACATTAGTATTTCATTTTAATCTTTAAAAAAATATTTTTATTAAATATCTAGATTTTTATTTCATTATATTGTATAATAAGATTGATAACTTGGAATGCTAAAGGCTTCTGTTAAACCTCTACAAAAATAGAGGAAGGGATATTTCCTGAAAAAGATTTTCCCAAGCAGATTCATTTTACAATTTAATTTCCTTCAGTGAAGTAAAGGTCAGTGTGAAGCTATAAGAAAATTAATTTGCATGAGCTATGCACATGGAACATGAAAATAATATAATATGAAATATTCATAATTCAAGCTTTTAAAGCCAACCTCAAGGCTATAAAAGCAATTATTATAAGGAATGACTCAACAATTACAACAAACTTTTTCTTTGATGATGTCAACTAATATGCTCTCATTCTGAGAGACATGAAGAGACAGTTCTGTAGAATAATAACAAACTCTAAGAATTAACAATCCTTTGTATTACCTCATTAATATGTTAATTGGCTTCAGAAAATGTATCAGTGCAAGTTTTCAACTTCAAACACAGTTCCAATAGTTCTACTAATCCAGTAATTCCAAGTCGACTTTATAATTATGCTATCTCTTTGCATCTCATCAATTGTATGAGTAATATTTTTTAACTCTGGCAACCAATACACATTTCTCTATTGACTATGTCCCATGCTTACCTATTTGAACAAGATTAAAATTTCATTCTTATTCACAATAGTGTAGCAGACATCTGCTGATCCATTGCTTATCTTAAAAATATTTTAGTAAAATTGTCATAGAATTACAGTCTCAACTGGTACCTAACCTACTCTCCTGAAATCAAAATAAGTAGCAATTCTCTGATTTCTTGACAAAGAAAGTCAGATTTTCTGAAACCGTATTGAGCATGTGAAAGAGTGTCTTAAAATTTTCTGATGAGTCCTATAATAATTCATGGACATGAGCATGTTTCTCTGCTGATCTGAATTGCTGCAATGTATGAAAAACCACATTGCAAGTTATATTCTGCTCTCAGGTTTCTTCCTGTAGCATTGGGTCTTGGGCATCAAATTTCTTACACCTCTGCCTGCTGCAGCTTCTTTTCTCCTTCTACAGCCCTCTTCACCCCCTAGAGCAACCCTGATTCAGATTCCAAATCCTAGCTGTTTGTTGGGCTTTGTTATCTCTGCTTAGATGAACATAATATGTCCATACAATCAGTATTTGAGGGCAGAGGACAGCGGGGTAGAAGTCAAGGAAAAGAAACAGTATTGTGGCTATTTATTTTGGAAAAACCAAAATCAAGCTTTGAGAGAAACAACACATCTCGCATTATTTTTGTTAGCTTTTTTCCATGAGGTCAAAGTCAGGTTATGCCACTGAATCAAACCTGGGCTGAAGGCTTTTCATCATCATTCTTCTTTCTTAAATATAATGAAGATTCTACCTGGTGGTGGTTGGCCATACTGTTTTAATTCTTTTTTATCATTATAAGATTTTGTCTTTTTTTCCCTGCATTTCCTTAGTCAATACACTGAGAAGGTGGGCAGTGCTGGAACTTCTAAACAGAAGTCATGGGCACTGCTAAACAGAAGTGATTTTGAACTAGAAGTTCTTCAAACTTGATTTTGTACTTCTCTGGAATGAGGATGACTACAATCCTCCACTAGTTCTAATATAAAAGACCAACAGTGCTAGTTAGCAAAATGTTTGTGTCCTTTAGGTTATTCTATACTATTTCCTTTTCTAATGATCCTAAATAATAATCAAATAATAACTACATTTATTGAGCATATAATAAATATTTGGCATATTATCCTATCGTTGCCACTCACCAGCATTCTGAACCTGATTAAACAACTTAATCTTTTTTGTGCCTCACATCTTTCAACTATGAAAAAGGTTACAATAATGTTACATTTTCTACACAGTTTTTGTAGGATTAAATGAGCTAATGTAGCTAAAATTTAAGAGTGTCTGGCACATAACAAGCATTCAATCCATGTTAGATGTTATTTCATCAAAGGAGTCAATTTTCAGATAGCTGAACTACAACTAGCAGAGAATTTTTAATCCTCTTCCTTATCTCTATTCCTAATAAGAGATAACAGTGAAGAAACAGAAAAAAAAATTCAAATGCGGCCTTCGTGCGTGCATGTGTGTATGTGTGTTTGTGTGTGTGTGTGTTTGTGTGTATGTGTGTGTGTGTCCTTCTTATGGTAGGCAGAATTCCAAGATGGCCTCCAAGTTTCTCAGGATTCTCATTCCCTGGTTTATAGGACTTACAACCATATATCTTTGAGTGCAGGCTTAACACGTGCATATTTGGGTAGTCACATGCTTGCTTTGGTCATATTACATAGCAAACTGTGATGGGATAGTGACTCCCATAGTTACACAGCCCTGGCCAATAACTTGATTTCAACCTGATGAGACCCTGAGCAGAGAACCAAATTGAGCCCTGCCCAGAATTCTGGCCCACCAATAAGTTTGCATTAATTTGTCACACAACAATAGAGAGAAAACTAATACATTTTTTAAACCTCAAGAAACCTCTGCATCTCTTACTGCATGTATACAGTCATCATCTGATTTTAATTCAGGTATTAAACAACTCTTATATATCATGCACATATAAGAAGTACTGAGAATACACAAACTGATAAATTAAACATAATTGACAACTCCTTTTTAAAATGTTACACCCAAAATTGATCAAATATATCAAATGATTTCAGACTAATGCAAAGTTCAATGGGACCATTGATCTGACTACACACTTTGAGATAGATAAAGGTAGCAATAGATTTTTTTGGTTATTTATTCAATGTTAGGTCATTTATTCCCATAGAGAAAATTCTTTTTGCAATGACATTTTTGGAGAGATTTGCTTCATTTTTCACAGTTACTGTGAAGCAGTACAAAGATATTAAAAAAGCACTCTAAGCCTCTCGAAGGAAGCATACTTTGCAAATGCAAAAGAGGATTGCTGTTAACAAAGCCACTTTAATGATCATACTTACAAAATCACTCCTCTCCAAATATACTGCCATGGTGTCCTATTTATTTAAAAACTGACAACTTTTAGTTACTTTACCAGATCAAATATCTTCCTCCATCTTTTGAAACATGCTAGGCAATGATTTGTGCTTAAAAATGGAAAACAATGACATTTTATAAGCATCATTTTAACCTTAATTTCAACAGATGTCACACTTATAGTTAATTATAGTTTTATACTTTCAAGTAGTATGTATAGTACATTAAAATACAAACTTTAATATTCAAACTTAGAATTCCCCTGACAGGCGACAGACTGTAGTATTGTTTAACCCAATCACTATTATTGCTTTACCACTAATTCCAATAGGCCTCCAAAAGATATGATGTTTATATTGAAATTCTTATTTCTAATTGCTTTCTGCCATACTTCAAGACTGAAAGAAGCAAAACTCTTGAGTTATGTGGCAATTCAGAATGGAAAACATGCAAACAAGAAGTCACACACCTTTTCAAAAAGTTGAGTGAAACCTTACTATGACTTGATTTTAAAAAGAACATTGCTTTTCATATAACACATATAAAGAGCCATCTGTCTTTAGCTTGCAGCGGAATAGTAAAATGTCAATGACGAGCTACTATTGGTGTTCTGGAGTGATTTTAAACCAGAAAGCATTTGACATTTCCAGAAACATCTACTGCCACTGTGATTTGCAGATTGATGCCGAGTAAAAACTGTTTTATAAGCAGTTTGTGTGACACTAAACACTTAAACTTCTGAACAACTATTTAATACATATTAAAATTATTAACACTTTAAATAATTTTATGACCTCTGAAAACAAATATAAACAAACGTTAATTTAGAAAGAAAATATCTTTCATGTAATGGCCAATGTTTTCTCTAGTTTTTCTTTTAACATTTTCCTGCTTTGTGAAAAACATTTTCTCCCACATTCTAGGAGACACATTCTAGGAGGATGAGTGCAGAGAGATCAAAAGGTGGTTGAAGGGCAAATTAATTTTGCCAAGGTTAGCTCTCCAAAATCCAGGATGCTGTCAAGAAGAATTACATGAAATAAAGTGTTAATGAAGTTATAATTATTATTGTAGTGATATCCAAGCTACTATTACTTTAGCTGTTTATTCACCTTTCCATGAAATCCATGTGTTCCTTAAGGATATGAACCCAGACAGTTTTGGCAAAATAAGAAAAAAATACTGGCTTTGTAGTCACTAATACCCATGTTTTATCCTAACCCTTAACTTCCTGTCTGTGGTAATTTTATTAAGCAAAAATTAACAGTGACTTTAAAAATTTACAGCATCAAAATGTTAAATACAGAGTTACCATATGACCCAGCAACTCAATTCCTAGGGATATACTTAAGAAAAATGAAAATATATGTCTACACAAAGACCTGTACATGAATGTTCACAATGACATCATTCATAATAGTCAACAAGTGAAAACAACCCAAATGCTCATCAACGTATAAATGGACAAACAAAAGTGGCATATCCATAAAATAGAATATTATCCCATGATTAAAAATGAAATACTAATTTATTCTACAATATAGATGAAACTTGAAAATGTTATACAAAGTGAAAGAAGCCACTCACAGAAGACCACATATTATATAGTTCCATTTATACAAAATGTCCAGAATAGGCACATTTATAGAGACAGCAAGTTCCTTAGTGGCCGCCTAGGGGTGGGGGTGGGGGTGACTTCTAATGGGTACAAGGGTGGGTGTGTGGTGTTGGGATAATAACAACTTTCTAAAATTGGTTATAATAATGATTGCATGACTTTGTGAATTTACTAAAAATCACGATTTAAAATTGTACATTTTAGATAGGTGCATTGTATGATATGTGAATTATATCTAAATAAAGCTGTTATTTTTTTTAAATGAAATGAAATAAAAGTACAGCACAAAAGTTCAAAAAATAATTTACAGCATCACTTTTCTCACATAATAAGTAGACTAGGGTTGCTCTGGTAGTATCATATGACATCAGTGGCCTGGATGCCTTTAATGGTTTAGCTTTTTTTTTTTCCTGTGTGCCATTTGTTCTCGTGATTGAAATACGTTTCATCAACTATAGGCATGATGTCTGCTTTCCCAACAGAGAGGAGAGTTGATGAAAAAGTGCAAAAAGTGGCACCATCCTCTTTTCTGTACAGACTCCTCCCAAAGGACTTCTGCTTGACCACATTGGCCAAAACTGTGTTATATGGCCACAGGTTGCTTCAGAGGATACTGAGATTTCAAATTTATAATTTTAAAATAGATGACAATTAAATGATATAATATATATAAAAAGCTTACCATAGTGCCTAAAACTCATACTGACAAAAAGTAAATATCAGTCACCTGAGTACACAGAATATATTTATATAGAAATAAAAGCATTTGCTGAAATACTGTTTTTGTTGTTGTTGTTCTTGCTGTTGTTGTTGCTGTTGTTGTTGTTTTATTGGTGAAGGTGGGGAATCAGAATCAGGTTATGTGGTTTGAATTTTAGCAGCTCATTTGTGCTCAATGTTTAGAACTAAGAAGATTTCCCCAATCATATATTTCATTGAGTAGCCTATTTAAAACAAAATACACATGCTTCTATTTAACATTAATATTATTGAATAATATCAAGAGAATTATGAACATGTTGTATTGAGATATTGGTAACTGAGTTAAAATGACCCACATTCAGATGGGGAGGGTGGTGGCTTGAGATGTACATAGTGAGATTTTATACATACGTTTACGAATAATATCTCATTTGCACAACAATTATATGTGGTATATACATATGTTTTTATGTGTATTTAACTGTTTAAATAGACAGTATTTATTTAAAGCATGGGTTTTTTTTATTCAAAACATGGATTCTATTTATCTCAGTTAATCTTTTTGTTTTGTTTTGAAAGTCATGAGTCAGGATGAAATAATAGGTTTACACCTAGACTAGGTGGATTCTAACAGATCAGTTAAGAGTATATTGAACAGACCAGGTAAGAAGAATCCATTAGGGAATAATGACTCAAGCTTTTATTGCTATATAAATTAACACATTTAATGAACATAATGTGAATTTTTTTGTAATAATGGTGGCTGTTACAATTGCCTGTCTAGCTTATTGTTCCTACCCCAGAGTTTAGCTATGACTAATAGGTGGAATGGCAACCTCAGATCAATGAATTATCAACTCTGCCACAAGCCACTCTTGTGGTAGATCTGACAACTAATTTGGAACATCACTTCTATCAAATCGTTTCTCTGCTTTGGACTCTAGTCATTTAATGACAAGTACATCTTAGAGCCAATGAGTGCCTGTATTTGAATTCTTTTCTGGAACACACAGGATTGTATGTTAGTTATAAGCATAAAAACTGGAGTCTAATGAGATGACTTTAAATCTCAGTTCAAAAACTTAACTGTTGTTTTAAATTTAGGATTTTCTCAAGTTGCTAATTGTTTTTCACTCATCAGTTTTCCCTATAAAATGAAAATTATTTCTACCACACATAATTGTTTGGGTAATTAAATAAGAACACATTTCTCCAATTAACATATATTTGATATCTGCCCTGTTGAAGACTCAAAGTACTTAGTAAAAGAAAGCTTTTTAATTTTATCATAATCATTCTAAATTGTCTTAACTACCTCTCATCTCTTGATTTTTGTCTTTGCCATGTACTGGTAAAACTCCCCTATTTTCTTAGCCTTTGTATCAGTCCTATTGTATTAATCCATTCTCATGCTACTATGAAGAAATACCCAGGACTGGAAAATTTATAAAGGAAAAAGTTTTAATTGACTCACAGTTTCACATGGCTGGGAGGCCTCAGGAAACTTCCAATCATGGCAGAAGGGGAAGTGAACACAAACTTCTTCACAAGGCGGGAGGAGAAAAAAGTGCTGAAAAAAGGGTAAAGCCCCTTATACAGCCATCAGATCTCATGAGAACTTGCTCACTATCACTAGAACAGCAAGGGGGTAACCACATTCATGATTCCATTACCTCTCAATAGGTCCCTCACATGACATGTATGGATTATGGGAACTATAATTCAAGATGAGATTTGGGTGGGGACATAGCCAAACCATATCATTCTGCCCCTGGCCCCTCCCAAATCTCATGTCTTCACATGTCAAAACACAATCATGCCTTTCCAACAGTCCCCCAAAGTTTTAGCCCATTCCAGCATTAACCCAGAAGTCTAAGTCCAAAGTCTCACCTGAGACAAGGCAAGTCTCTTCCACCTCTGAGCCTGTAAAATCAAAATCAAGTTAGTTACTTCCTAGATACAATGAGGGTACAGGCATTGGGTAAATAGGTCTGTTCCAAATTGAAGAAATTGGCCAAAACAAAGGGGCGGCCCCATGCTAGTCTGAAATCCAACAGAACAGTCAGTAAAACGTAAAGTTCCAAAACAATCTCCTTTGACTACATGTCTCACATCCAGGTCACACTGATGCAAAAGGTGGGCTCCCACAGCCTTGGGCAGCTCTGCCCCTGTGGTTTGGCAGGGTATAGCCTTCCTGGTTGTTTTCAAAGTCTGGCATTGAATGTCTGCAGCAGTTCCAGACACACGGTGCAAGCTGTTGGTGGATCTACAATTCTGTGGTCTGAAGGATGGTGACCTTCTTCTCACAGCTCCTCTAGGCAGTGGTCCAGTGGGGACTCTGTGTGGGGGCTCTGCTGGGGCACTTCCCTTCTACACTGCCTTAGCAGAGTTTCTCCATGCGGGCTCCGCCCATGCAGCAAACTTCTGCCTGGACATCCAGGTGTTTTCATACATCTTTGGAAATCTAGACAGAGGTTTCTAAACCTCAATTCTTGACTCCTATGAACCTGCAGCCTCAACACTATATGCAAGCCACCAAGGCTTGGGGCTTGCATCCTCTGAAGCAAGGGACTGACCTGTACATTGGCCCCTTTTAGCCACAGCTGGACCTGAAGCAGCTGGTAGGCAGGGTACCATGTCCTGAGGCTGCATAGAAGAGGGGGACCCTGGGTCCAGCCCAGGAAACCATTTTTCCCTCCTAGGCCTCTGGGCTTGTGATGGGAGGTGTTCCCACGAAGGTCTCTGACGTGCCCTGGATATATTTTCTTGGCTCCTCATTATTTATGCAAATTTCTGCAGCTAGCTTGAATTTCTCCCCAGAAAATGGAGTTTTCCTTTCTATCACATTCATCAGGCTAAAATTTTCCAAACTTTTATGCTCTGCTTCCTCTTGAACTATTTGCTGCTTAGACATTTCTTCCACCAGGTATCCTAAATCATCTCTCCCAAGTTCAAAGTTCCACAGATCTCTAGGGTGGGGCAAAATGCCACCAGTCTCTTTGCATAGCAAATGTCACCTTTACTTCAGTTCCCAACAAGTTCCTCATCTCCATCTGAGACCACCTCAGCCTGAACTTCATTGTCCATATCACTATCAGCATTTTGGTCAAAGCCATTCAGCAAGTCTCTAGGAGGTTTCAATCTTACCCACATCTTCTTGTCTTCTGAGCCCTCCAAGTCTCTAGATTGTTCCAAACATTCCCACATTTTCCTGTCTTCTGAGCCCTCCAAACTAGTCCAGCCTCTGCTTGTTACCCAGTTACAAAGTCACTTCCACATTTTCAGTATCTTTATAGTAGTGTCCCACTCTGCCGTACCTATTTACTGTGTTAGTGCATTCTCATGCAGCTATAAAGAAATACATGAGACTGGGTAATTTATAAAGGAAAGAGGTTTAATTGACACACAGTTACACATGGCTGGGATGGTCTCAGGAAACTTACAATCATGGCAGAATGAGAAGCAAACATATCCTTCTTCCCAAGGCAGCAGGAGAGAAAAGTGCTGATCAAAGGGGGAAAAGCCCCTTATAAAACCATCAGATCTTGGCCAGGCACGGTGGCTTGTGCCTGTCATCTCAGCACTTTGGGAGGCCGAGGTGGGTGGAATACTTGAGGTCAGGGGTTCAGGATCAGTCTGGCCAACATGGTGAAACAACATATCTAATAAAATACAAAAATTAACTGGGCATGGTGGCAGGCACCTGTAGTCCCATCTACTTGGGAGTCTGAGGAAGGCAAATCTCTTGAACGTGGGGGTGGAGGTTGCAGTGAGCAGAGATTTTGTCACTGCATTTCAGCTTGGGTGACTGAGTGAGTAAGACTCCATCTCAAAAAACAAACAAACAAAAACAAACAAAAAAACAACCATCAGATCTTGTGAGAGCTCACTCACTATCGTGAGAATAGCATGGGTGGGTAACTGCTCCCATGATTCAATTACCTCCCTCCGGGCCCCTCCCTTGACACATAGGGATTATGGGAACTATAGTTCAAGTTGAGATTCTGGTGGGGACGCAGCCAAACCATATCAACCGCTTTTTGTTAAACAATCCCTGTTGCTGAGTTAAGCATCTTTTACTGCTCTGCACATACTCAATACTTTCCATTGTCCAAATTTTTGCTTAAACCATTCTTTGAAGATTCCCAACTCTTCTTTTGTAGAAATAATAGCCATTCCTCAAAATACAGTACAGGTATCTTCCCAATTCCACATTTCAACTACAGGCAATTAGAAATGCTCCAAATTCTAAAAACACATTGACCACATTGTGATGCAATCATCCTCTACACATATTTATAGTTATTTACATTACATACTGTATGAATCTGTTCTCTAATTGCTATACAGAACTACCTGAGACTTGGTAATTTTTTTTTTAAAGAGGTTTAATTGGCTCATAGTTCCATAGGCTCTGTAGGAAGCATGGCTCAGGGAGGCCTCAGGAAATATACAATCATGGCAGAAGGCAAAGAGGAAGCAAGCATGTCTTTACATGTGGGGGACATGCTACACATTTTAAAACAACCAGATATCATGAGAACTCACTCATTATCATGAGTAGAGCAAAGGGGGAAATCTGCCCCCATGATCCAATCACCTCCCACCAGTTTCCTCCCTGAACTTGGGAATTACAATTTGAAATGAGATTTGGGTGGGGACACAGAGTCAAACATATCACATACTATCACTCTCCAAGGATGAAAGGCTCACTGAAAATTTTAACATGATTTATATGAGACCATATGCTGGATACAAGCGGTCTCATATATATTCAGAAATTGGAAAAAAATCAATGAATGAATAAATATCAGTTGAAAAGAAGAAATTGATTTTAAGACTTTATACTAAAAACAGTTTTAAATATTCACCTCTGTTAACTCCCTTAAAATGATAGTAATTGAAATGAGATCAGAAGTCAGATCCAAACGTTAAATTCAGGTTTTCTGATTACAATGCTTTCCACTTATTTTCTTACAAAATCAACAAATTAGATGTACAAAATTTGAAATAGTTAAAGCCACAATTATATTATTGGTGAAAAATCTTATAGAGTTTGCAATTCAAATGGTTAATTTTATTTAAACCATTTTTATTTTTAAAAAAAATAAAAACTAAAGAAAAAATAACCAGAACTTTAAAAAGAAAGGAAAAAAGCAAATATAATTTTACATGCATTGTCGTATATCAGACTCAACATATTTTGTTTCTGAAACTTTTATAATGTGGAGGTGTCTCATATTCTCATTTGTATTCTGCCCAAACAGCTGTCATTCACCACCTGCTATGCAAAGCCCACTCATACTTTTAAAAGCCTCTAGAATTATATTAAAAAAGATTCTTCCAAATCAGTTAACTGTACTTTAAATGTCACCCACACCTCTGCATGGCAGTCAAAAAAAAGTATCAAAGTGAGAAGGTAAATAACACTAAGCTTTATATTTACTCCCATCCAAATCCACAAAATCTTTCATAAGCTAGCATAATATACTTTGAATTATGCTGAAGGGTTAGAGAGTGAAATAAGCACAGAGGAAATTGTGTGCATGAAGACACCTATATTTTTAAAGCCATGTCTACCTAGAAGCCAAGTTGTTAATCCACAGATGACACTAGAAAGACCAAAATGTTAAGACTGATGACACATCTGAGGAAGACACCCTGCTAACATCAATTTTTCAATACTTGTACTCCTGAAGCTAAGTTTATGCTTAAAATCCTAGAAGCAACTGGACACTTCTGCAACATCAGCTGCTCAGGAAAAATCCAGACAGCTTCCACCAACATCTCACAGTTGTGGTAGGCACGGGTTGCACAGGACCTGGGTTCAGTTTCACTACTCTATCCCAAGGAATAGTATATGTTTTTATGAACGTAAAGGGACTTCGTTCTCTTTCATAATTGTGAAAATGGTTCCTCTTAAAAGGATTTCATATGTTTAGTAGAAAAAGAAGGGCAAAAGATGGTCAGGTCAAGAAGGCTAGTGTGGAAGACACAGAGGCAGTTTATTTTAACAAATGAAAAAAAAAAAGCCTACGCTAATTTTAAATCTTAATAAGGATCAACTTTATACCCCAATTCTCTAGGAAAACAATTAGCAGCAGTGGAAGAGCAAGGTGGCTCAGCACACAATAGTTGCCCTGACTTGGCTTTATTACAGAAAGAATCAATAATATTCTGTCAATGCCCCTGTACAGATGGCATCTCACTCTCAGTTTAGAGAGCTAATAAAAATCTACATCCTTTCACACCACAGGAGAACTGCAGCACCCTATAAATAATAAGGATAATTTAAGAAGAGGATTTTTCCTAGAATTTCAATTTCCAAAAATTCATATATAACTGTCCCTCAGTTTCTAAAGTTTTACTTGTACAAACATTGACTCATTCTTCCATAGAATTTTTATATGGTTGCCAAAGGTACTGGAAGCCCATTAAAAGAGTTAAGTTCTGCCGAAGGGAAAAATAATAACCACAAACAGAGTTAATTCGTAAGAGTAATTTCTTATTTCTTAGCAAATAATCTAATTACTTTTTACAATATCAGAGGAAACAACACACAGTTCTCTTTCATTTCAAATATGCTAATAGGCACAAACTGCTGAAAAAAATAAATATTTAATACTCTTTCAAAGGAGAAAGATTTAATCTAAGAGCAAGCTATTTTGGCCGTAAAAATATAAGAATGAATTAACCAAGAAGAAATAAAACATAGGCACTGTGCACTTATGACGTTGTTGCCATTACTAAAATTCACTAAGCATTCTCAATGTACTGGGTCGCATATATAACAAAGGTTGGAACAGTATCTACCTTCAGAATTTAGGAGGTTGATTTAGGAGGTAGATGTTTTGTTTCCGATTTCTTTTACCAATGGCTATTTTGTGTCATTCTCTGTTCTTTCTGCTTACGAGGGGCATTCAGAAGCAATTCTGTTTCTGCCATAAAAGTTTCAATGTTCCAAACCCAAGGTAAAAATGGAAAACCACTGTAAATTAAACCTACCAAGAGAATAACAAGGATGAAGAACTGCAGAACAGAGGATGACTAAGAGAACTTGATGAAAACAGGTTACTACTTTTTTTTTGAGATGGTGTCTCGCTCTGTCACCCAGGCTGGAGTGCAGTGGTACGATCTCTGCTCACTGCAAGCTCCACCTCCCGGGTTCACGTCATCCTCCTGCCTCAGCCTCCCGAGTAGCTGGGACTACAGGCGCCCGCCACCACGCTCGGCTAATTTGTTTTTGTATTTTTAGTAGAGACGGGGTTTCACCGTGTTAACCAGGATGGTCTGGATCTCCTGACCTCATGATCAGCCCGCCGCAGCCTCCCAAAGCAGGGTTACTACTTTTAGGTTTTAGATAGTCATTATGGAGATAAGGCTTTGAAACAACAATAGAAAAGTAAAGACACAGTTATTATTGGACAGATGTAGATCATCGTCGACTGCCTTTTTTTAGATTCCACAATATTTGCTTTTTGAATCTGTCTTTACCATGGTAGTTACAACTACTCCCTTGAAACACGAACATGGAAATTTTCTATAAGATGCTTGTACAATATCTAAAAATTTGTCTTGAATAGCCCCTGGATATTATAATGCAGACATCAATATACTCATTGGTTGAATACTAGAGTTACATAAAACTTTTTCAAGACTTTTTCTAGGCAGCTTCTCTCTTGTAATATTTTATATGGTCAAGAGAGCAAGCTCAAGTCTCCTTCTCTTCTCATAAGGGTACTCATTCCATCCTGGGGCTGTACTCTCACGATCTCACCTAAATTTAATTGCGTCTCAAAGGTCCCACCTCCTAATACTATCCCATTAGAAGGTAGGGTTTCACCATAAGAATTTTAGAGAAACGCAAACATGGAGTTCATAACAATTATGTGTTGTAATCCCCTGAAATCCATGAAACGTTAAGTGGCCAGGTAACATCTCTAGGTTCTGATCTCCTCTGGTTGGGAGAGTCACGAATATTTTTTATTTGATTTTATTTATTTTAATTTTTATTGCTATTTTATTTTATTTTATTTTATTTTGAGATGGAGTCTCGCTCTGTCGCCCAGGCTGGCGTGCAGTTGCACTATCTGTGCTCACTGCAAGCTCCACCTCCCGGGTTCACGCCATTTTCCTGCCTCAGCCGCCCGCCACCACGCCCGGCTAATTGTTTGTATTTTCAGTAGAGACGGGGTTTCGCCGTGTTAGCCAACGTGGTCTTGATCTCCTGACCTTGTGATCAGCCCGCCTCAGCCTCCCAAAGTGCTGGGATTACAAGTGTGGGCCACTGCGCCCAGCCCATAAATACGTTTAAAATTGTACGTACTATTTTTTTTCCCAATTTTTGAGAAACTGCTTACATTTTCTTTAAAGTTCTGACCCCATCATAAGAGCTACGCACACTAATCACTCTATTATGTAAGTTTAATTATTACTTATATTTCATCCTCAATTATTTCTTTTTAGCTGGAGGAATTTATAGTTAGAAGTATACAACAGCATATGCTCCGTTTCACATGTTAAAATAATTATTCTTTTGAGAACATTTTGTTAACTTCATTTATAGAGATCTAAATTCCATCCAAGTAAAAATGTGATAAATGAAAACTCAAATAAAAAAATAAGTAATTAGATGTTTTTACATTGTAGAAATAGACTTTAAAATAAAATTGCAATTACATAACATTACCGGCCTTCCCATTTGGTAGGATATATGTGACAAAAAACTTAAGTGTCATAAAGAGGTGAATGGATTATGATCTATAGCAATACTGGACTATGTGCCTGGTCCTCAAAGAAGTAAAGCTAAAAGAAGAAAAATGTTCACAGTGTCAAATGCTCCAAATACAATGAGCAGGACTTAACACATAAGAATAAAGTCAGGATGTGTTTTGAAAATGTGAACAGCAGTGTTATGGCATAAAACACATGTTATCAAAAAGGCTTAACTGATTATAGGATCTTTACAATTGGTACACAAAACTCCCCAAACAACCTGGGCTAAATAAATTTATTTTCTCTGATTTAGACATTTTAATACATTTCTTTTTATTATGGAATATTTGTTTCTAATCTAATTTGTGGTTATATAAATCATCACTTGTATAATTTTTTTCAGAAGAAAAAAAATCTTAAATATAGCTATTAGCTTCTCCCTAGTGGAAGGTTATATGTCAGTTTTCTGTCTGATTTTACTCTCCACTTTCAATTTAAAAACAAGCAGTGATCATATATATAGATGCAAAAGGAAATTTATCAGAAGCAGACTGTCATTCCTGAATATGATGTAAGAGAGAGAAATACTACAGCCAAGGAGGACATTATTTAATTTCAATTGTTTTGACATTTTATATTGCAGCAAGAAAATGGAAAATGAAAACTTACACATTTTTTTCTTATGCTCAAGACAAAAATTATATTTATCATCTACATGTTGTTGTTACTAGAACAAAATATCAAAAATATTAAAAATACACAATAAACTGTAAGGTTATTGTGGGATTAGGTAAAGCATATGATATTATGATATTAAAAGTGTGAACTATCTTTATTCAATGCACTGGGTAATATCCATGGTTCTATTCTGATAAATAACGTTTAAACAAAGTTCTTGAAGTGTGATCTCTAAGTTTTGGAGTATATTTGGCAAATTGGATAAATATTTTATATGTCATATTATAAGCTTACCAACATGAAAATAGAATTTAACAATTGAAGAATAATGAAAAGGTCAACTTAAAAATACTTTACCTATTTTTCTTCCCTCTCTTTTAGTTCTCAGCACTTCTTTCTCCATGTATCATTTCATTGTGGGTCACTCGACATATAGCAGAGGAATGAGAAAGCAGTAACTTGGCTAAAATGTATAAATCTTATTTCTGGTTTCTTGGCAGATATATAAAGATCTTGGAAATCATCGCTTCCATACCCACAACAAGAAAAATCTAAATGAACTGAAGATCAACAATCCTTTTTAGATCCATCAGAAAAATTGATGTTCAGCAAACAGACACAGTTTGACCTCTTCATTTCCAATTTGGATGCCCTTTATTTTTTTTCTCCTGTCTTATTGCTCTGGCTAAGACTTCCAGTACTATGTTGAATAGAATTGATATAAGTGAGTATCCTTGTCTTGTTCCAGTTCTTGGGGAAAGGCTTTCAACTTTTTGACATTCAGTATTATGTTGGCTGGGGGTTTGTCATACATGGCTTTTATTACTTTGAGGTAAGTCCCTTTTATGCCTATTGTGTTGAAAGATTTTATCATAAAGGGATGCTGGATTTTATCAAATGATTTTTCTGCATCAATTGATATTATCCTGTAATTTTTGTTTTTAATTCTTTTTATGTTATTTATCACATTTATTAACTTGCATATACTAAACCATCCCTTCATCTCCAGGGTGAGACCCACTTGATCATGATGAATTATCTTTTTGATGTGCTGTTGGATTCAGTCAGCTAGGATTTTGTTGAGGATTTTTGCATCTCTGCTCATCAGTGATATTGGTATGTAGGGTTTTTGTTTGTTTGTTTTTGTTGTTGTTTGTTTGTTTTGAGACGGAGTTGCACTCTTGTTGCCCAGGCTGGAGTGCAATGGTGTGATCTCAGCTCACTGAAACCTCCGCTTCCCGGATTCAAGTGATTCTCCTGCCTCAGCTCCCCCGTGTACCTGGGATTATAGGCATGCACCACCATGTCCCGCTAATTTTGTATTTTTAGTAGAGACGGGGTTTCTCCATGTTGGTCAGGCTGGTCTCAAACTCTTGACCTCATGTGATCGGCCTGCCTCGGCCTCCCAAAGGGCTAGGATTACAGGCTAGTTTTCTTTTCCTTTTCTTTTCTTTTTTTTCTTTTTGTTATTTTTTTTTTCCTGATTTTGGTATTAGGGTGATACTGGCTTCATAGAATGATTTACATGGGATTCCTTCTTTCTCTATGTTTTAGAATAGTTTCAGCAGGAATAGTAGCAAGTCTTCTTTGAAAACTTGGCAGAATTCTGCTGAATGTATACCTAGAAAACTCTAAAGACTCATCCAAAAAGCTCCTAGATCCGATAAACAAATTCAGTAAAGTCTCAGGATATAAAATCAATATACACAAATCAGTAGTTCTATTCCACATCAACAATGACTAAGCTGAGAATCAAATGAAGAACTCAATCCCTTTTACAACAGCTGCAAAAAAATAAAATTAAATACTTAGAAATATACTTATCCAAGGAGGTGAAAGACCTCTCCAAGGAAAACTGCAAAACACTGCTGAAAGAATTGTAAATGACACAAACAAATGGAAACACACCCAATGCTCATGGATGGGAAAAATCAATATTTTGAAAATGACCACACGGCCAAAAGCAATCTACAGACTCAATACAATTCCCAACAAAAAACCATCATCATTCTTCACAGAACTAGAAAAAACAATTCTAAAATTCATATGGAACCAAAAAAAGAGCCAGAATAGCCAAAGCAAGACTAAGCAAAAAGAACAAAGCTGAAGGCATCGCATTACCCAACTTCAAATTGCACTGAAAGGCTATGGTTACCAACACAGCATGATACTGGTATAAAAATAAGCATGTGGACCAGTGGAACAGAATAGAGAATCCATAATTAAAGCCAAATACTTAACAGACAACCGAACTTCATCAAAGCATTCCAAAACATAAATTGGTGAAAGGACACCGTATTCAATAAACGGTGCTGGAAAAACTGGCAAGCCACATGTAGAAAAATGAAACTGGATTCATTTATCTCACCTTATACAAAAAGTACACGCAAGGTAGATCAAATACTTAAATCTAAGACCTGAAGTCATAAATTTATAGAAGACAGCATTGGAAAAACTCTTCTGGACATTGACTTAGGTGAAGATTTCATGACTGAGACCGACAGAGCAAATGCGACAAAAACAAAAACAAATAAATCTGACTTAATTAAACTAAAAAGCTTCTGCACAGCAAAAGAAGTAATCAGCAGAGTAAACAGACAACCCACAGTGTGGGAGAAAATATTTGCAAACTATGCAACCAACATAGTTTGTTGGTTGTATCCAGAATCTACATGGAACTCAAATAAATCAGCAAGAAAGAAACAATACCATCAAAGAGTGGGCAAAGAACATGAATAGATATTTCTCAAAAGATCTACACAAATGAAAAAATTCTGAACATTACTAATCATCGGGGAAATGCAATTAAAACCACAATGAGATACCACCTTATTCCTCCAAGAATGGTTATTATAAAAAGTCAAAAAACAATAGATGTTGGTGTGGAGGTGGTGAAAGGGAACAATTTACACTGCTGGTGGGAATGTAAATTACAACCTCGAATCCTTGAAGAACTAAAGGTAGAACTACCATTTGATCCAGCAATCCCACTACTGGATATGTATCCAAAGGAAAAGATGTCATTATATGAAAGAGGCACATGCATGTGCATGCTTATAGCAGCACAATTCACAATTGCAAAGATATAGAAGCAACCAAACTAAGTGCCCACCAACCAATGAATGGATAAAGAAAATGTGATATACATATACCATAGAATACTACACAGGCATAAAAAAGGAACAAAATGATGTCTTTTGGATACAACTTGGATGGAGCTGGAGGCCATTATTCTAAGTGAAGTAACTCAACAATAAAAAATTGGATGGAGCTGGAGGCCATTATTCTAAGTGAAGTAACTCAACAATAAAAAATCAAATATATGTTCTCACTTGTAAGTAGGAGCTAAGCTATGAGGATGCAAAGGCATAAGAATGATATAAGAGACTGGAGACTCTTGGTTGAAAGCCTGGGATGGGAGTGAGGGATAAAAGATTACATATTGCGTACAATGGGCACTGCTTGAGTGACAGGTGTACTAAAATCTCAGAAATCACCACTAAAGAACTTATCTATATAATAAAAAACCACCTGTACCCCAAAAACTATTGAAAGAAAATAATTGATGTTTACAGGCAAGCCACTACTCTGAAAACTACAGAGAAAGACAGATAGACACAGAGAATCACAGCTAACCAGGAGTAGAATCTCACACCTAGAGCTAATATAAGTAGGAACATAACAAGCAACAAACAACCCCATTAAAATGTAGGCAAAGAACATGAACGTTTCCCAAAATAAGACATACATGAGGTCAACAGGCATATGAAAAAATGTTAAACATCACCGATCATTAGATAAATGCAAATCAAAACCACAATGAGATATAATCTCACACAGGTCAGAATGCTGGTGAGGTTGCAGAGAAAAGAGTACGTATACATTGCTGATGGGAATATAGTTTAGCCATTGTGGAAAGCTGCTTGGCAATTTCTCAAATAACTTAGAACAGAACTACTATTTGATCTAGCAATCCCATTTTTGGTTATATACACAAAGGAATATAAATCATTCTGCCATAAATACAAATGCACACATATATTCATTGCAGCACTAAAATAAAAAAAAGTAAAATAAATTAAAAAATGAAAACTAAAAAAAATCAGCTAATTGCTGGAAGCAATCTAACAAGGCTAACCAAGGGTGTATGGAGAGAAAATTCAAATTACTAAGAGCAGAAATTAAATAGGAAATTACTACATATCTCTAGGATGTTAAAACAGCAATGAAAGAATACTATGAACAATTTCATGCCCATAAATTTGATAACCTAGCTGAAACAGACCAATGCCTGAGAAGATACAATGTACCCAGATTCACAAAAGGATAAATATGTAATATAAATAGGCGAATATCTATTTATGCAATTCAATTAATAATTAATAACTTTTCAAAATACAAAGAACCAGGCCTAGATATTTTCACTGGCGAATTCTACCAAACATTTCATGAACAAATGACACAAATCCTCTACAATGTGTTTCAGAAAATAGAAGCAGAAGGAACACTTCCTAACTTGTTCTATGAGGTCCCATTACCCAAATGCCAAAACTGACAAAGACACTACAAGAAAGGAAACTACAGACCAATATCTTTCATAAATACAGATGCAAAAATCCACAACAAAATATTTGAATCCAGTATTGCATGTAGTTATAAAATAAGCATGACCAAATGGTATTTCTCTTTGGTATACAAGGTGGACTCAACATTATAAAATCAATTAATGTAGTTAACAACAGGCTAGAGAAGAAAAATGATATAATTATATTCATAGTTTCAGGAAAAGCACTTGACAAAATCCAACATTCGTGTTAAAAACTCTCAGCAAACTAGAAATACGGTGGAACTCCCTCAGCTTGATAAAGAATGTCAGCAAAAAATGTATGGTAAATATCATACTTAATGATGAGAAACAAGGTTCTCTGTCCCTAAGTTTGAGAAAAAGGCAAAGATATACCCTCTCACTACTACTATGCAATATCATACTAAAAGTCCTAAGGAATGAAATAAAACAAGAGAAGGAAATAAAAGATATAAAGATTAGAGAGGAAGAAATAAAGCTGCCTTGTTTGCAGATAACATGATTGTCTATGTAGAAAATCTCAGAAAATCAACTAAAGAACTCCTAGAAGTAACAAGCCATTATAGCACAGTTGCAGGCTAGAAGAAATGAGGGCCAGGCGCGGTGGCTCACGCCTATAATCCTAGCATTTTGGGTGGCCGAAGTGGGTGGATCACGAGGTCAGGAGATCGAGACCATCCTGGCTAACACGGTGAAACGCTGTCTCTACTAAAAATACAAAAAAATTAGCCGGGCATGGTGGCGGGTGACTGTAGTCCCAGCTACTCGGGAGGCTGAGGCAGGAGAATGGCGTGAACCCAGGAGGCAGAGCTTGCAGTGAGCCGAGATCACGCCACTGCACTCCAGCCTAGGTGACAGAGCAAGACTCCATCTCAAAAAAAATAAAATAAAATAAAAATAAAAATAAGAAAGGAAAAGAAATGAGCAATAGAAATTTGAAACTAAGAACACGACGTCATTTATAATTGCACCAAAAAATAAACATGTAGGTATAAATTTAACAAAATATGTAAAAGATCTCTGTGAGTAAAAACTAGAAAACCCCAATAAAAGAAATCTAAGAATATTTAAATAAATGGAGATATATTTCATGTTCGTAGATAAAAAGATAATATTAAGGGCCAGTTCTTCCCAACTTGGTTTGTGTATTCAATTCAATCCCAAGTAAAATTCCAAAGTTATTTTGTGAAAACCGATTATAAGTTCATTTGGAAAAGGAAAAGACTTAGAATGGACAACACAATGTTGAAGAAGAAGAACGAAGTTGAAAGACTTAAACTACTGAACTTGAAGTCTTATTTTAAAGCTGCAGTAATTAAGACAATCTGGTATGAGTGAAAGAATAGACAAATCAGTGGAACAAAAGAGAGAGCCTAGAATTATAACCACATATTTATAGCCAACTGACAAAGGTGTAAATCCAATCCAATTGAGAAATAATACTCATTTCAACAAATGATGACGAAACAATTGGACATCCATGTGCAAAAAAATTAATGTAGAAACTAATCTACAGTTTTCATAAAAAAAATTCATAATTGATCACAGACCTAAATGTAAGTAAAATGCAAAACTATGACACTCTTAGAAAACAACAAAGAAAATGTAAGTGACCATAGGTTTGGCTATAAGTTTTTAGATACAACACTAAAATCATAACCTATGAAAGAAAAACATGGTAAGTTAGGCATTATTAAAATGAAAATCTTCTGCTCTGTGAAAGACACTGTTAAGGGACTGAAAAGATCAGTCAGTCTTGGGGGAAATATTTGCACACACATATCTATTTAAAAACTTATATACAGAATATACACAGAACCCTAAAAATTCAATAACAAGGCCAGGTGCAGTGGCTCATGCCTGTAATCCCAGCACTTTGGGAGGCCGAGGTGGTTGGATCACGAGGTCAGGAGATCGAGACCATCCTGGCTAACATGGTGAAACCCCGTCTCTACTAAAAATACGAAAATTAGCCGGGCGTGGTGGCGGGCACCTGTAGTCCCAGCTACTCAGGAGGCTGAGGCAGGAGAATGGCGTGAACCCAGGAGGCGAAGCTTGCAGTGAGCCCAGATAGTGCCACTGCACTCCAGCCTGGGAGACAGAGCGAGACTCTGTCTCAAAAAAAAAAAAAAAAATTAATAACAAGAAAACAAACAACATTATTAAAAATTGGGCTAAGGACCAGAACAGACACTTCACCAAAGAAGATATGCAGATGTCAAATAAGCATATAAAAAGATGCTCAAATGCTCAACCTCATTTGTCACTAGGAATTTCAAAATAAAATGATTAGATACCACTAAATGTCTATTGGAATAGCTAAAATCCAAAAACACTAACACCAAAGGACAGTAAGGATGTAGAACAACAAGAAATCTCATTCCTTATTGATGGGAATGCAAAATGGTACACCAACTTTGGAGACCAGTGTGACAATTTATTTTAAAGCTAAACATAGTTCATTTTGTTATAGCTTTATTGAGGTATAATTGACAAACAAAAATACCTATATATGATGTATAACATAATTTGATATACATATACATTGTGAAATGATTACCACAATCAAATTAATGACCACATTCATCACCACATATAGTCACCATCTATGTTTATATTGCTGGGGGTGGGGAGGAGGACACAAAAATCTACACTTTTAATAAATCTCCAGTAAACAATACAGTATCATTAACTATAGTCATCATGCTTTACATTAGATCCCCAGCATTTGTTCATCTTATAACTGAAAGTTTGTACCCTTTGACCAACATCTCCCCATTTACCCTACTGCCTCAGACCCTGGCAATGACAGCTCCAGCTCTACTCTCTGCTTCTCTGAGATCAATTTTCATTGATTTCACATATAAATTAGATCATGCAGTACTTGTCTTTCTACATCTGGCTTATTTCACTTAGGATGTCTTACAGTTTCACCTATGGTGTTGCAAATGGCAAGAATTATTTATTTATTATTGCTGAATAAGTTTCCATTGTATATATGTACTGCATTTTTTATATATGCATCCATGAAAAGAAACAGGTTGTTTCTATATATAGAATATTGTTAATACTGCAATGAACATAAGGATTCAGATCTTTCTTAGGGATACTGATTTCATTCTCTTTGAATGTATAAACAGAAGTGGGATTGTAGGATCATATGGTAGATTTATTTTTAATTTTTTGAGGAACCTCCATACTGTTTTCCATGATGGCTGTACCAAGTAATATTTCCACCAATAGTGGTTTAACAACCTTTACTTCTTCACACCCTCATCAACACTTGTGATGTTTCATCTTTTTGATAATAGCCATTCTAACAAATGTGATGTAATAGCTCATTGTGATTTTGACTTGCATTTCCCTGATAATCAGTGATGTTGAGCACCTTTCCATATACCTGTTGGCTATTTTTATGTCTTTGAGGAAAGAGCTACTCCTGTCTTCCTTAGTCTGTTGGTTCCACTATAACACAATACCACAGACTGGGTGAATTATAAACAACATACATTTATTTCTCAGGTTTCTGGAAGCTTGGAAGCCCCATATCAATGTATCAGCAGGTTTAGTGTCTGGTGAGAGCTGCTTTCTGCTTCCAAGATGGTGTCTTGCTGCTGCATCCTCTGGGGAAGAGAAAAATTGTGTCCTCACAAGGTTGAAGGAATGGGAGAGCAAGATAGTGCATCCTTCAACTTCAAGACTTTATGTACAGGTTCTAATCTCAAACATAAGGGCAAAGCCCTCATGACTTAATTATCTCTCAAAGGCCGCACCTTTTAATACTGTTGTATTGAGGATTAAATTCCAGTATAAATTTTGGAGGAAACACCATCATTCAAACCATAGCAATATCTCATTTAACCAGTTTTCGGTTGGATTACTTGTTTTTTGCTATTGAGTTATATGAATTTCTTGTATATTTTGGATATTAATTCCCTATCAGATATATAGTTTACAAATATGTTCTCCCATTCTGTAGGTTATCTTTTTGTTTTGATTGTTTCTTTTGCTGTGCAGAAAGTTTTTAGTTTTATATAGTGCTGCTTAGTTATTTTTGTTTTTTTGCCTGTGTTTTTGGTGTCATACCTAAAAAATCATTGGCAAGACCAATGTCAAGGAAGTTTTTCCCTGTTTTCTTGTAAAAGTTTTACAATCCTAGGTCATGTTTACATCTTTAATTCATTTTGAGCTAATTTTTATATGTAGTGTAAGACAAAGGTCTAATTCCATTCACTTCCATGTGAATATCCAGTATTTACAGCACCATTTATTGAAGAAACTGATTTTCCTGTTGTAGGAAGTCAGGGACCCTGAACGGAGGGACTAGCTGAAGCCACAGCAGAAGAACATAAATTTTGAAGATTTCATGGACATTCATTAGTTCCCCAAATTAATACTTTTATAATTTCTTACACCTGTCTTTACTGCAATCTCTGAACATAAATTGTGAAGATTTCATGGACACTTATCACTTCCCCAGTCAATACCCTTGTGATTTCCTATGCCTGTCTTTACTTTAATCTCTTAATCCCAGCATCTTCGTAAACTGAGGAGGATGTATGTTGCCTCAGGACCCTGTGATGATTGCATTAACTGCACAAATTGTTTGTAGAGCATGTGTGTTTGAACAATATGAAATCTGGGCACCTTGAAAAAAGAACAGGATAACAGCAATGTTCAGGGAACAAGAGAGATAACCTTAAACTCTGACTGCCGGTGAGCCGGGCGGAACAGAGCCATATTTCTCTTCTTTCAAAAGCAAATGGGAGAAATATCACTGAATTCATTTTCTCAGCAAGGAACATCCCTGAGAAAGAGAATGCGTCCCTGAGGGTAGGCCTCTAAAATGGCCGCTTCAGGGGTGGACGTCTTTTATGGTCGAAGTTGTAGGGATGAAATAAGTCCCAGTCTCCAGTAGTGCTCCCAGGCTTATTAGGACGAGGAAATTCCCGCCTAATAAATTTTGGTCAGACCGGTCGTCTGCTCTCAAACCCTGTCTCTTGATAAGATGTTATCAATGACAATGCGTGCCCGCAACTTCATTAGCAATTTTAATTTCGCCCCAGTCCTGTGGTCCTGTGATCTTGACTTGCCTCCATTTGCCTTGTGAAGCACATGATCTCTGTGACCTTGTGAAGCATGTGATCTCTGTGACCCACAACCTATTTGTACACTCCCTCCTCTTTTGAAAATCACTAATAAAAACTTGCTGGTTTTGCGGCTTGTGGGGCATCACGGAACCTGCCGACATGTGATGTCTCCCCTGGACACCCAGCTTTAAAATTTCTCTCTTTTGTACTCTGTCCGTTTATTTCTCAGACCGGCAGACACTTAGGGAAAATAGAAAAGAACCTACGTGACTATCGGGGGCAGGTCACGTTTACATCTTTAATCCATTTTGAGTTAATTTTTATATGTAGTGTAAGACAAAGGTCTAATTCCATTCACTTCCATGTGAATATCCAGTATTTACAGCACCATTTATTTAAGAAACTGATTTTCCCATTGCATCTTCTAGGTATTTTTGTCAAAAATCAGTTGACTATACATATATATGGGTTTATTTCTGGGCTCTTAATTCTGTTTCATTGCCTTATGTATCCATTTTTATGCCAGTATCATACTGTTTTAATTATGATAGTTTTGTAACATAGTTGAAAATTGGAAAAAGGATGCCTTAAGCTTTTAAACTTTTCTCAAGATTGCTGTGGCTCTTTGGGGGCTTGTGTGGTTTCATATAATTTTAGGGTTTCTTTTATTTCTGTTAAAGAATGGCATAGGAATTTTGGTAAGCATTGCAATGAATCTGTGGATCACTTTGGGTATACAGACATTTTAACATTCTTCTTATGCATGTACATAAAATATCTTTCAATTTTCCTGTGTCTCTAAAAAATTTTTTTTGAATGTCTTATCGTTTTCAGTTTATAGATCTTTCATCTCTTTGGTTGAATTTACTCTAAAGTGTTGTATTATTTTAATGCAATTGTAAATGGGATTGTCTTCTTAATTTATATTTGGGATAGTTGGATTTAGTGTCTAGAAATGCAACTTATTTTTGTATGTTGATTTCATGCCCTGCAACTTTACTGAATAACACTATTTAACAAATGAGTCTAATAGACAGATGTGAAATTTTCCATCCAACAGCAGTGGATAATATATTCTTCTAAAGTTCACACTGAACATTCTCCAGGAACAATCATATGTTGGGTCACAAAAAAAAGGCTTAACAAATTTAAAATTCAAATAATATTTTCTGACCACAATAGTATGAAACTAGTAATCAGTAACAGGAGGAATTTTGGAAAATCACCAATATGTGGAAATTAAACAACACAGTCCTGAGTAACCAATGGGCAAAAGAAGAAATAAAAAGAGAAATCAAAAAGTATCTGGAGAGAAAGGAAGATAGAAATCTAACATACCAACATTTATGGGATGAGGCAAAAGCAGTTTTGGTGGGAATCTTACGATAAATGTCTACAACATAAGTTTACACCTATAGAAATTAGAAAACAATGGACAAACTAAACCCAAAATTAGTCAAAGGAAATAAATAATAAAGATTAGAGCAAAAATAAATGAAGTAGAGTCTAGAAAGACAATAGAAATTATCAACAAAGCAGTTGTTTTTTTTTTACAAGATAAACAAAATTGGCACACCTTTAGCTAGACCAACAAAAAAAAAAGAGAGGACTCATATAAAAATTCGAAATGAAAAATGAGAGATTATAATGCATACTGTAGAAATGCAAAACATTATAGTAGTCTATTACAAAAAAAACTGTACATTAAAAAATTGTATAACCTAGAATAAGTGGATAGATTTCTAGAAACATACAACCTACTAAGACTGAATTATAAAGAAATATAAAATCTGAACAATCAAAAACAAGTATGGGAACTGAATTAGTAGTGAAAAACCTACCGACAAAGACAGCTTAAAACCAGATTGCTTTTCTGGTGAATTGTACCAAGCATTTAAAGGAGATTTAAGGAGAATTAATGTTAATCTTTCTCAAGCTCTTTCAGAAACCTCAAAACTTCATTTTATAAGGCGAGGATTGTCTTCATATCAAAGCCAAAGACATTAAAATTAAAAAAAGAACTGATATCTCTGATGAACTCAGATGAAAGAATCTTCAAATAATATTAGCAAACTGATTTCAACAACACCTTTAAAAAAATCAAGTGGGATTTATTCCTGGGATGCAAGTAAGGCTCCATATATGCAAATTACTAAATGTGATAAACCACATTAATAGAATGAAGGACAAAAACCATTGATCATCTCAATAGCTATAGAAAAAGTATTTGACAAAATTCAACATCCCTTCATAATAAAAAAAATCTCAACAAATTAGGCATAGAAGGACTGTCCCTCATCATAATAAAGAATATATGTAACAAATCTACAGCTAACATCATATTCAGTGGTGAAAAGATGAAAGGTTTTTCTCTAAGATTAGGAACAAGAGAAGGGTACCCATTTTTGCCACTTCTATTCAACATAGTACTGGAATTCCTAGCCAGAGCAATTAAGCAAGAAAAATAAATAAAAGGCATGCAAATAGGAAAATAAAAAGTTAAATTATCTTTGCAAGGGACATGATATTATAAAGAAAAAATTCAGAAGACTCTACCAAAAAACTGTTAGAGTGAAACCAACTATCCAACAATTGTACTCCTAAATATTCACTCAAATAAGTTGAAAATTTAGGTTCACACAAAACCTGCACAAAGATGTTAAAGCAGCTTTATTAATAATTGCCAGAAATTTGAAACAATCAAGTTACTCTTCACAGGTGAAGTGAGGAGGCTCATGCCTGTAATCTCAGTACTTTGGGAGGTGGGAGGACTGCCTAAGGCCAGGAGTTCTAGACCAGCCTGGGCAACATAGCAAGACCCTATCTCTGTAAAAAAAAAAAATTTCTTCAATAGGTGAATGGATAAATAGACTGTAAAAACTGTGATACATCCATAGAATGAAATATTATTCATTACTGTAAAGAATTGAGCTTTGAAGCCATGAAAAGATGCAGTGAAAATCCTAAATGCACATTGTCAAGTGAAAGAGGACTACCTGAAAAGTCAAAATATTGTATGATTTCCATCAAATGGCATTCTGAATAAGGAAAAACTACAAAGATAGTAAAAGATCAATGGTTGCAAGAAATTGAGAAGAGAGGAAAGATTTAAAAAAGTGAAGCACAGGGGATTTTTAAGTCTGTATTGTGTATGATGCTGTAACGGTGGATACATAATACTATCTATTTGATAAAACTTACAGAACTGTACACCACACATAGTGAAACTTAATGTAAACTATGGACTTTACTTAATAACATATTAATATATAGTCTCATCAGTTGTAACAAATGTACCACACTAATGCAAGATGTTAACACTGGGGAAATATATAGTCAAGGGTTATGAAAAAAGTAAATGGGAATTATCTGTATTAGCTGCTTAATTTTTCTGTAAGCCTAAAGCTATTTTTATTAAAGTATATTAATTAAATCAAAAATTATAAATGCAAATATCTGATCTGATATGAATCATTGTCCAGAGAAACTTTCTAGGATTTACTCCTGAGATAGATCAGATTAGTCATTTGTAGGTCACATCTTGCTTTAGTATACTTGGAAAACACCACAGAATTAGAGTAGTCCAGTTTATAGGAAATTAATTAAGAAGCCATTTCAGAAGATGATTAGGTCTTGACTGGAATTGCACCCTTTCCCTCTGGAGAGTTTAACCCAATGAAAAACCTTGAAAAAAAACTTGACCACATACTGTTGACTCATGTGGAATTACTAATTTAAGCAGTTTTTTTCCAAATAACATTAGCCTCACAAATTTCAAAACAAAAACTAAGTTGGACCTTCTGACATTTTGCATATTTATATGTATGTATATACACACCCTTGTCATGTCATAAACATACACACACACACAGATGAATCTTGAACAACCTGGGTTTGAACTGCATGGACCCTCTTATATGCAGACTTTTAAAAATAAATATACTGGGAAAAATTTGGAGATTTGCAACACTTTGTTAAAACTCAGGGATAATTTTTGCTTAATTTAACTTAGGTATGTCATGAATATATGAAATATATGTAAACACTATTTTATCATTTACTATAATAAAATATACATACTCTATTATTAAAAGTTAAAATTGGCCAGGCAAGGTGGCTCAGGCCTGTAGTCCCAGCACTTTCAGAGGCCAAAGCAAGCGAATCACCTGAGGTCAGGAGTTCAAGACTAGCTTGGCCAACATGATGAAACCCTGTCTCTACTAAAGTTACAAAAATACAAAAATTAGCTGGGCGTGGTGGTGGGTGACTGTAATTCCAGCTACTCAGGAGGCTGAGGCAGGAGAATCACTTGAACCCTGGAGGCAGAGGTTGCAGTGAGCCAAGACTGTGCCATTGCACTCCAGCCTGTGCAACAAGAGCAAAACTCTTTCTAAAAAAAAAAAAAGTTAAAAATTTATCAAAACTTACACAAACACAGACTATACATGGCACCATTCACAGTTAAGACAAATGTAAAAAGAAAGATGCAGTTTAAACCATAACTGCATAAAATTAAATTTAGTACATACTGTACTACTGTAATGATTTTGTAGTTACTTCCTGTTGCTCTTGTAGTGATCTCAAGTGTTGCAAGTATCCACTTAAAATGCCATGTGATGCTAATTACCTCTGCATGAATAGCTTGTCTCTCCAGTAAATTGCATATAGCAGTAAAAGGTAATCTCTTGTGATTCTCACATAGTTTTCATCATGTTTATTGCTATGCCATCAACCTTGAATAACACCATAGGACCCATATGCAGTCTCACTAGTGATGCTGGACATGCTCCCAAGAAGCAGAAAAAAGTCATGACATTACAAGAAAAAATTGAATTGCTTGACATGTGACGTAGACTGAGATCTGTAGCTGCAGTTGCCTGCCATTTCAAGATAAATGCATCCAGCTTAAGACCATTGTAATAAAAGAAAAGAAAATGTTTGAAGCTGTCACTGCAGCTATGCCAGCTTGGGTGTTAACCTTGCACTTTTTATAAAATATCATTTTATCTTGTATTAAAAATGCAGCTTTTATGTGGGTGCAGAATTGCTATAAGGCAGGCATACCTATAGACTATAATATGATTCAAGATAAAGCAAAGTCATTATAAGACACAAAGCAAAGAGAAGATGAAGAATCTAAATCTGGAGAATTTAATGCCAGCAAGGGATGGTTTGATAATATTAGAAAGAGATTTGGTGTTAAAAATGTCAAGATGACAGAAGCAGCTTCTGCTGATGAAGGACCAGCAGATGAATTCTCAGGTGCCATTAAAAAAGGAAAAAAAAGAAAACCATTAAGGAGAAATAATATCTGCCTACACAGGTTTATAATGCAGACAAATTGCCCTATTTTGGGGGAAAAAATGCCACAAGGACATTCATTGGTAAGAAACAGAAGTTAGCACAAAGATTTAAGTCAGGAAGGGATAGAGGCTAACTCTACTGTTTCGTGAAAAGGCAGTCAGATTTATGATCAGAACGGTACTTGTCTATAAAGCTGCTAACCCCCAATCCTTGAAGGCAAAAGATAAATATCAACTGCTAATATTTTGGTTTTACAACAAGATGGTGTGGACAATAAGAGCTCTTTTTCTAGATTGGTTCTATTGATGCTTTATCCCTGAAGTCAGGAAGTACCTTGCCAATAAAGGACTGCCTTTTAAATTTATTTTGATATCAAAAAATTCCCATGGTCACCCAAAGCCCAATGAGTTCTACATGAAAGCTATCACAGTGATCTACCTGCCCAAAATACAATGTTATTAATTCAGCCTCTAAATGACTGGGTCACTGGAATCTTTAAATTTAATTATATGTGGTAGTCTATGGAAATAATTGTCAATGTTATAGAAGAGAACCTTGATAAAGAGAAGATAATGGAAGTCTGGAAAGATTACACCATTGAAGATGCCATCACTTTTATAGAAGCAGTTGTGAAGGCCATCAAGCCTGAAAAAAATTAATTCTTGCTGGAGAAAACCTGTGTTCAAATGTTCTGCTTGACTTCACAGGATTCACAACAGAGCCAGTCAAGGCAGCCATGAAAGAGATTGTGCATATGGCAAAAAGGGTGAGGGATGAAGGGTTTCAAGTTATAGATCTTGGAGAAATTCAAGAGCTAATAGACACCACAACAGAGGAATTAATAGAAGATGACTTGATGAAGATGAATGCTCAGAAAACAAATTGGCATTCGAATATCTGGCAGAAGGACTCTTAAGTACTCAAGACTGCTTTTGACTTCTGTTATGACATGGACCCATCTATGATAAAGTTACTGAAACTAAAGCAAATGGCGGGAGAAAAACTAGTATTGTTTAGAAACATTTTTAGAGAAACAAAAAAGCAAAACAGTCAGACCAAGATTACTATGTATTTTCATAAAGTTACACCAAATGTATCTACCTCTCCTACCTCACCTTCGACCTTTTCCACCTCTTTCGACTCTGCCACTCTTGAGATGGAAAGACCAAGCCCTCTTCTTCACCATCCTCCTTAGCTTACTTAAGGTGAAGATGATGAAGATAAAGACCTTTGTGATGATCCACTTTCACTTAATAAATAGTAAAAACGTTTTCTCTACTTTATGATTTTCTTAATAACATTTTCTTTTCTCTAGATTATTTTATTATAAGAGTATAGTATATAAATATAGGTTAATTGTTTACATTATTGGTAAGGCTTCTGGTCAAAAGAGGTTTTTAATAGTAAAGTTTTAGGGGAGCCAAAAGTTATACATGGATAGTTGACTGAGCAGGAGATATATATATATATATACACACACACACACATTCCCCTGCATATATACATATACGTGTATATATGTATATATATGTATGTATATGTGTATATATGTATGTATATATGTATATATGTGTATATATATATAGTGTTTGTGTATATACACATATATATACACCCTGCATATATATACATCCTGCATACATATACCCCTGCATATATATATGTGCACACACCACTGCTCAGTCGGATATCCATGTTTGTGTGTGTATACACACACACACACACATACACACTACATCTATATACACATATAGATGTAGTGTGTATATAAAATATATGTATTTCTTATCTCATAGCAATGCCTTTGATTGTTCTCAGATATTAACTATCTTGAATGACAAACTGGAAATAATGATTGACTATCAAAGTCATAACATATTTGACATATGAAATATGAAACAGGTAATAAGGTGTTACATGATCAAGTTCCCAACAGAGAACAGAGACTTGAAATGTAGTATATGCTTGTGGTCTCATTACATAGGTTAAATGATTCTTCTGGAAAATGCATAGAATTTAGTTAAGAGTTGGTCAGAAATGTAGATATTCAAGGAAGAAGATTTGTATGTTTAATTTATCAACCAGTAGATATACATTGCATTACTATTGTGTGCAAGGTTCTCATAAAATTGCTGGGAATCATAAAAATATACTAGATACAAGCCCTTTTTTTAGTAACTTAAAATCTATTGGGAAAAAATGGTACATATAATACAAAAAGAGCACACTATAATTAGATTCAGAATTCTGGGAATTACATATATTCTGTAACATTTAATCAGTTGTGTGACATTGGGAAATTAATTTAACCTATGAGAGAATGTTTATTCCCTTACAATAACGATAAAAATAATTACACATATCTCGTGATTTTTTGAAGATTAAATATAGATATATATGAAATTACTAGCTCATATTAAGGTTTTCCTGCTTGCTTGTTGCATTGTTTGACTGAGGTATGAAGACTTAAATAATTCAAGAGTTGAAGAACAACTCAAGGCAGTCACCTAGTTGATGTTAGAGGGAGCATTTCCAAAGCAAAGGCTTCCAAAACAACAACAACAACAAAAATAAATAAATAAATAAACAAAGAGTACTTTATCTGGATTTGAGCGAATATGTGAGATTTAGAAAAATAAATGTAAAAAAATATTGCCAGTGGGGGAAATATTTGTCTGACTAAGGGCTGTGACAAAAATTTAGAAAGACCAACTTAATTAGAATGGAGATAACATTGTGAACCCCTGTAAGAGATAATATTCTTCACTTTATGGAAATCTAAGGCAGAGAGCATTAATTTTAAATTCACAAGTGTATATAGTGAATATATCCCAACCTTGACTATCTACCAGAGTAACAGAACAATGGGAAAAGGGAATTACCTAGTATTTTGAGAGGTATTGGACAGAGCTGAAGCAAATATCAGCATAGATCTTCTGTTAGGGAGGCCACTGAGAAATAGAGCTCTGGCTCCTGTCCACTGGGTGAGGGTTCATATGAGTCTGTGGACCCATGCTGTGTTTGCTTCCCTGTATTCAGAGCACACAATTAAGATGGATATACTTATCAGCTAACAAAACCGCTCTGGTTAGTGGAGAAGAGTCAAGTCAAAGTTCCTAAAGCTCCAGCCACTAGTAAATCAGGGACAATAATGCATCATTAGTGGAATTAAAAATGTTAGTTCAACCCTCAAAGTCTTAAAAGTGGTAGGAGTAATGAGTGATTCCCACAATATCCCCATTCATCATATCAATATGGTTGCTGAAAAAGATGAATCATGGTGTGATAATACATTATTATTAACTTAAATGAAGAGTAGAAAAGTTGCAGCTGATGTGCTATAAATGATGGTGCAGATCCACACTGTTCTGGCACTTGTCATGCAGCTCTAGATCAAGGGCTGCAATCAACAATCTTTTTCTGTAAAGGGCCACTTAGTAAATATTTCAGGCTTTGCAAGCCATATGGTCTGTGTCAACTCTGTCATTGTAGCACAAAATTAGCCATAGGCAATATGTAAATGAATGCATGTGGCTGTATACCAATAAACCTTTATTTGAAAAAATAGATGATGAGTCAGGTTTGTCCTATTGGCCATAGTTTGACAAACCCTGATCTGGAAAATATGGCTTTTCAATTTCTGTTAGTAAAGATGTTCATATTTCTCTAAATGATGAAGCAAATCATTATCTTTCCCAGGGCTATTTTCCCTTTCCTGCTCTCTATAAAAAAATATTAATCGTTTTTACTTTTTGAATACTATCTCACTGAAACTAGAGATTTCCATGGTACATAGGAAACTTATATGGTGTTTCTAATATGTCTCAATAGAGGTTGGAGTGTGAACCTCAAGGAGAAAACTACTTATCATATGAAAAGGAGATCCTGGTGTGTTCCTTGTGCCTAGTAGAGACTGAGTGCCTGACTACAGACATCAAGCTGCACTAAAACTAGAACTGTCAATATAAGCTAGATATTGTCACTACCACCACAATGTAAGATAGGATATGCATATGATGAAAATGGTATACTTGAGATCAAACCAAAGGAGATCCAGAAGTCACTAATAATTTACTTGTTACTTGAAGAGGTAGCTTACATGGACAAATTACTGGTCTCTATTACACAGTTGTCCCTCCCTCAGAGCAAACCAATGGTCTTGTCGATGTTTCCTATTCAACTGAAAATAAAGGAAAAAAAAATCCTGAGCCTAGTTTACAGACGAATTATCCTGGTATTTGAATGGAAGCCAGAAATGAATATTTTTACACACAGCTCCATAGGGGGTGGTCCTAAAGACACAGAAAAGAGAAATCTTCCCAGTAGTAAGAATTTAAGCAATATGCTTAGTCATTTCCTTTTACAGAGGAAAAAGTAGTTGAGATGAATATACAGATTGTTTGGCAATGGTGAATGGCCTAGTTAGTTTGTTAACAGACTAGAATGGACAAGATTGAAAAGTATAGTAAAGGAGTTATGCTGGAGAGTAATGTGAATGGGACCTGAGTGTGAGTGGACCTGAAGTATGAAGTATTTTGTATATCACATCAATGCCTACAAGAAAACATCAGCTGCAGAGAAGATACTGAACAACTAGATAGATAAAAAAGACTTGTCCAGTAGATGTCATCCAGCCTCTGTCTTTGGTCATTCTATTGCTGGCTCAATTAACTAAAAAGAAGAGTATCATGGTGGCAGGGACAAAAGTTATATGGGCACAAAAGGTGTAGACTCCCTTGTACCAAGGCTTTTATTGTTCCAAACATTACTGAATGTCTGAACTTTTCAGCAGTGGAGAACCACTTGGTGCTACGTTGTATACATCAAATCTCTTCTATCATGAACAAATCAGTGATTCATCGTTAGTGCAACAGTTTTTCACTCTGAAATAATGTTTTTCTTCCTTGCCTCAGCACTACTATCTAATTTCTGACAGATTTACTAATGTTCCATACTAAATGATACTGCCCTTAACTAATGAAGTAATTGTATATAGCAAAGGAGCTGTAACAATAAACATGCACTCATGGGATTCACCAATCCTGTCATATAGTATATTGCCCAAAAATTCACACCCTGAATTTTGGAATAAATATTCAAAGGTTCACTCACCTAAGATGAAAACTTGGAAGAGATATCTTGCCAGGTTGGAAAAATCTCCTCCAGGATAAGGTATTAACATTGAGTCAATAACAATTAGATGCTGTTTTGCATCCAGTAGCTAAAACATGTGAAACCAAGAACCACAGGATAGAAATAGAAATGGCTGCTATCCTCACTCTCAGCGATCTACTTAGAGAACTTTTATTTATCTTCCATGCAACATTAGGCTCTAAAGGTACATGAAACATTGGGCTGTAAAGGTAGTGTCATACAATGGGGAATCAGGGGATGCGTCCACCAAAAGACACAGCAAGGGTTCCGTTAAACCTAATGATATAACTGATACCAAATCATTTTGGGCACCTCATGCCAGCAGGCCATCAGATAAAGTAATGAACTACTGTCATAGTAGGTCGGGTTGATGCTTTATAAGAAGAGCAAAGAGAGATATGTCTTGGAACTTGAGGGATACACTGGAGCATTGCCCACTAACAACAGTTAAAATGCAATTATAGCCACCATAGCCAGATAAAAGCAAGGTGACTGAGATTCATAGCCCTGAGGGATAAAGGTTTGAGTCCCCAAGGCAAGCAATCTAGGCCAGAAAACATGCTCCTGCGGATGAAGGTAATCTAGAATAGGTGATAAAGGGTTAATATGAAGAATACCAATTATATATTTTAGATTAGTGGCAACAACATGATTAATTGTCTCTACCAGCCTTATAGTTTAAGATTTTTTAAAAATATATAGATTGTAGCTAGCCATCTGCATGGAGTACCAGCAACAAGTATGTTCATTGTGAGGCATGAGCAAATTTAGGAGGTACGAGTGTTGGACAGCAGCAGTTCTTTAGATGCCTCATATCATCTTCCCTTGATATACCTGAGTTTACCTGAAGTTGTGGTTTCTGACACAGAAACACTCATTCTCGGACCGACAAGAGCTTGTTTCACAGTAATGTGATACAGCCTAGAGTGGCAGGGATGGAGAAGATGTGCCCAGAACAATCTACCACGGATGGAAGTCTGTGCATGTCCCAAGCTCCCATTGCCTGGTAAGGTAATTCGGAGGCATGTTACAGTTTCTCAGAAATTCCCCCAAAGAGATTGAGTTACAGTTGGTAACAGTGATACATCATTAATTAATGCACATTTTATTGGCTTTTCTCTCCTGAGCCTCTTTTCATTTTCCCTCTTTTTTTGTGGGGAGATGCTTTTTTTTTTTTTTTTTTTTTGAGACAGTCTCACTCTGTCGCCCAGGCTGGAGTGCAGTGGCGTGATCTAGGCTCACTGCAAGCTCTGCCTCCCGGGTTCACGGCATTCTCCTGCCTCAGCCTCCCAAGTAGCTGGGACTACAGGTGCCCACCACCACGCCCGGCTAATTTTTTTGTATTTTTAGTAGAGACGGGTCTTTCACCGTGTTAGCCAGGATGGTCTAGTTCTCCTGACCTCGTGATCCGCCCGCCTCGGCCTCCCAAAGTGCTGGGATTACAGGCGTGAGCCACCTCGCCCGGCCCCCGGAGAGATACTTCTTAAGATTATTTTCTAAGTGAATTACCTGTGTTAAAACCTTTGTTTCAAGATTTGCTTTTGACAAAACCCTATATCAGAGAGTATCTCAAAATATATAAAGTACAAGTTAAATGCATGTAGTAATATGAATGTATACATACATATAACAAAGCCAGTTACATCACTTTATATGGATACTGAGTATATGGCCTCTTCTCAAAGCCAGGTCTTGCCCAGAAGTGTGTATTAAAGCAATATGTGAATCTTCCTCTGATCCTCACAATAGGAAACATACTAAAACTCTTCCAATCCATAATGAATATAGACATGATATAATTAGATCAGCAAATCAAGCAGAGAATTTAAGTTGTAAATGGAAGACAATTAAAATGGCTCACATTATTCATGCTGAGAAACTGATCCTAGACAGCACTTGGCATTGCAAGGACTGTTATGAGATAAAAGGGCAAACAGCCTGCATAGTCTGACCCATATCATATTCACCAACATGTTCTTGGAAGAGCTTTTAAGAGAGGAAAATTGAACCTACAAAATTAAACAGTGAAAAACTGGCTCCTTCGGTTTAAGCAGAAAATAATTTGTTTATAAATTTTAAAAGATCTGAAATGTTAACTTAGATGTACATGGTTTACTAGGCACCAGGAATAAGTTAAATGCTTGTACATGTGCACATGAACTGAAATAATGTGGGAAAAACTAAGTCTTTCCACATTTTGTGGAAACACAAAACCCAATAAATTTCTATTTTCTACCTATATACACGCTTTATAAAAGCCTAAAACTTCTCCAGTTGTCAAGCTTTTGACATTTGAAAATTAATTTCAAAATAATTCGCAGTAAAACAAATGTCAAAAACGTACTGTTAATTAAAATAGAGAGGAAATAAAAAATGATAGAAATGAGGAGCTTAGAAAAGTCAAGAAAATGATTTAAATATGTGATATTTTCAAGTTGTTTGGTCCAATTTTATTTGGAATTTACTTAACTATTTTATTTTACCTGTCTTTTTTCTTTGCACCGATTCTCATTCTTGTGATTCCCTTTTCTACAACCATGATGTTAAAAAAACAATCTACTACATTTTTAAGTTAATTGGTTTCTTTTAAAATTATTGTTGTCGTTTAGCTCTAAGTACTTTCCTTTGATGGCAGATATTGGGTGGCTGGAAGTGGGAGTAGAAAAGGGGTTTAGATGAATAACTTTTTTAGGATGCAAATGCTATAGTAATAAGGCAAAGGGAAGAAAATGAAAGAAATATTGAAATCTGTACCTTTCTTTGTATCTAGTCTTTGATTTAATTTATATTTTATAACAATTTAGGGAATCAGATTAAATTACTTGTAGTAAAAACATAACAGAATCATTATACTTGTGGTCTCCCAATCATTTAAAGTGCTATTATATTTTTATTAAAACCCAATAGTTTGCACCAAGTAAGCAAACTTTATAGAAAGAAAGTTATCTTTTATGTTACTTGCAGAATAAGAAATTATAAAAAAAAAGTTATCCGGACTTTGTTTTAAGCTACTGTCCAGAGTTAATGTTTTGGCTAATATACATCTCCATAAATTATCAAGTTATTAATATCACCTTATGTTTCATATTGGAGAGGGATTAGGCAACCTCAGAAAAGAAGTATAGAATTATTGCTGAATATTAAATTTTATAAAGAAGCAAACATTTTCACTACTAATAAAAAACAATGTGTCTACAAATGACGTAATTCTTACAAGAATTATGTCTTAAATGAAGTGCCCTAGAGATACTCTGCCCCACCTCCTTGTTTTGCAAAGGAGGAAACCTGCCTTTGGAGGCATTTAATGACAATTCTTAACTAAGTAGTAGAAAAGTGAATACTAGACAAGACGTTTCTCAAATCCTTCCAACCTTACTGCCTTAAATGTAGAAAACAATCAGGGTTTGTATATCAGACAGTAATAGTTTCTGATTCCAAATAGGCAGGGAGTAACATTAATTGAATAAGAAGGTATCATTTTTCATGCGTAGGACATACTTTCTATTTTTTTTTTTTTTAGTAGAGGTGCTTCAAAATTCCAGAACCATCCACATTCGACAAACAACTATAAAGTATTATTTTGCTTTCCTGAGCATGATTTTTAAGCAATCCTAAAAGTAATCTGTGAAAAAAAATTAAAGATGATTAAAATGTTCATGAAAATCTAAAGCAATGTTAAATGCCGTTGCCCCTTAATAGTGTGGGATTCTAAAAGTATGACTCAATAGATTGTGAAAGAAAAAGACACTACCCATAAGAATTATTAATCTCCCACATTGATATGATTCTTTTTGGCTTCAGACTTTCAACTACTGCATCTTAACTTGTTTCACTATTTGCTTCTCAGAAAAGATGTTTAATTGAGATACAACTTATTTCTATATTAATATGGCCTAGAAAAATTAGGGCAGATAATATCATTGGTGACACAAAACATGCTATTATCTGCAAACCCTAAATTTCTCAAAGGAATAAAAGCAGTTTTCCTTAAGAGTCTCATTCTAGATCTAAACTTAGGTAATTTTTAAAGAAACAAATTGTTTTACCAAACTCCCATCTGTCTTTTCTCTTGGTTCCAGTAAAGATTGTTTCCAAATTAGGATTATGTAAACAGCCTCTTTTCTAGGGTACTTGGGACCTTCTCTGCTTTATTCTCAAGCCCTTTCTTCAAGTCCATCAAATGTTGCTTTCTTCAAGCTGTCTCTATTGCAGTTGATAAAGGAGATAATGCCAACACTTCTCTTAAAATTCAGATATCTCCTTAACTAGAAATAGTAGGTAAGCAAAAACTGAAAAGAACCTTTAATTGCCACCTGGCAAAAGGAATAAGGGCAGTTTATTTTTTTATTTTTTAATCACAACCAAAAACAAATTAGAAAAAGTCATTATTTTTATTTTCTTTTTTATATCCTCAGGAAAAAGGACATAACAGATGTCAGAGAAGAACTAAACAACCATTGAATTACAAGTAGCAGTGAATCAAAAAAAAAAGAATGCTTACATGTGTGCATACGTGTATATATGTATGTATAAAATATTAAATTGGGAGGAAACTTTAGTAAAAGAGATATAATATTTTCTCTATTTCATCACTGTGGCTAAAGCCAAATCACATTGGATTTAATTCAATTATGTCTATATTTATAAATAGAGTTATACGTATAATATTAATACTAAAACTTTCAAATTGTTCTGAGGCACACACTGAAGCTCATAAAAGGCTGGTTCAATTATTTAGGTGTACTGATTTTTTTTTTTTTTTTTTTTTTTGAGACGGAGTCTCACTCTGTCACCAGGCTGAAGTACAGTGGCATGATCTTGGCTCTCTGCAACCTCTGCCTCCTGGGTTCAAGCGATTCTCCTGCCTCAGCCTCCCGAGTAGCTGGCACTACACGTGCGCGCCACCATGCCCAGCTAATTTTTGTATTTTTAGTAGAGATGGAGTTTCACCATGTTTGCCAGGATGGGCTCATTCTCTTCACCTCGTGATCTGCCTGCCTCAGCCTCCCAAAGTGCTGGGATTACAGGCATAAGCCACAGCACCCAGCCTGATATTTTATATTTTAATGTCTAATTGAATTTGAGATTGCTAAACTACAGCAAACTACAGCATTTGTCTTAAATGTTGCAGGGAATGGTAAATTATAGATACACAAAACAACAGCAAACTAAGATACAAAGTTATCTTTTTTTTTTTAATACGAATCCCATTTTTTCACCCCAGCTGGAGTGCAGTGGTGTAGTCTTGGCTTACTGCAGCTCAAACTCCTGAACTCAGGTGATCCTTCTGCCTCAGTCTCCCAAGTAGCTGGGGCTATAGCCTGAGGCATGTGCCACCACGCCGGCTATTTTTTGAAAATTTTTTGTAAAGACAGGGTTTTGCCATGTTGCCCAGGCTGATCTCAAACTCCTGGGCTCAAGTGATTTGCCTGCCTCAGAGTCCCAGTGTTGAGATTACAGGTGTGAGCCATCGTGCCTGGCCAAAGGGATAAGAGATCTTTCTTAAAGGTTTATGAAACTTGTTACAGCCCATTTAAGAAAAAAGTTACTAACAGTATAATAAATTGGTCTCTTTTGATTTTTAGGAATTTGTGTAATTACCTACAAATCTCTCTCAGAACTGATAATACATAGCTCATAAAATCATCACAGTGAAATAACTTGGTGATATAAGGTATTTGATAAATAATTAGAAAAATTAAGAATATTCATGTCTTAAATATATGAGAGAGATATATTGAGCTCAGAATAAAAACAGATAATTAGCTTTATAATGTTGGTAATTTTACATATTTTTATTCGTATTTATAAATTTTAGCATGATTATATGACCTACACATTCACATGAAAATATCATTGGACTTTTAACTTAGCTCTGCTTGTAAAAAGATTGACTGTAGCATTTGATCTAACACTAAATCATTTTTTTATAAAGCCACATATGTGTGCTACTTTAGAAATGTTTTAAAAGTTTGAATCTCATTACTAAAGTTGCACACAGTAAAATGTAGTTTCCTTGTCAAATTCTTGCAGAGAATGTGGTCCCCGGAATGTTCAGGGCTGTAGGAGGAAGACAGTTCAAAATTTCTGTTATTCACGAGCTCTACTGTAACATCTGCTCCGAGCTAAAACCTCCCACATAGAAGTAATGGTAATGGATGAAAGGAAGAAAGTAGCAGAAAGGTCCATTGACTGCCATTCAATTTACTGAAATTGCCCACTTAGAATACTTATTTAGACATTACAAGCTTCAGTTTCTCCAGTGCGTAGCCTAAGTGCCCTGAGCTGCATAAGGTGCAGGAGCTATCTCCCTCCATGCTGCACTTTCAGGAAAGGGATAGACTACACAACTTAAGAAAATAGGTGAACAGCATGCAGGCAGGAGCCTGTGATACACAGCGGCCATGCCTAGATTTATACGCTTGTCAGGAGGGCTGAGGTGAAGATGTTGGCAGAGGGAGTACCTTAAGGGCTGGCTGTCTCACTGTTTCATTTGTGCAAGCATCTGGCCTTTCCACATGCTGAAAGCCTGGCTAAAGGAATTACATTTCTCATGAAACATTTCTCTAACGGCCACATTTATTTATTATTATCTTTTAAAGTAATTTTCAGTTTGTTTGTTATTGTGAGTAATCTGGAAAATTAAATAATACAACTTGATGTTCTTTAAAATATAAGACCGCCTTTAAGCTTCATGCAATACTGTTGAAAAATAGGATTAAGATCCTCCATGTGTGAAGTAATTTAGCTGAAGAATATCATTCTCTTCTTAAAGAAGATAATTCTCTAGGCTGATAGTAGCTTTTTTGTAACAATACCGAGTATTGTGAATTTAAAGGACGGTGCAAAAAAAAAAAAAAGTGTTTGAAGCTAAAATGATCCATTTTCCTCTCGTCCAAAGTACACATAAACCATATATAACAAATATCATTACCTTGGTTATGCAGCAAAATTAGTCTGAAAAAACATAAGTGTGCAAAATACACTTTAATTTTTTTCACATAATTGTTATGCTTTTTGTGTTATGAATATAGAAAATCTATGCAGTTTTCCTTGGTTACTAAATATGCTGTAAACTGTCTTATTCACATTTACTTCGATTTCAAGTAACAGGCATGTATTTGGGGCTGGCATAAACAAGGAGATAATATATTGGACTGTTACTAAGATGCCAGCTAAAGTTACTCAAACCTTTGAATTTTAAATAAAATTTTTCTGAGTACTGTATCCCATAATCTGTGGGCAATCCAACATCCTCACCAATATATAAGAATTTTTAAAGTTTAAATAGACTCCATGTCCTTGCATCTATTTAATTCTCAATGTAACTCACAGTTTCTCTCTTCCTCTCTCCCCCGCACCCACACCCTCCTCAGGGCTCACACAGATGTTTAACTTCACCCCTTTAATTTTCTCAAAACAGACAAACAAACAAGCCAGGCATTCATAAAAGGCATTTTATGATGTGGTAGACTTTATAGAAGTTTGGGGCTGCATTAGGGGTTAACTTCACAGCAACACTAACAGTTATAAATATTAGATGCCTCTACACATAAAAGTCAGTTAGTCACACAAGCATGAGGCCCAGCTTCTCTCCCTCAAGACTTTCTCACCTTCGTATTTCCCTTACTTCATTAAGCAGAATAATTGAGCTCAGTACCTTCCACTCAGCTCTAGGGCTTACCTTTGTATAAATGTGCCCTGATAAAGCACAGCCACCTATGACTTATTTCTATCCGTGTCTTAAATGGAAAGTAGCAACATGATAATTTACCTTCTCACTGATATCGCTAGTACTCATTGAAAGGTAGTCATCAGTGCTGTCCCTGATATATGTCTGATTTCCCTTCCTTCTGGGCACATGAGTGGGTTGTACCTGCTGGCCCTTTTGTGATTAGATGGAATGGTGTAACTGGTATTGAAAAATGAGTAGTGAGCTGTACATGTCAGTTTTGAGCAGGAGCATTTAATTGTCAGTATGAGAACCTCTTCCCTCTGGCAGGAAAGCAGCAGTGTTTGTGATGCTGGGTGCCTCAGTGTACCTGGGTGACTATGTGAAGGAAATACCTCTGCTGACCCCTGGTAGACGTGGTTGGATAATTTAAAAATAAGCCATTTTGCTATTAAGTGATGGATATCTTAGAATCCTTTGTTATCACAACAAAAAAAAGTATTAATAAATGAATTTACTCAGTATTACTCTGCAGTTATACAAAGAGGACATCTTCAGTTTCTGTAATGTATTTGATCTTCCTCAAAGCTCCCACTGTGTTAGGTAGTAAAAATAAAACGTTAAAAAAATTAAAAACCCTGCCACCTAACGATATCTAGTTCATTTAAGTTTAACTAATTTTTTGTTTGTTTGGTTGGTTGGTTTCTTTTGGGTGCATTCATAGACTGCAGAATTTCCTCTAGCATCATGGTCATGAGGGATTGCAGGCCCCAAATCTACTCCAGCAGTAAATCTGCTCTCTGGATCCTTGCTAGCTCCTGCAGAGATGATATTTCATATCTGCCTGTTCAGTGTCTCCTGCTGTCAGGGGACCACAAGATGAGCAATCTCTTGGGAGCAGCAAACTCTAGTGAGCTCAGCCCTTTCCCTTAAGGCCTCTCTGTGGATTCTCCTAAGGTCTGGGCATGAATCCAATTTAGTTATTGCCCAGGTTGTCTCCCTGCAATCCTCAATATAAGAATTATTTTGCGTTGATAAAAGTAGGCTCACTTCTCTCTCAAACTCCCAAACCAATGACTTCAATACATTTCACACCATTTGGAATATATGAGAGACTCTAGGCTATCTCTCTATCTAAACACTTGACACCTCTGTTTCTGTTTTTGTTTTTTTCTTATGTGGTCACCCATGGTTATAGCAGCATCATTCTTCAAGGTAGTCTCCTTTCAGAGTCTCAAATGTGAGTAGGGCAAAGATACCTTCATTTTTGCTTTTATTTCAATACAGGGTAATGTATATCCTATTTCTGGGGCTTAGGTCTGGAGAGAGAAGTTAAGGTGTAGGTGTAGTGTGATGTTTTCTCCAATTTCAGACTGTTCCTCCTGCAGTCAATTAGGTCTGGGAAGAGTGATCATTCCACATTTACTCCTTGCCTGATCCTTTTAATAAACAGCACTGTTCCTCTTCCTTAAGACTGAAATGGTAGAAAGTTTATTTGGGAATCGTGTTTATAAAGATAAAGAGCATATTATTATAAAATTAATATCATCGCTATTACATTAATCATGCAGTTATACTTCTGAGGCCAAAGAAAATAGCCTTTTTAAATAACATAGATGAATATTTTATGAAAACTATCATCAGAGAATACAGCTAGGCTTCCCAGAGGACTGGAACCAAAAACTGCAAAACCATTAGAAATCACATTGGTCTTTTCTCTCTTATTCACATCTTAGTCCCTCATCTCTCTTTCCCTGATAATTTATTTAATTTTTATTTTGTTTTTTTTTCTTTCTGCAAACTTGATTTTCAGTCTTCAGCATACATATAGCCCTAAAACCCACCCCCATACCATAACCACCTTAATTACCAAGTTGATAGCAATAAAAGTCAAATGACCAACTCAGGCTGAGTAAAATTTCAGAATCAAAGCTTCAAATTTTAGTGACACAAATTCTCCTTGGTCTTTCTTAGGTCTTCTCTATACCTGCAAATAGCAAATGTATCCAGTAACATAAGTTCATTGAGCATAATCATGATTTCTACACTTCAGTCTCATAAATAAGGAGAGAAAACTCTCAAATTAAGAAATGCATCATTTAGAGACCAGATCATAGCCAAAAACAATAATAACTATAATTATTGCAGCAGCTACCATTAAATAGTCCTTATTTCTCTCCTACATGCAAATAGGATGCCTTGATCAAATGGCTTGGGTGTTGGAGACACTATATTAGTGTGTCTGTACCACAAACTTTAGGGGAGAAATGACCTGGAAAATTGCTGAACAGGTAGTACAGGACAACCATAATCAATTAAAATCACTGCTCAAGGACAAAAATACCAGAGGAAATTGGCTTAGAGGGCCATTTTGTTCTTTCTCTTTCCATCACTGTAATAATTTGTCACCGCCATCTATACAAGGCTCCTCTAAGCTGCCAAAGGAAAATTGACCTTCATGTTTCTAGTTATTGACCAAGGCACATACTTAGTGTTAGACTTTAGGTTCATTTCCGGGTTATCTATTAAAATGTAGTCATCTTCTTCATATCTTTAACTAGTCATTGAGATAGTTGATTTTATTCAGTTAATTTTACCAATATTTCCAATATTATAAATTCATTTTATTCATTTTTCCTTCTCTTTTATTCCTATGCTAAGTTAAAATAACTGGGAAAGAGAAAATTTTTCATCTCAGACTGTCATGTTTTTATTTCTTTAACAAAAATTGAATGGGCACCTACTAAGTGGCAGGCAATTATCCAGATCATGTAGATACCATCATGAGCAAGTCAGAAAAGTTTATTTCCCTCATGGACTTTGCAGTCTAGAAAAAGGAAAATTAGCTGGGTGTAGTGGCTCATGCCTATAATGGTAGCACTTTGGGAGGCCAAGGCAGGAGGATGGCTTGAGTCCAGGAGTTTGAGACAAGCCTAGGTAACATGGTGAGACCTCTACAAAAAGTCAAAAATTGAGGTAGGAGGATCACTGCCTCAATATAAAAACAACAATAAAAAAGGACATTATAATAAACAAGCAAATATATTAACCACTTTGAGGAAAATGAAGAATATATAACAAATAATGACTAGATGTGGAATGTTCTTTTAGTATGTGATGTCCAAAGAAGTCTCCATGAGGTGACGTTTCTGGGCATAAGATTAGATTAGAGAAGGAATAAATAATCATGTGGTGACCTGAACAGTAGAATACTCCAATAAGTAAAAGCACCAAAAATAGTGACATACGTGATGTTTTGTAGAAACACAAAATGGCCGGAATTACTGGCCTGTAGCAAGTAGAAGGCAAATTATAATTTAAAATGTTTCCCTGGTGAAGAGAATAAGTTGGAAAGAGGAAAAAGAAAGGAGGGAGATTTAAAAGGAGTGTGTCCAGATTGAGTAACAGAGAACACAGAAATGTTGTTTGTTGAGAGAGAAATTCCATAATCCCTATAGTAACTGGGAAAGAGAAAAATCAGTTTGAGCAGTCATCAATTCCCGTGACCAATTTAGGAAATTTGTGTTCCCTGTACCCACAAATATAGACTCCATCAGTTTAAAGGCCATAGTTCAAGAAGGGGTAAACTCTTTTTCCCAGAAGACACAATCAGAATCCCACTGAACTATATCTCATGGCTACACCTGGGCATTTGGGGTTCCTTATGCCAAGGGTTCAGCAGGAAGAAAGGGAGTCATCATCTTAACACATATATTTGACCCTGACCAGGAGGTAGTAGAGCTGTGATACACAAGAATAGCAGGAAGGAATACTTTGGCACCTATGAAATGTTCTTCTCTACCTCTTTGCATCACTCCCTTTCCCAAGTGTGATGGTAAATGGACAAGAAGAGCAATCCCAAGTGAGAGGAACATTGAGACCAAGGACTCAGATCCCTCAAAGATGAAAGTCTGTGTTGTGACACCAATAAATCATTGTGACTAGCAGGGATTATGTTGAGTGACGGGGATCAAAATGGGTAGTAGAGGATGGAAAGAATAAGCATCAAATCCAGCCACAATAGTGGGGGTCATGGTTTGTCCTACTTACCTTCCTCTGCTAAGTTTCCCCCAGGAAGAAAGGCTCACCAGAATCTTGGAAGAGATTCTCCCAGAAGCTGTAAGAAGGAAAATTGTGGTGGAGAATTTAATATACCTTGCAGGTCTTTCAGAATGAAGTGAATATTCCCCCATCTGCTGGAAGTCCTGCGAAAAGACAGTTCTCACTGTCAGAACTCCTTGAGGATTGCCCTGAATGAAAAAATTGCCTCTCTAAGGTCACACCTCCATCCACAGGCATTCTACACTTAATGATTGATCAGTATGAGAGTAGAAAAGTCCTGGACCCCTCAATTCAACTTAATACAATTCTGAATCTCAGTTCTGTGGTCCTTGTGAAGGGTCATGAAGGTCTTTATTGGGAAAAAGCCATGGAATGAACATCTATTTCCACTTCTTATTCGCCCTTCCACAAGCCTCCATCCCAAAAATTCTTCTTAATAAAATCCCTAAATATTAATCTCCATCTCAGAATTTGCTTTTCAGAAAATCCAATCCTGTAACACCAGGTATGCAGTCAATAAAATTGATTTTACAGGCTATATTTAGCATAATGTCATCAAAGGTTTATGCCATCCCCATTTTTATCTCTGAGAAGTCAAAGAAAAATTTATTTGTTTTGTGGGCAATTGCATTACATTGGTAGAATGAATAATTACTATTTAAGAACTTATTATCTGTAAAACTAACCTTTAAAGTTGTCTGACAGTTTTAAACTTCAAAAAATATTATAATTAGTATTATAGAGAATGCTTGCTTTCTTTCTTTGTAGTTGCTATGGGAGCAAATCCATTAATAAATATTTTTTAAATGTCTATTTTGATTTGACAAGAGGTTTCATTAATAATTTGCATGGTTATGACTAAGGTCCTAAAAAGGGCAAATTTCCTTGAAAGTTAGCTAATAAAGAAAGAACGCTAATCTAGGATGTTTTGTTTTTTTTCATAAAATTCTCCTCACTTCTCTCACAATCTGGCAGTAAAAATGTAAAACTCATAAATTTATTTAATCACTATTGGAAGTATTTTGAAGGCTCTTTGAAAATACTGTGTCTTTTTAGAGACCCAGATTCAAAACAGATATTTAAGCACTAAAAATAAATAAATAAATGAAAGTCTGAATTGAATAGTGTTTCTTAAATGCAACTGATATGGATTCAACACACAAATCCCAAAATATGAAAGCTTCTGCAGGCATTGATTTTCTTAGTAAAGTTAACTTTCACATTTACCTCTCAAATTCATTTGCATGCCAAATTCAGAAATCCTATTTGCATATTCCACTGAAGATTAACTTGCCTGCCACATGTCTGCAAAGCAGAAGGGAGAACAAATCATTAATATGATTATTAGCTTAATGTATTGTTTAAGACAAACCCAAAGAAGAATATATTAAAAACTGGAAACCTCAGCACAGATATTAGAAATAAGTGCTTCTCTTGAATAAAAGGAAATTTGTTTAATGGCTTACTAGTTCAAGTAGCTCAGGAAAACAACCAAGGTAATTCAAATTGTGAGTAGATGTAATTTGAAGAGAACCAGAACATTAAACAAAAAATGAGTCTTGATGGTTACATCACCCCTGCTCTTTCTACATAGTACTGCATCCTAATATATTTTATATACTTGTTGGAAAATACTTTTAAACATTAATTTGTTCTGTAGTAAAATTATGTTACATAAAGTGCTTTAAATGCTAAGGCTTAGTATAATTATGCAGTGCTGAGACTATTGTGATGTTATTGAAAACTAGCAAACTTATCTTCAATAAAAGAAGCCAAAAGCTTCAATTATCTACTCACAGATTATAATTGGGGTTTGTGTATATAGGCTTATAAAAAGAATTTTAACAGGAAATAAGTCCCATAAATTTGTTTAAAAATTATCAGTATTATGCATTGCCATCTCCTCCAATATTAGTTTCTCAGGACTTACAAGAAGTCATGAACAATTTTGGTTACCCTCTCAAAAGCATGGAGGTGGCTTTCATAACCTTACTGGCACACTGCTACACAGATTTCAGAATCTTAAAAGAAAAAGACTATATTCACCATTTAGTTGTACAAACCATTGATTACTTTTATCATTTGAGGAATGTATTTCTCCATCCTTTTCACCTCTCCAAATCTTATCTGATCTTCAAACCCCAGACCTATCTCCCTTGCAAGAAAGCCTTCTAAATTAATACACAAACATATTCTTAAAATTGTTATTGCACTAATGTCTGTACCATATATATTAGCATTTAATAATAACCTGTTAGTCACTGTCTGATTCTCTTTCTCACTTGTGTCTAATTTTTCTCCTTGAAAATAATGTTAGTTATTTCAAGACAAATTCCATGCCTTTTATCTCTGCATACTTTGATGCATACTCATCACAAAATAAGGGACCAAAAATATTTGTTGATATATTGAACAATCAAAAATTTTTATTTGTGGAATAATTAAGCAAAATGCATTAAGTTAAATTTTTTCAAACTCTGAGACTTTACATCTCAATATTGAAACAGAAATCAAAAGAAGTAATCCCTAATAAATTAGATAACTTAGTTTGTATTGCCAAAAAAAGACTTTAAATATTACATTTCATTACTAAGCATTAAAAATGCATTTATAAAAAATTTAACACATCTTTAAACTAAATAATAACCTGAGAATCTTTACACACAAACATTAACTTGTGATCTCTTTCTAATGGAGTTCATCAATGTTCTTAGGGATTCCAAAGCTAAGCTCAAATCTAAAAAATGTGAAATGTTATATAAGCACATTTAACAACATTAAGAAAAGAGAGGTGCTCTATGTGTTTTACATCAAATAATATGGGCTTAAAAAGAGTATTTATCTGTTACCTTTTAAATATGTGTTGGGTTATTTTTTATAGCTGTCATCTCTGAAGAAAACTCCCAGAACTTTATTCATATCAACAATTAATAATTCTTCTGTCTCAATATCCTCAGACTTACCCAACCCTGCTTAGCTAGGGCAGTATGAGAAGAAAATTTTCTGAGACCTTATTTAGAATTGACAGCTTCACTTGTATTATATTCTGCCCAGTGAATTGTCAGTGTGGTTCACCGTACAGTGGCACATTTGTTAAGATGAAACTATATTTCTCAGAATTTATAAGAGCAAATTGTGGAAGTCTTTTGAGATGGAAGAAAAGCAGATGATAGTACTGTCTGAAGGTCATCATGGTTAGATAGAGTGACAAACAGACTCATGGCTGCCTGCATGTTCCAGCTTGTCCTCACTCTCCTCTGTTCTTCAAACAGCTCTTATCCCGGACTGCTAGCCAATAGACCAAGAACATAGAAAAGCCCACCATCAAATGTTCAGTAGTGTAACAACATTAGCTTCCCATAGATCGTCCTAAACCCATGAAGACACATACTTAGCTTCTCAGATTGACCGGTCAATGAAAACTGTGACCATCCAATTCCCACTTTCAGAGCTTCGCTTCTGAGTTCTTTCCCCTACTATTGAAGTTGTAATTTCTCTATTTCCTGTGGCAGATTGTATTTTCTAAAGATAACCATAAAAATATTTCTCATACTACATGATCTTCTTCCAATGTGACTTTGACAATGACACTCCTCCCAAAGTTCTGGAATCTATTACTCTTCCTAAGCTATTGAATCTGGGAAAGCATTATGACAACCCCAAGCAATAGACTGTGATTGTGTTGATGCTACATGATTTCTGAGGCATATCATTAGGTTGCCTTATATTTCCACCTTGCTTTTTTGGAATGCTCACTCTTCAAGCACATACCATGCAGTCCGTGACACAGATTCACTGTGGACTGGTTAGCAACTTGTCTAAGTTCAGTGAAACAGAACACCCACACACACAAGTTACCTGAAGCAGGTTTATTATTTTTACACATAGGCAGCAAGGGACAACACAAGCCTAGGATTGATTGTGAGCCATTCCTTCAAGGCTCAGGAAAGCTGCCTGAGGAGGCCGTATCTGCACATGTCCCCCTTGCACTGCAGCTGAGGGACCCTGGAAAGCAGCCTGCTCCGGATTTTCTACCTCAGGTGTCACATGACACAATAGGCTAAAGCACTGAAGGACGTCCTGTTTCTAGGAGACACTGGAATAATGGTCAGGTTGTTATAGCCAGTACCTCCTTATCTCAGAATGCTGCATTCACATCACAATTTACAGCTATTCTTGAGAACTACAAGCAAAAAAGGGGGCAGAACTAGGTCAGTTCACGGTCACCCAGAACTGCCCTGCACTGTGATGAAGCTCAAGCATATTATGCAGAAGGCTACATGGAGAGGAACTAAGGTCTTTGCCTAAAGCCGTATGTAAGCTCCCAGTTGACAGCCAGTACTAACTTGTAGCCAGGTCAGTGAGCCAGCTTTTTTAAAGTAAGTCCTACAATCTCTATTGAGTCACCCTAGCTGACTTCACATGAAAATTATATGTAAAGAGCCATCTACATTAAGCCCTCCCAAATTGAAGAATCATGAGGAGGTAAAAAAAAGTTTGTTATTGTTTAAGCCACTCAGTTTGGGTGGTTTGTTAAACAGTAATAGGTAATAAGTACAGATTTTGGTATCAGGAAAATAAATTTCCAGGAAGAACATTGAAAGTGCCAACTGTATTCCCACTGCCTAGGATAAAATGTAAAAGAAAAGAGATGAGCTAAACAATAAGTTGTGAAATATAGTGGAACTGAGGCTTGGTGGGTTAAAAACTGAAATTCTTCCTTATTTTTAGCCTTTGCAGATAGCAAAAAATTCTCAAATTAGGAAATGGATTCTGGGAAAAGACCAAATTTAGAGGGAGAGATGTTTTAATATCTGTTTTAAAGATCTTTGGTGCTTCATGTTACCCTCCTGATAGTTAAAGGGCTCCTAAAGACCTTAAAAATATTCCTTAAAATTTATCTCTGTTAAACAATAAGGCTTCAGAGAATCTCACAGGGAGCCTAAGTTAAAGATAATGTAAAAATTATATTAAATATTTAATACTTAGTATTAAATATTTAATAAATTTTTAATTATTTAATAAATTTTATATTTAATAAATTTATTTTATTAAATATATTATATTTAATAATTAATTATTATTAATTATTATATTAAATATATTAAATATTTAATATATAAATATTTAATATAAATATAAATATATAAATATAATATAAATATATAAATATATATTTATAAATATAAATTTATATAAATTTATATAAATGTATATAATTTTATAAAAATATATATAAATATATAAATATATATAAATATATAAATATATTATATTATATAATATAATATAAAAAATATATAAATATATTATATATTTATATATAATATATAAATATAATATATATTTCTATATAATATATATAAATATAATATAAAATAATATATAAATATAATATAAAATATAAAATATAAAAAATATAATATAAATATATAAAATAATATAAATATATAAATATATAATATATTAAATATATTAAATATATAAATAAATAAATATATTAAATATATTAAATATATTAATAAATTAAATATATTATATTTAATAAATTTAATATTTAATAAATTTTAAATTAATAAATTAATGTTTAATATATACTAAGTATTAAATATTTAATATAAAATAAATATTGGATGTGACTTTCATTTAATGGGTTAAATCTAGTAAGATTCATGGAAAACATACAAAACTACTAAGAGAATTGTAATGGTAAAATTGTTGCCAGCTTGAAAAAAAAGAAATAGAGAAAAAAATTAAAAAATATTTTCAACCCCCAGACATTTACAAGTAAATAGCAGTTTAAAAAGAATACTCAGTTACAAAAGAAGCCCTTTTTATTGAAAAGAAAGAAGGACTCAGTAGTCAAATCAAGATCTCAAGAGTTAGAGATAATAGCCATAGGAAGTAATTCTCAGAGTAGCAACATAAAGCCAACCTAGATTTCAGAACTCTTATGAACTAGTCACTGCTATGTGCTTCTCATCTTTCCTTTTTGTAAATGGGAGTGTCTATTGTGGTTATCCTTTGCCTGTCTACGTTATATGTTAGGAATGTAGGAGGATAACTTGGTATCATTTGTTCACAGTGCTTCAAATGGAGAATAATAATATTCAACAAGCTGTGTCTACAGAACTATACCTGATAATGCTCATCTAAACATGGACCTGAGTTTTGTAAAGAGATTCTAGGCTTTGAACTGATGACCTAATGAGATATAACTTGGTTATTAGAAGAAAAGATACATGAATTTCTCAGGTAAGAACAATGTGGATTGTTGTGCCTAAAGGTCAATTATGAAAGATTAAAAACTAGAATTCTTCTTACATTCCCCAAAAAATAAAAAGTCCTCAATAATATCTCCAATCCCACACACTCTGCTTACAATATGGCATTAATACTTCTATTCAGGGGTAGTATTTACATCCTCCCCCCTTAAATGTAGGGAGACATAGGATTTTGTGACTGCTTTAATAATGCAGTATGACAAAAGTTATGATGTATAACTCTTGAGGTTAAATTATTAAAATGCTACGGACTTCTGCTTTCTCCTCTTGTGATAATTTATACTTTTCCTTTGAATTAAGTAACTACAGTGATCAGAAGACAAAGCATAATGTAAAAATGCCAGAAGAAAATAAACTTAAGACCTAGTCTCCCAAATAAAAGCCAGCAACAATTCGTCTGCCATGCAAGTAAATCATCCTGAAAGACTTTTTCACTCTCAATCCACTGTAAATGATACTCCATGAATTAGAGACAAAATATCCTCTCTGACTCTTACCTAAAATGCATCTCATGAGGTAAATAACAGATTGTTGTTTTATGTCACTAAATTCTGGGGTGATTAGTTATATAGCAGTAGATTGCCAACAGTTTTCTTATCCCATAACTCAATTGACCCTGATTAACACAACCACCCTCAATAATTAAAGTGGGGTTTTTTCAAAGTAGCAATATTTTAGGTAAAACAATAATTGTCCTGGCCAGAATTTCCAATACTATTTGAAAAGGAGTGGCGAGAGAGGGCATCTTTGTCTTGTACTGGTTTTCAAAAGGAATGCTTCCAGCTTTTGCCCATTCAATATAATAATGACTGTGGGTTTGTCATAAATCTTATTATTTTGAGATATGTTCCATCAATACCTAGTTTATTGAGAGTTTTTAACACGAAGGTACGTTGAATTTTATCAAAGGCCTTTTCTGCATCTGTTGAGATAAACATGTGGTTTTTGTCTTTGGTTCTGTTTAATGTGATGGATTACATTTACTGATTTGCATATGTAGAACCAGCCTTGCATCCCAGGGGTGAAGCCGATTTTATCATGGTGGATAAGTTTTTTGATGTGCTGCTGGACTTGGTTTGCCATTATTTTATTGAGGATTTTTGTGTCGATGTTCATCAGGGATATTGGCCTGAAGTTTTCTTTTTTTGTTGTTTCTCTACCAGGCTTTGGTATCAGAATGATGCCGGCTTCATAAAATGAGTTAGGGAGGAGTCCCTCTTTTCAATTGTTTGGAATAGTTTCAGAAGGAATGGTACCAGCTCCTCTTTGTACCTCTGGTAGAATTCAGCTGTTAATCCGTCTGCTTCTGGGCATTTTTTGGCTGGTAGGCTATTAATTACTGCCTCAATTTCAGAACTTGTTATTGGTCTATTCAGGGATTCAACTTCTTTCGTTTAGTCTTGGGAGGGTGTATGTGTGCAGGAATTTATCAATTTCTTCTAGACTTTCTAGTTTATTTGTGTAGAGACATTTGTAGTATTTTCTGATAGTAGTTTGCATTTCTGTGGGGTCAGAGGTGATATTCCCTTTATCATTTGTTATTGTGTCTATTTGATTTTTCTCTCTTTTCTTCTTTATTAGTCTAGCTAGCAGTCTACCTATTTTGTTAATTTTTTCTAAAAAACAGCTCCCAGATTCAATGATTTTTTGGAGGGTTTTTCATGTCTCTATCTCCTATCTCCTTCCATTCTACTCTGATCTTAGTTGTTCCTTGTCTTCTGATAGCTTTTGGATTAGTTTGCTCTTGCCTCTCTAGCTCTCTTAATTGTGATGTTAGGGTGCTGATTTGAATTCTTTCTACCTTTCTGATGTGGGAATTTAGTGCTATAAATGTCCCTCTTAACACTGCTTTAGCTGTGTCCCAGAGATTCCAGTATATTTTCTCTTTGTTCTCATTGTTTTCAAAGAACTTCTTGATTTCTGCCTTAATTTCATTATTTACCCAGGAGTCATTCAGGAGCAGGTTGTTCAGTTTCCATGTAATTGTGTGGTTTTGAGTGAGTTTCTTAATCCTGAGTTCCAATTTGATTGTACTGGGGCCTGATAGACTGTTTATTATAATTTCAGTTCTTTTGTATTTTCTGAGGAGTTTTTTACTTCCAATTATATGATTGATTTTTGAATAAGCATCATATGGCACTGAGAAGAATGTATATTCTGTTGATTTGTGGTGGAGAGTTCTGTGTACTTCTATTAGGTCCACTCCAGAGCTGAGTTCTAGTCCTGAAAATCCTTGTCGATTTTCTGTCTCAATGATCTGTCAAATGTTGACAGTGGGGTGTTAAAATCTCCCACTATTATTGTGTGGGAGTCTAAGTCTCTTTGTAGATCTCTAAGAACTTGTTTTATGAATCTGGGTGCTCCTGTATTGGGTGCATATATATTTAGGATAGTTAGCTCTTCTTGTTGAATTGTTTTCTTTACCATTATTTAATGCCCTTCTTTGCCTTTTCTGATCTTTGTTGGTTTAAACTCTGTTTTGTCAGAGACTAGGATTGAAACGCCCGCTTTTTTTTTTTTTTTTTTTTTTTTTTTGCTTTCCATTTTCTTGGTAAATTTTCCTCGGTAAATTTTCCTCCATCCCTTTATTTTGAGCCTATGTGTGTCTTTGCTCATGAGATGGGTCTCCTGAATGTAGCACACCAAAGGGTCTTGACTCTTTATCCAATTCGCCAGTCTGTGTCTTTTAATTGAAGCATTTAGCCCATTTACATTTAAGATTAATATTGTTATTTGTGAATTTTTTCCTGTCATCATGATGCTATCTGGTTATTTTGCACACTAGTGCATGCAGTTTCTTCATGGTGTCATTGGTCTTTATATTTTGGTGTGCTTTTGCAGTGGCTGTACCAGGTTTTCCTTTCCATATTTAGTGCTTCTTTCAGAGGCTCTTGCAGGGCAGGCCTGGTGGTAACAAAATCCCTCAGTATTTGCTTGTCTGGAAAGGATTTTATTTCTCCTTTGCTTATGAAGCTTAGTTTGGCTGGATATGAAATTCTGGGTTCAAAATGTTTTTCTTTAAGAACGTTGAAAGGAGTATAAATCACACTGCTATAAAGACACATGCACACGTATGTTTATTGTGGCACTATTCACAAGAGCAAAGACTTGGAACCAGCCCAAATGTCCATCAATAATAGACTGGATTAAGAATATGTGGCACACATACACCATGGAATACTATGCAGCCATAGAAAAGGATGAGTTCATGTCCTTTGTAGGGGCATGGATGAAGCTGGAAACCATCATTCTCAGCAAACTATCGCAAGGACAGAAAACCAAACACCGCATGTTCTCACTCATAGGTGGGAATTGAACAATGAGAACACTTGGACACAGAGTAGGGAACATCACACACCAGGGCCTGTGGTGGGGTGGGTGGAGGGGGAAGAGATAGCATTAGGAAATATACCTAATGTAAATGACGAGTTAATGGGTGCAGCACACCAACATGGCACATGTATACATATGTAACAAAGCTGCACGTTGATGTACCCTAGAACTTAAAGTATAATAAAAAATGAAATAAAATGGCAAATAAAGGATTTGCTCTTAAAGTTTCTGAAAAAAATACCAATAAATAAAATTTATAGCTCAAAAAAAAAGATTCTGTTCTTTTGAAACTGCATTAAGAATGAAAGAGGAGATATTAAAATCTGACAAGACTTTATTTTCTTAATTGAACTTTTCAAATCCAAGACCAACAAGTTACTGTGAGCTGTTGATTACTTACTTAACTGTGAATAAACTTTACAGTTAAATGTCACAAATGGACAAAGTGTAGGCAACTTGAAAACCAATCCGGTTCTCCTGGCCTTATCTTATATTTGGATCCTTTCACCTTCTCAAAGCCATTCATCAGGAGACTGGCAAAGAGCCCTGTGATCTCAAATTCCCAGTGTTTACTTATAAACACAGGAAGTTCAAATTTCTTAGAATTAAGCCTAATGCAGAACCTGTCTTCTGTGGAATGAATTCTGCAAGTTTGCAAAGAACCTACATGAAAAATACCTGAAAGAACATGTATACCAATGAATATCTTACTGAATCAGATCCCACTAAGAACCCAGAGTCATTCAAACATTATGTGTAAAATCTTTTCATCTGCTTGTGAAGAAAAATCTGCTAAACAAATTAATACCATGCAGATAAGAATTCTAGAGAGATATTTAAGGGATTCAGTAGTTCCAGAACTGACCAACTGTTTTAAGCCCTTTTCTGGGACCTGTGTTGTTAATTGGTGCAGTGTGATTTCAGGATAATTGTCCTCATATGCTAGGTGGCTATTGTCTGCAAGTAATCTGAATGCCTTTGAAAAACAAAACAAGGCAAATATGTATTGTTCCATACCTATACTCTAAGTGACCTGTATAGCACCATTCATCAAGTCTTAGCCAAAACCCCATAAATGGAAGACTGAGGGGTCTACGGGTAGGGCAGTTGCTGGAGAAGACCTTCTCCCCAATTATATGAGCCTGAAAATAAAGCTCCTCTTTTTGCTGGAAAAAAAAAAAGAATGTTGAATATTGGCCCCCAATATCTTCTGGCTTGCAGAGTTTCTGTTGAGAGGTCCACTATGAGTCTGATCAGCTTCCCTTTGTAGGTGACCTGACCTTTCTCTCTGGCTGCCCCTAACATTTTTTCCTTCATTTCAACCTTGGAGAATCTGATGATTATGTGTCTTGGGGTTGAGCTTCTCATGGAGTATCTTATCGGTGTTCTCTGTATTTCCTAAATTTGCATGTTGGCCTGCCTTCCTAGGTTGGGGAAGTTCTCCTGGTTAATATCCTGAATTGTGTTTTCCAGCTTGTTTCTGTTCTCCCTGTCTCCTTCAGGTACTCCAATGAATTATAGATTTGTTTTTGTTTTTTTTTTTTTTACAAAGTCCCATATTTCTTGGAGGCTTTGTTCATTCCTTTTCATTCTTTTTTCTCTAATCTTGTCTGCATGCCTTATTTCAGCAAGGTGGTCTTAAAACTCCGATATCCTTTCTTTTGCTTGGTTGATTTGGCTATTGATAATTGTGTAGGCTTCACAAAGTTCTTGTGCGGTGTTTTTCAGCTCCATTAGATCATTTATGTTCCTCTCTAAACGGATTATTCTAGTTAGCAGCTCCTTTAAGCTTTTATCAAGGTTTTTAGTTTCTTTGCATTGGGTTAGAACATGGTCCTTTAGCTCAGTGGTGTTTTTTATTACCCATTTTCTGAAGCCTACTTCTGACAATTCGTCCATCTCATCCTCTGTCCAGTTCTGCACCCTTGCTGGAGAGGTGTTGTCATCATTAGGAGGAGAAGGGGCACTCTGGCCTTTTGGGTTTTCAGCATTTTTGTTGTTGTTGTTGTTGGTTCTTTCTCATCTTCATGAGTTTGTCTAGTTTTGATCTTTGAGGCTGCTGAACCTTGGATGTGGTTTTTGTGGGGACTATTTTTTTGTTGTTGTTGTGGCTTTCTGTTTGTTTGCTTTTCTTTCATTGGTCAAGTCCCTCTTCCGTAGGGCTGCTGCAGTTTGCTAGGGGTTCACTTCAGGCCCTATTCATCTGGTTTGCTCCCTCGCCTGGAGATTTCACTCAAAGAGACTGGGGAACAGCAAAGATGGGTGCCTACTCCTTCTTCTGGGATCTCTGACCTCAAGGGGCACCAACCTGATGCCAGTAGGATTGCTCTTGTATAGGGTGTCTGACAACCCCAGTTGGAGGATCTCACCCAGTTGGGTGGCACAGGGAACAGAACCAGTTCAATGAAGTATTTTGATTGTCCCTTGGTGGAGGGGGTGTGGTTTGCTGGGGGAAAACCTACTTGCCTGGGCTGCCCAGATTTCTCAGAACTACCAGGAGGGAAGGCTAAGTCTGCCTGTCCACAGATACTGTGGCCACTCCTCCCCCTGGGGGCTCAGGCCCAGGGAAATCCAGGTTCTGTCCCTGAGACCCTAGCGGAAGTTGTTGGAGTTCCTACTGGGAAGCCCCACGCAGTGAGGAATAATGGGTTAGGGTCAGTTCTGGAGAGGCACTCTGGCTGCAGTCTGTCACAGCTGGTGTGTTGGGCTGTGGGGGACACCTCTTGGAACCAAGCTGTCCAGCCTCCCTGGCTGCAGCAGGGGAAAAGCACTGACTGGAGCCATAGAGATGGATGCCGCCCTTCCCCCGCCCAGGGAGCTTAGCCTGTTAGGCAGTTGTGAGTCCCAGTGCTGGCTGCTGCCCTCACACAAGGGGCTCAAATGGCTTCCACAGCAGGCAGCAGCAGCTGTGGTGCTGGTTGCCCCTCACCCAGGAGCTAGGCAGGCTTAAGCAGATTTCATCTAAGAGGCTGTTGAGAATCTGTGCAGCTCTAGGGTTGAGATCCTAGGCCCCAGTGGCATGGGTTCACAAGTGGGATCTTCCAATCCATGGGTTGCACAGATCCATGGAAAAAGCATGGTTTCCTCAGGTGGGTAGCACACTCACTCACCACCTCCCATGGCTGGAGGGGTGTGGGTTCTCCTGCCCTGTGTGGCTCTCAGGTGGGCTGCAACACCACTCTGTTCTTCCTTCCTCTCTGTGGATCACTCCAGCCACCTAGTCAGTTCTGAGGAGAGAACCCAGATACCTTGGTTGCCAGTGAAGGATTCACATGCTAATTATGGTTCTTTTGGATGGGGGCCTCCGAATGCCACTGTTTCTAGTTGGCCATCTTGGCCCTGCGCCCTCTTTTCCTTTTTGATGTAGGTATTTACAGCTATACATTTTTCTCTAAGCACTGCCTTGCCTGCATTTTATTAATTTTAATTCATAGTGTTTTCATTTTCACTCAGCTCAAAATATTTTCTAATTCCTCTTTTGATATCTTCTTTGACCCATTGGTTATTTAATAGTGTTATGTAGTTTCCATGTATTAGAGATTTCTTAAATTTCTTTTTGTCAATATTCTCCAATTGTATTACATTATAATGAGAGAACATACCTTTTATGATTTTAATCCTTTTAAATATTGAAACTTGTTTATGGCCTAACATATGGTGGGGAATTTTTCATGTACACTTGAGAAGAATGTGTATTTCACCATCATGAGCAGAGTGTTCTAGATATGTCCGTTAGATCTAGTATGTGTGTAGTGTTGCTCAAGTCTTCTGTTTCCTGGTGGATTTTCTGCCTAGTTGTTCTATCCATTATTGAAAGTATAGCATTAAATTTCCACTATTATTGTTAAATTGTGTATTTTTTGCACTTGTTGCTGTCCATATTTTGCAGCTTTGTTTTTAGGTGCATATATGCTTATAACTGTTATGGCTTACTCATAAATTGGCACTTCTGCTCCTCTTTATCTTTAGTAACATTTTTTTGTTTTAAAGTCTAGTTGTGTGTGTGTGTTTTTTTTTTTTTTGATATTACTGTAGCCACTCTATCTTTCTTAGGGCTGCTCTTTGCAAAATGTATTGCTTTCTGTCCTTTTGCTTTGAAACTATTCGTATCTTTGAATCTATAGGGCATCTCTTGTAGATGGCATATATGAATAATGTTTTCTAAATCCAGTCTAATGTCTTCTGCCTTATGATTGTTTATTCTACTCACATCTAATGTCATTAATGATATAGTTGGACTTATGCCTGCCAATTTACTTTTTGTTTTCCATATGTCTCATGTATTTTTGTTTCCCATCCCTCTTTACTTGTTTCTTTTGCATTAAGTGAATATTTTCTAGTCAAACATTTTAAGTTTTCTTTTTATTTATTTATTTATTTATTATTATTATACTTTAGGTTTTATGGTACATGTGCACAATGTGCAGGTTAGTTACATATGTATACATGTGCCATGCTGGTGCGCAGCACCCACCAACTCGTCATCTAGCATTAGGTATATCTCCTAATGCTATCCCTCACCCCTCCCCCCACCGCACAACTGTCCCCAAAGTGTGATGTTCCCCTTCCTGTGTCCATGTGTTCTCATTGTTCAATTCCAGCATCATCCTGATACCAAAGCTGGGCAGAGACACAACCAAAGAAGAGAATTTTAGACCAATATCCTTGATGAACATTGATGCAAAAATCCTCAATAAAATACTGGCAAACCAAATCCAGCAGCACATCAAAAAGCTTATCCACCATGATCAAGTGGGCTTCATCCCTGGGATGCAAGGCTGGTTCAATATACGCAAATCAATAAATGTAATCCAGCATATAAACAGAACCAAAGACAAAAACCACATGATTATCTCAATAGATGCAGAAAAGGCCTTTGACAAAATTCAACAACGCTTCATGCTAAAAACTCTCAATAAATTAGGTATTGATGGGATGTATCTCAAAATAATAAGAGCTATCTATGACAAACCCACAGCCAATATCATACTGAATGGGCAAAAACTGGAAGCATTCCCTTTGAAAACTGGCACAAGACAGGGATGCCCTCTCTTACCACTTCTATTCAACATAGTGTTGGAAGTTCTGGCCAGGGCAATTAGGCAGGAGAAGGAAATAATGGGTATTCAATTAGGAAAAGAGGAAGTCAAATTGTCCCTGTTTGCAGACGACATGATTGTATATCTAGAAAACCCCATTGTCTCAGCCCAAAATCTCCTTAAGCTGATAAGCAACTTCAGCAAAGTCTCAGGATACAAAATCAATGTACAAAAATCACAAGCATTCTTATATACCAATAACAGACAAACAGAGAGCCAAATCATGAGTGAACTCCCATTCACAATTGCTTCAAAGAGAATAAAATACCTAGGAATCCAACTTACAAGGGATGTGAAGGACCTCTTCAAGGAGAACTACAAACCACTCCTCAAGGAAATAAAAGAGGATACAAACAAATGGAAGAACATTCCATGCTCATGGGTAGGAAGAATCAATATCGTGAAAATGGCCATACTGACCAAGGTAATTTACAGATTCAATGCCATCCCCATCAAGCTACCAATGACTTTCTTCACAGAATTGGAAAAAACTACTTTAAAGTTCATATGGAACCAAAAAAGAGCCCACATCGCCAAGTCAATCCTAAGCCAAAAGAACAAAGGTGGAGGCATCACACTACCTGACTTCAAACTATACTACAAGGCTACAGTAACCAAAACAGCATGGTACTGGTACCAAAACAGAGATATAGATCAATGGAACAGAACAGAGCCCTCAGAAATAACGCCACATATCTACAACTATCTGATCTTTGACAAACCTGAGAAAAACAAGAAATGGGGAAAGGATTCCCTATTTAATAAATGGTGCTGGGAAAACTGGCTAGCCGTATGTAGAAAGCTGAAACTGGATCCCTTCCTTACACCTTATACAAAAATCAGTTCAAGATGGATTAAAGACTTAAACGTAAGACCTAAAACCATAAAAACCCTAGAAGAAAACCTAGGCATTACCATTCAGGACATAGGCATGGGCAAGGACTTCATGTCTAAAACACCAAAAGCAATGGCAACAAAAGCTGAAATTGACAAATGGGATCTAATTAAACTAAAGAGCTTCTGCACAGCAAAAGAAACTACCATCAGAGTGAACAGGCAACCTACAAAATGAGAGAAAATTTTCGCAACCTACTCATCTGACAAAGGGCTAAGTTTTCTAATTATTTATTCACTTGATAGTTTCGAGTTGCCTTTTTAGTGGTTGCTTTAGAATTTACAATATGTATGTTATCTGATTTTACTTCAGATTTATACTAACTTAATTCCAGTGAGATATAGAAACAATATTTTTATGTAGCTCTATTCCCTCATCCCTCTTTTTGTGCCATTATTGTTGTACATATTGCATTTATATATGTTACAAATCCAATAACACATTGTTATAATTATTACTTTACATAATTAGTGTATATGTTAAAAGCTGAAAAACAGCAACTACATGTTTAGTTCTTTTACTTTTTGCTTTCCATATGTCTCATGTATTTTTGTTTTCCCATTCCTCTTTACTTGTTTTTTTTTTCTCCTTGAGACAAAGTCTCACTCTGTTGCCCAAGCTGTGCAACAGAGTGAGTGCACACAGTGCAGTGGCACAACCTCGACTAATGGCAACCTCTGCTTCATGGGCTCAAGCAGTCCCCCCACTTCAGCCTCCTGAGTAGCTGGGACCACAGGCATGTGCCACCATGCCCGGCTAATTTTTGTATTTTTTGTACAGATTCGGTTTTAACATGTTGCCCAGGCTGGTCTTGAATTCCTGGGCACAGTGATTCACCTACCTTAGCCTCCCCAACAGCTGGGATTACAGGCATGAGCCACCACATTCAGTCTATAGATTTTTTTAAATTATACTTTAAGTTCTGGGATACATGTACAGAACGTGCAGGTTTGTTACATAGATATACACGTGCCATGGTAGTTTGTTGCACCCATCAACCCATCATCTACATTAGGTATTTCTCCTAATGCTATCCCTCCCCTAGCCTCCCACACACTGACAGGCCCCAGTGTGTGATGTTCCCCTCCCTGTGTCTATGCGTTCTCATTGTTCACCTCCCACTTACGAGTGAGAACATGTGGTGTTTGGTTTTCTGTTCCTGTGATAGTTTGCTGAGAATGATGGTTTCCAGCTTCATCCATGTCCCTGCAAAGGACAAGAATTCATCCTTTTATATGGCTGCATAGTATTCCATGCTGTATGTTTTCTATATCATTTCTGTTCTTCTTATTTTTTCCTATGGATTCAAGTTACCATATGGCATCATTTTTTCTACTCCAATACAACTTTGCTCCCACCCACCCACTTGGTGTTGCTTTTATTAAATATATTATATTTCTACATGTTATAAGCTGAAAACAAAGTATATAGATACTGTTATATACAATTTTTTACGTCAGCTGAGAGATGAAAAAGGAAATATGTATTTATATTATCTTTTGCAATTACATAATTGTCTACACTGATGGTCTGGCTTTTGAGTAGATTTGTTTGCATTTGGGTTTATTTGCTTACAGTTTTCAAAAAATACTTTAGTATTTTTAAAGTGGATTTGCTAGACATTAATTATCCCAGTTTTATTTATCTAGGAATGTCTTTGGTTTGGCCTGAGTTTGGAAAGATAGTTTTTCTAGATGTAAGATCTTTGGTTGAGAATATGTTTTATGAAGTTTGACTGCCATCTCACTGCATTCTGGCCATTGTTTCTTATAATGACTCAACTCTAAATTTTATTGTGGCCCACTGTGTAAGTTGTTTTTCTCTTGTTGCCTTTAACATTTTCTCTTTGTTTTGACTTTCAGCATTTTTACTCATACGTCTAACTGTGGATCTCTTTGCATATATCCTACTTGGAGTTTGTTGAAATTCTTGGATATATACAATGTTTTTCAGCAAATCTGGGAAAAGTTAGGAGTTTTTTAAAATTTTTTTTGCTCTTTTTTCCTATTTTTCTTTCAGTATTTCCATTATGCATGTATTAATTCATTTAATGGGTCTCACATTTCTCTTAAGGTCTGTTTATTTTATTTTCCCTCTGTTCTTTAGATTGCATAATCTCTTGATCTATTTTCAAGTTCACTAATTCTTTCTCTTGTCAATTCACATCTTCTGTTTAACCCTTTAATGGATTTTCTTATTTCATGTATTGTAGTTTTAAACTCATAATTTCAACTTAGTTCTTGCTTTTTTATAATTTCTAGTTCCTAATTTATATTATTTTTTAACAAGACATTGTCTTCATACCCTTCTTTCTCTAAGCGTAGTTCCATTAGTCCTCTGAACATGTTAAGAGTGGTTATTTTGAAATCTTTTTCTGTTGAATTTGTCATATCATCCTTCTCACAGTTTCTGTAGCCAGCTTTTTCCTATATGTTTCACAATTTTCTGTCTCTTTGCTTGTCTCATAATTTTTTGTTGAAAACTGTACGGTTTAAGTCATATATTGCAGCAATTCTGAATACTGATTTGCCTCTCTCCTCTCTGGGTTTGTGGTTGTTTACTAGTATTTGTTTTGGGACTTAGTTATCATCTTTCAGTGAAGTCTATTTCTCCCATGCTATGAAGCCTTTGGTGTCACTCCTCATAGGGCATATTACTGGGCTTGTATACAGCCATCTGTGATTATAGTAGTAGTAGCAGGGATGTCTTTTGACCTTTCTTTTCTTAATTTCTCTGGTAAGCTCTCTATCTCATTTGGCATCACAGCTGAAAGTTAGTCTCCACTGATTACTGACTGGTTGCTTTATTATTTTCAATAATGTCTGATACACAAATTTCTCAGCAGTCTGATTCAACTACATTTATGCAGGGGTAATTTTTGACACCAGTTTAAGGTTTGTCCTGATCCCAGGAGATCTCTTCTCAACTGACTAATTTTCTTTCTATCTATTGAACTATCTGGCTTATAATTTAACTTGTTGTTCTTAAAGAACATTTGGGAGCACCCTTAGGCTTGAACTTCCTCTGTTTCAAATAAAGTCAGCTCTAGGGAAAGCTCCAGAGCTATTTTTTAGTGATTGCTTTACCCCCTGATCAAAATTCTAAGCCACTGCTCTTGAAAGTTGGTGTAGCAAAATTTTTTGTCTTTCGTGGATTACCTCTTCGGGATGGAACTTCTGCCCTACAAGAAAGTTGAGATGAATATACTCAGGGACACAGGATTCTCATGCTATTATGCCTAGGACAGAATCTCCATTCTACAGGTAGGTGACTGATGTAGGAAGGGAGCCCCTGACTTCCAGAGAATACTCACCAGGAATTTAACTTTTTCAACTCGAAGTTAGAGGGCATAATAAATGCTGTTGGCCTGTTCCTTCCGATGAGGTATGCTAACTTATAATTGGGAGATAAAGAGAGAGAAGCCCATATTTTCAGCCACAACCTATCAAGTGGAGCTTCCATCAAGCTGAGCAGGAAGGGTGAAAGGAGGAAGTGGATGTTTATTCCAATGCCACAGATCGTTGCTGCTCTTATCACATTTAGTGGATTGTCTTGAATAAACATTTCTTAATTTGCTTTATGCTCTTAGAACTATTTTAAGAGAATATAGTTATTTCTAGAACAGTTTTCACCAGCTTTGTTGGTTTTACTGGAGAGTAGGTCTGTGGAATGCCTCACATTGTTGCCTCGCTTGCCACATTACACACTTGCTCCCACTTTGCCTTCCATCATGAGTAAAAGCTTCCTGAAGCCTTATCAGAAACTGAGCAGCTGCTGCTGCCAGGCTTGTACAGCCTGCAGAACTGTAAGCCAAATAATAAACTCTCTCTCTCTCCCTCTCTCTCTCTATATATATATATGCACACACATATATATATATTCTTTTCTGGATATATACATATGTGTATATATGTGTGTATATATATACACACATGTGTATGTGCGTGTATATATACACACACATGTGTGTATGTGCGTGTATATATACACACACATGTGTGTATGTGCGTGTATATATACACACACATGTGTGTATGTGCGTGTATATATACACACACATGTGTGTATGTGCGTGTATATATACACACACATGTGTGTATGTGCGTGTATATATACACACACATGTGTGTGTATGTGCATGTATATATACGCACACATGTGTGTATGTGCGTATATATATACGCACATATGTGTGTATGTGTGTATATATATGCACATATGTGTGTGTATATACACATATACACATATGTGTATATATGTGTATATATACACACATATGTGTATATATCCAGAAACGAATATATATGTACAAATTGCTACAAATACTTAGACTAGATATATACATATGTGTATATGTATATACACATATGTATATATGTGTATATATATACACGTGTATATGTATATACACGTGTATATATGTATGTATATACACGTGTATATATGTATGTATATACACGTGTATATATGTATATATATACACACATATATGTGTATGTGTGTATATATCCAATCTAAGTATTATTTGTAGCAATTTGTACTATACACACATATGTGTTTATCCAGAAAAGAATATATATGTACAAATTGCTACAAATAATACTTAGACTGGATATATACATATATACACATATGTATATATCCAGTCTAAGTATTATTTGTAGCAAATATATATATTTTTATATATGTATTTATATATATATAAATATATATGTGTGTATATATATATACATATATACACATATGTATATATCCAGTCTAAGTATTGTTTGTAGCAATGCAAAATGGACTAATACACTTCCCAAGAGAGAAGACTGATTGGTTTGCCCCTATCATGTGGATAGTGTGGAGATTTTACATAAATGACTTCCCCAAACCGCTCTAGTTCATAATAAACTGCAACTACAACAATTTTCTTAAAATAATCATTGCCTATAGACATAATATATATTCATTATTTGCCTACAGTCAGTTCTTTTACATATATAATGAAGATAAAACATTGATATTTAAAGCAGTAGAATGAAGAAACAGTCATTTACAGTTTGGTCATCAATTTTACTCCACTATCTGTATCTCAACTTTTTGCTCCAAATCATAGTTTGTGCATATTTAATTATTTTCATTGAATGGGAAAATACAGCTTTCATCAAAATGCACTTTTATGTCTAACTTCTCTTTGAACCAGAAAGACTTTTCTTATGCTTGATACAAATTACTCTTGCTCAAATTTAAATGAATTTCCTTCCTTCTGTTTTTAGCAGTCAGATCAAGCACTGTATTGCAGAATGAAAGTAACACAAACTATTACTATTATTTCTCAGATATTCATAGTCACTTTAAATTCTTTTTTTTTCCTCCTCTCAGATTTTTAGCCACTTTTCTCATCATGAGGTCACTGCAATTCTAATAAGAGATACAGAGAAACCCTCAAAATTATTCTTAAAAAGAGTCTTTAACAAAACTATATACTAATGGGTTGCTTGGACTGTATTTTTAAGTTGTGTATTGCATATAATAGAAAAATTATCTCCATACCTCACACAAGACAGGGAAATAACTATAGGGTTATATCCTTTGCATAATTGATCTCTAAATTTTAAAAATATTATGATTATGTTGCTAAGTAATTTGCAAATCAATGGCTCCTAAGGGTCTTGTATCCTTTGGAAAAAGCTATATTTAACAGTTCATTTATATTGTATTTTCCTAAATGCAAAATATCTAAAATGCTGCTAGAACACCTGGCTTTAGGGTCATCCAGTGAAACTAATTTGAAACATATCTTAGAAATGTTTACTTCTCCAACTACATTATGTGAAAAATAGTGTATTTATGTTTTTATGTATATATATGACCACACTATTTTTACATGTGCATTAGTACTAGATGTGAAATGTCTGAATTGTCTATATGTCAAATCCCAAGTGATTTACAGGAAGAACACCTGAAACTGTAGCTAACACAAGGGTTCTCCTTAACCCTTGCCATGATGGCCATATATTCTTTCTCCAATTCTATGCTAAAGCCTTTCTACTACACAGTTAGACCAACTTATCAATCACAGAAGTTTCATCTAGGCAGATAAACCTCTCAATGTGTTCTAAAATTTCAAGAGGGCCTCGAAAATTAGAATAATTCTTAAGTCTCAATAGTTCTAAGTCCCCAGAACTGAACATTATAGAAATCTGTAAGTGAAGATTGCCAATCACATAAGATCATGATTTATTCTTTCATGCATTCGTAAATTCAATAAAAGATTTGCTGAAAGCTAACTACATGCTAGGTGACACAAGACAAATATCATTTAATATCTTCAAGACACTTAATATAGGTTTGCATATATTTATAAACTAATAAGGATAATAAGTATCATGATTGCTTTAATAAAAATCTGATTAAGGTAATAGATTATAAAGAGAATCCTAAACATTTCACAGGGTGCCAAATGAGAGGACACAAACAGAAAAAAAAGCTACTGAATATAGACACATAAACATAAATTGATCTTATGCATTTGGGTAAACACAGGATTATACTGCAGCTGGAGAGGAATTTAAGAGAGAGAACAGCAGGTAGGAGAAAGATCTCATATGCTGTAGCATGCCTAATGGCAATGAGAGCAAGTAATAAACTTTGAGCTGGTTATTGAAAATATCAGTATTGAATTTAGGATAATTACATTAGCAATAGTATAAGTGATGAATTGGAATTGGAGACAGAGGGGATTAAAGTAAGACTGTAATCAGAGAAACCAGTTTGGAGAGCAATTTAGAAATATTCAGAGACAATTAACTGACCTAATTAAGAGTTTAAGAAAGCAAGAACAACTGGACTTAGTAGTCCCATGTTTGGAGGGGAGAGAATGAAGAAGAGGTATATTAAAAATATGTAATTTAGAAAACTTGATAAGAAATAATATTAGTTGGTGAATAGCAGAAATAACCTTTTAGTTTTAGTCCCAGATTTCATTAATTCAACTAAGACCTTTTATTATCAAGCACTGTACTAGGTGTTGGAGATATAAAGATGAATAAACAAGTCCAAACCCAGCCATTAAGGAACTGAACATGTAAACATAAAACAAATATGAAAACAACTAAATGAAACACTGTACAAGCATTTTAGTGGAATAACCACATTGCACAGTACAAACACACAGGAGAAAGGAGAAAGAGGAGGAAGTAAATGCAGGCGGGTTTAAACTGAGGGAGGTAAGCAGACCCAAATGAGATGAAGAGGTATGAGTTATATTACAGAAATTTTTACATTCTAATGTTAAAAAAATTGGACTCTAACCTGTAATTATATATCCATGGGAGAGTTTTAAGCATGCTAGGATATGAATATTAGAAAGATTAATTAAAAGATTATTTGAGTGGTGTGTTTGTTAGGCCATTTTTGTACTGTTATAAAGAAATACCTAAGGCTGAGTAATTTATAAGATAAGAGGTTTAATTGGCTTACAGTTTTGTAGGCTTTACAGGAAGCATGGTGCTGGCATCTGCTTCTGGTGAGGGCCTCAGGAAACTTACTCATGGCAGAAGGTGATAAGAGAGAAAAGGGCAAAGTGCCATACTTTTTTAAACAACCATGTCTTATGAGAACTCACTCACTATTGCTAGGACAGCGCTAAGGGAATGGTGCTAAACCATTCATGAGAAATCCACCCCAGTGATCCAGTCACTGCCCAACAGGCCCTAGCACCAACACTGGGGATATCTTCTCAACATGAGATTTGAAGAAGACATCCAAAATATATCAGGTGAAATTATAGAAAACATAATTTCAAGAAAATTGAAGGGTAAGCATGACATAGGAGGCTACCAAAATTTTGGGTCAAATATCTGAATTAAACAAATGGCTGGAGGGAAAAGAAATAGAGATGAGATAGGGGGCAGTGGTTCAGAAAATATAACTGGTTAGTTACACATTGTAAGGGAAAAGCATCCTATTGGATAAACCATCCTATTGGATAAAGCATTCTTTTGGATATAATTTATGATTATAGGACTATTTTTATGGTTGTATGGTCAACTAGAATAAGGAATTCTAAAGAAGAAAAAGTTATTAGGTTAATTTGTGATCAGTATAGTGAAAATATAATTCATTTTCTTTCCATGCCTGTGCCTATTCATTGAAAAGTAACTTTCCATAGTCTGTTAAGTGGGCAGGATAATCGACATCCTAACTATAAATAATTGGACAAAATCTACAATCCTGACCAAAGATGGATTAGTCATAATCCTTTCCCTGAAATTGTAAAAAGAAGACAACTGCCTTTGATTGACTAAACTGGGCTTGAAACAATTCTACTCCTAGATATGTTCCTAACCAAAATTCATGCACATGGACACAAAAAGGCATGTACTAGTGTCAATTCCAGTATTAGCTGTAATAGCTCCAAGCAAGAAATAACCCATCGAATATTCATCCAAAGTCAAATGATCACTGTATTGTAAATTCCTCACACAGTGGAATAATATGCAGCCTTAAAGAACTACAGCTAAATCTAGCAATATTGATCAATCTCAAAGACACTTTGTTGGTTAAGTAAACCAACCTAAATCAATTTATAAATTCCAAGAAATCCAATTCAAAACTCTAATTGTGTTTTTGAGTGATTTAATTTAAAATGTATATGGAATAAAAATGTACTCGAATATCTAAGTTAACCTACAAGAAAGAAAGAGATACTATTATTATACTAAGTTATAGCAGTCATTAATGCTGTTTACTGAACACTAATTTTCATGCTGTGATCACATGTTAAGATGTAACTTCCTGGATTTTTGTTTTGGATGATAAATTATAAGCCAAACCTAGGTATGTCACTTCTGGACTGGAGCATTCATTTAATTATCAGCTTGAAAACTTCCAGTCTGTTCTTCCCTCTGGCTTGTGAATGGCAACACAGAGTTTCAGGTTTCAGTAAAAATCACTGTTCCTGAGTTACTAAGACAACTGGAGTATCTTGCAGACCTTCAGTGGATCTGCAGCATGAGTGAAAAGTAAACCTCTCATTCTAAGCCACTGATGTTTTCAAGTTGTTTATTACTACAGCATAACATAGCCTGCTCTGACTTATTGAAAAGCCGTTGGTGCAAAAAAAGACTAATGGACCAATAGAATAAAATGGATAGCTCACAGACAAACACTGTATGAACAGGGTACACTACAAATCTAGAAGAAAACAATTGTTTGGTGTGGGAAAACTTGTTCACTACATGGATGAATATAAAACTTGATGTCTACTTAAGACCACACAAAAAACGGGAAGCCTAGGTGGTGGATTAAAAGCCAAATTTAGAAGAAATGTTCAGTAGAAGAAATGTTGAAAAATTATTATGACCAAAAAAATCACTTATTAAGTAAAAATTTCATAACACAAGCCAAGAAGCAAAAAGTATAAAAATAAACCTGGAAATCAATCAGAAAAAGCCTGCAATCTCAAAACAAAAATAAAGGACACATCAGTCACTTTCCAGCAGAGAACCAAAAACATTGACAAATAGAAGATGAGATGCTCAAAAGTATAGTGGTCAAAGAAATGCAAATTAAAGCAATAATGCTGTATTACTTCTTTTAGAAAGTTGTATAATTCTAAGTGTAGAGGACATAGAATCCCTCATTCCTTGCTATGGAAGGATAAAATTGATTGGATCACACTGGAGAACAGTCTTGGTTTATTTAGTTCAATAAAATATACACAATTCTCCTCCTAATAACACAACACAAAGGTAGTCTACAGGACATGCAAACAGCTGTTCACTGAAGAATTGTTGATAGAGATGGGGAGGATAGATGCGCAAATTCTGGTAGAGGCCATGAGTACTGTAAGGCAGTTGGAAGCAACATATTAGACAAAAACCTAGGAATGTGAATGATCTCAGAAATAAAATGATTATTTTAAAATGGAAACTATATTATATCATATAATTCCAGTTATGTATACTAAATGTCTGCAGACAAAATAATCATTTGAGAAAGAATATAATTAAATGCTAAATATGCAATAAGCACAACAAAAACGGTTGACTGTGTTTGGGAAGAATGGGAGTCAGGTATAGAGATAGAAAATAATAAACAGGCAAATAAAAAAAGGAAAAAATACTGTTGGTTTTCAAATGTTGACTATTTGCAAATTGAGAACTATGTATGCTACCAAAACCAACAAGAAATGTCATTTGTCAAATTAACAATTTGAGACTAGTTTTAATGATCTATATAAAACATCTAAGATGGAGAAATAAAAATATGTTACAGTGATATATGCCTGTGTTATAATTGTGATGGGCAAACCAGTTTGATCCAGGTGTTATCAGAATAATTTGTATGTATGAATTCCAAAGTGCCTCCAGAATTCAATGTGGAATTTCACAAGACATCTTAAACTTATATGTGTATTGTAAAAAGATTTTTTAATTTAAAACCAAAACTTTGCCATGCCCACTCTCAAATTTTATTTACTTCCTCCTTTCACTGCTATCTGCCTGTTCTGCTTATCCCTCAAACATTAGTTCACTCATTCTAATAGAATATAGCCCTATGATTGGTGTTAAGGATAATAGATATAAGCAACAAGAATATGAAAAATAACTTCAGCTATGATTTTGCATTCTTACTATGTTGTTGTAAAGTGCTGAGATATATGCAAACACCTACATCATTTACTAAAAATTATATACACAAAGACAGGAAGAAATGACTGAGATGAACCTCTACATACAGTTCTGCAGGCTGCCTGGATATAAGTGATTTGTGTGTCTAAATGTGTATGTATCTATTAATGAACCATTACTCCAGGAATGGAGAGCTAGATTAAGTCTGACGTGTTTTACCAACTGCATTTTAAAAAATGCGAATTGGATAGACATCAAGAAAACAAAGAGAATCTATGTGGGAGGGAGTGATTCACATTTCCTGTGACCAGCACCAGTGAGACCGGTTGACTCCAGGAAGAATTGGCAGTTCTGGGGAGAAAGTGTGGCCTTTGCTAGCACAGGAGGTCTGGAAAAATGAATGTAAGTTGCAACAATTCAGAGTTGTCCTTTGGATAAATGTTCATAGAGTGATTGTATTTCACAGGACATCGCTAGTCAATTTTATGTGATAAAGAAAAAGGGAAGAACACACTCAAGAGGAACCAAAGTTTAACATGTAACAGGATACATTTTATGTCAAAATAAAAATACAATAATTCACTGTGAGGAGTAAGAGGACAAATAGAGCTATTAATGTTACATAAGGCAAGTTCTAAGCTTAGGAAATAGAAGAGTACTTACTGGTGTCACAGAACATTTTTAAGTGTTCTGAAGACATAATAGATTCTATATTTAAAATAACACAGATAATGTAGGAATTTAACTTGAAATGTAAACTCTATAATTACCATTTCATGTCTTCAATTGCTTATTGCAATAGCAATATTCAGGAGCACATTACAAATCCCCTTTTTTAATCATTTGTCTCTCATTTTTTTCCTACAGGCAATATATTGCTGACAAAACATCACGACTTATTTCTTTTTCCATAAAATCCATTCTTATTTGTGTCTTGTTCAACATTAAATTTAAACATACAGCCTTTAATTTAGTGTCAGAATTCTGAAACCAAAACTATTCATACCTAATATATATCCATTTGATACCAAATTCTATTTTATCTTCATTTCAATCAATACTTTTCTCATCCTATCTAGTAGCCCCTAGATATTTGTATGTTATCATTAAACATTATTTTCTGTATTTATTTCTTCTGAAAAGTAATTGATTTGCATCACCAAAAATGGCAAGCAATAACATAACCAAATTAGAGACTTGAGCATAAAAGTGTATTCTAGTAGATTTGTTTGAATACCTTGGTATTTGGTTCAGAATATTCTGAGCATATTCTCACCTTTAGCAGTTTTCCTTCTTTACTCACAGGAAGATTAGTAACAGAATTATTAAAAATTACAGAAATTATGTAATGCTTTATATAGTCTCTCTCTCTCTCTGTATGTGTGTGTGTGTGTATATATATATATATATATATATATATATATGAGATCTTCTTTTAATACATAATTATTTTTTCTTCAGTTATCCCAATCAAAAGTGGAAGCATGGAGGCCTTTCTTATGTTGCTATTTGATGACCACACCCTTAACTTCAGTTACAAACTTTTTAAAGAGAAGCAACTTTTGCACTAATATAATCCATTTTTAATCCATTTCCTAATCCACGTGTATTTCTTAAAGGTAATTACTATATATACATGTTAACCATGACCATCTAACACCATGGAAAAAAACTATACCTTAGTTCTGACACTAAGAACATCAGGCAATAAGGGTGACATTATTCTACAAATAGCTGCTACTTCTGGGGAACATTTTTCTCCTTCAAGTGAAAGCAGATGTTTCTATACATAATTAAACAGACTTTTTAGTCTTTAATCTTCCTTATTTTTTAGTACTAATCTTCATATTCACTTTACATGTCTTATAAAATGCCTAGCATTTTTCTGTGTTACTTCTTCCAGAGCACAAATTAAAAATGAATGAAATAGAATAAATCCATTCCTCAGAAACAACACACATAATACAATAAAAAGATATACTGCACAATGCAATGTTAAAAAATCCAGAAAATAGTGCAATTAAAAAAGATTGGCTTCTTTTCATCCACATAGAGATAATGAGGGAAAAAAACCTCAAATTTTAGGTCTCAGAAGACACATATTAGGATGCTTCCTTAAATGAATATACCTTGAATTTAATGTAAATTCCCAGAAAATATTTGGATTAAGAAATTCATTTTCCAAAAGTTATATTCCTTGTGTTGAGACTGTTTTTAATGTATATTTGTGACCTTCTTTCAAGGAAAGTGACAAAATGCAGGTACAGAAGAAAAATTACCATAAAGCATGTTCTGTGTCTAAGTGTCATTGATACAGATGGCTAGTTAACAGTGCTGCTGCATTTTGATAACACTGGAGGAAATGCATGATTATATTTCAGCATTAGCAGATTGTCCTCTCTTTTGCTATGTTATACCTAAAACATTGGCCTTTTGCTTTTCTGTCCTTACATAGAGATAAACTTTAATTTTTATTTAAAAATCTGTCATTTAGAGCTTAGTGGACACAATAGTTTCTGTAGTTAGACTTTTTGAGTTTAGAAACATGCTCAGCAACCTACTAGACCGACCTTGAATATAATCCTTCTGTGTCTCATTTTCATCATCTGTAAACTGGGGCTATTAATAGTATCTCCCACGTAGGAGTATCATAAGAATTAAATGAAACAATACACCTGGTGAGAGTTCAATAAATGTAAGCTATTAAAGTAGTTTAATCTACAACAGAAAAGAGAAATGCAAAAATCTAATTATAATAATAATAAAACTAAAAATAAGGGGCACAATAAATTTACAAGCAATGTTAGAGTACATTTAAACCTGCCTGAATAAGTCGTCTCAGAGAAAGCCAAATAAATGAGAGGTCTTTTCAGTTGAGTGTTGAAGAATACATTTATATATATATATATGAAAATAGGCTTAGAGAATGGAATAAAAAGGTAAGGAGTTATGAAAGTGCATGTCACACTTTGAAAATATCATATAGTCTTGGTAATTGGAAAGGATATTTAAAAATAAACATCACTTTTTGATTAATGATTTTATTTTCTTTGTAATGATGGCACTAAAACAAATGAGAAAATAATAGAAAATCCCTGTGCCTCCCTTTCTTTGCTCAATTTTTCTATTTTTCTCTATTTAAAATTTCTCCATTAGTAAAAAAATTAACCTCTTTGAGTCAAGCAGACAAAAAAAATTTTGGCCAAGTCACAGAGATTTTTTTTTTTTTTTTACTTAAGAGTTTTTTAAAAACCCCACAAGTTTCTGGTGAAAGTGCTGACTTAAACTGAACTTCAGCATCCATTAGGAAGTCTGAGTGAAGCTGTCTCGACAGAACTGGGCTTCATCAGCCCAGATAATGATTTCAATACTGCTGTTTCCAAGTACTCTGGGCTGTGACCTCCTTCCTTGATCTTTCAGAGCTGTATCAGTGAGCACGTATTTGTCAGAGTGCAGATACAAAACCCAATGCAGAAAAGCTTGTGAATTCAAGGAAAGGCTTGTGGAACTTCCCCATTGAGGGTCCTGCCATCTAGATCTGCAAGGTCCCTCTGGGATGGGTCAGTCTTATATAAGCAGTTGTCCACTTGATTTGATTTTATGGGTTCTTCTGCATGCTCTACCCCCACAACTATCCTACCTATTTTCCACTCTAGAGTGGAGCAGGCTTTCTAAAAACAACCTAGATACTGAGTTGAATTTGGGATCAACACCTTCCATAAAACCTGCTGTTCTGGCAGAGGCCTGGGCAGTTCTCTTCAATGTCTTCTTAGGCTCTTCCTCCTGTTCTTTTCTTCCATTCACAATCCCAGGTCGGGTTCTCTATCATCAGCTACATATTTGAAATAGGGTTTAGAAGAAGACCCCAAATATCACTTCTTGTATATGAAACACGATTCCAGTGCCTCTGTTCTCAGCTCACACCTAGCACTGCAGTTCTCTACCTCCAAGTCACTCTACTGTATTATTCACCATTTCTGACTCTCCTTCTTATCATTTACAATTTAGTACAGGCTTTCTCCTAGATTAATTCTGTACAAGACCTGTGTTTTGGTAAAATAGTCATCTCTGCTATCCATATTTCTTCCATCATATAAGTTCTCAATTGTATAATTATTTACCTATAGATGTTGTTAGTCTCTGAGCTCTTGGATGTGAGGGGACTTCTTTTAATTTTTTTTTAACCTCAAAACCCAGAAAATATCTAGCATTAAATAAGTGATCTATAAATGTTTTTTGAATTAACTAATTACCTGTTTTCCCTAAAATAACTTGCATACTAAATAAAAATGTTATATTAATTATTCATTTATCTGTATATAACCACTATCCTTTCACTACAATTTTTTTTTTTTTTTTTTGAGACAGAGTTTCACTCTTGTCGCCCAGGCTGGAGTGCAGTGGCGCAATCTTGGCTCACTGCAACTTCCACCTCCCAGGTTCAAGTGATTCTCCTGCCTCAGCCTCCTGAGTAGCTAGGATTACAGATGGTCACCACCACGCATGGCTAATTTTTAAATATTTTCAGTAGAGATGGGGTTTCACCATTTTGGGCAGGATGGTCTCAAACTCCCGATCTCAGGTGATCCACCCACCTCAGCCTCCTAAAGTGCTGAGATTACGGGCATGAGCCACCACACCCAGCTTTTCACTACAATCTTTTTTAAAAATATAAATGCATTTTTGGTAAGTAGCACATAAGTTTTTAATATATTGCTGTAAGTACCATTATTGTAATGTTTCTCTAAGATTGGAGTAAGTAGGACTTAAAGAAGAAGAATAAATGCAAAATTCTATATAGCATGCTGAGAACAAACCTTTTCTTTTTGAGACGGGGTCCCTCTCTGTTGCCTATGCTGGGGTACAGTGTCATGACTCTCAGGCTCAAGTGATCCTCCCACCTCAGCCTCCCTAGTAGCTGGGACCACAGGCATGCGCCACTACGCCCAGCTAATTATTTATTTTTTAGAGAAGGGATTTCACCATGTTGCCCAGGCTGGTCTCAAACTCCTGGACTCAAGCGATCTTCCCACCCTGGCCCCTCAAAGTGCTTGACATTTTAGGTATGAACCTCCATGTCTGGTCCTTTTCTAATTTTTAATTTCTCCAAAAATAAAGGTGCCCTTAAAGTTAAGGCAAAGGCATGTTCAACTTTACCGCACCAGCCAACAGTGGTTGCTATTTGTGTCGGGGAGCAAACTGCAGCTTCTAGCTACTTAGTGTCTGAGATAGATGGTATGGATTTAATACAAATGTTGAAATTCACTTAAGCCTTTCACACTGTGAAGGTTAAGTGACCATTAAAATGGGAAAGTTCCGTATGTCATTTTAGTACATAGACAAAAAAAGATACATCAACTACAAAACATAATTCATTAGGTTAATGATCTATGCTGAAGTTGCAAATACATATTAGGGAGGTGATTCATTGATTCCATCAACATTTCCTACAGCAACCTGCATTTTAGAGATCTAACGTGCGTTTTTCTTCGGATCATTGTGTAGTAAATGATGACTTAATTTCTCTGTCAAAATAGCATTCTCCATGCAAACCCAGAAGAATTGCATCAAGTCGCATCCTTGTGCAATATCTTCCAATCCAAGCACATCTCAGCTCTTTCTCAGTTACATTTTATTTTAGCAATGACAATTTTTTATTACTATATTTATGTATCAGGTATGCAACCCAAACAACAAAAAGGGCAACAAAACTGTGTTCTTGAACAGCTGCCAATGATGCAGTGTTGGGAAATAAACTTTTAAATTTTTCTTTTAAAAACCTTCTTCAAACAAGACATATTTCTTGGAGGTTAACAGTTTGCCAGAGAAACGTGATATAATCTGAAACACACTCTGGCTTTCTCAGGTATTGTGAATTTCTGATAATGTACATAAACTGTTTGATCTCAAATTAACTCTATGTGGATGAGAGGTGAAAGCCGAATATAGATAATTAGTACTCAAAGCGATGTGGATACTATTCCAAGCAGTGGATGGGATCTGAAATTTAAAAGTTTGGAATCTTATGTCACCCAACAATGTGGAGGATGGGAGAGAGATGTTGAGTTAGAGAATGGCAAGGAATGATACTGGAAAGGCACACTGGAACTACATAGGAACCATGTTTTAAGGTCCTCACGTTAAAGAGGACACATTTTTTTTTTCATAGAGTCGATAAAACACCAACAAAGATTTATAAGGATTGGTAGGCAGTGTTTATAATTCTTGAAAGAGTCTGGTGATGAGGAACCCCGTTAGGAAATTCATTGACAGTCCAACTGAAACACTGTGAGTAATGAGGATAAGGTGGGTAGACACGGAGATGAGACACCAAGAAGAGAATTGTGTTTTAAATAGAGTCTAACTAGAAAGAAAAGGTAAGACAGAAAGTGAAGTCTAGGATAATTGTAGATTTTCTGGCTAACACTGCATATATTGTGATATAATTAGGAAGGAAGAAAAGTATTGTTAAAAAAAGAAAAAAAAAGAAGGAAACTTGGAGATTTTCATAGAATGGGCACTCAAATAGTTGAAGAATTGAATTAGAAAAATATGCCCATTCCAAACCACAATCAAGCAATTTTTCCTTTCTCTGTGACTTTTTTCAGTATATGCATTTGTTTTTCTTCCCTCCTACATGTTAATCCTAACTAAACAGATATTCTAGCAATATATTATGAATGAATACATGAACTATATGAGAAAAATCAAGCTGGGAGTTTTTGTTTTACAGATGAGTAAAATGAGGCTTAGAGAGAGTTTTAATAACAGAGATGCGAAGAAGAACAAGACAAGTTTGTGCGTGTGTGTGTGTGTGACATTATATTTAAGGCAGGCTTAGGCTTAGTGTGTTAAGGACATGAATAAATACTTTCAACAATGTGTTAAGTGTGTATGAAAGGGGCTAAAAAATGGCTAACAATTTGATTGAATTATTGTACATTCTTGGAGAGTAAGTTCGTCCTATTATAATAATATAATCTTAATTGAACTGCATGACCAATTAAGGTTACTAAAAGATAATTATATACTGAAATATAATAATGTATAAAAATATTATTATACAGTGAGGCATGTTGTGATGACTCAGTCAATAAGAGTTGCCTGATGATGGAGAATAAATACAGGGTGCAATAAATAAAATACAGGGTGCAATGAATATGACTCATTCAGGGCAAAGCGGGAAGGAGGGTGGTCACCAGGAAATTATTCTGCTCTTGATTCCATTATGGCTGCACAATTCTTGAGGAACGTCAATATCTTTCTAGGAGTAGGCTGCACTTTTGAATAGTCACTTTATAGTTTTAGATAATGCCTTTTTCCCTTCCTCCAGGTAAAACATGCATGAAATATGAAATATCTAAAAAGGGGTATCTGAAAATAAACATTTTGCAAATTGTCCCATTTGAATGTGTTTGAATATGCTAGTATATTTGCTACATTAAAAATCTTCTTGCTCAGTTACTACTTAATATATTGAAAGTTAATTCAAAGGTAATTCCATAGAGGAAAATACTTATATAATTAAATTTATATATCAACTTCATATCTATTTTAAAGCTTAAAATAAATTTATAATCTTTCTGTGTAAAACATGACTCATTTTGCTCTTTTTTTGCATTGTTGGATGTCGTTTTCATTTCTGAAAGAATTTACATGCGACAGTATTTTAAAATAGAGGAGAAAAACATAGCTAACACTGAATATTTTAGAATGGCTACATTTGGGAAAAATTGTTTTAAATCTTGTTATTTTGCAGTAAAATTAAAGCAACTAAGTTAGAAAAAAAAATGTTTGCCCTCTTATATTTGAAACTGAAGCACCGCTTCTTCGCTATGAATAGAAATTTGGTATGTTACACAGCTTTAGAAAACATACCATTTTATTTATGTCAGTTAAATCTAGACACAACTTTTGAAGTGTATGAGATATAAAAACTTTAACTCTATTTGTTTAGAACTAGGGTGTCATTCAAAATCTTGTCATTACCAAATATTATATTGCACCAAAATTCAAACATACACAAAACAAACAGTATAAATGTCCCAGATTTTGTAAAGAAAAGGCCCATGTAATCAGTCATCATTGAAATGTAAGTAATTAAAGAGTATATATTTCAATGCCCTGAGATAAACTGCCATTGCTTTTCATAATTTTTTAAAGGTTAAAAAAAAAGAAAATGAAAGGAAATAAAAGGAAGAAAGGTTGTCTAATGATTTAGGTTTCTTTACATGCTAAAATAATTTGCCATGGCAATCTAAGCTTAGAACTCCATCAAGTGAAACTTTCTTTTTTTATTTAAAAAATATGTGATGTGTTATGAAGTCACTGTGTTTCTATTAAAGAAATCCAATCCATTCAACAAACATTTGCCATCATGTATCATATTCAAGGCATTGTGCCTGAAAAAGTAAAAACTATAGGAACCTTGTTGCTTGTTACTTTTCCTTGTCCCTCTCACATTTTAGATGATTCTTGTCAAAGAAATTAATTAATTGATAGCATATTTTCTTTAACATAATTATATTTTATTCAATATTTGACAAATACTATATGTACCCCAATATAAAGCAATTCATGCTAAAAAGTTTTTCTACCATATTCCTGACTAGAATAGCCAAACATTTTTAAGTAATTTGAGTTTATTGACTTTTAGCAATTTTTGTGGAGACTACTAAGCTGTTCACTAAGCCTGCTCTTTTTTCCCCTAGGTGCACGCTTAGACTGCATTGCTATTAGATGTTTCTATGGATTGAATGTTTAAGTGATGTGGACCATTCCTAGGCCTTCTAAGTTGGATGGGGAAAACCACAATGACCTGGAGGATGGCAGAGCCTCCATTACCTCAGGTTTCTTAATAACTGTGTGGAACACTACTATACTGCTGACTTGGGACAATTACCCTGGACTGTTATGTGATAATTTAATAAATTTTGTTTTATATAATCCACTACATTTTAGAGGTTTACCATCACAACAGTTTAACTAGATATGTTGAGAAAATTATCAAATGCATTATATATTAATTTTTGAACTTTTAAAACATTGTGTATATACATTTAAAATCTATATAGTGTATTAAATATTATGTTGATTTTGGAATAAAATAATTCTTACAAGTCATAATGTAATTTTGTTAAAAGCTCACATGCTTCTTTGACATTAGCGTTATCTTAACTTCCAAGTGAAATGTTTTGGACAAAAACATTTAGAGTTCATGTTATCAGCTAACGATTATTCCTTTCCTCCTCTCCCCTCTTCTGTTATCATGGTTCCCCCTTTCTCCATGAGAGAATAATATTCGATCACTCCATTAGCTCTGGGCTCAGTTGTTGATTTGCATTAATAAATAGAATGCTAGCGGACCTGAAGCAAGAAGAGGTTTTAAATCTGCTGGCAGGGATGGGCTTTCTCCAAAAGTCTGCTTGTCCTGGGTTTCTCCTCAGGTAGCTGCTGATCCAAGGAGAATGAGAAGACTGACAGAGCAGATCTCTGCTCAACCCGAAGTCTGAAGCAAAGGCACCCTATCCAACCCACAGACATGTCAATGAGATAAATAAACCCTTAATGCTGTTCACCATTGGGGTCTATATTTTCATGCAGCATTACTGCAAGCAGTAGCTGACTAATATAACATGTATAATGCTCACTGGAGATTTTAACAGAAGTTCAAGTTTTTATAACACAGAGGGAGTTGATCCTACTTTTTATACTTATAAACTCCAAAATCTAACAAAAATGATTTCTGTTTTTCAATTGCCTTTAAACAGATTACAATGACACTGACATTTCACATTTACAATCCTGAGACCATACGCCAAGATATAAAATCTCTATTAAATGTGTTTGCCTCCTTTGCTAGTTTTTCTGTTAAATGATCTCTCTATGCATCAAAAACTAGCATTAACTGAAATAGTTTTATGCTAATATTTTTCTTCTGAATAGAACATCTTATTTCAAAAAACTAGTCTGAGATATTTTTAAGGGCTTAGTTATAGAGGATCCTTTCTTAAGATTTTTTAATGGAGGACCTCATTTTATCTTTAGACAAATGAGATATTTATTAACAACACTATGTTTTTGTACTGTGCTAGGGGCTGAAATTGAAAACGTAATTTTTTAGAAAAATATCTTGCTCTCAAAGATTTATGTGAATTTGGCAGCAAAATATCAGAATACTGAGATATTAGGGAGTGTTGTTTCTTTTTTCTTTTTCTCTCTCTTATGCTCATTGCTGTAAGAGGGAAATAAGATATTTATTTAGCACAAATAAGATATTTATTTAACAACACTGTTTTTATACTGTGCTAGGGGCTGAAATTGAAAACATGATTTTTTAGAAAAATATCTTACTCTCAAAGATTTATGTGGATTTGGCAGTGAAATTGCAGAATGTTGAGATATTAGGCAGGTTTTTTTTTTCTTTTTCTCTCTTATATGCTCATTGCTGTAAGAGAGAAATATGTTGGGGCTACAAAAAGAGATAATCTCTGCCAGAAGCAGGGGAAAGAACACTTCTTCCATTCCAGTCACATAAACCACACAAACACATACGCACCTTCTCCTCTACTTCCATCATCTCCACTATCACTAGACTACAGAGAGAAAGATAGAAGAGGCCAGATGTCTTAATAGTAAAAAGATCTGGCCACCTAACAGCATACCAGAACAACAGAAAGAACCCAGCATGAATTGGCTGAATGTATGCCACAGGAAGATGGCACCAGAGGTATCCTTACTGAAACTCCAAGCCCTGGAATAAGCAGAAAGCCACTGGTTTCAAGAGCAAATGGCCACTAGTCAATGGAGATTTCAAGGGTAATCTATATGGACATATGGCCAATGGCCAGAGGGGCTGCATCCCGCTCATACTGTGTCTGAAGGGGCCAGAGTGATTGAGAGGTAGAAATTAGCTTTACAAAGTATGTAATGTTTGGCATTCTTTTCCTCTGCCCACGTGCACACACATTTGTAGTAATAGTTTGTACACAACCTTTTAATTTTATTTTTGATCTTGACTTGCTGTATAAATGTCTCACATTTTATTTTAGTATTTGTAATTATAAATATTGGATGGTCTATTAAAATAATATAACGTAATTTATCCCACCTTCTCATTCCTCAATCCAAATACCATGAAACATTCTTGTATACTATATCTTAAATATCCCTAGAATCTGGCCCCCCTTGTGTATTCTCACTACATTATTTCCAGCTCTCAACATATTTCTCCTATACCACTGTAATTGTGTTTAACCTAACTTTCCTGTTTCCAGTCTCATCTATAAATAAACCAGCTTCGGCAGTGCTGGTGAAGTTGTTGTACATTGAAAAATCTCTTAAGCCATATTTAAACCTAAAAAAAGTAGTACCTAACATATTAGCAATACTTCCTGTTTCACAAAGCAAGGATCTCTCATTTGACCCAAGTGTACCCATTGATCTTCATTACTAATATCTTCACCTGGTTTCCCCAACTACATTGAATCACACCTGATTGCTTTTGTTGAATTTTATCAAGTATGCCATCCAATCTGATGCTGTGACTTTATGAAAAATCTGTGCATGTCTAACAAAATGTTGAGGCTATTTACAAAATATGTATCACTTGACTTTATTTGTCCATAGGAAAATTCAAATGAAAGGTAAATATAAGTTTTTTAAGAATCCCAAATAACACCCAGAGCCTGAACTATGAAGCAGAATAACCATATATGAAAATAAATTAGGTGTAAATGGATAAACCAAAGGAATACAGCAGAAGTTGAGGAATTTGAGACCTAGCAATATTCTCTAATTGGAGGCTACTTCCTTGTAGAAAGTGACGGGTCTCATAGCTGAAAGATGGAAATAAATCCTATATTATTTTGCTGAGAGGCACACATTTCTGACATTGTCTATTTGACATTTCCATTAGAAAGAGATGTCCAGTATTACCAAAAGCCTCCACTGGGAAAACCAGTGGAGCTTCCAGAAGACTCCATTGCATCTCTTCCTGTGTAAATCTCTTCCCTATGTTGTCTACTTAATATATTAATATATTACCACTAATTCTTTTAATATTTTTCTTAAGCACTCCCCCACTTTGAATAATAAATTGTCAGTCATCAGACATTCTATGCAGAACTTAAGCCAACTTATACTTAAATAATATTTACTTCAATTATAAAGTTAGCTATTTTTTTACTCTGATGATTTAAATCAGGTTAATAAGTTCAAATTGAAATTATATAGATTTTCTTAAAAAGAAAGAAATAAAAGCAGTATATTTTACAATCCTAAATGGGATAAATTATATTTTATTAAGCAGGAGAATTCTACTCTTTAAACTGCTATAGCTTACATTGGAAGTACTAAGGAAACTTTACCTATCACTTGGCTAAATGTAACCAGTGAGAGGGGTTGTGCTGACACGGGTGACTCAAAAACCCTCAGGACTCAATAGCCATTAAATACCCCTCAGCCCCATTAAGCGTTCCTTAACCATTAAGACACCTGAACCACATTATGAATGCATGTGCTCATCTGCATTCAATAACTGTTAACCAATTGATAAATTTAATGGGTAGGGATTCTGGGCCTGGGCACGTACATGACTGCCACAACTTCCAAACACAGTTCTACGCTTTCTCTCTCTAGACTATCCTAGAGTTTGCTTCTAATTGTTCCCAAATTTATCGCAGTATCAACTGAGTTATTGCTTTGTTTAGAATCTAGTTATACACCCCAAAATCTCATTTACCTAAGCTAAATCCCTTCTCTCTTCACTTAATCTGAGACAGTGCTTCACAGCAAAATGATTTTGGGGGACATATTTTTAGACTAGACTGAAAAAAAAGAAAGAAGAGACACATATCTAAATGTAGTCCCAATTCCCAATTCCCAATTCCTCTTCAACCTGCTTTTTTCTTCAACTTCTATTTTATGCAGAATGTGCAGGTTTGTTACATAGGTAGAGGTGTGCCATGGTGGTTTGCTACACAGACCAACCCATCACCTGGGTATGAAGCCCTGCTCTCCCTCTCCCCACCCACCCCTGACAGGTCCCAGTGTGTGATGTTCCCCACTGTGTCCACGTGTTCTTGTCGTTCAGCTCCCACTTGTAAGTGAAAACATGTGGTGTTTTCTACCCACTTTTGTTGTCCACTAATAATAAAAAAGCTGCTAATCATGATCTATTGTCTTATAAACCTAGAACATAACTGATGAGGGAATAATTTTATATTTTTATTTATTTAATTTAATGACATTTTACATTACAGTGAGAGAACAAAAAATAAAGTTTTAACTTATTCTTCTGCCTTTATATAGACCAGTTCACTGATTTAAAGTTATCTTATTTCAACTCTGTAATGAAAGTTAAAAAAAAAAAAACTTTCTAGTTTATTTGAAAGCTTTTAAAAGAAAAGAATCATGATTTTTTTCCTCAAATGGTTAAATCGGCATTAAAAGACATTTAAAACTAAGTTATAATTTTCACACCACACTTCCTCATAGCTATAGTTGTTTTTTATGTGGCACCTTTTCTCCAAGCAGCACCACATGTTTTATAGACTGTAAGTTACTAATCAAAAGGGTAACTATGCTTTAAATTTGAATCTATTTCACTTATCTTAAAGGTAAGTGCTATTTTGAGTGTTTTGCACTTTCAGAATTTTTCACCTCTAAAAAGTAAGTCAAGTTTCCTTCTGGATATAATAAACTGCCAACAACCTAAACATATTTTTAAAGTTAGTAGCTGAATGGAAAAGATAGGAAGAGGGAGATTGTTTTATGAGATCAAACCTCTGGTTTTTCTGTGTCAAAATCTTACCTCTAGCAGTGGCCATTATCTGATGACTTACAAGGTGAATGGAAATGTACCTTTTTTGCATTTTGATAACTTTGAGGTATTCTACATGGAAATAGATTTTTCTATAAATGTTTATGGAAATGTGCTAATAGAAAGCTATGTAAACATGACAGCAACCAATTTTATAAATATAAAAAACATTTCATTAGAACATGGATTTTTTTAAAAAATGGGTTTTGGCACTATAACAATAAATAAGTCTAATAATTGGATTTTCATTTCTCTCCTGTTTTCTAGTAGCAAGATATATCAGAAACATTTTTACCTCTTTCAAAATCATAGCACATTTGGAAAAAAAAACCCTAAAGAGAGCCCAGTTGAGAAACTAATTCTGTAAAATTAATAAAATCAGTTTCTCAACTCTGTCCGCTTTTTTTTTTTTTTTTGGTCTGGAACTTTTGGCCTCAAGCAATCCTCCCATCCAGGCCTCCCAAAGTGCTGGGATTACAGGCATGAGCAAACGCGTCTGAACCCCTTCTTTTCTCCCAAGGCTTTGACATGTTTTTTCATTTCTGATATTGGAGTCCCTTTACAGACTGTAGCTGGAGCCCCAGCCCTTTTACTAATCTTCGACAAGCAAGGCTGGTAACCCCTTCTGCATGTCTTAGATTCACAGGTAGAACATACCCTCCAATTTCTTGGACCTCTGTTTCTCATTTCTGCTGAATAATATGATATTTTGATGGAGAAAAAGACAAAGGAGGCATTTTTTCCCTATTGATTCCTTTTTACTTTATTTAAATTATTTTAGTTAAAGCAGTCTGTGTGTGTGTGTGTGTGTGTGTATGTGATACAAACTTTTTAAATCATAGATAAAATGGCAAAATATAAAGACCAAGTTTTTCTCAATAAAATGTTATTGCAACAGGTTTTAAAAACACACAAATTTCTGGCTGGGCACAGTGGCTCACGCCTGTAATCCCAGCACTTTGAGAGGCTGAGGTGGGTGGATCACCTGAGGTCAGGAGTTCGAGACCATCCTGGCCAACATGGTGAAACCTTGTCTCTACTAAAAAAAAAAAATACAAAAAATCAGCCAGGTGTGGTGGCATGTGCCTGTAATGCCAGCCTCTCCAGAGGCTGAGGTAGGAGAATCGCTTGAACCTGGGGGCAGAGGTTGCAGTGAGCCAAGATTGTGCCACTATCCTCTAGCCTGGGTGACAGACAGAGGCTCTGTCTCAAAAGAAAACAAAACAAACAACAACAACAACAGAAAAAAACCCACAAATTTCTTAGCAGTCCAGCTGCAAACAAACCTCGCAAAATAAGAGAGAGCAGCTTATTTTGAGAGATTCTGACAGATCCCTGGCATCTCAGTGTGTGTGCTGCAATTACCTAAGGGGATTGAGTTTGATACATTTGTGTGAATTTGTATGGTTTACTAATGCAGATATTACATGATGAGGGGTAGAAAATAAATTACAGTATTTTAAGAGCAGCCTTCACAGAAGGTGAAGAAGAAAAGGGAGTTCAACTAGATTCTCAGGGGAATGGATACCAAGGGGCCCTGTTCCAGTGACCTGCAGGTATGGGCTATGTTTGTCTCACTGCCTGAGGGATTTGCCAATTATGTGCTCTGTGACTATGAGCCAGTCTCCAACTAGAGAAGAAGATGAAATGGTGTAAAAATACTTTTCAAACTTAGTGATAATGAGGCATTTCCAAAAAGGATGGAAGGAGTAACCTAGTGAGGAAATGAAAAAGAAAGAAAACATGGTTCTGAAAGAATAGAATAGAACAAAACAAAAGTATAAGGCTGATGAATTCAAGAATATGTTGCAGAAAAGGAGGAGGAGAAATGTGTATTCCCAAAGCTGTGTAATTAAGAGTTTTTTTGTAGATGTTATTTCTAGGGATCTCCAAACTTTTCTGAAGACTAATTTATATCAAGTTAAAAGAAATTTAAATTGTTATATGAAGAGCTAATCAGAGTGTGGGGAAAAAGTTTCAATGAAGTTAAGTATCCAGCAAGTAATTTTAAAATTATTATATTAAAAATAAAAAAGAAACTGAACATGTACTTTCAGTATATGCTTAATTATTTATTTAAAATTATATTCACATACTACTGTGCTGACATTGCATATATGTTAACATACACACAAAATATAATTCTTCACAAATGGGACAATATTTTTATTAAAAAATTATTGGCAAAGTGTACAAAAACTTTCTCACTGTAAGTGCTTCAATATCTTTTGTTACAGCATCCAAAGTTTCTTTCCAAATAGAATGTATTTTAGTACTTGGTTTTAAGAGTTGACATTACCATTTCAGCTAAATAAAGTACCCAGAAAACATCTAAATAAAATAGAAAAAAAGTGCACCATTGGCTTCAATAATAATCAAGACAAAGAGTTTTATATATATATATAGTTATATATATACATATAAATAAATAATATTTATATATAACTATATATATAACTATATATAGTTATATATAGTTATATATAGTTATATATATAGTTATATATAGTTATATATAGTTATATATACAGTTATATATATAGTTTTATATATAGTTATATATATAGTTTTATATATAGTTATATATAGTTATATATAGTTATATATATAGTTGTATATATAGTTATATATATAGTTATATATATAGTTATGTATAGTTATATATAGTTATATATAGTTATATATAGTTATATATAGTTATATATATAGTTTTATATATAGTTATATATACTTATATATAGTTATATATAGTTATATATATAGTTATATATATAGTTATATATAGTTATATATAGTTATATATAGTTATATATATTGTTATATATAGTTATATATAGTTATATATATAGTTGTATATAGTTATATATATAGTTGTATATAGTTATATATATAGTTATATATATAGTTATATAGTTATATATATGGTTATATATATATAGTTATATATATAGTTATATATAGTTATATATATAGTTATATATAGTTATATATAGTTATATATATAGTTATATATATAGTTTTATATATATAATTATATATATAGTTATATATATAGTTATATATATAGTTATATATATAGTTATATATAGTTATATATATAGTTATATATATAGTTATATATAGTTATATATATAGTTATATATATAGTTATATATAGTTATATATATAGTTATATATATAGTTATATATATAGTTATATGTATAGTTATATATATAGTTATATGTATAGTTATATATATAGTTATATATAGTTATATATATAGTTATATATAGTTATATATAGTTATATATATAGTTACATATAGTTATATATAGTTATATATAGTTATATATAGTTATATATATAGTTATATGTAGTTATATATATAGTTATACATATAGTTATATATAGTTATATAGAGTTATATATATAGTTATAGATATAGAGTTATATATATAGTTATAGATATAGTTATAGATATATAGTTTTATATATATAGTTATAGATATATAGTTATAGATATATAGTTATAGATATAGTTATATATATATATATAGTTTGGCAAAGATTTTGTTGAAATTAGGCTTTGCATTAAATTTCTGTAGTCCTTCAGCTGGTTGTTCTTAGGAACTGCTTAAAAACGATTTCTAGATTTTTAAAAATGTGAATAGCAATGAGAATCTTTATGGGTAACATATTTGCAACAAAACAATTCCAAATTCCTATCTATTAAACGCTACCTCCATGGGATGAGTTTCCTTCTCAAGGCGGGGAAAACAGCAATATTTACCTTTCAGGGTCTAATTAAACGTAATTATTTTTAAAAATAAACTTTAGGTGGTATGCAATGGTTTGATTAGGTTAGGATGCTCTTGTTTTTACCAATCTACCCAATACGTGCCTGACAAAGCACTGAGGTATTAACTTTGACAGTTATCTTCAACCAGAGAGTATTTTGCAGAAATCCTTTTATGCAACTTGTTCATTTGGTGAAGGTTGGCTTTGTTGGAATTAAATCACAAAATTTTTAAATTTACTAAACACAAACTGAGGCCACCAGCATCAATCTTTATTATTTATACAATAAGCTTTATATATGTCTTCACTTATGAATAAAAATAATCACAGGCATACCTCAAAGACATTGTGGGTTCAGTTTCAGATCACCACAATAAAGTAAAGCAAGTCACACCAAATTTTTGGTTTCCCAGTGCATATAAAAGTTATGTCTATACTACACTAGAGTCTAGTAAGTGTACAATAGCATTGTGTCTAAAAAAGTGCATAACTTAATTTAAAAATACTTTGTTGCTAAATAATGCTAACAATTATCTGAGCCTTCAACAAGTTGCAATCTTGCTGGTGGAGGGTCTTGCCTTGATGTTGATGGCTGCTGACTGATTAGGATAGTGGTTGCTGACAGTTGGGTACCTGCAGCAATACATTTGCCCCATCAACTGACTTTTTCTTTCATAAAATATTTCCTCTTTAGAAATATATTGAATATGCAGTGCTGTTTGACAGCATTTTACCCACAGATCTTCTTTCAGAACTGAAGTCAGTTCTCTTAAACCTTGCTGCTGCTTTATCAACTAAGTTCATGTAATATTCTAAATCCTTTGTTGTCATTCCAACAATGTTCACAGTATCTTCACTAAGATTAGTGAAACCACAGGAAACCACATTCTTTGTCTATCCATAAGAATCAACTTCTCATCCCTTCAAGTTTTGTCATGAGATTGTAGCAATTCAGACACACCTTCAGGCTCCATTTCTAATTCTAGTTCTTTTGCTATTTCCATCCCATCTGCAGTGACTTCTTCCACTGAAATCTTGAATCCCTCAGTTATCCAAGGAAGGTTGAAATCAACTTCTTCCAATCTCCTGCTAATGTTGATATTTTGATATCTTCACATGAATCACAAATATTCTTGAAGTCATCTAGAATGATGACTGTTTTCCCGAAGGTTTTCAATTTGCTTTGCCCAAATCCATCAGAGGAATCACTATCTATGGCAGCTATAGCCTTATAAAATTTATGTTTTAAATAATGAGTCTTGAAATCCAAAATTACACTTTGATCCATGGGCTGCAGAAAATGTTGAGTTCACAGACATGAAAACAACACTCATTCCTTTGTAGGATTCTGTCAGAACTCTTGGGTGACCAGATGCATTGTCAATGATCAGTAATATTTTGAAAGGAATATTTTTTCTGAGGAGGAGGTCTCAACATTAGTCTTAAAATATTCAGTAAGCCATGCTGTAAACGGGTCATTCAGACTTTGTTGTTTCATTTTTAGAGCATAGTCAGAGTAGATTTAGGAAATTTTGGGGATTTTTCACAATGGTAAATGAGCATTGGCTTAAACTTAAAGCTACCAGCTGTATTAGCCCCTAACAAGAGATTCAACCTGTCCTTTAAAGCTTTGAAGCCAGGCATTGACTTCTGCACTCTAGCTAGGAAAGTGCTAGATGGTATTGCCTTTCAGTACAAAACTATTTTGTCTACATTGAAGATCTGTTGTTTAGTGTAGTCACCTTCTTCAGTGATCTTAGCTAGATCTTCAGGATAACTTGTTACGACTTTTACATCTGAACTTGTTGCTTCACCTGAAACTTTTATGTTATGGAGGTGACTTATTTCTTAAACTTCATGAGCCCACTTCTGCTAGCTTCACACTTTTCTCCTTTACCTTCCTCACCCCTCTCAGCCTTCAGAGAATTGAAGAAAGTTAGGGCTTTGTTTTGGGTTAAGGGAATGGTATGTCTGTTTTGATCATCTACCCAAACCACTAAAACTTTCTCCAAATCAGCAATAAGGTTGTTTTGCTTTCTTATCATTCGTGTATTCACTGGATTGGCACTTTTAATATCCTTCAATAACCTTTTCTTTGTGCTCACAATTTGGCTAACCGTTTGGCAGAAGAGGCCTAGCTTTTGGCCTGTCTCAGCTTTCAACATGCCTTCCTCATGGAGTTGAATCATTTCTAGCTTTTGATTTAAAGCGAGAGGCCTGTGACTCTTCCTTTCTCTTGAACATGTAGAGGCCATGGTGGTTTACTAACTGGCTTAATATCAATATTATTGTGTGTTAGGTAATAGGGAGGCCTGAGGAGGGTGACAGAGACTGGAGAATGATTCGTCAGTGGAGCAGCAGGACACACACACTATTTATTAAGTTTATTGTCTTATACGAGTGTGGTTCATGGCACCCTAAAACAATTACAGTAGGAACATCAAAGATCACTGATCACAGATCACTATAACAGATATAATAATAATGAAACCTTTGAAACTTTGGAAGAATTACCAAAATGTGCCAGAAACATGAAATGAGCAGATGCTGTCAGAAAGATGGTGCCAAAAGGCTTGTTTGACACAGGGTTGCCACAAACCTTCAAAGTGTAAAAAATGCAATATCTGTGAAGTGCAATAAAGCAAAGTGCAACAAAACAAGTATACCTATAAGCCGAAGGGTTTTTTTTTTTTTCCCGACAGAAAGTCTTGCTATGTTGCCCAGGTTAGAGTACAGTCATCCAATCAGCCTCAAACTCCTGGGCTCAAGTGATCCTTCCACCTCAGCCTCCTAAGTAGCTTGGATTGGAGGTATGCAACATCACGCCCAGCTAATTTTTAATTATTTTTTTTTTGTAGAGACAAGGTCTTGCTATGTTGTCCAGACTGGTCTCAAACTCCCAGGTTCAAGCAATCCTCCTGTCTCAGCCTTCCAAAGTACTGGGATTACAGATGTGACCCATGGTTCCCAGCCCTAGGTTAAAGTTCCAATATTTTCTTCTTAGCTCCAATAGATCATCTTTATGAATCCTGTACACATGCATTTCATTTTGAAGACCTCTGGTTCAAATGGTTATAAATTCGTTTAACATGTACTATTAGGCTGAAAACGCTTAAGACAGAGATCATAAGAGGCATGTAGAAGCAGAAAAGAGAAAGAAACTTAACATTTTTATGGATTAGGCATTTTGCTTGCAACCAATAAGGTAGCTGTTTCACTGATTAGAAACATGAGGTTCAAAGACATTAAGTAGCTTACAAAAAGCCACACTGTTATTAAGAACTTTAGGACCATGCTCTTTTGGAAGTTCCATCCTCATTAGTGACTCTGTTAAAGAAGGTGGAACTTTCTAAATACAAAACTGTTATGTTTAATAAGGTATCTTTGATAAGAGAGAATGTTTCTAAAAACACATCAGATAGTTACAATTGAAAGTTCCTGAACCTGAAAACTCCTGATTAAATTTCTTTAATCAGAGAGAAAAATACTATCATATTTAGGGCTTAACAAGAAAAACAACATTCACCCCTATTCATGACTAATAATCACAAAGCAAAATGCACTCCAGGTATAAACTACTTGCCAGAAACTACAATAAGGACTCATTTGCTCAACACGTTGTTATTTGAAACATGTCTAGGTGTCAGGCACTGAGGATACATTGGAGCAAAATAGATATAATCTCTAACATTTTGTTATTGTCTTATAGATGATGCAGTCATTAATTAAGTACTAAAACCAGTAAGTGTTCAATTATAAAAAGAGAAATTGTTATGAAGAAAAGGTATGTGGTATTATGAAGGTTAAAAGTAAGGAAACTGGCCTAACACAGAAGTCACAGAGAGTTTCTCCAACATCTGAGGGGTGGTGTGGAGTTATCCAGGTGAGAGTGAAGGGAAGAACAATCTGGCAGAGGGCAACATCTGTTCAGGGCCTGCTAAAGGAGGGAGGATAGTATGACTCAGGAACCAACAAGAGGCAAGTGTGACTGGAGATCAAAGTAAGAATAGCCGTATTCTGTGGTCATGTCACCCTGGAGTTGAAGACAAGGCCAAACAATGTGGGATTCAGAACATTAACATAATTTTGTTCTCTGTTACATAAACAGTGAGATGTTTTGGGGGATTTTCAGGAAAATATCACTATGGCCAAGGATTATAGAACTGGAGGAGGTAACGTAGAATAAAGGGTGGTAATTTGCTGTGGTTTGGCTCTGGCTTGTTCTCACCAAAACCTATGTTGAAATTTGATCCCCAATGTGGTAGAATTGGGAAGTGGGGCCCAGTGGGAGATGTTTTAGTCATGAAGGTGGATCCCTCATGAATAAATTAATGTCTTCCCACAAGAGTGAGTGAGTTTTTGCTCTTGTAGGAATACATTCTCTTGTAGGAATACATTTCTTCCCAGGAGAGCAGGTAATTAAGTCTCTGGTTTCCTCTTTTTTTTCCCCCGTTGATTCCATTCTTGTCCTGTGATCTCTAGGCACATTTTCACTCCCTTTCCACTTTCTACTATGAGTTGAAGCAGCATGAGGCCATCACCAGATGTAGCTGCCCAATTTGGAACTTCTCAGCCTGCAGAAACTGTGAGCAAAATAAATCCCTCTTCCTTTTTTTTTTTTTATTATTATACTTTAAGTTTTAGGGTACATGTGCACTACATGCAGGTAAGTTACATATGTATACATGTGCCATGTTGGTGTGCTGCACCCATTAACTCATCATTTAGCATTAGGTATATCTCCTAATGCTATCCCTCCCCCTTCCCCGCACCCCGCAACAGTCCCCAGAGTGTGATGTTCCCCTTCCTGTGTCCATGTGTTCTCATTGTTCAATTCCCATCTATGAGTGAGAACATGCGGTGTTTGGTTTTTTGTCCTTGCGATAGTTTACTGAGAATGATGATTTCCAATTTCATCCATGTCCCTACAAAGGACATGAACTTATCATTTTTTATGGCTGCATAGTATTCCATGGTGTATATGTGCCACATTTTCTTAATCCAGTCTATCATTGTTGGACATTTGGGTTGGTTCCAAGTCTTTGCTATTGTGAATAGTGTCACAATAAACATACGTGTGCATGTGTCTTTATAGCAGCATGATTTATAGTCCTTTGGGTATATACCCAGTAATGGGATGGCTGGGTCAAATGGTATTTCTAGTTCTAGATCCCTGAGGAATCGCCACACTGACTTCCACAATGGTTGAACTAGTTTACAGTCCCACAATAAATCCCTCTTCTCCCTCTTCTTTACAAATTACCTAGCCTCAGGGCTGCTCCCTCATGAGTGGCTCATGCCATGCTCATGAAAGTGAGTGAGTTTTTAACCTTGCAAAACTAAATTAGTTCCTGTAAGAGTAGGCTGTTACAAAGCCAGGACACCCCTGAGGGTTGTCCTTTTAACATGTGCCTGTAGGAAATATCCTATTTCACGGCAAAAGTGATGCCATCTTGAAGCAAAAATGCCATTATGACTGATGTTAGACCCCTACATGCGAAGGTGTTCTGCAGTAAGATATTAAACAATGCCTGTAGCATAGATGACTCTTATAAAAATACTTATCTAACCTCCCCAGTGGTCGTGAGTATTGGCAAGAAAATCTGGAAATATGAACAGCTGCATCTCTTTAAGAGTAAAACAGTTTTTACCCTAAAAGCTTGCCATACAAAGAAAGCTTTCTGTAGGGCAGGTGCAGGGACCCACCATCTCACAGACACCTGAGACGTGGCTATTGTTCTAAGTCCTATTAAATGTTTCTTTTTGACAAACTGCATTTGTCTTCCTTTCTTTAACCTCTCAGCTCCCTCAGCCTTTGGGGTAGGTCGGCATGTACCTGCTCACCACACAAGAGTGCTGGCTTCCCCTTTGTCCTTGTCTACCACGTTATAAGACAGCACAGAAAGCCCTCATAGAAAGTTGAGCAGGTGCTGGTGCCATGTTTCTTGTACTACTTCTCTGCCTACAAAACTGTAAGTTAAATAAATCTCTTTTCTTTATAAAGATCTAGCCTCAGGTATTTCTGTTACAGCAACACTAAATGTACTAAGACAATGCTAAAAGCAACCTATCTGAAAAAGAAATGAAGAAAACAATCCCAGTTATAATCACTACAAAAATAATAAAACACATAGGAGTAAATTTAACCAAGAAGGTGAAAGATCTCTACAATGAAAACTATACAACATTAGCGACACAAATGGGAGAGGACACAAATAAATGGAAAGATATTGCATGTTTAAGAATGGAAAATATTAATATTCTTAAAATGTCCATACTACCCAATGTGATCTACAGATGCAATTCAATCCCTATCAAATATCAATGACATTCCTCACAGAAATATAATAATAATTTTAAAATTTGTATGAAAAGACCCTGAATACCCAAAGCAATCTTGGACAAAAAGAGCAAAGATGAAGGCATCACACTACTGAACTTCAAAACATACTACAAAGCTATAGTAACTAAAACAGCATGGTGCTGGCATAAAAACAGAAACATACATGAATAGAACAGAATAGAAAACTCAGAATTAAATCCACACATTTACAGTCAACTGATTTTTGACTAAGGCACAAAGAACACATGTTGGAGAAAGGACAAACGTTTGAGGTGATTGATGTACTAATTACCCTGATTTATTCTGTATCCCATAAATATGGATAATTATTACACATCAACTGAAAATAAAAGGATTTTTAAAATGGAAAAAACAGGCTAATAATGTGGGAAGAGCTCAATATTGACATGCATAAGAATAAAACTAAAGCCCTATCTCTCACCGTATACAATAATCAACATAGAATGGATTAAGGACTTAAAAGTAAGACTGAAATCATAAAATTACTAGAAACAAAAAATGGGGTGGGGAATGCTTCATGGCATTGTTCTAGGCAAAGGCCATTTTGATAAGACCTAGAAAGCACAGGCAACAAAAGCAAAAATACACAAATGGAAATACATCAAACTTAAAAGCTTCTGCACAGCAAAGGAAACAATCAACAGAATGAAGAGATGACATATAGAACAGGTGAACATATTTGCAGACTGTGTATTTGAGTCAGGGTTAAGATCTCAAATATATATACACAAACACACACACACATATACACATATATACATATACACATATGTGTATATATACATTTATATATATATTTTTTCAACTAAAAAGGAAACACTTTGACCCAAAAATCGGCAAGTTTGGCAAGTTATGTTTTTATGCCAGTACCATGCTGTTTTAGTTACTATGCTTTGTCATATATTTTGAAGTCAGGTATTCTGATGCCTTCATCTTTCAGCGAAATTGATTCATTTTTGCTCTTTTTGCTCAAGATTGCTTCGCTATTACAGATTTTTTGTGATTTTATACAAATTTTAGGACTATATGCCCGTGTTTATAGATCAGAAGAGATAAAATTGTTAAGATAGCTATTTTTCAACTTAATCCACAGATTCAATGTAATCCCTATAGAAATCCCAGCTGGCTTTTTAAAGAAATTGATAAGCTGATTGTAAATTTTATGTGGAAATACAGGGGACTCAAAAAGGCCAGAACATTATTGAAAAAGAACCAAGTTGGAACACTCATATGTCCTGATTTCAAAACTTACTACAAAACTACAGTAATCAAGACACTGTGGTACTTGCATAAGGATAGATACAGCAATAAAAGGAATAGGATCTATAGCCTAGAAATAAAATCATCGTATTCAGTTGATTTTCAACAAAAGTGCCAAGATAATTTAATGGATAAAAAATAGTCGTTTAATAAATGGTGCTGAGACAATGGACTAGCCATAGGCAAAATAATAAAACTGAACTCCTAGCTTACACCACACACATAAAAATACCTCATATGGATCATAGAGCTAAATAAACTAAAATTATAAAACCTTTAGAAGAAAATATTATATAAGAGCAAATATTTGTGACTTGCACAAGACAGGGGTTTCTTATGCATGACACCAAAACACAAGTGACAAAATAAAAAATTACAAAATTGGACTTCAACAAAATGTAAAACTTCTGTGTTGTAATGATTCAATCAAGAAAATGTACAGAATGAGAAGTAATCTTTGCAGATTATCAATTTTATAATGGAATTTTATCCACAATATTCAAAAACTTGTAACTAATTAATAAAATGATAAATAGCCTAATGTTTAAAAGGACAAAGGATCTGAACATAAGTTTCCAAAGAAGATATACAAATCACCAAGAAGTATATGAAAAGATACACAGCATCATTAGCCATCAGAGAACTGCAAGTCCATACCATGAGATCCTAACATCATACCCATTAGGATAACTAAAATAAAAAGACCTATAATAGTAAATGTTGCCAGGAATGTGTAGAAATAGCAACTCTCTCATACATTTCCAGTGGAAATGTAAAATGGTACAGCTACTTTGGAGAATAGCTTGGTAGTTCCTCAAAATGTCAAACATATAATTAGCTTTTGATCTAAAAATTCTATCACTATATATCCAAGAGAAATAAACATATATTCCAAATAAAAACTTGTATATGAATACTTATGCAAGTCTTATTAATACTATTCCAAAAGAAGAAACAGCTCAAATGGCTATCAACTGAAAGATAAAAAGTGTGGCATATCCCTTCAATGGAATATTTTTGGCAATAAATAGAGGTGAAGTAATGATATATGCTACAACATGGCTGAACTTTGAAAATGTGCTAAATAAAAGCACAATACTGAGTAAAAAGAACAAAGCTGGAGGAATCAAATTACGTTATTTCAAATTACACTACAAAGCTATAGCTACCAAAACAGTATGGTGCTGGCATAAAAACAGATATGTAGATAAATGGAACACAGAGAACTTAGAATAAATCCAGGCACTTACAACTAATTCATTTCAACAAAAATGCCTAGTACATACACGGGAGAAAGGACAGACTCTTTGATAAATGGTGCTGGAAAAACTAGAAAGCCACATGCAGAAGAATGAAACTAGATCTTTATCATTCAATCTATATACAAATCAGCTAAAAATGGATTAGACACTTAAATATAATATCTGAAACTATTAAATTACTAGAAGAAAATATTGGAGAAATGCTACAGAACACTCATCTGGGAAAATAATTTTTTAGTAAGACCTCGAAAGCACAGGCAACCAAAGCAAAAATAGGCAAATGGGGTTACATCAAACTAAAAAGCTTCTGCACTGCAAAGGAAATAAAAATTAACAAAGTGAAGAGAAAATCTATGGCATGGGAGACAATATTTGCAAACTATGCATCTGACCAGGAATTAATATCCAGAATATAGAAGGAACTGAAACAACTCAATAGCAAAAAAATAACAATCCTATTTAAAAATGGGTAAATGAATTAAACAGTCATTTATCAAAAGAAGACATACAAATGGCCAACATGTATATGAAAAAATGCTCAACCTCATTAATAATCAGGAAAATGAAAGTCAAAATCACAATGAACTATCACCTCAATCCAGTTAGAATAGCTCTTGTCAAAAAGACAAAAAACAAATGTTGGCAAAGATATGAAGATAGAGGAATCCTTGCACATTGTTGATAGGAATGTAAAGCTGTAAAGCCATTGTGGAAATCAGTATGGAGGGTCCTCAAAAAACTAAAAATAGTGCTACCATGTCATCCAGTAATCCCACTGCTGGCTATGTATCCTAAAGCAAAGAAATCAGTAAGTTTATTGCAGTACTATTCACAACAGACAAAATATGGGATCAACTTAATTGTCCATCAATAAATTAATGGATAAAGAAAATGCACAGTGGATTATTATTCATCCGTAAAATGATGAAATCCTCCCACTTGTGGCAACATGGATGGAATCAGAGATCATTATGTTAAGTGAAATAAGTCAGGAACAGAAAGACAAATAGCATATGTCCTCACTTGTAGGTGGGAGCTAAAAAGGTTGATCTCATTGAGGTAGAAAAGAGAATGTTAGTTACCAGAGGCTGGGAAGGGAAGGGGAAGGGTGGGAATGAATAGGAGTTGGTTAATAGGTACAAAATACAGTTTGATTGAAGGAATAGATTCTGGTATTTGATAGTACAATAGGGAAACTATCCTTAACAATAACTTACATATTCCACTATAGGGAAACTATTGTTAACAATAACATATATTTCAAAATAGCTAGAAGAACTGTAATGCTCCCAATTTAAAGAAAAGATAAATGAGTGATATATATTCCAATTACTGATTCAATCATTACACATTGTATACATGTATCAAAATATCACATGTACCCCAAAATATTTACTACTATGATATATCAATTAAAAATTTAAAAGTTGCCAGGGAGCAGTGGCTCACGCCTATAATCCTAGCACTTTGGGAAGCCGAGGAAGGTGGATCACCTGAGGTCAGGAGTTTGAGATCAGCCTGACCAACATGGTGAAACTCTGTCTCTGCTAAAAATACAAAAATTAGCTGGGTGTAGTGATGCATGCCTGTAGTCCCAGCCACTTGAGAGGCTGAGGTAGGAGAATCGCTTGAACCAGGAGGCAGAGGTTGCAGTGAGCCGGAATTGCACCATTGCACTCTAGCCTGGGTGACAGAACGGGACTCTGTCTCAAACAAACAAACAAAAAAATTAAAAAGTCACAAAGACCACATATTGCATGATTACATTTGCATTAAATGTCTGGAATGGGAAGAAATACAGAGAAAGAAAGTAGAATAGTGGTTGCGTAGTGTTGGGAGAGAGAACAGTGATGATGAATGTTAACAGGTAAAGGGTCTCTTTTGTCAGGAGACAAAACTGTTCTAAAATTACATTGTGGAGATAGCTGTATACCTTTTGAGAATACTAAAAGACATTAAATTATGCACTTTAAATGAATTAAATGGTATGTGAATTGTATCAATGAAACTATTTTTAAAATCTCAAGCATTTCAAAATGAATTGGAATGGGAAGTAGGAAATAGGAGGATCAATGATGATAACTAAATATCTCCTTTGTTACAGTGGGTAAATTTTTGTACCAATCACTAAAATTAGTCCTTGGTTTGAAGGGGGATGGCATGAATTAAGTTTTGAACATTTTAAATTTAAAATGTTTATGAAATATTCAACTGGGCAGATTAATATACATGTTTAGAACACAGGAGATATGGAAATTCGGTTGACCTTATTGTATGATTGAAGTTGTAGCCAAAGGTTTCCAAATTGGAGAAAGTCCATACTGAAAAAGGACCCAGGACTGAGCTTTAAAAAATTCCAAACTCAAAGGCTAGAGAGAGGAACATAACTGGTAATGGGAAATGATCTGTTCTGCGTATCTTCACTAAACAGGAAAGAAAAGAACAACTAATAACATTGACAGAAGTGGACAGATAATCTTAAAAAAAATCCTAAAAATGAAAGAATTCCAAAAAAATAGAATGTTTTTCTTTACAAATATTCAATTGTATCTGGCTAATATTTTTATTTGCCTAGCAATTTTAAGCAAATTATACTATTAAATATTTTATATGCGATTTTCTTTCCATCCTTTGTTTACTACCCAATCTCATAAATTAAGGCTTAATTTTGAGAAGTATGTAATTTATATAAAATTTAATCTTAAATGATAATAAATATTATGGATATGTATAACTCATCTAAGAAACTTGAGAAACAGACTTTTCAGTTGTGATTGTTTCACACTTATACTTTTAATAGCTCATGCTTATTACATGACTTATCTGCCATCTAAAAGTAAATGCTGCTACTTATAAACTAGAGACAAGTTAATCAATGGCAATGTTGCCATTCCCCAATCACCCACTGGCCATTACATGTCATCAAGTCACATTTGCTTTTTGCTGGTGTATAGAATGTCAAAGGAAAGGAAAAGGACATTTTAAAGGTTAGTGTTATATGATGCCAAAGGACATATTGGAAGTCTTTCTTCTGTTTGAAAAATATAACCAGAGGTTATGGCAATGTTATTGTTTCTGTTGCCATTTATTCTACTTTGTTATTTGATCTGATTAGGGGGAGAAAAAGGAAGTAGGTCATGTCTGTTGCCATTTTGTTCTACAGACAAGCCGTAGTGGGAAATAATTAGATGTAGCATATCAGCACAGTCACCTAAAACAAAAAAATAATTCTGCAATTTCTACATTATCTTTGTGATTTGAAAAATCCTGATCCTCACACCCTGAAGGTAGCTGTTAGGCAGTTTTCTGCCTTAAATGGCAGAACACATCAACCCAAACTGACTTAAACTATAAGAAATATTGGAGTTTTATTTCATGTAAAAATAAGTCAAGGGGTGGGATGAGCCCCAGGCCTCAATGCTCTCGTTTCTCTTTCTCTGATATTCCCTAGTGTCTGTGCTCTGCTCAGGGATAGTTTAAGAACTTCTTGTAAGAAGATGATGGAATGTAGTAGTTACATTTGTTTCACAACCAAATGCAGCAAATCCGAAACAGAAAAATAGCATTTATTCTTGTGCTTCTGTCTTAGAATGAAATAAACTTTTCCTCACTGTTTGGGATAGATGTCCACTGGTAAGGAGAATGAGATTACCATAATTCATTTAAAGTCTTAAGCAATTTTCAAAATTTAAGATCTAATCTTGAAACTACAGATGAGGTTAACTTTGTCATATAAGAAGTAGAATTTTTTTTTTTTTTTTTAGAAAATCAAGGCTCTGTTAGAAAGAAACATGGGTTGGGTAGATAGCTAACAGTATTTGCTACATTGAACATATTTTCACTACCATGAAAAAAATACCAAAATTTTTTAGATAATAGTTTACTGATTTTATACATTAATTAGATTATAAATATATAAACATGTAGGCAAACATGTTTACTTGGTCACCTTTGTTTAAAATAATGACAAGATCTGGATTTCCAACTAAATTTTATATCACTTCCTGGAGAAATCACACAATCACCTTGCTTAGAAGCCAGAGTTTTCCAAGAGAAATAGGATGGTGGGTCTCAGGCCATAGCTCTTTGAGTGACTTCCATGTCTGAACTAGCAACTGTATGACAAAATCAGACTGATAGTTTCCAAAGTGCTTTGTTCAGACCAGCAATATCAGCATCACCTAAGAACTTTTTGAACACACAGACTCTTGGACCCCGCCCAGACCTACTAAATCAGAAACTCTGGCTGTGAGGACTTGTAAGTCCTCCAGGTGATTCTGACCATGTTAACATTTTAAAACTCTTTTTAATTTTTGTGGGTACAGAGTAGGTGGATATATTCATGGGGTATGTGATATATTGGGGTATAGCCATGCAACACACAATATTATCATAGAAAATTGGGCATCCATCCCCTCAAGCACATATCCTTTGTGTTACAAACAATCCAATTATCCTTTCAGTTATCTTAAAATATACAAATAAATTATTATTGACTATAGTCCCCTTGTTCTGCTATCAAATACTAGGGTTTATTCTTTCTGTCTGACTATTTTTTGTACCAATTAACCATCCCCACCTTCCCTGCCTCTGCCACTACCCTTCCCAGCCCCTGGTAGTCATTCTTCTATTCTCTATCTCCATGAATTCATTTGTCTTGATTTTTAGACCCCACAAATAAGCCAGAACATGTAATGTTTGTCTTTCTGAACCTGGCTGATTTCACTTAACATAATGACCCCCAGTTCTATCCATGTTGCTGCAAATAAAAGAATCTCTTTTTTATGGCTGAAGAGTACTCCATTGTGCATTAGTGCCACATTTTCTTTATCCATTCATCTGTTGATGGACACTTAGGTTTCAGACCACATTAACCTTTGAAAACCACTGGAAGCAGCTCTGTTGTCAATTTTTCATTTTACCAATTGTGCCAGTTTATTTAAAGCCTCTCACCCCACCCCACTACAGCTCCATAGTTCTAGTGTTTTCATTTCAGTATTTTTGCTTTCTTTTTTTTTTTTTGAGACGGCAGAGTCTCGCTCTGTCGCCCAGGCTGGAGTGCAGTGACGCCATCTCGTCTCACTGCAAGCTCCGCCTGCCGGGTTCACGCCATTCTCCTGCCTCAGCCTCCTGAGTAGCTGAGACTACAGACGCCCGCCACCACGCCCGGCTAATTTTTTTGGATTTGTAGTAGAGATGGGGTTTCACCTTGTTAGCCAGGATGGTCTCGATTTCCTGACCTCGTGATCCGCCCGCCTCGGCCTCCCAAAGTGCTGGGATTACAGGCTTGAGCCACCGCGCCCAGCCTGCTTTTTTTCTTTTTTTTTTTTCTTTTACTATCATTATTATTATTATTATTATTATACTTTAGGTTTTATGGTACATGTGTGCAATGTGCAGGAAAGTTACATATGTATACATGTGCCATGCTGGTGCGCTGCACCCACTAACTCGTCATCTAGCATTAGGTATATCTCCCAATGCTATCCCTCCCCCCTCCCCCGACCCCACAACAGTCCCTGAAGTGTGATGTTCCCCTTCCTGTGTCCATGTGTTCTCATTGTTCAATTCCCACCTATAAGTGAGAATATGCGGTGTTTGGTTTTTCGTTCTTGCGATAGTTTACTGAGAATGATGATTTCCAATTTCATCCATGTCCCTACAAAGGACATGAACTCATCATTTTTTATGGCTGCATAGTATTCCATGGTGTATATGTGCCACATTTTCTTAATCCAGTCTATCATTGTTGGACATTTGGGTTGGTTCCAAGTCTTTGCTATTGTGAATAATGCTGCAATAAACATACGTGTGCATGTGTCTTTATAGCAACATGATTTATAGTCCTTTGGGTATATACCCAGTAATGGGATGGCTGGGTCGAATGGAATTTCTAGTTCTAGATCCCTGAGGAATCGCCACACTGACTTCCACAAGGGTTGAACTAGTTTACAGTCCCACCAACAGTGTAAAAGTGTTCCTATTTCTCCACATCCTCTCCAGCACCTGTTGTTTCCTGACTTTTTAATGATTGCCATTCTAACTGGTGTGAGATGGTATCTCATTGTGGTTTTGATTTGCATTTCTCTGATGGCCAGTGACGGTGAGCATTTTTTCATGTGTTTTTTGGCTGCATAAATGTCTTCTTTTGAGAAGTGTCTGTTCATGTCCTTCGCCCACTTTTTGATGGGGTTGTTTGTTTTTTTCTTGTAAATTTGTTGGAGTTCACTGTAGATTCTGGATATTAGCCCTTTGTCAGATGAGTAGGTTGCGAAAATTTTCTCTCATTTTGTAGGTTGCCTGTTCACTCTGATGGTAGTTTCCTTTGCTGTGCAGAAGCTCTTGAGTTTAATTAGATCCCATTTGTCAATTTTGGCTTTTGTTGCCATTGCTTTTGGTGTTTTAGACATGAAGTCCTTGCCCATGCCTATGTCCTGAATGGTAATGCCTAGGTTTTCTTCTAGGGTTTTTATCGTTTTAGGTCTAACATTTAAGTCTTTAATCCATCTTGAATTGATTTTTGTATAAGGTGTAAGGAAGGGATCCAGTTTCAGCTTTCTACATATGGCTAGCCAGTTTTCCCAGCACCATTTATTAAATAGGGAATCCTTTCCCCATTTCTTTTTTTTTTCAGGTTTGTCAAAGATAAGATAGTTGTAGATATGTGGCATTATTTCTGACGGCTCTGTTCTGTTCCATTGATCTATATCTCTGTTTTGGTACCAGTACCATGCTGTTTTGGTTACTGTAGCCTTGTAGTATAGTTTGAAGTCAGGTAGTGTGATGCCTCCAGTTTTGTTCTTTTGGCTTAGGATTGACTTGGTGATGCGGGCTCTTTTTTGGTTCCATGTGAACTTTAAAGTAGTTTTTTCCAATTCTGTGAAGAAAGTCATTGGTAGCTTGATGGGGATGGCATTGAATCTGTAAATTACCTTGGGAAGGATGGCCTTTTTCATGATATTGATTCTTCCTACCCATGAGCATGGAATGTTCTTCCATTTGTTTGTATCCTCTTTTATTTCCTTGAGCAGTGGTTTGTAGTTCTCCTTGAAGAGGTCCTTCACATCCCTTGTAAGTTGGATTCCTAGGTATTTTATTCTCTTTGAAGCAATTGTGAATGGGAGTTCACTCATGATTTGGCTCTCTGCTTGTCTGTTATTGATGTATAAGAATGCTTGTGATTTATGTACATTGATTTTGTATCCTGAGACTTTGCTGAAGTTGCTTATCAGCTGAAGGAGATTTTGGGCTGAGACAATGGGGTATTCTAGATATACTATCATGTCATCTGCAAACAGGGACAATTTGACTTCCTCTTTTCCTAATTGAATACCCTTGATTTCCTTCTCCTGCCTAATTGCCCTGGCCAGAACTTCCAACACAATGTTGAATAGAAGTGGTGAGAGAGGGCATCCCTGTCTTGTGCCAGTTTTCAAAGGGAATGCTTCCAGTTTTTGCCTATTCAGTATGATATTGGCTGTGGGTTTGTCATAGATAGCTCTTATTATTTTGAGATACATCCCATCAATACCTAATTTATTGAGAGTTTTTAGCATGAAGCGTTGTTGAATTTTGTCAAAGGCCTTTTCTGCATCTATTGAGATAATCATGTGGTTTTTGTCTTTGGTTCTGTTTATATGCTGGATTACACTTACTGATTTGCGTATATTGAACCAGCCTTGCATCCCAGGGATGAAGCCCACTTGATCATGGTGGATAAGCTTTTTGATGTGCTGCTGGATTCAGTTTGCCAGTATTTTATTGAGGATTTTTGCATCAATGTTCATCAAGGATATTGGTCTAAAATTCTCTTTTTTTGTTGTGTCTCTGCCAGGCTTTGGTATCAGGATGATGCTGGCCTCATAAAATGAGTTAGGGAGGATTCCCTCTTTTTCTATTGATTGGAATAGTTTCAGAAGGAATGGTACCAGCTCCTCCTTGTACCTCTGGTAGAATTCGGCTGTGAACCCATCTGGTCCTGGACTTTTTTTGGTTGGTAAGCTATTGATTATTGCCACAATTTCAGCTCCTGCTATTGGTCTATTCAGAGATTCAACTTCTTCCTGGTTTAGTCTTGGGAGGGTGTATGTGTTGAGGAATTTATCCATTTCTTCTAGATTTTCTAGTTTATTTGCGTAGAGGTGTTTGTAATATTCTCTGATGGTAGTTTGTATTTCTGTGGGATCGGTGGTGATATCCCCTTTATCATTTTTTATTGCATCTATTTGATTCTTCTCTCTTTTTTTCTTTATTAATCTTGCTAGCGGTCTATCAATTTTGTTGATCCTTTCAAAAAACCAGCTCCTGGATTCATTTATTTTTTGAAGGGTTTTTTGTGTCTCTATTTCCTTCAGTTCTGCTCTGATTTTAGTTATTTCTTGCCTTCTGCTAGCTTTTTAATGTGTTTGCTCTTGCTTTTCTAGTTCTTTTAATTGTGATGTTGGGGTGTCAATTTTGGATCTTTCCTGCTTTCTCTTCTGGGCATTTAGTGCTATCAGTTTCCCTCTACACACTGCTTTGAATGCATCCCAGAGATTCTGGTATGTTGTGTCTTGGTTCTCGTTGGTTTCAAAGAACATCTTTATTTCTGCCTTCATTTCGTTATGTACCCAGTAGTCATTCAGGAGCAGGTTGTTCAGTTTCCACGTAGTTGAGCGGTTTTGAGTGAGATTCTTAATCCTGTGTTCTAGCTTGATTGCACTGTGATCTGAGAGATAGTTTGTTATAATTTCTGTTCTTTTACATTTATTGAGGAGAGCTTTATTTCCAAGTATATGGTCAATTTTGGAATAGGTGTGGTGTGGTGCTGAAAAAAATGTATATTCTGTTGATTTGGGGTGGAGAGTTCTGTAGATGTCTATTAGGTCTGCTTGGTGCAGAGCTGAGGTCAATTCCTGGGTATCCTTGTTGACTTTCTGTCTCATTGATCTGTCTAATGTTGACAGTGGGGTGTTAAAGTCTCCCATTATTAATGTGTGGGAGTCTAAGTCTCTTTGTAGGTCACTCAGGACTTGCTTTATGAATCTGGGTGCTCCTGTATTGGGTGCATATATATTTAGGATAGTTAGCTCTTCTTGTTGAATTAATCCCTTTACCATTATGTAATGGCCTTCTTTGTCTCTTTTGATCTTTGTTGGTTTAAAGTCTGTTTTATCAGAGACTAGGATTGCAACCCCTGCCTTTTTTTGTTTTCCTTTTGCTTGGTAGATCTTCCTCCATCCTTTTATTTTGAGCCTATGTGTGTCTCTGCACATGAGATGGGTTTCCTGAATACAGCATACTGATGGGTCTTGAGTCTTTATCCAATTTGCCAGTCTGTGTCTTTTAATTGGAGCATCTAGTCCATTTACATTTAAAGTTAATATTGTTATGTGTGAATTTGATCCTGTCATTATGATGTTAGCTGGTTATTTTGCTCATTAGTTGATGCAGTTTCTTCCTAGTCTCGATGGTCTTTACATTTCGGTATGATTTTGCAGTGGCTGGTACCGGTTGTGCCTTTCCATGTTTAGTGCTTCCTTCAGGAGCTCTTTTAGGGCAGGCCTGGTGTTGACAAAATCTCTCAGCATTTGCTTGTCTGTAAAGTATTTTATTTCTCCTTCACTTATGAAGGTTAGTTTGGCAGGATATGAAATTCTGGGTTGAAAATTCTTTTCTTTAAGAATGTTGAATATTGGCCCCCACTCTCTTCTGGCTTGTAGGGTTTCTGCCGAGAGATCCACTGTTAGTATGATGGGCTTCCCTTTGATGGTAACCCGACCTTTCTCTCTGGCTGCCCTTAACATTTTTTCCTTCATTTCAACTTTGGTGAATCTGACAATTATGTGTCTTGGAGTTGCTCTTCTCGAGGAGTATCTTTGTGGTGTTCTCTGTATTTCCTGAATCTGAATGTTGGCCTGCCTTGCTAGATTGGGGAAGTTCTCCTGGATAATATCCTGCAGAGTGTTTTCCAACTTGTTTCCATTCTCCCCGTCACTTTCAGTTACACCAATCAGACGTAGATTTGGTCTTTTCACATAGTCCCACATTTCTTGGAGGCTTTGCTCGTTTCTTTTTATTCTTTTTTCTCTAAATTTCCCTTCTCGCTTCATTTCATTCATTTCATCTTCCAGGGCTGATACCCTTTCTTCCATTTGATCGCATCAGCTTCTGAGGCTTCTGCATTCTTCACATAGTTCTCGAGCCTTGGTTTTCATCTCCATCAGCTCCTTTAAGCACTTCTCTGTATTGATTATTCTAGTTATACATTCTTCTAAATTTTTTTCAAAGTTTTCAACTTCTTTGCCTTTGGTTTGAATATCCTCCCGTAGCTCGGAGTAATTTGATCGTCTGAAGCCTTCTTCTCTCAGCTCGTCAAAGTCATTCTCCGTCCAGCTTTGTTCCGTTGCTGGTGAGGAACTGCGTTCCTTTGGAGGAGGAGAGGTACTCTGCTTTTTAGAGTTTCCAGTTTTTCTGCTCTGTTTTTTCCCCATCTTTGTGGTTTTATCTACTTTTGGTCTTTGATGATGGTGATGTACAGATGGGTTTTTGGTGTGGATGTCCTTTCTGTTAGTTTTCCTTCTAACAGACAGGACCCTCAGCTGCAGGTCTGTTGGAGTACCAGGCCGGCCATGTGAGGTGTCAGTCTGCCCCTGCTGGGGGGTGCCTCCCAGTTAGGCTGCTCGCGGGTCAGGGGTCAGGGACCCACTTGAGGAGGCAGTCAGCCCGTTCTCAGATCTCCAGCTGCGTGCTGGGAGAACCACTGCTCTCCTCAAAGCTGTCAGACAGGGACATTTAAGTCTGCAGAGGTTACTGCTGTCTTTCTGTTTGTCTGTGCCCTGCCCCCAGAGGTGGAGCCTACAGAGGCAGGCAGGCCTCCTTGAGCTGTGGTGGGCTCCACCCAGTTCAAGCTTCCAGGCTGCTTTGTTTACCTAAGCGAGCCTGGGCAATGGCGGGCGCCCCTCCCCCAGCCTCGCTGCCGACTTACTGTTTGATCTCAGACTGCTGTGCTAGCAATCAGCGCGACTCCGTGGGCGTAGGACCCTCTGAGCCAGGTGCGGGCTATACTCTCCTGGGGCACCATTTCCTAAGCCCGTCGGAAAAGCACAGTATTCGGGTGGGAGTGGCCCGATTTTCCAGGTGCCGTCTGTCACCCCTGGAAAGGGAACTCCCTTACCCCTTGTGCTTCCCGAGTGAGGCAATGCCTTGCCCCTGCTTCGGTTGGCACACGGTGCGCTCACCCACTGACCTGCGCCCACTGTCTGGCACTCCCTAGTGAGATGAACACGGTACCTCAGATGGAAATGCAGAAATCACCCGTCTTCTGCGTCGCTCACGCTGGGAGCTGTAGACTGGAGCTGTTCCTATTCGGCCATCTTGGCTCCTCCCCCCTGCTTTTTTTTCTTACTCTGCTACATACGGTAAAATTAAAACCATTTCTCTCACCCACTGCACTGTCCAATACAGTAGCAGCAGCCACATGTCACTATTGAAATTGAAATTAATTGAGCTTTAAAAATTGAGGCATGCCAGCCACATTTCAAATACTCAATAGTCACATATGGCAAATGGTTACCATATTGAACAGCATAGATATATAGAGCATTTTTATCATTGTAGAAAATTCTGTTGGACAGGGCTGAACTAGAGCATCACAAATTCATGATTTTTTACAAAATACTTTTAAGTAACATGCACTAAACATATTTTTTACATATAAAAGTGGCATCAATCTAGAATATATTGAATTGCTGGAAGAAGAGTTATTCACATTTAATTCTCTTGTATAAGTTTGTGGTTTTCAATCTTGGAAATATGCCAGACAATATATTCTGAAGACAAAAATGACAAAATTGCTTTTTTGAAGACACATAGCTTTTGGCCAAATATAACAAATATTCTTTTCAATGAATAACTGAGCTTGGAAAAAAAGATGGGTAGGTGAGAACTCCAAGGTACATGAAGCTTTGCCAATCTTGGAAACTGGGCGGCTAATTTTTTTTTTTGTCAGGGGGAGGGATGGATTTTCACTCTTGTTGCCCAGGCTGAAGAGCAATGGTGCGATCTCTGCTCACCACAACCTCCGCCTCCCGGGTTCAAGTGATTCTCCTGCCTCAGCCTCCCGAGTAGCTGGGATTACAGGCATGCACCACCATGCCCAGATAATTTTGTATTTTTAGTAGAGACAGAGTTTCTTCATGTTGGACAGGCTGGTCTGGAGCTCCTGACCTCAGGTGATCTGCCTGCCTCAGCCTCCCAAAATGCTGGGATTATAGGCGTGAGCCACTGCACCCAGCCACAGGAGGCTAATTATTTTAAGGTCAGTTCAATAACAGGAGACAAAGATTTTGGTAGGAAATAGAAATTAGATCTCTACATAAATTTGAGACAATTGAGGTCTCCTCACTCAGTGAAAGGGTGGGCTAGAAAAGACACTGATGCAGGAAAAAAAATAAAATAAAATAGTGTGAGTGGAAAAAGTTCCTGAGGGTTTTAGCCACAGGTCTACCCTACTAAGGGTCAGCAATTCAAATGTACACTGTCAAGTTGATTCACCAGACCCTAGAATCTCTGGCAGACACAAATGCAAATTTTCTCTCAATGTGTGCAAATTCAAGCCAGACTTTTCAGGATTCTCACACAGAGCCATACCACAATGTACAAGGAAACAGATTGTCATGAATAAGTAGGTGATTACAATTCGTGTATTAGGTGGGAGGAGCACAATGGGACAGTAAGTTCCAAGAGGAAGAAGTTGAAGACTGGTCACAGAGGACCAGAAAAAAGATATAGGCATTGTCTCCTGGAAAATGAAAGCCCACTAAAAGATTCTAAGTTAGAAGTAGTATGGTCAGATTTTGTTTTAGAATCTTGTCTATCATAGTTGATTCTGATTCTTTTGCTGCTTATTTATTAAAAGGACTTGAAATATTGATGCCCCCAACTGAAATTCAAGGAAATCACCGTAAGATGTGGGTAAGGCTGAAATCTTGCCTTTTTAATCCAATTCTGCATACTTGACCATAAGAAAATGGTTTTAAAATGATTAAAATAGTTAAGTATATCTAATGAATATTTCCTGATCGCAACATCTACAGAAATGTTGCATACTTCTTGATACAATTTTGAGACAGGAAATACTTTTCCAGGGTCAGGGTAGGGAAAAAAAGAAAAGACTTTTCAATTAATTGCCTGTATCTTCTGATAATCAATTACTGAAGAGTTTGGTTGTCCAATAAGCTTCGTTTTAACCTGCTAATTAGACAATAAAACAGCAATATGCTTTAGTATAGCATTTTACATAGGGCAAAGTAAAATGACAAAATGACACAACTGCACATTAAAAAACAACTTTAAATTAGACTTTGGTTTCTTTCTACAATAAGAAACCTTCAACTTCTGCACAACTTGTCATAGATTTTTTTTTTCTCCATTTTCTGCTCATGGCCAAGCAGAAAACAAAAATCAAATAATATGGCATGCTGCCAATTTTGGTCTTTGTGAAAACCCTTTAGTGGTATCTTTCAAACAGTGGTTTCTCTTTTACTTAAAATTTTAATTTTAATTTATCTTTTTTTTTTTACTGTAAAGATAGTCTGTAGCTTACCCATTGCCTGCTACCACCACCACCACCATCTCATAATACCCTCCTTTCCTTTTACTCTAACTCTCACCTTTCATCAGCACAACAAATATTCTTTAAGGTCAATATTCTACAGAATGTCAAACTACCAAACTACCGACCTATTGTTTTCTTGTGTAAGATCCTAAATTTATTAATATTCAAATTATTGGAGGATTTAACCTTTCGCCCAACGATGTTATTTAATTTAAGGCCTCCTGATTACCTCCACTAGTGGTGAGTGTAGGAATATGTTGACAGAACTTAAATATGAATGATATTAAACTGTTTAGTAGTCTAGTGGATTGAGGTACATATTAGTAAATATAAATTAATTTAGAGAAAATAAAGATGTAAAACCTGATATCAACCTTAGAGAATGTAAGAAACTTTTCTATTCACACAACTAGAAAGTCTTCTTTATACCCAGATTTCTGTGACTCCAAATTCAGATTCTATATCACCCCCTTCACTGCTTGTAGCTAAGCTGCATTTCTTCTTCAAATTTCTCTCATGAGGCAGAAAGCAAACTCATACCTGAATTCCTAAGAAAAAAAATGACCTATGTAAATATAATTACTAAATAACGATTGGTGGGGGAATTCTGATATTTCAATGATGACATTTCATGGAATGATACAAAATATAAATTATTGATATTCATTTCCAAACTTGAGCCAAATAAAGGCCAACCGAGAATCAACTATATTTTTTAAATTATCGTTATGAGTACATACATATCTTTGACTATTAGGTCCACATTCTTTGTGTGGTACAAATATTTTCCTATCATTTTTATACCTATATATTAGAAAAATCTCTTGATTGTTATGTTTGTATAAAAAACATATTTCTAAAATTATATTTATTTAAAAATATATATTATGTTTTAAGTCACAAAAAATAATTTGCGCTCCATCAACAGTGCATATATATATATATGTGTGTGTGTATTTGATCAGTTTAGAGAATAAATGTGTACTGTCTCTGAGTATTGACCTTGGAACCAATTTTGAAAAGATAATATTATAATGTATAGCCTTAGACATTAGGAAATATCTGTACAGTGTTGCTGTGCTGAGCCATGATACAGCCGGAAACAAAAGTAAAATTTAGTCATTCTCATCCTGTTTTTACATAAGATGTAAAATTTTATTCATCATTGATTTTTTGCACTAATTTTAATTTTTTAAATATCACATTTAAACATTATCTATCTTGATTACTGAGGGGTTTAATGTGCACATTTATATCTGAGAGCACCTCACTCCCTTTACCCTAGTATAGGCCCTGCTATATACCTACGCTGTTAGATTTCTAGACTATTAATCCCAATGCCTAGAGATACCATGTGAGGAAATAAATATTTCTTTGGCTATGAAAGTCTATAAAACAATAAGAGTATACAAAATCTGAGTCTAGTGTAATAAATTACATGTAATTTATGTCATTTATTTTTTGACTAGAGATTTACCTCAGAACAAAATTCCTTACACACACACACACACACACACACACTCATACACAAACATTAAGAAATATAAAAACTTATTAAATTATTTGTAGAGTTAGTACTGAAATAGAAAAGAATTTTGGAATGTTTTGACATAATTTTAAGCTTTTACGTTTTTACTCATTTAGGATTTAGAGGTTCTCTCAACAATAGTTTACTGAACTACTGATTGCAACATATCTGAATATTCATTACCTTTATGTTAATAATTCATATAGTCCAATTAGCATCTGTATTTTGGGATTTTTCAGTTAAATGGCAGCTGTATGTTATACCACATGGAATTTTTGGTCTTTGGTTTGCTTTTTTGCACTCCTATTACTTTTTGTTTTATGATAATAAAGATACCTCATCAAACAACTGGTTTGTAGGGTGGGATTTGGGAATTAATATCATTCAGTAATACCTTCAGTAGTCATCAGTAAACAAAGAGTGAGATTCTGAAATTGAGCATATTAAAGGTCATACCAGAAAAAAATGCCAGAATTTTCATGTATAACTATATTCTAAGTATATATAACAGCAAACAATAATACTATACATTTTATAGCACTCTATAATTCACAAATCACACTTACTATTTTCATTAGTATCATATAACAACTTCAGAAGCTAAGTAGTGTGAGTATATTATTGCTATTTTAATTATGAGGAAACAGGCATGAAGCCTCCCAAATGCCATATGAGAGACACATTGTATTGTTTTCTGTGTATAATGTCACTCAATATTTTTGTCAAATGCATGTAACAAATTTACAGATTAAATAAATTCAGTAATTTCAATCTTTTTAATCCAGCCCAAAAAGCCTACCCCTTGGTAAACTGCAAAGACACATAGTCGAAATTAGAGGATTGAGGTGCTAAAACACAACCACCCAATATTCCTTTCTTGTATCTATATTTATTTTATCTGTTCTAAAACTACTATGATGTAGTCCTTATGACAAATTAACAATAAAAGCAGAATTATAGTACCCAAATGGCTAAATAGAAATATTTTATGGAAGGAGAAAAGAAAATACCAAATCTGCTACTATTAACATTAATGCAAGTTGGCTCAATTGGTTACCTCATTTTACCTTGAAATATTGAGAAAGAGATCTTGAAGAATTGATATAGACAGATCAGAGACTATCAACTGCACAGAGGTGAGAGAACAGAGGCCAGAAAATAGGGGCAACCTTTCTAAGCCTCTTCAACATGAATCCCATACTAAATATCTGGTCCAAGAGAGGGCAAGGGACAAAATAAAGGCATTATCAGCTAATTTCACAACCTTGTCAAGGACTGATGTTGTTCTCATAACCTGGAAAATTAAACCATCTAAGATATTTTCTAGAAATATCTTCTCATGTTATTTTTGTTCTTTCTAAAGTTCTTCTATATCTACAAATGTCTTTATATTTCTTTTGTATCCCCAAGAAGACACATTTTCAATTTTCAACTTTTCATACCTCATAGTCTGTACTATATTCATTCTTATATTGGAGAATCATGTTCTTATATAAATTACTTTTCTAAGCAATAAATGTTTAAAATGTCAGACTCATCTGTGACTCCCCCTTTTCCTTGCCCACAAGTAATATGCTAACTTTTCTGCATTGTATTTCTGTATATACTAATTACCTTATTCCTAAACCCACTATCTGAATTCAGATTTCCCCATAGGCTACTATGATAGGCATCTTCACTTGCTTTCTGCCATGTCTATATCATATCTGATCCATTTTATATACAGCTGCCATATTTTTATGAAATACAGCTATCCTCAAGTCATATCTCTGTTCCAAAACCTTGATCAATTTTCCATTGCTCAAAGAAAAATGTGCAATTGCAGGCTTGCATATAAGGAGCGATTGGACAACCTAACTTTCAGAATTTCTCCAGAGTTGTAAAATTCCATATATTTGCTCATAGGATTCACTATTCATATTCTTGTGACCTTCCTCTCTTAGCCAATTTACTACTTTGTTTTAAGACCCAACTCAAATGTCATCTGTTTGATGATGCTTTCCCTGACTCAACGAGATTCTTCCTCTGAACTCCCACAGTGACTTGATTATGAAATATACCACTTTCAGCCTTCTTTTTGCAGTTAAGTTTTGTGGAGTGTGTGTGTGTGTGTGTGTGTGTTGTTGTTGTTTGTTTTGTTTTGAGACAGGGTCTCACTATGGCACCTAGGCTGAAGTGCGGTGGCATGATTAGAGCTCACTGCAACCTGGAACTCCTGGACTGAAGTGATCCTCCCGTTGCAGCCTCGCAAGTCACTAGGACTACGGAGGCATGCCACTGTGCCTGGTTTTATTTTAAATTGTTTGTAGAGACAAGGTCTCACTATATTGCCCATCCTGATCTTGAACTCCTGGCCTCAAGCAATCCTCCCAGCTCAGCCTCCCAAAGTTGCTGGTATTACAGATGAGAGCCACTATACCCAGCCTAATGTAGTTCTTTTACACTTCTTATCCTCCATAGAATTAGAAAACAGCCGAGGATAGCAATTTTGCGGATTCAATTTTAAATCCTCCACAGTGCCCAAAATGGAACCATAGATAGCAAATAAAGCTTGGTTAAACTTTCTTAAATAATCATCCGTTACATAATAATTGAATTAATACAATCAAAGCGATTTCCTTGCAGATCTTCATTACAGCAAATAACATATGTATTTTTTTGCATTCAGTCTTTTGTTAATTCTACATATTTGAAGATAGAGTACTGAACAATGAAGATGTTGGCTTCACGGGGGACACAGTCTAGAAGAAAAAATGGAAGGAAAAAAGAAGGAAAGTAATCCCAGTAAGTTATCATTTATATTTTGATTGTGGCAGAAATAAAATCATATTATGTTAGGAATAAAAGCATCCGTCTACCCAGACTGCGCTCACAAATACAACATAATATCTAATTTATGATATAATTTAAATATAAATATACATAATAGCTTTTTAAAATAGAACTAATTGTCATAATATTCTAACATAATAAATAAACAGTTACTTTTAGCTAAATCTTTGGCACATGTGAGATTAACATAATTCCAGACTTTGGGAGAACAGGAAAGCGGGAAAAGACATGAAAAATGGTCAGGAAGGCTTATTTAGACCGAATGATAATGAAAAGTTGGTAATTAAACCATGGCAGAAAAAATTGTTGCAGTTTGAAGGCACAACATCTGAAAAATCTGAAGGGAGAAAGAAAGATAGTGTATTTTTGGAACTAAAATACTTTCATAGGACCACACCCTAGGGTACAAAAAAGAGAACTACAGGATGTGACGTTATACTAGGGCACAGAATTGAAAGAAATTAGTGTTCAAATGTGTGAAAATAAACTGTGACAAAGGATGTCTGTTTCCACACATGTGCTTTAGTTTTTGATACTGTTGCACATCTTCCAACATTTAATTTGAAAATATTAATGTTTCTTCTTTCCAGACAAAAGTTAAAATTATTTCAAGCCCCTTCCCTGCTCAGACTAACATTATTACACCTTTCAAAATTTTATATGTAAAAATATTATGTCATTTTTTACTTGTTTGCAATTTGTTAATTGATCTCATTTTCATTATTCTTTCATACTCTAGATTCAAGAACCCCTATGGAACAGCAGCAAAATTAAAAATTTGGGGTATGTAGATCTTCTTAAAACATTAGAGTGGTTTGGTTTGTTTAAATACCTTCTTCCAAAATGGAATTAAGTGATCCCATAAGACATATTTCAGTAGTGTGCCCTCTGTTGTCTTTCAGTGAGTGTTTATTAACTACTTTTAGAGGGAGATGAAAAGACTAAAGATAAATGTGAAGATGCAGCACACCAACATGGCACATGTATACACATGGAACAAACCTGCTCGTTATGCGGTGTACGCTAGAACTTAAAGTATAATTTTAAAAAAAGAAAATTATCAAGAATATGGGTACCTGTGGCACTTACACGTATCTAGAAGAGTTTCCAATGGAATTTTGATGTATTAATCAGTTATTAGGCTAAGCTACACTTACAAAGATATTCCAAAATTTAATGGCTCAGCTAACTCAGAAGTTGACTTACTCTCACCTACCAGTCCAGTATTTTGCTTTGCCATGTCATCCCGGAATCCAATTAGCCTTTCACTTGTTCCTCATCCTTGTCCCATTCACAGTACAGCCAATAAGAAGAGAGAAACTGGAGGGCAAGAAGTTTTCTCATAAAATTACAATCTAGAATTAATGACCATCACTTCAATTTGTTATTCTTGGCAAAATCCTGGTCACATGGTTGCACCTAGTTGCAAGAATAGCTGGGAAATCAGCTTAGCTAAAACTCAGGGATTTCATTAGCAAAGGAAAGAATGGGATAGTGGTTGCCGTAATTTGCAGATTCTGCTACACAAATAGACATCTCAAAAACAAACTGAGCTATAGGAATACAGAGCAAAGCTCTTTAGATGGTAAAAATAAATGCATTGGGAATTTGAGAGAAAAACTATCCAATTAATAGTAATAGAATGATGGATTCCAAGGCTATTGATTTTTACTAGGTAAAAAGAAGTAGAACTCACTGTGACATACTCTCTGAATATATTAGTGCAGTGTGGTCTGGCTAAAAAAAAATTATAATACCATGAGCAAGGAGAAATAGAATTTTACCCTCAAAATAAAACATCTTAAACTAAATAATTGAAGTGCAAGAAATAGGGATGCACCTTAAAATCTAAAAAGGGAGAAAAATTGAAAAGATAAAAGAAGTGCTTTACATGAAGGAGAGAAAATTGATGGTAAATTTTATTTCCAATCTGAGAAAAAAATAGATTCTATTATAATCTCTACACAATAATTGATAATATGATTGTAACAGACTGTATTAGAAGAACATTAAGATATTTGGGAGAAATTTAGTCAGCTTTTTGAGGATGCTATAGCTGACTTAGAAAGAATACTAACTTTCAAAATTATTTCATTTGTACCAGTGCAAGAGATAAACATTGGGTTTAATGAACCAAGAATCTGACTTTATTATAATGAACCAAGACTTTATTTTTTAAAGCTACAGCTAAAGATTATAAGTGTGTAAATCACAGTCCCTTTGGGTAATTGCCTGTATCATCAATACTGTTACAATCAGGCAAAATGGATGTAAGCTAAAGAATGTAATTGGAAAGTCAAATCTTTTTTTATTTTCTCTTACTCTAATTTAATAATCTCTTAATGATCTATTAGAAAGATACTACTTCCGTAAGTGTTAAGCAATGATACTAACTCAACTGAATTGACATTATCTGGAAATTTCTAAGAATCTATCCTTTAGTGGAAATATATACATGATCACACATTTTATTTGAAGTACTGAAGTTCTCCAGTGAAGTTCAAGGACAAAAGTTTTGTACCTCGAAGTCATATTTTTGTTGTTGCTGTCGTTAATATATATTCAACCTCTTTAAAACAAAATATAAAGTCACCATTCTTTAGAAATAATTACAATACATGTGGCTCACAGTCCATTAGTATTATGCTCTGACTCATTTTCCTGGGATATCAGAATTACTTCTGAGAAATTCCTGAATATCATTCCTTGTGAACAGTGGCATGCATTTCCAGATAGCTATGAGATAGAGATACTGAGTCAAAGATCCAGAAGTACGGGACAGTTTTCTGTGACAAAATTAAGAATCCTATATTATCGTTCTTATGTCTCCCATGATCCTGCATTATTATATTTGACCTCTTTATTGTCCTCTTTTAATAAACAGACTATAATTTGTTTAAAATAGTAAGGTTAGATAAGGCAGGGAACTAGCAATTTTGAACAATGTGCAGATACAGACGTTTTGCACGCAATTTTAGGAGCTTCACATATGTCACCAAATCTTGACAAATTAGCTAAATTATTTTTCCTATTTAACAATTGAGGGAACAAAAATTCAGCTTGCCCAAGTTTTCACTGGAATTAAATGATAAAGCTGTATTTCTTATATGTTTTTGCAAGTGATAGAAAAGTATGAAAGGTAACTATATATATTCAAGCTTAACTTTTAAATTCACTTGCATTCTTGCTAGATTTCTTATGGTCTGCCCCTTTAGACTGCGAGTTCTTCATGAGCAGAGTAGAGTGGTTTTGTGTGGGATTTATATTGCTTTTTCATTTGTTTGTTTTTTTTTTTTTTAGCAGTGATAATTAGAACACTCTATGGAAAGCATTTGTTTATTTTGAATTGCTGATATTCACATTTGTTAGAATGTATAGCATTACTTTGGAACTATAAGGAAGGTTCCAAATCTTTCTTCCTAACTCAGCCATTTTAGTGGATAAACTGAGATCCAAAAATAATTGTCGTCTTCAACATCATTTAGCTATAAGTAGCAGAATGAAATTTTGAACATATGTATTTTAATACCAATTCTAGTGAAATTCTCACCCCCCGAAGGTGGTGGGAATTTCCTATAGAAGGTGGCCTATGATAAAAAAGCAGTACTTTAAAAAATACTGCTTTTATTTTACAATCAGGGAGTATATGTGCAGGTTTGTTACGTGGGTATATTAAGTGATGCTGAAGTTTGGAGTATGATTGATTCCATCACGCTGGTAGTGATCATAGACCCCAATAGGTAGTTTTTCAACTTTTATTCTCCTCTCTTCCTCCCCCTACTAGAAGTCTGTGGTGCCTATTGTGCCCATCTTTATACCCATGTGTACCCAATGTTTAGTTAACACCTGTAAGTGAGAACATGCAGTTTTTTTTTGTGTCTACATTAATTCGCTTGGGATAATGGCTTTCTGCTACATCCATGTTGTTGCAAAGGACGTGGTTTTGTTCTTTATTTGCCTGTGTAGTATTCCATGGTGTGTATGTACCATATTTTCTTCATCCAGTTCACTATTTATGGTCATGTAGGTTGATTCCATGTCTTTGCTATTGTGAATGGTACTGCAATGAACATAAAAGGGAATGTGTCTTTTTGGTAGAAGAACTTATTTTCCTTTGGGTATATGCCCAGTAATGGGATTGCTGGGTCCAAGAGTAGTTGTTTTAAGTTCTTTGAGAAATCTTCAGTTTTCAAAACTGAAGAGTAATACTTTTAACCTGCTTATTATTTTATAACTTCTGCCTTCACTAGCTTTAAGAGTATCTTTTCTCATTGGGAGGCCAAGGTGGTATGATCACTTGAGGCCAAAAATTCAAGACCAGCCTAGGCAACATAGCAAGACTCTGTCTCTATAAAAAAAAAAATTAAAATTATCCAAGCATGGTGGCATGAACCTGTAGTCCTAGCTACTCAGGAGATGAGGTGGGAGGATTGCTTGAGCCTAAGAGTCTGAGGTTGCAGTGAGCTATGTTTTTACCACTGCACTCCAGCCTAGGTGACAAAGAGAGATCCTGTCTCTAAATTTTATTTTTTTGAAAGAGTGATGTTTAAATTTGGTCTTTCAATTGCCTTTGCCTATGAGAAACTCATCAACTCAAATTTCAGAGAGCTCCAGAAATATTTTCTAAGACAGGTTCTTGACCTTTAAATTATCTTCACTTTCCTTCTGTCAAAATTCAAGTTTATCAATTTTCAGGAGGTTGCCCCAGGCTAAATATAAGGGAAATATTTCTGCTTTAAACAGTTATTTTTTCCTTTTTGTTGTAAGAAACCTCAAGAGAAACATCACACAAACCCGGAGAAAAAGAAAATAAAATTTTCAAGTAAAATATTAGTTTTCCTAATAATTTTTACTTCTATTTCTATATAAATATTCACAAATGTGTATAGTAGACAAGAAGCTTATATATGTATAGTATACATACATGATATATGTGCAGTTAATTCTTGAGTAAAATGAGTTTGAACTGCATGGATCCACTCATACCTAGATTTTTTCAATAAAAGTTACACTGAATGTGCCTGCTTCTCCTACCTTCCTACCTTCTCTACCTCTTCCATCTCTGCCACCCCTGAGACAGCAAAAGCAACCTGTTCTCTTTGTCCTCCTACTCAGCCTACTCAACATTACAACCACGAGGATGAAGACTTTTGTGACTATTCACTTCCACTTAATATATATTTTCTCTTCTTAAAATATAATTTCTCTTCCTTATGATTTTCTTAATAACATTTTATTTTATTTATTATAATAATACATTATACAGTACATGTAACATACAAAATGTGTGTTAATCAACTGTTTATGTTATTGGTAAGTCTTTCAGTCAACAGTAGGGTATTAGTAGTTAAAGTTTTGGGGAGTCAGAGTTATATATGAATTTTTGACTAAGCAATTGATCAGCACTCCTAACACCTGCATTGTTCAAGTATCAAATGTATATCTATTTATCTAGTTTGTATATGTAAAATGTATGTATACTATACATATACAATTGCACATAAACTTTATATGTACATTTGTATATACACATATATGTATATGTACTATATATAATCATGTTTCTTGCACTTATGTCATTATACGTCATCATGAACAAAATCTAACAGCATTATAATTGTATTTTCAGGTTTCAAGTGCAGAAAACTAAGAGAATGTATATAAGCTCAGTCTCTCAGATCCCAATCCCAATAACAACTTCAAGTCTGAAAAGATTTTTCAGTATTCACCTTTTTTCTTCTGTATAGTCATCAACCCAGGATATTCCTCTAGATAATAATAATGTTTCCAGACTATAATATTGAAAATTTTGAAAGGAGCACTTAAGTTTTTCAGTATCTATAGCACATAAATTCTACATATATTTAGCTATGGTGTTATCAACGATGATGAGAAAGCCTTATCAGAAATATTCAAGCTCCTCACAGGTGATCATAGCTGAGAAGGAACAGCCTAAAGCTCATTTCCTGAAGGTCTGCAGACTACAGGTGAAGGAAATGATTTGCATTCATTCAAGTTTGAAAAACAAATGAAAAAGAGAAGACATGATTTTTGGCTAAGCTTAAATTGTGTACTTATTTTCCTCACATTATTTTAGCCATATAACTTAAACAAATGATATACTAAAAAAAAAAAAAAAAAAAAAAAAACTGGGAGAAGATGAACTGAATGTAGTCCATGTAGCCGTGTGCGTCATTAGTGAATGTCATATTAGAGCAAAATAAGCAAGGAAAAAAGGACAATAAGAATCTCACTTTAAAGTGTTTTCCTCATAAGGAAGTTTCTATTATTATTTAATGCTATGTTGTGCACTTGTTACACAAAATATAAGCAATCAGTAAGTATTTGTGGTATTAAGTAATACTTTTTTACAAAATATTGTTGACAAGAGAGAGGGAGTGATATATTTTCAACTAGAGAAATATTCCTTTCCAGGGAATTTGGTTATTTCAGTTGTTTTTCATGATAGGATTCAGATATCTACAAGAAACTGAATATAAAGAATTATCACAAGGCAGCATTTAAACACATAGGTAACATGCTTCTTGATTTGATTTGGTTGGTTGTATATGTATATGGTACAGGGTACATGTAAATGTATATAGCACAAACACAGGCATTATATTGTTTAATGACCCTTATATTTTTGAAAAAGAGAAAAAAATAGAGTAAGATTCTCTCAGAATTAAGAGCTAGTAAAAAGTTTGATCCATATTCTAATATGCCTTATTATATGAGGTAAAAAACAAAATAAAATAAAAAAAAACAAACAAACAAGCCTGTATTCCATTGTGTTTCTCTCATAATGTTCTTTCAAAAATTTTAGAGCTTAGTTTTGTGCTTTAAATGGCTGTGTTTAGTGCAGCATCTCAAATAGAATAATCTCACTTCTGCCTTCATTACCACAGTCCTGTTCTTTCACCCACATAATATGATATAGACACTGGTTAAAAATGTAAATGAGTGAATGAGGAAAGCATTCTTGCCTACCTTGCAAAGAGTCCCAAGGAATCTTTTACTTGGAATAGTCAAGTGTTTATGAAGTGATAGAAAATGTATTAGTGTTATTCTGTTAACAATTATGAAAAGAGTAATCAGTTCGATTTCCAACTAAATATTTACTGAAGTATAGCACATATACAGAAAGGTAGGCAAATTGCAATAATTTTATAAAGTACGCATTCTTGTGTAAAACCATCCAGATCAAGGAAGAGAAAATTACCACCTTTCTAGAAGCCTCCCTCATGACCTCCTTCAGTCAATACCTCTCCTAAAGGTATTGCTGTTTCTGCCTCCATAAACTAGTTTTGACTGCTTTTGAACTTTATATAAATAAAATTAAATTATAATATTTACTTGTTTAGTTTCTTTTTGTATATATATTTTTACACAGTGTGTTGCTCTGTTGCTCAGGCTGGAGTGAAGTGGTGCCTATCAGGGAAACCTGCCCCCAATATTTCAACATAGGTTCCTTCTATTTTCCCTAAGTGTTGGCTGGTCCATGAAATAAAGAGAAAGAGTACAAAGAGAGGAATTTTACAGCTGGGCTGCCAGGGGTGACATCACATATCGGTAGGATGGTGATGCCCATCTAAGCCACAAAACCAGCAGGATTTATTAAGGACTTCAAAAGGGGAGGGGGTGTATGAACAGGGAGTAGGTCACAAAGATCACATGCTTCAAAGGGCAAAAAGGAGAACAAAGATCACATGCTTCTGAGGCCAATAAAGATCACAAGGCAAAGGGCAAAGCAAAGATCACAAGGTAAAGGGCAAAATCAAAAACTCCTGATAAGGGTCCATGTTCAGCTGTGCATGTATTGTCTTGATAAACATCTTAAACAACAGAAAACAGGGTTCAAGAGCAGAGAACCGGTCTGACCTCAAATTTACCAGGGAGCGGTTTTTTCCCCACCCTAATAAGCCTGAGGTTACTGCAGGAGACCAGGGAGTATTTCAGTCCTTATCTCAACCACATAAGACAGACACTCCCAGAGCAGCCATTTATAGACCTCCCCCTAGGAATGCACTTCCTTTCCCAGGGTCTTAATTATTAATATTCTTTGCTAGGAAAAGAATTTATTGATATCTTCCCTACTTGCATGTCTGTTTATAGGCTTTCTGCAAGAAGAAAAATATGGCTCTATTCTGCCCGACCCCGCAGGCAGTCACCTTATGGTTGTCTTCCCTCGTTCCCTAAAATCGCGGTTATTCTGTTCTTTTTCAAGGTGCACTGATTTCATATTGTTCAAACACACATGTTTTACAATCAATTTGTACAGTTAGATACAATTATCACAGTGGTCCTGAGGTGACGTACATCCTCAGCTTACGAAGATAACAGGATTAAGAGATTAAAATAAGACAGGCATGGCCGGGTGCGGTGGCTCACACCTGTAATCCCAGCACTTTGGGAGGCCAAGGCGGGCAGATCACGAGGTCAGGAGATCGAGACCATCCTGGCTAACACAGTGAAACCCTGTCTCTACTAAAAATACAAAAAAATCAGCCAGGCACAGTGGTGGGTGCCTGTAGTCCCAGCTACTTGGGAGGCTGAGGCAGGAGAATGGCATGAACCCGGGAGGCCGACCTTGCAGTGAGCCGAGATAGCACCACTGCACTCTGGCCTGGGCGAAAGAGCGAGACTCCATCTCAAAAAAATAAAAATAAAATAAGACAGGCATAAGAAATTATAAGAGTATTATTTGGGAAGTGATAAATGTCCATGGAATCTTTACAGTTTATCTTCCTCTGCCACAGCTCCAGCCAGTCCCTCCATTCGGGGTCCCTGACTTCCCACAACAGGTGCCATCATGACTCATTGCAACACCTACCTCGTGGGTTCAAGCGATTCTCCTGCCTCAGCCTCTGGAGTAGCTGGGACTACAGGTGCGCACCACCATGGCCCAGCTTTTATTTTCTTTTATTTATTTATTTACTTTTTTTGGAGAGACAGTGTTTCTTCATACTGACCAGACTGGTGTCAAACTCCTGGCCTCAAGCAATCCTCCCACGCTGGCATCCCAAGGTGCTGGGTTTACAGGCATCAGCCACTGCACCCAGCCTCAATATAATCTGTAATGCATTCATGTTGTTGCATGTAGCAAGAGGTCATTCTTTTTCATTGCTGTATTCTTTGTATGAATATTCTACAATGTATTCATTCTTTCTTTCATAAATGAACATTTGGATTGTTTCTAGTATAGCGTTTTTACAAATAACACTGTAGATGAAATTCTGATGCATATCTTTTGGTATACACGTGTATATGCAATTGTTTTGGATAGGTACCTAGGAAAGAAACTACCGGGTCATAAGGTTTGCAGACGTTCAGCTTTAAAAGATACTTCCAACCAGTTTTGCAAGATGGTTGTAACAATGCACACTTCCATCAAATCTGAGTGAGGGTTCCTGTTGCTCCACAGTATGGTTTTTAAATTTTAGACATTATGGTGGGTATATAGTGATTTCATTTTTATTTCTCTAATGACGAATATTGGTGAGCATTTTTTCATATGTTTACTGACTATTTAATATATTGCCTATATATGCTGCATGCACATCTTCAGTCAGATTAAGTATTGCAAATATTTTCTCCAACTCTGTGTCTTGTACGTCCTCTCACCCAATGAGTTTTATTTTTTTTATTTATTTATTTATTTGAGACAGAGTCTTTCTCTGTTGCCCAAGCTGGAATGCAGTGACATGACCTCGGCTCATTGCAAGCTCAATCTCTCAGGCTTGAGTGAAACTTCCACTACAGCCTCCTGAGTAGCTGGGACTACAGGTGCTTGCCACCACACTGGGGTAATTTTTAAATTTTTAGTGAGGTGGTATTTCACTTTGTTGCCCAGGCTAGTCTCAAACTCCTGGGTCAATGCAATCCTCCCACCTTGGCCTCCCAAAGTGCTGGGATCACCACACCCAGTTGAATTTATTTTTTTCAATTATTTTATACGTAGAAAAAGAGAAAAAAAAAACCTTCTTTACATGGCAACAGATAGCCATAGTAAAAAAAAAAGAAGACATCTTAAATTAATGATCTCTAGTAGGAGCTCAATAAATATATGTTGAATTAATCAATAAATGATGGCACACCTTTTAGTTCTGTTCAATAAAACCCTTATCAAAATATTTTGCCTCATTATTTTGTCCAACATAGTAACAGCAATTTTCTAGAAAAAATAATCATGATTAGGAGAATTTTTAAATATCTCAGAGGTCTATGAATTTCCCACTGACCAAAGAAGAGAAGCATAATATCATTCTTGAAAGTTTTAAACACCTGTTCGCAGGTATTTTTGAAACTATAAATCCATGTAAATATAACATATATTGTTTATTTTTAACATAATTTTAATTCTGAAAGATACAATTAAGGAAATAAACATTGATAAAAAATATTAAGTAGTAGAATAAAAATGGAAAACAATTGTATTTCATTGGAGGTACTTAGGATTTTGGAACAAGAATATTTATGTTAAAATCAATGTTCACAATCATTCTTAAAAGATATAAGATTATGACTACTCAATTACCATTTATAATTTAAAAAATAAAACTCTTTTCAAACTGCCTGGGAATTGTACTGCATTAAACTAAATTGATTGAAACCTGGATAAAAGTCTCCATAGCAAGCATGAATGTGAATAAAACACTGTATGTATGAACAATTTCTTTTGCACTTTGAAAATTGCATCGTTGGAGGAATATACATAAATCTGTATAAACAAAGCAACCATTTAAAAAAGTCATTTTAATTTGAATACTTCCTATAGCCCTTAAATTTCAATAGTTTCAGTGTATTAGGGAATCTATTAACATTTCGTCTTGTCAACTCTATCATATCATAATATATATTACTTCTCAAGGTAAAATAATAAAAAGGATCATTTAAGAAATGAGACACTCCTTAGAGACTAGCCTTTTAAGAGTGGCGTAAAATAAGTGTATCTGCAATAATTTCCCTCATATGGTCAACCACTGACATCTATTGGCAAAAGTAAGCAGGCAGGGTTTGGTTAACTTATGAAAGCAGATAAGATTTTTTTTTTAATTTTTTGTGGGAACATAGTAGATGTATATATTTATGGAGTACATGAGATATTTTGATACAGGCATAGTTTCATTTTTTCATGAATATTCACAGGCTTTTCATTCCCCTTATGCCATCCTTTCTCCCTAACTTCCCTCTCCCACTGAGTACTGCTTCCTTGACTTTTTATCTAGTGACCTCTGTCCAGTATTTTAATACTTCTAGACAATAATGCATTATCAAGTTGCCATTACATTAGCCAGCTTCTGGGGGTAACATATTTCATTTATACATTTAATAAATATTTTTAAGAATCTCTACATGCTGTAAACTGTTTTAGGTGCTATGATACAAAAGTAAACAATACAAACAAAAATCTAAGCTTACCTGGAGTTTTCCATTCAAGTAGTCAAGTAGTAAGAGAGAAAATAAACAGAAAAATAAAATAAATGGTATAGTATACCAGTTGGTAATAAGAGCTATTATATGTTATGGATAAAATAAACTGGGGAAGGGGGAAAAAACAATTAGGAAGGAGAAGCTGCAGTGTGTTAGCCATGTTAAGTGTACTGGTCAGAGAAGCCTTCATTTGACATTTAAGTAAATTAGGTGCTGTAGTAAGCCATGGGAATAGCTAGCTGGGGAAGGAATACTCAGAAAGAAGGAAAAGCAAGTGTAAAGATGCTTAGGAATAAGGGTGCTTGGACAGGTAGGAAGGCAGCAAGTAGACCAATGTGCCAAGAGTGGAGCAAGCAAAAAGTTGTGTAATGGGAAACCATATCAGAGAGGTGGATGGGGACATATTCTGTAGGGATGCTCAGGCCACTCCAGGACATGTTTTTTTTGTTTGTTTGTTTGTTTGTTTTTAGATGGAGTCTCACTCTGCTGCCCAGGCTGGAGTGCAGTGGCATGATCTCGGGTCACTGCAACCTCCACCTCACAGGTTCAAGCAATTGTCCTGCCTCAGTAGCTGGTGGCTGGGATTACAGGTGCCTGCCACTACACTTGGCTAATTTTTTTGTATTTTTAGTAGAAAAAGGGTTTCACCAGGTTGGCCAGGCTGGTCTCATACTCCTGACCTCAAGTGATCCACCCACTTCGGCCTCCCAAAGTGCTGGGATTACCGGTGTGAGCCCATGCCCAGCTGACATGGCTTTAACTCTGAGCAAGATATAAAGCCAAGGGAAGGTGTGAGTGGAAGAGTGATATGATCTGACTTGCATTTTAAAAGTATCCCGCAATTGGCCACACTGAGAATACACTACAGGATTAAAACCCGAAAAGCACAGAGGTAGCTCAGAGACAACTGTAGTAATCCAGGGAAGAGGCAGTTTAGGCTTGAATCAATATAATGAAGATAGAGGTGAGTGAGTAAAGACATGATTATATTTTGAAAGTAGAATCAAATAGGTTTGATAAGTGAATGGAAGGGGGAAATGAAAGAAAAAGAAGGAGAAAAGAAAAAGACTGTTAACAAAGCCAAAATTATGTCCTCTCTGCAAGTAAAGAAAAACCATAATGGGAAAGCCCGAGATTATTCTTTACTTTTCTGCACTTACATATGTGATAAGTTAATATAATAAAATAATCTTGTAACATTCTGAACTCAAAGGCACTGAATTACTTTTTCATAAGATTTTTATGGCCATGGGTGTTACAAATGGAAAAGTCCATTATCTTTTCAAGTATATTTCAGATACATTACAAAACACACGATTTGAATTTATTGTAACACTATAGTATTGAATTGTTTCCCATGAGCGTCTGATAAATATGTTTTCCAAAGCCTCTTCCTCAAGTCATAAGACATTAATTATTAGATCCCCAATTAACTATAAAATTCTAATTGATAAGACTACTTAGAAAAAATATGATATGGTATTCTAATTAGAGCATCAATACTATATCCAGATTTAAATCACTAAGGAGGTATAGACCTTCAATAACATATTTCAATACTGTTTGTAATTTGGATGCTTGATTTATTTCAAAAGTGTCTGTTGGCTAAGTTAACTGATAGCCACCTCTGCATCAATTATGAGATCCGGACATGCAATCAGCAGCTCCACATGAGACACTCTGGGTGGCACACTCTAATTTCCTTGTATTTCCTCCAACTCTTTTTATATATCTAAAATTGGCCATATATCTTCTGGCAAGTTATTGCTTTATCTACCATACACAGAACTTCTTAGAACAGTTCTAAAGTCTATCCTTCAAAACATTTTCTTGAACTTTTTGGCAAAATAATTTTTATTCAAAAATCTATCTCTTTACTGTTTTTATTATACCTTTTCTTTTATGATATTGTTTCCTTAGACAATCCAAATTCATTCTTTCCTCACCCCGACCACTATATTCACTTTAACTATATGTGCTTAAATTATTCAATTCTAAGTGAAGCTACCTTAGAAATCAATAAACTTAGTTTACAGAGTACTTCCTATGAAAATAATTGTTTAAAACTGTAGTGTATATGTGCATGTGTGTGTAGTCTTGTAAGAAGCATTCACATTGGGCACATGTACCATAAAACCTAAAGTATAATAATAATAATAATAATAATAATAATTACAATAAAAGAAAAAAAAAAGAAGCATTCAAATTTCATTTTTCCTTTCTTGTTTCTGACCTTCCATTTCCAATATCCTTTGCCTCTCACTGGTTTGTGAATGTGCCCCTTCCCTACATCTGAAAATCTTTCAGCCTTCACCATTCATTCTAAGAATCAGCAATATGTTACATTTTTATAGAACCTTTCTTCCAGGGAACAGAGAGTGTTTCATATATATTACCACATTCATCCTTAAAATTTCTCTCACAACACCCATAGCCCTGCTTAAACTATGCTTCAGTTGAAACCTCAATCTGTATCTTTAGTTCTTTCTTCTTTGACTGCCTTTCCTATAAACTCTGTAAATCACATTTTTAGAATCCTGCATCTGTAGAAAATATGCATAATTCTGTCATTCAGGTGACCTTTCTTTCTAACCCTGTGCTCAGAATTCACCATTTCTATTTCAAAACTTTGCCACAGGCTAGCTAGCAGGCTTTAGGTTACTAAGGTCTAAATACTTCTCTCTGTAACTTCACTTTTTCTTCGTAATAGTGAAATAATCTGACTTGATTATCATACTGTGATTACCTCCTTTTTTTAACTACGTCACTTAAATTTGCTCTAAACTACATTTGTGTCCCTTTTACACTTGACCTTAGCCAAAAGGCTGAGAAGTGATTGTGTATTTTAAATGTATTTTCTATTTTCAATAACGATTAAGAGAATCATCTTCTAAATTTTATTTTTATGGTCATATGAAATTTAAGTATTAAAATAGTTTCCTTAGCAGTAATAGCTAACGTGTTAATGTTTACCACGTAGTGATCACTTTGATAAATGCTTAGATGGTACCTCATTTAATTCTTAGTGTAATAGGTATAAGAACTCAATCCTATTTTCAATATATTACTGAGAGAAAAATAAAGGGTTTTAAAGGTTATCTTGCACAAGAATGTACATAGTGTGTAGCCGAACTCAGACTTTGACTAAAGTAACCAAAGCACATCCCTATTTGTCATTTCTGTAAACATTTTTTCTAAACAATTACCATAAATTGAGAGTTTTTAAAAAAACCTGCAACATTACTTTTTCTCAGAATTTACCAGTTGCCTATAAAAAACACTGTATTTGGTAACTTAGCTTTAGATTTGAACTGGTTCAGAAAAGTAGTATAAAATCTGTTTACTTGGACTAGACTACCACTACTCATAGGTTAAAAAAAAATCAGACTTAAAAGTAAGTCATTACCTCTAATCAGAATTAAAATAATTCATTACATTCAATATGCATTTCAAAATGAAATCAAAATCATTACAGAGAACTTAAGAAGTAAGAGCTATTATTCCATAGAGGATTTGTTTTCTATTTTTTTCCCTGAGCTATCTAATGCCCCATTTTGTTTTTGTTTTGTTTTGCTTAATGAAATGGCATATTTATACAGTCATGTATCGATTAACAAAAGGGATACATTCTGAGAAATATGTCATTAGGTGATTTCAATGTATGAACATCATGGAATGAACTTACAAACCTAAGTGGCATAACCTACTACACATCTAGGCAATATGGCATAGCCTATTGCTCCTAGGCTGTAAGCCTGTACACCATGCTACTGTCCTGAATACTGTAGGCAAGTACTTGTATATCTAAACATAGGAAACGCATAGTAAGATTGGAAAGTACTATAATCTTACAGGATCATCATCATCTATGTGGTTCATTATTGACTGTAACATCATTAGGAGGCACAGATCTGTATTAGTGAAAGCTAGTCGGTTACATATGGCCAAATTTATTACACAGTATCAGCGTTTCCCATTGATTTATTAATTCTGAGAAATTGATCAAGATTTCTATGTGAATGTTTCTTCTCATGAAGCTTACTGTTCTTCAGTCATTTTGTGTAGCACAAGAGGGACATTAAGTATACACACACTGAGACAAAAAGAAAATAAATAACATAACTTTCAAAATTGTTTGGGTAAAGCTAACAATTATGCTAAATATTTTCCTTTATAGATGTATCACATTTCAAATACTACATACATAGCATATATTTAACAGAGTTTAGTAAAATGTCAAGTAAACCACTTAGTAAAGCAATATATTTCTTCCTGCAATAATACTTAAACACATTTGAGGCTATGTGAGTAGTAAACAGTTAATTATTTGCACTAAAACCCAAAGGTCGAGAGTTAAAATGTGACAATCTATTGAAGTTTTTGATATGCCAGTGTTACAGCATAGAAAACAAAACGTATTCAATAAATTAATCATTAATGCATCTAGATCGTAAAATAGGATGGGCATTAAAAAGATCTCACCGCAACAGCTGATGTTTCATTGATACAGGAAAGGCTCAAATAATCTGGACAGATGAAGTGGTTGTATAATATTTTCCTCCTTCACCACTTCAAGTATATCTGTCCAATTTTAGGCCCATTACTTTAAAAAAGAGACCATAGTTTGATAATTTCCCTTCACTATCTGCTTGACTTGATAAAGATGTTGTTTATACATTAAAACTTATGTCTTTATTAGCTGAAATCATAAAATAATAGTATGTAGCTTTTTAGTATTTTTTTCTTTATTATTATTATTATTATTATTATTATTATTATACTTTAGGTTTTATGGTACATGTGCGCAATGTGCAGGTAAGTTACATATGTATACATGTGCCATGCTGGTGCGCTGCACCCACCAACTCGTCATCTAGCATTAGGTATATCTCCCAATGCTATCCCTCCCCCCTCCCCCCACCCCACAACAGTCCCCGAAGTGTGATGTTCCCCTTCCTGTGTCCATGTGTTCTCATTGTTCAATTCTCACCTATGAGTGAGAATATGCGGTGTTTGGTTTTTTGTTCTTGCGATAGTTTACTGAGAATGATGATTTCCAGTTTCATCCATGTCCCTACAAAGGACATGAACTCATCATTTTTTATGGCTGCATAGTATTCCATGGTGTATATGTGCCACATTTTCTTAATCCAGTCTATCATTGTTGGACATTTGGGTTGGTTCCAAGTCTTTGCTATTGTGAATAATGCCGCAATAAACATACGTGTGCATGTGTCTTTATAGCAACATGATTTATAGTCCTTTGGGTATATACCCAGTAATGGGATGGCTGGGTCGAATGGAATTTCTAGTTCTAGATCCCTGAGGAATCGCCACACTGACTTCCACAAGGGTTGAACTAGTTTACAGTCCCACCAACAGTGTAAAAGTGTTCCTATTTCTCCACATCCTCTCCAGCACCTGTTGTTTCCTGACTTTTTAATGATTGCCATTCTAACTGGTGTGAGATGGTATCTCATTGTGGTTTTGATTTGCATTTCTCTGATGGCCAGTGATGGTGAGCATTTTTTCATGTGTTTTTTGGCTGCATAAATGTCTTCTTTTGAGAAGTGTCTGTTCATGTCCTTTGCCCACTTTTTGATGGGGTTGTTTGTTTTTTTCTTGTAAATTTGTTGGAGTTCATTGTATATTCTGGATATTAGCCCTTTGTCAGATGAGTAGGTTGCGAAAATTTTCTCCCATTTTGTAGGTGGCCTGTTCACTCTGATGGTAGTTTCCTTTGCTGTGCAGAAGCTCTTGAGTTTAATTAGATCCCATTTGCCAATTTTGGCTTTTGTTGCCATTGCTTTTGGTGTTTTAGACATGAAGTCCTTGCAGAGACACAACAAAAAAAGAGAATTTTAGACCAATATCCTTCATGAACATTGATGCAAAAAATCCTCAATAAAATACTGGCAAACCAAATCCAGCAGCACATCAAAAAGCTTATCCACCATGATCAAGTGGGCTTCATCCCTGGGATGCAAGGCTGGTTCAATATACGCAAATCAATAAATGTAATCCAGCATATAAACAGAACCAAAGACAAAAACCACATGATTATCTCAATAGATGCAGAAAAGGCCTTTGACAAAATTCAACAACCCTTCATGCTAAAAACTCTCAATAAATTAGGAATTGATGGGACGTATCTCAAAATAATAAGAGCTATTTATGACAAACCCACAGCCAATATCATACTGAATGGGCAAAAACTGGAAGCATTCCCTTTGAAAACTGGCACAAGACAGGGATGCCCTCTCTCACCACTTCTATTCAACATAGTGTTGGAAGTTCTGGCCAGGGCAATTAGGCAGGAGAAGGAAATCAAGGGTATTCAATTAGGAAAAGAGGAAGTCAAATTGTCCCTGTTTGCAGATGACATGATAGTATATCTAGAAAACCCCATTGTCTCAGCCCAAAATCTCCTTAAGCTGATAAGCAACTTCAGCAAAGTCTCAGGATACAAAATCAATGTGCAAAAATCACAAGCATTCTTATACATCAATAACAGACAAACAGAGAGCCAAATCATGAGTGAACTCCCATTCACAATTGCTTCAAAGAGAATAAAATACCTAGGAATCCAACTTACAAGGGATGTGAAAGACCTCTTCAAGGAGAACTACAAACCACTGCTCAAGGAAATAAAAGAGGATACAAACAAATGGAAGAACATTCCATGCTCATGGGTAGGAAGAATCAATATCATGAAAATGGCCATCCTTCCCAAGGTAATTTATAGATTCAATGCCATCCCCACCAAGCTACCAATGACTTTCTTCACAGAATTGGAAAAAACTACTTTAAAGTTCATATGGAACCAAAAAAGAGCCCGCATAGCCAAGTCAATCCTAAGCCAAAAGAACAAAGCTGGAGGCATCACACTACCTGACTTCAAACTATACTACAAGGCTACAGTAACCAAAACAGCATGGTACTGGTACCAAAACAGAGATATAGATCAATGGAACAGAACAGAGCCCTCAGAAATAATGCCACATATCTACAAGTATCTGATCTTTGACAAACCTGTCAAAAACAAGAAATGGGGAAAGGATTCCCTATTTAATAAATGGTGCTGGGAAAACTGGCTAGCCATATGTAGAAAGCTGAAACTGGATCCCTTCCTTACACCTTATACAAAAATCAATTCAAGATGGATTAAAGACTTACATGTTAGACCTAAAACCATAAAAACCCTAGAAGAAAACCTAGGCAATACCATTCAGGACATAGGCATGGGCAAGGACTTCATGCTTTTTAGTATTTTAAGTGTCTTCCACATAAGCTTTGAATCGTTGAAACTAAAGGCTATAATCCGGGCAGATGTGAAACTAAAGACAAATTTCCTATGCAAACATGCATACCATACGAAAGCCATGCAAATACTGCCTTCAGAAGAAAAATAAAGGCTTGTTTTATTTTTTTCCCTCAAACTGAGCTACTTTGTCAGAGTACAATTGCAAAGTAAAGATTTACATATTTTTGACTGAAAAAATAATTTCCATACCACATGTATGTGATTTCACAATGTGAAGATTTTAGGACACTGACAAGAATAGGTACCAGGTCATTAAAAAAAGAGACTCAGATAGTCAGAGTTACTGTTACATTTATTATATATTTGATAGAAACACCACCAAAATTCTTCAAATTAAAACTAACTAAAATCTAAATACCTTGATTATGGAATGGATTCAATGGCATTTAGATATTAAACTTAACCTCAAAAATAATGTGGTTATATGAAGATTGTGTAGAAAAGAAAAATATATGGTAGAGAGTATGTTAATATAGAAAAGTTACCACTTGGAGAACAATTCATCTGAAAGAAGCACAGATTTTCTCATCTATCCTGTCAACAAAGAAGGAATCAAGAGAGCAAGGACAGTGATTTCCCCTGCATTGCATTTGTGTGAGTATAAAGAGATTTAAGGTTTATTATATAAATGAACTTGTTACAAAGATTAAATTGATGACATTTAGAGATAAAGATGCCAAATATTAGATCCTATTCATCAAACTCCGAGTTTGGAATCATAAAAAGAAAAAATTTTACTAGCTATTCATTTGGTAACATTTGCACAAAATAATATATTATCACAGATTGTCAGAGAACTGACACTTTGCCAACTAGTTTGATGCAAATTTGTAAAAAAGATGAACAAAGGATATCAGACTCCACAAGGGGGGAGAGAAAAAGACAAGACATAGGATTATAGAACCCATAGAATTTTACAGCTAGAAGAAATGTAAAAAATATATATATCTCATACTTTTCTCATATCCTTTTGGAAAAGCAACTAGAACAAGTAATAATAACATCTTTCTCAAGGACACACATCAGGTGGCCAATTACCATACCTGAAAGTAATGAATTATATAAATAAAGAAAATGTGAGAAAGATGTTATATACAGCATACAAAAGCACATTAAATATAATATTACTATTTTTATGTCTTTACTTATATATGGTTAAATGACTTGAGTAGAACTTGATAGGATAAAAGCACTACTTCAACAATGTTTAAAGTTTTAAAGATATATTTCAGTTAGTACTTTCACTATTCTTCAAATTTTATTTTTAAAATAATTTTGAAAAATGCATCTTCATACCACCCTAAGTAAAGTCTTATTAACTTATAACTTATATTAAGTTCTCTAAAATTAGTTTATATAATTTTAATTTGTAATTTTATTAAATTTTTAGTCAACATGTGCATTCACAACTCAAGATGAAATGGTTGTTACCTTGTTTTGGCATTTACTAGTACATGTATTATAGTTTATGTATAACATATTAGTGGTTTGTACCATGCCCTAACACTTATGACACCAAATGCTGGCAACCCTTTCTCCTGCTTTCTAAAATGTATTATAGTCTAAAATATTAGTAAATATTAATATATTCATCATATAATTGCCTTTTTAAGAAATCAATATAATATCCTGTTATTTTTAGACAATGTCAAAATATTGCGTTATCTAAAAAAAACCTAGTCATTAAACTTAGAAATGTCAAGTACACCTGTGAATTTGTTAAGGGGACACTATAATTTTCTATCTGATTTGAAAATAAATCAAGCAGCCACAGCATTCTCGAAGTAACACTATTAATTACTTCTGCTAATTGCCTCTGAGCAATTGGGAAAGAAGTAAAGCAATCTCCTCTGGTTTGATTTGAAGGACATCACAGGATCTCACCCCATCAGACTGCCTCTAACATTCCCTCTCCTTGGGGCTAGACTCTATCCCTCCCAGAACAGCAAAATCTGCCAGAAGTTTTACGCTGAGCTCAACTCTCTGTTCAGGCCCTTATGCGATGTTGTCCTCGCCCAAGATTTATCTCCCAGCAGAAAAACAGGGAGAATGTTGTATCTAAAGGAGAAATTCCTAGGTCAGATATCATTTACTTTTTAATTTTGGCTTAGTCTGTCTTTATTGATGGGTTTTATCATTCAGGGGCCATTCTAGGACTTAAAATGATATTGATTAATCTTCATACTCATCATTGCTCAAGCTTGGAGGAAAAAAAAATGTCTATTGAAAGAATAAAAAACCCTTTTTATTCAACAGTTTTTTGAAAAATAACACTTCCAAGAACTATTGCTGATCCATGTCATTATCACCATAAAAACCAGCTGGTAATTTTTACTTAGATATAAATGAAAGATGGGAATAATTTTATGTAGTCACGGTGTCTATCTGTAAATCAATAAACAAAAAGAAGGGCAGAATAAAATCCATTTTAAGAGTTCAAGAGTGGGTACAGTGGCTCATGTCTGTAGTTCTAGCATTTGGGGAGGCCAGAATGGGAGGATTGCTTGAGGCTAGAAATTCAAGACCAGTCCAGGAAAATTAGCAAGGTCCCCTCTGTACCCCCATCTCTATAAAAATAATTTAAAAATTAGCCTGGTGTGGTGTGGTGGTCCACATTTGTAATCCTAGCTACTTGGGAGGCTGAGGAGGGAAGTGTCACTTGAGTTCAGGAATTCAAGGCTGCAGTGAGCTATGATTGCACCACTGCACTACAGACTGGGTGAGAGAACAGAACACTTTCTCTAAAAATCCAAAAAATAATGCAATAAGCTTTTAACACGAGAATCTCTTCCAACTTTTTTTTATATCAGTTGTTTCAAAATGTTTGTTTTCTAGGAAAATTAATCCCCCAATCTATATGTATGTGTGTACATATATATAATTTTCTTCTGCTGCTATAGATTATCCAAAAATAAGAAAACAAACAAGCAAATAAAAATTGATATTTGCAAAGAATTTTACATGCTCTTTGCTAAGGCTATGTATGCAATTTTCCAAAATGAGAGAAATACCTGAGTAATCAAGCAACCTTACCTCCATATTTTTAAAAATATTAGATTCATTGAAATGAGACACTGGTTAATTAAAAAACAAGATGAGCTTTAAGGGATGACCAGTGTTAAGTAAACTTCTGAATCTGCCAGATATCAATTGTGATTATTCAGGCTACTTTTCTGATTTTTTTGAGTCATTTTAGCTACTACATAAGGCACCTAAGTGGATAAAATTGATTTTTTGACATAAAACTTCTGCTACATTGTGTGATACATAGTAGATGTTTAATAACTGATGGTTCTCTTTCCTCTATGTGCCTGCCATTAGACTGGTTCTAATCCCAGCTGTGCAATTCTGATAAGATTATTCAACTCTCCATGCCTCTGTTTCTTCATCTAAAAATGGTGACAAAGGGGAGCTGAAGAAGGATACTCAATTGTGTTTTACCTGTGGTTGCTGGAAGTCAGAAGCCTTTGGGTAAAGGGAAAAGACGATGTGTCCACACAGTGAAGTATATTATAGCAATTAGAAGCAAAGGTCACGCAGCGATATAGATAGATCTTTTTAAAACCACAATACCAGACGAAAGACATTAAGAAACAGAAGGGTAACAACACACACTGGGGCTTTCAGAGAATCGAGGGTGGCAGGAGGAAGACGGTCAGGAAAAACAGCCAATGGGTACTAGGCTTAATATCTGGGTGAAATAATCTGTTCAACAAACCCCCATGACATAAGTTTACCTACCTAACAAACCTGCACTTGTACCCCTGAACTTAAAAGTTAAAAAGAAGCAAAATGAAATATATCACACAATGACATTTGTTTAAGTTAAAATATTTGCATAAAAATTGCAACACACATTTTGCAAGAATACATGCACACAGATGTTCAACATCACAAATGTGGCATGGGAGGTTGAGAATCAGAGCACCTCATATAGTAGAAACTCAATAAATGCTAATCTTCTAGCACAGACCATGTAAAATGTAAAGGAACGTGTATGTGTATGTGTATGTGTGAGGGTGTGTTGTAATAACCTCTCCAGAATTTCATGGTAACAAAACACATTCAATCTAAAGCAGGGCTACCAGTGATAAAGCTAAAACCTTGCTTGAACATGACTTTTATGATTTACTACACTATTAATTTAACTTCCTACTGCTATATTAGCAGTTTCAGAAAGAAAGAGAATAAGAAATAACATGAGAAGAAACAAAGCAAATTTAGAATTAGCTAACTGACTAAAAATATTTTTATATTTTTTCAGTTTGGCTGACCTTAAATTAAACATTTGTACATTTTTATGTCTGGCAGCAACAACAAAAAAAGATTCTAAAGACTAATTATAATGCTTAAGGATTTACAAAACTTTGACTCCCCATATCATTTATAAACCTTGCAATTAGCATATTTTTAAAGGATTGACTGTATAACAGGTAATATTATCATGACTCTATATTTTTAATTCATCTAATTAAATATCTATTTTGCATTTGAATTTTCAGTTTAATGAAGAAATATCCTAATATTTAAATTCTAAAGCTAAGACTTCATATCTTTAAAATATGTATATTAAAAGCTATTAATAAAATTAAGTCAATATTCATGACAAAATCACCCTTTTCTGTTAGATTTAGATTTCTATTCAACCCCATTTTTTCTAATAAGCACTTCTTTAGAAACAGAAAGAATAATACACCTTGATTTTCCAGAAGAAATAAACTCTTTAAAACTGTCCATCAACTAATGAAACCACCAATTTAATTACTTTTCTCAATCTCGAGAATATAAAATGATCTAATTTATAATTAGTGTTATGACAAGTGCCTAATAAACTTAAAATGATTTGACATTAGGGCTGAATTTTCATTGGAACTGGTGGAAAGTTTTGTAACTTGGGGATTTTCTAATCCCCAGGCATATTGATGAAATCTAACTCTAATATAAAATCATCCTGATCCTTGCTGTTTTCTGATTATAACTTTAGGTACCAAACACTACAAAAGTAAATAAATTAAAAAGTTATTGACACTTCATAAAAAGGAGCTAATTCTTATTGATTTTATTTTAATGCCATTTTTACTCTTATATTAATCATTTGTATATTTATAATATGAGCATAAGTTAAAAGATGTACTATATGCACGTACAATTAGTATAAATCAAATTATTTTCTCATGAATCTGACATACTCACTCTTTGATGTATTAAAAAGAGCCCTGATCTGAAGAGAATATGATATTTGAGTATGTTTTTATTTTCAATACTTGAAATAAATCTTTCATTTTGAGTAGGTCCTTATATTAGAATTGAAAACTTTGACTAAAAAATAAAAAACAGCTAAAACCACAAATGCACACCCACAATTTCCCCCAACACACACACACTGAGATTATAGCAAGTAAATCTTCTGCAAGTCTCATTTTTAAAAAGTAATTTGATGCAGATTTTTCTTATAATATCTTTTAAACACACAATATGTTCCCAGGAAATTACAAGTGGAACGGCTAATCTAATATCCTGCCCCTTGCAGGGGACTGCAGCTGATAACTTCCAGGGAAATTGACAACTACCCAGTCTTTCCCCTCAGAACTGTACATGACTTCACAAGAAAGGTATATTCAGTTCCTTTAGAACCTGAGAAGATTCATTTGAATATAGAAGCATGACATTCAAGTGTCTGAAGTTCATTATAAATTTTGTGTCAGCAGAAAAAAAATCCTATCATGGAAAGGATCAATCTAATCAATCAAATTAATTGTTCCAAACCTCAGAATATTTTTTCACACTCGCAGACCAACAGGCCCGTCAAATGCCACAGGAAGGCTCTCTTAGGAAGAAATTTATGAATTCACAGTTCTAATGAATGGCACATATGCTTTCATTTACTTCCACAATTATTTTCCCATTCTGAGGCTGGACTCATGATTTTATCCATTTCTATGTAATCAATAAACATTCTCAAACATACAACTGAAATGTTTGTTTCTAACAACCCATTTTGTGTTCTAACAATCCCCTTAATTTGTATCTTCTAAATCAAATCTCCTCATGGCATTACCTGGTTTCCCAAGTTCTTCCACTAATGCCAGACACTTCCAGCCAGGATCCCATGCTAGAGCACACCACTCAAACACCCCAACATCATCTCCCCAAATTTCACTGCCTATTGTCCTATTTGTTCACCCTTCTAAAAGGGTGTCTTAAACTGTCTTAAACTAAGATTCTAATAACTGCAAAAAGTTTTCTCTGTCAAAATAAGCATTATATAATTCCCTGATATTCTGGATTGGATTCTGAAGTAGAAAGAGGAAATCAGTGGGAAACCAGATGAAATCTGAATAAATTTCAGAGTTTAAATATCAGTGATATACCACTGTTGACTTCTATTTTGAAAAACCTGTCATGATGATGTAAAATATTAAGGGGGCGGGGATGGATGAAGCATCTATCTGGATTTTATATCATCTTTGCAACTTGTCTGTAAGACTAAAACTATTCCAAAACAGTTTATTTAAAAAATAAGTGTTGTATTTTTAAAAGAGACTTCAGTGTATTGACACAAAGGATGAGGAAGAAGGAAATTGCAGATACAGTGTTAGTTTTGCAACAAGAGAAGTTTGAGATAAAGTGTAGTCACTCCTTGTTTTACCCCACAAACGCAGTTGCCTCTTTCTGCCTTTGCATAAAGTTTGGCTGTGAAGGAAATTCCATTTATTTGCATGGCATCTGCTCAGGCAACTACATAATCTCAGATTTGCTTTTCAGAGAGATGAATCCTGTTGCATTATGGAGTATGGCCTTTAGAAAGGAAAGAGAAGCTGGCAGGTGAGCACTTAAGGCTCTGTTGCAGGAATGTTAGGCAAAAGTTGTGATAGACTAGTGAAAGTAAAGAGAAACTGAAATAAATAAATCAGGAAATATGAAGAAAATATATAACATGAAGAAAATAGATAATAGCAAGAGTGAGGGAAGAATGAAAAATGACTCCCAGATTTGCTTGTGTCACTGAGTAGATGATTGAAAAATTGACCGGGAAAAAAAAGTTATAGAAGGAGACATGTGGATAGAGGGCAAGGATGATGAGCATATAGATGCTTAGATGCTTATGGAGATTTTAAGTGGCAATGGAAATGATAATAAGCTCAGAAGAAGGGTTGAACTGCAGGTGAAGACTGGACAACCATCAGCCTGAAAGTGATGTGGGTAAATTTCCTGAAGATTACTCAAAAAGTTACTAAGATGATCCAAGTAGAATGCATAGGTTCAGAAAGGAATAAAAACTAAAGTTCCAAATCATATAAATGCACAGCCCAGAGATTATAAATCAGGCTATTCCTTATACAGATTCAAGTATTATGCTAAGAAATGTATTCAAAAAAGTTGTTTGTAAGGAAAAAAAACTGATTGTTAAAAAGCTAATTTTGCCTCATGTAAATGTTTACATCATGTTTCATTGTTCATCCCTAAGAAATACCACAGTTAATAAACAAAAGCAAATAATAGCTAAATATAGATAGAAATAATACACATGTAATCATTTTTAACTGTTTCCACAGACACATGTTTATTTCTCTACAGTCATAACTTCATAAAAACAGCATAAAGAGTTTTCTTTAATATTAAAGGATCAATGGGTCTTTTTACTAACAATATCTTTAGTTACATTTTGGTTGAAATGAAGTTAGTAAAGCTCTTGAATGACCAATTCTACAAAATATTTGAACAATTTTCTCATTAGGCAAGTTTTCACTTCAGTTTGATTACTGATCTACATTTACATATAATTTTTCCTTGTTTAGATTCCTCTGTTGAAAGAGATCTGCTTCACAGCAAGATAAGGCATTAGCAGTTACACTTAACAACGATTTCATATAGCAGTAGTTGTAGAATTGAACTGAGTATTAAGCATATGACTTCTTGTTCCCTTAAGAATAGTATTTCATTTCAATGTGAATTTCACATTGGAAAAAACTGAAATAATGATTACTTTGCACTTGGAAATCTGCACATAGAACACCAAAAATATTCACAGAGGAATCTGTGTATGTGTGTGCGTGCACACACACACACATAATTATAAAATTTTGGCATTCACACACACACACATAATTATAAAACACACACACACATAATTATAAAATTTTGGCATTCGAAAACCTCCATCCATAGAAAAAAATTACATTTGCTTTATTCATATTTATTAAACACTACTCAACTTTGATGTTAAAAAGTTTTATATTGAATCTCATCAAAGGTAAGCCTACAAAGTCCATCCCAGGCCAACAAATGTCTTAGTAACATGGTAATCATTCAGAAGCTTAACTGAAAAATAGGAAATTGATGAGTCTAAGAGAAGGCTGGAAAGGTGAGACTCTATAAGCTACAAAAATCCTTTTGGTGATAACAGAGTTAAATCTTGGCCTCTTCTCTCCGTTTTTAACTTCCACTATCCTTGGGAATAAGGATGATCTGGCTTGAATATCTTATTTTAGTTTTGTTTTTCAACTTTTATTTTAGGTTATTACATTATGCTGGAGTTTGGTGTACAAATGATTTCATCACTCACATAGTGAGCGTAGTACCCAACAGGTAGTGTCTATTTTCCCATCTTTGTGTTCACATGGACACAATGTTTAGCTCCCACTTATAACTAAGAACAGGAGGTATTTGGCTTTCTGTCTCTGAATTAATTTGCTTAGGATAATGACCTCCAGCTGCATCCACATTGCTGCAAAGGACATGATTTTGTTTTTGTTTCATAGCTGTGGCATTTTCTATGGTATATATGTAGCGTATTATCTTTACCCAGTTGATGGGCATCTTAGTTGAGTACCCATCTTTACTAATGTGAATAGTACTGCGATGAACATATGGGTGCATGTGTCTTTTTGGTAGAACAATATATATTCCTTTGGGTAAATATCCAGTCATGGGACTGCTGGGTCAAATGGTAGTTCTGTTTTAAGTTCTTTGAGAAATCTCCGAACTGCATGGCACAGAGGCTGAACTAATTTACATTCCCACCAGTGTATAAGTGTTCCCTTTTCTCTGCCACTTTGCCAACATCTGTTATTTTTTGACTTTTAATAATAGCCATTCTGACTGGTGTGAGATGGCATCTCATAGTGGTTTGATTTGCGTTTCTCTGATTAGTGATATTGCGCACTTTTTATATGCTTGTTGGCTGTATGTATGTCCTCTTTTGAGAAGTCTCTGTTCATGTCCTTTGCCCAATTTGTAATCGGGTTGTTTTTTGCTTGTTGAATTGTTTAAGTTCCTTATAGATTCTGGGCATTAGACCTTTGTCAGATGCAGTTTGTGTGAGTTTTTCTAGTTTTAAATCATCTTGTAATACTAATAAAAACTTTCATTCGATTAACTGGAGATAGATCCTGCAGAAAGAATATGGATCTGTATATGTTACCTTGCAAAACAGAAGTTGTATTCTATAGGAATGATTTTAATTATTTACATTAATAAGATAAAATATGGCTCTTCTGTGACTCATAATGGATACTTGAAAGCTATGCATCCTGCAAATATTACAACTTAAATATAAGGAATATGGAATGACTTGTCTCTATGGACTAACAAATCTAGGTAGCCTTTGTGGCACTAGATTTGTAAAAAGGTTTGACATGACTTTAAAATAATGATGTTTCTTTTTATGTTATACCACTTAATGATATAAAAGTTATTTTAAAATACATTAAGCCATTATGATATAAACAATGGTGTTGTATCCAGTGTTATTGAACTGGATAGAGAAAGAAAGAAGCCAAATTAGACTCTCTAAAAATGGCTAAACAAAATGTGCTCAAATTTTAACTCTACAGCTTGCTAATTTTATGACTTAAGTAAGACAGATTCCACACCTAAAAAATACGGTTAATAATATTTACCTCACAATTATTTTTAACAACTTGGAATGACATAAGGAAATAATTTTATAAATTGAAAAGTACTTATGTGTGTACTCATTATGTTTGTCATATTGCTTAATCAACATGAAAGCCAAGAAAGTTGTCTTTATTTTGATGAGTATAATTCAAGAAATTGAATATGCAAAGTGAAATACAATTTTCTCAGTTTTACAATATGGAAATGCACACAATGATAGAGTCCTGTTGAAATAAAAGTATTTTACATGCAATATGTATTAACTCAGTTTGTATTTATAATACACACAACTGTTTTCAAACACAATATTCTTCCCAAACTTTGGAAGTAGCATCTTTATGTGCCTATCATTTAAGTCAAGAAGGACAGAAATTGTACTAACCACTTGTTCACAGCAGGTAAAGAATGCCAATAAATTAATGTACCGATCTGCATAATTCTAATATTATAGATAGTAAAGTCAAAAGAGCTCTCCAAAAAGTTCTAACACACACAAAGTTCTAGGGCTCTCTTATCCTGTTTTAGAGTATTGTCAAGGATGGTAGAAAAATCCACTTTATGTTCTAATAAAATGGTTTTTCAATGAGTCCTAGAGAAGTCAGCCATTTCCTTCAAAAATAATAATAGAGTGTGTAGAAGCACATACACTCTTTCAACGTGCATCGAATAATAGAGAAATTGTTAAACACTTAACTGACCTAAGAAGCTATACAAGTCACCCAAACAGCATGTGACCTTAATAAAGAGGTGGATATTACCAAGTGGCAAAGAGCAATGAATAAAAAGAAAATAAGTGCAGTATAAAATGTGCAGAGTTCATGAAAATGACAGTAGCCTCCAAAAAAGCATCAGAAAAAGAAGTGACAACAAAATATTCTAGCAACAAGTAGGTTATAAAATACACAGATCATATAAATACAAGAAATCCAGAAAGTAAAAATCTAGTAATAATGCTAAATTTCAAAAGTCTACAAGATTTAAAATTATTGCATTTTAAAACCATTCTTATTTATTTTTTTAAATTTTTTTATTTATTTATTTTTGAGATAGAGGTTCACTCTTGTTGCCCAGGCTGGAGTGCAATGTCATGATCTCAGCTCACTGCAACCTTCACCTCCTAAGTTCAAGCGATTCTTCTGCCTCAGCCTCCTGAGTAGCTGGGATCACAGGCATGTGCCACCATACTCAGCTAATTTTTGTATTTTTAGCAGAGACAGGGTTTCACCATGTTGGCCAGGCTGGTCTCAAACTCCTGACCTCACATGATCCACCCACCTCAGCCTTCCAAAGTGCTGGGATTACAGGCGTGAGCCACTGCTCATGGCCACAAAAAACAGTCTTACAAAGAATTTGCCACCTGGAAAGCAAAGTTCTATTAAGTAACAAACTGAGCATTTAGTAAATAAAGAAAGCCTGTTATATCCCCCGTTATATGCATGAAATGATGACACGAGGAATGAATTAATATGGCAAAAAATAAAAACTCTGACTTCTATAGCAACTGAAGATTTATAATTTTTCATGAAATGCTTATATTTAAGTCATATTGTCTGATCAAAGTGGAAACCAATAACGTTGTCTTTACTTTGAGGAGTAAAATCCATGTAATTGGCAATGTGAACAATATCCCATAGGCAAAATGAATACCATATTCTCAACTTTAAAAAAGAAGGCATACAGGGCCGCATGCGTCTCTGTCATGGACACGTGTGATTGATCCTTTAACTGTATCCTTAACCACCACATATGCATGCCAGGCTGGGCATGGCTCTGAGGGCGGCCAGGGACAGACGTATGATACAAGACTATTGGAATTAATACTAATTTCATATGTAAAATGTATTAGCTCAATTTACAGGACAAGAGGTATAAGAATTAGAGATAAAAATTAAACACAGATGGTTACCTGAAATTAGTTGATTTTATTATTTGTAGAGTAAGTGCTTAGTAGTTGAATTAATAATTTAGTAATTGAATTAATAATTTGTCTCTATGGTTCATTATGTTTTTCTAAGTTAAATGTTTCCAAGCTTCAGATAAGAATCTTAATAAAACAGGCCATCAACTATGCTAGGCCATTATATTACTTTCTTTAATCAAAATGGCAAAGACTTTTATTTTTAATGATAAAAACTCATTGTTGGAAAAGTTTAGAGAAATAGGACTTGCAAAAGCAAATTGGTAAAGTGTGTCTAATGGGAAGTTTGGAAATAATTATCAAAATACACATTGTGCATAAAATTCGACCTAGCAATCTCATTTCTAAGAATTTACATTGATATAGCTATATATGTATAAAATATGTGCACGCTAGGATGTTCATCACAGTATTACAATAGTGGATAAGGAGAAATAACCCTTAAGTTTAATAGGGGATTGATTAAATAAATCAACAAATAATTTGCAGGTGATAGCTATTATGTTCAAGAATCATATTTATTGATATAGAAATATTAAAGCTTGATATTGAAGTCTCATACATTCACATGGTAAATATGATTAAATTCAATTAACTCACTCCTTTAAAATGTTATACAATTTAAAATTATTTCTCATAGATCAACTTTACAATTCCATGAGCATTTTTTTTTCTTTTTAAACGACAAGAAGAAAATCAGGGAAGTTAGTATCACAAATAATGATGTAGGTTATAAGTTTTTTGATACAATAAATCACAAATTTAATATTAACAGATACTACATAGATGTTAGTGGCCAATATTGTCAGGTTTAACTGGAAATAAATTGATAACACCTCAGTGAATTCAGTGATACTCATTATCTAAAATATACAGAACTGATCCCACTAGTATGAGCATAAAATTCAATTACCTATTCATTTTTCCTTGGATATATGTTAGCTTCATTATGAGCAGAGATATACTTCATTTCATTGTTAATTTTGCTTCCCTAGGCCATTTCTCTGAGATTAACCAGGACTTCTGCCTACCAAAGCTACATTTTTTCTATTTCTGATTCTATTTTGAAAAGAATATGCAAGTGTCTTTTAATTTCTCTGCTTATTATTAAGAGAAAAGGGGCATCTATGTAAATTGACTTACATAAGAAAAATAAAAACATAGAACGACCTATTACTCTAACTTAAAAGAATATCTGTAACAAAGGAATTAAAGTCCTAAGGCAGTTTCATAGATTCTATGAAGAAGAGAGATGTTTCTCAAATGAGGTGTGTCATGCAATTAATATAAAACTCTACTCAAATCTGTGTGCTATAATCTTACTGCCTCAGGCAATAGTACAGATGAGAAAAGGAGGTCAGCATAGGCAGGGAAAAGTAAAAAAAAAAAAAAAAAATTGAATCATGCTCCAAACCCCAAAAACCTACACACACAGACTAGATATTCTTTACCTTTTCCAGATTATAAGTAGGATTAGGTATACGAGCTTATTGATTTAAACAGAAGTATTCTAATTCAGTGATAAATTTCATCTTTTATACTTGTTTATAGTAAGCTAAAATCATGTGGTGAAGAGCTCCCTAAAGGTTGAGGGAGGAAGAAAAATATAAATTTTTAAACATTTTATATTTCTACATCCAACATTGTTATTAATATTATATATCAACTGGTATTGTTATATATGAGGTAATATGTTAGGTGTTGAGAAGAATTTAAAGCTGAATAAATATTTAACTTATCCTTATGGAATAAGAAGTCAAAAGGAGAGATAAGACATGGTCACACACTAGAAGTACACAAGATAGAAAGTGATAAAGCATATAATAGGTGTTACGAAAGTTCAGAGGAGCAACAGATCATTTCCAGTTCTGTGGATCAGAGATGGGAAATCATGTAAGCAAAGCTTTGAAATCCATGGGTAGAATTTAGACAACTAAAGACGGTGAGGTTAAATAAATTCCAGAGGGAGTTTAAAATATGGACAGATGTACGAAATGGTTCAGAATTCAAGAAAAGTGTGGGGGGGAAGAATTTTCCTAAAGTAGAAGCTACTTTGACCCACTAAACTTTGAAATAAAATCTAGAAAATCAGGTTGAAACCAGATTTTGGCAGACATTGAAAGTCATTTTAAAAGGTTTACACAAAATTTGGTAAATGACGGAGGCATGTAAGATTCTAGGGCAAAAAAAAATGAGATCTTATGTTTTTCAGTAAGACTCTTCTAAGATATGTAGGATGGATTGGAAGGAGAAGAATCTGGAGACAGTACAATTAGTTAAGAGACGCATTAATCACTAAGAAGTGAAGGCATGGACAAAGGGAATGTTGCTGGAGTTGGAGAGTTATAGATAAATGTGAGAGATATCTAAATGAGACCTGACAAGCCATTATCTTCATGTGAAGTTATGTTAATGATAACTCTGAAGCTTTTAATTTCAGTGACTACAAGTATAGTTAAGTCAAAACAAAAAATAAGGATTAAATGATAGACAATGGAAAATGAATTCAGTTTTAGACACTTTGAGTTTGATGAGCTGAGGGGTAACCAAGCGTATCTGTGCAATAGTTGGGAATGTGGCACTGAGATGTATTTTGTAGTTAATTAGGAGATTATAATGTAGTAGATTGTATCAGTGCTTGTGTATGTGGTAGTAACTGAAACCTATGGTTGATGTATATGTTCTGGCTCTACTCAACTAGACTACTTTAAGAAAGACTATAATGGAACATATGAATCCCTGAATAAATAATAGCTCTACATTCTTGTTAATGTCTGGCTGTATGCACCATGCAAATTTTGTGGAATTTATTTTCTCCCTTGTTTCTGGATCAAAAAGTTGTAAGTGATATGATTTAAAAAATTATATTTTAAATAAATATGACTGTGGCTAGGTGTGGTGGCTCACGCCTATAATCCCAGCACTTTGGGAGGCCTAGGCAGGCAGATCACGAGGTCAGGAGATCGAGATCAACCTGGCCAACATGGTGAAATCCCGTCTCTACTAAAAGACAAAAAATTAGTGTGGTGGCAGGCTCCTGTAGTCCCAGCTACTCGGGAGGCTGAGGCAGGGGAATCAATTGAACGCGGGAGGTGGAGGTTACAGTGAGTCCAGATTGTGCCACTGCACTCCAGCCTGGTGACAGAACAAGACTCCGTCTCTAAATAAATAAATAAATAAATAAGACTGTGTATAATTTAAATTGACTTTAAAATATATTATTCAAAAAATTTGACATACTTGAAAACCTAATGAGTGGCACAATGAGAGTAACTTAAAAATTAAGGTACAGGTATTTGATTTGATAAAATACTAGAAGATTATGAAAATCATGAGTTAGAAAAATAATAAAACATTTTAAAACATTTACTACTTTAAATATTTTTTAAAAATTTAGATACAAGGGTCTCTACTTTTGTTAAAAGATTGAAAATGTATTTATCTCTTTTCCCTTGAGACCATTTAAAAGTAATATTAAACGAATGAACATTGCATATATCCACAATAATGAAGATATTTAGAGAACGGTCTTAAATAAAAAGAAATCCTTTTTAATTTGGGGAAAATTATTTGATGCAAAAAAAATACAACAAGGAAAATGAAGTAGAATCTTAGACTGAGGGATTACCATGGTAAAAATTACTAATAAAGAAGAAAAATTCAGGATGTTCATCTAACTGATAAGCTTAAGGTACAGAAAAAGAAAACAGAATTGAAAAGAGAAAATTATTTTTAAAATAATGAAATAAAAATTCCCAGATCTGAACATAAAGCTCCATATTTAAAAGATAAATCAACTCAGTAAATGAAAGCAGAACAATGCAAAGGAACAGAATCAAAATATCTCATAATACCAATAATAAAAATGCAAAGAAATGAGAATTATATGGGATCAGTAATCAGTAAGATTGGATAGAAAAAGACAGTGGAGCAATACCATCGAAATTATAAAGGGAAATGTTTTTCAGCCTAAAATTTAATCCCTGCCAAACTGTCAATTGAATATCAATAGGCAAAAAAGTCAACCTTGTTCGAAACTTCACACCTTATACTTAAAAAATTAGTTTTAAATGAGTCATAGATTTAAATGTAACTCTAAAATGGTTAGAATATAACAGGAGAAAGTATTTGGGATCTAGGACCTGGGGAAGAGTCATTAGACATGACATCAGAAGCACAATTCATAAAAGAAACAACAATAAATTGAACTTTACCAAAATTAAAAACCTTTGTTCTGTGAAAAAGCCTGCTAAGAGAATGAAAAGGCAAACCATATACTAGGAAGTAATATTTGCAAGCTGCATATCTAATAAAGAGTTCATATCTACTATACATAAAGAATTCTCAAAACTCAACAGTTTAGCCAGACATGGCGCCTGTGCCTCACACCTGTAATCCTAGCTACTCCAGAGGCTGAGGCAGGAAGATGGATTGAGCCCAGCAGTTCAAGGCTGCAGTCAGTGAGCTACAGTCATACCACTGCATTCCAGCCTGGGTGACAGAGCAAGATACTCTCCTCCTATCCAAATGTCTCAAAAAAAATTTTTTTTTTTTTTTTTTTTTTTTTTAAATTTATGAAGTATTTATTGATGATTCTTGGGTGTTTCTCGGAGAGGGGGATATGGGAGGGTCATAGGATAATAGTGGAGAGAAGGTCAGGAGATAAATACATGAACAAAGGTCTCTGGTTTTCCTAGGCAGAGGACCCTGCGGCCTTCTGCAGTGTTTGTGCCCCTGGGTACTGGAGATTAGGGAGTGGTGATGACTCTTAAAGAGCATGCTGCCTTCAAGCATCTGTTTAACAAAGTACATCTTGCACCGCCCTTAATCCATTTAACCCTGAGTTGACACAGCATATGTTTCAGAGAGCATGGGGCTGGGGGAAAGGCCATAGATCAACAGCATCCCAAGGCAGAAGAATTTCTAAAAATATGGAACGCTTCACGAATTTGCGTGTCATCCTTGCGCAGGGGCCATGCTAATCTTCTCTGTATCGTTCCAAATTAAAAAAACACCTCAACTGTTAAAAAAAATAATAACAACTAACAATTCAATTAGAAAAAAGGTAAAATACAAGAGGCACTTCATTGAAGAGAACATAGATGGCAAATATCACATGAAAAAAGGGTCAACTTCACGAGCTGTTAGGGAATTAAAATTAAGACCAAGATGAGTTATCACTGCTGATCTATTAGAACAGATAAAAATATGTTTAATGACAAAACAAAAATCTCATTAGGATGAAGAAACAGTGCACCTCTCATACACTGCAGGTAGCATATAAAGTGATAGTCTCTCTGAAAATAGTTTGGCAGTTTCTTAAATACACACACACACACATACACACAAACACACACTTACCATAGGACCCATCAATTGTAATCCTACACATTTAATCCAGATAAATAAAATGTATGTCTATACAAATACCCACACTATTCATAGCAGCTCTATGTGTCATAGATCAAAACCCCTAAACAAGCAAAGTGTCCTTAAGTAGAGAATGATTAAATTAACAGTAATACACACATACTATGAAATACTACTCAGCAATAAAAAGGCAAGGGCTAGTTACATGGGAAATGATGTGGATTAATCACAAGAACATTATGCTGATTGGAAAGAGCCCATCTCAAAAGGTCATGTAAGGTATGATTGTATTTTTATAATAGTCTCAAAATGATAAAAAAAATAAAAAAGAGATGAGTGGTTTCCAGGGGTTAGGGATGATGCAGAGAAGGTACTATAAGGGCATAACATGAGGGAGATCTTTGAGGTAATGGAATAGTTCTGAGTCTTGACTTCATTGGTGGTTATGCAAATCTAGAAATGTGATAAAATGACAAAGGGCAAACACATATACCCCAGTGTCAACTACTGGTTTCTTACTGCACTATAATTATATAAGATGCAAACCATGCCAACCACTGGGATAGACTGTGCAAAGGGTCTGAAACCTGTCTGTTCTGTCTTTATATCTTCCTGTGACTATATAATTATGTCAAAATAAAAAGCTGAAAAAAGTAAAACAAAACATGTTTTATGACTTAAAATATAATTCAAAATTATTAATCCTTTGGAAAAAGTCTACTTTAACATGTGGCTCTCTAAACACATCGTGATTATAAAAAGATGTATATACAGCATTGTCTTTGGGTCTGCATGCCTTTGCTAATCTAGGCTACATTTCTAGATAGTGAACTTTTCAACATAAGTGTAGTAGAAAGTATATTTGGACTTAAAGAGACCTGAGCTTCAATTCCACATCCAGCAGTTATTAATTTAAAAAGCGTACTTGTCATGTAACTATGAGTAAAAAATCTTAATGCTCACTTTAGGTTATCACCTTTAAAGAAGAGATAATAAATAGTTACATGCTATTACAGTCAAGATCAAATACAGTTTATGAAGTATTTTCTACTATCATTCTTCCATTTTTGTTTTAGAATTGAATTATATTCTATATTGGGATTCTATATTGAATTCTATTTCACGAAGAATTAGATCTTTTCATAGGACAATAAGTACAATATACTTTTAAAGTTATATCATGGAAGGTCACTGGACATTGTTTCTATTTCTAGCTTAAAAACTTGATAAAATAAAAAAGCGGCCTCTGAATTGTGTTGTAATATATGTAAGAAACTTGGGACACAAAAACACGGAAAAACACAGATGCTGAAGAGAAAAGAGTTATTGGAAATAAATAATGAATCGCAAAAGTTTAAACAGACAGTAGGAAATATGTGGTATTTATGAGTGTGTATATTTAACTACTAAGAGAACAATCCCACAGAATAAACAGCATGAAGCACGTGAAATCATTTGTTAAATTTGCAAAAGAATATGCGTTCCATCTCTCTTTTTCTCTTTCTCCACTTTCTTTCCCTTCCCCCAACAAGATTGGGTTGACACGTCTTTTAAAATAAACCATAATCCACTTATCACTTATGTCATTACAAAGCTTGAAAGCCTGCCTAATGAGTTTGCACAAATCCTCTTTTTAACATGTATTTCATATACTCTTCTAATTAAATACGTATCACCATATCTGGACCTATAAATAACAGTATTAAGGTATGATCCTGAATAAACCTGTTCGTTGTATTATTCTCACAGAGCTTGGCTTCCCTAAAAAAAATCATTTCATGGGTCATCAGGATAAAGCTTGCTACTTTTATTCTTTTGTTGCAGCAAAGGATGAACATAATTTGAAATTTTAAATCATGAAAGAAGATGGATTTTGGAGTCAGTTAAACCTGTTTGAATCCTTTCTCCACCACCTAAACTAAGTAACTTTTGGGAAGAAGGAAATGATTCTCTGAGCTTATTTTCTCACATATATAATGAGGATCTTAGAATTTTTATAAGAATGAAATTAGATACTCTCTTTAAAGCTAGTATGCAGTGTGTTGCACGTGATAGCAGCTTACTAATAGAGATCACTGTCGTTAATAATTTACTTAAGAACCTCTTCCTCATTTTTGGTTGCTCATTTTTTTGAGTGTGTTCGTTAGTTTTACATATTGTTTTTCTACCTATCCATTTCATTTATTCTTTTTGCAAATATTCACTGGACATTCATATAGTGCCAGGCACTACGCCATATGCTGTGAGATGTACAAGACTGTGTCTCTACCTTAGATAAGGAAAAAGACTGGAACACTGGATATTGCAGTAGAAAATACGTAGTCAGCAGCATCGCAATGCTACTGACTGAAGGTTATTGATAGGTTGGTTCTTTGGAGAACACCAAAGGCTTCTAAGAGGGGATAATTTTTAAGCTCTGCCTTGAGAAATTACAGAAGACCAAAACTGGGTAGAGAATTCCAAGTAGAAGAAATTTCATGAACAGAAGTAGTTATAAAACAGTGGGACTTTCAGGGAATACCAGGCAGTCAGTGTGTCTGAGAGGGAAAACAAAAACACAAACACCTGTGTTTTGGAAAAACAGTTTACTTACTACCAGGACAGCATTTTGGACTTCTAGGTAATCAGTGGGAAATCAACAACAAAAAATTTTTTTAGTTGCTGTTGAACAAAGTATATTTGTTGTAATAGCATCCAGATTAACAACTTGTGTAATGTTCTTCCGTGTAAAGCATATTATCTAAAAATCAATTAATTGAAAATTAATATATGTATGACATTTCTGAATTTCCTGTAGCCAGTCTATAAGTCATGCCTAAAGCACCACTAATCAGAAGATTAAAAGGCTCAGGCTGGGCACAGTGGCTCACACCTGCAATCCCAGCTCTTTGAGAGACCGAGGCGGGTGGATCACCTGAGGTCAGGAGATTGAGACCAGCCTGGCCAACATGGTGAAACCCCATCTCTAATAAAAATACAAAAAATTAGCTGGGCACTCTGGCGGAGGCCTGTAATCTCAGCTAGTTGGAAGGCTGACGCTGGAGAATCACTTGAACCCGGGAGGCGGAGGTTGCAGTGAGCTGAGATCGCACTATTGCACTCAGCATGGGCAACAAGAGTGAAACCCCATCTAAAAAATAAATAAAATAAAAGGCTCAAGTAGTCAAAGAATGATAAATTCAATGCAAGACGTGGTTACTGTCTGATTCCTGGCAGTGCACATATTAGATGACTTCCTGCCTTCTTTATACTGTTAAAAAGAGAGTTATTTCAGCAATAATCTACATATTAAGAGAAACCCACTTAACCTGTCAAAAAAATGAGTGGTTGAATATCCCTAAGAATCAAGCCAGGTATTTTATAATACTTGCAAGAAAGAGTGAATAGTTTTTAATTGCCATTTTTCCTTCTCCATTTAAAAAAAATGAAGTTTACAAGTTAAGGGTTAAAAAAAAATGATATGAACGCAAACTGACCATGCAGGAGGAGATACCTGGTCATGAAGAAAATAAATAAAAATAATCTTGTTATGAGTTGAGGGGAAAAAAGTGATTGGCTTGGTGAGAATTTTATTTGTCTTTTTCCTTTTCTATTCAGAATAGTTTATAAATAGGATGGTACAAGTTATCCATAGTTGAAATGTGGATATAGTTGCAATAACATAATTAAATAAACTTTAATTTATATCATGGCTTTGACAATTTATTCTAGTAATATATTATAAAAGATACTGAGCCATTCCCTTATAAAATAGTCAACGATCTTGTATGCTATACTTAAAATGTATTTGGATGTAATAGACACATACAGCTCAAATCTGTGTTACTTCCATTTTTTATTAGGCATCAGTGCCCCAAAATATTAAGAGACTCTTAGTACCATCTCAAATATTGTACATTTTTAAAATGCTAGAATTTACAAAGAATCATTCCTCTCAGCATGTCACATTCCACTACCCAGACTGTGATGTTACCGAATAGAATTCTGCTACTACCCAGACTGTGGTATTCCATTGAGCTAATTTCTTGTTAAATTTTTTATTAAAAAGTTAATTTAAAAATTTGGCTAAGTGTGTACATAGATTTCAGTTAAAATACTCTTTTTAAAATTATATTACTTAGCTTTATCAATATCTCCCATGACTGCTACTCTTGCCTTGCATATTTTTGCATTGAATACTGAGGTCTTCACTAGACAGTAAAGACAGGAAAGATTAGCTCAGGAGAATAGTTTAATGGATGCTGTGTATACACGATGGCAACACAGAAATGTAGGGGAAGGGGTCAATTAAATGATTATTTATCTTTGTTTTCTAAAAATATTCAGCTACAGTAAAAGAAAATTGCAACAGATCAAATGATAACAAATATGATGATGACTATGAGATTATAATGTGGATTTAAACATTCTCTACCTCCCAAAAGCTGATTTTTAAATTTATACAACACTTTTATATCTATCATACTATTTTAATTAATTCATTGAAGTATATGAATTCACTAAAGTGAAAAAATGTTATTTACTTTTAAAACATAAGAAAAGCAGCATGATTTATAGTCCTTTGGGTATATACCCAGCAATGGGATGGCTGGGTCAAATAGAATTTCTAGTTCTAGATCCCTGAGGAATCGCCACACTGACTTCCACAAGGGTTGAACTAGTTTACAGTCCCACCAACAGTGTAGAAGTGTTCCTATTTCTCCACATCCTCTCTGGCACCTGTTGTTTCCTGACTTTTAAAGACACACGCACACGTATGTTTATTGCGGCACTATTCACAACAGCAAAGACTTGGAACCAACCCAAATGTCCATCAATGATAGACTGGATTAAGAAAATGTGGCACATACACACCATGGAATACTATGCAGCCATAAAAAATGATGAGTTCATGTCCTTTGTAGGGACATGGATGAAATTGGAAATCATCATTCTCAGTAAACTATCGCAAGAACAAAAAACCAAACACCGCATATTCTCACTCATAGGTGGGAATTGAACAATGAGAACACATGGACACAGGAAGGGGAACATCACACTTCGGGGACTGTTGTGGGGTGGGGGGAGGGGGAGGGGGATAGCATTGGGAGATATACCTAATGCTAGATAACGAGTTGGTGGGTGCAGCGCACCAGCATGGCACATGTATACATATATAACTTACCTGCACGTTGCGCACATGTACCATAGAGCCTAAAGTATAATAATAATAATAATAATAATAATAAAAAAAAAATTAAAAAAAACAAAAACATAAGAAAAGACATTTTTACTTACATCAGAAATCTTGAACTTCTAAATATTTTATTTTACTAAGGCAGATATTTCTTTGACTATCAATGATAGTACATGTTCTAAGAAAACACAAAGGAAATACATTTAGGACATACAATCATGAAGTGTGACTAGCAAGTAATGCGACAAATTTGTCAACAAGCATACTAAGAACTATACATCCAAATGAGCATTATATTTCCAAGCAGCCACTTTGGGAGATCAGACACATTTCAGTGGTATTGCCATTGCTCAAAACATTTCTAACTTCTCCATTAGAACCGCTCTCAGAAATAATTGACGAACCATACACAACTCAGGCTCATTGCTTTATAAATTGAACCTCATATAGCAGTAACTTGAGGCAAAGCAGAATCAAGAAAATATAATTTTCTCTTCCCATTTGTTTATGAAAAGAAAATTAACTTTCAAATTATTTAGTCCTAAAATAAACCACTTATATAACCCTATTATATAAATCTAAGAAGACAATTGTAAAAAAATAATTACTCTTTCCTTTCCTATTATAATTTGAATAGAAACATAATATGGGTAAATAACAATCAATGCGATTTTGTGGTGAACTGTTCTGCTCATCTGATCTGATTCTTGTTGATCTCCTTTGCTGTGACCTGTGCAAGAGACCATCTTAACAAATTTCACAGTATTTTATTGCTCTTCATTCTCCTTAACCTTTGTCACCTCACCTCTTGATCATTCTTCTTCCCAATAGGCTGTGAACAGTGTTTTTAAAGGAAATTCCATGCCACAGTGTACCCTTAACTTTTCTCTGGCTTATTGCATTAAATCTTCTTCCCTAGTTCATTTCCCTTTTCTATTCCTAAAATATAAGTGTTACTCTACATTCAGCAGTCACTAAAGTATTTAAATATTTATTGAATAAATGAACATTGAAGCCCTCAGTTCTCAGCTCCATTTCCTCTGTCATTTCACCTCTTAAACTAAATCTAACAGATTTAACTATCACTACCACTTAAATACCAAGTTGCCCCCATTCTATCTTACTCTAGCCCTTCCCCTTTCTAGTTATGCAACCCTAAGCAAGTTATTTAGCCTCTTTGAGTCTTAGTTTCCTCATATTTAAAATATGAATAAAAATATTGACTATCTCATAGAATAATAACCAAGGAGATAATGCTCAGAAAGTTTCTGACACGTATGTCTGAAGTATTTTAACTATTATTGGTTAAAATCCTCAATTATTTTAACTGTTATGGTGTTTTTCCCACAAATCTTTTATGACATTCTCACTTGGATGTCATGCAATCAAATCAGCATTTAAAAAAAAAAAAAAAAGAACATTGTTTAGCACTTGTATCAAGATAAAATATGATACTTTTGCTTAAATTAAATTATGCAAGTACCAGAATTAAGTTCTTATTAATTTTTTTATCCTATCTTTAATGATGAAGTAGAAACAGCAGTAGTTTCTTAGGTTAATAGAGGGGTCTCATGTAGATTTAAATGCTCTATATTGTCTTTGAATATGCCTATGAAATTACTATGACCTCTGACAGGAAGGTTAAGCAAACCATATCTAAATGTTCTACATATCTAAACTTTGTTTTATGTATTGATTTTCCTAACCCTGTTTTTTTAATGGATTGCCATGATCATGAGTGGAATCACCATTCTTTCTAGCTACCAGATTTGAAATCTGTTCCTTTGACCCTCTTAACCCCATCTCCTCTGCACAGACATAATACCACTGATGTTTACTGTCTCATCCATCTGTAGCCACCCTTGTTCTCACATGTTTGGACCAGCATACTATACTTTTTAAAAACATTTTCTTAAACTTTGTTTTGCAATTTCAAGGAGAAAAAACTATGTTACTTTTTAAACTAGAAAGTTGACTGCAGAGTCCAGTTTCCAAAAATATTATAGCTCTAAAGTGGTTTATGAGTAAAATTTGTGTCATTAACCCATAAACTGAAAAGAAATACCTTCTATGATTCTGCTAATTCCCCTTTACTTTTTAAATTAGTTAATTAATTTTGTAATTGACAAATAAAACTTATATATTTATATTGTATATGTATGTACATAATTGTTATATATTATGGAGTTAAACGTGATCTTTAACTTTCCCATCTGCCTGTCAGTCTTCCAATTATTCCACACATACTCTCATCATGTTAATTCTCCAGAATGACCAATTTTATACTGTCTGATTAAAGTTTTATATTCCTCCAGCACCTATCTATGATTTCTTGTACAAGTATTTAAAAATATTGCAGAATAAATCTCATATCTTTCCACAGAAATTCCCATTGATGGCATGACAGTATTGTCCGTAAGATCTCCCATATTATTATCTTTACCACGGTTCTCTGAATGTCAAATGAGGAGAAAGGAAACAAAATAAATAAGCACATATAAGTAAACCTATGTAAGATATGTTGGCTTGCTGTATTTTCTTTCAATTTCACAAAATACCTTTGTGAGATAGGTATTATCAATACTATCAGTAGCAAAGAGACTCAGAAAGGTCAAGGTTATTGTCCAGGATGAAGAATCCATATTTGCATATGAACTTGTTATTCTTGTCTCAAAATTTATGCCCGTTTTATTACTTACCTCCCTTCTTTTATGGAGGGTTTTAAAGAGGGGAGTTCCCTAGATGTATTCATTTTCTATTGCTGTTGTAAAAAACTGCCACCAACTTATTTGCTTAAACAATATACATTTATTATCTCAGAGTCCAGGGGACGCGTATTAGTCTGTTCTCATGCTGCTGATAAAGACATACCTGAGACTAGGTAATTTATAAAGAAAAAGAGGTTTAATGGACTCATAGTTCCACGTGGCTGGGGAGGCCTCACAATCACAGCTGTTGAAAGGCACATCTTACATGACCGCAGACAAGAGAAAGAGCCAACCAAAAGGGGAAACCCCATATGAAATTGTTAGATCTCATGAGACTTATTCACTACCACAAGAATAATATGGGGGAAACTGTCCCCATGATTCAATTATCTCCCACCAGGTACCTCCCACAATACGTGAGAATTATGGGAGCTACAATTCAAGATGAGATTTGGGTGGGGACACAGCCAAACCATATCAGGACCAGAAGTCCAAAATCAGTCTCACTGGGTCAAAATCAAGGTATTGGCAGGGTTGCGTGCTTCTGGAGTCTTTGAGGAGACTCTCTCTTTCCCTGCCTTTTTCAGGTTCTAGAGGCCGCCTACGTTCCTTGGCTCTTAACCCCTTTCTCACATCACTCCAACATCTTGTTTTCATCCTGAAATATCCTACTACTAGACGTTAATCCTCCTTTCTCCCCTCTTAAAAGGTCCCTTATAATTACACCCCATCCACCAGGATAATCTAGGATAATCAACTTCTCTTTTGTCACATGAAGTAATATATTCACATGTTCCAGGCATTAGGACACAGACATCTTTTCAGGGAGGGTTGTATACTTAGCTTATCACACTGGGCATAAGCTCTGATAATGGAGCCTAAACCCATTGGACCAAAAGCTGATGGTATTTAGATGTCCCAACAGTATCCATATGGCAATCTTTTGTCAAGATACATTGAATGCTATAAAGCATCATTCAGCCTAATAAGAAAGCTTATTTCCTCACCTGCTCATTGTATTATGAGGCTTCATTCTGATAAATAAAATCCAATTATTAGTTTTTTCTAAACAATGAAAAGAAGATTGAAAGGAATGGAAAGTGCACATTAAACAAGTAATAATTGTGGTTTGTGGAAGGATTTATGAGAAAAAGCATGCTTGCAATTGCACTAAACTCAAAATAGAAATTTAAATTTTTGTTTTAACATTTTAATGTAAAATAAGCTTATTCCTGGCTCCTATTTCTTAAAGACTTTGCATTGTTCTTTTTTTTTTTTTTTTTTAACCAAGAGGGTCTTTAAATTTTGACAGTGTATTTTCCAAACTGTACTATTTTCAAGCATATATTATAAAATTAATACTTCATTATTCCCCCTGAGCAAAACAAAAAGTGAAAATATGTTTAATGATTCAGTTTTTGCTTATCATAAGAACATTACTTAATGGTGCTTGAATTAAAAAAGGGATTGAGCTAATTGATGATTTCCCTTCTTAATGATACACTGACTTTTTAGGTCATTTCTTCTACTTCTCTCAGTTTCATTAGTCCAGGGCCACTGATACTAACCATTTCTACAGATCAACTAGGGCATTTCCACGGTAAGTCAAGGAGAAGAACATTTTATACCTTCTTCTGACTCCTTTCTTTCTCCCACCTGAAAAATTGTCAGTCTTTCAAGAGTTTTTAATTGACATTGAGGGTCATGAACACATACCAGTTGAATTTTACTACCAAAGAACTGTATTACATTGAGATAAAAGCTTGACAAAGCATGAAGTTATAAAACTTTAACTATAATTAAAATTGCCAATATACGGTCTTTGTTTTGATAAATATATTAGCCTTGTTACATTAAACATCATATTGCATAAAGAAATATTGGCATAAAATGACATGAGATCCATGGTTAAAAGAGAGAAATGTATGTTATTAAGCCATAAAAACTGCGTAAATTTCAAAGAAAACTGCAATGTCTTATATTAGAACATTTTAGTTCAGAACAAAATTGCTTAAACAGTTAAACATATATAGTTGTTTAAGATAAGTATACTAAATGTAGAGCCTTCCTCAGATTCTCTGAAAATCAAAGAACAAAGGAAAACAAAGTGATCTCTTAGGCAGATTAAAGACTTAAAGGTGAATATTAATTATAAATATATATACTTATAATATGTATATCATTATATATTGATTTAACCTCCTGTGAACAATAGTTGTCTTGCAAACAGATGAATATGAACTTCAGAAAACAAACTTTCAGATGGAATTTATTTCAATTACGCCACAGACTCAGAGAAATGTCACATTTATTCAAAGAGTTATTTATTACTTAGAAGTTTAAGTGCTTTGACCAATGAAAAGTTAATAACAAAAAGAAAAAAGCTGAGAATAGCAGGATTTAAAGAATGCCAATTTGCAACCCAGGGGATAGGTATTTGCATACTAATTGTAATGTTCCTGCTGTCACATTACCTTCAGCTTGAAGATCAGTCAGAAAGAGAAACTCGGCATCATCTGTGACAGACAGTGGAACGAAAAATGCCAGTGAAGTGAGTGCTGTTTCCAGCTATTTTTATCTCAGAAGATGTACAAATGAAACACTTGAGTCTTCTTTTAGTCTCAATGTTTTATTTCCTTCATTTATGATAAATACGCTAATTGTTGTCTTTCTTCCTGATTTTTTCTCCTTTCTCTATTGATTTCTTCTTTTCGAAAACATGTCAAGAATTTGTGGCTTACTTTTGCACTTTATTCTTTATGTGGGCTAAAGAAAGGTTATAAAGTGGAGATAGACCACTGAACTTTATGTAATTTTTTTAAAATTATGAGATGAATTAGAGACATAATATACATGATCCTTGCAAAAATTATCACAACGTTTATTGAAAAAATTTTACATGGATATTAAATGCTGGGTAAGGAAGCAGCTGTCACTTCCTGGAGCACATGGACTCCTTGCTTGCATTTTCCATTCTCCAGCACACTGTTAATTGAGTGTGAACAGCTAAGTTGTTGGATTCCACATTTTTTAATGCAATACAACTGGTTCTAGCTGGCACAATTAGCAAGATAACTGGTAGCTTTCACGCAGTTCCCATCTGGTCTGGCTCTTCTCTGGACGTATAATATGGGTACTGCTGGCCTTGATGGCACTTGCTTAATGAAGAAAATACAAAGGAAATCAGCCAAAACCCCATGAAATACTAAGTGTAATTTTGGCTTCAGATACACAGTGACTTTTCATGGCAAATCATACACAAACAAAAACTTACTCTGATTATGCATCACAATTTTACAGGAAATAAACACAGAAATGAAAAGAGCCAGACAAAACTTCTGTTAAAATTCAATAAAAGGAAGAAAAAAAGAAATGAGGGAGTGGCCATTGTCCATTTTTTCAGAGAGCACATATCAAGTAAAAGTCAACCAATTCAGTAGAGTTTAAAATTAACCACCCTCTTTTTTCTCCAACTTTTATTCAATAGATTTCTTTCTTAACATTTATGTAGTTACATTTTTTAAAAACAGAAGATGATATTTCTTACTCCCATCTACCATAAGAAATGCCCTATTTTTATTTGATAGCGTACAAGCTTTAAGAATTCATGAATAATATTGTTCATGAATTCTTAAATTCTGTTTCGTGTAAACTTTCAGTTGAGCAGCTGGTTGCCACAATTTAACTATTATTTAGAGGAAATATAGTATTTCTATGAAGTATGATAAATCTCTATTGCAGAAAAAAAAACACTTTTTAGATAGTTATTATAAATGTTCCAAAACATGAATAAAGTACAAATATATATGTATTAACTCATCCATTTAAGAAGTATGAAATAACTTGGGTTAAAGCAGACGCACTTGTGTTTCAATTCTAACTCTGGCCGTTACTGTCTGTGGAATACTGCACTACTTATTTGTATCTCTGAACCTCTTTACTCATTGGTAATATTGGAATAAAACAGACTGCTATTTTCAAGATTAAATGAAGTAAAGTCTATGATATACTTAGCACAATGTGGTATACACTGTAAACATCCAATACATAGTTGTGCATTTTAGTGCTATTATAAATATTGTATTTCAGTTTATTCATAGATACCATCAATTTGCGCTTTCACAGAATTACAGGAAACTCCAAATTTTACAAATTTAACTGGCAACAAACAAGCATTACTCCTTAAAATAGTTACATTTCACCTAATTTCTGAAAAGTAAATGCTGTGTTACCTCCAACTCTTTCAACATCTCAGATAGTCAAAATTTAACCTTCTGGATAAGAAATAGGCTATAAAGGAATGAGCTGAGGGTATTCCAGGCATTGCTACACACCAGCAGAGGTACTCCTTCAGAGCCGATGGGCAATTTTTTTCTCCTTAAAACAATGTCAGCATTTTGTGGACCTTGATTAATACTAGGATATACCCATATAACTAATTCTATTATATTATCCATAGCATTCCATGTCTATATCTATAAAATATCTGTAACATTTTAGCATCTCTCTGTAATTCAAAACATTAGGAATTTTTATTTTATCCTTGGTTCTGCACCATCTCCCACACTTTGCTTTCTTTCTTTTACTGTTTCTCTACATTAATGAAGACAATACAAATAGCTATTATTTATGTAAACACCTTCATTCTATAAATACTCCTTTATATCCAAAAAGATCTTCATGGAATATGCCTTTTTGCTTTTGGCTTAAGTAAAACCTGTCTGTCCTTAAAGGACACTGCCTTCTAGAATGGATGTCAGCTATTCTCTCCAACCTCACATACCTCAGAGTTGAGAGTGAGGTCCATGATGATCCAGTGACGTTTTCACATTATTTTTCATCTTCTCTTGCCCAGAACACTCTATGTCTTTGAAGCTAATACAATTTAGCTATACCTTTCAATACTTTTTATCACTGTAATTTATCAGCATCTTGAAGGCCATTTACCCTCTTCCATTGAAGGCTTTAATATGTGTCAATATTTGGGGTTTGGTCATCCATTGTTTATTTGTTAATATGTTCAATATTTCATAGACCAGGCACACTGTTCTTGGTGCTAGAAAATAACATTTAGTCCTGTCATCAGATAACTTACATACTAATGGGAATATAAATGTTCATCTTTGAATGAATTTGTCTAGATTTTATTTTTCAGTTTTTCCTGGATGCCTGTTCCTCATTCAAAATGGGCATCCCGCATGGCCAGGTTCCTCTCTATCCTATTCATTAGCATATGTTCCACAGGTCTAAGTAGCTTTAATCTGAATACCCTGCTAACAACCAAATTTTAGTATACAAACAGGAATATTTTTTAAGCATGTGTATTTTAAATGATCGTATAACTTTAGAATTCCTACAAAATCTAATATTTGAGTTATATGAAATATAACATAAGCTTATTTGAATAACAGGTTATAGAGTACACAAAATCTCTTAAATGTAAAATTAAATCTAGCATTGTGTCTCATCCTCCATTTATGAAAGACAGAAACTGAACAACCCAATTTTTGTGTCTATTTGAATGAAAAAAAAAAAAAAAACACCATTTCCAAATGGTTTCCCAGGTGATCTGTGTCCCCAAGATTTAGTAAGTCAAGGAAGAAAGGGAAGTCAGCCTTTCTTCACAACAGGAGAAGGAAATTTGAGATTGGAAATGTGAGTAATGGAAAATAGTAAAATGAATTTTTAGCTACATTGTCCTCTGTATGTGTCTTCAATGAGGATGACCATTATTAACTGAAGATGCAACTACAACTGCATCAGTAGAAGAAGTACAATCAATCCTAGCAAAAACTATAAAAACTGCAGCAAATTACAGGAAGTAATACAGAAGCATAGGAATCACTTCACACTAGTATATTTAAGATTAGTTATCTTGCCGTGCAAATACAAAAGTTTTATAAGAATTGCGATATATGAGTTTTTCTCTATTTTATTATTGGTAATTTCAATACAAACTTTAAATTGGACCCTCTCTTTCCATAACTAAGTCATTTGCACATCACAGCTACATAATCCAACATGGTTTTATTTCTGGGCAGCAGATGCTTTCTATGAATAGGGGCTTATTTCATCAGGATCTTTGTTTATTAAGAGGAATAATGTATGATATATTTGCATCTCAGAAAATTTATATCTTAAACCTGATTTATTATTTCTACATCACATCCCCAAAAGTAACCTTCTTCAGAAGACTTAAGTCTACAAATTTTTTGACTGCTTTGGAAAAGATATTACTCTGTCTTGACAGATTCCTAGATTTAAATAAATCAGCTCAGAACTAGAAGTATACCAGTCTAAAGAGAAATAAAAGCTGCCTCAGAGTAGGTAAAGATGTTTTGAAATATTACGAATGAAATGTTTTCAAGTTCATCACATGCTAGAAATTCTTAAAACTTTTTTTAACTTTTTTGAGATGCATAATTATGAAATAATCTTTACACTATAAAAATTTAGAAAATAGTTTATTTATCACCATTGCTATCATAACTTTTTGACTAGAGTAATGTCACATAAATTAAGAAATAATACACTCATAGTTGAAAAGAAATTCACCATTGATCCACAGAACCGATATATTTTATACTTTTATTAGAATTTAAGAATTCTCAAATATTATTAACACTGTCAGGTAGATTAATAAATAATTTGCTGATGTCAAATTACATCCCACTTTATGTCACTATAACTACTGTAAATAGCATTGTATAATTTTTTGACATTTGGCTGTTTGATTAACAGCATGAAGTCCATTTGAATGACGTAATTCAAAGTACACATAACTCGAATATTATTATTGGTTAGAGAAGAAAAAGATCACAATGCTATTGTCAAGGTTAGATGCTGTTTCTACAGGTCACCAACTGCGGAAACAATGACATGGTCTGAAAATATGGACACACTTTTAGCCAACCAAGGTAAGATCTAACTAATAATAGGCTTAAAATACAATCATTAAATATAAATTATTAAATTCTGAAAGTTGGTAACATCATAAAATATGAGTTCAATCAATGAAGTATAAAATTATTAACAATCATAAATTCATAAAAATCCAAAATCTAAATAGAATCAGGATGGGGCTAAAATAAGTTTATAGGAACTCTGCACATTGAAACAAAAGGAAAATTCAATCTAGCAAGTGATGTTTTCCATTTCCTTAGACTCACTTTAACATTTTTTATTATTTTTTATTTTAATACAGAGTCTCACTCTCTCTATCAGGCTGGAGTGCAGTGGCATGATCTCGGCTCACTGCAAACTCCACCTTCTGGGTTCAAGCGATTTTCCTGTCTCAGCCTCCTGAGTAGCTGAGATTACAGACATGCACCACCATACCTGGCTAATTTTTGTATTTTTAGTAGAGACAGGGTTTCACCATGTTGGCCAGGCTGGTATCAAACCCTGGCCTCAGGTGATCCACCCACCTCAGCATCCCAAAGTGCTGGGATTCAATTCAGGTGTGAGCCACTGCGCCAGCCCTAGGCTTGCTGTGTGTGTGTGTTTGTGTGTGTATATATATATATATACACATATATATATATTTTTTTTTGAGACGGAGTCTTGCTTCACCACCCAGACTGGAGTGTAGAGTGTAGTGGTGTGATCTCTGCTTACTGCAACCCCTGCCTCCCGGGTTCAAGGGATTCTCCTGCCTCAGCCTCCCGAGTAGCTGGGACTACAGGAGCGTGCCATGACACCCAGCTAATATGTGTATTTTTAGTAGAGACAGGAGTTCGCCACGTTGGCCAGGTCTCCAACTTCTGACCCCAGATGATCTGCCTACCTTGACCTCCCAAAGTGCTAGGATTACAGGCATGAGCCACTGCGCCCAGCTGCCTCACTATGATTTGATCATGACTGCCTTTGGTACAAGTTGAAAGAAACATACAAACTGTTGAAAAATTTGAAAATTTAAATAAATCACTTGTTTCACATGTACTGTTGGTCAAAATAAAAAATATTTTAAAGTACTTTATATCAACTGTGTTATTCTCACTTTCAGTGAATATGAAAACATATTTAAATGTATATGTGTGTATTAATATGTATATGTGTGAATATGTATTTATAATTGATAGAATGGTTCAGTAAGGCAATTTTGGCCAATTATAAATAAAACATCCTAGTCTTTAATAAAATATCTTAGTCAACACAACTTATATACAAAATAATCATTTACAAAGGTATAACTTCTATTTGTGTTACAAATAATCTGCAATTCTATCTCATCTGAAAGGGGAAAAATGACACTGTGAAACACAGAGAGAAAATGTTTATAATATAATATTATTTGTATAAATCAAATGGCATTTTATTTTAAATTCATAAATAAAAAATTAGAATATTAGAAAAATATAAAACACAATAAAGCTGAATAAATTCACAGCTGCTTATTTATGTATAAAATTAGATTGACTTAGATGAATTTAGATACTATAAACATATTATTTCTAAGTGACTAATTTTTAAAGTATAAACATCGAAGGATCCACATAACTTCCAGAATCCACCTAAGAGCATATATTAAAAAGATGTGAATATGGAATTGCAGTTTATTAAGTGTTAAATGGTGTATTTCCTTTCTCCTTAAGTGTATAACCAATGGGACAGATCAAGTTTGCTAAAAGGCTCACTGAATTATTTCTCTGTGTGTTGTGACTCAGAAGGCTCCAGAGTGGTAGATGTCCATACAACAGTACTACAGAGGAGAGGCAGGAAGGGTAAGATGAAGGCAAACTGGTTCCTCTGCATACCCTCTGGGATTTTATATTTCATGCCCACATGAAATAGAAAAGTCATATACATCTGAACAGTTGTTCGGTTTTGCTTTTTATAATACCAGAGAAATGGCAATAGTATGAATGCTTTTTAATGCTTTAAACAGCTAAAGGACTCACCAAATTACCTAGTTATTTTTGTTGATTTGCAGACATACTTTGCATGTACTAAGCATAGGCATTAGCCTAGTTTTCACCCCATAATGCTAACATATTCTATTTAACACCCTTTGTTGATACTAACCAGTAAGCATTCCATTCTATGGAGAGTGCCCTCAGATAATAAGTTTAATTTTATGTACCATATTACTTTAAAATCATATGGCATCTTTTGAACATTCAAACGATATGTATAGGAGAGTAAATCAACAAAATATCATGTTCAAGATATAGATAGCTAGCCCCAGGTTTAGTTTTTTAAGCTGTTTACTTTGTTCCATTGGGTCCTAAACCAAGCTACAGGAGGAGGAAAGATAGTAATTTTTAGTTGAGAGTAGCCCATCATTAAAAGTGGACAGCAAGGGAAAATAATAATTGTATCTTGATCTCTAACTTCCCATCTCTCTGGGATGCGTTTAGAAAATCCTCCTAGGGACAAGCTCCATATGCCTTGATGATGCACATATAAAATATTGCCAGGCATGAATCTACAATATTCTTTCTGTATTATTAAAGAACACTTTATTCTCTCTACAAAAATACATCTTAGAATAAATTCTGTTTAGATCTCTGAAATTTCATCATTGTTTGAACTGAATTCAGGACAAATTTTAATTGAGTGTTACTAAGAGGATTTTTATAACCTGAATTGGTGTCACAGAAACTTCTTGAACGTATTTTTAAATGCAAGGACCGTGAAGTTAATTGAATTTTTATATAGTTCTCATATATTAACTTCATCCACACTCTCCAGTATTTCAACCAAGAATTTTAATTGGTACCTGATAACCTTTTGCAATTACTTGTTATTTCAAACTTATTTCCAATAACTTTAAAAAAAATCTGTTAAATCTATTTTAATCCAGTGTTTTTAGACACTGTAATTCTGCTCCAGGAAGTCCTTTTCTATTTTATCTTTATAAACTTCACTTTTGCATTGTGCGGGCAGCAACCCATAAACAACGGACTTAAGCCTCTTTTCATTCACTTTTCTCTTATTGTTTTCTATTTCTTTAGCCAATTTTGCCTATCCCCTGCTTTTCCATAAACTTATTCCTCCTGTACTTTGGAGCTTGAAGGATTAACTCTCTCCACCTGCAGGAAAGGAGCAGCTGCTTGGAGCACATGCAAAGGGGGCCTCCCTGGCAGGTGGAGGAGAAAACCACCAACGTTTTGGAAGGCAAATTTCTCTGAGTGGAAAAAGTGCTGACGTGTTTTACTCCTCAGACAGATATACATTCTCAAAATTAGAGACAGCCAGCAAAAGGGTGCAAACTGTGACACTGAATAACATGACCTAAATGTATCGGTTTAGTTTTGTCCACAGTGGGAATGTGATAATGATCTTTCTGACCTGTTGTCTAACTAGAGGCACTTACCTTCTCACATAAGCTCTGGATATACCAAAGAAGAATGTTTCCTGGCCCATTTTGATGAGGAAAATAGAGAAGGAAGGGTCTAAACAAGTGGTCACAATATCAAATATCTTTAGGAGCAAGGGATATAAGTGTAAATTTGACTGAAAGTAAGATAAGGGAAAGAAGTGAGACTCATGGGAATCACCGACTGCAAGACCTGCCTGTTGTTATTACATTTAAAAGAGCATATCATGATCAAGTGAAAGCAAACATGCCTGTGAATAAGTGAGTCCATTGCAGTTTCTGATCTAAAGTTTCTGGAGAAGTACATGCTAAGGATAATACCTGGGAGGAGGAGGAAAACACTATAAACAGGTACTACAAGGGAGAATGGGAAGCATCAATGTTTTCCTTAAGGAAACATTGGAGAAAAACCCTACGTATTTGTATTTACCTTATGAAATTAAAGTTGCTTATCGCCACATAAAGGGGAGAAGCATTCACATCAAATATGTTGCCAGTTACTTTCTTGGTTTTGAGATTGAGTTGGCCTATATATTTACCCAAAACTAATAAATGCTGGCTCTTCCTTCTTTGCTTTAAGCCCAAACCAATACAATTTAACACTTTGGCATCAAACTTTGTTTCTGCACCAACTCATAGCAACAAAGATATTCTTACTCTGAGTTGAGTATAACGTAATTAATTTGACCTGAGCGTAGCGCAATAAATCTTAAAAGCAAAATCCATGGGGCTTCCTGTGAAGTAACTACCATCAAGATCTCGTAAACATAACTTTGAGATTTCTCAAATACAGAAAGAAAAAAGTACAGGTTTTCTTTGTTAATGAAGCTAATTGTAGAAATATATATGCTATATATAACATATATATAGCATATATATAACATATAATATATAACACATATATAATATATAACACATATATAATATATAACATATATAATATATATCACACATATATAATATATATAACATATATAATATATATCACACATATAATATATATAACACATATATAGCACATATATAACATATGTATGCTATATATGTGTTATATATGTTATATATATGCTCTATATATGTTAACAATTACTGATTGAAAATAAAGTTAAAGTCAGCAACTAAAACATACATTACATTTAGGTGGAATGATCAATATTTGCCACTGAATATCCAGTAAATGCTCATATTATACAATGTACTCATTTTGGTCATATTACTACTCTGCATGCTATTATATAAAATTTTTTCTCATGTATTTCATAGCTGGTCTAGATGCTTTTCGAACATTTCTAAAATCAGAGTTTAGTGAAGAAAATGTTGAGTTCTGGCTTGCCTGTGAAGACTTTAAGAAAACGAAAAATGCAGAAAAAATTGCTTCCAAAGCCAAGATGATTTATTCTGAATTCATTGAAGCTGATGCACCTAAAGAGGTGAGTGAACTACTTCAGAATAGTGAAGAGTCATCCTGTAACAGATCTGCTCCGAATTAGAAGACCTTAAATCCATCTAAAAGATAATCAAATTCTCGCTATGTGTTTAAATGGAAAATGTCAGTAGATTCCAAGAGTAATTCCTTAAGATGACTCTCTTTTCTTTTATTGATTCAGTAAGTACTTTTCAACACTTATTATGGGCTAGGTATGACTAATATTTCTGTCTCTTTGGAACAATACTCAGGCCCTTGAAAAATAACGTCGAATATCTCAAACAGCGCTAAAGTCAACCCAATATAAATCCTACTTCAAAATGCTGTTGAATTTCCAGTGTAGTTTCTTGCTTTTATTTTGCCAAACTAGGAATTAGACAAAGTCAATATGGATAGCATTCTTGAATATTTAAAAACAAATTAATGTGTGGGGATTAATTTAAACAAATTAATATGTTGCTTGCCTTTATTTCTTTGATGGTAAAATTGAGCCAAAGATGTGGGGCTCTGTATCAAGTAACCAGGACTCACCTGTGCTGCTTAAAGATCAGGAAACTAGGAAGAGCCTTGGGGAGAAACCTGCAATGACTCTGATAATAGCCCCGCAAAAGTGTTTTATATGTGGAATATCTCATTTACAGTTGATTTAATTTCCAGAGCCAAAACCATAATCATCTTCAAATCCTTTTAAAATTTTAACTGTAAAGTTTAAGCAATTTACATTTGTAAACTGCTTTGGATTTCTTGCTGAATATGTTACATGAACAAAGAGGGTTAATGTATAAGTAACCTACAAACAGGAAGCTCCATTAAACTACTAGTACCAAACCAACTACTATTACCAATCATCTCTCCTACAGAGGTGAAATGCTGACATCTTTATAAGTGACAGTTACTATGTATTCTGATCCAAAACGAGGATCCGTGGTATGAGAGGATGGTTGTTCTTATAGGAAAAAAAGATAGACTAGATGAAATGAAAACACTTTCAGAAAATGTGAGACATAAAGTTAGTTACCGTATTACTAATAGTTCAAGTTTTAGATAGACATTAATTACTGCAGCTTATATTAGTTTAGTATAACATTAATAGTCACGTGAACCACTGAAGCATGGCCTGGAATTCATGGGGGTGGAAAAAGAACTTTTAACTCCTGTAGAGCTATTTCAACATTTATTTCCAAGTCATCATCTAAGAATCAATAAATAATTCTGGAAAATTGAAAATGTTGCATGTAGGATTTGTCAGGTTGATTGATGTGTCATTTTGCTTTGAAATTAACCCTAAAGATATCCTACTTATTATTATATTGGTCTGAAAATCATATTTTTTCCTCCTTTATGAATTCATCTAATTAATAGTAGTTGCTTTAGGATAATATTTTGAAACATTGTGTGTGAAAAATCTTCTAACACAAAATGCCATCTTTTAATTATAGCTGAATTTAAGGTTATAATATATAATAAACCATCAATTTTGATAAAATAGTTTTATTTATTTTCCTAACCTTTTCTTCCCAAATTAATTTATATTGTAATAATTTAACTAAATAGTGTAGCTATTATTTTGGGATATAAAACTTCACAGCTTTCTATAGATTGTACATCTAATTAATTTTGATAAAACAAAATATAATTAAATTGATGGCTGCTTTCCAAGTAATAAATTATAGTCTTTCCTTGAAGTGTCTCTAAAAATGCTATTAGATATTACCAAATTAACTGAAAATATGCAAGTATAAATATATATACCCCATGTTTATATATACATATATATATATGAAATACTTATTCTGTTTCCCATCATTTTCTATTAGTTGTTTCCTATTCAAATTACTAAAGGAAGTTTGCTTGTTATATATTATACTAATTGCAATCTTCAAGGTATTTCTCTATAGTTCATCAGTTATGTGTTAAATATAGTGATACTATTAGTATGTTTATTCATTAAACTGATTTTTTGAGTATCTGTTCCCACAGTGAAGTTACAGAGTGAAAGAAGAGACTGACACATAATAAAACTAGTCAAATACACAATGGGTGATATAATAATAAAGCTTCATTTAAAGTTCATTATTAGCACGGTAGGAAAGAGTGATTTAATCTACCTGGAGAGTTAAAGTTAGATTTGCAGTGTGGTTCACACATGAAAAATGAGTCATATTTTATGAAAAGAATGAATGAAGAAACACTATTCCAGCACTGAGAGCACCAATGTATAAAGCTGCCTAGCATTTTCCAGAAATTGCAGGCATATTCATATTGCTAATGTGAGTAGAGGAGTTGGGGATGAGGTTGGATAGGTAGGCAGCAGTGGGGATAAAGAAATGATGGAATGTATTCTAGATGTATTCAGTAGGCAGACTTGACAAGACTCGGTGACATATTTGAGATGGTTGGAAAATATGATTTGCACAAGTGGAAAATTAAATCAAGAATGAGATTTATATGAGAATATTCTCCGTTTTTCTATATTCTATATTACACTGTAGTTGTATAACAGACTCTTATAAAGAATCTAAATTATAACCAGTTTCCTTGGTAAAATAAAGAACAACAAGGTCATGTTACTCATATGCCTATTATATTCCATTTACTTTCTTTTCAAAGTTTTATACCTTTATTTCACCTATTTCATTGCTAACATGACTTAATAATTATTTACTGATGCAATTGGGCAATTTACAATTAAACTATATGAAATTTACTAAATTATCCCTGACTATAAATTGACTTTACTAATGGGTATCAGTTTCCTACTCTAATAGGAAAGACTATATATTGAACTTTCAGGTCTCTATGAGAGATGATAATTTCAGCTGGATTTTATGTCCTCTCCTTTAAAGTGTTACATTCTCTCTGGTTTCCAAATTAACAGGGTGTTAGTATGATGTAGCACAAAAACTAAACTTTGGAGCTATCTAGACCTGGGTTCAAATCCTGATCCCTCACTTGTGTAATTCTGTCATAAGCTATTTATCTCTCTGCCTCAGTTTCCTCATCTGAAAAAGCATAATGATACATTTACATAGGAAAAACGAGAATGATACATGAGATTGTGTCTAGGGTTTACATCATGCAGGATGGTTTTTAAGGAATGTTAATTCCTTTCTTTCTTTAAACAAGTCACGATAAGTGCTATTGAAACTAACTATTGAAACAACCCTTAGTTTATTTCTAAGAACATATGTAGATAAGCAATGTTAAGACTTGAGAGAAGTGGAAATGTGAACACTTATTATAAAAATGGGTTTGCAAATTGCCAGGTCCAAATAAAAAGAGTTGCTCATTGAGTAAATTGTACCTAGATGGCTTCAGGAGAAAATATAGCAGAAAAAAAAATCATGACCCAAGTATTTTGACTAAGTGACTTGAAAATAAGAAAATTATTAGAGAAATAGATATTTTTAAAGTATCTCTACTTTGTACATACTAATAATGTGGGAGTGGCAAAGAAAAAAATTCTTAAACTTGTACTTATTTTTGCTTCAGCTTGGATTGCTAATTTCAGATTATTGAATTTTCAAGAAAATATTACTTAACTTTGAGAAAATAATATTTGAAAATTTTAATAATATTTTCATATTCAGCTAAGAAATTAACATATTTAAAATTTATATTATATTTATGTCGTCATTCCCCTATATTGAAAAGAAAGTCATAGAGGATGAAAAATATGTCATTAAAGGGAAATTTTTAATGTTGATTGTCATTCTATGAAATTAGAAAATAGTATCAAATCATATCATGGTGTAATGTTTAAAAATTATATAAATTCAATTTCACACTGTCAACAATCCAGGAAAAAACACATTGGTAGTTTTTTAAGCCAAAAAACAGCAGAAAATGTTTAATTCTTAAATGTATCTACCAAATATGAGGACACTATATCTCATAAAACAAAGAAGAAATTATAGTCATAAAGGAGAGTACATCTTCACGTGTCTGTGCAGGACACTTTTTAACATTTGTGTTTGGCTTTTTACTTTTATTTTTGATGCAGCACAATGTTGCTTATTGAGTCACATTATCTTTCACATCAATAAATGTTTTTTATTCTGTGCCTAGTCACATCCTTATAAGATAAAATCCCTCCATGGAAGAGAAGCTCAGTTTAGGCAGGAAAACAGATAATAAACACGTAAGTATAACACAATGTGTTGCTGTGCTAGGCAGCTCTCGATAACGAAATGTAAGAAAATAAATAGAAACCTTAGTTTGACTCTAAAGAACTTTTCAATATAGTTGGGTTAAAAAATAAAGTGTATAGAACTAGAGAAAATGGCAAAGCAACAAATGATTAAGTGCAAAACAAAGACGAAATTATTTTTATGCTACCTGGAAGGATATGGTGATTAAATACCAGTGAGACAGCAGCATATTGAGATAAGACCTTCATTATAAATAAGGATAGTTTTAAACTGAGTCTTAGGGAAGAAACAGATATGAGTTGTTGACAGAGAAAAGCCCATGAAAATAGGCATCTAGGAGCGTTTTATCCTATTACTGTGATGCCAATTTGTAATCTGCATTTTACATTCGTATTTTTTCTTTGCATTTTTAGATGCCACTTCCTGTATATGTTGATGTTATTTTGCATAGCTTATTTCTGCCCTACTAGTGACTGTTAGCCAACAGTGCTCCCCCAACTACAGAATCATCTCTGGATATAATGTGCTTGCTTATTTGTTAATTTTCTAGGTTTTTGTTCATTAATCAATACTTGAATACTTACTATCTGCTAAGCATTATGCTGGTGCAGCTAAGAAAAAGACAGTCATGGTCTCTGAGTAGATCCTTCCTCATATTCTGGTAGAAAGACACCAGATAAAAAATAATAATTATAATAAACTTCCATGAGTGTCCTAACAAGGAAATATAAGGTGAGATGGTAGTTTGCAACAGGAAAATCCAAGTCTAGAGGATCAGGGAATGTATTTCGAAGAAGTAACTGGTAAGCTTTGACCAGAAATTTGACTATAGAGGGAAACAAGACAAGATGGGAAGAGAGAAGAATAGGAGAGGAAGAGGAAGAAGAGCCAAGCAAAGGACTAGCCAGTGCCTAGAAGACTGGTCCAGCAGTGAAAGAAGCCTACTATTGTGTGTGTTCAAGTATAAATTGAAGTTAACTGCACCTTCTGGATCCCAGTGATTTCCACATTTTTATTCATTCCTTCTTAAAGACCTCTCCTTCAAAAGAAGAAAGGGAGAACAGAAAGAGGGAGGGAGAGAGAAAGAGAAAAGGAGAGCTAAAGAAACTATAATATCTGTACAGAGATTTTACATGGATTATCTCGTTTGGTCATCACGTTCTCTCTCTTAGGGAAGTATTACATTCATTCACATTTTAAGGTGAAAAATTGAGGCTTAGAGATAAAATGATGAGCCCTGCAGTCATTAAGATCCATGGAGAGGGAGGTCTTCAGCCCATACTTTTAAGTTTCAAATTTCTTCCCCTAGATCTACCACTAATTTGAAGTGTTTATGACATAGCCTGGGATACTTGATGTTTATGATAAAAGTAGAAACATAAAATTATCTAGTCACATACAATATATCTTCCTATCAACAGTTTTATTTCTCTTCTCATATTCTCTCCAATTTGTGTAACTTCTTAGACTATGAAGCCTAGATTCAAATATGACATTAGAAGGAAAAAAGTGTCAGAAGTATTTCTTCTAATAATCTGCAGAATCATTCTGTGCTTCAAAAAATAATTTCTGCGTTTCAACTCAAAAACAAAAGGCTCAGGTGTTCTTTACACTTCTGTGTCTCTGTGCCACTTAAAATGATCTTAGTTTAGCATGTTGGGATTGGTGATGGAAACAGGTCAATCTGATTCCCTTTCAGCTGCTCCAGTGTAGCTGTAGCTTTTGTATATCTATTTTTAGCCATCCGTACACGTTATGATTTCATATGTGTCATCTCCTTTATCACCACAGAAATCGGAGAAGCATCTGGTTTCTATTCAGTTCTATCTTTGCTTTGACTACTTGTCTAATTAATCAAGATGCTTTTGAATTATATTTCTCTCATTTCTCTTTCCCAATTTAAGGTGTTAATCTTACCTCCCACCTTGTATCATCTATTTCTGCCTCCAAAGCCAATGACAACAAAAGGATACAGTCTTATGCAGGGATGAATTCCTTCTAGATGTTACAAACTTTGTTATATTCAACTTTAATAGCCACCTTTGAGAATACATTTTAGGATATTCATTTGCTTTTAATGATGCCAAAATGAAGTAATACTTGAGGTGTTAGTGGTGATTAAAAGAATTATGTAACCAAAAACATTATTATAGATGGCCTTAATTTGAATAGTAATTTTAAAGCTCGGTTGTGAATGAGGTCTAAGATGCTGCCGGCTACATTTTTGTAAGGCGTTTTACTTATGCATGCACACACCCTTTGCATAATGACAGTCTCCTGCTACACTATACATTCTAAATGAGGAAAGGCTATCTAATTTGAATATGAGAGCACAGTTGAAAACTTTTCATTCAAATTATGTAAAAATACATAAAGCACAGATTAGGGTCACAAGAGAGCCAAAAGGTACATTTTAAAATGTATTCTTTCTGCTAAAGTAATTTATTGAAAGCCAAAAGAATTTAAGACTGTTGGTGTAGAGAAAATAAATTTGGTTTGCATCACTTTCAGTTAACAAAAATCACATGCGTATTAAAATATCCTGGGTCTTCCTAATAAAATTGTTTTACAGAACTACCTGAAACATCATTCATAAAGCAGTCATTTTAATGCAATGGATTGTTGTCAATGTCAGTTGTGTCAAGACCTTTTCAAAACTGATGGGATTTAAAAGCCTCTAAATGGTTGTGATGACATCTCAGCTGTCATTTTCTAAGAACCACAATCCTGTGTCTTGTTTTCTAAGATTGGCAGTGTAGTGGTTTCAGAAATCTAAGATAATTTATGACCTTTTGAAAAATAAGCAAATAAAATATTATGTTTCACAAACACAATATTGAAAGTCATTGAAACCAAAGGGTATCCTACAAACAATACAAGTAGCTATTTATGTCAGTAAATAAAATACATACAGCACTGTTTTTTTGATTAATTGATATAATGTTCAGCCCACACTCTGTAGTTCATAGTTAGAGATGCTCAGCAAAGTCTAAGCTTCTCTGTAGCTTCCAAGCGTCTCAGGAGTGCCTTCAACATGCAACTGGCAAGTATGAGTTTCTAGAGTGTCACCTCCTGATGGAGTCCCACCTTCAGTATACTTCAAACTCAGTATTTCATCTGTCTTACTTTTAGAGATAGAAATGTATCCAAGTATCTTCTGGTAGAATACAACCAAAAATCACATTTGAGAGGAGTGCCAAGTTGGGAGTGCAGTTCACAGACATGTCCCAAGGAGTGACTCTATTAAAGGAAGAAATATGTATGTATGTGTATGTATATATATGTTTATATGTGTGTGTGTATATATATATTCCTATTTACCATTCCAGGTGCAAGTCTCCTCTTTAATATTTCAGAGTTATATAGAGAGAGACAGTTATATATAACTCTATATGTAACTTTCTCTCTCTCTCTCTCTATATATATATATACACATATTAAGTTATATATATTATTTAGTAAGATATATATGTCTATCTTACTAAAATTTCGAGGGAGTTGAAAAGGAAAGATAAGGCACTCTTTATAGCATAGTTCCATACATCACCAGAATTGACTTCTGGGGCATTTAACAAAACATATGACTCCCTCTTAATGGAAATACCTTAAATTGGCTTCTAGGACTGGATTTCTTTCTCCCCTACTGACTGCTCTTTCACCATTTCTTTTCCTGTTCCTACTCATAATCCAACATGTATTATAATGAGAAGACACACTCGTCATCTATTTTCTGCTTCCACTCACTCTCCTGATGATCTCTTCTAGTTCTATGGCTTTAAAAGGGAATCTCAAACTTAACAAATTTAAATCTGAGTCCTGATTTCCTGCTCAAAGCTTTCTCCAACCCAAGTTCTCTCTATCTCTGTTAATAACTACTCTGTTCTTCCACTATTCTGGCTAAATAATTTGTAGTCATCCCTTGGTTCTTCTCTTTCTCACATACCCTATATTCAATCCATCAGCATTTTCTGTCATCTCTTTCTTTAGACTATTTCTAATATCCAGCTATTCTTAAAAAGATATTCTCCCTTGCCCTAGCTCATAACTATTCAATCACAAGTCCCATTCATTCTACTTTCTGAATAGCTTTGAAATCTATGTACTTCTCTTTATTCTCTGTGACATTACCAAACCTAATTCACCATCAATTGTCCTCCTGATCTCCTGGCGTGGTATCCTAATTTTTCTTTCCTTCACCCACAGCCAGCTATTACACCACACGTGAGCCAGAGACACTTTTTCAAACATGTGGTTACATTAGTCCCTTACTTAAAATTCTCATTGGCCTCAGAATAAATAAAGAAGTCCTTAATAAGACCTACAATGTCCTACATGATTTGGCACTTTTATGCCTTTTGTGATTTATCTTTCTTCTCAAAACCCACAGGGCTTCTTCCAGTTTACCATTCCATGTGCAAGTTTCCTTTTTAATATTTCATAGTCATAATATTACTTGAAAAATCAGCTTAAAATTTCATTTCCTTCAGAAAGCTTTTCCTTAGGGAAGCAATTTTTTTCTTTTGGGTTGCTTTTTCAAAATCTGATTTCTTGATTGACTTTTTACCTTAATCATCTTTTATCTTCAAATCCTAGCACAGTTCCTAAGCACCTACTCCATAAATACTCCAAATAAATAAATTGAAAAAATTACTAAAAATAAAGTAGATAGCTTTCCAAAATATGTTAAGACTCTCCCCTCCACCACCAAATGAGGATAATATTATCTATCTTATATGGGTGTGTGATATTTAGCATAAAGCAGCCATATGAAGACTTAGCACATCAGTACTAATGTTTAATTAAAATAACATTATATACAGTTAAAATAATCATTTTGAAGTATCCTTATGATGATTTTAGAGTTGATGTTATTGTTCAAAATACTTTGCCATGGGAGAAGACAAAATCACTAAGGAAAAAGTCAAGAAGGAAAAGACTTAAGGCAGAACTTGGAGAATACATACTTGCTCTGCTTGTATTTTTCAAAGACCTGTGGAGAATAAAAAATTAGTAAAAGAAATAGAGAGAAGATAGTAAATTAAAGACAGCTTAATTCCACTTCATGAACTATTGAATCCATCTATAGTGACAAATCTTTCTCTGATAATCACATTGAATACTTAATATTATCAGAAGCTTTTGTATTCAAATCTGTTTAAAAAATCAATTCTGGAATTTTTTTTTCTTTTTTTTGACGGAGTCTCGCTCTGTCGCCTAGGCTGGAGTGCAGTGGCACGATCTCGGCTGACTGCAAGCTCCAACTCCTGGGTTCGAGCAATTCTCCTGCCTCAGCCTCCCGAGTAGCTGGGATTACAGACACCCGCCACCACGCCTGGCTAATTTTTGTATTTTTAGTATAGACGGGGTTCCACCATGTTGGATCTGGCTGGTCTTTAACTCCTGGCTTCAGGTGATTTGCCCACCTCAGCCTCCCAAAAAGCTGGGATTACAGGCATGAGCCACCATGCCCGGCCAATTTTCTGGAGATTTTTAAACCAAAATTGAATATAATATAAAGGAAATTATAGTAACTTTCTTTCTGTGAACAAGGAAGGCTTCTCAGAGGATTTTCAACTTAAGGTAAATGATAAAAGTGGAAGACAATCTGTACAGGATATAATTAAGGGAGCAAAAGGAATTTTACATGGTGAAATAGTGTAAGCAAAAGTTTTAGGTAAAATATTCACTTTGGGAACAGAGAGTAATCCAGTTTATGTATATCAATAGGAAAAAGTAGAAGTTGATTTCAAAACAACATATTAAAGTCAGGGTGTGAAGAATCTCAAATGCCACAGTGAGATGTTTAACTTTTATGTTATAGAAAATAATGGGTTTTCAGCTGAATTTTTATATGATAAAAGTTATATTTTGGTAAAACTGGCTTAGTAATATTATTTATTGTGTTCAGAAGGGAAAGATACTGTAAAAAGAGGTATCAGATAAATGATAAATTCCATAACTTAGGGGAAATGTTGGTTATAAAGCCCTAAGCTGGAAAAATAAGAGTGAGAATGAAAAAGACCATTGTGAAATTAGAAAATAAAAAAAAGAATTTACATGCATATGCGCATGTGCACACGCACAAACACACAACATAAGTGATCAGAGAAAAAAGAGGTGTCAGAGACAATTCCTATGTTTCTAGCTGGAACAACTTTAAGAAATATAATTACATTTACACAAACATGGAGGTGTGATGTTTTGTCACTGACATTAAGCTGAATTGCCAAGACACAGCTTTATAAGACTACTGATCATCTCCTGAGAACAGTAAACCTGCTCATCACTTAGCTACCAATTGCTGATGCTGGCAGTTCCTTGGTAGGAAAATAGGCAACTCAGAAAAATGACGAGCATAAGTCAGAAGTACAAGGTTAATATATTTCAGTAATAATATTAATTAGCATTATTATGTTGAAATTGAAGAGTTCTCTCTAAAATTTAGACATGATTTTGAACAAATATTGAACCATTATTTCACTCGCTTATACATGTATTTATTGAGTTCTTACAGTGTGCAAGGCATAGTAAAGGATGTTCAAAATGTAAATATCATCTTAGCAATGCAAAATCCCTTAACAGATCAGAAAGAAAAAAAATCCACACATAAACTTCAATGTTAGGTGTTAGTTAAATTTAGTCTTAAAGACAAAAAGACCTGTGAAAGACTTAGGATAAAAGGAGTGACTTTCAGTTTGATTGAGATATTATGAGAAATGTTTAAAAGTAAAAATATACAAGAAATGTAAGTGGAATTGTCTAGCTTGATGGGAATACAGGGCAGACATAAAAGAGAAGAAATGTGTAAGTAGGTATTACATTGTAAAGGCCATGAATGTCAAAATCATGGCTTTGGACTTTTTAAGTAGGAAATGGGGAATTATTATAGGTGTTCAGTTACAACAACAATAATAATAATAAGCTAGCACTGTTTGGCAGCCACACCTTGGCCATGCTGTCAGTAAAAAACTCCCTTGATGATTGTCTAAACAGGTTAGTTTCCTCTGCTTAACCACTAGGGGAAATACAAAGTTAAACAAATCACAGATGATGCTGTTAAAGACTTAACAATATAGTTTAATTGAAGAAACAGGCTACATATATTCTCATATTCCCACAACACCAGATAAGTTTATGAAACAGACTATAGTAGATGTTTAAAAACCACTACAAGATCTTGATAATAGCCACTATTGATTCCCACGATGAGGCAGACACTGTATAGGTTCATTATATAAGTTGTTGTGCCACTTAACTGCACAAAACCTTTCAGTATCTTTCTATTGCTTCTAGCAGGAAAATAAGAAGTCCTGAACACAGCACATAAGCTCTACAACACCTAGCCTGGATCTCCTTTTACAACATTATAACAAAAATTCCTTGCTTACACCCTACACTCTGGCTCTCAAGGTGTAGTGGCTCTTTAGAACCTAACAATTTTTTTCTTGCATTAGGGACTTTGTGTTTATTTGTTTATTTTTTCTGCCCTAAGTGTTTTTCCCCAGATTCTTAGAGCACCATCTTCTTCTTATCTTTCAACTTTAAATCTAAAACAACATTTATTTAGTTGTTGGTTTTGTTTCCCCAAATACAGCAGAATCTTGTACATAACAGACACTCAAAATTTTTTGTGAAATAATAAATATATGGATCATCCTGCTTTAATTCTTATATCACTGGGTCAAAAACTATCAGCAGCTTAAAACTGAAGAAGCAGAAACTCAGAAATATTAAGCTAACTCACCCAAGGTCACCCAAGCCCTAAGTGTTAGAGGACAGACTTGAAAAGGATCCCCAAGTGTTTCCACTGCCGTGCATCATCTTCCAGTACAATAAATGGACAACTGATTCCAGATTTTCAGATCTTTAAGATTATTTTGGCACTTGTTCTGGAACTTTGATGAGGGACTCAAGAAGGTAATCAAAGGAAGAAAAGTGGAGGTATATTCTGGGATCATGAGTAGCTGAAGTTCCAAAGGAAAGGAAAGATCTATGAGCAAATAGTGGCCTTTTGATGATTCTTTTCAAATTACTTTTTTTTATTCTTTTCTTCCTAGAATAATAATATTAAAATAGTTTGGTATTCTTGTGTCATTTAATCCTTAAAACATTTTAAGATAGGTGCTATTACTATTCTCTTAGGTGCTATTACAATTCTCTTTTACACTATGGAAATTGAAAATTAAAGGAAATTATAAAAACTGTTGCACTCATGCAAACAGCAAGTAAGTAACTGAGGAGGAATTTGATTGCAGGTGTCTGTGCCTATTGTTTAATCTCAATTTAGTGCACCATAAATTGTCATTTATAGTTCCAGACTCCAAAATTCTAACATTTTTACCATCTCCTGCATTTTTCCAAGGGACATTTAAATTCCATTTAACAAATATTTATTGATTGACTATTATGTGGTAGGTATTCTGCTAAGTGCTAGAAAATAGGATGATGAATAAGACAGATACAGAACCCGCCTACGGTGAGCTTTTAATTTTAAGATTAAAATCTCTTTTGAGGACAGGTATGATGGCTCATCCCTATAATCCCAGCACTTTGGAAGGCCGAGGCAGGCAGGTCATCTGAGGTCAGGAGTTCAAGACCAGCCTGGCCAACGTGGTGAAACCCCGTCTCTACTAATAATACAAAAATTAGCCAGGCGTGGTGGAGCACACCTGTAATCCCAGCTACTAGGGAGGCTGAGGCAGGAGAATCGTTTGAATTTGGAAGGCAAAGGTTGCAGTGAGCCTAGACTGTGCCATTGCACTCCAGCCTGGGCGACAAGAGCAAAACTCCATCTCAAAAAAAAAAAGCTCTTTTGAACTTCATATTTTCAGTTTAAGTTAGATAATTTGGATATACACTTTTCTGCTTCTCAAAATATATCCTGGAATATGTGAGGATCTTAGTGTCTCCACAAGAAGGTTTGGAGCATTTTACGTATTTGCAGGTGAATGGTGTGTTTCAATGTAATAGATCTCCATTAGATCTCACTGGAAATGCCTATGTGTGGTAAAGGCAAAGAAACAGGGAGATTATATGTAGATATATGTTCTGTGGGAGAGATGAGAATCAGTAAAGAGGGGATGTTATTTGATCCATTTATCAAATAAAAAGAAACACAAATTAGAAAGAAAAGCAGTGTTGTGAGGAACAAAGGAAAATATGGAGAGTGGGAATGAGTTGGTATATTCAAACCTAATAAATTCTAGAAACAGTTCTGCCTAGGAAAATTACATTTTATGTACTCGGGTCAAAGTGTTAGAAAAGAAAAGGTAGGTGAAAAAAATGTAAAGTCGTAAAATATCTTGCTTGCTTTTTCACTTTGCCTTTTTTAAAATAAATCTCAAAATAAGGTTTCACCACTGTTTCCTGTCAATGCCACCCCTCTCAAGCATGGAAGAAAAATAATTAAACCAAGCATGTGTTCTGCATTCTAGAAAATGAATACATGACCTTTCTGCTGTTTTGCATCAGATTAGCTTTGTGTTTAGAAAGAATTTTAAATAATATATATGTATAAACTGTACATTCTTTGATTAAACTAATTCAATGATATGCAACCTTATTTTCCACAGATTAACATTGACTTCAGTACCAGAGACCTCATCTCAAAGAACATTGCTGAACCAACACTCAAATGCTTTGATGAGGCTCAGAAATTAATCTATTGTCTCATGGCCAAGGATTCTTTCCCTCGATTTCTAAAGTCAGAGATTTATAAAAAACTGGTAAATAGCCAACAGGTTCCAAATCATAAAAAATGGCTCCCTTTTTTGTGAGGAAGGTCAAAGTTAACTAATTAATCACTATACTTCAGGGCTACAATATTTTAAATATACAAGCACGATGCGTTGTCTTTTGTTTTGTTTTTAGGATTTAGAAAACATTTTTTACCCAAACAGATGAATAACGTTTTATACATCAAGCCTGAATTTCTAACTCAGTTGTTTAGAATGTATTTGCTTTACCAGCTATTCAATCTCCTACTGGGGGAGTACAAAGAAAGTTTATAGAGATACAATATAGTCTTAAACCAAAACTGAATATTCTTATTACATTATAATGTAAGGAATTATACATATCTTCACATGGCAGAATGAATGACTTTTGAGCATCATATACACAATTTTAAATACCATTGCTTTATTCAAAAAAATCTCACTTTTGTAAAAAGAGAATTTCTGAATCAAAATACAAGCCTTCATTTAATATATTTAACTGTTTTTCTTCTACCATTTCTTTCCAACTATTTCTAATAATGTGGTTATGAAAACTGCTACACCTCTCAAATTATTTTTTTTAAAAATCACAGGAATGTATATGCATTTGTATGTATGTCTTGAATGCACCATGGACCAAAGTTTTTCAAAATATATCACTTGGCTCAATTCAATGGCATCACATATGAAATGTGATGAGTTATGTATGAAAAGGCCTCAAGGGTGGGGAATACTGATTTTCTTATATTAACAGAAATATAAAAGAAAGTGGAAGACTAAGGAGCATGGATAAATCCTTATAAGATGAAGTATATAGCAAGTCATAAAATTTAAAAATTTGCAAGATTATCTACTCAATTGTGGGGAAGTATCTATTCACTCCTTCAGCACTGATACTTGTTTATAAAACCCAAACAATTTTTAAATGCATTTATTTTGAGATGTCCCTAAAGTTGTTTCATTCTATATGTAAATATCTTGTGATAAATACGAATAATTTCATTTCAATATGAGAAGCTGTAAAGATTCAACAGATCTCCCACGTTTCCATTTTCTTTGCACAGATTTATCTGTATTGATATTTCTACTTTTAGATTGTTTGAACATTAAAAAATGGAGGAAAAATAGCATGGCTTATTTTATGTTTTCACAAACTACTCATTTGATAGACAAAATTTTGTCTTCCCTTCGTCATAAGAAATAAACATTTAAACATATGCAAATGGAATATTCCCCGTACATTTGCAAATTCTTTAAAAGAAGACACAAATAGAAATTGGTTGTGAAGCATTCAATGTGCCTTAAGGTGCACTTAGTGGAAAATAGCTACACTTTTTAACATTTATTCTAGAGATTCCAACCTTAATTCACCTCTATTTAAATGGGAAACTTCAAAATTATTCTCGGAGAAAAAATTGACTTTTGAAGATAAAAGGAACCTTAGAAATTAAAATCACATTCCCACTTTTAGATATGAAAAGAAAAAAATCTCAGAAAAAAAAGCACTGCTCTGACCAGTGCTTTTCCCACGTGGGCTCCCTGCTCTGACAGAACAGTGTAGTCCCCTCTCCAATTTAGAACTGTTCTGAGGTCTGGAATCTAAATTCCAACTAATCCTCAAATACCCAGACACAATCCCTTTCATCAGGTATTTCAATTTTCTCTTTCCAGTCAGTTTGCAAGTTCTTTCTCGTTACCATAGAGTAAGACTTTATGTTTAATGATTGCCTCTCAAGTTTTCTCTAATGATGTGAAAGAAGACACAAATCAAACTTTCACTACCTAGAAACAGTAGGTGCTTGATAGTACCTAAAAAAATACGGCTGGTGTCAAAATGGTTTGTTGAAAATTGGATGTTAAATGACCTCTAATAGAATCCCAGCCAAAGACCCTCAATAACAATATTTACCTCCTCAACTCACTCCCACCCTAAGTGACAATTCTAGGTATTCTGATTAAATAAAAGAAAAGAAAACAATTGCAGGTTTTTGAATACTTATCAGTCAGGATTTTTAATAAAATATCAGATGTACATCTTACACACGTGGTCTCTTTCATGCCATATGTTATTTTATTTCATCAGTTATCATCGATGAGTAATTTTATGGATGAAATTTTAAGTAAAAAAAATTAATTTGCAAGAAATGAATAACAATATTAACATTCCTGAAAACGTATTTAAATATTCAATGATTGTTTAATGCCATTTCCTAAAAATGTTTCCATCAACTTTAAGAAACGAGGTGCTAACATTAAAAACTAAGGTAAGCAGTAAAACATTAATACAATTACAAGATATTTAAATAGAAATGACCTTCAAATTGTAAGATTTTTCCAAGCACAGTGCTTTCCACTTTCTTATAGTTTCCACAGAATGTGTTTTAATGAAATTTCTGCTTGCCCTCCACTAGTCAGACCTAAAGAAGTAAAATGGTATATTTCTAAGTTAATCTTACCTTTTTAACAATGAATTATGGAGCTATAATCCATGAATTTATCTAAAATCCTTTTGAATTTATTTGTATTTCAAGTATTAATAATTCCATCCATAATGATTCTTTTAAGTTTATATGTAGTTTCTTATATTTGCCTAGAAAGGATCTATTTCTGCCTCAAGATATAATCAAATTTTTTTCTAATACTATATTGTAAAAATCTAAAATCTTTAGGGCATTACAAACATAATCTCATCTCCAACTTTGCCTTCCCAAATTTGCTTTTATTTCTTGGGTTTTTCTTCAGTCTGTCTATATGTAGAATTCATTCTACCCACTTTCATTGTTTTAGTTACTTTGCTCTACAGTTTTTAAAATTCTGTGTGGTGTAGCAACTATGTGTACTCAGGATATTGTTGATGAAAACACATATTGATATAATAAAAGGAGAGAAAAAAGTGTTTTCAGGTTCTTTTCCAATATCCCTTCTAATGAAGCTTAGTATCAACCTGGCCTTTTATACCATAGTAGCATTCTGGGCCATAATTTTGGAAAATGGTCTAGATTTCTTTCCTGAAATTTCAAGAAAAGTTTAGGTTCATTATCCTAGACTTGAAATTTAGATTGAATTTTCTTTTCTTTGTCTATATGGAAGATAATTAGCCAATATTCCCAATCATGTAGGCTATGCCTAACATAAATAAATAATTATTGGAAAACTTAAGAAATTTATTCTAAAAACAGAAAATTCTCCTTAAAAACAAAACCAGACAAGTTGGTCTCAGTATCACTAGTCTCTGCACATTTATTTCCTACGTAAAAATTATATCTTTAGTTTTCACTCACACAATCCCTATATAACAGTTTCACCCCAATTATATCAGATGTGGGCCTGATTTGCTTCCCAACCACACGGCCAGGTAATTTATTTCAGGGTGATGCCAATTAATTTAAAGTGAAGTCATTTCATAACTGTGAAAAAGGTGGGATGTTGTCACAGCAGTAATCAATTATTATACGAATAAAGAGTCACACAGGCGAGCTTCCTGTTATTGTTTTGTCAGATTTGCCACTGCATTTTAATGGGCAACAAACAGGAATGAATATTAAGTGATAACTTATTTACCTAGGCTATGCCATTTTGGAGAAATTTTTATATGTTCTGTATAAATACTACTTATAGAGTGTGTTGAAATATGTATAATTAATTCTAATAATAAATGAACATATATTAGTGTGTTTCCAAGTATAACAGAAAGTGGGAAAATAACATTTACTTAAAAATGCATTTTTGTTTTTAAGAAATCACATTAGCCTTTCTTTTTCTTTTGTTTAAGAAGTAAAAACAGGGCTAGATATCTGGAAAAGAAAAAAAATGTATATATATACACACATACACATATATATATATATATGTCCAATGAAGTTTAATCAGATTATTGGGTAGCCATTGAGTATTTATGATTTGTGTTATATCTAGAATAAAGTCAGCTATGAGTATTTCTAAGAAAAAAAATTGCTTTATTCAATGCACATTGTTTTCTTGGGTGATGATTGTTCAATTATTCCTGGAAGTTTCACATAAAACATAATTTCATTTATTTCTGTTTTCACAAATAAGGATTTTAAAGCAATTAATTCCTTATGAATATGATTTGAGCTCTTTGTTTTAATACTTTTATTTCTTTTGTGCATTTAGGAAAATAAGCCATAATAGTTAGATCATTAATATTATAAATGATGATGGCTTAGAGATAAAATATAATAAATAGCAGGCTCTTTTTAAAAACTAATATGAAAAAAGTTAATTTTTAAAATTATGTTAAATATTATTGTGTTTACTTCTTATAGATTTTAGTTAAAATATCTTATTTTATAGTGTCAGTTTTAGCCTTAAAGAAGTAAATATTTTGGTCATGATACCTTTAAATTGTTGTTTTTATTGCAGTTTCCAAATATATCATGTTTACCCCAAAGATATAATCATGAATTCAAAGTTGTAACAGTTTTTTCTTACATATTATGAGGAAAAGACAAAGAAAATGCCTATTACTTGGTAGAAAAAAATAAATTTATTATTAATCACTCAAAGTAATATTTAATATCTGAACATGAATCTTTTATGACAACATACCATAATCCAATGTAAAAGACCAAAAACACTGTAAGGGAGATTTAAACCGTTGGAGTTATGACTGACCTGCTAAAAATTTTCTTTTAAAGTATTGTTTGCTGTCCAATGATTCTCTAGATTCCTTTGCAGGTTTGTTTGTTTTTAATCTAGAAGCAGTCTTTTAAAAGAGTAAATAAACCCTAACACTAGAAGGTTAAAGATTGATTTAAATTTCAATCCATGAGTCCTAACTGTATTTTAAATTAAATAATATAGAAACTACATCTGAGAAAATGGCTTTTAAGTGGTAGAAGCCAGTGGAAATTAAATAGTATTATTACATAGTAGGTTAAAGTAAATTTAGAACTTTGTTGAAAAATCTGAGGTTACATGCATATATGAATATACACATATATTTACTTAGTGGACTCTGTTTCTATTTAAATTTCTGTTTTTTGAAAGTGTTAATGGCATATATCACCTGGCTATTTTTAAGTCTGTATAAGTTGTGTTTCATAATATCTCCATTTCAAAAAGGATTAAAGCCTCAGAAAAACATAAAATGAAATCAGCGTTAATCAAATCGGAAGATCTATTTTCTAAATCAATAACTTTAAAAAAATAGGCTAAATATAAGTAGAACACACTTCTTATTCCACGATTAAAATGCAGTCATTAGCCCTGACATGTGAATGGACATTTCTTAACTCAAGTTTGAAGGACTATGACTATAAATGCCTAAGCATTTAATAACTACTGTCTGACTAGTTGAGTTGTAAGAATTTCTCATTGAATTAACACTTCTGAGGTAGGCAATGTGGAAAGACAAAAAAATATTTTTATAAGTCTTTCCAAAGTGTACAGTAAGCTGAAAAGACAGCATTAGGATAACAGCTCATAGTTCAAAGTATTTTCACAGAAGAAAAGTAATTCTATTTCCACATAAAATATACAACTAAACTACAGCATAAATGTTAATTGCAGGATAGTGTACATGGATATAAATATTGGTAATTCATATCACTATGTATCAATGTATAATTGTAAAGACATAGACTAGTTAAACCAGAGTCAATTGAGACTTCACAAAGAGAAATTGTAAATTGATGTCTGAAAAAAATGCAAAGAAGAGAAGGAGAGAGCATGGGCAAAGCATGCAAAAAGCATATGAAACCCCAGTCTAGTTGTGGAGTCAGCACTCAGAATCTTACAGTAGTTGTCTGAATTCTTTACTTGAGAAAGGAGAAGAGTTCAGCTATTTAGAGCAAAAGGTACACCTGCTCCCCCATGCCTTCCGAATGCCTCACTAAGTGCACCCTGGATCTTTGGGTTGATTAAGGAGAGAAGAATCTCCCTGGGAATGGGCTTTTAAACTAATTAACCCCAATCAGCAACATTGTCTATTCAATTATTTATGTACTCATTCATCACTGGAACCTATTTATGAAATGCGAACAAATTTTATTTAAAAAACATTTATTTTGAAATGCTTCTAAAATGGTTTCTTTCTATAAATAAATATCCTTTGATAAATAGGAAAAAATTTCATGTCAATAGGAGAAGCTGTGAAGATTCAGCAGATCCTCCATGTTTCCATTTTATTTGTACAGATTTATCTGTATTGATATTTCCATTTTGATATTGTTTAAACAATTAAAAATAGAGGCAAAATAGCATGACTTATTTTATGTTTCCAAAACTATCCATTTGATAGGCAAACTTTTACTTTATATGCAGCACATGTGTTTTCAAAATTAGATGCTTCCAAGTAGAGGTCTGGTCACAGCCAAACACACCAATCTCTTGCTATTGCTTCACCCACACTTAATTGCATGGCAATTATTTAGCAATTCACCTTTGTTATGTGTTTAACAAAGACATAGCAAAGCATTCAATTTCAACTTCATTGAATTAAATCTCCCCCTGCACTGATTTCATCTCATTGTATATTATTTAATTAAATCATGAAACAACAATAATTAAAATTTGCATAAAGAAGCTTGAGGAAAAAGAGAAACATGACTGTCGTTGATAAACCTACAACTCTACTGGTATCAGCAGATGAGCACTAGCAATAAGAAGTCACTATTCCACAAACATGATCATTAAAAAGATGGAGAATCATAATGTAAAATCTAGACTCTAGATGATAATGATGTGTCAACACAGGTTCATCAATTGTAACAAATATACTACTCTGTTGGGGATGTCGATAATGCGAAGTTATGCATGTGTGAGGACAGATGCAAGAAATCTCTGTACTTTCTTGTTAATTTTGCTGTGAACCTAAAACTAGTCTAAAAAATGGTCTTTGAAAAATCTGGAGAGGATGGAATAACCCTGAGAGGTTCTTAATTGGAGTTCTGTTAAAAGAACATCTAGACTGATATTTAAGGTGAGCAAATAAAGTCCACTTACTGTCTAAGACCATGTTGTATTGAAACCCTGCAAGAGCTGTGGCAGACTGCCCATTTATTGTTGACGTTTAAATATCTAAAAGTTAAAAAGATGATTCAGATACAAATATAAAATAAAGACATGTCAATAAGATTATTTTCTTAATTAATGAGGAAACCAGCAGGATAGTAAAGCTTTTTCAAAGGAGAATGAGACTGAAGAAGTTACGGCCAATTAAAAAGATGCTGAAATATTATTACAAAGTGATATATGAAAATGGTTAATGTCTTAAAGAGTAATACCATTATGTCCTTTAGGGTTTTTTTGTTTGTTTTGTTTTTGTTTTTGTTTTTTGTTTTTTGTTTTTGGATGGAGTCTCTGACTCCCAGGCTAGAGTGCAATGGCGAGTTCTCACCTCACTGCAACCTCCGCCTCCTGGGTTCAAGCGATTCTCCTACCTCCACCTACCAAGTAGCTGGGACCTAAAGGTGCTCGTCACCACATCCAGCTAATTTTTGTATTTTTAGAAGAGACTGGTTTTCGCCAGGTTGGTCTCGAACTCCTGACCTCAGGTGTTCCGCCTGCCTCGGCTTCCCAAAGTGCTGGGATTATAGGCATGAGCCACAGCCCCCGGCTGGGTTGTTGTTGTTTTTTTTTAAAGCAGACAGAAATCATTGCCTCACCAGGAGACAGAAATCATTGCCTCACCAGGAGACAAAAATCATTTGTAATTTATTAATCTACTGGTTATCATCTACTTTCACTGAGTCTGAATCCTGATCAATAGTAAATAGTTAAATCAAACAATGCTTCATTCCTTTAGAGCAGGGGTAGACAAATGTTTTCTGTAAAGGCTCAGATAGTAAATATTTTAATATTTGTGAGCTACTTCAAGTCTCTGTCACATATTTGTTTCTTTACCTTTTTTAACAACTTTTTTAACATGCAAAATCTATTTTTAGCTCAAAGAATGAACAAGCATGGGATTTGGGCTGGATTTCATCTGTGGGTTAAAATTCGCCAACCGCCTACCCTAGCCAATAAAATAATCCCTGAGTGAGTCTGTGGCACAATGTTTTATTGTGACACTGAAAAAAAATCGCAGTTTTCCCTTGCCTTATTTCCAAATTTTGGATAATTTGTTAACTATACAAATGAGAAAGCACAGGGAAAAAAGAGTTAAGTAGCTAAATGTCCCAAAGCAAGCTGCATAGCTGGGACTTGAGTTTGACTTTAAACAGCTTACTCTGTCATTTCTCGTAATCACATTGATGCACACACACAAGCACATTCACAAACATACAGTTTTGGTGAACTATTTTTCAAATAATTTTTTTCACTTTCTTATTCCTTTTACATTATACAAAAAAAGATACTTAGTAAGGAGTCCAGTTGCTATTGTTTTTCACTGTTATGTTGGGTAGTTGCAATCAGAAGCTGTTCTTTAAGAAGTCAATGTCTAAGAGTAAAAAGCTAAAAGGAAAAAGCAAAGAAACTTGGAATGAAGAGTAAAGTAAAATGAAGAAGTAAATATGAAAAGAGTAGTGGAAACAAAAACCAGAGATGAATCACGGGGGAAAAAAGCGCAATGCATAATAAAGCATATTTTTGAGAGTAAAATCTACTAAACTATTGATTCTTCAGAGTAAAATTTCATTTTCCCACAATAAAAATAGCCAGTCCCTGATAACACATCCAGGTTAATCTATGAAAGGCAGGGCATTGAAAAAAGAAAACCTATGAAATACACATAACTCATTAATTTCAAACACATTTCTCACTATTAACATTATAATTATCAGACACTGACTATTATAAATTAACATTAAGACGTACTAAATTTGCATAAGAAGAATACTATTATATCCCACTGCATTTGTGTTTCTCAGGTAATTCAAAATTCTGAATATATAATAACAATATGATTATGCTGAATTACTTTATTAAATCTAAAACATGAAATAAAAGATATTTAAATCTTTAGGTATTTAATTTTTTTATTTTATGAAATGCATGCATTATAAAACTGTATTTGAGTTGTCTAAAATCGTTGTTCAAATTAGGCCTCAGAATAGTTTTAAAAGAATAATCTCAAACTTATAAATAATTTTTAATATTTCATGAATTTGAAATAATATAGCACTAATTAAACATATATAAATGATCTATTTGAATTGAAAAAATTTTTATTAAGTATGAGCATTTCATATAGATGCTTAGGAAAAATATGATTTCTTAGGACCATGAAATATACGGAAGTAATTGAAGAACTTTATATAGGAAGTATCTGAAAAATTTTTAATGCAAAACATTTAATTTAAGATTACTTTCCTCTCAAGATTAAAATGTTAAACTTAGAATTCTAAGTACCAACTTTTTGACAAAAAGAGGCAGTGTACTGGCTTTCAAGAGCTATGCAATACATTATGTAAATATAATTTTACCCTAGCTATAACACTGAATAAATGCACATACTATATTATAATGAAGCATTTCTTCCTAGTAGTATTCTAAACTCCCATATAACAACTCAGACGTTAGTGAACATATGTTACAAGTATGTGTTAAAACCAAAGCATAATTAATTCTACGTCTCAGTGCTTAATATATCTTACCTTACCATTCTTCCTTACTGTGAATGATAGATTAACCTATTTTCAAGCTAACAAGTTAGCCTTCTACAATTTCATGAATACTAGCAGAAGATACAGACTCCTAGAACTGGAAAAAAGACATTATAGTTCACAGCAATAGTAATATACATTACTATTAGTAATATGTATTACTAATAATAGTAGCCAGAGAATCAGCAACTCAAGCCCCAGTTTCCACAGGGTGATGCTCAGAGGGCCAGGTGATACTTGTAAACTCTGCAGCCTGCGTTTCGGAAGAGAAAAGCTAAGCTTAGACTACCTGAATCTTTTATAGTGGGCAGTAAACATGCCTATCTTCTGCTCTGGAGAGAGACACTATGCCTCTTTCCAAGGTCGTTTGCTATACAAATATTCTCGAAAAATTGCACCAAAACCAAAGCAGTCAGTGCCTCTGCTTGCAAAATGGGCAAAGATGCGAGAAGCCTGTAAAGAACTGTGTCCTAATGACCACCCAAAGAGTAGAAAATAACTAGTCTTATTTCAAGGAACATGGAGAGAATCCTCAGACATTTTGTTGTGTGAATTGTGACTATAGAGGCGCATTTGACCTTGCAGGAAGCCATTCCCTGAGAGCAGGAGGTAATAATCGATAGGGAAAAGGTAATAGTCATCTTTTGTTAGAGAAGATACTCTCTATGAAAAGATATTAAAGTACATTGTATGAGTTGAGATTTTTCTCTTTGAAAGCTCTTCAACAGGCTGCCTAAAAATGGTTAAGAGAAATGCCCTGGGAAAGAGGCGTGTATTTTCTAAAGTTGGTAATACTTTGGGCTAAACAGATTGCATTTAAAATAAGTGTCACAAGTGTGATGACTCAACTGAAACTTTACTGCTCTCAAATCTACTGTTTGCTGTCTTCTAACAAGAAGTCATCATTGTAAATCCTAAATTTACCATACATAGTTTTAGTTTTATCACACTACTTGTGGTTCCATATCGTAGTTATGCAACATTGCAGATCAGCAAGGTTTCCCACTTGAAAGTCAGCTTCATTTACTGTGTTGCTGTATTCCTGAGAGCCCTTTGCTGTGGTATAACAAAGCCATAATTCCCTTTGTTTAAATCATTTTGTGTATATTGAGGATGATACAAAATTCTAGTATTATACAAATTTTGAAAATAATTAAACACCTTTTCCTCTATAAGTGGCACAAGACAGCTGCCTATCAATTTGCTAATCTATCCAGTACACAGATATAATTTATGCATGCACTAAATATACTACAGTAAGAAGTTTTAAGAAAAACTAAAACCGAAACAACACATTAAAATTAGTTTTATTTTTTGGTGTTAAAATTTTAAAATTTATACTATCTGTACTCCAACACCAACAAAAATCTCCACAAAATACAAAAATGTCTTAAGTAAAATGATATGTTGATGCATAGCATCTAAGAATGAGGATGAGTACTTGCAATAAGTTTTTTATGTATTTTATTTTACTGCTTATTTTGCTATTATTTTCTTCCTGCAGAGTTTTTACTCTCACCTACCTAATCTGATGTTGGAATGTAAGAATAATCCAAGTTGACAGACAATGAATGAAAAAAGAGTTACTGCTCCAGTCTGTACATGTATCCATCCATCCATTCATCCATTTGCTCAATCATCTAAATGGTCCTTTCAACCATTAAGCAGTCTAGGAAATAACTAACCATTAGGTTGTTTCCTAACTGTGAAGGATAGAAAAGTAAATAAGAGGTAGAAACTTATTTCAATGGGTTAAATAATATATTACTTTCACTGATCACATTATAGGGAAATTATCACAGGGATTCACTGATAGAGGGCCCTGTGGGTATGTGTATTGATGAAGTGGGGCAGTGGGAAGTTTAAGAGAGAAAGAAAGATTGGGTGTGTGTGCCTATGTGTTTGTTTGGAATAGGAACAGCCTCAAATGAAATATGAGGGAAAAGTTATGCTTTAACTGCTCCTAAAAACCTACCAGAGTGATAGATAGGGCATGTAAAGGAATGGGGGAAACTCATGGTGATGTCTCCTTTCTTTCCCCCATACTTTTGGAAGCAAAGATATGGGGGAAAGAAAGGAGAGATGCCCAGCCAGCTCCATGTTTAAATAAATGATTTAGTCTTATCTGTTGGTATTCATTGATCTCCTTATTACTACGGCTGAATCTGAATGTGGAGATATGGTGTGCCTAGATATTCCACCACTCCTCTCTACAAGCTACACATAACAAATCAAGATTGTAGGTGTCCACACAAAAGAGAAATAGAACTTTTCTTTTTGGTTTTGCTTTGTTGCCTGCTGATGTGCCACCAGTTAGAGGTATTAATATTCATATACTCCAGAAATCTTTATTGAATACTTGATGAGGCACACAGTGAGCTCGTTTCTAGGAATACAAAAATGCATAGGGTAGGTAGGATATCTGCTTCTTTGGAAAATACAGTTAAGTAACAGAGAGAAAATTAAACAAGCCCAGGACACATTTGCTATGAAAAGAAAAGGGCAAGGTTCAAGGAAGAATATATCAAGTTCTTAGGCTGGGATGGAGGGTTCGGATAAAGCTTTCCAAAAAACATCTAACATTCTGTGTACAGGGTAAGGAGCAAGCTTTGAAGGAGTTGAGTTTGAGCAACAGAATAACAAAATCAAAATTTTCTGTAGAAAGATAAATGTATGTAATGTTGAAATGCCTTAGAAAAGAAGACAACTTCTGCTTCCAGATGTTAAATAAAATGGTCATCTAAAATTCTATTGACCAAAATATTATATTTCTTTGACATTCTTTCTACATGAGTGATAAGCTCCTCCAGGGCATGAAACATTTCTTTCACAAAGCAGTTTGACAGTGCTTCATATGCAGTAAACACATTTTAAATACTCCTGTAATGTCTAATCTGGAAGCAGAAAACACAACAAACTGAAGCTGGAAGTGTCTGTTTGCTTTCTGTAAACTATATATAAGTTGGTCACAAACTCTAAAAGTGCTTACAAACATGGTTGACATGTTTAAAAGCACCTTGATTTTGTTATCCTTTCATGGTCTATGTGAAATTAAATTTTAAAAAATCAAAGTTTGACTAAATGTCTGTAACCAGTTCCTTAAATATATCCAGTAGCCTCTCTCTTGCCTATTTCCTTGGTCCTGTTCTCTAGAAGGGTGGAGTCATGAGTAGGGAAACAACTAACAAAACCACTTTTCACAAACTAAACACATGAAACTCTCCAGGTAATCGCCAGATGAGATTCCCAGTGGGAATTGCATATGTGTTATAGAATTAGAATGAATGTTTCCATCATGGTGAGAGTAACCTCCTACCTGATCATTCCACATCAAAATTCATACCATTAGGGGGAAAATTCACCTCTAAACTTTCATCCAGTTCAAAATCTAAATGTGGGAGGAAGTGAAAGAGCACCTTGGTGGAAAAATCAACTGCTTGCTGCTAATTAGGCTCCTCCACAATCCCCCAAAGAAGTCCAGCTAGCCAATTAAGCTTAATTGCTGCTCACCAGGGCCTTCCGGTCTGGCCCCTACAGAACTCACAGCAGTGGCTACAGGGACTTCTTTGCCCAGAGCAGGGTTTCAACCCCACACTTCTCAAACTAATCTCAGTGATATTTTACCCTAATACACTCAAGCTGAGAGAGGACATATTGTACCCTTAGAATGATGCCATATTGTTTAGGATTGATTTCCAATTATTATTCTGCCCTGAATTTCAATACATGCCCTAGTTTTTGTTACTTATTTAAGTTTATGATAATCAAGAGAAATGCTAGAGAAAAATACACTCGTGGGAAAAGATGAGTGTAGAATTATCATTATAAAACCCAAGATACGTGATATAATACAAATCAGTACATATTATCTATTTTCTTTGTTTCACACTTAAGACATTACTCCTTGACTGTAATTTAGAAAATGTCCCAGAAATAGTTGCTGGAATCTCAAATAACCTGTAGATAAATATATTTTATATCTCTATCTTTGTAAAAGTATGGTTTTCTGTTATCCTGTTCTAATGCTTTTCTCAGGATCCTGATAACTGAGATTTTCAGGATATAGTCTCCATCTAACTTTGACAGGAGTAAAATCGCAAACCTGTGCCTGACTCACTCTTTTAGATTTATTTTTATAATTAAGTTGCTACGCCTCCTAGTCACCATGACAGCTTTCTGCAATGCCTGAAAACACGCCCTTCCACTCTGACACTCTTATCCTACTCAGATTCCACTATTTGCATTTAAAATAAATGAATGCTGAATTTTATTCTTATTCAAAGCATTCTGAAAATGGGTTTTTATCCAGGTTGCTGCTGAAGTGTGAATAATTTCCATACTGCATTCATTAGTCATAGAAACAAACAAATATGATTTATAGGAAAAGATTGAATCCGGAGGCTAATTTTCTTCTTTCTGGTGGTATTACTGATTTCTTGACTTCCATTTTTCTTTACCTCTAAGAACACAAATGTTGGGAAAAAAAATTACTAAAATGTAATTAAATAATTACCATCTTTCAAGAAAAAAATGTATGTCAATTGAGACAGGAAAAATAAATTTACATAAGAGTAATACCAAAAAAACGAGTGATAGAGAAAGAGAAGCATCAATGCCTTGACAGGTAGGAAGCATGAAAAAAGGTAAAGACCAAAAAAAGAAAGGCATATTATGTAAGTACTATACTAATTATGATTATAAAGAATGCAATGCATTCTACCTTACATGTTTTTAATTCAAGTGTCATTACAGTCTAATTATATATCACATTTATATATGCTATACCTTAACAGTTTCTGTATGATGGTCAATTTGGTCCTAAGGTTTTTTAATTCTCTAAAATTACATAAACATGAAAACAGAGAAAAGGGGGCAGAAAAAAAAGTGATATCATAAGGATTATTTTAAATTGATACTTTCAAGCTCTAGTTAGTTCAATAAATAATATTGTAAGTAAATTCTTGGAACAGTTAGGAAAGAAAATGAAGTTTATAAATAGATACACCTTAAATTTTTTTCAGCTAAGCAATTAATTGTGTATAAAAGCTTCAAGAATATTGCGCAAATCTGCAGAAGAGAATAAAACTATATATTTTTTATAACTTCATCAGATATTGTATTAGTTTTCCAGGGCTGCTGGAACAAAGTGTCACAAATTGGGTGGCTTAAACAACAGAAATTTATTGTCTCAGAGTTTTAGAGGCCAGAAGTCTGAAATCAAGATATTGACAGGGTTGCCTCTGAGTGCTCTGAAGAGAGACTCTGTTCCAGGCTACTTTCCCTGACTGGTAAATGGCTGTCTTCACATATGCACGATGTTCTCCCTGTATGCATGCCTGTGTCCAAATTCTCCCCTTTCATAAAAACATAAGTCATATTGCATTAGGGGCCTCCCACTTTTATGACTTTATCTTAACTAGTTATATCTGCAACAATACTATTTCCAAATAAGTTCACATCCTGAAGTCCTAGAGGGCTAGGACTTCAACTTACCAGTTTGGAAGGATATAGAATTTAACTCATAACGGGTAAAAACCTATTTTAATTGGAAAAATATGTGAACGTATAACCAATATTGATATATTATTTTCATTTTAATGTTACCTGAATAAATTCCTATTTTTTATAATTCCCATAATACTAAATAACCTCCCTCCAAATTTTAACTATATTAAAATTAGGTAAATTTAAATTAACATCACTAACTTATCATGATAAAAAAAAAGTTAGTTTGCTGTTGTCAAATTACAATTCAGAATGTGAATGTGCTTTTGGCAGCTACAGTATTTTTTTTTTTATTTTAGTATATCGCATAGATAATCCCTATTTTTCCACTAGCTTTCTCTATTTGAACTATGGCTAAACATTTGTATGAAGAGACTACTATATCAGTCTGAGTCTGATCAGGAGAGAGAAACTGAACAATTTGGACAGGAAACATTTAATATAAAGAATTACTAACTATTGTATTGGATTGGAGTAAAAACATATTTGCTAGTTAGATGTAAAAAGAACTTTAAAAATCCAAAATTAACAAATATAAGGTGCATCTATTACCTCTAGAGTTGAGACAGAGCTCCTGAAAGTTCCCACAGGAACGATATTTAGAACTTAGAACTGTGGCTCGTTTTATAACAAAGAAATCACTGTAGTACTGTACCAGTAGAACTTGCCAGAAACAAATTCTTTGTAATGCCAGGTAAACCTACTCATGGAGAGATGTTTGACCAGAGACACTCTGCTACAGGACTGCCTAAGGTGGTATCAAGGGAAAGCTGCTTGCTGTCATGTACTTAATGATCCAGGCACTGAAGTTGCTGTAAACCCTTTATTTGCAAATCTTTAGAGCCAGCTACCAAAGGAAAAATATCTAAAAAGCTCAGGTCCATTTTCACAAATACGATAAAAGGGCGAATTTTGAGCTTAGAGGCAATAAATCAATAACCACATCCACTAAATCATTACCACCACCCCTGCATGTACATATCATTTATATATTAAGGACACTGTATTATTGCCTTGTCAATGAAAATAAAGTACTACTGGTTCACAATTACTTATCCTCACTCTCCACCTCAAAGTGATTTGAAATCCAAATGATTTTTATTAAAAAAAAAGTCCTGATACACTCTAACAAGAGTATATTTATAGTCATTATTACTTGAATAGCTACATTTGTTATTGTAGAAATTTGATTTGATTCAAGTTTATTTCTACTGATTTCAGTGATTTCCCCATCCTCCCTTGGGAAATTATATACTTTTCAGCATATGTACTGTGTTACCTTTTTCAAATCTAAAGGTATGGAAAATACCTGGCTCTAGGGGTTTCAGACAAGGGACTGTAGACCTTCTACTTGGAACCATTTTGATCTTAAGTACAAAACCAGATATGGGAAGGTGAAATCAGCAAGATAGCAGAATAGGAAACCCTGAGCCTTCTTAACCCATAGAAACAAGGCTTAACAATAATATACAGTCTGAAAAGCCTTTCTAAGAACTTCAGAAACCCATTAAGACGTCGTAATATCCAAGGCAAGTCCAAACCCAAGGCTAATCACATTGAAGTAGGTAAGAAAAGTGACTTAATTTTAACTGCATCAGCCTGTCCCCCAAGACAGCACAGTTTATGGTTGAGAGGAAAATCCCAACTTTCATTGTCTTTCTATGGAGGGAAAGAGAAGATGGAAAGTATATCCAACATTCTGGCTTTTCAGAAAGCTGCCCAAGAGATTGGTGTCTGTCTTGCCCAACTCGATGGGAAACTCATTTACTTTAGAAGCCCAGGGAGTGCTGACAACAAAAGAGAGCCTAGTGGCTCATGGGAGAACTACAGAACTTGTAATACTATGGACAGAAGCAGATAAAGTCCACCGTGATTGGGAGAAAGTACCCAGCTCAGTTTCCTCCTTAGGAGGGATGGAGAAATTGGAATGTATGTCCAATATTCTGGCTCTTCAGGGGGCTTCCCAAAGGACTCTTTTCTGTCTCACTTGACTTGACTTCAAACACTGATGAAAGAGGAAAACCAATTTTTTTGGAAAAGATTAATAAAATCAGAAAACCCTCATCCTATCTAAGACAAAAGACTCAAATAAAAACAGAAAGAGGAGACATTAGGACTGGTGTCACAGAAATAAAAAAGTTCATAAGAGACTACTATGATTATACTAATAACAATTTTATGCCAACAAATTGGATAACATAGAAGAAATGGGTAAATTCCTAGAAATATACAACCTGCCAAGAGTGAATCATGAAGAAATAAAAAGTCTCAAAAGACCTATAATTAATAAGATTGCATTAGTAATCAAAAACCCCCAAGGAAGAAAATCCGAAGATCAGGTGGCTTCACTGGAGAATTCCTCCAAACTTAAAGGCAAATTAACACCAATTCTTTTCAACCTCTTCCAAAAATGTAAAGATAATTAAACACTTCTGAACTCATCTTATGAGGCCAGCAATACCATAGTACCAAAACCAGACAAAGACATTACAAGAAAATTACACACCAAAATCCCTGATGAATATTGATGTAAAAAATCTTCCGTAAAATACTAATAAACCAAACGCAACAGCATATTAACAGGATTATATATCATGACCAAGTGGAAATTATTCCTGGAATGCAAGCAAGTTTCAACATATAAAAATCCATCAATGTAATACAACACTTTAACAGAATGAAATGTAAAAATCACATGCCATCTCAATTGATGAAGAAAAAGCATTTGACAAAATTTGGCACCCTTTTAGAATTAAAAAAGAAAAAGAAAACTAATGAAACAAGAAACAGAAGGAAATTACCTCAACATAGTAAAAGACTATGTATCAAAAGCAAAGGGCCTAACACCACGCTCATGGTGAAAACTGAAAGTTTTTCCTCAAAGGTCAGCAATAAGGAAAGGATGCCCACTCTCATCACTTCTACATATCAAGTGCTAGAAATCCTAATCAGAACAATTAGGGAAGAAAAAGAAATTAAAGTCATCTAAATAAGAAAGGAAGAACCAAAATTATCTGTTTGCAGATTACATTATTTATATATTTTTAAAAAATTCCACCCCCCAAACAGAAAATTGTTAGGACTAATAAAAGTATTCAATAAAGTTGTCAGATGCAAAATCGATACACAAAAATTAGTGTGTTTTTAATACACTAACAAACAATTCAAAAAGAAAATTCAGAAATAATTTCATTTATTATAGCATCAAAAAGAATAAAATACCTAGTAATAAGCTTAACCAAGCAAGCAAAAGACTTGTACACTGAAAACTAAAAAATGCTCCTAGAAAATTAAAGACACAAATAAATGGAAAGCCATTTCATGTTCATGGATTAGAAGACTTAATATTTGTAAAAAATTTATACCATCTGAAGTAATCTACAGGTTCAATGAAATCCCTATCAAAATCCCAATGGCATTATTTTGCAGGAATAAAAAACAAATCATTAAATTCATATGGAATTCCAAAGGACCTTGAATAACCAAAACAACCTTGAGAAACAAAAGAAAAGCTTGAGGCCTCATACTTCCTGATTTTAAAACATATTATAAAACTACAGTAATCAAAACAGTGTGCTACTGATATAAAGACAGGTATATAGACCCACAAAACCAAATAGAGATACCAGAAATAAACTCTGATTCATATGGTTGAATGATCTCCAACGAAGGTGAAAAAGCTACACAAAAGCTATGATGGGGGGAAAAAAGGGGGGGGGTCCTCTTTAACAAATCGTGTAGAGAAAACCAGATATCCACATGTGAAAGAATTAAGTTGGACCCTAACCTCACACCATATACAAAAGTGAACTCAAAATACATTAAAGACCTAAACACAAGACCTGAAATTATAAAACTCTAAAGAGAAAACAGAATAGATAAAAACTTCATGACTTTGTATTTGGCAATTTCTTGTATATGGCAAGAAAAGCAAAAATACAAGTGGGTATATCAAAAAATCTTCTGCTCAGCAAAGAGAAACAACCAACAGAGTGAAAAGGCAACTTTAAAAATGGAAGAAATTCCTACAACTCAACAGCAACAGAAAAATAAATCTAATTTAAAAATGGGCAAAGAACAAAAACAGACATTTCTCCCAAAATAAAAATACAAATGGCAAACAAGCAAATGAAAGGATGCTCAACCTCCCTTACATTAAAGAAGTGCAAGTCAAAACAAAATGAGATATAACCTGACAACTCATAGTATGGTCACTGTCAAACAAAACAAAACAAAACAGAAAATAATAAGTGTTGCTAAAGACATGGAGAAATTGAAATCTCTGTGCACTTTTTTTGGGAATATAAAATGGTGCAGCCCCTATTGAAAAACAGTGTGAAGATTTCTCAAAAATTTAAAAATAACATTACCATATGATCCAGTAATTTCACTTTTAGGCATGTATCCAAAACAATTGAAAAAGGGATCTCAAACAGATATTTACATGTTACCCATGTTCATTGCATTATAGCAGCAATATTTATAAAATCCCAGAAGTAAAAGAAACCTAAATGCCCATCAACAAAGGAATAGAGAAGATGTGGTTTATCCATAAAATGGAATATTATTCAATCTTTAAAAAGAAGAAATCCTGATAGGAAGTGAGGTAGCCAGTCACATAAGAAAAAATACAGTCATGCATCATATACCAATGGAAATATGTTCTGAGAAATATGTCATTAGGCAGTGTAATCTTTGTGCAAACAATATGAAAGTACTTACACAAACTTATTATATGTGGTTGATACAGTTTGGCATCCCCACCCAAATCTCATCTTGAATTCCCATATGTTGTGAGCGGTACCTGGTAGGAGGTAATTGAACTGTGGGGGCAGGTCTTTCCCATGCTGTTCTCATGATAGTGAAGAAGTCCCACGAGATCCGATGGTTTTTAAAAAAGGGAGTTTCCTTGCACAAATTCTCTTCTCTTGTCTGCTGCCATGTGAGAAGTACCTTTCTCTTTCTGTCATGATTGTGAGGCCTCCCCAGCCACACGGAACTGTAAGTCCATTAAACCTCTTTCTTTTTTAAATTGCCCAGTCTCGGGAATGTCTTCATCAGCAGTGTGAAAATGTGCTAACACAGTGCTATAGCCTAGTGCACATCTAGGCAAAATGACATAGCATATTGCTCCTAGGCTACAAACCTGTACAACATGTTACTCTACTGAATACTGTAGGCAAATGTAACACACTGGTAAGTATTTGTGTGTCTAAACATAGAAAAGTGCGGTAAAAATGCAGTATGAAAGATTTAAAATGGTACAACTGTGTAGGGCACTTACCATGAATGAAGTTAGCAGGACTGGAAGCTGCTCTGTGTGAATCAGTGAGTGATTGGCAAGTGAATGTGAAGGTCTAGGATATTACTGTACACTCTGTAGACTTTATAATCACTGTACACGTAGGTTACACTGAATTGATTTTAAAATAGTTTTCTTCCTTCAATAAGAACAGATTACTGTAGCTTTTTGGCTTTATAAACTTTTTTAATGTTTTAAAACTTTTTGACTCCTTTATAATAATACTTACATTAAAACACAAATACATTGTACAGCGGTGCAAAAACATTGTCTTTCCGTGTATCTTTATTCTGTAAGTATTTATTTTTGAATTTATTTATTTAAAATTTTGTTAAAAACTGAGACACAAACACATGCATTAGCCTAGGCCTATACAGGGTCAAGATCATCAATATCCTTGTCTTTCACCTCCACTAGAAGGTCTTCTGGGGCAATAACATGCATGGAGCTGTCATCTCCCGTGATAACAGTACCCTCTTCTGGAATACCTCCTGAAGGACCTGTCTGCTGCTGTTTTATAGTTAATTTCTTTTTATATGTAGAAGGAGTAATTCTACAATAACATTAAAGGTGTATTGTAGTAAACACATGCTAGTAACATAGTCATTTATTAGTTTTATCAAGTATTATTCACTGTACTTAATTATATGTGCTATAATTTTATGTGACTGGCAGTGCAGTAGGTTCATTTACACCAGCATCACTGCAAACATATAAGTAATGCATTGTACTGTAAAATTATGATAGCTATGACATCACTAGGCATTCATTTTTAGCTCCATTATAATCTTAAGGGACCATGGTTTACATATATATATATATACACATAGAGAGAGAGTGTATATATATATATATATATACACATAGAGAGAGAGTGTATATATATATATATATATATACACATAGAGAGAGAGTGTATATATATATAGCATATATATAAACATGGTCCCTTAAGATTACAGTGTGGCATTGCTTAAAACATAGTTATGTGGCTTATGACTGTACTGTATGATTCTACTTATATGAAGTATCTAAAATAGTCGAACTCTTAGAAACAGAAAGTAGAACAGTGTTTGCCAGGAAGTGCTGGCAGGAAATTGGAAAGAGGGATGTTTTAATCAGGCTTCTTCAGAAAGACAGAACAAATAAGTTATATGTAGAGAGAGATATATATGAAAAGGGATTTATTAGAGGAATTGGCTCACCCAATTATGGAAACTGGGAAGTCCCACGATGAGCCGCCTGCAAGCCAGAGAAACAGGGAAGCCAGTAGCGTGGCTCAATCCAAGTCTAACTAAGGTGCAAATATGCTATTTGCAAATTAAAGTTTGGCCCCACAATTTGCTATTGATTAATATTATTAAGCAATTTCATGAGAAAGTCTGAAATGATACAAATGTGAAATAATTTTATGATTCAGTTAATAATAAAAAAACTGCAGAGCTGACAGGCATATGAATTATAAAGTGTAGGCTTCTTATGGAGGAAGTACTTTTGTTGGTAAACAGAAATCTCCACTTCTAAAGTTTTACAGTATCTTGTGATTCAAGCTGTTATTTACACACATAGGAACTTCTACAGTTGATTTTGATTACCCCTGTGCTAGTATTTTATCATAAAGTCACCTACATCTTCTTTAAAATTCTAATAATATCATGCAAGGATTCATCAAGTGATAGTGCTGGTGCTGGAAAATAAATGATTAAAATCAATACCTTTGGAATGTAAATTAATATGAAAAAAAAAAACACCATAATGATGGTCAAAGAGCCTGCATGACTCACTGTGCTGTTAACTTAGGAAAGCACACTCTGTGACATTTTAGAGACAAAGATGAGAAAATAAATATAGCATTAGGCCAGGCATACCTTTAAGCTAGCCAAAAGGACCACATGTCAGCAGGGCAAATGGGAAAAATACAAGCAATCTCTCATTATAAAGTGCCCCTAAGTTTAGGTGGTCCTAAGGGAAATTAGTTTTATGTTTGATGACCAAGAGGGCCTTAACATTCCCCTCAGCTTTACTTGACTTTAGACTCTAGACCCTGACTTCCCTTTTCTTAGAGCATTTACTTGGAAAACATCTTGTAATTGTAAATGCTTTCTCTGCCTCTTTGAGAAGGTAATGTTTTTAAAAGCCTCTTGTCTGGTTTATTTATTTATTTATTTATTATTAAAATGGAGTTTTGCTCTGCCTCCAGGCTGGAGTGCAGTGGCGGGATCTCGGCTTACTGCAACCTCCGCCTCCTGGGTTCATGTGATTCCCCTGCCTCAGCCTCCCGGGTAGCTGGGACTACAGGGGCATGACACCACGCCCGACTAATTTTTTTTTTTTGTATTTTAGTAGAGATGGGGTTTCACCATGTTAGCCAAGATGGTCTCAATTTCCTGACCTCATGATTTGCCCGCCTACAGCCTCCCAAAACGCTGGGATTACAGGCATAAGCCACCATGCCCGGCTGCCTCTTGTCAGTTTTACAACCCAGGAATGTCTTTCTCAAGGACCTGGGAGCCATCCCTTTGAAATGTAATCGTCAAAGAAGATAGCACCTTCACCTCCCAGTCTCTATGGGAGGGTAGGAGCCTAACGTTGGTGGGCAGCTTGTTCGAAGTTGTAAAATTACCTCCTATCATAAAGATAAGGAAAACTTCATTTTCCACTTGGTAATGTCAATTAGCAAACACAGATGACTTTTACCTTCCTCCACCCTAGCTCTTAACAAATCTCTGCCCTTTGTTTCAGTAGATCTGGGGATCCAGATTTGGTCTGTGTTCTCTTCCTGATTTCTAAACTATTCTAGCATTCATATAAAATCAAACAAGACCCCAAATAGCCAAGGCAATTTTAAGTAAAAAGAATAAAGCCAGAGGCATCACATTATCTAACTTCAAACTATACTACAAGGGTACGCTAACCATAGCAGCACAGCACCGGTACAAAAATAGATAGGCACGGAACAGAATACAGACCCCTGAAAAAAAAAAAAAAAAAAGACACACACGTACAACCAACTGGTCTTCAACAAAGTTGACAAAAATAAACAACACCATTTAACAAAGTTGACAAAAATAACACCATTCAACAAATGGTACTGGGAAGCTGGCTAACCATATGAAGGAGAATGAGTGAAACTGGACCCATAACTCTCACCTTATACGAAAATGAACCAAGACCAATTAAATAATTAAATATAAGACCTCAAACTATAATGCCCTAGAATAAAATCTAGGAAATACTCTTCCAGATATTGGCCTAGGCAAATAATTTATGACCAACTCCTCAAAAGCAAATCAACAAAAACGAACAAAAAAAATTGGAATCTAATTAAGCAGGAACTTCTGCCTCAGCCTCCCAAGTAGCTGGGACTAGAGGCACATGCCACCATGCCCAACTCATTTTTTTTATTTTAGCAGAATATATTACCAAAAGAAACAATCAACAGAGTAAACGGACAACGTACAGAGTGGGAGAAAATATTTGCAAACTATGCATCTGACAAAGGACTAATGTCCAGAATTTATAAAGTACTTAAAGAAGTTAACAAGAAAATAAAAGAAAACACAAATTATCCCATTTAAAATAATCCCATCAAAGGACATGAACAGTAACTTCTCAAAAGAAGGCATACGAGCTGACAACAAACATACAAAAACACAAATGCAAATCAAAACCACAATGAGATACCATCTCACACGAGTCAGGATGGCTATTAATAAAAATTAACAAAAAAAAAACAACAGATGCTGGCAAGCTTGCAGAGAAAAAGAAGGACCACTTAGATTCTGTTGGCGGGATTGTAAATTAGTTCAGCCACTGTAGAAAGCAGTTTGGAGATTCTTAGAGAACTAAAAATAGAATTACTATTCCACCCAGCAATATCATTAATGGTCATATACCCAAAGGAAAATAAATAGTTCTACCAAAAGGACACATGCACTTGTATGTTTATCAGAGCACTATTCACAATAGAAAAGACACAGAATAAACTCAGGTACCCATTAACGGTAGATTGGATAAGAAAATGTGGTACACATACACCACGGAATACTATGCAGCTACAGAAAGAATAAAATCATGGCCTTTGTACCAACATGAATGCAGCTCCAGGACATTATCCTAGGCGAATTAACAATGAAACAGAGAACCAAATAGCACATATTCTCATTAATAAGTGGGTACTAAACACTGAGTCCACGCAGACACAAAAATGGAAAAAATAAACACTGGGAATTCAAAAAGTGGGGAGGGAGGGACAGAGGGATGAAGAGTTGAAAAGCTATTTGTCAGGTGTTATGTTCACTACTCGGACGATGGTATCGGTAGAAGCCCAAATTTCAACATCACACAGTATATCCAGGTAATAAACCTGCACATGTACCCCCTGAATCTTAAATTTAAAAAAAATGAAAAAATTAACTTACTACTATTAAACTTGTTTGGTGTGATTTATTTAGCAGGTGGGTCTTGAGGAACACCATTCTTCATATACATTGTAGCATCTCTATATTGTAGTGATGGGCACTGAGCAGATAATACAAGGGGTCAGAAAATAGTTCTTGAAGGGGATAGAACATGTCTGCTTTCTGTTTCTTAGGGGTTTAACTGTCAGCACAAGAACCAAAAAAAAAAATTATTAACGGAAGCAGGGGTAGATTATGGCAGAAATATTCTAGTTCCATAATTTTGGAAGCTATCACATCCCTCCACTCTGCAGTGGAAGAAGCATATCCAAAGAAAAAAGGATTTTAATATCACAGGGGAGAGAAAGCACAGGAGAGAAGAAGAACAGAGCATCTATCATTCATTGGGAGGCGAAACTCTTTAAGAATCGTGTGGAGGCTGAGAGCAGAATGGAGAGAGCAAGAAGGCTCTCAGGGCAGACCACTCATATAGCGCCTCTCTAACATTTCATTAAAAGGAAAAAGAGTGGGGAGATTGCTTTCGCTCATTAGCAAATACCAGATCCTTTTTAATTTATATTCAGTATGAAGATTTAATAATATGTGATTATCTGAATCAGTTGTTCTTGGAGGTCAATCAGTAGAAATTCAGAGAATAAAATAAAATGCTTGTTTCAGGTAAACAGCTCTCCTCATTCAGTTTTAGGATTTTGGCAGATTTCCACTACCACATTCTGAAGACTATGACTGGTGAAGGGCCCACGTTATTTATTTGGACAGCTTTCATGTGTCCCTTTAAAAAGAGAGAGGTCATTAAAGGTCTGCTGAAAATGATTTTTCTCTTTTTATTCGATGATGCTGTCTTCTTCAGTGGACAGACATGAAGCTCAATACTTTTGTTAAGAGCCCTGCACAGAAACCTGAAGTCACAGCATCATATTTTAAAATTTATTCTTTGTTGACTGGAATCTCAAGCTACTTATATTCTACACTAACACTGAATGGGGAAATTTCAGTTGAGTTTCATGACATACTAAAGTAAATCTGGTCATGGGTCACTGAGAAAATGAAGAAAAAGAAAGAGAAGGAGGAGAAAAAGAAGAGTATTAGCATTCAATTTCCAGTTGAAGCAAAATGTCCTCAGAATATCAAGAAAACTGAAATACCTACTTCAAATGGGTAAGGGATTACTGTCTGCACAGAGGAGAGAATTTTCCATACACTTAGACAACGCAAATTTAACATCACAGCCACCTTACATTAGAAATGTATTCATCCCAACAAATGTGTACTGAGTATCTTGTATGTTCCATCACCATAGCAGGTAGAATAGACACAGAAGTGAACAAGATTAACCAAGCCCTGCTTTCATGGAGCTTACATTCTATTGGAGGGAAAAAGAGTCAATCAATGCAGCAAACAAGAATATTTTAAGAAATGATAATTGCTAGAAGACAATTAAAACAGGATGATTTGATAGAAAATGTTTTCATAATTTTATAATTAGATTGGTTACTCAGGGAAGACCTAGCAGAGGGTAAGATATTTAAACTAAGAACACTTGCAGCTTCATCCATGTCCCTGTAAAGGACATAATCTCATTCCTTTTTATGGCTGCCTAGTATTCCATGGTGTATATGTACCACATTTTCTTTATCCAGTCTATCATTGATGAGCATTTGGATTGGTTCCATATCTTTGCTATTGTGAATAGTGCTGCAATAAACATCCCTGTGCATGTATCTTTATAATAGAATGATTTATGCTCCTTTGAGTATATACCCAGTAATGGGATTGCTGGGAAAATGGTATTTCTGATTCTAGATGCTTGAGGAGTCACCACGCTGTCTTCCACAATGGTTGAACTAATTTACATTCCCACCAACAGTGTAAAAGCATTCCTCTTTCTCTACAGCCTTGCCAGCCTATGTAATAAACCTGCACGTTCTATACAGGTGTTCTGGAACCTGAAGTAAAATAATTTTTTTTTAAAAAAAGAGAACACAAGAAGGGCTTGACCCTTTGAAGATCAAGAGACAGCTGGTGTAAAGACTCTGAGGCAAAGGACTTGATTGTAGCAAGAATGGAAAGAATCTCAGTGGGCTAACACATGGAAAGGAAATAGGGAGTAGGATAAAATGGGGGCATGGAAGAGCATGGGAGGGGTTCAAGAATGGGAAGAACAGCAATTCAAGGCATTTGTACTATGGACTAAGTCTGGAAGCCAAGTCCTAGAGCACTGGATCCTTGGGAGACCCAATTGAATAAGAGTAACAACAACCATGAATTGGTTCAATAACACCCATACCACTTGCTTTACAAATGTTTTTGTTATATCTTCAATTGCCTAACAATCTAAGCTTCACCCCATTTTACAGCTTGAAAAACTGGAGTTTAGAGAGGTGATATGACCTCACTAAGACTTCATAGCATGTAAATTGCAGAATCAGAATTTATAATATTTTATGAATTATTGGATTTGATTCCTTGGTGAAAGACATGACAGGAACATAAGAGCCCTTTTCTGCCTGCTAAATGTGTCCTTATCTTTCTCTCCAGGAGCCCCAAGAAGTAGATTCCATTCCAGGCTCCTCTCTGCTTTCTTCTCTGACTCAGCCCTGTCTTCTGCTTCAGTAATTGAACAGGAGGAGTTATAACTCGCTGGGAACCTCTGGTCTAGGAAGCTGCTCCTCCAAACTACTCTTAGAGGACAGATCCCACCCCAGAGAAATCATCTTCAGCGGGACCACTCTAAGTTTATTCCTTGAAATTAATTCTATCAACATAAATTCAGTGTTTTCAAAAGGAGTAGGAACTTAGAATATAAGTATTTTATTGTAATATAATTTTACGGCATTTACTATTTCCTATATAAACATGGTAAAAAAAAAAAACTAATAATATAACTAATCAAAATGTCCCAATTCCCCAGTACCCTAGAAAGCCTGTTGGTAGCAGAGAGTGTCCTGCCATTAGTTCACTTATACAGGTGACTATTTATTCTCATATTAAACTGAGAAGGTAGCATACTTAATGCTGTAGGGCACACTAAAGGCAAGATCACAAGTTTAGTGCATTGTGGTTCCAAAGCATTGCAAAATAACTTTCAAATTGCAAGTTTCTCTAAAAACAAAAGCGAGTTTATTAAACTTCTACTTGTGATGAGACTATAAGGAAAAAATAAATTGCTCTACTTTCCCTCTGAATAGGAAAAACTAATTTTATGTAAGGAACATTCCGTGGAGTTTTATTTAACCACACACACATTTGACTGAGTGTGTCTGAAGTACTTCAGCACTTCTTGGTATGTCATCATTCTGAACTCATTTAGAATTCAGTGAAACATCACAGAGCATAATATATTCATTTGGTAACCATTTGGATGTCACACTCATTTCTATAGGTATTCAATTGTAATTCAACATTACTGGGCACTCAGGAAAAGCGTTAGCCTTAATTTCTTTAGTTGCCCCACTGTTAGAATTCATCCTCTGCATATAAATCAGCACATTTGCATGTACAATTTATTCTTGATCTGAGCTTTATATTTTAAAGAATCTCTTTTTCCTTATTATCACGTTTAAATGCAAATTGTTTGATACACTGCTAGTCTATTACAGTTGTGAAGAAACTTATAAAGCAAGAGATTCCATAGGTTCAAAATCGCTGCAAAAGTTAGCTGATTTTGCCTTGTTTTTTTTTATTTTTTTAAAAAGTCCATCGTGCCTAAATAATATAACATATTTTTGCCATTTTTATTCCCCAGCTAAATTCAACCAGATCATGTTAAAATATAAATATCTATGGAAAATCAGTCTTAAATTTTGGGAGTTATGAGGAATGCCATCCCTCACATAGAATGTGGCCTCTCTATATTTTAGTGATAAAAGTTAAGCAATAATACAGGGGGTCATATAATGGTCTTGGAAGTGGATAGAATGCCTCTGCTCTCTGATTCTCAGGGGTTTTACTGCAAGTACGAGACCTAAAAAGTGGGAGTAAAAATGATGTGACTGGAAATGTTCCAGTTCTAAATATAAATACAGAGATAGAGATATTAACCAAAAGTATAACAATTGTAACCAGTTGAGCTAAATCTACAGGGTCATGGCAGATAGATAGATAGATAGATAGATAGATAGATAGATAGATAGATATAAACACACATAATATGTGTTTGTGATAAAAATTTTCCATTATTAAAAATCATAACTACTTAAGCTAAACTACAAAATACATAAAATATATATGTAAATATAAATGTGAGTGCATTATACAGTGATACCTAAAGAGTAAAATTATTAACTTTTGGTCATGGAACAATATTATTTTTAATTTTTTAATTATAACATAATTAGCTATAACTAAGGTCTAAAATATTTCAAAGGTAAGATCTCATATAGCACTCCAATACTTCATTAAAGATGTAAGATGATGTTAAAACCCCATTTTATAGAAGACAAAGTAAAATTGAGGTTGATTTTTGGATTTGTAGTATATTGAGTTCATCATGAATATGAAAGGGCTGAATCTCACTCCATATTTTTCTATTGGTTTTAAATTGCTTAGCTGTCTTCAATTCTCAAAGCCAATAGATTGTGTACTGAGAAAACAAGATTAAAGGCAGTAAATCATTGCTAAATTAATTTATTCATATTTCTTGTTAGCCTTTTAAAAGCTGAATAGTAAATGAATGAATAAATGAATTGTAAACAAAGAGATGCATAGACCTAGTTTTAGATTCTGGCAGAGATATCAAGACATATTTATAATTACCCACAGTGTCCTGGGTAGACTCTTTGCTATTCCCTGTAAGGAAACTCCACTTTCCATTAACTATCCCCTACATTTTATTTTATTTTGTTATTTTATTATGGTAACGCAACAAAAGATTACCTTCCTAAATGTTTAAGTGTAGAATACATTATTCTTGACTATATTACAACATTATATAGCATATCTCAAGAGCTTATTCATCTTGCTTGACTAAAACTTCATATTAATTTCTGACCCTGAGTTTAAAACTGATAAGCTCTGCTTTCCTAATAGCACTAAAAAGAACTTAACTGAAAAATAACTGAAGTAACATATTGTCTCTTTTGAACAGTGTGCCAGTCAAGTAATATAGGAAATATTGATTTTTAGTGTGTATAATTATGCCAGCTGAGATGTGTGTGTGTGTATGTGTGTGTGTGTACACATAAAGAAAATTTGATTTAAGAAAAGTATCAAGAGAGGGCTTTTAAAGAATCATAGTTCCCTTTTTCCACAGTCTCTATTTTCGCATATGTTGTTCTTATTTTTAATTCCTCAGGGTTATAAATCTGCCAAATGCTATGTAGTTAACACAAGCTCACAACATGGAATATGTTGTGTTGTAAGGGCAGAAAGGTGTGATACCTTTCCTTACCCATCATAGGGGTCACAGCTGACACTCCTGTAAGAAAAGATGGATTAACAAGAGAAAAGAATAACAAATGTATTTATTCAAAATGTTTTCTTGACACAGAAGCCTTCTGAAATGAAGATCCAAAGACTTAAGGAAAAATGTCTATTTTTACTCTTAGGTTTGATGAAGAATGGACAGCCATGTGCAAATATGATTGGACAAAAGGGTATGAGCTAAAGGAATAGACTGAGGCAGAAAACCCAGCAAGGCCTTTGGTTCAGATTCTTCTTGGCCTCTTTGTGTGGCATTTCTTGCTCCCGGGTATAAGGCAAGACCCTTCTGGAATGAGGGTCTTATAATCTACCAGCAAACAAGGTAGGTCAGATAATTTCTTTACGGCCAGCTCCTACACAGAAAGGTGGGGGAAGGAGAGAGTAATATTTCCAGTTTCTATGGCCTTCCTTGGGGAAGGAAGGAGAGCAGGAGAAAGAAAGGCAAGAAAGAATCAGAAAGAGACTTCGCTTCTGAGGCCCTTCCAATGTCCTTCAGCTCAAAGTCCTCATCAGGCCAAAGAACCATACTTTGGGGTATCGTTTTCAGAGTCCTAACGATACAAAAGAAAATTTTATTTAAAAGAAGCATTTTCCTATCTCAAAAATTGTAATTAGAGGTATTCATGATTCTGCAATGCAGTTTTGTATTTAGAATATTCCCTGAGAAATACTATCAATCAGTTTTTTTAAGTAAGAAATAGAAGATGTTTCAGTAAGTTTTTGTCATTAAAAAGAAGCTAGATTTTGTTATGACATTTAAAGTGTCCTGAATGACTAAATAATGTCTACTATATAAAATAAAACATTGTTTCTTGTCATTCTGGAATGATTTTTCTTTGACCTTGAGATGATAGTCATACTATACTAAAATTCTGGAACTTACCAAATATAATGCTGTTTATCTTACCATGCTATAATATTAACAGCTACTAAAACTTCCCACCAGGTGATGGTGAAACAGTATTTCTAGCAAATAGATATTAACCCCTTGCCTAATGAGATTAATTTGTTTCCCCGTGAGTTGGAGATATGTCTGTAACAATTTCCATTCAGAGGATATCTGCTTTATCAGAGATGGCAGACAAACATTTAATCACCCCCTCATCTCTCTTCCTTTTTCCTGACCTGTTTCCTAAGAGGACAAGCCCGGTTGCTGAGCAACAGACTACTCTGGAAAAGCTGTAGCGCTCCACCTTCCTTTGCTAGTAAAAAGCAGGCAGATGCAAGCAAACCTAAGGTTTGGACACCAGGAAGGAGTATAAGCTAAGCCACTTTTTCGAGGCTGGAACAGCATTGCAGTCAATCTTGGAGTTTGTCAGCCAAATAATTGCACAGTTGCAGAATACCAGACACTTTTGTAATAACAGTTACTAAATCAGAGTGAACTGAACGTTTTAGAAGAACTAAAATTAACTAGCCTAGGTCTCAGAACATTTAATGAATCAAAAAAGTATTGTTTAGTCCTAAGGCAATAACTTTTGTATTCTCATGTGGCTTACACTGAGAAGCATGGCAACATCTAATTTACTTGTTTTTATCTCTCTGTCTATCTCTCTATCTATCCATCTATACATTTATTCATTTATGTTGGGAGGATTTGGGTTTATTTATAAGCATACATATTCTATCAGAAGGTTATTTGTTAGATTTTCTCTGACTTCAGTTGTGCTGTCCTGTAGTTTATATAATTGATTTTAAATTGAATATTCACCTAGTTTTTCAGGAATTAAGACATTTCCTGTTGCTTTCTGTGAACAAAAGAATAGTCCTGTTTACATACCCCTAAATTGTTTATAATTTCAGCATCACTTCATCATTGGAAGTGAGTTCCCAATTTTTACTTTTTTGATAAAGTTGCTGCTCTGCCCAAACTTTTAAACAAATCAACAGGATTTAATTAAAAATTAACAAGATTCAGTTAACATGTTCTTGCTGTGTTTTGGAACTTAAATGAGACAAGATTTCGCTAAAGATAGCTTAGTCTCTTTTGAAAGTAAAAGACACAGGAGAGCCATGCCAAAGTGCTATATTAAAGTAACTGAAAGAATGAACTCTTTCCACCAATATTTACTGAGGTGTGAAGCATCTCTCTGAGTCACTGGAATCAACCATGGCTGAAACTGGCATAGTCTTGCCTTCACGGGGCTTATAGTCTAGTAAACCTGATAGACATTTTAAAAAAATTATCATGTGCCTATTTTTCTTTCCACAGTATCCAGATGCTGAGGATACAACAGTAAACTAACAGGCATAATCTTTGCTTTGGGGAGACTACAATTTCAGCTGGAAGAGGCAAATAATGAACCAAGGCTCACTTGTATGTTGGTCGGTTTGACCTGCACCATGAAAATCAATAAATAAAGCAGCCTAAGGTGGTAGAGAATTAAAGATGACAGTGCAGGCAGAGATAAGAGACATTATCAAGGGACTGGTTTTAGAAAGGTCATTTTAGAGTTTGACTCCATTTTTGGTGTTTGACCTCAGACAGCTTTAGACCCCATCTCTTTCATTTTCTCTCTTGCTCCATTATCGGGGCAGACCATAAGAAAGCCAGGTGGGTTCCCTCCTTTAGTGACAGTAGAAAGTTCCAACTATGTAAGGCCCCACTTAACCTGGGAAACTTCACCTTGCCTACACTCAAAGCACAATAAAAATAAAAAACCCTGGCCTGTTCCTTCTCTCAGACCAGCTTTGGAGCCTCTGCTGCCTTCACCAGAAATCCTCCTTAGGAAAGTAGCACAGCTCTACATACCTTCGTAGTGTGTGTGTGGTGTCATTAGTCTCAACATCCAGACCAAATTTGGTATTGGGGTTCATCCCATCTTCCATGGGATAATAGTGGAATAGCTACTTGGATTTTTCCTTTAGCTGTAGGAATTTTTAACATTCAGAGAATGTGATAAATGTATATGAACAAATCCAGTCACTAACTAATTAACAATTACTAGTTAGGCTTTTTAGTAGTTACCAATACATTAACATTAAACAAACAAACTTAAGACACAGAAAGGTCTAGAATTTCAGCTACACAGAAAGATCTGGAATTTCAGCTAAGACAGTTAGTATGTTGTGCACTCTACCTGCATGCTTCACATTTGTTGTGCTAATTACTTATGTCACTTTGAAATTTTCATAAAATAAGAATTAGTAAATAAATAATTATATTAGCTAACTCAAACAAAACATTCATATAGAATACTCATCTCAGTGACAAGAGATCCCTGAGAAGAGAGAACAAAATTGCAAATATGAAATATTCCAGACACAAAACATTTCACATAAGTGCCTAGTGTTCATATTTTGTTTCTCTCTTGAAAATTTTCTCTTGTGAACTTTTAATTCTTCTGCTATATCAAGAAGAAAGCGTAATGTAGGTGCTAATCTATATTTAGCATCTCTCTATAAGGTGTGTGAATCTCCACATTAACAAGGAAGGCACTCTCTCCAATCCACTTGGTAGGTAAGAGTGGCATGCAGGAGTGACAGGACCGACATTCCGGGGAGAAGATGGGCGAAAGAGAATCCAAGAGATGATGAGCAGGGGACCCAGAAGGCAGCAGTGACTCCAGGAACAGGTGACAGTTATATATCTAGGGTACACTACTAGGTGAACAGCAAATATTTGAAACCTCAAGTTCTGAATCTAAAAATCAAGGGTATTTCCTGAATAATAGCACATTATACAAAACAAATTGACCTCTTTATCTATAGATGCTGTAAATTGCAGCTATTTCAATAGAAGACACATGGGGTGTGATAGTTTGCTCTGAGGCAGGCATTTCATGCATTTTTTTAAAGTGAAACCGAAGTTCTAAAATAAGAACAATAATAGGAAAGAAATGCAGCAGAGCCAGTGGGAATTCTTCATGATCCCACATGTAATTGAACAGCATGAATACAAAACCAATTGCATATTAGCTGTCCTGACATGACTGTCTGGGCACCCTTCAAAACAAAATGAATATTTCCTATTATTACTTTCCCTTTTATCACCAATTTTGTTCTGATTTAACACTTTCACAGTACTTTTTAGGCATCTTAACTGAACCCAGAGCTTTCTTAACTTCAAAGCAAGCACTGAGCATTACAAGTTCTAAAGAGGTATGAATATTGAAAAGAATTATGTCCCAAACCATAATTACTTAATGTATGATAATTGTAAAAACAGGATTTCACCAGGCTCTCTTGCCTGATTTTACTTGATAAGGGTGAACTTACTAGCTTTTTTTCATAATCATGAGTAAAAAGTAACCCCCAAATTACATTAATTCCAGAATAGTCTTAAAGAATCTAAAAATAGAATAGGCTTTGGGGTTTTATTTTAACTTGTCACCTGAGGGTAAGAAAACGGATCAGATTATTAACTCAGAGTTTCTTATTTGAACTAAAAAACTATGTTCCTATACTACTTTAAACCTTATTAATTTTGTTTTTTTAATTTTGTCTAAACAGAAAAAAATGAAGCACGGTAAAAATATTTACACATTGTTATCACATCAAGAAAAAACTATAAGATATACTTCCCTCTCCTTATCAGACTTGTTCACATAGTTTGAAGTGCAAAGCAATTACAGTCTAAATTCCATGTTGACATTATAGGAATTATCCCTCTCCCTATAGTGAAGCCTCTAAGGTGCTTTTGTCTTAAGGGTGCTTTTTTTAACTTGGAAAATCCTGATGTAGGCTCTCATTTTTACAATGTCTTTTTCATGAAATGTAACTGAGGCTTTTAAGAAAATAATTAACATTTTATGTTGAAACTTTAATATGTCACTTCATTTTGACCTCAATAAATAACTTAAATTATTTTGCTGCCTTCCTTTTATGTAAATATTATTTTCAATATTATAGAGTCCAGTTCTTTTTTTAAGAGGAAGAATTGATATATTTCACTGAAATTACAGACTTAAATAGTCAGGGTTGGTATCTAATGCAGTCTGTGTTCATCTAGAAGAAAGAGAGACATTGAATATAATTCTTGCTTGAGCATGGCATTTGAGGCTCTTAAGACTCAAATCCCTGTTCCTTATGTCCTTTCTTCTTTCAGTCGTGACATCATCTTAGGTGCCTACAGTGTTCATGTCTATAGCTCTTCAACATCTCTCATCGTCTTGGTTACTTGTTTCCAGACAACTTCACTTCCTTTCTACTTATTCACCCTTTTCCATGACCACACCCTGGACTTCGTCATAACCTAACAGTTCTTCCTAAGAAATAATAAACTACTCTACAGCTTCCTATCCTTCAGAATCCCTCATTCCGTTACTTCAACCATACACGTTTTTTGTTTGTTGGTTTTGTTTGTTTGTTTGTTTTTTGTTTGTGTGTTTGTTTTCCCTTCAGAGGGACCTCTGGTTTTTTGACCCATCTGCTATAGAGCTGGATTCTTAGGCTACATACTCTCTCAAAAAATTCAGGGTGAAAATTTCCCCATTAATATTGGGTAAATAAAAATGTGAGTGAGAAAACAAAATTAGACCAGTACTATCAGAGTTAAGAGTGGAAATTAACTTCATGGCAGTATTCAGTGCAGCTCACCAGTTCTTGGGTTCCTCTCCCCTTCTGAACACCTGGGTCATCAATAAACATTGACTTAATTATCATGAAATTCTTCATATCTGTAAAGACATACATATACATATTTATATTAAACTATTAATAAAATAGAAGATATTTTGATAACTATTACTATAACTTCTACTACTATTACAAATTGTATCAGTTGTCTATTATTTTACAAATTAAATGAGCTTTGGTTTGTTTGTATAAGACTATCAGAACAGAGTTTCTTTTCAGATAGAAAGCTTTCACAGTATCTACACAATCCAAATATCCTCACACTGTGGGCTTCTACTTATTTTACAATGACCATTTGAAGAAATTATATACACTAAATTTTAACTAATTTGAAGATTATGCACCAATGAGACACACAAACAGGTGTGATGCCATAACTAATATACAGGTTAATATCTCTGCCCAAACAAAAACTGTTTCATGAGAATAGTAATTAATAAAGTATGGAAACCCAGTCAATGTGAGTTTATCGCGATATGAGATCAAGAACTAGATCCCGCTCCCTGATAATATTTAGTATGCTGAATTTCTATAAACTGTCTTCACCTCACATTTCCTTATAATATTCTAAGAGTAAAGTGAGATTTTAATTAAATAAAGCTGCAATGCTTGCAAATAATTTAACATTTTTACAGTTCTCTTGAATAAGATTAGGTATGCTACTATTATGGTTGACTAAGTAGAATGCAGAAGAAAACATTGTGTGATCATAACTGTAAGAATATGAAGATCAAAAGGTTTTTCTCATCATGACAAAAAATTCTCAAGTAGAAATTCAGAGTAGTAATTTTTAGACTTTGTCTTTCTTTTCATGAGCTAAAGAATGAAAACAACAAATCTGGAAGAAAATAAAACGTTTACTAGCAGCTATGGATGTAAGACTTTTTATTGTGTGTGAGCACAGGGCATCCATGATAAAAGTAGTTGTCTTTCAGCCATAATCATATTCAACATCTGATATATATTAAATAATTATTTTAAACTAATTTTGTAAATTGAAATAGAAAAATAACATCCCAAGTCATCACATGTTTTATTCCATTCCTGTGGTATTTTAAACAACTATATTACTGGCTTTAGTACTTCATAGTTTAGCATTTCTCCATTTCAATTTATGTAATAGAAAAATATATCATCTCTCAATATATCCAACTTTAACAAATCATACCCATTCATCCTCTGGCACTCCAAAACTTTTAATACTTGCATGCACAAAAAAATAATGTCATATCTCTAATGGAATAATATATGTCTACCCACTTTTAAGTTAATTTTTATTATGCCCTCCAAACACACGCACGCACACACACACACACACACACCCTCCCCACATAAATACACAAAGTAGTATGTCAGAAAAAAGCAACATTTTTAATGTAAAAAACAGCAATGTTGTTAATGCCAAAGCTATTTTCCCAGGCCATTTAGAATTCCTACAGGACGATTTTGACAGAGATTTAATCTTAATGACATACACAAAGTCGCTACTAAATAATTCATTTTCTAAAAGCAGAGGGAAAGACAGAGAGCTAATGTATGACTCTACATCACTCCTTGGATCTTAAAGGGTCACAGACAAACCATAACAACTTTCTAATCAAAAGTCAGGTGTTCATGTTCATATATGAATGGATTTGGTAACAATGTTTGAAGTTTTCTGAAAACTAAAGCATATATTTATAGATAATAATATCCATGTATAATAAATGAAGTTATATAAATTTGTCCAATTGTATATAGAAATATTAAAATGCATAAATACAATGAACAATTTTAACAACAATATTTTGCTATTGAGACTGTTTAGTTTATTATAAACAGTAATATTTTAGTGGTTTTTTTCAATACTTAACAAAACTAATCATGTTTGCCCAATATTTATTTCAATGATTTCTCCCTACATGTATTATAAAAACGTATTCTATTGAACTTAATTTTATTTATTGAAGTAACTTTTTCAAATGATCCAAACAAAAGCTATTATATGTAGGCCCCTAGTGAATTTTATATTTATTTGCATTCTGGGGCCTTAAGAGCCACACTGTGGAAGGATATGATGTTTTCCTTGACAACTAGTCATGGCTTCTGTAATGAGTTATATATGGCTCTTTGATTAAAGGCAAAAATCATTAACTCCTTTTATTAAACTGTATTCTCTATTGACTGTAAACCTTTAGAGTTATGAAATTCTGTTGACTGTATCAAGTAAAAGTTCATTTTTTATTGATAACATTTTAAATATGTGCATTTTTCTGGCATTTGATAATTTTTTGTAAAAAAAGTTCTTTACCTCATTCATGACATTAAGGAATTTACGTATCTAGATTTTATTTCTATCCAGTTTTTCTATTTTTTAGTATTTTGAGCCTGAAAGTTTATACCTGTCTCTATGCATTGTATAGCCTTAAGAAAATTCTGAGTAAACTATTTATTGGTTTGTTTTCAAAAATTACACTAGCTCTTTTTGCTGCTGCATCACTGTATACTAGTATCTTAGAATACTATCTCTGAATCAACGATGCTTTTCTGGAGCTAACGTCAATAGCTATTAAATATTTAACTGCTTAAAAAATCTATAGTGTTTTACCATTTACCAAACATAAAACTAACCTAACACCATTTTAAACTGATGCAAATGATGGCATGTCTCCTTAATACAAAGTAAGTATGTCCTTGCCCTTTGTCTTCTAAGCCATTTTCCTGAGAAAATAACTGTCTATGTTATACACATATAATAATTTGGACTCTAGTTCTTCATAGAATCCCAAAGATACTTTTAAGAATTTCAAATAGATTATATAAAGTGAGTTTTTCACTTATATAACCTAAACTAGCATGATCTGCTATTGGAAGGGTAAAAACAATCCCATAATCTTTTTTTTTCTAATTTGTCATTTTGTTAAATATTTAGCATTTTTTCCTTCTGTTTATAAATGTTTACAGTTTATTAACTGTGGAATTGAGACTAAATCCCTTCTTATGTTGAATTAAATTAATAATCAAACTTAAAATATGTCATTAAGCATTTTACATATAAACAACACATTTTATCTCATAAAACTTTAGGTTTCATCTTGAATTTCCTTAAATTTCTCAGATAGATGAAACCCAGTTTTGTTTATTTATGTATTTTGATTATGTTGGATAGACTTGAAAACTTCTTATGAACTGGCCACACTGATCCAAAAAAAAAAAAAAATTTAAGAGAGGCTGTATCTACTATGGATGGAAAATGTTAATATATTCCAGGTCATTGTGGATATAGGTCTGTTCTATTCTTTCTACAAAAATTTTAACTGTATTCTCATTTCTAACTCCAGTTTATGTCAGTTATCAACATAATGAAGATTATCTCTCTCATCTCTAGATTTCTAAAGAAAAGAGTAATAGAATCAAATTTAAGTATTACTCTTTCATGACTGCTTCCAGAGTCGATAATATATAACACAACACCTAGGATGACTTTAAACTACTACACAACCATCTCCCAATTGTTTTTAATTTAAAATTCGACTGTTTTCTTAGATGAAAATGTTCCTTGCAATCCTTTTAAGAGGAGTTTTCATCTAAGCATTCAGATTTTTTCATCTAAGCATTTCAGCTTCCTCCAACACAGCCTCTGTAATTAGTGGCTCCAGGCCAGAAAATGCATCCTGCACAGCAATCCCTCTGTTTCTGCTTGTTTCAGCCCACAGATGCAAAAACAACTCGCTTCTGATTTGAAATTGAATTTGACAAAACACTCTTTGAGACTGATATAAGAACAGGGCTACAGATAACAATGACACCTATTGCAAAGGTCATTTTCTAACCCTATTACTTATATTAAGTTTCTGCTGACTTCAATAATGTCATAAAAATGTAAGAAAGAGCAAAATTTGTCACTGACTTCCTAACAAGTTCCTAATGTCATATAGGAGATACCATGTTTCTCACTGAACACCTGGAGTTCCAGGTTCCAAGTGATGACACTTTGTTTTTAATTTGCTATTTATATAGTGTCCATTTTCTTATAGTATTTTTCTCCACACGAGTCTCATTTTAATCCACAGTCTCACAAGAGTGTAGTCTCAAAAGCATGGTTATAAAAGATAAAGCTATCATACATCTATGTTAAGTGCTGAGAAAGTCAGAAGCAAAATCAACAACAACAAAAAATGATGAAGTAGTTTCAGAAAATGTGTGAGCAGCAATGGAAATTACAGATCTTTTAATACTAGGTCTTCATTGTACCTAAAAGAAAATATGGGTCTCGGGAAGAAAATGACAGATTGCTTCTTCATATCATTATTTTACCAATCACATTTGATTTTATTATAATTATAAAATCCAAATAATTTACATGGTGTTGTGAAATTTAAAGTCCATATTACTTATTTAAAAATATTAAGCCAATCAAGATATTTATTACTTTATTAAAGATTGCCACCATGATCACTTCTAAAAGTTCTGTTTAGAATATTTTTAACTTCCTCTTGTTTCTTCAGGCTTTTAGTTAAAATTCAAAAACCTAGGGGCAGAATGTTGGGCTTTGTTTTGTATTGACTTATTGAAGAATGAGTATCTCAGCCATATGTTCCCCCTCAAGCTTCTGTGTCAGAAAACTCCTAGAGTGTGCTGTCCCCAGAAGAAGACAGAATGGCAGTGTATCCTTTGGTCTCTAATTAGTTTCATGCCTATCATTCCACCATTCAAACACAAATGAATTTGCAAACCTCAGTGGACATCTTTTGGAAAGGAGGACACTGGTTGACTTTTGATTGCTGCTTTAAAAAAATGTCCTGAGGAAATGTTGCATCTTTTATACCTGTACATTCTGGATCACATAGGAGAACAAGAGCTCCCAAATAGCTTGCAGGTATTATTTATTACATTTGCAGTGAGCAGAGCCTCTTGAAAATGCACACATCCCTGTAATACCAGTGCAACCACTGATAATATAAAATAAAATGAATACATGAATAATAAATGAAAAAATCACAAATGCCTTCACCTTTTCTTTTCATGTAAATTATAATGAGTCTATAAAAGTCTCACAATAAATTCAGATAATTAAGTATCAGAGGTTTAAAAATAAAGGTGAATGCTATAGAGGATTACTTCTAGAATAGCAAGGCTTATTTCAGATCAGCACCTGCAAGGGTTCATTGCTTACATCTAGGACTACCCTAATACAAAGAGACTTCGGGGTACATGGTATGTTTTCTCCCTAATTCAAAACTGAAACTTCCACTTCTAATAACAGTTGAAAACTTAGGACATTCCTCAGGGCATTTTTTAAAGCAGCAGTCAAAAGTCGACCAGTGTCTTCCTTTTCAAAACATATCCACTGAGGTGTGCAGATTCATTTGTGTTTGAATGGTGGAATGTTTCCACTCCAGAAACAGAAGAACAAAAATGATGACTTAAAAATCTCAGTGGGTCACAGAAGGTTTGCTTCAGTGTGGAAACAACAGCTAAATAGCATATGAAATGGTAAGAAGTAATATTACTCCATTAAATTGCTTCAGATTATGCTTTTCCAAGCACATATTGGAAATCTACGTGTGCCAGGCCACACACTAGGTATTTTCACCAGTATCACATTTATTCTTTAGAGCAACTGTATGAATAGTTATTCTTTATAAGAAAACTACAAGTCAGTGATATTAAGCAACATAATCAAGGTAACACAACTGATAAGAGCAGAGGTGTTTTCTTATTCAGTTTCCCTCTATTATTTATTTGTTCTTCAGCAAAGGATGAAACGCATGCAAAGGGTGAACAGCATGTTTGAATGTCACAGTCATGAATTCAGTCTTTCAAAAAATGTAATTTTTACTTCTAAAACTGAATGCAATTTGGTTTACAACATTCATTTTTAACTAAAAGAATTTATCTTACCAACTCAAGGTAATATAGCCTCTTCCAAGATAAACATGAGTCAAACCAAGTTTCCTTTCTCTATCTCCTTCTTCTCCTATCCCTGAAATAATATAAACTCTAAGTGGCCTCACATGTTTTCCTGGCACTGAGTCAAGGATGTCTTGTCCATGTAATGTCTGCTGCCATCACTGGCCATCATCAAGGCCAGCTGATCTTTCCTCATCTAGGTATCATCATTTACCTCTATTGCATCTGCTACTGATGTCTCCGATCTGCCATGACATCCAGCTGACAGGTCCACATTCAATATACCTCTTCTTCCTATGGTGACACCTCTTCTAGATCACTGGTATTCACATCTGTTTTCCCATTTTTATTGTAGATACACTAACTTTTATAATCCCTTCATCAACATGCTTGGGTGTGCAAAGCTATGATACTGCCCTCAAGCTGGTCCACTAAGTCCTTCATGCAACCATTGATAATTCATGATTCTGATATTCCAAGAGACTCTTGTTACCTTGCTGGCTGTGCCCTGGGAAAATTATTCCACGGTATATTCAGCACTGAGATACCTACAAATTTATGTGGTATTTGCAGAGTCATATATTCTCCCTGGACCAAGCTGAAAGATATGGCAAACACTGGATTTATTTCCAAAGACCCAATAGCCATTAACTGAATGCACCTTTCCTCCATTCTCTTTCCTGTCCTGTAGCTGAATGTATCTTCAGGAATTTCTCCCAGAAAGAAAATAATTAAGCACAAGGTCTGCGATACATAATCTTACTTGCGGCCGGACAAGGCAGATGGGGAGACTCCCTATTATCTATCTAGAGAGTTGTTATCTATGAAAAGATTTTAGCAGAATATACATAGTTTGTCTAGGATTGTTTGCACTAAGTGAACCAGGAATCTATGAATTTATAGAATATGGCTCTCTAGAAGATGTCACGTAAGCTATACAACCATTTGAAATAATTTGCTATGACAGTGTGTCATAGAAAAACGGTTCTCTCCTGTGTCATTTATGCAGCCACAAATATCACACAGAGGTCTCACATAGTAAGCCAACCCAGAGCACATTCTGACTGACAAGAAATAAACTGGGTAACTGCATTGAAGGTCCTAGATCTCTCCATGTTTTACCTACACCTCATGATTACATCTTCTCAACATGATAGCAACACTTGTTATTGGGTAAGACTTCTTACTCGTTTGAGTCTGCTTTGACAATCCAATGCTTTGTGTTATTGAGACTCATTACCAATTCCTTATCACTGGTATAAACCCTATGCTCTGAGTCACTCACGTTTGGGCTGTTGATGTTTGTAAATAAGATTACAAAATTCAATAAACACTTTTCTCCTTCAAGCACCCTTTATTCTTACAATTAAAAGTAGGAGTGCTTTTGAATATTGTATGCTTGAGGCAGTAGACATAAAAGACCCTTACTGATGTTTGAATGGTGAGGGGAAGAGTAAGGATAACATGAATACATAATCCAATATACATAATCCAATGTATAAAATACATAATCCAATATACAAAATATGAACCAGTACTTTTCTTTCAGGTGTTTATTATGGCACTATCACTACATCATCTTTAAAATATATTAGAGTCTCACTTTTATTACTCTTTTCTCCCTGAGACTTAAACTAAATGAGTATTTAGCTATTTTAGACAGATTTCAAATAATTATGAATGTGTTGTTTATAAATAATATGATGAAGAAATTGACAAATTCCTGTTATCATGTATTTTCAAGTATTGTTTAAAAAACAAATATGAATTATTACATCTCTGCACCATCTTGTCAAGAATATGTACAGAAAAATAAAGTGAAACATTCAATTACAACAACAATCAATTGTGAGAATCTGGTTTGTTGAACTCTTATAAAGGAGTTTCTATGTAAGTTTTTCTGACATGATTCAAATACAGGAAAAGTCACATGCACAAATACATTTCTAAATACGGCATATACGATCACTTTATAAATAAAAAAGTCACATTCATTGATCAAAACCCAATAAATCTAAAATTCTAAAGTTCACACAAATTTCAATATGGAAACCCCCTATATAATCTATACCAATTTGCTATTTACATTATGATATGATTTCTATTTTCTTCCACCTTAACTGAAACAAACTATAAGTAAATGAAAAAACACTATAATAGAATAAAGAAAGAAACATTCTGAGTTTTCCAAATAAATCTACTATTATGAACTAAATTGCATGCCATAAATATAAGAATAAAAATATTTTTGCTAAGGATTGACGTGGCAATGCGGGCTCTTTTTTGGTTCCAAATGAACTTTAAAGTAGTTTTTTCCAATTCTGTGAAGAAAGTCATTGGTACCTTGATGGGGATGGCATTGAATCTATAAATTACCTTGGGCAGTATGGCCATTTTCATGATATTGATTCTTCCTACCCATGAGCATGGAATGTTCTTCCATTTGTTTGTATCCTCTTTTATTTCATTGAGCAGTGGTTTGTAGTTCTCCTTGAAGAGATCCTTCACATCCCTTGTAAGTTGGATTCCTAGGTATTTTATTCTCTTTGAAAAAACTGTGAATGGGAGTTCACTCATGATTTGGCTCTCTGTTTGTCTGTTATTGGTGTATGAGAATGCTTGTGATTTTTGCACAATGATTTTGTAACCTCAGAATTTGCTGAAGTTGCTTATCAGGTTAAGGAGATTTTGGGCTAAGACGATGGGGTTTTCTAGATATATAATCATGTCATCTGCAAACAGGGACAATTTGACTTTCTCTTTTCCTAACTGAATACCCTTTATTTCTTTCTCCTGCCTGATTTCCCTGGCCAGAACTTCCAACACTATGTTGAATAGGAGCAGTGAGAGGGGGCATCCCTGTCTTGTGCCAGTTTTCAAAGGGAATGCTTCCAGTTTTTGCCCATTCAGTATGATATTGGCTGTGGGTTTGTCATTAAATAGCTCTTATTATTTTGAGATATGTCCCATCAATACCTAATTTATTGAGAGTTTTTAGCATGAAAAGCTGTTGAATTTTGTCAAAGGCCTTTTCTGCATCTATTGAGATAATCATATGGTTTTTGTCTTTGGTTCTGTTAATATGCTGGATTACATTTATTGATTTGGGTATGTTGAACCAGCCTTGCATCCCAGGGATGAAGCCCACTTGATCATGGTGGATATGCTTTTTGATGTGATGAGCCAAAAGAACAAAGCTGGAGGCATCATGTTACCTGACTTCAAACTACACTACAAGGCTACAGTAACCACAACAGCATGGTACTGGTACCAAAACAGAGATATAGACCAATGGAACAGAACAGAGCCCTCAGAAATAATACCACACATCTACAACTATCTGATCTTTGACAAACCTCACAAAAACAAGAAATGGGGAAAGGATTCCCTATTTAACAAATGGTATTGCGAAAATTGGCTAGCCATAAGTAGAAAACTGAAACTGGATCCCTTCCTTACACCTTATACAAAAATTAATTCAAGATGGATTAAAGATTTACATGTTAGACCTAAAAACATAAAAACCCTAGAAGAAAACCTAGGCAATACCATTCAGGACATAGGCATGGGCAAGGACTTCATGTCTAAAACACCAAAAGCAATGGCAACAAAAGCCAAAATTGACAAATGGGATCTAATTAAACTAAAGAGCTTCTGCACAGCAAATGAAACTACCATCAGAGTGAACAGGCAACCCACAGAATGAGAAAAAATTTTTGCAATGTACTTATCTGACCAAGGGCTAATATCCAGAATCTACAAAGAACTCGAACAAATTTACAAGAAAAAAAAACCCATCAACAAGTGGGCGAAGGATATGAACAGACACTTCTCAAAAGAAGACATTTATGCATCCAAAAGACACAGGAAAAAATGCTCATCATCACTGGCCATCAGAGAAATGCAAATCCAAACCACAATGAGATACCATCTCACACCAGTTAGAATGGCAATCATTTAAAGGTCAGGAAACAACAGGTGCTGGAGAGGATGTGGAGAAATAGGAACACTTTTACACTGTTGGTGGGACTGTAAACTAGTTCAACCATTGTGGAAGTCAGTGTGGCGATTCCTCAGGGATCTAGAACTAGAAATACCATTTGACCCAGCCATCCCATTACTGGGTATATACCCAAAGGAATATAAATCATGCTGCTATGAAGACACATGTACATGTATGTTTATTGTGGCACTACTCACAACAGCAAAGACTTGGAACCAACCCAAGTGTCCAACAATGATAGACTGGATTAAGAAAATGTGGCACATATACACCATGGAATACTATACAGCCATAAAAAAGGATGAGTTCATGTCCTTTGTAGGGACATGGATGAAGCTGGAAACCATCATTCTGAGCAAACTGTGGCAAGGACAGAAAACCAAACACCGCATGTTCTCACTCATAGGTGAGAATTGAACAATGAGAACACTTGGACACAGGGTGGGGAACATCACACACTGGGGCCTGTTGTGGGGTGGGTGGAGGCGGGGGATAGCATTAGGAGATATACCTAATGAATGTAAATGATGAGTTAATGGGTGCAGCACACCAACATGGCACATGTATACATATGTAACAAACCTGCACATTGTGCACATGTACCCTAGAACTTAAAGTATAATAAAAATAGGTATATTATATATTTTTTTGCTATTAAAATTAAGTATTTATCAACTGATAACTATTTAGTAATTCATTTTTTATATTTATTTTGGTATTTTTCCTTATCAACAATGTCAGAAAGCTAAAAAAATTCTATAAATGTGTGAAGAAGAGAAAGTACAAAGTCCTTAAAGATGAAGTTTAGAACCTCCACTAGGGAATGCCCATCAATGATAGACTGGATAAAGAAAATGTGGCACATATACACCAAGGAATACTATGCAGCCATATAAAAGGATGAGTTCATATCCTTTACAGGGACATGGATGACACTGGAAACCATCATTCTCAACAAACTAACACAAGAACAGAAAACCAGACACCACATAATCTCACTCATAAGTGGGAGTTGAACAATGAGGACACATGGACACAAGGAGGGGAACATCACACACTGGGGCCTCTCAGGTGGTGGGGGGCTAGAGGAGGGATAGCATTAGGAGAAATACCTAATGTAGATGAGCGGTTTTTTGGTGCAGCAAACCACCATGGCACATGTATACCTATGTAACACACCTGCACGTCCTGCACATATAATCCAGAACTTAAAGTATAATTTTAAAAATACAATAAGAATTAATTTAAAATAGTTATAATAATATTTTCTATAATCATAATTTTTCAATTAAAAAATTTGAATTCCTATGATATTCTATAAATATGCCTTGCTTAAGACAGACTGTTTTTTTTAATCACTGGAAGGAAGTGTCAGAATATAACTTTTTGAAATCCTGAGATTTCTATAGGATCTTGAAGAGGGTAATTGTGATAGCAATTTTTAAGGCAATCTATTTTAGTAAAAGGAAGTGACAGTGTGGCCCTTGGCAAACCTGCACATTTAAATAAAATGTAAAATGATGCAGTTTATATATAAAACATTTCATGCCAATGATATGCTATTATATGATGTCAAGTAAACTTTTGAAGCTTGATAATACATGTCTACATGGTTCAAAACTACATGTAGAAAAGCCAAACAGCAGTTTAAATTCACATTGTTTTATGTCATGTTATTATAGAACACAAAGGGTTTCAAACAACATTTAGATAAGACGCTTCACTAGGTAAGACTTGTTTTACTTTTAAAGCAGAATTTCCCAGGTAAAACCAACATTCACAAGTGAAACAATAAACTAAATGTGCTTGTTTACCAGAATTATATTTTGTGGAAGTATATCACATGGTGCCGTCTATAATTTAGAATAATTCAATATATTATAAAACATCATAATATATTAGATTATGCACTCTTTTATACATAATCCTATTTACTCAGAGTATTTTATATAGTATGGATGACTATAAATAATTCAGAAACATCTCTACTCTTCCATGCACTTAGATAGATAGTCCAAATGTAGCATCCTCAGTCTGTAGCACAGAAAAATTTAACTTATATCTGTCAGTATAAGAAGAACAAGAGGAGGAAGAAGAAGAAAGAGAAGCAAAACAGCACTGCTAGAAATTAAGAATAAAAGTGACTTCTGGATAAAATAATATCAATATCAAAAGAACAATTCAGCTTTCAGTCTGTGGTCAGCCTTGGATAGAAAGTCGTCTTCTGTGTATTTGTCAGCAAATACCTAACTTTTCTTTGTCAACTCAGTGTAGAAAGTCAAAATAAAATGGGGCAAATAATTTTTAATTAACCACATATGTAAAATGCCTAATAGTTTATAACTTTAATAAACAAAGAGAATACTATTTTATAAATCCTGTTTTATTGATTTAAATTATTTTCTAAATTAAAATTCAGTTCTGTAAGTTTATGAGTTTAGAGCAATGGTGTTCAATCTAGAACCCTGGACTCCAGGGTTCACTCCAAAATGAGTTCAAATGTAACTATAGTGATGCTAACGACTGCATTGATAAATAATAAGAAGTAACATTTATTGTGTGCCTACTTTGTTCCGGAAACTCTTCCATGCACTTACGTGTATTAAATACAACAAAAGTATGAAGTCAGTGTCCTTAAATCTACAGAGGAGGAGATTAAAGCATGGGGAGTTGAAGAAGCCTCATCAATGTCACTCGGTAAATGGCTGAGTTTAAATCTGAACCCAAGCAACCCAGCTATTTTAGTCAACATGCATACCACTTTTCAATATAATTATGGAGTGTGTGTGAGCTATTTTCACTTCCAAATTTTCCCTACAGGTATTGCACATTTATTTATTTTGGATGAACTGAGTAAAACACCGTTTCTTTGACTTTCTTCAAAATTGAGAAACAGTTCGGAGTGACAACACTAACTGATGACAAATTCTGATCATACGTCTGTAGACATCCATGACACAAAGGTCACTTATCCTTCATGTCACAACCAGTTGGTAGGGAAGTTAAAACAAGAAAATCTAGTTATCTTGATTTCCTTCCAACATGTTCCTGAACTTCCATCTACTTTCCTTAATATAATAGCATATCAGAACTTCCTTCCCATGATGTTTTATATTTTTCACTGCACTTTCTAACCTTAGCACATTTGAAATACCTAGAGCTAATGCTTTACAGACTTGCAAACTTTTAAAGTGGTTTATATGCTCAAAAAATATGAAACAATGTAAAACCCACTTTTTACCCAGTCAGCCCATCCTTTGGTAACATATTCTGTTTCTTCCATCTAATTTTAAGGTGCCCAGTTGCAATGGTATATAACAACCCGATAAGGTTTCACTGCAAAATTCAGTCACAGGGTAGGTCAATCTGAAAATAATAATGTTCACATAAATCCGATCTGGATCAAAATTTGTATTGTAGACATGAAAGTAAGCTAGGGTTGGGGTAGAAATGAAAGAGCTATAGAAATGTAGCACACTCATAATCTTTCATTTCTGCCCTGGAGAGGCTTGAAACGTTGAAGCCAGGAAATAGAGTATGATCAAACATCTCTGCTTGTATGTGACTAAATTGATAAAAGCTAGGAAAACCTAAACCTAAATTATAAAGCACATTTATGAAGTCCTATCAAACTCAATTGTTATCTTCAAGTGCTTTAAGCAGAAATTCTGAACACTGAATAATGGCCCAATAAATGCTTAACGAAGGAATGAATATATGGTTCTACCAAACCATGCTTTATCTTTTGTGATACTTTCTCTCACATCTCTGAAATCCACATGAAGCCAAGACTTGCAACATACTCTGAGTGATTTGTGTGACAAAGAAAGGTGCTGTATTGCTCAAAGGAGAAATCCTACATATTTTGAATATTGCTACGTTCTTTAAAAGCATAAACGAAAATGCAGTATATGTCATAAGATTATTTGTTTTCAGTAGGAAATCATCACATCCCACAAATTATTCACTAATTATAATGGTAAAACAAAAAATTCAAAATGGTTACACATTTGACATGTTAAGCAATATAGTTAACTTTAAATTGTCATTTGATAGGTTAAAAAAAATGGAGACAACATTTCCAAACCAAATGGCCAGTGTGTATAGCCATTTTAAGCTTAAATGATTAAGAAAGATTACGCAGCACAGAAAAACACCAGTTGGTTCAGGCTTTAAGAAGTTGGAAATTCTATCACATATAGATAAGAACTGAAGAAAGAAAGAATATCATCTCCTAATTTCATGCATTGAAAACCTCATCTTCATGTCTGTTACTGTTTTGGGAAGACTGGGAATGCTGGAAATACATTCACAGAAGCAGTTTTAAATTGTAGGTATTGAATTGCATATTTGTTCAAATATTATGCATCCACTGATCAGCACTCCCCCAAATTACCTAGAATGTGAAGGGAAACACTTTTCACATGTGTTTATAGTGGCAACGTATCATAACATTTTTAATTCTGGTTTTGATATAAATAAACAGAGCAATTGGCAAATGTGTATACGTTTTCTCTAAATATCCTTTTTGTTATTATTTGACATAAAAAGTTAAAATTATCTCTCAATAACTATCTCCTTTAATGAGCAATTTACTATAAAAGTTAAAGATTCAACATTTGTAGTCCTTAAAGACAAATACAGCATGAATATCAGCTCAATGAAGGAAATGGAGACACAGCACTTCCACAGCTGCTAAAGAAGGGATTGCTGGCACAACTCCTGTTTCTGCCCTTCAGCAGAGCTGTAGTTCCAACCACAGCAACAAAATAAGTAGTAGAAGAATTATTCTCTATTTGGGGAAGAAAAAGTTTGAATTTAACTTAATCATGAATTGCAACATTTTCAGAGATGGATATACAGAAAAATAAGCTTGAGCAGTGCTACTCAGTGTCCTCCAGGGACCAGTGCTGGCCAAAAAAATCTTTTCTCAGTACATGGAGAGACAAGGAGCTTGAGGCAGAATATAAATCAACCTACATAGTCATGAAGAAGTATTTAGTTCGACTGTCATATTTTTCACATTTTCACATATATTGCAAGACTTCCTCAATGAAAGAAACACTATACAGATTTACATTCTGGAAAAAGCTCCTTATCACATTCTAGACTGGTAATAGACATTCCATGAACCAGGTGCTATAAATAACACTGAACTGAAGCAGGTATCAGGAAACTAAGACCTGTGGACAAATCTGACCAACCACCTGTGTTTGTAAATAAAGTTTTATTGGAACACAGTCATGCCCATTTGTTTACTTATTGTCTATGGCTACTTCCCACCACAGAAGCAGAGTTAAGTGCTTGCAGCAGAAACCACCTAGTCCACAAAGCCTAAAATATTTAATATCTGGCCTTTTACAGAAAATATTTGCTGACCCCCAAGCTCAAGGACGAGTACTTTCTTGCAAGCTTTTGCAAAGGGAAGCTGAAAATCAGAACTAATCATCAAAACAGACACATGAATAATAAAATACCTTCAAATATGAATGTTAAGATACATAATATTTATTCTGTGACTTTGTGGGAGGAATGGCTTCACCTTTGTGAATCCCAAAGATATAAGCCATTATCCAATTTGAGAAGAAACATTTATTCTAATCATACTCACTAACTTGGATAACAAGAGGAGTTAAATATTTCTAGAGAAATCATGTTGGTTGTTCAGGTTTGAAGCTGAGCAGTATTCAATGTGAAATAACAGACATAGAGAATTTTTTATTCCCTTTTCTCAGGGTATGAATGAATTCTGTATCTGGGAGGTATTTTTGTTCCTTCTTAGAAAGGCAGAGCATCTTCCAAAACTAGCCATGAGGGATCTTTAAAAAAATGTTATAACAAAGTTATATCCTAGATATATAAAATTGTATTTCAGAAAACGTAAATTGACAAAACAAATGAAAATGAACACATCAGAAAGACCTTTTCCCATTTAATTTGAAATGTGTATTTGAATTATAAGATATTTTTATTTCTCTCAACCCATACTAGAATATGTTATTATTTTCTCTCTATTCTACACCTTAAGGAGGCTGTCATGAGAAAATTTTATTTAATTTGAAGAAGCAATGACTTATGTACATAAATATCTATGTGTATATACATATGTAGGTAGGGAGATATGAAGGAAAAGAAAAATCTTCACGTCTTGATTAGTCAAGTGGAGAGGAAATTTTAACATTATTTATGGGCCAGGTGCAGTGGCTCACACCTGTAATCCCAGCACTTTGGGAGGCCAAGGCGGGAGGATCACAAGGTCAGGAGTTCGAGACCAGCCTGGTCAGCATGGTGAAATCCCATCTCTACTAAAAATACAAAACATTAGCTAGGCATGGTGGTGTGCGCCTGTAGTCCCAGCTACTTGGGAGGCTGAGGCAGGAGAATTACTTGAACCCAGCAGGCTGAGGTTGCAGTGAGCCAAGATCACGCCACTGCACTCCAGCCTGGGTGACAGAGCGAGACTCCACCTCAAAAAAAAAAAAAAAAGAAGAAGAAGAAGAATAGTTGAATCTGTTAAATGAGCATCAACCCAGAAGATTTGTTAAATGTTCTAATCAATTTGATTATATTTATATATGTGGCTTCAAAAATATATAAGCTGGTAAAAAAAAAACTACTAGTTATTGTTATAAAATGAAAATACACAGACAAGCTAATGAGGTTTTCTTTCAAATCACCAGAGAAGCATTCAGAGGCTGATATGACTCAGTGATCAATAATTAAAAAGAAAAATGCTCTAGTTTGTTTTCCAGCTTATGTTCTAATATTAAGGTGATAAGTTCTATCACAAGGAAATATCATTTTGCACTCATACAACATGTGTCAAAGGACAATGCGTGATGCTTCACCAGGGAGCTTCAGGTAATGCAGATATTGCCACATGCACTGCTTCACCTTTGACCACACTCTTCCCAGACGGTTTGACAAGTACATATAATAAATATAAACAAAGCAAGTCTTGCTGAGGAAGTTTTGCAAAAAAGTCAGCCTGAAGCCTGAGGCATCTGGAAGATGGAGGCTATGTATTAACACCGAAAGGATCCATTATATATTCTGGTGTGAAAAATAATAATAATTTGCAAAATAGTGAGTTAGAATGAGTGTATTTTAAACATCTGCATGCACACACATACACACCTGGAAAGACATATTCATGGAAATAAAAGTGGACCAATGGACATTTTCACTATTATTAAACTTTTTTTGTTTTTTGCAAAACTACTTCTGTACTTAAAATAAAATAATTAAAATCACTATGAGGAAGGCTTAAAATCATATGTTGCCTTTAGACAAAAAGAGGGACCTGTCTGACAATTTTTAATATGCCCTGACCTTTGAAACCTGGTCTCGGTCTCCAGCAATGTATTTCATCTAATTATCAAGCAGAGCATTGGGGACTGGAAAGACAGAAAATATATTGGTCTAGATGTAAGCAGTAATTAGTTGATTACTTAATTTTACTTAGAATCAGTTTTCTTATCAGATTATTCATCCTGATAGCATGGTATTGAGGGAGAATTAATTACATTTTAGGTGTCAAGAATTCTTAAGAGAATGAAGTAAATCAATATTTAAAATATGTATGCAAGCAAATATATAAACATCATCTTCAGTTTTCATTTTCATCAGTGGTTCTGTCCCTGAGTACGCATGGGTGGTTTTACAAATTTATTTATAAACAAGATTGTTGTTGGTTCTCATGTAAAACAGGAGAAACCCAGGCAGCCAGGAATGACCTAGCCCTAGCCTGTCTCAAGAAAAACCTCTGGCACAAGAATGGAGAGAGAATTTGACCTTCAATCTGCTGGAAGTGATGCAAAGTCTCAGCATGGCTAAGAACTCTACTGAGTTCTTTAGATTGATTACTGATAATTAGGCATTATTTAGAAATGGAATACATATGACACTTGTAAACTGGTTGGTAGAAACAGTGGTTAAGCCACATGCATAAGTACCTGAGAACTAAGTGAACATAGACCCTGGACATGAAGGACAGTGCTAGGTTACACTGTGCATCACAGATGCTGGTCGTATGTAAAGCTGAGCTCACGACCCCAAAAGGAGCTTGCCTTAACTAGACTCCTTACATTTTCTACATAAATATGACTTTTCCCATTAAATACAATGAATATGTAATTGAATCCTCTTCACTCACCAATGAAGCATAACTGAGAAATTAAGAAGTTGTGGGAAATTTTTTAAGTTAAATTAAGAGAAGTTGCCTGACTTCAAGGAGCTTACAATACAGAAAGAACCATGACGTAACAAGAATAATGTTTAAAATGTATAATAGAATTGAATAAGTCCCAAAGACTAGACTGGTACAAGTGCGGAATTACAGGGATTCAGAAGGAGAGGCAGCCATTGTACAGTGGACTATGCGCTGGAGTTAGAATTAGAAGGTTAGCATTACATTTCTGTCACTGAAAATTAAAAGTGTGGCTTTAGGTAAATGATTGAAACCAGGGGTCCCCCACATAACCAGTCCCTGGTGCCAAAAAGGTTGGATACCACTGATTTAAATTATCCAACCTTGGATAGTTTGCTTGTCTGCAAACTAATAGCTATTTCAAGGGGTTGTTTTGAGGATTATGGGTTATATTTGTAAAATGTTCATAAACAAATGAGAAATTTACAGATATAAAAGCATTATCAAAGACTAAAAAACCCAAGAAATCTTTCACTAGAGAAGACAGCACTTGAGCTGCTTGGCAGGGCAGGGGCAATAGTGAGTAAGAAAAGAATTGAATTCTACAGGAAGGAAGAATAAGAATGAGATACGTAGAAGACAAATCGCCAGGAATGCTTGGAGAATAGATTTTCCCGTTTGCTCACTAACAAAACATGTGAGGTAGAGAGTTAAATATGAGACTGGAAGGTTAGGAAATTAAGGTAGCAGCCATGAATGCCAAACCAAGGAGTTGGGATGTTATTAGGTAGACTATAAGAAAACACTGAAAGTTTTAGAAAGGTTATTGATTGCATGGTCAGAGATATGTTAGTGTAACACTAAAATGTCTGTGGAATAGAGGAGTGGGGAAGACGTGAAGATGGCATGATCTCTTAATAAATTATTGAAACAGTTCAGGTAAGAAAAACTGATTAAAATAAAATGCACACAACCTTTATTCTAGAAATTCCATTTCTAGGATCTACTATACACAAATATGGATATATTTACATGAAAATATATGTAAAGAGAAATTGTGTAACTGTTTTAAAACAATGATTTTGTTTAAAAAAATAAAAACTACCTGTTGTAATGAAATGTTAAGTAAGTTACGGTGCATCCATACTGTGCAGTGTTGTCCCATAATAAAAAGACAGAATTAAGCTGATGTGAGGTGACATGGAATATTTGGAATATTTCTAAGACATGAAATATTTCTAAATATTTTGGTGTTAAATGGAAAGTCAATGATCAAGACATAAAGAAAAATCTCATAAAATGTTTTAAGTATATATTTTTGTATGTATACATGAATAAATAAAATTAGAAATGTGAGGTACATACCAGAATATCAGTAGAGGTAAACTCTGGGAAAGGTGTAAGTACAGAGAGGTGTACGAGTAGTATTTTCCCTTTTTTTTTTTTTTTTCCACATTTATTCATGCCAGTCAACACTGATCTACATAAAGGAAATAAAACTTTACATAATAGAGTCAAGATAACTGTCTTCATGTTGCTTCCATTCTGGTAATGAGAAACAAATAACAAGTAATATGTAGATAAATAAAATATTTATGGATATAAGTATTATGCAGAGAATTAAAACAGAGTGATAATTTACTGATATTTTACTGAAGGAATAATTTACTGATATTTTAGTTTTCTGTTGCCACAAATATGGTGGCTCAAAACAACACAAACCTCTTATTTCACAGTTTCCATGGATTAGAAGTTCAATGACCATATTTTCTGGATCCTCCACCCAGGTCTCACAAGGCTGCAATCAAGGTGTTGGTGGAGCTGATTTTTTAAACCCTACTTGTATTGAGTTACAATAGACAAACGTTAAGTTGTATATGAGAAGGCACGTCAAGATGGCTGACTAGAGGCATTCAGGATCTGCCTCCTCTACAAAGAACCAAAATAGTAAATAAATACTCACACATTGAATAAAGCATCTAAGAGATCACTGGGAATTTAATGAAAAAGTGACAGGAAATACCTGTTTGGGTCTACGTGATTTCCCACATTCTGTCGGGGGCCAGGCACGGTGGCTCACGCCTGTACTCCCAGCACTTTGGGAGGCTGAGGTGGGCAGATCACGAGGTCAGGAGATCGAGACCATCCTGGCTAACATGGTGAAATCCCGTCTCTACTAAAAATACAAAAAATTAGCCGGGCGTGGTGTCGGGCACCTGTAGTCCCAGCTGCTCAGGAGGCTGAGGCAGGAGAATGGCCTGAACCCGGGAAGCGGAGCTTGCAGTCAGCTCAGCTGGGATGGTGTAGGAACCCAGAGAGTTTCTCCAGCATGGAGAAAGGGTAAGTAAGTAATCCCCAGTGGTCCACATTCCCACCATGGACTACTGCCCTCAACCCTTGTGGGTCATGAGGCTACTACAAGGAGCTTCCTGGAGACTGCACAATAACATTCCTCCAGGAAAGCAGTTCAAACTGGGTCCCATACACACCCCAAGTCCTAAGCAGCTGCAGCACAGTGCCAATCTGAGAACCCAGCCCCCACCAGACTGCATCCTGCCCCAGAGCCCAATAGCCTCTGAATCTCTATGCCCCTGAAGCCCCGCTGACATCCCGTCATATATACCTGGAGGATTGTAGTGGCACAAAGCCTGTTGGACCCAGCAGAGCAGTGGGGTCCCTAGCACTTTAGCACACACAGTGTCCTACACCCCAGAGAATAGATAGTGTGACAAACCAGGAGGCTGCCCCCAGAATGAATGGAGTCAAAATATGTGCTCCCCAGAGCTTGAAACCTGCCTGTCTGTGGCCACTACCACTGACAGCAACCCATCCCCACCAATAGGAGGTCCAAAGTGCACTTGCACTCACCCTTAGGACAGGCTCTCCATGCCCACAGTCACTGATGCTGCTGCTGTGGGCTAAAGTGCATGCTCCCCAAAGTATGATACTGCCACTACTACCTGTCGCTACTGCCACTAACATGAATGCTGTCAGCCCCCCAGCAGCAGGACCACAATACACTTGCACATGTTCTGAGGATGGGCTCTCCCTGATCACACGCTGATACTACTGTCACCTGAACACTGTACCAGGACATTTGAGAATCGCCTCACTCTACCAAACACAGCCTGCACTTGTATCCACCAATGCGGATCCTGAAGACAGGTCTGCCACTGCTGGCACCAACATCTTCAGTGCCTGAGCACACCACCCAGGGGCCTGGGGATTACCCTGCCCTGTCCACCACTGTTGGCATCTGTGCACTCCTCCCGGGTACCTAGGGATGGACCCACCTTGACGACCACTATTTTCACAGCCAGTACCCACATCCATGCACCATTAGGGACTGGCCTACCCAGACTGTTGCAGCCAATGTTAACGTAAGCATGTGCCATCTAGGAGCCAAAGGGTTTTCCCTCCACTGCTATGGCTATTGATCACATCTCACATACTGCCCAGGGGCCTGAAAACCTGACCATCTACTTGGCCAGCCACTACCACTGCCAGTTCCTAAGCAAGCTACCTGAAGGCCCAAGAATTGGCCAGCTTGGAATCATTAATACTGCTACATGCATATGCTGTGCAACAGCACAAAGACAGGAACACTCAGCCTGCCACTGCCACCACTGAGGCCTAAAGACTGAACCACCTGGCATCCTTGTTCCAAGCAAAACCTCACCACAGCCTCCACTAGCACCATAGCAAAATCCACTGAGGAAATAACAGATATCACTAATGCTGTTTGCAGCTGAAGAAATCATACAAAGACTACAATTCTGCGCACAGACAGAATCAAAGCTAAAATGCTCTATCCAACAAATATCATAGATACATCTTCAGGAAAAACCTTCCCCTATGAAAGCCAGTTCAAATAATAGGAAGAAGCAGTTGTTACACCAAATGTGCAGGTATCAATAAAGGACACAAGAAATATAAAAAAGCAGAACACCTCTGAAGGAACACAATAATTCTCCAGCAACAGATTACAATGGAAAAGAAATATCTAAAATGCCACAAAAAGAATTCAAGATAATGATATTCAAGAAGTTTGGTGAGATATAAGAGGACATAGATAAATAATGCAAAGAAATAAAAAAAAGCAATTGTGGGTATAAATGAGAAATTCACCCAAGAGGCAGGTATCATAATAAAGAACCAAACAGGCCAGGCATGGTGGCTCATGCTTGTAATCCTAGCACTTTGGGAGCCCAAGATGGGTGGATCACCTGAGGTCAGGGGTTTTAGACCATCCTGGCCAACATGGTGAAAATTTTTCTCCAGCCGGGGCAACAGAGAGAGATCCTATCTCAGGGAAAAAAAAAAAAAAAAAAAAAGAACCATACAGAAATTCTCAAATTAAATAATTCAATAAATGAAATTTTTAAAAATTTATTTGAGAGCTTCAACAATAGACTATATCAAGCAGAAGAAAGAATTTCAGAATTTGAAAACAGGTTGTTTGCAATAAACTAGTCAGAAAAAAAAGAATAAAGAATAAAAAAGAACAAAGCATAAGTGACATATGGGACATGTTAAGAAACCAAATATTTGAATTTGGGGTGTTCCAAAATGTGAAGAGAAGCCCAAAGTTAAAAAATATTTTTTAAAAAATAGCTGAAAACTTCCCAACTCTAGCAAAAGTTTTAGACATCCAGATACAGGAAGTTCATCAATTTCCAAATAAATGCAACCAAAAAAAAAATGTCTTCTTCACAGCTACCCAAAAGATAGATACAGCCCAAAACATTATTCTCCACATAAAAGTAAACTGTAAAAACTCAGAAATGAGAGATAATTCTAAAAACTGCAAGACAAAAGCATCTGGTCACTTATGATGGAAGTCTCATTAGACCAATGGCAGATGTCTCAGGAGAAATTTTACAGGCCACAAGAGAATGGGTGATATAGTCAATGTGCTGAAAGACAAAAAACTGCCAGCCAAGAACACTACACCCAGAAAAGCTATCCTTCATACATGAAGAAACAAAGTCTTTCCCAGACAAGCAAAAACTAAGGGAATTCGTCACCTCTCAACCAGCCCTACAAGAAATATTTAAGAAAGTACTACACCTGAAAAGGAAAGGTAAATATCTACCATCCTGATAACACACAAAAATATAAATCTCAGTGGTAGAACAAATATGCAAATCAGGAAAAGACTCAAATGTCAATACTACAAAATGATCAAACCACAATGATTGTTCCATTTTTTCTGTTATTGTCTATCGAAGGATATTTTTAAAAACAACAAGAAAACAATTAACAAAGTGACAAGAATAAGTTCTCACCTATCTATAATAACCTTGAATGTAAACTAATTAAATTTTCAACTTAAAAGATAGACTGGCTGAATAGAGAAAAAAATACCAACCGATTATATGCTGCCTACACGAAACTTCCTTCGCCTGTAAAGACACATACACTGAAGTATAGGAGTATATGCAGAAACAGCTATATGTATATACAAAAGTAGCTATACTTAGATAAAACAGTTTTTAAGTCAAACAGTACAAAATAACAAAGAATATTATTACATAATATTAAAGTGATCAATTCAGCAAGAAAATATAACACTTCTAAATATATACATTCAACACTGGTGCCCACACAAAATATATAAATATATTTGTTACATATACATATATTAGTATATGTAAGTATACTAGTATATAGTATATAATATAAGTATATATTAGTAATATAAGTATATATAAGTAATATATAAGTAATATAAGTATATATTAGTATGTGTATATGTAACAAATATTAGAGCTGATGGGAGAAATAGGCTCTGATACAATAATATTTGGGGACTTCAACATCCCAGTCTCAGAATTAGACAGCTCATCAAGATAGAAAATTAGCAAAGAAATATTGGATTTAAATTGCACTTTAGGCCAAATGGATCTAACAGACATCTATGGAACATTTTATCCAATGTCTGTGGAATACACAATCATCTCATCAGCACATGGAATATTCTCCAGTGTAGACCATATGTTAGGCTACAAAATAAGACTCAACAAATTTTTAAAAATTAAAATCATACCAAGTATCTTCACAGACAAACATGGAATAAAACTAGAAATCAATAACAAGAGAAATTTTTTTAACTGTAAAAATACATGGAAATTAAACAACATACTTCTAAATGACCATTTATCCAATGAAGAAATTAAGAAGAACATTTTTAAAATTATTGAAACAAATGAAAATGAAAACACAGCATACCAAAACCTATGGGATACAGCAAAAATGAAGCAGGAGTTTACATCAATCAATGCCCCCATCCAAAAAGTAGAAAGATTTTAAATTAGCAATCGATTAATGCATCTCAAAGGACAAAAAAGAAATAGCAAACCAAACAAAAAATAGTAGAAAGAAACAATAAAGATCAAAAGAGAATTAAAGGAAATACGGACTTAAAAAAATATGAAGATTTAACAAAACAAAAACTTGGTTTTTTTGAAAAGATAAACGAAGTCAGAAAACCACTGCTAGACTAGCCAAGAAAAAAAGGAGAAAGGGATCAAATAAATTCAGAGACTAAAAAGGAAATATTACAACTGACAACAGAGAATTACAAAAGATTATCAGAGACTATTATGAACTACTACATGCTAACAAACTTGAAAACCTAGAGGAAACGGATAAATAACTGGACACATACAACCTATCAAGATTGAATCAGGAAAAAATAGAAAACCTGTTCAGACCAATAATGAGTAATGAGATTAAATCAGTAATAAAAAAGTCTTCCAACAAAGAAAAGCCCAGGACTAGATGGCATCACTGATGAATTCTAACAAATATGCAGTGAAGAACAAATGCCAATTATCCTCAAACTATTCCAAATTTGAAAGGAGAGAATTCTTCCTAACTCATTCTGCAGGTATAGCATTACTTTGATATCAAAACCAGTCAAGAACATAACAACAAAAAAAAAGACTACAGAATTATATCTCAGATAAATACAGACACAAAATTACTCAACAAAATACTAGCAAACCAAATTAAACACCACATCAAAAAGATAATAAATTCCACTTGATTTATTCTTAGAATTATTTATAATGTAGTAATTATAAGATAATTATTTATTTTCTTAATTATCAATTTATTATCAATAAATCCCTGACATTAATCCCACTTGATTCCACCATGATCAAGTGGGATTTATGCCAGGGATGCAAGGTTGATTCACTATACGCAAATCAATAAACATGATACATTACATCAACAGAATGAAGGAAAATGATCCTATGACCCTCTCAATAGATGCAGAAAAAACAACTGATAAAATCAAATATCCATTTTAGATAAAAACTCTCAATAAACTAGACACAGAAGGAAAATATCTCAACATAATAAAGTCTATCTATGACAAACCCTTTGCTAGTATAACAAATGGATAAAGTTAAAGGCCTTTTTTATAAGATCTGGAACTAAATCAGGGATGCCCGTTTTCACCACTCCTGTTCAACATAGTGCTGGACGTCCTTGCCAGAGCAATCAGGTTAGAGAAATAAATAAAAGGCATCCAAGTTGGAAAAGTTGTAGTCAAATTGTCCCTCTTTGCAGATGACATTATGTTTTAATTAGAAAAACCTAAACACTCAACAAAAAAGAAACCTCTTTAAGCTGATAAGCAAATTCAGGAAAGTTGTAGGACACAAAGTTGATATAGTTTGGCTCTGTGCCCCCACCCAAATCTCATCTCAAATTATAATCCCCATGTGTTAAGGGAGAGACCAGGTAGGAGGTGATTGAATCATGGGAGTGATTTCCCCATGCTGTTCTTGTGATAGTGAGGGAGTTCTCACAAGATCTGGTTGTTCGATAAGTGTCTGGCCTTTCCCCTGCTTGCTCTCTCCCTCACCTGACACCATGTAAGATGTGCCTTGCTTCCCATTTTCCTTCCACCATGATTGTAAGTTTGCTGAATTCTCCCAAGCCATGAGGAATTGTGAGCCAATTAAACGTCTTTCCTTTGTAAATTACCCAGTCTCAGGTAGTATTTTTGTAGCAGTGTATAAACAGACTAATACAGAGAATTGGTACTGAGGTAATGGGGCATTGCTATAAGATCTCATACTTGAGAATGTGGAAGCAACTTTGGAACTGGATAAACAGCAGAGGTTGGAACAGTTTGGAGGGCTCAGAAAAAGACAGGAAGATGTAGGAAAGTTTGGAATTTCCTAGAGACTTGTTTAACGGTTTTGACAAAAATGCTGATTGCGATAGGGACAATGAAGTCTCTGCTGAGGTGGTCTCAGATAGAGATGAAGAACTTACTGGGAACTGGAGTAAAGGTCACTTATGCTATGCTTTAGCGAAAAGACTGGCAGCATTTTGTCCAAACCCTAGAGATCCATGAAACTTTAAACTTGACAGAGATGATTTAGGGTATCTGGCAGAAGAAATTTCTAAACAGCAAAGCATTCAAGAGGTGACTTGGCTTATTATGAAAGTGTTTAGTTATGTATGTTCACAAAGAGTTGTTTTGAAATTGGAACTTATATTTATAATGGAAGAAGAGCATAAACATTTGGTAAATTTGCAGCCTGACCATGTGGTAGAAAAGAAAAATCCATTTTCTCAGGAGGAATTCAAGCCTGTTGCAGAAATTTGTGTAAGTACTAAGGAGCTGAATATTAATAGCCAAGACAATGGGGAAAATCTCTCCAAGGCATGCCAGAGACTTACACGACAGGCCCTCCTATCAGAAGCCTAGAAGGAAAAAATGGTTTCATAGGCCAGGCCCAGGACCCAGCTGCCCTCTGCAGCTTCAGGACTTGGTGCTGTGTGTCCCAGCTGCTCCAGCTATAGCTGCGACTATAAAGGGCCAATGTACAGCTCAGGCCATTCCTGCAGAGGGTGTAAGCCCCAAGCCTTAGTGGCTTACACGTGGTGTTGGGCCTGCAGGTACACAGAGGAGAGGAGCTGAGCTTTGGGAGCCTTTGCCTAATTTCAAAGGATGTATGGAAACACCTGGATGTCCAGGCAGAAGTAGCATGGGCGGAGACCTCATGGAGAACCTCTGCTAGGGCAGTATGGAAGGAAAGTGTGGGGTTGGAGCCCCCATACAGAATCCTGTCTGGGGCACTGCCTAGTGGAGCTTTGAAAGAGGATCACTGTCCTCCAGACCTCAGAATGGTAAATTCACCAACAGCTTGCACCATGCCCCTGGAAAAGCCACAGGCACTCAATGCCAGCCGGTGAAGGCAACTGCAGGGCTGTACCCCCAAGAGCCACAGGGCCAGAGTTGCCCAAGGCCGTGGAGTCCACAACTTGCATCAGTGTGCTCTGAATGTGAGACATAGATTCAAAGGAGACCATTTCAGAGCATTAAAATTTAATGACTGCCCTGCCAGGTTTTAGACTTGCATGGAGCCTGTGACCCCTTTGTTTTAGGCAGTTTCTCCTATTTGGAATAGAAAGATTTACCCAGTACCTGTACCCCCATTGTATCTTGGAAGTAACTAACTTGCTTTTGATTTTACAGATGCATAGGCCAAAGGGACTTGCCTTGTCTCAAATAAGACTTTGGACTTGGACTTTGAGTCAATGCTGGAATGAGTTAAGACTTTGGGGAACTGTTGAGAAGACCTAATCGGTTTTGAAATGTGAAAAGGACATGAAATTTGGGAGGGGTTGGGGTGGAACTATATGTTTTGGCTCTGTGTCCCCACCCAAACTCATCCCTAATTGTAATCCCCGTATGTTGAGGAAGGGACCTGGTGAGAGGTGATATGATTATGTGGGTGGTTCCCCCATGCTTGTTTCACGATAGTGAAGGAGTTCTCAAGAGATCTGATTGTTTAATAAGATCTGATTGTTTAATAAGCAAGCCTTTCCCCTGCTTGCTTTCTCTATCACCTGCAACCATGTAAGATATGCCTTGCTTTCCACTCACCTCTGCCATGATTGTAAGTTTCTTGAGGCCTTCTCAGCCATGCAAAACTGTTAGTCAATTAATCCTCTTTTCTTTATAAATTAATTACCCAGTCTCAGGTAGTATTTTTATAGCAGTGTGAAAATAGACTAATACAAAAGTCCACATGCAAAAATCAGTAATGTTTCTATACAGCAATAATGAAATAGTTGAAAAAGAAAGCAAGAAGTGATCCCATTTTAAATAACTACAAAAAATAGGAATAAATATAATCATGAGGTGAAAGACCTCTACAAGAAAAACTACAAAACATTAATGAAAAAATTGAAGAGGAGGCAAACAAATGGAAAAACTTTTCATGATGATGTATAAAAAGAGCTAATATTGTTAAAATGACCATACTAACAAAGCAATCTACAGATTCAATTGAATCTCTATCTAAATACCAATGTCGCTTCTCACAGCAATAGAAAAAGCAATACTAAAATTGATACAGAATCAAAAAAGAACCCAAATAGCCAAAGAAATCTTGCACAAAGACAACAAGGGTGGAGACATCATACTACCTGACTTCAAAATTTATTACAGACTAGAACAACCAAAACAATATAGTAAAGGGAAAAAAACGCACAAAAAAACAGACACAAAGACCAATGGAACAGGATAGAAAGCCCATCAAAAAATCCACACACTTAATGACCAACTCATTTTCAACAAAACTGCCAAGAACATACACTGAGGAAAGAATATCCTCTTCAATAAATGATGTTGGAAAAACTGGATATTATATGCAGAAGAATGGAACTAGACTTCTATATCTCACCATATACAAAAATCAACTCAAAATGGATTAAAGACTTAAACATAAGACCTGGTATTATAAAACGACTAGAAGAAAACACAGGTGATATACTACAGGACTTTGGTCTATGCAAAGATTTTTATAGCTAACATGTCAAAAACAAAGGCAACAAAAGCAAAAATAGACAAATGGGATTATATTAAACTAAAAACTTTCTGCACAACAGAGCAAACAATCAACAAAGTAAAGAGACAACTTGTTGAATGGGAGATGACATTTACAAAATATTCATCTGGAAAGGGACTAATATCCAAATATACATGAAATTCAAACAATGCAAAGAAATAAAAACAAATAATCTTATTAAAAAGAAGCAAAGGACATGAACAGACATTTCTTAAAAGAAGACATAGAAATGGCCTGCAGGTATTTAAGATAAAACATTCACCATCACTAATCATCAGGGAAATGCAAATCAAAATCACAATTAAGTATCATCTTAACCCAGTTAGAATGACTATTACAGAAAATACACAAAATAAGAGGCACTGATGAGGACACAAAAAAAAGGGAACTCATATACTACTGATGGGAATGTATATTAGTAGCACCATTATAGAAACTAGTATGGATATTTCTCCAAAGACTAAAATTAGAACTAGAATAAAATCTAGCAATTCCACTACTGGGTATTTATCCAAAGGAAAGGAAATCAGTATATCAAAGTAATACATGTACCCTCATTTTTATTGCAGCCTCACGATGGCAAAGATATGGAATCAACTTAAGTGTCCATCAATGGATAAGGGGATAAAGAAAATGTAGTATATATACACAATAAAGTACTATTCAGCCATTAAAAAAAAACACTGAAATCTTGTCATATGCAGCAACATGGATGGATCTGGAAGTCATTATGTAAAGTGAAATAAGCCAGGCATAAAAAGACAGGCATGTTATTACTCATACAGGAGCTACAATCATTGATCTCATAGAAGTAGAGAGTAGAATGATAGTTACAAGAAGCTGGGAATAGTGCATTCATTGTGGCGGGTGAGGGTGGATGAAGAGTCGTTGATTAAATAAACATACAGTTTGATTACCTGGGATTACAGGTATGAGCCACCCTGCCTGGCCAGCTAAGGCAAAGCCTTATATGGCTTAACATAATCATGGGAGTGGTAGCCCATCACCTTTGCCATGTCCTATTGATGAGAACACTCACAGCTAAGGAGAGGGGCAGACAGGGTGTAACTCACTGGGGATCTTCCACAGTGAAAATGAAAAGCCCTTCTGAATAGATGACATTTAGGCTGAGATCTGAAAAAGACAGAAAAAGGCAGCTGACTGGACCCTATGAAGATCCGCTTAGAGTGGATATTCCGCTCACTGCTGGAAGTACTGCTGACTAAGAACTCTCAGTCATTAGGCCCCTCTGGAAATGTTCTTTATTGGAAAGAGCTTTCTTGCCCAATCACGCTCCTTCCATGAGCATCTTGCACTCCCTAACAATTAATGATGCAGAATAAAGTCCTGACCTCCTTGATCCAGCTCCAGACAACTCTTAGGGGTCTCAATTTCCCTATGAGGCCACTTAAGGACTTTACTGAGGTTGTGTTGCAGCCCAACTTCTCTTTGTGCCTAATCTTGCTTTCCTGTCTTGCAAAACATTGACCCTGACAGCACTCCCTGATAAACTCTCTGCATCTTAATTTTCACCTCAGAGCCTGTTTCCTAGGAAACTTATCTGCAACAGTAGCTATGGCATGATTAGAGCAATGAACATTCCAGGAAGAGGAGACTGGTAGTGCTAGGGCTGCTAAGGCTTTTCAAGTAGGAAGGACAAGCAAAAAAAAAAAGGAGTGAAGGGCTGGAGTTTAATTGTGCTGAAAAATGGCTTAACTCGAGGGCAGAAAATTAGGCTGGGGGAGGCCACTGTTAGATCATGTAGGCTGTGTAAGCCAGGATATGAATGTTTGATTTTTCAATGTGATGGAAAATGATTTATATTTTACTTTTAAATTAATATTTTAAAAATCAATAAAAATCAATCCAAAGTAAAGATGAAAACATGCAAACAAATATTTACCCAGAGAATTAAAAATACCTGAAAAAGGGAAAAATGGAGGTTTCTCTTATCAAAGCAATCGACAAACAAAAAGGATAATTAATTATTTATTATTCGTTATTCATCTATGATTTAGTTTTAATGAAAGAATTACTGAGACAATGATGGTGATAAATGAGTATTTGAAAAATTCTTGTTGATGTCTTCATGTACTTTTAAATTGAGTTCTTTTGAATGATCATATTCTTTGCAAACAATACCAAGACGGCTGACCCTCTAAATACGGCAACCTAATGGGAACTAATACTTAAATAGAACTTAAAATCTACAATGTTCAATACTGTCAAGCTGTGCAATGTACGCCTGCAAAGAATGAGTCTTTTCTCTGTCAAGCACAAGATAAAGAAACCTCTGCAATACAAGCCTTGTATGGTTTTATCAACAATGGGTTCCATTCAAAAGCAGAGGAATCTGACAGAAAAGATGTTTGAGAAGTGGGATTTGGAGAATTTTATAAATTCCTCATTTCATTTCTTTCCACTTAAAGACAATTCTAATAGCTTGCTTCTGCCCTATATGACAAGATAGTATTGAGCTTTTAACCTTGACAGAGTGTGAAACTGCAATCTCATTGTGTAGGAGGCTTCCCACCGAGTGCCACTAGCAACTTAAAATTCTTGCTCAAGTGGAAAGGTGAAAGTTCTTGGCAAATTTCATCAAGAAAAGTCAAACATTAGATTTCTGGGACTTAAAGATGGAATTATATTAAAATTTCAATAAACTCTGTACATGCACTACTAATATTAAGATTTCAGTCATTTAAGCTATGCGAAAATGTAATTCTGATGGATGTTAATTACTTTCAACCCATGTACTTAATGAACCAGAGTCTATAAACACACAGATGAAAAATACTTTACCTCATTTATTCATCAACTCAGTTTTAGATCTTTGTAAAATGAGTTCACTGTAAACACAGTTGGTCCTTATTCATAATGAGGGGGAAACTAACCTATGTGTAGAATTGTTTACAAGATATTTTCATAGACATTTTATTTACTGTTATAACAACCCTATGAAGCAACAAAAGAAAAATCAATATTATTCCCACTTTACAGATGAGGAACAAGTTCAGTGACCTCAGATAGCTTATTCAACATCACATAGTTAGAAAAATGTCAAAGAAAGAGGTAAAATATATGTGTGTTTCTTTTGACATTCTATGCAGATATGAAGCATTCTTAGAAATCCACACCAGAATTGTTACTGGGTAGATCACTTCTTCCAACACTACTGACACCTTAGAATACTACCTCAGACAGAGAGTTAAAGATACCTATTAGATATTATCAGAAAAATCAGACATTAGATACTTATAGCTGCTGCGCTGTGGAAACATTTTTTTTAAGTAGTCACTTGTGCTACTTGATTTCAGCCTGCTTGGTTAATAATTTATTCTTTCAATATCTCTTCTTTAATATCTGAAGCTTTTTTAAAGTGGAGGATAAATGTAATTATCTGTGAAAGATGTAATACGTGTGCTTAACTGTATATCACTCAGCAGAAAAGGGGATTAACTGTAAACAGGCACAAGGGAACTTTTGGGAAAAATAGAAAAGTTTTAAAATTGGATTGTAATGAAGGTTGCACAACACTATAAATTTACTAAGATCACTGAATTGTAGTCTTACAATGTGAATTTTATGGTATGTAAATTGTATTTCAATAAAGCTGTTAAAAAAGAGAGCATAAAAATGGGGGAAATGTATATTACTGTTAAATTTGAATAAATATGAATATATTCATATACATAAATTAATGTTGGATTTGAAGGAAAGAGAAATACAAAGTCAGAGTCCTGAATTTATGAAAATTGACACTTAGGACCTAAAGAAAGAACAAAAAAGAGAAGTGATGTTACCATGGAACATTCTGCAGCATTTTTCTTATTACATCACATGGTGGCAAAACGATGACCTAATCTGATCCTAACGAGGTCTCCATTTTATACTCTCTCAAGGAAAAATAAGCATGAAGAAGGGAGATGATTTATCAAGATCACAGAACTAGTCTCATTGATGGATTTCACACTCAGTCCGTAGAATATAAATCCTGCATTCCAAAGAAGGTAGATTTGTTCTTCAGCCCTCTGGTAGTATTCTATTATTTCTAAATATTTACTCATTGAGTAAACTTGTATTGAATAACTTATATACCAGACGTGAGTAGCCATACAGCTATTGTGTGTAGTCCCATAAAGCAGAAATTGTTATTGTGATTTTAGTGCAATATGATTCTCCCTGGACCTCACCAGCTTATGGGGGCTGTATCAGTCAAGATTCTCCAGAAGAATAGAATTAATAGAATATGTATAAATATATCCAAAGAGATTTATTATGAGGAATTGGCTCACCAGATTATGGAGGCTGAGAAGTTCCACCATTTGTTAACTGCAAGCTGGAGACCCAGGAAAGCTGGTGGTGTAGCTCCAGTTCAAGCCCAAATGCTTAAGAACCAGTAACACCAATGCCCAAAGGCAGGAGGAGGTTGATATCCCAGAACAAACAGAGAAAGCCTGTATTTGCCCTTTCTCTGCCTATTTTTCTACACAGGCCCTCAAAAGATTGGAGGATGCCTGCCAACATTGGTATGGGTAGATTTTTCACTCAGCACATCAATTCATATGCTAATCTCTCCTGAAAACACCCTCATAGACACACCCAGAAATAATGTTTTACCACATGTCTGGGTATTCCTTAGCCCAGTCAAGTTGCCAAATAAAATTAACCATCACAGGAACAAACAAAGTCATATAAACAATATTAGCTCAAATTCTCATGCTGTTGTTAACACTTACATCACAGGATCCGAAATAATTGCCAAGGCTTCTTTTTCAAAATACTTTTGAGAGTTCTGAAGGTTGTACTCAAAGAGAAGCTCTGAGACGCTGCTTTACTCTTTCTCATGGGGCAGCAAAATCTGCAACTGGGCTTTTCAAATGTCAAAGCTGTAGAGTGGGCTCTGGTAAAATGGGCCAATATTTCTCATCCCCTTTTGTGTAAGAAATCCCAAGGCAATGTTGCTTTTCTATCAAGATTTTAAAATGTCTTTAGTAAAAAAAGTGGTTAAGTCTTTGTTTACTTTTCCTTCTAGTCCCAGGCACAAGCAATTAGCCTTGAGTGAACTCATATGCCAGCCACCACTCTGAACTCAGGACCACTGCTTTCCACAATGACCAAGGCTTTGTTGGGAAGTACAGCCCATCATGACTGGCTTTGTCTCTGCTTATTAGGACCATCTAGGGGATTTCAGAGTTCCCCGCTCAATGAAACACCTAGTGATTCATTCATGATTCACCCCCATCAGTTCTCTGCTCATGTTTACATAGTCTGAATCCCAGTTTAGATTGTGTTGTAGTCCAACAACATTAGTTATTCTGCTTGTGGTGGTGAATTTTAGGGGTCAGCTTGATTAACGAATGCTCACATAGCTGCTAAAGCATTATTCCTGGGTTGTCCATGAGGGTGTTTCCAGAAGAGATTGGCATTTACATCAGTGGACTAAGTGATTAAGATTCACCCTCACTATGGGTGGACAGCAACCAATCAGCTGAGGTCCTAGATGGAACAAAAAGGCAAAGGAAAGGCAAATTTGTTCTCTATCTCTTTCTCTTCTGGAGCACAAATTTGTTCTCTCTGTCTCTCTTCTGGAGCTGGAACATCCTTCTTTTCCTGCCCTTACACATCAGAACTCCAGGTTCTCCAGATTTTGGACGCTGTAACTTGTACCAGCATTCCCCTGGGTTATCAGGTCTTCAGCCTCAGACTGAGAATTACACCATTAACTTCCCTAGTTCTGAGGCCTTCAGACTTGGACTGAGCCATACTACTGGTTTCTCTGGTTCTCTAGCTTGTAGACAGGTTTTTGTGAGACATCTAAGCCTCCATAAATAAAAAAGCAAATTTTCCTAATAAATCTCCTCTTATCTACCTATCATCTGTCTATCCATTCATCTATCTACCCGTCCACCCATATATCCTATTGGTTTTATCTGTCTGGAGAACCTGGACTAATACACTGCTATAAAGTGCATCATTTGCCTAAAGAATACTCTAACAGGGCATAATCCCTTCTGAATTAGAAATTTTTTCTTATATTCACCTTATTAAGTATATCACCTTAAGAAACTTTTCTAACATCGCAGAAAATTAATCGTATTGTAGAAATAAACATGCATTGTAATTCTCTAATGCAAGCTTTGTGATTATAATAAACCAATTCATAAATGTTTACTCAGTTTTCAATATTCCTAAATTTTAACCAATTGTGTCTTATTTACAACTCAAATTTAAATTTAGCATATTCAAATAATGTATCAAAACTGATAACTGAATTAAAAGTAAAGCAAAAGTGACAGAACCAAATATAAGTCCCTTAAATATAGCAAAACAGTTCATCTTTGAAACAAAATGAATGTTTTATTTTGTTTTGTTCATATAATGTTTTCTCTGGCTGTTAAGAGAAATCCACAGAGGTAAAGCACCTCATTCGTTGGAAAGCTCAGTAAATAGCAGTATTTACACAGTTCTTCATATAAGCTTTTAAAAAGCAGATCACATAGCTAGACTATACATCTAAATTCCATGATACATATAATTCACAATTGTTACTACCCTTGGTTTAGAAGATTGCTAAATTATTTTCTTGATCTTATTTTTAAGCATGAAGAATCAATCCACACTTGGCCAAGTATTTTTATATTAAGCATATTTATAAGACCAGAACATTTATAATTTTATAATATTGCCTACACTTGGTCTCAATTTGTCTTACAGATGAAATCACTACTTCCCTGTGTTTGTTAAAAAATAACTTACAAAATCATATTTTAAAAATACATAACAATAGATCCCAAATGATGCAAATCATTTTCATTTTTAATAATAATATATTTAAATGAAGATACAAATTGAGTCAGATTCTCCTGGAATTTAAATTCATAAGTTATTTGACTAGAAAAGTTGCATCAATAAGCACAAAACATTTAATAAAGGACCAATAGCCTGTCAATACTCTTAGGAAAGCAAAATAACATGAAATAAACTTAGAATACTAAAAAAACTAACTTGTGGAAAAAATACATATTGTTTTTGATGGGTAATACTTTTGATAAATATCTTATAGATGACAAAGTTTATTTCATTTGAATATAAACATATAATTATATTTTGGATATTATTAATTTACTCATTGATTTGATCAATATTTCCTGAGTCCCTGAGAAAGGCATCGTGCTAGGATCTGGGAGAGATTAAGTTAAATAAAAAAAAAGACGAAAATCCTATTTGCTTTCTGGTAAGGGAATGAACAAGAAACAAAATAATTAAAATAAATGTCAGATGGTGAAAAAGTGCTGTGGGAAAAATAAAGCGGGGAGGGATGATAGAGAATGTTGGAGTAGTTATGATTTAAATAGGATGATCAGGATGGACTCATTGAAAAGGCGACATTTGTACAATGGCCTGAAGATGAGAGAGCCAGTCTTGGGACTACCTGGAAGAAGAGAAATTCAGGATGAGGAAAGAGCAATTGCAGTAGCCCCGAAGCAGGAGCATGCTTGGTAAAAGGTCAGTGTAGATACGGTGAAGAATGGGGAAGAAAACCAAGAAGAAAGTCGTATGGGGATGTGTGTGGTGGAGGATGAGGTGTGGATTTCTCGGGTTTTAGGCCATTGTAAGAACTTTGACTTGAGGTCTGAGTTAGACAGAAAAAGATATTGAGTAAGATAGGAGGGTTTTAAATAAAGAAGTAACATGAACTGGTTTATATTTTTTAAAAATCATTCTGACCACTTCATTGAAAATAGAAAGCAGGAAGAAAAGGCAGAAGTGCTGAGACCAATGAGGAGACTAAGAAAATAGAATACGAGAGAGAGGTGATAATGGAATGGATCAGAGCCACAGCAGTGGAATGTGAGAAAGGTGACAAAGTATTTTAAAGGCAGAGCCAAGAGAATTACCATGCATATTGAATCAGACAGTAGGAGAAAAAGAGAAGGCAGAAATAATGAGACAATTTTCAATCAGAGCAACTGAAAGTATAAAGACAGAAGGGGAAGGAGGTCTCTGGATGCAGGTTGATGGGTTCCTGAGGGTAGTGGAAAATCAGAAAATCTATTTCTGGAAACATGAAATTTAAGATTGCTATAAGATGGACAAGTGAAGATGTAGAGTAGACAGCCTGGACTAGAAATTATGTGTATGTGACAGTTTTTGATAAGTCAATTGATTGATTGATTCACAGAATGATAGGCAGATACACACAGACAGGTTTTTAAGGTCATGTTACTGGATAAGATTACTAAGGCAGGAAGTTTAAGTAGCAAATAAAACAAAAGCAAGGACTGAATCATAGGGGAAGGCAAGTTAAGGTGAGGAAATGGCAAAGAAAACTAAGATAAAGTTACAACACATATACACAAAAAATTGCCCAAACAAGAAAACGTTCTGTCCCTCCTAACCTCAAAGGACTGAAACATCTTCACAATGTTGCCGTAAGTTACCCAAAGATAAAGGGAAGGCACCCGGCTAGAACTGGGCACCGTTGTCTCACCTTGTAAGAATCACAAATCTACAGGCTCTAGTCATCTCAGTGGACAAACTCTTCTAGCTCATTCCAGGAAAAGGTGTCAGGTTGCACTGAAGATCAATAACTCAAATATGTGATCAGGAGATAGAACTAGTTCAGTCACCAAAACATTCATATTCATTCAACGAATAATGACTGAGAGCCAGGTATGCAAGTCACTGTCCCAGGTGATGAATTCGGAGTTATTAAATTCAGAGCCTATTGCTCAGACTACAAATACAAAAGCATCCATAAGTAGGCCAGGTGTGGTGGCTCATGCCTGTAATTCCAGCACTTTGGGAGGCCGAGGCTGGATAATCACAAGGTCAGGAGTTCAAGACCAGCCTGACCAACATGGTGAAACCCCATCTCTACTAAAAATATAAAAATTAGCCAGGCCCAGTGGCACACACCTGTAATCCCCAGCTACTCAGGAGACTGAGGCAGGAGAATCATTTGAATCTGGGAGGTGGAGGTTACAGTGAGCAGAGATTGTACCACTGCACTCCAGCCTGGGCGACAGAGCAAGACTGCATCTCAAATATATATATATATATATATATATATATATATATATATATCTGTAAGTATACACTATAATTATATAGGACCCTTTACAATAATAGCAAAATGTTTTTGATCACTTAGTATATGCCAAGCACTATTTACACAGATTGCATTTTACAAAGATGACCACAAAAATATCTTCCACCCATAGGTCCTCCTGCAACGTGACCTTGCGCATTCTTAAATGAAGTCTAGTTCCCCTTTCCTTGGCATCTAGGCTGGATGTAGTGAACAGTTGGTAACTAAAAGAACATAGGGAAAGTGACTTCCTGTGAAGTCTGAGGCTAGGTCAGAAAAGCCACACATCTTCCACCTCGTCGTTTGGAATGCTTGCTTTCCATATACTCTCTCTGAAGACACTCCCTCTTGGAGCCCAGTCACCATGCTGCAAGAAGCACACACCAGGTGGAAGAAACACATGTGGAATCCCCAGTGGACACCACAGAGGAGCTTGTTATTCAAGTCATTACAACTATGTGTGTATATAAGGAACTCTGCACATGATTACACCACCAGCATTTGAGGGATCCCTGGCTATTTGAGCCTTCTGGGTTGAGGTACCAGACATCCCCGGTTCCTAAACCACAGAATCTATGAGCATAATACAATAGTTTTCATTTTATTCCACTAAATTTTAGAAGTGGTTTATTAAGCAGCAATAAATGACTGCATAAAGTTTGTTAACAGTTTTTATCATATAATTTCATTTAATCTTCTAGAGAAACCTATTAGCCAGTTATTATTCTCTGCATTTTACAAAGGGAACCCAGCCTGAAAAAAAATGATTAATACAGCTAATAAATGATACAGTCACCATTCAAACACAATTACAGAATTAGAAATTGTAAAGACAGCGTAATTATACATCCTTTGGGTAAGAAAATTCTGGTAGGCACTGAATAAACATGAAAAGAATATATAAAATAACCCATATTTTGAGATTTCTGTAAACAATGTAAGAAGTCAAAACACATATATGTGACAACTGCTCTCATCTCAAAATCTTAATTCAACAACTGGGCAAATGGTGCATTTATTCATTAATCAGACTTTCAATAAGTGGCCACTGGGTGCCTAACATTGTATTAATCTGAAAACCAGCCAAAGGTATAGGCAGAGAGAACAAAAAGTAGTGTAATGAAAGAGAGGGAACTTTCACAAATCACCCATTTGTCCTCTATTCTGGAAGTAAGGTATCTGAAACACTTTGTTAATAAAAGAAACAGATCTGTATTGTTAAAGTTTTGTGGAAATGATTCATCAAAGTGATACATGACTCATGCACAGAAAACTGGATTTTAAAAAAGTACAAAAAGTATGGAAGAAATAACCAAAATATGTATGTATGTTCCTGGATGGGAGAGGAAATAGAGGAGAGATACAGAGAGTAGAGTATGCATGAGATTGTTTCTGCAAAGAATAAATGTGTGGCAGTTAGTGTTGTCCATGTTTAGAGCAACGGTTTATATGCATAGATTTAAGAGTCTACTATCTATATTTTTTAAATTTCTTTCTACAAAATCTACATAGATTGTGAAGGAGAAACAGTTTTTCTCATATTCCTGGGAAGAATAAGGATCACCTTTGAAGACACAGAAAATGTTCATATCTCTTCTAGATTTTCATTGTTAAATAGCTCATTTTTTAAGTCAGAAAACATGAAAAAGTCCATGAAAATGGCAGAGTTAGAGCTGCAGTGCCCAGATTCTATGCTGCCTCTCAGTTTGCCCAGTGAACATCGTGGGAGACTTTGTGTTTGGTCAGAATGCATTATCATTACCTGTCTTTAGTCTCAACTCATTTAAGATCTTAATTAGTGGAGATAGAAAGTGTGTGCAGGTGTGAGTGTGTGTATGGGTTATTTTAGCATATTGATATGTAGCAGAAATGAGATCTTAGTCAATTCCATTTTCCAGCTTTACAATGGAAATTTAAACACTGTTTGTTACAATGTTGCCATTGAAAATATTATTCCAATTTTATACAATACAAACTTATTTATCTGAAACACTTTTCCTTCAAAGAAACTAAGCTACTCACAAAAGTGTTCATTAACCCACGTAACTCCAAGATACTGTGTCTTTATTTAGCTGAGCATTTGGTTCTTGAAAAGTAAGTCTTGTTGGCTCAGATGTTAGCATTGCAGCATTATTTGGAAATAAGCAGAAGGTTTGTAAACAGGGGGTTTAAAAAACTTAAAACTTAAACTTCTAGCTGATGAGGGAGTGCCAACCAGCATATGGAAATATCAGTGTTGAGTCTAATTTTATTTGGTTCAGTTTATAGATGCAGTGAGTGAGGAGATGGAGAGTTTTGCAAGTACAAGTTAACGTTAATATGCAAAGTGGTTAAGATAATGTTTATCTCTCTAATCTTCATGTCTATTAAAATTAGTTTATTTTACTCCACACCCCAAGAAATAGGAAGAATAGTAATCATTTAATGATAATATTCACATTCATGATATTAGCAAGTTAATGATGAATTTATACTCACTGTTATTGATTAAATGTGATTCATAACAATATTAGCTAGAAAATGTTCACTTTGGGACCATTATTTAAAGTACATTCTGTGTTCTGTGTGGCTTTTTTTTCATTCTCCTCTGTCAGTATGAAATGCCTGACATTCATTCATGAAGCATTTCTTAGATTCCCATTATGTGCCAGGCTCTCAGAGGCAAAAGCAAACAAGATACAGTTCTTTCCTCAAAGGTTGTACAATTAAATAAAATATGGCAGGTTAGAAAATAAATATGTCCACTGAAAAGGCATAGATGCTGACATAAAACTGTGTAAGGAAACAATGGGGCACAAACTATAGAGCAAGTAATAGGTTTTACCTGGGCAGGCGTCAGGAAGTGCTTTACTAAGGAAGGAATTTTTGAGTGGCCTCTGAACAGGAATGTGCGACAGGCAGCAATTCCAGGAAAGGCGTGGAAACACAAAATAACTCAGCAAGGTTCCTTTGAAGAAAATGATCTACTGCTTTGTGTGGGTGCATGTGTGTGTGTGCTATATGATATATAGATAACATTACATATGACATATATTACAGATACTACTATATGTTTTATACAAGACATACATATTATACATAATATGTGTAAAATGTATTTGTAAAATCAATATACACAATAAATGGATGTACGTATATACACACGTATACACACATGTCAATAGACACATATATGGATTTTGTGTTGTTTAGAGCAAAGCAGTCACATTTTCATCAGCCTCTGGAATGCTATGATCACACATCCCTTCTTCAGCCCTCCATTTCTGATTTGCTCCTCAGTTTAGTCGTTTAAAATGCTTACCAGGTGTGCTCTCACATTTGACAGCAAAATAGTACCCAGACCCAGAAAATATTTAAAATTTAAATTTCTAATCCCGTTTTTAAGTCATTTACATGAAAATCTAAAAATGTCCTTTAAAAGAACATTACCCTATCCTTGTCTTAGAAGAGAATAAAACAGTAAACACAGTAACTTTAGGTATTCTGGCGCCACCTTGTGGTTTCTTTTCATATGACACTGTCCCGGTAAATACCATTTTTTTAATTTGCTGTGGAAAACTTTAAAAATACTATATCCAGAATCTACAAGGAACTAAAAAAAAAATTACAAGAAAAAAATAACCTCATCAAAAAGTGGGCAAGGGATATGAACAGACACTTCTAGAAAGAAGACATTTGTGCAGCCATCAAACATATGAAAAAAAGCTCAACATCACTGATCATTAGAGAAATGCAAATCAAAACCACAGTGAGATACCATCTCATGCCGGTCAGAATGCTGATTATTAAAAAGTCAAGAAACAGTGGATGCTGGTGAGGCTGTGGAGAAGAAGAAACACTTTTACACTGTTGGTGGGAATGTAAATTAGTTCAACCATTGTGGAAGACAGTGTGGCAATTCCTCAAGGATCTAGAACCAGAAATAACATTTGACTCAGCAATCCCATTACTGGGTATATACCCAAAGGATTATAAATCATTCTACTATAAAGACATATGCACACATATGTTTACTGCAGCACTATTTACAATGGCAAAGACTTGGAACCAACCCAAATGCCCATCAATGATAGACTGGATTAAGAAAATGTGGCACATATACACCATGGAATACTACGCAGACATAAAAAGGAATGAGATCATGTTCTTTTTGGGGACATGGATGAAGCTGGAAGCCATCATTCTCAATAAACTAACACAGGAGCATAAAACAAAACACTGCATGTTCTCACTCGTAAGTGGGAGTTGAACAATGAGAACACAGGGACACAGTGAGCGGAATAACACACACTGGGCCTGTTGGGGGGTGGGGGATGAGGGGAGGAAACCTAGAGAATGGGTCAAATAGGTGCAGCAAACCACCATGGCACACATATACCTATGAAACAAACCTACACGTTCTGCACATGTATCCCAGAACTTAAAGAAAATAAAATTTTAAAAATACTATACGCCAGCATCTGTTCAAGAACTATTTCTTAAGCATTATATTGGGATCGGAAATATCATTCGCCACTAGGTTTACAAAACAAATAATAAGTGGACATTTTTAAGGGGCTTAATTTCTAGTATGTGTTTTGAAGACAAGCCTAGGGCTGAGATACAGACACAATGTATTGTTACATTACCCTTTCTAGAAGTGAGAACAATGTCTGTATTTTATCATCTTTGTAGGAGATTTTTTTTTTTAAAAAGTCACCTTTCGGTGACCAGCTGAATGACATCATCTGTTTGAGAAAGCTTTAGAAGCAGTTCCTGGAAAAAGGCTATACAATGAATTATTTTTCTCACTGAATTTTCTAGAGTGCCACAGCAACAATGGTTCAGCACTGTTAGGAGGTAGATCATTTCTCTGCATTCACACCTCAGAAATCCTATGGCACACAAGAGTGACCACTGACTGCATATCCCACTTCTCATAGTGCTCTTGAGAGCAGTTCCGTCTTTTCTGCGAGAGGCCAAATAATAGACTTCTTAGAAACAGGCTGTTTTGGCTCATACTGTGTTTTTACTAAATGACTTCAGAGTGGGGAAAACCTTTGCCTTGAACTTGGGAAGATGCCTAATGAATAGATAGGAAATAGCACCATAGAAAGCCACTTAGTAAATATGCAGGTCTGACGGGGTACTGGGTAAACAACTCTGTGAAAAGACAATGAAATTCTATGGAATAATCCTATGATTCTATCCAAATTAAGACAATTCATGAAACAGAAAACATTTTTTCTTTCATTTTTCTTTGGCTCTTGAGATCATCTGACATTGATTCAATATAATTTTGTTACAACACAAATACATTAAATAATTATATTTCAGAAGGAGTCAAAACAATTTTAATTAGAAAACACTTCTTGAGGACTTTTCACTATCCTGAGGATATTAAAAAATGATATTGACTGCCTCTTGCAACTGTCAAGAGGCTAAGAATTTAAACAAGCAGTTGATTATTTTGAGATCTGCAGTACCATCTTTTCCAATGTTTAATCAAATTGTATAATTTACATTTTAGAGTAAAAAAGAGCATACTGGTGTCATTTAATGATAGTATCAAGAGAAGAACTCATTTAAAACTCCTTTATCACTCCCTACCCCCAGTGTTTTTCTCTCTTGCCCAGAGTACTTAAAAACTACTGCACACCTGTTTCTGCCTCTCAAGTAGGGATATACCAGACTATGTTGTCAATTGAGGAAGACTTTGCCCACTTCAATTGCTTTACTTGGTAGTAGCTACTTACCACTCCTTAGATCAGCATTCCTAGTGATCCATTTTTGACATTTAGAAAGAAATTATTATTCACTGTGAAGCAGTGTCTCATACATTGCAGAATATTTAGCATTCCTGGGTCTTATGTGTCAAATACCAGCAGCATTTATCAGCCTTTATTAGAAAACAAAACACTTTCATATATTTTCCGATGACACCCTAGAGGCTTAGAGCATGAGTATTGACACAGATATGAGGGAAATACTCATTCATTTATTCAACAAGTCGTCAAACATCTGTGATTATAAATCAATTAACATATTAGGGGTAACTTACTATCTAGTTGGAGAGACAACAAACTAAACATGAAATCACACTTTAACTTACGTAACTTATATACACAAAGTGTTAATAAAAAAGAAAAATGTTACTGGTAAAATTAGATAAGGCTATAGAGAGGATGAAAAAAATATTACCTCAGTTTTGAAGGACCTAGAAGAATAGCCCAAGAGAAGAAGGGTAGAACATTTCAGTCACGAAGAATAGAATATGCAAAATCTCAGTTGTATAGAAGAAAATTAGAAATAGTGAGTGTCATTCTAGAGGGACTGAAACAGTAAATAGGTTTTGGAAGAGTGATTAAGAGAAGATATTAAATGGCAGGAAAGGGGAAGAGAGAATGAAAAGGAGGGTTGTAAAAGGCAAATTTTGAGCCATTTGTGAAATATGAACGATTTTTGTGTTCCTCTGACTTTCCAATCCTCCTGTGAGATTTTACTCTCATCCCATCAATCATAATGCCAATGACGGTGAGTGATACCAAACTCTCTTGTCATGCCTGACCCTTCTCCTGATGTTCACATGACATTTCCACTCTCTGCTCCCCATCTTTTTAACAGTTCTGCCCCAACCTCAGACTTAAAAGGTCTATAATGAACTCCTTATCTTTTCGTCTGAACTAGGTTTTGGCTTCTCTGTCATTATTTCTATATTAAAGTCACTAACTTTTTTCTTTCATTCAGATTTCCCTACTGCCAGTTACTGTCTTCTACTTGAATTTTCCTGAACCATATCTCATCTACAAATTTTCCTCATAGATTTCAACAGTTATAACTCAGGAGCCCATTCCTAGGCTACTGTACACCTTCCCTAGCTGGTTTCCCGGCCTCCACTTTCTGCTCTCTTGCATCATTCCTGCACACTGCCATTGCACAGATCTCAACATATTCCTTTGGTTGCTTTGGCCTTGTGCTCAAAAACAGGCTTCAATGACAGAGAAAAGAAAAGGGAAAAGAAAAATCTGCTTATCTCGGCATTCAAGGCTCCCACAATCTGGCCCTAAATGCTTTAATTCCATTAGTGGCTCTCCTTAACTTTCAGTGATATTCAGCTGGTAAAAATGTTTTGGTATTAGCCATGTATCGAGCACTTTCTATTACCCGACATTGAGGGAAGCGCTTTCTGTGAATTTTTTCATTTGGCCTTTATTAAACCTTATCAGCGGGCGCTTTTATTTCTCATTTTATAGATGGATTTAAAAAGATTTAGAGATTAGGTAACTTGGCCACCTTTATACAGGTAGTAGATGATAGGGCCAGAATTTGAAATTTAAATTTATTTCTGATTCGTAATGTCATCCTATACTTCTGATTCTCTCTCTCTCTACATTAACTACTCTTTACTCTCTGAAACCAATTATTATATCACTTTAAATGCTTCCAAGTTTTTTCTTATCAAAATTCAGCCCATCTTTCAAATCCTACTCAGAAACTACTTTCTCCATAAACACTTCCCTACCAACTTAAGTCAGAGTCACCTCTCCCTCCTGCCAAGCCAGTGGTTTCCAACTTTGGCTGCACGTTGGAATCACCTGTGGAGACTTGATATAATTGGCCTGGAAGCCACCTGGGCATTGAGATTTTTTTTTTTTTTTTTTTTAAATCTCTCAAGGTGATTCCCATGTGCAGCCAAGGTTGAAAAACACCCCTGTAGGATCTTAAGCACATTTTTAAAAAAGTCTACAGTTCTTTCGTCAATTAAAATGACAGGCTGGCATAATTTAGGGACAGATTTGGAGATCAGTTTATTCTGTAAATGAGGATGTTGAATATGATTCATGATCTATGATTAGGGATCTTCACATATTTTTTGGCAAAATACTTCATTTGAAATCTTTTGGAGACACAGAATTGGTGGAAAACTGTTGAATTCCATTTTTTAAAATGGAGAAGGAAAACATCCAATCTCCTTTTTTTCCATAACATCCCTGGGGTCTCTCAGGAAACTACATGAAAACTCCATAGCATCTAAGATAAAAATCTGCATATACTCAGTTACAAAAGTCCTTTCTGTCTATAAAAGTCTGATATTCTGTGGTATCACGGCTAAATTCAAGATAAATTCTCTCTACGTTAGCTGTTTTACTGGACTATTTCTCTCCCAACAATGCATTATTCAGCTAATAGAGTTTTCTTAGGGAATTATATTCAACTAATAAAAACAGTATTTTCAAATGGCCCAGAAATGGCATCATGTCCCCAACAGCTGGTACTAATGTTTCAAACTCACAACCACCTCTGAGGACAAATATGAATCTACCCCTTTTACCAATGAAGACATTGAGGGTTAAGGGGTTAAGCGACTCACCTCAACTTGTGGTTCAATTTAGTGGTGCACTCCCAACTCCTAATCCAGTTTATTCTATTTCTTATAAATATTTCACGAGCCTCTCCATTACCTGACACCATGGGCTTAAAAACATCTCCACTAATGAGCAGCACAGAGCTGTCTCTAAGCTACTTGGAACCAAAGTTCAGCCAGAATTTAGTACAATAGACAATTCACAACACATTGCCAGAGATCAGCAGGGGGAAGAAATGCACAACACAGTTTTGCATTCAGGTAAAGTGTACTGAAGACATTTTTTAATGGCAAACATAAAAATAAAATGCTTTGTAACAAAAAAGAAGTGGCATATTGAGTTTGGAATCTGTCTATCAAGTAAAGAATAAAGAAGTAAATCAATGAAGACCTGTTACTTCAAAACATATCAAATTTTAACAAAAGAAGGTAAAGTTTTTTTAAAAAAATTCTGACCTTGGTATCTCAGTTTTCTGAGAAAACTCCAGCTAACCACAATTCATTTTTATTCCCATTTTCGTTTTCTCCTCTTTTCCCAACTGATCATTTTCCTTACTACACGAGGATCAGTTCGGAGGTCTGCCATATGAAACTGTCACAAAAATACGGGGGGATACAAGATGCCTGCTAGTGAGAGAAGCTTAGGTGAATAATCCATCAGGAAGTGCCATCACTAAGTCAAGGCAATAACACACGTAGGAGGACACATAACCATCCGCAGGGACTGAATCCTTTCTGTTTAATGTATCTTTTTACTGGAGCTGGCAATCTTTAAAATTTGAAAGACATGTAGTGCCCTAGAATTTCAGAGTAATTCTTTCTTTTTTTTAACAGCCAAATAAAAGGAAGCCAATAGTAACAGAATTGAATAATTTAAGGCTTATGTGAAAGAATTTACTTCAACATTAAACTTCTAGTTCTTCAATGAGAGACACATCTGCTCTCTGTTCTTAAATCTTTGTAAGAAAATAAGTGTGAGGATTAGGAAGATGACTGTGTAGGTTTACATTCATACAAACTGTAGAATATTTCTTCAGGTTTAATACTTAGCTAATAATTTTACCTGAATTATGTGTTTAGAAAACACTACTTTCATTTATTTTAAACAGGAACTTTATTAACTATAATTGATATCAAGCTTAACTGAGAAAAGCTATTAGGCTGGTTAGCATTTAAGTAATTTGGGTGAAAATATATGTAAGCACAGTTTCGACGTAACATGCTGAATGTCTAACTGCCCTTGGCTCTCTTCTGAGGGAATTGGCCCCAGGAATTTCTAAGGCATAGGTTGTCAATCTTGGCTGCAACTGTCTGACGCAGGAGTGGATGTTGGACCCTAAGGCAGCCATCTACAGGGGATTGTCACAGGATTCTGTTCATAAGAAATGCCCTTAGACTGGATGGTGACAATTCAACTAAAACAAATACTCTCTCTCTCAGGGAGTTTGAATATGAAACATATAAATACAGAGTCAGCTAGCAGCAGGAGAAGGAAAAGCAGTCAAAACAGAGACAAAGGCATTAACTAGCAGAGCTCAAGAGAAGAGCATGATGGACTCATCCTCCTGGAGGCAACACAAGATAACCAGGTTATTACCAGAGTAATGCTGAATGCTGAACAAAGTTCCACTTCTCTCAAGGCATGACTACAGAATTACAGCTACATTCTCAATATAGGGCCTATGTAGCTTTTCAGTCTATTTCTTGTTCTTCCTTCATCAAAATCCTCACCGCACACTGTAACCAAACCTATCTCTGTTACTTGCAGCCTCAAAAAAGCATAAGGTCATGTGCATTAAACATCTTTAATTGGAAGTGATCAACAGGGTTAAATATCACTGGATTTCCGTGCTAATTCCTCTATTTAGTAATGACATTAATATTTTCCAACTTATCCTTTCTGCTACCAGATAGTAAATCAGCAACACTGAATAATCCTAACTGGTATTATAAATTTTCGAGAGGAAGTACTAACATAGTGTTAAAAAGCATAGGCTTTATAATTCAAATCATAACTTCACTACCTGATAGCTCTGTGATCTTGGATATGTTCTAAACCTCTCTGGATCTGGTTCCTCATCTGTAAAACAGAGATACTAATTTTATCTACCTCATAGAGTTTTTGTGACTAGAGGTTTTGTGGAAAATTAAACGAATTAGCATATGTAAAGCATTTAGAACTTCAGCAGATAATAAGCACTGTATAAGAACTACTTACTATTTTACTGTTATTTAAATGGGAACCTAATTTGAACTTCAGAAGATTATATTCCCATTTTTAAAAAGCATCATCTACTTAAAAGAGGATGATTCAGCTTTGAGGAAACTGGTGGTGTTCTTCACCCCCAATGTGTTTTCATTATTAGTCCACTGCAATATAAAAATGAAAATGAATGCAAGTCTCAAAAGACACCAATTAGGCACATCAGTTGATTGCAATTAATTTTGGATACAAGATTTGGCAAGGAAAATATGCTTAGCCAAAACATTCTAAATTCTTCTGTTATATAGACAAGCACCTTAAGCTATTCATAAAAATTCCAGGCCCGGGGATATTCGCTGGAGCTATTCATCAAATAGTTTAACAGCTGATAAAGAGTTGACCGAAACAGAAGTGATTGAATTTCTCTCTAAGGAGCCAGAGTGAGTCTCTGGCAAAAACAGGAAGCTATTATGTCATGTCCAATTTATTTAGTCTAGTGATTCAAAGAACACTGCTCCATCCATTATCATCATTTCCCCTTCTAAGGTTCTTATATTCATTAGGCAATGTCCTTAGCCACCCTAAAGATTTCATGTTCATTATCTACATTAGATTGAATAAACTGGACATGGCCTAGCAGAATGAAAACACAATATTAGCAAACAGATGCTGGACTTTAGTGCCTTAAAGTGGCTTTAAGGGATGCTCTCAATGGCCCGCGCCCTCCCCGCCTGAGGATTCCAGCAGTGAGCTCTGCCACCCCCACTCTCCTCTTTGCACTCAGGGGTGGATGGTTTTTATAAGCAAGAGGATTAATAGGCCCAGGAACAGATGCTCTTTTACAGTAAGTACTATTGCAATATCCAGTTGTGCTTTACGTGCGGTTGATAGCAATCACTCCCCAAAGAGACATTTCTTAAATACCTCTCTATTTTAAGATCCACATTTTGGTAATTTTATTAAGTTAGAAATTAAACACTTGCTGGCTAAAGTGCATCACTGACTGTGAACAAACTGTGCTTAGAGACCCTTTGAAAGTATGTATTCTCCGGATTGTTCAACACAACATTTGCCCAACTAAATAGAGAGCAAAATTGGTGAACACCTGGGACATTTCTATCTTGTCTAGCCACAAAGATGATAAATCCAAAGCACAGTCAAAAAACGAATTAAGGCATCTGTAAAAAATTTGCACTCCATTGTCACATCTTAGGCCCTCAAAACTGTTTGTGGAACTCATCAGTAAATTTTTCATGATAAAAAGATGGTGGATTTTTCTCTGCCATTTTCTAGCAGAGAATAAATATATTCTCAGGATTTTCTCTATGTATTTGTTGTAGTGGGGGGGGGGTTAAATATAGAAATCGCATTAAATCTCAGTTAGTTTTGCCCTGATTTTATTCCAAATGAATATGTGTCCATGGTGAGTGATGGAAAGACAGCAATTAAATTCATTATTTATGTTTAGTTCATTCATTGTTAATATTGGCATGGCCATTCATTGATAGTCATTTTAGTAAAATCAAACCAAGAATAAAATTCAAAGAAAAGTGTAAGATGATTGAAATTATACAAAAGGTGTTGATTTTATTCTTTCTTTCATGTGCTTTGATTTTACTGCCAGTTATTTCTGTACCTCTTTTTCTTTCTCCAAGCAATTTCTCATCCTAGTGATCCCTGTATAAAATTATTCTGATCTGTGTTTCCTTACAAGAAAAATGTTCAATATATTCAAGATCTTTTTCAGTAAAACTCTTGATCATCTCTAAATGTCAAGAATTTTATATATTGATAGATATTATATGCATGTGTTTAGATATTGTAAGCATATATGTACCAATGTATTTATATCTGTAAACACACACACATCAATATACACATACACACATATTTAACTGATACTCTACATACTATATCTATATAACATACAGTTCGCAGAGTTATAGCTATATCTTTATCTGTAGCAATATTTATAAATCTTTATGAAGAGATATAAACAATACTTAATATTTTCCAAATCTTGAAATCCTTGGGCAATCCAATAAAGTGGCCCAAGGAAAGTGAACCTGTATACAAACAAAAACCAAGGCTACCTACAGGGATACAATCACATCCAAATCTGTGGATTGCAAATTAAGAACTTTGACTAAAACTTGTATTGATTAATCAGCAAAAGTATTAGGTTCAGAAAAAGTGTTAGAGAAGTACTATAACATGTCATTCTTTTATATATTATCATAAATAGGATAATATTAAAAATAATATTCCTGTGATTTTATTATTAAGTCAGGACAGAGAACTGTAAGGAAGTACCCTGAGACAATGGTCATCGGTCCAGCCTCTTCATTTTTTATATGCTGTGCCTCTGCAACTTTCACACACACAGCACAATAAGGAGAATTACATCTGTCTTTCTTTTCTCTGTTATTCTCAAGAGGAGGGGGAGAAAAGACCTGCATGTAGGAGGATAGACAGGTGATATTATCAGAGTATCTGGTGGAGAAGAATATTAGGATGAAACCAGAATGTGGATCACTGAATTGCAAATGACTCACTTGAGTAAGAGAGCATTTCATGGGTCCTGATCAAGCTATAGCATTTCTCTTTTTTCCCCTCTAATGGCTATGTCAATACTTCTTCCCCAGAAGAAAAACTTTCCTTAACATTGAGGTTGCTAAGATTTATATGATGGAAAGTTGTAATAATTAAGTTCTAGCCCTATGTATAAAAACAGGGAGAGCTATTTGTTTGTGGCTACATATAACTATCAGCCCACCACTTTTTTTTATGATGGTCATCATGGCTTTTTGTGACTGGTATAATTTCAAAAAGGAAGCAGAGACCATGACTGAAAAAATGTTAAAACAGTTTATTGGTCACAGGGTATCCTCTGTGTCCTAGGAGTCAGGCAATATACTTTAACTCAGAGAGCACAGCTTTCATAAAATCTTCTGAGTCAAAGTAGTACACTGTGTTCTTCAAGATGTTCCCTGTCAGAAGCTCTTCCCATTTTCATGACAAAACAAAAGGAGTGGGACAGTTTGGCTTATTGCCTCTTTCAATGGTCCAACATTTTTAACATCATCAATATATTCTGCATCATACTCAGAACATCCCAAAATCCCTTTATAAGTAAGGTGAGTTCTATTTGGAATATGGGGAATTTAAACATATTATTGTGGATTATTCAGAAACAAGAAGAAAAGTCTTCGTACAAATCCTTTCACCATTATTACGTTGGATGAAATAAGTCTGACTGCAGATAGAAACGCAGAAGCAATTCAGCAAGTATAAAATTGCACTGACCATTTAATTGCTCAAATTATATTTGACATAGGATTAGCATTAGGCCTCTCCACCACCAGGTCTCTATTTTGCTAACTTTTATAATATATCTTACAAATTCTAACAGAGCTCCAGGATAATATGTAAGTTAGCAAGTAGTCAAAATAATGATTTTTAAATATCCCCAACATTTTCAACTTCCTTGTGTTTCATAAGCTTTACCTGTTTCTCTTTACGCAGTTAATAAATGGTTATTGAATGCCTAGTATATCCCAAGCACTGTGCACGGTATTGAATATATGATAGTAAATGAGATAAACACAGGTTCCTTACCCTGAAAGAGTTTGCAATATTTTTGGAGACACCAGCAAGCAATGAGGCAATTCCAGCATGATACATGCTTTAACAGGAAGGAGCAGTTTTCTAAGGAACCGCAGTAGAAAGGCATCCAGGCAGAATTGCAGTAATTACAGAAGTATTTCTCGATAAAGTGACATCTAAACAGAATCTTTAGTGATGAGTCATTAGCCAGATGAAGGAGGATTGGTGGTTCTAAGAAAAAGAACAAGATAGAGCAATGAGAGTTGGAAACAAACAGCTTTACATTAAAATATCAGCCACCCTGTACAGGTCTAAAGGTTAAGGGGAAGGCTCCACTTGAGGAAGAAGATGAAGAAGAGAGGAGGCAGTGGGTAAAACTAACGGAGCAAATACCTCGCAAAGGCACAGCACTGCTGCAGAATGAGTGTTTAAGTTGAGGAAGGACTCTTATTGCACTATAACGGAAGGAGAAAGTTAAAAAATAAACATAGATATAGATAAATTTAAAGGTGCAGTGGCAAGAATTTGAGAGAATTCCCCTAAAAGGGTTTCAATTTTTTAATATGAACAAACATAGCAATCAATAATAATTGAATATATTTTACGTCCCAATCAGTGTGATCAGTTTATCTAATACTCGGAACTTCCTGTGACATTGACACTGATACCTCCCCAGTTTGCAGATGAAAAAAATACTTGAGAGAAGATACTTTTTCCAACATTGCACAGTCAGAATGTGACAGAGTCAAAGATAACAGTCCAGATTCTCCACACCATATGTTTATTTACGGTTCCTCCAATAAGGCAGAAGCCATTCTCTGCTCTGAGAATGGACCAGGAAACAGAGACAAGTATGAAGAGAGTAGAAAAGGATCAAAATAGCCACTAATTTCTCCCATTCTAACTACATTCTGATTACAAGGGCTGCTAGATAGTGCTGAAGATGAGTAGAAATAGATTGTGTCACCAGTCATTTGGAAATGTGAGATTTGCTCAGCAGCTCGATCAAGTGTGGACACGGGAAAAGTAAGCAGTCGAACTGACAGATTGGAAGAGCATTTTCCAGATAGATGATGTCTCCGTCAGCCCAGGCTGCCATAACAAAATACCACAAACTTGGTGGATTAAACAACAGGTACTTATTTCTCATAGTTCTGAAGGCTGGAAGTCTGCAATCAGCCTGCTGGCACGGTTACTTTCGGGGGAAGGCTCTCTCCTTAGGTTACAGAGAGCCACCTTCTTGCTGTGTCCTCAGATGGCTAACAGAGAAGAAGAGCAAGCTCTCTGGTCTTTCTTTCTATAAGGGCATTAACCCCATCATGAGGTCCCCCTCCTTATGACGTTATCTAACCCTAAATACCTCCCAAAGACCACATCTCTCAATACCATCACCCCAGGGATTAGGGGTTCAACATATGAATTTGGGAGTGGGGTTCAAAATTCAGTCCATAGCAGATGGGAAAAAAAATGAATGGTGATTAAATATGTGATTTAAAAAATAAAAAGTTCAAGAGCTGGAGCATGAGAATCTATAATGAATGAGAAAGGAAGTACAGACCAGCAATGCAAGGGAGAAAGTGATGGCACCCCAAGGAGGCGAGAAAACATATGGAATAGGAACAACTCAGCTCCAACAGGGGAGAAGAAAGATGCAGTGAGATAACTATGTAATGTTTCATATCTCCCATGTAGACTTTCAGTTAATATCGGGAAGTAAATAAAGGTCTGTAGGTTTATTTTTACTTAGGCAGGAAAGGACGCGGGTGATTGGGGTATGCTCTGCAAACACACTTCAGGAGAGAGAAAACCTGAGAGGCAGAAAGAAGCTGACAACTTCAAAGAAGAATGAATGGCAAGTGAAGTTTCCAGGAGAGAAGAGAAGGTGAACAAAGGAAGCTGAAAGACAGCTCCATAGACGCGCCGATAAAATTGTGCCCTGTGGCTAGTAAAAGGGAAACACAGATAACTAGAAGAAAAAAAAATCAATTCCTACTATATGTAATATATACTCACTGCATGGAAATAATCTATCTTACTGGATAATGAGGCTTAATAGTTATAATGAATGATTGAAATAAATTTTAAAAAGAATAAGAGATCAAGAGTCATTGAAGAAAATGTGATAGTTATTCAGATATAATTTTAAATAATATATTAACAGCATTTTTTTCCTTAACCCATCATCTTTCAAGACAGAACTCAGAGTATCGTCTACTTTCTGCTGCTCCATAATTTATATTCTTCAAGGAAGAGGATTAGCAGGGAAGACATAATATTCAACTATTTCTGTCACTAGTAGACATTTTCAATTACCAAAATAAGTTTGCTCACTAAACTATTTATTTGATTGCAATTAAGAACACAAAAATTAATTTGTGTTGTATTAACTTTCAAGGAGTTCGAAAAAAGAACTGAACACTAATATCCAATGGTATCTAGTTATGTGGAATCATATCTTTGAACACTTTAGCTTAGCAGTTCTCAAAATGTGGTCTGCAAACCCCAGAGAGTCCCCCAAGACAATTTCAGGGGGTCAGCAACCTCAGAGCCATTTTAATAATAAGATTATTTGCTGTTTTCACTGTGTTGAGATTTACACTGAATGTGCAAAACAATGATGAGTCCAACAGCTGACATTTTAAGATGAATCAATGCAGTGGTACCAACTGTATAGTGGTTTGATATTAATCTGTTTATTATTTTCCTCACTGCCAATACATCCACTTTCACTTAAGAACGTTCTTGGCCAGGTGTGGTGGCTCACACCTGTAATCCCAGCACTTTGGGAGGCCAAGGCAGGCAGATCACCTGAGGTCAGGAGTTCGAAACCACCCTGGCCAATATGGCGAAACCTCGTCTCTGCTAAAAATACAAAAAATTAGCCAGGTGTGGTGGCAGGCACCTGCAATCCCAGCTACTCGGGAGGCTGAGGTAGGCAAATCGCTTGAACCTGGGAGGCAGAGGTTGCAGTGAACCGAGATCTCACCATTGCACTCCAGCCTGGGCAACAACAGCAAAACTCTGCCAAAAAATAAAAATAAAACAATAAATTTTTAAAAAGTCCTTGGTGAAACAGCAAAAAGTATTAGTGTTATTAAATCTGGACCCTTGAGTACTTATCTTTTCAACATTCTGTGTGATAAAATGGAAAGTATACATAAAGCCCTGCTGTTGCATACTGAAATATGATGGTTGTGAGAAAAAAAAAAAACATTTGTGCAATTAGGTTATGAGCTGAACTAGCTGCTATTTTGTGAAACAATTTTTACTGAAAAGAAAAACTTGTAGATAAATGTGGTTATTCAGACTTGGCTATTTGGCAGACATTTCCTCAAAAATGAACAAAATGAGCCTGTCACTTAAGGAAAACAACTGACAGTATTTATTGCCAATAGCACAATTTAAGCTTCAAGTGAAAGCTTCCATTAGCTTGACAGCTTTCCAATACTTAAAGAGTTGCCTGATGAATTTTGGTAGTGATATTAATAGATGAAATTTTTGATATTGTGTAATGAAATTCATCAACATTTGGAAGATCTGTGTAACTCAGCATAACAATATTCTCTAAGTGTTCAATGCATCATATTACAGAATCAACATTCACATCACACAATAGACCAGTGGATTTTAATGTCATGGGAAGTTTATTGAGATAGTTTTAGATTCTACATTACAATTAACCTTGAAGAAACTACTATAGCCAAGTTTGGATGTAGTTCCAAAGAAGACTATTCACAGCTATCTTTAAAAGCTATTAAAATATTCCTACATTTTAAACTACATACATGTATGCAAGACTGGAGTTTCTTCATTTACTTCAAACAGAGCAACATGTCAAAAAAGATTGGATGCAGAAGCAGTTACAATAATCCAGCAGTCGTCTATTAGACCCAATATTAAGGAGATTTGCAAAAATGTAAAACACTGCCATTCTTCTCACTAAACTTTTATTTGAAAAATACAGTCACTTCATTAAAATATATTATTTAAGTTAGTGTGTAATGGGATTATTATTTGTTTTTAAATAAATTAATATAAATTTTTTAAACATTAATTTATATTATTGTAAATATAAATATATAAATTTTTTTGATGTCTTTAGTAGAGTTTCAGAGTATAAAGGGGGTCCTGAAACCAAAAGTTTTGATAATTTCTGATTTTGTTGAGCAAAATTTACCTTTAACCATGATTTCTATTATATCCATAAATAAATTTATTTAATTTTAAATGTTATAGTACCACTAATTTACAATTTATGCCAGTCAAAAAAAATCTGGCCCTCACGTTTTATTGCAAAAGAGTTGAAACACATCTCATTGTAATAAAATTAAAAATCTATGGACCCCTCTCTTTTTCTGCCATTTTGTCAAAACTGCAAAACAAGTCTTGTGGAAGTAGGCCTAAGGGACTTTTACACCAATATTGTACTGGCAACCCACCACGTACACCAATTTTTATTGTCATGGCCCAAATTGAAAAACAGGTTTTTTGACTTTTTCCCTCCTCAGAGAGAATTTTTTTCTTTTGTTTTCCGGAAGCACAGCTTAGGAGCCTGAGAGAATAATTTTTGCATGTATTTTTCTCCTTCCTTTGGGAACCTTAACCATATAGAGACCTTAACACAAACCCTGATGCTCCCTTCGTATTTATCCAGAATAGCCCAAGCAAAGCCTGCAAATAGGGTATCAACAATAAAAATCAGAAATTTGATTCACAGATTAACACTTATATAACTGGCCGAGGTGTTGGCAATAATCCTCAATTCACATAACATATATTTGTTTAATAAAAAAGAGATGATGTTTGTTAGAAATACTTTAAAAGGTACCTAATCAGATATTTTTACCAAAACAGATGTTTCAGATGACAGAATATAGAAGTATAAATCGGAGGTGGGATGGGTGGGTATAAAGAGGAGTTCTGACAGTGAAGTAAAATCTAAGCTGTTACAGTCTAAGAAGTGGACAAGAGGACTTCCTAGCCCATGATTCATATGTCTGCCCCCTGGGTACAGGTAAGTCTTATTGAGATCAAATAGAATATTCAAGAAGAATGGCTTGAGCCCTTGCTGTGTATCCTACAGCAATTGTACTAGTGTCCTCCAATAAATTCCTGCACATTCTAAAGGGTGGGGTTGAGGGGTTAGGGCTGGAGTGGGGCTGATTTTCTGTCAGTTCACTTCACAGCTTGGTTTCCTGCTGCTGTCCAGCTCACCCAGCCACAGTTCCCATTTGGCCCACCATGTCCCTTCATACTGGATTTCATCTTTCTGTGGCAGAGGCACATTGTCACCTTTCAAATTCACATTCTTAACTTATCTTTCAAAATAATAGACTCCTAATTTTGACCTTCATAAATTGCAGTCAGCTGAAAGTCTATGTTTTCCGATTTTCTTTATCTCTACGTACTGGCCAGTAAGATGTGTGTAAAGTTCTGCATAAATGGAAGTGTTCTGTGGAACTTCCAGAAAGCCTCATTAGGAAAGAAAAAAATATGTTCTTCCTCCATTTCTCTGTCTTATCCCCTGAAATGCAGATGAGAAGTTCTGTGGGAGTGACTACATGGGGAGCCACGAGGATGAGAGCTTCACCCTCAGAGTGGCAGAGTGGAGATCTAGAAGGAGCATGGGTTTCTGATGACTGACCATGGAGTCACCATACCTGCTATGGACTGCTTTTCCCTGGAATTCTTTATGTGAGAAACAAATAAGCTTCCCATCATATTTAAGCCACGTTCTTTCAAGCTTTCTGCCATACAGAGCTGCATCTGGTCATAACCATAACAACATCTTTTTTTTAATTCCCCAAATTATAAGAAACACAAGCCTATTTTAAATTAAAAAAAAATGTTCAGTGGAAACTTGATGGCAACAGATGAGGAAGTATTGAATAGGAAGGAAATACTGCAAATTCAATAGAGGTCATCACTGTTTCTAGATATTTGTTATCACTTCTCTGCCACAGACATGTTCATCATCGCCTAGATGTGTCCATAAGTCTTTTCCTTCTGACATGCTCTTAAGGAGCTCCTCCTCTCTATTTTGACTTTTCTTTTTAATGCTATCTTCTCATTTACTCATAGTAACTCCAAATACCTCTAACTTTATATTGTCTGTCTTTTTCCCAGCTACTCCATCCAAACTGCATCCTTAGCCGTGCATTTCTCAAGCAAAAATGATATCAAATCCTACCCCGTGCTTTTATTAACAAAAGAACCATCTTCCCCAGAGATAAACTAAGCAATTCCATGAGGAGGAGGAAACAGCCACAATCTTTACTTTCAATAGCATTTTTCTTCATACTCTATTATTACTTAATTAAGAAGCAGCAAAAATACAACTGTGAAAATTTAATGAAATCAGAAATTCCCCCACAGATTTTAGCAGAATTTCTGTGTATCATAAAAAATACCTAGAAAAGCGTGAACCCAGATTCTGCTGACGCTCTTGTAACTCAATTAAAAGCAGGAACCATCTCTTCTAACACAGAGATGCATCTTCAGTAATCTGTTGTCCTCTCAAATTCCAGCCAGCTCTTGCTGATGCATGCAGACATTGCCACCCTAAGCCTGCACTTTCTCACTACGTCTGTTATACAACGATTCATCTCTTAAGCTGCCATGCGCTGCAGCTTCTCTCTTAAACACAGCATTATAATGCTTGCATTTGTATTCTTTCACCACTTAGCTTCAGTTAATGCACTTTATCTGAAAACTTTGTTATATAATCCGCAATCTTTCCTCCAATCCCAATTACTGTAATTATCCTTCCATTTTTACCTGAATGATGGAGTAAAAATCCCTGCTCTACAGTTTCCTCACTTCTTCATCTCCATTATTTTTCATCTCCTTTCTACCTCTGATAGAATGGAGATGAAATTAGAACGTGTCACCATCTCAAATTCCTTCACCTCTTAAATCTTAAACTTTAATTTCCTATCACCAACAATTTTCAGCATTCCGTCTTTCCCTCCCTCTCACTAAGACTACATTTTAAGTCTTTTGAGAAAATTCTGGGAAAAGAAGGCTGAGCCAACGTCTCTGACTCTTCTTTTCTCTTCTTAGAAACTATCCAAAAGTAACAAGGGGAAGAACAGAAAAGACCACTACACCTTCAGTAAAATTAACAAAAGCTCATAACTCTGAATGTAAATATATGAAGATGAGTTCTGAAGTACAGTAAAAATTGGACCAGGGCATTGACTGCTTGTAGGAGATCTGAGCAGAGCCCCGGTACAGTGCTCAGGGCAGGGCTTGCTCTAGTTGCATCGCACCTTAAGAGACAAACAGTGGTCTCCTGTTAGAATAGCAAGATTACAGTGGGTGGACAGGCATTGGGAGCCTCCCTGATGCCTTTGTATTACAAAGAAGTGGCCGGGAAGGTGGAACTGAAAGAGGAAATATATAGAAAACTTCCTATGCTGTGAGAGTGGCGGCATAGAAAATAAAATATAAATAACAAGCAGTTCTGTACCAGCTAGAAAAGAAGAAAAGATCTCAGCACTCCTGCGTGTGTACATTTGGAAAAACACACATGTGGGTGACACAGTGGACTTCACAGAGCCCCCCAGGGGACCATCCTGCTACCCTAAAATATGGAAGAGTATAAGAAAACACTTAGAGAAATCTGTCTGAATTTTTAAACCGCAAGTCCACCTTCCTCTCTGATACCTCTCCCAACTCTTCTTCAAAACTAACCCGTTGTCCAAAATGAGCAATACTTAGGAAAATAAAGAAAGAAATAGAAGAAGGATGAGGAGAGGAATTCACTAAACAAAAGGCAGATGATCATTGGTCAAAAAATAAATACAACAAAATAAGTGATTGCTATCTGCACACCTGACTCCCTGCACCAGACTGTAAACCACTATTTTTGTATTCCCAGCACGAAGCAGAGTGACTTGTACCTAATAAATAGTGCATCTAGATTTGATGAATAAATAAGTGATTCTAAAGTAGCATTTCAAATATTACTGATCTTCTCGAGAATATTACTTGGGGTGATTGAGCCTTCCTGGATTTTCTGAAATGAAAGAAATATAAGTAATTTTCTGTGCTAAGTTTAATTAAGGCAGGTCCTTTTTTTTTTTTTTTTTTTTTCAGTATCCTTAACGTTTTAATGAAAAGTTGTTCCCATCATGGTGATATGTAAATTCACAGACGTGGTTTTACATCTTTTTTTTTCTTTTTCTTTTTTTTATTATAGTTTAAGTTTTAGGGTATATGTACACAACGTGCAGGTTTGTTACATAGGTATACATGTGCCATGTTGGATTGCTGCACCCAACAACTCATCATTTACATTAGGTATTTCTCCTATGGCTATCCCTCCCCCAGCCCCCCAGCCCCCAACAGGCCCCAGTGTGTGATGTTCCCTACCCTGTGTCCAAGTGATCTCATTGTTCAATTCCCACCTATGAGTGAGAACATGTGGTGTTTGGCTTTCTATCTTTGTGATAGTTTGCTGAGAATGATGGTTTCCAGCTTCATCCATGTCCCTGCAAAGGACATGAACTCATCCTTTTTTAAGGCTGCATAGTATTCCATGGTGTATATGTACCACATTTTCTTAATCCAGTCTATCATTGATGGACATTTGGGTTGGTTCCAAGTCTTTGCTGTTGTGAACAGTGCTGCAATAAACATATGTGTGCGTGTGTCTTCATAGCAGCATGATTTATAATCCTTTAGGTATATACCCAGTAATGGGATTGCTGGGTCAAATGGTAATTCGAGTTTTACATCCTTGAAGAATCACCACACTGTCTTCCACAATGGTTGAACTAATTTACACTCCCACTAACTGTGTCAAAGCATTCCTATTTCTCCACATCCTCTCCAGCATCTGTTGTTTCCTGACTTTTTAATGATTGCCATTCTAACTGGCATGAGATGGTATCTCATTGTGGTTCTGATTTGCATTTCTCTGATGACCAGTGATGATGAGCATTTTTTTTCATGTGTCTGTTGCCTGCATAAATGTCTTCTTTTGAGAAGTGTCTGTTCATATTCTTTGCCCATTTTTTGATGGGGTTGTTTGTTTTTCTCTTATACATTTGTTTGAGTTCTTTGTAGATTCTGGATATTAGCCCTTTTTCAGATGGGTAGATTGCAAAAATTTTCTCCCATTCTGTAGGTTGCCTGTTCACTCTGATGGTGGTTTCTTTTGCGATGCCGAAGCTCTCTCGTTTAATTAGATCCCATTTGTCTATTTTGGCTTTTGTTGCCATTGCTTTAGTCATGAAGTCCTTGCCAATGTAAGGCAGGTCCTTTTAAAAGTTTAATTAATTCAACAAATATTTGTTGGGTTCTTTACTATGTGCAGATCAATTTGCGAGGTTCTACCTTGGATCTAAAAACAAGACCTCAAGTTGCACAGCTACTATTTAATTAATTCAATTCTTAGTTTTTTTATTTTTAATTTTTAACTATTATGGGTACATAATAGATGTGTATACTTAAGAGATACATGTGCTGTTTTGATACAGGCATGCAATGTATAACAATCACATAAGGGTAGTTAAGGTATCCATCACCTCAAGCATTTATCATTTCTTTGTGTTAGGGATATTCCGATTTTACTCTTTTAGTTATTTTAAAATACACAATAAATTGTTGTTAACTATAGTAACGTTGTTATGCTGTCAAATACTAGATCTTATTCATTCTACCTAACTATATTTTTGTACCCATCAATCATTCCCACTTTCCCCCTACCCCTTGTCTCCACTACCCTTCCCAGTTTCTGGTAATTATCATTCAATTCTTTATCCCAGTGAGTTCAGTTGTTTTAATTTTTAGCTCCTACAAATGAATGAAGACATGTGAATTTTGTCTTTCTGTGCCTGGCTTCATTTAACATGGTGTCCTCCAGTTCAATCCATGTTGTTGCAAATGACATGTTTTCATTCTTTTTAATTGCTGAATAATATTCCAATTTACATAGGCATACTAAATTTTCTTTATCCATTCACCTATTGATGGACACTTAAGTGGATTCTAAATCTTGGCTATTGTGAATAATACTGCAATAAACGTGGGAGTACAGATATCTCTTTGATATACTGATTTCCTTTCTTTGTATATATACCTACCAGTGTGACTGCTGGATCATATGGTAGCTTTATTTTTAGTTCTTTAAGGAGTTCTATAAGCTTTAGTTCTTATAAATAGCTTTATACTGTTTTGTATGTGACTGCACTAATTTACATTCCCACCAACAGTTTACAAGGGTTCCCGGGTTCCTGTTTCTTCACATCCTTGCCAGCATTTATTATTGCCTGTCTTTTGGATAATAGCTATTTTAACTGGGTGAGATGAAATCTCATTGTAGTTTTAATTTGTATTTCTCTGATGATTAATGATGTTGAGCATTTTTTATATACTCTTGGTCATTTGTATGTCTTCTTTTGAGAAATGTCTTTTCAGATCTTTTGCCCATTTGAAAATTTGATTAGTTGTTCTTTTTCTATTGAGTTGTTTGAACTCCTTGGACATTTTTGTTTTAATCCCTTGTCTGATGGGTAGTTTGCAAATATTTTCTACCATTCTGTGGCTTGTCTCTTCACTTTGTTATTTCCTTTGCTGTGCAGAGGCTTTTCAGATTGTTATGATCCTATTTGTCCATTTTTGCTGTAGTTTCCTGTGCTTTTAAGGTATTACTCAAGAAATCTTTACCCAGATCAATGTCTTTGAGAGTTTTCCCAATGTTTTCCTTTAGTTTAAGGTCTTAGATTTAAATATTTAATCCATTTTGATTTGATTTTTATATACGGCAAGAGATAGAGATCTAGTTTCATTTCTCTGCATATGGATATCTAGTTTTCCCAGCATCATTTATTGAAGATGTATCCTTTCACCGATGTATGTTCTTAGCATCTTTATCAAAAAAAATAGTTCTCTGTAAATGTCTGAATTTATTTATGGATTCTCTATTCTTTTCCACTAGACTTTGTGTCTGTTTTTATATATTATGCTGCTTTGGTTATTATAATGCTGCAGTATAATTTGATTACAGTAGGAGGTAATGTGCTTTTTGCTCAGGATGACTGTAGCTATTTTGGATCTTTTGTGTTTCCATATAAATTTTAGGATTTTTTTCTATTTCTATGATGAATGTCATTGGTATTTTTATAGGGATTGCACTGAATCTGTAGATTGCTTTGGGTACTATGAACATTTTAACAAAGTTGATTATTCCAATCCATGAACATGGAATATCTTTTCAATTTTCATGTTCTCTTCAATTTCTTTCATCAATGTTATATAGTTTCCATTGTAGGTATCTTTCATTTCTCTGGTTAAGTTTATTCCTAGGTATTAATTTTATTTGTATATATTGTCAGTGGGATTACTTCCTTAGTTTCTTTTACAGAGTGTTCACTGTTGACATATTATAATGCTACTGATTATTGTATGTTAATCAACAAAATTAACATACAATAATCAGTAGCATTTGAGTATTTGTTTATCAGTGCTATATTTCAATTTATCAGTGCTAATAACTTTTTGATGGAGTCTTTGGGTTTTTCTAAACATTAAGATTATATTGTTTGCAACAAGAATAATTTGACTTTCCAACTTGGATGTCTTACATTTCTTGCTTTTGTCTAATTGCTCTAGCTAGAAATTCCAGTACTATGTTAAATAACAGTGGTGAAAGTGAGCATTCTTGTCCTGTTCCACATCTTAGAGAAAAGGCTTTTGGACTTTCCTGTTCAGTATGATGCTAACTGTGGGTCTGTCCATATGACTTTTATTGTTTTGAGGTATGTTGTTTCTATACCCAGTTCTTTGAGAGTTTTTATCATGAAGGAATGTTGAGTTTTATTGAATGCTTTTTCAACATCTACTGAAACGATGATATGCTTTTTGTTCATTCTGTTTGTATGATGTATCACAATAATTGATTTGCATATATTGAACCATCTTATTTTAAACTGATGACAACATAACTCTGATTACAAAATGATAACAAACAGGGAAGCAAAGAGAAAACTAGTAGAAACTCTATAGTTTAACTCTATCTCCCCTCCCACTTTTTACCTTTTTATGTTTCTATTTACATCTTTTTATACTATCACTTAAAAAGTTGTTGTAGATATTATTTTTGATAAGTTTGTCTTTAGTCTTCTTGCTCAAGATATGAGTGGTTTACACACCACAATTACAGTGTTAGAATATTTGTATTTGTCTGTATACTTACTGTTACCAGTGAGTTTTTGTACCTTTAGATGATTTCTTATTGCTCATTAATGTCCTTCTCTTTCAGATTGAAGAACCCTCTTTATAATTTCTTATAGGACAGGTATGGTATTGACAAAATCCCTCAGCTTTTGTTTGTCTATGAAAGTCTTTATTTCTTCTTCATGTTTGAAGGCTATTTTCACTGGATAAAATATTATTTGATAAAAGATAAAGATTATTTTCCTTCATCACTTTGAATATATCATGCCAATCTCTCCTGGCTCATCAGGTTTCCACTATGAAGTCTGTTGCCACACATATTGGAGCTCCTTTATATGTTGTTTCCTTTCTCTTGCTGCTTTTAGATCCTTTATTTATCCTTGACCTTTGGGAGTTAGATTATTAAATACCTTATCATAGTCTTATTTGGGTTAAATCTCCTTGTTGTTCTATGCTCTTCTTGTATCTGAATATTGATATCTTTCTTTAGGTTTGGAAAGTTCTGTGTTATTGTTTCTTTAAATAAACTTTCTACCCCAATCTCTTTCTCTACCTTGTCTTTAAAATCTATAACCCTTAGATTTGTTTTTAGAGGATATTTTCCAGATCTAATCGATATGCTTCACGTCATTTCCTTTTATTCTTTTTTCTTTCTTCTTCTCTGTGTATCTTCATACAGTCTGTCTTAAAACTCACTAATTCTTTCTTCTGCTTAATTCTGCTGTTGATAAACTATGATGCATTTTTTAGTTTCTCAACTGAATTTTTCAGTTCTGGAATTTTTGCTTGATTTTCAAAAAATATTTTAATCTCTTTGTTAAATTTCTCTGATAGAACTCTGAATTCCTTTCCTGTGTTACACTGAGTTCACTGATCTTCCTCAAAATAGCTACTTTGAATTCTCTGTCTGAAAGATCACATATCTCTGCCACTCTGGGATTGGTCATTGGTTCCTAATTTAGTTCATGTATTGAGATCATGTTTTCTGGATGGTCTTGATACTTCTGGACGTTCATCAATGTTTGGACTTGTTTGTACCCATCCTTCTTGAGAAGGTTCTCCAGGTATTCAAAGGAAATTGCATATTGTGCATAGTGTCTTTGGGTCACTGCCGCCATATTGCACTGGGTGCACCCCAAACCTGGTAATCCTACAAATCTTGCAGACTTGTACCAACTTAATGGGCTCAGGTAAGATACAAGATAATTTTCTTTTTTTTAATTTTATTATTATTATACTTTAAGTTTTAGGGTACATGTGCACAATGTGCAGGTTTGCTACATATGTATACATGTGCCATGTTGGTGTGCTGCACCCATTAACTCGTCATTTAGCATTAGGTATATCTCCTAATGCTATCCCTCCCCCCTACCCCCACTCCACAACAGGCCCCAGAGTGTGATGTTCCCCTTCCTGTGTCCAAGTGTTCTCATTGTTCAATTCCCACCTATGAGTGAGAACATGCAGTGTTTGGTATTTTGTCCTTGCGATAGTTTGCTGAGAATGATGGCTTCCAGTTTCATCCATGTCCCTACAAAGGACATGAACTCATCTTTTTTTTATGGCTGCATAGTATTCCATGGTATACATGTGCCACATTTTCTTAATCCAGTCTATCGTTGTTGGACATTTGGGTTGGTCCCAAGTCTTTGCTATTGTGAATAGTGCTGCAATAAACATACGTGTGCATGTGTCTTTATAGCAGCATGATTTATAATCCTTTGGGTATATACCCAGCAATGGGATGGCTGGGTCAAATGGTATTTCTAGTTCTAGATCCCTGAGGAATCGCCACACTGACTTCCACAAGGGTTGAACTAGTTTACAGTCCCACCAACAGTGTCAAAGTGTTCCTATTTCTCCACATCCTCTCCAGCGTCTGTTGTTTCCTGACTTTTTAATGATCGCCATCCTAACTGGTGTGAGATGGTATCTCATTGTGGTTTTGATTTGCATTTCTCTGATGGCCAGTGATGATGAGCATTTTTTCATGTGTTTTTTGGCTGCACAAACGTCTTCTTTTGAGAAGTCTGTTCATATCCTTCACCACTTTTTGATGGGGTTGTTTTTTTCTTGTAAATTTCTTGGAGTTCATTGTAGATTCTGGATATTAGCCCTTTGTCAGATGAGTAGGTTGTGAAAATTTTCTCCCATTCTGTACGTTGCCTGTTCACTCTGATGGTAGTTTCTTCTGCTGTGCAGAAGCTCTTTAGTTTAATTACATCCCATTTGTCAATTTTGGCTTTTGTTGCCATTGCTTTTGGTGTTTTAAACATGAAGTCCTTGCCCATGCCTATGTCCTGAATGGTAATGCCTAGGTTTTCTTCTAGGGTTTTTATGGTTTTAGGTCTAACATGTAAGTCTTTAATCCATCTTGAATTAATTTTTGTATAAGGTGTAAGGAAGGGATCCAGTTTCAGCTTTCTACTTATGGCTACCCAGTTTCCTAGCACCATTTATTAAATAGGGAATCTTTTCCCCATTGCTTGTTTTTGTCAGGTTTGTCGAAGATCAGATGGTTGTAGATATGCGGCATTATTTCTGAGGGATCTGTTTTGTTCCATTGATCTATATCTCTGTTTTGGTACCAGTACCATGCTGTTTTGGTTACTGTAGCCTTGTAGTATAGTTTGAAGTTGGGTAGCATTATGCCTCCAGCTTTGTTCTTTTGGCTTACAATTGACTTGGCAATGTGGGCTCTCTTTTGGTTCCATATGAACTTTAAAGTAGGTTTTTCCAATTCTGTGAAGAAAGTCATTGGTAGCTTGATGGGGATGGCATTGACTCTATAAATTACCTTGGGAAGTATGGCCATTTTCACGATATCGATTCTTCCTACCCATGAGCATGGAATGTTCTTCCATTTGTTTGTGTCCTCTTCTATTTCATTGAGCAGTGGTTTGTAGTTCTCCTTGAAGAGGTCCTTCACGTTGCTTGTAAGTTGGATTCCTAGGTATTTTATTCTCTTTGAAGCAATTGTGAATGGGATTTCACTCATGATTTGGCTCTCTGCTTGTCTGTTACTGGTGTACAAGAATGCTTGTGATTTTTGTACATTGATTTTGTATCCTGGGACTTTGCTGAAGTTGCTTATCAGCTTAAGGAGATTTTGGGCTGAGACAAAATCTAGAAATTTGGGTTTTCTAGATATACAATCATGTCGTCTGCAAACAGGGACAATTTGACTTCCTCTTTTCCTAATTGAATACCCTTTATTTCCTTCTCCTGCCTAATTGCCCTGGCCAGAACTTCCAATACTATGTTGAATAGGAGTGGTGAGACAGGGCATCCCTGTCTTGTGCCAGTTTTCAAAGGGAATGCTTCCAGTTTTTGCCCATTCAGTATGATATTGGCTGTGAGTTTGTCATAGATAGCTCTTATTATTTTGAGATACATCCCATCAATACCTAATTTATTGAGAGTTTTTAGCATGAAGCATTGTTGAATTTTGTCAAAGGCCTTTTCTGCATCTATTGAGATGATCATGTGGTTTTTGTCTTTGGTTGTGTTTATATGATGGATTACATTTATTGATTTACATATGTTGAACCAGCCTTGCATCCCAGGGATGAAGCCCACTTGATTATGGTGGATAAGCTTTTTGATGTGCTGCTGGATTCGGTTTGCCAGTATTTTATGGAGGATTTTTGCATCAATGTTCATCAAGGATATTGGTCTAAAAATGGTAGAGGGATCAATTCAACAAGAAGAGCTAGCTATCCTAAATATATATGCACCCAATACAGGAGCACCCAGATTCATAAAGCAAGTCCTTAGTGACCTACAAAGAGACTTAGACTCCCACACAATAATGATGGGAGACTTTAACACCCTACTGTCAACGTTAGACAGATCAACGAGACAGAAAGTTAACAAGGATACCCAGGAATTGAACTCAGCTCCGCACCAAGTGGACCTAATAGACATCTACAGAACTCTCCACCCCAAATCAACAGAATATACATTTTTTTCAGCACCACACCACACCTATTCCAAAAGTGACCACATACTTGGAAGTAAAGCTCTCCTCAGCAAATGTAAAAGAACAGAAATTATAACAAACTATCTCTCAGACCACAGTACAGTCAAACTAGAACTCAGGATTAAGAAACTCACTCAAAACCACTCAACTACATGGAAACTGAACAACCTGCTCCTGAATGACTACTGGATACATAATGAAATGAAGGCAGAAATAAAGATGTTCTTTGAAACCAGCGAGAACAAAGACACAACATACCAGAATCTCTGGGACACATTCAAAGCAGTGTGTAGAGGGAAATTTATAGCACGAAATGCCTTACAAGAGAAAGCAGGAAAGATCCAAAATTGACACCCTAACATCACAATTAAAAGAACTAGAAAAGCAAGAGCAAGCACATTCAAAAGCTAGCAGAAGGCAAGAAATAACTAAAATCAGAGCAGAACTGAAGGAAATAGAGACACAAAAAACCCTTCAAAAAATTAATGAATCCAGGAGCTGGTTTTTTGAAAACATCAACAAAATTGATAGATGACTAGCAAGACTAATAAAAAAGAAAAGAGAAGAATCAAATAGACGCAATAAAAAATGATAAAGGGGATATCACCACCGATCCCACAGAAATACAAACTATCATCAGAGAATACTACAAACACCTCTACACAAATAAACTAGAAAATCTAGAAGAAATGGATAAATTCCTCAACACATACACCCTCCCAAGACTAAACCAGGAAGAAGTTGAATCTCTGAATAGACCAATAACAGGATCTGAAATTGTGGCAATAATCAATAGCTTACCAACCAAAAAAAGTCCAGGACCAGATGGATTCACAGCCGAATTCTACCAGAGGTACAAGGAGGAGCTGGTACCATTCCTTCTGAAACTATTCCAATCAATAGAAAAAGAGGGAATACTCCCTAACTCATTTTATGAGGCCAGCATCATCCTGATACCAAAGCCTGGCCGAGACACAACCAAAAAAGAGAATTTTAGACAAGATAATTTTCTGTATTACCAGGCAGAGTATCTTGTTCTCCTCCCTTACTTTCTCCCAAACTGAAGGAAGCTCTTTTTCCATGCTGTGCTGCCTAGCATTGGGGGTGAGGTGATACAAAAACTCTCCTCATCACCCTAGCTGTTGTTTTACTGGGTTGTGTTCACCTCAAGTCACTGGCTCTGAGCTCAGCACAGCACCAGTACTTGCCCAAGGACTGCAGCCCTTGTAGTCTGACTGCCTTTCAAATGTATTCAAGACCCCATGCCACTTTAGTCAGCCAGTAGTAGAGCTAGCTGGAGCTCAGGCCCCTACTCTTGGGGCAGAAGTTTCCCTTCTGGCTGAAGCTGTTTTAAACGTTCCTTCCATGGGCACTGGCAGAATTTTGCCATGTGTAATATGTATTCCACTGTGAAAGGGTAGAACTAAGTTCCAACGCAAATTCCCACAATCACTTCACTTTCCCTCCCCCAAGCACTCAATATACTCTCTCCATGGCACTGCTGGGGTTGGGGAGAGGTGGTGTTGGCAATGCAAGACTGTCTTTCCCACTCTCTTCAATGTCTGTTATTTTGATACAATGTTAAAACCAAGCACTATAATCACTTATCTGATTTTTATCCTTATAAGATTGCTTTCTTGCATGGATAGTTGTGCAATTTGGTGTTCCTTTACGAGGGGTATGAGGGGGGAGTTTCTGGATAGTTTTATTTGGCCATCTTTTTCTGCCTTCCTTAAATTCTTCATTTAAAAGAAGTAAGGTTCTTGATTGATCTAGAGAAGGGAAAATGCTATTTTCTCCTTCTCACCCATTCTGGAATATATTCTGACCATAAAAAAAATTGCTACGGTTCACGCCTGTAATCCCAGCACCTTAGGAGGCCAAGGCGGGCAGATCACGAGGTCAGGATATTGAGACCGTTCTGGCTAACACGGCAAAACCCCACCTCTACTAAAAATAAATACAAAAAAATTAGCCAGGCTACTCGGGAGGCTGAGGCAGGAGAATGGCATGAACCCGGGAGGCAGAGCTTGCAGTGAGCCGAGAACACGCCACTGCACTACAGCCTGGGCGACAGAGCATCTCAAAAAAAAAAAAAAGAAAAAAGCTACCATTTTAATATAGCAATAGAGCAGATAGATACTTCAAATTTATAAATTGCGGATGTGAACTGGGTTTCTTTTTTATTTAATAATAAATAGACAAGGTAAATGGGAAATCATACACTTATTTACTTATTTAATAAATGTGTATAAAATGACTTCTCTTTGTAAGATGCTATAGTATATATTAGGCAGGAGATTTTCCCAGATCTTACTATATTCAAAGCATAAGTGACATGCAATTGTGATACATGTTTAGTTCTATTTGTAAATAAAGAAATTTTTATTTATATTTTGATATCAGATTAAAAGTAGTCCTTTTGATATTAGTGTTAGGTTTATTAAGGGAAGATCAAGAAATTACTATAAATAACATGTGTCTACAAGCTCACCATATTATCTCCAATCTCTTTATTTTGTATGAGTGCTAGAAAAACAGGATTTACGACGAAGCATATAAAGAGAAACTCCTCTCTAAAAAATTAAATTTAACAAAATAAACACTAGTCATCTTGTTTATTTAGAATCTCTTAAAGTATGTTTCTTGGAAAACTTCTTCCCACAAGTATAATGGATAGTTCAAGAAAAAATGTTTATGTGATCACATCAGTTTGGGAAATGCTATATGTTATAAACTCTCTTTTGGAAATTCACAATACACACGCACAAATTAAAGGGTCCGAAGAGTCCCACAGTTAAAAAAAATTGTTTAGCCCAATGTTTCCCAAATTTTGGATAGCATAAAGAAATTTTGGCAAAGAATGTGATATCTTATAATTCAAAATACAAGATTTTTAAAGATAGTCAAGTGGCATCAGCTAAAGATGAATATGATCTGCATATATACCCCAAATCTCTGTCTCTTCTGCTCGTAGTGTGTAAAAGGTGTCCTGTTTCTGTTTAAAGGCTTGCTGTCCCACTTGACTCTGCTTATCACCTAGTTTAACTTTCTTAATGACTTCATTCCTACATCATCAATTTTTTGTTGATATTTTTCTTTATTGAGATGCTGGTCCACTGACTATGAAAACAATCTTTTGTAACTCCCTTTTGGGAAAAGATTACTTGAAAAATGTCAAGTTATCACCTATTTCTTTGCTGCCCATTAGGGCGAAATTCTCGGAAGTTTGTACTTGATCTATCTTCTTGATGATGTTCCAACGTGTTTTCAAACATCTTCCAGTCTGCCTTTCCTCCACACCGCTCCTCTGAGATTGTTCTTGTCAAAATCTCAAAAAATCCCATGTTGGCAAATTCAGTGGGCCTTTTTCAATTCTTCTCTTACTTCATATTCAGTAGCATCCACATAAGTGGCCACTCATTCCTTGAAACTTTATCCTTTACTTCTGAGAGATCACACCTTCTGTTTTTCGTGGGGTTTTTTTGTTTTTTTTAACCATATGTCACTTCAATCTACTTCGATGACTTCACTGTATTCACCAGACTTCAAAAAGTTAGAATTCCCCAGGCTCAATTCAGGTTATTTTTGTTTTTCTAACCTCTTTCTAGATAATCTCACTAGTTTCCATAGTGTTAAATAACATGATATGAATAGATTTTGATTGCCAAATGTATAGCTCTAGTTCTTAATCGGTTCTGAGCGCTAAACTCTTAGAGCTAGCTGTCTGTTGACATTTTAGTGTATACACTGCATACATCTTAAAAGTAACAAGTCCAAAAGGGAACTCTCACTTTCCCACCTCATCTGTTTCTGTTTTACCTATAGCAATCAACAGCACCATGCTCTACCTAAATACTACAGTCATCGTCATTCCCTCTTTCCCTTATCCCTTAGATTTAATTCATGAACAAGACCTGTCAATTTTTCTCTCAAATATTATCTTGGATACAAATCCACTTCTCAAATATCCATTCCTTCAAATATTTATATTGGATAAATATCCATTTCTTGACATCCCCATTTCTACCATTCTAGTTCAAACTGGCATCTAGTCTTGCCTGGACTAGTGCAATATCCTTCTAACTGATCTCTTTGTTTCTTTTCTTGTTTCACCCCAATCAACACTGCCCTCAGTATTTGAGTGACTTTTTAAAAAATGTTATCTGATTGATTGACTCATTTCATACCTCACTGCTTAAAAGCCTTCAATGGCTTCCTAAATAACTTGGAATAAAATACAATGGGCAACTCTTCTTCGTGTCTACCTCAGCTTGATCCATTTGCCCCATTTCTCTGTGCTTGGCATTTCTGGTTTCTTTTCTCTTCTCATAAACATGATCAGTTATTTTCCTCCTCAAAATCTTCGTCTCTGATTTTTTCCTCTACCTGAATTGCTCTTTCCCCTATTTTCCCTACAGTCTACCATTCTTCTTTCATATATCAACTCAAGCCACCTCAGTCTATCTGTGTCAATCCTACCTAAAGTTGCCAGCACACACATCAGATTCTATATTCTCCAAGTTTTATTTCCTTCAAAACATTTAAAATGATATATATTGATTTTGCTTATTATTGAGGAGTGATGATGAGTTACGCTGGGCAGTAATTGGGCATTGTTTTCTCTCTAAACATGCTCCACATACACCCCATACATATCACTGAGGTCAGAGGTCTTTGTGGTCTAGTTGAGCAGTGTTACCCAAATGTCCAGAGCTGTACTAGCACAAAAAAAAACCTGCTGAATTAATACTTGTTGGATAAATTAATGAATAATCTTCATTATAAACAAATAAAGACTCTTACTTTTCAGTATCAACCCAGAAGATCTAATCATTGTGCATTTTGATGGGAAGTAAATCTAAGGATGTGAGTCCATGTAACAATATAGTCTAGATTACAATAAGAAACCTAGTTAAAAGTAAAATGTGGGTCTTCTAAGGTGATATATATCCCTAGCACACGGGAAGTATGGGTATGGAAAAAAAATTCACCACCAATTTTTGCAGGTTATTTCAGATAACAGTCACACCTCTCTGTATCCATATTTCCTTTTCAGGCCACAACTACCAGTATCTTAAATTAAAAATCCTGGGTTCCAAGGTTATTTTTCTTCTCTGCTCATCTTTTTCATAGAAAATTTTTTCACTAAGATGTAATTGAGAGATTGGCCACTTGAGGGCACTTTAGCTCCTTTATAAACGCTCCAAAAAAAAAAAAGCCAGCTTCCTTTCAAAGAGGCAAAAATCACTTTCCCTAATATTATATCCCTGATTCTGACACTTAAATCTCAAATTCCTAAAATTCAAATCAGCTACTATTAATTCAAGATATCAACATTACTAACTCATGGCATCATCTTTTTCAGCTTTCTTATCCCAACTCTGTCTTCTGGCTGCTCGCTCATGAAGAGAACACAGCACTATCCATTTTAGGCTAATGATCAACAACTAGGGTGAATACCAGAATCATGTGGAAGAATTATCAAAATATGCCTTTTTGAGCCCCACTCTGATCCACTCAGATGCACTAAATCACAACCATCAAAGGCGTAACATCAGTGTAAGAGTTTTTTTAAAAACGCTTCCCAGGTGCTTCTGATACATACTTGGATGAGAACAAGGGACAGGGCCAATGTTTCCAACCAGCCATGTAAATAATAATAATAAAACAAAATCCATACAACTCCTTCTGCTTACCCACAGAATCTGAGCACAAAGTAAAAAAGTATTCACTCCATTCCTGGGTTCTTATTCTTCCTAGATTCCTGGTTGCTTTTTGTTGTTCCAGCTCCCTGTAAAGGAAAGAATTATATCCCCGTTTCCACCTTCACCACCGCATTTTAAGCAGCTCTCCGTTGCTCACATTCTCTTTCTAGAGTAATATGCTCAGCTGTGGTGGCACAGAGAAGGAAACTGGCCTAAATTTTGCCATAGGCAGCTAGAAAATATTAAAAAGTAGACTGTGATACCTGGACAATTTTCATGTTATTCCAACTGCGAGGGTGAGCTCTTCAAAAGCATAATGATAAAATAGCCTGTCTTTCATTGGACTCCTCAGAAAAGCACATCTGCGAACCATCAGGAAAAAAAAGTTACCACTTCATCTCTTTACCTCTTTTACCAGCATGGTCTCCCACCTTTGGTAACAGGTACTAAAAACTGGCTCTAATTTAAACAAAAGGAGACGTTTTCTAGGAAGAATTCAGAGTAGTTCTGATATAGGAGTTAAGAAGAAATTACTTAGGCAAATAGTGAGGGTACTGGAGTCTTTGGTAAGGTTTTGCTTTTAATGAAAAGAGGCCCCAAATCATTTTCTTTTCTAACAAAAATCAGCCTGTGAAATCAAGCTGCAGACATAGATACCAGCAGTTGTGCCATTCGTGTTCAAAATGGCGGCTCCATCTTCTCTTCTTTTTGCCAGCCAATGTACAGTAAGGAGCAGCCAAGATGGCGCTGGTTAAAATGGAAAGGTCATTTGCATAACAAGGTTAGGGCGGGGTGACCAGCCTTCCCTGCCCACTTCATAAATGTCACACCTGATCAAACCAATCTGTGGGCCCTACGTACATCAGACACCTCCTCCTCAAGCCTGGATTTATCCAGCAAACTCTGCCACGGTTTGGCCTTTTCCCTTCGGAAGCCCCTCTCTCTCACTAGAGAGAGAACTGTTCTTTCTCTTTCTTCCACCTATTAAACCTTCGCTCCTAAAATCCTAATGTGTGTCTATGTCCTAAATTTTCTTGGTATGAGACAATGAACTGCGGGTATTTACCCCAGATAACGAAGCTTCAGTTTCAAGATGGAAAATGTTGTGAACAATTGCATCTCAGAAAAGACAAGAACCAGGGCACTTCTGGGAATCTCTGCAGGCATCGTGGCATTTCCTTAAAGCATATGACTGCTACAAGGACTGCCATCTAAATGTTTCTATCTGACTACCTTCAGTTCCGAGGCTTCCTCTGTCAAGGTTCTCATTCCCAAGGTAAGAAGTCAGACGGCCTGATGTGGATCCGGTATCCTTCTGAAGTGGAAGGACAGTGTCTGGTGAGCAAGTGTCGTGGAGGGCCAGTGGCATGTGCCTGTTCGGAGGGGTGCTATGTGAATCAAGCTGCACAGACAAGAATAGCATCTACTGTTTTGGCATCTTTCCTTACCACCACATGATGTTTCTCTGCGCTGAGATCATACACCTTGATTTCTCCAAGTATGCCGGCTACAGTCACATTCCAGTGCCAGCAATGCCATTGGCTCCCTTTTTCAGGCCAAATCATATGTATTAGAGAATATATTTATTATTCCCGCAAGAATATGAGATGCAGGAGGGCTGTACGTTGATTCTGCATATTTTTATCCCAAGCCTAGGAGGACAGCTCACTCAGGAGACAACTGGAGAGCAGCACCTTGAATTCACTTTTCTTGGAATCTAGGTTGTATCCTGATAAGAAGCATATGAAAAAAAAAATGTGTGTGTGCGTGTTGGTTGGGGTTGAGGGAGAGATGTTCAACATTAACATAGAATTAATGAATTAATGATAACATAGTGTAGTCATATTGAGATAGTGAGATGTGCTGCACTTTGGAATAAGAGAGACATAGGTTCCTATCCTGTTTATTTAGCAGATTATTTAACTTGCCGGTGCATCTATTTCTTCCTCTACGAAATGGAGAAACAATCCTATGAATCTCTATGAGGACTAAATTGGATAACGCGTTATGCTGGGTGTGGTTGACTGGCTCCCAGCAGCCAACCCCACCCGTTTCCATGTTCCTTTTTTGTACATAGGAGCTGAGGAAATAAACGCTACATTTAGCAGACTCCTTGGCAGCAAGGGCTCTGAGTGTGAATTGTGTCTGCCAACCAGAGGGAGAAGTTGGACGTGAACACTTGGCTGTCCCTGCTGGCTAGCAGCGTGGTAGGAACAGGTTTCTGTGCAACAGAGTTTGCATGCGTATTTCAGACTTTTCCGTGTTTTGAGATTTGTGACATCACTGCAGTAATGACCTCAGAGCAGGCACTCCTAATGAGTCAGTTCCACATTGTTTTGGCAGTCATCCCACAATATCCACTCAAAAACCGACTTCTCTGGCCCTCCCACTGATTGTCAGATCTCACTTGCAGTATTAACCCACTTCTGTTTCCAGTCTCTAGAGTGGTTTCTGTTTCCTATTCTGAGCACTGACTAATATAGACATACAAAGTGCTTAACAGAGCACCTTTTTGTGGCACTAAAAAATGCTTGATAAATATAGCTATTAATATTATTATTATTATCTGGTATTTGACCTTAATCAAGTTGCTTAACCACACTAAGCCTGAATTTTCTTATCTATAAAACAGGGACCTTCTTGAGGAACTGCTGTACAGATAAAATAACATAATGTATGAAAAGAGCTTAGCACAGAGAGTAGGTGCCCAGTAAATTTTGTGTATAATTATATATTCCTTTTATTCATTTTCATTTTTTCAACATATAAATTATTTTATTAGTCGTTTAGCTTAATCCACACATAGTATAACACTATAACAGCATCAAACTGTTGTATGCCAATGTCTATGTTATTGACATGTAGTAGATTTCTAAATTTAGAAATGTGTTATACAAGAAGCCAGGTTAAACCTAAATAATGAGAGTTTCTGCAAAACTAATCGACTGACTCTTACCTCTGGTAATTTTTCCTTAGACTTTGTTCTAAAATCACTAGAGGGCAGACAAATACAGTGAATAATCAGTACCAGCTAAAGCAGTAAATTCTTAATGAGCTTTCTGAATACGGGTAGAAACCGTTATTTTTCAAACATGAAAATAGAAGAACAAAGATACTTACTATGTAAGGACACAAATATCAGTTAAAAGTTTATATGTTTATTTTAACTTTATAGTTATATAAAATTAGTAAGCACAATCTTCTACCTCATACTTATGTAAATTTTAAAGTAAAATCATTCAACAACACATACATTAGTTTTTAAAATTAACAAGATAATTAAATGATATATATTCATGAGAACAGAGAGAGAAGGCAGCATAGTAAGAGGATCATGAATCTGGGAATACAAAGACCCAAACTCCAAATGGGTCATTTTACCTATTAGTTGTTGTAGGCACAGTGCTTTGGGCCGACAAACTTTCAAGATACTAGAAAAATGTTTGAAACTTGTAAAATAATTGATTCCAGACTTTGAAATGAAGACTTTTTTTATTTACACACTCACACATGCACATATATGCACACAACCTAACAAACAATATTCCCAAAACAGTAAGAACCTGTTGGAATTTTGATTGAATGGCAATAAATGATTTTCATAGAACTGTCCTCTTTACAATATTGGGTCTTACAACCTATGAATATAGTACGTCCCTCTATTTTTTTTGTTTATTTGAGTCTTATTTTAATTCTTTTAAATGATATTTTACACTTTTCTATGCAGAGTTCTTGAACATATTTAGAGTTAGGTGTGTAAATATTTTTATACTATTTTAAATAATATCCTAATTTTAATTTCTAACTGTTACTGTTACATATAAATACAATTTCTGTACATGGCTGAAGTTATCTAACTTGCTAAATTCTTTTATTAATTGATATTCACTATGTGTAGAATCTCTTGAATTTTCTGTATATATGATCCTCTGTTCTGCAAATAATATCAATTTTCTTACTTTGCTATATTTTTATTTTTATTTCTTCTTCCTACTGCATTGCCACATATCCTCCAGTATATGAAGACTTAAATTAATGACAGTAGTCTCCTAGCCTTTTTATTGAAATAGATGGAGAACTTATTTATAATTATACATAATATTTATTAAAGTTTTATCAATTTTATCAATATTTTAAATTTAGCAACTTTGATGATGCCTTTGTTTATGTGTTTGTTCTACTCCTTTTTTTCCGCTATCTTGTTTTTGTTTCTATTATAGCCTTTGGATTGAATTTGCTCTTTTTTCCTACATTCAACACCATGAAATGGACGCTTGGTGATTGATTTTTAGACTTTCCTGTAAAATATAGACATATAGGATTTTCAATTTAAATTTCTCTTTGAACTCATCTTTAATACAGTCCCACAAATTCTACATGTTGTACTTTTATTATGTATTTCATGATATTCCTAATTTTCATTGTGATTTTTTCTCTCATAGTTTTTATATAAACACATTTTTTAATTTTCAAGTATACAGGCTGTTTCCAGTTTGGTTTTCTTTTTTGTGGTCTGGTTTACTTTATTTTTACTGTGGTCAGAGAACACACTGTTATTTTAAATGCACCGAAATTTATAGATGGTTTATGTGTGATAGAGGGATATGAATTTTGCAGTTTCAAAGTTTGTATTACCATTAGGGGAAGCTGCTTTGAAATCTTCCCATATCACTGTGTATTTAATTATTTCTCAATCTAGTTCTGCTCATTTTTATACATATATATGTCATATAGTTTGTCCATTCCAAATTAGAATTTATATTGCCACTTGCTAAATTAAACTTCTTGTAATTATGAAGTAGTCTACTTAATCTCTAGTGATATGTATTGCCTTAAAGTCTATTTTGTCCGATATTAATGTGTTTATATAGCATATCTTGATAAATATAACCTTGTTTCGTAGAAGTTGTTGGTGAAGCAGGACAGATCAGTTATATAATTGGTACACATAAGTATAAAAACTGAGTTGAAAATAATAAATTAAAATTATTCCACCTGAAGTCCCAGCATCTTCATTCTGAAATTAAATTATTTAGTAATTTTTCAATATTATATAGATTAAAATCATCTTTCTATGTCCTTAGACTGTGCCTTTTCTAGTCTTCCATATCTGTTCTCTTCCTTGGTGTGTAATGTTTCACCTCAAAACACGTTTGATGCACTTGCTACTGATATGGACAGGAGATAGGGAAATACTGAGTAGAAGAGGGCAGTTCCCCAGCAAAGGCTTCACCCTTAAGCCTGGAGACCCACAGCCCTAAGTGGGAACAGTCATTTCTGTCTTTGTACCCAAAAAGCTGCCTTTTGGCCCGCCATGCCCCTCTATCCTGTACCCATAAAAACTCCGAACCCCAGGCTCCAGAAGCAGACAAGCAGACAAAGAGACAAGGAGATAAAAAGACAAACAGTGGAACAGCACAGCAGAGAAAAAAAGAGAAGGAATTTCTGAACACTGAGAGGAGTTTGGCTGGGGATGGTGGAAGAGGAGCTCAGCTGCTGGATGGCCAGACTCCCGGGTCAGGTCATTTTTCCACTCCATCCCCCTTCTAGCTCCCTATCCATCCTACTGAGAGCCACCTCCACCACTCAATAAAACCCCACATTCATGGCTTGTGAAGGCTCAATTCTCCTGGGATGCTGGGCAAAAGCTTGGGATACAGAAAGCTGTCACATTGGCCCTCTGCCCTTCTGTAAAGGCAGAGGGACCACTGAGCTGGTAACACTTAAGCCATCTGCAGATGGCAAGGCAAAAATAGCTGGAGGCACCCACCCACGGGACTGGAGCCCAAAGCACTCACCCCGGCTCCTACACATGCCCATCTGCATGCTCCCCCTCTTGTCAGGGGTTTAAGCAGTGAACAGTGGTGGCAATGGAACAGGCGAGCCACACCCGTGTTGCAAGTACTGTGAGGGGGATCAGGGAACTCTCCCATTTCACTACCAATCTAGCTTTGGGACTCTCCATGGCAGGGCTACATCTGGTCTAGCCCTTCCTCTGCAGTCAACAGAATACGCTTGACCCATCAGTTAGTCTGCTTCTGAAAACTCATGCGGTCTATGAAGTTTCTCCTCACAACTGTAAGTATTATTTATCTTTCTCTGTGTTCTAATTTAGGAATGGTCAGGGTTCTAAATATATATATATATTTAGATATATATGTGTGTGTGTGTGTGTGTGTGTGTGTATTTTTGAGACAGAGTCTCACTCTGTCGCCCAGGCTAGAGTGCAGTGGCATAAACTCAGCTCACTGCAACCTCCACCTCCCAGGTTCAAGCGATTCTCCTGCCTCAGCCTCCTGAGTAGCTAGGACTACAGGCGCCTGCCACCACAATATTTTTAAGAAATAATTCCACTATGTCTGCTTTCTGATCAATTCTCTTTGGTTAACAGGTTTGCACTGAAAGTTGAACAGTGATTTGAATTTACATTACTGCCAATCTTGCTTCAATTTTATGGCTGCATTATTTGTACCCTATTGAATGGTGAGATGAATTTTCTATTAATGCTAATTCTCCCCTGTCCCCATGAAAGTAAAACTAGATTAAATAAACTCTAATAATTTTCATAGAAAATAGTAGACTTATTATTTGGAGTGTGGTGTCTCCCCAGCCAAGCTCTTAAGATTGTGTAACATTTTACTTGGTTTTATTCCATGGTTTAGCCTGGCACTGACCCAACCAGTGCTCTTGAAAACACATGCTCAAGGTCACATTAGGGAAGAATATGAGTGGGTGAGTGAGTCAGTGCATGTCCACTAACTCCTCTAGAATAAACAAATATCTGTCTGACCAGGTATTAATCAACTTAGTAGGTGGAAAGCTTATTTAGAAAAAGAATTCCTTCTAGATGCCAGCAGAAAATAGGTTACCAAAGAACTGATTTGGCCAAAACTTTTCCTATAAAATTATAAAGGTTAAAACACTTACTACATTCTAAATTAAAAGAATTATCTACTGCTAGAAGTTTCTGGAAGCCATATTCCTTAGGAACAACTCAAATGTTTGGCCTCAATGCAATTTATCAAAGTGTCTTTCTCCAAATCTCACTGTTACCAGAAAATTACACCATATCACTCATTCCTAAGGCAGATGAAAAATGTCATCCCATTATTGCCTTATATTTCCTAGAGTGAACTGACCAGTTGTATATTGGTAATTGCATAAATTCCTTGAGGGCAGGAACTATGCCTGGTGGAGTTATAGACATATCATACATATGTAATGAATATTTACTGAATTTTACTTCATGACAAATTCTACCACAGTTTCATGAGAACTTAAAAAATAAGTTTGCAAGAAAATATTTTATAATGGTGGTACATGTTGAGACCATTTTAGAAGACTACTGTGTTACACAACACTGTTACCTAAGAGGAAAATAAATTGGCATGTAGTTATCCAAACTCAGTAATCATTTTTAGGGTAAATGATGAGATCACACTATATTAACGTATTTATTAATGACGATCATAAAGCAATACTTCCACAAAAATAATCACCACAAACTTAGAGTGAAGTGACTATAAGGTGATTTACTAACAGATGTTCAATGAGGATCAAATAAATACAAGAAATTGTAAACTTTAAAACTGTGAGCATACAAATGTTAGCATGAAATTCATTTTCCTTTCACATTTTATTTTGAAAGTTTTGAAATCAACAGAAAAGATGCAAAAATAATATAACATCCATAGACTCCTTGTCTTGATTCCTCAATGTTAACCTTTTTTTTATTTTATTTTTATTTTTATTATACTTTAAGTTCTAGGGTACATGTGCACAATGTGCAGGTTTGTTACATATGTATACATGTGCCATGTTGGTGTGCTGCACACATTAACTCATCATTTACATTAGGTATATCTCCTAATGCTATCCCTCCTCCCTCCCCCCACCCCACGACAGGCCCCAGTGTGTGTTGTTCCCCACCCTGTGTCCAAGTGTTCTCTTTGTTCAATTCCCACCTATGAGTGAGAACATATGGTGTTTGGTTTTTTGTCCTTGTGATAGTTTGCTAAGAATGATGGTTTCCAGCTTCATCCATGTCCCTACAAAGGACATGAACTCATCCTTTTTTATGGCCGCATAGTATTCCATGGTGTATATGTGCCACGTTTTCTTAATCCAGTCTATCATTGATGGACATTTGGGTTGGTTCCAAGTCTTTCCTATATTTGATTTCCTTATGGTGTGTATGTGTTTGTGTGTGTGTGTTGAACCCTTTAACAATTATTTACAGTTATTTATTATTTATTATTTAACAATTATTTGCAGTTCATCCCTAAATACCAAAGTGTATATCTCCTAAGAAAAAAGGCATTTTCCTATATAACAATAATACAATGATCTCATTGAGGAAACAACATACAATGTAATATAGAGTTCATTTTCAAATTTTCCCAATTATGCCAATAATGTCCTTTGTATCTTTTGCTTCTTTCTTTCTTTCTCTCTTTTTTTTTTTTTTTTAGACAGAATCTCATTCTGTTGCCCAGGCTGGAATGCAATGGTGTGACCTTGGCTCTCTGCAACTTCCACCTCCTGGATTCAAGTGATTCTCCTGCCTCAGCCTCTCGAGTAGCTGGTTTTACAGGCACACACCACCACACTTGGCTAATATTTGTATTTTTAGTAGAGACGGGCTTTTGCCATGTTGGCCAGGCTGATCTCGAACTCCTGATCTCAAGTGATCTGCCCGCATCGGCCTCCCAAAGTTCTGAGATTGTAGGCATGAGCCACTGTACCCAGCCTCTTTTTATTTTTTTTAAGTTTTCCTAAGATTCAATCACTAATCATGCACTGCAATTAGTTGCCTCTTTAGTCTCCTTTATCCTGGAACAGTTTCCCAGCCTCTTTTGTTTTTCACAGCATTGGCATATTTGAAGGCCCAGACCAGTTGTTTCCCAGAATAACAATTTGGATATTTTAGATGATCAGATAAAGTTTATGTATTCTGAACAAGAATGCTGTACAGATGAAAGTGTGTCTTTCCTGGTATATCCCAGAAGGGGCAACTGATAACAGTTTCTCACCTCCTACTTCCCTTCTATGTCCCCTGTAGGCAAACTATGGTATTATCCATCTCCTGGACCCATCAGGGGCTTTATTTCCCCTGGCCTCTGATGATACAGCCTTCCCTTTAGAAAAACCTCTTTCCACTTTTTCTCTAACTTTTCAAGGCTTCCATTTGTTCACTGCTCAATTCAAATATCTCCCCTTACCATAAAATATTCTATACTACAAATAGTATTCTATTCATATTCATATTTGCATACTATTCATATTTGTATAGAATACTATTCAAATTGTTATTCTGGAAAACGGGTCTGGGCCTTCAAACATGCCAATGTCATATGTCTTGTCATCCTGCTAGCCTGCATGCCTGCTGGCCTATTCATAGCGTAGATATTTTATGGTAAGGGGTTGATATTTGAATTGATACTATACTCCCTCAAGCTGCATCATATCTCCCTCTTCAAACGTCTTTTAGTTTTTTAAATACACTATTATGAACTGAGTTAGGTCCCCTCAAAATTCACATGTTGAAGTTATAAAACTCAGAATGTGAATGCATTTAGAAATAGAGTCTTTAAAGCGATGATAATTAAAAATAAATAAACAAAGTGGGCCCTAATATGACTAATGTCCAATCAGAAGAGAAAATTAGGGCATAAACATGTATAGAGGGAGGACCATGTGAATACACAAGGTGAAGACAAGGAGAGAGGCCTCTTAAGAAATCAACCTTGCTAACACCTTCATCTAAGGCTTCTAGCCTCCAGAATTGTGAGAAAATAAATTTCTATTGTGTAAGCCACCCAGTCTGTGGTATACTTTGTTATGGCAGCCCTAGCAAGCAAACACATGCACTCAGTGCTTTAATCTAATGAATGACTTGGTAGTTACACTTGTATAGATACTAATGTTATAATTACCATATGGCTAGTGATCCTGCTGGCCTGCCATCCCACTGAGAGCAGCAACTATGGACCTAGAATTCCCCACATCTGGGTTTCATTTCCCACAGAGCTCACCAGGATCCTGTGTACTCAGTAAACAATAATTTGATGGTCCTTGATGGATGACTAAATTTAAATTACCTTAGGAAAAAAATCAATCCTGTAATTAATTGCCCCATTGTTTATAAGAATTCATCCATGACACATGTTTTTAATTTACCCTTTACCCTCTGAGTGTCATGTAACTCTCCAGAGATTTTCTCTTCCTCTCTATAAAACTACTTCTTGAAAGTTTTTAATTCTTAAGGAAATTTTTAGAATTTAAGAAAGAAAAAAAAATCCAGTTTACTAAGTGCCTATTCTTTCTTCAAAACAGTTTTCTCTGTTTTCTAAAAATATGTCAAGTTGACTTAAAATAATCATCATAAAAATTACAAAAATTAAGACAATAAAGAATATCATGTTATTTCAAGTAACTGTAGTATTTATTTGTATTACTTTCTACATAAATTTCCAGAGAAATCAAGGCTTTATAGCTGCACTCTGTTTGCATTGATACTTACCTCTGCTTTTAGTGTAGGAGACATTTTCCAATGGTAAACACTGCTTTATATCTTCAGGCTCATTAATCCCCAGCATCAGTGTGCCTCATCACAGATGAGAAAATGCAGAAGGTTCCTGTTTGGGGCCTTGCTGTCATAGTTTCTTGTTGCTAGCAACACACAGAAGCATGACCAGCTGCTGCTGCTGCTGCTGCTGCTGTTCCTGCTAATCTGCTAACTAAATATGGGTGAATTTTTCTATGAGTCAGTATTTCTATACTGTCAATAACAATGTGTGTGTGTGTTTAAATTAAGGCCTGATTGTTAAGTCACTAAGGATCGACTGAATCCAATTCTAACATGAATAATCTTCAAAATTTGGCTTATGGTGTGCCATAGATGTCCAGCTAAACTGAATATAATATTCAGGCATGAATTATGTTAAGAAAATTACTGCTGATTGAAGCTATCGTTCGTGGATTAACTCACACTTAATAAAAAGCTATGCTCCTTTGATATCTTTTCAGGTTTAGTCCAGATTTGGTGGGAGTAGGTAGAGGGATGTTCTGTGGTCTTGTAAAATTGGGAAGCATTAAGAAATACAAAATTAAACATATTCCAATAATACATAAAGTTTTAGAGACTAATTAATGTCAATTTGTATCATGACTCTCCTAAAAGGGAATAGAGAATTTTCTAATTCTAACACTCATTTGGAGTAACTTATGGCAACTACAGAAAATGTGGTTTAAGACACACAGGAGTTCCATATGTATTTGCAAGTAATTTGAGATGCAGTATCATATGATGTGGAGTTAGAGGCAGAAGACCTGAATTTTTCTCTTACCTCTGTCAAGAATTAGCTGTGTGAACTTGGGAAGGCCTGGGGAAAGGCATTTTTATCCCATGTCTCATTTTTAAATTTTTAAAATGGAGATAAACTTATAAGGCTATTGTGAAAATTAAATTAATAAATGCATAGTGAAATTACTGTGTAAAATGAAAATCACTATATGAATATGAGTTGATATTCCATTTATAAGATGCCACTTACATTTCCTTCAGGATTTATAGTACTTGCTGTCTCTGATTAGAAGTTGTCCTACTCTCTGGCTCTAAAACACTGCAAAATGAAGCAATCTTCTATCTGATATAGTCGTCTAATTACAAGTCCAGGTCAAGCAAAATAAGACAATGTTTGAAAGTTTTTCTGATTTTTGAATTTAAAGAAATACTTTCAAATAAAGACTATAAATATAAATTTGCTTTTATTTTGAAACCATAGAATGATAAAATAAAAATTATTAGGATGGTTACTTATGGCAAAAGACACAGGGACAGAAAATGGATGTCTCGGAATATGTGTGTGTGTGTGTGTGTGTGTTTACATAGACATGTATACATATCTGTATACATATATACACATACACACACACTTTGGAACCCTGTAAATGCTTTATGCTCTATGTAATCAAAAACTGTGATTATTTGAAAATTAAAAGCTAAGCAGTCGCTCAAAATTTTTTGAAGCAAAGGGATCTAATTGCATATCAAATTGTTGACAAAACCACACAGAGAAAAATTATTTCGAGTGACTTTAAAACGCAGGTTTTTTTACTATCACTAATGAGATATATCCCAAGTATAAAAATCTCCACAAAGAAATCACAAGCTTTATTCGGTAGCATTATTATTAATGATAATAATGTTTCTATTGTTATTTTGAAATTACTATATGTATATGGTATAAGATAAATAAATAAGTATGTACATGTAATTAGGAACCAAGAGTGTCAATATAAGAAAATTTGGGGAGAAAAGGTATAAAAGAAAAATAATAGAGGTATAGAATTATCAAGGTAGAACAACATAAATTAAGCATATATTTAAATATAAATATCAACATGAACACGATTTTTCCTTTTCCTAAAATATATAGACCTTGAATTTATTTTTTAAATATATAACTTGAATTTATTTTTTTAGATACATATTACATAACTACCTCTTCACTGAAAAGCTACAGAAGCAGTGGTAAACCAGTAGTAATGACCACCTCTAGGGCCCAGATTCAGGTCTCTAAACTTTAATTCTGTCCTCAGGGAACTGATTGTTTCCAGGACTGGCTGGACAATATGTTGAATAAGTCTGGAACATCTTGTTGTGCTGAAAAGCAAGAAAGCAATCAAGGATTACAGGGAACATGTCAAAGAGACAGAGAACCCAATTAGAGCAGCTCCCACTGGCGAAACTGTGGAACAGTTGGAGCAACAATAAAAATGACTGGAAAGGTCGTATATATCCATAAATTACTAATTATACTAAAACAAAACACACACACACATACACACTCATTGGTCACCTTTGATAATTACTAGAAAATTTCAAATACTGATTTTAAAAAGAGAAAGCATTATGGATTGTTTGTTCTGCCTTTCCTGTGTGTAGCGTATTTCATGCTGTTTTCCCAAGGTAGCTGTTCAGTATAAAATCCTGTTTTCTCAACTGAAGATGACTCAGAAGTCTACCAGAGCACCAAACTCTCTGTGGGATCAGCTGAAGCCATTGCTGAAATTGTATCACAGGTCAATTCCTCCCTCTGCCCACTCCTGTTCCCAAGGGCACTCCCTAGTCAGTATCCTGGATGCTAACCTCCATGACAGTTTGCATCCCAAGAAATCTAACCTGTTGCAAGCAGTTATTGTCATGTGTGGTTCAAGAAAGAAAAACCTAAAATAGGGGTTTAGAGCTGAATTAACCTGCTCCAGACCTGGCAATGAGGAGCCTACCGCTGATGGCAGGTGGAGCACAAATAGCCTCTGGCACAAGATAGCAATGCAAATGGTAACATTTTCAATAGGTTGGTGCACTGCTGAAGAGAAATGCATTAGCTAGTGCAATGTGTCAGAAACTGTGAAACATGGGGGAGTAGTAATGATAAGGAGACTTGAGTGAGCTCAAGTAACACTCTGGGAAGAAAGATAAAAACTAAGAGTGATTAATTTACAAATAAAAGTTAAGTGTAAAAGTCATAGGTCACCTTGGTCCGAGAGAGAGAGAGACTGGAGGAAGGGGAGTCGTGTCTTTTCTCCTAAGGTGGGAAGGCAGACTGTACAGTAAAAGCTGATGACGAGGCCTATAAAAGTAGCAAAACTCCAAAAAAGGTTAAACTTCCAACCAAGGCAGGTCTGCAACACCAACATCAGGTTTCTGTCTGGGAAAAAGTATGATCTTGACACATGAGGTAGGGAGAGCTAGGTTGGTGTACCTGAACATCTTGAACTCTCTTCTAAAAAAATTGATCCCAAAAGCAATGCTTACTAAATGCCCTCCACTTATCTCTGTCTCAATGTCTGCCTTTCGGGAAAATCAATCTGCAATAGTAACCAAATACCTAATGAAAATCTTCTCCGTGGAAGAATTCTAGCTAATAAATGTAAAAACATTAGAGAATTAGTAAATCACCATTGGCAAACTGTAATGAAATTATCTGGCCTCTCATCACTATATAACAAGCAACACATTAACCTACTGATCAATCTTAACATCACTAAAAGTGAAACTCAATAATATGCCCCCTACATGCCCTGATGCGATGAAAGATACTATGTATAGCACCACCTATAAAGTATTTCTTCCAAAGTTGAACCTGAATCTAATCAAGTCTATAAATTATCAACTTACAGGAAATATGGGTGATAGAGATACAACCACCATACCTAGAGGTAGAAAAATAATAAACTAGTATCTTCAACAAATATATGGCATTATTTTAAAAAGGCATTTAGAGACATATTAACTAAATACAATATGTGGTCTGTGTTTGGATCTGGATTCAAAAAACTGTAAAAAGACATGTTTTTAGATAAAAGAAGAAAATAGAACATTGAGCCAATTATCGGATGATGTGACATTATTTGTAAAATGTTGTTATTCATGATGAAATACTGCTAAGCTAAACCATTTTTATAATTATCTATTAAAGATGTATATTGTAATATTTATAGGTGAAATTATGCAATATCTGTTATGTGGTTTACAATAATCTAGAGAAAACTCATACATAAGATAGGGTATAGATAAATAAGAATGGGAAAACGTTGATAATTGTTGAGCTGGGTGATGGGTAGATAGGAATTCATTATATTGTCAACTTTAGTACATGTTTAAAATGTTCCAAAATAAGTTTTTAATAATTATTTACCTCTTTAATGTTACTCTACATGTAATACCAAATCAAAAGATTGAGTTAAGAATTTATGAGGTAATTAAGTTTAAGAAATGTTAGGAATTTTAGGAAAATCTCTTCAGGGCATTAGCCTATGCAAAGAATTTATGACAAAGACCCCAAAAACAAAAGCAAGAAAAACAAAAATAGATACATGGGACTTAACTAAACTAAAAATCTTCTGGATAGCAAAAGAAATAATCAACAAAATAAATAGACTACCTATAGAACGGGGGAAAATATTTGCAAATTATGTCCCTGGCAAAGGACTAATATCCAGAATTCACAAGGAACTCAAATAACTCAAGAAAAAAGCAAACCACCCCATTAAAAACTGGGCAAAGGACATGAACAGACGTTTCTCAAAAGAAAAAATACAAATGGCCAACAAACTCATGAAAAAGTGCTCAATATCACTAATCACCAGAGAAATGCAAATTAAAAACACATTAAAATATCATCTTATATCAGTCAGAATGGCTTCTATTAAAAAGTCAAAAAACAAAAGATGGTGTAGATGTGGGGATAAGGGAATGCTTATATACTGTTGGTGGGAATATAAATTAGTTCAACCTCTATAGAAAATAGTATGGAGGCCAGGCTCAGTAGCTCATGCCCATAATCCCAGCACTTTGAGGGGCTGAGGTGGGTGGATCACTTGAAATCAGGCATTTGAGACAAGCCTGGCCAATGTGGTGAAACCCCATCTCTACTAAATATTTAAAAAAATAGCCAGGCATGGTGGTGCATGCCTGTAATCCCAGCTACTAGAGAGGCTGAAGCAGGAGAATCGCTGGAATCTGGGGGCCAGAGGTTGCAGCGAGCCAAGATCCCACCAGGTCTCAAACTCCTGGTCTCAAGTGATCCTCCCATCTTGGCCTCCCAAAGTTTTGGGATTACAGGCATCGACCACCACACCCAGTCTTGTAGCTTAAATATAAATATAAAAAGTGAAAGTTTAAAGGAAAAAATATATATGTGCTAAGCAAAGGGTGAGCACATGAAATTCGGTGTGGCTATGTTAATATCAGATAAGAAATGCAAGCAAGGAAGGAGACAGATATTAAAAGAGATATTTGGTAATAATAAAAGGGACCGTGCATCATGAAGATTTAACAATCATAAACGCATATGGATCTAATGACAGAATTCAAAATACGTGAAACAAAAATCATGGAAGTAGAGGTACTAATAGACCAACAACTATACTTGGGGATTATAAAATCTTTTTGTGCATAAAAGAACAAGTAGAGTTTTAAAAATAAGTAACAACATAAACAGTCTAAACTATACTCTCAACCAACTTGATTTAACTGACATTTATAAAACACTTTCTTTTCAAGTGCACATGGAACTTTCTTCAAGAGAGACCACGTGAAATACTATAAAATAAATTTCAGTAAACCCCAAAAACTTAAAAGACTTATAGAATGTTTTTTGAGCACAATGGAATTAAACTATGAATCAATAACAGTAAGTCTAAAAAAGCCTCCAAATATTTAAAAATGAAACAACAATCCTATAACAGAGATTATAAATAAATCATGTGGAAATTAGAAAATATTTTGGACCTGATAATAAAAAATATAATATGTTGAAATTTGTGGGATTCAGCTAAAAATGTACTTAGGAGAAATGTTTAGCTTTAAATGGATACGAGAATTTTTTAAAGATTTAGAATCAATTATTTAACCTTTCATCTAAATAAGCTAGGAAAAAAGACCCTATTAAAACCAAAGTAGAAGAAAGGAAATAATAAAAATTAAATCAGACCAATTAAATAGAAAACTAACAATAATTAGAGTCAAAAAGTGGTTCTTTGAAAACACTGATAAAATTGATTGACCTCTCTCAAGATTGACCATGAAAAAGACAGAAAATACAAGCTGTCAATAGCAGTAAAAAAAGGAGGAAATAGACATATATTGGCAGTAAACAGTATTATTTCTGTGTAGAGATCTTTTATATTTGTGTTAGATTTATTGGTAGATATTTGATTTTGTCCATACTATTATAGACAGTAGTACTGTTTATAATAAAATGTAATAAAATACTGTTTATAATAAAATAAAAAATCAAATATCTATTAATAAATCTAACAAGAATAGAAAAGATCTCTATACTGAAAATAATACCTTGCTGAGAAAAAATAAAGACCTAAATAAATAGATATTTTATATATGTAACATAGAAAATTTCTTATTGTTAATACATTTTTTCTACTCTAATTAACCTATTCAACACAATCCCAATCAAAATCTCTGTATGCTTTTTAGAAGAAATTATGAAAGTGATTATAAAATTTATATGAAGTGCAAAGGATCTAGACTAGTCTGATTGATCTTAAAACACAAGAATAAAGTTGGGGACTTATACTACTCAATTTCAAAACTTCATAAAAAGGTACTGTGATCATGACAGTTTAATATTGGCATAAGAACAAATAGTTCTTAATACAAAGGTACTGTGATCATGACAGATTAATATGGGCATAAGAACAAATAGTCCTCCAACTACTCGACAAATATTTGAAAAACATTAAACTTTGATTTCTATCACAATCACATTCAGTACAAATGTTTGTTTATTAAGATGAATCATAGACCTACTCATAAGGGCTGGAACTATCAGCTTTTATGAAAAATGAAAAAATATTTTTGTAACCTGAAGTTTGTGAGTTAAAATGTATCTCTGAAAAGGACATGTTCAAGTCCTAACCTCAAATATTTATAAATATTACCTTAGACGGAAATAGAGTCTTTTCAGATATAATTAGTTAAGTTAAAATGAGGTCATACTAGAGTATGGCAGGCCCTAATCCAATATGATTTGGATCCTTATAAGATGAAGAGAACAGACACAGACACACACAGGGGAGAATGTCTTATGAAGACAGAGGCAGAAATTACAGTGGAATGCCAATGATTCCCAATAACCACTGATGTTACGAGAAGCATATGAAATGGATTCTCCCTCAGAACTTCCAAAATAAACTAACCCTGAAAACTCCTGGATTTCAGACTTGTACCTGCAGAACTATAAGAGAATAAATAGTTTTGTTTTGGTAAGCCAGCCAGTTTACAGTGCTTTGTTACAGCACCTCTATAAAACTAATATACTTTGGCAAAAACTTCTTAAACAGGATATGAAAAGCACCAAAGAAAAAATATATGTATTTCATAAATATACACTTCATAAAAGTTTTTGTTCATCAAAAGTTACCATGTAGAAAATAAATAGGCAAGGCAAAAACAGCAACACATATGACTAGCAAAAGATGTATATCCAGAATACACAAAGAACTCCTCTAAATCTAAAACTTTTTTAAATGAGCAAATACTTGACCAGATATTGTATATTAAGATGAATCACAGACCTAATCACAAGAGCTGAAACTATCAAGCTTTTGCAAAAAAAAATGGAAAAATGTATTCACACAAAAATGCATCTTCTTCATAAAGGAGGTATTAGTAAAAATGAGCATATGAAAAGTTGTTCACCATCATTATTCATCAGGTAAATGCAAATTAAAACCACAGTGATCTATATTTCAAACCCACTGTGATCGGTAAAATCAAATATTGCTGAGGATGGAGAGCACCTGCGCTTCTCATATATTGCTGCTGGAATTGTAAAATACTAGAACTGCCTTAGATAACTATTTCATAGTGGATTATAAAAGCAAACACCTACTCTATGAGAGAGCAATTTCATTCTAAAAAAAAAAAAAGTTTGTTCATTAAGCAAATGTGTATATTCATAGAAGCTTAATTCATTACGGCCAAAAACTGGAAACAAGCTGTATCAGTTTTCTAGGACAGTCATAACAATGTACCACAGACTAGGATCCATAAACAACAGAAATTTGTTTCCTCACAATTTTGAAAACTACAAGTTCCAGATCAAGATGTGAGCAGAGCTGGTTTCTTCGAAGCCCTTTTTCCTTGAGTTGCAGATGGCTGTCTTTTCCCTGTATGTTTACATGGTATTCCCCTAGTGTGTGCATGCAATGGTCAGTATTACATTAGGGCCTACCCTAATGACTTTACTTTAACTAAATTATCTCTTTGTTGTGGGGTGGCGGGAGGTGGGAGGGATAGCATTGGGAGATATACCTAATGCTAGATGATGAGTTAGTGGGTGCAGCGCACTATCATGGCACGTGTATACATATGTAACTAACCTGCACATTGTGCACATGTACCCTAAAACTTAAAGTATAACAATAAAAAAATAAATAAATAAATTAGCAGGGGTTAGGCAAATTGAGCAAAAAAAATAAAATAAAATAAAATAAATAAATAAATAAAGACCCTATCTCCAAATGTGTCCGGAATTGGTGGGTTCTTGGTCTCCCTGACTTCAAGAAAGAAGCCGCGGACCCTCGCAGTGAGTGTTACAGTTCTTAAAGACGGTGCGTCTGGAGTTTGTTCCTTCTGTTGTTCGGATGTGTTCGGAGTTTCTTCCTTCCGGTTCGTGGTTTTGCCAGTTTCAGGAGTGAAGCTGCAGACCTTCGCGGTGAGTGGTACAGCTCTTAAGGCAGCGAGTTGTTCGTTCCTCCTGGTGGGATCATGGTCTCGCTGGCTTCAGGAGTGAAGCTGCAGACATTCGCAGTGAGTGTTACAGCTCATAAAGGCAGTGTGGACCCAAAGAGTGAGCAGTAGCAAGATTTATTGCAAAGAGCAAAAGAAGAAAGCTTCCACAGTGTGGAAGGGGACCCCAGTTGGTTGCCGCTGCTGGCTAGGGCAGCCTGCTTTTATTCTCTTATCTGGCCCCACCCACATCCTGCTGATTGGTCCATTTTATAGAGAGCCGATTGGTCTGTTTTACAGAGAGCCAATTGGTCCATTTACAATCCCTGAGCTAGACACAAAAGTTCTCCATGTCCCCACTAGATTAGCTAGATAGAGTGTCTATTGGTGTATTCACAAACCCTAAGCTAGACACAGAGTGCTGATTGGTGCATTTACAATCCCTTAGCTAGACATAAAGGTTCTCCAAGTCCCCACCAGATTAACTAGATACAGAGTGTCCACTGGTGCATTCACAAACCCTGAGCTAGACACAGGTGCTGATTGGTGTGTTTACAAACCTTGAGCTAGATACAGAGTACTGATCAGTGTATTTACAATCCCTTAGCTAGACATAAAGGTTCTCCAAGTCCCCACCAGACTCAGGAGCCCAGCTGGCTTCACCCAGTGGATCCCACACTGGGGCCGCAGGTGGAGCTGCCTGCCAGTCCTGTGCCCTGCTCCCGCACTCCTCAGCCCTTGGGCTGGGGACTGGCGCTGTGGAGTAGGGAGTGGCACTGTCGAGGAGGCTGGGGCTGCACAGGAGCCCACGGCTGTAGGGGGAGGCTCAGGCATGGTGGGCTGCAGGTCCCGAGCCCTGCCCCGTGGGGTGGCAGCTAAGGCCCGGCGAGAAGTCGAGCACAGCAGCTGCTGGCCCAGGTGCTAAGCCCCTCACTGCCCCTGGCGGTGGGGCCGGCGGCGCTCCCAGTGCGGCCCCCCCCAACCAGCCCACGCCCACGCGGAACTTGCGCTGGCCCGCAAGCCTCCCGGGCAGCCCTGGTTCCCGCTGGCACCTCTCCCTCTCCCTCCACACCTCCCTGCTAGCTGAGGGAGCCGGCTCCAGCCTTGGCCAGCCCAGAAAGGGGCTCCCACAGTGCACTGGCGGGCTGAAGGGCTCTTCAGAGTGGGCGCCAAGGCTGAGGAGGCTCCGGGAGCAAGCGGGGGCTGTGATGGCTGCCAGCACACTGTCACCTGTCACAAATACTGTCACATTCTAAGGTACTGGGAGTTAGGACTTAAACATAAGAATTTTCTGGTGACATGATTCAGCCCATAACACAACCCAAGTGACCACTAACTTCGGAATGGGCAGTCATCGCGATGGTTACATTTTATGTAACAAGTTAACTAGACTACCATGCCCAGGTGTTTAGTCAAACACCAGGCTGGATGTTGCCATGAAGGTATTTTATAGGTGTGGTTAACATATATAATTAGTTGACTTTGAGAAAAGGAGGCAACCTTCTCAAAGGTGCATCACCTTCAGCCAATCGTTGAATACCTTAAAAGCAAAGGTTGAGATGTCCTGGAGAAAAAGGAATTCTGCCTCAAGACTGTAACATAGAAATTCTGCCTGAGTTTCCAGCTCACTAGTCTGCCCTGCATATTGCAGACTGAAGACAGGGACATCAACTGTTGCTTGAGTTTCCAGTCCACTGACCTACCCTATGGATTTATACTTTCCAAGCCCCTACAACTGACAACCAATTTCTTAAATTCAATCTTACTGGTTCTATTTCTCTGGAGAATTCTACATGTTACAGTCATGCATGGAAAACTACTGTCATAAAAAGGATCAAAATATTCATACATACATACAACATGGATAATGCTCAGAAATGCTATACTGCATGGAAAAAAAAAAAAAAGCCAGACAAAAAAGGATGCATACTCCATCATCCCATTTATATGAAGCCCAAGAACAGGCAAAACTCATCTATGGTGATAGAAATAAGAAAATGGCTGTCTGGGGTAGATGAATGAGGATAGATATTGACTGAAAACAGACAAAAGGGACCTTCCTGGAGGGATGGAATTGTGCTATATCTTGTTTTCAGTGGTGTTTTCATGGATATGTACCTTTGTCAAAATTCAGAGACTTGAATAGTCAGAATCTATGCATTTCATTCTGTGTAAATTGTATCTTTAAAAAACAACATGAAAAAATTACATATTACCTTAAATTTCAACTACGTATATATATTTACTTCAAATATATTTCAAATATAAATTTTTCAAATGTTAAGTTTTTTATTCATTGTAGATGTAGCTACAATGAATAAAACATATGTAGATGTTTAGGAGTGACTTAATATCAACTCTAACCTCCTAACCATTGTCTACATTCCTTTTCCTGGCCATCTTTCAGAGACTTGTTTAACCATTAGGGGGACCCCTCAGGTCACGCAGGCAGTGTGCGACTACTCTTATTAGACATCCAACTTCAGGTTGGTGATCAGTTCATCCCAATCAGGTTCAATGTAACTCAGTCAATATTTACAACAAACAGGAAACTTTAACTGGAGTGAAAGTTATAATTAATCTCTTCATTATTTTGGTACAGATTACAGTTAAAATGTAACACATTAATTATATTCATGTGTATCATGTGTTGTTAACTACTTAGCTCACTTAAATATCCATTTCCCAGCTGTACTATAAATTCCTCACAGGCTAAGATCATGTGTTAATATTTTTCTGTGTCTGCCAAAAAACGAAGACAGCCTGGATATGCATATTTGGCAATTGAATTGATGAATAAATTAGGTGTGTTGTTTTGGCTTTGCCCAGGGAAAATAAGTTAACTCACTTCAGGTTCCCTTCCCCAGCCACCCCCCACACTCCCCCCAACCCTCCACTGAGTTATCCTATTCTATACCATTGAATAAAACCATTGAGTAAATCCATAAGTTTGATTTCAGCTCTCTGGAAGCGTTTGATTAATTGTAAAATTTTTTCTCAAAATCATTATAAAATACAATTTAAAAAGGGAATATATGGATCAAGAGGAAGACAGGGAGATGGTGGAGGAGGAGGAAAAAGAAAATGAAGAAAGCAAAGGAGGAGAAGGGGGAAGAGATGATGAAGATAAAGAAGAAATGTAGAAATTGCAAGTACACAAAATCGGGAATCTTTTAAAAGACTTTGGTTTTATCTTCTAAATTCTTAGGCATAAACGCTCTCTCTCTGAATGACTTAAAAAATCAACATAAAGCTTGATTCTATGGTTTATTGATTCTATATTTCAATTATCCCTAATTAAAATGTCTGCTATGATTTTAATTTCCAAACAAGGGGAAAAAATTACAGGAATTTCTTTTAAATGTACTATTTCATCCTCAACCCAGTGGATGCCATTCCACTATATTTAGTGAATTCCAGTAATATAAATATATATGATATTCTTGCATATAGATACATATATATTCTTATGCACAAATTGAGTGGTACTTATTTTCAAAGGATTTAGTAGGAGAGAAATATATAAGTGAGTGTCTCTTTCTCCCTAGGATCACAGACCTGTTGCTCCAACTAAAATAAAAAGCATATTAGATTTAAGATATTATGACTCCCTATGATTGATTCAACACATATTAATTGAGCCCTTACTATGCCCCTAATACTCTCTTAGTATATGAATGCTACCTATCCATAAATGAGTGAATAATATTTATAAAGAAATATGGCATAGAAGACTAAAACAGAGAACAATGTGAGACGGAAAATAATCAGGTGCCTCAAAAATATGGGCAATAAGGGCTATTTAAAATCTAAAGGATAGAATAATTGAAGAGTGCTCTGAGATACATTTCCTTCTCTTTATCATCTACACAACAGAACTAATAACCTCCTATGAATGTTTTAAATATCAAATGAAATAATAATATATATAAGAAGAGTTAAGTACCCACTATGTATATAAGAAATTGGCCGGGCGCGATGGCTCATGCCTGTCATCCCAGCACTTTGGGAGACCAAGGTGGGCAGATCACGAGGTCAGGAGATCGAGAGCATCCTGGTTAACACGGTGAAACCCCATCTCTACTAAAAATACAAACAATTAGCTGGGCGTGGTGGCAGGCACCTGTAGTCCCAGCTACTCGGGAGGCTGAGGCAGGAGAATGGCGTGAACCGGGAAGCGGAGCTTGCAGTGAGCGGAGGTTGCACCAATGCACTCCAGCCTGGGTGAGAGAGTGAGACTCGTCAAAAAAAAAAAAAAAAAAAAAAAAAAAAAGAAATTAAAATGGACCAGGTGAAAACAGGCTTACAGAAGTAAAAAAAAACTCTAAATTCACGTACAAAGACACTGCAACCATGATGAGTATCCACAACATTTGTAGTCCTATGCTTAATAATGTTGAAGGAAAAACTTCAGCCAAATTAAATTTAAAGGAGTTTAATTGAACAATGAATGATTTGTGAATCAGGCAGCTCCCAGAATCACAGCAGATTCAGAAGGAGTCCAGGTATGCCTCGTGGTCAGAACAAATTTATAGACAAAAAAAAAGAAAAGTGACGTATAGAAATCAGAGGTGAGGTACAGAACAGCTGGAGTGATTACAGGTTGGCATTTACCTTATTTGAATACAGCTTGAAGACTCAGCGGTGAATGACTGGTTGAAGTATGGCTGCTGGGACTGGCCAAGACTCAGCCACTGTTAATAGGCCCATACTCCTAAATTAGGGTTTCAATCTTGTCTACCCACTAGGTTAGGCTGCAGTTGCTCCACAAGGACTCAAATATAGAAGTATAGAGTCCTTCTCAGGCCATATTTAGTTTGCTTTAACAATTATGAAAGAATTTTTATAAAGTATCACAAAACATCAAGTATTTGATGATAGGAGACATAGGTGATAGGAGATAAAGTCATAGAGGCAAGGAGGGCAAAGGTGCACAGCATCTTATAATGATGTTGTCTTCACTCTTACTAAGGTAAGAATTTTTATAAAGCATTACATTCATTAAATATTTGATTGCTTTATCTGTCATACCAGTAAAAATGTGTTCATAAATACATATCATAAGGTGACAGGCAATAAATACAAAATATGTAGTATGGTACACGTTGAGAAATGCTAAGGACAAGCACAAGCAGGGAAAAGAGATAGAAATTACGGGTTGGTGGGGGGAATTGTAATTTCAATTTAGATGACCAGAGACAGCCCCACTGAAAAGGTCTCATTTGAGCAAAGACCTGAGAGATGAGGTGAGGAACAACGACATGTAACTATTTGGAGGAACGGCATTTCAGGTAGAAGAACAACATCAGTAGCAGTTCTGACGGGGGTGAGGCCTGTTGTGTTTGAGAAACAGCCAGGTGAGCAGTGTGCGTGGAGGCAAGAGTGAGAGGAGGATGATAGGAGACAAAGACACAGAGGCAAGGAGGGTGAAGCTGCACAGCGTCTTATAATGACGTTGTCTTCACTCTTACTAAGGTAAGAAGCCATTAGAAGGTCGTGACCAGATAAATGAAATTATTGTTTATGGTAGGAGATTATTCTGGCTGGTGTCACTGGTGAAGTGGAGAGAATAGTTATAAAGTTATCATTGCAATTAGGTGAAGAGATGATAGGGGCTTGGACCAGGATGGTTGCAGTGAATGTTGTGAGAAGTATTTGGATCCTCAACTCTACTGTCAAATTGTTTATAGCCCAGTTAGGAGAAAAAGTCTGCGAAACTTTAACAACGTGTTTTTTTAAAAAAGAGAGAAATAAATCATTAGAAGCTAAATGGTATGAGTACAATTACAAATTTAAGAGGGATTTGGGAAAAGCAAATTGAACAATGTGACAGAAATGTGACTGATTAATAGTGTTTTAATAAAAATAATAATTGCTGACATTCATTGGGTTCATTGCATGCCAGGTGCCAGGCATAGTGCTTTATGTGTGATATCTCAAATAATCTCCACCAAAAACCTATGATAAGTTGCTGCTACTGTCCCATTTCCTATATGCTATAAGAGCAAATCAAAGAAAGAATATCTAGAAAGGTTAATAAATTGTTCAAAGGACGTAGCTGTAATTTCATCATGATTTGGCTTTTATAAGAGCCCAAGCTCAACACTGACACGCTATTCTGATTTGCCATATAGGTGGAGGGGGAAAGAATACATTCTAAATGGGTGAATCCATGTGAGTGAAGGTTAGGAATTCATATGTCTTGTGTGTGCATGAGAATGGCAGGTCTGGAGCAGAAGGTTCATTTTGGGGAACAGTAAAAGAAATAGTGGAGACTGAAAAGTATAAACAGGTTTTAGAAGTCCTCCAGAGCTAGCCAAAAAAGCTTTCATTGTATCCAGGAGAGCCTGGGAATCTAAGATGAACATGGAAGGAGAAAAATTATTATTATTATTATTTTGAGATGGAGTCTTGCTCTGTTGCCCAGGCCAGAGTGCAATGGTGTGATCTCGGCTGGCTGCAACCTCCGCCTCCCGGGTTCAAGCAATTCTCCTGCCTCAGCCTCCTGAGTAGCTGAGATTACAGGAATGTGCCACCACGCCTGGCTAATTTTTTTGTATTTTAAGTAGAGACAGGGTTTCACCATATTGGCCAGGCTGGTCTCAAATTCCTGACCTTGTGATCCACCCGCCTCAGCCTCCCAAAGTGCTGGGATTACAGGCATGAGCCACCATGCCCAGCCAAAAAATTAATTTAAGATTATTCTGGCTCCAAGGTGCAAGATGAGCTGGGGGCAGTAGAGATCTGGCAAGTAGAATAGCAAGAAACAAACATGATCATTTATATATGAGGTAATAAGAACTAGTAAAACTAGGGATTGAAGGGTAAATGTCAGCATATTTCCCAGAATTTTTTTTCAAAATCCAGGACAGAATTTGGTTCTGAGTTGTTTATTAAAAATATTGAATCACAATCCATGCCATGTCCACAATTAGTTGTGTAAATTTGGGCAGGTTATTTATTTGAGAAGTTTCTTCATCCATAAATAAAGTTGTATTAGATTACATTTAATGTTTTCTTCCTTCTTTTATATTATGATTAAGATTTGTTTGCTGATTTGTTTTAAAGTCACAGTTTAGAACAATATAAGAGCCTTTAGCATCTATTTCTTTCAAGGCATTAAGATTAAATTTCATTGAGTGTGTGGCGCTATGTTTGGAACAAAGAAGACGCACGGAAATACTCCCTGAGTTGAAATGAATTTAATTGAAACTTAAAAATTATCAAAGAAAAAGAATAAATTCTAGCCTTATCCCTGTATCTATTAAAGACTGAATATCAAAATATAAAATGTTTAGAATTGGTCTAGATTCATCCATTGTCCTGCTGAATTTCTTGGCCAGTGATATTCCAAGTGTGGTTCCTGGACCAGACTATAGGTTACTAAATAATTTATGTATAATTGTGTGTGTATGTGTGTGTGTGCACATGCACGTGTGTGTGTGTGTGTGTGTGTGTGTGTAAAATCACCTCAGGCATTTTTCCACACTGGAAGTCACCTCACAGCCTTAGGTAGCAAAACTATGCCTGGGATAGCTGTATTATTCCAGAACTTTTTAAATATTCCTAGATACTCTTTATGAATGTATCCAAAAAGCGAAAGACAGAAGCAGCCTGACTGAGAAGGCCTTGGTCCCTGTTTCTAAGAAAACTATTATACAAAGTGAAACAATATAAACAAGATTTATTTGTTTGTTGCCTAATCTTTGAACCCAGAGAGATGATCATCTATAATGGCTTTGCTTTTCAGCTTTTTCTGCCTCCTGCTGTTCAGACTAATGACGTGGAGAGAGCTCAAGCCTGAGGAACTGACAGTTATTAGTTCAAAATCCAATTCTGCTGTGCAATCTCAGACATGTTTCATAAACTCTCCATGCCTCATTTTCCTTATCTCATTTCTCAGATTTCTTATCTGATAAATAAATAAGACACTATAATAATAGCATAGTATTTGGCACAAATGAAGTACTCAACAGATTTGTGTTCCCTTCTTCTATCTCTAATTTGTGAATATTATTTCTGAACCTCTTTCTTAAACCCTAGAACTAACGTAGGAAATAACTTCTCCACCCCATCCATGGTGTTATACATGGAGGAAATACACATTTGGGGAAGTGCACAGCTCAAGTGACTCTAACCCTGGATTTCCAGCTGCTCCCACCCCAGAACAACCCACAGGGAAAAGGAAGAGAAACCACTTCCCACAACTGGGGCTTTCCTCATTTCCGAAGCTACAGAAGAATGATCATAGTACTCAGAGGAAGCACTGCTGGCCTGGAGGTCATTTGCCACAAAGAGGGAGTTCAATAGCCCCTTAGTCCTGTCAGGGCTTCTCCCTTATTCCACATTACTCATCTGTAACCTAGTACTTTAAGTAAAATCTTGTATTTTGCAAAGTAAAGAACATTAATCTTCCACCTTTTACATTCCTACTTTCTCAATTTATGTTTTGTTTGAATAACAAGAATGGAGGAGATAAGGGGAACAACTGTACTTCCTAATGGTTAGTCCACAAAAAGCCATTAGCATTCACTCTAAACAGTATTCATCAATGTGCTGTCTTGGGTCAGGATCAACTTCCTTATCTGAACTTGAGAAGGGACTGCCCTTTTTTCTCTATCTCAGTTATAATACTTGTGGGTGGCAGAAATGACAGCAATCACACACTGCCACACAAGAATGAATCTGACACTTCACTGTTGAAATTCTATAATTTTTTATCTCTTTGATATCTTTTACATTAAACTTAATTCTCAAGTTCTCCAATTGGTGTCTACATCAGACTTGTAAAGAGTTATAGAAATTATAGGAGTCAAAAATAGTTTAAAAGCCTTGTGATATCCATATATGTAAGAAATACTCTTCTTTGAATAGTAAAATACCTTAGCTCTCTAGTTCAGCTAATGCACATATTTTCAAAACAGGGAAAAGACAGCTCTGTGGATGTAGAGAAGTAGGGGAGAAGAGAGGGTGGATTTGCATTAATGATGGGGCTTCAGTGGGAAGGAAGGAAGGAAGGAAGGAAGGAAGGAAGGAAGGAAGGAAGGAAGGAAGGAAGGGCAGGAGGGAGAAAATAGCTAGCTTCATTTTAGTTTCAAGTTAAATTAAATACAAAAATACAACCACATTCATTTCTCCCTAAGCGTTGATACAGATATATAAATATTGTCAGAAAGATGCTGTCTAACTTTAAATAATTTAAAGTTACAGAAAATAATCAATTTTCTTGGTGTTTATCGTTTCAAAATCTTAAGACGCCTTCTTAGTGTGATTTGGACCAAAAATAAAATAGAATCAGGCAAAAAAAAAAAAAAATACAAGACATCTCTTGTTTTTTAATTTACCCTACATAGGATGCTTGTACTATAAGGTAAGCTGTTGGCTGCTCTTCAGCATACCACTGCTTTCCTAACTTCCACAGGTAGGCGGGAAGCTTGGCTCTTGGGGCCGGTGCAGGCCCTCTCAGTATGGAAGTAGGATTACACACTGTTAAGTGTGTAATCAAATCAGTCAAAGTACTCCTCATCTCTACCTGGTCTTCTCTCTTTCATTTCATCCCAGAACCCACCATCAACTCAAGTTGATTCATTATTATTAACTAACAAACTTTGGTTTTTTTTATTTTTTTATTTTTAAATTATTCATAATTAATTCACTTTGGCTACATGTTTACGAGTGCAAAGCAAAATATATGCCTCATGATCTCAAAAATGGTTCTAAATAATAAGATCTGGGCCAGTGTTATGTGAGTTAATTTTCTTTTGCAAATGTTTGGGATTGATCAGTTTACAGAGATTTTTTTTTTTCCTTTGCCAGGATTCCTAAAGACATTTCTGGTTTCCGAGAACAGAAGGGTTTATTATTCCAATCTGTTGTTAGCACCTTGGAAACCAAAGACATTTATTAGATTGCCCTTTATAAAACTACATTTAGCAACCAGTATGCCAAGATTTACCTTAGATTCTCTTTGTTATAGTGATTTCTGCTGATACATATACTATGCTAGGAAGATTCCAGTCAGTGATTGTGAAATATCTCCTATATTATTTGAATTAAATAGGCTATGGTCCCAGCTCACGTCTTAAAACTCAAAGATATATATGTCTATAGATACATACATAGACAGATACATACCACTAGATATAGATATATATTTACCACTGTAAAGAGTTCATATTTTATTGCTGTTAACTCTTTCAACCACTAAGTGTCTAAGGTTATGAATTCATCAAATATACAAGTGCAATTTTTTTTTTGAGACAGAGTCTCACTCTGTCACTCATGCTGGATTGCATGGCACTATCTCGGCTCACTGCAACCTCCGCCTCCCAGGTTCAAGTGATTCTCCCACCTCAGCCTCCCAGGTAGCTGGGATTACAGGTGTGCACCACTGCACCTGGCTAATTTTTGTATTTTTAGTAGAGATGGGGTTTCACCATGTTGGCCAGGCTGGTCTCGAACTCCTGACCTCAGGTGATCCACCTGCTTCAACTTCCCAAAGTGCTGGGATTACAGGCGTGAACCACTGCACCCGGCCAGTGCAATGATTTCTAAGGCAATCAAAAAGGAGTAAGATTTATATTTAATAAGTGTCTGTTATATACTTGGTTTCATGCCAGATGCTTTATATTTATTATATTGTTTAAATTTTTATAGCATTCTAAATCTAACCCCATGATTCAGAGTTGACGTGAAGCTATCGTATAGCCAATCCAATTTTTTTTTTTTTAAGACAGGGTCTTGCTCTGTCCCCCAGGCTGGAGTGCAGTGGTGCAATCATGGTTCACTGCAGCCTCGACCTCCTGGGCCCAAGCAATCCTCCCATCTCAGCCTCCCTAGTGGCTGGGACTTCAGGCCTGTGCACCACCACGCCCAGCTAAGTTTTGCATTTTTTGTAGAGACGAGGTTTTGCCATGTTGCGCAGGCTGGTCTCAAACTCCTAAGGTCAAGCGATCCACCTACCTCAGCTTCCCAAAGTGCTGGGATTATGAGTATGAGCCACCATACTTGGCCCACGAATCTAATTTTCTATGAAAGGAAAGGCACTAAAATCAACAAGTCCTGTTGAAAGTATCTGCTGTTTAGGGCCAAAGAAGCCAGGACACACATTCTGCCTCTACAGTGTGTTCTGAAACTCCAAATCCTCGTTTTTCATTTATAAACCAGGGATAATAAAACTACCTCATGATGGGTTGGTGATGGTTACAAGAGACAATGTAAAACAGTAGCTATGAAGTAGGGACTAAATTAACATCAGTTTACTTCTTCTACGTGCTCCTTCTTCTTCTCCTTCCTTTTCCCCTATAGGTTTCTCTCCTGTCTTATAATCCACTTATGTTGGATAGGTAACTAAAAACTAAAATCGAAAATGGTAAAGCTGAAAGCGGCTGTAGTGGCCTTATTTAAAAAATAAAGAGAATAAGGTCCAAGTGTTTAAAGATATAAACACAGCTAAGCAGTGGCAAATATACTAAAAAATGATCCAAAGTTCAATGTATTTTTCACTCTATCTAGATAATGTCTATAGCTAAATTAAGTTAGTTCATGTTTCACCCACCCTCCAGAATCCCTTCCATTCTAAACTCAATCAAGAATTTTTCAGCACCCAGGTTTTTACTGCAGATAGTGATTGTAAAGTTCTATGTGCCTCAAAAATGGATACAATGGCAATCTGGAGATACCACCCATGTACCTGTTTAAAGGTTGCAGCCACTGTTTAGTTTCAAAAAATTATTGCTATGCAGAAATTTTGACCTACGGTTGCTAGATATTTTTCAAGAACAGAGTATCAGTGTAAATCTGAGTATCAGTGTAAAATTTTCCATTTTTTTTAACATTAAGAAGGCTAAATAAACCACCAGTTTGTGCCTTTCATGATAATGTCTAGAATAGAGGAAACAAGCTTTGGATAATCCAAGAACATCCATGCAAGTTCTCCTCTCAATAAAGGAATTAGGGGAGAATAGAGGAGAACTCTTTTTCCTCCCGGTTTCTGTTTTCACTTGCTTGCATTTTAAATTGAGTAAAAAGTGATCCTGAATGAGTCTGTTCTATCATATTTCCCTTCACTCTCTTTGAAGTTCAGGGCTCAAAAGTAGGAGATTAGTAAACATTTATCAATTAATTCATTGGTTGTGGGACTACTATTAATTTCTCCACCTCTCAGATTTCTTTATTTCTCCATCCCTTGATTTCTTTATTTTTTCTGCAAACACTCATTCAATAAACAGTCACTAAGCACCTGCCAGGCCCTGTGCTGGAGATGATGAAGAAATAAATAACAAATAGTCCCTGCCTTCGAAGAACTCCTAGTGTAGAGCAAGACCTGAATATGTAAGCAAATAACTCTTTGTGATGGTATGTAAAAGTTATACCGAGCATGATTACCTTTAAAGTGGCATTTGCTTTACTTACAACCCGCCACGTTGCCACAAAAGAGCTCAGAAGTTTAAAAAAAAAGAAGTGCAGCTGTCAGTAGTGATTAACACAATGGCTAGACACTGTGTATGAGAACGGATATAGGTGGTTTTATAAGGATCATGTGGTTAAGTGGGACACGCATGTTGAACAGAGTCTGCAGACATTTTGCCCAAAACTTCCTTTTGCAGTGTGCACATGTAAATGAGACTTGCGTGGAAGTTTTTGCTTCCGGAATAAGATTGACTAACCAGTGAACCTCCTTATTACTCATTTCAGCAATCATTTGCTTTTCTTGATGCAGTATATAAAACGTGTACAAAATACAGCAAAGGAACTTAGGTCACCCACGTTAATTTAGGACGTTTCTGTTGACAACTTTGGGCATACTATTTACTAAAATTTGAAAGTCATAAATGCTGGGCTTAAAAGAAAAGAATCTCTCAGAATGTGAAATGAAAATTTAGCATTATATGACAGTTTTGAGAAAAATGATTCAGAGTTCTTTAAAAATTAAACTTTCCAAATGATTCTAGATTGAATTATATTCTGAATACCTAATATTTGCAGATTACTGTTTTAGATGCTATAGAGACAAAAAGTAGGTAAATTAGCCTTCTAATCCTTAAAGAATTTGCAGTCCAATTGGGGAAGTAAGCACAAGGCAGGTGAAAAAGAGAACTAATAAAACAAAGCAGCATACAATAAATTTCCAAATAACTAATGCCAATAATCAGAGATATGTGTGCAGTTAGATAAAAGTAACTGAGTTAGAGCTATCTAGAAAGAAATTGTACTTGATGTGAGTCTTGCAGAAGGGAATAATTTGGATAAAACAGGAGAATAATTGGTGTATAAAGGAGAAAGAAGAGTGGAGCAAAAACATAGGTGTAGATAAGCTTCAGAGAAATTTAGGAAACAGGGATCAGACTCCCCCGGCTGTAGCAGAGGAACCCTGGGAGGACAGCGAGGACTTGGAGGGAATGAAGGTTGAAGTGAGATAAACAAGAACATGAATGCAAAGCCAAGGAGTTCAGACCTCCTCCCACAGGTAACGATGAGCCACTGGATATTTTCTGTTAGCTGAGTCATGTGATGAACCTGGAGGTTGCATGAAGGAAAAAGGCTAGGAGTCATAGTTAGAACTAGGTATGTTGAGAGAGACGTAAGAACTTCATCAGGCTAACAACTTGACATTTCTTCAAATATATATATTCTTTAAATAGAATGTTCAATATTTCTTTAGAAGGATTAGAAGAAACTAACTTTATTTTATTTTATTTTATTTTTATTTTATTTTTTGAGATGGAGTCTCGCTCTGTCACCCAGGCTGGAGTGCAGTGAAGCAATCTCAGCTCACTGCAACCTCTGCCTCCCGGGTTCAAGTGATTCTTCTGCCTCAGCCTCCTGAGTAGCTGGGACTACAGGTGCGTGCCACCACGCCCAGCTAATTTTTGTATTTTTAGTAGAGACGGAGTTTCGCCATATTGACCAGGCTGGTCTTGAACTCTTGACCTTGTGATCTGCCTGCCTCGGCCCCTCAAAGTTCTGAGATTACAGCCTGGGAGAAACTAACTTTCTATTAGTGTAGATTATATTCCACTTTATATTAAAAACAGATTTATTGTGTTGACTGAGCCTTGCGTAGAAGTTTTTGCTTGAATTTTCAAAGGCTTTGTCGTTTTTTTCAGAATCAATTATAAAATTCTATCCATATGAACATATGAACATATGGATTTCCAAGTGTACGATCCCTAGCATGAATAGTATATAGCATTTTCACTCTTTTCGAATTTTCTGGTTTTCAGGTTAATTGTTTCCTACTTTTCAAAATTCATATTTTCCTTCTATTTTCCTCTGTGATTTCTTGTAACATTTGGCTACTTGGCATAGATTTGAGAATATAAATAATATTTATATTCAGTAAATAGTGCTATGTCATGCATTATTCATTTTCAGAGTTTCAGTGTACTTACTTAGCCACCCACCACCTCACAAGCTGAGAATGACTCTCAGCTGACTAGTTTCAAGTTAGTGGTGTGGCCTTTATGCACCGTAGAGCTTCCATGTATGTTCCCCAAATACTAAGCCAAGATAGGTCAATGTCAGTGAGAATGTATTTGATTTCATTATGTACTTTTCATTTTTCATTACATGTTTATATTAGGTATTTATTTTATATATTTTACTATGTATTTATTTTCAGCCTTGGGCATTGCTTCCTTTGGCTAGAGTAAGACCAAGATTCATTTTGCCAAGTTTGAAAATGGTATAGTTGGAGAACTGAGTGACCTGGCACTTCATTGATTATATAAATATTATATGTTTCTATGATATATGTATTATAGTATATAATTTATTATATAGATTTATTATATAGATTATATAGATTTATTATATATATATTATAAGGTCACATAAATAAATAGCCCAGATATCTGGTTGACCAGCCCTCCTCTTAACCTGAATATGATTACAACAAATCAAACTTCCCCTTTTAACAATTAGTTTAATACAATCTATTTAATAGCTCTGAAATGGTTGCTGCATAGCCTATCAGAAACCAGAGTAGGCCACACACTAGAGTTTATATTTGTGCAACCACATTCCATAGGATCATCCAAGCTTAAGGTCCAGTTTGGGGGTGGTTTGACATCTCTGGCCTGGTCCTGAATTTATTAAGCTGTCTTTGGGGTTCTTACTCTTTTCTGCTAAAAATGCAGGAAGGCAGCAGAATCATCTGTCTTGGGTTCAACATTAAATTACATTTTTTTATTTTTTTTTTATAGAGACACGGTCTTTTTTTAATTAATTAATTTATTTATTTATTAATTATTATTATTATACTTCAGGTTTTAGGGTACATGTGCGCAATGTGCAGGTTAGTTACATATGTCTACATGTGCCATGCTGGTGCGCTGCACCCACTAACTCGTCATCTAGCATTAGGTATATCTCCCAATGCTATCCCTCCGCTCCTCCCCCCACCCCACAACAGTCCCCAGAGTGTGATATTCCCCTTCCTGTGTCCATGTGTTCTCATTGTTCAATTCCCACCTATGAGTGAGAATATGCAGTGTTTGGTTTTTTGTTCTTGTGATAGTTTACTGAGAATGATGATTTCCAGTTTCATCCATGTCCCTACAAAGGACATGAACTCATCATTTTTTATGGCTGCATAGTATTCCATGGTGTATGTGTGCCACATTTTCTCAATCCAGTCTATCATTGTTGGACATTTGGGTTGGTTCCAAGTCTTTGCTATTGTGAATAGTGCCACAATAAACATACATGTGCATGTGTCTTTATAGCAGCATGATTTATAGTCCTTTGGGTATATACCCAGTAATGGGATGGCTGGGTCAAATGGTATTTCTAGTTCTAGATCCCTGAGGAATCGCCACACTGACTTCCACAAGGGTTGAACTAGTCTACAGTCCCACCAACAGTGTAAAAGTGTTCCTATTTCTCCACATCCTCTCCAGCATCTGTTGTTTCCTGACTTTTTAATGATCGCTATTCTAACTGGTGTGAGATGGTGTCTCATTGTGGTTTTGATTTGCATTTCTCTGATGGCCAGTGATGATGAGCATGTTTTCATGTGTCTTTTGGCTGCATAAATGTCTTCTTTGGAGAAGTGTCTGTTCATGTCCTTTGCCCACTTTTTGATGGGGTTGTTTGTTTTTCTCTTGTAAATTTGTTGGAGTTCATTGTGGATTCTGGATATTAGCCCTTTGTCAGATGAGTAGGTTGTGAAAATTTTCTCCCATTTTGTAGGTTGCCTGTTCACTCTGATGGTAGTTTCTTTTGCTGTGCAGAAGCTCTTTAGTTTAATTAGATCCCATTTCTCAATTTTGGCTTTTGTTGCCATTGCTTTTGGTGTTTTAGACATGAAGTCCTTGCCCATGCCGATGTCCTGAATGGTAATGCCTAGGTTTTCTTCTAGGGTTTTTATGGTTTTAGGTCTAACGTTTAAGTCTTTAATCCATCTTGAATTGATTTTTGTATAAGGTGTAAGGAAGGGATCCAGTTTTGGCTTTCTACATATGGCTAGCCAGTTTTCCCAGCACCATTTATTAAATAGGGAATCCTTTCCCCATTTCTTGTTTTTCTAGGTTTGTCAAAGATCAGATAGTTGTAGATGAGCGGCGTTATTTCTGTTCCATTGATCTATATCTCTGTTTTGGTACCAGTACCATGCTGTTTTGGTTACTGTAGCCTTGTAGTATAGTTTGAAGTTGGGTAGTGTGATGCCTCCAGCTTTGTTCTTTTGGCTTAGAATTGACTTGGTGATGTGGGCTCTTTTTTGGTTCCATATGAACTTTAAAGTAGTTTTTTCCAATTCTGTGAAGAAAGTCATTGGTAGCTTGATGGGGATGGCACTGAATCTGTAAATTACCTTGGGCAGTACGGCCATTTTCACAATATTGATTCTTCCTACCCATGAGCATGGAATGTTCTTCCATTTGTTTGTATCCTCGTTTATTTCCTTGGGCAGTGGTTTGTAGTTCTCCTTGAAGAGGTCCTTCATATCCCTTGTAAGTTGGATTCCTAGGTATTTTATTCTCTTTGAAGCAATTGCAAATGGGAGTTCACTCATGATTTGGCTCTCTGTTTGTCTGTTACTGGTGTATAAGAATGCTTGTGATTTTTGTACATTGATTTTGTATCCTGAGACTTTGCTGAAGTTGCTTATCAGCTTAAGGAGATTTTGGGCTGAGACAATGGGGTTTTCTAGATATACAATCATGTCGTCTGTAAACAGGGACAATTTCACTTCCTCTTTTCCTAATTGAATACCCTTTATTTCCTTCTCCTGCCTAATTGCCCTGGCCAGAACTTCCAACACTATGTTGAATAGGAGTGGTGAGAGAGGGCATCCCTGTCTTGTGCCAGTTTTCAAAGGGAATGCTTCCAGTTTTTGCCTATTCAGTATGATATTGGCTGTGGGTTTGTCATAGATCGCTCTTATTATTTCGAGATATGTCCCATCAATACCTAATTTATTGAGAGTTTTTAGCATGAAGCGTAGCTGAAGCATGGCTGAATTTTGTCAAAGGCCTTTTCTGCATCTATTGAGATAATCATGTGGTTTTTGTCTTTGGTTCTGTTTATATGCTGGATTACATTTACTGATTTGCGTATATTGAACCAGCCTTGCATCCCAGGGATGAAGCCCACTTGATCATGGTGGATAAGCTTTTTTTTTTTCTTTTTTCCTTTTTTATTATTATTATTATTATTATTATTATTATTATTATACTTGCTTTTTGATGTGCTGCTGGATTCGGTTTGCCAGTATTTTATTGAGGATTTTTGCATCAATGTTTGTCAAGGATATTGGTCTAAAATTCTCTTTTTTGGTGGTGTCTCTGCCCGGCTTTGGTATCAGGATGATGCTGGCCTCATAAAATGAGTTAGGGAGGATTCCCTCTTTTTCTATTGATTGGAATAGTTTCAGAAGGAATGGTACCAGCTCCTCCTTGTACCTCTGGTAGAATTCGGCTGTGAATCCATCTGGTCCTGGACTCTTTTTGGTTGGTAAGCTATTGATTATTGCCACAATTTCAGAGCCTATTATTGGTCTATTCAGAGATTCAACTTCTTCCTGGTTTAGTCTTGGGAGAGTGTATGTGTCGAGGAATTTATCCATTTCTTCTAGATTTTCTAGTTTATTTGCATAGAGGTGTTTCTCTGATGGTAGTTTGTATTTCTGTGGGATTGGTGGTGATATCCCATTTATCATTTTTTATTGCATCTATTTGATTCTTCTCTCTTTTTTTCTTTATTAGTCTTGCTAGCGGTCTATCAATTTTGTTGATCCTTTCAAAAAACCAGCTCCTGGATTCATTAATTTTTTGAAGGGTTTTTTGTGTCTCTATTTCCTTCAGTTCTGCTCTGATTTTAGTTATTTCTTGCTTTCTGCTAGCTTTTGAATGTGTTTGCTCTTGCTTTTCTAGTTCTTTTAATTGTGATGTCAGGGTGTCAATTTTGGATCTTTCCTGCTTTCTCTTGTGGGGCATTTAGTGCTATAAATTTCCCTCTACACACTGCTTTGAATGCATCCCAGAGATTCTGGTATGTTGTGTCTTTGTTCTCATTGGTTTCAAAGAACATCTTTATTTCTGCCTTCATTTCGTTATGTACCCAGTAGTCATTCAGGAGTAGGTTGTTCAGTTTCCATGTAGTTGAGCGGTTTGAGTGAGATTCTTAATCCTGAGTTCTAGCTTGATTGCACTGTGATCTGAGAGATAGTTTGTTATAATTTCTGTTCTTTTACATTTGCTGAGGAGAGCTTTACTTCCAAGTATGTGGTCACTTTTGGAATAGGTGTGGTATGGTGCTGAAAAAATGTATATTCTGTTGATTTGGGGTGGAGAGTTCTGTAGATGTCTATTAGGTCTGCTTGGTGCAGAGCTGAGGTCAATTCCTGGGTATCCTTGTTGACTTTCTGTCTAGTTGATCTGTCTAATGTTGACAGTGGGGTGTTAAAGTCTCCTGTTATTAATGTATGAGAGTCTAAGTCTCTTTGTAGGTCACTAAGGACTTGCTTTATGAATCTGGGTGCTCCTGTATTGGGTGCATATATATTTAGGATAGTTAGCTCTCCTTGTTGAATTGATCCCTTTACCATTATGTAATGGCCTTCTTTGTCCCTTTTGATCTTTGTTGGTTTAAAGTCTGTTTTATTAGAGACTAGGATTGCAACCCCTGCCTTTTTTTGCTTTCCATTTGCTTGGTAGATCTTCCTCCATCCTTTTATTTTGAGCCTATGTGTGTCTCTGCACATGAGATGGGCTTCCTGAATACAGCACACTGATGGGTCTTGACTCTTTATCCAATTTGTCAGTCTGTGTCTTTTAATTGGAGCATTTAGTCCATTTACATTTAAAGTTAATATTGTTATGTGTGAATTTGATCCTGTCATTATGATGTTAGCTGGTAATTTTGCTCGTTAGTTGATGCAGTCTCTTCCTAATCTCGATGGTCTTTACATTTTGGCATGATTTTGCAGCGGCTGGTACCGGTTGTTCCTTTCCATGTTTAGCACTTCCTTCAGGAGCTCTTTTAGAGCAGGCCTGGTGGTGACAAAATCACTCAGCATTTGCTTGTCTGTAAAAGATTTTATTTCTCCTTCACTTATGAAGCTTAGTTTGGCTGGATATGAAATTCTGGGTTGAAAATTCTTTTCTTTAAGAATGTTGAATATTGGCCCCCACTCTCTTCTGGCTTGTAGAGTTTCTGCCGAGAGATCCGCTGTTAGTCTGATGGGCTTCCCTTTGTGGGTAACCCGACCTTTCTCTCTGGCTGCCCTTAACATTTTTTCCTTCATTTCAACTTCGGTGAATCTGACAATTATGTGTCTTGGAGTTGCTCTTCTCAAGGAGTATCTTTGAGGCGTGCTCTGTATTTCCTGAATCTGAATGTTGGCCTGCCTTGCTAGATTGGGGAAGTTCTCCTGGATAATATCCTGCAGAGTGTTTTCCAATTTGGTTAAATTCTCCCCGTCACTTTCAGGTACACCAATCAGACGTAGATTTGGTGTTTTCACATAGTCCCATATTTCTTGGAGGCTTTGTTCGTTTCTTTTTATTCTTTTTTTCCTAAACTTCCCTTCTTGCTTCATTTCATTCATTTCATCTTCCATTGCTGATACCCTTTCTTCCAGTTGATCGCATTGGCTCCTGAGGCTTCTGCATTCTTCACGTAGTTCTCGAGCCTTGGTTTTCAGCTCCATCAGCTCCTTTAAGCACTTCTCTGTATCGGTTATTCTAGTTATACATTCTTCTAAATTTTTTTCAAAGTTTTCAACTTCTTTGCCTTTGGTTTGAATATCCTCCCGTAGCTCGGAGTAATTTGATCGTCTGAAGCCTTCTCTCAGCTCGTCAAAGTCATTCTCCGCCCAGCTTTGTTCTGTTGCTGGTGAGGAACTGCGTTCCTTTGGAGGAGGAGAGGCACTCTGCTTTTTAGAGTTTCCAGTTTTTCTGCTGCTTTTTCCCCATCTTTGTGGTTTTATTTACTTTTGGTCTGTGATGATGGTGATGTACAGATGGGTTTTTGGTGTGGATGTCCTTTCTGTTTGTTAGTTTTCCTTCTAACAGACAGGACCCTCAGCTGCAGGTCTGTTGGAGTACCCGGCCGTGTGAAGTGTCAGTCTGCCCCTGCTGGGGGGTGCCTCCCAGTTAGGCTGCTCAGGGATCAGGGGTCAGGGACCCACTTGAGGAGGCAGTCTGCCCGTTCTCAGATCTCCAGCTGTGGGCTGGGAGAACCACTGCTCTCTTCAAAGCTCAGATGGAAATGCAGAAATCACCCGTCTTCTGTGTCACTCACGCTGGGAGCTATAGACCAGAGCTGATCCTGTTCGGCCATCTTCTAGAGATGGGGTCTTGCTCTGTTGCCCAGGCTGGTCTCAAAGTTCTGGGCTCAAGCAATCTGCCTGCCTCCCAAAGCGCTGGGATTACAGGCATGAGCCACAGCACCCAGCCCCAAATTACATGATTTTACCACATGACCCACAGTACCTTTATTAGGCTGTAAATTTCTGTAACATTGAACCATCTGAAGAGAAGTGAAATCCATAAGTAATAAGGCAACTTGCTTTACAGAATTAATTTGCAAACTTTTTTTTTTTAAAGTAGGCTACTTCAATAAATCAAAACACCCTAAAATATACCTACCCATTTTCTCACACCCATGGCCAAACAAAAAACTTTCCAAAAGTAAAATTCACAAAACAAAATTCTAAACAGAAAGACTAACACAGGCTTTTGTGTTTTCATTTTAAGGAAGGATTCTTATTTAAGGCCATAAAAATATACAAACATTATCATAATTAGAAACCTTAGTTCTCTAAGAGGCCATCATAAACAATGTATAAAACTATTCTAGGTTTCAAAACTGATCATATGCATGTATTATATGCGTAGAATATTGTGACAAACAAGTCGCAATTCTGTCTGCATAGTGTTCTGTCAGCTGTGGGGAATACATTGGTGGTTTTGTCCACACACGCCAGAGATGAATATGAGAAAACCCACATCACCGCTGAAAGTATAGACCTAGTTAACAGTCTTAGGGAAGAACCAATGAGAAGTACTTCTGTGAGCCTGCATGCCAAAAGGAATATTAATTCTCTTCAAGTATTGTTATACTTTTCAACCCCAAGATTAAACTCTGTCCACATAATCCTGAGTATATGAGAGAAGGGATGCTGTTTCTCCCTCAAAAGAACCTTCCCCCAACTGCTGCTGTCTGAGGGTCTGCAGTGAAGCCTACTGCCAACAGAAATACACTTTGAAGTGCAGGTTGAGCATCACTAATCCAAAATTCCAAAATCCAAAATGTTTCAAAACCCAAGACTTCTTGAGCACCTGCATGATGCCGCAAGTGGAAAATTTCACCCCTGAGCTCATCTAACAGGTCAGTGTGAAAACACAAGGGCCCAACACAATTTATTCAGTTTCCCCAATGAAAAAAAACACCCACTCTGCCCTCTTTCTTTAAATACATCTTTTTCACACATGCCCAGTTTCCCCCACACAAGCACAACCACAAGGGTAATATCAAAACTTTGTTTTATGCACAAAATTACTTAAAGTATTGTATAAAATTATCTTCAGGTTATGTGTATATGGTATATATGAAACATAATAAATTTCATATTTAGACTTGGGTCCCATCTCCAAGATACCTCATTATCTATATGCAAATATTCCAAAAGCAGAAGAAATCTGCAATTCAAAACTCTCCTGGCCCCAAACATTTAGGATAACGGATATTCAAACTGTGTATATACATATATATACAGTTAACTATGTCTATATATATAGGCTATATATACATGTAAAACTATGTCTATATATATAGACTATATATATATAACTATGTATACATATAATTTTCCCAAGACATAGTTCCAAAACTGTGCATTTGTGAAATAATAATTATGAGATCCTTTCCTTATTACAGAAACACAGACAGTCTTGCTATAGTTAGGGTTTGATTACCTTGCATATCTAATGTAATACAGAAGAACACACACAACACTCACCGTGAGAAGATGTGTGGACACTGCCATTTATTACCTAGGACACCTGGAGACAGACACTTAGTTTTCTAAATCTCAGCACTTTCATCTGCACCTTAAAGATAATGTTATCTACCTCACCAGTAGACTAAACAAATAAAATAGCATATACCAGAATAAACTATACAGCATGAATTTTCAAAAGCTTTGTTGTTTTTTCGGAATCAATTTTAAAGTTCTATCCATATGAACATATGGGTTTCCAAGTGTATCATCCCTTCCTTTATTAAACATTTGCCAAAACTAATAAAATACTAGGAATGATATCAGACACCAAATGTGCATTGGTGATTAAGTAGAGTTCCTGCCTACATGGAAAAAGCATACAGACAATAAGTGAGTTTGTGTGTGTGTATTTGTATATGTGTATTCACAAAACTTAGAACTGTAATAGGTGCTACAACAGAATAAAAGCTGAGTTAAGGGAGGGTCCACTTAACAGGCTTAGAGAAGTTCAGCAGAGTCTCTGAGGAAGTGACATTTATGCCAAAATTGGAAGGACAGGAAAGAGTGAATCAAGCATGGGGGTGGGGTGGAGAGATGGGTTAAATGTGTGAATGAGTGACTTTACACTAAGGAACATTTTGAACTTAGCCATTTAAGAAGAAATATTCAACAGTGTGCACAACCAAGAGAGCCAGCAGTTATTACAGAAAAAAAAGTCACACTTCCTAATTTTCTTTGTTCTTCACTTATTCCCTGAACATCAATAATCAGTCAATATGTGTTTTTTGAACTCTTACTACTGACTCTAGTATTTTTCAAAGTATAGTAATGATCTGTAGAGATAATTGATTTAAAAAAATATTATGAGGCTCCACCCTATAATTCCTAAATCACAATATCTTGGGAGGGGCTCTGGAATATGCTTTGTAACAAGCATCTCAGGCAATTATTGTAGGTGATAAAATGGGAAAAATGCTGGATTAGGCACTAAACTAGGTGTTACATACAATATCAAAAGAGACACTCATGTATTCTGACCACAAGGTACTCAAAATATAGCTGATAGGTGATAAGACATATACACTTGAAATTATAATTAACACAGTATCTTGTCAGGATACATGCCCAAACAAATGGAACCCATAAATGGCTTAGTAGTCCAGGCATTAGAGATCAATGAAAATAGCAGCTTCTCAGCTGCAGCAACTAGATGTCCTCCTAGGGTACACACTATAAGGCAAAAATGAGGCCAGAACCCTGTGAATTCTATAAAATGCATGAAGAAGCATTAGTTGGGATACTTTGCTGAAAGACCAAGTGACATTTTAGAAGTTCTAGTCATGATTGGGGAAATATTTGTGCAGCAGAGTCCTGTCCAACTTCTTCAACTACGCATGTCCTAGGAAATGTAAAGGATAGTGCAAAACACACATGGACAGAGCACAGGAATGCCAGGACTGTATCTTCAACTCTCTCCCCCCGTGAAAATCGATTCAGGAAAGGTGATCTGAGTCACTGCAAATTCATAATCTAGGAATTCAACCCGTTTTTTCAGGCCTCGTTCTCCCACTCCAGCCAAATGTAAAAAAGCCTTCAATTATGAAATCAGAATTTCCCACTCCTGTGATAGTTACAGCCTTGGAAAGGATATAGGCTCCAACCCGCACCAAAAAGACTTTCGTTTAGGATAAAACAACATACAAACTTAACTGTCGTTATCCATCCCTGTTTCCCAAATTGCTGCCTAGAGTCAGGTACTTTGCTAAACAGGATTTTTTACCGGGATGCCTAATCCTTCTTTCATGTTTTAATCTCTAGGGTTGATGGGACTTGGTCTGGACTGAATTTTATGATTTCCCCACCTGCATGCACTTAACGCTTTGTTGTGTTGTTTAATTTTGCCGGACTTGACTTCAGGCCTTCCAAATAATATTACTTTCTGATGTTATATTCTAAGGGCAACAAATATTGACAAAAAAGATGCTCAGAAGCAAGTGTAGGATTGAAGAGGGAATAACTTGCCCCACTGCCTTCCCTCTTTTTCTCTATATTTTGATTCTTGCTCCTCTAAGTGACTTGATAGCACAGAATTTTGAGGAGCTTTCTTAACATATATCCCCAACATGCCTTACATGATTATGAGGCTCTGTCCCATAATTATTAAATCACAATATCTTGAGAGGGGCTCTGGAATATGCTTTGTAAAAAGCATCTAAGGCAGTTATGGTAGGTGATAAAATGGGAAAAATGATTGTTACATAATTGTTCATGTAAGCTTCTGGGTATGTATGCCACCACAACCTCCCAACACCACCAGCCTATGCCCAATTTGAAAGAGCATGAATGAATATTTAAACACAAAGTGACCTGAAATCCTACTTTGGAAAACTTTTCAACAACTGGTTTATTAGCCACTGAGATCTTTTGCATACGATCACCAAAGTCATCACTGATAATTCTGTGCCTTTTCTTGTGTTTCTCCAAAAGTTGGAAATGTCACTATCTCTCATCCTTATGTGTTAAGGCACAGCAGAAAATAGACATCTGTGACTGTTTTTGGCCTTTTCAATGGATAATTACTTGTTCCTGCCACTAGTTCACAACAGTGAACCATGTTTATCATACTGTATACTGCTTAGCTGTGTATGTGTCTATCACTTAAATTGTCAGCATGTTAGAGTGCAAGGAACATGGGCTTTGAATTCGGAAGGTTTTGGCTTCATCATTTACTTCCTATGGGCATTTAATAAAATTACATAAACTATTGGTTTTCCAATTTTCTTCTATTTAATGTAATTAGTAATATCTATTTAATGGGCTTGTTGGGAATATTATGTGACAATATTTATAAAGAGGGCCTTGTACAGTGCTGGATACAGAGTAAGTGCTCAAAATGCCACCTGAGCTGATGAAATCAGAATGGCCAGTATGCTCTGGCACTGGCACTTCTGGTAGAACTCATGCTCACAGCAGTGGCTATTTTTATCATATCCTGAAGAGACTTCTCATGTCTCAAAAATTCCTGCCAAATAAATGGATAGTTTTGTTCTGCCTTCAGTGCCCTCCCAGTTCCCAGACAGAAACACAATATGAACTACAAATTCCAAAATCCACATTTAAAGTTCTACCAACTGCCAACTAAAACAGAATTTTCCCAATTCCTCCTTTTTCTATGTTCCAGGCAGCTAGTGAGAAGGTGTTGGTAAAAAGTGTGGTTTCCCCTAACACAACTTCATTGACCTTCTGCCCTTTCTAAAGATGTTTTCCTCTTCAACATTTAAAGAACTGTACAGTTAATTTTTCCCACTGAATAACCAATGACTATATAGGCAAACATCTAACAGAAATACTGAGAAGGAAGAGGAGGATAAATAAATCTTCCCTAGGAAATACTATTTTCATCACAGATTTACCTAGAACACTTTTGATAGACATGGAGACCAATCTATCCCTACTAGAGAAATCATTACTTCTGAAACATTAAGGTCCCAGAAAATAAGCACATAGTTGGAGCAACATTGGCAAGTGGGTTTAATAAGAACATGTGAAGTAGGACATTATTAGGACATTCCTAGGGAAAGATAAATTGAATTTTATTTTCAAAAGCTGCCTTAAAATTTCTAACACACACGTCAGAGAGAGTGAGCAGTAAAATATGTTTGAAAGTACAATAATAGATGAGCAGTCTAAATTCCAAATTTTAAGTAACGACCAAGAAGGAAAGGCCCTTCTATAAAGCTTATAAAGGAAAACAAAAGGTTTTCTACAAAGAGTTAATTACTGCAAATTAGATGACCACAGAATTTTGACTACTAAGAAAGACAGAAAAGTATTACCAGACAATGGAGATCTAAGGTGAAAAAAAAAAAAAGAATCTTCTAGAGACTGAAATATGTTTCCATACCTTGCTAATGATTATCCAAGGACCTTCATGCTTCAAATTCCAGTGATTAACTGTCATTCTTTTTCTTAATCTATCAGCTGCATTTAACACATAGGCCCCCTCCTTATGAAAATATGTACTTTCTTCACTTTGTTCCAAGAGATCTCACTCTCTAGGTCTTCTCCCTCTTCCTTTCCCCTCCTTTTTGCTGGATCCTCCCCTTCTTCCCAACCTTTCAATATTGCTCCTTCTTCATAGGTGTTCTCATCAAGTCCTATTTATGTGCTGATGTCCTCCAAGTTTATATCCCGGCCTTCCCCTCTCTCCTAAAATCCAGACTCCTGTATCCAACTATCTTTTCAATATCTCCCCTTGGATCTTTAGTGGGCTTTGCAAATTTAACATTTCTCAAAATGACCTCTTGATTCCCACCCACCCATCCAAACCTATGCTTCCTCCCACAGTCTTCACCTTGTTACTTAATGCCACCATTATTCATCTGTTGCTCTACCCAAAAGCCTAAAGGCATCCTTGGCTCCCTCTCTTTCTCTCTCAACTACATCGTCTCCTTCAGCAAGCTCTGGCCACTCTATGTCCAAATTTTACTGTACCTGAATCCTAGACCAAGCGCCATCAGTTTTCTCCTGGATTCCTGCAATAGTCTCCTATCTGGTTTCTCTGCTTCCATTTTTCTACCCTGTTCTCCCATTAATCTATTCTCCAAAGAAAACAGGAATTCTTTTGAAAATATAAACAAAATTCTATCATTTTCCTCCTTGGAAACATCTACTGGTTTCCCATCTCACTCAAAATAAAACCCAAGCTCATTAGGTTGGTCTATGAGATCCTCCTTTATCTGGCCTAGTAACAGCTGATACTTTTAACCCTATCAATCTTTTCATCACCACCCATTACACTACTGCCACAGAGCCTTTAGATTTGCTGTCTTTTTTTCTTTTTTCTTTCTTTTTTTTTTTTTTTTTTTTTGAGACTGAGTTTCATTCCTGTTGCCCAGGCTGGAGTTCAATGGTGTGGTCTCGGCTCACTGCAACCTCCACCTCCCAGGTTCAAATGATTCTCCTGCCTCAGCCTCCCAAGTAGCTGGGATTTGGGATTACAGGTGCCCGACACCACGCCTGGCTAGTTTTTTTCTATTTTAGTAGAGACGGGGTTTCACCATGTTGGCCAGGCTGGTCTCAAACTCCTGACCTCAGGGGATCCACGCACCTTGGCCTCCCAAGGTGCTGGGATCACAGGAATGAGCCACTGCGCCCGGCGCTTGCTGTTCTTTTTGTCCAGATGCACTTCCCTGAGATATTGTTATAACTTGCATTATGACTTTTCTCAGGTCTCTGTTAAAATGTCAGATCTTCTAAGAGGCTTTTCCTGATTTCCCTTCCTTATTCTCCAACGTTGTCCTCTGCTTCTTTTCTCTCTCTCATGGTTCATATATCACTATCAGGCATTATATCATTTATTTATGTGCTTATTGTCTTCACCACCATCACCACTAGAATATAAGTTTCATGAAGTCAGGGACTTGATTTGTTTTATTCTCTGCTATATTCTCAGTGTCTAGAGCAATTCCCAAAAGATCATGGGAACCAGTAAATAATTTTTGAATACAAAAATTCTGAATACAAAAATTACTAATTGAATATGTGTACGTTATTTGTTAGTAAACTACAAGTTTATATGGACTTAGTCAATCTCAATGAATTATCTTGACTTTACACAGCCTTCAGTTTAATCTCTACAGACCTGCCTGGTACTAATAGCAAAGTTCTATTGTCCATTTCTGTCGGTATAAGCAGCAAACATATCATTTACAACTAAATGCAAGGGTAACTTACAAAAATAATAACTAAACCTGGATATTAACAAGTTCATATTGAACTGCGAGTTAATAAAATATTATCAAGAAATCTGAAGGTACGTAATATCAAAGAGCTTAACACTGCAAACAATACAAAGAACCCCCACAATGAAAAAGCAAATGAGTACCATTCATGTGGTAATCAGCCTGAGGTCACAAAATCATGATAGGAAAGGATCAAGTTCAAATCATTTGATTCACCTTCACATGACCACAGGAAAAAAGAGAACTTGCTATGGTCATTTATTGCCTCTCTCTAGAGTTTCCAGAAGACAGTATGAGGTCTACTCACTAAACCATTCAGTGACTAGATCCAGGAATAATCATTTGTCAGAGGAGAGGCTCACTGAATGATAACAGAATAAACCCAGGCTAACTCACACACCTTAAACAGAATATAGGTTTCCTAAAGGAAGCTATCCATGAATATCAAGTTAAGACTCCTACTGGATTCCAGGAACAAAAAGGCTTTCGCTTTTACTCGCTTTCACAAGAGCTCTATGCCATTTACTTCTGGCCAAGGGAGTCATGAGTAAAGTCAAGTGCTCAGCTTCCATGACAAAATATTGGGGATTTCTCAGGAATAGTTTCCTTCTCTTGAGCAGCTTCAAATATATTTTAAGACTAGGCACGTGCCCAGAGATACACATCCATACACACAAATATATATAGACATATGCTAACAAAGATATATGATAAGAGGATACAAAAGATACATGGGTCATGCATGTATTCTTCTAAATTTTTTTTCTTATTGTCATTTTCATGTTTTGGAAAGGATAATTAGACATGCCTGGAAATTAGGGTATTTGCACAATTTGGGAAAACTCAGTCATGGAAAAGAGGGTTGTGATGTAACATCAGGTACTCTCTACCTTCTTCTCACTCTTTCACTCATATTCCATAGGCTGAATGGTAGCAGAATCAGAAGATGCCTCCTCTTCAGCTTGGGAACCTGTGAGTGGCCAGTACCAGAGAACTCTTACTGACCCATGCAAACTTTTAGAGCTGAAAATAACTATTAGAGTCAAGATGTCACATGATGTGGTTATGGAACTTGCCTTCTAGTCACAGTGATAAACAAACAAACAAAAAAGAATTAAGCTAGGAGAGTAGTAGAAAAATTATATGCAGAACTCAATAAGTTGTGTGTATATATGTAAAATATATAATAAAACATAATATTTCATTTTTTAAAACAAAAATAATTATATCTCACTGAATCTCTGTGATTTCTTTTTTACCTAGCTTCTCTCAGTGGACTAAAGTAAAATCTATAACTTTTCCCTTCACTTATTGAAGACTTTAATTATATATGCATATAAACAAGTATGTAAAAAATATACCCATCATTCATTAAACAAATATTTCTTGAGCACTAGTATGTGGCAGGCACTGTTCTATGCACCAGGAAAATAGTAATGAACAAAAAGACAAAAATACCTGCTGGGAGTTACATTCTAGTGTGAGGAGACAGGCAGTAAAAACTGGCAACAATATATAGAATTTATATGGTTATAACTGCTGTGAATAAAAATAAATCAGAAAAGGAGGATAGAGTTTTGAGAGGTTGCAATTTAAATATTATGGTCAGTGAAAGCATCATTGAGAAGCTAAGATTTTAGTAAACTCTAAAAGAAGTAAGAGAGCAAGTTATTCAGGTATTCAAGGAATATTCCTCCAGGTGGAGGTCACAATTTGAGGGGGCGGAAAAAACAGTGCCCAGCACAGTAAAGGAAGATTTGTGAGTGAAGTAAAACACACAAAAAGAAAATACAGTTAGAGGAATTACAGGTCAGATTACTTATAGCCTGTAGGACTTTGGCTTTGCTCTAAGTTAAATAGAAGGTCAATAGAGGATTTTGAGCAAAGGAACAAATAATCAACACTTTTTTTTAAAGGATCACTCTGGTAGCTGTGTTTAGGATAGACTAAAGGTGTGAGATGGAATGGAAAACTTAAAAAGGATGATTAGCTAAGAGGTCATTGCTATAATCCAAACAAAGGATAATCAGTCTTACTTAGAGAAGGTTAGTACCAGAGGAAATGGCAAGAAAGAATCAGATACTCTGAATATATTTCAATGATTAAAATTAACAGGATGTACCACAGACTAGATGTGAGAGGCATAAAGATTGACTGTAAAGATTGTAGCCTGAGCACCTGGAAAAAACAGAGTTCCTATAAATACACAGAGAGTAGAAAGAATTTACCAAAGGCCAGTTAAGAGTGATGGAAAATACAGACATCCTAATTTTGAGAGGCCAATTAAACATTCAAGTAAAGAGGGACAACTATATCCTGAATTAAAGGTAGGGATTCAGATAAATATTTAAATTTAGGGAATTTTCAGCATACAAATGGTACCAAAACCATAAGAATGAAAGATCACTCATTCATTAAGAATGAGAAAAGAGGAGGGTTTTGAGGTCTGAGCCTTGGGCATTTCAAAGTTAAGAAGTGTGGTTACGAAGAAGAACCAGGAATGGAAAATGAAAAGGAAAAGCCAGTGAAGTCAAAGGTAAACCAGGTTTGTCCTGGAAGACACGTGAAAGAACTTGCCAAGGAGGAAGTAATAGTCAATTTTGTCTGATTCTACTCATAGGTCAGGTAAGAGGGGTTTGATGATAGATCTTGGTTTTAATGACATAGACAAGGGCAGTTTCTATGGAATGCAGAAAACAAAAGCTTTAATAAATCTATTTTATTCACTATTGGAGATAGTAAGCATAATTGACTCATACTACAAAGAAAGAAAAAATGGTGCAGTAGCTGAGGCAGATAATGAGATAAAGAGATCACACTTTTTTTAATGGGAGAAGTCATAGCATATTTACATGCTGATGGGAAAGATCATGCTAGCAAGGGGAAAATTCCAGAGGGAGGAGAATTGCTGGAGTGATATCTTCCAGAGGTTGGAGAGCTGCCCAAGACTCCAGCATGGATAATTCATCCTTGAGAATAAGAGAGAAAGTACAATATGTGGGCATGGAGGCCAGAGGTTGAATGGATGAGGTAGTGGGAGTTTTCAGGAATTCTCCTCTAATTGCTTCTATCTTCTCAGTAAAATGAGAAGCAAGATTACTACCTGATAGTAAAAGCTAAAAGAATAAAACTCATAACATAATTCAAGGAAAAAATAAAAGGAATGCACAGAGAGAAAGGACTGATCCCTCCTAATAACCTTATATCTCATTATAGACAAACTTCTGTACAAGGGCTGAAGACAGGACAAGATGTGCTGATGTATAAAAAGTCTAAATCTGCAGCATAATCTGTGAAGAGATGAGGAAAGCCACGTACTCGAAGCCTCACTTAAAGGAAATGAAACAGTAAAACTAAATCAGATTTGGCTCTTCACTTCTGCCTTCAGTGCTGTCCAGACTCAGACATTATATCAGTAGGTTTCAGTTTTACTAAACAATAAGTTCTTTGTGTACTTAAAGTTGGTTGTTTTTTAATGGGGATGTGGAATGGAGGGGTAAATATTTTGTGTTTTTTAATGGAGAATCCCAAACACTAGAGTTTTATCTTTATGTTGCAAAGACACTGATGCCCCTTCTCACAAAATATTTCATGCTTCAATATTGGCCTAAAGTTGACTATCTTTATATAAATTAAAATCTTCTCATGTTTTAGTGATGTTTTAGAAAATCTTGACATGTTACTTTTTGAATTAGAGTGAAACGCATAGCATATGGACTCAACAAAACCATTCTCCGTGAATAAAATGTGTCACATTCTATAATAAAACTACATATAGCATGTTATTCCATATTCTATATGATTAACTATAGAGATTATATCTTGAATTCTGCTATCAATCTACAATATTTATTCATTCGTTCAACAAATATTTGTTAAGAACTACTATGTGTCAAGTACCTAGTTTGCAACAGTGAATAAACAGATATTCTTGAGTTTGTGAAGTTTATTATATTCAAGAGACAGAAATATAGACAGTACACAATTAACATAATACCTAAGAAAAGAATTTAATATGTAGTAAGATCATAAGTACAATGAGAAAAAATGCATCATAGTAAGGAGACTGGGGAGAGTTTGCAGTATGAATCATGTGGTCAGAGTGAGTCTCATTGAAAAGTTAACATTACAACAAAGACTGGGAGAAGACGCAGTTGTGAGTCATCTGTGTTCTGCAGCCGGAACAGCAAGTACAAAGGCTCTGAGGAGGGAGGGCGCCTGGAGTGTTTGCAGCAGTGTGAGGAGGTCAGCTTAAAAGTAGAAATGAGAAGAAGAATAGATGACAGGATCAGCTGGCTATGCAATTTGTAGTGCAAAATAAAAATTTGTGGGGACTCTTGTTAAAATTTCTTTCTCTTTTTTTATTATACTTTAAGTTCTGGGGTACATGTGCATAAAGCGCAGGTTTGTCACATAGGTATATATGTGCCGTGTTGGTTTGCTGTACCCATCAACTCATCATTTACATTAGGTATTTCTCCTAATGCTATCCCTCCCCCAGCCACCCACCTCCCAACAGGCCCCAGTGTGTGATGTTCCCCTCCCTGTGTCCATGTGTTCTCATTGTTCAACTCCCACTTATGAGTAAGAACACGCAGTATTTGGTTTTCTGTCCTTGTGATAGTTTGCTGAGAATGATGGTTTCCAGTGATAGTTTGCTGAGAATGATGGTTTCCAGTTTCATCCATGTCTCTGCAAAGGACATGAACTCATCCTTTTTTATGGCTGCATAGTATTCCATGGTGTATATGTGCCACATTTTCTTTATCCAGTCTATTATTGATGAGCATTTGGGTTGGTTCCAAGACTTTGCTATTGTGAATAGTGCTGCAATAAACACACATGTTCATGTGTCTTTATAGTAGAATGATTTAAAATCCTTTGGGATTGCTAGGTCAAATGGTATTTCTGGTTCTAGATCCTTGAGGAATCACCACACTGTTTTCTATAATGGTTGAATGAATTTACACTCCCACTGACAGTGTAAAAGTGTTCCTATTTCTCCACATTCTCTCCAACATCTGTTTCCTGACTTTTTAATGATTGCAATTCTAACTGGCATAAGAAGGTATCACATTGTGGTTTTGAATTGCATTTCTCTAATGACCAGTGATGATGAGCATTTTTTCATAAGTTTGTTGGCTGCATAACTGTCTTCTTTTGAGAAGTGTCTGTTCATATCCTTCACCTCTTTTTTGATGGGGTTGCTTGTTTTGTTCTTGTAAATTTAAGTTTTTGTAGACTCTGGATATTAGCTCTTTGTCACAGGGATAGATTGCAAAAAATTTTCTCCCAATCTGCAGATTGCATGTTCATTCTGCTGATAGTTTCTTTTGCTGTGCAGAAGCTCTTTAGTATAATTAGATCCCATTTATCAACTTTGGCATTTGTTACCATTGCTTTCGGTGTTTTCGACATGAAGTCTTTACCCATGCCTATGTCCTGAATGGTATTGCCTAGGTTTTCTTCTATGGTTTTTATGGTTTTAGGTCTTACATTTAAGTCTTTAATCCATCTTGAGTTAATTTTTGTATCCGGTGTAAGGAAGAGATCCAGTTTCAGCTTTCCACATATTGCTAGCCAGTTTTCCCAGCACCATTTATTAAATACGGAATCTTTTCCCCATTTCTTGTTTTTGTCAGGTTTGTCAAAGATCAAATGGTTGTAGATGTGTGGTGTTATTTCTGAGGCCTCTGTTCTGTTCCATTGTTCTATATATCAGTTTTGGTACCAGTACCATGCTGTTTTGGTTACTGTAGCCTTGTAGTATAGTTTGAAGTCAGGTAGCAAGACACCTCCAGCTTTGTTCTTTTTGCTTAGGATTCTGTTGGCTATGTGGGCTCTTTTTTGGTTCCATATGAAATTTAAAGTAGTTTTTCCCAATTCAGTGAAGAAAGTCAGTGGTAGCTTGATGGGGATAGCATTGAATCTATAAGTTACATTGGGCAGTATGGCCATTTTCACAATATTGATTCTTCCTATCCATGAGCATGGAATGTTCTTTCATTTGTTTGTGTCCTCTTTTATTTCATTGAGCAGTGGTTTGTAGTTCTCCTTGAAGAGGTCCTTCACATCCCTTGTAAGTTGAATTAGGTATTTTATGTTCTTTGAAGCAATTGTGCATGGAAGTTCACTCATGATTTGGCTCTCTGTTATTGGTGTATAGGAATGCTTGTGATTTTTGCACATTGATTTTGTATCCTGAGACTTTGCTGAAGTTGCTTATCAGCTTAAGGAGATTTTGGGCTGAGATGATGGGGTTTTCTAAATATACAATCATGTCATCTGCAAACAGAGACAATTTGACTTCCTCTTTTCCTAATTGAATACCCTGTATTTCTTTCTCTTGCCTGAGTGCCCCAGCCAGAACTTCCAATACTACGTTGAATAGGAGTGGGGAGAGAGGGCATCCTTGTCTTGTGCTGGTTTTCTCTTTTTTTTTTTTATTTACACTTACATGTTTATTCTCAGTTGCTTTTCTATTGATAATTCTCATCACAAAATTTTTGTTTTTTTATTATACTTTAAGTTCTAGGGCACATGTGCACAATGTGCAGGTGTGTTACATAAGTATACATGCACCATGTTAGTGTGCTGCACCCATTAACTTGTCATTTACATTAGGTATATCTCCTAATGCTATCCCTCCCCCCTCCCACCACTCCATGACAAGCTCCAGTGTGTGTTGTTCCCCACCCTGTGTCCAAGTGTTCTCATTGTTCAATTCCCACCTATGACTGACAACATGCAGTGTTTGGTTTTTTGTCCTTGCGATAGTTTGCTCAGAATGATGGTTTCCAGCTTCATTTATGTCCCTACAAAGGACGTGAACTCATCCTTTTTTATGGCTGCATAGTATTCCATGGTGTATATGTGCCACATTTTCTTAATCCAGTCTATCATTGATGGACATTTGGCTTGGTTCCAAGTCTTTGCTATTGCAAATAGTGCCACAATAAACATATGTGTGCATGTGTCTTTATAGCAGCATGATTTATAATCCTTTGGGTACATGCCCAGTAATGTGATGGCTGTGTCAAATGGTATTTCTAGTTCTAGATCCTTGAGGAATTGCCACACTGTCTTCCACAATGGTTGAACTAGTTTACAGTCCAACCAACAGTGTAAGAGTGTTCCTATTTCTCCACATCCTCTCCAGCACCTGTTGTTTCCTGACTTTTTAATGATTGCCATTCTAACTGGTGAGAGATAGTATCTCATTGTGGTTTTGATTTGCATTTCTCTGATGGCCAGTGATGATGAGCATTTTTTCATATGTCTGTTGGCTGCATAAATGTCTTCTTTTGAGAAGTGTCTGTTCATATCCTTCTCCCACTTTTTGATGGGGTTGTTTGTTTTTTTCTTGTAAATTTGTTTGAGTTCTTCGTAGATTCTGGATATTAGCCCTTTGTCAGATGAGTAGATTCCAAAAATTTTCTCCCATTCTGTAGGTTGCCTGTTCACTCTGATGGTAGTTTCTTTTGCTGTGCAGAAGCTCTTTAGTTTAATTAGATCCCATTTGTCAATTTTGGCTTTTGTTGCCATTGCTTTTGGTGTTTTAGACATGAAGTCCTTGCCCATGCCTATGTCCTGAATGGTATTGCCTAGGTTTTCTTCTAGGGTTTTTATGATTTTAGGTCTAACGTGTAAGTCTTTAATCTATCTTGAATTAATTTGTGTATAAGGAAGGGATCCAGTTTCAGCTTTCTCCATATGGCTAGCCAGTTTTCCCAGCACCATTTATTAAATAGGGAATCCTTTCCCCATTGCTTGTTTTTGACAGGTTTGTCAAAGATCAGATGGTTGTAGATGTGTGATATTATTTCTGAGGGCTCTGTTCTGTTCCATTGGTCTATATCTCTGTTTTGGTACTCGTACTACGCTGTTTTGGTTACTATAGCTTTGTAGTACAGTTTGAAGTCAGGTAGCGTGATGCATCCAGCTTTGTTCTTTTGACTTAGGATTGTCTTGGCAATGTGGGCCCTTTTCTGGTTCCATATGAACTTTAAAGTAGTTTTTCCAATTCTGTGAAGAAAGTCATTGGTAGCTTGATGGGGATCGCATTGAATCTGTAAATTACCTTGGGCAGTATGGCCATTTTCACGATATTGCTTGTGCCAGTTTTCAAAGGGAATTCTTCTAGTTTTTGCCCATTCAGTATGATATTGGCTGTGGGTTTGTCATAAATATCTCTTATTATGTTGAGATACGTTCCATCAATACCTAGTTTATTGAGAGTTTTCAGCATGAAGGGCTGTTGAATTTTGTCAAAAGCCTTTTCTGCATCTATTGAGATAATCATGTGGTTTTTGTCGTTGGTTCTGTTTGTGGGATGGATTACATTTATTGATTTGTGTATGTTGAACCAGCCTTGCATCCCAGGGATGAAGCCAACTTGATTGTGGTGGATTAGCTTTTTGAGGTGCTGCTGGATTTGGTTTGGCCTTTGTTAAAATTTCTTAAGAATTTCATGGCAACTAAAGCAGAACCTTAAATCATGCATAAGCCCAACCATTCTCAGCACAGGGCCCTGAGTGGCTGCACAGGTCACACACCAAAAAAGCAGGCTTTGGTAGGAGATAAGGTCAGGACAAACAGGTAAGAAAGTAGGAGAACATATTTTGAAGGGCCTTCTAAACTCTTGTAAGAAATTTGACTTTCAATCTGAGATAAATGAGACATAATTGGAAAGATGAGCAATTTCAAGTATAGGATCTGTGTTGAAATTAGTTTAGGAGCCCAAAGTGGAAGCAGGAGACTACTTGGAAAACTACTGCAATAATCCAGGTGAAAGATGATGGTGGCTTGGCTCAAATGCTGAGAAGTTACAGACTCTGGAACTCACAAGATTGGTGATGGGTTTTATTAAGGGAGAAGAGAAATTTCAAGAAGAATAAAGAATGACTCCAAGGTTTTTGACCTGAGGACCTGAAAAACTGGTGTTGCCATGGACTTAGATAAGAAAGTGTGGGAGAGAGTCCGAAAGAGGCAGTGGTGGAGGGGGAGGGTCAGGAGTTCAATTCTCAACACAAGAGTTTGAGATGTTTAGACACTCAAGTGGAGACAGTGAGTTGGCAGTTGGACACATGAGTCCAGCGTTCAGGGGAGTGGTCAGGCTGAACATATAAATTTAAAAGTAATCAGGAAAGCCTTTTTTCTTCAGTGCAGCAAAAAGTAGAGTTCTCAACACATCTAGATTCTTCAGAAGTTCTAGGCTAATCAAAATTCTTTGTATACCCCATTGCTCTTGGCTAATGACACCTGTACTGAAATTTTTACATCTTACTCCATTCATCTTTTATTAAAAAGTCCTTTTTTTCTCTATTATTTAACAGTACGCCTCGGCTGTAACTGAACACCAAGGTGTTTAAAATGTGACTAAGAAGAAGTTGAGGAAATCTGTTTGTAAATATCATAATTAGATTTCTCTACCAGCAGTAGACTTTTCTATTTGATTTTGGAACAGACTATTGATTTTTTGCAATCTCCAGACTGGCCTGTTACATAAATGTAAAGAAAATATCCATCTATAAAATCTATGATATCATCATTAATCTAAATGCAGATAAATATTCTGGATAATAATAAACATTCTGGTTTAGGAATGTAAACTAGTAGGTTGAGCTAAGGCTGCATATTATTTTTGTCAGTAGGGAAAAAGAACAGTTATCCAGGGGTGAGAAGGACTAGCAATGTGTCTGGACTTCTGCCTGCACCTGGTCAAAGAGTTGGGGGTATTTTTTGTTAGTTTTAGGAGTTGCTAAAACATGAAACAGAGGGGCTGCCTTTGCAAAGATATTAGGAATCTCTAGGTACAAACAATGCTGTGTAAGGGTCTGACTATCTAAAAGAATTTAAAGAGAAGAATGTTTTTCCTGGCTCTGTTCAGAAACTGATCCACAATGCCGGTGTATCTGACAGTGGCAGCTCTGAGAGAATCTGGCAGAGAGTGCTTCCTTAGCAAGATCCTGGTCAACTGGTCAACCAAGAGGCCCAGGAGAGGTGACTTCCAGGTGCATGAGGTAGTAAACACCAGCCAGCTGGAGCAGTATAGGAAAGAGGAGGGAATGAGAGGCCCCATGGTGAATGCATGTGAGGCACCCTCTGAAGAGCCCAGAAATAAACTTGGAAATGTTTTGCAAGGAGAAGATTGCTATTCAGTAATTACTTCCTTGGAAAGTTTGAGCGTGATAGAGGGTCAGGGTCACTGTAATTTACTGATGTAGTTTACTGATGTATGATGCCATTTTTACCCTCAGTTTGGTAACAGCTGGATGTACACATATATACTAGTTCCAGTTAGGCACCGAGATATTTGTCAGCTGTTTTCTTTGAAACTAGGTTTCTTTCAATATGGCCCATTGGCTAAGGCCAAGTAATATAGTCTAGTCTATTTCTCTAAGCTGAGTGAACTGCTTTCTATATTCTTTCCAGTCTTCTGCCAGGTCCTCTTTTTCCTGCCATCTGTCACAATGAGAGAGATTGATAGGAAGAGAGTTTTCATGATTAAAATTCAAAACAAATACAGATTTCCATTGCTTATTATACTTAGAAGTGCAGTGATACCTAACCATGCAATGACATTATATACCTCACCCCACTCTCATACTCCAACAAGAAGAGGAAAACCCAGACATGTTACTATTTAATAACTCAGCATAATATGAGTTATAATAATATACACAGTGCTTACAACTTAAATGTGAACTAGAACTTTTTTTCCTGTAATTTGCTTTTAACTTATTCTCGAGTTTGAAGATTGGGGGTTTATGAATGGGTGGAGAAAGGTAAATTGATCCTCACACACAAGCAGAAGAAGAATTATGTCTCCTTTTCATGTCTTTAAATATACCTATAGTTTTTGTACCTATAGTTGTTGTACCTATAGTTTCAAACCAGGTACAACATGACTAATTTTTTTTGTTTTTTAATAAACTTCTTTTTTAAGAAAAATGAAGAAAGCATTTAGTTTTCTAATCTTAAAAGAAGTAAAACACTTTAGAATTATATCATATACATATGAGGTAATTTATTTATTCTGATTATTCATATAAAATAGAGTTTTTCAACCCCAGTGCTGTTGACATTGAGGCTGTATGAGTTTTTGTTGTGGGAGGCTATCCAGTGCACTGTGGCATGTCTATCATTATCCCTGGTCTCTAACCACTAGATGCCAATAGCACTTTCCTACCTCACCACCCGAAGTCATTAAAATAAAAAGTGTCTTCTAAAGTTGTGACATATCCCCTGGTGGTGCCCTAGTTGAGAACCATTCATAAAGAATCTATTACTTTACAGAATGTAAAAGAGAATTAAATTCATTTTCATAATATATTTTATTATTCAATCATCTCGAGCAACCATTTGAAGTCTTCAACCAAAGGAAGACAACAGAGTTTTGCCAAACAGATAATGTAAGACATCATATCTCCCCAAAATTGTTAAATGAAACCATGTACACTATCATTTGATGAAGCGTAGAAAATATCAGTTACCTCTGGGTCATATTCATGCTACTCATAGATGACACAGTTGACTAATCAATTTCCTTCAGAAATTTCAACAACAGCAAGTATCAGGTGATTTTTGTCCACTCAGTAGAGTCTGTGTCTCATTAAACTGGGCAACAGGCAGAAAGATTACAGATCGGTACTGGAGAACTCTGTTGGTTTTTAATCTGTTTACAGATAACAGCTTTTACCTTTGTGTGCACTTCTAACACTAGTATCTTTTAATACAATTATCTTTCATGTCAGGCATTTTTTAAAGTTATATGTTGATTGTGTAGATTTCCATTTCATAGGGGAAAAGCAACGGTTAGAAACTTCTGAATGGAACATAAATAAAACCAAGCATTTTTTCATATTGGTCCATTACACTCCCATCTCTTGCTTGATGCTTGAAGAAAAACTCAGTCGCACAGGCTTCATGCATATAAAGCATTTCTTATGTGGAATATATGAAGAGAAACTCAACAGCAAAACTTACTTTCAAGACTAGATGAATGAGCCACTTATTTCAAAAAATATATAAAAGATAATACCAAGGAAGTCACAGAATTTGATTTGTTCTATGAGTTTATTATGTTTACTCTTGATTGTATTTGAACTTTAATCCTGTCTTGCTGACTTTCTTCCACTGTACACCAAGAGCCTCAAAAAGAAAGGAAAATTGGAAGGTTTGATGACGTAAAACCTGAGACATTTAACAGATATTTTTAAACTTCCCGTACTTATTCTACATTTTTTTCTTTTTTTGTTCACTTTGCCCACCTCAATTTATTTATTTATTTTTATTATTATACTTTAAGTTCTGGGGTACATGTGCAGAACATAGTTTTGTTACAAAGGTATACACATGTCATGGTGATTTGCTGCACCCATCAATCCATCACCTACATTAGGTATTTCTCCTAATGTTATCCCTCTGCTAGCCCCCACCCCTTGACAGGCCCCAGTGTGTGATGTTCCCTGCCCTACGTCCATGTGTTCTCATTGTTCAACTCCCACTTATGAGTGAGAACAGGCAGTGTTTGGTTTTCTGTTCTTGTTATCACAAGTTTGTTGAGAATGATGGTTTCCAGCTTCATCCATGTCCCTGCAAAGGATATGAACTCATCCTTTTTTATGGCTGCATAGTATTCCATGGTGTATATGTGCCACATTTTCTTTATCCAGTCTATTATTGGTGGACATTTGGGTTAGTTCCAAGTCTTTGCTAGTCTGCATAGTTCTGCAATAAACATACATGTACCTGTGTCTTTATAGTAGAATGATTTATAATCATTTGGGTATATACCCAGTAATGCAATAGTTGGGTCAAATGGCATTTCTAGTTCTAGATCCTTCCAAAAAAGAGCCCGCATAGCCAAGACAATCCTGGGCAAGAAGAGCAAAGCTGGAGGCATCACACTACCTGACTTCAAACTATACTACAAGGCTACAGTAACCAAAACAGCATGGTACTTGTACCAAAACAGATATATAGACCAATGGAACCGAACAAAGGCCTCAGAAATAACACCACACATCTACAACCACCTGATCTTTGACAAACCTGACAAAAACAAGCAATGGGGAAAGGATTCTCTATTTAATAAATGGTGTTGGGAAAACCGGCTAGCCATATGCAGAAAACTGAAACTGGACCCATTCCTTACACCTTATACAAAAATCAACTGAAGATAGATCAAAGACTTAAACGTAAGACCTAGTACCATAAAAATCCTAGAATAAAACCTGGAAAATACCATTCAGGACATAGGCATGGGCAAAGACTTCACATCTAAAACACCAAAATCAATGGCAACAAAAGCCAAAATTGACAAATGAGATCTAATTAAACTAAAGAGCTTCTGCATATCAAAAGAAACTATCAGCAGAGTGAACAGGCAACCTACAGATTGGGAGAAAATTTTTGGAATCTATCCATCTGACAAAGGGCTAATATCCAGAATCTACAAAGAACTTAAACAAATTTACAAGAAAAAAACAAACAACCCCATCAACAAGTGGGTAAAGGATATGAACAGACACTTCTCAAAAGAAGACATTTATGCAACCAACAGACATATGAAAAAATGCTCATCATCACTGGTCATTAGAAAAATCAAAACCACAATGAGATACCATCTCATGCTAGTTAGAATGGTGATCATTAAAAAGTCAGGAAACAACAGGTGCTGGAGAGGATGTGGAGAAATAGGGATGCTTTTCCACTGTTAGTGGGAGTTTATACTTTTTTTCTACACAGGGATATTCAGGTGGTGGCACATCTAAAAAACCTTACATAAACAAAAATGTATTTTTAAAATATATTTTATGTTATTTAAATAAGAAACCAAAAAAGAAAAATGGGAAGGCGATTTTCCTCTCCTCCCAGGCAGGGTAGATAAGAAAATAGAGAGGCAACATGAAATGGATACTTGCAACTCTTAATGAAACTGAACCAGATACTCAGACAGATGGGTTCCCCTACATCTTGCAAAGTAAAATTTATTTGTTCCTTTTACATTTTCAATTGCTTAATTTGAATTTCTTGGTGCAGGCAAAAGGATTTGTGAGAAATGTTTTACCCTCTTTCATTAAAAAAGAAAAAAAAACTATTCAATAGCAACTGTCTGAAGAAGGGGAGAAAAAAGGAAAGAAAACAAGAAAAGCCACAAAGCCCAGCTGCACTTAGTTCCTGTTCACTTAGTGCAGCTTATGACGTAGGCTTGTTGTATTTTGAATTTGCACATTAAAAACATTCATTCAGAGAGGAAACTGCCTTTGGCATAACCTGCAGAAGCAAATAGCATTCACAGAACTGTTATTCAAAAAATTGTACCCAGAGAGCTATATTTCTTATTTAAATGAAACTTAAGTAGAACCAGGGAGGAGGGGAGGTGTGTTTTATGGTGGGTAACTTCTGACTTAAAGTTTGAATCAGGTTTCATAAACAATTATTGGAATCTGAGAAAAAGTCAAGCATCAAACCCTGAGTAGCTGAGAGTTTGGGGGTCTCACAGCACAAAAAAAAAGGGTGTTGAAAGAGGAAGCCCCGTTTTTGCTCTAAGTGACTTGCCTGATCCTGAAGTTATGTTAGCTTGTTTACCTCCAAGCACACCTTTGGAGTGAGATTTTAAAGCAGTTCTCTGTAACATCAACATTACAATTTATATCCCAAAAACTACCAAGTTTTATATTCCTCCTTCCCCTCACTAGGCCTCCCCTGGCCTGCTTGTGTATTTACTTCTTAGGGTCTACAGGCCTCTCTCTGAACTAAAGCTCTTTTGAAGTCCCAGACTTCATATCTCCACGCAGGATCTAACTTAGTGTGATAAAGGATAATTTATTTATGAAAAACATTCATGCCATTCTTTTAAACTAGAAGCTTACATTTCAAGGATATGGAAATGATTGCTAGCTGCCCTAATTTCATGGCATTGGGCTGTCGTATGTCATATACCACTGCACTGTTCATAATATTTAGACAGTTCCATAGCAACCTGTAAAATACAGCCTCCAGAGGTTTGCATTCCTCCAGCTATTCATGAAGGATTGGAGGAATTCCAGAGGAAAGAAACCACATTACAGAGAGCGCTGGGTCTGAAATGCTCCCTTTATGGTAGCAATTGCAGGAAACCTGGAGCAAAAACATGTCTTTGGATTTGATGCAGACCTCACTACAGTTTCTAGAAGCATTCCCTTTTCACTTCTAGTTTTCTGACTTTACTTATAAGGTATCAAAAAATGGTTTGATAAAATTAGACTGCTTTATAGCTTATCTTTTTTTCCTTTCCAGAGTAGACAAATAAATTATCAGATTTTTATTACTTAAAATGTGTTACACAAAAATATTAGTGGGCAATACAGAAACACAAATATTTTTCTAAGGCCTGGTTCTCTTTCCATTTGCTTCTTGAAATTTGCAAGTAAAATTTTCATTTTGGCCTACTTTTGAACTAGACCTCAAAAACTTACTTTATTACACTATCCATTCACATTAAAATAGAATTTCTACAGTGTCCAGCACAGAGATTTTAAATAAATGTGGTCAACACTCCTTAGTCACTGTTGCCATCTTCACTCTCTCCATCTCTCATTTTCATCAACCTGTAAGATAAGTCACTATCTATTTTCTATCTATATTTCATTCAAAATGTCTTATATGTTTGTAGCTCTCTATTCTCATAGGTACTACTTATCTCCAAATTATATCTCCTCACATAAGATTACCATAATAGTCTACCACTTTATGTCTTTTAAAATATTTCCTGTAGCACCTTATAGAACACACAATATTTTATATATTCATCACATTTGATCCTCAAACAACCTATGTTTTAAGCAAAGCAAACATCATCCCAGCTTCACAGATAAGAAAATGGTCTCAAGAAGACTAAATGACTTTCTTAATCAATGTCATGAAGCTAGCAAGAGGCAGAAACAAAACTTGAACTCAAAACCCTTGAATCTAAATCCCAGTTCCCTAAACTTAATACTGCCTTCTTAAGGCCAAATAACAGCACCACAATAAAACGCACTAAAAATTTCAACAGGTCCCTATTTATTGAACACATGTGGCAACTTAGAAGTGGAGTGGCCTTACAGAGTATTAGGTTTAACAATCCTCATTTTATACATTATAGCTCCAGAAGCTTGAGGACTGGGTGATATTTCCAACATTACAGAACCAATGATAGACCCCACCAGTTCTTGAATCCACTGACTCCCAGCTACAGCATTTTCTGCTACACTTTTCTGTCTTACTGCCTTAAGTGCCCCCCAGAATTTTTAGCTTTTGATAACATGTCCCAGTAACGTGTCCAGCTTTAATTTTACCACCTCAAAAATGTGCCTGTGCTAAAGACAGGTTTATACATTTCACTTTCCAACAGGGGGACCACACTGATACAACCTCTGGACAGTGGTCCACATTGCTCACCAAACCTGGAGCAATGTTCCCTTCAGTCTTTCCAAGTACAAGTCCTAGTCAAATTCTACTCCCTGCACAGAGCTGGCATCTCTGTACCTCAAGAAACCTCCCTTCTCCGACTTCTTGCAGTACTTGTAGTTTCTACCACACAGATCTCATACCTGCAAGTCCCTTTGAGGTCAGTGGCCAACTGGTCCTATGTTCCTGTCTCATCTCGTTCCCATGTTCTCCTCACTGAGAACAGTTGATATATGAAATGTTATTTTCTTTTCCTAGAATATCCTTCCACTCTCACATATTAAACTATCTAGAATATTCCTACTCAGCCTTTGCTTCTCCACTTAAATGCTGCTTCCTCCATAAGGCCCCTGCTGTCTCTAGGTGACGTAGGAAAGCTGTTTTCTGAGATCCTGTAGCATTCTGTACATTACTCCTTCAAACCAGTTATCTGATTTATATTGACGTCTGCATGTCTGTTTCCTCACTAAAGATTCCTTGTCATAGACACAGTCATCAGCTTTTCTTCTGTACTAAGTACTATTCCCACGACAAAACTTGCACTTGATATTTGTCAAATAAATCTGAAAATGAAATATTTATTTCATTTTGAAATAATAATGAAGACATTCTGTGTTATTTTAAGCTTAATAAATAAATACAGAGTTGGAAGCTTAGAGGGAAAATGTTTATCAAGAAAGCAGATATTGACTCTCATTGGCCTAGATCTAATTCCTACAGCAAACTATAAAGCAATGTTGGAGAAAGACAAAGTAGCAATTTATTTAGCTATTATTGTTCTTTCAGGGGTCATGGCCTTATACTTAGAGGTAAGTTCTTATATTCCACTATTTTCTAGAATTGGAGCTACTTATCTTTATAATAGAACTGTACTGAACATTTTGCTATTCCTTTAGCTCACCAGACTTTTTTTTAGTCTTTATTTTTTATTTTTCTTGTGATAGGTTCTCACTCTATTTGTCCAGGCTACTGCAGTGTAGTGGCATAGGGTTCACTGTAACCTGGAACTCCTGGGCCCAAGCAATCCTCCCGCCTCAGCTTCCCAAGTAGCTAGGATTATAGGCGCATGCCACCATGCCCAGCTAATTTTTAAAAAATTGTTTTACAAGTAGGGTCTTGCTACATTGAGCAGGTTGGTCTTGAACTCCTGGCTTCATGTGATCCTCCTGTCTCAGCCTCCCAAGGCACTGGGATTACAGGAGTGAGCCCCTGCACCCAGTCATAGCCCACCAAATTTCTTAAACCTATATTTTTAAATAGACTGTGTTCTCTATCTAAGAGGATGCCCCCAACACACTCCTTATTGGACAACCTCATATTCATCTTTTCATAGACAGTATAAGGGCCATGTTTATGACCACTTCTCTGATTCCATCTAGAGATAAATTCTTCATGCTTCCAAAACCGTGCATGCACAATTTTAGTATAGCACTTCACTTTATTTATAACAAGTAAATCCTCTTTTTTGCCGTGTAGACTGTGACTACGTAAAAGCATGGAGTTCACCTATTTCATGTATAATTTTTAAAGCTCAGCAATGTTTAGCACTTTTCATGGAACAAGCATGTATTCATACATTTAAAAGATGAAGAGGAGAAAAGGAGGGGAGGAAAATGGAAAGACATGAAGATACTTGAGTAGCTAGTATTCTGATGCAAGTTAGTTTCTGTTTATTAGAAGATTTGGAAGCAAGCAGCAAGGTCAAAGCTATCTTCTTATTTCTGTTTGCATGCAAAGTTGTGGAAACATGAGGTGTTTCTACAGTAAACTGTCGGCATCTATTCCACAGGTTCTTGGGTGTCAAGAATCAATGCCTAGCTTGTAACTATGGGAATCCACTTTCGGGTGTTATTAGTGTTGGAAGGCAGTTGCAATGGTAGCAGTGCTCCACTTCTTAATTCCAGCATTCTAACACCTGCATAGCAGCTCCAGGAATTGTTCCTAAACTTACAGCTTTAGTGAAGACCTCAGAGGCGGTAGCTTCCTAGTGGAGTCAATTTGGGATCAGTCCTGAACACCCAGCCTACTATCCTCTAACATTTCAATAATTGTTTAAGTACATCATGTTCCGTATTTTTAAAATCCTTCTTGCTTAAAATACCTACAGTGGTAATTTCTGTTTCCATTAGTGCATCCTGACAAAATAATAGGGAACAAAGGGAAGGAGAGGAGAGAAAAGAGAGAAAAAGAAGTCTCAGCACGTAAGAACTTAATTTCAGTCCCTGCACTGAGAGACCTGACCCACAGTAGCTAGTATGGGTTCTAAGCAGCCTAAGTTTGCACCCCTGGTATGACCCAACCATCTCATGAATTTCTGCCTTTAAAAGCTCGTGGGTGTCAAAAGCATTTCCTGTTTGTTCTGGCTAATACCTGATGATAGGCCCCTGACATCTCCTTCTTAGTGCACTTATTAGAAAAGGATTATAATTGTGAATCATCCTGTCTCTTTCCCTTTGAGATATATATGCAGCTCCTATGACTTCACTCGCTCCCTGTCCCTACTCCCTCATTTTCCCTTTAAAACACTCCGTCACTTCTGCATAAATCAGAATGGAGTTCAGTTCTTTCTTCTTCTTCCTTTTTTTTTTTTTTTTAACATTTTTAGAGACAGGATCTTGCTATGTTGCCCAGGTTGAGCTCAAACTCCTGGCCTCAAGCAATCCTCCTGCCTCGGCCTCCTATAGCACTGGGATCAGTTCTTTCTCCTGTTGTCAGTAGTTTCCGAATAAAATCTGTTTTCACTACTGTAATGTCTAGATTAATTTATCTTCGACAAGAGAGACTTATTCTTTTTGTTCTTTTTCTTCAACTTTTGTAGGTCAACTGATAGCCAATTAGATTATAAGAATAATTTATTATTTCTATAAAAATTTAACATTGGTTCATTTTAAATAATATAGCTCATTAAATATCATAATGATTTATTATGAAACCACATTTTCTATATATCTTTTAATGGAGAGATAGTGTTCTCTCTCCAGAATATTTAACCTGTGATTTTACCTAAAGTCTGACAGATTAAATACTTCAAGTATTACTCAGTATTATGAACCAATCCCATAAATATTAGAACTTTCTAGTCCACACATAGTTTCAAAGTAAACACTAATGAACAACATGTCTCCAAAATTCATCTGCACAAACTACAATTTAGTGTAGGAACTACAAACTACAAAATAAACTAACATTAATAGAATCGTTCTTTGGCTGGGCACAGTGGCTCACACCTGTAATCCCATCACTTTGGAAGGCAGAGGTGGGTGGATCACCTGAGGTCAGGTGTTCAAGACCAGCCTGGCCAACATGGTGAAACCCCATCTCTATAAAAATGCAAAACTTAGCCAGGCATGATGGCAGGTGCCTGTAAACCCAGATACTCGGGAGGCTGAGGCAGGAAAATCGCTTGAACCCGGGAGGTGGAGGTTGCAGTGAGCCTAAATCGCGCCATTGCACTGCAGCCTGGGTGACAGAGCAAGACTTCGTCTCAAAAAAAAAAAAAAAAAAAAAAAAAGAATTGCTTTTATCAATTGGGGAAAAAAGGAAAGTCCAACTGATGCTTTAAAAGAGAAATTGCCTGGAGTAGAGAAAGACTGTAAGAGATCTACTCTCTTTGGCCTTCGATCAAACAGAAATATTTCAGAGGAGCTTGAATCCTTTGAAACACACTTATACTGCACAGTATGTTGCTATCCTCATTTCTTTTACTTAGGTTTTGCATTTTCAGGAAATGAGTAATTTGCCAGACATGCAGAGTCCCATTATTTAGATTCAGTTCTCTTGAAGGGATAAAAACAGTTGATTAAGAGGGACTCGAAGATTCTTCACAATTTAAGGGTAATATACTTGTAAATGTTTCTCACTTGGAAGAAACTGCTGACAGGTGTGGTTGTGGGTTAAGCTTTAAGAAAGCTTGAGAAATTCCCCTGTTGACTAAGTATCAATTCACTGCAGTCCTAGAGCGATCGCCTCTGGACATCCCCTTTGAACTTTTTTTCCTCTAAAGGGGTTCATGCAAGAACTGTGATACACTGTATGTTCTTTCCTAAAAAGAAAGTACCTCCATGGACAACTTGAAAATTTCCAGCAACAGTAACCTTATTATCATTTTTCTCATCATTCCTAATCATTTCTAATGAGGAAATGCAAACAGCTTGGAATCAGGAGCTATAGACTGTGAATGAAAAATGCAAACAACCTGGAATCAAGAACTATAGATTGTGAATGAGTAGTCTCATTTAATCTCCACTGTATTCACTCCTAGAGAAGCCTGGAAAATTTCTCCACCTTTAAAATAAAATGGTAATTTTTTTCGAGTTGTAACCTCATAGAAATAACACAAACATTAAAAAACAGAATCTGTATCAAAATATGTGAATTCTTTGAGGGACATTAATATTTTTGGCTACAATATTGGGATTATAATGGTAATTATTTGGAAAAATAGTACTACAAAACTTAATACTTCACAAGTTTATAATAGAAGAAGGAAGGTAGGGTTTTGGAACTGTAAGTGTAGTTCCAATGGTGCAAATTCTTTCTGGACATAAATATTTCCTTCATTTCTGTTAGATCTCAAGTCAGATTCTCTATTACTGAGGAAATTTTCTATTCCAAGAAATTTAGCTAAAATAACTGATGGGATTATCCCCACTTTTAAAGAATATTTCACTGAGAATACTAACAACTTCACTCTTATCACTTCCTCTTTTTAAAGTGAAGGCGATCTGAAGAAAGCATAGATGCACAGAAATATTGTACAATAGTCAAAAATAAAAGGGCACAGAAGATGGGATAAGCTGAATGCCTTTCTGGATGCAATCCCTATTGAAAATCATATCTGAGGTTTGCATCAAAATCATGAGCTGAGATGGTATCCAAGGCAGAAAGGAGCAGATGCAGGCTGAGGAAGGACCTGTGTGTGAGGATTGCCTGAGGACTCAGAATACTGGGTAACTGCATGCATTAGGGAACTTGAAACCACCCACCAGTAAGTACAAAACATGATTCCAACATGTTAAGGTGGGTTCTAATGGGTCTTAGCAGTTTATGGTTTCCAGGCTCCATTTAATTAATATCACAGAGACTTTCATTAATGCGTGAAATACTGATGTACCTAATCTCTGCAGTCTTCATAAAATAATGACTCACTTTTGAAGTAGATGCTGGTACTTCTTTGGTACATTTGTGTCTTCTCTTTTTCATGTGGTCAGTGACAGTACTACACACCCCATAGTGGATGGAAAATGTTGAGAAATGTTCTGTGCAAATTCATGCCTATCATCAAGTTCCTTGAGTAACAGAAATATGTACTTTATTTTTAATTAAACGTAAATTTTTTAGCTTATTGCTGTGGAAAGGGTTTTGTTGCCAAATTTAAAAAAAAAATAAACAAATAGATATATAATAACAGCATATGATAAATTTAAAAAAAAAACACTTTTGCAAGAATATTCAGATGGCCTTCTACACATTCTCTGGCAGGAGTGCTCAATTTCTATTTCCTGGCAATGCTTCGTGTCCAATTGACTTTTCATTTCCCGCATTTCCCCATGACTCCACCAACATAAGTTTGTTCAGCTCTTTTTATCTCACATATCACAATACCATCATGAGCACAGCACAAATGACTGGTGAGAAAAGACACTAGCTGGGACAAAAAGCTTCAAATGCTCCTCTTATCCACAAGCAGAGAATTGAGCTGTCTCTAGCTGTGTATGTCTCATCACTTCTGAAAAAACATAGGAAAAAGAGAGCTATCACCCATCACTTATCAGATTTAACCAGGTGTTGAAATTAGAAGTCTGTTTACTGCTATGTGATTCACACTGTAATAGATAAGATCATGACAGAAACTGGAAATACAAATTAAAGGTTCACCAAATCCATTCCATTTTATTTTAATGCAACCATTAATGAGTATTTTATTAAAAAAAAAAAACTATGGGACATAAGCTAAACTAGAAGAGATGATTGTACATAAACATAAAGCATGAACCACAGTTATCTTAAGCAAGCCAGCAATGAACATGAACCAAAAAATCACAAAATTAATATTGGCATGAAATCATAAATGAAATAAATATAAAAGTGGGCAATTAGAACTCTAGTTTTACTTTTTAAAATATTTTATCTTTTAAAAACTGCATTTTCAAACATAAAAAAACTTGAATTATAACAAAATCATATTTATTATCCCAATTCAATAAATGTTCATTTTTTTCATATTTATATAAGACAATTTTAAAATAAAAAATATTTGGATATACAACAACTACTTTCCTCCATCCCAGATGGAAATATTATATCATAGTTGTTATGCATCTCACCTATCAGCTATTGCTATGAAAAACGCTGTATAACAAACTACCCAAAACTCAGTGGTTTAAAACTACAATCTTTTATTTTCACGGATCTGAATGAAAGATCTGCAGATCTCAACAGAACCCATTCATGCATATGAGGGCTAGTTGGAAGACAGCCAGTTAAGTTTTGGCTTGGCTGGGGCCATTTAACTCTGTTCCATGTATCTTCCCTTAGGACTAGCCTAGGTATGTTCTTTTTTTCCAACAACGCAGAGACACAAAAAAGCAAGGAGAAATACCAGTCTATTGAGGCCTAGGCTCAAAACTGTCACACTACCACTTCCATCTCATGCTTTTGGCCAAAGCAAGTCACATGGCCAAATCCAAAGTCAAGAGGGTGAAAGGTGTAGCCCACATGTAATGAGAGGGCATATAAGTTACAAGTCAAAGGGGATGAACACAGTAGGGGGTAAAAAATTAGGGCCAAAAAGGCAATCAACTTCAACTCCCATTCATGTTTTTATATTAATCCTTTATGTCTATGTCTATAATAATTAATGATATTTTTAATTGTTGATTCACATTAAAATGATATAATGTTTTCCTAACCTTGTGCAGTTTGACTTTCTTAATCATTTTGTTTGCAGTGATTACCTAAGTTGATCATTAAATTTACACTAGTTTTTACTGCTACTTTTTTTATTCTATAAATGGATTATAATGCATTCCTCTATTGATAAACATGTATGTCAGTTGTTTCTAATTTCTTATTATTAGAAAAATGAATAAAATGAAAGTCTTGCATATGTTTCCTCATGCAAAAGTATGAGAATTTCTCCAGGGTACATCTAACATAATATATCTGAGTCTCAGGGTAAATATTCTTTCTACATTCAAGGCCAGTGCTGTCTAATAGAAATATAATGTGATCTCCAAATATAATTTTAAATTCTCTAGTTCCCGTGTTAAAAAAATATATTATACACATTTAATAAATTTTATTTAATACAATATATTCAAAATATTATTTCAAAATATAACCAAAATAAAAATTATCAATGTGATAGCTCACATTTTTGTATTAATTCTTTGAAAATTCATGTGTATTTTATACTTATAGCCCAGCTTAGTTCAATACATTTCTTTTTTGTTGTTGTTGTTGTTGTTTTTTGTTGAGACACAGTTTCGCTCTTGTTGCCCAGGCTGGAGTGCAACGGCATGATCTTGGCTCACTGCAACCTCTGCCTCCTGGGTTCAAGCGATTCTCCTGCCTCAGCCTCCCTAGTAGTAGTAGCTGGGATTACAGATGCCTGCCACTATGCCCAGCTAATTTTTTGTATTTTTAGTAGAGACAGGGTCTCATTATGTTGGCCAGGCTGGTCTCGAACTCCTGACCTCAGGCAATCCACCCGCCTCAGCCTCCCAAAGTGCTGGGATTACAGGTGTGAGCCACCATGCCCAGCTCATAGTTCAACACATTTCAAGTGCTCAATAGCCACATGCGGCTAGTGTCTACCCTATTGAACAGTGTAGTTCTAAATATTACTAAATTATTTGCCTCAGTGTTGGTACCAATGTATAAGCATTCCAATTGGACATCCTTATCAACATTTGGTCTATCAGATATTTTCAGTATTTTGCCAATCTGAAGGGTAAGCCAGAAAAGAACTCTAGTAGAAAAATTGAGGAAGTTTGAGTAAAGTCTGTAGTTCAGTTAATAGTATTAACTAATGTTAATTTCCTAGTTTTACTAATTATAAAAATAATTATAGAAGATGTCAAAATTAAGGGGAGTGAGTGAAAGTTATTCAAAAGCTCTGTACTATCCTTTCAAGGTTTCCATAAGTCTAAAATTATATCAAAATAGAAAGTTTTTAAGTCACCCCCTAATTGAACTTGAATTTCATTTCTTCCTACAGATTATAGGTATACTACTTCAGGCTTTCCAAAGGACAGTTTTTTATATGCTAACTGAAAGCGTTTTTATTTAAACTACAATAGTAGATGAAAGAATGTACTAATACTACTCTCATTTAATTCCATCTATAATGAAAGACCGACCAGACAATTTTGTGTCAGTGAATACTGGAAGCAAGGTAGCCTCTGGGAATTGAACTTGACACCTCTATTGTGAGTTCTGCATCTTTTCAATGTTATATCACTTTTCTGTACGGGTCTAATAGCACTAATTTTATTCTGCTGTGTCTTAAACATAATGGTGCAATTAGCATGCAGCACTTTCTCTACTGGGTAAATAGTAAAAACAATAATAATTCTGCATTGCTTTCAATAGTGTGCATAATGTACTAATCAAATGCCCTAAATTGAATAGATGATGAAAGTCACATTCCAACCCTTAAGAATTTACTAGAGAAGTTAAAGTAACAGATTCTTCCTTTCACTTGAACTGGTCTTTACATAAAATTTTGTCTTTCCCCACATTATTCCTCAGAAGTCTTCATGGTTGCTTCTTAGTAACTAAAGGTTTCAACTAAAAGGAAAAAAGAAAGAAAGAAATAAGCACACACACACACAAAACCTCTAACCCGCTTCTGTTGCTGCCCTACTTATAGTTACTTAGAAATCGTGAGCCTCTTTTAAGCCAACAGAAAGCTGCTGTGAGGACAGGCAGAGAGCCCTCTGAGAGTAAGCTGTGTTTTTTTCTTGAGCTTTAAGCGTGGACACCCATGCCAGTGCCATTTTTCAGAACTGAGATTCGCCTACAGAGCTTTAACCAATTGTACTTTCTCCTGATTCTTTATTCTTCCTCCAGTAGCCTTTAATCAGTACTTATCATTCATATGCTAATTTAGCTTCCACTTAAATTCTCAATTTGAACTCACTTTAATGACAAACAGCCAAGTAAATCCACTTTTCAAAATCTTATAGTTTTTTAAAAAGTTATTATTATTGTTATTTTCAGAGACAGGGATCTCACTATGTTGCTTATGCTGATCTCAAACTCATAGCCTCAAATGATCCTCCCACCTCAGCCTCTGAAAGTTTTAGGATTACAGGCATGAGCCAACACATCCGGCCAAATCTGCTTTTCAGATGAGCTGCAAAGGTCAAAACATTAGCAACTGTTTAGAGTAAGCATTATAAGGGGCTAATACAGCTTGGAAGTGATAACTGTGTCCTAAAATATCTCCCTTTAACCATCCCAGTAACTGATTAAAATACACAGGGAATACATGTTATAATTATGCAACTACCCAGGAGGTTCACTGGAGACAGTGTAGTCAAGAGCACTAGAAAAAGGTCATCCAGAGAGATGCAGGGGATTTACACATCAATTTTCATTTAATTAATAATTGTATCTATGACTTATGTTGGAATTTTTCAGTCTGAATTTTCAAGGTTAAGGTTTGCAGTAGCATTTCCTCCCTGGTAGAAAGACATAACTTCCAAGCATTAATCATACACTTAGGATGCAGCCTTGTGTCTGCAGCCACAGTGTCATTTTCAAAAACTGTGGGAGCCTTGACTTGAGGCTGTTTGAGCATTGAGCTAAGGCTTCTACTCTGAGTAGACAATGCTCCAATGGAAATAAAAGAGCAAGGATCTGTCTATATCATGCAGTTTATGACTAATTGTGGTTACTAGCTTTCCTGCCAGCATTTTTCAAAGTTTTAGAGCCATTTATTTCTACAAAGAGAAAGGGTGCTATAAGTCACCAATGCTCTGAAAGAGAACTTGAGAAACTGGAAGACTTCCCCCATATCAGATGTCACTTGGGGAAGTTCAAGAGAAGAATTGACCTCTGAGGACAAAGCAGTTGGTTACTATGCACATTTGCTCATAAGCACAGCTCTGAAGTTCACTGCAGGGGAATTTATCTCAGTTTACAGGACAGGAAGGCCAGGGGGTAGTACTCCAGAAAAACTCACCACCACTTCTCCAGCAGGGTTTTTTTGGTTGACTCAAAACTAAGGCTTTGCCATGCACGTAAGGTAGATGTTTCAAATAGTTAAGGGAAATACCCTACAGAGGTTTTGTATTATTTATGGTTAATACTTTTAGTAACAACTGATCACTCTTGGGGTCACCCTTTTAACTGATAAGAGGCTCTTCCACACATTAGTTGCTGTGCCAAGTTACTAAAACATTTTCTAGGCCGGGCATGGTGGCTTACGCCTGCAATCCTAGCACTTTGGGAGGGCAAGGTGGGCGGATCGCCTGAGGTTGGGAGTTTGAGACCAGTCTGGCCAGCATGGTGAAACCCCGTCTCTACTAAAAATACAAAAATTAGCCGGGTGCGGTGGCAGGCGCTGGTAATCCCAGCTGCTTGGGAAGCTGAGGCGGGAGAATCACTTGAACCCAGGAGGTCGAGGTTGCAGTGAGCCGAGATCACGCCATTGCACTCCAGCCTGGGGCAAAAGAGCAAGGCTCCGTCTCAAAATAAATAAATAAATAATAAAATAAAACATTTTCTATCACTTTTACTCAAGGATATATTGTAGGGGCAGATGTTTCTATGGTTTTACTTTTATGGGTAAAAAATAAATAAATAAATAAATAAATGAAGTGAAAAAAAAAGAATTCTAGTTGTGGAAATCATTGCTATCCCTAGCCATCAATTTGTTGATGATTTTATATAAATTAAATTCTGATACTTATAAATTTTTAGCACATCTTAGAATGGATACCCCATTGGAAGCCCTGGGTATGTTCCATGGTTCTGTCATGATGGAGCCAATGACCAGGGAAAGAAAACTGGTAAACTGGACAGTCACTGGGGATCAAATCAGACAACCAGGGCTAAAAATCCTAGCCCTAAAACTTGCTAATTGTGTAAACTCAGGCAAATTACTTAACCTTTCAAACCTGTAGTTGCCTCATCTGTCAAATGGAGTTAATTAAGCAATGACCTCCTATGGTCATTGCGAGGATTGATGAATATACAGAAAAGATAGCACATAGTGAATTCTTAATATATGTATCTCTTATTAGATTTGTGAACTTAAGCTTTTAAGAATCTCTGAGGCTAGACATTTCATTCTAAATTAATAATACCCATCTCATAGTGTTGTATTAATGATGAATTGACACGTGAAAAATGTGTATTTCTAAGGATCTGTGATACACATATTATAATATACATGTTTGAACCTATGTACCTGTCTAGTAAAGATATTTTGATATTCTTTAGGAGAAGCATCATATGTCAAGAGTGAAATGTAGATGAAGTTGATCATTTTAAGTGGTTTTCTGAATGACATATGAAAAGAGAAAGAGAGAGAAAGCATAGATACCATACAGTTGCCTGGGCCCACCTGTCAGCATTAATAATAAATACAAGAACATATGACCATATCGGCAAACATGCTTGAGAACTTGACTGAATGTGGATATCCTCCTGTCACTGTGTTTTAAGTATATCACGTGAAAAATAATCAACCATTGATTCCTGGAAATGGCCACATTGGTATGAACTGGTATGCAGGGCATCCTGCACAGCTATTTTGTATATCTTTCTTATCTTTTCTGAACCTATTTCCTGCACTGCAAAGAAACTGACACAGGATGCTTATGAAACAAGATTTAATTTTTCAGTCCACATATGCGACAGCTGAACATCAAAAAGCCCCTAGACTTCACAGAAGTAAATTTTAGTATTTTTCTAATGGAAACCCCCACGGTATTCAGGGTTCTTATAAACTGCATTGGAATCATATTATTAAAGTCAGTCACATAACTTCTCACCCGGCTTACTGCCTTCAAAGTCTCTTTTCACGTTTTTCACTTTGGCACAAAATGTTGTACTACTAAGTGACCTTGAAACATTTTAACTTGAAAAACCCTTACATAGTTCTGTAAACTATTACCCAATTCTCCACACCAAAATTTACAAAATACACTTGAAATAATCATATAATAGACGACTTTGAAATCCAAAAATTAGAGTGATTTTTGAACAGGGATATTCAATGAGGCATTCAACTCACAAGCCAAGTCCCAAAAATCTCATAGGATGATACATTGTCATTCTAATTTCAAACTGAAAAAGCTACCTTCTGAATCATACTTGAAAATGAGATGAAGGCCTTAATATGCTGTTAAAAGCTACAGTCTTCATACACTGATAAAAATTTCTGTGAGAAGAACGGCCTAGGGAAAGAAAGCAATTGATTAAGTTGATGGAGGGAGAAATAACGAAACAAAAAAAACAAACAAAAAATGTATAGCCCTGGAAGATAATTTACCAGGAAAGAGCTTTGATTATGAGCTATGGGCTCCATAAAGGTGAGAGAAGTTCCAGATCAGATTTCAACTTGGGAAAGACACAAATGCAAAAAAGAAGCCACAAGGGTAACTCTTGTGACTACCTAAATAGGGGAATAACTTGATTTGAATGAGAGAGATTCTCTCTGTGTGGAAAGGAGGTCTTCTAGGTGCAACATGCTAAATACACTTAGAAGAAATGGCACCTTGAAGTAATGACAGCTTTAGTCATACGAAGCAGCAACTTTGAGAAGCAGCTTAAAACAATGAAACAAGCATGAATTTGAAGTCGAGCTTAAGTTTTATTCCAAGTTTTGACACTTTTAGTTAGAAGAGTTTATCTCTTTTAAACTCAGTTGTCAAATTTGTTAAATGGGGATAGTGAAATTTGTCTCAAAGGATTATGGTAAAGATTAGACCAAGTAATCTAAAACATCTGAGACGGTTTTATACTTGTATCTTAGCGTATTTATTATTAGCTATGATTATCACCTTTATCAGTAGTGTAAAAATGCTTCTACACCAGGACCGGGCACAGTGGCTCACGCCTGTAATCCCAGCACTTTGGGAGGCCAAGGCAGGCGGATCACAAGGTCAGGAGATGGAGACCAACCTGACCAACATGGTGAAACCCCATCTCTCCTAAAAATACAAAAAGTAAATAAATAGCTGGGCGTGGTGGTGCGTGCCTGTAGTCCCAGCCACTCGGGAGGCTGAGGCAGGAGAATCGCTGGAACCTGGGAGGTGGAGGTTGCAGTGAGCCAAGATCGTGCCACTGCAATTCAGCCTGGACAACAAAGTGAGACTCCACCTCAAAAAAAAAAAAAAAAAAAGAAAGAAAGAAAGAAAGAAAAATGCTTCTACACCAAGTCTGAAGGAAAACATTGGCCATAAGTGCTTCCAAGGGTGATTTTAATCATTGGCATGTATGACAAATGAAAAACTGGCACAGACAGTTGTGCCTGCAACAGCATAGCAGGAAGTCTCCTGATAATCAGCCTGTTCTAGATCACTTTACTTCCTCTAGTTTATTCCTCCTAGATGACCCCTCGAAGGGTCACTATATTAAATCAGTCTCTTGAAAGTTATTTTTATTTTCAGACGCCTGTACTCCAGTAAGATTCTTTTCTTTTTAATTGGTCAAACCACTGCAATACATAATGTGTTATTTCCAACCATGGTAAGAAGGGGAAATTGGTACATGTTAATAATATTAATGAATTTCTAAATCTGTCTGAGACACAACCAAACTTGAAAGTTATCATTTGACATAAGTATGCTAACAAAGCAAGTAGTACTTCCTTAATCATTTTTAGGGTTTTGAATAATGGAAAGTGTGGTCTAGAGGTTAGGACAAGTGGTTGGAAGTCATGCTCCCAAGAGCTGTCTCTTGCTCTGACAGTGACGCATTGGTTGACGCTAGACTAGACGGTTGACCAGCTATGAGCCAATCCGTTTATTTCAATTACTTCTTTTCAGCCTCAAATGCCATCACTCTAAAGACAAAGTCTAATACTGTAACTTTAAAACTACAAATCGAAGTTATTTGATAATCTATACAATCATATTATAATCATGAATAAATGCAATAAGATCAGCATACTAGTGCTCTGCAAGTCAATTTACAGTCAAATAAACATATAAATGAAGAATAAATTTTGATATGAATGAGCTGTCAACATGTAATATCAAAGCAGGAAAAACTTATGGCTAGAAAAGAATTATATCAACATAAAAATGACACAAAAATTATGGTCACTGAATGTAGTCTGTCACCAAGCTGAAGATTTCTCTTTTCAAAGACTTACTTTCCAGGACTCACAAGATTTTAGATAATAAAGAATAATGATCCCTGTGAGATAGGAAACAACCAAAGTGAGCCTATGATTATACAATTTACTGCCTGGACAGAGTGTCTAGCCTACTGTGTTGGGTAAAGAAACCCAGGGAGAGTCCAGCAGTCTCTGTAAGTTGAAGAGGCAAAAGCTGGGACTTCAAGGAAACTAAAGCAGATAGAATCTGCAGGAAAAAATACGAGAAAAGAACATGCACAGAGATAAATGACTGTAGAGTTTGCAGAGGGTTCCACTTCAGTATTCAGTTGAATACTGATTAGCATTTCTTGTGATAAAACTACCAGGGGCCAAGGAAAAAAATGACTAGAAAGAATCAGAAGGAACAATGCTTAGACATCACACAGGGATGGGATTAGTCCCAAAAGCCAGAGTGAAAAACCTAAAATTTAAAAAGTATTAGGGAGAGTACTAACAAGGGCTTTGCCTCACTACTGGGAAAATTAACCTTTGACAAAATATCGCATTGATCCCACTTCACAAAACTTGATTTGAAAAAATAAAAATATTTTCTAGTAACTGAACCTTATCTCAGAAATAAGGACAAGAATATTTATAGGAATGCGAAGTACCTAGTACTTGAAAAGATAAAATATACAATTTCTGCCATTCAATCAAAAATTGTCAGGTATGCAAAGAAGCCTAGAACATACAACCTGTAATGAAGAGGATAATCAATCAACTGAAACTTCTGAAGAAATAATACAGATAATATAATTAGTAGACAAGAATATTAAAACAGTTATTATAACTACATCTCATATGCTCAAGAAGTTAGAAAAAAAGATTGAGCATGGTAAGTAAAGTAATGGAAGATATAAAAAGACACAATCAAACTTCTAAAGATGAAAACTACAATGTCTAAAATAAAAAATGCACTGGATAAGATAAATGTCATATTGGACACTGCAGAAGAAAATGTTACAGAACTTGAAGACACAGCAAAAGAAACCACCCAAATGGAACACAGAGGGAAAAATCACTCAAAAAAAGAAAGAAAGAATGAATGAATGAATGAATGAAAGAGAGAAAGAAAGAAACAGAGAGAGAGAGAGGAAGGAAGGGAGGGAGGGAGGGAAAAAGAGAAAATTTTTTAAAAAACCAACGAGCAGTGATCTGTGGAGTAAATTTAAGCAACCAAATATATATGTGATTGAAGTCTCTAAAGGAGAGAAGGGGGGAGGCAACAGGAAGAATATTTGAAGAAATAATTGGTAAAAAAAATTGTAAATTTGATTAAAAGTATAAGACCATAAAGTGATATAATATCACTTGAAGGCAGACACTCATATGTTAAAGATGTTAACTATAAACCCTAAAGTCAACACTGATTTTTTTAAAAAAAAGAATTACAGCTAAGAAGCCAACAAAAGAAGTGATGTTGAAATCATAAAAAAGGCAGAATTCACCCAAAATAAGCCAGAAAAAGAGAACAAAAAATAGATGAGACAAATAGAAAACAAATAGCAAAATGGTAGATTTAACTACAACCATATTAATAACTGAATTAAATATAAATAATCTAAGCACCCCAAATAAAAAGCAGAGCTCATCAGATTGTACTAAAAATCTAGGTCCAACTACATAAGGCCTGCAAGAAACACATTTTAAAAATAAATACATAAAATGGGTAAAAATAAGATGATACGGGAAAAATATCATGTTAATACCAATCTAAAGAAAACAACTCTGGCTATATTAACTTCAGACAAAGCAGATTTCAGAGCAGAGAATATTACAGGGATGAAGAAGGTCGTTTCATAATGATAGAGATGATTTGATCCAAAGGGCCTAAAATTAAAATATGTATGCCACTAATAAGAGAGCTTCAAGATAAAGGAGGCAAAAACTGATAAAACTGTAAGATACAAATTTACAATTATAGTTGGAAATTTCAATATCTTCTCTAAGTAATTGGATGAGTAATTAAATAGTTAATTAGTAAAATATAAAAGGCTTAACATTATCAACCAACTGGAGTTGTCATTTATAGAACATTCCATATAACAACAGTAGACTATACATGCATGCCTCGGAGATATTGCAGGTTCAGTACCAGAATATCACAATAAAGATTGTATCACAATAAAAAGAGTCTCACGAAATTTGTTGTTTTCCAGTGCATTGCAAAAGTTAAGTTTATACTATATTGGAGCCTATTAACTGTGATGGCATTATGTCTAAAAAGAAATGTACATACTCTGATTTAAAGACTTTATTGCTAAAAAATGCTAGCAATCATTTGAGCCTTCAGTGAGTCATCATCTTTTTGCTGGTGGAGGGTCTTGCCTTGATGCTGATGACTGCTGGCTGATCAGGGTGGTGGTTACTAAAGGTTGAGTTGGCTGCAGCAATTTCTTAAAATAAGACAAAAGTGAAGTTTGCTGCATTGATTGACTCTTCCTTTCACGAAAGATTTCCTTGTAGCACGTGATGCTGTTTGATAGCATTTTATCACCGTAGAACTTCTTTTACAAGTCAATCATCTCAAATCCTGCTCCTGCTTTATCAACTAAGCTTATGTTATATTCTAAATCCTTTGTTGTTATTTCAGCAGCATTCACAACATCTTCACTAGGAGTAGATTCTACCTCAAGAAACCACTTTCTTTGCTCATGCATAAGAAGCAACTCCTTGTTCATTCAAGTTTTATCATGAGATGGAGCAATTCAGTCACATCTTCAGGCTCCAATTCTAATTCTAGTTCTCTTGGAATTTCCACCACTTCTGCAGTGACTCAACTTCTTCCAAAACCCTGTTATTACTGATATTTTAACCTCCTCTTATGAATCACAGATGTTCTCAATGGCATCTAGAATGGTGAACCCTTCCCACAATGTTTTCAATTTACTTTGTCCAGATCCACCAGAGGAATCACTATCTCTGGCAGCTATAGTCCTGTGAAATATATTTCTGAAATAATAAGACTTGAAAATTGGAATTACTACTTGGTCCATGGGGTATAGAATAAACGTTGTGTGAACAGGCATGTAAACAGCATTAATCTCCTTGTACATCTCCAACAGAGCTCTTGGGTGACTAGGTACATTGTGAAGGAGCAGTAATATTTTGATAAAAATATTTTTTCTAAGCACTAGGTCTCAATGGTTGGCTTAAATTATTCAGTAAGCCATGCTGTAAACAGATGAACTGTCATCCAGGCTTTGTTTTTCCATTTCTAGAGTACAGTCAGAGTACATTTAGTATAATTCTTAAGAGCCCTAGGGTTTTCAAAATGGTAAATGAGCATTGGCTTTAACTTAAAGTCACCATCTGCATTAGTCCCTCACAAAAGAGTCAGCCTGTCCTTTGAAGCTTTGAAGCCAGGCATTGACTTACCCTCTCTAGGTAGGAAAGTCCTAGATGGCATCTCCTTCCAATATAAGGCTGTTCTGTCTACACTGAATAGCTATTATTTAGTGTAGCCATTCTCTTAAATGATCTTCAGTAGATCCTCTGGATAACTTGCTGAAGCTTTTACACTAGCACTTGCTGCTTCACCTTGCACTTTTATGTTATAGAGATGGCTTCTTTCCTTAAATGTCATGAACCAACTTCTGCTAGGTTCCAACTTTTCCTCTGTAGCTGCACCTCTCGGCCTTCATAGAATTGAAGAGTTAGGGCCTTGCTCTGGATTAGGGTTTGGTTTAAAGAAATGTTGTGGCTGCTTTGATCTTCTCTCCAGACCACTAAAACTTTCTCCACATCAGCAGTGAGGCTGGTTTGCCTTCTTATCATTTGTGTGTTCACTGGAGTAGCACTTTTAATTTCCTTCAAGAACTTTTCCTTGGCATTTATAACTTAGCTCACTGATGCAAGAGGCCTAGCTTTCAGCTTATCTCAGCTGAAAGTGACTCCTCTGGATCTCAGCTAGACAGTGATTCCTCTGGTGGATCTGGGCAAAGTAAATTGAAAACCTTGTGGAAAGGATTCACTATTCCAGATGCCATTGAGAACATTTGTGATTCATGAGAGGAGGTCAAAAGATCAGTAATAACAGGCGTTTGGAAGAAGTTGAGTCACTGCGGATGTGGTGCAAATAGCAAGAGAACTAGAAACAGAATTGGAGCCTGAAAATACGACTGAATTTTTGCATCTCATGATTCCTTCCTCACTAAGCCCAGTTGTTTCTAACTTTTAATTTAAGGTGAGACTCATGTGACTCTTCCTTTCAGTTGAACATTTAGAGGCCATTTTGGGGTCATTAACTGGCCTAATTTTAACATTGTTGTGTGCCAAGAAATAGGAAGGCCTGAAGAGAGAGAGAGAGAGAGAGATGGGGAATGGACAGCAGTACAGCAGCCAGAACACGAACAACATTTATCAATTAAGTTCACTATCTGATATGGGTGAGGTTAGTAGCATCCCAAAACAATGATGATGGTAAAATCAAACATCGCTGGTCACAGATCACCATAACAGATATAATAATAATGAAATGTTAAAATATTTCGAGCATTACCAAAACAGGACACAGAGACATGAAGTAAACACATGCAGTTCAAAAAAGGCACAGATAGACTTGCTTAATGCAGGGTTGCCACAAACCTTCAGTTTGTAAAAACTACACTATCTATGAAGTGGAATTAAGTGAAGTGCAATTAGACAAGATAGGCCTGCACACCCCTTCCAAGTGCACATAGATTATTTATGAAAATAGAACATATTTTGGGCCATAAAGTGTATCAATATGTTTTAAACATATTGAGATCCAAGCCATACAGAGTATGTTCTTTGTATCTTAATAGGATTAAATTGAAACTCAGAAACAAAAAGATCTTTGAAAAAAATCTCCAAGTATATGGAAACTAACTAACACATTACTAAGTAATCTATGGGTCAAAGAAATCAAAAAGGAAGTTAAGGTGTATTTTGAACTAAGTAAAAATGAAAACACAACATATCAAAATTTATGGGATGCTGCTTAAGTAGTACTTAAAGGGAATTCATAGCACTAAACATCTATGCTGGAAAACAAGAAATGTCTTAATTCAATTATCTCAGCTTTCACCTCAAGAAAGCAGAAAAAGAAAAGCAAATAAAACCTAAACTTAGCAGAAATAATGAAATAAAAATCAGAGCAGAAATCAATAAAATAGGAAATAGAAAATCAAGAAAACTGAAAGCTTCTTCTTTAAAAAGATAAAATTTGTTTTTGGAAATATGGACTGCTCTGTAATAGCATCAATAGAAACTAGTAAAACCAACTATTCTATCTGATCCTACACTCTCTACTCACTAATTATTTTTCTATTGCTGTATGCTTTCACACAAACTCCTGAAAATAAATTACATAATTAGATTGTGTACCATATAAATTGTCAATATTCAACAAATTTTTACTATAAAACTGGCAATTCCGGCCGGGCGCAGTAGCTCATGCCTGTAATCTCAGCACTTTGGGAGCCCAAGGCAGGCGGATGACAATGTCAGGAGTTTGAGACCAGCCTGATCAACATGGTGAAACCCCGTCTCTACTAAAAATACAAAAGAATATTAGCCAGGCGTGATAGCGTGCCTGTAATCCCAGCTACTCAGGAGGCTGAGACAGGAGAATCGCTTGAACCCAGGAGGTGGAGGTTGCAGTGAGCCGAGATCGTGGCATTGCACTCCAGCCTGGGTGACAGAGAGAGACTCTACCTCAAAAAAAAAGAAAAAAAAAAAAAGAAAAAGGCAATTTCATGAGTCATCTAATAGATATAAATATAAACATAATGAAGAATGTAATCTGCACTGTTGATTAATGTCTTAATCATAGTGATTGCTCTGCTGTGCCACCCAGATTCCCCCACTTCAGGACTGCAGCATTCATTCCCCAGTTGCTGAAAGTGTTGCCAACCAACACCTCTTAACTAAGCACAGCTGAAAGGACCTACCTCCCCTAAGGTCCCAGCACCTTTGTTGGGGCAGCTTGCATCCCATAACTAGTCAGCGAATGATTTAAAGGCACAGTTGCCTTGATTCAAGGTGGATAAAGTCTGAAGGGCAGGCCTAGGTTCAATGATGACCGCAGGATTGACTGAGGCCCTCGTTGTGACTGCAGCTCAGCCCAATCTCTCTCTGAAGGTCCTATTTCACTGACCTTCATCCCCCACAGGTATTGAACCCAAAATGCATGCCCCATAAACTTCCTGCACACAAATCTCTTTCTCTGAGTTGGCTTCTTGTCAATCCACACTGCAGCATTTCTCTTTATCTTCTTCAATATGAAGCAATATGAAGAGTTTTTGCACAGTTGGAGGAAGAACGGAACTAATGTACAAGGACTAGTATACCTAATTCTGGAAAGTTTTGGTTTTATTTTTTAAAAGAAGCTGAAACATAAATAATATATATAATCATTTTATAAATATATATTTAATAAGCATATTCATAAATAGCACATTCTAGCAACTTAGGCTATTTTCATAAAATGTTCCTCTTAAAAGTTGAATTCCACATAGATACCATTTCTCCTAATTTTATCATTGAGGGAAAAAAAGGTCAGGTAATATTTTCCCAATTTTATAGAGTGAATGAAGGCTCATTTTTGATTACTTTACAAGCCCAGGATATAATAGCACTCTAATCAATATAGTTCCTATAAGAGATATCCATCTTTCTGTTTTGAATGACTTGAGGTGACAAAACTCCAAAAGAGAGGATAGACCGTGTGTGTATCTGTGTGTCCCATTTGCTATAATTAAAAAGAAAATTAGAGGCAGAGCCACAATATATGAAAACCTAAAATTGTATAGATTAAAAGAGAAATCTTAACTACTGGAATATAAAATGTCCTATCACACACAACAGAAAGGAAAAAAATGCTTTAGGTAGGAGATTTGGGATTTCTTTTGTTCTTGAAATGTTAATGGTGATTTTTTTCTACTTGCTTGTTTTGTTTTCCTTTAAAGGGGAAAAGGGTACAAATGAAAGTGGAACTAAGGGAAATGGAGACTTTTTCTTCCAATAAGGCCTTGCAGGAGGGAAGGCACAACTAGGCCTCCAGAGAGTTGGGGGGATGAAGTCAGAGCTAGGAGCAGACACAATGGATTAGACCACTAGCAAAGGGAAGAAAGACAGTTTCTCAAGACAGGGCTATACTGCCGTTCAGAGAAACAAAAGCAGGCAGAGCCTGATCATGGGTGAGGAAAATTCTCTGTTCTCTGTTAACCACCATGTATTTTCTATGTGATCTTAGGTAAGTTTCTTTATCCCTTTGAGCCTCCATTTCCTTATCTAAGATATGAGTAATTGTGCATACCTCATAAGATTGCTCTAAAAATGAAGTTCTATCGTCTTCCTAGTCAGACTGCTCAATATGATCCATTTTCTCTGGATCTGGTAGGGGTGTATAAGAAAAAAGTGAATTGTAATAGCCAGACACATGTGACTTGGGTCCTTAGCACGTGGATGGAAAGGTAAGCTCAACATGACACTCAGGATGACTTTGCTTGCCTTCTTTTTTACATTTGTTCTATTTAAGCATGACTGTATTGTTTTCACATTTTTTAAAAAACACTGCAAGTAATATGAAAACAGTAAGCAGTGCTTTTTCAAAATAACAGTACAGTAGTAAAGGCACTATTGCCTGTCAGAGCTACAAGAGAGCACTGCCTGCATATCCTTCTTCTAGGGGCTCAAGAGAAAATCACTTCAGTTTAGAATCCCAGATTATATCCAAACTTTCACTAAATCTATGAGTTCAGAATACTGTTTCTGAGAAGGATATAAGAGGAAGTGGTAGGACTTGGAAAATTAAAACAAACTAATTACCAAAATGTCATATTGTTGAGGACATCAGACAGCTAGAGAAGCAAAGAAAATTAGATGAAGTAAAATTCAAAAAGGGAAGATCCCTTCATAGGTGGACTTAGATCACTGACATTTGCTTTTCTGGAAACATTAGCCACATGCAGGCATAGGCAGAAAGTGGGGTTTTAGACTGTGCAGATAAAACTCTACAAGGGAAAATAGATATCAGCAGAGCCTTTGTGGGGCACATGGGTTGATGTTGTATTAGAATCTAGACTAGTCCTACCTTGGTGTGGTTGCTCATGCCTGTATTCCCAGAACTTTGGGAGATGAAGGAAGCAGGAGGATCACTTGTGGCCAGGAGTTCAAGACCAGCCTGGGCAACAATCAAAACCATATCAATATAAGTCTAAAAAAATAATAATAATAAGGAATGGTGGTATGTGCCTGTAATCCTAGCTACTCAGAAGGCTGAGGCAGGAGGATCCCTTGAGCCCAGGAGTTCAAGGCTATAGTCAGCTGTGATCATGCCAGTGCACTCCAGCCTGAGTGACAGGGCCAGATCCTGTCTCTAAAAATAAAATAAAACAAAATAGTCCCGAACACACAGAGAGCTTTCTATGCAGGATAACTGCTTTGTGCTTTTGCTGCACGGGAGGGTAGAGGCCTTGCCTTAAAAAGCTGAATGAAATCTCCGTCACTCCACTCAGCTGCCCCTTGCTGACTTTGTGGAAAGAAGCCTACATGCACAATTGCTGGAGGAAGCAATTAGAAAAAAAACTGGGCAGGCTTTTCATTGCCTCAACCTTTCATATTCCAATCATACAGAAATGATGCTCCAACTAACTAAAACTGGACAGAGAAGAGTGGAGATAATTTAAGGTATGCTGATTTCCTTCCCTTTTATTGCTGGGTGCCAAACAATACCTCTCAAAGATGGTAAGTCAAGTCATAGTGGTAAAAGTTTGATCCTTTCTTTTCTCACGTACAAGAAATCTGGAGATCGGCCAATCAAGCTGGAACTGTGGCTTCATGATTTCATCAGGAACTCAAATCTTTCTATATTTCTGTTCAGCTAGCCTTGGACTCTGGCATTTGCCCTTTTGAAACCACATGGTAGGCAAGATGGCTTCTCAGACAAAGGGAAGTAGGGGAAAGGGCAAAGGGCAAAGAACACAAGCTGGTTGAACCTGCCCTCTTTTAAAGTGCCTGGAAGCATAATTAGCACATAGGAAGTATTATTTGTTGAGTAAATAAAATTAATGAATCCTTTATGACCCTGCTTGTACTGGGTTATGCACCACCTTATGTCCTCCCACAATGCCCAGAATTGTACATAATACATGTTTTTTGTTGTTGTTGTTGTTTTGGCTTTTTTCCATTCATTTTTCTCTCTCCAAAATAAGACTCATCTCTGGATTCTTTTATCTATCAGAGTGACTAGCAGAAAATAAGCATTTACTAAATGTTTGTTAAATTGTTGAACAAATTAATGTAAGCCCCAGCCCTTAACCCCTTTATTCAACAAGATTTTTTAGTACCTTCTATGGGCCAGGTACTATTCCAGACATTTAAGCAAAACAGAGAAAGATCCTTGCCCTCATAGATACTTCATTATAATGGGGAAGAGGCAGAAAACTAACATAAACATAATATATTGAATTAAATAGTGGGTTAGAAGTTATTAAGTAGAATGAGGGGGAAAGCAGATGAAGATAGGTGGTAACAGGATAAGGAGAGGGCCAACTGCAATTCTAATTATAGTGGTTGCAGAAGGCCTCATTGACAAGACAGCATCTGACCAAAAACGTGAAGGAAGTGAAGGAACTGGCCAAATAGATATCTGGGGATATTCCAGGCAAAAGGAACAGCCAGTGGAAGACCCCAAAGGCAAGAATGAGCCTGACAGGTTGAGAAGCAGCCAGGGAGCCAGTGAGGCTGGAGGTGAATGAGGGGAGAGAAGAGTAAACGATGCTTAGGCCAGAGGAGTCAGGAATTAAATAATGTCAGGCCCCACAGACCATTATAAGAATTTTGATTTTTTTACTTTGGGTAAAATTGAGAGGTCTTCCAGAAATACATGTTTAAAAATAAGTATTTTTTCATAGTCTATTAACTTAATAAAGAGACAATGACATTAGCATCTGGAACCGGTTTGGAGAGGCCTCTTCTGTTGGGGTATTGAATTTATATGCAAAAATGACCCCTGCTCAAAAATATACTTTAAAAATGTTTTGAAAACACCTTAGTTTTTTCCTACTGAACTCTAATTCTTAGCATACAAAAACTAACCTTAGTTTCAATTTCCCTTAAATATGTCTCAACAAAGTCATTCCTCATTCTGATCTGTTAAAATAATGTGAAACATTTGTTCAGAAAAATTTTGCTTTGTTTGTAGATTATGACTGAAAGATTATAGATTGTACTTGACCATGGGAGACAGTCCTCAGAAGCCCCCAAGAGTTGAACTACTCATTGAGGTGACCTATTTTTTCTTCTAATTTCACAAAGGTAAACTGTTAACAAAGGTAAAGGTTTCACAGTGAAATTGTCTAGGAAAGGAAAGAAAGAGAGGGAGGGAGAGCAGCAGAAGGAAGGAAGAAGGGGGAGAAGGGAGGGAGGGAGGAAGGAAGAAGGAAGGGAGGGTGGATGGGGGAGAGAAAGAAGGAAGGGGAAAGAAGAAAAATTGTTCAGGTACGAAAATACAAGGGTTTTGGCAGAAAAGGCATACTAAAGAAGTAGAAAGAGGAAACCGAACAGTGTTTCTGAGAAAGAAAAAAGCCTGGATAATGTCCTTCTTACTACACAGTGCGGGGCATAGTTTTAATCATTGGTTAATTATTGGTTAACCATTGGTTAATATCAAGTGTTATATTGGATTAGGCATGGCTAAAATAGACTTTAATTTGATGTAATCATAGGTACTTTTATTCAACTTTCTATGAGATTACAAACACCTTTGTCATACCCTCATCTCATAGCAGTTGTGCAATCAAATGGTTTTAGAGCTATCCACAGCTTCCCAGGCCTTCCTTCTCTAGACCCACTGATATTTGATTTGAAAGTTAGGTATGGTTTCTGCCAGAAAGAAGAGAGAGAGAAAGAGGCAGAGAGAGAGACAAAGAGAGAGAAAGCCTCAATGTTTCAAATCTATTTCATGATTACTTTCGAAGTGATCTTTTGTGTAAAACACACAAATTTTCTCATAAAAGAGAAGTGAAATTGTGACATTTTCTATGGTATTATTCTACTGTCTTGGAAACTGCCCCAAATCAGGGGAAATTCTGTATAAAGAGGGAAAATCCTAATGGACTGATAATTTTTAGGTCTTCTCAGCAGCTTTTAATTTTCCATGAATGGTGTATAATGATTCATCTAAAAATATAAAAGAGAAATTATGAAATGTGACCATCTGCAAGGTTAAAGGATGTGATTTCCAGGATTGAAGAGGGTCACATAATTCCTGATACAACTGCTGTATTCTGCAGTGGTTTCAGTCTTGTTGAGAATCAATCAACAGTTGTTCTACAGTGAACAATGAAGTCAGGAGAGGGACAGATCAGTTTCAGAGATTGTCCGGACGTTCTCAGCCCCACCATGACATTTCCAATCCTTATTCCATTCTGGCCTCACTTCCCCTCTTTCACGCACATATCAACCTCCTGCCCTCCTTTAGTGCAAGCATTACTAATTGCCACACTTTGTCTGTATTTCTCACCCTTTCACATGGGGCAACAGAGATGCCTCAACCTTGCCTAAGCAAAATGTGAGAAAGGAAACCCCAGGCTAGAAAAATGGAACAAACTCCCACACAAAATAGGCCTCTTAATGTTTCTATACACTGTTTTTGGTATGTTAAGATCTTCCTGTTGCAACTAAGAGCCTGGTCTTAAGAGAACCATTATGGGGATAAGCCACAAAGTCACAAATAAAACATCAACTTCAGATGAAATAGAGCTTAAAACATTGTAGTGACTACAAAGAGAAGACAAAAGTTACCTGATCTTCACAAAGAAAATAACAGTTTATAGCAGTTCATAAATTTATATTTTCTGATCTTCCATAGCATCTGAAACAAAACATAAAACAAGATTATGAGTTTGTTCTATCTTTGAGTTCCTACCAAATATATTGCCCTGGTTTTCTGTTTTCATAACACAATAAAAAAAATAGGCAAGACAAAACACACAGGAGGAAAAAACAGGGGTAAGAAGAGATTGTTTACGCTTCAGGATTCTGCTGCCTTTAGAAGTGCAAAATATAAGCTTCAAAAGTTGCTGACAGTCTTGTTTCCCCAATTTGTAGCTGACTCTGGTCTATAGCAAATTCACAACTTACAAGCATTCTAAGTCCCCTACCCCCTAGTTCAGTCTTAGCAGATCTTTGATTAGTTGTTCAACATTTCCTTTTATTACTTAAGGTACCCAAGGGTATTCCAGTTATCTTCCTATTTACCTAAGCTAATTAATGGTCAATATGGGGCTGCTGACACTTGCAACTATGAAAATCCTATCTAGAACAACAGACAACTCAATATGCCTCCACAACAGGAGGGAGCTGGATAAGATCTGCAGCTGGGAGGGATCAACATCCAGCTATGAGTATCTAAGAAAAAGCAGGAAAATTAAATTGGAGTTGGAAGGAATAGTCTGTGACATTAACATCTGAACATACATTTATACATTTGATTAACATATTAATTTACAGAAATCAACTAACTAAATAAAAAAGGAAATCCAAGACAAGTAAATATTGATAGGGAAAGAAGCAATCTGGAAGACTGGCCCAGTGAATGCAGAGTTGCAATGCTAAGAGGGGCCCTGCATTTGGAATAGGTGGATTGCCAAATTTACTAAATTTTAGGAAGAAGTCTAGGCAAAGAGCTCTAACATCATAAGAAAAATGGAAAACATCCTAGCTATGGCAAATTCTGTCTAAATCTTAATTTCTCTGGGGTTAGTTTTGATCAGTATAGAATTTCAAAAGGAGATCTTCCCATGCCACTACCATAGCTGCAAGTTGCTGATGATCGCCTTTGACTTCTACACAAAGAAAACTGAAAAGAAGTTAGCTGATTTGATGAAACTCACACAGCAGGAAAAGGTATAGCTGTGAGAATTGACTCACAGTCCTTTGAAATGTGAGATTTCAAAGCAGCAAGATGAACATGTCACTGAGATTCAACAGAATCAAAGCCTTTCATTTATTTTTTTAAATAGAATAAAAATAAGATGGCAGACAAGGCTTAATAAAAAAAAAAACAGAACAGACACAGAAAACAGTGGAACACCACAGACCACTTGTACTCACAATAATAGTAGTATACTGCTAAGCATGGACACTATCTGTTGACTTAGAGCTACTTTCTCAAGTAGGAAGATTATTACTAGAAACAAATGTCCAGTAAGTCTGACACCAATATTTAGTAAAATAATAATAATAAAATATATAGGTATATATATTATATACACATATTATATAAATATATACACTTTATATATACAGATATATGTAAATAGACATAAAAGCAAAGCATTAGAAAGGACATGAAGAAAGTAGAGTTAATGTGTTTGTCAGCAATAACTGGCATGGTTTTGGAAAGAACAGAACATGTCAGGAAACCTTGAGAGATTTTTTTAAGAAACTTATATAATGAATGAGGAAAAGCAAAGCAAATAAGTCTCTATTGTTAGCCACCTCGATGTTTAGTAAGAGCAAAAGCAAATAAAATTGCTGGAATAGTGTTATTAGAAACTTGGAAAGTTAACAGTCATTTATTGAAGTTGCTCTCTAATATTTAAAACATACCTCTGTATTAGGCCATTCTTGCATTGCTATAAAGAAATACCTGGTACTAAGTAATTTATTTTTTAAAAAAAGAAATTTAATTGGCTCATGGTTCTGCAGGCTATACAGGAGGCATAGCACTGGCATCTGCTTCTGGGTAGGCCTCAGGAAGCTTCCAATCATGGCAGGAGGTGACAGGGGAGCAAGTGTCTCACATGGTGCCAGCAGGAGCAAGAGAGAGAGAGTTGTGGGGAGGGAGGTGCCATAGTCTTTTAAACAACCAGATCTTGAGAGAACTCACTCACCATCATGAAGATCCTCCCCCATGAGCCAGTCACCTCCTACTAGGTCCCACCTCCAACACTGGAGATTACAATTCAACAAGAGATTTAGAGGGGACACATATCCAAACTATATCAATTCTGCCCCTTGCCCCTCAAGCCTCAGTTTCTTCTCACATTGCAAAATACAAGTGTCCCTTCCCAATAGTCCCCCAAAGTCTTAACACATTTCAGCATTAACTCAGAAATTCAAAGTCCAAAGTCTCATCTGAGACAAGTCAAGTCCCTTCCCCTTATGAGCTTATAAAATAAAAAACAAGTTACTTACTTCTAAGACACAATGGGGGTACAAGCATTAGGTAAACATTCTCATTCCAAAAGGGAAAAATCGGCCAAAAAAGGGGGCTACATGCTCCATCAAAGTCCAGAACCCAGCAGGGCAGTCTTTAAATCTTAAAGCTCCAAAATTATCTCCTTTGACTCCATGTCCCACATGGAAGGCACAATGGAGCAAGGGGTAGACTCCCAATGCCCTGTGGATTTTTAGGGTGCAGCCCAAGTAGCTGCTCTCACAGGTTGGAACTGAAAGCCTGTGGCTTTTCCAGGCACAGGGTACAAGCTGCCAGTGGCTCTACCATTCTGGGATCTGGAGGATGGTGGGCCCCTCCTCACAGCTTCACCCGTCAGTGCCCCAGTGGGGACTCTGTGTGAGGGCTCCAAAGCCACATTTTCTCTCCACATTGCCCTAGTAGAGGTTCTCTGTGAGGACTCTGCTCCTGAAGCAGGCTTCTGCCTGGCTACCCAGGCTTTCTTGCACACCCTCTGAAATCTAGGTGGAGGCTGCCAAGCCTCATTCACTCTTGCACTCTCTGTGCCTACAAGCTTAACAACACATGGAAGCTGCCAAGTTTTATAGCTTGCATCTTCTGAGGCAGCAGCCCTAGCTGTATCTGAGACCCTTTGAGCTGAGTCTGAAGCCAGAGCTACCAGGATGCAGACAACAGTGTCCTGAGGCTGTACCTAGCAGTGGAGCCCTGGGCCAAGCCCACAAAACCATTCTCCTAGGCCTCTAGGCCTGTGATGGGAGGGACTGCCCTGAAGGCCTCGAAATGCCTTTGAGGCCTTTCCCCCATTGTCTGGGATGTTAGCACTTGGCTCCCTTTTCCAAGTATCTCTAGCAAATGGTTGCTCCACAGCCTGCTTGAATTCCTCTCCCACAAAAGCTTTTTCATTCTCTGTCGCATGGCTAGGCTGGAAATTTTCCAAACTTTTTTTCTCTGCTTCCCTTTTAAATAGAACTTCCAACTTTAAGTCATTTCTTTGCTTTTACATATAAGTGTAGGTTGTTAGAAGCAGCCAGGCCCCATCTTGAACACTTTGCTGCTTAGAAATTTCTTCTGCCAGATACTCTAAATCATCACTCTGAAATTCAAACTACCACAGGTCCTTAGGGCAGGGGCACAGTGCAGCCAGGCTCTTTGCTAAGGCATAACATGCATGACCTTTGCTTCAGTTTCCAGTAAGATCCTCATTGCCATCTGCAACCTCCTCAGCCTGGACTTCATTGTCCATATCACTATCAGCATTTTGATCATGACCATTTAACCAGTCTCTAATAAATTCTAAATTTTCCATCATCTTCTCATCCTTTTCTGAGCCCTCCAAACTCTTCCAACCTCTGCTTGTTACCCAGTTCCAAAGCTCCTTCCACATTTCAAGTAACTTTATAACAGATCCCCCCTCCTCAGTACCAATTTTCTGTACTAGGCCATTCTTGTATTACTATAAAGAAATACCTAAGACTAAGTAATTTATTTAAAGAAAAGTGGTTTCATTGGCTCACGGTTCTGTAGCTTGCACAAGAAGCATAGAGCTGGCATCTGCTTCTGGGGAGTCCTCAGGAAGCTTCCAATCATGGCAGAAGATGAAGGGGGAACAGGTGTCTCACATGGCAGGAGCAAGAGAGATAGTTGTGGGAGACAGGGGCCGCACTCTTTTAAACAATCAGGTCTCAAGAGAACTTACTCACCATTGTGAAGACAGCACCAAGCTATGAGGGATTCTCCCCCATGATCCAATAACCTCCCACCAGGCCCCATCTCAAACACTGGGAATTACAATTCAACATGAAATTTAGAAAGAACACAGATCCAAACTATATCACCTTCCTTTCCAAATCCTCTGCATGCAGATATTTGAGCACTTCCATCATTTTTGCATTTATGTCATTGTTATGTAACAGAACATTCTATCCCAACTCCAAATAATGTGTCAGTGTTCATTTAGCATAGCTCTCCATTTATTTGGGTTTGGGAATAAGGCACCTCCTTCCATACTTACGAAATTTTATTTGCAAAGCACAGTCTAGAGTCAGACATAACTACTCTCTTGTTGAAAGGATTATAAGTGATAGTGTGACATTAAATGAAAATAAATCCAATATGGAATAAATATACCAGAGATAATATTATCAAAAGATTTCCTCAGTGCTTTCAAGAATGTCTTGGAACATGGGCCTATTATCAAGAACTTAACTGGTAAAATTAGATTTCGGGTGAATAAGGCTTATTGAATCACATAAGCTCAGTTCACTGAAGGTCCCACATACTATTTTCTTGTAAATTCTCAAATTATAGAAAGGAGGCAGTCAGTGTTGACTGAAAGATTAGAGCAGAGTGAGAAAAAGAAACTAGATTCTTATCTTGCTCAGTTGCACTTACTGAGATCATTGAAGTTTAGTGTGTTGCATATATTTGCTCTTATTAAAACCCATCATATTTCTTCATAACAAAATCATAAGCAAGTCTAAAATGTTTAATCTTTTCATTCATACGTGATATAAAGTTTTCACCAACCCTCTATACACACACAGAGAAAAATCCTTCTAAACTCTCTTTTGTTGCAGCTTTTTCAAATTTTCAAATAAACTCTATGAAATTTAGCTGAAACACTTTTAGTAGCCTTACCTATAAACCTTGAAGACCCAGGAAGCTCTGAGTGGTTATGCTAATTCAACAAAGTCATTCAGAGTCCTTTTGAAAGTTTGCAAAGCTTTATGAGTACATATGGGATCCATTTTTCCATGATCCTTCAACATAAAACTGGTCTCTTGCTAGAGACCATTTCTCCATTGCAGCCATTTGAACTTTCCAAGGGATGCTAAATACAAATGCAGAAACAAGCGAAGAATAGATACATGTTGATTTTATAGTAAAGACAGCAGTACTTTGCTTCCTTTCCCATACTTCCAGAGATAATTACTCCACTGTGTTCTTTTCTCTGTACATTCCTCTCTGATGGCACCTCTCACAAATATCTGTCAGCCCCACTACACAGTGAACCCCTTAAGATAGAGATTAATTCATCTTTGTATCTGCAGTACTTTATGTGTGATACACTGTAGGGATGCAATTAAGGTTTGCTGAATCAAAACATTTTGTTTCAATGGATCAAGCTATCTTTCCATGTCACTGACTTTTCCAGTATGGATACATTTTTATTTTAAAATAGAATATTATACTCATCGTTACCCCTTGTCTCACAATTCTAATATCTACAACAAGATTTTAGCAACATTTTAAAAGTTCAAACAACATCAGGTTTAAGGAAAGCACTCCCTATTAGTATTCCAGTAATTGGAGTAATTGAAACCAAATGTTTCAATTGAAATCAGTTCAGCAAAGATTAAAATTTTCCTTATTTTTTCTATCAATATCAACGGCCATAATCTGAAATGTCTTACTGAACCAATCTCCTAGGTATTTTAAAATATAACACTGGGATTTTTAGGGAAGGAAAAGTATCCTGTATGGTACTATAATGATGGATACATATCATGATACTGTTGTCAAACTCATGGAATGTACAGCACCAAGAGTGAACTCTAATGTAAACTATAGATTTTAGATGATAATGCTGTGTCCCTGTAGGTTCATCAATTGTAACAAATATTTCACACTAACGAGGGATGGTGCTGGTTGTGGAGCTGGAGGCAAGGTGAAAGGTGGGGAGTATGTGGGAACTCTGTACTTTCCACTCAATTTTACTGTAAACCTAAAACTTCCCTAAAAATGAAGTCCATTAATTTTTCTTTAAAAAAAGATATAACACTAAGACTACATGAAGTATTCCTTTTCCTAGACACTCCAACCTAGACATTTTAGCGCAGTTTCAAAGAGGGAAAAATGAAACCCAGATTGTGAGACCCACTGTTTCTTCTACTGACGTTTTTGAAATCCTCTACTATTTCAACCAAAGTCATTGATTCAATAAAGTTACAATTTGACAGTTTATCTTTTCTTAGTGAAGTTTACAAAGAGGGGCCAGATAGTGGCACTCTCTTTAAAATTAATAGGGAACTTTCAATGCCCTGCCATGCACTTGTCAACACTTGCTGATACAACTTGACCAAATTTGCCTTGTTCTGGAATACACAGACTTTGGATGGATGAGCAAACAGCCTCTGAGAGAGCAGCTGCTTTATTGCATGACTAAGGTGACCTCATCAGCCAATTGTGATACAGGAATTTTGAAAGGACTCCCTCTTTCAAGAGTTTATATTTCTATTCAAGTGTGGAAGCATGCACTTGTAAATGCTTGCGCTTCAAAATGTATATTGGAATAGGGGTAGCAAAATGTTGGGAGCATCAGAGCAGTTCCTAAATACACTACAGGCAAAAACTTATTTTGATCTCAGACCAGAGTTTCTTAACGTAGTGTCAAAAGAAAACACTATTTCAAAAAACTATTTTCCCTATCTAAAGAGGGTTTATTTCTTTAACAAGTTAGGAGCCCAACATTTCCCAAACTTACTTGGCTCCATAACTTTTGCTGCTGCTCTTGTTCTTTGGAAACTGTCAGTATATTTGGATGATAATAATAGTGGGCTGTTAAAAATAATTTTTAAATCATTTTACTCTAACATAACTTACTCACAATTATCTAGAGGAGTGAGAGGATACTAGATCAACAAACATGAGCAATGTTGAAGATTTTAACAGGAAATTAAGTATGGACTGAACCACAGGAAGTATACAACCAAATGCCTTTATGTCATCTGTCTTTGAGCTTCATTGGTTTCATTAGGGTCACTTCCAAAGTGGCCAGCTCATCTCACTAGTTATCTTTCTTAATGCCTTATGTTATCTTCCCAACATAAAATGATGCTTGTTACATACAATATAATGAGCTCATTATAGTGAAGTTAATGACTGTGTATAAGTGAATTTTATAATATTGTAAATGTGTTTTCTTCAAATATTCTTTATCCTGATGATAGAATCAGAACAGAAAAATTAATACTCCCCTCCCTTTTATCAGCTTTACCTAATACCATCAGAAGCTTCACTAAGTAAATGCCTTTTCGTCCTTTTAAAGGAAAGTATTGTCCTTTCAGGGGTAAAATCCAAGGAGGCTTAAGTTAAACTGGGTACTCTATAGATAAGCCACACTTGTTATATAAACTCTTGAAAGCTTATATTTTACTAACTTCTCTATCCTTATAAATGATTAGTCATCTAGTTCCTTGAGTTTTGTTTGTCTTTTAAACTTTAATCTCAATTAAAGCTAAAACTGTTATCTCTCCAGAGATACTGCCAAAATGTGAAAGATCATTACTTAAGAAGTACACATTATTGGTCTATCCAAATAGACTTTTATTTTACCTTGAGCAGTTTTTCCTCTGATACTGTGACCTTAGTATCAGTAGGTTTACAAATTATGTCATATTTGTATACAATTAAACATTTATTTATGATTTGTTTTAATTAAACTTTATTTTTTCCTAATATGCAAAATATGCAAAAATCAAAGTTCGATATACTAGTTATATTCTTAATAAATATGAAAATAATATTAAAAGCCATGCACCCCTTAAAATCATCCTATGTATTGCCAGTCGATGTCTAGCACACACCTTGGAAAATATTAACATGGAAATTTCCTGCCATGGAAATAAGGGATGAGAATTGGAGTGGGAAAATGTGAAGATAGCCTCTTATAACTTTCCCTCCTATCAGATATGTGCAAAATAATTAAACAAAAATTATTTGTTTACTTTGCACTGCTTCCTGCAGAAAAGAAAAGAACTCTTAAAATATTTTGATCAGATGAATTTTACAGTCAAGGACTATCCAAAGCATTGAGTAAGATACAACTCTATGTGATGAATTTCTATGTGAGTTTCTATATGATAAATTAATATGCCAAATGAAACAGTTTATTGAAACGTGCAACTTTTTTAAAATAAACAAATATCCTCCAGAACCAAAGACTGATGCTGTTAATGCTTTAGACATGTGACATATGTGTGTGTACCTCTGTATGTTTAATTTTCTTTCTTTCTAATCAAGTGACCTGTTCTCGTTTGGTTAAGTTTCAACCACAAGACACCACTGTATGCTTTTTTTTTTTTTCAAGATACACGTCACAGCACACCAAGAAAGGGGGAACTTCCAGTGTCTGTGGTAACATCACTTGATAAACAGACTCCTTTAAACAGCAAGTGCCTGTCTGCTCTACTATATAAAGCAGCAGAGACGTTGACTAGCGCATATTTGCTAAGAGCACCATGCGCGCAGCAGCCATCTCCACTCCAAAGCTAGACAAAATGCCAGGAATGTTCTTCTCTGCTAACCCAAAGGAATTGAAAGGAACCACTCATTCACTTCTAGACGACAAAATGCAAAAAAGGAGGCCAAAGACTTTGTAAGTTTGTTCAGAGTCTCACTTTGTGAATTTTAACAAGTTATCTCTAATGGCAGAAGGATTGAGAATGAATGGAAGAGAATGTGAGCATTTAGTTTAGCCAGATCAGAGGAGTTAATTGCCTGTTGTGAATAATAAGTAATATTCAGCTGTATTAAAAAATAAATCTTGATATGGCATTAAATTGGGTAGGAGTTTTTCCCTACATGGGCTCATAAAAATGGGCTCTATCCGAAGATAGCAAAATGTTGTATCAACCATTTTTAGTATTGCCTTATTCCTTAGAGAAATTTATTCTATGTCTTTTTACAAATAAAATGAATTCTGAAGAAATATGAATATTCACTTTTATGTCTTTTGTAGTGGAATGGATATGAAAGCATACCTGAGATCTATGATCCCACATCTGGAATCTGGAATGAAATCTTCCAAGTCCAAGGATGTGTAAGTACACTAATATGCTAAACTATCATTATCATTTACAAGAGAAGCCTATGCATTATCTCTATATCCCAGCAAGGGATAAATACTGCGCACAGTAGACTTCATTTCTTTTAAGTAACATGCCAAATAAAATTAGACTGTATCAGTACCAATGTAAATTGAATACAAATGTGTGCACACACATATTGGACTTTATCTATTTGGATTTTTTTCAAACTTTATTGGCAGGTTTTTTTTCCATAACTATAGTAACTCTAAGGGAAGTTTTGCACTTTGTGAATAAATTTTAACATATTTATTAGAACTACAGATTTAGTTTGTGAAGTTATCAAAGTGTAACGGCCATTCTTATTTCTTTTATGCTTACATTTTAAAAATTGACTAATGTATATACATTTTGTCCCCTGCAGACTTTCTGCTGCTGAAGTAATGCAATGGTCTCAATCTCTGGAAAAACTTCTTGCCAACCAAAGTAAGTATAACTATTGAATGTTTCTGGGTTCAGCTCAATACTCTAAAAAATTGAATGGCTTCACTAAAGATAGTATTCTGGGTAGGAAAGTATGCAAAAAGTTGTATTCTAGTTTGTCTGTAGTTACTGATGACTTCAGCATAGTATGCCTCTTAATAATGCTGACTTAGCACTCAATTCTGCCAACTCCTTTTAGACAAATTTGCCAAGACAATTAGATATTTTCATAGGTCATTATGGAGATAAAATTAAACATTGTGCTGGGATTCTGATATGTAAAAATTTTAAAAGTAAGCCAAATATTTTAACATGTACATTGCCATTTTGAAATCTGCCTAAAGAATGTATTTTTCTACACTTGGATGTAACAAGTATGATTCATTCATTCAATTAATTCAATTATCTTTCATACATTCATCATTCATCTCACCCTTACGTAGAGGACATTGTAGAGGTACCAAGGATTCAAAATCAAAGACAGTCTCTTACTGCCTTGAAGGTGGTTGAGATACATAACATAAATAATTGCATTATTATAACATGATAGTTTTTATGACATAAATATGATAGAAGGATTTTTAAGCACATATAGTCTTGTGGAGATTTTCTGATGAGAGAAGGTAAAGAATCAAATCAGCTTGCCATCCCCTTGTCTTGGGCATTACAATTCTACAATTCTACTGAGATTAGGACCTTTTTCAGAGGTGTAGATGAGCAGTGTGGTCTCTATCTCTAAAGAGTGAGATTATTGTTTTCTCCCCACAGACACCCTAAGGAGCTTCACTTGGGAATCACGTTCACTGTAGCTCAGCTGACTTTGTTTATAATTCAGCTAAACAAATAAATGGCACAGATATGGACCATAAATGATGCAATATAAAAGTCTCAGTAAACGCTAGCAAACATAATTAGTACATCAGGCCTACAGATCATATATAGGCCTAACATTTTCTGGCTAATATAAATTAGATGTGGAAATTATATTTACTAATTATTGTGATGTTAATGCCTTTTGTCAGTGTTTGCTTCCCTAAAATACTCTCTATTCTGGCTAAGCTTTGGCATATATAAAAGATGGTTTTATATTCAGCGGAGCAGAATTTCAATTCAAACAGCAGATAGAAGCAAAACATAGTTTGGTAGCCACCATCAAGTAGCAATGTGACTGTGAATGAGTTTGTCTGGCCCCAGATTCCTCTTCTATGAATGAAGAAATTTCAAATGACTTCTCATCTCTACAATCTATAACACAGCTATTTCAGCTGTAGCTGTCTCTTACCTTCGTATGAATAGGATGCAATTGTATTTTTCTTACAAATTTCTTCTTCAAATTATTTATTTGTTTGTTCATTTAATTTAATTATCTCCCCACCCACCCCTCCTTTCTTTTTAGCTGGTCAAAATGTCTTTGCAAGTTTCCTAAAGTCTGAATTCAGTGAGGAGAATATTGAGTTCTGGCTGGCTTGTGAAGACTATAAGAAAACAGAGTCTGATCTTTTGCCCTGCAAAGCAGAAGAGATATATAAAGCATTTGTGCATTCAGATGCTGCTAAACAAGTGAGTATTAAGCTTATCATCATCAGTTTCTCCGTAAGAGACTCTATACGCAGAAATAACATTTAATATATACAACAAGATAAAATCATTTTGGGGTATATAATTTTACTTCCACATACTTAGGTATATAAATGTAGTTCAGTGCAATGAGAATCTAATTTTTTATATTGGTGAAGGTTTCAGTACAGTAGAATGAAGAGATTGATTTTACAAAACCAGCTGCCGTGATGAGGGTGAGGGAAGGGTTAAGGGTATTGTTACTGACCAGAACTGCATGTCAGGGAGTCCTTAATGAGCACTCTCGTTTTGGATAAGAAAATGCAGATTAGCGTAATGTATACAATTGCAGCAGCAAAAGTATTTCCAATTAACAGTATTACCAGATAAATATTCTTGGTCCAAGCAGAAAATATCAACAAAAAGAGCCTTCTCCTCCTGTAAATCTTAAATGCCCACATCACTCTTTGTGATACATGGATCATCTTATGTGGATACTTAAATTTTTCATGTCTGCTTCTTTTGCCTCTCCCAACTATACATGAGGAAATTTGGAACAAAGACATTTTTGTAATATTTCTTATCTCCTTCACACCTAGTATAGAGCTGATTTTACAAAGGCATTTAAGAGATATTTGAATTGATTTAAATGAGGCCTTAAAATTACTTTCTGAGGTGCTTCAAAAAACACAGTAACATCATAAAATTTGCAGTAAATAAAAGTATATATTAGCTAACAAGGTTTTCTTTTTTAGATCAATATCGACTACCGTACTCGAGAATCTACAGCCAAGAAGATGAAAGCACCAACCCCCACGTGTTTTGATGAAGCACAAAAAGTCATATATACTCTTATGGAAAAGGACTCTTATCCCAGGTTCCTCAAATCAGATATTTACTTAAATCTTCTAAATGACCTGCAGGCTAATAGCCTAAAGTGACTGGACCCTGGCTGAAGGGAATTAAAAGATAGTATCAAGTGCAGAAGGAATGTGCCAGTATGGCTCCCTGGGTGAACAGCTTGGCCTTTTTTGGGTGTCTTGACAGGCCAAGAAGAACAAATGACTCAGAATGGATTAACACGAAAGTTATCCAGGCGCAGAGTTGAAGAAGCATAAGCAAGACAAAAACAGAGAGACCGCAGAAGGAAGAAGATACTGTGGTACTGTCATAAAAAACAGTGGAGCTCTGTGTTAGAAAGCCCCTCAGAACTGGGAAGGCCAGGTAACTCTAGTTACACAGAAACTGTGACTAAAGGCTATGAAACTGATTACAACAGACTGTAAGAATCAAGGTCAACTGACATCTATGCTACATATTATTATATAGTTTGTACTGAGCTATTGAAGTCCCATTAATTTAAAGTACATGTTTTCAAATTGCCATGGCTACTATTGCTTGTCGGTGTTATTTCGTTTTATTGTTTTTGACTTTGGAAGAGATGAACCGTGTATTTAACTTAAGCTATTTCTCTTAAAACCAGGGAGTCAGAATATATTTGTAAGTTAAATCACTGGTGCTAATAATAAATGTGGATTTTGTATTAAAATATATAGAAGCAATTTCTGTTTACATGTCCTTGCTACTTTTAAAAACTTGCATTTATTCCTCAGATTTTAAAAATAAATAAATAATTCATTTAAGATTCTTCTTTCTACCATCTCTTTAATATCTAAAACTATTATCTAGTGAATACTATATTTTATGTATTAGTTTGGACAGAATTCATAATTTTTCTCTCTGCTATCACAAGGCACAAAATCAAACAAATATAATATGATCTCATGTTCAATAAGAAATTGAAATCTTTTAAAAAGGGATAGAAAAGTTATTTCAAGAAGTAATCTAATCAACAGCATATATTTTATTGTGAGTTAAAGTTCATAAAATCTAGACATATTTTCTCATTTAACATTCATAGCAATCCTATGAAAGCTGAGACTCAGAAAGATTAAGTCACTAGTTCCTAATTTTAGTTAACTCTCAAAATTATCTAGAATGTTAAAAAAACACACACATATCCCTGTTTGGGGGTCCCATACTAGAATGACTGAACCAAATCTCCAAAGGGTAGGATATGGGAATCTATATTTAAAAGAAAGCCCCAAGTGATTCTGAAGATGATTTTATAATCCAGGGTTCGGAACCTAGGAATTAAGGGACAGTCACATTACCAGGGATTGCCCAGAAGTCATCCTACTACAACCTATTCTCCTTCCTCTATGTAACACTGCCACCCACCGACCAGAAGGCATTTCCTAAATCACTAAAGTCTGCAACAGTCCTGAGTGTCACCTAAGCAGGGAAAAAGACTCCAAAGTAGGGCTCACCTACAGAAAGCAGAAAAATCATCAAGATGATGCATATTCCTGAATAGCCTGTACAGCTCTTATCTCCCTGTGCACCTGTGCTTTGTATTTTATTCAATAATCAGTCACTCACATATCACAAAGAAATATAGTTAATGTATGGATAATCTCACTGTGGACTGGCCCAGTCATCAGGCACACAGCAATGGTAAGGGGCAATATGCAGATCAGGTACAAACAGAATTATTCTTGAGCTGTCATGGGACAGAGTTTAAATTGGTTCTACATTATGCTTTATTCCTGCTTTATCAGGTCATATTGTAAGAGAAACTTGGGAGTCCAGTGATGATAATAATCATGATAATAAGCATCATCATCATCAGTTATCTCTCTCTCAACTCATTCCATCACCAAATTCTGCCAATCATTCTTCCACAATCAGTGTCTGTGGTTAGAACATCACTTGCTCTTTTTTATTACCCGTGTCCTAGTACAGGCTCTCATAGTTTGCCAGTTCACATGACATGTTCTTTGTCTTCCCAGTCTCATCTCTTTAATTTATCCTCTGAACAGCTACAAACAACATCTTCTGAAACACAGATTCGGCCACATCATTTCCCATGACATATAAAATGAAGTACAAATGTCTCCCTCTGGGCTTCAAAACCCTCCCAGTGTAACCTTCATGACATAACTCTCATTACTCAACTCTGGGTATCCTTCCTACCTTGAAGTCACACTGGATTATTCACCTTATCTTATATAATTCCAAGCCTTCACTATCTACAGCCTTTGGTTATGCTCTACTCTCTAAAATGGCTTTCCTAACCCATTCCACTTTTCAAAGTTAAAGCAATTCTTCAAGATTTTGTTTGTTTGTGTTTTGTTTTGGTTTGGTTTTTTGAGACAAGTTTGCCTAGGCTGGAGTACAATGGCGTGATCATGGCTCACTGCAGCCTCAACCTCCCAGGCTCAAGTGATACCCCTGCCTCAGCTTCCCAAGTAGTTTCCAAGGACTGTCACATTAGTTACAGTCCAGGCCTTCAAGACTGTTAGGAGCAAGCAGTGCAACTGTCTAACACACTCACCAGTCATACAATAAATGCTGCTGGTTCTTCTCTTGACAAAATGCCAAAAACCATCTGATTTTGGACAGAAGATCAAAACAAGCAGCCTCTTCATTTTGACCAAAAAAAAAAAAAAAGTCATCCTGGTTGCATAGATTCAAAATAATGTAAAATACTTGAAAATATAATTTTATTTTTATTGTCACTTTTTTTTTTTGGAGATGGAGTCTCACTCTGTCACCCAGGCTGGAGTGTAATGGTATGATCTCAGCTCACTACAACCTCCACCTTCCGGGTTCAAGTGATTCTCCTGTCTCAGCCTCCCAAGTAGCTGGGACTACAGGCACCCACTACCACGCCTGGCTAATTTTTGTATTTTTAGTAGAGATGGGGTTTCACCATGTTGGCCAGGCTGGTCTCAAACTCCTGACCTCAAGTGATCCACCTGCCTCCCAACATGCTGGGATTACAGGCATGAGCCTCTACGCCTGGCCTATTGTCACTTTTTGTTATGATGTGACTGTTTCGTTAGATCATTCACAGAATATACTTAGAGCTAGTGATATCTACTATTTAAAAAATTTGATCCAACTGGACAATCTGATTTTCAGTTCACAGGCTATGTTCTTTTGTAATACTAAAGCAATGGCAGTAAACAATAGCATGGCTAAAAGCCAAAAATGTTTTTTTTAAATTTACTTTTCTCAAGCTTGTTTTGCGGTACTTTCCAATATGCCTATCCCAGAAAGCTATGAATCTATGAAGATGAAAATGTAATGGTGTCTCATAAAAATTACATAATTACCCATTTAGCTTACATGGAATGAAGTTCAAGTTTCTTTGTTTCTGTGTGCAAACATGGGCTGTATTACACTAGTAGGAATCTTTGACAATCTATTGTTGAAAATAAAAAAACTACAAAATTTGTGAGGGAAAAAACATAGTAAAAGGTGGTTTAAAATGCCATCAATATAAATTATTTTATATAGCTATAGAATTTTTGCAAGACTAGGATGAAAACATCTATAAAACAAAAATCAACAGTCAGCTACAGAAATAACTCTATCCTTTTTGTTGAGAACAGTATCTTGAAGCTAAAGCTGTATCACCCCAATAGCAAAATTTTATATCTTACTACATGCCTAAACTAAATGAAACCTTCCTACAAAAAATAGAGACAAAATACAAAACCTTCTATGGATGTTTCTCTACAGTAAATATTTGACTTGGTATATACTCCTCAGTGGCTCCTTTACTTTGAATATGAAAACAGGACAAAAAGAAAAAGACAGAAAGAGAGAGGGAGAAAAGGGAAAGGAAAAGGGAGATGGGAAGAGGGAGGGAGAGAGGAGGGGAGCACAGGAGGAAGGGAGGGAGGGAGAAGAAAAGAAGAGAAAAGAAAAAGAAAAAGCATTGGTGAAGCATCTTAATGTATCTCATTTGATAATTTGAATGACTGAACTGTCATACTTTTAATATTTTACCTTCTCAAATTGAAATTTTAATCCAAAAAGGATTTTGCTGTAATTTAGAGTTGGCTATATAAACTTACCATAAAACTTCCATAACTGGTAGATTAGGCTGGGGATGTCAATCTAAGTCTAAAAGAACCAAATTTAGAAACCTATGGGAACCATGCCTTAATTTGGAATATTGTCCCCATTTAGGGAAGATCTATATGGTACACTTGATGATTGAGAAAGGAGTCAAGCTTGCAGGATTAGGGAGCTGATTTATTTACATAGGAAGAAACAGTGTATTGTAAGCAAATTGTTTTAATTTCGAAAACTTTGTTGGTCATGTTTATTATGTTTTAGAATTTAATGTTTACATCCTCTTCCCTCCCTCTCCTGTCAAACTCATAAGCAGGGTCAGATGTCAGCTAGGAGCCACCTAGCTGAGTATGACCACTTCAAATATTTTAGGGAGCATTTCAAATGAACTCTCTCTATGTCACTCGAATGAAAGAAAAACCAGCCTCCTCACTTCTCAAATAAAAACTCTAAGACTTCCTGGAAGTTTTTTTTTAGTAAAAAAGCTATTCAAATAATACATTATAATAGACATGGGCTTTGTTCATCCGGGAAAAGTACTGGATTTGCTTTTGTTCTATGTTTAACTTGCATTTTTACTTTTACTTATCATAATAGTAGCTGGTTTGTTTTGTCCTTTTTTTTTTCTTTTTTTTTTTTTTTTTTTACAGGGAAGGGATGTTAGGGTGGATCTTGAAGAACAAACATAACCCAACCAGGGGAGAAAGAAGGTAAGAACATTCCAGATGCAGGGAATAGTCTTAAAAAGTCTGGAAATCAGGAAAAGAAATACTGTGTTCAACAATAGTGATTTATTTAGTTTGGCTGGAATATATAGGGAAAGAGAAAGTATAAGAGGGAAAGCTAAAAAGGTAGTTTAGGGAAGATTCAGAGAGAAGATACAGTCTACTCCAAAAAGAGTGAATTTTTATCTTTTACAGGATAGGTAACCATTGACGTTTTAAGCAAAAGAATAAAGTCTTAATTGTTTTTGAATGTCTACTATGGGGCAGGCACTGTGCTGGATACATGTGTTATCTGTTTAATCCATATTAAACTTCTTTGAGGTGAGTATTGTTAGGCTCATTTTATTGATCCACAAATGCAGAAACAAGTGGAAAAAAGTATCTAACAACATATAACTAGTGAATGGCAGATCTAAGATTTGAACCTAGGTTTGTATCTTTCCAAAGACTCCCCATTATGTCACGATTCTTCGTGGAAGGGAGATGATTTATTTGTGTTTTAAAAAGGGTAATTCTAGATTTACTATGAAAGACACTTGCAAAAGAAGACATAATTGAGTAAGGAAACCCAAATATGAGGCTGGTTTTGTAGCCCAGTAAATGAGAATCTGAGCCTGAAACAGGGCAGTAATCAAGTCAATGGGAAGGACAGGGCGAATAGGCAATACTTGGTAAGCAATTTGCTTTGATGAATAATTAATAGAGAGCAATATAGGATACATGTGAGGAGATTGGGCTGAGCTCCCAAAATTACAGCAATGTTCTCTGCTCTAACATACTGTCAATGAGGTCCTTCCATTACAAATGCTCATTAAACAATTTGGAAATAGAATGTGGTAGCACTGGAGGAAGATTAAGGCATACGCTTTCAAGAGTTTCCACATGCAAAATAAATTATGCAGTATTTTCAGTAGACAATGGTTTATTCCAATTACCATGCATATGAAACATTCCACATGTTTTCTCTCAAAGCTCACTTTGAACTTGGACAAAAGCAGAGGCTTGCAAGATACCATCCAGGCTAAGAACAAAAAACTAGGATCAAGAAACTCAAAAGAATTGCAGCAAGCAATAGCTCTAAGGTCAAAGCACCTTTTACAGACAGGAAACAAAACCAAAATCTAGGATTCAGGCCAAGAGATGAAAAAAAAAAAAAAAAAAAGCTTTCAGACACAAACAAAACCATCATGGCGACCCACAGCAGTAGACAGCATGGAGGCCTGTGTTGAAATCAACAGTGGGGCAGGAATTCTCCCTCCTCCTGTGGGAGATGGGTCTATGTGACTGATGGGATGATTGTAGTATTCACTTCTTGTCAATAGAGAGAAAAATAGGACTGAAGGCTTAAGGTAGCCAGTCACTCTTTCAGCACATTTCTCAGTTCAATCATCTTTGCCTTAACTCCTCAAAATGAGTGAAGATTTTTTTATCCTTTATTTTTACATAGAGAAAAAGAATCAGAATGATGTAAATTTCAGATATTCTCCCATCCCCCTAAACTATGTACTGCTATTCTAGTCAAACCTAGAAAGTGAAAAATTTAGTAGGCTTGGTTTAAGTCAGTAAGATCAACACATTCTGCTCTGGTTTCATCTTTTATCCCCTGCCTTGTAACCCTCAGCATGAATTAGCGATAAAAACAGATTGTACTCCTAGTCTAGTGCTTTTTTCTTAAATCTGTCAGTTAATGAGACAAATGACCCACTATGATGAAGTAATAGGTAGAACACATTCCCATAGGAAGAGCTAAATAAGATACTTCCTATAATGTTTCTTTGGCATAATTTTGACTAGATTGATTACAATTTATACTTTCTATGGGGGTAGTAATAAGTGCTAAATAAGTCTGGAAAAGAGTCTAATTATTAATTGATAAATTAACATGTTCATCAGTAACGACACCTGCTGTGTGCCATAAGCCTCACTAGGTGCTAGAGCCACTGAAATGATAAATAATGAAGCAAAAATAAGTTCACTATGCTCTTGGGAAGAAGGATGCAAATGGATTGTAGTAAAATAGACTATAAGCATTATAAAAGAGGTATAAAGGAGAGACAAATAAGATTGTCTGATAGGTGATCCGCCTAGGGGTTCTCGTCAGATCCCTAGGAAAAAGTCAAATGGGAATGGTGGCTCTTCCTCCCCATAGTGGGAGACACTTTGCATATCAGCACTGTATGCAAGCTCCCTGGGCATCAAGTCACATCAAGTTTTTCTCCCCTTGCAAGCCCTCTCTCTGCTGTCACCAAATCAGCTGGGTGCTGTCTATTCCCTTCCAAAGATCCTATTTAAAAAAACAACAAGGGGAAGTATTGGGGAGCAGTGAGGGCAAGCTACACCTGCCTCCTCATGGGATGCTGTAAAGCTAAAAAACCATGAACATCCTGCCCCTTCTCCTTCTGCTCCTGTGGAATTCTTGGGGTTTATCTCAGCCTTCCCTTGACAGACAGGAAAAATGCATTATGAGAGCTCAGAGGAGAGAGTAGTTTGTTCCGTCCTGGAGGAAGTTTATGGCTTCAGAGAAGTAAGAGGTATACAACACAGTGGATTGAATTCAAAGTATACCAAATCATTTTGTGAACTTCTTGAACATTGGATGAATTGCATTCTCCGTAACTCACAAATAAACTCTGGTATTATTGGGGCCCAGAAGAGCTGGAATAAGTCAGTCCTACTAATTACTAATATTACTTTGCTCACATCCATATCTTTTTACTTTAGCTATAGTTATTGTCCCAAAATTATTCTTTTTGTTTGTTTTAGGAGATGTGGTAGAGACTATCTGTTCACCAGTCTTAGGCCCTCTCCCTGGCACCAAGAAGACTACATTTCCCAGTCCTTGTTAAAGTAGATGGCAAATATAGAAACTTCTATGGATGTTTCTATACAGTTAATATTTGACTGCATATTTATTTTCCATTAGCTCTTTTACCTTAAATTTGCTATGTTATCTCAAATTGTAACTTTATGTTTTACCTTGAATTATTAAAGCCATAAAACTGAGTTCTATTTGGTGAAATGTGAGCAGAAAGGATAGCCACCAGTTCTAGGCCTCGCAATAAGACATCCTAATTGTTCTCTCTTCTCCACCCTCTTCCTTCTAGAAGGAGCACTGTTGGAAGCAAAAGAACTTGACATTGCAAAGGCACATGAAGGAATTACCAAGAAAAGCCATGCATCTCACATTGGCATTTTTATGAGTGATCATAAAAGCCATTGAGATGTGGGAATTATTTGTTAGAGCCCCTAGGAAATTTTATCCTGATGAATACGAAGACATTGATATAAATTTAAATTTCTTTCAAAAAGAAATAGTTCCTTATTTCATCTCTAAAGAGATATGGATCCATCCTGGAAAAAAAAAAAAAAAAAACCAGGGCAATTTCTCCGTCACAATGCAGTCTTACTTAGTTCCCATATTAGACAGAGGTTATCTCTCTAACCCTGTGATGTTCTTTGAGATAGAGCTGACTGGAAAAGAAGATATAAGCTATAGATGAGAACAATATGTGAAAAGCTTATTTCAGGCACAGCTTGGGAGACGAAATGCCAAAAACAACAAGAAAAAGGGAGGTGAGGGCCAAGAAGCAGGAAAAGAATAAGTGATGGAAAATTTTACAACGGATAAAAAAACTTCATGAAATCAAGTTGGCCACGCAACATGTATTTTCCATTCATTTGCTTTGACTCAATTTAGGGCTACATCCCATACAGACATAAATGCTTTGAGGTTAAAATGGGCCAATCATCAAGTATTAGTCAGAATTCTAAGAAAATATAACGTACAGCTCTAAAAAGCATACCTGTGGTTACCTGGGATTCAGGCAGGAGGTGTGAATTTAGTACATACCAGAAAAAATAGAGGCACGAACTCACAGGGCCAGTTTCCCTAAAGGACCACACAACTACCTACGAAATAATTCATCCTATGAGGAGAAAGTTTTGTGATGCACAAATTTGACATACAAACAGTTGGACAGAGCTAGCAGAAATACTACTTTAATTATGGCTGATGCCTGACACTCATATGGTACTTTGATGCAGGTCCAGAGTCTGAGGGAGAGGAGAGAGCAATAAAATGTATGACAAACACTAAGAGGGCAAACTCCCTGAACATTCTGTGAAGCTTCCAGAACACAGAGGAACAGTGTATCATTCAAGAGATGGTAAGACATTCTTCCCACGTGGAGTTAGGATTCAACACTGATAGAACCAAGCCCACTGAATTGAAAATCAGATCAGTCTACAGCTAGAAACAAGAATTGGAAGAGGTGTTTGCCTCATTAAATATCACCAACACCATTAGCAAACATTTACAGCAGCCTAATTCCTTATGGAAGAAGGGTGGTCTTGGATGGTCTCCCATGGAATAATGTCCTTCTTCCTACCCAAGTTCTCATTATTTGAGAAATAAAATTAAAAGAGTAAGGTGGAAGCCAAAATATTACTGATACATGTAGGTCAAAGAACACAGCATTGGGAAAGGGTCAAAGGGGCTTGCTCATTTAATGTAGAATTAGACCAACTCACTATCCAGTGGCAGGTAATGTTAGACTGGGGCAGAGTTCCCGTTTGAGAGGCTTCCCATATGCAGAGGAAGAAAAGTAAAATCATGCTTCTTCCTAAGAAGAAGAAGGAGGCAGAGGGCCTGGCTGAGTGTGACAGGAAACTGGAATGGGGACTAGAAGAGAAAGATAATGAGTAACAGTTGTGGCCTCAAGATTAAACACAGTGGTGGTGTTGGTGAAGTACTTCATTCCACTGACCTCTCATAAGATTTCCCCGGAAAAAGAGTTCTTTCAGAACACAACAACAGCTGTTTCCAGATGGATTTGAACTCACTATATAAAGCAATAATATCTAGAAGATACAAAGGGTAGATGGTATTGTATACTGCAGTACACAATCTCCCTTTAGAACTGAGGTGCTCTACCTCCAAGCATCTGGGAATTTTGACTGCTAACAGCTCACCGATTAGTTGTATTCCAGGAATTGCCTTTGGCTTGTGGACGCTGCCTTACCAGGTTTACATCTCCTCTTTGATAGCAGCCTGTAGTCAATGAGTGGTTAGATCACAGTCCAAAGATCTAGCCCCCTTGCCTCAACTGGGTCAGTTCCGAAGAGCCATTCCAGTTCCAAAGCTCCTGCTAGAATCATTTGAGATCTCTGATGAATACATCATATATTTAAGATTTAATATGCATCTACTTCCAAAACATGAGTTTATCAGGTTATAAACTTAGCATATTATATAATAAAAGAGTTAAAATTAAATAAGGCAAAATTATCTAAAATGGAGATTTGTTCATTATTTATAAAAAGTATTTATTCAGGCTATTCTGCAAAAAGGGCACTGGGTTAGGTGCTGTGATCAGTCAGCCACATATTCTGCAGTCAATATGACTACGGTTTGATCCAGAGATGGCATGTGCACAGCTAAGTATAGCATAAGAAGAGAAAAAGCCCATGCAGTATTCACAGCTCTAATAGATATCCTTTCTTCGATTCCAGAACAGCACTATTAGATAGAAAGAGGTGTTACTATTCCTGTTTTATAGACCGTAAATCAAGGTTGAGCAAGGTAAAGCAATTTACCCAACTAGCAGAAAATGTACTTTTTACCTTAAATCCATTTTTTTTAATGCATTATGACAAATATTATTTGTTTGGATGATTTATTTGGAGTTGGGCTAAGGAGAAATATAACTGATGCTGATTTGAGGTAAGAGTGTTACCAGTTATCCAAATAGATGAGATAATATCTCAGTGAACATCGAAAAAGCCTCTAAAGGACATGGAGTTTTATACCAGCTAACCATTTTGAGAATTTGATTCATCTTGCTTGATATTCTTAATTCTTTTCAAATGTTTTCAAAATATTCAATGTCCCTGAGTTATGCTGGATACAATTTGCTAAATGTATCTTTCAAGCTTCATAGATTAGAATGATGACTTGGTTATTTGCAGACTCACTCCCTAAGTATTTCCACAATTTTGAAACTGTGACTTCAGGGAAGGATGTCTGTTTAGTAGTAATCAACTCTAAAAATAAAGAACACAGAATTCTCTTTCCAAAATATTGAATTGCAAAATTAGGCTTTTGACGAAGACCCTGCAGCGGCAGGTGAATCATCAAATGGAGAAGGTTTACTTGATTTCTCAAGAGAATTAAAGAAAGAGTATAAAAACAAAGTGGAAAAAAGGAAGAAAGAAAAGGAATGGCTGGAGGACTGTCTATTCTGGAGTTAGGCTAAGGAGAAATATAACTGATGCTGATTTGAGGTAAGAGAGAATTACCAGAAAGTAGCTGACCAGTGGGTCATTATTGACAGCGAGAAGAGATCCACTTCCCCTGGGTATCTGTGGATAGGCTAAGGATCAGTTCTGGGAGAATCAATGCAAAGAGGCAAAAGGGATGCTAAAATTACTGATGAGCAAGACAGAGACTGGGCCAGGATCATGGGAAATACCTAAAAGGGGAAAGTGATGAGCCGGGAAGTGCACGCTGCCACTGAGGAGCCATCTGAGATGTAAAATTGTAGAAACAGAGCGCTTGAAGCATCCTTTTAACTTCTGGTCAGAGATTTGTGGCAAAGTTGTCAAATCCTAAAACTGCTTTATCTCAAAGGTGAGGGGAAACCTCTGGTTCCTGAAATGACAGTGAGGGAAGGAGAAGGAATAGGAACTGAAACAGGGGAATCAAAAAAAGAAGACGAAGAACCAAAAAGGATTAAAGAATAAAGTCCGGCAAATGCCTCATCATGAAAAGTCAAAGGCAAGATGGACAAAATCAACCTGGTGAATGAAACAGCACATATGGACAACTGTTTTCCTTTTCTCTGCTTTTTTTCTATCTCTGTGTGTGCCTAGGCCACCTGGGCTTTATAAAACACGTGTGTGTGTGTGTGTGTGTGTGCAACTTCATTTTTAGTCTGACATCTCACTAAACTCAATATACGGCTGACAGCTGGAACCTAGATACGCACTCACCCAGCTTTAAGCATGCAGAGGATGCCAGTGCCCCAGAGGAGGGCAGAGCTGCCCTTCTAGCCTGGGTCCCTGGATGACGTTGGGAAGTAGAGGATGTCTACCTGCCCTGTTACTGGCAGGAGATGTTTCATCATTGCCATTGGAGTCTTTTTGCTACAACTTTTACTCTAGTTAACATGGTAACATATTTATTATTATTGTGTTTTCCCTGCATATTAGAAAACAAAACAACCTGTATCTCAGGGACTAATTGCAGAAAATAGCCACAAGGCAGAACATCCTTTAATTAGAATACATGGCAGATGATGATTTGAAAATTTTTCATTAAAACACTCAAGATGAGGCTGAAAATTTTCAGATAATAATAAAGCTGGTTGATTTCTTACATGCTATTAACTAAGGAAAACTTAAGAAAGAGATAGACAATAGGACCTATATTGATGACTGAGTTTTAAAAATCTATTACTACTCCAGTAAAAGCAACTCCAGAAAAGCATATAATTAATAGAATGTTTTAGCCTATGAGGCCGGGTGCGGTGGCTCATGCCTGTAATCCCAGCACTTTGGGAGGCCAAGGCAGGTGGATCACAAGGTCAGGAGTTCGAGACCAGCCTGGCCGATATGGTGAAACCCCGTCTTTACTAAAAACACAAAAATTAGCCGAGCATAGTGGCACACACCTATAGTCCCAGCTACTCGGGAGGCTGAGGCAGGACATGGCTTGAATCTGGGAGGCGGAAGTAGCAGCGAGCCGAGATTGTGCCACCGCACTCCAGCCTGAGCAACAGAGCAAGACTCCAGCTCAAAAAAAAAAAATGTTTTAGCCTATGTTTGATAATCAGTTATTCTGGTGTGCATGACTGGTAGCTGTGACCATAGCTGGACAAACTTGAACAGCTAACACTAACTGAATTCTACTAAAATAATGTCCATTACAATTTAATAAGTTTAGAACAATATTTGCCAATATTTTGCAGTGACTTGAGAAATAATAATGATAATCCTCCATACTACCCAGAAGGTCTGGTCTCTTTCTCCATATATCCTACTAAAAAGTATTAGATGGCTTACAGGATTCACAAGTGTTCCAAAAATAAGTTTCAGGTGAGCAAAACTATTTAATCCCTCAGCCCCCAGGCCTGGTCAGGTTGAGCATGAGGTACCCCAAATCCCAGGGCTGGCGTATCACCCTTGACAGTAGGCACCACCGTGATATGAACACATTTTATTTTTTTATTTTTTAATATGAACCATGATGTGAAAAGGGTAGGAAAATACTGACTTAGAGTTTTCTAAACATGTCCCCCAAATTATTAAGCTTTTTTCAATAACTATTTTCATTTTCATACTTTATATCTCCACATCATCTATCATCCTCAGTGATATACAAGTTACCTTATGCCAAATGTTCTCTGTTTTTGAAACAAATGAAAATGCTAACTGAAAGGTATTATTTTTCCCCCCTTTAAGTGGCCTCCTCAGCATTACTTTGATTTTCCTTCTTTTCTGCATGGGCCATAATGCAACAGAATAGATCATCCTTTTGACTAAAATTTAAAACTAAAAGCCTTTCACCACTCATTTCCCTTTCAGACAAGCTCACTGGGAACCACACAAAGGGAGATTTTTGTGTGACTCCTCTTGTGGTCAGAATTCAGCCCCTTTCTTTCACATTCTTCTTATGGTTCAAGAGTCTTTTTCTATGAGCTGTGATTTCTGTTTCTCTCATATGGGCATTTGTTTATCCAGTTTCTGAGGTAGGATGATGTTGTATTTCTGCTAGACTTTTTTCCAAAGATGAATCTCCTTGGCCTGGGTTACTTTCCTTTTCCATTTATTACAATGAACCCACACCTCAGTCTCTAGAACATAATTGTGACAGAAACAGTTTCTAATTACAGCAGTTCACATTTTTTCCAGGAAGATGCCTGACTTTAACAATTTTGCTTTACTCACATAAAGCAAAAGCTAAATCCATGCTTTTAGTTGTATCATAAAAAGAATGTCACTGGTAAAATGAAACATCTTCCTTTAATGCTCTGAAGTCTAAATTGAGAATATTTACAAAAGTCTCTGAGGGCTCCTGACCATAAGAAGGACATTACTCAGTCAACAAGGACCTATTAAATATCTGTGCTACTCCAATAGTGTCTGAGAGGAAATATGAGGCAGGAAAGCATTATAAATGGGCTTTCTGCCTAACTAAGTGATATCTCATCCACTCTAGGAGAGGGAAACAAAAGTCCACACTATTGTATTCCACTATCTGGAATCCTAGACTGTCATATCTAGAAAGGAGATCAGAAGTTGTCTAACCTACTCTTCCCATTTGTAGATTATGAAGCCCCAGTGCAAAGAGATTAAATGGTTTATTCTAGAACACCCAAGTAATAAAGTCACAAAGGTAAAAATAAAAATGAGTAGACAGAGAACAGGAGCCTGCCTCAGATACAAAAGTTTCATAAACTGTCCCATGCTGTCTCCCTGACTGTCTTGGTCCATTTATGTAACTATAACAGAATAGCTGACACTGGGTAATTTATAATGAACAGAAATTTATTTCTTACCAGTCTGGAGGCTGGGAAGTCCAAGATCATGATGTCAGCATCTGATGAGGGCTTTCTTCCTGCATCATCCCATGTCAGAAGGCAGAAAGGCCAAGAGAGGGCAAGGACAAGGGAGAGAGAAAATAAAGAAGGGTCAAATTCCCCCTTTTATAACAAACCTACTTTTGCAATATCTATATTAATTCATTCACTTAGCGCTCATGGCCTAATTACCTCTCATTAGGCCCCACTTCCCAAAACTGTTGCTTTGGGGATTAAGTTTCCAACACATGATTTTGGGAAGACACATTCAAATCATAGCACTGACTAAAACTAGTATAGAAAATTGTAACTTGGTAACTATTTCAGTAATACTTTGGAAATACAATGCTCTAGTAATATTTCAGTAATGCAATGCTGCAGACTGTTGCCTGTTTTCATTAACTACACTAGAACAGAACAGTTTACTGTGTTCAGAATTACACATCCATAGCAAAGCTATGACTTACCAACGTTCTCAAGGTGAATGTGTCAATAACACTATATGAATTGTTGAACAATAACTAATAGAGCCTCACTGTGTATCTAGCTAGTGAGTCTTCTGCATACCAGCATCAGGTAAATTGCTTTATTCCAACTCCTCATAACAGTCACTAATAGCCAATACACTGATCCACCACTTAGATATTTCCAATTATCTCATAGTCTATCAGTGTAATTTGATGAGCTATTATCCTCAAAGCTGGAAAAAAAGTGAAACTCTACTAGACATTTTTGAGAAAATTGCTGCCAGTAATTTGAATGCGTTGCATCGACTAAGTGAATTGAGCAAAATTTCTCTTCCCTTTTACTTTACCCTTATCTTTATTCTACTTTTCTATCATTTCTCACTTTTCTACCTGCCCTTACCCTTAATCAATACCTACTTTGATTCATTAGAAAAGCATTTTTCATTTCCACAGCATTAAATTGTCCACCTTCAGAGCATTTAATCATTACCTGTTTTTCAAAATGACTTGTGTGACCTACACCTAAACACTACAGTGAAAAATGGTCTAGATCTTCTTTTGTGCCCCCGCTGTCCCCAAACACAGGCTTATCATAGCACTGCTAACATATATTTGTATAATTTATTTAAATGATACTGCAATGGACTGTAATGTCTTTGAAGGCAAAATGTCATATTCATTTTTGCATCTCAACTCCCTATCATTCCTGGCAAATATGCATGTTTGCAAAATGAATCATAATATCACTCAATTCATCAATAACCTTGAACAACAGTGTTTACTATAATACTTGGGTTGGAAATGTGAAAGGAAGACAAAAAAACTGAACAGTCTCTATGGGTAGCTAAGAGAGAGGAGAAAGGGAAAAAACATTCTCCTTTGGTTCAGTAGCAGTTTTCCAAGGAATAGAAAACATTGCAATCTTTACTCGGATATTATATGTTTTTCTGGATGAAAGTCTTATTTTGGGTTGCATTATTTTCATCATTTGCAATAAATGTATGCCCTTTTAATGAGGCTTTGTGTTTAATCTTATTGTTCTCTTACCATAATTATCGTATATCCGATAGAAAGAGTTTTTACTCAGAGCAGATTAGAATCACAGGGGACAGAAGGAATATGGGTGGAAAAGAGAAGACGTTCTGCATAAGAAAGGGTACAAAGTTGCTATAGCAGTTCTTGAAAGAAATTGATAGCTACAAATTGAGAAAAGAAAGAAAGAATAAAGGAGAGAAAGGGGCCAGAAAACTCGATAGGGGTGGGGAGCAGGAGGGGTAGGGAGGAGGGGTAGGGAGGAGGAGGAGGTAAGGAGCAGGAGGGGTAGGGAGGAGGAGGGGTAGGGAGGAGGGGTAGGGAGGAGGAGGAGGGGTAGGAGGAGGAGGGGTAGGGAGGAGGAGGGGTAGGAGGAGGAGGGGTAGGGAGGAGGAGGGGTAGGAGGAGGAGGGGTAGGGAGGAGGAGGAGGTAGGGAGCAGGAGGGGTAGGGAGGAGGAGGGGTAGGGAGGAGGAGGAGGTAGGGAGCAGGAGGGGTAGGGAGGAGGAGGGGTAGGGAGGAGGAGGAGGTAGGGAGGAGGAGGGGTAGGGAGGAGGAGGAGGTAGGGAGGAGGAGGGGTAGGGAGGAGGAGGAGGTAGGGAGGAGGAGGGGTAGGGAGGAGGAGGAGGTAGGGAGGAGGAGGAGGTAGGGAGGAGGAGGAGGTAGGGAGCAGGAGGGGTAGGGAGGAGGAGGGGTAGGGAGGAGGAGGAGGTAGGGAGGAGGAGGGGTAGGGAGGAGGAGGAGGTAGGGAGGAGGAGGAGGTAGGGAGGAGGAGGGGTAGGGAGGAGGAGGGGTAGGGAGGAGGAGGGGTAGGGAGGAGGAGGAGGTAGGGAGGAGGAGGAGGTAGGGAGCAGGAGGGGTAGGGAGGAGGAGGGGTAGGGAGGAGGAGGAGGTAGGGAGGAGGAGGGGTAGGGAGGAGGAGGAGGTAGGGAGGAGGAGGGGTAGGGAGCAGGAGGGGTAGGGAGGTGGAGGGGTAGGGAGGAGGAGGGGTAGGGAGGAGGAGGGGTAGGGAGGAGGAGGAGGTAGGGAGGAGGAGGAGGTAGGGAGCAGGAGGGGTAGGGAGGAGGAGGGGTAGGGAGGAGGAGGAGGTAGGGAGCAGGAGGGGTAGGGAGGAGGAGGGGTAGGGAGGAGGAGGAGGTAGGGAGGAGGAGGGGTAGGGAGGAGGAGGAGGTAGGGAGGAGGAGGGGTAGGGAGGAGGAGGAGGTAGGGAGGAGGAGGGGTAGGGAGGAGGAGGAGGTAGGGAGGAGGAGGAGGTAGGGAGCAGGAGGGGTAGGGAGGAGGAGGAGGTAGGGAGGAGGAGGGGTAGGGAGCAGGAGGGGTAGGGAGGTGGAGGGGTAGGGAGGAGGAGGAGGTAGGGAGGAGGAGGGGTAGGGAGCAGGAGGGGTAGGGAGGTGGAGGGGTAGGGAGGAGGAGGGGTAGGGAGGAGGAGGGGTAGGGAGGAGGAGGAGGTAGGGAGGAGGAGGGGTAGGGAGGAGGAGGAGGTAGGGAGGAGGAGGAGGTAGGGAGCAGGAGGGGTAGGGAGGAGGAGGGGTAGGGAGGAGGAGGAGGTAGGGAGGAGGAGGGGTAAGGAGCAGGAGGGGTAGGGAGGAGGAGGGGTAGGAAGGAGGAGGGAGGGGGTGGTGCAGTGATGGAGCATGCTCATGTCTATTGCTTCATTTGAGGTTATTTGCCTTGTTATACTGTAAAGCTCTTCATTTCATCCAATTTCCAACACATATACACACAGTTGGGTATATTTCCCTTCATAACATCTACTTATTTATCTAAGAAATGTTTTGTGTGGATGGAGACACATGTTTTAATTGTTGCTAATAAAGTGAGGAGGAGACTAAGCTTATGTATGTCGAGGTGCTAACGATTAAGCAAAGCTTCTAACGAAACAGGAAAAAGAAACTTAAGAAGCAGTGGAAACCATGAAATATAAGCTCTCCAGCTCTCCCTCCTCCCAGAATTCACAGAACACTAGGTATGGTTTTTTATTTACACAGGCTATGAATTGAAGTTTCAGAGTTATTTTTACCTAGGACGTAAGCAAGAAGAAAGCCTCGAGAGAAATGAATTACACATAGTTCCTAAGAACAAATTCTCTAATGTGAACTGAAATACAATTATTGAAAGATGGTTCCAGAGAAACATATAGATTGATGCATAGAAATTTTACTAAACTGAACTCAGAACTCTCCTTGACTTTAGATATCCAATCTGTGTTTTCCTTACTTTTAAAGACACTTAGAAAATGTATCTAAGAAAAGTTGAAGATGTTTCTGGTTGTTTACAAGAAACTGTTTCAAGTGATGAATGACAGAGGCTAGACTTCAATCCCATTTGCGACAAGAACATTTGTTCTCTTTCTTCAATGAGTGATTGTGAAGTGGCAGAAAGAAGTGGGAATTAAATCTCAACAAAAGTGGCTTTCTCAATTGTGTATTATGAAGTATAGATTTCCTAGAAGTGGTTTTCATAATAGAACACAATTTTTGACTTCATGGAAATCAAAGCATCACTTTAAATCTCTCAGAACTCTATGATTCCTGTTGGATATTTCAGACCCTCAAAATTTAATCTGGAAGTTAAACGTAACAATCCATAAAAGAAGTCCTTTATTGTTTGCAAAAAAAAAATTTAACTGTCAATTTTATTATTTTGGAAACTTTCTTCATATTATAAGTGGTGATCATGGCGGCTAGTTTTAGGTGTAAGCTTAGCTAGACTATGGCACACAGTTACCCAGCCAAACAGGAATCTAGGCATTGTTTTAAAAAGGTACTTTGTAGATATGGCTAACATCTACAATCAGTTTAAATAAAGGAAATCATCCTCAATAATGTGGGTGAGGCTTACTCATCCAATCAGTTGAAAGTCCTTAACAGCAAAATTGAGGTTACCCTCAGGAAGAAGAAATTCAGGCTGAAGACTGCAGCATCAGCTTCTGCCTGAGAGTTTACAGTGTGCTTGCTTGCTCTACAGATTCGGACTTGCAAACCCCCACAATCACAGGAGCGAATTCCTTGAATATATTTATTTCATTAAAAAAATATGTAATCATACACATATAATCATATATTTTATACAATGTTTGTGTCCTACTAGTTCTGCTTGTATGGAGAACTCTGACTGATACAGTGGACAAATGCTATTGACAATAGGCTTGCATAATACTAACAAGAACAGATGTGAGAGAGATGATTATCCTAGCAAAATAATGTAATCATTAAGTTTTTTAGATAACAGACACATAAAAATATATTCTTGAGCTGAGAAAAATAAAAGCCAATTAAAACACGAAGTCAAGCAACATGAAAAGATGCTAAAGATAATTTGATTACTACCCAGCCTACATCTTAGGATTGTATGGAACAATAATCATCTTGAAGAAAAATATGCTACTTCATTTAGTGTTAAAATAATTGTCTTACTTCCCCCCCTAAATTATAATCTCCTAGAAGGCAAAGAACACATCTTCATTTTAGAATGCCTTACTCACAGTAAGTACACGATAAATGGTTGCTGGATTTAAAAAATGAATAAATTTGTATCCTGAGTATTAGTTACTCAACACCTATTGACTAGATGCCTCCTATGTTCCAGCACTGTGCTAAGTTTTGGGAGCACAGTGGTACATACATTAAGTCCTCCCCTCATGGACTTGCGCTGTGGCTTACCTGACCTGGTGACTGACACAGGTGCCTAGGGATGGCATTGCCCAAGTATCATTAAAAGGCTGCTGCCTTTAGCAGCTCTCTGCAAATCTGATATGCTAAGTTCAAACAGAAAATGGGTAAAGGGTGATGAAGTGATCTTTTCTTAATCAAGGCTACTGCAGAGTCCAATGATGAGAATCGGGCAGAGCATCTCTTTTATGTATAGGTAATATAACTGCAACAATAAATAACACATTTATAGAAAAGAGAAAAAAAAGATTATGCTGATTTATGTCAAACTCAGAAATTAGCAGTTTATTTCCCAGAACATTTAGTTTGCTTTCTTAACTATTATCTACTTAAACCATTTTGTAGAGACAATATGGAGATAAGGACATGGCCAGAGTTGTCAGACAGACCCAAGCCTAAAGCCTAGCATCACCACCAGCTATGTGACTTTGGACAAGTTGCTTCACATATCTGAACCTCAGTGTTCCCAACTATAAAATGAGAACAATACCTGACTGCCAGCCTGCGTGTGTGTGTGTGTGTGATTGTGTGACAAATAAAGTACTGTGAGTAAACCTAGCAGCTCAATGCCTAGCATTTGGAAAGTTAACAATAAACGGTAATTAGATTTGATACAGTACTTCACATTTTAAAGCTACACAACCTCTGGGATGACAATTCCATTAGCAAAGTTACCAGTTCAAAGGCACTTCCCTTCTTGTGCCTTTCAGAACATGCTCAAACCATTAGTTTTTCCAAGGGAAAATCTCCAGTATGTTATGGAAACACTATAAAGAGGAATTTCCAGGAAAAAAATATAAATATAGGTACCAGTAATAGATGTATATAGACTCATAAGAACCACAGACTCTTAGACCAGGAGGAAATACTGAAGATCATTTAGGTCTCATTTTATAAAATTTAGAAAAGCAAAATAACCTCTTCAAGGGCCCTAAGTAGTTAATGGTAATGTGAAGACAACCCATCAGTTTTAGAGATAGACCATAATCTACTACCTATAATTTGTCTCCATACTTTATGATTATTATTTTCAAAGGGGTAAATGCAATTCCCAAAACAATAGCTAATACTTAGGTTGTCTCTGTAAAAATTACAAAGACAATCCTTTTTCCTCTATGATAATTCATACTATTCACAGCCATCTGTGTACTCTGACTTTCAGAGACAGTTTCTCTCTCCAGGATGCTGGTCACTACACAAGAGGCATGGGATTGTAAGCGAGTGGCCAGTCCGTCTGTGGTTTACCATGTGCCAGATTCTGCTTATGCTTTCTCATTTAATCCTCACCCACAACCCTTTAAAATGCATGCTTTTATTTTCAATATTGTCCATATGGGTTAATTAAGGCTTATTGAGGTTAGGTAATTTGTTCAGGTTCACACTGCTACCAAGTAGGAAAGCAAGATTTAAAGCTATTCTGTCTGACTCCGAGAGGCCACAGAGATATTGAGAGTTTCTTGACACTACAGATTGCTAAATTCTTCCCTTATATCTTATATTCTGATGTCCAGGCTTCCCTGCCTAATCCATGATAAATTATGCTGAATGCATGACTTGATTCTCTAGCTGGTTGATTGGAAATTATAGTCACATAAACCAAAAGAAGAAACCAGTCCAGAGTTTTGTGGTGATACAGCTGAGTAGCGGGTATGGATCACCCTTGGGCCTTGTGCTCCTGCAGATGGATGAATCAGGAGTGCAGCCTCTCTGGGGTGTAAACAGAACCACCCAATAGGAGGGCCCAATGTCCTGTGGGACCTGAACAGAATCAAAATGTTCAAATCTGTAAGGAAATGGCATTGCCCAAGTACCATCAAACTGCCTTTAGCAGTTCTCTGCAAATTTCGTATGCTAAGTTCCAACAGAAAATAGGCAGATGTGTGATGAAGTGATCTTTTCTTACTGAAGGCTACTGCAGAGCATAATGATGAGAATCAGGCAGAGCATCTCTCTTATATATAGGTAACATCAATGCAACAATAAATAACACTTATATAGAGCTGTTCATTTGAAAAGGGGCACAGAAATTGAAATTAGAAATTTGCTTCCACCTCACATTAGCCATATAACCTTGGGCTTCACAGTGACTCTGGATGAACTTTGGTGTCTTTTTATATGATGGAACTGGTTTCATTTACTTTTATTTATGGATTATTCTGTTATGTCTATCAAATAAGAATGTTTTGGACATGGATGGGAAAGATATAAAATGCAATGCAAATATCTGATATTGTTACTAATAACTAGCAGAATTTGAAAACAAGGTTTTATTACATTTTTAAATGAATGTTCACAGACAGTTTATTGAGACTGATACAAACCACTCGAGATCATTGCTGTCACTCAGTATTAAAGGAAAGCCCTCCTGTCCAGAGCACATCACCCACCTCTAAGTGGTAGGATGTGGAGAAACTTTTAGACATGATCCTTCCAAGCCCTGTGATTATACACCTTGGAAAATAAAGGTTGCTCAAACCCACATAGCTTACCCAAAACAAAAGGAAACTAGAGTTCAGTTCTCTGGGGGTGCAGTCTGGTGCTTTTAAGGTTTTTACCTCTTTTCTATATTTTGATTATTAAAATATAAATTTGTTTAAAATAATCTAAAAGAAATTTTCATGATTTTTTCCAGTGGTGTTTAATGGACCAGACAGCATTTTGAAAGCATCACAGGATGATCCAGATGAAAAGATAACTAACCATCAGAGCAGCTTTGAGAGGTAAGATCACAAATCAGCACCCAAAAATGACAATCATTAATTTTGTCACTAAATGACATAACGATAAACAGTATGAATCTTTCCTTTTTTTCTGCGGTTATTCAAAAGGTAAGAAGGGGATCCCACCCTTAGTAAACTTCTGGGAAGAAAAAAAGAGACATAATGATGCATTTTTTCCCTCAAGTTTATTTATAATCCAAAGATGGTAATAGGCTTCTTAAGGGTGTTAATCACCCATGTTTCCTTCTTAAACACTCTTATTTTTACTTCCACCCACAGGAAAAAAAAACTTTTTATAAATAAGATTAGTCACTGAATAAAAGGAAGTAACTAAGGCTAGTGATCGCTTAATTATTTCATGTGTTAAGAAACTTTAAATTACTCCAAGAGATTAAAAATTCATAACTGAACATTTTACGATTGTAGACAAATTTTTGGAGTTGGAAAATACCTAAAGAGAGTCTCTCCTTCAATCTTTCACCTGAAGAAAATATAATCTCTATGAAATTCTACACAAAAAGCCATCTGGCAGCTACTAGAAAATATCTAGTAACAAGACACTCCTTAATGGGACATGGGGACTAGCAGTTGGAAAGCTCATTTCATTTATGTACTGGGTATATATTTATGTAAAATAATAATTATTTAGAAATCTGACCCTCTATAACTTCTACCATTTGGTTGCATTGCTGTATGCACCCACAGTATCCCACATAACTCCCTTCTCAGCATTTGCCTGTCTTTTTAAGTATTATTATCTCACCCTTCAACTCAGAGAATGCACCTGTCTTGTTCCTCCCTCTTTCTCCAGCACCTAACATACGGCCTAGCAATCGATGCTTAATAAATATTTCTTGATTCAGTGCATAACAGTTTAAGTAAATTTCCTAGAGATTTGCAGAATAAATCAAAGCATTTTTTCACATGACACCCTTTTTATGTTATATGATATTTAACAGATCTCTTTTCCAGAATCAAAAACCCCATATTTTGTGGCCACTTGTGACCTGACTGGTCCCAGAGCCTGCTCTGATGAAGTCATTGTCTCCAGAATATGACTTAGTCAAAATCCCCTTCAAGGTGTTACAAAGATTGAGAACAGACGACTCCAGCAGAATACAGTGAAACTGTTATCTCCTTTAACCCCACCTCACTGCCAGCAAATGCTGTTTATGCTTGTATCTCTTTCCTATTTAATCACATAATATTGTTTGGACTATATTGCATTAAGGTCCTATTCACTTTCACATGAGTTTATTTGAAGGATGCTCTCCTCATTGTTTGAAACTAAATATAAGATTTGAATTTTTTCTGGCTAACTTTTTCAGTTTATATTTCATATTAATAAGAACAGTGTTTATTCTTGATACTCTCATTTCACTCTCAAGATGCCCCTACCCTCCCACACATTAATCACAATGTTAGCATCATACACACCCTGGAAAGGACCAGAATTGAAGGAAGTGATCATGCTGATAATACAGAACCAGAGTTTTTAAAATTTACCTGAAATTTTAGAGAAAATAGTCCCTATGTCCAGCATGAATGTGAGCACAGTTCTATGTACAGCAGCCCCAAGGTAATGACACAGACATGAATCATCTGACACAAATCAACACAAGTGGCAATTTCTGATAGTTTTGAAAAGTTAAAGCTTTTTACAGATGATAGCCAAGTAAAGAGTTTTTTCAAATCTAAGCTATTTTTCCATTAAATCTGCATTACCTTTTTAATACCCACTTTTGTTCTAGATAGCCCCATAAGAATTCCCGATTAAAGCCAAAAGCTTTCACTAACTCCTGTTCTCATTGCCTTTATTCAGTCTATTATTAAATCCTGTCATGTCATTCTACAAAGTGTCGTAAGATTCTTCTTTATATTCTTGGCTTAATTTATTTAATAAACACTAATTAAGATCTTACCATGTATTTGTTATAGGGGTACAACAAATCTATTTATATCCCCATCTCATTCTAGAAGGTAATATAAGTGAATTATAAGGTTACAAAAAAAAAAAGAAATGGAAGGAAGGAAGGAAGAAAGGAATCAAAATAGGAGCAACTGGCAAATGGGAGAAAAATAAGACAAAGGCCTAAAATGGACTCAAGAATGAGGTTTAAAATCCAACCCATGAAGATCTATAAATTTCCTTCAGCTGAAGCAAAGTTAACTTTACATTTTTAGACAGTCAAGGCAAAATGGAAAAACCTGATTAATTTCAAAATCAAAAGTGTTTCTAACATAAGAACATAGAATTGCTCAGAAGTACCATTCTCCTAAGTCCTAAATGCAAAAAAGTGTTTTCCTTCGAAGGGTTTGTATAAAAACAATATCTTCCCTCTTAAAAAAAAAATTGATACCCTGAGTTTCTAACTACTTTCCTATTTATTTCTCCTTGCACGCAGACACTCTCTTGAAAACAATAGTCTACCCTTGCTGATTTCATTTACTCACTTCATATTCATTTTTCAACTCACTGCATTGAAAGTTTCATCCTTATATCTTCTCTGAAACTGCCTGGCAAATGAAGTTAAGTGCTCCATAACTTCACACTAGTATTTGCTACAAAATACTCTCATCTACTTCATGTATATCTGGTTTGTCTCTTTTTCAAGCTATCTTGCATGTTATAGCCAGAACCGTTTGCATTAAGAACTGACCTAATGTGGTTGCTCTTCTGCTCAAGGACCTACTGAATAGCAACCACATCAAACCTGAACACTTTCTTCCACTTTCTAAGGTTTTCCTATTCAACTCCCCACCATAATCTAACATATACTCTCAAGTTAAATCATGAGGAGTGGCATGTTTGACTCCCAATCCATAGATGTCCCCTATCTTTGAAGCCTCAGTATCCCCATTCACATGTTCAGCCCAGTCTCTAGGCTCTGAACAACACTGTACTTGAAACAGGGGAATATAAACATTCTTCTGTTGATAATTTCACTGGCAGTATGTTGCTCTGGTCTTGCTGCTTGCTTATATTCCAGCCTTATAACTGAGTAACTTCCATTTTTTTTCTTCTTACTAGTATCTCATACTGACTTAATTTACTGAGTACCCAGGCACTGATACTAGGCCTTCACTAACTGAGCTCCACTAATTTGTTGCCCTCCTGACTGTCTGTTTATTGACTGCTGCTTCAAGCTCCACTGATAGGTGGCCTTTTTCCAACTTGGCTTGTACTTGTTTTGGCCCCTTGATTAGAATTACCCACTTTCCTTTCTTCCAACAGTCAAACATCCTGGTTTCACATGCTGCCCAATGTGTTCACTTTTCAGATGACCTTGATTCCATGTCCTAGAGATGACCTGGACTAGAGCCCATTGATTGTAGCTCCTGAAGTTCTGCAGTCTGGCTCATCTTGTAAACAGACAAACCCAGCCTCCTCATTGTAGACTCCACAGAGGTATTTATTCTACTCTCATGTGTTTTGCTTGTTTGTTTGTTTGTTTTGTTTTGTTTGCTGCCTTCCATTTTTAGAATGCTATACCTCTTTTCTCCAAAACCAAATCGATCCTTCAAATCCCAGTTCAAGTCCCACTTCAAGAATATTTTAGTTTTTAACTAGTGCATCATCTCTGAACAATATAATAGCTCAAATCTGCACTATATAATGTTTTATCCTTCTCTACTCCCTCAACTTCAGGTATATAATGCAATTGTTGATAACAACTAGGTAGTTACAAAACATATATTTGATTCAAATATTAATTATATTTTAATACTCAGGAGACTTCAAAATAGGAAAGTTATGTGAGATTTTTATAAAACAAATTACAAAGTATTGGACTATAAATTTAACCCCAAATAGATAGAGATAGATACACAGATAGATAGGGCATTTACATGATGCCAACGATGTAGAAAAATTTAGTCACAAGCTTTCAATCACCTTCCAACATACATTTTATTCTGCTATTGAGGTATTTCTAGGGAATCTATGCTAAGAAGACCTAAAGACATATTGGAAAGAGTCTAATGTAAATCACATAATGTAAGGAGGTTTTGGATGAACTGCTTTAGGTTATATTCTCTCTCAAGAGGTTACAATGCTTGTTCTAATATATGATGTTGTCAATTTCTTGTACATTTTTAAAAGTATAAAAGTATTTAGCATCGTATTCCCAAACTTGCAACAAACTATATTTAGTATTTTTTATTAAAAAATAAACTATTATAAAATTTTTGATGGATTAACAGAAAGGAACTATGTTTGCAACACAAAATAAAAGGAGATAGCCAGACTAGATCTCTAGAATCTATCTAGTTTTATAATTGTAAAATTCCAGGAAATACCAAATCATGCTGACAACAGATTCTTGAGATAAATTTCATTTCAATAATGTATAGATTGTATGCAAAGAAATGGACCTGGATAATGCTTTTTGATGGTTTCTAACTTTATTCCAAGTCTATAGCCTTTGTGAGTAGAGGACTAAACTGAATTTGGGCTCCACCAAGAAAAAAAATAGGTGACCTAGGACAAGTTATTTAACTTCTTTATTTACTCACTTATACAGATAACAATAATAAATGCCCTGTCTTCCTCAAGATCATATTATAAAAATTGTGTTAAAAAACTTATATCAAAATGCTTTACAAGTAATGTTTTACATAAAATTTAATTATTATGAATAAATAGAACCTTTAAAATTAATCTTTCAAGATTATATTCATTCAAATGGAAATAGCTAAATTTGTGCATGAATATCAGATGACTTCTTCCTGCCTTGGTTACTAATGAATGGCCAAGCTTTTTCTGTAAATAAATGGGCACTAGGATATTTTTTTAAAAATACATGTGGCTCAAGATTAGACTTCTTCCGCTTTGTGGTATCACATGTCTGACCACAGCAACTATTTTAAATCATGGTCTATCCTTTTTAATGACATCTAACTCCACACAAAGAGTCATCATTTTTATCTAGACGTGTGTGACGTGCTTGATTGCAATGTGTTTTTTTTGTGTGGGTTGTTGTTTTTCTCTTTATCATTTTAACATGCATTTCTATAATACTTTGGTAATCTTGAAAACACTCAGGTCACCTTACAACATCAAGACAGGCATAGACCACTGTTTCCTTAAGTCTATAAAGTTTTGTTATAAAAATTGGCTAGCCAGCTGTTTTTGGCCTAACATTAATCTAATAAAAGTGTTTCCAAAGAAAGTTTATGGAATGAAAATTAATTGCTATTATTTTCAACTTTAATTGAATTTTTAAATAAAAACACTAAAAACTAAACAATAGTATTGAATACTACTATTGGAATTCATAGCTGGGCATGGCAGTGCATGCCTATAATCCCAGCTACTCAGGATGCTGAGGCAGAAGGACTACTTGGGGCCAGGAGTTTGAGACTAGCCTGAGCAATATAGAAAGATCCTATCTTACATGATATACAGAAAGAAAGAGAGAGAGAGACAGATGGAAGGAGGAAGGGAGGGAGCGGGAGAAAGAGAGAGAGAGAAAGAGAGAGGAGGGAGGGAGGAGGAGGGAGGGGGAAAGAGAGAGAGATAAAGAAAGAAAGAAAGAAAGAAAGAGAGAGAGAGAGAAAGAAAGAAAGAAGGAGGGAGGGAGGGAAGGAAAGAAGTAGGGAGGGAGGGAAGGAAGGAAGGAAGGAAATAGAGAGAGAGAAAGAAAGCAGAGGGAGGGAGGGAGGAACGAAGGAAGGAAGGAAGGAAGGAAGGAAAGAAAGGAAGGAAAGAAAGAAAGAAAGAAAGAAAGAAAGAAAGAAAGAAAGAAAGAAAGAAAGAAAGAAAGAAAGAAAGAAAGAAAGAAAAAGAAAGAAAGAAAGAAAGAAAAGAAAGAAAGAAAGAAAAAGAAAGAAAGAAAGAAAGAAGGAGGGAGGGAGGGAGGGAGGGAGGGAAGGAAGGAAGGAAGGAAGGAGCTGCAAACTGGCATAGACCAAAAGCCTCTTAGTGGAGATTTCTGTATTGCTTGTCTATCTGGGTGGTGGGCATTCTGCCTACCCTAGACTCAGTCTCAAGCAGGGAGGCCAGTATTTCTCATACTGGAATTCCTACCTAGACTATGTCTCTAATGGATGCATGTACTTTGCCACTTTAGTTACTTACTGTATTAATGAAGAAAATGTGACAAAGACTCATGAATATTTGGTCAGTTGTATTGGTTAAAAAGTCATTACTATTGTGGGTTTATGAGTTTTTGACAGTGTTTTAGAGTATTCAAGAAGTTTAACACGTGCAGTGTATTGTCCCAGATAGAGCATCTACTTGAAGACAGACAGAGCTACATTCAAATCCTATGAACTTCAGCAACTTAATTATTTGTATTATCTTGGGGAAACAGATAATAATAGTGATAATAATAAAAATAGAGAGAAAGTGAGGAAAAAAGAAATAGAAATCAATCAGCAATAAATACTAAAATAAAAATAATAGGGGTTAAAGGCATAGAGAATATGGACATGGAGAAGGTTTACATAAGTGTGTTCAGGGAAAGTCCCTGTGATGAGACAATGCTGGAACCTGAAGGAACTGGAGACGTGAGCTTTGTGTTTTTATGAGAAGAGCATTTCAAGGAGAATGGAAAACAAGTACAAATTGCCCAACCTACCCAACGGGATTTATCGCAGGGGAGGAATATTACAAAACAGCCAGGTAGTTCTAAGAATCCAGGTGCTGACAGAAAGTGCTGGGTACTTGGAAACATGGCAAAACTCTGTCTCTACAAAAAACACAAAAAATTATCCAGGCATAGTGGTGCACACCTGTACTTCCAGCTCTCTGGGAGGCTGAAGGAGGAGGATTGCTTGAGCCCAGCAGGTCAAGGCTGTAATGAGACAAGATCGTGCCACTGCACTCCAGCCTGGGTGACAAAGAGAGATCCTGCCTCAAAATAAATAAACAAATAAGAAAGTTCTGGGTAGAGCTGAAAAAGCAGCATATTTGGCAGAGATTCTCCACCCCATCACCATGCAGGCATAGCAGAGAAGGAAGAATTACATGGGGTCTCTAGACAGCTGGACTTGGGAAGCTGTAGAAGGCTCCACTGCTCGAGCCAAGGAAGAGCATGGAAATTGCTAGAGGACTGGACTCAAAAGGGTTTTCGTCAGAGACAAGGAGCATTCAGCAATGACCCAACTGGGCCAGCAACTGAAGACTCTACAGGATCAGAGATGACAAGGCCATCAGAGTAGCTCAACCAACAGAACAAGAAGGTGGTGTGGAGGGACTCCAGCATAAACAGAGGATGGCAACCCAGGACCAGGTGATCTCTTCCTGCCTTAATACCACAGTTATATGGAAACCCCAGAACAACCAGGTTTTGAAATTAAGTAAGAGGAGATGAGAAATTTTAATTTTTTAGATACATAGGTTAGTGAATTGAAATTCATATTTCCTCAACTGTTGAGGGCAACAATTATGCAAATATATATATGTACACACACACACACACACACACACACACTCACACAAACGTACATTTGGCATAGAATACATACATTGCAGGCCAAGTCATCCTTTCTGTTCCCTACTCTTCTGTGCTTTGGGATTAAGGTCATCTAAACTCTGGATATATCATCAATCATGTATACACCAAATCCTGAAGGTGCTAGGTAAATAATACTCTACTATAATTCAAAAAATAAATAACCATTGTAAATTTGCTATCAAGAAGTACAGAGTGTCTGTCATGGGATCATAAAGCAAGGCTATCTGAGCTCGTCTGGAAGATCAGGGAAGGCATTCTGATTTGGTTTGCTAAGTCAGGGAGCCTCACCACAAGCCTGTCAAGTAGGTATTATAGGTATTATTATAGTTATTTTACAGATGAGGTAAAGGGAGATAGGGTTTGCCTCCGGGGAACGTCAGACACTGGGGTGCTAAAGAAGTGTCACAAGCTTTATTTAGCCTTATCTGCAATTGTTTACATTTCATAAAGAAAATAGTTTTGTGTTTTATTTGTGTAATTAAAAATTCATTTTTACATAAGTTTAAGTAACTCATGCTGGAAGTCACCCAGCAACTAAATGCCAACACTGGAATTTAACTCATTTCTGTCAGGCCCCAATGCTCCTAACCAAAACGCTCTAAAAAAAAAAAAAAAAAAAAAAAAAAGCCCACCCAATTTCCAACAATAAGACAACGGGTATGTACATCATAGTAAAAATATATATATAACAAGATATTTGAATTCAAGGTCTGAGGTTCAGGTGCTTTTAATATAGAGAGTAGGTCTCCAACAGATCTGCTGGCATTTGCAACCTATTACTGCTGATGGGCAAGTACTCAGAGCCCTTATTTGTGTTCATCCACTGTTCTACATAAAACTTGTGACATTCCCTGGCTACCGGTGCTGTAACTTGTGTATGCTGCTCTAAGGGATGAAGAAAAGACACAACACTTAAACAAACCCAAAATAAATATCGAGGGCAGCACCTGGGTCTTTGACATCTCCCTAATGGCAGAAATCTTCCCTGTTGTCAAACGCACACACTCTCATAAACCATACATTGCACACACCACCACCACCACCACCTCCGCCTCCACCACAGCTGCCACCGCCATTTTATCCAGCTCATCATTCGCAGAAAAGAGGGAAATTTATGGATAATTTGGAAAGTAAGAAAGAATGATAGGCCTTATTTTATCACATTGGAGGCATCAGTGTTTTTCTGCTTTGGAAATGGGAAGTATATAAGTTAGGAATTCTTTAATATTACAGCAAAAATAATGCAAGACAAAAATGTAATTAAGCATGAAAGGAATTTATGTATTAGAAGACTATTGGATAGTTCTCATCATCTCTAGGAGGCCCAGAAGTTGGAAACCTCCTCCCAAATCCTGCTGCGAAACTGTCCCACAAATTGGCATCACCACCACCGCTGGGCACACACACTGCTGCATTCAGGGCCAAAACCGCAGACACCAAGCGCCATCTGCTGCTACTGGATCCCATAGCACTGACGTGGGTTGTAGCTGTCACCGCCTCACCACTCTTGCCGGCAGCATTCTGCCGTTCCTCTTTTTCATGTAACTAACTTTTGATTCACATCCTGCCACAGACACATCTGACTGGCAGGTACTATGGCATGTGCCCATGTCATAGCTAAAAGAAAGGCTGAAACATTTGTAATTTTTTATTTATGTAATGGGAGATGGGCTCCATATTATAAGGTAGGGGATTCTTCAAGAAGTTTTGGTACTGAGAAATCAAATTGAATGACAAACAGGAACCAAAAAATGCCGTGTTAGAGATGAAGAGAACCCAAAACCTCTTTTTCTGTCCTTGTTTCCTTTTCTGAAACAAGTGACTAAATACTCGAAGTCCATGGGGAATATGACAGATCCATTCTAAAAACTCACTAACACCTTTATGTTCAGCCAAGAACCAGCAAGTTCACATCTTATTTGAAGAAAACAAACCTTTATATAAGTTGGAAGCATAGTATCACAAACTGGCGTACAGGGGTAAATAGGTGCCTGATTTGCTTCCAGTCAGCCAGGCCCAATAATGTCCTTCAAGCCTGCAGAACTATTGCCTCTGATGTTCCTCCTCCATCCTGAAACAGAACCAATAGCAGCTGATCTTGCGTCTACCCCCAACCTTCTCTTTCGTGACAAAGCAAGATGCAAGTGGAATCCCAAGATAAGACAAATGTTGTCATTAGTTAACATTGATTAAACATAGTGTTTACGTCACTAAAATCCTCAGTACTATAATCATAAGTTCTTATTCATGGGCTATGATAATAACTATGTGAAATGTATTTCTGATTAATCTTTCCACCTAGTGCTTAAATATAGAATATTACTATATTCAATACAAATATAAAAACATTTGATTTATATTTATTTAAATATATTTTTATCCCTAGTATATTTATTAAATATATTAATATAGAGTTATGTATCTATATCTATAAAAGGGTCAATATTTCAGCAAAAATTTTGCTATTAACTTTTCAAGGAAATTACATACTGGCTTTTAATTACAATGGCCTATGATGACACCTAGTGGCTAATGGGCATATTTTGAAATCCCCAATTTGACCAATGTAAATGATTTTTAATTTTTTTAAATAATGTTTAAAAAAACATTTTTAAATAATGTTTTAAAAAAGGAAACTGATAATGTTTCCTTTTGTGGATTTTGGCACATTTTTAAAATAAGTATATAAAATTTCTCTTTCCTGTCACAAAGAAACTCTGAAAAAAGTTAACTGTAATTAAGAAAGACCATTTTTTAAAAATTGTACTTATATCTTCAGATAATATATTAGCTATCAATCATAGTTAAAAAGGAAGAAAATAACATTATGCAAATTCAAAGTGAATGTAGGCATTGTAATCTGTTAACCCTCTAAATTTATAAAAATATAAGGCAGAATCACTTCACATAAAATTCCTGGGATGGAAATCATAGATTTATAGTCCTGATTGTGCCTCAAATTAGTTGTGTCCTTGAGCAAATTGTGCAATCTCTCTGTGCCTCAATTCTATAATTAGCAACATGAAAAGGTCAGAATTTACAGGCCTTTTAAGCAACTTCTTATGTGAGACTCTACAAATTGCTATCAGTCACATGGCCTTCCTCATCTAGGCACCTGTTCCTAACACAACAGAATATGAAATGCTCCATTCTGAACTCAAGGTTTAATATATATCAGCTTTTCTGACACATATATTTTCTTTTAGATCATAAATTCATAATATGTACTTAATATTTAATTCATTTATAGTCTCAATCTTGAAATGTTTGGTAATTTCATTAGCTATTGAACAAAATGATATTAATTTTGAATGTTTCCTCAAGTTGCTTCACTAAAATGAAAAAAGAACCACTAGCATCTTTCCTTAATATTTAATAAGCATATCTTTTTCACTTTATTCTAGAAATTTATAATTTTGCATAATTCTCTTAAGTCTTCTCACAGACTTCCACTGTCTACATCTGAAGAGCTCTAGTCCTGATAGTTTGAACGTTTGAACTCATTTTACAGTTATCCCTCCCTCTCCGCACTAGGCACCCCCAACACACACACACACACACACGCACACACACACATGCAAATTCTTACCATCTTTGTCTTACCATATTTCTCTTCTTATATTTCAGTTTTCATTTTTTTCTTTTTTTAAAAAAAGTTGATTATTAAATATTTCAAGCATAGAGAAAATTGTAAGTCAATATGTAAAACACCCATGGATCTATTACTTATTTTTGTAATCTTAACATTTTGTCATATTTTATTTAGTAAAAATGGAATACTGCACAGACAATTAAGACCCCATGTACCTATCCCCTGCCTCCATCTCTATCAGAAATCACTATCTATATTTAGAGTTTATAATCCACCTACACGTCTTTATATTTTTATTACATATAACCAGGAGCAATACATGTATGGGTTTACATGTTTTAAAACATTATATAAATGTTTATGTAAGTATATATTCTTCTGCAATTTGTTTGTACAGAAGTCGTTAATTTCAATGTAGTAAAATTTACCAATTTTTTTCTTTAAGTTTTATACCTTAGTTTTTCTTTAAGAAATCTTTCTGTAGCTCAGGGTCATAACAGGTTCTGTACCAATTTTTTAATTAAATCTTTAACATTTTTGCCTTTAGCCCATTGTTTTGGGTATAATGTAAGGCTGGTATCTAAGGTCATGGGCTTTTTTTTCTATATAGATAATCAATCATCCCAGCATCAATCCATTGAATAATTCATATTTTCGTGCTCTGATTTTCACCTCTGTAGTATTTTATTTTTCTATATGAGTAGGGCTGTTCTGTGCTGTACATTTTTCTATTTGTCTTTACTTGCACAGATATTATACTGTTTTAATTTCTACAGTTTTAGAGTAAACCTGGATATCTGCTCTCTCCACCATTTTGAAAAACGCCTTAATTATTTTTGACTCTTTTTTGAGGTATGAATTATAGCAAGAACTTGTCAAAGTCAAAGGAAATAGCTCTACTGTAATTTTGCTTGGAATCACATTGAATGTATAGGTTAATGAAGACAGAGTTATATTTATAATATTTTCCTCCAAGAACATAATATAGCTCCTTATTTATTTAGGTTCTCTGTTTCATGAAAATACTAAATTTTCTCTAGAAACTCTTGCACATCTCTTGTTAAATTTATTCCTAGGTTCTATATAATTTTTATCACAATTTTAAATGCTATGCTTTAAGCTATATTTTATCTTTGCTTATGCTATATAAAGAAAAGCAGATTATTTTTATGTGTTAATCTTGTATTTCAACAGCGTAATTAAACTTTCTTTAGCATCAAATAATTTGCCTATATGATCTTTTTAGATTTTCTTAGTAAGCTGATAGGCCTTCCCTATGACAATAATAATTTGGCTCTTCACTGCTAATAGTTATACTTGTTTGCACTTTGCACTAGGTGTGGCCTCCAGCAAACATTTAATAGAAACAATGACAGTAACAGGATAGTACTTCAAAGGTTTTATTCTTAATATGACATTTGCTGTAAGTTTTTGGTAGAAAGTCTTCATAGGATTGAGGGATTTCTCCTTTATTCCTAGTCTTCTTTATTGTAAATCAGTATTGCATATTTATCAAATACGTTTTCTGCACTTATTGGGATAATCACATGGCTTTTATCTATTAATGCGATGAAATACACTAAAATATTTTATAATAGTAAAACTTCCTTGCATTCTAAAACAAGTCCAATTTAGTTCTAATGTATTCTTTTGCATATTAAAGATGAGCCTATAATTTTCCTTTCTCATGTTGTCTTTTTTCGGTTTTGATATAGAGGTTTTACTAGTTTCATAAAATGTGTTTAGAGATACATTCATTTTCTACTCTTTGGAAAAGTTTATGTCATATTTGGATTTCCTGTTCTTTGCATAGTTGATTAAGGTTCCTGTAAAATTAGTCGGAGCTGGATTTGTGGTTTTGTGAGTGTGGATGGAGATAGGGGCATAGGAGGAGGTGTGCTGATGCACTAGGAGATGAAAATATTCACTTTCATTTAATTCCCATAATAGTTAAAGATCTATTCAGATTCTCTAATTATTTTTTAGTCAGCTAAGTGACATTTTTGTAGAAATATGACCATTTATTTTTTGGTCATAGTATTCTCCTGTGATTCTGTTTCGTATCTATTAGAACTGTAGATCTGTAGCCATGACCTTTTCTTATCCCTAATATTGTTAAAGGTCATCTCTCTATTTCTACTATATCACTTTTGTCAGAAAGACTTCCTTATTTTTATGTTGAAACAAATTTGTTTCTTAACCCTTTTTGTATTCCTTTTCTATTAAATTATGACAGTTGTTTTTATTTCATTAATTTGTGCTTTTACCTGTGTACTACTCCTTTCCCTCTGATTTATATGTTTTTTGGTACTGTTTCCCTATCTTCTTTGTTGATTGCATAGCTCATTATTTTGCCGTTTTCTTTCTTTTTAAAATATAAGCATTTAATGTCATATAAATTATCCTTAAAAAAAAATCATTTTAGGCCTGGCACAGTCATTAATGCCTGTAATCCTAGCACTTTAGGAGGCCAAGCTGAGGGGATTGCTTGAGGCCAGGAGGACAAGACCAGCCTGGGCAACATAGCCAGACGCTATCTGTACAAAACTTTAAAAAAAAAAAAAAATAGTCATGGTGGGCCGGGCCCAGCGGCTCACACCTGTAATCCCAGCACTTTGGGAGGCCAAGGCGGGCAGATCACGAAGTCAGGAGATTGAGACGATCCTGACTAACACAGTGAAACCGCATCTCTACTAAAAATACAAAAAAAAATTAGCCAGGCATGGTGGCGGGCGCCTGTAGTCCCAGCTACCTGGGAAGCTGAGGCAGGAGAATGGCGTGAACCCGGGAGGCAGAGCTTGCAGTGAGCCGAGATCGCGCCACTGCACTCCAGCCTGGGCGACAGAGCGAGACTCCGTCAAAAAAAAAAAAAAAAAAAAAGTCATGTGGTACATGCCCTAGCTACTCTGGAGGCTGAGGTGGGAGGATTGCTTGAGCCCAGGAGTTCAAGGTTACAGTGATCTATGATCACACCACTATGCTGCAGCCTGTCTCTTTAAAAAAAAAAAAAAAAAAAATCACTTAAGCATTCTCCCATAAATTCTGATACACGACATGTTTATTACCTTTTATTCACATTTTCCAGTTCCTATTCTGATTCCCTGTTTGATCCATTCATTATTTAGAGTGTGTTTTTGTTTTATTTTGTTTTAGTTTCTAAATGCATGAGGAATTTTTAAGACATCTTTTGAAGATTAAATTCTATTTTTTACATTTTATTGTGGTGTAAACACTTAACATGAAATCCACCCTCTTAACAGATTTTTAAGTGTACAGTACAATACAATACAGTGTACTGTTAGCTATAGGCACAATGTTGTACAGCAGATCTCTAAATTTCTTCATCTTGCATAACTGAAACTTTATATCCATTGATTAGCAACTCCCCATTTCTTACTTCTCTCACTCTCTGAAAACCGTCACACCATTCTCTGCTTTTAGAAGTTTGACTATTTTAGATAGATTATTTCTCACAGAAGTGGAATCATGCAGTGTTTGTCCTGTGACTGGCTTACTCCACTTAACATAATTTCCTTAAGATTCATCAATTTTGTTGCATATTACAGGATTTCCTTCTTTTTTAAGGCTAAATAACATTCTATTGTATGTATATACCACATTTGCTTTATCCATTTACTCAGCTCTTTAGGTTATTTTTATATATAGGCTATTGTGAATAACGCTGAAATGAACATGGAAATGCTAATATCTCTTTAAAATCCTGATTTCAATTTTTTTGGTTAAATACCAAATTTGCTAGATCTCATGGTAGTTTTTTAAATTTTTTTTAGGAAACTCCTTACTGTTTTCCATAGTTGCTACATCATTTGGCATTCCCATCAACAGTGTACAAGGGTTCTGATTCTTCTACATCCTCACCAACACTAGTCTTTGGTCCTTTGACAGTAGCCTCTTAACAGGTGTGAGATGACAACTCATTGTGGTTTTGATTTGCATTTCCCTGATGATTAGTGACACTGAGTAGCTTTTCATATACCTGTTACATGTTTTTATGTCTTCTTGGAAAATATGTCTATACAATTCTTTTTAATTGGGTTTTTGTGTTATTGAGTGGCGGGATTTCCTTACCCTTAAAACCCACAAAACTATGGCATGAATATACACATAGCAAAGTATAAAGTTTATTTTTAAAATACCTACTTTATTCCCACTACAAGGATGCCAGGACACTTTAACTCTCATCAAGCCCCTCTTAACCTTCTCATTATTGTTGGCAGCATTTTAGTTCCACTTTTTTTCATATCACTGAAATTATTATTATTGTTCATACAAACAATAGTTGTGCATGTAAAACTCCACGTGTACCATTTTCTCTGTTCATCATTTCTTTTTTGCATCTCAATCTCCCTGTAGCTCCAATTTTTTTCGTTCTTTAGTATATGCATTTGAATCTTTCATTGAGAATCAAATAGTATGTACAGAACTTTAAATATATACAGAATGTATAGTTGTTTTCTCTTAATATTTGAAGAAAATTTTCCATTATTTTCTTGTTTCTGTTTTTGCTGCTGAGGTATCTGCAATTATTATTTCAAAGCAATCTTTTATTTAAGTCTAATTACTATTAATTTTTTCTCTTTTACTTTGGCAAAATTCTACATTTTTATCATGCTGTATCAACATGTGGAGGTACTGATATAAAGATAGATGTATAGATAGATAAACGGATAGATGGATAGATAGATAGATAGATAGATAGATAGATAGATAGATAGATTTCTGCTCAGGATTTAAACTTAGTGAATCTTATTAATCTTTTATTAGATATGAAAATTCTCACCAAATTACCTTACATACTTATTATTGTTATATCATCATCCTATTTTTTGAATAATGTTCTTAGGTCCATCTATTAGTTCACAAATTCTTCCTTTAGCTAATCTGTTGTTTAATCTGTCCACTAGTTTGTTTTTTAGTGATTATATTTCTTACCTCCAGAAGTCATCTGTTTTTCTTTCACATCTGCCTAATCTTTTGAAATATGGTTTTGTTGTTTTCAAAATTGAGAATCTTTTTTTAAAATAGATTATTCAGTTTAAATATTTTGGCTTTATAGTTTCTATTCAGCAATTCTATTAGCTGAAGGTCTTAGGAATCTAATCTCGTTTCTTTTTTAATCTGGTATTTTTTCATGAGGGTTTGTTTGCTTGTGTGTTTGTAAATTTTGGATATTAAGCTTATCTTCAGCATGGATTTATCCACAGGAGTCTTGTGTGGCCTGTGTTAACAGATGTCATTCCAGGGATATATTGTCTGCCTTCTGCTAGGTGCCCCAAGGATGTTATCAGCCCAAACTACTTTTTACATTGATTCCTCACTTGAGAATTTTAGAAGCTCATGGAGAGGGTAAATTTAAATCCCATTACCATGATTACAAATTATCATAGAAGGCTTCATTTTTTTCATCTGCAGCCCAGGGCCAAGAGAACTAAGCTTTCTTGTTGTCTCCTATGCCACTGGAAAGATGTTTTCTAGTTCAACCTATTTCTGATGGTTATCTGTCTGAAAAACACAGATTAGAGGGTTGGTGGATCTCAATACAAACTTCCCACATGTACAGGCATCATACCCCAGGTGCTAGCTTCCTTCTTTTTCCTTAACCAGGAAAGAAACAAAAAAGATTATTTGCCAGGTTGAGTCACAATTCCGGTTTTCCATCCTACCATTATGATTTTCAATTCCCACTTTGCATAGGAAATTGAGAATTTTCCTTTCTTACTAGTAAGAGCAGCCATGAATTTAAAATAATTTAAAAACTATTTTAGCCAGAAAATCTCTTTGTTTTGTAATGGAAGCATTTTCGGTTACTTGGTTGGTTCAAAAAATTGCTGGAAATAAAAATAGTCACCTTCTTTCCCATTCATTTACAATCTCCTTGAGTTGACAGCAACTGTGTACATAAGCTAAGGGTAACTACAGATAAAATATTGCTTTCCATTATAAGTGAAAACACTGTTCTCAAATAATGGCCATGATCACTAATCTTTTAAAGGTATATATAGTGAATTGGCATTATCATGGGAAAATATTATCAGCAACAAAATAATATTAATAAAATTTATCAATTATTAAGCACTTGAGATGTATTAGTTATTACCAATCCTTATAATAATTTTCTTCAGAAAACTAACATTTATAATATAAAGTAACTTGTTCATAATCATGCACATAGTTTGATGACTCAGTTGGGAATATAGATCCATCTCTTTCTAACACCAAAATTGGTTATCTCTACATCAAGGGCTTCCATATGTCATAATTGACCATGATTCATGTTGCTTATTTGGGATTTGTTTACCTAGCAACTCTTTAACTCAAGCTTGCCCAAGTAAAACTTTCTATCTTTGTCTTGTTCGCTGTATTCATCTCTATCAGCATGTATATCCAGAACTTATTTAATCTGTAAACCTGCCTAAATTGTTGCAAAGAGAGATTAAAGTCATAAAAAATATGCAAAATGTAAATAAGCATACAGACTGTGTCTTATTTATCTGTATAATCTACTGTTTCACATAGTACATGACTTTTTTAATATATAAAGTCAAAGTGATCTGAAAATACTTTAATTCCTAATATTGTAAATATTTATCTAAGTGCTTCATAAAGTACCTTATAACTTACAATAAATTATATTATAAATATAATCTTCCTTATAAATATTGAAGCCTCAGTCTTTAGCACTGTGTCTATACAAACCTGGAACACTTATTTTATGTAAAAAAAAAAAAAAAAGAGAGGACAGCTGAATTTTAAGATTTAAAAATTTAAAACCATAATCTGTCAAGTAATAAATGTGTGAAATTTCACTGGGGCCTGTTGTGGGGTGGGGGGAGGCGGGAGGGATAGCATTAGGAGATATACCTAATGTTAAATGACGAGTTAATGGGTGCAGCACGCCAACATGGCACATGAATACATATGCAACTAACCTGCATGTTGTGCACATGTACCCTAAAATTTAAAGTATAATTTAAAAAAATAATTAAAAAGTGTGTGAAATTTAACAAATTTAAGTGTGCAAAAATCTTTATTTTTTTAAAGTGGACATATGTTCTGTCAGTAAGTTTAGACTTACTATGAAATAAACCACAATGTAACTTAAGCCATGTAGTTCCGGGAGGACTGTGGCATCTTGATGTGATCCATGGCAATAACCAAAAAATAGGACACATATCTGTCATCCCTCACCCTCCTCCACTTCCAGGATTGGCCTGGGACAGGAAGGCATAGCCACCCTGTGTTATAACTAAGTAACAAATATTAGTTTCCTGAGGAAAATTATTATAAGGATTAGTACTAATCCTATTATAAGGATTAGTACTAATACATTCCATTGCTTAGTAACTGGCTCTCTTCTTCTCAGGAAAGAAGCTTCTTGCTGCTACTCAGACTTTTTTCTTTCCTTCTCTGATACTAAAAATCTTTATTTAACCTGGGAACAGAGGTGGAAAAATTTCTACTTGCCCCCAAAATTTGTATTTTATATTCTGATTTAGGCATTTGAACTTTGAAAGCCAGTAATCCTATTTTGTTGTTGTAGTTGCCCCCTGCACGCTGTGTATCATCCTTCCCTGAAGCAGTGGAAGCTGCAGGTCTGGCTGCCCAGATGTTTGGGATAGGTGGGAGTGGTAGAGTGTGGAAAGGTAAAGAAATTTTCAGAGAAATAAAGTGATTTGCCTACTTAATCTACCAAGAAAAGACAAGTCGTGGAAGCCAATAAAAGTTGGCTTAAACAGGAGTAAAGATATTAGCTTGAATCACATAAAGTTATCCATATGCTACCATTTTTACCTTACAAAAACACAATTTCATATGGTTCAACCTAATAAAAGTGTTATGTTATGAGTCAGTTCATCTCACATAATATATTCTCTCTTCAGCAGAAATCAAGGACCATTCTGAATCTTTATTTCCATGTTAAGGAGGAATATAATTTCCTTCATAATGCCATCCTAAGAGACTAGGGTTGTCAATTGTCCATCATCAAAGAGTTTTTCCATTTCATCATAACGTAAAGGCTATTTGGGCAGATTGTGAAGCCTAGGGAGTGGTACAGTATACTTTGGGGCATAAAAGTGTACACATTGAAGCCAGATGGCCTGGATTCTAACGCCCAATCCACTATTTGCTAGCTGTATAACCTTTCTATGCCCCAATTTTAAAACATCTATAGTGCAGGGATAATCACAGTATCTATTTTATAGATTTGTTATGAGAATTAATTAAGTTATTTGTAAGGCTTACAGATCAGTGCTTAGTATATTCTATGCCAAATGAGTATTTATTATAATTGTTGTTATTATTATTATTATAATATATTATGGGTTGAATTATGCCCTCCATCCTATATTTGTATGTTGAAGGCAAATCTATAGAGACAGAAAATAGACTAGTGGTTGCCTGGAAGTCAGGGAGGGTGGAGAGTGGAAGTGGATATGTGGGATCTTACAGGAGTGATGGATATGTTCTAAAATTGGATTGTGGTGGTGGTTGCACAAATGCTATATATTTACACATAAAATCTCAATTTTTACAAGAAGGATGAATGATTTTATGGTACGTAAATAACTCCTCATGAAAGCTATTAAAAATGACTTATTGATAATTTTTAATTAAAATATAAATTGATACTATTTGTATTTTCATAGCCAACATCATGAAGCTGTAAACATGTAAGGCAAATAGAGAAGCTTAGCACTGTGGAAAAAGCTGTTGCCATAGCACAGCTAATTAACATCTTTAACATCCCATTTTTTTTCTATTAGCAAAACCATCTCTGAACATCCTCACCATAGAAACATTCCTACTCTTTAATTATGTGTGTTACTTTATTGTGTTTTATAGTTTTCATCTAAGGAAAAACTGATTGATCCCACTATGGGACTGATTGCCTAATATCCAGACAGCATTCACTGTCTTTTATGTTCAGGATATTGCCACTTGAGAAAGGATTATTTACTGTGACAAATCTTACATGGGAAATGAAGCAAAATTAACTAGTAAAACATTTTCTGTGCCAGAGTCATATGTGCATTGCAAGAAGGAAAAACAAACTTCCCTTGAGAGTGGTTTTAATTATTCACAGTCTCTGACGTGATTTCAATATAACCCAACACAAATGCTGGCTGATTTTTCTTTGCCAATTTTGGTGTGTATTACAACAACCCACTCCACTTTTCAGGGAAGAATGCTTTCCCTTTCCAAACCTCATGGAGTCCATACTCAAAGCATTCTGACTCCCCATGAAAACTACGTCAACTGAACAGAAACTTAAATTAGTTGGGGTAGTTTCCTATGAATCCTTGCAAGCCCTTTTGGATCCTTTCTTGGAACAAACTTTTAACCCATTTATGGGACCAGATAAACACACTTTAAATCCCCAGGCTCATGGACTGCTGGCCACCTATATTTGAAGCTTTTACTACTCCTCTAGCAAAACGCAAAGTCCTATGTGACTTTCTCAATATTATCTTGCAAATTTTTTTTATTATACTTTAAGTTCTAGGGTACATGTGCACAATGTGCTGGTTTGTTACATAGGTATACATGTGCCATGTTGGTGTGCTGCACCCATTAACTCGTCATTTACATTAGGAATATCTCCTAACGCTATCCCTCCCCTCTCCCTCCACTCCATGACAGGCCCCGGTGTATGACGTTCCCATTCCTGTGTCCAAGTGTTCTCATTGTTCAATTCCCACCTATGAGTGACAACATGCATTGTTTGGTTTTTTGTCCTTGGGATAGTTTGCTGGGAACAATGGTTTCCAGCTTCATCCATGTCCCTACAAAGCACATGAACACATCCTTTTTTATGGCTGCATAGTATTCCATGGTGTATATGTGCCACATTTTCTTAATCCAGTCTATCATTGATGGACATTTGGGTTGGTTCCAAGTCTTTGCTATTGTGAACAGTGCTGCAATAAACATATGTGTGCATGTGTCTTTATAGTAGCATGATTTATAATCCTTTGGGTATATGCCCAGTAATGGGATGGCTGGGTCAAATGGTATTTCTAGTTCTAGATCCTTGAGGAATTGCCACACTGTCTTCCACAATGGTTGAACTAGTTTACAATCCTAACAACAGTGTAAAAGTGTTCCTATTTCTCCACATCCTCTCCAGCACCTGTTGTTTCCTGACTTTTTAATGATCGCCGTTCTAACTGGTGTGAGATGGGATCTCATTGGGGTTTTGATCTGCATTTCTCTCATGGCCAGTGATGATGAGCATTTTTTCATGTGTCTGTTGCTTGCATAAATGTCTTGTTTTGAGAAGTGTCTGTTCATATGCTTTGCCCACTTTTTGATGGAGTTGTTTTCTTCTTGTAAATTTGTTTGAGTTCTTTGTAGATGTTGGATATTAGCCCTTTGTCAGATGAGTATATTGCAAAAATTTTCTCCCATTCTGTAGGTTGCCTGTTCACACTGATGGTAATTTCTTTTGCTGTGCAGAAGCTCTTTAGTTTAATTAGATCCCATTTGTCTATTTTGGCTTTTGTTGCCATTGCTTTTCATGTTTTAGACATGAAGTCCTTGCCCATGCCTATGTCCTGAATAGTATTGCCTAGGTTTTTTTCTAGGGTTATTATGTTTTAGATCTAATATTTAAGTCTTTAATCCATCTTGAATTAATTTTTGTATAGGGTTTAAGGAAAGGATCCAGTTTCAGCTTTCTACTTATGGCTAGCCAGTTTTCCCAGCACCATTTATTAAATAGGGAATCCTTTCCACATTGCTTGTTTTTGTCAGGTTTGTCAAAGATCAGATGGTTGTAGATGTGTGGTATTATTTCTGAGGGCTCTGTTCTGTTCCATTGGTCTATATCTCTGTTTTAGTACCAGTACCATGCTGTTTTGGTTACTGTAGCCTTGTAGTATAGTTTGAAGTTGGGTAGCATGATACCTCCAGCTTTGTTCTTTTGGCTTAAGATTGTCTTGGCAATGTGGGCTCTTTTTTGGTTCCATATGAACTTTAAAGTAATTTTTTCCAATTCTGTGAAGAAGTCATTGGTAGCTTGATGGGGATGGCATTGAATCTATAAATTACCTTGGGCAGTATGACCATTTTCATGATATTGATTCTTCCTATCCATGAGCATGGAAAGTTCTTCCATTTGTTTGTGTCCTCTTTTATTTCGTTGAGCAGTGGTTTGTAGTTCTCCTTGAAGAGGTCCATCACATCCCTTGTAAGCTGGATTCCTAGGTATTTTTTTCTCTTTGAAGCCATTGTGAATGGGAGTTCACTCATGATTTGGCTCTCTGTTTGTCTATTATTGGTGTATCAGAATGCTTGTGATTTTTGCACATTGATTTTGTAGCCTGAGACTGCTGAATTTGCTTATCAGCTTAAGGAAATTTTGGGCTGAGACAATGGGGTTTTCTAAACATACAATCATGTCATCTGCAAACAGGGACAATGTGACTTCCTCTTTTCCTAATTGAATACCCTTTATTTCTTTCTCCTGCCTGATTGCCCTGGCCAGAACTTCCAACACTATGTTGAATAGGAGTGGTGAGAGAGGGCATCCCTGTCTTGTGCCAGTTTTCAAAGGGAATGCTTCCAGTTTTTGTCCATTCAATATTATATTGGCTGTGGGTTTGTCGTAATAAACTCTTATTATTTTGAGATACGTTCCATCAATACCTAATTTATTGAGAGCTTTTAGCATGAAGGGCTGTTGAATTTTGCCAAAGGCCTTTTCTGCATCTATTGAGATAATTATGTGGTTTCTGTCTTTGGTTCTGTTTATATGATGGATTATGTTTATTGACTTGCGTATGTTGAACCAGCCCTGCATCCCAGGGATGAAGCCAACTTGATCATGGTGGATAAGCTTTTTGATATGCTGCTGGATTCGGTTTGCCAGTATTTTATTGTGGATTTTTGCATCGATGTTCATCAGGGATATTGGCCTAAAATTCCCTTTTTTTGTTGTGTCTCTGCCATGCTTTGGTATCAGGATGATGCTGGCCTCATAAAATGAGTTAGGGAGGATTACCTCTTTTTCTATTGATTGGAATAGTTTGAGAAGGAATGGTACCAGCTCCTCCTTGTACCTCTTGTAGAATTTGGCTGTGAATCCGTCTGGTCCTGGACTTTTTTGGTTGGTAGGCTATTAATTATTGCCTCAATTTCAGAGCCTGTTATTGGTCTATACAGGGATTCAACTTCTTCCTAGTTGAGTCTTGGGAGGGTGTATGTGTCCAGGAATTTATCCATTTCTTCTAGATTTTCTAGTTTATTTGCATAGAGGTGTTTATAGTATTCTCTGATGGTACTTTGTATTTCTGTGGGATCAGTGGTGATTATCTCCTTTATCATTTTTTATTACATCTATTTGATTCTTCTCTCTTTTCTTTATTAGCCTTGCTAGCGGTCTATCAATTTTGTTGATCTTTTCAAAAAATGAGCTCCTGGATTCACTGATTTTTTGAAGGGTCTTTTTGTGTCTCTATCTCTTTCAGCTCTTCTCTGATCTTAGTTATTTCTTTCCTTCTGCTAGCTTTTGAATGTGTTTGCTCTTCCTTCTCTAGTTCTTTTAATTGTGATGTTAGGATGTCAATTTTTTATCTTTCCTGCTTTCTCTTGTGGGCATTTAGTGCTATAAATTTCGCTTTACACACTGCTTTAAATGTGTCCCAGAGATTCCGGTATGTTGTGTCTTTGTTCTCGTTGGTTTCAAAGAATATCTTTATTTCTGCCTTCATTTCGTTATGTACCCAGTAGTCATTCAGGAGCAGGTTGTTCAGTTTCCATGTAGTTGAGTGAGATTCTTAATCCTGAGTTCTAGCTTGATTGCACTGTGATCTGAGAGATAGTTTGTTATAATTTCTGTTCTTTTACATTTGCTGAGGAGAGCTTTACTTCCAAGTATGTGGTCAGTTTTGGAATAGGTGTGGTGTGGTGCTGAAAAAAATGTATATTCTGTTGATTTGGGGTGGAGAGTTCTATAGATGTCTATTAGGTCTGCTTGGTGCAGAGCTGAGTTCAATTCCTGGGTATCCTTGTTGACTTTCTGTCTAGTTGATCTGTCTAATGTTGACAGTGGGGTGTTAAAGTCTCCTGTTATTAATGTATGAGAGTCTAAGTCTCTTTGTAGGTCATTCAGGACTTGCTTTATGAATCTGGGTGCTCCTGTATTGGGTGCATATATATTTAGGATAGTTAGCTCTTCTTGTTGAATTGATCCCTTTATCATTATGTAATGGCCTTCTTTGTCTCTTTTGATCTTTGTTGGTTTAAAGTCTGTTTTATCCGGGACTAAGATTGCAACCTCTGCCTTTTTTTGTTTTCCATTTGCTTGGTAGATCTTCCTCCATCCCTTTATTTTGAGCCTATGTGTGTCTCTGCAAGTGAGATGGGTCTCCTGAATACAGTACACTGATGGGTCTTGACTCTTTATCCAATTTGCCAGTCTGTGTCTTTTAATTGGAGCATTTAGCCCATTTACATTTAAGGTTAATATTGTTATGTGTGAATCTGATCCTGTCACTATGATGTTAGCTGGTTATTTTGCTCGTTAGTTGATGCAGTTTCTTCCTAGCATCACCAGGCCTGCCCTACAGGGGCTCCTGAAGGAAGCACTAAACATGGAAAGGAACAACCGGTACCAGCCACTGCAAAAACATGCCAAATTGTAAAGAGTCTTGGCTTTCTTAAGGAAAGAGACCATGTCTTTATTCATCTTCAAATGGACAGCACATAAAACTGTTAAATGCTGCCCATTTTCCAAGGGCCTTTGCAATGCTACCTTGTCAGTAATATACTTCTGATATCCACAAACAAATCTAATTTCTTATTCCTTTTATATCCTCTATAGATTGTACAACTTTAATTACATTTATTATGTTCTCTTTCTAGTAATTTGATTACTCTTATTACCAATTATACTGTAAGCTTGTGAAAATAAGAGATATATTATACTACCTGTGTTCACTGTTCTGCCCCAATCCTCAATCCCACTCAAAATCATTCTCAGAAAGTACTTGCTTGATAATGTCAATTAAATCAAATAGTAATGGTTATGCCATCCTTAATTATAACTACAACATTGATGTATATCATATCAATTCAAACTGCAGAAATAATGAACAAACAAGATTTTTCTGGTTTATTTAAGGAGGTAGAAATATTTGTAGTCAATGAAAAGAATTTCTCTGTGAAAATTTTGAAGGGGCTAACTCTCTCTGCCAATACTCCTTTGCCAATATATCTACAAACTTCCCCATCTCTCATGTTTTGCAAGTTCCCATCAGTATCTGTGGTGATTTTTATATCACTCTACCATCTGATACACAAAGCAGTGTGGTATAGGAAATAAGATATGTGCTTTGAAGTCACATAGTCCTAATCCCAAATTACACAGCTCAGGTGGAAGATCTAAGTATGCTGCTTACCCCATCTGAAGTTTAGGTTCCTTTTCTCTAATATAAAGACTGAAATAACAACTTCATATGGTTGTTGTGAAGATCACGTGAGAAAATGTGTTTAAGGCACTCTTTACAATGCCTGTCATATTAAAGGTACTTTAAAAAGTTACATTAAAAGTATTGATTCAATTAAACAAATATTTATTAAGTACCCAGTGAGGGCCATGCACTAATTTGTTCCAAGGACCCAATAATGAACAAGACAGACACAAGGCCTATTCTCAAATTGCTTAGAGTCCAGTGAAGGAGACAGACAATTCAGCATGCAAATGTTGTACCTGGTGATAAGCACAGTAATGCAAAAATAAAGACAGGAGTGTCTTTAGGGTGCAAATGAGGAGCACCTATAAAATTAGAAGACTCATTCTTCCAATAATTTCAAATTGCCACCTAAATTCAAAAACTCAGTATATACAAACTGTGGTCATTATTAACAATAAAATCTAATGGATGATTCAGTGATGAAGGAACAATGCAAGGTACCAGCTACCATATAATCACCTTACAGAATTATCATGCCTTCTAGGCTATACCACATTCTAGAATCCACAAGCACACTCTTGTAGAGAAACAGCAATCAAATCTACAAATAAATATTTAACCTTTAGATATATAGGAAAGCCTCAAGATAAAAACATACTCAATACACAGGTCATGCATTTGCATATTTTTCTACTTTGGCAGCAACTGAAAATTCAGTGTGAAGAGACAGGGACTAATAAGCAGTTTCTGCAAAGCAGATGCCCTTGTTGTGCTTCTAAAGCCTGGTTTCTATATTTTTTAAAATAGCATGCTAATTTTAAAAGACAAAATAATAAAAGACATACAGGGTTGTGAATGGAAAAGTTTCAAAACTCACAAGGCCAATTTCTCGTTATAAGAGGTCCCTGGGGAGAGATAAGAAACTGGTATTTCACTTGTCAAACAGGAACTTGTGTGCTATTTTATACTTTGCTTTGCTTACAGCAACCTTAGCAGACCATGAATGTTATAGAGGAAGAATGCTATAGGGGAAGAGTTTAGGTAAATTAAGTCTAATGGCTTTGCTGCTTAACGTAAATGACAGCACTTGACAGTAGGGCCCTGAGTTCATTTCAGGGAATAGGCTCTCTGTCTCTGAAGAGGGTTGGCAAAGAGCTGCAGGATAAAGGGGACACCAGGCTGCAGCACCTTCCGCCAACTGGCATCCGCTACACTCCTTGGACTTCCACTCTGCTCTTCTCTGCTCCCAGCAGAGGGGTGAATGTGTATGTTCTGACTTTTGCTTGCCTTTAGCCTGAATGCTACATGACTTGGGCAAGTTGTAACCTAGAAAAACCTTTTATTTCCCTTAGGTGTCCTTCCATTTCTAGTCAGCTCTGCTTAAGTTGATTTCAAATATTGTCCTTTCTTATAATCAAAATATTTTGCTTGGGTATGTCTCCCAGATAGTTAGCAGATATATATGTCACTATTATATTTCTATAAAAATGGTACCCTCCTAGCTCTTATTAATTCCCCATTCCTCTCACCTGGATTCTTTGTAAGAGTGTGTATACTCTCCAACTGAGAGATTAATCATGAGGAGGAAATTAATTCTTCTATGTCATCAACTGGAAAAAAAGATAAAATTAAATGTCATAAATTAATTTAAATAATACAAAAAATCTCTCACTTTAGTTCACTCATTTTCCTCTGCTTATTCACAGCTGTAGCATACATATATATAAAAAAAAATTATAAATTATCTCTAATGTACCAATATAGGACCCAATATAGCTATGATTGGGTTCATAATGATTCCTTACAACAAAACCTTAATGTTGTAAGATAAATATCTTTGTAATTAGTGCCCTAGTTTTTGCTCAGTGAGGATAAAATGGGACAGCATTCACTAATGTTCTGGAGTCTGTTCAGAGATGAATAGTTGCCAAAAACTACTGGAAGGTTGAAGACTTCCTGAAGTTTATCTAATTAAGGGCCATATGACATTAAGTCTCAATTTCCTCTTCTGAAAAATGAAGATAATAGAATCTGCCTCTCAAGGATGTTAAAAAGATTAGGTAAATTTCCTAGCTCATTGTGCCCATTTCATGCTCTATGTAAACGGTAGTTATTGTTATTATTACTTTGATTAATAAATACTTCATAATAGTGTTGGGTGCATCTATAAACACAAAATGAAACAAAACTCTTCAAATATAGCCATAACAAACCTGTGTGATAGCAGACAAAAACCCTGACCCAGCAGCTGACAGACATGGTCACTAGATATGTCTCTACATACTTGGCTGTGAAACCTGGGCCATGCACAACCCTTCTCTCTTTCAATTTTGTCATTTGAAAATTTAAGGAGTCAACCTAAATTGTTTGCAATGCTCCCAGAGCTTACAAACCATCGTTTTTATGAATCCTCTAGATTAAACAGTGCCCATCTGCAATATCTGAGAGACCTAATGTCTTGTCTGAATCCATCCTTAATTTTGTCAGGAAATAAATATAACTAGATAATATACTAGAGCTTTTCTGGGGAGGAGGAGCTACTATATTTATTTCTCTAGATAACTACCAACCAGAACACTTGAACTCCTAAACTCCAAACCATATCTTCCTAGGCAACTCTACAGGACTCCAAATTGACTTATTTCTGTTGAAAGAATAGGCTACTGTAGCAACTGATAAAGAGCCTATCTCTTAGGGACCCAGAGAGCACTTGACAGATACTATCACATTAAAGCTGTTTGTTGTTAGAGGAAAGCTAGTATGGAAAATCATTCTGATAACTAATCTGGAACACTGACAGCCAAGTGACTTTGTCTTCAGTGCCAGTGAACAAGGACAGTGCAACTCTCTAAATTCTATTTACTCATCAAGCCTCCTAATTAGATCAACTGTAATTGCCCAAGCAACTTCAATGATCCTTGTTAGAGATTTCTCACCCAGCTGCTACTGCTGTGCAGTAGGCTTCTGAGACCCCAGTCCTGACTCTGCCTCCCCCACCACCACCTCATTACTCCTGCCCTATGAATCTCAACACTGTCCTTTATTCACTCAGGAACATCACCATCAGCAACAATGTCAATGCCTCTCCACTCATTGCAACTTCACAGCCAAATGCCCTCGTGACAGTTTATCCAGCTGTTAGGAGTATTATTTGAATGCACTCCTCTAAACCCTTTAATAGAGAATACAATTTTCCACAACCCAAATTAAAATGTACACGAAATTTGTCTTCAGGTATCTATCCCTTAGCTTTATGTCCCCTTCCAGCGAAACTAGCTAAATAATTTGTGATGCCCAATGCAAAATGAAAATGAAAAGTCCTTTGTTTCAAAATCAAGAATATTAAGACAGTGACAACAGAGTCCTAAAACCAAATTCCGGCCCTGTGTTACCGTGGGATATGTCACATGCACATGAAGCTAGACCAGTCTCTCTTATTCCTGAGTTCTAAACCCTTCTAAACATGTGTACCATGGTGTCTTCATCAATCATGAAGTGTTTCCTCTCTCCCCACAGCAACCTCCAGTGATTTTTTGCCAATCCCTTGGCTCCATTGGTTTATATCATGGGCTGTTGCCATTTGATAGTCTCATGTCTCAACCTCTCAGAGACCAAGCTACCTACTAATTAATTCACTAGACTGATTGTACCTGGAAGGTCTTTTAATCCTCACATTCCCATTTCAAGTATGGCCTCCAAAATCTCTGTTGCATTTTTATTGACTAATCCATCACCTATTGGCCAAGGGAATCCCTGTGTGTGTGGACTGTGTGAATCTCAGTATCTTCAAATAATTTTGCATGTGGTCCACCTTAGAATAAAGCTTGACCCTGGGCAAGGTCTTCTCAGCAGAGTAATCAGTTTATTCAGTTTATTCTTTCCAGAATGATAGATAAAACATTTAATTTCCCATTATCTAGGCCCAATAAAACATCTGTAGGCTAAGAGCAGCTATGCCAATTAGCAGAAGTGACAGCCCAAGTCAATGAACTGCAGCCTAAAAATAAAGCCGCATGGTCCCTTTGGTCCCTTTGGAACACTGCTTGACTTGGAACAGATCTAAGTGGAATATTCCTTAGTTACCACTGTTTCACAATACTTTTTTGACCCCTTTTTCTTAGGCATGTTTGATTTTCCAGTGTATTTCTAAACATGCACATAAGCAATTTAAATGTTTCCCCAGGCCTTGGCAGAAAGTGAAAATAAAATAACAAGAAATATATTATTAAGTGCATTATTATTTATGTTATCAGATATAACAAGTGTTTTTGAGCTGCTGCAGTTCTTTGTTTAGAAAAGCTTGGGTGTTTTTTTAATTATCATCATTCAATATGCATAAAATTCATAAAGCAAATTCATAAAATGTATATAGCCAATGTATTTTGCTTTATGTCATGTACTTGAATACTGGGCATAAACTGAATTTCAGACATTTGAACTAGAAGAATTAACTAAAGGAATTCTTATAGAATTCTTTTGTAAAATAAATCATTTTCAATGATAATAATCATTCTTTAATCTATATTTTCTTTCAGATATTTCATTATAAGAAGGCAGCATATATTGTGTGTCTTTAAAGAATGATGCCCTAATTGCATCATTTGAGGCAGAAAAATTAGATTCAGAAGCATAATATTCCATTTACTCAACTCAAATAGAAACCATGTTAATAACACTTAAGAGAAAAGACCAGAGTCTCAACATGGAATAAATTACAGTGAATAAAATAAAGCAAGAGTAGGGGAGAATTCGTGTAACCACAGCATCTTGTCACATGTTTTTCTAGTAAAGAAAGAAGAAGAGGAGATAGATACAAAGACACATGGGCCTAAAAACTTTAGGCTATTACCTAAACTGAGGTAAGAATGTAAGATACACACAATTATTTGATTTTCAACCAGAAGTAAGCCAGAAAGGGAATGAGGACCTTAAAGTACACAGAACGCAGGAGTTAGGCAGCCTGAGTTTTTGCCTCAGCTATATCTCAGCTACTGTGTGGCTCAGGGCAACGCACAAGAGATCAATTTCTTTCTTCATTACATGAAAGCTTTGAACTAGATTATCTAAATTTCCTTTAACCTCTAAATGTCCGTGATGGAACTTCTGCTTTAAAATGGGGTTGAAGAAGCAGTCTCTGAAACAAGTTCTTCCACTTCCTACACAGACAACCAACATTTAAATATAAAAATACCTTCCTTATTAGAAAAGTTGCCTTCACAAAGCTCTTTGGCAAAGGTTATAAGGAAAGCAAACAATCGATACAAATTTCACATTTCTATTTACTTTCTGCCTACTCACTTGGAAAAGCAATAAGATGGAATAAATTCCCACTGATCTGGGGGAAAATATAACTAGAATGCCATTTTTCCTAAGTTCCTTTGTTTGGAAGTTTTTAAAAGAGTTAAAACAAGCTTCACGGTTTATTAGATATTATTTTCTGTAGTGTTTGAAAATGTTATGGGGTAAAAAAATGGCATGTGTTTTTAATGCCCTGAACATTTTCTTTTTCAAACAAAAGTCATCCTTCTTGTGTCTCGGTCCCCGTTGTTCTTCTTCCCATTCTGCCTCTTTGCTCAGCTTCATCTATAAAAATCATTTGTGTAATCTCTATTGGCCCCACGCTGTACATTCAGGATGCCTTATGTAGTTTCAGGCCTCCAGGATTATATTTCTTATAACACCAATCACTCTTCGTTTTCCTTTGGATGTTATTTTCATTGGGCAAAATTACTTTTCCTTTGTGTAAAAACGTTTTAAGAAAATATTTTCCATATCTGCAAAAAGCATATAGTTGATGCACTAGTTTTACAGTCCTTAAAGCAACTCCTCAAATATTCAAACTTGAGGGGGAATTAAACAACACTTTTTGTATGGAGGAAAGCATATCAAAGTAGGTTTCTGAAGCTTCTGGGATTGCAATTTTTAAAATTCCTTGCCTTTTCTACAAAACTAAACTTGTTTTATCTAATCTTATTTGCATTATCATATCTTTCAGAGGTTTTAAGATATAGTGTCATAATCCTAAAGAAAAACATTTGCCTTGTATTTTATTCTAGTTCCCTGTTTGACTAAGTCACAAGGACACCATTGTTTAAATTTGCATGCCTCATAAAAATATGTATTTGTGTAAATTATACTTACAAAGCATCTCCAGATATATCTCACTAATCACTACACAAATTATAGGTTACAAAAAGGTTACAGTCAGAAAGGCAGAACTACTTCTTAGGAAAGTATGAGATATGGGAAGCTTGTACAATATAATCCTTCCCAAACTTCACCCTATAATTTTTATCTAAGTGAAAATTGGTTAAAATGAACATTAGGGTAGTTTTTAGCTTGGATAAATCCTGTTGGGAAAAAAAAAAAACTATACCCATCCAGTCTTTGAATATTTATTGAGCATCTACTACACCAGTCTAAATGCTATGTCCACATATGCATTTGAAGCATGAATGAGAAAAGTGGGGGACTCCTTTGGTAAAGCAAGGAGAAGGAATGCAGGCTAATTCTGAGCTCTGTGCTCTTTTAGTCTCTCCTATCAGCTGACCGAGGTACCTATTTCTTTTAAAATGTTCCCTGCCTCTGATTCACTACCTAGCCATCTACTGCCCTGAGTCACCAGACACCATGTAAGTCCTGAGGATAGATTTGTTTCAAGAATAAGACAAAAAGTATTTCAATAGTGATCTACAGAAAAACCATTTTAATTTCTGTGATAAGAAAAAAAACACGAAATGTGGCATAAGTATGTTTGTTCTGCACTTCTATAGTAGAAAATTTATATACTTTGCACATGGCAGAACAGGACAGGCTTATCTAAAGAATAAGGGATAGTGAGTTGACTGGGTGATTGGAAACAGGCTTCAGCTTTGCAATTGCACATCAGTGGGCCTTGTATGTTCAAAGCATTCCACATCTAAAGAAGCAAACGATGCTTTCCATCTGTGATAACAAGGAAATGCTAAAGTTCCAATTTCCTTGACATTTTATTGCATTTACTTTTATCTAAAATGAGTATATAACATTATCTCATATAAAAGGAAAGCATGGTAGACGAGACATATCTTGAAAATCTTCTCTCTACCAGACATCTAGAAATGCTAGAAAAAAATATGTAACAACCCCATTTAAATGCATAGGCAAGCTTGCAAAAACTAAGAGAAATCAAGAAAAAAACAAAGGGAATCCTAAATCAGAGTGATAAACTGGCATTTAAAGTTTAGCTGAGTTCAGCATTTGCTAATCTCAGTAACCTAGAGATCTGGCTTTTAAGATTTGTTGCAAGCCAGAAAACAAAATCAAAGGCTGTCCTAATATGACCCGGGGGCTCTTGAACTGCTATACCTTCAGTGAAACAGCAGACAGAAAAAAAACAAGTCACCTACAAAAATTGATGACAGGAACATGTCTATTTCAGCATAAAACCAGGTCTGTAATTTAAATTTACCCTACCTGTGTGGTCCAGGAGACCCAAGCTAAGAAAATAACAAAGCAGTCTTGTGTTAGAGACGTGCCTGGGCTGCCTAACAGAGCCAGCGCAAATCCTCTTCAAAGGGACATGCCCTTAACCCCATCCTTAGAGAATTTCACAGATCAAACAATGTGAAACTACAAAAGAGCTAATAGACTCATCTCAGTGCAAATTAAACAACTGTGGGGTGTCTCCCTTTTGTTTTCCAGGAAAAGAACACTTTCCTATGTTAATGTAACCCCAAATACACTGGTGGAAACAATAAGATTTGAATGAATTCCCCAGAATTTAGTCAGGAAGGACGAGAGAATCCACCAAGTGCTCAGGAGAAAATAGAAACCAAGTAGGACCACTGGTTTTTTCAATTACATGCTGGAGATCTGAAACCTGCGAGCACTGCCGACTTTCTGGAAGGGCCAAGAGAATGGATTTAAAGCAGCTACCAAAAGGGAACTAAGAATGATTGGGAGTTAGTGACTAAACTTTATAGCATAACAGGACCATGATTATAATTAAAGACATCTTTAAAGCAAATCATCTGAATAAATGCACATAGAATTGGTAACTAACTTTAATTGCTACTGAGGTTTATTTTGTGCTAACAATAGTGTTGAATGCTCAGTAATCTCTTCCTAATTTTTGTTGTCAGTATATTTTGGGTTCACACAAATCAGAAACCAAAGTTAGATTGTTTCTAATTGGCAGCAAACCAGAGGGGACGGGAGACTGGTCAAGTCTCTGAGTCTTCCACTCCAAGATGCAGACAACGAGTGTATGAAGACAGACTGAGGATGCTCTGCAAAGAAGCATGGAAGAAAATGAAGGCAGAGAGGACAGAGCTGAAAGGCTAAGAGGGACAGATCAGCGTCCATGGAAAGTAGGAGCAGAAGCCAGTCTTCTTCCAAACACTGGCACAAATCACTGCCTACTGGATACATTTCACCGGACAATTCACCCCAGTGTCCAAGAGTTTATCTTGCTTCTAGAATATATTGAAAAGAGCCACCCTCTGAACAAATGGCAACAACTATATAGTATAAATAGGATGCACTGAAAATAGTAGGCTTATTTCTTAAGTTGTCATCACTAACATTAACCGGTAATTATATTTCTCCACTTTTTGTAGAAGATAAAAATGGCAAATTCTGAATTTATAATTTCTAATACTTCATTTTTCTGATCTTGTAAAATTCATTTTGAACTTTCAACATAAAAATATTAAATATTTTTAACTGTGCACATTTGAACTTGTGTTACTTTGGACTTACATTGGCTGAAATTGAAATACAGTAAAAGTGCTCTAGAGTAAGCAGATCAGTTCATCAGAAGGACAGCCTTTCAATGGAAAGGGCAATCCCAAGCTGCACCAACGAAAGCATAATCCTGTTACCTGCCCTAACCTGACAGCTCTGAATTAGTCTGATCCACCTATGTGCCGTACAAAGCATTATATTGCTCTGATTTCATAATCTGAAGTTGAACTACACTTTTTCACAGAAACAAAACCATGCTTAGAAATCTGCCACAAATATCTACACATTGCTCTTGAATTCCTCCAGGAATTTCCACCTACTCATGCTGTTACTCTTCACTCTATGATTTATTTGTTTTTCAGTCCCTGTCGATACTTAAGTTTTACTCTGTAGGGAGATTCTCATGTTTGACTCCATTAAGCAAGCTTTGAAACTGACACTCGCACAGGGTGTTACTTCCAGAATCTTCCTGCCAGCTCCTTGCATCCACACCATGAGAAAGAGCAAACATTCCAAATCCCAAAAAAATGAATTATTTGGGGTGAGGAAAAGTCTTGACTATGACACTGAAGATTTCCTGAAGAGATCCAGCATCCCAAATGTCCTGAGGTGGGGAGGAAATCGCACAACTAGCACCCAGAGAAAATGAGTGCTATCCACAAACAACCTAGATCCTCCCAAACTAAGGCTAACCTGCCCTTCACTTCCTACATTATTGCTACATCTACGCATCTTGACTTTCCAAAGTTTACTTTCCTTTTCTAGTCCCAAACTTATCTCTCAGGTTTGATAAATTCAATTTTCTTGGGTTTGAATCTCATAATTATAAAAGACAAGTAAGGTTAATCTTCTATCTCATTGGGCCCCTAAATATTTTAAGAAACACTCCATCAACCACATTTTGATCTTCTTTACTGCTGTTTTATTCTAGCATTTCTTTACTCCCACCTCTCTGTTTCTCTCTCTCTCTCTCTCCCCTCCCAACCCCCCCACTCCCCCCCCCCCCCGCCAACACACACACAATTGGAGTAAATCCAGGACAAGGGCATTCACAATCTTACCATATTCTGTATTCATTAGACCTTATCTTAAGCACTGTGTTCAATTCAGATTTTGAAGGCATGTTAACAAACTGTAGAACAACGGAGTCCAGAACTGCTGTAGAGGACCAGTTGAAGGAACTAGCGAGGTATAACTAGAAAAGATACTTTTTTAGATCCTTCAGTTGTTAAAAGTCCCTAGTAATCTATTACAAACAGATTGATTTTAATAGTTCTCAACCGTTTGCTAACATGTGTTTGCAGTGATGTCCTATGTGTTTGTACTCAGTTCTCTGTCTTTTTTAAAAGGGAATTTTACTTTAGACTATACATTTTCTAAAACTAGAAAAATTATTTTGGAGAAAAAGGTTTGAGTATTACTTTGAAGATTTCATGGAGCTGCTGCTTCCAATCATCTGATCACTTCAGATGGTCTGATAATGTTAGATAAAACCTCTTTATCAGTAATGCACTGGAGTCCTACAGCACTACTTTCCATATTCAACAAAACCTCTCTTTGCATAGATACGTGTGTGTAAAAACAGAACATTCATACTGAGGCCAGAGTGCCATCGAAGGTAATTATAGAGACAGTAAAATCCTTTTACTCTGGGAAAAATAAAATGCTGGGTGTCTCACAAAATTTCAGAACCTGATTTCAAACGGATCATAACAAAGAGGAGATCAAATTTAGCATGGTGGACTGCTCGACAGGATATATTTGTAAGTATGAGATTCTATAAAATAGTTGATAAATACAAGACTATTGGCTTGCTATATAAATGACTAGCAGATGCTGATTTCAATGGTAGAACTTCTGGGAGTGTTAGCAGAGGTTTTTCTAAGAAAAAAAGACAAAGTAACAAACACATATTCTTTTGCCTGGCTTTCTATATTTAAAACAAAACTTAGAGTCACTCCTTATATAAATGAATCTTCTAAGTTGGGCAACAGAGGAAATGCTACAGTTTTAAAGTATATTATTTCATTTTATGTTTTTGTGTATATTTTCATTTTAAATATTTTTCATTTTATATGTTTAGATAAAAACATATTATAAAATCAGACATATCTGAATTATTTGTTTCAAAAATCATGCATTACCAAATTATTAGTTCCATCACTTTGTTAACTGTACTGAACCCAGGTGTGGATTATTATAAGGTTTATCTGAAACATTGTTAATCTTGATTTTGTAGAATTTTTTTATTCTTTTATGTTATGCTTAAGCACAACTATGCACCAATTTCTTGAATTTTTTAAAGGACAAGAAATTTGTGTGCTGTGGTAAACAAAATCTCGCTAAAATATAAATTGCTCCAAATTTTACTAAATTTTATGTAACATGCTATATCATAAAATAAAGAAAAACTTAAATGCAGATATATGTAAACAGACAGAATTGCTTTAAGAAAATTTATTTTCATAATACTTTAAGATTTCATTTAAATAATGGAGGAAACAAATCTAATTCTGGCATACTACTAATACAACTCAATCCATTACCAATGCATTTATAATCACTCTGAGAATTAGATTCTATCAGTGAAATGTATTTCTTTTAAATAATTATCAGGAGAAAACAGTGGAGGCAAAATCATCATGGAGACCTAAACTTGTTCTAAACACTCTGTTTCGACTGTAAAAGTACACACTAGTTTTACCAAGAAGGTTTTGAAAAACAAAAAAGAAAAGCAAATTAATACACAATGTTAAGATAAATATAGATTATTTAATTAAAAAGTAATGGAAAAATACAAATTAAAACAGTGAAGAAAATTTCATAATAAGCCATGATATTAACACAATTTTAGATAAAGAGTTAATAAATAAAAATGGGAATAACCATAATCCAGCATTTCTGAGGTGGAAAAAGTATTTACTTAAAACTTAAGAGCATTTATAGTAATCTTTGCCAAATATGCATTCTCCAGGAAGCACACAATAATCTTTTTGTTTTTGTTTGGTTTTGTTATTATTTTATTTTTAGGTCAATGGAATGTTTCCACATATACCACCAACATGAGAAAAAAATGATCATTGTTTATTTGAAGCTTGGTGAGTTTATCCACAATTTAAATCAGTTCTACGTCATGCCAATTTAGATCACTCTTTCACTGGGAATTCTCTTTTTGCCAAAGTAGATTTGTAGTTCTATAAAATATTTAAAGTTATTTTTTATTTTTATCAGTATTGACTACTTGAACTCTAATTTTAAGGGTACAACTGAAGATGCCCTTGGTTGGATTTAACTAACAAAATAAATTTATCAATAGGATGTTTTAATCAAATCCTTATCCTAAAGAACTTTACTTTTGTAAAAAATTAGAACATTCCCTTTATGGAATTACCAAGAATATTTCTTAGAAGTTCTCAATTGTAAATGTGAGAGGATTTCATTCTGCCACTCTATATTGGTGCTATTAAACTGTCGATTGAGATGTATTATTTAATGATAAACATTGTTGAATGTAGGATTGTAGATACTTCTTTTTAAACCACTGGTTATTTTGCAAATTCTTTGTCCTCAGACTGTGAATTATATTTTCCTATTTTGTCAGATGATATTCTAAGGCTGCCTTTTCTCTTCTCATTTTAGAGGTATGAGAATTTTAATTTCTACTTCTGAGCATCTGCCTTCCATCTTCCAAAATTACTTTGGAATATTTTGTCATTATTTTTCCCCTTGTTTAATCTCCTTTTTCCTTCAGTTTAAGCCTTACATGTTCCTTTACTATAATATTATTAGTGTTTGAGTTGAAAGAGATAATAAACTCAGGTGGTCAGTCTGACCTTTTGTACCTGAAGCTGGGTTAAGTGTTTTTGAATTTATCTCTTTGTTTCAATGTAGAGAGCATTGTAAGGATGGGGGTGGGGGGTTCTGTGATATTCCAACAAAATGGTGGTACATGGTACGTGTGAATCCAGTAGTAATCAATAGAGAGAAACACAGACATGTGGATGGACTTTCAGTCCCAGAAATCTTAGAATACAGGTGGGAAGGCACCAGGCTCTGGGCACAGGAGCAGAACTCTAGTCACTGGGACAGCATCCAGTCTCCAGTCCCATTTCCTAAAGGACAGGAATACCAGAGAACTTCTTATAGTCTATTTATTCCATGCACAACAACTCTTAGGGTCTATTTATTCTATGCATAACACATGTCATACACAATTCTGTCACTAAATATTTTCTGCAATTTAATCATTGATGCTTTTATGACATTATATTCTATTTGTATCCCATAATTTAATAAATCTGTAAATGTTTGACTTAGAATGCTAACCAACATATAAACAGCTACTTATATGTAATCATCAAATAACATTCGAATGTAACAATTTAGGAAACTTAAAGTCTAGTAGGAGTAAACAAATCAGAAATATAAATAACATTATATCTATACATACTGCTTCTTTTTCAATGTCACCTAACTAATAAGTTGCTTGGACCAAAGAACCCTCACTGAATCAGTCATGTAGCTGAGCACAGGGCTACTATTAGTGTACACAGAGTCTTTGCTGGAATTATTAAAAAGTAGCCTTTTCACCACATGGATGAAGCCCCACTTGGCTTCACACCTGGCAAGGGGAGTGTGGTTGGATCTCAGCCATCTCTCTCCTTTTGGACCAGGCATCTCCATAGAGAGAACAACCTGAATAATTGCATTTAAAGGGAAGCTGTGGCTGAGCTGTCCTCTTGTCCCTTTTTTCTGTAACACTCAACCATGCCTAAGCTCTTCTGGCAGCCCCAACCCATCAGTGTGATACACACACCCAGATGTCTGTAAATCTCTGTTGTAGACCCAACTAATTCTAAAGCTGGGACTCAGCCATTAATATAATGTGTGAACAATAGAAATATAGAAACATGGGAACAACAAAAATGAAGAGAAGGAGGATTTGCAGATTATATGTTGACAAGTTGAATAATGAATAAACTTAATGGGGAAAACTTGTGAGATCTGAGATGAAATTTAAAAAGAGGAAGAAATGCGGTCTAACAGAATATATGTTTCCTGGTACATACAAAAGAACTTAGGAACTATTTCATTTTTCTAATCTTTACAGTTCCATTTTAGAGAAAAGGAAAAGGAAATGAGAATCTGAGGTTTAATTAATATGTGCAAGGTCACACAGCTAATAAGAGCCTGACCTCAAGCACATGTCTGTCTGGCTTCAGACCCCAGAACTATTTGAATATACTCTGCCAACTCGCAGGAGCTGTGGGAAGCCCCTAAACTCTAGTGCATCCAGAAATTACTTTACCTTGACTATGCTTCAGACCTTAGTAAGTGTTGCATACTAAGACCATTCTGCTTTTGCCAATTTCATTAAATTTATAAAAGAAAATATGATAACCCATTAATAGACATACATTTGAGTTACAGAAATCACCACAATAAAAGGTCTGAAAATGTGTACACATAGCTCCAATAGATCAAGTGAGAAGACAGTGGGACAGAAAAACTATTGCTAAAAATAGAGGGTAGGGGAGAAGTCAAGTCTCATTACAAGATAGGGATGACTAATTATACTCACAGAGAAGACATGTGAAGGAAGTACATTTTTTCCTATCCTCCTACTTAGAAGATAAGCTGCGAGTCATTGTGTAACTACATTTTATAGGTGATCACAGAGATGAGGAATCTTGAAACTCGAACTAAGTAGCTTGAAATTTGAACTAATGTAGTTCAAGGTCCAATTACACACAGGACCAGCTATTGACAGCCAGTCAATGTAACAGTTTTTTAGTCTCAATTAATTCCAGTGTTCATTTTCAGTCAGATTTATCTTTCTAGAAAAAGGTTTTTATTTTCATCACACTGCTGTTTAAAGACCTCAGTGGATTACTTCTACCAACAAATTAAAGTCTAACATCTTTAGTCCGGTATTTAAGGTCATCTAGAACCTAACTACACACACAAACATATCCCTTTAATAAACTCTCCCTTTTGCTTAAATATTGTGAATCTCTATTTGCAATCAGAAGAGTCCTAATAAGTGAATTAATCTATTCCCCTTCCATTTTCTTCCTTCCTATAGATACAAATAACTTTATTGCTTCTTGGTCCTCCTCACTTATAGTAGAGACCTACATAGAAAATGAAGTTGATCAGACCACATTTCTCATATGTTCTTATCTCCAAACCTGCAAATGAACTTGAATCTATACCTATATTTTCACTAGTTACAAGAGAATAGTAACTATTTCCTGTATTTCCACTTCTCCAATGTCTCAACTCCTACATTCTGAATTCTAGCCCCTCCTTCTTCTTCAGGAACCTGAAATTCTATTGGTTTTCCTTCTTTCTTCTGTGTTTTCAACCTCTGTCTATGTACCTTTTGCCAACTTTAGAGTATGTCACTCACATTGTAACTTGACTTTATTGTAACAATGCCTCCTAGAGAGACATGCAGGCCAGAATCGTCAAATGACAAGAATCTGCCTCTCTGTCATTATTACGTCTTTCTATCAACAGCTTTCAAGGAAGAAAGAAAAAGAAAAAGAGAGAGAGAGAGAAAGAAAGAAGGAAGGAAGGAAGGAAGGAAGGCAGGAAAAGAAAGAGGAAAGAGAGAGAGAAAAGAAGAAAGAGAAAAAAGAAATAAAGAAAGAAAGGGAGGGAGGAAGGAAGGAGAGAAAGAAAGAGAGAGAGAGAAGGGAAAAGGGAGGGAGGAAGGGAAAGAGGAAAGCAGGGAGGAAAGAGGAGAGGGAAGGAGGGCAAACAGAAATTACAAGCAGCCTTTCATTTGTCCTGGGCTTCATTTTCTCTTGCTTTCCTCCTCGTTTCTGTCCTCCCTGCTCCACTGAAACCACTCTCAGCAAGGTCATTAATGAGCATCTTGTGAACAAATCTGACATTTTTTGATCCTTTGCTCTCTTAATCGCTTCCCAGCTTTTAACACTCCATTGGCCACTCTTTCCTTTTTGATAAACTCATTCCTTGGTTTCTGTGATACTGTGTTATTCTGATGCAAGCTCCTTTTACACAGCCTTTCTCTTAAATATTTGTGTTCAGAAACTCATATTGGGCTGTCTGCTTTTTACAGTTCACACTGTCTTCCTGGACCATCTCATCATTTTTTTTTGTTAGGGGGGGCTCCTCTTATGTGTTTTATGAAAATAGCCCACCTTTATCCTGAAGCCAAATCTCTCACCTCAACTTGTTCTCTTCTGTCTCACCTTACATATCCAATGGGTCAACAAGTTCTAATAGTTCTTCCTCCAAAATGTCTAAAATCTCTCTCCTTCCCTCCATCTCCACTGCCACCTTCCTAATCATCCCTCACCTGAACTCCTGCAGTCACCCCCTAACTGGTCTCCCTGATGACACTCTTGCCACACTGCAATTCATTCTACTCACAAACCCATTTCAAATCTTAACATGTCTATTCTGAATTTTAAATCCTGCAATGATTTCCCAGCTTCTTACTGTGAAATCCACGGCCTGTATGGCTCAACATGCTCGGCCTCTGCCTAGCATTACACATTCTCCCACCACTTTCTTGCTGCAGTGAACATTTTTAAACATGATTATTGGTTCAATCTTAACTCTCTAAGCCTCTCAGCTCACTATCTCACTCTGTCTGCCACACTCTAAATTCATGTGGAACATAATTCCTCTTTTTTTTTTTTTGAGACAGGGCCTTTCTTTATCATCCAGACTGGAGTGCAATGGTGCGATCACGGCACACTGCAGCCTCAACCCCCTGGGCTCAAGTGATCCTCCCACCTCAGCCTCCTGAGTAGCTGGGACTACAAGTGCACACCACTATGCCCAGCTATTTTTTTTTTCTTTTTGTTGGAGAGACGGGGTCTCTCTATGCTGCCCAGGTTGGTCTCAAACTCCTGGGCTCAAGAGAGCCTCCTGCCTCAGCCTTGCAAAGTGTTGGGATTACAGGCCTGAGCCACAGTGCTGAGCCTAAATACCTTTTATTTCCTCAATGGGACATAACTCATTGCCTCTTAATCTTTGCTCAAGTTGCCCCTCCTTCACTCAGCACACTCGTGGATATCCTGCTGGTTCCAGCTCAGATATTACTTAACTGGGCTGCCTTCACTAACCCCTCAGGTCTAGTTAGGTTCTCCTCCTAGGTGTATTCATGACCCCTGTACTTCCTGTATCCAAGTCCCCATCACATTTCAGGTTTTTTTGTTTTTGTTTTTTGTTTTTGAGATAGGGTCTCACTCTGTTGCCCTGGCTACAGCACAGTGGTGCAATCACAGCTTGCTACAGCCTCCATCTCCTGGGCTCAAGTGTTTGTCCCACTACAGCATCCCAAGTAGTTGAGACTACAGGATGACCAGCTAATTTTTTTTATTTTTTGTAGAGACAGAATCTCACCGTGTTGCCCAGGCTAGTCTAGAACTCCTGGGCTCAAGCAATCCTCCCCCCTTCAGCCTCCCAAATTGCTGAGATGACAGGTATCAGCCACTGTGCCTGGCCCATCACATGTATTTTAATTGCTTGTCAGTGAGGACAGAAGAGGACAGACAAGATGTATATTGATCACAGGCAGCCAGAACTTGGCCCATAACAAGTATTCAACAGACTTTTGAATGAATCGTAAAGACTGATATAAAAATTCACTGTTTATCCTTAATAATTCATTATATATGTATGTATATATGTTTAACAAATCATTTCCAGCTTTAAAATGTGGATTTAATAACTCTTAACAAATTTGTTAGTTGTTTTTTTAAAGTCCTGAGTTAAAAACCTTCTATGATATGTATTGTTATGTAAAGGTGCCTGAGATAAATAAACTCTAACTGAATTTTAAAGTCAAAGTTACTGTGCCCAGAGTAGATAAAACCAAGATAAGTAGCACCCTTAAAATTCACTCAGAAGGTGCTTTATTTTTTATTTGGCTATTTACACTATTTTACTTGTCCAGTTAAAATGAGGCTCTTTTTTAATACATTAAGAGAGCTTTCTAAAAACAAGAATTGTGGCTGGGCACAGTGACTCATGCCTACAATCCCAGCAGTTCGGAAAGCTGAGGTGGGCAGGTTGTTTGGGCCCAGGAGTTTGAGACCAACCTGGGCAATGTGGTGAAACCCCTTCTCTACCAAAAATACACAAAAATTAACCAGTCATGGTGGCGCATGCCTGTAGTCCCAGCTACTCCAGAGGTTGAGGTGGGAGGGTCACCTAAGACTGGGGATGTCAAGGCTGCAGTGAGCCATGATCATGCCACTGCACTCCAGGCTGGGTGACAGGGTGAGACCCTGTCTCAAAAAAATAAAAATAAAAATAAGAATTGTCCCAAAAGGTAAGCCTTGGGAGTTGGTAAATTCATTATCGGTAAGCTCTAAATGAAAAGATCTTTTTCAGAGATTGGTATTTTTTAAACCTCATTGTTTAATAAATAGGCCAGTTGAGTAAAGTCATTTACAAATCTAAGCACATATATTTTTATAGAATATTTATGAGAGATGAGTCATTTTATTCTCCTCTCTCCTCCCAACTCCCCCAGTGACTGTATTCCATTAACTTCAAGAACCCATCTTTTCTTATGATTTATAATATTGTATATTCCTTAGAAACTGACTCTAACATATAATTATTTTAAATGACTAAATTATACAAATATATACTGTATTTCCTTAGAAAAATGAGCAGGCGGAATTGTTGGATTTGTAAGATGTGCAGAGATGAATCTAAGAGGCCCCTTTCAAAGTAAGTAGCATTTAAGTTTCTATGGTAATTGTAAAGCATATTTATCAGATAAACAGGTACATATTTATTAAACTGCTATTGTAACATATTTTGTTCAGAAAGTAAAATTTGCATTTACACGTGAGTCATTTCACCAGAAGAGCAGTCATATGTTACTAAGATTCTTGTTTTCATTATTCATGGTTTACACTTGAGAATTCAGCAAGTTAAATGCTTTAGAATCTATTTTGAATAGTCTCTGTTCCTTTTAAAAAACAAAGAATATTGTTTGTGTTAAAACGAGATTCTTCAATCCAAAATATTTTCTTGGTTCCAACCCTCCACATACGAAGTGCCAGAGAGCTCCATCCCTAGATAAAGAAGGTGAGACTGGAGGAGGAATCCCTAGATAAAGAAGGTGAGACTGGAGGAGGAATCAAATGTTAACCAAGCTCCCAAGTCTCTTCCTCCACACTTTTCTATAACTCAAAATGTAGCCATTTGGATGAGAACAGTGAAAAGAATAATGCCTGAGAAAAGTAACAGACCTTTGCATTGGATTTCCTTACCTGAAAGAATTCCCAAAAGTTGAGAACCCCTGTTAGATTAACCATGAGTGCCTAACATAGTCCATGTCCAGCCCTCAGTTCTGGCCACACCTTTCTGTATGGTCAGAGCCCCTGGCATGAATGCTCTTTCACTAAAATACCAAAACGTCCAAAAAGGCTTACAAGCTACTGTGTGGCAAGGAGAAGGATGCTGCAATGGTGGTCAGAGGAGATAGTAAGACCCAAAGCTCAGCATTTTAAATGACAGTGAATGCTACTGAACTGCACAGGTGCGTCCAAGGACAAAGGTATAACCTGCTAATTAAGGGACAGCTCTCCTTTCTTTGAATGATTCCCATGGAGGATCACTGTCAGAGCTCGCATTTCTTCTATCTGCCTTATAGACTTACCATGAGAAAAGGGGAAGACCAAAAAAATAAAAAATCACATTCATGGAAAGCTGCCAGATAACAGTTATTTAATAGGTGCTTGGCATTCATGACCTAATTTAATTTTCATTATAACATTGTGCGATAGATGTTATTATCCCTATTATATAGACAATAAAATTGGGGTTTGAAGATTTTAAGTAAGACCAAGGACAATTAAGTACAGCACTGGGATTAGCACCTAGGACTGTGAGAGACTCCAAACATTCTTCATTCCTTTGTCTACAACATCAAGGTATCTTAAAATGCTTTCATATCTGTTTGGTATCCACTGCCCATCTGCCCAGAAGAATGGAGGGGACACAAGGGAGAACTTGTATCAGGAAAAAAGGTATTTCAAATAATCCTAATAAAGGCACCCGGATAGCCATAGGCCAGCATTAAACTTGTGAGAACCTCGAAAAAAATTAAAAGCAAAAATGGGTTCAATTAAAAACAAATTGTATTTCCCATTTTTACCCCCAACCATAATTACTCCAATCATCTCTCCCCATAAAGCTCATGAGTCTTAGAGACAAAAGAACTCTCTTACCAACAATTACCGACAATTAATTTTAAGCTAACCCAACACATTGATGACTCTTCACTCGTGTTGTAGATTTTATTCTTCCCTATATAATGGGAATGATTAGAACGGACAGGCATTCAATAAACCTTGCCTAGCTCTTTCCATTTCACCAGATTGAAAAGGTTATTTTAGGTTACTTTTTCTAAAGTTTTAACAAGAGAAAAGAACAATGACTCAGACACTATTTCATGGAAATGTTTTTTGAAAGCAATCTTAACACAGTACACTGTTAAGCCTCAGTACTGATGCAAGCAGTCCATCCAAAACTGGCAGGATCCATCTGAATTTTTAGAAAACAAAAGATATCTGACCTTTTAAGGACTCCCAATATTTTTCCATGTTCTAGGATATTTTTTAATCTCTTTAACTAATCCTCCTTCATTGTGTTAAGAACCTGCTAATGCTGATGGCTGTTCCTGCAGCACTAATTTTTAGGCTGCTAATTTTAGGTATAGCCAATGGACAGTGCTTGCATGTGTCTATAGCCATCTTCAATTATCTAGTTGTTGAAAGCAGAACAATTAAGAATGCACCATAAACTGAATGGCAATAAACACATTGGCTACTTCTGTTTTATTTCCAACTTTTATTGTAAGTTCATGGGTACATGTGCAGGATGTGCAGGTTTGTTACACAGGTAAATGTCTGCTGTGATGGTTTGCTGCACAGATCATCCTATCACCTAGGTAGTAAGCCCAGCATCCAATAGCTATTATTCCTGATGCTCTGCCTCTTCCCACGCCCCCACCCTACAACAGGCCCCAGTATGTATTGTTCTCCCCTATGTGTCCATATGTTCTTGTCATTCAGTTCCCACTTATAAGTGAGAACAGGCAGTATTTGGTTTTCTGTTCCTGCATTAGTTTGCTGAGGATACGGGCTTCCAGCTCCATTCATGTCCCTGCAAAGGACATGATATTGTTTCTTTTTATGGCTGCATAGTATTCCATGGTGTATAAAGTTACTCGTATTTGAGAATACAGTCATTTGCCAATTCATCTCATGAAGCTCACCAAAATGAACAGAATTCTGGACTCTTTCACAACTATTTTCTAAATGGTAAATGGCTTTGTTTGTACTGTTTAGGTAAAATGTAACTTGACATAATACACCTTAATAAAAATTAAAACTGATACAAAAAAATTCTAGCAAATAGGAGATTGAGAAAATACTAGCTTTAGGGTTACTAACTGTATTATGTGAGTGAATGCAAATAGTTTTTGTGGATTAACTCTAAGATTCTAATAGATAAATAGGTAAACACGTGGCTGGTGGCAGCGGCAAACAGTGCATCACCCTTTTAAAAGCAATTTGGCAGTCTGTACCAAAAACCTCAAAAATCTGCCTCTTTTAACAAACTTTGATTCTACTGCTAGTGCCCTGGAATTACTCTAATCATGTGGCCATGGCAAACCTTAAACACAGCTGGGCTACATTTGAGTTTTAATGGTGAAAAATGAGAGAAAATCAATATGCTGTTTGACAATAATTATGTAAACTATGGAATCCCCCCCTTGTAGCATATTTCACCATCACCATAAACAATATGACTATCAATTATTATACATTTGTAATTATAAATTATAACACTACAAATGATTAATACAATTATGATGACCTAAAATGCATAAAGTATACACACACATAGTGTGATTACTTCTTGATTAAAAACACACAAATACAAACATAACAAAAAGACTTTAAAAAACTACATCAAAATACTAATAGTGGTAATTTATTAATAGGGAGATTATAGGACTATGGTTCTGTATAATATTTATTAAATTATATTTTCAAGTCTATACTATTTGCATAATTTTTATAATTTAAAAAATTTAAATAGTAAAAATAAAATGTAAAATATCACAGGAAAATAACTCTCCAACCAAAACCACACACAAATGGAATGTAAATATATTTTGGTGTCATTTTCAAGATAATATAATTTTACTTAGTTCAACAAAAACCTTGAGAATATTTAGCCCAATCAGTGCTTTTTGTTTCTTTTCAAAGCCTTACTTTGGAGGAAGTGTTACAGTGGACCCAATCTTTTGAAAATTTAATGGCTACAAAATGTGAGTATTGCGTATCTGTCATCTTTGAATAACTAGCGAGTTCCATTCTTAGAGGTAAAGGTGGGGGTGCCAGATGATGAATGTATGCTATTCTTCTCACAGCCTTCTAACTGGCAACTGACACAGTTAAAAAAAGAAAACCTGAAAATAGTTTGTTGTGTCAACCACTATTATTTTCTCTGGCGTTAATTAAAACAAGATTAGTCACTGTGAATATTCTTCACAAGTATATGCACAAAATCCCTTGGAAAATATGCTTAAATAATGATGCATACCATAGCCTTCTAAAGTTAGTATTAAACAAAAAAACTTAACTCGCTGTTCTTGCTGCCTTCAAAAGTAAGAATAAATTTGAGTCTTGCTGTTCTAAAACTCCTCCCTAAAGTTTGTTTCAACTTTTTCAGTGTCTGATTTAAGTGGGACTATACATGGGTCTGAATATAGTTGTAGGTAAGTGTCAACATTAACATGGTACAAATAAGAGATATCAGCAATGGATGTGACAGAGATAAAGTCATGGGCTCAATGCAGGAAAAATAAAGGAGGACGTGCATTCAAGAGAATAGTCAATTGCGTTTGGGGTCAGAAAAGCTGGCCCGTTGTAGAAAATGATAAAACCAGAAGACAGGTACAGAAAAAAAAATGTAGGGTGTAGACACAGAAAACTCTCCTGTTGAATTTGGTAGTTTTTTTTAAAATGGAGTTGGTTCCCCTCAATGCTTGTTAATTTTTGCCTATAGACCTGTCTTTTTATTTAAGATCCCATTTTAGCCTCTCTGTGAATGTTTTATCTGTTTAGAGCTATGGACTATGAAGGAGAGTTGGCCGTGCTACTTACATGCTTTAACTAGTGGGGTGTACCAGTGGCTATTCTGGGCAGGGTACCTCCTGTTCCTCATGGAGGTTGCCATACTCCTGAGGCGCTACCTGCTCTTTCTGACTCAAGACCCTCTTTAGTATGGACTCAGTTGTCACTGCCCAGCCCAGAGGGTAATGGCAGTAGGTGTAGATACTTGGCTACTCCTGCTGAAACACATTAATCAACCATTCTGGCACTTACTTCTGCCCCATCCCTAGGGCTAGATCTACCTCTACAGGCTTGGGTCACCACCTGAGCTCTCATCTTTTGTAGCATGCCTTTCCAATGGGCATTTGGGGCCACAGTTTCTTTCTTTGATGGTATTCCTTATAGTTTATAATCCAATTTGCCAGCATGAATGTGAACTTTAAACAAATATATCTTCTGGGTCAATTTTAGAACATTGAAATGGGATGAAGAGACAAAAGTGTATATTCAGTTAACTATATTGTAAATTTTTGTCCCAATCATCTGTAATACACATTTTGCCCACCTTGCTAGATTGATCTCTTTCTTGGAGTTTCATACTCTTCATCTACAAAATGGGAATAATATCACTTATCCTTTCAGGTTTATTGTGCAGGTGAGATATAAAACATCTAGCTCAATGCCTAATATAGATTAAGCACACAATAAGTGGTAGTTCCTTTTAATAGTAATAAAGTACATGTCTTTGAATATCATTCTTTTTTCTCTGCTGCCTACCAACAAGTCCAAAATCTTGGTATTTAGTGCTCTCTACACCCTAACCCAAAACATTTTCTAAAATTTGTCTCTAGCTATGCCCTGTCACATAACATGCCCTCCACCAATGTGGGTCACTTCATTTTCTACTTGTACATCTACGATTCTTCTGCTCCAGGCTTTTGTTCAAAGTCCTTTTCATCTCTAGTTACTCTGCTCATCTTTGAAAGTCAAATTCAAGTGCCACTTTCTCCAGAAAACTGCTTAGAAATTTTTCATTTATCTTCTATTTTGTTAGTATTAAAATTTATTCTGCTTTTAATTGTAGCTAGTTTGTGTATTGGGCTTTTTATATAGTGGCTTTCTCCCTAGATTATAAATTCCTTAAGAGCACAGCTTGCCTCTCATTTACCTTTCAAACCCCTGAGAGACTAAAAATGTGCTTTGTACCCAATGAGCATGCAATAAATGTTCCATGAATAAACACAAGAAAAATATTAGTGAGAAAAGTTCAAAACACCAAGCTATACTATGTAAGTTTCTGTGCCAGTCCTGGAAACCTCATAAACAAAGTGAATAGGCTTAATTATTTGGCAAGGATTTCAAGTGGTCATCTGCCTTGCTAGAATCAGCAATTTAGAATTCTAGTGTCATGAGAATAAGCAAAGGCTCTAGCAAAGATGAGATAGGAAAACATCATACCGCTCTTTATAAAAGCCAGCAAAAATAGGGTAAGAGCCTTTCCAGAAATCATATTACTATGAAGTTCATGTAAAAATTCAGCAATCACATAATAAGTAATAAAACGAATCATTCTATGGATGATCCAACCAGTAAGACAAAACTAAAAATACAAATATTAAATGTGCCAGAGAATAAAAATGTGTTTACATTAACCAAGGACATTAGTAAAATGCATGCTCTAGCTGAGATATGCAGATGCATATTTTACATAGATTAAAACATTATTTCTAAGAACATGTAGCTCAGACACACACATGAAAAAGAAATATATCAGCCTGGGTCTCAATAGATGAACCGAAATTGGTTTAGAGATGTTTTAGGGAGTCATTAAGTCATAATCATCAAAATACAATTAAATTCAACATCTCAGTGGGAAAAGGGGATCCAAGAAAACCATCAGTTTGAGAACAGAACTATGGCAAAATCTGAAAGTTAATTAGAAATTAAGAATGTTAGCAACTTAGATACCTTTTAGATAATGCTATTTAATGCTACATTATTCACAAATAATTTTTTAAATATCAAAGATTTTTTGTTATTTATATATTTAAATATCAAAGATTTTCTTGTTATTTATATGAAACATAACGTACTCAAATAGAACTAAAGTAGAGAGACTAGCTAGAAGGCTGCTACAATAATTCAGGTAAAATTGGAACTCAGTGGGGAAGACAAGGCTGGGGGTAATTTGCGTATAAATGCTAACAAAAGTCATAGGGCTATGAGACCACTGAGAGGGAGAGTTCAGATAGAGGAAAACACACCCAGAGATGAAACTTAGGTGTGTGCTACTTCCAAGTCCAGGTAACCAGAGAGGTCAGCAAAATGGATGGAAAAGGAGCACAAAGTGAGGTAAGAATGACGAAAATAGTGCGTTCTTGTGGAGGCCAAAGAAGAGAGTGTTTCAGGAAGGAAGCTGTGAATTGTCAAAGACTGCTGAGAAGTCAGCTGAGGTGAGGAAGGAACAGTGACCACTAGACATGGCAATATGGAAGTCAACAGTGCCTCAATAAGAGCAGTTTCATGGGTATGGTGGAGACAGGTAAAACCAGAGGAAGCGATACACAGTATAAGGAATCATTGACATAAGTTTTGCTGTGGAGTTCTGCAGAGAAAAAAGCAGAGACTGGAAGCAGGAATGAGGTCAATACCAAAAGTTTGAGTCAATAGTTGTTACTAGTTATATTTGGGAAATACAGCAATATATTTGTAGGATGATGGCAACCATCCATGGGGAAGAAACTGATGACACAGAAGAGAGTGGAGATACTTATAAGAACAATAGAGGAATGCAAAGTGATGGAAAAAGCAAAAGTAGGAGGGAACCAGAAAGAAAATTGTTTGGCCATCCCAGAAAGGAACAGGGACACTTGCCTCTCAGGAGAGAGGTTATAAAGGAGGAGTACAGATGGAAGCACTCTGGTTATTTCTGGAGAGAAGACGGTGAATATCCATCTGATTGATCTGTGCTCTCAGTGAAGTTTGAGGCAAGGTCGCCAGTAGATTGCTCAGGAGAGGATGTGTTAGTATGCTTTAACATAACAAAAGAGGAGGTATAAAATAGTTTCTGCAGATTTAGAGAACCATGATACTATGGAAGGCTCATTGGATGACTGGGCAGTGTTGAGTGTCTGTTTAAAATCTGAAGTTATGATTTCAAATGCGAGACCACAGTTGTATATTTTTCTCCGGCTTGTTCAGGTTGCCCCAGCACACACACAGAGCAGATATTAAACCATTCCGGATAAGCAAGTGCTCTGAATCACAGAGTTTGCTTCAATCTTTTGATCAAAATCATCTATGAATGTACTATTTTCCACCCTTTCTAAATTACCACAATCCCATGCAGACCACCTTAGAAATGCCAGTTAAACAGTGTGGGATTATCATACTGCTGAAGGCAATGAAGGCTGCTCCATATCATGAACCATCTGTGTGGGCTAGTGCATCTTCATCAGCATCACGGCACAAAGCAGGCAGTAGAAGTTACTGATGGTTATTGTTGCTCCCTTTTGTACATCCTGATCCCAAAGACAGAGTCATTCTCTCAGCCTTTTTCATCTGTGCAAGCTCCTTTGCTGCACAGTGTGATTGGCAGTTTCCTACACTATCACTTATTCTAATCTCTGCTAACTACTGCTGTTGCCATGGTTCCCTTCATCAACCCTTATATTACCTGCACTGCCTTGCCTCTACCCTTTCCACTTAGCACTTTTTGTCTTTTTTAACTTCTCATGCACTTCTTCACCTTGCAAAGGGGGGAAAAAACCTGGCCTAGAATAGACATCACTGTCCAATTAGTACATTTTTTTTTTTGGTATTGCTTTCAGAAAACCAAAAAGCAATAGCATTTCAGATATAAACCTGGGGTCTTTAGTGCTTCCTAGATGTTGAATAACTAAGGTCTGCTGCTTCACTTTTCAAGAGCCATAGAGAGTCATTTTAAAACAGAAACATGAGGGATCCAAAATCCCAAATTGACATGTGTTTATTCAGTGCCTGCTATATAGCAAGCAGTGTTGAGGCACGGGGTACATGAAGATGAATAAGCTGCAGTCCTGATTCTCCAAGGGTTCTCAGGTGAATGGGAGGATAATGGAAGGAAACCACAGCAAAGAGGGGTGGCCTTTGTCACTTGGGCAATGGGAAATGTTGAGGGGGATAAATAATGGATTTTTGCTTTTAAGATTTTTCTCTAATAAAAGTACAGAGGAAATTGAAAGCAGGATCAGATAGATGAATCAAGGCTTCTTCAGATTCAATGGTTTACAAATACACCTCAAAATTCATAAACAAAAATAATACGTAAAAGAGAACAGAAGGTAACGCAATAAATGTAACAGAGATAGTGTCTTCAGTATATAAAGAGATCTGAAAAATTTAAGAAAACACTAGCAATGCAAAGAAAAAACAGACAAAAGATTTGGAATTCACAGGAAAAAAAGAAATGGCCAGTAAAAATGCAAAACTGTTTAACAATTATATTTTAAAAATACATATTTAAACAATTACAAGTTACTGACTTCACCCCATTAGATTGGAGAGGGTGGAGTACGTCAACACTGACACTGCCATTGGGAATGAAAAATAATGAAATCCTTCTGAAGGCAATTTTACAATATGTATCAAGAGTCTCCAAAAATATTACATCTTCAACCTAAAAATTCTATTTTAAATCAATTATTTTCCCTAAGAAAATAGAGGTGAAAAAGTTTATAAGCCAAAATATTCAATGTAGGCTAACTTATAACCAAGAAAAGAGGAAACAATCTAAAACAATAATAATAGAGTAGCTAAATATGTTATGGCCTACCCCATCAACAGACTATTATATGATCATTAAAAATGAAAAAGAGAAAGTGTTTGCTATGTGCTATTAACTATGAAAGAATAAGAATGATACAAAATTGCTTTCACATTATAATGCCCATAGGATCATTCCAGTGTGTATTTGTGTTTGTGTAGATGAACGAATTCTAGTTAGGTAGGCAATTATTCATGAACAAAGGATTAAAAGAATAAAAGGAAATATACCAAATTGTTAACAGTAGTTATTACTTTACTAGAAGTTTTCTGCATTAAAAACGACCCACAGAATTGAACAATGAGAACACTTGGACACAGGAAGGGGAACATCACACACCGGGGCCTGTCATGGGGTCGGGGGAGGGGGGAGGGATAGCGTTAGGAGATATACCTAATGTAAATGACTAGTTAATGGGTGCGGCACACCAACATGGCGCATGTATACATATGTAACAAACCTGCACGTTGTGCACATGTACCCTAGAACTTAAAGTATAATTTAAAAAAATTATTGATCCACAGAGGACTGATTCCATAGATATGGAACTCAAGGATTCAGAGGGCTGACGGTATGCCATTATGGAACATTTTCCTCTGAAGACAACAATGTATTTACACATTTTATTTTCAGCCATAAATAACAAATATTAATTTAAATAGAAAATTTAAAAAATACATTAAAGTAAAGGACCATAAATTTGAAAAAAAAGACCCACAGCTCTTTAAGCTGTGTTTATAATATTAGTAATATTAATATTAATAACAAAGGTAGAAGAAAAATCAGAAATTATTAACAGCATAGAAGCCACAACAGAGAATGTTAATAAAACTGAAGCTTCACTGTAAAACTCCACACATACTATGGTAGAATTATGAAATATATTATCCCCAGTGGTACAGATTGAAAGTAAAATGGATTTTAAATTGGTTTAGAGGCATTTCTAATGGTACTGCAATGTAGTGCACCCTTGGGATTTCCTGCCTGGTGTAAGCCTTGCAGTCTTACAGAAAAAATAATTCTGGAATAGATGGGCCACTGTTCTGACTCAGCCATGAGAAAGCCCACATTTCCCTTCTGCATCAAGAACACTGGCATGTGTCACCTTGTGTGTCATAGAAATACTAATTTTAGTGACTAGTTTTAAAAGAACAGGCTAGAGATTCCCAAAGGCACCACTCTCACTTTTTAAGGGAAAAGTATACACTATGTATGACACAAGCCATTCCTTCCATCCTCCCAATTTAAATGAGCAATTCTGATGTTTATCGCTTATTCACTCTGTTCAAGCAGAATCGCAGTCTTCTTCCTGAGCATAATGTTCAGGAATGAGTATCATTTAAAACTTCAGAACAGCCTACATTGCCTGATTTAGAAAAGGCTTTTCCACCTTGTAATTCACTTTTGGTACGAATCAATCGAAATTCTAAAGACAGCAATTCAGTTCTGACTTTAACAATTACTAAGATTCCTGGAACACTTTTACACAAATGCATTTTCAGCCGCTAGCTTGAGTAACTTGCAGCATATTCAGACAAAAGTTAATCTGATGAAGACAGAATTCTGTAAAATATGCCAATCACATGAGTCCACTGATTCTGCATGCTAGAATTATATCTGAAACGTCAGACAGGCTCAAGTAGTCCAGTTCAGCTTTCGCTAGTCATCACATGGTAACAAGTGACATAAAATCCTAGTGATTTACATTAATAAAGGTTCACTTCTTTTTCATGATACACAACAGCTAGGGTCAGCTCCAGCTCTATTCCATGTCTTCATTCCAGCCTTCGGGCTAAAGGAGCAGCTCTTTTCTAGAATATGCTCTTCTTGTGGTGGCTGTGGGACATGGGAAATAGAACCACATGATAGTTCTTAAACCTTCTGCTTGAACGTGTCCATGGCACTTTTGCATGTATTTCATTGACTAACACAAGTTCAATGGCCAATGCTGACATAAACAGGACATGGAAGTATAATCCCCCTACACAAAGGTCAGGAAATAACTGAGGAACAATACTACAATCTGCCACATCAAGTATCTGAAATGTACCATATTTTTAATAGTATATATAGAATACTTTATATCTATGCAGTATATATAGAATACCATATATCCATGCAGTATATATAGAATAATACAACTTGGGATCTATAATATGTGTATTTATGTGTGGAGGGATAGATAGAGGAAACAGATCGTGAAGACAGAAAAAAAGATAGATGACAGACAGACAGATAGATAGACAAATAGATAAGGCAATGTATATATGGCTTCAATAGCAAAGTACTTTGGTATGACAAGAATTGTAGAACCATTTGGCCAGCCCAAAAACAAACAGGGATACTTCTTCCAATCCATCAGGAAGAAAGTTAAAGAAGCCAGATACAGATACAGTTGGTTCTAAAATGATAACCTATAAACATTTTACTACATAATTAAAATAAACATAAACACAAATTCAGAATACTAGCTTGGAATCTAATATTAGTTTCCAGATCATTTTCCTACCCCTACCTACTCATCCACTCAACCCATCCAAGTAGCCTGTGTGACTGGCTCTCATTCCATGATCCATAGATTTGTATCTGCTATCTCATTTTCTTTCTGTTCCATAGCTAAGTACAAACCATATAAATATTGGCTTCCAACTTTACTTGTTAAGCCAGAAACACCTTAACATTCTATTTTTTTTTATTTGTTCATTTGTTTGTTTGTTTTTTGGTTTGCCACCATTCAGCTGTCTCTTTAGGAACTGGAGTACCAATTCCTGCATCTGTGTTCTCTGTTCCCAGCTTTCTGTGCCTATGGTGAGACAAGACACAACTTAGAGTCACTTCGGTGTGAAAATCAACTTCTTGTTTGAAATCTAAGTTAAAATATATCCCCCTCACATTGGATAGGAATATCTAATCTATATCATTTTCTATGTTACATTTATATAATGCCTCCATCTCAAGTGTCCTCTTAATTCATCTCATGTTATGTCCTTGTTGAACCATATCCCATGCAGTGTCCTGAAGGCTGCATTTGCTCACGTGATAATAATAGTCCATGTTCCAATTTTGAGTATTCCTAGGATGCAATATTTACATTCAGCTTTCCCCAATTCCAATGCCTCCTTAGAAGAGATCTACTTCTATTTGAGCTCTTTTGCTTGAAGACAAAATACTTCGTTATCTTTGTTCCTATATCACTGCTAACAAAGCCAAGCTATCAAGGAGCCTGGCTTTCTAGTGCTGGAAAACTTGATCTGATCTCTTAGATGAAGATCCAGGAAAATATGATCTTACTCAACATTTCCATTCCATCTGGCTACCATTATTTCTCATAATAGTAAATGATATTGACCAAGATAGTGTTAATCAAAATCCTATGCTTTTGGAGGTGATAGATATGTTTATGGCATTGATTGTGGTGATGGTTTCTTGGGTGTATACTTATCTCCAAATTCATCAAATTGTATTAAATTATGTACATCTTTTTGTAAACAAAATATCCTACGCTAACAGTCTCTAGGTGGTTATTACTCAGTGTGCCTACACAACATCAATTGAAAGTTACATTGTTGTTTTATCATATAGCAATCCAATTCCTTGGATATGCGAAGAGACTTTCTAGTCTAGTCTAGTCAAAAAAAATTAATATCTGGAACCTTGAGAATACTTGGTCCTCCCAAAGATTCCAATTAATATGTTAGATTTGTGAGAGCTCACCTAATCCTCCTCTTCAAATATTAGTACCTACAAAGTAGTGTCTCAATTGGGAAAGCTCCTCCTAGGCTTATCCTTATGTACGCACTCCAGAAAGGCAGCTTAAGATCAGAGCTGAAGATAAGAATCTCTGGCATCAAGTGTCATGTGATGGTTACGCTGCACATAATCCCTGTCCTGTACTAGATTCTGAGATAGTTTCCAGCATCGCGTCTGATTTTTCATTCCTTGTCTGGTCCCTTATTTCTGGCTTGAACCATAAAGCATGAATATGAAGTTGAATTTTTCATCTATCTGTGTTCTGCTCTGATTGGACATTGAGAAACACTCCAGGGTGTACAAACTAATTAGAGTATCACTCTTACATGGATGGATATTTTTCTCCTGACCTTGACCTACAAGTTTACATTCGAAACCCTGCTCTTACCCTACAGTTTGGCATGAGGTCTTAGATTTTTCATGTCAGCTTCATGATTAGAGCCCTGTCCTCCTGAGCAGCTTAAGTCCTTTTCCTGGGCTCTGTGATGTCTCCTGTCCTATCTGTCCTAGACTCATCCACACTGGTAGGTATTTTGCTCTGAGTGACTCAGAATAAATGGATGACCTCACCAGTGATCAGCATTGTCAAAGCACGCTTCAGATGTTAGCTCTAAGTGTGTGATAGACATGAAAATTGATATACAGAGATAGATATAAAATATTTACTTGTTAAATAATTTGTGAGTTTTTAATCAGGCTTTTTTTTAACTGTATTGCTTAGATTTTTTTGGCGATTTTGACCCATGAAAATAAACTGATTTCTCCTCTACTTTTAGATGGTCCAGTAGTCTATGCAGCATATTTAAAAATGGAGCACAGTGAGGAGAATATTCAATTCTGGATGGCATGTGAAACCTATAAGAAAATTGCCTCACGATGGAGCAGAATTTCTAGGGCAAAGAAGCTTTATAAGATTTACATCCAGCCACAGTCCCCTAGAGAGGTAACTACCTGACAATGACAGGAATGGAAATCAGTTCATCCCTGCAAGGGCATTAATATCTGTCAAGCATCCATAAGTGCCAGGCACTTTACATCCAGTATCTCCTAAAATGCTATAAATTCAGTATTGCTAACCTTATTTTACAGATAAGAAACCTGAGACTCTGAGAACTTGTCCAGTGTCACACAGCCGTTAAGTGGTAAAGATAAGATTCAAAATTAAATCTACCTGGTCCCAAAGCTTCTCCTCATTAAATTATCTTAATTTCTAGGAAACTTAAAAAGAAAAAAAGGAGTCTGTGGCAAAAGCATTGGCCTTCCCAGCAGGAACTATAAATACCATGAAGAGACATTTGAGAATCCTGTGTTGTTGGGCAATGATAAATAAAATGTCTGTTAAGGGAATAAAGAGAGAGGACAGTATATGAGATTTCTATCATAAAGGGCAAGCCTACATTGTGGACGTATTCCAGAACTCTTGGTCTGGAAAATACTTGGTTTATTGAAATAGCCACTTCTCCCCTCTATTTATCCACTTCTCTTCATTTTCTTCCCACTTCAGAGCATATTCAGTTAAATCAACATTTGTGACTATTAACGGAGATAAATTTTTAAAAAGCACGAATTTCTCTTTTCTTTTAAAAGACGTTTGTCTTACAAACTTCCTGATTTGTAGACTGCTACTAAGAAACCACTGCATCTTCCTGAGTAATCCATGGTTTCGGAAACTTCCCTGGCCTTGAGCCTCATATTTTTTTCTTTTTTGTTCTTCTTGGATGTGGAGTTGGATATTTACTTTTAAAAAAGCAAAATGTTTATTTTTTATATATCTTCTTAGATGCCTATAAAACTACAAAGAAAATTACCCTATTCCACTGAAAAGGAGAGCAGGGAATAAATTAAACCTTTCTATTATATGTACCTTTTTTTCAACTATGCTTACTTAATGCTGTACATGTAATTTCACTTTTCAGATTAACATTGACAGTTCGACAAGAGAGACTATCATCAGGAACATTCAGGAACCCACTGAAACATGTTTTGAAGAAGCTCAGAAAATAGTCTATATGCATATGGAAAGGGATTCCTATCCCAGATTTCTAAAGTCAGAAATGTACCAAAAACTTTTGAAAACTATGCAGTCCAACAACACTTTCTGACTATAACTCAAAAGTTTAAATAGAAAACAGTATATTGAAAGTGGTGGGTTTGATCTTTTTATTTAGAAACCCACAAAATCAGGAACACAGTACAAATAAAACAGAAATCAAACTATAAGTTGATTTTTAGTTCCTAAAAAGAAACATATTTCAAAAGCAATAGAATCTAGAATTCTTATAACATGAATAACAAAATGTACAGCATACCTATGTAGTTCAATTAATATATAAGGAAAAGGAAGGTCTTTCTTCATGATACAAGCATTATAAAGTTTTTACTGTAGTAGTCAATTAATGGATATTTCCTTGTTAATAAAATTTGGTGTCATAATTTACAAATTAGTTCTTTAAAAATTGTTGTTATATGAATTGTGTTTCTAGCATGAATATGTTCTATAGAGTACTGTAAATAACTTGAATTTATAGACGAATGCTACTCACAGTACAATCAATTGTATTATACCGTGAGAAAATCAAAAAGATGTTCTTCAGAGACATTTTATCTATAAAATTTTCCTACTGTTATGTTCATTAACAAACTTCTTTATCACATGTATCTTCTACATGTAAAACATTTCTGATGATTTTTAACAAAAAATAAATGAATTTCTTAATTTGCTCTTGCATTTACATTGCTATAAGGATATAAAATGTGGTTTCTATATTTTGAGATTTTTTTTCCTTACAATGTGAACTCATCATGGTCTTGGAAATCAATAAAATCAAATATCAACTAAAGACTTACATGATTTTTTTCAAAGACAAAATAAATATATTTTTCAGTACAAATTTCAAAAGGCCTAAATTTGGTATACAGTAAGAATATATAATATTTTTATTTTCCATAGTTTTCCTGGAAAGTTTAGATAATTTAACACATTCATTAGATATTACCTTCCTATCACTTCAAAATATTAAAACAATCCAGATTCAACATCCATAATCAGAAGCTCATAGTAATATTTACAAGTGTAAAAGTTGATCTGTTCCATTTTGTAATTAAAAGGGAATAAATTAGAAATTTCAAGTCTTGTATTCCTGAAGGAAGAAAACATTCAAAAATGATTTTCTCTCTTGGAATTATTTTAAAATATGCATATTTTCTCTTAGTTTTGAAAAGTGGCTTAAAATAGACTTATTTTACCCTTCTGCAGATGCAAAGTTTTTTCTGTCTTTCTAGTGATTCACTAATTGGTTTACCACTGAATTATTTATTCCATGAGTCATTACATTTTATTGTTACCGAGAAGTGTAAATTTAGTTAGAGTCAGATGCTTCTGTAGTTCATGAAATCACAGGCGTTTTTCCATAGCGCTGTCCACTTTTAAAAGATAAGCAATGTGAGTAACTACACAGCCAATCATAGCATAGGTGCTAAGAAGGGCTAAGTCACTAAACCACCTTGCCTCCAGCTTTGAAACCAAAAAAGCCTAGTAAAAAAAAAAAAAAAAAAAAAGTGAATAAACAAAGAAGCATCGCTGATACGATTTAAATACACTTAATTCTGCACAATGGAAACAATACTGAATTCATTGTTAAGAAAGTTGGGTTTCAGTTCTGGATTTCCCAGGTTAGCTATATAAATTTCTTTAGGTCTAGGTAAACTATAGAAAATTATACAAATTACTTATTCTCCCTGCTCCTCAGTTTTCTCACCTTTAAAATGAGGTGATTGAAATAGATAATACCTTAGTTCCTTTCCAGCTTCAAAATCCTGACGACCGTCAGTACTTTTTTTTTTTTTTTTTTGAGACAGACTTTTGCTCTGTCACCAAACTGGAGTGCAGTGGAACGATCTCGGCTCACTGCAACCTCTGCCTCCCGGGTTCAAGTGATTCTCCTGCCTCAGCCTCCCAAGTAGCTGGAACTACAGGTGCGTGCCACCATGCCCAGCTAACTTTCCTATTTTTAGTAGAAACGGGGTTTCACCATGTTGGCCAGGATGGTCTCGATCTCTTGACCTCATGATCTGCCCACCTCAGCCTCCCAAAGTGCTGGGATTACAGGCGTGAGCCACCGCACCCGGCCAGAAAGTACTTTTAAATTACTGAGTTCTTCATTACCTGAGGGGTTTTGTGTGATATTCCATTGCCTTTCCTCTGATTTCATAAATGTAATACAATGCCATATATTCAAAACAGAATTTTGCCAAAAAAACACTCTTCTAAGATCATGTGTTCAGATGTTTGTAAATCGGGAACTATCTCTGGCCTTCCCACTTGCTCCCTTAACTTAGGCCTTCCCACACCATTCACTGCTGAAGCTGGTGTTCTAGCTCCAAGAAAAGCCCTCAGAGATTGTAGAAACCAGTATGGAGGTTCCTTAAAAAATCAAACTACCATATGATCCAGTAATCCCATTTTTTCGTATTTATTCAAAGGAATTGAAAACAAGATCTCAAAAAGATATCTATACCCCCATGTTCACTGCAGCATTATTCATAACAGCCAAGAACTAGACACAAACTACAGGTCCTTCAGCAAATTAGTGGATGAAGAAAAAGTTAGATACACATACTCAATGTATTATTATTCAGCCTTAAAAAGAAGGAAATTCTGTCATTTGTGCTAGTATGGATGGAGCTGGAAGACATTTTGCTAAGCCAAGTAAGCAAGACACAAAAGACACCATAATCTGGGCCGGGCGTGGTGGCTTACACCTGTAATCCCAGCACTTTGGGAGGCCGAGGCGAGCAGATCACAAGGTCTGGAGTTTGAGACCAGCGTGGCCAATATGGTGAAACCCCGTCTCTATCAAAAATACAAAAATTAGCCAGGCGTGGTGGTGGGTGCCTATAGTCCCAGCTACTCAGGAGGCTGGGGCAGGAGAATCGCTTGAACCCGAGACGCAGAGGTTGCAGTGAGCCGAGATCACACCATTGCACTCCAGCCCCTGGGCGACAGAGCAAGACTCCGTCTCAAAAAAAAAAAAAAAAAAAAAAAAAAAAAAAAAAAAAAAAACACCATGATCTGAATTGTATGTGGGATCTAAAGAGGCAAACTCATGAAAGCAGAGTAGGATGGCAGTTGCCAAGGGCTGGAGGGAGAGGGAAATGAAGATACGTTGGTCAAGGGGTACAAAGTTTCAGTAACGCACGATGAATGGGTTTTGGAGATCCAATGTACAGCATGGTGACAATAGTCAACAATACTGTATTATATACTTGAAATTTGCTAAGAGAATAGATTTTAAATCTTCTCAACACACACATGCACACACACAAATGGTAACTATGTGGAGGGATAGATATGTTAATTAACTAAATTATGATGTCATTTCACTATATATACATATATGAAAACAGCAACTTGTACATCTTAAATATACACGATTTTTACATATCAATATCTCAAAAGCTGTTGAAAGAAGCCTTCACAGACTATACTATCATTATAAGATGTACAAGTTTCATAAGAATAAAATATTAATTTTTTTATTATTATACCTCAAGTTCTAGGGTACATGTGCACAATGTGCAAGTTTGTTACATAGGTATATATGTGCCATGTTGGTTTGCTGCACCCATCAACTCATCATTTACATTGTGTATTTCTCCTAATGCTATCCCTCCCCCATGCCCAACCCCCCAAAAGGCCCTGGTGTGTGATATTCCCCTCCATGTGACCATGTGTTCTCATTGATCAATTCCCACTTATGAGTGAGAACATGTGGTTTTTGGTTTTCTGTCCTTGTGATATTTTGCTGAGAATGATAGTTTCCATCTTCATCCATGTCCCTGTAAAGGACATGAACTCATCCTTTTTTATGGCTGCATAGTATTCCATGGTATATATGTGCCACATTTTCTTTATCCAGTCTATTATTGATGGACATTTGGCTTGGTTCCAAGTCTTTGCTATTATGAATAGTGCCACAATAAACATATGTGTGCATGTGTCTTTATAGCAGCATGATTTATAATCCTTTGGGTATATACCCAGTAATGGGATTGCTGGGTCAAATGGTATTTCTAGTTCTAGATCCTTGAGGAATCGCCACACTGTCTTCCACAATGGTTGAACTAATTTACACTCCCACCAACAGTGTAAAAGCGTTCCTATTTCTCCACGTCCTCTCCAGCATCTGTTGTTTCCTGACTTTCAATGATCTCCATTCTAACTGGCACGAGATGGTATCTAACTGTGGTTTTGATTTGCATTTCTCTGATGGCCAGTGATGATGAGCATTTTTTCATATGTCTGTTGGCTGCATAAATGTCTTCTTTTGAGAAGTGTCTGTTCATATCCTTTGCCCACTTTTATGTGGGGTTGTTTGTTTTTTCTTGTAAATTTGTTTAACTTCTTCATAGATTCTGGATATTAGCCCCTTTGTCAGATGGATAGATTGCAAAAATTTTCTCCCATTCTGTAGGTTGACTGTTCACTCTGCTGATAGTTTCTTTTGCTGTGCAGAAGCTCTTTAGTTTAATTAGATCCCATTTGTCTATTTTGACTTTTGTTGCTATTGCTTTTTGTGTTTTAGTCATGAAGTCTTTGCCCACGCCTATGTCCTGAATGGTATTGCCTAGGTTTTCTTCTAAGGTTTTTATAGTTTTAGCTCTTACATTTAAGTCTTTAATCCATCTTGAGTTAATTTTTGTATGTGGTGTAAGCAACGGATCCAGTTTCAGCTTTCTACGTATGGCTAGCCAGTTTTCCCAGCACCATTTATTAAATAGGGAATCCTTTCCCCATTGCTTGTTTTTGTCAGGTTTGTCAAAGCTCAGATGGTTGTAGATGTATGGTGTTATTTTTGAGGCCTCTATTCTGTTCCATTGGTCTATATCTCTGTTTTGGTACCAGTATCATGCTGTTTTGGTTACTGTAGCCTTGTAGTATAGTTTGAAGTCAGGTAGTGTGATGCCTCCAGCTTTGTTCTTTTGGCTTAGGATTGTCTTGGCAATGTGGGCTCTTTTTTGGTTCCATATGAAATTTAAAGGAGTTTTTTTCCAATTCTGTGAAGAAAGTCAGTGGAAGCTTGATGGGGATAGCACTGAATCTATAAATTACCTTGGGCAGTATGGCCATTTTCGTGATATTGATTCTTCCTACCCATGAGCATGGAATGTTCTTCCATTTGTTTGTGTCCTCTTTTATTTCGTTGAGCAGTGGTTTGTAGTTCTCACTGAAGATGTCCTTCACATCCCTTGTAAGTTGGATTCCTAGGTATTTTATTCTCTTTTTAGTAATTGTGAATGGGAGTTCACTCATGATTTGGCTCTCTGTTTGTCTGTTATTGGTGTATAGGAATGCTTGTGATTTTGTCACATTGATTTTGTATCCTGAGACTTTGTTGAAGTTGCTTATCAGCTTAAGGAGATTTTGGGCTGAGACAACTGGGTTTTCTAAATATACGATCATGTCATCTGCAAACAGAGACAACTTCACTTCCTCTTTTCCTAATTGAATACCTGTATTTCTTTCTCTTGCCTGATTGCCCTGGCCAGAACTTTCAACACTATGTTAAATACGAGTGGGGAGAGAAGGCATCCTTGTCTTGTGCTGGTTTTCAAAGGGAATGCTTCCAGTTTTTTCCCATTCAGTATGATATTGGCTATGGGTTTGTCACAAATAGCTCTTATTATTTTGAGATACGTTCCAACAATACCTAGTTCATTGAGAGTTTTTAGCATGAAAGGCTGTTAAATTTTGTCAAAGGTCTTTACTGCATCTATTGAGATAATCATGTGGTTTTTGTTGTTCATTCTGTTTATGTGATAGATTATGTTTATTGATTTGTATATGTTGAACCAGACTTGCATCCCAGGGATGAAGCCAACTTGATCTTGGTGGATAAGCTTTTTGATGAGCTGCTGGATTTGGTTTGCCAGTATTTTATTGGGGATTTTCGCATCAATGTTCATCAGGGATATTGGCCTAAAATTCTTTTTTGTTGTGTCTCTGCCAGGCTTTGGTATCAGGATGATGCTGGCCTCATATAATGAATTAGGGAGGATTACCTCTTTTTCTATTGATTGGAATAGTTTCAGAAGGAATGGTATCAGCTCCTCTTTGTACCTCTGGTAGAATTTGGCTGTGAATCCGTCTGGTCATGGACTTATTTTGGTTGGTAGGCTATTAATTATTGCCTAAATTTCAGAACCTGTTATTGGTCTATTCAGAGATTCAACTTCTTCCTGGTTTAGTCTTGGGAGGGTGTATGTGTCCAGGAATTTATCCATTTCTTCTAGATTTTCTAGTTCATTTGTGTAGAGGTGTTTATAGTATTCTCTGATGGTAGTTTGTCTTTCTATGGGATTGGCGGTGATATCCCATTTATCATTTTTTATTACATCTATTTGATTCTTCTCTCTTTTCTTATTAGTCTTGCTAGCGGTCTATCTATTTTGTTGATCTTTTCAAAAAACCAGCTTCTGGATTCACTGATTTTTTGAAGGTTTTTTTAATGTCTGTATGTCCTTCAGTTCTGCTCTGATCTTGGTTATTTCTTGTCTTCTGCTAGCTTTTGAATTTGTTTGCTCTTGCTTCTCCAGTTCTTTTAATTGTGATGATAGGGTGTCGATTTTAGATCTTTCCTGCTTTCTGTTGTGGGCATTTAGTGCTACAAGTTTCCCTCCACATACTGTTTTAAATGTGTCTCAGAGATTCTGGTATGCTGTGTCTTTGTTCTCATATTGCTTTCAAAGAACATCTTTATTTCTGCCTTCATTTCTTTATTTACCCAGTAGTCATTCAGGAGCAGGTTGTTCAGTTTCCAGGTAGGTGGTTGGTTTTGAGTGAGTTTTTTAATCCTGAGTTCTAGTTTGATTGCACTGTGGTCTGAGAGACAGTTTGCTGTGATTTCTTTTCTTTTCTATTTGCTGAGGAGTGTTTTACTTCCAACTATGTGGTCAATTTTAGAATAAGTGTGATGTGGTGCTGAGAAGAATGTATAGTCTGTTGATTTGGGGTAGAGAGTTCTGTAGATGACTATTAGGTCCACTGGGTGCAGAGCTGAGTTCAAGTCCTGGATATCCTTGTTAATTTTCTGTCTCATTCATCTAATACTGACAGTGGGGTGTTAAAGTCTCCCATTATTATTGTGTGGGAGAATAAGTCTCTCTGTAGGTCTATAAGAACTTGCTTTATGAATCTGGGTGCTCCTCTATTGGGTGCATATATATTTAGGACAGTTAGCTCTTCTTGAATTGATCCCTTTACCATTATGTAATGGCCTTCTTTGTCTCTTTTGATCTTTGTTGGTCTAAAGTCTGTTTTATCAGAGACCACGATTGCAACCCCTGCTTTTTCTGCTGTCCATTTGCTTGATAGATCTTCCTCCATCCCTTTATTTTGAGCCTATGTCATCTTTGCATGTGAGATGGGTCTCCTGAATACAGCACACTGATGGGTCCTGACTCTTTATCCAATTTGCCAGTCTGTGTCTTTTAATTGGGGCATTTAGGTTTACCTATTAGGTTAACCCATTTACATTTAAGGTTAATATTGTTATGTGTGAATTTGATCCTGTCATTATGATGCTAGCTGGTTATTTTGCCTGTTAATTGATGCCGTTTCTTCATAACATCGAAGATCTTTACAATTTGGCATGTTTTTTGCAGTGGCTGGTACCGGTTGTTCCTTTCCATGTTTAATGCTTCCTTCAGGAGCTCTTGTAAGGCAGGCCTGGTGGTGACAAAAACTCTCAGCATTTGCTTGTCTGTAAAGAATTTTATTTCTCCTTCACTTATGAAGCTTAGTTTGGCTGGATATAAAATTCTGGTTGAAAATTCTTTTCTTTAAGAATGTTGAATATTGGCCCCCACTCTCTTCTGGCTTGTAGAGTTTCTGCCAAGAGATCCACTGCTAGTATGATGGGCTTCCCTTTGTGAGTAACCCAACCTTTCTCTCTGGCTACCCTTAATATTTTTTCCTTCATATCAATCTTGGTGAATCTGACAATTATGTGTCTTGGCGTTGCTCTTCTGGAGGAGTATCTTTGTGGTGTTCTCTGTATTTCCTGAATTTGAATGTTGGCCTGCCTTGCTAGGTTGGGGAAGTTCTCCTGGATAATATCCTGAAGAGTGTTTTCTAACTTGGTTCCATTCTCCCCATCACTTTCAGGTACACCAATCAAACGTAGATTTGGTCTTTTCACATAGTCCATATTTCTTGCACACTTTGTTTCTTTTCACTCTTTTTTCTCTAATCTTATCTTCTCACTTTATTAATTTGATCTTCAATCACTGATATCCTTTCTTCCACTTGATTGAATAAGCTATTGAAGCTTATGTATGCTTCATGAAGTTCTCATAATGTGGTTTTCAGCTCCATTGGGTCATTTAAGCTCTTCTCTACACTGTTTATTCTAGTTAGCCATTCATTTAAACTTTTATCAAGGTTTTAGCTTCCTTGCGATGGGTTAGAACATGCTTCTTTAGCTTGGAGAAGTTTGTTATTACCAACCTTCTGAAGCTTACTTCTGTCAACTCATCAAACTCATTCTCCATCCAGTTTTGTTCCTTGCTGCTGAGGAGCTGTGTTTCTTTGGAGGAGAAGAGGCTTTCTGGTTTTTGGAACTTTCAGCCTTTCTGCTCTGGTTTCTCCCCATCTTTGTGGTTTTATCTACCTTTGGTATTTGATATTGGTAACCTATGGATGGGGTTTTGGTGTGGATGTCCTTTTTGTTGATGTTGATGCTATTCCTTTCTGTTTTTTAGTTTTCCTTCTGACAGGCCCCTCAGCTGCAGGTCTGTTGGAGTTTGCTGCAGGTCCACTGCAAACCCTGTTAGCCTTGAGTATCACCAGTGGAGGCTGCAGAACAGCAAATATTGCTGCCTGATCCTACCTCTGGAAGCTTCGTCCCAAAGGGGAACCTGCCTGTATGAGGTGTCTGTCAGCGCCTACTGGGTGGTGTCTCCCAGTCAGGCTACATGGAGGGCAGGGACCCACTTGAGGAGGCAGTCTGTCCATTATCGGAGCTTGAACACCATGCTGGGAGAGCCATTTCTCTCTTCAGAGCTGTCAGGCAGGATGTTTAAGTCTGCAGAAGCTGTCTGCTGCCTTTTGTTCAGCTATGCCCTACCCCCAGAGGTGGAATCTATAGAGGCAGTAAGCCTTGCTGTGCTGCAGTAGGCTCCGCCCAGTTCAAGCTTCCCTGCCGCTTTGTTTACACTGTGAGCATGCAACTGTCTACTCAAGCCTCAGCAATGGTGGATGCCCCTCCCCCCGCCAAGCTCCAGAGTCTCAGGTTGATCTCAGACCGCTGCACTAGCAGCAAGCAAGGCTCTGTGAGCATGGGACCTGCCAAGCCAGGCACAGGAGGGAATCTCCTGGTCTGCTGGTTGCTAAGACCGTGGGAAAACCACAATATTTGGGCAGGAGTGTACCATTCCTCCAGTACAGTTACTCACAGCTTCCCCTGGCTAGGAAAGGGAAATTCCCCAATCCCTTGCACTTCCCAAGTGAGGTGACAACCCAACCTGCTTCAGCTCACCCTCCATGGGCTGCACCCACTGTCCAACCAGTCCCAATGAGATGAACCAGGTACCTCAGTTGGAAATGCAGAAATCACCCGTCTTCTGTGTCGATCTCGCTGGGAGCTGTAGACCGGAGCTGTTCCGATTTGGCCGTCTTGGAAGCTGGGGCAATATTAATACTCTTTACAGTATTTAAACTTCACTGTATTTAAACTTTGTATTTGTATCTTTACTGTATTTAAACTTTAGTGATAATATGTATAAAGTGTTAGAACCTGTATGATTTACAATGGATGGGAGAAAATAGGGTATCATTAAGATTCTTTGAACACTGAGTAATATTGTTCACTGCTGTGGAGGCCAGAAGGTAACAGAAGAATATAAATTTCTTAAGACTACAGCCATATCTTATTTTACATCATATCCTCACTGCTAGGTAGAGGACATGGAAAGTATAACACTCAAAAAAATAGATAAATGAATGAGTGAATGAGTAAATAAATGAATCAGTCAATTCATCATCAATGAGAAATGAATAAATCTGGTGTCAGATCTCCTTTACTCTGTAACTCAGCACTGCCAACTTTTAAACAGCAATTCCTGGATTGCTCAAAAAATGTAAAATTTCAGGATAATATATGTATAAAAATAGAGCATTATGATCTGAATTTTAACCACCGAGCAAGTCTTCCATCCAATGCATAGAAAGACTGGACAAACAAAAGATCAGTTCTACTAAATATTGTTGATATCGGAAAGACTGTGACAATGCAAGCCAAATAGGGACAGGAAAATGTATACGTTAGTGAGTATGGTTTGCTAGTTGAAGGGAGAGCAGGCTTTAAAGCAATGCTCGGTTATCTCATCAATAAAGCAGTGATAATTCTGGTTGTTTTCATTATTAACAAATATATTAAATTTTCCCTTGATTTTTTTTAACAATTTCTAATTCCTTTTCCAACCAAAGAGTTCTTGGTTTTCTTTTCTTAAGTCAGGAAGGTGAGTTGAATGAATATGTGAATAAATGTGCTTATCAAATTTTCTCTCAAAATAATTTCTAAAAGCTGAACTTCTAGATTTTTAATTGACTTCCATTTAGTATTTCTATCAATTGCAGAAAGACAGCTTTTCACATCACTATCATAGCAGATTCTTAGCACGTCAGAATATTTTAGAGGAAAAAACTCACATCTGTTTCATTTTCTTTATTCAGCACATAGCACAGGATAAATGTTCTGTACAAATGGATAAATATTCTATACTTTTGATGAAAAATAAAATACCTAAAATATTTAAAATTATTTTTCCAAAGAATTAAATGTAGAAAATTTTTGTTGATGATATTTAGTTCTACTACGAAAATTTTTCTTGGGTCTCAAATTCAACTGAAATGTCATTACTAATTTGAAATGCTTACAAACTACATGATATGAAAATGAGTATTAACTAGAATTCCTACTAAAAAGCAAAAGGATTATTATAGGCATGTTGTCCATATTAAAAGTAAACTACCATTATTATTGATCTAAATATGAGAAATTTTATTTGTGATATTCCACAAAATAAATATTGGGGAATTCATTTCCAAGATAGAGAATTAGCTGTAAAACAGAATATTTTCATTAAAAAATATATGATTGATTAAGGTGAACTGTTGTTAGTTGTGGAAGGTGTTACCACAGTAGTCCAATTTTATCTAAGCCACTGGATTTTATTTATTTTCTTTTAAAAATACCAGTATAAAAATACAGGTTGAAGTCCTAGATATCTAAACTTGATGATTTCTAGCCACTATCACAGAAAAAAAAGTATTTCCACATTTCAAATTCTCGTCATCTCACTCCATCAGTGAATGAGTATCTATCTATCTATACACACACACACACACACACACACACACACACACACATATAAATATATGGGCAAGTAGGAAATGTTACACATATGGTTTGGCTCTGTGTCCCCACCCAAATCTCATCTTGAATTGTACTCCCATAGTTCTCATATGTTGTGGGAGGTACCTGGTGGGAGATAAGTGAATCATGGGGACGGATTCCCCCATAGCGTTCCCATGGTAGTGAATAAGTCTCACGAGATCTGATGGTTTGATAAAGGGAAACCTGTTTCGCTTGGCTCTCATTCTCTCTCTTGCTGCCACCATGTGAGACGTGCCTTTCACCTTCCACCATGATTGTAAGGCCTCCCCAGCCACGTGGAACTGTAAGTCCAATAAACCTATTTCTTTTGTAAATTGCCCAGTCTCAGATATGTCTTTATCAGCAGCATGAAAACTAACTAATACAACATGCATGGCCACAATACACATGCTTCAAGCACTTTCAGAACACCATGGGTCTTTCTCATTCAAATTATATGAAATCAGCCTAATACGGACATAACTAGTAAATGATATCAGAATAATTAGCATTTTTTACTACTTATTTTTCCCCTTGAATAGATGGATATTTGTACTCCAAAACAGAGTAAGTCTAGAGTTTTCAGTTTTGCTTAATATTCTGATTTTACCTCCTAAATACAGGCTTTCTGCCCTGCTCCCTCAGCACCTCCACATCATGGTGGACAAAGAAGATGCCATGTGGTGTCATGAAACAAAAAGCTTTGGATTGAGGTACAAAGCAATTAGATTAGCATCTGTTCATTCACCTGATGTTCTTGTACCTTTAGGACCAGTAGGCTTCAGCTTTCTCATCTATAAAATAAAGTAGGATGAGATGATTGAGTAAGCCACGTGCTATCCATGTTTTGTTACATCCCATTACTAATGTGTTCATCATTTTCTTTTCTGTAACTTGGACTCATTTTCAAGGGTAATTTCTCCAAAAATTGAAGTTTTCATGAGGAGTTTAATAATGATCTATTTATTATATTTTGTATTTACTCCTAAGTATAAGAGTTCTTCTGAAGTATTTGACTTAGAAACAGAGAAGTTAAACTTAAATTGTATCTGCACTTAAGTGCTGTCTGTCCAAGAATACTGTATGGAAGTATGTGTTTCATTTTACAAATAGTTAAAATAGTTTCAGATTATTTTAACTTAATAATATTCTAACTATTGCTAATTTTTCTCAGGGGATTTTTTTAAATTATTAAATATTTTATTTCATTAAAACAATTTTAAATGATAGTTATCAAATGGCTACATGCCTATATTCATATTAATGTATTTTGACATATTTGTTTTATCCTTAATACTTTAATATTTTTCAGTTAAAATCATATTCTTTGACTTCCAAGATCAGAACCTGAATATATTTATGATTTTTTTAAAATTTTTGATATATACTTCCAGACTCTGGAAATGTGCAAGATAAGCCTTCATTGTCCCTGCGTAGATATAAAATCTTACCTTCTCCAAAATAAGATAGTGATAGAGATTTGTACAATTCAGAATTCAAGCATCCTGGCGGATACGAACACTTCTTTATTTATAATTCATCAGTCACACCATGATTTCACCAATTGCAAAGAACTTTTTATGAATTTTGGAAGAATTACTATGAAAAAGAGATATATAAAGCTTTCTTCAAAGACATAAAATGTTGCAATTTGAAGAAAATTATTATTTTCTTCACCCCACTGCCCAAAAATATTTTCACCATATGTAGGGCTGCAACTTTCACCACTTGTCATAGGTGAAAAATTGCATCAAAATCTGCATCATGAGAAGTGAAACACTAGTTCTAACGCTTTAGCCGTTGCCTAGCAGAAAGCAAAACCTGGAAAAATAGAATGCAGGAATATAGGGAGCACAGGAAAATATGTAGGCTCAGTGAACAAAGACAGTAGCGAAACTAGAGGTTATCAGGTACTGAATAGGACTTGGGGAACAAATGGAAAGGGGTTGCTTATGAAAATCTCCCTAAGATGCTTATGGAAAACCAAAACAGGGCTTAGTTTAAACAATCAGGTGTTCTAAATTGATAATTATACATTGTAGTGGAATAAAATAAGATTTCTATAAAATAAAATAGCAAGTATTAAATTCCTCATTAAGTAGTATTTATAGAAGCATTCCTTATAACAATCTACCCAGCTCCTACTGAGTATAGATATTATACACACAAACATTAATTAGGTGGTGTTTCTGTTCTCAAGGGCATGTAAGCTGATAATTAAAATACAAAAAAATAGTAGTCAAGGTAGACCTGTGTAAAGACTGCTGTGGAATCCCAGCAGAAGCATCTACCTCTACCCAGTGGAATTTGGAAAGAGAAGAGGTGATGTTTGAGATGAATCTTGAAGAATAATTAAGAGGTCACTCAGAGGAAAGGGGAAAGCAGTGTGAATTGGAACAAGAGCTGGAGAAGGGAGAATCTTGTAACAATTAGAAATATTTAAAAGAGGGTAGAGGCTTTGAAATCAGATAGATCTAAGTTCAAAGCCTGGCTTTAACACTTAACAGCTATGAGAATTTAAGAAAACTGCTTAATCTCACTGAACTTTGTTTTTTCTTCATCATTAAAATAATATATAAAAATAGCATTAATTGCTCTTACCTCATAGGCTTCTTTATATAAAAAGTGCATATAAAGTCTTGACCCTGTGTTCAATATAATTTAATTGTATTATGAGTTATCACAAAAGCCCAAATGAGAGACAATGATAGTCTGAGCTAGGAAAATGAGGAAAAGAGAAACAATTTGAAAGAGAAATTATGAGCTCAGCAAGAAGGGAGAGATCAAGGCTGATCCAAAGTTTCTAGTTTAAGCAGCAGGGTAAGAACAGGTGCCATTAACTGAGCGAAGGAGATCAGAGGGATGAGCAGGATTCAAAGGGCATGTTGCACATGAGGTGGCGCCATGCCATAAGTGGGATTCCGGTAAAGGCCAGAAATGCAGAACTGGGAACTGTTGGCATGATCAAGGCACTGGCCAGATGAGACCTTACAAGGAAACTGCAGAACAGAAAGTGGAAATCCAAAGGACTCAATCAAAGCTTATGAAAGAATATAATAGATTAATGACTCCTCAATTCTCACCGTAAACTCTTCATGATATTTATAGTTATAATGATCACTTATGACATTTTACCATGTAAAAGGTATTGAGCTAAGTGTTGATACAGCATTCATTCATTCAACAAATAGTTATTGAGCATCTGCTGTACAACAACATGGTTATCAGAGATGGGGATTCACCAACAAGCCAAGCAAAACACATGTTTGCCCTCTTGGAGCTTAAATTGCCTTTATGTAACAAAAAGGGTACTCAACTAAAGAAAATCACATCAATTATGATAAGTGCTGTAAAGAATGAAAATAAAATAAAACAGTAGAGAGTGGCAGGTATAAGTGAGAACTCACCGGAGAAAGAAGTCAGGGGGCCCTCTCTATGTAGTTCATATCCTTCTCTCCTCTTGACAGCCCTGATCAAGAATGAGGAATGTGATGCTTTGAGAAGTTAAATAATGTATGTGTGTGTACTTAACATGAGCACTACTCTCTTAACAGATTTTTTACGTGTACAATACAGTATTGTTAACTATAGGTACGATGTTTTATGGTAGATCTTCAGAAATTATTCTTTTTGCATAATTGAAATTTTATACCTATTGATTAGCTACTCCCCATTTCCCTCTCCCCACAGCCTTTGGAAGCCACTCTGCTATTCTTTGCTTTTACAGGTTTGACTATTTTAGACACAGCATATAAGTAGAATCACGCAGTATTTCTTCTTCTTCTGTAACTGGCTTATTTCACTTAGCATAATGTCCTCAAGATTCATCCTTGTTGTCAAATATCATAGGACTTATTCTTCTTGTTTTTGAGACAGAGACTCATTCTGTCACCCAGGCTGGAGTGAAGTGGTGAAGTCTCTGCTCACTGCAGCCTCAACCTCGCTGGCTCAAGCAATCCTCCCACCCACATCAACCTCCCAAGTTGCTGGGACTACAGGCAGGCACCACCGTGCCCAGCTAATTTTTGTACTCTTTGTAGAGATGGGGTTTCACCATGTTGCCCAGGCTGGTCTCAAATGCCTGAGCTCAAGTGAACCACCCACCTCGGCCTCCCAAAGCGCTGGGATTACAGGCATGAGCCACTATACCCAGCCACTTTCTTTTTTATTAAGGATGAAGAATATTCCATGGTATGTGTACACCACATTTCCTTTATCCATTTATCCACATAGACATTTAGGTTGTTTCCACATCTTAGCTCTTGTAAATAGTGCTGCAAAAATGTGGGAGTGCTAATATCTCTTTGAGATCCTGATTTCAATTCTTTTGGATAAATGTCCAGAAGTAGGATTGCTGGATCATGTATAGTTCTGTTTTTAATTTTTAAAGAACTTCCATACTCTTTTCCATAGCAGTGGGACCAACAGTATACACGTACAAGCGTTCCCACCAACAGTATACATGTATAAGCATTCCCACCAACAGTCTACACATACAAGGGTTCCAATTTATTCACATCCCCAACAACACTTGTCTTGTTTATGTATATATTAGCCATCCTAACATGTGTGAGGTGATTTTTATTGTGGTTTTGATTTGTATTTCCTTGATGATTAGTAACACTGAGCATCTTTCCATATACCTGTTGTTCATTTGCATGTCTTCTTCAGAGTATCATACTGAAATAAAGACAGACGTCTAGAACAATGGGACAGAATACAGAGCCCAGAAAGAAATCAATGTATATATGGTCAACTGATCTTTGACAAAGGTGTCAAGGACACACAATGGAGAAAGAATGATCCCTTCAAGAAATAGTGAATATTCACATGCAAAATAATGAAATTGGACTCTAATATTACACCATACACAAAAATCAACTCAAAATGGATTAAAGACTTAAACAGAAGACTTAAAACTATAAAACCCCAAGAAGAAAACATAAGGGAAAAGCTTCTTGACATTTGTCCTGACAATTATTTTATGGATATGACACCAAAAGCACAGGCAGCAAAAGCCAAAATAGATAAGATCTTATCAGGAAACTGTGCACAATAGAAAGTAGAAACTCAAAGGATCCAATCTTAGGAGAGAACATAACATATTAATGACTCTTAAATTCCCATTGTAAGCTCCTAATAATATTTATAATTCAACTAAAAAAAACTACAAATCTCTGCAAAGCAAAGAAAATAATCAACAGAGTGAAAAGGTAACCTAGAGAATGAGAGAAAATATTTACAAACCATGTATCTCATAAGGGATTGAATCTATATATATATATATATATATATATCCTATATATATATATATATATATCCTACATATATATATATCCTACATATATATATCCTACATATATATATATCCTACATATATATATCCTACATATATATATATCCTACATATATATATCCTACAACTCAATATCATATATAGACATATATTATATATAGATAGATAGATAGATAGATAGATAGATAGATAGATAGATATATCCTACAACTCAATAGCAAAAAAATCTAATAGCCTGATTTGGAAATGAACTAAGGACTTGAATAAATAGCTTCTTTAATGACTCTCAGCTAGAACTACAGTTTTCATAATTCCAATCCCTTATATTAAGTACTGCCTTCCACAAACACACTAAATGGAAAATAAATGTATAATGATCTAAAATAAATAATTGTGTTCAAATTTAAAATGCCATTACCTATACAAACTAATTTAATATGGATGTTTGCTATTATACCTCTCTCTAGTTACTGCTGCTAATAAACTTATACAAATTAGTTCAAAACATCATTGATGCTTAGGTCTCAGAAGATTTACCTGGGAACTGATGTGATGATGCCCAAGTTCCAGTACTAAAATGGAACACTTTCTCTTTAATTAGCAAATAGGTTGCTTAAGCCAGGAAGTGAAAAGCACATATTGGGTACTCAGTTATATATTTATTAAAGGGAGAAGAGGCAAAGGTAAAGGAGCCAAACTACCACCTGTCAAGGGGTTGGAGGCCGTGGTCCAAACCATACAGCATCCCAGCATGTCACTTTTGTCTTGGATAATAAGTAAGCAGAGGAGATCCAGGGTCAGGGCTGTGAACAGTCAGTACCAACTGGCTTCTTCACCTTCAGTTTGAGGACGAACGGATGTGAGCAAATAGCAAGAAATACCATTAGAAACACCAAAAGTGAAAGAAAAAAATACTGAAAGGATCTGGGATGTATGGCCAAAGAACTTAGAGAACATAAAGTAGAAAATCATGAGCTTATCTTATTTAATTTTAACAAGAAGCATCTTACTCATCTGATGTCATTTTTATCTGCCAGCCACAGAGGCAGCAGCATTTGCCAATTTCTGAAGACACTACGCAGTATCTGGCACCTATCCCTGTTGCCTTGTCCTATGATCTTGCTTAAAATGAAGAACTAGCCACTTCGGGCTTACATAATTTATCTAAGTGTAAACAAATATGTTTATAAAAAGGACTGGCCCAGGGTCATTTTCAAATTTTAACGGTTTAAGGACAAAGTGCCTCCCCAAATCAATGAAGTCTTCATAGTTCATGAAGAATATTGGTATACATTATTTAACTTGAGCCTCAAAACAGTCCTAGTAGGAAGGCATTTTTATCTCTGATGTATAGAGGAGGAGAGTAAAGAAACCTAACAAGTAGGACCTTTGATTTATATGGACCAGTGGCTGAGTGGCAAGATTCAAGCACACAAACAAAAATCCGATAACAGGGTGAAAACAGAACCTGCCCTGCAGGAGTGCTGCCTTCCCAGCAAGCTGATGGACGTGCATCCCCAGACCACATTACCTGGTAGGTAATTGTCATCCTAAAAAGATGGTTATTAAAAGAGAGCACATTTTAGAAAGCAATGGCTTCTAAGAACCAAAATGGATGAAAACAATCGTTAGGATACAAGAGACGTAATGAAATATGCAGTAAAGTAGGCAGAAAGGAGTATCAGCCTTAGATGTCAAACAGTATTCACAGATCCAGTGTGTCTCAATTTATTAAGCTCAAATTTATTCGTTGCTTCCTTAGCATTTCATTAAATACTTAATAGGTATGATGTATCGGGCTAGTTGCAGGCAATATGCAGTAGGCAAATAAAATATGGTCCAAACCCTCAATGTGCTTAGACATTAGAAAAGAAAGGAGATAAATGAACAAATAAGCACAATGCAGAGTGTTGTGATGGTAAATAAGCAACGTTTTTAATGATAAACATCCTTCATTAGAGAACTTTCGTTCTTAATAAGGAAAGGAAACTTTTCAATACAAGAAAGGAATATGCCAGATCTAGAAACATACTTAGTTTGAAATTTATACTTTAAAAGGAATCGTGTAAAGAAAGAGGTGGGAAAATCTACTTGGCAGTTTGACTGCTTGACAGGATTACAGCTCATCTTGCTGCTTCTAATTAATAATGCATTTTGCTATATTATTAGACACTTAGATGTGTTTCCCTGGCAGCACTTGTAACTGAGTTCTCACAGGCCTCTTATGGTGAGAAAAGAATAAAAGATAGCTAAGGTAAATATAGTCTGTTTTATGCTGTAATGCTGTCTGATAGCACCCCAGCCCCTTGGTGATTCATATGCAAGTTACATCCCAAGCAACTCAATCTAAAATTGGAGTGCATGTGCTAGCACAGTTTTTGTGTCTCAGTCTGGCAGTTTCTATGTAGAGGTGCCACAAATTAATGTTATTATTAGCTTAAAATTTGGTGAAAAGTGTTATAAATGCTTATTCTTTGAAAGGTGAGAGAGAGAAAATAAGATTCCGAGGTTTCATGTACAGGAAAAACCTTGGAAGCTACTAGGTACCAGGCTTGGTGAATAGTCATTTTGCTTTTCTTATCTCATTTAAGTTTCACAATAAATATGTAAAGAAGTTATTATTAAGTATATTTTTTTAATCTTGAAAAAACTGAGATTCAGAGAGATTAAGAACTTGTCCAAACTCAAAGAACTAAGAAACCACGCTGAGACTAAAACTAAACTCTCTGACTCCAAAAGTCACCCTTTCCCATAAATCAAATGAGATTTTTGCTTTAATTGCACCTGTTTTTTTCAATCACATGCACAGAGGCTACTCTGACATTGAGGGGATACTTGCATGACTAATACTGATTTTCTTGATAAATCTTTAAATAGCTATTTTCAACACTCAAATGATATCATAAAGATGGTTGCGGTCATCATCTTAAGGATATGCAAGTTAGAAAATTCTTTCTATGCAATATTCAAGCAGCATTGATATGTACATTCCAAGAAAAAAATCATAAAGGCTTAATTTTAAAAGAGATTACTGTCATCACCGAAAGGCAGGGAAACTGCTCAGGTAACACTGAAATGAATCATCATTCAAATAACAAGACGACATTCAGAAATCATCAGAGCATCTCTTGCTTGCTAGCATCTCTTGTCCAGAGTAGTCTCTTGCCCACTGAAACATCATCAATCATCTATGTTTCCCAGGCCTAGAGCTCCTACCTGAACTCCAGACCTAAACTGTGCAATACTACCACATATCAGAACCACCATTTATTGTATGCTACTTTTTTGCCAGTTATTGTGCTGAGATATGCAATATGCTACCATCACTCATCCTCAATAACTCTTTAGGGTAGGTAACCTGAATCTCATTTTTCTGTAATGTTTTCTTTCCTGAATGTAATTGTTACTTCCCTGAAGTTACAAATCTAAGAAGTGATGGAGCCAGGCAGCAATTCAAGCCCAGGTCTTTCTGATCCTAAGGCTAATTCCTGTTCCTCCAGTCATCACCGCCTCTCAGTATAAACCCTGATTCCAATTTGTGGTCCTAATGTTCCTTTAATTTTCATGTCTAAAGCTGAGTACATTTTTTTCCCTCACTTGACATCTCTGCTTTCTTTCCATCCTATATGCTTTATCAGAATGAATGGCATCACTTCTCAACTGTAATATAATTGGATGCTCACTTGTCTGTCTCTTACACTAAACTATCAATTACCTGTGTGCACCCAGAACCTATCACAGAGCCTGAAAAATAGTGTAAAACTCACTTAATGTATAAGTATTCGCTAAATAAATGTTGTCACCCAGTTACCTTAGTCAGAACCCTAGAAGTCACCTGAGATTCCCTCCTGTCCTTCAGCCCCCACTACCAGTTAGTAACCAAGTCCAGTCTGTTCTATTCTAAATGCCTCAAGAAGCTGTCCTCATTCTTGCCTGGATTTAGCTACCTTCTGCAAGATGGAAACTCCTTGTCTCCAAGGTAACTCACGTCCATAACATTGCTTACCAAATATGATTAGAGCTAAAACCTCTTTAGGAACTCCTATGTCTCTAGCATGATGAATATGTCTCTCCAAATATCTTAGTTTTGTTTACCAGTCTAATCTCATTATTTGATCACTCTCTAATGTTCCTCCCTCTCTCCATCCCTGTGTCTCTCACTCAGACACATTTACAAGCCCTTTAAACTCACATGGCCTCTTTCCACTGTGCAGTTTACACTGCCCTTTTTCAATTTATTCACTTCAGAAATTACTAACTACTAGACCAGTCAACAGTTAGTCATTTAGCATCCCTCTAAAGTCACAGTCTTCCAATATTCGTACCTCCACAAAGAACTTCTAATCGTTAATATATGTGTAACTAATTTCATACATTCCAAATATGGAAACTTCCGGGTTGGACAAATTATCACCTAGTATTTTATCTGTTATTATTTTTGTAATTCAGATAATCTGATTCTTATAACTAGGAAGCGTTTGTAGGAAAAAAGTGTATGTGATATTAATCAAGTTTTTTTTCTTGCATTTCTATTTTGTCTGGAGCAAACAGTAGCTCAGGTGAGCACTTAAAAATGGCCCAGAAAACAAATGATCAAAGTCTTGGCTTTTGAGTTCCAAAATAAAGTCTTAAAATTTACAGAACTGATAAAGGTCTTAAAAGCCTTTTATCTGCAAGAGAAAAGTTTTCTGTACTTTAAAATAGTTGTCTTAAAAAAATGTGTAAAATTTGTGTCATTAGAAAAATTAATTTTAAAAATATCTCTAATAAGAAGGAGATATATTACTGCAAAGTAGTCTTTACTAAATTTTTTTAAACATTTTGTCTTTTGCAAAGTAAATTTTAAGTTTTTTTCCTCCAGGTCATAGTTATTCATTTATCTTTCTAGTTTTTCTACTTTATTTTGCCAATAGAACTTTAGAAAAAAATTCATCAGAAAAATCTACTTTGCTTTGATAGAGATCCTAGGACTCTTATAAAAACTGCTTCTATAAATACACCTGCCTCTTCCAATTCTGTACTATTCCTTATTAGATTTCCCCTAACTGAAATTTCTCCTCCTACCGCTTTGCTTAAATAAATTCTGTTCCTCCCCAAACATCCATCTCAAATCCCATGATGTTTTCCCAAAGTCCTCCTTGATCACTCTGAGTTAGGAAACCATCTCCCTTTCATCTCTGAATGCATGGAGCAAGCATTATCAGTGCAGTTCATGGCCCATGAATCTCGTACTGTTTTGTCATAATTCTTCCTTCTTGAATTACTTTATAATATTTTTATTATCACATTCTTTTCAAGAATAATACTCCTAATTCTGCAAATAGATTCTAAATTTTTGGAGAGAACTGACTATGTTTCTTATCTTTATATTCACCAGCGACCACATCAATGGTTTGCCAGGAGTAAGTGCTATAAGCACATTTGATACAGTATTGTATCCTTTAGTGATGACAACAATATAGTAATAATTATATCACTTATTAAGCATTTACTATGTACCAAGCACTGTGCAAATCACTTCATGTGGATTATCACATTTCATTCTCATAACAAACCAATAAATTCTGTTCTGTTACCACCTTTAATGTATAGCTGATAAAACTTAAGACTTTAGAGGTGTTAAGTACTTTATTCCAGGCCACACAGCTACAAGTGGAAAACCCAGAACTTAGTTTGGTCCTCCATACTAAATTTTTTTTTTGTAGGAATCTAGTACATCCTCAGGTAGACAAATTTTATTATCTGTTTCTTGATGTCATTGTTTTAGGAAAAGCACTCCTTACCAATAACAAATCTACATTCAAGTAACTATGTCACCCAAGAGCAAAGAGAAAGCTTTCTGACGTAGGTTTCATAAAGTAAAAAAATGGATGATGCTGAAGTTGGCTCACGGTTTTAATGAAGTAATATACATTTTCAGGGAAAAACTAAATCACATTAGAAGAAAATATAATGCATCAGAACTCTACAACAAATAATGATAATTTCATAAACACTAGAAGAAGATTTCTGCATATCAGAGCTAGCAATGATCCTGAGAAACAACTAGGCAGTTAAAAAGTACAACATGGTATGAAAGAATTATTATCGAGTAAATCACTAAGACAGAGTAAGTGTTTCTGAAAAATCTTCCAGTAGAATCTGGAATTGGCAAAATCATCTACATGTGAATCATAAATAAAACAAGGACAAAGAGATTATAAAGTACTTTAAGTACAGTAACATCTGCTCTTGATTTACTGCTTCTGAAAAACAAAGAACCCTTACAAACAAAGGGAGTATGGCATGTTTGAGGAATTGTAAATAGGATGTCTAATAAGTCATTGCTAAGCTTAATGTGTACAAAAATGAATTTTTGATCTTTGCCAAAACCTATTTCTCTCCAGTTTTTTTCATCTGAAGAAACATTATCTACCAGTGATTTGGGCCATGAACTTTGGTATTTTCCTGAACTCTGCTCTTCCTGTCTTGCCCCATATGCAATTAATCAGTAAATCTTGTCATCGCTTCCTTGACATACATCCGACTCCTATCACTTTTCACAGCATGACCCACCCCCGAGCCACTGTCTTACTGTGACTGGACCACTGCAATAGGCTCCTACCTGGCCTTCCACCTCCTACTTGCCAATCGTCCCCAACATCATGCATACTCAGGTACACACAATTCAGAGTGTTCATTTGAAAATGTATAAGATTATATTAGCCTTCAAAATTTTCCAGTGATTTCCATCTCACTCAAGGAAAAAAATCAAAAATCCTTACCACAGTCAACTAGGTCTATCAGCACCTCACTTCCCCTTGCAACCGCTACCTAATTAGTCTTATCTCCCACCACTCTCTCCTGCTCCAACACTACCAAAAACAACTCATCCCTCTTCCCTCTATTCCAAACACTGGAGCCTCCTTTTTCTTCCATGAACTAATCATTTTCTTTTCTTTTTTTTTTATTATTATACTTTAAGTTCTAGGGTACATGTGCACAACCTGTAGGTTTGTTACATATGTATACATGTGCCATGTTGGTGTGCTACACCCATTAAATTGTCGTTTACATTAGGTATATCTCCTAATGCTATCCCTCCCCCCTCCCCCAACCCCATGACAGGCCCCGGTGTGTGATGTTCCCCACCCTGAGTCCACATGTTCTTATTGTTCAATTCCCACCTATGAGTGAGAACATGCGGTGTTTGGTTTTCTGTCCTTGCGATAGTTTGCTCAGAATGATGGTTTCCAGCTTCATCCGTGTCCTACAAAGGACATGACCTCATCCTTTTTTATGGCTGCATAGTATTCCACGGTGTATATGTGCTACATTTTCTTAATCCAGTCTGTCATTGATGGACATTTGGGTTGGTTCCATCTTTGCTATTGTGAATAGTGCTGCAATAAACATACATGGGCATGTGTCTTTATATGGGCATGATTTATAATCCTTTGGGTATATACTGAGTAATGGGATTGCTGGGTCAAATGGTATTTCTAGTTCTAGATCCTTGAGGAATTGCCACACTGTCTTCCACAATGGTTGAACTAGGTTACAGTCGCACCAACATGGCAAAAGTGTTCCTATTTCTCCACATCCTCTCCACTACCTGTTGTTTCCTGACTTTTTAATAATAGCCATTCTAACTGGTGTGAGATGGTATCTCATTGTGGTTTTGATTTGCATTTCTCTGATGACCAGTGATGATGAACATTTTTTCATGTGTCTATTGGCTGCATAAATGTCTTCTTTTGAGAAGTGTCTGTTCATGTCCTTTGCCCACTTTTTGATAGGGTTGTTTGATTTTTTCTTCTAAACTTGTTTAAGTTCTTTGTAGATTCTGGATATTAGCCCTTTGTCAGATGGGTAGATTGCAAAAATTTTCTCCCATTCTGTAGGTTGCCTGTTCACTCTGATGGTAGTTTCTTTTGCTGTGCAGAGAAGCTTTTTAGTTTAATTAGATCCCATTTGTCAATTTTGGCTTTTGTTGCCATTGCTTTTGGTGTTTTAGTCATGAAGTCTTTGCCCATGCCTATGTCCTGAACGGTATTTCCTAGGTTTTCTTCTAGGGTTTTTATGGTTTTAGGTCTAACATTTAAGTCTTTAATCCATCTTGAATTAATTTTTGTATAAGGTGTAAGGAAGGGATCCAGTTTCGGCTTTCTACTTATGGCTAGCCAGTTTTCCCAGCACCATTTATTAAACAGGGAATCCTTTCCCCATTTCTTGGTTTCATCAGATTTGTCAAAGATCAGTTGGTTGTAGATGTGTGGTATTATATCTGAGGGCTCTGTTCTGTTCCATTGGTCTATATCTCTGTTTTGGTACCAGTACCATGCTGTTTTGGTTACTATAGCCTTGTAGTGTAGTTTGAAGTCAGGTAGCATGATGCCTCTAGCTTTGTTCTTTTGGCTTAGGATTATATTGGCACTGTGGGCTCTTTTTTGGTTACACATGAACTTTAAAATAGTTTTTTCCAATTCTGTGAAGAAAGTCATTGGTAGCTTGATGGCAATGGCATTGAATCTATAAATTGCCTTGGGCAGTATGGCCATTTTCACAATATTGATTCTCCCTACCCATGTGCATGGAATGTTCTTCTATTTGTTTGTGTCCTCTTTTATTTCATTGGCAGTAGTGTGTAGTTCTCCTTGAAGAGGTCCTTCACATCCGTTGTAAGTTGGATTCCTAGGTATTTTATTCTCTTTGAAGCAGTTGTGAATAGGAGTTCACTCATGACTTGGCTCTCTGTTTGTTATTGGTGTATAGAAATGCTTGTGATTTTTGCACATTGATTTTGTATCCTGAGACTTTGCTGAAGTTGCTTATCAGCTTAAGGAGATTTTGGGCTGAGACAATGGGGTTTTCTAAATATACAATCATGTCATCTGCAAACAGGAACAATGTGACTTCCTCTTTTCCTAATTGAATACCTTTTATTTCTTTCTCCTGTCTGATTACCCTGGCCAGAACTTACAACACTATGTTGAATAGGAGGGGTGAGAGAGGGCATCCCTGTCTTGTGCCAGTTTTCAAAGGGAATGCTTCCAGTTTTTGCCCATTCAGTATGATATTGGCTGTGGGTTTGTCATAAATAGCTGTTATTATTTTGAGATACATCCCATCAATACCTAGTTTATTGAGAGTTTTTAGCATGAATGGCTGTTGAATTTTGTCAAAGGCCTTTTCTGCATCTGTTGAGATAATCATGTGGTTTTTGTATTTGCTTCTGTTTATATGTTGGATTAAGTTTATTGATTTGCATATGTTGAACCAGCCTTGCATCCCAGGAGTGAAGCCAACTTGATCGTGGTGGATAAGCTTTTTGATGTGCTGCTGGATTCAGTTTGCCAGTATTTTATTGAGGATTTTTGCATCAATGTTCATCAGGGATATTGGTCTAAAATTCTCTTTTTTGTTGTGTCTCTGCCACGCTTTGGTATCAGGATGATGCTGGCCTCATAAAATGAGTCAGGGAGGATTCCCTCTTTTTCTATTGATTGGAATAGTTTCAGAAGGAATGGTACCACCTCCTCTGTGGGATCGGTGGTGATATCCCCTTTATCATTTTTTATTGCATCTATTTGATTCTTCTCTCTTTTCTTCTTTATTAGTCTTGCTAGCGGTCTATCAATTTTGTTGATCTTTTCAAAAAACCAGCTCCTGGATTCATTGATTTTTTGAAGGGTTTTTTGTGTCTCTATCTCTTTCAGTGGTGCTCTGATCTTAGTTATTTCTTGCCTTCTGCTAGCTTTTGAATGTGTTTCCTCTTGCTTCTCTAGTTCTTTTAATTGTGATGTTAGGGTATCAATTTTTGATCTTTCCTGCTTTCTCTTGCAGGCATTTAGTGCTATAAATTTCCCTCTACACACTGCTTTAAATGTGTCCCAGAGATTCTGGTATGTTGTGTCTTTGTTCTCATTGGTTTCAAAGAACATCTTTATTTCTGCCTTTATTTTGTTATGTACCCAGTAGTGATTCAGGAGCAGGTTGTTCAGTTTCCATGTAGTTCAGTGGTTTTGAGTGAGTTTCTTAATCTTGAGTTCTAGTTTGATTGCACTGTGGTCTGAGAGACAGTTTGTTATAATTTCTGCTCTTTTACATTTGCTGAGGAGTGCTTTACTTCCAACTGTGTGGTCAATTTTAAAATAAGTGTGATGTGTTGCTGAGAAGAATGTATATTCTGTTGATTTGGGGTGGAGAGTTCTGTAGATGTCTATTAGGTCCACTTGGTGCAGAGCTGAGTTCAGTTCTTGGATATCCTTGTTAACTTTGTCTTGTTGATCTGTCTAATGTTGACAGTGGGGTGTTAAAGTCTCCCATTATTATTATGTGGGAGTCGAAGTCTCTTTGTAGGTCTCTAAGGACTTGCTTTATGAATCTGGGTGCTCCTCTATTGGGTGCATATATATTTAGGATAGTTAGCTCTTCTTCTTGAATAGATCCCTTTACCATTATGTAATGGCCTTCTTTGTCTCTTCTGATCTTTGTTGGTTTAAAATCTGTTTTATCAGAGACTAGGATTGCAACCCCTGCTTTTTTTTGCTTTCCACTTGCTTGGTAGATCTTCTTCCATCCCTTTATTTTGAGCCTATGTGTGTCTCTGCATGTGAGATGGGTTTCCTGAATACAGCACACTGATGGGTCTTGACTATCCAATTTGCCAGTCTGTGTCTTTTAATTGGAGCATTTAGCCCATTTACATTTAAGGTTAATATTGTTATGTGTGAATTTGATCCTGTCATTATGATGTTAGCTGGTTATTTTGCTCGTTAGTTGATGCACTTTCTTCCTAGCATCAATGATCTTTACAATTTGGCATGTTTTTGCAGTGGCTGGTACTGGTTGTTCCTTTCCATGTTTAGTGCTTCCTTCAGGAGCTCTTGTAAGGCAGACCTGGTGGTGACAAAATCTCTCAGCATTTGCTTGTCTGTAAAGGATTTCATTTCTCCTTCACTTATGAAGCTTAGTTTGGCTGGATATGAAATTCTGAGTTGAAAATTCTTTTCTTTAAGAATGTTGAGTATTGGCCCTCACTCTCTTCTGGCTTGTAGAGTTTCTGCTGAGACATCTGCTGTTAGTCTGATGGCTTTCCCTTCGTGGGTAACCCAACATTTCTCTCTGGCTGCCCTTAACATTTTTTCCTTCATTTCAACTTTGGTGAATCTGACAATGATGTGTCTTGGAGTTGCTCTTCTCGAGGAGTATCTTTGTGTCAGTATCTGTATTTCCTGAATTTGAATGTTGGCCTGCCTTGCTTGGTTCGGGAAGTTCTCCTGGATAATATCCTGAAGACCGTTTTCCAACTAGTTCCATTCTCCCCATCACTTTCAGGTGCACCAATTAGATGTAGATTTGGTCTGTTCACATTGTCCCATATTTCTTGGAGGCTTAGTTTGTTTCTTTTTACTCTTTTTTCTCTAAACTTCTCTTCTCACTTCATTTCATTGATTTGATCTTCAATCACTGATACCCTTTCTTCCACGTGATCAAATCGGCTACTGAAGCTTGTGCATGCATCATGTAGTTCTCGTGCCATGGCTTTCAGCTCCATCAGATCATTTAAGGTCTTCTCTACACTGTTTATTCAGTTAGCCATTCATCTAATCTTTTATCAAGGTTTTTAGCTTCTTTGTGATGGGTTTGAACATCCTCCTTTAGCTTAGAGAAGTTTGTTATTACCGATCGTCTGAAGCCTTCTTCTCTCAACTCGTCAAAGTCATTCTCCATCCAGCTTTGTTCTGTTGCTGGCGAGGAGCTGCATTCCTTTGGAGGAGAAGAGGCGCTCTGATTTTTAGAATTTTCAGCTTTTCTGCTCTGGTTTCTCCTTATCTTTGTGGTTTTTATCTACCTTTGAACTTTGATGATGGTGACATACAGATCGTGTTTTCATGTGGATGTCCTTTCTGTTTGTTAGTTTTCCTTCTAAGAGTCAGGACCCTCAGCTGCAGGTCTGTTGGAGTTTGCTGGAGGTCCACTCCAGACCCTGTTTTCCTGGGTATCACCAGCGGAGGCTGCAGAACAGCAAATATTGCAGAATGGCAAATGTTGCTGCCTAATCCTTCCTCTGGAAGCTTCGTCTCAGAGGGGCACCTGGCTGTATGAGGTGTCAGTTGGCCCCTACTGGGAGGTGTCTCCCAGTTAGGCTACTCAGGGGTCAGGGACCCACTTGAGGAGGCAATCTGTCCATTCTCATATCTCAGACTCCATGCTGGGAGATCCACTACTCTCGTCAAAGCTGTCAGACAGGGACATTTAAGTCTGCAGAAGTTTCTGCTGCATTTTGTTCAGCTATGCCCTGCCCCAGAGGTGGAGTCTACAGAGGCAGGCAGGCCTCCTTGAGCTGTGTTGGGCTCCACCCAGTTCGAGCTTCCTGGCTGCTTTTTTTAACTACTCAAGCCTCAGCAATGGCAGACGCCCCTCCCCCAGCCTCACTGCCACCTTGCAGTTAGATCTCATACTGCTGTGGTAGCAGTAAGTGAGGCTCCATGGGCATGAGACCCTCTGAGCCAGGCATGGGATATAATCTCCTGGTGTGCCATTTGCTAAGACCGTTGGAAAAGCGCAGTATTAGGGTAGGAGTGTCACGATTTTCCAGGTACCATCTGCCATGGCTTCCCTTGGCTAGGAAACGGAATTCCTCACCCCTTGTACTTCTCAGGTGAGGCAATGCCCCTCCCTGCTCCATGGGCTGCAGCCACTGTCTGGCAAGCCCCAGTGAGATGATCCCAGTACCTCAGTTGGAAATGCAGAAATCACCCATCTTCTGTGTCATTCAAGCTGGGAGCTGTAGACTGGAGCTGTTCCTATTTGGCCATCTTGGAACGTCCCCAAACTCATCATTTTCTTCCCTCTCTACCACAAGGCATTTGCACTTGCCAGTCCCTGTGCCTGCAATGCTCTCAGTTCAGTTCTCTGCTCATATGCCTTAGGGAGACATTCTCTGATCACCCTATATAATATAGCAACATTGCCACTGCCACCTTTTTCTATCTTCCATGCCTTATTATTCTTCAAGGCACTCATCACTCCCAACATGTTATTTTTTATTTTCTGTCAATCTCTATTAGATACAATCTCCCCAAGAACAAGACTTTGTTGAGAAGTATGCAAAACGACCAGCTAAGTGTATGTTTAAAAAATAGCCTTAGCTCCCAAAATACTAGGACAACCCTGTAAAAAGAGCATAGATTTTGGTTATCCAGATTTGGATTTTTACTTGTATTCTATAACTTTTTTCAAGGAAATCTTATTGTGTATATTTGAGATTTATAACATAGTATAAGATATAAGTAGATCATAAAAGTTACTACAATGAAACAAATTAATCATCTCAGGTAGTTACTTTTTTGTGACTAGAGCAGCTAAATTCTACTGATTTAACAAAAGTCTCTATTATAATTTTATTAACTATAGTTCTCACATTGCACTAATGATCTCTAGACATGTCCATTCTACATATCTCCTACTTTGTATCCTTTGAACTATATCTTCCCATTTCATCTCTGCCTCCCCATGCTCCTGGTAGCCACTGTTTTATTCTATATCTCCATCTATTTGAACTTTGAAAAAAAAATTCCACATATGCTAAGTGAAATAAGCCAAACCCAGAAAGAAAAATGTTGCACAATCTCATGTATATGTGGAATGTAACACTTTTTTACCCTTGCCAAATTTAGGGAAATTAATGCCTGTGAGCCTCCATTTTCTTATCACTGGAAAAGAAAGGAAGTGTGAAGGATGTAATGAACTGGGACTGATGAGGAGAAAGGCTAGGGATTAAAAGTAGGAATCATGGTTAAAATTAATTCACAGAGTTGTGTTAACCAAAAATAAAATTCTAAGGCCCCCCAACTATCTGAATGGACCACTCTTGGCCAAGGGCATTCCAAAGTTAACCTGAAAAAACTAGTTCAAGCCACAACGGGAACTGGGAGCTACACATGCCTCATTATACCCTCTTCCCTTTTGGAATTACTAATAGAACAGACTCTTTTAGTCTGATAAGAAATATTTACAATCTATTCTCTATGAAGCCTGCTACCTAGAGGCTTCATCTGCATGATAAAACATTGGTTTCCACAACCCCTTATCATAACCCAGATAATCCTTTCTATTGATAATAAATCTTTCAACCAATTGCCAATAAGAAAATTTTTAAATCTACCTGTGACCTGTAATTCCCCCACTTCAACCTGCCCTGCCTTTCTGAACCAAACCAATGTACATCTTACCTGTATCAATTGATGTCTCAGGTCCCCTAAAATGTACAAAACCAACCTGTATCCCGACCACCTTGGGCACATGTCATCAAGACCTCCTGAGGCTGTGTCACAGGCACGTCCTTAACTTTGGCCAAACAAACTTTCTAAATTGATTGAGAACTGTCTCAGATACTCTTGGGTTCACAGTTGCTGTAGTTATATTGTTCTCAGTAACATATGTAAAGTATCTAACAAACTAACCAGCCTATTATGGCCTTCAATAAATATTCACAAAAACACATTTTTGTTTCTATTGTTCCCATTCTATTTTCTGTAAAAGGAAAATTGCAGCTGCCTAGAGAATGTGATCATTCAATACTGTCATCTGACAGGTACCAAACACAATATTGTTTAGTCTGAAAAGTGATTATTTTAGAAAATAATCCTGTTAGATGTTCATCTATACTTGGGGTTGTGTAGAAAATATAAAATAACCTCATACAAACCAAGATTAGTATGGGCTTCATTATGTTCTGGACTAAGTCTTCACACCCATATCTCACCTAGACTATGTTGAGGTGTTTCAAGGACCAATTTTCAGGATAATTTTATTTCTGTAAATATGTTTATGTGGATAGTATCTACTTTAGTACTTAATATTTCCTGGAAGCTCTGATTATTTAGAAAGAAATGAGTAGACACCGGGTCAATAAGCCCAGGTTAGTGTCTTTTGCCATCTAATGTTTTAAGTATCTTTGATCATTTTCTGATAACAATTCAAATTAAATACAAACAGTCATGTAGCACACAACACCCATTATCAAGTATTTCTGCCAGCTGAGAGGATAAATAATGTAATGAGACACATTAATTATTTGCTTTCTACCAGCTCTAATTGATTAATTTTGACTGGTACATCTTGCTAATGTAATGGAGTACAGTAAATATTAGGGCTTGTTATTTGTTCCAGGGCTAGGAAATCACGGTCTCTAATGACTTGCCGCATTTGTAGCTTTCTCTGCAATCTGCTAAAGTGTGCTGATATAGCCAAGTTAATCTCTTTACCAAGTGAATTTCCATGTAAATATCACACTAGGAGACCCATTATCAAGTCAGGTGAGTTCACTGAGTTTTCTGTCTCAGAAAACTTGACACACACAACCCCCCAACCCCCAGTTTTATATACAGCCAAACTCATGAAGGTACAAATAAATCCTAGCTACATATGTACATAGTTATCTTCCTACTTAAGAATATATCATTAAACCATGGTTGTTGTTCTAAGTAACCAAATACCTTTATGTGAGCCCATAAGTGGTTGTACCAGAAATACTGAAAATACTTCCAATATTAGATTTGAAAGCCTTGAACAAAATGTGAAGAGTTTTAAATCACAGCCATTTACAGGAAATTACCACCAGAGCAGTGTTTCTCCAACTTTTTTATTGTCCCCCTAAGGAGTTTTTTAATTGTTTTTTCCCTAATTGCCATTTCTCCTTGAAATTTTAATACCATGGATATACTGTATGTCTGGTTACGTTCTATGGCCCTTTGAAGGGCCACAAACCATTGTAACATCTAAGGATTTGTTTTGTTTTGTTTTGTTTTGTTTACTTTTCCAAGAACCAGTTTTTACTTCTTGGGGGCAGTATCACTCCTTTTGAGAATGCATTTACTGGAGTCTTCATTCTACTGACTCTTCATCATTGTCTAAGTTACATATTCTCATTCAGATACATCAACCTCTCTATATCTCATATTTCTCATATGAGCTGGTGAAATAGGCACACACATCCCCACCATGTCTAAGTCCACCCCACAACAACACATCAAGTACAAATGCACTTTATCCCTTTTCTTCATCCCCCCAGCCCCCACCAATTAATGCATGCTGAATCAGGCTCAAGCAACATTATGGCAATCTTGAAAAAAAGAGAGAAATCTCAAAAGAACCATACAAATTGTGCTTTGCAGAAAGACTGAATGAATTTCAACCTGCAATCTACATACTTTAGTGAAGTACTTTACTTTTCTGAGCTTTAGTGTCCATATCTATTAAAGGGAAATATCAATAGTTGTCTCTTACCTATTCAACCAACAAATATGTGTTAGCTCAGTTTAAAAGTCCTCATGGAGACAACTAGAAGCACTTACTGATCAAGAAAAGGTGAGGTTCTTAAAGTTACTGCAACAAGCAAAAATATTATCTTTACAAAGTCTCAGAATATCCAAAGAAAGAAAATTTAAAAAGGGTATATAGGGTCATAGAACCTATTCTGAATGATTTTGAGGTTGTATTATTTCATTTTAATGCTGCTGATAAAGACATACCTGAGACTGGGCAATTTACAAAAGAAAGAGGTTTAATTGGACTTACGATTCCACATGGCTGGGGAGGCCTCATAATCATGGCAGAAGGCAAGGAGAAGCAAGTCACATCTTACATGGATGGCAGCAGGCAAAGAGAGAGAACTTGTGCAGGGGAACTCCTCTTTTTAAAACCATCAGATCTCAAGAGACTTATTCACTATCACGAGAACAGCACAGAAAAGACTCGCCCCATGATTCAGTTACCTCCCACCAGGTCCCTCCCACAACATGTGGGAACTCAAGATGAGATTTGGATGGGGACACAGCCAAACCATATCTTTCCACCCCAGCCCCTCCCAAATTTCATGTCCTCAAATTTCAAAATCAATCACGTCTTCCCACCAGTTCCCCAAAATCTTAACTCATTTCAGCATTAACTCATAAGGCCACAGTCCAAAGTCTCATCCAAGATAAGTACCTTCCACTTATGAGCCTGTAAAATCAAAAGCAGGTTAATTACTTCCTAGATACAATGGGCATAGTACAGGCATTGAGTAAATACAGCCATTCCAAATGGGAGAAACTGGCCAAAACAAAGGGGCTACAGGCCCTGTGCAAGTCTGAAATCCAGCAGGACAGTCAAACCTTAAAGTTCTAAAATGATCTCCTTTGATTCCATGTCTCACATCTAGGTCACATTGATGCAAGAGGTGGGTTCCCATGGTCTTGTGCAGCTCCGCCCCTGTGGCTTTGTAGGGTACAGCCTCCCTCCCTGCTGCTTTCACAAACTGGCGTTGAGGGTCTGCAGCTTTTCCAGGCACATAGTGCAAGCTGTCAGTGGATCTACCATTCTGGGGTCTGGAAGACAGTGGCCCTCTTCTTGCAGCTACACTAGGCATTGTCCCAGTAAGGACTCTGTGTGGGGTTCTGACCCCACATATCCCTTCTGCACTGCCCTAGCAGAGGTTCTCCATGAGGGTCCACCCCTGCAGCAAACTTTTGCCTGGGCATACAGGCATTTCCATATATGTTCTGAAATCTAAGCAAAGATGGCCAAACCTCAGTTATTGACTTCTATGTGGGGAACTACAGGCTCAACACCACATGGAAGCTGCCAAGGCTTGGGGTTTTCACCCTCTGAAGCAACAGCTAGGGCTGTACCTTGGCCACTTTAGTCACGGCTGGAGTGGCTGGGATGCAGGGCATCAAGTGCCTAGACTGCACACAGCATGGGGACCTGAAGCCTGGCCCACGAAACCATTTTCTCCTAGACTTTTGGGTCTGTGGTAGGAGGGGCTGCCATGAAGACCTCTGACATGTCCTGGAGACATTTTCCCCACTGTCTTGGGGATTAACATTTGGCTCCTCGTAACTTATGCAAACTTCTACAGCTGACTTAAATTTCTCCTCAGAAAGTGGGATTTTCTTTTGTATCACATTGTCAGGCTGCAAATTTTCCTAACTTTTATGCTCTGCTCCACTTATAAAACAGAGTGCCTTTAACAGCACCCAAGTCATCTCTTGAATGCTTTGCTGCTTAGAAATTTCATCCACCAGATACCCTAGATCATCTCTCTCAAGTTCAAAGTTCCACAAATCTCCAGGGCAGGAGCAAAATGCCACCAGTCTCTTCGCTAAAAGATAACAAGAGTCACATTTCTCCAGTTCCCAACAAGTTCCTCATCTCCATCTGAGACCACCTCAGCCTGTATCTTATTGTTCCACAGTTTCAGGTATCTTTTCAGCAGCTCCCTACTCCTGGTACCAATTTACTGTATTAGTCCATTTTCACACTGCTGATAATGACTACCTGAGACTGGGCAATTTACAAAAGAAAGAGGTTTAATCGGACTTACAGTTCCACATGGCTGGAGAGGCCTCACAATCATGGCAGAAGGCAAGGAGCAGCACGTCACAAATTACATGGATGGTGGCAGGCAAAGAGAGAGGACTTGTGCAGGGGAGCTCCTCTTTTTAAAACCATCAGAAAGGATCCCTGAGAATATTCACTGGTTTCCAATGTTAGGGCTTGAAGGTAAAAGTAGGGTTGGGGTAGTTTAGCCCATTTTCATTGACTTTGGAGGGATTTGTAGACTGTGTCTCAGATAATTCTAAGACCCAGTGAGGTACTGCAGCAGTCTTTCAAAAAATTTTCAGGAAGACCCTGCCTTACCCTTGAGTTTGTGAGGGCAAATGTCAGATCAAGGAATAAAAGCTATCAAGGTTATAATCTAAAAATTATTAATCTACTTAACCCAAATTGTCTAGGATTATAATCAGCAGAAATCTATGCCCTGGTTTTTGTAAATGTTGCATCTTAGTAGGTTTGAATATCAGAGATTCATGTTAAGAATTATGCCTGGCTGGGTGCAGTGGCTCACACCTGTAATCCCAACACTTTGGGAGGCTGAGGCGGGTGGATCACCTGAGGTCCGGAGTTCAAGACCAGCCTGACCAACATGGAGAAACCCCGTCTCCACCTAAAATACAAAATTAGCCAGGTGTGGTGGCACATGCCTGTAATCCCAGCTACTTGGGAGGCAGAGGCAGGAGAATGGCTTGAACCTGGGAGGTGGAGGTTGTGGTGAGCCGAGATTGCATCATTGCACTCCAGCCTGGGCAACAAGAGCAAAACTCCATCTATTAAAAAAAAAAAAAAATCATGCCTGTGTGATTTCCTTGATACAAGCCTTTGGATACCAAAGAGCCTGACTCCTACACTGCCCGTGCAGGCAAGCCACATCATCAGGAGTTGCAACCTAGAATTTTTGAAGTAGTAAGAGTTAAATTATTGAAGAATTATTATTGTAGTAAAAGTTAGATAAATCTGCTCAGAAAACTCAAACAGGTCCAGGAAAATAAGGCAGTTTAACTGATGGAATTGTGGTTTTGGCTCTATGTGGCTCAGCTTTGACAGATCCTCAGCACAGATCCTCCATGAGCCAACAACTCCTACTAAATTCTTCCCTCTCCTATCTCAAATCAGGCAGGCCTACATGCATACTTCTCCCTTCCTGATGAAAACTGGCTTCATCTCCAGCATACCCATTTTAGAAATCACCATCACACAAGGCTCACCACGTAAACCTGCACTAATCTGTCTTGATAGCTTAGGCCCATCACTTACCAATGTTACGACCCTAAGTCAGCCCTTTACATTTTTGGTGTTGATTTTTCTCACCTATGAAATAGAGGTAACAATAGTATCTAACTTGTACAATTGTTCTGAGATTTAAGTGAGAAAATGCATGAAATGAGTGTAGCATAGTAACGAAAAAATAGAGAACTATAAATTTTAGCTATATTGTTATTACCATTCCTTCAACACATGTCTCCAATTTGTCTCTCCTCAATTGCTCCTGACTCCAACAGAATCGTGACTTTTGTCACCTCACACCTTTTATTTTAATAGTTTTCTCACTGGTTTTCTTACCCCTTCGTTTTCCCTCTTCTTAATCTTAAACATAAGTAATAATGTATTCCCTGCTCCAACTTCCCATCATATCAACTTCCTGGCTTATACACATTCTTCTACCCCTCTTTCGAGGTTTTTTTGTAACCTGAATGCACTAAACTAAACTAAGAACATTGTTAATTCACAAGTATTGTATTCATTTTGGTAGCTTTCAGCTGTAACCAATGGTTAGAAGAAGATGTATCCTGTGGGTCTTCTCTCCCACAGCCTGGCCACTCAGAATACACCAACGTGAAAGCAAGACTCAGAGCTGACTCTGCTACTTATGCACATAGTCACTTGACCCCTAAATTGCCATACCACCAGTTCTTTAAGCTCCATGAAGGCTCATCTCTCTTAGCTTTGCAGGTGTCCCAACAGTGGTTGCTCTGGTTTGAACGTTTGTGCCCCACAAAATTCATATGTTGAAATCCTAACCCCTAAGGTGATGGCATTAGGAAGTGGGGTCTTTTGGAAGTCAGTAAGGCCTTAGGCAAAGCCCTCATACGTGAGATTGGTGCCTATATAAAAGAGACCCCGGAAAGCTTCCTTGCTCCTCCCACCACGTGAGGACACAGGGAGAAGGCACCATCCATGAGAAAGGGGCCCTCACCAGACGCCAAATCTGTCAGCACCTTGATCTTGTACCACTCAGACTCCAGAACTGTGAGAAATAAGTTCTGTTGTTTATAAGCTACCCAATTTACAGTATTTTAGTCTAATGTACTTTAATTGAATGGACTAAGATAGTGGCCTGAGTGGAAAATTCACCTGAAGCAGATTCTAATAGAGGAATTTAACTATCCTTCTGTTCAGGGTTTCACAACAATATCCTCTGATAAACAACAGAACAGAGGAAAGATTCAGAATTCTAACCTATGATGCCTTTCCAAAGGATGTCGTTTGTTGGGCTTACTAGATTGCTCTGTCTTGTTTAAGCACCAGTTCCCAAGCCTATACAAATTTTTAGCCTGATCAGCCCTCATTTCACAGATTAAAAGTAATATCTAACACCCATTATACTAATTAATAAGGCAATTGATATTAATTAAAATAAAGACATTGAAACCTTCTGAATGCCCAGGCCTCTGGTCTTTGGGCCTCTACTTAGAAATTTTCATGTACTAACTAATCATCCCTGGAGTGCATATTCCTGATTAAGGTACCTAACATGTTAACTAACGGACTTTAAAGTATAGATTAAGTTGACTACCACCTTCTATGCTGGGTGTTTTAATAGTAAACTGCAGGCCAGGCACGGTGGCTCACACCTGTAATGCCGGCACTCTGGGAAGCTGAGGCAGGTAGATTACTTGAACTTAAGAGTTCGAGACCAGCCTGGGCAACATAGCAAAAACCCTGTCTCTACAAAAGATACAAAAATTACCCAGGCACAATGGCTCACACCTGTAGTCCCAGCATTTTGGGAGGCTGAGGCAGGTGGATCACTTGAGGTCAGGAGTTCAAGACCAGCCTGGCCAACATGGTGAAACCACGTCTCTACTAAAGATACAAAAAAAAAAAAAAAAAATCAGCCAAGTGTGGTGGCACATGCCTGTAATCCCAGCTACTTGGGAGGCTGAGGCAGGAGAATCACTTGAACCCAGGAGGCGGAGGTTGCAGTGTGCCGAGATCGAGCCACCATACTCCAGCGTGGGTGACAGAGCAAGACTTCATCTCAAAAAAAAAAAAAAAAAAACAGCTGGGCATGGTGGCATGAGCCCGTATTCCCAGCTACTTGGGCTGAAGAGGGGAGAATCACTTGAGCCAAGGAAGTTAAGGTTGCGGTTAGCCAAGATCGTACCACTGCACTCCAGCCTGGGCGAAAGAGTGAGACCCTGTCTCAAAAAACTCCAAAAACCACAGAATATAATATCTAACTTTACCTCCCCCTATTTCCCAACACACACATTCATCTAGAGCAGAGTTTCTCAATCTGGGTACTACTGATCTTTTGGACTGGATAATCCTCTGTTGTGAAGGGATAACCTGTGCATTATAAGGTGTTTAGCACACTGCTGGTGTCTGTCCATGAGATGCCAGTAGCATCCCTCCCCAGTTGTGATAAGCAAAACGTCTACAGACATTGACAAGTATCACATGCTCTTAAAATCACCCCTTGTTGAACATTACTGCCCTACAGTGTGGCTGACCCCCTAAAGCCGTCCCCACTTATCGGGATATTTTTCTTTCTTAATTTTACTTATAGGGGTCCCCAGTCTTAGAAGATACCTTCTCCACTGTGCTACTCAAATGTGACTCATGCTTTAAGACAAGACAGCACCAAGAATTTCAAAAGGCAAATGAAGCTCTCAGAAGTGATTTATTTGTTCCACATAAATGTGGGCTACAGATTTCCACAGACCTCACAGCTCTAGGGTATTACACTTTCTCATTCTTCCTACTTATCTCATTGACGTTATCTGCCTGGCCCTATGAGAATTTACATTAATACTTAATAATAAGTTTTAATTCATAATAAGCCTAGTAAGCTTCATAATAAGCCTAAATCATCCTTCCATGAAATTGTCCACTACGATGTCCATATTGACCTCTTCCTTTTCAGGAGAAGTTTTATGCTATGAAGAAAACTAAAAAAAATTCAACACAACTCTAGTACTAAAATTTCTCACAACTTAATGGCTCCTGTTAACAAAAGCAAAGTATTAAAACAGTGTACTAAAGTCATCTATTCTTTAAAATAGTCACAGAAATCATGTTATTAGACTAGCAAAAAAAAAAAAAAAAAAATGCTCACCTGGGTCAGTATGAGCCATCCTGCAATTTTTGAAAGACCAAAGACCACATAAAACAGAGTTCTTTCTTTTTTTTTTTTTTTTTTTTTTTTTTGAGACAATGTCTTGCTGTGTCACCCAGGCTGCAGTGCAGTAATGCAATCTGGGCTGCAACTTCACCTCCTGGGCTCAAGCAGTCCTTCCACCCCAGCCTCCTGAGTAGCTGCGACCACAGGCACATGTCACCACGCTCAGCTAATTTTTATGTTTTTTGTAGAGACAGAATTTCGCCATGTTGCCCAGGCTGGTCTCAAACTCTTGGGCTCAAGTGATCCACCTGCCTTAGCCTTCCATAATGCTGGGATTACAGGCATAAGCCACCGCATCCAGCCAAAGACAAGGTTCTTAACAACTCTTGTGTGAGTGTGCTTTTACAAAGCAGATATAAACTTGTTTGTAATGGGCAAAGGGTATATACAGGTGATGATTTTTCTGTGAACTACCAACTCTTTTTTTTTTTTAACTCTCTCTAGTTCCTAAAAATAAACCCTATCATATTAAATCAAGAACATCATAAGTAAGTGTTGGCAAAATACAGTTAGGTGAACAGTGGCTGTTCTCAGCAAGGCTCAATAAACACAGTAGGAGTTATAAAAAATTAATGATTAATAAAGCACAGTGAAAATGTAGTGATATATCTGTGCATATTTATAAATGTGGGTTAAATTATTTAAAAGAGATTCTACCTGAGTCTAGTTTATAACATGTAAGATTTTAGTTTTCCCTGAAATACAATTGAGATAAAAATTTAGCAATACTTTATTAAGATATGACCTTCATATTTATTTTATCTCAAAAGATTTTTAACAGGACAAAAAGCACTTTCCAAACTGAATTATATATATTAGGAAAGTCCATATATGTGTAAAGATCTTTATTAACTATCAGGATTTTTGTAAATATAAATTATGTCCATTGATTTTCTCACTCCTTAGTTTTCCAACTGAAATAATTCTACTTCTTCTTTTTTCTATGATTATATCAAACACTTTACAGTGCTTCAGCAAAGCTATACACCCCCTGCCCCAAAAGAAGAAAATTTCCTTTTACATAATATGGCATTTTCAAAAGAAAAGGAAAGGACAAACAACTTAATACTTATCATGTACCTACTGTGTTCAGTTCTATGTAAGATGCCTTCAAAAATTTTTATAACCTTACAATAATCATCAGAGAGAGGCAGTATTAGATTCAGTTTATAGATAGAAAAATGAAGTCTCAGAGAATTTAAGAATATTGTCTAGCCTCTTAAATGGAAAATGTGGAATTCGACTCAAGTATATCTGACTCCAGTCTTTGGTTTTTGAACTACTCATACTGGTCATCAGTTTTCTCCTTTTTTGCAAAAGAGTCTTGCCTATAGTGGTCAGTCGGGTCCACCTGGTTCAGTTATCTGTATATTAAATAATACCCCAAATATGCCCTTTTCCAGCATTTTATGAGATACCCAAAACTTTAATTGATAATGAAAAGAATAAATAATCCTAAGTATTAATAAGGTACATATCAATATGTTTAGAAATATTTCTATATATATGAATGCATTAAACAAATAGGTCATAAGCATAGCATTCATGATAAGTATTCGATAGATAAAAATGAGGATCTGAATAAACTTCCATGTCCTTCTCACAGTGGTAAAACACTTTAGCTGGTAAAACAGTAACTGGTAAAACACTTAGCCATACTTATGGCTAAGAAAATAGTCTGTTTTGGTGTGAATTTCTCTTTTATTTAGCATCTTGTTTTTCTTTAGTGGGTAATTCACTGGTTTTGTGCAATCCTAATCTACTACGAACATTGATTTCTTGAGTATCCAGATCTTATTTTCAGAATCTAGTTTTTCACATGCTGAAAGCTCAAGTATGAGATCCATCTTATATAGCAATAATATTTACTCATAATGAAAATATTTGCCAATCACTATGTTAAATATCTTGCATTTACTATCTTATATCCTATTTACAAAACCTTGCAAGGTAGATATTTTTACTTCCTTTTGTAGTTGAAAAAACTCAAGCTTATGGGGATTTTATAAATTCTAAACTCACACAGTTGGGAAATGGTGAACTGTAATTCAGATGCAGACTGTCTAATTCTAAGCTGCATACTCAACCACCTTACAGCTGAGGAGGGAATGTTGTTCTAATAACAAGCTTTGCAAAATGTCAGCTGCATGCTTTACATGCTAACCAAGATTACATTCTTCCTCTGTTTATGTGGTTTTCTGAGCTCTGGGTAAGGCAACTATTCTCTGTGCCACAAAAAAAGTGTTTTATTCAGTTTTTTCTGAAGGAAATAAGGCTAATGTGTTTTCTACGGAGATAATTTCCAAATTAATGATTAACTTGAAAATGGATGATTCATTGGGCAAGCATTTCCTATACCACAGCATTACATGTTTTCCAATTATAGTGCTCAGGGGAGGTTCTTAGTTAATTCTTAGTTCTATCTAAATAGAGGTTATATTTTTATTAATTTATCAGTTTTATCAATGTATATATTTTATAGAATTTACATATTTAATTAAGTACTAAAACTTACATAGCTAACATCACCTTAAGAGCATAATGTAAAATAATTTTAGCTATATTAAATAAATTAACTGAGTTACATAGAACTTAATTTCACCTTAAGTCTAACTTGTCCTAAATTGAAGGATATTAAAGAGCCCTAAAAATGCTTCAAGTGGTGATTTGAACTTCTAATGGAAAATGTTATAATTTGCATACTGAAAAATATCTCATTGTACAAGGATAGTTTCTGTGACCTCTTTTCAATATGCTATATTGAGTTTCCCAAGAAAAAGGAGGAAGAAGGATTTTGCTAATCTGTCTCTATATCTCACCCGGTTCCTGCTGAAAGCAATGACAAGCACTTGTAAAAATACAATCCTAAAATATTATGGACCTAGCTGGCCTACCTGAGCTCCAATTCACAAACTCAATTTTCTCAACACCTTCTAAAACCAACTATACTAGCTAATTTTCAAAGCAAGAAAAATTTAGTCTGACAGTCTATATGCCTAGAGGAATCATCATGCAATAATTATTGGGTTTGCAGTAGAAATTTACCCAGTGGATATTGGGTCAATTTTTCTTTTCTAAATATTTATAAAGGAGTATGTTAGAAGTCACATATAAGGGATTTATCATAATACAACATTTAGTAGACATGTGGGCATGCTTTAGCCAAAATGTACATATTTGGCTAGGGATGAATACATCTACTATTTACAGTTAAATATTTCCTCTACCTGAAGAGATTCCTGTTCCGGAAGGCATTTTAGAACACAAAGTATTAATATTATTTTTAAAAATAGGGTGAGTAGAATGACAATCTTCTAAAATCCCTGCCAGGAAGAAAAGAAATGCTAAATATAGATTGAGGAACCCCATCTTATTTGGGAGATTAAATCATATCTGTATAAAATTATTGGAGGCATAGCAACTTTCCATCACAAACTAGTTAATTGTTACATTTTCAAATTCTATACTTCCTGTGTGTTACTTTGTAATGCACTTTTGTAATCACGCTATCTTTCACAACCTTTTCCAAGTTCCAAACTTCTATTTACATAACTTGATAAAGATCAGTAAAATTGACTCACTGGCTAAAAGGGATAATCATAGAGTAATAGACAAAACAAGATAAAAAGCAGAAATTCAGTGTATTCTAATAAAAAAGAAAGAATGCTCTTCTTTGGTTTCAAAGCACTAAATTCAACTGTCATATAGCATAAATCTAATACTTTATGTTCTCCTATAACTTTACATTGTCTTTCTCATGCATGAATATATGTCATCTTTATAGCTTTCCTTGAGGAGAGTATTATTGTTATATCTATTTTATAAAGGAGTAAACAATAATTAAAAGAATTGAAGTAGTTCAGCCATGGTGGTTTATTGCTGTAATCCCAGGACTTTGGGAGGCTGAGGCAGGCAGATCACTTGAGGTCAAGAGTTCAAGACCAGCCCAGCCAACGTGGTCACTTAAGGTCAAGAGTTCAAGACCAGCCCAGCCAACATGGGGAAACCTTGTCTTTACTAAAAAATACAAAAATTAGCTGGGTGCGGTGGTGGGCACCTGTAATCCCAGCTACTTGGGAGGCTGGGGCAGGAGAATCGCTTGAACCCACATGGCAGAGGTTGCAGTGAGCCGAGATCACACCACCACACTCCAGCCTGGGCAACAGTGAGACTCTGTCTTAAAAAAAGAATTGAAGTGTTTCACAAGAATTAAACTCAGGTCTCAGACTAGATCCTTTGCACTTTCTAAGGCAAGCCCCATCAAAAAGCCCTAACAAAAAGCAGCATAAAGCATTGCTTAAGAATGAAGATAAATCAATAAAGACACAAATCAAATTGCACTTTGGGGAACACAGCTGTTGTATTTTATGATTATTTTGTGGTTCTATAAAACACGATTATCCCCATATTTCTTCATATGCCAGTCTAATAGTAATAAGTTTTTCCTGTTTGATTATAATTAATTCTATTAAATAATAGATTTAATTCCACTCTTTATAGATTTCTGTCTCAATGATAAACATGTTACCCTCATATTTGAAAGTTTATAATTGCTGAGTAATACAGTAGGTGATACATTCCAAGACCCCCAGTAGATGCCTGAAAACATAGTACCAAATCCAATTGCTGTCAATCAATCAAAACACATTTCTGTTCATATTTTCTACCCACAAATTTACTGCCTGTTCCATCTTAACTAAGCACTTATCATGCACTATGGCTGCATGCACTGCAAACTTTTGCAGTTTGAGGTGCGATAGCACAACTAGCATGAATTTCTTTTGCTTTCGTCACTATTTCGCAGATGGAAGATTTGTTCTTAGTAATCTTAGCAACCTCAGTATATGATTTTGTTTTCTTTGCTTATTGAGAACTTTTACCTTTTCTCTTAAAGGAAGCATTTTGCAGCTTATCTTTGGCATATTTGAACTGTCAGCATCACTACTCTTGTGCTTTGGGACCATTATGAAAGAAAATAAGACTACTTGAACACAAGCACTGGGATACCAGGACAGTCAATCTGATAGACCAAATGGCTACCAAGTGACTCTGTGGTGGTTAGCATATATGGCATAGATACACTGGACAAAGGGATGATTTACATCCCAGGGAGAACACAGCAGAATGACACAAAATTTCAAAATGCCACTTAAGGGCAATTTGAAACTTATAAGTTATTTCTGGAATCTTTCCATTTAATATTTTTGGACCACAGTCGACCACAGGTAAATGAAATCATGAAAAGCAAAACCACAGGTGAAAGAGTGCTACTGTAGTCATTGACCGTGGAAGAAGCAGAAAAACAAGGCCTGTCTTAAGACTTTTAGCAAAAATCTTTTTTTATATATGCAATTTTTTTGTATATGCAATGTTTTTGCAATTGCAATATATGTAATTCTACTCTTCCCCATCTCTAGGTATATTTTAGCAATAGCTGTATCACAAGGTCTAAATAAAGTCTAAATCCATCAGTAAAATTAAGACAGTAGTCTATCCACCTTTTTATTTTTATAAAACTGACATAATGGAATTTAGGCCTTACATATAGATTTCTGGAATGCCATGAACCTAAACAATTTGATTTTTAATTGATACTAACAGGATGCTGTTGAAGTAAAATGCAGCATGACTACTTGTTCTTTGGTTGTTGTTGTTGTTTATGCCTTTTACTGATATAATGGTACATATTTTGGGAGTATATGTGACATTTTTATACATGTACACAATGCATAATGATCAAATCAGGGTAATTGAGATATCCATTGCCTCAAATATTTATCTTTTCTTTGTGTCGAGAACATTCTGACTTTTCTCTTCTAGCTATTTAGAAACATATGACAAATTATAGTTAACTATAACCTCCCTACTGTACTATCAAATACTAGAACTTATTCTTTCTATCTAACTCATAAAAATGATATTTTGTACCCATTAACCAACTTCTCTTCATCCTCCTACCCCTATCATTTCTAGCCTCTGGTACCACTAATCTACTTCTTAACTTTATGAGATCCACTTTTTAAACTCCCACATGTAAGTGAAAACCTGTAACATTTGTCTTTCTGTGCCCAGCTTATTTCTCTTAACATAATGACCTCTTGTTACATCCATGCTGCTGCAAATGGCAAGATTTCACTCCTTTTTATATAGCTGAATAATATTCCATTTGCATATGTACCACGCTTTCTGTATTCATTCATCTGTTGATGAACACTTGGATAGATTTTATATCTTGGCTCATGTGAATATTGCTGCAATAAACATATACTTCATTTATTTTTGAAAATAGATCAGAAGGATCTATTCTCTTTCACACCTGAAACAGTTCGAGTAAGCCACAAATTAGTACTTTGAAATTACACAGTTTGCTCCTTTTTAACCTCTTCTGTATTAACTACCTCATCTATATTCCTACAAACTCATGTGTATGTATACACACACGGAATCTGATTAATTGTCTAACAATTTTATCTGAACCTCAGTACTTTTCTTTCTTCTTTTTGAGCAATTTCATCTCCAATTGTTAAATCTTCACCGTCTACTTTTAAATCTACATCTCTTGCCTTGTGTGATGATTAACCTTGTGTCAACTTGACCGAGCCACAGGATGCCCAGATATCTGGTTAAATATTATTTCTCAGTGAGTCTCTGAGAGTGTTTTCCATAAGAGATTCACGTTTGAATTGGTAAACTGGTAAAGCAGATGGCCCTCCTCAATATGGGTGGGCATCATCCAACCCATTCAGAGCCCAAATAGAACAAAAAGATAGAGGAAAGTTAAATTCATTCTCTCTCATTCTCTCTCTCTCTCTCTTTGCCTGACTGCTTGAGCTGAGACATTTGTTTTGCCTGCCCTTGGACTGGGACTTACACCATGAGTGCTCCCAGTTCTCAGGCCTTTAGACTCAGACTGGAATTTACATTCTTGGCTTTCCTGAGTCTCCAGTCTGCAGATGGCAGATCATGGGACCTCTCGGACTCCATAATCACATGAGCGAATTCTTTACAATAAATCTCTTTCAACACACACACATATGTGAGTGTACACATATATATATATATATATATAGAGAGAGAGAGAGAGAGAGAGAGAGATAATAGATAGGTAGGTAGGTAGATAGATAGAGAGAGAGATAGATAGAAAGTAGATGTATGGATATAGGGAATGAATGTAATGCTTTGCAAGATGAAGGAAGGAATCTGAGACAGGCGGTAAAACATGTGTAATAGGAATAATTATTAGTTCACAGTACAGACCAAGGGAAAATCAGGAGACTATTAGATAAAGCTGAGAAGTTGTTTTGAGTCTATAGGGAAAGCTCTTGAATACCAAAATAAGATAGTTGAATACTCAAACAAGATATTTGTATCTTACCCTTTGGATGTTGGGACCATTGCAAGTTTTGGAAAGACTGAAATAGCCAAATTTTAATTTATGGAATGTAACCATGACATCATGAAGGATAAAGGAATGGGGAAGAGGCTGCGCTCAAGGTGGATGAATAGCAGGAAACTTGGTGAAGTGAGACGGGAAATGGTGAGGGCTGAATTAGGGAAGTGACAGTGGAAATGGTGAGAAAATGAAGGCAAGAAACACCGTGAAAGTAGAAGTAATGAGACTGGAAATTGATTAGATGAGGAGAGTGAAAGAAGGGAGAGCAGAGAATTTGAAATTCTGAGATTTCAGACATGTGCAATTGAGACTATGATAGTGCCATAAAATGAAATGTGAAACACAGGAGGAAGAGTGGATATGGGGAGAAGAGGAGGACTTTGATTCTGGATATGAGACATTTGATCTGCTTCTGGGAATATTCATGTTACGGAGGTCCAGCTGAAAACTAGACACATAGATCTGGGGTTAAGGAGAACACATAAAGAGTGTGTGTGTGTGTGTGTGTGTGTGTGTGTTTATATATATATTCATTTTCTCTTACCCTCACATTTTGAAACCCTAGCTGACTAGAATGTCATCTAAGAAACTCTCCTCAATTTCTTGAGTCAGAACGATTGTCTTTTTCCTCTTTTCTTCATTACTCTTCATTTACATCTCTGCCATGGTACCTATTTACATACAATTTTAAATGATATGAGGTCCAGTTCAATTCACAGACATTCATTGATGGCTTCCTCTGTACCAGGCCAGTACTAGGAGGAAAAAAATGAGTCAGACGATGTCTCGCCTCAAAAATTTACAAACTAAACACTGAACTGTGGCAGGCAGATTTTGCACCATAAAAAAGATACAAACAAGGTGCTGTGAAGGCTTAAATGAAGTAAATCTTTATTATGTCTATCTTTTCCACAAAAGGTCAAAAAACATTTCTCATTCTCTCTCTCTCTCACACACACACCCCTCACAACCATTGTGCATGTCACAGTAAATATTTTTGATGTTAATTCTTTAACTCAGTAAGTCAATCAAAATAGATTTACTGCATGTTACAGACTGAATTATATTCCTGCAAATTTCATATGTTGAAATCCTAAAAAAAAACAAAAAAACAAAACACCTAATCCCTAGTACCTCAGAGTGTAACTATATTTGGAGATATAACTATATTTGGAGATAGCTACACTCTGAGTTACTAGGGATTGGGTGGGTTTTTTAGGATTTCACATTTGAATTGGTAGACTGAGTAAAGCAGATGCCCCCCGTCAATGTGGGTGGGCATCATCCAACCCATCAGGAGCCCAAATAGAACAAAAAGGCAGAAGAAGGTTAAATTCTTCTCTCTCTCTCTCTCTCTCTCTATCTCTGCCTGACTGCTTGAACCGAGACAGTCATTGAAGAGGTGATTAAGTTAAATTAGGTGGAGCCCTAATCCAGTTTGACTGGTGACTTTATAAGAAGTGGAAATTTGGACACACACACAGACACCAGGGATGTGGCAGGCAGAGGAAGACTAGAGGAGGACTCAGCAAGAAGGCAGCTATCTTCAAGCCAAGGAGAGAGGACTCAGAAGAAAACAAACCTGCCAACACCTTGATCTTGGACTTCTGGGCTCAAGAACCGGAAGAAAATAAATGTCTATTGTGAAACTAACACACAGACAACTATCTAGAAAATAAGAACATAATTTAAAAATAGGCTATTTAATTTATATAGGTCTATACATTGTAAAAGAAAATATAACCTTCTGACTGGGTGAGGTTTACATAGCCACAAAGGAGAGTTAAGACATTGTGTATGTTGAAACACGGGCTGTATCAGGAAAGCCCTATCATTTTGCCACAATGTACTTCCTTGTTATTTATCCCCTACATTGGGCCCTAAGTATTTAAGTTGCTAATTGTGTTTGTTTGTTTGCTTAATCTGACAAACACAATAAAAATCATTTTCCCATATACTGTAGAAAATGTGTGTGTGTGTGCGCGCGCGTGTGTGTGTATACTTGACTGTACATTCCATCAAGGTGAGATTACCTTGACATTTCATTTAATCTATGCCATCATAATGAAGATAAATGCATCATTCTAGTAGGCATTTTAAAACACTGGAAGTAGATTGAATAACATCCCCTTTTGTAAATTTCTTGGTTATTAATAGTTTTATGCTTTGTTTCCAGTTTGAGCTCATCAGACCACTAAAATTTATACTTTACGTAGATCTGAATTTGAACTTTGAGAGTACATTCCCATGAAATCTTCCCAAATTGATGATACAACAATAATTATTCGATTTTTTTTATTGCTATGACCTTTTCTTTTTTAGACAGGTCTCACTCTGTTGCCCAGGCTGGAGTGCAGCAGCACAATCTCAGCTCACTGCAACCTCTGCCTCCCAGGTTTGAGTGATTCTCATGCCTCAGCCTCCCAAATAGCTGTGATTACAGGCATACACCACCACACCCAGCTAATTTTTGTATTTTTAGTAGAGACAAGTTTTTGCCATGTTGGCCAGGCTGGACTCGAACTCCTGACCTCAAGTGATCCTCCCATCTCAGCCTCCCAAACTACGGGGATTACAGGCGTGAACAACCGCACCTGACCTGCCATGTCCCTTTAAAATATATATGCATAACTTTCAGATTTCTTGTTCAATTAAATAAATAAGTACAAACCTACTGCTTCATTGCACAACCTATGTTATAGTCTATGCCATAGAAAGAATGTTAAACAATGTTACTTACAGTGAACAAAATATAAAGTATAACAAATTAGTTGTAAATAAAATTAAACATAAATTATCAAATGAATGATATTAAATTACCATTAGGATTTGACAAACTACTAGACTTAGACACTGTCTATGATCATTGAAAATAATGAGGCATACTCACTCATGAGGTTCAAATCAGAGGCCAAAACTTCATTAGCACCATGTCGTGGCTGCACAGGACAGATGTTTATGAGCAGCAAATACCATTGTCAAAATTCTCAATTGACTTTGCAAAATTCATTAGTTGATATAAATTATTAAAGAAAACACAAAACAAACAAACCTAGCACCACTGAATTGACTGTTTATTCCCTTTCTTAATTATAATAGTTGTGCATAAAGCAACAGATTTAATTGACACACCATTAATTTATCTCAGTCATTAAAGCAGTATAAATAAAACCAGGTTAGCAGTTAAAGCAGTTTGTTCAAATGATGATGATCCTTCCAATTAAGCTGTCAACTAATAGTAAGAACATTCATGGGACGCACATTTCTCCATTTCTAAATAAAGCTGGTCAGGGCCATTCCAAAGGGTTCTACGGGTTTCTCTCTGCACAGTCACAAAGCCAAGCTGGTGAGTGCAGGCTGAAAGCCAGCCTGAGCCTACTCCCTAAGCCATGCATCTATTGGCCTTTGGGAGCCCAGAGGAGGTGCTTTTGAGTAACACACAAAGGAGCCCTTGTGCCCTCTCAGCCTTGAGGCTGCCTCTATTTTCTTTGATTGAATGATGCTACAAATTCCACCTATTCTTAGAATCCAGTGTAACAAATATCTAAATAGAATGTGACTCATGAATAATTTAACCACAGAATTCTTTTGAACATGATTTAAACATTAATAATTGAAAGTAATTTTAAAAATTAAATGACTAACTTTTTAAAAAGATATATTTTACCTTCTAAATATTTTCCAAACCTTAAACTGTCAAACTTTGATTTCACAAATTAGTAGAATAGAAAGGCAATTTGTGGACTAAAAAGATATTATCTCAATGACAAACTAATCATCTGAAGACTGCTCAAAATTAAAGATCAAGAAGTAATCTCTGCCCTACATTTTCTAACATTTTGCAACAAACTAAGCTTCTCAACATTTAAAACAAATAAAGCAACAGAGTATCAGATTATGACTGCTACTTTCCTTCTATCTATGCCCTTTATGATGAGAGCCTAACCATAAGAAAAATTCAGAATCACAAGAATAAACTATGTGCCAATTAAATATTAAGATAGTTTTAAAATGATACTTCATTAAAGAAGCAAATGGCAATATTTCTTTTTTTCCTTCAACTTTTAAGTTCAGGGGTACATGTGCAGGATGTGCAGGTTTGTTACATAGGTAAACCTGTGCCGTGGGCAAATAGAGATACTTCTTTTCAGTCATTCCTTATTTTGAAATTATTTTTTAAAACTGTTAATCAGGTTAATAATCTAAAGAAAAAGTTTCCAACCCTTTCCTGGATAGTAATATTTTTTGCAAGGAGAAAAAAGTGGTTGTCTGAATCACCATTCTACATTTATCCAAAGGATACGTATCATTTTAGCATTTGCTATATAACTTGGAACAAGTAAGGAAAAAGATTGACTACTTGTGACCATAGCCCTTTAGAAGCGTTTTTGATTCCCTGGGAAACTCAAATTCTTGTAATATATCAAAATTGTTATAAGAGCAAAAGAATAACATTTTGTTTCTTTTACTCCTCAGCCCTACTGAATTTTGCTAACAAGTTGGAACTTTGAGTTATTTTGGCTCAGAGAGCATTTTTTAGGATGGAGGTACATTGCTTATTATCCTTTTATTCTTCAATTCTCTCTTGGGCTTCCTAATCACAAAACATTTGTTAAACTACCATTCTCTTTATCATTAACAGATCAGGTAACTTTAAATAGTTCTGTATTCTTAAGCAAAGGGAAAGTGGTCATTGTGGGCACCTGTATAAATGTTAGTTTTAAAAGCTTCATCAGAGAGAACCAAAAATAAACTACACAGTGTGGACCACATCTCAGAGGTTTAATTAAAACTCAATCAATCACGTTATATGCATTGAGTGAAATAAATGGTCTGTGATTAAAAAATATGTGTTCATACGTTTTAGCCAAAAAAATAAAATTCTTGCTTAATTAAAGCAAAAGTTCTAATGAATTCAAGTGTATATTTATATGATGCTATTTTAAAAATAGTAATGATGCAGCTATTATTTGTGTGAGTTTTTATCATACCAAGAATACTATAAATATATTCTGGTACACATGTCCCTTTGGTTTTATTTTGATTTTCTTAGCTAAGGATAATAACATTATTACCGCTATAAAAATTGTATATGCTCATTATAAGTAACCAAAAATAAAACAATGTAGTACAAAAGAAAATATTCTTAAATCCCTTAAAATTTTAACATTTAGAAATTATTTTCTGAAAGTTTATTGATTAACACTCTGGACATTTTTCCTATGTACAGAGAGAGAAGAAAAGGTAGAAATATGTAGAGATAATTGATTGTTCCACTTGTTAAAAAGATAAGTCAGTCAAGTTGCTAAGTAAATTTACATTAAACTTACAGCCTGGAAAATTGTCTTGAAAGATAAATATTTTAGTTTCAAGAGCAAGGCACTTAAGAGACACAAGAGTTTTTTCATTTTCCAATGATCTGGACTTCGAGATTCAAGAAGCAAAGTCATGAAGAAACAAGGCATAAAGTTTGTACCATAAACAGGAAGTTCAATTACTTTTGAGAAACTGAATCCTGCCAAGCATCATGTGACTGAGCTTGGAAGCAGATCCTTCCCCACTGGAGCCTTGAGATGACTGCAGCCCCCAACTAACACGTTGATTGTGGCTTTCTGAGAGGCCCTGAGCCAAAGGACTTAACAAAACTACTCCTGAATTCCTAATCCACAGAAGCTGCTAGACGGTAAATGTTATTTAAGCCATGAAAGTTTGGGGTAATTTGGTACATAGCAGCAGATAGCTAATCTATCATCCAGTACATCAAAACCTAAAATGAGAAACTGGAATTAAATAATTAATATTGAATTAAAATTCTATCTCTTATAGAAATGTATGCATGGATTTGGACTCCCTATAATCATCCTTATATCCTTATTTTTTCCATTTCATTTTAGACCATTTCATAAAATCTACTTACCATTTTACTGATTCTGTTTTCAGCTGTGTATATGTTCTTTTCATTGCTTCTAATGTGTTTTTCATCTCCATTATGTTTTCTTTTTTATTCCATTTCGTTTATAAGTTCTTCCAGCTTACTTCCACCTCATTCTTTTTTCTTTATGATATTATTTTGGAGATATTGTATTCTCTGCTTTGTTTAAAATACAGGAAAATTCTTTATCTTAACATCATTCAAAAATTATTTTTTCTGTTATTCTGGGTAATTCCTCTCACAATATATGTTCTTCATCCAGTTTTAATTGTATTCATTTCCTCCTTTTGCATTTGTATGCATAGGTACTGTCCTAGTCATTTCTAATTATTACTTTTTTAATAAATGGATCTGCTATTTGTTCTAAAACTATATGAAGGAGGGGTTAGAATAGGTAACAGGCAATGAGTGTTCTGGGACATTATATAGCCTCTATTTAAGACTGAAAGCATGTGTCCTCCCAAAATGCATACACTGAAATCCTAACCCCCAGTGATAATATTAGCGGGTGAGGTCTTTGGGAGGTGATTAGGTCATGAGGATGAAGTCTTCATGAATGAGATGAGAGCTCTTATACAAAGAACTACAGAGAGTTCTCTTTTCCATCCACCACGTTTCCATCCACAGACAGAAGACAAACATTTATGAACCAAGAAGCAGACCCTCATCACATATGAAATTTGTTGGCACCTTGATATAGGATTCTCCATCCTCTAGAACTGTGAATAATACGTTTCTGTTGTTTAGAAGCCACCCAGTCTATGGTATTCTGTTATAGCAGCCTAAATGTATCAAAAGACAGCCTCCATTATTATACATTGTCCCCAACAATATTTACCATCTCACTAAAACTGCTATTTTCTCTGCATTGGGGGCACATCTTTCCTCAATTTTTAGCACTCAAGTAAATAGTGTGGCTTAGTATAATAAAGACCCTCTTTAGCACCCCCTTCATCCATTTCACTTCCAACAAGAAGCCTAGTTCCCAGGTAATAAAACGTCATTTGTCCTGGGATCTGCCTCAGTTGGTATTCCTTGGTGTCAAATTGGGTCACTCTAGGAACAATTCTAGTTTTCCTTACATAAAAATTACTGAATGCTCTTTTCAGAATTGCAGCTATTTTTTTAGGACAAATTTGTAACTTCCCCAAGGTCCAAGCAAGTATATGATGGCTTACAACATAATCTTCACAATATATGACCAATAAACAGAGTTCACGGTTTCTAATTTGGAATTGTGACTATTTTTCAGGTCATTTTTTTCTCTAGTTATAATTCTTTTTATTGACTTAGTTGATTTTGTAGGAAAGAAATAAAGTTAAAAATTCCTTGACTCCATTATCAATAAATCGAGTTCTATTCTTAAAAATTAAAAAAAAAAAGAAGGTAAAGCAAGATGGGCTAATAGAAGCCTTTACCAATTGCCTCCCCACCCCATACATACACAGGAACAGTAAATTTAACAAGTATCTACACACACACAAAAGCACCTTCCTAAGAACCAAAAATCAGGTGAATAGTCTCACAGCACCTGAGATCACTGGTGCTGTGATCACTGATGCTGTGATAACTTTGTATCACTGAAAGAACCACTGAAGAAGGTAAGAAAGCCAGCCTTGAATCACCGACACCATCCTGCCCCTATCCCCCAGCAGTGGCCGTGTAGCATGGAGAATTTGTGCATTTGGGGGAGGGAGAGTGCATTGAGTATGGGACCCTGCATTGAACTCAGTGCTGCCCTGTCACAGCAGAAAGCAACACTAGGCTAAACTCAGCCAACAATTCACCCATGGGAGGAGCATTTAGACCAGCCCTAGCCAGAGGGGAATTGCCACTCATCCTGGTGGTTGGAACTTGAGTTTTGGCAAGCCTTACCACTGCGGGATAAAGTGCTCTGGGGTTCTAAATAAATTTAAAAGGAAGTCTAGGCCACAAGGACTGCAATTCTGAGGCAAGTCCTATTGCTATGCTGGGCTCAGAGCCAGTGGATGCCAGGGGTATGGAACCTAGTGAGACATTTGTTTTAGGCAGCCAGGAAGGCTAACGGAGTGCTGGTGCCATCCCTCCCCCAATCCTAAGCAGCACAGCTTGTAGCAACAAGGTGCCTCTTTCCTTCTGCTTGAAGAGAGGAGAGGGAAGAATAAAGAGGACTTTGTCTTGCATCTTGGATACCAGCTTCACCACAGAAAAATATAGCAATAGAAAAGAGTCTAGCAGCCTACCTCTTGGATAACATATCTAGACACACCCTGGGCCAAGAAGGAACCCATTGCCTTGAAGGAAAGGACCTAGTCCTGGCAGGATTCATTACCTGCTGACTAAACAGCACTTGAGCCCTAAAGAACCAGCAGCAATACCATAAGTAGCATGTCGTGGGCCTGGGGAGAGACTCTGGGATGTGCTGGCTTCAGGTGAGACCTAGCACATTCTGAGGTATGGTGGCTACTATGAGAGATTCCTTCTACTTAAGAAAAGCAGAGGGAAAATTTAAAGAGGCTTGGTCTTTCACCTTAGTTACCATCTCAGCCACAGTGAGGTAAAGCACCATGCAGGCTCTTAGGGTTCCTGATTCCAGGACTTGGCCCTTGGATGGCATTTCTGGACTTGCCCTGTGCCAGAAATGAGCCCATTGCCCTGAAGGGTAAGTCCCAGGCCTGGCAGCATTCATGACAAACTGACTGAAGAGCACTTGGACCTTAAGTGCACGGTGGTGATAGCCTAGTAATACCTACCATTGGTCCGTCATGGTGATGACCATGGCAAGAGGCTCCTCTGCCTATGGAAAGGAGAGGACAGAGTGGGAAGAACTTCATCTTATTTGGTAGAATAAAGAAGCAGGTAGATTTCTTAGGTTTTTGACTCTAGTCCCTGGTTTCTATATGGCATCTCTGGACTCACCTGGAGCCTGGGAGAACTCACCACCCAGAAGGGAAGGACATGAGCCTGGCTGACTTCACCACCTGCTGACTGTAGAGGCTTAGGGCCTTCAGCAAACATAGGCAGTAGCCAGGGAGTGGTTATGTCAGGCTTTAGGTGAGACACAGTGCTGTGCTGGCTTTAGGTATGACCCAGTACATTCCCAGTGGTGGTAGCCACAGGGGTGCTTGTGTCATTTCAACCCCAGCTCCAGGTGGCTCATAACAGAGAGAGAGAGAGAGACCTTGTTTCTTCGGGAGAAAGCAAGGGATGGATGGGGACAAGAGTGTCTGCCTGGTAATCCAGAGAATTCTTCCTAACCTTATCCAAGACTGGCAAAGTGTTACCTCTATGAGTCTGCAGGAACCATAGCATTTCTGGACTTTGAGTACCCACTGATACAGATATGGTATAGATCACAACATCCAAGTCCTTTCAAATGCCTGGAAAGCCCTCCCAAGAAGGATGGGTACAAATAGACCCAGACTGCGAAGACTACAATAAATGCCTAACCTTTCAATACCCAGACACTGAAGAGCATCCACAAGCATCCGTACCATCCAGGAAAACATGATGTCATCAAATGAACTAAATAAGGCACCAGGAACCAATCCTGGAGAAACAGAGATATGTGACCTTTCAAACAGAATTGAAAATAGCTGTTTTGAGGAAACTCAAGGAAATTCAAGATAACACAGAGAAGGGATTCAGAATTTTATCAGATACATTTAACAAAGGGATTGAAATAATTAAAAAGAATCAAGCAGAAATTCTGGAATTGAAAAATGCAAATGACATACTAAAGAATGCATCAGAGTCTCATAACAGCAGAATTGATGAAGCAGAAGAAAGAATTAGTAAGCTTGAAGACAGGCTATTTGAAAATACAGTCAGAGAAGACAAAAGAAAAAAAATAAAAAACAATGAAGCACACCTACAAGATCTGGAAAATAGACTCAAAAAATCAAATCTAAGAGTTATGGGCCTTAAAGAGGAAGTAGAGAAAGATAAAGGAGTAGAAAGTTTATTCAAAGGGATAGTAATGGAGAACTTCCCAAACCTAGAGAAAGATACAAATATCCAAGTACAAGAAGGTTATAGAACACCAAGCAGATTTAACCCAAAGAAGACTACCTCAATGCATTTAATAATTAAACTCCCAAAGGTCAAAGATAAAGAAAATATCCTGAAAGCAGCAAGAAAAAATAAACAAATAACATAAAATGGAACTCAAATAATTCTGGCAACAGACGTTTCAGTGGAAACCTTACGAGCCAGAAGAGTTTCATGAAAAATTTAAAGTGCTGAAGGAAAAAAACATTTACTCTAAAATAATATATCCATCGAAAATATCCTTCAAATATGAAGGATAAATAAAGACTTTCCCAAACAAAAATTGAGAGATTTCATCCACACTAGACCTGTCCTACAAAAAAAATGCTGAAGGAAGTTTTTCATTCAGAAGAAAAAAAATGTTAATAAGCAATAAGAATCATCTGAAGGTACACAACTCACTGGTAATGGCACACAGAATATTATAACACTGTAATTGTGGTGTATAAACTGCTCTTATCTTAAGTGGAAAGACTAAACAATGAACCGATCAAAAATAATAAATACAATAACTTTTCAAAACACAAACAGCACAATAAACTATAAATAGAAATAACAAAAAGTTAAAAGTGTGGGGACAAAGTCAAAATGTAGAGTTTTTACTAGTTTTCTTTTCATTTGTTTGTCTCTGCACTCAGTGTTAGGTTCTCATCAGTTTAAAGTAATGGATCACAAGATAGTATTTGCAAGCTTCATGGTAACCTCAAATAAAAAAAAACATACAACAGATACACAAAAAATAGAAAGCAAAAAGTTAAATCATACCACAAGAGAAAATCACCTTCACTAAAAGGAAGATAGGAAGAAAAAAAAGAAGAAAGGGAAGACCACAAAACAACCAGAAAACAAATAACAAAATAGCATGAGTAAGTCCTTACTTATCAATAATAATGTTGAATGTAAATGAACTAAATTCTCAAAAGACATAGAGTGACTGAATGAATTAAAAAAAAAAAAAAAACTAAGACCCACTGATCTGTTGCCTACAAGAAATACACTTCACCTACAAAGACACATATAGACTGCAAATAAAGGGATGGAAATAGATATTCCATGCCGACAGAAACAAACACACACAAAAAAAGAGCAGGAGTAACTACACTTTATATCAGAAAAAACAGAGTTCAATACAAAAAACTGTAAGACAGACAAAGAAAGTTATCATATAATGATAAATGGGTCAATTCAGCAAGAGGATATAATGGGTCAATTCAGCAAGAGGGTCAATTCAGCAAGAGGATATAACAATTGTAAATATATATATATATATATGTACCCAACACTGGAGCACCCAGATAGATAAAGCAAATATTATCAGAGAAAGAGAGAGAGACTCCAATACAATAATAGCTGGTGACTTCATCACCTCACTTTCAGCATTGGACAAATCTTCCAGACAGAAAATTAACAAAGAAATATTGAACTTAATTTGCACTACAGACCAAATGGGCTTAATTGATATTTACCAAATATTTCATCCATCAGCTGCAGAATACACATTCTTCTCTTCAGCACATGGGTTATTCTCAAGAGTAGGCCATATGTTAAGTCACAAAAAATACCTTAAAGCATTCAAAAAATTTGAAATAATATCAAACCTCTTCTCTGACCACAAATGGAATAAAACTACAAATCAATAACAAGAGAAATTTAGGAAACTATACAAACACACAGAAATTAAACAATATGCTCCTGAATGATCTGTGGGTCAATGAAGATATTAAGAAGGAAATTGAAAAATGTCTTGAAACAAATGATAATGGAAACGCAACATACTAAAATCTATAGGATACAGCAAAAGCAGTACTAAGAGAGAAATTTATATTTATAAGCACCTACAGCAAAAAAAGAAGGAAAACGTCAAATCCATAGCCTAAAAATGCATCTTAAAGAACTAGAAAAGCAAAATAAAACCAAAGACAAGATTAGTAGAAGAAAATAAATACTAAAGATCAGAGGATAAACAAATGAAATTGATATAAAGAAAACAATACAAAAGATCAATGAAATGAAAAGTTGTTTTTATAAAAGATAAACAAAATTGACAAACCTTTAGCCAGATTAAGAAAAAAAAGAGATGACCCAAATGAATAACATCAGAGTTTAAAAAGAAGCCATTAAAACCAATAACACATAAATTCAAAGGATTTCTACCTACTATGAGCAACTATATACTAATAAGTTGAAAAATCTAGAAGAAATGTGTAAATTCCTAGACACATAAAACCTACCAGGATTGAAGCATGAAGAAATCCCAAACCTGAACAGACCAATAACAAGAAACAAGATTGAAGCCATAATAAAAAGTCTGTCAGTGAAGAAAACCCAGGACCTGATGGCTTCACGGCTAAACTCTACCAACCATTTAATCCTTTTCCCATTTGCCCAAACAATAGTCACTAGCAGCACCTGCAGCTACAGTGTTTACCGTGAAATGATTTTGCCACGAAATACCTTGCTTTCATTATTATTTTTGCAACACTCTAGCATAGCAACTTTGGAAAGAAAAAATGTCACTCTATTTATAGCATTCTGGTTTTGGTAGTGGTATTTCCATTTACAAAATAAAGTAATTCTTGACTGCTAAAAATGTCAAAACCTAGAAAACGTGGAATTCCTATGTATGATGTTCACATCATTCTTGAACAGTTGTTGGCTGAAGATTTATTTGATGAATCTAATTATTCTGAAATAGATGATTCTGACAATTCAGGCTATTCTAATATTAGTTCTGTTTACAAATAACTCCATGAACAGGTTACATATTTTATTTTCACCTTGAAAATTAGTCAGATTGTCTTCAGCCTCCGAAAGCATGTTTATGTATAATAAAATTAAATGAGCGCTGGCAGTGAGCTGCACTTCTCTTTTTCTAAACAGGTAAAAAATTTAAAAAGAACTAATACCAATCCTACTCTAACTATTCTCAAAAATAAAGGAGGAGGGAATACTTCCAAACTCATTCTATGAGGTCATACTACCCTGATGCCAAAACCATCAAAGAGACACCAGAAAAAAGAAAACTACAGACCAATATCCCTGATGAATATGGTTACAAAAATCTTCAACAAAATACTAGCAAACCAAGCTCAACAACATATTTAAAATATCATTCATCATGAGCAAGAGGGATTTATCCCAGGGATGCAAGGATGGTTCGACTTGTAAGAGCTCTCACAAAGTCAGTCTTTAAAGACTAAAACAAGTCTCTTCTTCAAATGTGCAGCCATCAATGTAAGGCAACAAAAAACATAAAAATCTAAGGAGATATAACACCATCAAAAGACTTTGGTGACCCTAAGTAAATGGAGATCTGTAAACTATCTGACAAAAAATTTAAAATAATTGTTTTAAGGGCATTCAGAGAACCTCGAAAAATACAGAGAAACAATTTCATGACATCAAAAAAAAAATGACCAAAATCAGAAATTTAGCAGAGAGATCAAAATTTTTTTAAAAAAAGCAATAATTCTGGAGCTAAAAATTATAAATAATGAACTAAAAAAAATAGAAGGCATCAATAGCAGAACTGATTAAGCATCTGTAAACTAAAAGGCAATTTATTTGAAAATATGCAATCAGAGAGAAAATGTGAAAAGGAATGAAGAAAGCTTATAGGATTCATGGGACAGCATTAAAAGAGCAAATGTTTGAGTTATAAGAGTGCATGAAGAAGAGAAGGACAAAGGGGTAAACAAATTATTTTATAAAAATAATTGCAGAAAATTTCCAAATTTGGAAAAAGTTATAAATATTCAGGAGCATGAAGGTCAAAGGTCTCTAATCAGATTTAATCCAAACAAGATTACACCAAAATAATCAAACTGTTCAAAATCAGGACAATGAGAGGACACTGAAAGCACCAAGAGAAAGGAAGTAAAAACATATAAGCAGATAACAATAAGTCTAGCAGTGGGTTTCTCAGCAGAGATGTTAAAGGCCAGGCAAGAGTGGGATGATATATTCAAAGTGCAAGGAAAAAACTGCCAACCAAGAATTTGGTGCCCAGCAAAACTGCCCTTCAGAAATGAAGAAATAAAACTTTCTCAGGCTAAAAGAAGTTGAAGGAGTTTACCACCACCAAACCTGTCTTATAAGAAATGCTAAAAGGAATTCTTCAATCTGAAAGAAAAGAATGCCAATAAGTAACATGAAAACATATTAAAGTATAGAACTCACTAGTGAAAGTAAGTACACAATAAAATTCAGAATACTCTGATACTGTAACGAAAGTGTATAAGTCACTTGTGTCTTTAGAATAAAGTATAAAAGACACAACTGTTAAAAATAATAATAGCTGCAACCGTTAAAAATAATAATAGCTGCAATAATTTGTTAAGGGTAACACAGTATATACCATGTCAATTCTAACATTGAAAAATTTAAATGTGGGGGTGGGGGTGGAGTAAAAGTATAGAGTTTTTTTTTTTAAACATAATCAATTAAGTATTATCAGCTTCAAATAACCTGTTATAACAAGGTGATTTTTAAGTCTCATATTAAACACAAAGCAAAAAACCTATAGTAAACACATAAAATATAAAAAATAAGTAATAACTGGCTGGACACGGTGGCTCACACCTGTAATCCCAGCACTTTGGGAGGCTGAGGCAGGCAGATCACACAGTCAGGAGATCAAGACCATCCTGGCTAACATGGTGAAACCTTGTCTCTACTAAAAATATTAAAAAATTAGCCAGGCGTGGTGGCGGGCACCTGTAGTCCCAGCTACTCAGGAGGCTGAGGCAGGAGAATGGCACAAACCTGGAAGGTGGAGCTTGCAGTGAGTTGAGATCACGCCACTGCACTCCAGCCTGGGTGACGGAGCAAGACTCCATCTCAAAAAAAAAAAAAAAGAAAAGTAATAATCGAGGGATCTGAGATAAAGAAAATTAGGTGTCCAGAAAATTAAATCATATTTTAATGTTACAACAGCCAGAAGAGAGAAAGTTCGCATTTTTTAACAATAGTACCCTTTTCACAAAAGTGCACACAATATTTTTGTGAGTCAGCTTTATGTTGTCTTGAGAATTTAAAGGAACATTTTGGCCTAGAGTACATATCTTAAAACTACATCACAACTCAATTTTTAATACTTTTTATTAATCTTCTACAAAATGGTACATTCTAAAATAATGACAATGTTTTAATTAATGGAAGGCTTTCAATATTAATATTTGTTATGGTTTCCAATTAAATATTTTCAAATGCTTAACATTTTTATTTATTCTCTTTTTATAAAACTAACTTCCCAAGTTTCTATTATTCAATACTAGATTATATAATCAAGCTTGAAACTAATCATCATGTCAGCTTCCTGGAGTTTATTATAATTAATCTTTAAATACACTGTGCCAAATGTTAGAATTGTTTAACAGAGAAAGTAAAGTAATAAAAATGCTGAACTAAATATCATCACTAATTCCAAATCAATAATGGAAAATCATTCCAAATGACCTATGAATAGTGTCACTTGTGATTAATATCTGGTTTTTCCTCTGATTTTTTTTTATCATGCCTGTAAGGTAATAAGCCAGAAACCAGACAGCCTTCCCCAAAATATCACATGTTCCCCAAAACATGTGAAGAAGTTCTTTGTTATGGACTAAAAGTTGCCCCACCTTTGGTATTTGCCCTTAAATTCCTTCATTTTTCATTGGTTGTAGTAGATCAAGTCAAGCCCAATTATGAAGCCTTCATTTATCTAAAAAAGTTCCACTGATTATTTGCTGCTGTACATGTGACTCAAGAACACATTTACTTAATATCAAAACTTTCCCCGTGTTTCTCATGTCGGAAAGTACCAAGTAAGGAAATGGAAAATCATAACAGTAGGAGACTGCTTGCCAAAATTAGCGCATGTGAATTACAATGACACTCCAGATCCAAAAATAGACTGAATTTTAATTATTTCCTTTGAAGGAAAATAAAATAACAATGATATCTAAATATATGTCTCAAATAAGGCATCTGTTTTCAGGAAATAAGAAATAATAGAGTACTATTTGAAAACGCTTCCTGGTACCCAGTCAGACTGTATTATAAACAACCACATTTGGAATCTCTGCTTCAGGCATTGTAAGGAGCCAGAACAGAGTGAACTTGTCAGAATAGAGTATCTACATCTCCTATTCTACTCCTTTTATTCTCTCCACATAAATAAAACACACAAGAAATTTAGATCTCACAAAAAGGTCCTAAAAGGGTCAGCTCTCAACAATATGTATTTTATCATAAACACTGCATGGTTTTAATCGCTACCAGCCAACTCAGTTCAAGATTGAACCAGTCTTGACGTAATATTAGGGGAGCTAAATTATTCTTTGAGTTTCACTTCTGCTCAGAAAGATTGAAGAATCTATTCATGACAACACCAGAGATTGTTCAAAAAAAAATTTTTTTTTTTTTTTAGATAGAGTCTCGCTCTGTCACCCAGGCTGGAGTGCAGTGGCACGATCTCGGCTCACTGCAAGCTCTGCCTCCCTGGTTCACGCCATTCTCCTGCCTCAGCCTCCCGAGTAGCTGGGACTTCAGGCGCCCGCCACCACGCCCGGCTAATTTTTTGTATTTTTAGTAGAGACGGGGTTTCACCATGTTGGCCAGTATGTTCTCGATCTCTTGATCTCGTGATCTGCCTGCCTTGGCCTCCCAAAGTGCTGGGATTACAGGCATGTGCCACCACGCCCGGCCCAAAATTGTTTTCTAATCCTCCCTGTGAATGGATGTCGCATGGACACCAAGCTGCTATGCGCACCTCTTGAGGCACACGCTGACAAATGGGGCTTATTCCTCAGAACCAGACAACCATCCAAAATGTATTCAAGCTAGTGTCAACTTATACCATGGCTCTTTCTCACAAGTTTATTATAGAGTTATGGTCAGAGTTCCTGTTGAAAAACGTCATAAAGTTGTTGTTTTCTATTGTCGATTAAATCCCCACAAGAAAAAAAAAATAGAGAGTAAATTCCCAGCCTGATAATTTCACTAACTTTTAAAATGACATTCTCCAGAATTCGTATTCAGACTGTGGCCCAGAGTACCCTCTCTTTCCACACTCCAAGTATCCAGATAGTGTACAATTGAAGGGTTTAGGCTTGCACAGGCCTAGGCACAAAGCCATCCTCTGGAGTCAGGCTGCCTAGTTCAAATCCTGGCTCAGAAAATGACCAGCTCTGTGACCATGAGGAAGCTCTTTAGTCCCCATACCTTGGTTCTTCCAAATGTATGAGAAAATAAAGACCATAATGGAATTGTTCTGAAAATTAAATGAAATTGCCCACATAAAACCAATAGTAAAGTGACTGAAACAGTGCAATGTTTCTCCCTCATGTATCTTTTTCATTTTTATTCTACAAGTCTTGCCATAAAATCCATGGAATACAAGATGTACAACTCAAGTTATGTTGTATGTGGTTAAATTGGCAAACTACAGGAGGCAAAATCTGCATGATTCTTAACTAATTTGGTTCTTTACAAACACCAAAGTATACTGTCTATGGAGGAACTCTAAGGGGCAAAAGCAACTGCTTCCTTCTGTGTGTACTGGAGCTAATAGAATGCTTCAGGATGCTCAGTCATACTGGGAGAAACGATGCATTCAATATTACTTTTCTCAAAAATCAGAGAAAACATCTGTATTTTATGTGGTATCCTAAATTAATTTTTGCAGTGTATTTTTAATAAGTCAGCTTTGAAAAGCCCTCTATTGTTTAAATAATAGACAATATGAGCCGTGTGCTTACCAAGACAATCATTCACTTATGTACCAATTTAATTTCAACATCATAATTATTCTGGCATTAATTCAATAGAAGCTCTTTCTCCTTTACATGAGGTGTGATACTTAAATCTTACTAAATTATAACAATCATTAAAATAAGGAAAAATATAGCATACTGTCAACCTATAATAAATACACTAAAATATCAGTTACTTGTCTATTTTTTTTTAGAGGTAGGCGTCTCACTTTGTTGCCCAGGCTGGAGTGCTATGGATATTCACAGATGTGATCACAGCCTATTACAGATTTGAACTCCTGGGATCAAGTAATCCTTCTGCCTCAGCCTCCCAACTAGCTGGAACTACAGTCATGCCACTGCACCCAGCTATGTGTGTCTAATTTTTAATGGCCCATTGATGAGCAAATTCTATGTCATTGTTCCAGCAGATTCCTGAGTCACTGTAGCTTCATGACTGAGAATTAAGGCCAAGCCAAATTCCTCCTAAGACACTACATAATCGCATGTCTGACCCTCTCCCCAAACTGCAACATATACCAATGATGAACTCAAGAATCACGGCACTCTCTGCTTAAAGATTACCATAACCCTTTCCAAATTAACACCATGTTCAAATGTTTTGCAAAATTCTAATACAATGAAACCTACAGAGGATCATTCATATTTTTCATGAAAAAAATAATGTAACAAATTCCATATTATGAAAAGAGCATGATACTAAAAGACCAAAAGTTCAAATTCTAATCCCAGTTTATCATTAACTTGATGAGTGACATTGAGTAAAAGCACCTGACCTTGCTGTACCTCAACTTCCCTATCTTAAAAGGTGAACGTTATAGTACTTGTCCTACTACTGCACCTGGTTGTTGACCAAATTAAATAAAATAAATCATATTTAATTTATTTTCAAATATATATATATTTCAAGTATATATTTAATTTATTTTCAAATCATGTATACATTTGAAAATTGTGTTGTACAAATGTAAAATATTACTGTCAATTTTCTTAGAACATTTTCATTCCGTCTATAACATGTCTCTGTTACCAACCATATCATTGCATGATGTTCTCCTAAGAGCTCTTTATTCTTACCAATGACCCCAAGAGCTGTAATGCTGCATTGTAAAAAATTGCCAGTTAAGGATATTTTTAAAGTAACAAATTGGCATTTCGGCTATCTATCTATCTATAATGTAATATGATATAATATAATCTTGTTGTTTCCTGCTTTCTGTAAATATTATCTTCCAGCATTTCCTGGAAGGAGTATTTAATTTCTAAATTGTACTGATTACACTTCTATTTCACAGGAAAATGACATAAGAGAATACAGAATTAGCTTAATATGAAAATGTTTTCTGGGCCAGGGATTTGGATCTCAAGTTGCAGGTGTGAAAATTCTCATTTTCTTTTTTTGTTTTTTGTTTTTTCAATGTCTTATTCTAACACACCAAACATATGTATGAAGAGAAAAAACAGGTAAACAACAGACAGTATGGTAGCAAAAGCCTGGCTTTGTAGCTGCTGATTTCAAGTCTCGCTTTACTACTTACCAGCAAAGGGTAAATCATTTCACCTTGCTTAATCTAAGTTTCCCTATAGGTAAAATAGATACACATTTTATATAACAGTTATAAAGTTTAGAAATACAGCCAAAACATCTAGTTTTCATAAAGTTGGGAAACAGTATCATATGATATTCCAAATGAAACACTGAGCACTTATGTGTTCCAATGAAAAGAAACCTTCTTTTCTTCAGGCTCCAACTCTCTTAGCCCTTTAAGCTTCAGCATCTTCAGAGTTACTTGTTCATATCCCAGGGTTGATGCTGGTTATTCTTGACAGCTGCAAAAAGAGCAGAAACTGCACCACCAGGCATGGTGTCTCACGCCTGTAATCCCAGCAATTTGGGAGGCTGAGGCGGTGGATCACCTGAGGTCAGGAGTTCGAGACCAGCCTGGCCAACATGGTGAAACCCTGTCTCTACTTAAAAATACAAAAATTAGCCAGGCGTAGTGGAGGGCGCCTGTAATCCCAGCGATTCAAGAGGCTGAGTCAGGAGAATCACTTGAACCCAGGAGGCAGAGGTTGCAGAGATTGCACCGTTGTATTCCAGCCTGGGCAATAATAGTGAAACTCCCTCTAAAAAAAAAAAAAGAAAAAAAAAAAGCAGAAACTGAGATGTATGATATTCTGGGAGGAGGACTTAACTTCTTGCTCAAATACTGACCACTCCAGAAACAGTTTTCCCATGAACTACCATATTTTCCTGCCACCTGGGAATTAGCACATCTCCATTTTGCTGTGGGGGTCCAATCCTGAGGTCCAGCAATTGCTCCCACAGAGAAAGGAGAGAGCTCTGAGTTATAACCTATTTAAAAAAAAAAAAAAAAGACAAGAGTAACAAGAGGAGAGGTTGATGATCTAGGAACAAGGTCATTTGTGGCCCAAAGTGACCTTAGTGCTGTGTAATGACATGGCTGTTGCTACAGTGACCATCTGCCATGAAGATGAGGCTTGGCAAAGAACATCTCTCGGTGCCTCCCATTTTATTGTCCCTAAAGTAGAAGCTGAGTGTCATCATTTGTTAAAATTGGGGAAGCCTCGGAGATGTGAGTTCATCAGAACAATAGCCACTGTTGCCTGTGGTCGCAGTTACTGAAGCTGGGGTCCTGGTCAGTTCTCCAACAGCTAGGAGGCAGCCCCTAGCAATTTCCTCAGGATATAGTAATTCCTCAAGGTTTGATAAATGCTCCTTCTCTAAAAGACAGGTTCAGACAGGAGCATTTCATGACAAAATTGGCCTGAGTACAAAGTGTGATAAGGTCTTTGATTCACTATCAAAGACACTCATCGCCTCAGAACCAGTGCTTCCTTTTTACCTGAAGCTCGTGAGGCAGAGCCTCGCCCACTGGTCACATCCAGTCCAAGAATAAATTCACTCTCAGGATGCTCACTGCTCTTTCTTACAATCAAGCTGTAATAAAGGTTACACGAGTTCATTAAAAATGTTAAATAACTTTGAATTTCAAAAGGATTGCATCAGTGTGGGCCCCTTTCCTTGGAGAAAGCTCCTCTACATCTGTGTAAATTTATGGATACAGACAGATTCTAGAATGGAGGGTTTCTTCCAGTGCCCCCCAGAAAACAACTAAACTCTATAGTCCAACAGGTACCAGAGAAGTGGAGCAAAGTCTACTCCCTACATTCTAAGCAGATATGCTGGCGCAGCTAACATGGCTTTTTCAAAGACAATATATATAAAATGTCCTACACATCACACATAAGTGTTCAACAAAAGGTAGTTATTGCTATTAGAAACATAATAGCACAGTGTGCAGTTTCTGCTGGGCAGCTCCCTAACTGGATATAGGAATAACCACGTAGAATGGCAATCAGCATTTAGTTCTCTTTCTTTAGCCTCCTACGTATTAACTGAAAAATCAGAGCTGAGATCAGTACAACACAGACTTTTATAATAGTCCAAGTTAAATTCTTTCTATTTTTCCCCATCTCTAAATTTTCCTTTTGCAAGTACACAACCATAATATGTTGACTAATAACATAAAATGATAACAGTGTGTATTTTTGTCAGTAAGCAGAACTGTTCTGCCTCTAAAGATTCTCAAAAAAGAAAAAAAAAAGGCAAAGCTTATAAAGGTAGGATAAATTGAAATCAAAGGCTTGTAGCTTGTGTATACCCTCCTCAGTCCCTTACAACCAAAACAGAAGACACACACTTCTTTTAATCCTAGGTCTAGAGGCTGAATCCTAACTCCCTTTCATTTGTCCAAATAGACTGGAAGACAGAAGGTACTCAATAATAAAATATGCTTAATCAATTGGAATCTAACTGGCATTGGCATTCCAGGCTCTGGTCCGCTCTGGAGATATAGAAGAAAGCGGATAACAAGGACACATACCCACAGCTTTGTTTCACAAAATGCATAAAATATAATAATAATTATAACAGCTCACACTTACATAACACTGTGTGCCAGGCATTGCTCAAAGCAGTGTGTGTGTGTGTGAATGAGTGTGTATCATATAATCTTGATAATTCTGTGAGAAAGTTGCTATTAATTCCCATCTTTACAGATGGAAAATTAAGGCCCCTAGGTCACACAGCTTAAAAATGGCAAAGCTGACATTTAAACTCGGGTCATCTGAGCTTTGGAGTCTGTGCTTTTAACCACTACACCCTACCACCTAGAGTGGACATTTACCCAAGAATGATACCAGTTGGAAGGCCCTCCTCAAATCATTTCCCCTGAAGTGTCACCAGAGAAAGTTTTACCATTTCTGAGGACGTTGGTGGTGTTGTTATCTCCTCTTCCTTCAGGTTATCCTGGGGCCTAAGGATTTTTCAGATTTGCAGCGTCTGCAGTTCACAATGGCAGAGTTCTTGTGTGACTCCATGCATGAACTGGTCACTACTTTGGCATCAGTACAGTTTTTTGTTTTTTTTTTTTTTTGAGACAGAGTCTCGCTGTCACCCAGGCTGGAGTGCAGTGGCACGATCTCGGCTCACTGCAGGCTCCACCCCCCGGGGTTCACGCCATTCTCCTGCCTCAGCCTCCCGAGTAGCTGCGACTACAGGCGCCCGCGACCACGCCTGGCTAATTTTTTGTATTTTTAGTAGAGACGGCCAGGATGGTCTCGATCTCCTGACCTCATAATCCGCCCGCCTCGGCCTCCCAAAGTGCTGGGATTACAGGCATGAGCCACCGCGCCCGGCAGGCATCAGTACAGTTTTGATGAGCTTTTCTGTGGGAAGCACTGCACTGAGTGCCAAGAACTTACCAAGGTAAAGGGAGAGAGGTCCTTGTGCTCAGACACAGCTGTAGATGCAATTGTATCCCTGCAAAAATCTGTAAGTTGAAGCCCTAATTCCCAATGTGATGAGAACTGGGATGGAGTCTTTGGAAGGTAATTAGGTTTAGATGAGCTCCTAAGGGTGGGACCTCCATGATGGGATTAGTGCCCTTATAAGAAGAGATACCAGAAAGCTTCCTCACTCTGTCTCTCCTTGTGCCATATAAGGATGAAGCAAGAAGGCAGCTGTGGGCAATCTAGGGAGAGAGGCCTCTCCAGAAACTGACCATGTCCATGCCTTGGACTTCTAGTCTCCAAACTGTGAAAAACACTAATTTATGTTGTTTAAGCCACCCAGTCTATGGTATATTGCTATGGTAGCCTGAGCTGACTTAGATAGACACTGACTTAGATAGGACAGGACACACACCTATATCTGGGTTCATGAAAGCAATTCAGACAGGATGAAGCAGTCGTATATAAATATCCTATATAGAAATACTTATGCCCTTTAATAGAGAAGGTTTAGCGTACAGATAATAATTATCATATTACTATTGCTACCAATTACTAATATTTAACACAACATTTTCTCATTTCGTCCTCAAAACAATCCTATGAGAAGCTGAAATCTAGAGAGACTAGGTAATTTCCCCAGAGCACACACCAGTAACTGGCTGACAGAGTCACCCCAGCTATGACTCCAAATCCCCTGACTCCACTCTGGCATCATGCAGCATGTGGTAAGGCAGGACTTTTGTAGCAAAGCTTCCAGCACTGCTGAAATATAGCAGGTAGAAACTCAGCAAACAAAGCCTAGATTCAAGGCTTCCAAAAAAAAAACAATAGGGCACTTATTTTTAGCTCCTGCCAAGACAAAGGAAAATAGCAGCTTCTTATTTGTGAAATGATTGTCCTTTTTGAATTAATCCAATGTGAATAAAAAGACAGCATCAAAGTTGGACTTGGATATTGCAGCCAATCTCAAAAGATTCTGGAGGGGACTTTGTATGATCAAGGATAATCTTAAATCACAATCCCTTTCAGGTAAATGTGAAAACTGGGAATGCTTTAATGCTTTAAACTGAATAACAATACATTTCACAGATTTTAGATTTGAAATGCACAGCACTCTGTTCTCCCTGCTCTCAGAAAACCTGTGCTCTGAAGCGAATTCACTGAGGGCTAAAAAGTTCGGTAACACCTACTGAGTTATTGCAGAATGGCTATTTTTGTGTGTGTGTGTCTGAAGCTCTCTGTTCATTGAGCATTATGTTCTCAAGAACAGTGTAATATTTAAGAAAAATTGTCTCACAAATCAGTAAAGGCATGTTTTGTCAACCATCTGGTAAGCTGTTAAATGGATGCTTTTTTTGTTTTTTCTTTTTTCCAGCCAAATGATTTCAACACAATCTACTACCAGATGTCTTCTGTTTCTGAACAAATGATGATAGGAAGCAATTTCTGTCCCTCCACAAAGGTATAAATGGCAAATAATCTTGGCTTCATTTTAAGTGTAATGCAACAAACTGTGGAGCCCTGAACCCAACATACACTATTCAGTTTTCTTATTGATATTTTTTATTTCCCAAGATTATTTCAAAGAATAAGAGAAATAAATGATACATTCAGAAACAGATGATAAATGTTGGCTCTATTTGTTTTGTTATAGAAATAAAAGTTTACCTCAGGAATTATAAATTGTGTTTATAGAGTAGAATTCAATATTATAATGAAATGTGCCATAAGAAAATGTTCAGCTGATTAGCATTTAAAGATATGCATTATGGTTGGTGCTCTGCAAGCTAATTATGCAAAGCCCAAATTCATATTAATAGTGTAATTTTTATTTTTCTAAAAACTTACTTTTATGTGTCAAATGACATATCCCTCATCGTTCTAAAAGAATTTAAAATAGATTGCAACAAAAGATATAACAAAGAAAAACGGAAAATGTCCAGGCAAAAAATTAAAAGAAGATGCAAATATTTTGACTACAAATAACATCATTGCTGCCACTGGAATTTAAATTGGCTCTGCACATTTTCTTAATAAGGCCAAACACATAGATACATAGATAGATTAGATAGATTAGATAGATAGATAAATAGATAGATAGATAGACAGACAGACAGAGATAGAACATAGTAAATAGTATGCCTGTTCTTATACCATTGTTGCATAGGAAGAAATATATTAACCCTTCAGAGAAGAAGAATTCTTTTCTGGCACTAAATTTAAATCAAAAGTTATGGGCAAAGGGAAGGGAATTGCTGAATAAAAAAGAAACATATTCTTAAAGCCCCTTTGAATAATTTTCAAAACATCAACAAGAAAGTTTCTACACAGATAGACCAAAATGACAACTTATATATTCCAAGTGCTTCGAGATGACAGGATCATCTTCAGAAGATGCTGAAACAAAGACAGGATTGATTTTATTTTCTCAGGGCTGCAGTGGATGAGGATCACAGACAGGTGACTACAGGATCCAGGTAGGTAACAGAGACTATGGATTCATCCAGAGATAAAACAACGGAGACGCAGTAAGGCCTCTGACTAAAAGAAAAGGCAGGTCCCAGCAGAGAGTATGTGCCTAACTAACACTACAAGAAACAGGATGCTAACAGCACATTCTCTGGGAGGAAATTCAACTCATAGGCGGTGTGATTATGTTCTGAGTTGCAGGAAAATAAAAATCACTTGCAAAATACTTCATGTCAGATACATTATTGGTAATAACACACAACATCAAAATGAGGTTTTAAGTGTGCACAACTTAAAGTATCCACACCATGAAGGATGTAGTAGGTCATGGCAAGGTAACACTTCAGTAATTAGAAAAAGCCAGATAAGTTAAAAAATACTATACCTTTGAATATGTGGAAGAGCTGTGGAAGCCATTAGGACTAGCTACACTAAAATCACAAAAAGGGCTGGGTGCAGTGGGTCACAACTTTAGTCCCAGCTACTCAGGAAGCGGAGGTGGGAGGATTGCTTGAGCCCAGGAATTCAAGTCTGCAATGAGCTATGATAGCACCACTGCACTCCAGCCTGGGTGACAGAGTGAGACCCTATCTCAAAAATAAATAAACAAATAAAATCTGATAACATGACTTCTGGTTTGAGAAAAGAAAGCAAAACAGCTAAGCCCAAAATGTCCTATGGTGAAACTGAATCTCCTGTTATTTTAGGGCTGAGAAGACACACCCCAAGTACTTAGAGAAAAGCCCAAGAAGGTCACACGGAAGAACAAGGATAACCCTGTCCTGGAAAATACTCATGTATCACGTGACCTAGTATTTTATCTCTGAAAATAATGTCATTTTCTTTGGTAACCCCCAAATCTAGGAATACAACCCAAATATGATTTTCCTTTATAAGCCAGGCTAGGTCTTCTATATGTGGATTTATTTAAATTCTTTATTAATACATTTGTGTTTTAAACCTTGCTACCACTATAAAAATTTGGTCACCAACATTATTTTATAATTTCATTTATTAGCTAATTCAATTTATAATAGTTTTAATCCAGTCACTTCTAATTTCTACTTTTTTGCTGCAAGGCCTTAAAATATTTAATGTTTCTCATTGTATCTTTTTTTGCATCTTGTTGAAACTTATTTTAAAATACATAATTAACATATAAAGATATTTTCTGTGTTAAAACATTTTTTAATAGATATCCTGTGACCTTATCCAATATTACTGTCTTCCTTGGAAGTAATCTGGTGTGAATACTTCCAGGCCTTTTAAAAATACATTTAGAGTTATGTAAGTATACTTGGAGGAATATTTAATTTCTTACATGAAACATTTATGCTAGCATTTCATAGTACGTTGCAACTTGGTTTATTCAAGTCAAAATACAAACTGCTTATCTTAGTCAGTTTGGGGTGCTATAATAAAATATCATAGGACTAGGTGGCTTAAACAACATTTATTCCTCACAGTTCTGAAATCTGCCGCCATAACCAAGGTGGCAGTAGATCCACTTTCTGGTGAGGGCCACTTCCTGTTTGCAAATGGCTGCCTTCTCCTTGAATCCTCACCTGGCAGAGAACAGAGAGAGAGAGAAATTCTATGCCTCCTCCTCTATACAAGGGCACCAACTCTATTGTAATGGCCTCACCTTCGTGACCTAATCTAATCCTAATTAGCTCCTAAAAGCCCCACCTTCAAATAGCATCACATGGAGGATTGGGACTTCAATTTATGAATTTTGGGGCCACAAATGTTCAGTTTATAACACTCCTCATATGGATCCATGCCTCTGTATTAAATAACAAGAACCGTTGGATAGAAAGTGATCTGTGTCAAGTAAAAAAACAATCATCCACCCTGTAGAATCTTGGTCATAGACAGAAGTTCATTCAGTCTATTAGTCTTTCATTTTAAAAAAAATTTCTAATTGTATTTCTCACAGCTGTTCTTCATGTTGTCTATTTTCACTAAATATGTTGTTGTCCATACATTTCTTGTCCTTTTTTGCTTTTATGTTGGTCACCTGCCTCTTCTGGCTGCAAGACCCTTTTTCACAGCAACACATGTTTAAGCCCACAGGGCCTTCAAGAATTGCTCAATAATCCCTTCTCCAAAGCCACTTTATTTTTCCATTTGATAATGGTGCTCTCTTGGAAACGTCACTAAAACTTAAAACTATCTCCCCCTTGAGTTAAAGATTCACTCGTTTCCCAGCGATCCCCTCCCCCCGCCCCAGTCCTCATTTTCCATGGTCTAAGAAATCCCCCTCTTGATGAACTCCCATTACATTTCACATGTTCCCCTCTGTGGAATCAATAAAAAGTCTACCTTGTATAACAAGGCACATTTCACAAACTAGATGGCAGAGGGAAGGCCCTCTGGCTACTTGGTTAAGACTCATAGATGAGCACTTTACTTGAAGGCACTATGACATTAGTGCTTACTATTTTTTCTTTTCTTTTTTGTAACTTTCCTTGTCTCTTCTCTGACAGTTCAACAACTTTATTGAAGTATAATGGACATGCAATAAACTGCATGCATTTAAAAGGTAGAAGTACGTGTTTTGACATATTTATTCTTAGAAACCAGCAACACAATCAAAATAGTGAACATATATGTTCGCCACCCTCAAAAGCATCGTCATTCCTCTTTGTATTCCTTTTGTTCATAAATTCTTTCTTTAATTAGAGTGCCATACAATTGATAAATTATAGATTCTTTTACATATTAATGATATTTTACTACTTCAGGCTAAACCTTGCCTTAATTAAATTTCATCAAGGCCCTTATCTTCCACCTTTCATAAGGAATTATCTTATTCCCTAAAATACTGTTTTTCAACCTTTTTTCCTACACAACCCATTCCCATCAGTAACTCTTCTCACTACATAGCCTTAAAATAAAAACGCTTCCTCTTAATATGATTTAACTGAGAGAAAGATCTCAGCAGATTTTTTTTTTTTTACATAGACACTTTTTTTTTTTTTGAGACAGAGTCTCACTCTTGTTGCCCAGGCTAGAGTGCAATGGCGCGATCTTGGCTCACTGCAACCTCCACCTCCCGGGTTCAAGCAATTCTCCTACCTCAGCCCCCCAAGTAGCTGGGATTACAGGCATGCACCACCACGCCCAGCTAATTTTTGTATTTTTAGTAGAGTCGGGGTTTCACCATGTTGGCCAGGCTGGTCTTGAACTCCTGACCTCAGGTGATCTGACTGCCTCGTCCTCCCAAAGTGTTGGTATTACAGGCGTGAGCCACTGCACCTGAACTTAGACACTCTATAATAAAACACAACTCTATAAACTATCCAAACATAAGAATTCACTATACTATGAATGTGATATTTTAGAACAAGATGGCAATAATAATTTGTTGACTTTTAAAGAAACGAATTCCTAGAGAAAACAGACCCCTTAACAGTTCATAAAATAATTCACTCAACAGGTACTTAATTTCTACCACCACCATCACAAATAAACCCCACCTAGAAGATCACTGCCAAAGAAAACTTCTCAACCATTACATCATCCATTATATTACTGTAACTATCTACCTGGAGTGTAAAAACTTTAATATTCAAGGAACAAAATCACTTGAAACAAATCTTTTATGATCATATATTTTTAAATCAATGGCCATTATAAAAATTGTAGAATGGTTTTCATAGGGAGCATCACATAATGATGGTATAATTCACAAGGCCACAAAAGGACAGCCCACAAGGTACAGATGGAGTTATGCAGATTTTACCAGATGATGGCAGGCAGGGTCATTGTAGCAAATCTCTGGTGATGCATGAATTGTGACAATTCCCAGTTGTTAGATTTGAGGAGGGGATAACTGTGTGTGCATGTGTGTGTGTGTGTGTGTGTGTGTGAGAGAGAGAGAGAGGGAGGGAGGGAGAGAAGGAGAGACGGAGAGGGACAGAGGGAGGGAGGGGGAGAGAGACAGAGAGAAACAATGAGTTTTTTGAGAGGCTAAAATATTTTTAAACAATTTAGCAAATTTCTGAATCTAGAAAATATCAGCATGGGACTGGTCATTTCCAGATTAAAAAATGTTCTAAATTGTTTAAAACATGCTCTTCCACTAAACTCTAATTCCGAGTTGATGGGCCTACCTTAAAATTCTAAGGGTACTCACACAGCTACTTGGCACTGATTTCAGAGTGAGTGCTTGTTCCTAATTTGTGTTTGGATCTCCCACAGTGCAGAGCCTTTATCAAACTTTCGTTGGTTGAGATGTAAACAGAATTAGTAATGCAGAAAACAAGCCCAATGCTGAACACAAGCATATAAACTAATGAAACAGGGCTGTTGCTTTCAAAACAGGCACTTCTGTTTCATTTGCTCATTTAATAATTGTGAGATGGTGTGGCAGTCACAGACAGAAATATATGAAGAAAAAAGCATACCAATCAGTGGCAGAGAGTATAGTCATAATGGCATGGCAGAGCCAGACTGGGTTTGAATGTTGACTCCAACATTTACAGATAAACTTAGAAAAAATACTTCATCTGTGTTTCATTTATAAAATGCAGATCATACCAACACCTACTTTACAACATCATTTTGAGGATTAAATAAGTTAACATAAGTAAGGTGCAAAGAATAGCGCCTGACATAGCACAGCATTATGTAAGTTCTAGCTATTATTATTCTAATATTTGTTTTATATTAATTTGGATTTAACATTCAAATAATTAGAAAAAAATAGGTAGATATGAGATAATTTGTGCCCTGAGTTGTAAGGGACAGAAACCCAACTGAGACTGGCTTTTTTTTTTTTTTCTCTCTTTTCTGAGACGGAATTTCACTCTTTCATCCAGGCTGGAGTGCAGTGGTGCGATCTCAGCCCACTGCAACTTCCACCTTCCAGTTTCAAGCAATTCTCCTGCCTCAGCCTCCTGAGTAGCTGAAACTAAAGGCCCGCCACCATGCCTGGCTAATTTTTGTATTTTTAGTAGAGGCGGGGTTTCCCCATGTTGGCCAGGCTGGTCTGGAATCCCTGACCTCATGATCTGCCCACTTCGGCCTCCCAAAGTGCTGGGATTACAGGCATGAGCCACCATGCCTGGCTGAGACTGGCTTTTTTAAAAACGGAAATTATGCTTAGAGAACTTGAGGAAGTTATGTGTCTCATGGATTAGCCTCAGTAAACAGTGAAACCAAGAACAATTCAAATACCATCATCCTTTCTCCATCACTCTTCAACATCAGCTTCATTTCTCTTTTTCTTTGCAAAGTGGTTTCTTCCTCTCTGAAATTTTAACTAGAAAAATGGTGCTGACATACCAAGAACCTTACATTCCGTATTCTGTGAACTCAGAGACTGGTATACTTTTCTCAGTTCTTGTTAAAATATAGTCATATATTGGTTAACAGTGGGAATATGTTCTAAGAAATGTATCATTTGGCAATTCCATTTCTGTGTGAATTCACAGAGTATATTCACACAAACCTAGATGGTATAGCCTGTTACACACCTAGGCTATATGACATAGCCTACCAATCCTAAACTACAATTATGTATAGCATGATACTGCACTGAATACTGCAGGCAACTATAACAGAATAAGTATTTGTATCTCTAAATATATATAAACATAGAAAAGGTACAGCAAAAATATAGCATTATCATCTTACGGGACCACTGTTGTATTTGCAGTTTGTCATGAACCGAAATGTCCTTATGTGATGAGTGACGGCACCTTCCCAGGGAAGGCCTCCTATTGCTCATTCCTGAGGCAGCTCCTCAAGGTCCAGATGGATGAGGAAAGGAACAGCTCCCAATGCGATGAGGGCTGCAGGGTATTCCAGAGCACTCTTCAACATCAGTAAAAATGTTTTGACATATAAACAAGATAATTTAAGGGCAAAAATAAAGCTCTCCCTCTGCTAGCTTTCCTCAATTAGCTGTTCTCCTCAAGCTCGATAAGACTCCAGGAGCAAAAGAACATCTCTCAACTTCCTGACACTTTCCAGCACTTGGGACAGGACTGTAGCTGAAATGTTATGGCTGTGTATTATAAACTCAGAAATGGGGTTTTAATAAACAAAAACCACTTTATATGCTGTTTAAAAATGTCCTGCAATCTGTTAAACATGTGGGTATGTGTGTGCATCTGTGTGTGTATTTTTTAATGACATTCTTGGAACTTGTATTTTCATCTGAAGAACAATGTTTTCTTTAAAATAATTCCTGGTGTATCATAGAGAAGACACTGTGTTATCCTCTTGCGTGTCCAGCTTTAAGTGCAATGTGTGGCACACAGAAGTGGCTCAACAAATAATCCTCTAAAAAGGGAATGAGCTGATGAATGAAATGAATGGATGAATGGGGTGGAGGAGAGGTAAAATCTTTTTGATTTTATTAGTTGTAATTCAAAAGTTACCACACAGGGGATTAAAAAAAAAAAAAAAAGAAGGCAGAAAGAGTAGTGTTCCAGATTAAAACTTGGGCAGGGAAGTAGTGTTCTAGATTAAAAGCAACTGCAAAAGCAAATGCAAAGTAGTGCTTAATTAGATCTTGTTTTTTTTTAAAGCAGCTGTATAAAGCAATATGGGACAAGTGGGGGAATTTGAATATGTGCTGGGTACTAGACAATATGAGACAATCGTATTAATTTTGTTCTTTTGATAATGATACTAAAGTTAGGCAAGAAAGCATTCTTTCTTCTTAGATCTGTATAGTGAAGTATTTGGAATAAAAAGTTGGATGTTTAATATTTACTTTTAAATATCTTAACAAAGAAAAAGCAAAGATAGCCAAAATTTATGGTATATATACACTGGGAAAGAAGCTCCCAAAAGCAAAGGTGCTCAAGTAGCTCTAAAATTACTTCATTATCTTGAGGGTTTATTGTTAACAGGTATAAAAAATACTTTTCTTTTTATCCATAGAAAAAAACCAAGGACACTCTCAAAATGACACCAACTTAATTTTCCAGTAGTTTTTAAATACCACACCTGAGACAAACCAAAATACTCACTCTTCCAAGAGAAGATAAGATGGCACGCTGTTCATATCCTGCATCCTTTTGTAATATCCCCTGCTCTCATCTCAACCTCTGAAGAGCCAAACCACCAATTAAGGTCCAGGTGAAGTACAACCATGACTATGAAACAGTCCCAGCTGGAGGTCATTTCTCACTGCTCGACCCCAAGGGTATTAGCACTTTGGTGAAGATTGGAATCACCTGGGGTACTTTAAAACATTTCCAATTCCAAAACCATCCCTCCAGAGACTGAGATTCAATTGGTATAGATTGGAGACAAGAAACTTGCATTTTTAATAAATGCCCAAGGTTAATTTAATGCAGGTGCTCTAAGAACTTCATACTGAAACAAATGCTTAAGTAAACACATTTTTTAACCTTTTTGTTTTAAGTGCATGTTCTTTCCACCATGTATTTAATGAGCTTAAAAACAAAAATCACAATTTAGAGGTTGTGTTGCTCCCAAGAATCTGGCACAGTATCCTCTCATATAAGGCAATATTAAATATTTGTTGGAAAACGTTACAGTTAGCAAGAAAAGAGTATTAATTATCCCTAAGAACTGATATTTATTTAAATATTGTTCTATTTCAGTTTAAAAAAATTTAAATTTGTTGCACTAGTAACCATAGGTTTTTTAAAAAAACTCCTCATCACATTTATAACTTTAGGTTGTAACTGAACTGCAAATCGACAGATGAATTGATTTTTTAAGTGTGTTTTTATATATATATACACATATATACATATATATGCTTATATACGTATATACGTGTATATACATATATATACACATATATATATGCACAAATTGGCTTTTTTAAAAAAGGAAATTCTGTCATTTGCAACAACCTGGATGAATCCAGAGGACATTATGCTAAGTGAAATAAGCCAGACACAAAAAGACGAATACTGCATGATCTCACTTACATGTGAGTCGAGCTCATAAAAGTAGGGAGTAGAATTGAGGCAGGAGAGTAGAGTCTGGAGGCAGGAAACTTCAGGCATTTCACGCTGACTTCCTAGAACTAAAGTAAAAGGAAAACCCTAACTTTCCATACCTAAGTAACAAAGGAACCAGAAGCTACTCCCTTTGCAAACCCCCACCTTTTCAATTTCTGGGAAATTGAAAGTACCTCTGATTGGTTGCTTTTTGCAACCAATCAGATGTTTGCATAGGAGTGTAACTTTGTAACTTCACTTCAGCCTCTTTGGTTGCTGTCTACAACCAATCAGACTGATTGCTGGCGACTACTTCATTTACATGAGATTAAACACCAAGTTGCCAATGGGAAACCTCTAGCCGGTATTCTGTATGTGGGCCCTTGAGCCGGCCGCTCGGCAGCTCCCACAATGTGGAGTGTACTTTCATTTTCAATAAATCTCTGCTATCGTTCTTTCGATGCTTCATTGTTTCTTTGCTTTGCTGTGCGTTTTGTCCAATTTTTTGTTCAAAACGCCATGAACTTGGACAATTTGCAGTCAAGACCCTCTACCGGTAACAGAATGATGGTTACCAGGCTGGGAGAAGGGGCTGGCCAGGGAAAGAGGAGACTTTAGTCAGCAGGTATAAAGTTTCAGTTATACAGGAGGAATAACTTCTGATGATCCATTGCACAGCATGGGGACTATAGTTAATAATAATGTACTTGCCACAAGAGTAGATTTTAGATGTTCTCACTACAAAGAAATAATAAGTACAGGAGGTGGAGGATATGTCAATCAGCTTGATTTGATTATTCCACAATGTATGCAGATATTGAAACACCACATTGTACCCCATAAATATATATAATATTATTGTCAATTAAAAATTTTTTAAACCTTAGGTCATATATACACACACACTATTATGGTCAGGATTTTTACTTGTGTTTTTTTTATACAGTCATATATTTACAATCACTACAATTTAGATAATGGCTTATCAGCCTTTCACAGATTTTTTTTTTTTTTTTTTTTGGCTGAGTGTTTCAAATTTTCTTTAATAGCATTATCATATTTTTGGTAGATTTTAGAAATTGTGATAATTTCTTAAATTATACAGAAAATGTGTATGTGTATATATATACATATAAACATTGCAAATATATGTACAAATTTCTTCCACAATTTAAGAAATCATCATAAGTTTTAAAGTCTACCAAAAATGCATACACACATATATTTGTATATATGTGTGTGTAAAAAGAGAGAGGAGTTGACTTTAGCTAATTAATATTTGATGTAAATGAGGCAATGACTCCTTAATTAGCCTCCTGGTATTTGCACCCTAAATGTCACCAGCTGGCTCACAAATAGCAGTTGGCTTGGACATAAGGAAACTAGTGAAAGGCATGTAGACAAATAGAAATTTATCGCCATCCTTCCATTTTTTTCCATGTACCCTTCATTCTTAGTACAAATGTTGACACCTATATTACATCTATATACAATACAAAACCATCAATAAAATATAATAATTTTCCCTTAAGCAGGCATATATATTTTTAAAAATTAAGAAGAGAAATATATATAAATGTTATATATTTTTTAACATACTTCCTCTTTCTAGTGCTCTTCATTTCTTCCTGTAGATACAAGTTGGCATCCCCATATTATTTCACTTCAAATTAAAGAACTTCATTTTAGCATATCTTGTAGGGCTGGTGTGTAGAAAATTTCATTTTGTTTATCTGTAGATGTCTTTATTTTTGAGGAATAGCTTCACTGAACAATAGTTCTTGTTTGGCAGCTTTTTGTTTTCCTTCTGCACTTTGAATCTATTGTTCCAATGTCTTCTGGATTCCATAGTATACCAAGAAATCAGTCGTTGTTATTATTATTTTAGGAGACAGGGTCTCACTCTGGGCCCAAGCTGGAGTGCAGTAGTATAATCATAGTTCACTGCAGCTTAGAACTCCTAGGCTCAAAAAATCCTCCTGCCTCAGCCTCCTGAGTTGCTGGAACTACAGGTATGCACCACACCAGCTAATATTCTTTATTTTTTTGGAGGGATCACTTTATGTTTCCCCGGCTGTTCTCAAAGTCCTGGCCTCAAGTGATCACCCATCTCAGCCTCCCAAGTAGCTAGGATTACAGGTATGAGCCACTACACCTAGAAATCATTATCTTATCAGTAATTTCCCTATTTGTATCTCCCATTTTTTTTCTGGACTGGCTGCTTTCAATATTTTTATTTCAGCATTTTGATTATTATGTGTCCAGGAGTAACATTCTCTGTTTACCCATCTTCAAGTTTGTGGAGTTTCTTGAAACTGTAGATTAATGTTTGCTTAAACTGTGGTGTTTGGGGCATTGTTTAGTCAAGTATTTTTCTAATTCCCTTCTTTTCTCTTCTTCTGGAATTCCAATTACACATATCTTAGACTGCTCCATAATGTCCCAGAAGTTTATGATGTTCTGTTTATATTTTTTACCTTTTTTTCTCTGTTCCTGGATTGTGTAAATTCTATTAATCATTTTTCAAATTCACAATTTTTGTCTTATTTTACTTTAAATCTTCTGTTAAGATTATCTAGCATTTAAAAAGTATCAGTTACTGTATTTTTCAGCTCTAAAATTTTGCATTTTAATGAAGTTACCACTTATCTGTTTAGAAATAATTCTTTTATTCATTCAGGACCAGTAGGTCCTGGCCAGTTCATTGGCCAGGTTAATGAACTGATAAATTAGAGGGTCACCCACATAGTGTGATTAAAGAAGATACTGAGAAATAAATGCCCTCTGCTCAGAAAAGGTAGCTCACTCATTGTTTTTTCATTGTGTACACATTTCTCAGTATGGTTTCTTTCTTTGTATCTAGAAGGACTTTCAACTTTAAAGAGTCTATTACTGAGAGACAATTAGTAATACTGTTTATTTTAGCGATATCAACAACTATGGCCTGGTGCAGATGAGTTGAGAACTTTCTGAGAGTAAAACGTTCTAGGGAAGGGAACATAATTGGCTTGAGGGACTATTTTCATGTTTATTTGAATAAAATATTTGACCATATTTTGTTTAATTTTAAAATGTATAATCACTGCTTAGAAGTCTTTTTCTAATAAATTCAACACCTGGGCCAACTCAGAGTCAGTTTCTATAAACTACCTTTTTTCCCTAAGCATGGGCCACAATTTCCTGGGGTGTTTTGTTTTGGTTTGGTTTTGGTTTTGCATGTCTTAGAAATTTTGGTAGAAAACTGGACATTGTATATAGTATGTTATAGCTACTTATAATTCTGTATTGTTCTTCTAAGAATTATTGGAGTGTTATTCTAGTACACAGTTAACTTGCCTGGATTCAAACTAAAAATATTGCATCTTCCTATGTTAGGTAGCCTATGGCGTCTTATAGCAGTTGAAATGGGATATTGGAATGTACTGCAAAAACAGGATAAACTCTTAAATTTGAATTACAGTATCTCACATATAAAACTTCCTGTAATGTTCAACTAAGCAAAAGTCACATTAGGCATAATGTCACCAGCATGTTACCAGATGCTCAAGTTTTTTTCTCATCACATTTCAAGGGATTTTATAATGAAAATGCTTCATTGTTTAACATAGAAATCAGTAGGGAATCCTGTTAGTTTGCCTCATAGAAATATATAGGATTACTTCATAGAAATATATTTTGTAGCCAACTCCGTTATAACAAACTATTCTACCAAATAAGTGATACCTTTTCTACTATATACTACATATACTTCCTTCTCCTTTCTCCCCCTACCCCGAGATGGAGCTTCACTCTTGTCGCCCAGACTGGAGTACAGTGGTGCAATCTCAGCAGCTCACTGCAAAGGGTTCAAGTGATTCTCCTGCCTCAGCCTCCCACATAGTTGGGATTACAGGCACCCACCACCAGGCCTGGCTAATTTTTTGTATTTTCAGTAGAGACAGCATTTTATCAAGTTGGCCAGGCTGGTCTTAAACTCCTGACCTCAGATGATCCACTCACCTCGGCCTTTCAAAGTGCTGGGATTACATGTGTGAGCCACCACGCCCGGCCTACATATACTTTCATTATTATTTTTCACAAACTCTACCTCACTTTAACACATTTCCAAAGTATTACATCAACTAAAAGAAATACAGAAATTCAATCTGATATTGATCTAAAATTTTGTTTATATAATTCGTAGGTAAAGAAATGAGAGTATACTCTTAGCATGAAGTACATACAAGTACCATATGAGGTCTAAAATCAACTTTTTCCTTCCACTCACTTTCTGGGTCACCTGACTTTGATCAGCCTTTAAGTGAGTAGGATACCACCTAAGTGAGTAGGATACACACAAGATACCTGAGAATGAATGATCTTACCTGTAACTGCTTTGAATCCCTGGAATATACCCTCTTACTCAGTAGAAAACAGTTTTAGTGTGTTTAATTGTTTTTCAAGGTTTTCATTTGTTTTCTCTATCAAATGAGGGGCAAACTCAAGGTTCTTTCCACCTTATTTCTTATCAAATATGACAAAGTTACTCATATCAAAGCTAAAAAGTAGTATTCTCCCATTCATCACAGCCCTTTAAGAGTAACACACTTGTTGAATTATCCTAAGATGAAATTTCAAAGACAAAGGTCATGCAATTTCAACTGTGGTAAATACATTTAGCAAAAACTCTCAGAATACTTGTCTATAACAAAGAATAATTTCAGAAGAACATGAGTTTAATTATCATGTATATCACTCAAGTGCAAAGACTCAAAAATATATTGATAATCTGAAATGCTTTTTCTATATAAATTATAAAATAGCTACTCATAATATCATATAATTTCTATTGCCAGTAAGCATGTTCTGTAAAAATAAAATATTCATGGAACGTCTGTGGCTCCTCTTTGTTTAAAAGCAGTTAGAATAGATATAAGAGACATTATTTTAAAATATTGTTTAAAAGAGGAGAGCATATGAATATGAACATTTTTCAGATTTCATTTTATTCATAAATTCTTGAATATTTGATTTATCTGAATGTCTTCCCAAGGGAAGTCAGGTGGTATTACCATAATCAAGTAAGGATTTCTCAATAAGTAATCCCAGCAGGAGAGCTAACAGTCAAGATTTCCTATCTGGTGGTGAAATGGAGAGAGTTAGGGATGTGAATCAGAGATGAAGTTCTGAGCTGAATCACCCCCGGTGAATATCAATGAGGCCTCCATCTGGGATTTTAGAGTATATTATTTCCTTCACTACCATGGGTTTACAGTTTAACTCATATCCAGCCAGATGTATTTAATTCATATCCAACTAGATGATAGGCTAGTTTTTACTTCTATAATTATTAACAATGATATATACAGCCTAGAATTAATCCAACAGGAAGCTCTGGCATTTGAGTAGAGTTAGTAGTCCATGTGCATTACTGATGTATCCACAAATAATATACTACTATCAGCTTAAGGGCCAGAAAGCATTTTCAACACGAAGTGTTATATATGTCTTTAAAAGTCTTTAATGTTTTAATTCTAGAGTGGAACGTAAGCATATTTGCCTATGCATGAATAATCTTCCCATTATAGCCTTTAGATACTGATTCTTCACACACGAAGACGCCCTAATAGCCTAAAACAGTCATTCAATTTGGAAATGTTTTTTAGCAGAAGTTCTGCCTACCCACCTAATTAATAACCAATTCACCCCAAAGTAAATCAGAAATAGACTTAGGAGGGAAGAATATTTTATCTGCCAAAGCAATGCAATGTGCTTTTGTTTACACCTTTTTGTTGATAGTTACCATGCAACACAAGAGGCCACAGCAGCCCCTGAGGAAATAAGATGAGATTAATCATATGTGATGAAATGCTGACACTATATTACATAATATTTCAGTGCTACCATAGATACACCCATTTTAGCTTCAGATGAATAAAACATTTTGCTCCATATTTATAATGATAAGTAGTAAGACGTTTTAAAGGGATTCTATAAGAATGGTATCAAGTTCTTATTGGCAAAGGTCATTAAAAATTCTTATATACACAGCCATTCTACCCAACTTTGCTATCTTTGGTACAGATGGACTTCTGTGGTTTTAGGTCTTATTCATTCATTTATTCTTTAAAAAAAATTATTGATCTATGACAATGTAAACATACTTTGCACTGAATAGGACTTTGCCTAAGGTATATCCTATACAAAGTCTATCTTATGATTACATTAATAAAGTTTCCCAGAGTTGAGGGTATTTCAGTGTTTCCAGGGTAAAAAATTTGGTAACAGGCCAGGCGCAGTGGCTCACACCTGTAATCCCAGCACTTTGGGAGGCCGAGGCAGGCAGATCACGAGGTCAGGAGATTGAGACCATCCTGGCTAACACAATGAAACCCCGTCTCTACTAAAAATACAAAAAATTAGCCGGGCATGGTGGTGGGCGCCTGCAGTCCCAGCTACTTGGGAGGCTGAGGCAGGAGAATGGCATGAACTCGGGAGGCGGAGCTTGCAGTGAGCCGAGATCGCACCACTGCACTCCAGCAAGACTCCAACTAAAAAAAAAAAAAAAAAAATTTGGTAACATATTTAAGGCACTCGTAGACAGAATATTTCATGTCACTGAGGTATATTAATGAGTAATTACTTATTACAGAGAAAAATGTAAGTTTCTAAAAAAGGTAAAGAAACAAATTATAAATCTATGTAGAAGTACACTGATACGTGATTTTCTTTCTTCAATGAACAAATACTTATTGAGATTCAACCAAATGCAGAGCACTATGTTAGAAGCCACGTGCAGGAGACGGGCAGTGTCAGCGAGGTTGGAGAATATAAATCACAATCCTCCAAAATTCCAAAAGAACTTAAAATCTAGAGGAGGAAAATATTAAAATGGATGAAAGATTAGCTCCTAATTTAAGGTAACATTATTTAATAAATAAGAATATGCACTTTAATCTAGGTTTCACCAGTTTAAGATGGTGGCCTACATTTAAATTATTTAAGATGTTTCCTAATCAAAATTAGGATAACAATGGTACCTTTTTCTCATGAGGTTTGAGGATTAAATGAGGAAATAATCTTAGCACAATGCTTGGACTTAGCGTTCAGGAAATGTCTATTGTTATTTGATTCCAAATGAGTAATACATACAAGATGAGAAGAACTTGGAAATGGAGTAGAGGTAGAGGTAGTACACAGAAGAACAAAAGAAATGTCAAGCATGGGGAAGGACTTCAATGGGAGCTTGAAAGACAGGATATAAATAGGCAAAGATAAACAGGGTAGTACTACAGTCTGTTGGAGAGGAGTAATAGAGGACAGACACAAATGTCATGTTTGCTGAACCAATCTAACTAGAATAGAAGGTGTGGGTTGCAGTTTACTAGGATGTAATATTGTAAACAAGAGTGGAAGCCAAATTGAGGCACTTTGAATAAAAAGGCTAAATGATCTGCACTTCACAGGTAATAGGGAGTAAATTGGTTGCTGGTTTTGCTCATTAATCAAAAATATTCATTTTCAGAGACTGTCAAAGAAATATAAATAAATAAATAGTCATACTGATTTATAGAATCTAGTTTTCGGCACCATGCTTTCAAAAATAAAATCTAAGATATTAAGGGAAAAAATTGACCCTTTTAGAAGCATGTTTAGATTTTATAAGCCATGCATCATAGTTATATATCTGCATCTTCACATTCCATTTTCAGATAAATATATAGGCTCTTTGACTTTCAATGCAAAAGTTAATAGCTAATCTATTTTTAACTAGGATAGCAAGCATGCTTGGCCTACTGAGTTCTGTAAGTAGAGAAGGATAACACAACAGTAAACAGAAATTACTTTATGAGTCAACTGTGCATCTAGTCTTGAAAAAAATGTCTTCAGTATTACATCACTCCAATTAATTCTTCAGATCTCATTAATTAGATAAGCATGCCAAATTAAGTTTCATAATACTTAACTCAGAGTGATTTTAGGGCATGCCAAAGATTCTTCTGTATGTTATGACTTCTGAAATATTAAAAATTTTTCAGTGAAATTTTCTAGATTTAAAATTATAAAATTCTTAAAAGTTTCAAAGTCAACACAGACTTACATGTACTTCACTTCAAATTTTAAAACAGTTTTGTCTGTGATTAAAAATATTTAACTGAAGTCAACCTGATGAATTAAATAAGACTCATAAGATTCAAATGTATGATAATAACATAAATTACACCTTAGGAGGGCATAGGGACTGAGAGATCCATATATAAATAGCTATGCCTACAGACAAACTGCTTGAACTACTAGGGGAAAAAAATGAATTGCTGACTCTAAGAACCAGAAGAGTATTTGAGGAGAGACACTTTTCGGCAGAGTCCCCTCAAATCAAATCATTCAGATGACCCAGTCATTCTACCAGTGATGTCAGCCCTGCTTAAAGATAAAGAAACTTTTTCTTTCTTTCTTTTCTTCTTTTTTTGAGACGGTGTCTCACTCTGTCACAAGGCTGGAGTGCAGTGGCACTATCTCTGCTCACTGCAACCCCTGCCTCCCGGGTTCAAGCGATTCTCCTGCCTCAGCCTCCTAAGTAGCTGGAACTACAGGCGCACGCCACCATGTCCAGCTAATTTTTGTATTTTTAATACAGACGGGGTTTCTCCATGTTGGCCAGGATTGTCTTGATCTCTTGACCTCGTGATCTGCCCACCTCGGCCTCCCAAAGTGCTGGGATTACCTGCGTAAGCCACCATGCTGGGCCAGTAAAGGAACTTTATCCCTATCCCCCATCAGGCATGACATAAAAGACAATCACCAATTAGGTGCTGACTCATGCACCTTAATAAACAGCTGAAAGATGTGTATAGGAAGAACCTCTGTTCCTATTCAGTTCAGTTCTGCAAACACATACTCAAAATCTAACGGCAGTAAATAAAGCATTCTCTGTGGTAGTAGCTGCAGACTTCAGCGTGGCTGTCCAAACACAGTGACCTGCTGCAACCAACTGCAGCTTACCATGCCCGAGCCCCCCAACCAATGGGCTCCCTTGCAGCCCGAGCCTCCCTGAAGGGCACCGCCCCCTGCTCCGTGGCACCTGGTCCCATTGACTGCCCAAGGGCTGAGGTGTGCAGGCACGCAGCACGAGACTGGTGGGCAGCTCCGCTCGCAGCCCCTGCGTGGGATGCACTAGGCAAAGCCAGCTGGGCTTCTGAGTCAGGTGGGGTCTTGGAGAACTTTTATGTCTACTGGAAGATTGTAAATGCACCAATCAGCACTCTGTGTCTAGCTCAAGGTTTGTAAATGCACCAATCAGCACTCTGTGTCTAGCTCAAGATTTGTAAACGCACCAATCAGTGCTCTGTGTCTACCTAATCTAGCGGGGACTTGGAGAACTTTTATGTCTAGCTAGAGGATTGTAAATGCACCAATCAGCACTCTGTGTCTAGCTCAGGGATTGTAAATGCACCAATCAGCACCCTGTCAAAACGGACCAATCGGCTCTCTGTAAAATGGGCCAATCAGCTCTCTGTAAAATGGGCCAATCAGCTCTCTGTAAAATGGACCAATCAGCAGGATGTGGGTGGGGCCAGATAAGGGAATAAAAGCAGGCTGCCTGACCCAGCAGCCGCAACCCAGTGGGGTCCTGTTCCACACTGTGGAAGCTTTGTTCTTTCACTGTTCGCACTAAATCTTGCTGCTGCTCACTCTTTGGGTCTGTGCTGCCTTTATGAGTTGTTACACTCACTGCAAAGGTCAGCAGCTTCACTCCTGAAGCAAGTGATAGCAAGAACCCACCAGAAGGGAGAAACTCCAAACACACTATCTTTAAGAATTGTAACACTCACTGCAAGGGTCCACAGCTTCATTCTTGAAGTCAGTGAGACCAAGAACCCACCAATTCCAGACACACAACCACGGGAAAAGGATGGAGTTATGACTAATACAAAAGGAATTGCTCATCTCTGGAAACTAATTTTAGTTCATCTTCGTCTCGATGGCCAAAATCTCAGTGAATCTCTGGCATGTATTATGCATGAATAGATGGCACTACATGACAGAAGTTGAGTACCACTGATTGGCAAGGTAGGAAATACTCCATAATTCTCCTGTGTGCACAGCAACTACTGTTCCCAAAAGTCTTTCCACTGGCCCAGGAGTATGCTCTTTAATTCAGTAGCACAGAAATTTTGCAAGTGGTTTCACAGAATAGCTGTAACCTGGCAGGGGTCACCCCAGTATCCCTAGTCATATGGTAGTTGAAACCATATAAAATACTGTTCAATTTTTAAACTTCAAGAATACAATGACAATGTCTTATAATCCATTGTAACATTCAACACAATCTCTAATGTGGCATGTTTATTGAATAAATAAGTGAAAAATGAAAGAGACTGGGGAAAGTAGTGTCAGGCCTCTGAGCCCAAGCCAAGCCATCGCATCTCCTGTGACTTGCACGTATATGCCCAGATGGCCTGAAGTAACTGAAGAATCACAAAAGAAGTGAAAAGGCCCTGCCCCGCCTTAACTGATGACATTCCACCATTGTGATTTGTTCCTGCCCCACCTTAGCTGAGTGATTAACCCTGTGAATTTCCTCTCCTGGCTCAGAAGCTCCCCCACTGAGCACCTTGTGACCCCCACCCCTGCCCACCAGAGAACAACCCCCTTTGACTGTAATTTTCTATTACCTTCCCAAATCCTATAAAACGGCCCCAACCCTATCTCCCTTCGCTGACTCTCTTTTCGGACTCAGCCCACCTGCACCCAGGTGAAATAAATAGCCATGTTGCCCACACAAAGCCTGTTTGGTGGTCTCTTCACATGGACGCGCGTGAAATTTGGTGCCATGACTCGGATCAGGGGACCTCCCTTGGGAGATCAATCCCCTGTCCTCCTGCTCTTTGTTCTGTGAGAAAGATCCACCTGTGACCTCAGGTCCTCAGACAGACCAGCCCAAGAAACATCTCACCAATTTCAAATCTGGTAAGCAGCCTCTTCTTACTCTTTTCTCCAACCTCTCTCACTGTCCCTCAACCACTTTCTTCTTTCCACTCTTCAATGTCTCCCTTCTCTTAATTTCAATTCCTTTCATTAGAGACAAAGGAGACACATTTTATCCGTGGACCCAAAACTCCGGCGCCGGTCACAGACTGGGAAGGCAGCCTTCCCTTGGTGTTTAATCATGGCAGGGACACCTCTCTGATTATTCACCCACGTTTCAAAGGTGTCAGACCACGCAGGGACGCCTGTCTTGGTCCTTCACCCTCAGCGGCAAGTCCCGCTTTTCTGGGAAAGGGGCAAGTACCCCAACCCCTTCTCTCCTTGTCTCTACCCCTTCTCTGCTTTTCTGGGGGAGGGGCAAGTACCTCTCAACCCCTTCTCCTTCACCCTTAGTGGCAAGTCCCGCTTTTCTGGGGGAGGGGCAAGTACCCCTCAACCCCTTCTCCTTCACCCTAAGCAGCAAGTCCCGCTTTTCTGGGGGAGGGGCAAGTACCCCATCCTCGTATCTCTGTGCCCCAATCCCTTATTTCTGTGCCCCAACCGCTTATCTCTGTGCCCCAATCCCTTATTTCCATGCCCCAACCCTTTCTCTGCTTTTCTGGAGGGCAAAAAACCCCCACCCCTTCTCTGTGTCTCTACTCTTTTCTCTGGGCTTGCCTCCTTCACTATGGGCAAGCTTCCACCTTCCATTCCTCTTTCTTCTCCCTTAGCCTGTATCTTAAGAACTTAAAACCTCTTCAACTCTCACCTGACCTAAAATCTAAGCATCTTATTTTCTTCTGCAATGCAGCTTGACCCCAATACAAACTCGACAGTAGTTCCAAATAGCTGGAAAACGGCACTTTCAATTTTTCCATCCTACAAGATCTAAATAATTCTTGTCGTAAAATGGGCAAATGGTCTGAGGTGCCTGACGTCCAGGCATCCTTTTACACATCAGTCCCTTCCTAGTCTCTGTGCCCAGTGCAACTCGTCCCAAATCTTCCTTCTTTCCCTCCCGCCTGTCCCCTCATTCCCAACCCCAAGCGTCACTGAATCTTTCTAATCTTCCTTTTCTACACACCCATCTGACCTCTCCCCTCCTCCCCAGGCTGAGCTAGGTCCCAATTCTTCCTCAGCCTCTGCTCCTCCAACTTATAATCTTTTTATCACCTCACCTCCTCACAACCAGTCCAGCTTACAGTTTAGTTCCGTGACTAGCTCTTCCCCACCTGCCCAGCAATTTACTCTTAAAAAGGTGGCTAGAGCTAAAGGCATAGTCAAAGTTAATGCTCCTTTTTCTTTATCCCAAATCAGATAGTGTTTAAGCTCTTTTTCATCAAATATAAAAATCCAGCCCAGTTCATGGCTCGTTTGGCAGCAACCCTGAGATGCTTTACAGCCCTAGACCCTAAAAGGTCAAAAGGCCATCTTATTCTCAATATACATTTTATTACCCAATCTGCTCCCGACATTAAATAAAACTCCAAAAATTGGAATCTGGCCCTCAAACCCCACAACAGGACTTAATTAACCTCACCTTCAAGGTGTATAATAACAGAAAAAAGTCTTGCCTCCACTGTGAGACAAACCCCAGCCACATCTCCAGCACACAAGAACTTCCAAATGCTTGAACCGCAGTGGCCAGGCATTCCTCCAGAACCTCCTCCCCCAGGAGCTTGCTACAAGTGCCAAAAATCTGGCCACCAAGCCAAGGAATGCCCTCAGCCCGGGATTCCTCCTAAGCCGTGTCCCATCTGTGCAGGACCCCACTGAAAATCAGGCTGTTCAACTCACCTGGTAGCCACTTCCAGAGCACCTGGAACTCTGGCCCAAGGCTCTCTGACTCCTTCCCAGATCTTCTCAGCTTCGCAGCTGAAGACTGACGCTGCCCGATCGCCTCAGAAGCCCCCTAGACCATCACGGATGGCGAGCTTCAGGTAACTCTTACAGTGGAGGGTAAGTCCATCCCCTTTTTAATCAATACGGAGGCTACCCACTCCACATTACCTTCTTTTCAAGGGCCTGTTTCCCTTGTCTCCATAGCTGTTGTGGGTATTGATGGCCAGGCTTCTAAACCTCTTAAAACTCCCCAACTCTGGTGCCAAATTAGACAATACTCTTCTAAGCACTCCTTTTAGTTATCCCCACCTGCCCAGTTCCCTTATTAGGCCAAGACACTTTAACTAAATTATCTGCTTCCCTGACTATTCCTGGATTACAGCTACATCTCATTGCTGCCCTTCTTCCCAATCCAAAGCCTCCTTTGCGTCCTCCTCTTGTATTCCCCCACCTGAACCCACAAGTATAAGATACCTCTACTCCTTCCTTGGCGACCGATCATACACCCGTTACCACAAGACCTCCCTTCAGCTTAATCTCTCCCACTCTACGTTCCCACGCCGCCCCTAATCCCGCTTGAAGCAGCCCTGAGAAACATCGCCCATTCTCTCTCCATACCACTCCCCAAAAATTTTCGCCACCCCAACACTTCAACACTATTTTGTTTTATTTCTTTTATTAATATAAGAAGGCAGGAATGTCAGGCCTCTGAGCCCAAGCCAAGCCATCGCATCCCCTGTGACTTGCACGTATATGCCCAGATGGCCTGAAGTAACTGAAGAATCACAAAAGAAGTGAAAAGGCCCTGCCCCGCCTTAACTGATGACATTCCACCATTGTGATTTGTTCCTGCCCCACCTTAACTGAGTGATTAACCCTGTGAATTTCCTTCTCCTGGCTCAGAAGCTCCCCCACTGAGCACCTTGTGACCCTCGCCCCTGCCCACCAGAGAACAACCCCCTTTGACTGTAATTTTCCATTACCTTCCCAAATCCTATAAAACGGCCCCACCCCTATCTCCCTTTGCTGACTCTCTTTTCGGACTCAGCCCACCTGCACCCAGGTGAAATAAACAGCTATGTTGCTCACACAAAGCCTGTTTGGTGATCTCTTCACACGGACGCACATGAAAGGTAGGACTTATTGGGAATAGTTAGACTAACTAGATTGTGAATTTTACACTGGGTTGGCATCAGGATCTTTTATGCAACTGAAATCTTCCAAAGTAGCTAATGGGTAAAAAGCAAGTGTGCAATTGATTGAAGTTTGGAGAAGAGACAGAACAGGAACTCCCAGCCCATCTCCTCCCATCTCATTTACTTCTACCAATTGTCCCTTGAGGGATCTCCTAAAACCTTCAGCATTTCTCAGAGCACAGGTTAAACAAAACTACACCAAACCAAATTCTATAACTACAGGAATAAAATTTACTTGGTTTATCACTGTAATCTTTTTTTTTTTTTTTTTTTTTTGAGACGGAGACTCGCTCTGTCGCCCAGACTGGAGTGCAGTGGCAGGATCTCGGCTCACTGCAAGCTCCACCTCCCGGATTCACGCCATTCTCCTGCCTCAGCCTCCCAAGTAGCTGGGACTACAGGCGCCCGCCACCATGCCTGGCTAATTTTTTATGTTTTTAGTAGAGACAGGGTTTCACCATGTTCACCAGGATGGTCTCGATCTCCTGACCTCATGATCCGCCTGCCTCAGCCTCCCAAAGTGTTGGGATTACAGGCGTGAGCCACCGCACCCGGTGGTTTATCACTGTAATCTTAACACATAGGTACTAGGTTTTAGTAAGTGCTCAGTAAACATTTACAGAATAAATGAATGCAGGGTTATGACATTTAGAAAAGCAATTCATGGAAAAAGGGGCAAATTTATAAAAAGATTCAATAGTGAACAATTTATTCATCCCAAGATTCATATAAAATTGCCTTTAAAAACTACAAAGATATAAACAAAAATATTCTCAAAACGCATTTGTAGAAATTTTATTTTACTTCAGTAATATGATATTCATTGGGTTGTGAGTCTTTAAGTATGGAAAATAAATAAATGATTCATTTTTAGAAGCAGCTATTCTGTTGTGTTCATGTAGACTGAAAATCTGGGATTTATCTGCAAACTCATTTACGCTCATAGTTAGCTTGAGATTGAGCATGCATTATTTATTGTTCTTTTAGAGAGTTTTGTTTCTTTGATCACTGGCTACGGCGGCTTAAATGATTCTTTCCTCAAGTTCCTGATACTGCTTTGTTCCAATTTTACATTTCCCTTGTACTACTCAAAATTAATCTTCATTTTATAGGTTACAGGATGTTTTCCCCAACTCAGGGCATTGTACTCATGTTTCACTTAAATGTAGGTATTCTTGTTTCAAGGTTGCTAAAATGCAGAAACTTCCCAGAAGCTCTTCAGTGGCATTTCTTAATTAGAACAACATATACCGGTTCTTGTGGACAAAGAACTGTATAATGTTTGATGACTTAAATTTTATTGAATATATAAAGCCACTTATCAAAGGAAAAACAGTTTCTCACTGAAGACAGACAAATGTCTTTCACAGTGAGCTACACAACCAAAAATCCTTTTTCAGGAGAGCCTCTTGGATGTTTTCATTTACTTGATAATAGAATTTTATAAATAATGCAAAGTGGTTCCAAAAGTTTAATTGAATTTATGTATACAAAAGTTTACTGTATAGGACCAATATTGTTCATAATTTAACTTTGATAAAGTTTATTGAAAACATTAGGCCAGGTGCAGCAGCTCATGCTTGCAATCTCACTACTTTCTGAGGCTGAGGTAGGAGGATTGCTTGAGGCCAGGATTGCAAGACCAGCCTGGGCAACATAGTGAGACTTCTCAGCAAACTATCGCAAGGACGAAAAACCAAACACCGCATGTTCTCACTCATAGGTGGGAATTGAACAATGAGAACACATGGACACAGGAAGGGGAACATCACACACTGGGGCCTGTTGTGGGGTGGGGGAAAGGGGGAGGGATAGCATTTGGAGATATACCTAATGTTAAATGACGAGTTACTGGGTGCAGCACACCAACATGGCACATGTATACATATGTAACAAACCTGCATGTTGTGCACATGTACCCCAAAACTTAAAGTATAATTTAAAAAAAAAAAGAAAAAGAAAAAAAAGAGAGAAAAAAAAAATTAGCCAGGCTTGGCAGCACGTACCTGTAGTCCTGGCTATTTGGGAGGCTGACGTGGAGGATCCCAAGCCCAGGAGTTGGAGGTTATGTTAGCTAGGATTGCACCACTGCATTCCATCCTGGGTAGCAGTGTGAGACCATGTCACCGAAAAAAAAAAAAAAAAAAGTTTAATACTTTTGAGGCCTAGTGGCAGGTAGAAAGAAATGAGTTCTATTAGAGAATATCTCATTTGTGACTCAAGGTTTTTTTTTATAAGTCATATTAACTTTCACTTTGATTTCAGCAATTTCATGCAAGAGAACATATAAGCCATGGACTTAGGTCTATAGTCTGGTCATATGTTCCAAAAACATAAGGATATTCCTAGGATTGATGCACTCATTTCAAAAAGTAAAATTCTAGGAATTTAAAGATTCACTTTCCTTTCTTCCTTTAAAGATGGGTATCTGAGAATTCAGACAGATTCTAGCTCAAGAAATATACCTGCAAAAAATTGAAGATAATTGACACTCAAAAACTTTGAATCATCTTTGAGACTGTGGCTTTGTTTTCACTGGAAACTGTTGAATTTTTCTAAAATCTTTTGTTCCATTGGAGGTAGAACATTCAAGTGATGAAAGAAAATTCAGCTTTCTAGTAGCTCCTAGTCAATCCATACACCTAGTGTCAGCCTGAATACCTGCATTTCTTTGAACAAATTAGTTCCGTTTTTTTCTCTGTTGCTTAAAATTCAGTATGCTCAGATTTTTGTTCACATTAATATGAAGTACTATTTAGGAATCACTCATATCCATCAAATTGGCTCTCTCAAAATCCTTTGACAAAAAAAAAAAAAGGACTTGATCTGAAAAAGGAGCTTAATGAATATCTTTAATAAGGAGATAAGAACAAAGAGAGTTTCACACCTGATCAGTTTCTTCATCCACATTACTAATGTGGCTTGCAATGTTTACTGCATACATTCTGTTAATGCATAAGGCAATGGAAATTATGCACAAAAATAATTGTCCTTAGGTAAATGATTAAAATATTATTTTCTTTTCATTGTGAGTGTTCTATCTTTAGCAAATGAACTCAGTTTTTATTGCTTTCAAGGTGATGATTTTACTCATGGTTACAATGTTAGAAAGTTATATTTATAAAAAGTTTCAGGGCTACATACTTAAGGTTTGAAATGTTTACTGTGTGTTAATTATACCTCAGTAAGAAAAAGAGTATGTTCAAATCCTACAGCAGCCAGATCTTTGCAAAAGTAATATGGGTCTCAGTTTTTACATATATAAAATAGCGATTATAATGCTACATGCATCTCATGGTTACACAATTTATGTAACCACAGGAGGAGATATTTTCTATACAATAAAAATTATGTTAACACTAGAGCAGCTCCATTGTCTGGGTATATACCCTGGGGTTCGTCATCATGCACCAGTAAAATTTAGGACACGGACACACACGAGGAGTTTAGGAGCAGAGGTTTAACAGGCAGAAGAGAAAGAGAAATAGCTCTCTCTATAGAAAGAGGGGTCTCCAAGTGGAAAGGACCAGCAGGTGGTGGATGCACCCGAATTTTATAGTCAGGTTTGAGGAAGTGGTGTCTGATTTACATAGGGCTCACAGATTGGTTTGATCAGGTATGACGTTAACATAGCACAAGGAAGGCTGGCCACCCCACCCTAATCTTATTATGCAAATGGGCTTTCCAGTTGATCTGCACCATCTTGTCTGCTTCTTACTGTATACGTGGCTGACAAAGAGAAGGGAAGATGGAGCCACCATCTTGAACATGTCTAGTCCTTAGTTTCTGCCTGGCATTCACCTGTGAAAGCTTCCAGCTTGCTTGTCTTATGTCTGCAGCCCGACTTTATAGGCTGCTCTTTGTTAGAAAATGATTTTGAGCTGCTTTTCATTAAAAAGGAAAGCCTTATCGAGGACTCCCATACCCTTACTATCTGCCTAAGTGATTTCTTCTTAACTCCTATATCAATACTAGGTACCACCGAAATTAAGAAAGTTTATATACATTTTTATTATTTTCAATTGCTTGGAAATCTCTGCATAGTTACCATCTTCTTCCTGCTTCCTTTGTCCTGGCTGTGGTAATGCATATTGCTGCAAACCTCTTCAACACCTATTCAGCTAAGTAGAGCTTGGTCTGGCACCTGTAGTACTCTTGAGACTTGAGGCTGCTCTGCTGTGAGGCTGAGGCCAGAGTCTGAATGCTGGGCAGGCCACCAGGAACTGTTTTGTCTGCCTTTTCAGGAAACAAGCATTGACTTTCTAAGCCCACTTGAATTTCAATATAGACTTGTAATAGAAAACCCTTTTTGCCCAAGGGTTGTGTCCTAAATGGTACCTCAGGTCTTTTCTTCTTGTATTCTCAAAAAAGAAAAAGAATAAAACCTAAGTAAGTTGGAAGGCTCCCCTGGTGACAAAGCTTTAGGTTTCTCTTCCTCCTTTAATTTTGAAACTGGAAACTATTTTGAAAACAAGTTTGTGCTGAATGCTAATGATTATGTTTAACTCTAATATTAAGATTTGTGGTAACATTCTGATGACTAGTATTAATGACTTTCTTTTCTTAAAAAACAAGTCCTAATTCACTCTGCACAATTTAAAACAATGATTTACATATAGTAGAACAAGTTTTAAAGAGACATATGCAATTATTTCTTCACAGAGTGTTAACATTTTAAACCTAGTCAGTTTGTAAGATAAGCCTCTCTCAAGTACTTTCTTTTGAGCAAGATAAATGCCCCTTTATAGAAAAACTTTATAGGAAAACTTCTATAAAGTTTTTCTATAAACTTTATAGAAAAACTTCTCCATTGGAAGCTTGAACAATATTTTCCAAATGGTTTTCCTAATCATCAGTTTAATTTTATGGACTGGCCATTTATGGGACATTGCCAGACACCATTAGAGTTTTCAGCAAATGACAGTGATTTCATCTTAAAGCTGAAGTCAGAGGGCCAATAATCTTTTTTCTTTTAATAGACTCTCTCTTCTGGAGAAGTTTTAAGATGCATAGCAAAATTGAGTAGAAGGTACAGAGATTTCCCATATACACCCTGCCTCCACAGCCTCCCCCATCATTTGTTACAAGTGATGAACCTACATTGACACATCATTATCACTCAGAGTCCATAGCTAACATTAGGGTTTATTCTTGGTGTTGTACATTCTATGAGTTTAAATACATGCGTAATGATGTGTATCTACCTTTATAGCTTCATACAGAGTATTTTCACTGTCCTAAGAATTATCTGTGCTCTGCCTGTTCTTTCCTGCCTCACCCCTAACCCTTAGCAATCACTGATCTTTTTACTATCTCCAAATATTTGCCTTTTCCAGAATGTTATGTTATAGTTGGAATCATACAGTGTGTAGCCTTTTCAGATTAGCTTCCTTCACTTAGTAATATGAATTTAAGTTTTCTCCATGTCTTTTCATGGCTTGACAGTTCTTTTCATTTTAGCACTGAATAATATTCCATTGTCTGGATGTACCACAGCTTATTTATCCATTCACCTACTGAAGGACATCTTGCTTGCTTCCAAGTTTTGGCAATTATGAAAAAAGGTACCATAAACACCCATGTGTAGGTTTTGGTGTGGACATACGTTTTCAGCTTTTTTGGGGTAAATACCAAGGAGCATGATTGTGGATTTTATGGTAAGAGTATGTTTAGTTTTTGTAGGAAACTGTCAAACTTGTAATAGAAAATCCTTTTCCAAAGTGACTGTACCATTTTGCATTCCCAAAAGCAATGAATAAGAGTTCCTGTTTCTCTACATCCTCGCCAGCATTTGATGTCGTCAGTGTTCTGGATTTCACCCACTCTAACAGGTATATAAAGGTATCTCATTGATGTTCTAATTTGAATTCTCCTGATGACATATGATGTGGAGCATCTTTTCACATGCTTACTTGCCGTCTGTATATCTTCTTTGGTGAGGTATCTGTTAAGGTCTTTGGACCATTTGTTAGTTGGGTTGTTTGTTTTCTTATTGTTGAGTTTTAAGGGTTCTCTGTGTTTTGGATAATAGTCCTTTATCAGATATGTGTTTTGCAAATATTTTCTCCCAGTCTGTGGCTTGTCTTTTCATTCCCTTGATATTGTCTTTCACAGAGAAGTGATTTTTCATTTTAATGAAGTTCAGCTTTATCAATTCTTTCTTTCATGGATCATGTCTTTAGTGTTATAGATAAGAAGTCATCACCATATCCAAGGTCATCTAGATTTTCTCCTACATTGTCTTCTAGGAGTTTATAGTTTTGCATTTTACATTTAGATCTGTAATCCATTTTGATTTCATGTTTGTGTAAGGTCTGTGTCTAGACTCACTTGTTTAATGTGGCAGTCCAGTTGTTTGCACACTATTTGTTGAAAAGACTATCTTTGCTCCATTGTATTGCCTTTGCTCCTGTGTCAAAGATCAGTTGGCTTTATTTACATAAGTCTATTTCTGGGATCTCCATTCTGCTGCATTGATCTATTTGCCTATTCTTTTGTCACTATCACACTGTCTTGATTATTGTATCTTTACAGTAAATCTTGAAGTCAGGTAGTGTCAGACTATTGAGTGTCTTCTCCCTCAATATTTTGTTGTTATTCTGGGTCTTTTGCCTCTTTAAATAAACTTTGGAATAACTTGCTGGGATTATGATTTAAAGTGAACTGAATTTATGGATCAAAGTTAGGGAGAACTGACATGTTGCTGGTATTAAGTCTTCCTATCCAAGAACATGGAATGGTGTTCCATTTATTTAGTTCCTCTTTGATTTATTTCATCATATTTTTAGTTTTCCTCATATAGATTTTGTGTATTTTTTTAGATTTAGCTATATACCTAAGTATTTTTTAGATGCTATTATAAATGATATTGCATTTTTATTTCAACCTCCATTTACTAATTGCTGGTAAGTAGGAAAGCAGTTGACTTTCATATATTAACATTGTATCCCACAACCTTGCTATAATCCCTTGTTAGTTCCAGGAGGATTTTTGTTGATTCTTTTGAATTTTCCTCATAGACAATCATATCATCTTCAAACAAATACAGTTTTATTTCTTCCTTCCTAGTAAGTATACTTTTATTTCCTTTTCTTATCTAATTTCATTAATTAGGATTTCTAGTATGATGCTCAAAAGGAGTGTTAAGAGGGGACATCCTTGTTTAGTTCCTGGTCTTAGTGGACAAACTTTTAGTTTCTTACTATTAAGTATGATTTGAGTTGTAGAGTTTTTTGTAAATATTCTTTATGTAACAAATTGAGGAAGTTCCCCTCTATTTCTAATTTAACTGAAAGTTTTTATCATGAAAGGGTGTTGGATTTCATCAAGTGCTTTTTCAGCATCTATTTATATTATTATGCCATTTTTCTTCTTTGGCCTGCTGATGTGATGAATTACATAAATTGATTTTTAAATGTTAAACCAGTGTTTCATACCTTGAATAAATCACACTGGGTCATGGTGTATAATTCTTTTTATACATTGTTGGATGTGACTTCTAATATTTTGTTGAACCAATGATTTTTCTGCATAAATATATTAGTTTCATCAAAGGGGAACTTTTAAGATAATTTAAATTCACTTATTTCCTAACATACAGCGTATTCAAATATCTATTAAAAGCTATTTACATCATTTTTTATTTCCTCTTGGCTATTAATTTTTTGAATAGGAAATAATATGAGTTATTCATGAATTAAAAATTAATATTAGGTAATATTTATTGAGTCCTTACTGTGCCACGCACTATGCTAAACTAAATCATTTAATCCTTAGAAAAGCACTATAGGTATACATTACTATCACTAGACGTGTTCTACAGATAAGGAAATTGAGGCTCAGAGGGGTTAAGTAACTCATCCAAGGTTATACAGAGCCAGTCATTTGCATCCAGGCAGTATAGCTCCAGAGAGCCTACATTTAACTCTATGATTTACAGTTCAACAAAATCATCCACCACTCATTCACAACTCAGCAAGATAGTTTCCTGACAGATAAATCAAATAACAAATTTGAACAGCACAAAGCATCCATGTGTTGCTTTCATCTTTTCATCAGCATTTCAAATTATTTCTTGGGTGACCCTCATGTGCCAGGCACTGTTTTAGCAACTGCACAAACAGAGACTCAGACAAGATCCCTGTCCTAAGTTCTTTCTAGTAGGATCAGAAAGAAGAATGGTCAGGAAAGATTTCTTTGAGGAAATAGCATTTGAGCTGAGAAAAAAAATTGTCTTTGGAAGACTATTGGAAGAAACCAGCTATACAAAGAGCAGAGAGATTAGGATTTGTGCAAAGGAAATATAGTTATGAAGTCCTTGAGACAGGAAAGCACTTAATTTGTACAAAGTACTGAAAGGACAAAAAAAAAAAAGGTGATCTGTATGGCTAAAATCTAGTGAACAGACGTATATGTGAGACATGCTGAAGTTAGCAGGCAGAAAAGCAAGCTCAGACATGGCCATGTGGGCAAAGTACAGACTTTATTCTAAGCACGATGGAAACCACTGGAGGGCAATAAACAAAGAGGGTGACATGGACCACTCTGCCTTGTTTGTGGCTTGTAGCAGAGCCACAAGTAGAAGCAGAGAGATCAGTTAGGAGTTTATGGTAATCTAAGTGGAGTGGTTTGAGTTATGGTAACATAAGTGAGAATGAAAGGAAGGAACAGTTTTTGAGATATATTTTGAGTGTATATTGACAGGTCTTTTGGCTAAAGCAACTGAATGAATGGTAGTAACATTTGCTGAAATTGAGGAGCTTCAGAAAGGAACTAGATGGGAGAGAAGGCAGGAAGGTTGGAGGATGGGGAGAACAGATGAAATAGTTCTGTTTGGGATGTGTTGAGTTGGAAACGTTTAATTCATATCCAAATAGAGATTATTTACATCAAGTATTTCTTAGTCTTTGACCTTGAAGACAAGGCCTGGTGCCCACTGCAATGCATGAGCTCAAACTATATTTCTAGCTCTAGTACAGATCAAACGTATACTTTAACACAAGTGGTAAAGTTGATAGAAATTTAGTCTCAGTAGAGCATAGCTGTTTCAAGACTTATAATTATTTGAAAGCTATTTAGATGATGTGGAAGGCTGAAATGTTTACATAAATTAAAAGAACTAATAATCTGTATGTTCTAATCACTACCAGGAGAGGGCCTTTAGAGCTGCCCAGCAACGATACTGTATTTTCCTAATTATTCACTCTCCTACTCTCCTAACTGCTTTTCTCTTTTCAAATTTCTTTTTTTTTTTTCCAAGACAGAGTCTTGCTCTCTCACCCAGGCTGGAGTACAGTGGTGCAATCTCAGTTCACTGCAACCTCTGCCTCCTGGATTCAAGCAATTCTCGTGCCTCAGCCTCCCGAGTAGCTGGGATTACAGGCATGTGCCACCACGCCTGGCTAATTTTTGTATTTTTAGTAGAGATGAGGTTTGACCATGTGGGCCAGGCTGGTCTAGAACTCCTGACCTCATGATCTGCCCGCCTCAGCCTCCCAAAGTGCTGGGATTACAGGCGTGAGCCACTGCACCCAGCCCTCTTTTCAAATTTCTAACAGCTCTTTCTCGCTCTTACTCTTAGATGATGACCTTACTTCCTGTTTCTCTTAAGAGAATGTCCCCCACCACAACAATCCACCTAACTCTGTCTGTGCCCATATTTCCTTCTTTCTCTCCAGTTAAAAATCTAGAAATGTCTCTATTCCTAGCAGGACTAAATTAGATCATCCTCCTCTGTGGCTGCCCAAGGACTTTTCCCAGCGTTTCTCCACTTCCTGTCCTCTATCACTGATCCTTCCTTTCATGCTGGATATGTATATCCTATCATACTAGAATTGTAGATCACAACATTAAAAGCATGCTCTCTGGAGCCATACTGCCTGGATGCAAAAACCTTTGAAATGTTTCATCCACTAACCAATATTGCTATTTTTCACAGCCAAAAACAAAACAAAAAAGTTGCCTGCCCCTTTTACTGCCAGCTACAGCACCAATTCTTTGCTCTGTTTGTAGCAAACTCCTAAAATATATATTCAACATCTCCAGCTTTTTTCCTTTAACCTCTCATTGTCCTAAATACACTCCAAATTTTGTCCCTACCACTTCTTTACAGATTCCTGCTTTGGTCCCCAGTGTCTTATCCTCAGAATGCTTCTTTTCTACCTGCACTCAATCTCTTAGTGATGGCTTTGATTACTATCCATGTGCTGTCAACTCCCAAATATTTATCTCTCTCCCAACCTGTTTCTAGATTTATCCAACTGCCTACTCAACCTCTTCATTTGGGTGTCTTATAGACATCTTACATCTAATATAGCCAACACTGAGCACCAACCCCAAACATTGATTCCCAGCCTCAAACCATTACCTCTATGAATGGCAACTTTATCCTTCCAGTTGCTCAAGTCAAAAAGCTAGCATCATTCTTGATATCTGTGTTTGCCTTACACACAACACTCAACCCATTCTTGTCTTCCTCTGATAGCTGAGGCCTAGAGAAGCTAACTGACTTGCCTATGATTCCTCAGCTAGCAAGTTACTGCCAAGATTCATTCCAGTGTTAAAGTTCTCTCCAGTGCTAAAGTCTGTGCCAACTAGTGAACAACTCACCTTTAGTCTAGCTTGGACACTAGCCTAAAAATGAGTCATCTAGCCAATCATAAAAATAGAAAAGAAATAGGTATAGTGTTTAAATATTCCGAAGAGTCTCTGAAGTGACTGAGTTGTAACTTTAAACTAATATATGGCCTATCATATATTACATTTGCACAGCTGATAAAAGAAATGTGTTCTGCAATTTGCGAATACACTGACATAGGACAATTTATCAAAGATTTAGCAGGGGCTTCTTTTCCTTCCGGACTTCAGATAAAATTGCCAGGCACAAAACCTTCTGTATCACATTGTCTAGACTTCAGATGAGCAGATTTCCCAAAGCTCTTACCAGAAGTGACTGTCAAAGATATCCTCTGATCTTTCTTACTCAGCCCGTCTCTTTTCACATGACTCCAAATTTGGCAATTGTCAGCAGATGTATGAAGTTGTGGGAAGACACCAATGACCCATCTCATCTTCCTTCCCTCTGTAATTCTCAAACGTAAGTAATATCAGCTTGTCTCAAAGATGTTATCTGTCCAAATAGTTTTGATTCTTTGCCCTCAGTGTTTTTGTTACACATATTTTACATGATGTCAGAACATAACATTTTCAGAAGAAAACAGCCTAGGGAATCCACAAAGTTCACTGTGCATAAACATGGTTTACTAGCATCATACTAGGTCAGTTCCTTTAAAAGAGGCTACCTAGAATATTTAGTGGCCTCTCTAAAGTTTTTTTGTGGCATTTTGTTTTAAAATCCCAGGGTTTAGCTTCATGATCCTTTGGGATTTTAAAGAATAGTTGCCTGCATCTTTTAAGGATGGCAGTGGTATATTGGGAGAATATATTTTGAGAACAGTCATTTTCCTGGCTCAGAATCCTTCTTATGTGGTGTTACAAAGATTGGTGATATTTTTGTTATGATTTTTAATAATTCTAACAATTTCTTCATTCCCTCACTAAAAGAATCTGCCCTCTCCATTCCTTCCTCACCACGTTTCAAATTTGTTCATTCACCCTTAGAAACAATATTTCTCTGTTAAAGTCACATTGTGTGACAGTGAGGTTTCAAGAGTTCTGGTTAGGCATTTTCTAGAATGGCCTTCATTTTGCATTTGCCTCACATTTTCTTATGATTACACTGAGGTTATGAATTTTTCCAAAGAACCCCACAAGGTGAAGCATTTTTCTCATTGCATCATGTCAGAGGACAGATGATATTAATGTGATTTATCTCTGGTGATTTTAACTTGGATCACTTGGTTAAGATTATCTGTCAGGCTTCTTTCTTATGTTTTTCCCATATTAAATAACAATTGCAATGCTTACCTATGGTAGACAGTGCCTCCTGAGTATGTTCTGTTTGATGATTTTCATTCAGTTCTTATGAGTACCTATCTGTGGCTGTCAATCCTCTCCATGAGCTTGAATGTACCTGCCTCCTCCTCAAAGCTACATGTGTGTTACTTCAACATTCCTTTAAAGGGAAAGAAAAAGTGGTTCTTTTACAAAGTTTGTGTGAATTGTCATCAATATTTGACACACATGCCTGCTCAGCAGCCTCAAGCTAGACAGCATGTATGTGGGAAGGAGCATGGCACATAGTTGGAAGTACTTTGTGTTGGCAAGTTACATTGATGCTACTGAATCTAAACATTGAGACCTGGACCAACAAGCCAAGAACCATCCCATGCAACTCCCAGTGCAGATAGCTTCTGCATATTAATTAGTTGAGCATTTACAGCACCCCTAATTAGAAAGCTCTATCACTTTTTATAGCTAGTAAGTACTTGGCCAGGCGGTGGTGATGCTTAATGTTATGAGGGATCTTGTAACCAAAGTGAAAAATCCCAAATCAAGGGAGTCCCCCACTTTGGGCAAGCCTTCTCAGAGACTAATGCATAAAGATATAGAAATCAATAAATTTCATGCCCAATGTTTAGCTTACTTGGTTAGCAATGCCTTAGAGGTTATCCTGCCTATCATTTCACCCAGTGAAGAAAATTACTACTCCTTAGTATTTTTTTCCACATAAAGAAGTTGATTTATGATTTGATTTTTACATGTTGTCTACAAATTAACATATGATCATGAGGATGGACGTGGTGGCTCACATCTGTTATACCAATACGTTGGAAGGCCAAAGCAGGCCAATCACTTGAGGCCAGGAGTTTGAGACCAGCCTGGCCAATGTGATGAAACCCTGTCTCTGCCAAAAAATACAAAAATTAGCCAGGTGTGGTGGTGTGTGCCTGTAGCCCCAGCTACTTGGGAGACTGAGATGGGAGAATCACTTGAACTTGGGAGGTGGAGCCTGCAGTGAGCTGAGATCCTGCCACTGCACTCCAGCTTGGGCAACAGAGTAAGACTCTATCTCAAAAGAAAATTTATGTATATAATCATGAGAACAGTCACAAAAAATCATATTTATAGATAACAATTATCCTTCCATTTGACTTTTAGGAAATTTATCCTTGTGCTATTAGCATAAATGATAGTTTTTCTAATAAGAAGAAATTAATTTTTGAGGTTTTATTATAAGAGGAATTCTTACCTTTTCTTTACAGAATTGGAGATTCCAGCTGCTATTATGGAAGCATGGTTGCAGTGGGTTTCCAATGACTTATGGTTCAACACAGAAATGATATTGTTGTAATTTGTTTAGAGTTTCTCTTCTTGCAGAAGGTGCTGTCACTGCCATATGGTGCTGCTGTGAAAACAGGAAGATTAGATGCTGACTTTATTCACTGCAACAGTGATATCTCTTCTGATCAGATGGTAGCTTCTCCGAGTGTACAGGGAAAAGCAAAGTCTCAGCTCCCACGGTTAGTCTCAGCTATGTTTGTCCCAAGTCACTGTAGCTGTGGCCTCCCAATGTTACAGCTTTTTATTTTATATTTAAAGTCTCAGTCATTAATCCCAAAGCATGTACACAATGCTATAGTGGCTGAGTCAGACATATACAATGCTTAGAGCCATCCCCGCCCCAGGAGAGGCTTCACCAGTTCAAACTCCTGAATTCCTCATCTCTCATTTCAGTGAAGAGAGATGTTCTAATGATGTTGAACATCAAAATAAAAAGTAGTTGGGGTCTTAAGCTCTGTGCAAATTTGAACTAACCTTTCTCTAATAGATTTTGTGTCCCACATTCTAAAGGATATGGTGTTGGGATGACTTTTATCAAAGTCTAAACTTTTTGTTACACCATGATATTAATTTAGACTTTCTATTCTATTTTCTAAATTACTTTTCTTTAGGAATTTTCCTTATTTTGCTGTATGTTATAAAATGAAATCTCCATAGTCATCAGTCTATAGATTAAGCAAAACTTTCTCCCCTTTTCTTCATTATCCTTAGGCATTATGTTTACCATGTTCAGTTTAAAACACCATAAGCAAAACTACCTCAGTATATAATGGACTGAAGTGAAAAATATACTACAGAGAAATTCTCAAGGACCATCTCAGAAATTTATCTAAGGAAAAATGGAAAAGGAGATTGTAGGGGGAGGGGGATTGGGTTGTCATGTGTTTAAAGGTACAGAACAAGGAAGGTGAGAGGCAGCTAATGGTCTCTATATCGCCTCCAGCAGGGTCACAGAACAATGGCAGTTCTGCTGGAATTGTTCAGAGGAGGTTCTTTGCCTGGCCTCAAGTTTTAGTGTCAGCAGCACATGAAAACAAGCCTCGGGAGAGGAGCAAATGACCAAGATGCTTCTAGTAAGGACCTTGATGAGGATAGAAGTGAAGACAAAAGGGAAGCTATGAGACTTGAAATATGATGCACTATTCCACAGTTTTGAATGTGGTCCTGTGGGAGAATAAAGACTATTGTTTATTTACATTGACAGTCACAGATTATTTAAGAGTTCTGATTGCCTACATGCAATCATGCATGCATTTGATAAACACACCCTGAGATATTTGGGCTAAGTCACCTTCTTAATCCAAGTTTGTGGTAAAAGTTTATCCTGTATTTTAGATATCCTTAATAACTGAGAAAGAATGATTATGGCAAGAGGTATTATTCGATGCAACTAATGATCAAGGAATTTAAGAACAGTGTGTAGATAGAGATTCTTTACATTAACTTGTAGCAGTAGCTTTAAGGAATTCTTTAGCTTTACAGTGACTTCTTTCACAAATAGGAAAGTAAAGGACAGCAGCCAGAGGTCTAAATGTCATTTGTTCATTTGAGAACAATATACAAAAAGTATCAGAAATCAGTTTCTTTGCATTAAGAAGTATATGTGATAAGGTGAAAGTTTCTTAGATTTGCATATTAAAAGCAATGACACTCAGTGCCAAAAATGACTATGTATAAGGCAGAATCTTATCAACTACAATAAATAGAACAAAAAAAACATGTAAGCATAACTCCAGTTGGCATCAAAATCTACTAGGCTAAGTCTATAAGTGCAAATGTGTATGTTAATTGCTAATATGTCTCACTTAGCTGAATGCGCCAGTATGTTCAGAATCCAAGTCATTCAGCTCTGCACTACTTCAGAGAAGCTGAAGTGGTTGCAGTGGAAGCACACACTTAGGTCTCCCAGGACAACCAAAACCACATGCACTTGCCCATCATCTTGATGTTTTCCTAAAGAAATATAACCCCTATTTAAAACAGCTCTTAGGTCTAATGAAAATCTATGACATATATATTCAGATATATGTAAGGCTACATTTTTCAGCCCAGCACCTTTTCCCAACATAAATCCCCAAAGATTTTAACTGCATTCCTTTTTCAGCATAGAAGAGTTATGTTCTTAATTACTGGCATTGGAACAGTGATTTTTCAGGAGGGAGTAGGGAGTGAGAGAGTGGAAGGTGAAAGAAGGCATATTAGAATTACCAAGGGAGAATTTTCAAACCACCTCACATTCCCACTTCCTGACTTTGGGAGTCTGATGTGTGCCTCAGGAGTCTTAGGACCTAGGGGTGTGGAGTGGGGGATGCAGCTTGTTGGAGCCTCTGTGATCCAGTTCTGTTCCCACACCTTCCCTCATTTAGAATTCCTGAAGTGAAGGAAAACACACTTCTCTGAAATATTTTTTAAAGGTGGACTCCTGAGGGAACAAATAAAACAAAGTAATCAGCGGAACAGTCTCAATGTTCCTGACTGAGATTGAACCAAATGATCCTGAGCATCCTTCTTCACACTTTGTCATCTGAGAAAAGAACAAGCTGTTCCAACTTTCTCACTTGACTGCCACATTCTAGGTAACAATGTCTCAGAATGCTCAATGGTACTGGAGGGTTTATGCTGAATGCCTCTTACTGAGGTCTTCATCAAGTATTAATGCAAACAAAAATTTTAATATTATTGTCTAAATATAATGCTCTAAATCTCGCCCTCAGGGTTTCTCTTCTTCACATAATTTTACTTATTCATTGAAATAAATTAAAACATGCCTATGGTACACTTTATAGTATCAACCTTTGTCAAAAATATTTAATTAATTTTGTTTTATTCAATTGTGTAATTTGACTCCCAAGCTTCAGTATTGATTCAGCCTCCAAAATATGTTGAATTATACCTTTCCTCAAGAAACAATAGCGGAAGCAACTTAAGTTTCTATCAACACAGTGGACAAAATGTGGTACATATACACAGTGGAGTACTATTCAGCCATAATAGCAGAATGAGATCCTGTCATCTGCAACAACATGGATGGAACTGGAGGACAATATGTTAAGTGAAATAAGCCAGGCACTGAAAGACAAAGTTCACGTGTTCTCATTCATTTGTGGGAACTAAAAATGAAAACAATTTAACTCATGGAGATAGAGTAAAATGATGGTTACCAGAGGCTGGGAATGGTAGTGGGGGATGGGGTGGAGGGAAAAAGTGGATGGTTAATGGGACAAAAATGTAGTTAGAGAAAATGAATAAGGTCTACTATTTAAAGGCTGAGCATGGTGGCTCACAGTTGTGATTCCAGTGCTTTGGAAGGCCAAGGAGGGAGGATCGATTGAGATCAGGAGTTTGATACCTATGCCTAGGCAACATTTTAGTAAGACACATATCTACAAAAGGAAATTTAAAAATTAGCCAGGATTAGTGACGTGCCTGTAGTCCCAGCTACTCAGGAGGCTGGGGCGGGAGGATTTTTCGAGCCCAGGAACTAGAGGGTGCAGTAAGCCATATTCATGCCACTGCACTCTAGCCTGAGTGACAGAGCAAGACCCTGTCTCTGAAAAAATTAAAAATCAATCAATCAATAAACCTAGTATTTGATAGCACAATAGGGTGATTACAGTTGAAAGCAATTTATTGTACATTTTAAAATGCTAAAAGAATAAAACTAGATTGTTCATAACACAAAAAAAGGACAAATGTTTGAGGTAATGGATACCCCATTAACCCTGATATGATGATTACACATTACATACCACTATCAAAATAATTCGTGTACTTCATAAATATTTACACCTACTGTGTATTCATAAAAATAATAATAATAATTTTTTATAAAGAAACAATAGAGCCCAGGCTGTTGTCTGGAGTGAATCACAGACGTAGGATCTAGGGAAAGACCTAACTATAAATAAATAAATACATACACATAAATACTAATCTTTTTAGATATATAAAGGAATATGTAACATATAAATAGAGGCATCAATTTACATAAAACAAAATTACAATAGAAATGTTTATATATACAATAGTAGAGGGCTGTATGCCATTGTGTAATATTTGGCCATATACAAAGGAAGCAAAGAACACTATTCAATAAATAATGCAGGCACACATGCACACACATGCACACACACACACACACTCGCACAAGATCCCTACCTTAAACCATACACAAAAGTAAATTCCAGGTAGATTTTAAAACTGAATATAAAAACATCAAACTCTACAGACTTTAGAAGAGAATATTTAAAAATTCTTTGATAACTTCAAGGTAGAAAATATTTTCTTAAATAAGACCCAAAAATCTACAACTGTAAAATTTTCTTTTACATTCAATTACCTAAAATATTAAAAGTCAATATTAAAATAATAAAATGATAAGGCTTGGAGTAGAAGAAATAATTTGCAACTGATATAACTGACAAAGACAGTACAGAATATATAAAGAACATCTTTATATGATAAAAATCAATATGAAAAAAGACAACACAAAGGATACAAAGTTTCACTTATGCAGCATGAATAAGTTCTGGAGATTTAATGTATAGCATGGTAACTATAGTTAACAATACTATATTGTATACTTGATATTTGCTAAGAAGGTAATCTTGTGTCTTTCGTCACAAAAATGGGAGTAACTCTGAAGTGATAGGTATGTTAATCAGCTTGATTGTGATGATCATTTCATAATGTTTACTTATATCAAAACATTAAGTTCTATACCTTAAATATATAGAAATATTTTATCAATTATACCTAAATGAAGCTTTATAAAAAGACAACAAAATGGAAAAATGAGAAAATGACCAGATCATTCATAGAAACAAAAACCTAAATTGATAATAAATGTATGAAAACATGTTCAACTTTGCTAATATTTATGGAAATAAATATTAAAGCTACAGTAACATACCATTTAAAACCCATAAGGTTAAGGGAAAAATTAAAAAGACTGATAATATGAAGTGCCTGTGAAAATGTAGAGAACTGGGAACTCTAACAAACTACTGATGGGAGTTTAAGTTGACACAAGCACTTTGGAAAAGTTTGGAAGTGTGTGAAAGATGTACTCACCATAATTAGGGGAGTCAGAGATCACCTCTAATCATCTTTAAGCTCTTACATGGGCCCTTCAGCTGAATCTATAAACCAAATTGACACCAGGCAGATTAACAAAACAAAAGCGTACATATTTTATTAGTTTTGCATGTACATGGGGACTTCACAAAACAATCCAAAGAAGTGGCCAAAAAAAGATGCTTCTATACTTTTTAGACAAATAATGACAAATTTGAGAAGAAATGACAGGACAAAGGAAATCTGGCTAGGGACAGTAACTATATTCAGGTTCACTGTAGCTTCCAGTTCCCAGTCTGTGGCGATAAGGGCTATTTTCTAGCTCTGGTACTGGGAGGGTACTCCTCCCAGAGGAATCTTTATGGCTTGCTGCCTGCAGGAAGAGACAGGTCAGCCAGACCTTTCTGAAACTATCATTTCTCCAATGTTTTCAACTCAACGTAGTCAATATATTAACCCAGCATATTTTGGGATGGTATATCATTCAGTCCTTCACATACAACCACAAAATTCCACTCAATATGTATCTTAGAGCAGTGGTTCTAGGATATATGCGTGGCCTGAAGAACCCTAGAGGCTCCCTAAGACTCTTCTTTCAGGGAATCTACAAGATCAAAACTATTTTCATAATACTAAGATTGTTTTGCTTTTCCACATTCATTGCTTCACAAGTGTACAATGAAGTTTTGCAGATGCTATCTGCTAAACACACACACACACACACACACACACAGACACATACATACATGCTAAACACCATCTCTTAGGGGGAAGGAGGTGAAATGGCATCAGAAAGGGCCACATGGAACTGATTGTCTTGTAACCCTGAGTAGATGTAAAATGCTCATCGTCAGCTTTACAAATTCTATTTTCTGGATCACATATTAAAGAGATAAAGTCTCCTACTGTGTATTTATATAAATATACTATATTTACCAGCCTCACATTCTTATATTTAACCAACAATCCTGATAGTAATCATAAATTCTCCTATGATAGCCTTTGGCTTTTTGACATGAGAAAAATGAAAGGACTTCCTCTGCTAAGGAAAGGTACCTCAGTGGAGAGAAAAGCACAAAAGCCATGGATGAAAAGAGTCTAGAATTTTATAACCATGCCTAGTGCTCATCCACTGGCCCAAGCAATTTACATGACATCTGTGAACCTCCTCCATTCCTTATTTGTAAAATGGAGATAATATTTCTTAGATAGCATTATAAGTATGAGGGGTACCTAATGTGAAAGGATTTTTTTTTAATTAAGAAATAGCCTTTGGAGGTAGAAGATTTATTCATCTCTTTGGATTCCATATTAGTCAACATAACCCTCCTTCCCATTCTCTGTAAATATTCGTAACTCCCTTATAGGGGCCCAGGAAGGGTTCATAGTAGGAGTCATCCTTCTCAGGTGAAGGCAATAAAGGGTATATTGCCTAAAGAGAATTTTAAAACAATAATAAAACCAACTAAAAGTCCAAATGCTGTTTATTATTACCACAGGCTGCTGATTCTAAATATTGCCAATGCTGGAAAACTCTGCTCCGTGGCAAACCACCGCCACTGCCCACACTTTCGTTATGCCACTGCTCTTATACACCTTCTTCTCTCTGTAGGACTCAGCAAAAATGCTGGCCTTTTTTTTTTTTTTTTTTGAGACAGAGTCTCACTCTGTTGCCCAGGCTGCAGGCTGGAATGCAATGGTGCAATCTCGGCTCACTGCAAACTCTGCCTCCTGGGTTCAAGCAAGTCTCCTGCCTCAGCCTCCCGAGTAGCTGGGATTGCAGGTGCCCACCACCATGCCTCGCTCATTTTTGTATTTTTAATAGAAACAGGGTTTCACCATGTTGACCAGGATGGTCTCAAACTCCTGACCCCTGGTGATCCACCTACCTTGGCCTCCCAAAGTGCTGGGATTATAGGCGCGAGCCACGGTGCCCAGCCCTGGCCCTATTTAAATACAGCATTTTGCATATTCTGCATCTAACTCAAAAATGAAGAAAACACACAATAAAGCTAAAAATTCCATTGTTACATTCATGACCTCAAATCTTAAATGGACATTCAACACTGGTGGGCGTTGCACTACTCTTTTCTGGTATATTTGTTCCCCTACTATCCAAATTACTATTTCACACATTTTTCTTCCTTCTCGAATATATGACACTCCTGACTATCCCTCTCAGTATTTGCTAATGACCTCATACCTCATTAAGCAAGGAGAAAGAATGCAATGGGAACGCCCTCATTTTCCTACCATTAAATATATCTTTCCTACTAGTAAATTCTACCTTTCCTCCTCCTCTCCCAATAGATAAGGTATTCCTGCTCATAGATGATTGTCCCCTTGTGCTCTGGATCCCCTATGACTTTTTCAAGGACTTGATGTATATAATTACCACCTATCTGTCAATTGGATTATTATACATAAGGGAAGAATGGATGGATAAATAGATGAATGGATGGATGGATGGATGGATGGATGGATGAATGAATGAATGGTGAAAGAGATGTTCCCTTGTTCACACCTCCTTTGCAGCTACAACCTAATTTCTCTGCTTCCTTTCCAAGAGAAACATCCAAAGTGATGTCTAAAGTCATACTCTCCATTTTCTCACTTCCTATTCTCTCTTCAATTTGATCTAACTGGACTTTGTCCCCACCATTCCACAGAAACTGTTCTAAGCAAGATCATCAACAATCTCCATCATGTCCAATCCAATGTCACTTCTCTGCCCTTAAGCCCTCAGCAGCACACAGCTACTATAATACTCCCTTCCCTTTGAAGCATTTTCTTCTTTTGTAGCATCACATTGTTCTGGTGTTCTTGCCTAACTAATTGCTCTTTGTGAGTTCATTCTTCACATCTTTAGATACAACCTTTATATTCATTCTCAAAAATCTATATTTACAGTTCCAGCCTCTCCCTTGAATTCTCTAAAAATGGCATTCATTTCTATTTTCATATGTCCAAAACAGAATTCTTGCTTCCCTACCATATATGTTCTTCCACCATCTTCCCTTCATCAGCAAATGACACAATAGCTTACCCAGTTGCTCAAGCTGGAAACCTAATGGTTACCTTTTTTCTCATACCCCAAATTAATCTCATCAGCTGCCCCAAAATATATCCTAGATCTAACCATTTCTTTCCATTCTTTATCATGGTAGTTTAAGCCGTTATCATCTTTACCTTGGGCTGCTGAAATTTCCTTCTGTTTGCCCATCCATCATTCTTTTACCAAAAATTCTATATTCTACACAAAAGCAAGAATCGGTTTGCTTTTGTGTAGAATATAGAACTTCATAAGCAAGCTGACTTGCTTACAAAATGCAAATTAGATCATGTTGCTTCCCTGGTGAACATCCTCCCATTACTTTCCATTATAACTAGAATAAAATCCAAAACCTTTACCATGGCCTAGAAGCCCTGCACTATCTGGCTTATCTCCACCTCTGTGATCTCATCTCCTACTGCTCTAGCCATTGCTCAACGCATTTTAGCAATATTGACCTTCTTTTTCTTTCCTGGATATGACAAGGACCCTTTTCCTTAGAGTGAGTTTACATCCCAGTTTCCCTGAGTGGTCCAGGTTTTTGCCTGTTGTTTTGATGTCCTATTCACTTTTGCATTTGCACTTCAGCATTTGTCTCAGACTCATCTTTTGTTTTAAAACCAAGGCTTATTAATTGTTGCATTAAAATAAGCCAAAATGGGTTTGGTAGATCTTCCCTTTGTACTTCCAGTGGCTACCCTGCTGTTGTCCAATAGTGTGTGAAACATGTGCAGCAAACTGAGTTCTCACTCTAACAAATTGACTAAATCTGAAAGGTGACTATCAATAAGCATTCTCTTTTTTCAGATGCTTTCAAAGGAAAAGTAACAATCAAGTTGGACTCTTCCTAAAGTAATGCACTGGGACAGAAGAGGGTAGGAAGAGCCAAGTGTTCCAGGTCTCTGGGGGTGGTCAGAGATGTAGTAAATCTCTCTACCTCTGGTATACTAGCCAGTGGGGCAAGATGTTGGAAAATATCCTGTGGATTACTGGACTTACCTTGTCTGAATGTTGGAGTCTCCTTTAGTAGTGCTTTTAGGGTGAGATTGTGTTCCTGTTTGTAGAAATCTAGTAAGAAACATCTGGTTCTAAACACAGACTGTGGCTACTGACTTTCCACCCTGATGCAGCCCTCTGAAGAACTACTGTGTGGATTGGCCACAATCTCAGTGAAAGGACATTTGCTCTGGTCTGCCCAGACTCACCTAGGTTTCAGATGTAACACCAAGAGCAGCAACATTTGCAATAGCAACTCAGAATGATGCCATTCAGCCAATTCTCTCAATTTTCTGGAGATAGAAACTTGGGACAGTCTCATTAGACTAAGTAGATAACCCTGGGGGTCCAAAGGGATATCTGGTGATATGGGAAAAAAAGGAAAAAAAATAGGCTGCCGCAGATTGTGAGATAGAGATGGAGTCATATTCATTTTATATAAAACAATATAAGCATTTTTTCTGAACTCTAATCTGAGTCATTTCACTTATATGCAGATCTCCAAAACACATAATAAATCTGAACACATTCAATGCTAGTGAGAGAATTTCTACAAAGCACTTGATGCCCGGTAGATGCTGAGTAAACAGTAGCCAGTTTCACTGAGTACCTAGGTGGTACCCAGTATAAAGAAAGTCCTAGAAGTTCACAAGAAGTTACAAACCCTGTTTCGTGCACTCTTGAAGTTGACATTCCACTTTTGTTGTAACTTAAATACATATACATTTGAATAGCAACAAAAGCTGGAATGTGATTAAGTCTAAAAGTAAATATTCCAACAATAAATGCTGCAGGAATTAGAGAAAAAAAGGCATTATTTTGAGCCGGGTAATACCTTTTTTAATAAAAATTATTGAGCTCGTGATTGCAATAAGCTATACAAATCTCAATCATCAAAAAATTAATGTTAACAACATGCCTAAAAATAAGTATGTAAGCACTAAGAAGTTTAATGTCTTAATCTATTCTTCTTTTCCTCTTAAGAATAAATAATTTACTGTTAGAAGTTCAATTAAAGAACATGCTGAGAAAGAGTAGGACCCTAGAAAAAAATAGATGGCCATTCACTGAGGCCCACATTCATATGTACCTCAGAAAATTACTCACTATCTGGGGTTGCTGGCACACAACCATGTAGGACCAGAAACTGGACCTCACCAATGTCTTAGAGTGATAAAACTCAGGAATGCTAAGTTATGCAAAACAAACCCATATGAAACGAATGCTAATGGATTACTTCACACAGATAAATGTAATTGTCAGTCGAATAGGGGCATTGGCCTAAATAGTACAATCTTTTTTTGGACACATGCTTCACGGAAACAAAATTTTCAAAGAAGCTTGGTAAACCTAGGCTCAGAATGGGAAGCAGGTGCAGTTAATTTTATTATTTGGATGTTTGATAATAGCAGGTCTAACGGACTTATGGGTCCATCTCCTTAATAAGGAAGAAGACACGAAATAATGCCATAACTCACGTTGAACTCCTAGAATGTAGTATGGCTCACAGTAAGCATTCAATAAATATTTGTTGAAGGAATGAAAGTTCCCCTGAACACTGCTTGGATAGGTATTGCCAAAGTTTATCTTTTAAAAAAATCCTAATTTTCATTATTCTAATCAGGACATTTTTCATGATATATTAATACCTTCAATCCCTTATAATCAAGACTCACTAATTTCAAAGCCAGTTGGTCTTTTTAAAGCAAAGTTTCTCAAACTTAGCACTATTGACATTTTCTACTAGATAATTTTCTGTTATGGCAGGCTGTCTTGTGCCTTGTAGAATGTTTAACTGCATCACTGGCCTCTATGCCCCAATGCCAGTAGCACATACATACCCTCTCCTGTGTCTCCTGTTAATATTTACCTTCTAAATGCATGATTGTATTTTGTTTCATGGTTTTGACATAGTTCACTTCAATAAGACTAAATGAAAATAGGATTGGCTTGGCGTAGGGTAGGGTAGAGTAGAAGGAGGAATTTGAGAAGGAAAAACGAGTAAGAACATGTAAGTCAATCAAAAATATCTCCAGGCATTGCCAAATATCTTCTAGGGGCAAAATCCATCTTGTTGAGAACCAGTTCTTTAAAGTGATATCTCTGATATCCACTTGATCATGGTGGATTATCTTTTTGATATTTTGTTGGATTCACTTAGCTAGTATTTTGTTAAGGATTTTAGCATCTATGTTCATCAAAGATATTGGTCTGTAGTTTTCTATTTTGGTTATGTCTTTTCCTGGTTTTGATATTAGGGTGATGCTGGCTTCATAGAATGAGTTAGGGAGGGTTCCTTCTTTCTCTATCTTGTGGAATAGTGTCAAGAGGATTAGTACCAATTCTTCTTTGAATGTCTGGTAGAATTCTGCTGTGAATCCATCTGACCCTGGACTTTTTTTGTTGGTAAATTTTAAATTACATTTCAATCTCACTGCTTGTTATTGGTCTGTTCAGGGTATCTAATTCTTCCTGATTTAAGCTAGGAGGGTTGTATTTTTTCAGGAATTTATCCATCCTTCAAGGTTTACTAGTTTATCTGCATAATCATGTTCATAGTAGCCTTGAATGATCTTTTGTATTTCAGTGGTGCCAGTTGTAATATCTCTTGTTTCGTTTCTTAATGAGGTTATTTGAATTTTCTCTCTTCTTTTCCTGGTTAATCTTGCTAAGGTCTATTAATTTTCTCTACTCAAAGAACCAGATTTTTGTTTCATTTCTCTTTTGTATTTTTTTATTGTTGTTGTTTCCATTTCATTTAGTTCTGCTCTGATCTTGGTTATCTCCTTTATTCTGCTGGGTTTGGGTTTGGTTTGTTGTTTCCCTAGTTCCTTGAGGTGTGACCCTAGAATGTCAGTTTGTGCTCTTTCAGTCTTTTGGATGTAGGTCTTTAGGGCTATGAACTTTCCTCTTAACACCACCTTTACTGTATCCCAGAGGTTTTGATACGTTGTGTCATTATTGTCGTTCAGTTTGGAGAATTTTTAAATTTCCATCTTGATTTTGTTTTTGACCCAAGGATCATTCAGGAGCAGATTATTTAATGTCCATGTATTTGCTGGTTTTGAAGGTTCCTTTTGGAGTTGGTTGCCAGTTTTATTTCACTGTGGTCTGAGAAAGTGCTTGATATAATTTCAATTTTCTTAAACTTATTGGGGCTCGTTTTATGGCCTATCATATGGTCTATCTAGGAGAAAGTTCCATGTGCTGTTGAATAGAATGTGTATTCTGCAGTTGTTGGATGAAATGTTCTGTATATATCTGTAAAGTTCATTTGTTTAAATCCATTGTTTCTTTGTTGGCTTTCAGACTTGACAACCCGTCTAGTGGAGCATTTAGGCTCCAATGTTAGTATTGAGATGTGAGGTACCGTTGCATTCATCATGCTATCTATTGCCTGTGTACTTTGGTTTTTCTGTATTTTGTTTTTGCTTTTTAACATGTTTTGTTTTATAGGTCCTGTGTGATTTATGCTTTAAAGAGGTTCTGTTTTGATGTGTTTCCAAGATTTGTTTCAAGATTTAGAGCCAAAATCTTGTAGTGGTGGCTTGGTAGTGGCAAATTATCTCAGCATTGTTTGTCTGAAAAAGACTGTATCTTTCCTTCTGGATACAAAATTCTTGGCTAATAATTGTTTTGTGTGAGGAAGCTGAAGATAGGCCCCCAATCCCTTCTAGCTTGTAGGGTTTCTGCTGAGAAATCTGCCGTTAATCTGATAAGTTTTCCTTTATAGGTTGCCTGGTGTTTATGTCTCACAGCTCTGAAGATTCTCTCCTTCATCTTAACTTTAGATAACCTGATGACAATGTGCCTAGGTGATGATCTTTTTGCGATGAATTTCCCAGGTATTGTTTGTGCTGCTTGTATTTGGATGTCTAGGTCTCTAGCAAGGCCAGGGAAGTTTTATTTGATTATTACCCCAAATATGTTTTCCAAACTTTTAGATCTATCTTCTTCCTCAGAAACACCGATTATTCTTAGGTTTGATCATTTAACATAATCCCAGACTTCTTGGAGGCCTTGTTCATATTTTCTTATTTTTTCTTTGTCTTTGTTGGATTGGGTTAATTCAAAGACCTTGTCTTCCAGCTCTGAATTTATTTCTTCTACTATTCAATTCTATTGCTGAGACTTTCCAGGGCATTTTGCATTTCTATAAGTGTGTCCAATGTATCCTGAAGTTTTGGTTGTTTTATTATTTAACCTAACTATTTTCTTGAATATTTCTTGTATCATTTTTTGGATTTCCTTACATTGGGCTTCACCTTTCTCTGGTGCCTCCCTGATTAGCTTAATAACTAACCTCCTGAATTATTTTTCAGGTAAATCGGGATTTCTTCTCGGTTTGGATCCATTGCTGGTGAACTAGTTTGATTTTGTAGGGGATGTGGGGGTGTTAAAGAGCCTTGTTCTATTACCAGAGTTGGTTTTCTGGTTCCTTCTCATTTGGGTAGGCTCTGTCAAAGGGAAAGTCTAGGGTTGGAGGCTGTTGTTCAAATTCTTTCATCCCACAGGGTGTTCCCTTGATGTAGTATTCTCCCCCTTTTCCTATGGATGTGGCTTCCTGAGAGCCAAGCTGTAGTGATTGTTATCTCTCTTCTGGGTCTAGCCATCCAGCAAGTCTACCCACTCCAGGCTGGTACTGGGAAGGGATTGTCTGCACAGAGTCCTATGATGTGAACCATCTATGGGTCTCTCAGCCATGGATGCCAGCACTTTCAGTTTCGCCAGTGGGTGTGTGTGTTCAGGAGAAGAGGATCTCCCTTTCCCACTTCCGCAGTTGGGGCATTCACAGTATTTGGGGTGTCTCCCGGGTCCTGCAAGAGCAGTCTGCTTCCTTCAGAGGATCTGTGGGTCCTCTCAGGATTGCTGATTTGTTCTTGCAGTTGATCTGGAGCTAAAATTCATGATGTGAGCCTCTGCATGCTGCTCTGTCTGTCCAAGTCAGAGCTGCAATCTCCATACCTTCATTTAAATTCAGAAGCTACACATCTTCCAACTAGTCTCATCGTGCGTAGACTTGACCCGCCCGTTTAGTATGTTCCACGCTCCGTACCTGGTGTACGAAATGTGTGGCATGTACACACATGGATTTTAGCAGGGTACATGGCTAATAAGCACTGCTAGTCCAGAATGTGAATCCATATGTGTAGTATGAATACAAAGTTAACTGGCAACAGTGAAAAAAAAGAGTTTTGAAAAGACAGGATTTTTGACTAATTGATCCTAAAAACAAATTTATGAAACAACTATAATATGAACAATATATATAACTTTTTGGAATTTAAAAAGGCTATTTATTCATATAATCACATTTTAAAAAAATAAAATATCACATATATTAAATACACGAGAAGACAGAAATTAATATTTACAGAACATCCAGCATATGCCTAGGCACCATCTGCAATAAAGATTATTTTATAGTTGAGGGAACATGGACCCAGACTAATTAAATTATTGCCTCAGATATCAAAGATAGTAAATAATACAATAAGGATGTAAACCTCATGTTTTTTCCCCAACCTTACAGCACCTCTCACTTAAACAAACTGCAAGATTTTTTCTTTGATGTCATAAATACCGTTATGCCTAAATTGCTGATATAGCAAACACCGTTTTATTTAAAATATTTAAAAATACAATATAAACCTTAAAGGTAAATATTCTCAATGTTTTTCAGTTGGTTAAATTACATTTTGTTAAACATAAGATTTTGATGGGCTTAACAAAAAATAACATACAAGAGTGATAAAAGTTGAAAACTTAGCCAGAAATTCTATTTAATCTATGTTGGGATAATTTAGCTATATAAAGTTAAATAAATCAAATATATGACCAAAACTTAATATTTTCATAAAATAATGATAAATGAAATATTATGTATAAGATATTAATACAGTTGAGCCATGTTTAAGTCCTATTCAGTGGAATGACATGTTTTGTTGCATGTGTTTTGCTTGACAAAATGGCTACTTAAATCCCAAGCAAACTCTCTGCCTGTCAATTAGTCTCAGAAAGTCACAAGTAATTTCTGTTTTAAATTCAGACATGATATTTCCACAGCCTTTCTTTATATCTTAGAATTAAGCACAACTGCCTTCAGAGTCATTTTTTTCTTTATCCTCAATCTTTTCTTAATTTGTCCTCAAATGACCAGTCAGGAAAACCAGAAACTTTAATGTGCCAAGAGTCACAAAAATGTCATTCCGATAAGCACTCATGGCAGGGACATGTATCTAAAAAAAACCTTGATTTATTTCAGGAGCTTGTCAAAAGGGGTTCATAAGCTAAATTTTTCAGCCAATAAATTCGGTTTCAATATGAAATGGGTAATAAGATAACATTAGTCCAAATTTCAGGAATTTTCCACCTCAAATAATTGCCTATAATAAAACTATGAGTTATAATTATTACCGTAATCAACCATTCCGCAGAAACCACTCTTTTCTGAATACATGATGTAAAGAAGAATAAAAAGAATGAGTCAGAAATGCAGAGACTCGCAATTTTTTTATTATTGTTCTCTCTGTAGCACCCCACAAAAAAAAGTCCTGGAGCCTGAACTATGATTAAATGTAATATACTGCATGCCAATGATTTTGAGCATAAGATGCAAAAAGTGTATGATAAGCTACCGATCACCCCAAGGGTGAGTCTTCTCCAGCTGGTGTTATTTTGTTTTGTTTTTAACTTTTTGAAAATTATTACTATTAAATGCTTAGGACAAAGTATTATTTTTCCCAATAAGAGCAGTGTAAAAACTGTTCTGACCTATGTGATTTACCATAATTAATAAGCCAATTTTAACTAAGAAAATATTAAAATAAAACTTATTGCTGAAGCAAGACGAGAAAATCTGACAAAATTCTAACAGCTGCCCTGGGTAAAAGACACAACTAATTAGTCTGGGTAAATCCCCTTTTGTTAATTATTTTAATAATTACCTGATGATAAACACATAACTATTCTAATTAATTTCCCAACTGATTTTCCTAATGTGTCTACATTGTTTAATATTCTACAATTTCTTCACTTATAAAATAGATATATTGATCTTGCTGATACAGAGAAAAGAATTTAAAGCATGTATTCTGCAACTTTAATATGCAAAATAATTGAAAATTAACTTTCTTAAATAGTGTATTAAGCACATGGTTGGTATTTAACAATTATTAGGTATCTTTCTTCTTTTCTTCATTATCATCTTATTCTCCTTCTTTATTACGGGGAGTGGAAAATGCACTGAACCAGGAGTTGAGGGAATTATTCTAGTGCTGGACTGTCACTGCTAGACATCAGAACAACCTCAGTATCCTCACCTTAAAAACAGAGTAATGCCATTTGCCTTTTCTACGTCATACAGTTTTGTGACCGTGAATGAGATAATGAATGTAAGAAAATTCTCAAGTCATAATATCCTATATAAAAGTAAGATGTTATTAGCAGGACTTTAAAGTGAAAGCTAAAGAGATTATTTGGGCCTATTAATAATTTGTCACAGATTTTATCATTTATAAGTCTTAGATGACTTTCAGTTTGTAAGGGCCCCAAGTAGCTATTCATGTTTCTCTAACTCCATGAACATATATCACTCAAAAATCACCAAAAGCCTAATTCTTATTTTGTAAAAAGCTTGGGGACTTGAAAAAGATAAAAGTCTGACCTATGTTAATGCCTACACTCAATCATATAATACTGAACATACCAAAGATTTCTAAAATGTATTTCAGAACAGCAAAACCAGTTTTCAAAATAGCAAAACCAGTTTTCAAGTAGCACAATTAACATAGTCCTTGAGAGAGAGAGATGGACTGTGTGGAACAGCGGGTAGAATAATGATGTCTTCTGTTTATACTCATTCCTGTGAAGTCTTAGTGCCTACATTCTTATCCCAGTTCTCTCAGTTACCAACAAAGAAGGTAAAGCTATGAGCAAATCTTCTATTTAGATAGCATATTCAAAAACGTAGAAATTAAATAGGCCGTGCCAGGAGCCTGTGTATTATTTGTTCCTTTTTGGTTTTTTTTTTTTTTTTAATTGTCTAATCCTTTTTTTTCATTTTTTTAATTTATTTATTTTTATTATTATACTTTAAGTTTTAGGGTACATGTGCACAATGTGCAGGTTAGTTACATATGTATACATGTGCCATGCTGGTGTGCTGCACACCCATTTAGCATTAGGTATATCTCCTAATGCTATCCCTTCCCCCTCCCCCCACCCCACAACAGTCCCCAGAGTGTGATGTTCCCCTTCCTGTGTCCATGTGTTCTCTTTGTTCAATTCCCATCTATGAGTGAGAACATGTGGTGTTTGGTTTTTTGTCCTTGCGATAGTTTGCTGAGAATGATGATTTCCAATTTCATCCATGTCCCTACAAAGGACATGAACTCATCATTTTTTATGGCTGCATAGTATTCCATGGTGTATATGTGCCACATTTTCTTAATCCAGTCTATCATTGTTGGACAGTTGGGTTGGTTCCAAGTCTTTGCTATTGTGAATAGTGCCGCAATAAACATACGTGTGCATGTGTCTTTATAGCAGCATGATTTATAGTCCTTTGGGTATATATCCAGTAATGGGATGGCTGGGTCAAATGGTATTTCTAGTTCTAGATCCCTGAGGAATCGCCACACTGACTTCCACAAGGGTTGAACTAGTTTACAGTCCCACCAACAGTGTAAAAGTGTTCCTATTTCTCCACATCCTCTCCAGCACCTGTTGTTTCCTGACTTTTTAATGATTGCCATTCTAACTGGTGTGAGATGGTATCTCATTGTGGTTTTGATTTGCATTTCTCTGATGGCCAGTGATGCTGAGCATGTTTTCATGTGTCTTTTGGCTGCATAAATGTCTTCTTTTGAGAAGTGTCTGTTCATATCCTTCGCCCACTTTTTGATGGGGTTGTTTGTTTTTTTCTTGTAAATTTGTTTGAGTTCATTGTAGATTCTGGATATTAGCCCTTTGTCAGATGAGTAGGTTGTGAAAATTTTCTCCCATTTTGTAGGTTGCCTGTTCACTCTGATGGTAGTTTCTTTTGCTGTGCAGAAGCTCTTGAGTTTATTTGTTCCTTTTTGAGAAGACGTAAAATGAGTGCCACAACCAAAGTATCTTTCCAAATGATTAAAGACAATTCCTTGAGAGTAAGTAGCCATGCATTATATAACCTTGCCATTAAACTAGTGGCAACTGATTGAACCAGAGATTTGGGCACTAACTTCAGAAGAGCTACTTGGAGACTGACAGCAGCATAGGAATGTTCTGGAACCAGAGCTGTGGCAAACAGGGGTACTCTAGGCCAAATAGTAATAAGCCAGCCTAAAAGAACCTTTCCTGAAAATTTGAATTTGAGATATAAAAAGGGAATTGATAGGGCATAAGGACAGTTTAACTTAGATTTAAGAATGTGGTACGTGAAGTCTTAGTGCCTACATTCTAATCCCAGTTCTCTCAGTGACCAACAAAACACCTTAAAGCAAGTGAGTGAACCTCTCTGGACTTCATTTGCCTCACCTGTAAAATTAGAAAAATAATAGCATAAGATGTTGTCATTAAAAAAGGGCAATTGATAATTGTTTGGCACCTAAAATAAATCCACTAAAACAGAGTTCAGAAATTTTGAGCAAATGGTCAAAAGTATGATTATGACTTTATCTTAAAAATAAAATCAGAATTATAAAAATAAGTATTTTAAATATTACTAATATTTAGATGATAGCTTTCAGTATATACCAAGTATGAGAATGAACAAAGTGTCAAGTCATGGAGTTAGGTGGACAAAACAAAATGCTAGGATAATACGGTTCACGTTGCATTTCGCATTTTTAAAAATATATTCCGTGACTTCTAAAATTATTCCAAGACTTTACTACACAAATCTTTCTTTTTTAGCATGTTTATTATGTTGTGATCCATGTCAATTTTATCTTGTCCAATTGTTAACTGGCCACATTCCCAAATTCTCATTTATCAATGGCTTTTCTGTTGACAACTTCATTAAATTCTACATCTTTTGCAAATGTTACTATTTGCTTTGAATTACATTTACATTGTATATGAGTGCTTTGTTAATCACCAAGACTAATAATAAGTGGGGAGGAGTTTTGGGTGGGAAATATATAGTTTTCTGTTCATTCATGAATATTTTCTGATATGATGGCTTTGGGGCTCCCTGTGCACTCAATGTGGGGACTAAGGTAATGAATAGTCAGAAAAGAAAGACACCCTATACCCTGTGAGTGTAAAAATGAGACTTTGTTTGGTACACAGTAAGCCTCTAATGGTTTCTTATTTGTATTTTTAAAAATAACTGGCAATAAGCAGAAGCCACAGGCAGAAACAAGGAGAGAAGAAAGGAGTAACGAATCGGTGATGGAACAGGAAGGAATCAACTGAGGGAAGCAAAGGGCTGCTGAGTCACAAGCATGACAGGCAACTAGAATCAGCCCGGGCTCCCCAGAGCTGCTGCTCATCCTGAACACTGCGGGCTTGCTCAGAATTTCCTGGCTGTCCTTTCAGACTTCGTGTGCATCGTGACAATACACCACTCTCACCTAAGGAAATCTAAGGATGTCGCTACCCTGAAATAGCCAAATACTCCAGTTGAATCTATTTGTTAAAGCTTGGTCAACCAGATTTGTTTCTAAGGAGACACTGACAATAAAAATAAAAATAAAAAACAGAAAAACATTATTTTCCCTGCATAAAAGAGCCGTTTTCTTTTTAGATCTTCCTGAGTCTCAAAACTGTTCTCTTCCTTGAGTTTCAACAAATCCCAAAGGACACTTTCTTCAACTTTCACATAAAAGAAAACAATTCCTTAATAATATATTAAGTGTATTGTTAGCAATTTACAATTCCCAAAGCATTGTATATCACATTTACAAACGGACAGTTTAAATATAACAAACCCTGTAAATGGAATGTAGAAATGTTCATTTTTAATAAGATCCCTAGTTAACTAATCAATCCCTTATTTCACATTTTTCACTACTAAATGAGAATCCAATTCCAATTTTACCTTTCTAGGAATATTTATATGTCATCTAAAGTTGTGAATGTTTGTTTGTTTGTTTGTTTTGAGACAGGGTGTCGCTCTGTCGCCCAGGCTGAAGTCCTATGGCACTATTGCAGCTCACTGCGGCCTCGACCTCGTAGGCTCAAATGAACCTCCCACCACAGCCCCCTGAGTAGCTGGGACTACAGGCACACACCACCACTCCTAGCTAATTTTTGTATTTTTGGAGACAGAGGGTTTCTTTATGTTGCCCAGGTTAGTTGTGTTTAAAAACTCTTTAGCCACACATACATGAAGAGTCTCTTGGTTTATTTCATAAATTACTAGTATCATCTATAAGCTTTTCATTCACTAATTCATTATTTTATTCAACAATTATATATTGAGCAGACACTTACTATGTACCCAGTAACGCATTAGGGACTGGATCTCAGTAGCTTAACTTTCAGAGTCAAACTTTTGGAGACCATCATGACACAGCCAGGATAGCCACGAGGAGACCTGTTGATGGCAACCCAAGAGGAGTTTCCTAAGGAAACACTAAACGCATGTGACTAAATTCTACAGTAGAAAAATTACAGACTTGGAATTCAAATCCTAGTTCTGCCATTGACTTGCTTGCTATTGATTTAGGGCAGTGCCTTCGCCTCTCCAAACACCTATAAAATGGGAACAATAGCACCTATCTCATTGTGGCACAAGGATAGGACATAATGGTAATATATGTGAAGTGTCTGGTCAGTCAACATCTAATAAGTGTTCAATAACAAACAACTGCTGTTCTTATGAAAGGGGGGTAGCTTTTTTTCTAAGGGAGGTTCTTGGAAACCCCAATATTATGTATTATTAACATCATTATTTTTAGATGGAAAAAACTTAAGCACGGAGAAGTTAAACCATTTATTCATGTAACAAATTTTTTAGCACTATGGGGGGTACTAATCTCTGCAAATACAGGATTCAGAGGACAGAGTTTGAACCCAGCGCATTCATTGTCTCACAGAGGAGACACAGGAGAGTGCTAAGTGCCCCAGAAAGGGAAGAACAGGTTTGTGGGAAAACACAGAGAATGAGCTCATTCCGAATGCAGGGTAGAGTGGGTGGCAAGGAGGCTCCCCAGAGGGGAAGTCCTAGTTGAGCTGGAAAGGAAGCATCCTGACCAAAGCCTGGCCTTGAAACCAAACCGCTGTCTCCAAGATCAGTGAACTTCCTACTATGCCAAAGCCTCTTTAATTAAATTCAATTAAATGTTTTCTTAGCACCCGCTCTATGGAAAAGTCTGTCCTAGATGGAAACAAAGGTGAATTATTATAGTTCTTATCTCACGAAAGCAAAGGGCAAGTAACACAGGCACTCAGATAACCAACTCAAAACATAAGAGGCAAAAGAGAGTTTCATATTAAAAATCAGGTACTGGGCATCCTACTTCGGCTTTCACCTATTCTCAGACTTTCAGTCGATGCTACTGATTCCTCACAGCCCACATGATAACAGGTCACTAAATAGCCACAAAGGTGAATTCCGCCACATCACTATCATCCGTGCTGCTCTGGACAAAGATGAATGGACATTATTCACCACCTTATCTGTGAATTGTAATACAATTTCTTTAATTTATGATTAACAGAAATTGAAAGGAGCTTCTTTTATCACTTGCAGGTGTGAAGAATTTTATATTTCACTGTAAACAATGTTTCTGCTTATTTTACAATGTTTACTGGTGAAATCTATTTGAACATATTTTATTTGAGGTGTCTACAAATTTATCTTTAGTTTTTTCTTTTCTTTTTTTTTTTTTTTTTTTTTTTTTTTTTAGGCAGGCTCTCACTCTGTCACCCAGGCTGGAGGGCAGTAGTGCAATCTCTGCTCACTGCAACCTCCGCCTCCTGGGTTCAAGTGATTCTCCCACCTCAGCCTTCCAAGTATCTAGGACTACAGGTGCACGCTGCCATGCCCATCTAATTTTTGTATTTTTTGGTAGAGATAGGATTTCACCATATTGGCCAGGCTGATCTCAAACTCCTGACCACAAGTGATCCTCCTGCCTCAGCCTCCCAAAGTGCTGAGATTATAAGAATGAGGCCACAGTGCCCGGGCCTTTAGTTTTCTTTTGAAACACTTTATTTCTCAGATTTGGGTATCAGTATTATGCTTGCTTCAAAAAATAGTTGGGGAAACTTCCTCTCAGTCTGTGCTTTGGAGCAATATAAGAATTATCTGGTTCTTAGAAATCCATTTGATCCAGTAATCCCATTACTGGGCATATACCCAAAGGATTACAAATCATTCTACTATAAAGACACATGCACACGTATGTTTATTGCAGCACTATTTACAATAGCAAAGACTTGGAATCAACGCAAATGTCCATCAATGATAGACTGCATAAAGAAAATATGGCAAATATACACCATGGAATGCTATGCAGCCATAAAAAAGGATGAGTGCATGTCCTTTGCTGGGACATGGATGAAGCTGGAAGCCATCATTTTCAGCAAACTAACACAGGAACAGAAAACCAAACACCACCTGTTGTCACTCATAAGTGGGAGTTGAACAATGAGAACACATGGACACAGGGAAGGGAACAACACACACCAGGGCCTATCAGGGGGTTGGGGGCAAGTGGAGGGAGAGCATTAGGACAAATACCTAATGCATGTGGGGCTTAAAACCTAGATGGTGGGTTGATAGGTGCAGCAAACCACCATGGCACATGTATACCTATGTAACAAACCTGCACGTTCTGCACATGTATCCCAGAACCTAAAGCAAAATTTAAAAATAATTTAAAAATTAAAAAAAAATCTGGTTCTTAATGGCTTTATACAGTGCATCCAACAAAATCCACTGAACCCTGTTTTCTCTACTCTTTAACAGCCACACTCAGTGGTCAGCACAGACTCATCTTTAGAATCCTTCTTAATGCAGCACTCTTCAAAACCATTAAGTGACAAGCGTGGATTAGCTAATTTATTTTCAATCTTTCTGCTACATTATGAAATTAATTTGACTTGGATTATTTTCTGTATATGTCTTTGAACACATCCCATAGATTTTCATATATGATTATCCCACTTTTAATAATTTCTAAATAGCCTTTGACTTTTATTTTTATTTTCTCCTCAACCTATTAGTTTTTTATTTAGTACACTATCCATATAAAGAAATACCTAAGGAAATATATGATATAGGTCACTAGTAAAGTTTCTAAAATAATTTAACCCTCATCTCTTGCCCTCAGTACATCCTTGTTTAAACCTCTGTTGCTCCAAAATGAAAACTCTTTCAGGATAAGTTGAGGAAATTACCCACTTACTTACTTCTCAAGAGGCTCCCTACTTACCTGCTGTGCAAGTCTGATTAGTTTGGTTTCAGTGTGGTTCCCTGTGTTTCACACACTCCAGAAGTTCTACATTTCTTATATGTCAATGGTATAAAAGTACCCTTTTCTCTCTTTTCCAGTAGTCCTACAGCGGTTTTCTTTTTTTTACCATTTTTATTCTTTCAGTGGACTGTAAGAGGGGGAGGCAGAGGAGGAGATGTAAGTACATAGGCTCCAGATAAAAACCTAAAAGCAGAAATCCACCATGTGTTTTTCTTTTGGAGTCCTTATCAACTGACTTGACTCTTAAGGTTTTCCTATTTGTTTTCCTCTTCTTGAACCTCGGTACATTGTCTAAACTGATAATTTTGCATATTATATAACTGCTATAATAGATTTCAGCATTTGAATCCAAATAATGCAATAGTGCTTTATTATAAGTACAGAAATCCAGAGCTTAAGTGTAGTAAAAGTATGAAGAAAGTTGTTTTCTATAATTATGAAAGATTTAAAACCATTAGGGAATGTTCTGTCCTCTAAAATCTGTACTGTGTTAGGCCTCGGTCCATTTGCCTGACAGAAACTACAAAGAGATAACTAACCTATTATATAATGGTTGAAAATGGAAATTCTTTAAAAGTCTCAGAAATAAGCTACTTTTATATTTGATTTTATTAATTATTAAATTAATTAAGATGTATAGCTTCATTCAAATATATATTACAAAAGATCATAAAATGAGAATAAATAATAATGTCATCTGATTTTTTAATCCTGTGGAGTATTTTTAAATGTTGTTACTAGAGGAAAGATGAGATCATCCACATGTTAATAATGCTTAAATGAACAGCCTATATATCACTGCCTTGTCAATTTTCCCCTTGATTTGAACCTCTGTTAAGTAAACAAACAAAGTATTCCATTTACAACAGGTAAGAACCATTCTTTAAAAAAAATAATAAGTTCTGTCTTAAATCGCAAATAGAAAAAAACTAATAGAAAAAAATATAAAATTAATTTGTAAACAATGCAAAATTCAATGTTAATATGGAAACCTTATGAAGTTACAAACAGAATTTAATTATAGAAATCATGAACATATGAACCTCTGAACCAAGTAACACTGATACAGACAGCAGACTCCCTGGAAAAGTAATCATTCATTCATACTTCTGTAACTAAGTATCCTAATTTTTCTAAGAAAAAAAGAAACAGTATTTTTTAATTATTTTCTCTTCTTTTTTCTTTTCTCCATTTCTCCCTATCTCCCACTTTCCACTCAGCCTTTTAGAAATGCAAGGATAACCTTTTACCTTCCCTTCACCAGACACTCGCTACAGGGCAAGTTGATCTAACTATGTGCTTAGAAGCTCCAGAACAGAACTCTCACCCACCAGTAGGTTGCCTGGAGAGATAACAGTCGATTTACAACCCAAAGTCCTGCTACAAAACTCTCTCTCACCTGGAGAGTTGGCCACCTTTACAACCTATTTCTGCCCATGAAGGCACCAACTCGACTGCCCAGTAGATAAGGCACCAAGCTGGCAATGGAGTCCCCACCTGTTTACTACTACTCCTGTGTGCCATTCATGATAGACTCCCTTTAAAAGCACCCACTGTCACACGTGTCCGTGTGAAGAGACCACTAAACAGGCTTTGTGTGAGCCTTAAAGCTTTTTAATCACCTGGGTGCAGGTGGGCTGAGTCTGAAAAGAAAGTCAGTGAAGGGAGATAGGGGTGGGGCCATTTTATAGGATTTGGGTAGGTAGTGGAAGATTACAGTCAAAGGGAGTTGTTCTCTGGCTGGCAGGGGTGGGGGTCACAAGGTCTTCAGTGGGGGAGCTTTTAAGCCGGGATGAGCCAGGAGAAGAAATTTCACAAGGTAATGTCATGAGTTAAGGCAGGAACAGGTCATTTTCACTCCTTTTATGATTCTTCAGTTACTTCAGGCCATCTGGATGTATACGTGCAGGTCACAGGGGATATGATGGCTTAGCTTGGGCTCAGAGGCCTGATACCCACTTTCTGCTCCAAAGACAAAGCAGTACCCTTAAGGCAGGAAGCCTGTAATTCTTCCCTGAGCTAGCTTTGGAATAAAAAGTCACTTTCTTTATACCAGACTTCCCTCTTGTTAATAGGACTCTGCAAGCAGTGAGCAACTGAACTGAGTTTGTAACACTGTCATCCATCCATTCTCTCAGCAATGGCTGAGTATCCTCTCTGTATGTGCCAACATATAAAAATAAACACAATAACTTACAGTCTAGTCAGAGGTACTGACAAGACACTAGGCAATTGCAATTCATTACAGTAAATGAATTGATAGGTGCTGTGAGAACATGTAGGAGAGGCATCTCACTCAGATGTGTTAGTGGAGGGAGGAAAAGTCTCCAGGAGAGAAAGTTTACTTAAGCAATACCTGAAGGAGTATGAACAACATAGAAGTTAGTCAGATGAAGAATGGGATGAATAAGAAAAAGGTCCAAGACAGAGGAACAGGAAGCATGGCATGTAGAAGGAACTAAAACAATTTAATAGGATAATAGCATAGAGATCAAGGCAGAAGCACTAAAAGATAAGGCTGGGAAGGCATTCAGGGGCCAGATATAAAGACTTTTGTAATTCAAATTAAGGAATTTAGAACTTAAGGGCAATGAAAAGCCATTAGTGGTCTTAAGAAGAAAAGGAACAAGATCAGATAAGTGTTTTAGTAAAATCATGCTGACTGAAAAATACATAATTTGGAAAAAAACAGGTGAAGATTAGAAGTCTTGCTTCAATTCATAAGAGAGATAAAGAGAGAATTAGAAAAGTGAAAATGGAAGTGGAAAGAAGGAGAAGTTTATATTTAAGAGTAAAATTCGGCCTGGACAACATAGTGAGACCCCATCTCTTAAAAAATATATTTTTTTAATTAGCCAGGTGTAGTGGCATGCACCTGAAGTCCCAGCTACTCCACAGGCTAAGGTGGGAGGATGGCTTGAGCCCAGGACTGCAGTGAGCAGTGATTGTGCCACTGCACTCCAGCCTGGGTGACAGAAGGAGACTCTGTCTCAAAAAATATTTTTTTAATTTAAAAAAAAATTGTGAAAAGAAATATAACTTTTTTTACAAAGTTTTCAATTTGTATAATGGGCAGAAATAAGCAGGATAGATTCAATATGGGATTAGGAGAGGGTAGGATTCAAAGGTGACTACTCTCTCCCTCCCGTGTTTTGTCTCAGGCATGGTACCATTCACTGAGATAGAGAACAAAGGCAAAGAAATAGATTTGGGGCAAGGATAGGAAATGCTAAATGCTGTGGGGTTTTTCTTTTAAACTGCATTTTTGTCATCTAAGTGAATCAAGTTAGGACAGTGAGCTGTAAGGGTCTGAGATGAGCAGAGATCAGCACAAGGATTCCTCAGTATACAGATCACACCTGAATTTATGGGAATGGATAGTAAATCTGCAGAACAAAAAGAGAAGACATCTAAGGAACTTCAACAGTTGAGGGACAAATAAGATTATATCTCAACATGAGATTTGGAGGGCACATCCAAACTATCACACACACCATCTCATTGACAACAACTTGTAGGAATTTAAAAAATTCCACTTATTTCTACCTTCTTTTTTTTTTTTTTTTGTTTTGGAGATGTAAGATTGAAGGGAGACAACCTCTTCCCAAATAGAAAGAAAATCTGATATTTCTACAAACATTTCCTGGCTTAGACAGAAGAGACCTATGGAGAAAATTTTCCTGACCACCTTAAACTCACAGCTCTGCTAAGCCTTTAAATTCTCATAACCGTCATCACTTATCCTCTTCTCTACCCTCCCCCAAAACACATATACTCACAAACACACTTCCTTATTTTCATGAACCTGTGTTCTTGACTGTTTCTCTCTTTCACATCAAAGAGCAGTCTATTAAGGAAGTCTGTTTATATGCTACATGGCAAAAAGAAACTCTAAATATTTAATTTTTTTTTTAAAAAGGGATCAGAAGGTTAGAAGTCATGTGGGAAAAACAAGTTATTAAAAAATGAAAAAATAAAAAGTAAATAAATTAAAAAGGGGCTTCACAAAGCATAGACAACTTCCTCTAGACACGCTTTATGTTTTATCAGTCATCTGCCAGCCCAGGAAGGAATCATGGTGTTCCCCAAGAGGCAGGACAACCAGGAGCTGTCCACCTCAGACATGGAAATGAGAAAATAAAAAACAAAATTCCATGTTGGCTGAAATTCTGGAGCTCTTAATTGCTGCTGGTATTTCAGGACAAGAAGTAATGGCTTATCAGCTTTTGGCAAGGTAATAGGTTTTGGAAAGACTTGGTCCATCATTCCTTGCTATCTTGACATCAGTGTTGATTTATTCTTTCAGGAAAACTCTACAATCAATAAAAATAAAATAAAACATACTAGAAAAAGTATCTCAGCCCTTCCAAAGATGAAGTATTCACATCAGCTTGAACCCCCTTGATTCAGGATATGGATTCTATTCACATATTTCCTCCTCTTTAAAGAAGAAACTGAGGCCTATAGCTATGAAGAGCTCCCTGGAATCCTGCAGTTACTCAGCACTAGGCCTTGCTGCATCAGCATCTTGGACACTTAAGTTGTGGCTTTGCCCATAGGACAGTATGTGCTGCGGAGGGTCACCCCTAACCTGGTCAACAGAGTGCAGTCATTTCAGAATACATGTGTAGCCATCTCTGGGTTGGTGTTTATTGTGATCTCGTCTCTGTCAGCTCAAGTATCCTAGCTTTTGTTGACAGTGGCTGGTGAAGTGAGCCACATAAACAGAAGAAATGGGTGGCTATATCAGCTCCTATTCTATATCCTACTTCCAGAGAACCTACAGGCTCCCTGAGGATCATGACTTCATGAAAAGGCAATCAAATGAGATTTTGACATCTCACAGTCAGGGTGAACTTTTCAAAATGTAGATTGGATAACTGCTCCCCAGTGACTCTCTGGTGCATCTGCCGTTACCATGGGCAGAAAAGACCAGGCTTATAACACAGGTTATAAGACAAGGGTAAGAAATATGTGGGCCAGAACCAAGGCTGGAGCTGCGCTTGCCCATATCAGCTGACCTCAGCACACATGAGGGAGCTCAGCCAGACCGGCAGAGCCATTCAGCCCAGCCCAGCCTGGCCCTGCCAAAACCAGTGGGCCCCACAAAGGGTTGCAACTTACTTCACCAATTTCACCTTTTAAAATGAAGGAAGAGCTGGGCACAGTGGCTCACATCTGTAATCCCAGCACTTTGGGAGACTGAGGCAGGAGGGCCCTTGAGCTCAGGAGTTCAAGACTAGCCTGGGTGACATAGCAAGACCTTGTCTCTACTAAAACTCAAAAAATTGAGTTTACACCTATGGTCACAGCTGCTCGGGAGGCTGAGGAGGGAGGATCACCTGACCATAGGAAGTTGAGGCTGAAGTGAGCCATGAACGTGCCACTGCACTCCAGCCTGGGTGACAGAGCCAGATGTTGTCTCCAAGAAAAAAAAAAAAAAGAAGGTAGAAATAAATGGAATTTTAAAAATTCCTACCAATTTGTTGTCAATGAGATGGTGTGTGTGATATAGCTTGGATGTGCCCTCCAAATCTCCTATTGAAATATAATCCCCAGTGCTGGAGGTAGGGCCTGGTAGAAGGTATTTCGATCATGGGGGCAGATCTCTCATGGCTTGGTGCTGTCCTCACCATAGTGACTTAGTTCTTACAAGATCCAGTCGTTTAAAAATGTGTGGCACGTCCCCTCCCTCCCTCTCCCTCTTGTTCCTGCTTTGACCACGTGATGTGCAAGCTCCCACTTTGCCTTCTGCCATAAGTAAAAGCTCCCAAGACACCACCATAAGCAGTCGCAGTGCTATGCTTCCTGTACAGCCTGCAGAACCATGAGCCAATTAAACCTCTTATAAATTACCCTAGTCTCAGGTAATTATTTATAGCAATGCAAGAATGGCCTGATAAAGTGATTTTTAGAGACAGGTCTCACTCTGTTGCCCAGGCTAAAGTGCAGTGACACAATCATAGTTCACTGAGGTCTCAAACCCCTGGGCTCAAGCGATCCTTCCACCTCAGCCTCAGAATAGCTAGTACCATGGGAAAACACCACTGTGCCCAGCTAATTTTCATTTGTTTGTTTGTTTCTTTGTAGAGATAGGGTATCGCTATGTTGCCCAGCCTGATCTACAACTCCTAGGCTCAAGCAAGCCTCCCACTTTGGCCTTCCAAAGTACTGGGATAACAGGTGTGAGTTACCAAGCCTGGTCAAGACTGAGTTGTTAAATTCAGCTGAACAAAGCCTGGGTCCCCCACAGCCTAGGGATCAGCCCCTATGAGGTAAGCTGCATCAGCATCTAGTACCCTCAAAGATGATCATTCTGAAAAGAAATATCTTGAAGGGCTTCTGCATCATCAAACATTTCAACACATGCAAAAAGAGTTTGAGAAAATTGAGTTTTCCTGGCTCATAATTGGACAGTACAGTCTTGAGGTGTGAAAACTTTTTAAAATTCCAACTTATTTCTTCCGGTTTTTTTTTTTTTTTTTTTTTTTGAGACAGAGTCTCACTCTATTGCCCAGGCTGGAGTGCAGTGGTGCGATCTTGGCTCACTGCAACCTCTGCCTCCTATGTTCAAACAATTCTCCTGCCTCAGCCTCCCAAGTAGCTGGGTCTACAGGTGCACACCACCATACCCGGCTAATTTTTTATTTTTAGTAGAGATGGGGTTTGACCATGTTGGCCAGGCTGGTCTCGAACTCTTGACCTCAGATGATCCACCTGCCTTGGCCTCCCAAAGTGCTGGGATTACAGGCGTGAGCCACTGCGCCCGGCCATTTCTTCCTTTGTTTTTAAAGGCATAATTGGTGAAGTAAGTTGAAACCCTTTGTAGGGTCCTCCATAATCTTTTCCCCACTTGTGTTCTGCCCTCTCTGTGAATAGTCAAGGCCAGCCAGACATGAAGAGGCTCTGAGAATAAGAAGTTTTTTGGTGCTCTGTGGCTAAAAGATCCAGGGCCACAAAAAGAAAAGTTTATTTAAGAGAAAGAGAAGCCAGGTGCAGGGATGCAAACCTCCTCCTAGTTACTCAGGAGGCTGAGATGGGAGGATTGTTTGAGCCCAGTTTGAGGTTGTAGTATGCTATGATGGTACTTGGGAATAGCCATTGCACTCCAGCCTGGGCAACATAGCAAGACCCTGTCCCTAAAAAAAAAAAAAAAAAAAAAAAAATAGAGAGAGAGAAGGAGAAGAATTAGCCAGTAATTTACTGTATTTATTCTTTCTCTCTCACCTCCACTGAAATCTACCAGTCACTGATTTGGTTCCAGGCAGAATACTCTCTGGTGCTCTATGATGGTCCATGAGACCTGACAAACTGAAGTGCCTCACAACAGCCTAGGGGATCACAGAGGGTCTGTTCATAGCCGTGGTGCTCAGTGTTGTAGTGGTTCTAGGGGACACTGTGACAGCCAGTGGAAGCCCTGCCAGAGGACTTTCAACCAGATCCTGATACCCATGGATTGCTGTGGAAGATGGTGTTACTTATAGTCATGGTCAGATTTTTAATAATTAAAGGCCTATCTTATGCAAGTAAAGACCAAGAACTAGCCACTGATGCTTCTGTTCTTCTAGAGGAAAGATTTTCAAATTTTTTACACACTTAACCTTATTCAAAAATAATGTGAAGGCCTTGAATTAACTTTAATGGAATCCACGTTCAAAACCAAACTATCAGAAATGGAAAAACTGGAAGGCATTAAAAAAAGAGCTGAAAATCTCCAACTCTTTGCTTGGACTTAGAATACATTCTTTTACAAAAGGACTTAGCAAAGAGTGACCTGAACATTTAGAACGAGTTGAACCTGACATTACAAGAAATATCCAGAAGATTTATCAAGCAAAATAATAGACAATGCATTAAAGACACATTCAATTTCAAGTAGCTACAAGCAAACAGCCTTCAAAATATATCAGAAGACTGAAGAACAACTGCAGACAGCACTGAGGAGATGCTTCTGATGAAAATTCCTATATTATGAGAAGTATAAAACTGCCTTCACAAGAAACTAAGGAGGTTTGGAGTGCTCTGACTCTAACAGAAGCATAGGCGGCCCTCCGCCTATGCTTGGCGTTGACGTACATTGTTTCCACAAAAAGAACTGACTACGTTAGAATGAAAGGAAGCTATCTGTGCAGACCTGTCTTTAGAACCTTTGAAGATAATAAAATAATATTTGATTCTATGGTGATATTCTCTAGATGAAGCTATGGTGAAAAATGTTTTGGAAAGGAAAAAAAAAAAAAGACACAGTAGTAGCAGTTCCCAAAGTGGTGAAATCAGTACTAAGAGCAAGTCTGTAGATTCCAGCCTTGGGGGCCTTTCATAGCCCAGCCCTGTGGCCAGCCTCAATACAGATTCCACCAAGAGTGCAGAATAAAGCAACAATAATTCAAATACGTGTGCAGAACTTCAAATAAAATATGTTGGTGCCATTAAGACACTGAAACTCTCTGAGAGAAGATGTCTTGAAGGGCCACTAGACCTGATAAATTATATAGATGTTGCCCAGCAAGATGAAAAGTTGCCTCTTGTTCCTCTGGAGGAAAAATTTATAATGGGAGTTTCCAAATATAATACAAGTATCAACATCAGATCAGTGTGATATTTTGTATAGGCATGTTCTACATTTAATCATCTGGATGGTGTGTTATGATGATGGTCTGGGGTGGAAAAACGCTTATTGGCTCTGAAGAACACAGATGCAAGCAGTGATGAATACAGCCTGTGGGTTCATCAGTGCAACCGGCTGGAACAAACATAAGCAATTTGAAAAGTTCTATCTGCCACTTTTGACTCTGTATTAACATCTGAGAAATGTTGAATCCTGCAAATCAAGTGAAAGTCAATTTATCTGAAAGTTCAGCTGTGTTCAAAACAGTTGTTTTAATATGCAATGTTTTACTATTATGGAAATATGAAGTGATCCCTTTTCTGGATTTTCTTAAGAAAATGCAATAAATAAAATACTGATAATTTGTTTTTATAATAAGATGTTTTGTATTAAACAGTGGGAAAAAAGAAGCTAAAGAGTGGATAGAAAGATAAGCAAACTTATTAATCAGGAAAATAAAGTTTAAAAAAAGTAGTGCAAATGGAATAAGTTTTAAATGATAAAGTCAGATCCACCATTTGCTAAAGATGACAGATCAGGCCGCTGTTGATGAAGAAGAAAACATGAACAGTGGAATCCTGAAATTAGATATAATGGATGCATCAGAGTATGGGTACTTGTAAAAATAAATCCAAAAGAATTCTGAAAAAAATATGACTAATGTTGTGTAGTTAAATACAGCTCATCTAGGCTGGGCTAGGCCAAGTGGCTATCCTGGATTCAGCTGGGCTTGTTTTCAAATTTATTTTAGAAACTCTTAACCAGATGTTCACTGTAAATTAACTGAAGGAGATAAAATAGTTGACGCACTGAAAAATTATAAGTCTCCAAGTGAGAAATCTTCACTACAATCAGAAATGGGGGGAAATGCAGTCAGAGAGGGAGAGACAAAAGCTCCAGTGGCAACTTTAAGTCCTTCCTACAGTGCACTGAGAAAAAGAAATGTTTTCACCAAATATCTAATGTGGAGATAATTCACTCTGTAAAGATAGTGAAGAAGCCTACAAAAAAAGATTAAAAGATTAACAGGTAAAGAGCTGTACATTTCCAAAACATTTTTGAGGAAGAACATAAATATTTGGGAAAGTAACTTCATTCAGAAAAATAACTCAAAATGGATCACCAACCTAAATGTAAAATGCAAAACTATAAATTCCTAGAAGAGAATCACCAAGGAGAAAATCTAGATGACCTTGGATATGAAAATGAATATCACATCAAGATCCAATCCATGAAAGAAAGAATTGATAAACTGGACTTCATTAAAATGTAAAAAAAAATCTCTGCTCTGCAAAAGACAACATCAGTGTAGTGGAAAGACAAGCCACAGATTGGGAGAAAATACTTGCAAAGGGGATATCTGATTTTAAAAAACCTCTAATCCAAAATATACAAATAATTCTTAAAACTCAACAATAAGAAAACAAACAATTCAACTAAAAAATGGGCCAAAGAACATACCAGACATCTCACCCAAGATAATACATATGGCAAATAAGCATGTGAAAAGATACTCTACATCATATGTCATTAAAGAAACACAAAATGAAACAACAAGATACCAATACACACCTGTTAAAATGGCCAAAATCCAGAACACTGACTACAGCAAATGCCAAAAAGGATATGCAACAACAGGAATTCCCATTTGTTGCTGGTGGGAATGCAACATGATACAGTCACTTTGGAAGTGGTTGGTGGTTTCTCATGAGACTAATCATACTCTTACCTTATGATTGAGCAATTATGCCCTTTAACATCTGCCCAAAGGAGTTAAAAACTTGCGCCCACACAAAAACCTGCACGTGAATGTTTATACCAGCATTATTCATATTTGTCAAAACTTGGAAGCAACCAAGATGTCCTTTAGTAGGTGAGCGGATAAACTGTGGTACATCTAGACAATGGAATTATTATTCAGCACTAAAAAGAAATGAGCTACTAAGCCCTGAAAAGACATGGAGGAAACATAAATGCATATTATTAAATGAAAGAAGCCAATCTGAAAAGGCTACATATTGTATGATTCCAACTATAACACTCCGGAAAAGGCAAAACTATGGAGACAGAAAACAGAAAATTGGTGGTTGCTAGGGGTTATAGGGTTATGGGGGAGGGATGGAGGAATGGGCAGAGCACAGAGAATTTTTAGGGCAGAGTGAAAATACTATGATGTTATAATGGTGGATACATGTCATTATAAATTTGTCTAAACCCACAAAATGTACAACACCAAGAACAAACCCTAATGTCAACTATGGACTCTGGGTGGTAATGATGTGTCAATATAAGTTTATCAACTGTCGGATATTAGTAATGGAGAGGTTATGTATGTATGGGAGCAGAAGACATATGCGCTACCTCTGTACCTTCCTCTCAAATGTGCTGTAATCTGCTCTACAAAAATACTCTTTAAATTAAAAAGTAACCTTACATCGCTGATGTGCCCAAAGGAGCATTTGGAAGGGCACAAGAGGACCACCAGGAAACTTCATAAACAAACAGATCCCCCAAAAAGAATGAGGGTCCTGCATAGGAGCAAGACAGAAAAATGGACAGAAGAGTCACCTAGAAGAAACTAGTCCTACTACAAAGTTTAGCTCAAGGCCAGTCCTGAGAACTATGTACTACCATCTACCAAGCTGTCCAGGACATTTCCAGTATTGTTTTCTTTTAAATTCCTACAAAGGAAGAGTGCTATAACTACTTGTGCCTGAAAAATAAGTAGCTTAAGCATAAGAAAGCTAAACAATATGCCTGAGTTATAAGTAAATTAGGGCAGAAACTAGGAACAAAAAGCAAGTATCCCGTTTATGGACAACCCCTCTAGCCATCCCACTCTCCTAAGGGTACTTCATGAAAAGAACTGCAAAATTATTCTGTCTTTTGAAACTGGGAACTTTTGAGGGGACTAGTGCCACATGGCAATTGTGTCAAGGCCTACAGACATCTCTTAAAAGCATTATATTTTTTCTAATTAATTCTGTTGAGATTTTGGAATTTTTGTTTCAAAAATGTGTTTGGGAGAGAAATCCACAAGGTTTTAGGTTATTAGGAAATAGTCCATGAATAAAAACCTGTGAAAACCAATGTCTAAAATGGATTAATGCTCTCTACATGGGAATAGTCATCAGTATACTGAAAAAGAAATACTAATGTAAACAGATTCCTTATTTACTAGATGAAAAATGGCTTTCTTCAGACTTTTAAAAAAAGACTTTGTGACTATTATCATATAGATATTTAAAATTTTGTATTTTGTTAACTTAATATCCCCAAATTTCAAAAAAGTAGTCAATAGGACACTTGACACTCCAATGGTTTGGCAAAATTCCAGGGACAGAAATTAAAATCTCAGTCAAAAGAAACACCAAAAAAGAAATTCCTAGCTTTAACTCATAGACAATATGCCAACTATGTAACCTATTTTATAAGAAAGTATTTATATCACCTATTCTCCCCTGGTATTCCATGCACAAAAAGAGTGTAGCAGCAGGAACACCAACAATTCCCTTACTCAGACCTCATACTTAACAGTCCTTTACCTTACAGACCTAATAGCTACAACAACCTATCTAAGGTATTTCAATATACGTTAGTATTTTTTTAGGAAAAAAAAAAAAAAACTTCATGATGCTCCTGTTGTTGCTTTACAAAGGGCATCTAGATGTTTTTGTAAAGAAGGGGCTATTAAATTTAAGCAGGACCTGCCTGCATCGGAAATATGACATACTCCATATCATATACTTGGTATATACTTGGTATAAATTTAAGACAGAACCATGGAATTACACTAACTGGAATTATCAGTACAAGGATTGGTAAAATTATTAACTTAGCTATAATACATGTCAAGTATTAGGTTTAACCTGTGATTCATTTCTGACAAAAACACTCATTTTCTCTCAGCTTCTGAGTATGAAAATTACATTCTCAAAAATTAATCATAATTTTTAAATCTCAGATCATATTAGGGGTTAAGGAGTATAGTACAAAATCTCATTAGGTCATATTTTCATTCTGTTAAAAGAATATTTCACCAACTAAAGTTAAATAGGACAAAAAAATTTTTTAAAGACAGGCATTATACTTCTTTAAATATATTCAACAACTAGGGTAATAAAAGTTTTCATTTTTTCCAATTACTCATCACCACATAGCATGTAACTTCCCGATTTTTTCCTTTTTTTTTTTTAACTAACCCACCTATTTAACATTTCATAAGGTAAACGATAGGTTTACAGCTCTTAGAAATTTGGAAACTAAAATATCTTACTAACTGAAAAAAGCAAAGCACAGAATAATACACAGAATGATACTTTTGTGTTTTTAAAAGCAAGTATCTTGGTTCCTAAATTTCCCATTTTTATTTATTTATTTATTTATTTATTTTAATTTATTTTTTTTTTTAAGAGGCAGGGTCTCCCTCTGTCACCCAGGCTAGAGGGCAGTGGCACCATCATGGCTCACTGTAGCCTCAAAGTCCCTGGGCTCAAGCAATCCTCCCAACTCAACCGCCTGAGTAGACGGGGCTACAGGTGCATGCCACCATGCGTAGGTAATTTTTTTTTAATATATTTTTGTACAGACGGAGTCTAGCTATGCTGCCCAAGCTGGTCTTGAACTTCTGGGCTCAAGCAAGCCTCCTTCCTTGGCCTTCCAAACTGCTGTGATTACAGGCGTGAGCCACAGCATCCAATGGCTTCCACATTTCTAAAGCTTAAGTAGGCGAGTTATTTTATACAAATATTTTTAGTTAATAGGAATAGAAATTAATAACTTTTATTAATAATGGTTAGCATAGAGTGGGAGCAGAAGGGAGAAGTATGACGGGAAATTTTTACTCTTCATAATTTAAGACACGCAAGATATATAATACAAGAATCTCAGATACATTATGCAAGAAACTTGTATTTTTTCTTTGCCTTCTTCTATAAACTTTTAAAAAAATATAGAAAGTTCATAAATTATCTGGAAAACCTCCACCACTAATCTGTTCAATCAATCTCTCCAGTAGAGGGCATGGTAGGTTCAACACAGAAAATGTATGGTTAGGTTATCAGCCACTCTCAAACTGCGGTTTTGCTGTGCAACTTTTACAACCCACTGCATTGTTTCTTCCTCTACCACAGGATGGAAAATATGTGTCATCTTTATGTGGAGCAATTCTGTTTACCTAAAAGCCAGTTGCAACAACAAAAAGGGAAGTCATCAAAGATTCCAGCTTTTGTTTTACATATATATACGTAAATATATGTAATGCATATGTAAATATACATGTAATACATATTACATATATGCGTGAAATATGATGTATATATTCATGTTACATATATTACATGTATATGTAAATATACATATATTGGCCTGTCTTTTTAAAGACATTAACATGGCAAGTTTTTGAGGAAAAGGTTTCTATAGCAGGTACTGCCTTAACTCTTAAAATTACACATAGATACAAAAATTACAAGTTGATTTACATCCAGATTTATTAACCAACCACATAATTCTCAGAGAAAAATTAATTTTCTGCCACCTAACATCAGTCACTGATCTGGAAGGGTTTATGGAAAAAGTAAAGAATTATATTAAACACAAAACATCAAGAATAATCTATATTTAAACCAGTTGCTTACACAGGTACATGTATATTCACTTTCATTAATATATTGAGATGATTAAACTTCCTTGGCTTGGAGATATATGAAAAGTGTAATTAATTATTATTATTATAAGAGACAGGGTCTCACTCAGGTTGGAGTGCAATGGCACAATCATAGCTCACTGTAACTTGAATGCTTGAACCTCGAACTTCTGAGCTCAAGACTTCCACCTGCCTCAGCCTCCCAAAGTGCTGGGATATCCAGCATGAACCAAAATACCCAGCCTGAAAAGTTGAAATGTTAACCAGTTTCCTTATTTTTCTTATGTATTAGCCAGTGAGCATTTATTAAATATCTATAATGAGCTTGATCTTCTACAAATTTCTCTTGTGTATTTGTGTACCTACAAATTGAAACATCTTGATATTTAATAGTACCTACATATTTACAACCTAATTACGTTTGAGTTAATCCTCGTATGATTTTTCCATCTTGAACAGCTATGGTTTGAACATTTCCTTTTTCCACACATATGCAAATCAGTAATAAACTTCCGTACAGTACTTTAGAGCTTAGAAAAGACCTTTCATGTAAGAGTCACATAATATCCTATGAGGCTGGCAACAAAATACATGTTACTCTTATTACAGATGGGAAACTGGGACTCAAAGAGGTGTGAAGCTAGTGTCCCAACAGTTACTTAGCATTTACTGGGTAAGCCCAGGCTCTAACTGGGTCTCCTGACAGAAGTCCAGCTCTCTCTCTCTGCTGCCTCTTTGTCAGAACTCCAGCTCTCTCTCTCTGCTGCCTCTTTGTCAGAACTCCTGGCCTACCAGCGAATTTAACTGTCTATGAGTAAATTCTAACATCTAAGGTTCTAAGTATAAAATATATTGAGGTTTACACTGGTGAGAAAAAGCAAGTGTCTGCGTATTACAGATAGCTGATAAATACGTACTGAGTCATCAGAAAGTGAAAATAGATGTAGGAACATTATGCAAAGTATAGGAGAGGAAGAGCATATGCTTAAGAAAAAATGGCATTCCTAGAGTTAACAAGCATGTTTCAAAGTATCTATTACTGAAATCTACACGATTTTCCTTTCCACAATAAAGTCCACAACTGTTGTCTTAAATAAAAACTGCAGGTTTTGCCCTCCAAGTCAAACTTGGAGCTCCAACTACTGGCAGCTCACCGTAAGAATATATTAATTATTTCCAATTTTCTTTTAAGAAGTCGAATACAAAGTAGAGAGAATATCTGCAACTTGGTTGCAAAGCCGCTTAAACATTTCACTGGCTAGTTCTGATAATATTATCCGAAATCAACTCATTTTGTGGTTGAGGTAATCTATTTGTCTTTACCAATCAAGTCGTTTTAAACCTTCAGGAGTAGAGATGATACTTGAAGAATTAACAAATAAAACTTAATCAAGGAAACCGTTAACTCCTCCTCCCCCCTACTTTTTGCCAGTTATTAAATGTTCTGGTAAATCCTAACTCAACAAGAATGACTCATAAGGAAATCCTGACTCCTTGAACTCACTAATTCTGGTGCATTACAGCTATGAAATCTCTATGTCTCCAGCTTTCTCTCCCAGCATAAGGAAAACTGTGATTTCTATTTTGGCAGGAGATGTGACCAACGGCTCCTGAGGAATGACCCTATAGACAGACCCAGCCACGTGCCTAGTAGTGATCAAAAATGCAAATCCAATTAAAGCACTGTCTTCTGATAAAGTCACTTTCTCTTGTTCAATCCCTAATGTTCATTCTCAAAGTGTTCCAAGACGCCCCAGTAAGCTGCAGAGCAGGTCCCACCCTGCCCCTGGGCAGTCCAACGTTTCAGGTTACTCCTTCCTTAAGTGGCAGAGAGAAACGGGCGAGGGTCTCCCCGTTGCCTCAGTTCATAGACCAGGGGCTGTCGAATGAGTCCTACACCAGGACAGCAAACAAGAAATGAGGCGCGGGGTCAGGCAACGCGCTCAAAAAAGAAAGAAAAATCCCACTCTTCATTCGAAATCAGGCCACTGCACTCCGGCCTCGTGGCGGGCGACCTCCTCCTGCCAGGGAATCGCCGCTCTGGCCTCGGGCTGGGGAGCCAGTCAGGGTGGGTGAGGGAGCGCCTGCGCCCCCGCCGGGCCGCAGCCAACTTCGGCTCCCTCCCTCCGCCGCAAAGTCCTCTAGCCCGCCCGGCCGCCACGCTTCAGCAAAAGGTCGTGCGCAGCGGCCCACACTGAAGACTCTCCGTCTGCTCCCACACCTGCCCCAGCTGGCCGCTGCTATGTGGCCCGAGTGCGCAAGAAACCGGGGCCGCAGACGTCAGCAGCTCCCCGGCCTCGAGACCCTTCTGGGGCAGCCGTGACTGCCGCGGGCGGGCGCCGACCCCATACCCGTGCCCGTCTGCAACCGACCAATCCGCGTCCTCTTGAGGCGGGGCCGGAGCTGCGAGGCCCCGCCCCCAAGCGGAGGCCTCTTATAAATGCTGCGACGCACACCCAGCAACAGTCAGGGCTCCAGCTGGAGGACGATAATGCAAGGTGCTATGTTCTTGGCTGTTCAACACGACTGCAGCCCCATGGACAAGAGCGCAGGCAGCGGCCACAAGAGCGAGGAGAAGCGGGAAAAGATGAAACGGACCCTGTGAGTATGGCTTTCTTCCCTCTCCCGCCACCCCCTGCCCCACACTGCGAGCTGCAAACGCGGTACTTTCGGGCTCGCCTTAGACGTTAGGAAACTAGCCTGAGCCTCTGCAGGGAAAAAAAAAATTCGAAAAGGTCAATTTGTTAAGTAAGGTTAAGTCTGGGTGATGCTCGGGTAGGGTTTAGGAACCGAGGGAGACAGTTGATATGAGGGCGGTGGTTGATGCGCTAAGAAATTGCGGGTTGGCTTTTTATCCTCCTGCATTCAAAATGACATCAGAATCCTGCGGCTGAAGTGCGTCCCCAACATTCATACGTTGCATGATGGGTTCTCATCAGCTTACACAGCTACTGGAAGGAGATGCTCTTGCTAGTTCTGAATATACTCGTTTAAAATCCATTTTTGTTTTTTAATTATAGAGCAGATCTCACCCAGTCACGAATGTGGAACAAATAATTGTTATGCAGCGTCTGCTTAAAAGAAGTGTTGTAGGTGGGGAAGGAAGAGCGCAGGGGAATCAATCACCCACCTCTTTGTACACAGTACAGTCTCTGGCGTGGTCCAGAACCTCCTGCTCTAAAGAGGAGAAGAGTGGGCCGGCTCCAGACAGTTCTATGTCCGTCCTTTTCATTAAAGTGCGAAACGACTCGGGATTGTAATTAACCTTGCAAACAAACTGATGCCCTTTGTGAGCCAGAAATAGTATCTGCCTTTTGAACTAAATTCATTAACAATTCTTTAAAATACCCTAGTGATTCTAGGTAGCCCTGCCCTTAGTTGTAAAACTAGTAGATACGATCAGATTAATGGATGAAACTGCTCAGTACGTGAGGTTTAAATGTTAAGTGCATAAGACTGTTATTTGAAGAGTTCTTGCTTTGCCTTATGCGGTTTGTCTCTAGTTACTGGGTGACTTTATTTGGTAAAAATACGTTCAGCTGCAGTAGCATATTCAAGTGTTGCTACTTAGTAATTATCTTTTTAAATTTTTTGTTTTAGTTTAAAAGATTGGAAGACCCGTTTGAGCTACTTCTTGCAAAATTCCTCTACTCCTGGGAAGCCCAAAACCGGCAAAAAAAGCAAACAGCAAGCTTTCATCAAGTAAGTTGAGAATCCTGTGCTTGCAAATATCAGTAGTTAGCTGCTGAACTGAAAAGGGGAACTCTGATGTGCGTAAGCTAACATGCAGAACCTCTCTTGCAGGCCTTCTCCTGAGGAAGCACAGCTGTGGTCAGAAGCATTTGACGAGCTGCTAGCCAGCAAATGTAAGTTAACTCTTGAACTGGAGCCATTACTAACATCTCAAAAGCCTGGAAAGGCTGCGTCCACCTAACAAGAGCAACTTGCCTGAGGGGGATTAGACTGCAGTCACTATAGGATAAAGCCTGTTTTTCTCTCCTTTATTTCCCAGGGTTTAACCATGGAAATAAATGCATATATTCCCTCCAGGTGGGGAAGAAAATCAGCCTAAACAAATTAAAGTGGCAGTTGCTTATAGTTAGGGTTGAGTCAGTTTTTCCATTGCATACAATGTTTTCAAGAGGCTTAGTTGCCAGAGAATTTATGGCTCCCCTATAAATATTTACTTTGCATTGACAGCAAAGTACTTATATTTTTGCAGCAGAGTGCCAACATAAGCCTTTTGCCTACTGGTATCTTAGTCTTTAAAAAGCTAAATTTTGAGAATTACAGGTTTGAGCGAAATCTAGAAAATTCATTTAGAAATAATTAAAATGTGAGGGATAGGAGAAACATAAGGAATCATTTGGTCTCTCAGTTCTTAACATTTTGCATGCTTTCTCTTCTGCCCCCTTCAGATGGTCTTGCTGCATTCAGGGCTTTTTTAAAGTCGGAATTCTGTGAAGAAAATATTGAATTCTGGCTGGCCTGTGAAGACTTCAAAAAAACCAAATCACCCCAAAAGCTGTCCTCAAAAGCAAGGAAAATATATACTGACTTCATAGAAAAGGAAGCTCCAAAAGAGGTAAGGAAACGAGTTCCTAATTTCAGCACAATCTGGACATTTTTAGCACAAAAGTGAAACAAAATAATCAAGGACAAAGCGGGGCTAGAAGGAGGGGTAAAAGTCCCTCCACATCGTAGCTTTCAGTTATGTTAAAGTTCTCCTGTGACTTAGCTAGTAAAGCTAATCACACATTATAATTTTTATTTTTTGTTTTCAAATACTAAATTTTAATCTTTAACTCTGAATACCAAATAAACAACTTTTTTGTTTTATTTCAGATAAACATAGATTTTCAAACCAAAACTCTGATTGCCCAGAATATACAAGAAGCTACAAGTGGCTGCTTTACAACTGCCCAGAAAAGGATATACAGCTTGATGGAGAACAACTCTTATCCCCGTTTCTTGGAGTCAGAATTCTACCAGGACTTGTGTAAAAAGCCACAAATCACCACAGAGCCTCATGCTACATGAAATGTAAAAGGGAGCCCAGAAATGGAGGACATTTCATTCTTTTTCCTGAGGAGAAAGACTGTGACCTGCCATAAAGACTGACCTTGAATTCAGCCTGGGTGTTCAGGAAACATCACTCAGAACTATTGATTCAAAGTTGGGTAGCGAATCAGGAAGCCAGTAACTGACTAGGAGAAGCTGGTATCAGAACAGCTTCCCTCACTGTGTACAGAACGCAAGAAGGGAATAGGTGGTCTGAACGTGGTGTCTCACTCTGAAAAGCAGGAATGTAAGATGATGAAAGAGACAATGTAATACTGTTGGTCCAAAAGCATTTAAAATCAATAGATCTGGGATTATGTGGCCTTAGGTAGCTGGTTGTACATCTTTCCCTAAATCGATCCATGTTACCACATAGTAGTTTTAGTTTAGGACTCAATAACAGTAAAGTGTTTACTATGTGCAAGGGTATTGAAGTTCTTATGACCACAGATCATCAGTACTGTTGTCTCATGTAATGCTAAAACTGAAATGGTCCGTGTTTGCATTGTTAAAAATGATGTGTGAAATAGAATGAGTGCTATGGTGTTGAAAACTGCAGTGTCTGTTATGAGTGCCAAAAATCTGTCTTGAAGGCAGCTACACTTTGAAGTGGTCTTTGAATACTTTTAATAAATTTATTTTGATAAATAATGTTGAACACTTGGAGTCTAGATGTGATTTTATTTTTGATAACTGGAAATGTGGCAGATAAAGGGAAAACATCTTTATAGTAAAAGACATTTCAGTTTTAGTGCCTGCCTAGTGAGAACTGACAGTCTTCAGAACTGAGAAATGATAGTTGCAGACAGATAATTCTTTTTTTAAAACCTATAAGCATTATGTAGGCCTAAGGAAGTCACATCCTTAGAACCACTGCATTTATGCTTTCTAATCTTAAAAAAAATCAAGCTTGTTAATGAAACACCGATCTAAAGCCTTCTGTGAGTATCTAAGTACCAGCTAAATATGAGAAGTAAATGTAATGGAGACAAGCACAAAAATTATTCACATAATTTTCTCAAATGAAAGAAGCCAAATAAGGTCAACGTAGGCCTGTCTTTACTTTCCATTGGTTCCAAGCTCCCCTACAGGTACCGGCATGGGCTTCCAAGATACATACCTGAAATTGTTGCCTTCCATGATGTATCAATACAAAATCTCAGAATTTTCCTGATTTTCATGCCTTCATTTGGCCAACAAAGAATCTGTTACTTTAGGTAATGATAAAGTCAAAAGAAGTGTGCTTTTGTTTCTTAGACTTAAATCCAGAAATGTGCTTTTTTCCACTTGAGAGAGGAAGCCCTTGAATCTGTTTTCAAACTGGCTAATTAAAAAACACCCCTTCCTCATCAGGCTGTTTTTTCAATGTCCTTGATTATGGTCATGATAAGAAAGGAGGAGGAACCCTGATTTTAGAGTTGGAAGAACTGACCCAAAGTAATCATTTCTCATAGCTTTGTGACCTTGGGTGTCCCCATTGTCTTCTCTGACTCTTCATTTTAGACCTTCCTGCCTTTCTGGTTTTGTAAAGTAGTAAGGGACTTTAGAAATCATATGGCACTAAGAACATTTTTTTTCTGATTTGCCAAAAGAAAAATTGACCTCCAGTAGTTTACTGTTTCCATTGTGATTGCACTAATTTTCACCTTAGCCAGAGTTTCTGGCACCAACCGGCACAAGCTCTATTAGAGAGACTGCCTTGTCTACTCCTGTATCACAGCAGCCAGAATAATATATAATAGGTGCTCCATAAATATTGGTTGAATAAATGAATCCAAAGATTCATTGAAACAAATATTTCTTTGGAGAATAAATGTGTCAGGTCTAGCATAATCCTTAATTTGGAAAGATTTTGGCCAACAGAGGAACTCAGGAGTCATGCCATATATCATCCTATTTGTCACCAAGTCATTTATTTTACTTCAAACCTCTCTACAGCCTACTCTCTGTTACCACTCTGATCAAAGACACCACCATCTGATGCCTAGATTATTGTAATAGTCTCATCTCCTCTCACCCACTCTTCCCCCTCTCCCACACCAATGTGTTCCTGCCTTTTAACTCTAGGGATCCCTTCAAGACAAATCTGATCTTGTCTCCAGTTGCTTATAAACACCTTGACAGGTTTTGCAAACAATTAGGATAAAGACAGTATCTCTAATATGGCCTAACACCTGCATGGCTTTGACCCCTCCTTTTGTTCCAACCTTGACTCTACCACATTTCTCCCAGCTCTTTCTGCTAAGCCACACTGTCCTACTTTCCTAGCAGGTGCCATGCCCACTGGCCTCACAGGACCTTAGCACCTAATACTTCCTCTGCATGGAATTCAATTTTAGCTCTTACTCATGCACATATCAATGCAATTGCCACTTCCTTAGGGAAGCTTCCCCGACCTCCTTACCTAGGTCAGATCCCCTTTTAGATGGTCTCATAGCACCAGGTTCTCTAATTTAGAGAACTTAATGGAGTTGTAAGTTCTCATTAATTTGTCTGGTTATTTAATAATTCTATGTCTTCCTCCAGCAAATTGTAGGAACCACAATTTGAGGACCCTTGGCCTTTTTCCACTCACCACTGAATCTCAACATCTAGCATAGTGCCTGGTGTACAATGGGAGCTGCATAAATAATTGTTGAATGAATGGATGAGTATCAAAAGATCTTGCAAACAAATTTTGATGAAACAAGGATCTACCAATGCACAAGTAATTAAGGACAAGACTTTTTTTAAACCCCACTGGCTCAAATGTCTGAAAATATCTGTAGAACTTTTTTCTTTGGCAAAAATAAGTAACTACCTCTTACTTGGCAAAGTCTCTATAACTTTTGACCTTTAATAAAACAAGAGGCCAGATTATACTAACAAAAAACAAAAGTTTTTATTTTCAGGGCTGCTAAAAGCACAGACTATATTCAGGTAGTATTTTCCAATGTTCTGTAGTGTGGAACAAACTGAAATAGATTTAAGATTAGAAACCACATTCATCCACAAATAAATATTACTTAATGTTCCAGTTTCCCAGAGTTCACACACTTAGGATCCACAGTCCATTCATTTTGATATTTCATTGTTCATATATTTTCAGCCAAATGATATTTTAAAATATATCAATTTCATAAAAATCTTACTAAAAAAACAGAAAATTATATGTTATCTGTCATGTGAGCACAGGGAGACAATAAATGAGTTTCAATAAAATTACCTATAGTGGTCACCCAAAATGTCATAGGAAGCAGATCTTTAGTAGATGTGTTTGTGTTGTGTTGTTGTTTAACCACAGTATTTGATCATGTATGGTAGTGATTCTCACCTTGTGGGGTCGGACAGTGAAGGGAAACAGTGATTGCGCATTTCTCTGTGTCTTGATAGGTGTTATGCACGGGACGGCATTGTGTATTTGGACAGTGTAGAGACTAGGAAGTGTCTGCCCTGTGCCAGCCACCAGACTGTTTCTTTGTTTTCCTTTGTTAGCTCAAAATTGCAGCTAAAGGACTTAACCTGACTTTACAGAGAACATCACCACTATTGAATGTAAGTGTTGACATGTATACACATTCCCTGGGTCTGACTTTGATGCTTTTTGACAACTTTAGGAAGCCATTTTGGCCAACGGCAATAAGCACAAGTGTTTTATCTAATTTCTGACATTTTAGCTAAAGAGCAGCTTGGAGCTGCTTGAGGTAATGATAACAACCCAAAAGAGCTTCTCCTGTGGCCTAAAGGATAGAAAAAGGAATCACCAGGTGATAGCCTTAAATACTAGTGGTTGGGATATTATTCTGCAGGAATGTGACACCAATCTCAAGTAAAATTTATGGAAATGACTTGGGTATCAATATAAGGCTCGATTGGAGACAGGGCGATGAGTTAGAAGGCTGCAATAATAGCTCACATGAGAACCAGCCATGTGTCTGAACCAGGATGGTGTCACCAAATAATTCAGTGTAACTTAATAGTAAATTATACATCACCTACTCCATGCAGAACACTGATCTAAACCACATAGGGAATAAATATAAAGACCCATGAGACACATTCCCTATCCTCCAAGAAGTACCAATTAAGTAGCTGATGAAATAAATATACCAAATTAAAACGGAGTGTGAGCTATGATTGCTGATTAATTATGAAAATAAAAGTGCAGGTACCTTTAGCTGGAATAAATCAAGAAACAGAGTGAAGTGGCATTTTTGTTGGTATTTAATAAATGTGTTGAATTTAAGAGAGATAAAGGAGAGATTATTCAGGGTGGAGAAACAGTCTAAATCGAAGGAAAGGGGAAAAGTAGGATTACCTGTTGCATTGTGCTGTGATATTTTTGTAGGCAGATATTTTTAATGGGGATGTATATTTGAAAACTAGTCCATTGATTCGTTTTTTAACAAATATTAAAAGTAAATATATAGATAAATATTTATGAAGGACGTCTCTGGGCAAGACAGGTCTATAAGAGTAGAAGACTAGAACCTCAAAACACATCTAAAAGCTGCACTTAATTTTTCTTAAAAGTTGATTTTCATAAGATCATCATCACAGTTATTAAGCTTTATTAAATCTTTCTTCATGATTTCCCAGGCATCTTTCCCCTCCCTTACTACAGCCAAGTGCTTATTCACCGTGATTATCCTCCTCTCACCTATCTCAATAGGCCTCAGATCCTGTATTCTGCTTCTCATCCCTTCCCTAGAATGCCATTTGAAAGCTAATTTTCTCACACTACTCTTATGCTCAGAAAAGTACATAAATTCCCTGGTATCTCCCAAATCAAGGGAAATTCCTATGCCTAAGGCAAAAAACTCTCTACCATTTTTGTAAAATTTTGGCCCATCCAATCTTATTTCCCACTGTCGACATGAAACATTTGATACTGGTTTTTCTTATTGCCTCTGAGATATATTATTCTCCTATTATTAAATCAAAAATTTCCCTTTGCCCAAAACCCTCTCTCTCCCCTTAAGTTATACTCATTTTTTAAGGCTCAAAGTTTCACCTCCATAAAATGTTTCCATGGGTGCGTCAGTCGTATCTCCAATTAGGTGGTCACTAACTGGACCATTCCGACTTACTCCATTTTCAAAGTAACTAATAAAGTTCCATATTATTGATACTCATTGCTCATTGATGATCTTATCAACTTACTGGTTGGTTGATTGACTCACAAACTCTTAAGTAAAAAACCATACAGTGATATAAATGATTTCGTTTAAATATGCTAAACTCACTTGTAAAAAATAACAGTTTTTTCAGAAGTCTACATATTTTAATCTTGGCTCTACATTTTTGCCTTGCAAATTTATAGTAAAACTGAACTATGTGGATCTTGGATGAGATCCTAATGTTAGATTTTCTCAAATCCCAAATTAATCTGATATTTGTATGGTTTTAAAAGTGCACTGACCTATAAGGAAGCTTCCTTTAGGAGTGATTCTGTGTGTTTATTAAGCTGGTGTATATCTTAGACATGTACAGACGTCACACCAAAATCAAAATAATGAAAGAGAAAAGTGGGCCAAAAGGAAGAGTGAGAAGAAACTATTTCCCTGCTGTCTATTCGGAGTGAAGAGGGAGTTGATTTTTTTTTTAATGCGTTTGCAACTTCCAGTCTTATAGGACTATTCCCACCTCCACCCCAAATTACTCTCCCGGTCTTTAGCTTCAGAATGCAACCACAGGTAATCTACAATGTGTGCGTTTGAAACCGCACTGTTGAAAGAACTAAGAAAAGTATGCGGTTTACATGAGCTGTGGTGTAGTCTGACAAAGACCAGATATAAAACTTTTGTTTGAAAAGCAGGTGGTACTTAGTAGATCTTTCCTTGCTTGCAGGGAAGCTTACAGTATTAAATCTCCACTTGGCACAAGCCAACATATTCTCACATAGGGTAATTTTCTTGCAAAAGTGGCCACTGAGCATTGTGACATAAATGTCAGGACTTAAAGTTCTACTTCTTTCTAATTTCTTCTACTTCTGTTTTTCAGATGCCAGAGCTTCACAACTGCTATAACACTCTATAAAAGTTCTAGTACTATGATTAACATTTTAAGAGCAACTAATAATGCAACTATTTCAGAAATAATTGTAGTCATCACACATTTTCAGAAAAACCAGTTACCACTGAAAATGTTAATACTAATGAAGTACTTCTGAACTTTGGGAGATTAGTTAGCCATAGAATGTAAAAAATAACTCAGAAAGAATATTGACCACAAAAGCAGTAAAGTAGTACTATACAATAAAAAATAAAATAATATTTTATATTATGATATATTATATTATGATATTATATATCATCATGTATGATTAATAATTTATATATCATTTATATATCATCATATATGTATTATGATATATATTATAATAATATGATATAAGACTATATGCAGTCCAGTAGGGTGGCTCATGCCTGTAATCCCAGCACTTTGGGAGGCCAAGGTGGGTGGATCACCTGAGGTCAGGAAGTCGAGATCAGCCTGGCCAACATGGTGAAACCTCGTCTTTACTAAAAATACAAAACAATTAGCCAGGCATGGTGGCATACGCCTGTAATTCCAGCTACTTGGGAGGTTGAGGCAGGAGAATGGCTTGAACCCAGGAGTTGGAGGTTGCAGTGAGCTGAGATGGCGCCTCTGCACTCCAGCCTGGGGGACAGCGTGAGACACTGTCTCAAAAAAAAAAAAAAAAAAAGAATATATGCCACATATGTAATGTCAAATATTATAATGAAATTTAAATAATTTTAAAAAAAAGGTGAAATTGATTTGAATAATATATTTTGTGTAACCCATTATATTTATAATATTATCATTTCAACATGTAATCAATATGACAAATTATGAAAGAGATAGTTTAATTTTTTTATTTGGTCTTCAAATTCTGGTGCATATTTTACACTTGCAGCCCATGCAGATCCACGTCAGACACATTTCATACTAAACAAGTTTTAGGCAAGGCAGTCCCCAGTCCTATATCTTTGATTTGATAAGCTCTCAGTTATAATTGATATGATTTAAAAACCTAAGGTAGACCTCATGTTGGCATATTATTTTTGTGTTCTAACTACTTACTTAAAATATAATACACATATCTTTTTTAACTTGTGCAAAGGCAAACTGTTAACCACTTCCTCACTCAAAACGCATTCTAGAAAGTAAATATTCAAGATGATACTGAATAAAAATATCTTAGGAGTAAGAGTTAAATATTTTCTTACAGAAAGTTCCATTTTAGAAACAGTATAACTTAGTTTAGTTCTGCCTATTTGTCCTCCAATGATTATCTGTTCTTTCCCCCTACCACTCTGCTACCATTATCTAGGCCTTCTTTGTATCATACCACTATTACTTCATAGTCTTTTCCCTGTTCTCTTGGAATTAGAGTTTCCTCTGTCCAATTCACCCTGCATATGGAGCAAGACTATTTTTCATAAACACCAATTTTACCATATGTTGTTTTCCATTCAAAAAGTTTTACTGCCTTCCTATTTCCAAAGTTGCATGCAAAGAGTACCAGATTAAAAGCCAACAGAATGAGATGCTGGTCATAATGCCATTAACTTTCTAGCTAACTTGGGAATCATCACCTCTTAGGACCTCAGCTATTTCACTGTAAGGGAGTTGATTGGATTGCTAACGTCTCTTCCAGCTCTAAAATCTTGCTTGGCTTTGGATTATTTTCTGCATTCTATCCCTACCCTGATAATTTTAATTTTTTTTTCCTCAAACAATCTAACATAAAATTACCGCTTTATTCCATCTGCTTTCCTTCCTATTCCCATTAACAAAACTCCTGTCATTTCACTCATATTGACTTTCTGTCTGGATAGGCTCCTACTCCATTTATTCTACCCATAACCTAATATTCCTCAAGACCCATCTCAGCTTTCCATGACACAAATTTCATTAATCTCTGCATCCAATCTTGCATTCAACAAATACTTGCTGAGTGCCTACTCTGTGCAAAGCACTGGGACACCATGCCAAATAAAAAAGAGAGGTTGCCTGCACCCCTGGAACTTATATTCTGCTGGGGTCAATAGATAATGACCAAATGAGCAAATAAACAAATAAGATAATTCTAGAGTATGGCAAACGCTGATGAAGGAAATAAGCTATGCAGTGAGATAGGGAAGACACTAGCTGGTCTAGAAAGGCACATGTTTACCTGTGCAGAGGGTTGTTAGAGGCTGCGTGAGTTTGTGTTCATTGACTGATAAAGTAAAGCCTGCTTCTGCTTTGCAATAATAAATATTCTTTCAATGGAACAGACATAAAAGTTGTTTTAGCTAAGCCATAATTTTCTATTAATTCCAAAATAATTTTATGTATAAAAAGAATAATCTTTTCAGCAACTCATTACACCCAGCATTATTAAAGCCCTAAAACATAAATAATCCTTGAGGAGGTATCTCTCAAATCACCAGGCCTACCAGGTCTATCCAAATATTTTGCTAATGTTATTATAATATACCAGGTTAATGTTTCTAGATAACCTTTATCCTTCTAATTGTTTTTTAAGCAGTGTATTTCCTTAGGTGCCATCTAACATGCTTCTCTTTGGTGCCCTGTCATGTTGCTGATGTTTTCATCCACTCTATCCTTCCAGCTAAAAACCTGCCACTATATAGGGACTTTTTTGAAAGCTGTAAACCTCGGCCATTCAAACTTATGAGTGCCCCTGAGAATTCCCCTCCACTAAATTAATTTGAAGGCAGTCTACCTATGGGGAGTCCATCACCATCTCTTATCTGGATTCTTTTTTTTTTCTTTAAATAGAAATTACTCTTTTTGAATTACCTGGATTCTTGACTACAACTTTCGCCTGAAAGCTCTCCTGCCTCCAAACAGCTGAGTCCATTTCATCCCACCAGAAGACTGGAGTGGAAAGAACGTGGAGCTGAAAGGCTGTCAGGACTTCTATTGTCATCTTGATTCCATCAACTGAATTAGTTGCTCAGCCTTTGATACAATACTGAGCTTCTATCAGGACTGTTTTCTTACTTGTTAATTGAGAACAGAACAGGTTGATTATCCCTTACCCAAAATGCTTAGGACCAGAAGTGTTTTAGATTTTTGTATTTCTTTGGATTTTCAAATATTTGCATATGCATAATGAAATATATTGGGGAGGGGACCCAAGTAAAACACAAAATTCATTTATGTTTCACATACACCTTATACTTATAGCCTAAATGTAACTGTATGCAATATTTTAATAAGTTTGCTCATAAAACAAAGTTTGTGTACATGCCATCAGAAAGCAAAGGTTTCGCTAACTCAGCCACCCCTGTGGACAATCCATGGTTGTCTGGCATCACTATCATTCCTGACTCTGAATTTATCTGCTACCAATAAGTAATCATTGTCTAATATTTATTCACACATCACTAAGTAACAGTATAAAATATGACGTATCACTAATACAGTGAAAATATAATGCACTCTAGGGAACTAAGCAGTGCAGTAGCATCACCCAGAATATCTGTATCAGCTGTTAACCGCAGCAACAAACAATGGCAAGGTTTTGGTCTCCACTCATGATGCTATGTTTTTATTAAAAGGTTACTGTGCACTGTATTTTATTTTCCTAGGTGAGAAGAAACATCAGAAGCAGTTGAAGGACCAGGAAGTGGGTCCTCTAGGGATGAGGAGGCACTCTGCTGGATGGCTTTTTAAAATGTTTCCTCCAGAGTCATCTGCTTCACTAACAACAGTTTTTAACTTAGATATCTCTCTTTGCTTTTGTAAACTGACGTGATTTGTTTTTTCTGTCACAAATGCATGCTGCTCTAGTCTTTCAATAAGCCCATCACACATGTTCACCATGTCATCTACGGGCACTTTTCTGCAGTGTTAACAGCAGCATCATTGTTGTGCACCCGCATTTTGACAGCAACCCATCACGTGAAGCCAGGTGTAGAATTTTTTACTTGTGGCATCATATCAGCACTCATAAGGTTTTGGATTTAGGAGTATTTTTTTATTTCAGATTTTCAGATTATGGATCCTCACCCTAGATCACTATCAACCTTATAAACAGTTTTAAGAAATGTAAGAAATATTGCATAAGTTGTACTTAATCACGATGCAGGGCAGTTAGTAGACATCCAAATTTGTCTACTTAAAAATCTCATCAGAACATTTCATTTCTCCATCTAGGAAAACCTGTTCAGCACCACAAATAACGTACACAATCAACTCCAAACCTACTAGCAGGCTCTTCTCATTTTGGCTCTCAACCTCCCTTTCTAGCTTTCTTTCATAGTTTCTTAATGATCCTCCTCACCCTCCACTAACGCACTCTGGCCTGCCACCAAGCAGACATCTCACTGTTTCTTGACAGCACCAGCTTCCCGGGCAGCTCCATACCTTTAGCCCTTTGCATGTGCTGTTTTCTTGCCTGAAATGCCCTTTTCTTCTCTGATTGATACTTTTCTTGTTTTTCAAATCCTTGATAAAATTGGACTTCTGCAAAATTTTACAGATGAACCCTAGAGAATGAATACTTTCTTCTCCTGGTTGCCTGCGTTGTTTTGTTCATACCTCCATGATAGCATTTTTATTGAAATAACATCTATCTCAAAACATTAGTGTTTTCTGTATTTACTTGTAGAGACATTTCCCTTGTCAATCAAATTGTTCCAGAGGAGGAAAAGGGACTCTATATCTTGGTCAGTGTCCACTTTGTTTGTTTGGTTGGTTGGTTGGTTTTTTTTTGAGACGGAGTCTCGCTCTGTCCCCCAGGCTGGAGTGCAGTGGCACGATCTTGGCTCACTGCAAGCTCTGCCTCCTGGGTTCACGCTATTCTCCTGCTTCAGCCTTCCGAGTAGCTGGGACTACAGGTGCCCGCTACCACGCCCGCCTAATTTTTTGTATTTTTAGTATAGACGGCGTTTCAGCGTGTTAGCCAGGATGGTCTCGATCTCCTGACTTCGTGATCTGCCCGCCTCAGCCTCCCAAAGTGCTAGGACTACAGGCGTGAGCCACCACACCCGGCCTGTTTGTTATTTTTTACCATTTAAAATATAGGCTCTAGAGAAGGAGTTCTGGACCTGTCCATAGACCTTTTAGTGGTCTCTGCCCTTGGATAAGAAAAAATTACACATTCTTTTTTCTAACCCCTAATTAAATGTAGCATTTTCTTCCTTTGTGAGTCTAAGAAACAAGCCAGGCCAGGTGCAGTGGCTCACGCCTGTAATCCCAGCACTTTGGGAGGCCGAGGCGGGTGCATTACCTGAGGTCCAGAGTTCAAGACCAGCCTGACCAACATGGTGAAACCCCATCTCTAGTAAAACTCCAAAAAAAAAAATTAGCCAGACGTGGTAGTGCATACTGGTAATCCCAGTTACTAGGGAGGCTGAGGCATGAGAATCACTTGAACCCGGGTGGTGGAGGTTGTAGTGAGCCAAGATCACGCTACTGCACTCCAGCCTGGGTGACAGAGCGAGACTCTATCTCAATGAAAGAAAGAAAGGAAGGAAGAGAGAAAAGAAAAGAAAAGAAGGAAAGAGAGAGTGAGAGAAAGGAAGAAGCCATAGCAGGAGTAGCAGTACATGTGACTGCCACAAACAGAATTTTCAGATCTTTTCACATTACAATTGTTGAAAGTTGTTATTTCCAAACTTCAATAGTAACTAGACCTGAAAAGAAATCTTGTTTAAAGTGTTAATAAAGTACAAACAGTATATTGCGCTATCATAGTTTTTTAATTAAATGTTTTATTTTGAAATAATTGTAGATTCTCAGGCAGTTGTAAAAAAGAAAAAAAAAAAGATAGATCCTGCGTACTCGCTACTCACTTTTCCCCAGTGATAATATCTTGAAAAACTATAGTAAAATATCAGAACTAGGATACTGATACTGATACGGTCAAGATATACAGAACATTTTCATCACCACAAGGATCCCATGTGTTGTACTTTTATAGCCTCACATACTTCCCTCCCATCCCATCCCATCCTTAAACCCTGGCAACCACTAATCTCTCCATTTCTATAATTTTGTCATTTCTCAAATGTTATTGATATGGAATCCCACAGTATGTAACATTTTGTGATGACCTTTCCACTCAGCACAACTCTCTGGAGATTCATTCAAGATGTTGCATGTATCAGTGGCTTGTTCCTTTTACTGCTGACTAGTATTCCATAGTGTGACTATACTACAGGTTGTTTAACCCATTGAAAAACGTCTGGACTGCCTCAGTTTTGGCTATTACAAATTAAACTATTATAAACTTTCATGTACATGTTGCTGTGTCAACATAAGTTTCCACTTCTCTGGAATAACTGCCCGGGAGTACAATGGCTAGGTCATACACTAGTTGCATATTTAGTTTTATGAGAAAACCACCAAACTTTTTCAGAGTGGCTCTGTACCATTTTACATTCTCACCAGCAATGTATTTATGAGTGATCGAGGTTTTGCCCATCCTCAGAGCAGTTTGTGTTAATGGTGATATGTCTGTTCATATCTTTTGTCCATTTTCTAATTGGATTATTTATTTTACTGTTGAGACTTGAGTGTTTTTTATATTTTCTACATACAAGTCCTTCATCAGATATGTGGTTTGCATTTTCTGCCCAACCTATAGCTTGTTTCTTTATCCTTTTAACAGAGCAAAAGTTTTTAATTTCAATGAACTCCAATTTATTAATTTTTCCTTGTATGAATCATGCTCCTAATGTCAAGCTTAAGAACTCTTTGTCTAGCCCTAGGTCCAAAAGATTTTTGGATGTTTTCCTTTGTCTTTAGTTTTAGAAGTGTGATCATGAGGTGTCTTAATGTAGATTTCTATGAGGTGATCCTTTCTGAGATTTACTTGCCTCCTAGAATATGTAGGTTTAGCTCTCTTGCCAACTTTGGAAGTTTTCAGCCATTAATTTTTTTGGTTCTTTTCCAGATCCACTCTCTTTTTCCTTTCCTTTCAGAAGTCTAGTGACACAATTGTTAGGGGTTTTTTTTGCTGTAGTTTCAGAGGTCTCTGAGGCTTCGTATATTTTTTCAGTCTATTTTCTCTTTTTTTCAGATTGGGTAATTTCTACATTATCTTCAATGTTACTAACTGCTTCCTCTGTTTCACCTATTCTGATGTTAGGTCCATTCATCAAGTATTTTTATGTAAGTTATTGTATTTTTCAGTTCCCATTTTCCCATTTGGTTGCTTATCTCTTCTACATCTTTGTTGAGACTTCCTATTTCTTTGCTTACATTTTCTATTTTTTCATTTGTTTTAAGTATGTTTGTATTTGTTTATTAAAGTATTTTTATAATGGCTTCTTTGAAATCTTTGTCATATAATTCTAATATCTTTATCATGTCAGTGTTGGCATCTACTGATTGTCTTGTTTCATTCAACTTGAGATTTTCCTGGTTCTTAATATGCCAAGTGATTTTCTATTAAAACTTGAAATTTTTGAATAGTTTATGATGAGACCTTGGATCTTATTTAAACTTCTGTTTTAGCTGGCTTCATTTGATGCTACTTCAGCAGAGGGGGGATGCTGCCTTATTTTTTCAGGTGGGATATAAGTCCAGGTTTGTTTGGCCTTTATTGATATCCAATAGGAAGGGAGTCTCCTTTTTACTTTTTGACAGGGGTGAGAATTTCAGCTTCCCAGTAGGTTGCCACTGATGGTCATGTGTCTTACAGCTTGACAAGGGTAGAAGATTATACTCCCCACTCAGCCTTTACTGGCTTAGGTGGAGATGGGCAGTTATTGTTTAAAAGTATCTGTCTTGCTAGGCTTCCCCTTTCCTAGTTCTTTGGCTGAAGAAAAAAGGCATTTCTTGGGGGACTTTTTTTTCTGTTTTCCTGGGCTATTGTGAATTGCCAGTTTTTTGGCTCCAAGTCTGAGAAATATAAGGCAAAAAGACAGTCTAAGGAACTTACCACCATATCATTCATTGGGGACCCAAAGTCTCCAGCCAGTCCTTCTACCTCTCTACATTTTCTAGAGTTTTTAATATTTGTTTCATACATAATATGCAGGGTTTTTAGTTGAAACTAGTGGGAGAAATAAGGAAAGATATGTCTATTCTGTCTTCCAAAAAGTAGAAGTCTTCTCTATTACCATTTTTAATAGATTGATTACTATATTTAAATATAACTGGTTTCCTTTGCAATCCCATAAATTTTGTTTATGCATTTACAAACAATTTCCTGAGAATCACCACATAGCCATCAAGGTCCATGGCATGGAACCACCATGAGCCATTTTAGAGAAAAATATTAAAAGTTTGAGACCAGAAAGAAGCAGCAAAGAATTATATTCCAAGATGAAGCAACGGGCACAACTCCCTTCTTTAGAGCACACATTGGCTCTTCTAACTTCCAGGTACCCTCTCTAACCCCCCGAGGGTCACATGGAGAAGAGTAACTAGAGCTAGAGTGATGACTTGGAGAGGAGTAGGGAGCCATCTATTGTCTTGCAAGGCTGTTGCCTTGGTGGCCCAAGCCTACAAACCTTCCTCAAAACTCAGAGATTGCCACCTGTCACCCCACTTGAGAAGTAAAGTTAACCATTCATCCATCACTTTGGGTATGGGCTTTCCATTCCCCAGGATAGCCCCTTCTTAATTTCCACTACGTTGGAAATCCCTTTTCAATGGCCCAGAATATTCATAGGCTTGCCTTCCACTCTGACGGGAGATACAGGTGTTTGTCATCCTGGTGGCAAGTGGTGAAGCAGTAGGGAAAACTCATACACCAGGACATGAGTGGGACTATTCACCCATTTTGCATTTAAATGTGTATCTACTCTTTCATTAGATGGTGAATTCCTCAGAGCAAATGAGCTATGTTTAATTTTTTCCTTTTATTTTCAGTGTTTAGCAGAGTATAAAGCACGTGGCAAATGCCTAATAAATGTTACTAAATGAATAAATAAGTCTATACTGGAGAAAAATGGTATATTTAGGATTTATCAAATACCTCATGTTTGTGTATTTCTATTTTAATTAAAAAAAGCATTCTTAGATTATTTAAAACAACTATTACTAGTTATTTCTTGGGCTGTAACATTTCTAGTATCTTCTTACTTATCTACTACTACTAATCTGAATTTGGACAACAAAATGTATGCACATTTTCTCTATTTCACAGACCGTCTGGCACAGATGTCATGCATGTTGCTACCTCATAGATATGTTAATGAGTGACACAAAGTTTCCAGGTCCAGTCACAAAAATGCCATTTCCCTCCTCCACTTCCTTACCCACATTCTAAAGGCCAAGGTAAACACGTCCTGGGGCAACAGTCTGGAGAGTATAACTCTAGAAATAAGATGGATTCAGATAAATTCCAGAGTGATCTGCCAGTGACTAATGGTAATATCTTTGAGTTAGCCAGAGTTCAAAAATACAAAAAGATAAAAATCTTGAGTGCAATCTCATAAATCTTTAACCCATGTAGCCCTACTCCATAGCAAAGTCTTCTTGAAAGCAAATAATGATTTAAAAAATTAACTTCTTATGTTAACTAGCTACCCAGATAAGTTCAAGAAACGGAATGAACATTATCCAGGAATTGAAAGGAAATGACTAAGAGTTAGGAAATGGTACCAGCATCAAGTATGACAACTTGTAAAGAAGGGTGACATTCCACGCCTCCTATCTGGGTAGGGCTTACAGGACATCCTATGAACTGTCATAAAAGATAAATCTGGGTTTGTCTTACTAAAGCCAATGACAAAGACAGCTTGGCAGTGAAACTGACAGCTAATACTGTGGGTGAGGCCACTGACGACAGTAACGAATGAATAACCCGTCCGGAACTCTTCATCAGTGAGATAAGAACCATGGAAGAGTTAATAGATCCAGTCAGGTTTCAGAGGGCACACCTTCTGCACAGCTGAGATAGATAAGAAAAGAGGATTTTTAAGGTAGATGATTTGATTTCTATGCTTAAATAAAAATAGATTTGTGGTTTGAATTAAAATAAAAATGGAAGTTAACAAAGTTTTGATAAAATACAAAACATATTTTAGATATGTTATAAGCACAGTGCATACAAAACACAGATATTTATAAAGTTAGTTGTCAATACAAGTCCATATTACTTGTTAAGAGGAAATTCTGTGGCATGTACAGTAAGTGCTGATATCAGGAATGCTTTGATAAAGAAGTTTGGGTATGGGCAGGTCACTCAACATACTTTTCTATAGAAGCTAGGCAGCATTATTTTAGATTTGAAGAGAAAGTATTGCTTTAAAAATTATGTATTAACTTCCAATAGAAAAATCAGTAATTAAGTCAAAGTGGAGTTAGGCATTTAAATAGGCATCAAGGCAAATTAGTATTGATAACTTCTTTTCATTTTTAAATAGAAAAATTATTTTAATTGGCTTTATAAATGTACTTATTTAAATGCTGCAGCCAAGAATGCAGTTTTAAATGACCATTTGGCTAGCACTCCTTGAGGTAGTATTTCACAATGCTCCCTAAAGTTTCCGTGAAGAATTTTTTTAAAAAAAGCAAAACAGCCACCCGAATCCAGCAGCACATCAAAAACCTATCCACCACAATCAAGTTGGCTTCATCCCTGGGATGCAAGGCTGGTTCAACATACACAAATCAATAAATGTAAACCATCACATAAACAGAACCAATGACAAAAACCACATGATTATCTCAATAGATGCAGAAAAGGCCTTCGATAAAATTCAACACCACATCATGCTAAAAACTAGGTATTGATGGAATGTATCTCAAAATAATAGGAGCTATTTATGACAAACCCACAGCCAATATCTGAATGGGCAAAAACTGGAAGCATTCCCTTTGAAAACCAGCACAAGACAAGGACGCCCTCTCTCTCCACTCCTATTCAACGTAGTATTGCAAGCTCCGGCCAGGGCACTCAGGAAAGAGAAAGAAATAAAGGGTTTTCAAACAGGAAGAGAGGAAGTCAAATTGTCTCTGTTTGCAGATGACATGATTGTATATTTAGAAAACCCCATCATCTCAGCCCAAAATCTCTTTAAGCTGACAAACAACTTCAGCAAAATCTCAGGATACAAAATCAGTGTGCAAAAATCACAAGCATTCCTATACACAAATAACAGACAAACAGAGAGCCAAATTATGAGTGAACTCCCATTCACAATTGCTACAAAGAGAATAAAATACCTAGGAATACAACTTACAAGGGATGTGAAGGACCTCTTCAAGGAGAACTACAAACCACTGCTCAAGGAAATAAGAGAGGACACAAACAAATGGAAAAATATTCCATGCGCATGGATAGGAAGAATCAATATCATGAAAATGGCCATAATGCCCAAAGTAATGTATAGATTCAATGGTATCCCCATCATGCTACCATTGACTTTCTTCACAGAATTTAAAAAAACTCCTTTAAATTTCATATGGAACCAAAAAAGAGCTCATATAGCCAAGACGATCCTAAGCAAAAAGAAAAAAGCTGGAGGCATCATGCTACCTGACTTCAAACTACACTACAAGGCCACAGTAACCAAAAACAGCATGGTACTGGTACCAAAACAGATATATAGACCAATGGAACAGAACAGAGGCCTCAGAAATAATGCCACACATCTACAACCATCTGATCTTTGACAAACCTGACAAAAACAAGCAATGGGGAAAGGATTCCCTATTTAATAAATGATGTTGGGAAAACTGGCTAGCCATATGCAGAAAACTGAAACTGGATCCATTCCTTACACCTTATACAAAAATTAACTCAAGATTGATTAAAGACTTAAACGTAAGACCTAAAACCATAAAAACCCTAGAAGAAAACCTAGGCAACATCACTGAGGACATAGGCATGGGCAAAGACTTCATGACTAGACACCAAAAGAAATGGCAACAATAGCCAAAATAGACAAATGGGATCTAATTAAACTAAAACGCTTCTGCACAGCAAAATCAACTATCATCAGAGTGAACAGGCAACGTATAGAATGGGAAAAAATTTTTGCAATCTACCCATCTGACAAAGGGCTAATATCCAGAATCCACAAGGAACTTAAATTTACAAGAAAAAAACAAACAACCCCATCAAAAAGTGGGCAAAGGATATGAACAGACACTTCTCAAAACAAGACATTTATGCGGCCAACAACCATATGGAAAAAAGCTCATCATCATTGGTCATTAGAGAAATGCAAATCAAAACCACAATGAGATACCATCTCATGCCAGTTAGAATGGCGATCATTAAAGAGTCAGGAAACAGCAGATGCTGGAGAGGATGGAAGAAATAGAAATGCTTTTACACTGTTGCTGGGAGTGTAAATTTGTTCAGCCATTGTGGAAGACAGTGTGGCAATTCCTCAAGGATCTAGAACCAGAAATACCATTTGACCCAGCAATCCCATTACTGGGTATATACCCAAAGGATTTTAAACCATTCTACTATAAAGAAACATGCACATGTATGTTTATTTCAGTACTGTTCACAATAGCAAAGACTTGGAACAATCCAAATGCCCATCAATGATAGACTGGAAAATGAAAATGTGGCACATATACGGCCATGAAAAAGGATGAGTTCATGTCCTTTTCAGGGACATGGATGAAACTGGAAACCATCATTCTCAGCAAACTAACACAGGAACAGAAAACCAAACACCACATGTTCTCACTCATAAGTGGGAGTTGAACAATGAGAATACATGGACACAGGGAGGGGAACATCACACGCTGGGCCTGTCGGGCAGTGGGGAGCTAGGGGAGGGATAGCATTAGGAGAAATACCTAATGTAGATGAAGGGTTGATGGGTGCAGCAAACCACCATGGCATGTGTATACCTATATAACAAACCTGCACGTTCTACACATGTATCCTGGAACTTAAAGTATAATAATAATAATAATAATAATGCAAAACACTAAAACCTATGATTGACAGGCAATTTATTACAAGCTTCTGAGAGGAAATTCTGCTATTCTAATGCCCCAGGCAGCTGATTTAGGAATCCCAGTCTTTTGATGATACATGGTTTATAACCTGAAAAAGAAGAAAACTGCCTGCAGAGAAGTAGAGATTTTCTTAGTGCCTGCCTTTCAGCACAGAAACCAGCATACTGTTTTCTGAGGTTGCTAGGATACTATTCCCCAGTACTCCCCTCAGTTACCTCTCTCTACAGACACAGGCAGAGACTGCAACCCCTCTCACACACACTCTTCCTTCTTCATGAAAAATCAAGAAAGAAGAAAAGAGAAAGAAAGAGGAAGGAAGGAAGGAAGGAAGGAAGGAAGGGAGGGAGGGAGGGAGGGAGGGAGGGAGGGAAGAAAATAATGCACTTGAGGGGCCTGGTAGAGAAGTACTGAGTCCTGGAAGGTAGAGCACATGGGAGGAGAGGGTAAAGGAGGTGGGCCAAGTCCTCACAGCAGGGCTTGGGAGAGTTAACCACACTTCATGCATTCCACTGCTTCAGAGAGACAGAGGACTATGTAATAAGAATAGACATCGCCCTCCATACAGCAAGCCTGGTAGGGATATATCTGAGAAGTAGCCTATATGAAAAACACGTAGGAGTTCAAGTTAGCATAAATTGACAGCTTTTTGTCATCCTCCAAAATCTGATGCAGTATCAGGCTGTGTTAACAGAGACAGGGTATTTAGGATTCAGGAGGTGATAGGCTCTCTCTGCTGTGGACCTGTCATGGCTGAAGCATCTCTACAGTTCTGGATATCAGGCTGTGAAAAGAAGATGTGGTCCTTGGGGTTCTTCCCAAAGCCCTCTTCTTTTCTCAGTCTGCCACTCCGCAGGACCATCTCATCCCTGTTGCCACATATCGTTATTAAGGGAGTTTCCTGTATGGAGACACCTGGTCAAGGGGGGACGGGAGTTATTCACCACTGGAGTCCTAATGCAAGAGCAGGGCCAATCTTAGGGGAAAAAGGGATGTAAGGCAGATTTCAAATTATTTGGTCCAGAGGGAGAGTCCTTTTCTAAACATTACAATTAATGTCCTTTCCAGCAGGCAGCACTGCACCTCACCCACCCCCACGGTGCCAATTACCATTTATGTATTGATGTCCCCCTTGAGACCACACCTACAACCAACTGGACAGGAGAAGGTCGGCAGGAAGCTTCTGGGAAAGTTCTACCTTAATTTTAAAAGAATGACAGGAGATGTCTTTCTCTTTCTGCTAGATGTGAATAAGACAGTGAGTAATCCTAGTTGCTACAACCAGCCTCCTTGTTACCACAAGGAAAACTGACTTATAGATGACGCTGATGCTATGGGTCATGGAGCAGAGGTGAAAAGAACCTTTTTTCTTGACAACATCATTTAGCTGCTGAATCAACCAACCCTGAAGACCACCCTACGTCTGAATCTCCTTTAATGTGAGCTAACAAATTTTTTAATTAGTCAAGCCAATTTGAGTTGAATTTTTAGTAACCTGACGTCAAAAAACATCCTAACCAAAACATCATGTATTCTCTACCAGGAATCTGATTATGCAAGGGCTTTGCACTGAACAATCCACATTTACTAAACAGGCCACTAAAGAGTCAGATTTATCATGTAGTCTTATTAGAAAGGTGTCCTAACTACGGACATAAGACCAGCAGGGTCCTTGTGTCCTAACTACAGACATAAGACCAGTAGGGTTCTTCTGTCCAGTTCATCTTATATATGGTGAATATAGTATAGTGCTAAAGAAGGGGTGTTAGAATCCCAGCTTTACCATTCACTAGCTATGTGACCCCAAGAAAGTGACTTAGGTTCTCTGGGCCTCATTTTCTTCCCCTGTCAATGGAGATCATCATAGTGCTTACCTCAGAGGGTCATTGTCAGGATCACATTAAATGATACACCTGGATTAGTTAGGATGTATTTCAGCTATGAGTAGCAAACAAAATAAGTCACGAATATGATTTAAACAGGAGAGAAATTTCCTTTACTCTCACATTCAAGGATCCAAAGATCTTCATTCCAGGACGGGCATGGCCCTTCATATCAGGACCTACCTTACTGACTCATTCCGAAGATTCTCTCATAGTACACAATGGTTCCTAGAGCTCCAGTTGTTCAGTCCCCATTCCAGGCAGGGGGGCAGAAGCAGAAAAGAAAGGCAAGTTTCTACTCTTTAAGAGCATTCCCTGGAAGTCACATACACCACTTCTGCAGCTGTGACCAGATAAAAAATCAAGGGACTAAAAAAAAAAAAAAAAAAAAAGAAAGGGCAACCTGCTCAGGCCCCTTTCCACACTGTGGAAGTTTTGTTTTTTCACTCTGCAATAAATCTTGCTGCTGCTCAAAAAAAAAATTTCAAGGGATTTGTTATGGAAGAAGGGGAGAAGGCATCCAACTTCTGCAACAATCTGTGAAGTATGAGCACCTTGACATGGAACAAAGCCAGCAGCGTTATCTGGCAGTTATTCTTACAAAAAACCTCCAATTCTCTTCCCCACAACAACAGGTCCTCTCCCCACCACCGAAACTCCCGCCCTCAGCCTCACTTCTGTCAAAATCCCACCCTGTCTTGCAGGCCCGTGAGGGTCCATTTAAACTAACAGTTATTGCGATGTCACACTGTCCAGGCACAAGACACACAAAAATAAAATTATTTCTGCTCTCAAGAATCTCACTGGAAGGTAAGAGACTGCCAAATTACTGCGTGTGAGGCTGTGCCTGGCTCATAAGAAATGCTCTGTGAGGGCCGGGCACAGCGGCTCACACCTGTAATCCCAGCACTTTGGGAGGCCGAGGCGGTCAGATCACAAGGTCAGGAGTTCGAGGCCAGCCTGGACAATATGGTGAAACTCTGTCTCTACCAAAAATACAAAAATTAGCCATGGTGGTGCACATCTGTAATCCCAGCTATTCGGGAGGCTGAGGCAGGAGAATCGTTTGAACCTGGGAGGTGGAGGTTGCAGTGAGCCGAGATCGTGCCACTGCACTCCAAGCCTGGGTGACACAGCAAGACTCCATCTCAAAAAAAAAAAAAAAGGAAAAGAAAGAAAAAGAAATGCTCAATGAGTCTTTGCAATTATTAAATTATTATTCTTCTGGTTAAGGACCTAGACTATAGCCTAGGAGGACCTGAGCTTAAACTCCTGCTCCATCACTTACTTGCTGTGTGACCTTGGGCAAACAACTAAACCCTTCTGTGCAGTAGCCCTGTTTTCATGTCTTTGACAACTGTACTCAGCTCTCATTTAATGTATTATAAAAGAACACTACATCTTCGGATTCTTTTCTAAACTTGATTATTTCAGTCACAAGTCTTGTAGATCACAGCACTCTAAGAAGTTATTGTCTGGCCGGGCTCGGTGGCTCACACCCGTAATCCCAGCACTTTGGGAGGCTGAGGTAGGTGGATCACCTGAGGTCAGGAGTTCAAGACCAGCCTGGCTAACATGGCAAAACCCCATCTCTACTAAAAATACAAACATTAGCTGGGCTTGGTGGTGCGTATCTGTAGTCCTAGCTACTTATGAGGCTGAGGCAGGAGAATCGCTTGAACCTGGAAGACAGAGGCTGCAGTGAGCCGAGATTGCACCACTGCACTCCAGCCTGGGTGACAGAGACTCCACCTCAAAAAAAAAAAAAACTAAAAAAGTTATTGTCTGGAGTGTGACTTCTAAATGTCATTATATAAAAAAATGTTGCTCAGACCTGCTTTTAACTAGTAATACTAAGAACATGTCTTGTCAAGTAGTTGAGGTGCTAATACACAGAAGGATACTGTAATGAAAGAACACAGTCTAGAAAATAGTTAAAACATGTTTGTCCAAATTATCTTCCAAGGAGAGAAAAGTCAGCTAATATTTATGATCATGTGGCTTGGAAATCTAAAAATAGCTTTTTCATAAAAGGCCAGATGCCTAAAACATGAAATAGAGAAGTCAGTAAGCAGATAATTTAGGTTTGTTATTTTATTCACAGTTATCTGGTAATTTGAGTTAAGCATAAATAAATATTTGGCTGGATGAGTTTGCAGTCAATTCACTGGTTTTATCATGAGAAGTTTAAAGAGAGGTTGATGTCTCCAGTAAAATATTTTTTGAGTTCATTATAATGAGAAAGGCAGAAAGAGGAAAAAGGAGAAAGAGAAGAAGGAAAAGGAGGAATGAAAGGGAGGAGAATTTTAACTTGTCTACATTTACAGGAAAAAATATTTTTTGAGTTCATTATAATGAGAAAGGCAGAAAGAGGAAAAAGGAGAAAGAGAAGAAGGAAAAGGAGGAATGAAAGGGAGGAGAATTTTAACTTGTCTACATTTACAGGAAATATGAGAATTCTGACTCCTCCAGCAGAGAAATAAAAATGCAATGCTTGGTGCTAACAAAGAAACACATAATTCACTCTCATATTTTCTCAGATGCAACTGGCTAGCTAGGAAGACAAGCTCAATTATAGAATATCTGTACTTCCAGAGGGACAGTTTGATCTTAAGTTGTCAGAAAATTTTATCACTCCTTTTTACAACAAATAACTGTCTAAGTTAAAGACTATCATTTAACAATGTATGGAGACGTGGCATGCTTCAGGAGAGGCAAGCTTACAACACGCCTCGCCAGAAGCTTTCCAATCCTTAATGAAAGCCTAAAAATCTAAAAATATTAGTCGAAAGTATTCACAAAAAAATAGTGTCCTAAAAACTAACGTTTCTAAGGTCACTCCAATTCCTGAGTACGGAATACTGTATTAGGATATCCCTGATCAAAAGAGCACATCTCATTCTCTCCTCTCATCTCTAACATTCTGTTCCTCATTTGTAATCGTGACCTGTCAAATGGAGTCTCATTGTGGTATGTAAGTAAGAGCAACACTAGAAGACCAACATTTCACAAAGAGCAGCCCAGAGGTGATTAAATTTATAAACCCAGAGTCCATAAGCCAGAGGGATTTTAGGCCCCAAGATGTTAGGAAAAAAAAAAAAATTTATGTTGGTTATGATGCTTTTGATTAGAAATAAGAGTAAATCTGATTCAAATTTCTTAAACAAACAAAAAGAAATAAAGGAAAAAATAGATGTACAGAAACAATGTTGACTTCCAGAAGTCCACCATGTCTGTTTCTCCGTGTGCTCTCAGCTCCGCCGTCCTTCTGTGTCAGCTTTGTCCTCTTTCTAGCTTCCTTTCCAAAAGAAAGACCTGCAGGAGTTCCAGACCTAACGTCCTCATGCCACATTTTTTGTAAGAAATGAGAAAGTTTCTCCTAGTCGCTCTTTCAAAAGAGAAGGGGAGTATTTTTCCAAAATCTCTTACTTGATATCACCTCATCCAGTTAGGAAGAAAGGAAGGGAGACAGTCACAGGCCCCCTCTTAAACCGATTACTATAAGTAAAGAGTAAGGGGCTTTGAAGATGGGCAATGAGGACCCTCCCTGGTCCTGAAGGTGAAGTCAGGCCTAAAATGGGTAAGAATGTTAAAGAAGTTTCCCAGAAGAAATAGCCGGATGCTGGTAGAAGAGCGGAAGGCAGGTGGGTGGAAATCACGGGAGAATTCTGAGGAGTAAGCAACAGATGCCCATTGCAAGTTATTTAGGATTTTTTTTTTAATTGCGGAAGACATTTCTAATTAGCCTAAGCAGAAAATGGCACTTTATTATAAGACTTCCCTGAGGAGCGCCTCTGCTCGGCCGCCCCCTCTGGGAGGTGAGGAGCGCCTCTGCTCGGCCGCCCCGTCGGGGAAGTGAGGAGCGCCTCTGCCCGGCCGCCCCGTCTGGGAGGTGAGGAGCGCCTCTGCCCGGCTGCCACCCGGTCTGGGAGGAACTGAGGAGCGCCTCTGCCCGGGCGGCCCGGTCTGGGAAGCGAGGAGCGCCTCTGCCCGGGCGGCCCCGTCGGGGAAGTGAGGAGCGCCTCTGCCCGGCCGCCCCGTCTGGGAGGAGAGGAGCGCCTCTGCCCGGGCGGCCCCGTCTGGGAGGCGAGGGGCGCCTCTGCCCGGCCGCCCTGTCTGGGAGGTGAGGAGCGCCTCTGCCCGGCTGCCCTGTCTGGGAGGTGTACCCAACAGCTCCGAAGAGACAGCGACCATCGGGAGCGGGCCATGAGGACGATGGCGGTTTTGTTGAAGAGAAGGGGAGGAAGTATGGGGAAAGGAAGGAGAGATCAGATTGTTGCTGTGTCTGTGTAGAAAGGGGTGGGCATAGGAGACTCCATTTTGTTCTGACTAGGAGAAATTCTTCTGCCTTGGGATGCTGTTGATCTATGGCCTTTTCCCCAGCCCCCTGCTCTCTGAAACATGTGCTGTGTCAACTCAGGGTTAAATGGATTAAGGGTGGTGCAAGATGTGCTTTGTTAAACAGATGCTTGAAGGCAGCATGCTCTTTAAGAGTCATCACCACTCCCTAATCTCAAGTACTCAGGGGCACAAACACTGCAGAAGGCCGCAGGGTCCTCTGCCTAGGAAAACCAGAGACCTTTGTTCATGTGTTTATCTCCTGACCTTCTCTCCACTATTATCCTATGACCCTGCCATATCCCCCTCTCCGAGAAACACCCAAGAATGATCAATAAATACTTCAGAAATTAAAAAAAAAATAAATAAAAATAAAAATAAAAAAAAAAAAAAAAAAAAAAAAAAAAAAAGACTTCCCAAAAATCACTTAGGCTTAAGAGTATGAATGCTACCAGAAGGATCTGGAACCAGGAGTACAAAGTCACTGAAACTTTCTCTCCATCCTTTGTTTCTCCTTCTCCATTGGTATATGGTCTCTTCTGTGTTTGAACTGGTCTCCTTTATCCTCAAATCCACATGGCAGTGTAAGACTTCCAAGGCTCCTGATTAGACAAATGTCCAGTTCTCAGAGAAAATGAATCTCATTCTGTGGGTCTTAGTAGTAAAATTCTATGAAAGAGATTCAAATTGAATTTGGATCTGGTGATTGTCCTTTATCATGAGGTAGAGTCATATTTTACAGAATGACTCCAAAATGTTCACTTCTGTGACGTATGTATGGTGGGATGGACCATGGGGCAGTTCCCAGAGAAGGGATGGCTGAGAAGACCATGCAGTTTTCTACTCCTTACAACATGTTTTGCATGATATTGGCCACATGAAACATTTATAGCATAAATTTTCTTCTAAAATTGAAAATGTATATAAAAAGGAACAAAATATCAAATCCAGGACTTCAAAGAAGAAGCAAGAGAAAGATTCTTTCTTCCTCAGCACTTGGCCAAAACCCTCTGAGCATCTTTTTTGCTCCAGAAACACTTTGCCCAAGGCCAATTAGCACATCTTACTGCATCACCACAGTTATTTCCATGCATGTTCCCCGAGAGGACATCATTTTTTTTTTTTTTTTTTTTTTTTTTTTTTTTTTTTTTTTTTTTTTGAGACAGAGTCTCACTCTGTCTCCCAGGCTGGAGTGCAGTGGTGCGATCTCAGCTCACTGCAACTTCTGCCTCCCGGGTTCACACCATTCTCCTGCCTTAGCCTCCCAAGTAGCTGGGACTACAGGCACCCGCCACCATGCCCAGCTAATTTTTTGTATTTTTTAGTAGAGACGGGGTTTCACCGTGTTAGCCAGGATGGTCTGGATCTCCTGACATCGTGATCTGCCCGCATTGGCCTCCCAAAGTGCTGGGATTACAGGTGTGAGCCATCGTGCTGCACCGAGAACACCATTCTTTTAGAGCTGGAAATATGTTTTTTACATTCATGCATTCAACTACATTAGTACCTATCTCAGAGTTAAAATGCAATCATATGCATTCATGTATTAATACATTAATGAGGGTGAGATTATCTTGTTCCTTCATTCACTAAACATTTGAATAAATGTTTTGCTTGAAGAACTATTTGAGAAATTACAGAAAAAAATTAAATATTGAAGACACTGTTTCTCCCTCATGACTTGTGCTTAAATGAAAAGATGTTCAAAATGTATTCAAATTAAAAAGCAACATATGATTTGTGATAAGTGTTTTCTTAGTCCCACTCAAAGTATTTAGTCAAATATTATTAAGGGTGTTTTTTGTTGAGAAACTATAAAAATGAGCCCAATACTATATACTTAGAAGAGAGTCAGACTTCAGGCTGGGCGTGGTGGCTCACGCCTGTAATCCCAGCACTTTGGGAGGCCAAGATGGGTGGAACGCCTGAGGTCAGGAATTCGAAACCAGCCTGACCAATATGGTGAAACCCCGTCTCTACTAAAAATACAAAAATTAGCTGGGCATGGTGGCGTGCGCCTGTAGTCCCAGCTACTCAGGACGCTGAGACAGGACAATTGCTTGAACCTGGGAGGCAGAGGTTGCAGTGAGCCAAGATCGTGCCACTGCACTCCAGTCTGGGCGACAGAGCAAGGCTCCATCTCAAAAAAAAAAAAAAAAAAAGAATAGAGGCAGACTTCAATAAGTATTTGCTAATGAATGAATGCTGACTTTAAGCATACATTACAAAAATGTTTCCCAACATTTTTCACATCATGGCACACTTATAAAATTCTATTATTTGGTCTGGATCATTGGGTGTACGCTGAGGCCATTCCCAATCTGAGGTGATTAGGAATGTGTGGCTCTGACAATCCTTGGAACTGGCTGCAGGTATCAATATCTAGCCCGTTTTTATATGATAGTTAAGAGGAAGAATGGATAATGTAGGGCCCAAATTTTTCATCCTAAATGTCTCAACTCCTTTTAGACTGTAAGATTGTAGAGGACTTTTTTGGGTTTTTTTGAGACAGCATCTCACTCTGTCACCCAGGCTGGAATGCAGTGGTGCAATCTCAGCTCACTGCAACCTCTGCCTCTTGGGTTAAAGCAATTCTCATGCCTCAGCCGCCCGAGTAGCTGGGAGCTGGGATTATAGGTGTGCACCACCATGCCTGGCTAATTTTTGTATTTTTAGTAGAGATGGGGTTTCACCATGTTGGCCAGGCTGGTCTTGAACTTCTGGCCTCTAGTGATCCACCCACCTCTGCCTCCCAAAGGACTTTCTTTTTTAAAACCACTTTTTAGGTAAGTCTTTTTAGCCCTACTGGCTATACAAATATTTATTTACATGAGACACCATGATTCCAAACAAATTGTGGGGAAAATTGACTTAAAAATCATGCTGCCAAGTTATCGCAGTTCCCAAAAGATCAGCTACTAGACATTTGGATTTCTAGAAGATGAAATAATATGTGCTTTTCTTGGTTCTATCTGTTTTTCTCCTACTTTTAGGAGTTAACCCAACTGCAAAATCTGGGAATGTTGAATTCGATTTCCCGATGTGAAGAGAGAATATGCAACAACATTTAGTGACACTGTCAACCAGACCCATGTGTCCTTTTCCTACAAAATGTGTCCCCCTGAATGATCCATGAGCACCCCAACCATTGTTCACTCTTAGCCCCCTCTCTTACACATATTTGCTCTCCACACTCAAAGTTCCTGTTTTTCTCCTTCCCTTGACCTCTTCTTGTGTGGTCTCTTGTGGGTAAGAACAGTCACCCATTCCAGAGTCTTGGAGTCATCCTGAGTCCCTTCTTGACATCACCCTGCCCCCACTTCACCTATTTTAGCAAAACAGCCACACAAAGCTCCATTTTTTAACCATATAAACTGTCTCAAGATTGCCCTCCATTCTCACTGCCACCCTCACCCATCGTGTCTTGCTAAAGCTCTTTTCAAAATCTCCCTGCCTTTATTCCACCTCCTTTAATCAATTTCCAGTACTTAGCTAAAGAGATTTTCTAAAAAATGTAAATCTGAACAAGTAGTCATTCCTCCACTCAAAAATCTTCAGTGGTTTCCTATTTCCTGTAAGGAAGAACTGAACACAGCATAGCACACAGAGCCCTGTTTATCTGGTGCAATCTATCAGTCCAGTTTCATTTCTTGGTGCAACCTCTCAGACTTGAGGAGCATTAAACGACTCTTAGTTTCTTAAGTTTGCATGTTATTTCATGCCTCTCTGTCTGCACATGCTGTTCCTTCTTCCTGGAAAAGATATTCATGATTCTGCCATATCGGCCTAGTGGAAATCTTTTGCCATCAACAGTACACTCAAGAATCACTTTCTCAGTGGAGCTTTCCCTGAGCTTCTCAGTCTGGTTTAAGTACCTCTTTGTAGCAGAGGCTGTGGATGTCTGGTCCGTATCCCTAGCCCTCACCACCTCAGGGCATTCAAGTCTGCTTTCCAACTGCTGGTATCTGCATTTCTTTGCCCAAGGACATATGTTGTTTGCCTGTGGAGCAAGCCCAAATTGGTCCAAAGGAATACTCCCGGGAGCAACTTCAACCTACGACTAATGGAAGTTCAGGTATAAATATTCCAACTCCCTACCCATTGGGTAGAAAACAAGTCTGGGGCTTGTGTTTTATACAAACTCCCTCAAGCCCCCCAGTGGGGTTTGATTCTAGTCGTCCATAGTAGCTGGCTTGATAATGTCCTGCATTGTCCACTCTCCCTTTCCCATCTTCCTTAACTACCCTCCTATTGGCATTTCCTTTACTTACCAAAAGGACTACTTGCATTTGAATCTTAGGGTCTGCTTCAGTAGAACCTCAACTAAGACATTCTTTCTGCTATCTTGCCAGTGCAAGACAGCAGATGTACCTTTACTATGTCAGTCATTTAAACTTGTAATTGTCTATCTTCCAATGCCACTAAATGTCTTAAGATCAGGAATTGTATATAATTCTTCTTTGTTTCCCCACATCTAAAAAAATGCTTGACAATATTAGGCACTCTACAAATGCCTATGGAATAAATGAGTGAATGTTTAAAGAATGAATTTAAAAAAGGGAAGGAGAGTAGAATAATAAAGTTAGATTATAGTAAGTCACCAAATACAAAAATAATTTATGAGAAATATTTTTATTAAGTATGATTTATAAAAGCAAAATCCTACTTATGTTTCACATAATCCATTGGCATATTAAATCTCTTTCATTCAGAAATATTTTTTCATTCTGAGATTAAGACAACCTCCTGTAGTGTTTGAGAATTCTGGTTTCAAAGTCTCATAGCTGTGTGATTTAGGTTAGTGTATCTCTAACTTTAATGTGCGTATGAATACCTAAGAATATTGTTATTTGCATATTCTGATTTTGTGGGTGTGGGGTGTAGGGTGCAGCTTGAGAATCTGCGTTTCTAACAAGTTCCCAGATGATACAGATGCCGCTGGTTCATGGATAGCTAGGCTCTAGGGCAAAAGACACCTATTTCTGCACCTCTGTTTTCCTCAATTTAAAAACAAAAGAATAATAACCCTATTTTGCTGGGTTGAGAAGATAAATGAAATAATACATGAAAAGCACTTTAAACAATATCTACCATCTAGAAAACACTCTATTTGTGTTATCTATTATTAATATAAAACTCATGCTATATACCAATGCTTTTTATGAATATTAAAGCCCAGGGTTAAAAAATAACTGCAAGTATTTTTATTGTTTATTGAATAATTTGCATATTATTAGTATAATACTTATTGTTATGAGAAAAATACAAAAGTCACTGTTGATTAGAAAAAGGTAAACTCTGTAAAATATTTGAAGAGGTTTATTCTGAGGTATCTGTGAGGACCACAACCTGTGACACAGCCTGAGGAGGTCCTAGGAATATGTACCCAAGGTGGTCAGGTTTCAGGTCGATTTTATACATTTTAGGGAGACAGAAGTTACAGGTAAAGACATAAATTAATACCCCTAAGGTGGTATATATCTGTTTGGCCCAGAAAGGTGGGACATCTCGAAAGGGGGAAGAGAGAGAGGATTCCAGGTCATAAGTAGATTCAAAGATTTTCTGATAGGCAATGGATTAAAAGAGTTAAGCTTTTCCTAAATGGCTGAAGTCAGCAGAAAGAAATGCTTGAGGTTAAGATATGGTGGTTTGTGGAAGCCAAGGTTCTTGTTATGTAAATGAAGCCTCCAGGTAGCAGGCTTCAGAGAGAACAGCTCGTAAGTATAGGTTATCAGACCTTAAAACATGTCAGACTCTTAGTTAAATCTCTCCTGGATCAGGGAAAGTCCTAGTAGGAAAAGAGGATTCTCTACAGAATGTAAATCTTTCTCACAAAAGACAGCTTTGCAAGGCCACTCCAAAATATGCCAAAGACATATATTTTGTGTTAAAATACTTTGATTTTCTTTAGGGCCTGTTATGTCATGTGATGTTATGCTAGAGTCAGGTTGGATTTGCTATCTTATTGCTGTAAAGAGTCTGTTCTCTCAGTCTTCGGATCTCTATTTTAATGTTAACGCTAGTCAGTTGTGTCTAAACTACAACAGGGAGAGGGTATAATGAGGCAAGACCTATCTCCTCCCTTTTACTCTCATGACACGAACTAGTTTTTCAGGTGTTTTGTTTTGTTTTGTTTTGTTTTGTTTTGTTTGAGACGGAGTCTCGCTCTGTAGCCCAGGCTGGAGTGCAGTGGTGCGACCTCAGCTCACGGCAACCTCTGCCTCCTGGGTCCTTTTTCAGGTTTTTTTTGGAATCCCTTTGGCCAAGAGAGGGGTCCATTCAGTCCGTTGAGGGGCTTAGAAATTTATTTTTGGTTTACATCACCTATGTACAATTCAAATATATATGTACATATAAATTGAATGTAAACAATAAATGATTTTCAATAACATAGGTATAAGTGCCAGTTCATGATTAGCTGTCAGGTGGGAAAAGACAGAAATGATGAGGTCCTGCCCAAGGCTGTGGGTTTTGGCACAAGACAGGCTTAGAATCAAGCCCTCTCTCTCCTTAAGCAAGTCACTTAACCTTTATAAGCCTCCTTTTCTCACCTGTTAAGGAGGGAATACTTTCAGCACTCTGACCTGAAAAGAGAGAATATGTGTAAGACCTTAACCCAGTGCCTGACACAGAATAAGCATTCAATAAATATCAATTTGGGGCACTATTATTAAGTCAAAGAGCCCTAGAATTCATTATATGTCTATCAGGCACAGATTCAAAACTATGGATTAGTTGTAAAAGCATAGGGTTATAAATACCCCAAGACCTGAGCTGAACTAAATTCTGCATTTGGCTACCTGATGGCATGGAACTGGTAATACATCAGAAGCAAGGATAATTTGGAAAAGGTTCAATCCAGGAAAATCAATCCAAGGTAAGCAAGCAAGCAGAGTGAAGGAGAGCGCCCAGGGATGTGTTCTAAGCATGCACTGGGCATTGCTTCAATACCAGCAGACTTTTAACATGATTTTCATCAGAACAGAACATGGGATACTGAATGTCATACTTTAGAAGTTAAGGGAGCGGGGGAGGGATAGCATTAGGAGATATACCTAATGTAAATGACGAGTTAATGGGTGCAAGCACACCAACATGGCACATGTATACATATGTAATAAACCTGCACATTGTGCACATGTACCCTAGAACTTAAAGTATAATAAAATAAATTAATTAATTGATTAAATAAATAAAAGAAGTTATAGGAAACATTGAGTAGTTGATAATCTAGATTTATTCTGATCAGCAAGAACTATCTCACTGGGGATGTGAAAATTATAAAAATCCTAAGAGAGAAAAACAATACCACTTTAACCCTAAGAGCAAAAGATGGTCAACACGGATACTGTAAATGATGCTCTCCAGATGACATGAAAGTATATTTCAAAATTCCAGAGCAAAGATATACAATTCCCTGAAAGGAGCACTAAAGGAGGAAGATGAGGCTGAGGAAGAAAATAAGTTGAGTGTTAATTCACATTAGCAAACATTTACTGAGAGTCCTCAAGATGGAAGTAGAGAAGCCTGTAAGGCACTGTAGAAAAAGCCCAAGATTTGAAATCAGACAGACAAGCATCTTCTTGCTTCTTTTTAAGATAACTTAAGTTTAGCAAATGATTTGACCTCTCTGCCTTGCCTACACCTCAATCTTACAGAAATGGCAATAACAAGAAAGCACAATTCTGAGTACTGCAAAATAATATAGAGTATGTAAGACATGCAACTGCCCCTCATGTTGGGCAAATGAATGTGAATAAAATTGCCTGGAATATAGGATAGAATATGAAAATAAAATATTGAGGTTATAGATTGACTTCTATAGGAGTATTATGAAGGAAGATATTAATTCTGACTAAGGAAATCAAGTCTTTAAGTAAGAGATGGCATTTGAGTTTGGCCTTGAATTAGGTGTAGGGGTTCTACCAGTGGAAGTAAGGGAGAGAGAAAAAGAGCTAGTGAGTTTAGGGCAAATATTCCAGGCAGTTTTAGCAAACACATAGAAGCATGAATATATGAAAGTATTTAGGGACTAGTGAGAAATAAAAAGCATTTAAATGTTCAGGTTAGGATCCAGCAGCAAGAAGCAGAAAACAAGATTGGAAAGTAGGTCAGGATGAGGACATAAAAGACTTTCAACAGCATGATAGGGGCTTGGCATTCTCTGTATTATCAGCAACTTGCAGTTTTATAGACCTTCATTTCCACATGCATTATCTTTCCTAACACGCACAAAACTTTGAAGTAGGTAGATGAGTTGCTTTTGTTCTCATTTTAATACAGTTAAGGAAATTGAGTCTGAGTGACTTTCTAAGTTAGCAAACGAGTATCAGAGTCGGACTAGAAACTAGACCTGCTGCCTGTTTGACAGATGCTCCTTCCACACTGCCATGCTTTCTCCATAAGCACTTTGGAGCCACTAAAGTGCCTTATTCCACAGGATTTTGAATGCCAGGACAAAATGTTTGACTTACCTTGTTTTTTGGGCAGAGGACTTACATAAACAGAATGGAAATATCAAGTCTGGCAGCAGTCCGTAAGGATGCACTGGAGAGAAGAGATGCTAAGACTAAATGTGGAAGACTTAAGACCAATCCTGGCAACATGAAATCCAAAAAAATGTATTTGTAAAACTGTGCAATTGAGTTTCAAAATATGCACTTCACAAGCTCAGGTTGCATAAGAACCAGGTTAATAGTTAATGAGAAATGGATCTGTGATTTAATTAAGATTAATGTAAGCATTAGTGTTAGGTAGCTGCTAAAAACAAATGTCCTGTTGGCTGTGTTACCAGAAAATTCATGTTCAGAATAAGAAAGGTATGAGATCAACATGTTGCTTATATCACCCCCAGAAGTGTGTTCAGTTCCAGGAGTCAGACTTTAAGAAGGACACTCCTGATAAGCTGAAGGAGTATAAAACAAATCTACTAGAATGATGGTTGACAGCCAAAAAAAACTATGTGAGTTTTTGTTGGGGGGAAACTAGAAATTTTAACAGAACAAAAGAGAGTGGGGAGGGAGATTGATTCAAAGAGCAAGACAGATTTTACAGGGCAGAATAAAGACCAATTGTGGGATTGCATAGAATGTAGGACATTTACTGCCAAATTAAGAATTGTCTATAAAACACTAAGCTTGATGCTCCAAATGTATGTGCAATAGCTAAGGGGTTATGTTAAGCCGTGTTGCTGTGAATTGCTATAGTAGGAAACAGATTTGCCAAGAGGGTTTTAAGGAGGTCCCTAAAAAAATTGTGAGTCTATAATTTTATACACACTCACACAATGGTTATTATAAACTGTCAGCAAATTCAGAAGGAAAGGGCAATATAAATCATAGCCATTAAGAAAATAAAGTTGTAAATAAAATTGTTGCCTTCTAAATAGCTCATCAGTGTTAAATTATTAAATGTACAGTAATGCAATATCAAAGACTCATTATTCAAAGCTTCTTGTTCCTCATAATTTACATTTGCTTTAAAAAAGAAATAGCCAAGAAATTGGACTTTTTTAAAAAGTTTTTTTGGAAATAAAATGTTTTCTCTCACTCTCTGTTTAGTGCTATATTGCCTTTTTAAAAAAGTATAAAAGGGAAAAGTTTCTAGAAGCTGTTAAATTTTAAGTCACCCTGGTATTTTTACCGAAAAACTCTCACAGATCATTTTATTAATATACTTTTTTTCTAACTTGTTTTCTACTCATTTGCCTAATTTAATTCTCCTGTGATTTACTTCTTGTACTGTGATAAATTTGCCTATATAACAAAAGCTTATATATTAGTCATCAGTTTATGTACATGATAAAATCAATCTAATTTACTATGCTGTTAATTTGAGCCTTTTATTAGCCAGTACGTGTGCATTTACAAAATAAAATAGCATCATTCTGTAGCATCTAGATTAGGCTCTGAGGTATCTATTGAAATATGTTAAAAATAGACTTAGAGTATATTTTACTATGTTCTTATTTTCTGTAAATTGCTAATCCAAGTAGTACATAAATCATACTTTTAGCCCCACATCTCCTTTCTTAATAAAAATGCAAAACACATTTATTAAGCACAGAACACATACAAATTTCTTTTCTATACATAAGATAAATGTAAAAAAGTAAAATTTGTGGAAAGCTTTCAATGAGTTTATGAGCTAGTTGAGGAAATAAGATATTTGTGAAGACATAATTAAGACTACTACAAAATATTTTACCATGACAACTCAATGAATAATTACAACTAACATCAAAATTATTTTTTATAAAATCAGCTCATATTTTTCCATCTCCTTATGTCACCAATTCCTCTTTTTGATCAAATAAATTCAAAGAAAACAATATGTAAATTGTAAATCTATATGTTGGCCAGCTAACACTGTTGTATCATTTGTAGGAAGTGTCTTGAGTAACAGTAAGAATTTCCATATGATTTCGTTGCTCCTATTTTTAAACACCTTATACAACAGAGTAGGAATCCTGCTGAAACATAATAAGGATTTTTTCGGTTGGCTGTGAACGACTGTGGTCAGTTCAGTTCTGTCGTTGTTGATATTTTATTCATTTATTTTTTGAGACAGGGTCTCACTCTGTCACCCAGGCTGGAGTGCAGTGGTGCGATCACGACTTATTGCAGCCTCGACCTCCTGGGCTAAAGCAATCCTCCTGCCTCAGCCTCCTGAGTAACTGGGACTACAGGTGTGCACCACCATGCCTGGCTAATTTTTCATCTGTTGTAGAGATGGAGTCTCACTATGTTGCCCAGACTGGTCTCAAACTCCTGGACTCATGCAGTTCTCCTGCCTCAGCCTCCCAAAGTGTTGGAATTGCAGGCGTCTGGCTGTTCTTGTTGTTATTGTTTTAACAGGCACATTCTGTTCTAGGGTTATTTATATTAGGAGGATTTTGTTTTACTGCAGCTCCTCAAAGATTAATTTTATTTATTTTGTTTCATTTGCCAATAACACGTAGTTTAGAGGAGGATCAGACTCAACTCTTTAAAACAGAATGACTTCTATTGTAACACAATGCCCAATTGAAACAACAGCAATTAATATATTTCTATTTCAAATCTTGACATCTGAAAGATTTTCAGACAAATTTTCCTCCGGAATTAAAGTGCAAAGTAGGGGTTTCTTTTAATGTGATAAAAGTGTAGCTAGAGAAAAAAAATCATAAACTATTGAATATCAAAAAAAGTGGTCAACTTTTAACACTGACAAAGCTTCACACTGACAAGAATTTCTCTCATCCCCCAATTTCTTTCCAACTATTTTTATTTATTGTTAGAGTTGCACATTTTAACTTGTCCCCTTATTATCAGTCACTATTAGAAATTGTAAATCCTGGCTCATTTTTTTAATAATAAATGCCATAATTCACATGCCCTAATAGCTGTTAAGAAGCAAGGATACAAACCAAGTAATTAGCTTTTAAAAGCCTTAAGTTTACTTTTTGTAAAAAGTAAATATTACCAATAAATATGAACAAACAACTTTTAGAATATGTTATGTATATACCAGAAATTAGAGAAGTGTAAGGATAATAAAGTCTTCAGCCTGTAGAGTAGATTATCTGCATCATGAAGTCCGGTCCAGAAGGTACCACTTTACAATGTGGTTAGTGATGAGCAAACCATCTGAAAAGTAATCCCTCAAAGGTAGCATGGTCTGGGATCAGCGTGAGGCATATAAAAATAAACAAGACACAGTTCTGTCCTTAGGAAGGTCACAGTCAATTTGGGAAGATAAGATACATGAATAAAAACTTCACTAGCAAAGCAGTGTATAATGTCAAAGTAAAGGGGGAAATCCGTGTAGGCTAGGATTAAGGAACAAGGTATAATTTGAGCGGGAATTACAGGAAAAAAGTGAGAAAATAGGTTAGAAAAAATATGAACTGGGTAAGAATCAAGGATGCACAAATTGGGGAGAATAAGTAGAGATTTAGTCTTAAGTGGAGAGTTTATTTAAGATTCAGAGGAAGATAAGGTTAGAAAAGTAGGTTAGGGTAAGATTTTAAAAGGCATTGAGTGTAAAGATGTCAAATTCTGCCCTTATCCAACCTTGTAAAACTGTATTTGAGGACAGGAGCTGTATCTCTTTTATTCTTGTAGTTTCCTGCTAGCTTAGCCTACTGCCTTTTCCTATAAGAAAATACTGAGTAGGCACCCAGTGTGTGTGTGTGTGTGTGTGTGTGCGTGTGTGTGTGTGTGTAAAATTGAGTTAGCATCTATTGGAAATGCAAAACAATTAAAGGCTTTTAATAGTGACATAGAATGAGTAAACAATGTCTTAAGAAGATTTATCTACCTACACTAGATGATCAAGATGGGGGAAAGGCTGATGGTAAAGAGACCTCTTATGAATAGGAAAGTTAACCCTACTCTATATTTGTTTTATTAGAAGTATCACCTCTTATGGATTTATTTATTTATTTATTTATTATTTTGAGACGGAGTCTTGCTCTGTTGCCCAGGCTGGAGCACAGTGGCGGAGTGCAGTGCGCGATCTTGGCTCACTGCAGCCTCTGTCTCCCGGGTTCAAATGATTCTCCTCCTCAGCCTCCTGAGTAGCTGGATTACAGGTGCACGCCACCACACCTGGCTAATTTTTGTATTTTTAGTAGAGATGGGGTTTCACTATGTTGGCCAGGCTGGTCTTGAACTCCTGACCTCAGGTGATCCTCCCACCTTGGCCTCCCAAAGTGCTGGGATTACAGGCATGAGCCACCGCACCTGGCCAATTTTTAAAGGCAACCTGGTAGTTAAGTTGGCACTCACAAAGATGCTCACATACTAATTAGCTCACCACATGACTATGTGGACACAAGTTGTGCTAAATAAATGTCGTAATTATGATGTTTGTAATTATTATCAGCAGTAGCATCTAAGTTGCTACCACATTTAGAAAGTGTTAGGGCATGTATTCACTAGCTCTCAATTATAAGATTTTCCTGGAAGAAGAGAAGCAAAAACACTTTCAAGTTTTCTGTGAAAGATATGTTTTAAATTTTGAATTATTATTATTGATACACCATAAAATACTGAAACTTTTAAATAAGGTTTTGGTGGGAGTTTAGGCTTAATCTAATATGCAATATACATGAAAAACTGAGGGCAAACATGGCACTTCATGTCCAGACAGCTGGTTCATAAAAAGGAAAAATAAAAAGGAAGAAATGTTTGAAATTTAAGTTGTTTTTATCGTTGTTGATCATTGTCACAATTGTACAAACAACTTTCATATATAGGCCTGGCTTCGGAATGAAAATCACTAGGGAGGTTTTATATTTTATAGTGTTGTTCTGTTCCTAGGAGGATGCTGTGACCCCCTCAATGGATATGCTAATCATCACGTCAGAAGCACAACTAGCTTCAAATGGAAACCAGATTGCACTTGGTCACTGACGAAGCAGGAGATTAAACAAGCTACACTGTGTCTCTGGGAGAACAAAAAGCCAAAAGGCACATTTATCACCTCTGAATCACAGTAAGCCCTGCCTTCAAACAAGATTTTCTTCCCCATGCCCATTTTAAATAGTCAATTAGTAGGTGACAGGGAGGAGCCGAGAAAGGAGGGCCTGGGAGTATTTAAAGTCCTGTAATGAGTCATCCCATAATAATATAAATGCATTGCAATGTGTAGAACGATTTAAAGTTGAAACAAAATCTACCATAAATAAAGTTGGATTTTGGAAGTAGGTAGAGCTAGTTATATGCATAGAAGAAAGGAACAGTCACCTACTTAGGGGAATTTGAGAGACATCAAAAAATTCAACACTTTTCTATCTATAATACAAATCACTCTACTAAAGGGAGCATTTGTCATTTCTATCAGGTTACTGTTAATAAGCAAAAGCTTAACCTAAGTAGAAAAACTTAGAAGTCAGTAGAACATCAAAATATTTACTAATCCATTTACTGATTTGGCAAATATTTTTAATGCCTACCATTCTAGGGTCAAGGAGTAAAGAGGTGAATAGAATACAGTCTCTATTCTCATGGAATTTACTAGTGACCGTAAACAAATATATCATGTGTCAGTGGGTGATGGGTAAAATGAAGAAAAACAAACAGGTTAAGGATGATAATGATGGTGTTGGGGGGAGTACAATTTCATACTGGATGGTTAAAGAAGGCTTCTCAGAAAGGAGACACTGGAGACTTGAAGAAGGTGAGGAATGAGCCATGTAAATATATCTGACAAAAAAAGATCCAGGCAGGGAACAACAATGCCAAACCCCTGGAGCAGAGCTACCCTTAGACTGTTCTATATATAGGAAGTTGGCTGTTGCGATTGGAGTCAAGCAAGGGAAAGGTTCATAAAAGTACTGGGGCCACGGAAGGGCAGAAAGATTCTATGGAACATTCAGGCCTTGTAAGTTATTTAGCTTTTGCTCTCAATGGAAACTGATTTGATGGTTTTGAGGAGAGGAATGAGGTGCCATTTTAAAAGGATTATTCTGGTAGCTGTATGGAAGATAGGAGGGGGAAGCCGGGAGACTAAAGAGACAGCTACTGCAGTAATCACATTCAGAGGTGATCCTGGCTCAGAGTAAGGAAAGTGCCCTTGAGGTGATAAGAAGTAGTTGTATTCATGATATATTTTTCCAGATAGACCTGAAAGATTTGTTTATGGCCTAAGGCACATAGAATAATCAAAGACGAGCATAAGGTGTTTGGTTCAAGCAACTGAAAAAGGATGGAGTCGTCATACCAAGATGGGAAAACTGGGGAGGAGGTAAAATTGAGGGAGCAAGAGGAAGCTGGCATCAAGACTACAGATTTGAACATGTTACATTTGAGATGCCTAATAGATACCCAAATGAAAAAACCAAGTAGCCAATTGTATGTATGGAGTTGCAGAGAGGTTGAAGGTGAAAGTATAAACTTGGGAATCGTCAGCTTTTAGAGGATATTTAAAGCTATGGCATTGGTTGAAGTTATGTAGGGACTAAAATAAAGAAGGTGAGAGTCTAATACTGAGACAAAATTTAGAAGATGGAAACACGAGGAGGAACCAGCAAAGGCGAAACTAAGAAAAAGTAGGCAGAAGTTACGCACAAGAATAATCAGGAATTAATGGAACGGTGTCCTGAAAACCCAAGTAAAAAAATTACCAAAAAAAAAAAAAAAAGAGGAAGTAACTGTCAATGCTGCTAATCTGTCAGGTACATTAAGGATCCAGAATTTAACATTTGATTTGACAATTGTGTAAAGTCATTAACCACCTTGACAAAGGAAGTTTCTGTGGAGAGAAGTGAAGCTATTATAATTGGAATAGCTTAAGGGAGAATTGGAGAGGAAGAACCAGAGACAGCGATTATGGACAACTCCTTTAAATAGTTTTATTGTAATAAAAAGAAGAGAAATGTGATGGTAATTGGAGAGAGATGGGATTCAAGGCAAGGATTGCTAAAATAAAACAAAAATTGTTTCAGCCAATTTATTTCTTGGTGGGGATCCAGGAAAGTGAGAGGAAGGAAAATGAAAAAAAGGCAGACAATTGCAGGAGTTTATGACCTTTATTATGTGAAGGGTTGGGGCCCCGTGAACAATTTAAAATGATGATTGCTTTATTTATTTATTTATTTTTCACTACAAACTCTCTCCTTTTATTAATGTTGAGTATGAACATGAAACATCATTACCTGTTTAAATGAAAAACACTGCTTTGTTCTTTGACAATTTCAAAATAAGGAACTTTGGGGTTTTTTATTCCTTTTAAGAGTTTCTGTAGTTGACTGTTTTTTTCTTGCTATACAATTCTTCTTGGATCTGTATTACCTCAGCTCCTTAGATACGGCAAGGGTAGAGAGTCCTCATTTAAAAAACATTTCCTAATTGTACACATTAAAAGCTAATATTTAAGAAAAACCTTCTTAATCCTCCAACCCCTATTCCTACTGTGAATAATCTGGTTTAATACAAGTTAAGTCTATAAATAAATTTGTTCTTTCTCCTCAAAAAAACAGTTAAGAAACTTTACAAGAATTACAGGTTTAAAAAATTTACCGAGAGAAATGAAAGTACTGTCACTTAACCCCTATTAACATACGGTGTTCAAGCCTTCCAGTATCAGCGCCTTTTGCATAGCATCGCCGCTAGTCGTTTCACTAGCATCCTGGCTGGGAGTCTTCTTAGTCACTCTTTTCTTCTCCTTGATAGTGTCTGTACTCTGGCTTCAGCTCCCATGTGTTTTTGTGGATCCCTTTTACATTCTGAACACCAATTTCTTTTAAGATTTCCTTCAGGTACACCACAGGTTGTTTTGTGATGTCCACCAAGTCCTTAAGATTATAGTATTGATGTTTCTCAAAGGCTGAAAATAGCATGTCTAAAACATGTTGTTTATCAGCTCGAGCTCGCTTCCCGTCTCCTTTCTTTTTCCTTTCATATTCAATATTGTATTGATGATTAGCAACAGGTTTGTAATTGGTTGTTACAACTTTGTTCAGCTGTTGTGATAGCCTCACAGGTTTGGAAGACTCTTCTATTTGCAATCTTTTTAATCGCATGTAGTTTTCACTGGCAGCTGGTCGGCACTCAGCTCTTTGTACCACTATTCCTTCCAATGACAGCTTATCTGATGAGCTCTCAGTAAATACTGTTAATGTCTGTCCTCCAACACTTTGCAAGACAAATGGATGTTCTCTAGGAGCACTGACTGAAGCTGGTTTTCCACCAATATCATGAATATTTGCAAGATCCTCATTCAAAGTAAATGACACCTCAGTCCTTCCCTGAGTCTTGGCAATCCGCAGTTTCCCAACTTCACCTCTTCCAGAGGCTTTAGCCCATTGCTGTGACAAATATTTAGGAACCTTGACTAGCCACACTCCTGTGTTCTGTTTGGCGCCGGTCAAGTCGAGTTCCCCGCGCTCGGCCATGGGTCTGTAGCCGGTGGAGGCGTGTGGGCTGTAGCAGCGACCCCAGGAGTCGCAGGACTGAGGAGCGGGCGTCCACAGCAAAGGACAAGCCGCACTGACAGGCGAAGAGCCGGCGTTCCTTACTTGCCAGATGATTGCTTTAAATAAGAGCCCTGAGAATAGTTCTTAATCATATTAATTGATTGGATCAGCAGCCTTTCTGAGTCCTAATGATAATACGGTTTTATTGAGCACTCCCAGTGTACCAGGCACTGTCTTAATCACTTTATATATGCTTTGACTTGTCCTCAAAACAACCGTATGAATTAAATTGAGTCTACAACTTATTCCTTTATTTAATCATTGAACAAATATTTAATAAGAGCCTACTAGGTTCCAAGCATTGGATTGGCTGTTGGGGAATAAAAAGTGAACAGCAAAATTATTAGGTAAGAGTTGTGGAATGTTCATTATGTACCAAACCTTATACAAATAACTGTATTTATAGTCTCATATACTTCTCACACCAACTCTAGGAGGTTTGTTTTATCGTCCACATTTTAAAGATTAGAAAACTGAGGTTTAGAAAAGTTAAATAGCTGGGCACGGTGGCTCACACCTGTAATCTCAGCACTTTGGGAGGCTGAGGTGGGTGGACCACCTGAGATCAGGAGTTCAAGACCAGCCTGGCCAACATGGTGAAACCCCGTCTCTACTAAAAATACAAAAAATTAGCTGGGCATGGTTGTGCATGCCTATAATCCCAGCTACTCGGACGGCTGAGGCAGGAGAATCGCTTGAACCCGGGAGGTGGAGGTTGCAGTAACCCAAGATCGTGCCATTGCACTCCAGCCTGGGCAACAAGAGTGAAACTTCATCTCAGAAAAAAAAAAGAGAGAAAGAAAGAAAAGTTAAAAACACCAAGGGGAACACATCAATGATTCAAATTCAGGCTGTGTGGTTCCACTCTGTTACTTGCACATTCCCTGCCTTCTATACAAGGTCATCCTTTCCATTTGCATTGTATAGAGAGGCAAAAATCATGTTAACAAAAAAAAGGAAAGAAAGAGAGAGAGAGAAGGAAAGGAACTGCAAAATGTGTCAAGTACAGAAAAACTCCAACTAGATGCAAATGCTGATAAGAATTTAGAAAAAAAAAGACAGAGAGCATCTATTGGATTTGGCTACAGAGAACTCACTAACAAACACGAAAAAGTTCTTTAGGAAGTAATAGTAGAATATGGATTGGAGAAAATTCTTCTAAATATGGTTTTCCTCCCTCCAGATAATTTCAAAAACAGTATTTTGGTTATTTTGGCTTATGCCCAACATTCACTATCAGGATCCTGGCTAATCCTTGGCCATTATCACTCATCTCTCATTTTGCTCTGTCACTTCCACCCACTCCTCATCATTCTCCTCAGCAATCCTGTCAAAAGTAATAGTAGAATATGGATTGGAGGGGGTGGAAGAGTACATGAGAGGTGGGGAGAGGAAGGATGTGATTATGAAAGGGAGCTGAGAAACGAGGAGAGACGTGTTTGCAAGTGAGGTCTTTTTCAACATAGGAGATATTAAAGCCTGTCTTCATGCTAATAGAAAAGACTCAGTAGAGAGGAGCAGTGTCCGTCGTAGAAAATATTGAAAGAACACTGTGCATTCCTAGAGAAAGTGAGAGAAAATAGGGTCTGTAACTCAAATGCAGAGAATAGCCATTAACACAAGAGGAACACTGCCTCGGTATTGTAAGAGAAAGAAGTAGAAAACAGGTGCACATGTGTGTTGGTTTGTAAATTTGATAATGGGAAGGAAGACAAAGAAATTTGCTGATAAAAACAAAGCCAGAGTCTGAAGCCAAGTCTCTCTACAACAAAGCAGCATGGCCATTGAATTGACAAAACAGCCTTAAAAACAGTTTTCTCAGCCTGGCCAACATGGCGAAACCCCATTTCTAGTAAAAAGGCAAAAGTTAGCCGGGCATGGTGGCGTGTGCATGTAATCTCAGCTACTCAGGAGGCTGAGGCAGGAGAATCGCTTGAACCCGGGAAGAGGTGGTTGCAGTGAGCCAAGATAGCGCCACTGCACTCCAGCCTGGACGACAGAATGAGACTCCATCTCAAACAAAACAAAACACAACTGTTCTCAGCTGCTGAGCAGGGTCTCTGCAGAAACTCATTATTTTCTGAGGGCAAAAATGGCCATAACTCTGTCTCAGCCTGGCTAGAGACATTTCTGCTTGCTCCTCCCTCTCAACAGGGTCACTGCTCAGATATTTCAGGAAAGAACAGAAAGAAGATAGCTTTCTTTATTCTGAGAAAAAGGGCAAGCAGGCAGATTCCTTCCCCACCATTTGTGGGAGAAGAACCTGTCCCACTTGGTTGAAATATTTGAAATATTTACCCTTACTGGACTTTAAGCTGTCAGTGAATGTTGCTCCTGTCAAATTTAGAAATGGTTTCAGAGAACCATTTATCTGAAATGCCAGTTGTTACAATGCTTTTCTCCTTTCCAGCCTCCCTCCACCTAACTTCCTCTCTTATTTCTCTACCTTATTCCTGACTGGTCCTCCCAGTCTTTACTAAAGCAAGATCAAAGCCTTTCTCTTCCACCTACTCTCTTTCCTTCTCTTTGCCACCTATATTTTCTAATCTTTCTCTATCAAGAAGTAGCATTCTTCCCATCAAAATCTTCAGGCTAAAGTCCCATATTGCACATGGTAGTATTTGACATATGCCACATTTTGTTTTACAGAATAGTTTCTATGATGATCACAGAAAAGTCTTAAATTTAATTGTTTGAAAATCCATCTACATTTGGTTTTCCCCCCTCCAGACAACTTCAAAAACAGTATTTTGGTTATTTTAGCTTATGCCCAACATTCAGTATCAGGATCCTGGCTTATCCTTGGCCATTATCATTCATCTCTCATTTTGCTCAGTCAATTCCACCCACTCCTCATCATTCTCCTCAGTAATCCTGTCAAAAAATCAATTTGCTGCTTCCTCTGCTATTAAAGTGGATTATCCCGTAATTCTTTCCTTTTAAGGAAGAGAAACGAGGGTGGAAATAAGCTTGCCTCTGTTGATCCCTAACATAGGCATGACTGAATTTCTAATGCAGGTACTGTACCACTTTAGATAATTTGCAGAGACTGCTGCACTTTAGTCAAGCCTTATTAAAATGGAAATGTTTGTTATAATTCAAGGGCACTTGCTGAATGGTACATTAATGTGTTCACTGAAAGCATTCGCTTTCAGATAATATGTAATTACTAACATGACTATAATAAACGCTATTGAAGGGGAAGTCCTGTGTATGCCCAAGGCTAGGCCAGGGACAAAGAAATCCAGTAATAAGTAAAGATTATAAGCCCATAGGGAACTCAAAATTTTAAATAATAAAGCAATTTAGTTAGGGCTATGGCTGCCATGGATTTAGTCCACCTAGGAGAACAGAGGGTAAAGATATTATCAATATTTGGAAGTTATACCCTAAAACTTGAAATTCAGGACCGCCTCCTGAAAAAAAATTAAACTGAAATTAACTCTGAAAGGTGGAAGTTGTTCCTAAAAATATCAGGCACTGTCCTGGGCAATGACTTGTAAATAGGAAGCTGAAATTGTCCTTGAATCAGAGTGCAGCTCTGGTTGGGATCTCTCAGTATTTAAAACTGTGGCATTGACAACCATATTAAGATATCTAAGGAAGAGAACAAAAAGAAAAGGAATAATACATCTACCTGATCCTCATACATTCTGTCACACTGTAACTCCAGAGATTCACCCAAAGGACTTCAAGAGTTCCGTTTCTGGGTGTAAGTTCTTTGTAGAGAGCATTGATTCACACTAGTGACTGTTTTCACAGTTACATTTTGATAAAATTTCCAACTGACAGAAAAGCTGCAAGAATAGTACAAAGAATTCCTGTTTACTCTTAACCCAAATGTTAATGTTAGTATTTTACATTTGCTTTATCATCTTTCTTTCTCAGTATATGTGTATAATTTTTTTTTAACTATTTGATCCTAAGTTGCAGACATAATGCCCTTTTACTTCTAAATACTTCAGAGTATATTTCTTATCTAGCCATGTCACAATTATCAAAATCAAAAAATTAACATTGGTTCAATACTGTCACCTTTTTTCCACAGACCTTATTCAGATTTCACTAATGTCCCATTAATGTCCTTTATAATAATAACACAAATCCCAGCTCAAGCACTGATTCCATTGTCATGTCTCTTTAGTTTCCTTTTATCTGAAACTGTTCCTCAGTCTTTCATGGCAGTGACATTTAAATCATACACATCACTTGTTTTATGATTGGCCCACAATTTCGGTTTGTGAGATGTTTGTGATTAGGTTACCTTTGAGCATGTTTTGAGGAATATCACTAGAAAGATGTTCCTATCTTTCTAGTGCATCGTATCAGGAGGTACTCATGTTGATTTGCCCTATTATTGGTGATGTCAACTTTAATCACTGTGTTAAGGTATTTTCTGCCAGGTTTCTCCACTGTAAAATTATTATTTTCTCCTTTGTAATTAATACAGATTTGATGGGGGGAGCTAATTTGATAATATGGAACTATCCTGTTATTTCTCAAACTATTACACATTAATGGTAGCATTTATCAGTGATTTCTGCCTGAATTAATCATTATTATCATGGCTGCCAAATGGTCATTTCCCCATTCCACTGTCATTTGTTGTCAGCTTTCTACTATAAGGAAAACCTTTCCCTCTTCTCCTTTGATTTTATTTACTTACATATCAGTATCAGCTCATTCTATTGAGCATAATTCATACATATAAATACAACGGATTATAATTTGCTATCATTATTTATTTCGATGCTCAAATTTGAAACAGATTTAGCCATAACGCAGTGATTTTTTTGAAATTCAGATTTCCGGCTTTTATTGAAAAGTCAGTGCTCTGGCAAAACTGGGGCAATAATGCTTTGAATCAGAGTGACCGAGAGAACCTCAAAGAGGCCTGACTTCTCCAGTTTCCAAATTCCCCTCCGGGTTGAATTTACCCATTTACATTACCTAAGCTAGACTGATGCTTCTTATTCTATATGACAGAGAGACCCTTCATAAATTGATGGAAATTATTTTTATTTTGGCTTTAATCTCACCAAAGGAAATTTCTAATTATGATTCCTGTGTAGATTAACTACACGAAGAACATGAACTGACTATGAAGGTTGTTAGCTTCTCCCTTCTCCTGCTGTTTTCTTACAGTAAATTATTAAATTGGTATTTTGGTATCTACTTAAGTTTTGTTTGGATTTTAGCTATTGCTACTCTCAAGACCCTTTTAGACCTGGACATCGACTAGAGTATGTCATGGGCCTTCAAAGGAAAGGCCAAGTTCCATAGCAGCTAGTCAAGATACTACCTGGCCTTCTCTGCTTTAGTCAGAATCTTGTTAGACCACTGGCACACTTTTATCCTCAAATGTTTACAGAGACTGAAGAGTAGATTACAAAGCAAGAGTAGTTGTTTGAGGAGGGAGGATGTTTATATGGAGGGCTAACATTGATAGAAAAGATGGTACAAATGGAAGCTGGTGACTTGTTACCTTAAGCAAACAACTTGCTTAGGAAAGAGAAGAGAAAACAAGGACATTAGAGAAGGGAATCACAGAAGACTGACTAGAAACAGTGAAATGATCAGAAAGGTCTGATCAAAAAAGTGGAAGAGGGAGAAAAAAAAAGCACCTAAGGAGAGGGTAAGGTAAGTCCCAAGCAAACTACCTAGGTTTCTTATTGTGGTATAAGTTGTATCTAAATGGCTTATGGTTCAAGTTGTCTTTTCTTAATAGTCCAGTTTAGGGTAAGGAGTCTCTGAACTAATGCTTAATGGGGATCTCCAGTAGAAAGTGTCATAATATAACATGTTGTTACAAGTCTGGTGTGATTTAGTAGTTAATCTATTGAATCAAATTGTCTTTTTGGAAGTGTAAATGAATACAATTACAATTAAATCTATAATTTTTTTTTTTTTTTTGAGATGGAGTCTCACTCTGTCACCCAGGCTGGAGTGCAGGGGTGCCATCTGGGCTCACTGCAGCCTCTGCCTCCCGGGTTCAATCGATTCTCCCACCTCAGCCTCCCCAGTAGCTGGGATTACAGGCATGCGCCACCACGCCCGGCTAATTTTTGTATTTTAGTAGAACGGGGTTTCACCATGTTGGCCAGGATGGTCTCTAATTCCCGAGCTCAAGTGATCCACCTGCCTCAGCCTCCCAAAGTGCTGGGATTACAGGCATGAGCAACTGCAACCAGCCTAAATCTATAATTTAATGCATACATAAAGTCAAACTATTTTTCAAGATCATGGGAAATGTTGAAGATTTTTTTTTTTTTTTTTTTTGAGATGGAGTCTTGCTCTGTGGCCCAGGCTGGAGTGCTATGGCATTATCTTGGCTCACTGCACCATCTGCCTCCCAGGTTCAAGCAGTTCTCCTGTCTCAGCCTCTCCAGTAGCTAGGACTACAGGTGCATACCACCATACCTGGCTAATTTTTGTATTTTTAGTGGAGACGGGATTTCACCACATTGGTCTGGCTGGTCTCAAACTCCTGACCTCAGGTGACCCACCCGCCTTGGCCTCCCAAAGTGCTGGGATTACAGGTGTGAGTCACCACGCCCGGCCAAGAATTTTAAACTTTAAACTTAAATAATCTTTTATTGCTAAAGAAATAAGAGAGATTATAAACCTATGGAGCTATTAACTAGGATGTTAAAATTGACTTCTATATGTCTTGACCCTAAGATAATATTATTAATGTGGAATTTGTAGCTTGCATGAAATATTACTAACTCATAGCTTTCCTCCATACACATTTTACAGTTATGGTTGCTCTAAGTAGTCAAAGTTATCATTCATAGGGTGGAGTAGCATAGCAAAAAAGAGAAAACAGAAAAACTCAAATTAGAATAACAGAATAGAAAATTTTTTAAAATTATGAAATGACAAACCTAAACCTTCACTAATATCCTAAAGTTAATAGACTAAATTGACTTTAAAGAGAAACAATAATTACTCTTAAAAGGAATCAGTTGTGAAAAAGAGTAAAATGTGGAGGAGAAGCTCCAAAAATGCTGTGAAAAGGCACTGCTATAAGAGTTTGGAGCTCAGAGTTGCTATCTCCAGTTCTACACATTGAAATCACCTGGGAGCTTTAAAAAAAAAAAAATTCCATGTCCTGGATTCCACCTCTGGGGAATCTAATCCAATCAATCAGGGGTGTGGTTGGGCCTTAGGCCTTTAAAAATCTCTTTGAAAGTCAGTCCCTTAAACTCTTAAGAGATTAAGAATATGAGGAAATTTCAGGTTGAACAACTGGTCACCAGGTTTGGTTTATTTATAAAATGAAGTTGCTGGACAAGATTAGTAAAGGAACTGAAAGAAAAATGTTTAAGCACTGAGCATTTTATGGTTTTAACTTGTGGTTTTTCTCTTGAACTATTTTCCGTTATCATACTTTAGGGCATAGAAAAATGTATCATTGGTTATTATTTTCTAACATGGTAATTATTTTTCTGAATATTTTGTCAGTAAAGACAGTGAGGCAGAATCCAATCATTTATCAATGACCCAAGTGATCTTTAAACATTCATAAGCCACTCAAACATGTTCAATATTGCCTTGTATACTAAGTGATAAAATAACAAAGGTATCTGTAAACATTGAACTATGTCATTTCGTATCATAATTCCCTAGAGCCTGATACTAAATGTACTTTAAGCCTTTAAGCAATGTGACCCAAGACTGACAAGCAGTATGTACTTTATATATTTTTAATAAATGAATAAAATAACAAATACTCTTAAAATTCAAAATTTTAAATGAATTTAGGACCAAAGTATAGTAGTACATTAAAAATGTTCCAAGTTGGTTGGGTGCGGTGGCTCACGCCTTTAATCCCATCACTTTGGGATGCCGAAGCAGGTGGATCACTTGAGCTCAGAAGTTTGATACCAGCCTGGGCAATGTGGCAAAACCCTGTCTCTACCAAAAATACAAAAAAAAAAAAAAAAAGATAAAGAAAAAAAAATCAGCTGGGCGTGGTGGAATGTGCCTGTGGTCTCAGTTACTTGAGAGGCTGAGATGGGAGGATGGCTTGAGCCTGAGAGGTGGAAGTTGCAGTGAGCCAAGATTGTGCCACTGCACTCCAGCCTAGGTAACAGAGTAAGACCCTATCTCGAAAAAAAAAAAAATAAAAGTTCCAAGTGGCTAGTATAATATCAAATAAATAATCCTGAAAATGATATACAGTTTACCTATTTAAATATATAGAATAAAGATACAGTTAGAGTAAGATTATCCCTTTACCTGATTTTTATCAATGGTTAGTTATATAATTTACATTTTATTTTATTGCCTTCTTTCAGTACTTAAAAATAAAACATCCTTCTGGTATTCTAACAGACTTTAAAACAAAGCACTATCTGTTGAGTTATTTTTGAGGTGGAAAAATTAGGAATCAAAAACCGATTAATAGGTGATTTAAATCAGTGTATCAAGAAGTTGGGCTGCCTGCTAGAAATAAGAAACTGACATCTGTTTTTCAAGATATAAAGCAGAGAAGTAGAATTGTACATGTAATAGAATATGATTGATTAAGCACTTTTTTCTTCTTTAGAAAGTGAGTCTACAATCAACAAGGTAAAGCAATTCATCAACACCTGCCAAAAGTAATAACTATGCCAACAACATGCTAACTGGAATTCTTTATCTTTACTTTTACTCATTAATTACATATATTTGGAGCTCTACTAGATAAGAAGCTGTACTTCAAGCAGAACTATGATCCATTTACAGGGAGTGGTGTTGTAAGGAGAGCTGGACATTTAGGATCAAATATGAGAAATTAGACAGAAATGATGTGAAAGAAATCTCACCATATAGACTAGCTACTTTTTCAAATATAGAACTTAGCTTAGTATTAAATACATTGAAAACCTAGTAATGATCCTAGCTAGGGGCTTTGAAACTTTTCATCCAATCATTTCCCTAAGATTTCCCTTAATCTTCCCAAGTCTCCAGTTTGCCACATAATACAAGTTTTGTGTTTGAATTCTCAGTACCATAACTAAGCCACTTCATGGAGAGGGTTCAAATGTCAAATCTCCCCTTTCATAAAGCTCACAATGCTAGCCTGCTACTACTAAGCTCTTTAAAAAAAAGAAAAAAAAAACAAAAACAAACTTTCCTGTAATAAATAATATTTATTATTATAAATATTTTTTTAAATAGGCAAAGGACCCAGGTTTTCCCCTTTCTCTGAACTCCCTGCATCCATCATTTCTCCTTGCCCTTGTAGCCTACAGGGTAAGAGAGATGATGGCTTCACCAGTTGTTCTTTAAAAAAACCTGATGCCTGTTACCCAAGCGGCCCTACGAGGTAGGAGACAGAATGGCTGGCTTTGGAACATGGAGATTAGGCTTGACTCTGACCTCTGCCTCTTGCTATCTTGAAGCTCATCCTCTTCATGTTTCTCTTCCTCCCAGGCAAAAAAAAGTAGTATCATCCTTTCTACCAGGGTGCCATAGAGATTAAATAAGATAATATAAGCAGAGCACTTTAAACAAGATGCTCAATAAGTGGTAGTGATGATGAGTTATTTTAACTATTTAAACCTATGTTAACCTGTGTAAATACATTGCGGGAGAAAGGAAAGTGAAAGATGACACCATCCAAAACCCCAAAGATAGGCCTGCTCAAAGAGCTCTGATTTCAGTTCATCTCCACCCAGTTAGGGTGGAGGCTATGTCTGTTTTCTCCCTACAATCTGAAACATGTCCAGCATATAACTGTTGAATTCATTAATTTGAAAACCAACGACCTAATGAAAAAGTAAGAAGTATCTTAAAGAGAAACTATAAAAATTAAAGTCCCGGCCGGGCGCAGTGGCCCACGCCTGTAATCCCAGCACTTTGGGAGGCCAAGGTGGGCGGATCAGCTGAAGTCAGGAGTCTGAGACCAGCTTGGCCAACATGATGAAACCCTGTCTGTACTAAAAATACAAAAATTAGCCAGGCGTGGTGGCAGGCGCTTGTAATCTCAGCTACTCAGGAGGCTGAGGCGGGAGAATCGCTTGAACCCGGGCGGCGGAGGTTGCAGTGAGCCGAGATGGCGCCATTACACTCCAGCCTGGGGAACAAGAGTGAGACTTTGTCTCAACAACAACAACAACAACAAAAAATTAAAGTCCCAGTCAGAAGTCTTATGGATATTTAAGCAAGTTATTTAGCTTCATTTGTCTTAGTTTATCTGCCAGCTGGAATTAATAATGTTTGCATCTGCTTATCTGAGAGAACAGTCAGGAGAAGAAATGCAAGCATACCTGCCATAATACAAATGGAAACTGACAAATTATAACGTATCTTACTTTCTTTCGATAAGGATATTATAAAGTAAAATAGGTATAATAATACCCACCTTTTATAGAGTTGCTTTGAGAATTAGAAGTAATGCATGTTAAACCTTTGCACAATGACTGACATAAAATAGGAGACCAAGAAATTATAGGTATTATTTTTATCATTATTATTATTGAGAGACTTTGGAGTAATTTCTGTCTTCTGTAAAAGCGATATGACAGAACAGCTGTGCAAATAATGTACAAGTTCCTTGAAACTGATAGAAAACGTACACATCTCAAGCTTCAGGAGTCCACTGTGTTCTTGTTTGCTAAGTGAGAACACCATGTACAATGGAAGTGAGTCAGTTCTGTCCAACCTTCCTTAGGATGTTATAAAATTTGGCATAATTTTAATTAGTAGTAGTCATTGGTCTTTAAGCTCACAACAATGTATTTCATCAGAACTGCATGACAAAATAAATAGGATGTTTATTTTTATCACCACACCTGTAGAGTCATCAATGATATAGCAGTCAACCTAAGAAACTAAGAAACTCCCAAAGCAAACAATATAAATATGTCTTTATAGGCTTATCATTTGGCCAGTCTAAACATGTTACATGTTTAAATGATCTTTTTAAAAGTTCTCTAGCTTTGTTATAGACATAAAGCATATTACACCTGTCTAACATGTTTTCATCATCATTAGTCTATTTTATCTTTATACTGACCATATGAGAGACTTAAGTAGATATTATGATCTCTATTCTACAAGCTGAAAAACTGAGATGCTATAACATTAAGCAACTTCTGCAGGGTCAGTGATTAAGACAGAACTATAATCCAGGTTTCTGGGTGTGTCTTCCTTCTACAGCATTTGGCTATTTTCAGATATCTCCAATGCTCCAGGAAAATAAAATGCCTCTAAACAATCCACCATTTTTCAAAAGTGACTACAAATAATACATCCAGACAGATATAATACAAATTATTCTAGAGAATTGATCTAATCTTGCTATTAACAATATATAAAATGAGGCCGGGCATGGTGGCTCACGCCTGTAATCCCAGAACTTTGGGAGTCCGAGGCGAGTGGATCACCTGAGCTCATGAGTTCAAGACCAGCCTGGGCAATATGACAAATCCCTGTCTTTACAAAAAGTACAAAAAATTAGCCAGGTGTAATGGTGTGTGCCTGTAGTCCCAGCTACTTAGGAGGCTGAGGCAGGAGAATCACTTGAGGCCAGAAGGCAGAGGTTGCAGTGAGCCAAGATCATGCCATTGCACTCCAGCCTGGGTGACAGAGTGAGTCCCTGTCTCAAAAAAAAAAAAAAAAAAAAAAAAAATATATATATATATATATAGACAGAGAAAATATATATATATATAATATATAGAGAGAGAGACAGAGAAAAAATAATATATAATATATATTATATATATATAAAAAATAACTTGACATCTCAGAAGAGAAACTTCATAAATGCTAAAGATAAGAACTAATCCATGGGAAAACTGACCCCATGTAAGTGTGAAGACAACAGGAAGAGCTTCAGGCCAGAAATCTGGAAATCTGGATTCCAGGCTAATTCTGGCTCTAATTGTGTGTATGACTTTGGATAAATTCCTTATCTCTGTAGTGTTCCAGTTTTATCATCTATAAAATAAAAGAGTTGGTCTAAATGTAGAATTTAATTGCCAGAATGTTGAAATTCTCAAATCTGCAAATAAATAGTTGACTACATGGTGGTATTCACTCCTTTAGTAATGATTTACTAGCATAAACACTGATACGCATAAATATTAGCTAAAGCTAATAAAGTTTACAGTAGTGTTCTGTATAGAAAAATATGTAAACTATTCTTGTGAATAAGCCGCAGTAAAACATAGGGTTGCACCAGCAAGCATCTTAGAGCCTTCTGAAGGTTAGAATTAAAGAAATCTATTTATTGGGCTAACCAAAATGTCCTTGTCACTGCAATTTTCTAATTTTAAGAATAAATAGATTTTCTTTTTTTTCTTGAGACGGAGTCTCGCTGTGTCGCCCAGGCTGGAGTGCAGCGGCGCGATCTCGGCTCACTGCAAGCTCCACCTCCCGGGTTCACGCCATTCTCCTGCCTCAGCCTCCCGAGTAGCTGGGAGTACAGGCGCCTGCCACCATGCCCTGCTAATTTTTTGTATTTTTAGTAGAGACGGGGTTTCACCGTGTTAGCCAGGATGGTCTCGATCGCCTAACCTCGTGATCCGCCCGCCTTGGCCTCCCAAAGTGCTGGGATTACAGGAGTGGGCCACCGCGTCCGGCCGATTTTCATTTTCATGTTCAGTTCATCCTGTGGTTTCCGGACACTGAGGAGAAGACAAGCCAAGATCGTCTTATACCTGGAAGAGATCTCAGTTGTATGGAAATAATCAGCCAATATGACCACCCACGTCTGGAAGAGCATCTCTAAGACAGAGCAGGGACTGTGTCTCTTCTCTTTCCATACATAGTTCTCAATATGTATTTTTTTAATTGATTACTTTTTCCCCTTGAAGGATTTCCTAAAATCTATTTAATTTTACCTGACCTATGTCCCAGAAATTGTCTTTTTTCCTATTGTAATTGCCATTTAAAGTAATAAAAAATACTTGGGGAAAAAAGTTCATCTTTCTATAGCTTTATAAATATGGAGCAAATATATCTGTTCATCTGATGAATGTCCATTTAAACCAGCATTGAGAGAAATGAATTATCATATTCCACAAAAGATCATTGAAAAAAGACCATTAAATGAATAATGGTGGATCCTTAATGTTGCCCTAGAGGAAGAAGAATAATTTCAGATGGCAGGAAAATAACTCTTATCTTTTGTTAAAAATACAAACAATTATTTTACCAACACATACCATTGCAGATAACCTCCAAAAGAGTAAAACAAATTTTCAGAATGCTATACTCCTATACTAAGGAGTGTTCCAGAGGCAACTGTGGTGTCTTTTAATTCAAAATTGTTCAGAGTATAGGTTAGCCTCTCATGTAGTAAGTATATAACCTAGGTTTTCTATGACCAGCCTAATGTAAACACTTCTGTCCCACTTTATAAATAAGTGAACTTCGGCTTGTCAGACCGTGATTTGGATATAATGTCATGATACCCACTGACCATATGGAAAATGCCTTCCCTTAGAAATACTCTAACCTCCTAGTACAGTAGCATAAAGAACTTATACCAAAATATTATACTAATAATTCTTAATGATATTTCAACTTTTTTAGGACCATGAAAATCAAAAATGGTATTTTTAATTTGCACAGTTGTCTTCCTTTTGATGTTGGTTTGCTAGTCTCAAATGGCTTACAAATACGAAGTGAAGGTATCTCTATGCTGTAGAATTTTACCAGGTGACTTTATACACTCCCCTGGTCTAAGCTACATCTCTGTGCAGTTGACTCTTTAATCTATACTTTGTAGTCTACTTTTTCTTTGACCTGTCTTATGAACTCCGGACTTTTGTTTTCTCTTGCCTAACTCCAGACCTATGTTTTCAGTTGACTTATCCAACTGACATCCTAAATTCAACAGAATCATATTCTAATCATCAGACATAGATCCTTCTGAGTTATTTCCTTCTGTACACTGAGTAGTCCATTGGTCACCAAATTAAGAAAAATGTTCATAACCTTCACAGCCCTTCAAACCAAATTGTTATGCAGTCACCACAGGAAAGTGGTTCAACACATGGATTTTGATGTCAGACAGAGCTGGGCTTTAATCACCATTTTGCCGCTGCTGGTGTGAGAGTAGACTCGTCACTCAGTCTCTCTAAATCTCAGTTTTGGACAGATAATGGGGATAAGAAAACTATCATTTAGGGCTGTGTGAGAATTTATTTATTATTATTATTATTATTATTATTATTATTATTATTTTCAGACGGAGTCTCGCTCTGTCACCTAGGCTGGAGTGCAGTGGCACAATCTCAGCTCACTGCAGCCTCTGCTTCCCAAGTTCAAGTGATTCTCCAGCCTCAGTCTCCCAGGTAGCTGGGATTACAGGCATGCGCCACCATGCCTGGCTACTTTTTGTATTTTTAGTAGAGACAGTTTCACCATGTTGGCCAGGCTGGTCTCGAACTCCTGACCTCAGGTGCCTCGGCCTCCCAAAGTGCTGGGATTACAGGCATGAACCACTGCACCCGGCCCTGTTTGAGAATTTTTTTTTTTTTTTTTTTTTTGAGACGAAGTCTCACTCGTGTCCCCCAGACTGGAGTGCGATGGCACGATCTCAGCTCACTGCAACCTCTGCCTCCCGGGTGCAAGTGATTCTCCTGCCTCGGCCCCCGAGTAGCTGGGATTATAGGCGCCTGCCACCACCTCCGGCTAATTTTTGTATTTTTAGTAGAGATGGGGTTTTACCATGTTGGCTAGGCTGGTCTCCTGACCTCAGGTGATCCACCCACCTCAGCCTCCCAAAGTGCTGGGATTAGAGGCCTGAGCCACCGCACCCAGCCCTGTATGAGAATTTAAAAAGGCAACCCATGCTGAGAAATTAGCATAGTACCCAGGGTGCTCAGAGTAAGATCATCATCATCATCTCTCTCTTTTGTAGACAACTATAGTAAATAACTTTGATAGTCTCACTGCTTTCTCTTTTCTTCTCTTAGTCCCTCCTACAATCTACACTATTCCACAGTGAAGATCTAACTACAGTACTCTCTTAATTAAAGCTTCCTGGTTGCCAAGGGAAAATTATAACTCTGTACTGGGGGAATGAGGCTGCTCTCACTGCAGTCCAAAGATCAACCTTGGCACAACTAACCATGTTGAAATCTTACATGTATTATCTCTGGAAGTGAAAAACAGGAAGTACCCAATATTACATGTGTTATATTAAAGAAAAAAATGTTTTACTAGAATCTACTCAGGCTTATAGGTCTAATTCACACTTGATGTGAAATACAAAGAATAAAGTAAGAAGCTAAACAGTACAAACAAACCAGAGAACCCAGAAGGTAAAACATGGGTATGTGCAATGGTCTATTTATAAAGATAGTGACCGCCAAAAAATAAGTGGGAGGGAAGGAGCTAATCTAAGTTAAAACGGGTTCAAGGACCATAACAACAAATATAATAGTGGTCCTGGATTGGATCCTGATTTTGACAAAGCAACTATAAAGACATTTTGGGGACCACTGAGACATTTTTAATATAGACTGAACAATAGACAATGTTAAAGAGTTATCTATATTTAACAATTTGATAGTGTTATTTGTTTATATAGCAAAATTTTTTTTTTAGAGATACAAACTAAATCATGATAGGTAAAATTATGATATTGGCAACTTTAAAGTACTACAGAATTAAAAACAAAAAGTAAATTTTAAAAGCCTACAATTTGAGTACATTATCATCATCCATAAAACAATGCCATTAAAATGGAAATATAATGTGAGCCATATATGCGATTTAAATGTTCTAGCAACCACATTTTCAAAAAAATAAAAAATCTGAAATTAATTTAATAATGTACTTTCTTTAGCGTATCTAAAATATGATCATTTTAACATATAATCAATATAAAACATTATTAGTGAGATGGTCGACATTCTTTTCTTTCTACTAAATCTTTAAAATTCAATGTGTATTTTATACATACAGCACTTCTCAATTTAAAGTAGCCATATGTAGTTAGTGTCTTTGGCACTGGGCTGTAACCTGACCTCAGAGCATGTTTCCAACCCTATCTCCGGCTCTACACACTGTGCTTCACCCATTCTCTGACTTGACCAGTTTATTCACACCCACATGCTTTGATATAGACCACATCCCTCAGATAGATTTAGCCCTCTGCTTTTCTCAATCTGAAGAACTTCAACTCACCTGGCACTAAAGATGCTCCTTTTATTGCATCTTATCACGGCACCTACCATTTTTCAAGCATTTGTTGCCTTCTGACTCTGGCTAAATAGTGAGTTCTGTAATAGAGAGCCCGTCATAACTATCTCTGTACTCCTAGCATTTTTGAGGAATAAACTAGTGAATGAATCAATAAACAAATGAAGCATGCTACTAAAACACGGATGTAAAAACGTAACATTTTAGGTTTTCCTTTTTTCTCCCTGAGGTTCTTTGTTCCTTCCAGTTCTTCATAGTTTTATTCCTATCTTATATAACCAGAGAAACATAGAATACAAATATGTTTTGAATTAGAAATACCAAAATTAAGACATCAAATTAAAAGCATTGGCTATAACAATGATCACTTACCGATGCTGAGGTGATTAAAGTGGCCACAAGAGTAAATAGTTTCTTGGAAAAAACAATACTTTTTTCTGTTTTAATTTTGTTTTTATGTTTTAGAATACAAGAATAACTAGCAATTGGAGGTTTGAGAACCTGAGCAAGTCAATTAACTTAGGCCTTGGTATACTGAGGAGGCCTCAGTGAAATGAAGAGGTTGAATTAAGGAATCATTACAATTTAGTTCAGCTTTAAATTTTTAAGGTTTCAGGATTTGTTTGTTTGTAACATATTCCCAAAGTAAACTGATTTATAACCATTTTGTGAGGATAGATACTTGTTTCAGGATATGGTAAAATGCTAGTTTTTTTTTCAAAGGCAGAGAATATAGAATTGGTTCATTTAGAAAAATAATTTACAAATTTAACTTCATGGTTTTACTAATTCTGTAAGCTTATAATGTTTTTTGACATTCTGGAGTTAACCCAGCAAAGTAGCTTTTCTTATGACTCTTCAGAGAAGATCTGGTGACAATTTATACAATTATTTGTGTTTAAATTTTAGATAACTAAATGTTGGCATTTCATTTTTTCTTTTTTTTTTTTTTTTTTTGAAAGGAGTCTTGGTCTGTCGCCCGGGCTGGAGTGCACTGGTGCAATCTCAGATCATTGCAACCTCCACCTCCCGGGTTCAAGTGATTCTCGTGCCTCAGCCTCACAAGTAGCTGGGATTACAGGCGCCCACCATGACACCCGGCTAATTTTTGTATTTTTAATAGAGATGGGTTTTCATCATGTTGGCCAGGCTGGTCTCGAACTCCCGAACTCAGGTGATCCACCTGCCTCACCTCCCAAAGTGCTGGGATTACAGGCATGAGTCACTGCACCTCGCCAAATGTTGGCATTTCTATACACATATGTAAAATATTTATGATTGCACTAAAAATTAATCATCATAATACTTTGCGGGCAGAGAGTGCAGGGACTGAGTGAAAACAATGTTGCTTTCAGGGCCAAAAGAAAGGATTTCAATGAAGCCAGGTGGGCTTGGGCTTGGCTGTAGGACCCTCCCACACCAAACAACATTCTAGAATTATCTCTGCCTTTAAAAATACGCAACATTCTAGGTTGTCATCATCCCTTTTTCTGTCTAAGCCCACTCCCATTTTTTGGTTAAGACTTGCCACCCGCTATGTCATGAAACACTTCTGTGGAGTAAGCATGGCACCATTCCTCTCCAAGATACATAGTTAAAGTCCAACATTGGGCTTCTAAGACAAGACAGCAAAGACTCCTCACATTTTTCCATTAGGCCTTTAAGAAACCAGGTATCCAGTAAACAATGAATTAATATATTATTATGAAAGATAGGCAATTAAAGGAAACTGCAAAATAAGTATTTTTTTTTTGTTTTTAAAGATTTTGTTACAGCTTCTTCATTTTGATCATTCTCAAAAGCAGCTGTTAGTTCCACATCTTCTCTGCTCTGGTAAGGTGAGAAGCATTCAGATAAAATCTTATTAACACTGGTATGACAGGCCTGCAGCACATTACAGTCTGTTCCGATAATATATGATATCTGTATTCATTAAGAATCTCTTGCTAAAAAAAATCATATATATTTATTTTTTTAATGAGGAAAAGGCAGCTAGAGTCGGGAACAGTGTTTCTCAATGTGTGGTTTGAGGTCCACTTGCATAAGATTATTTGAGGAACTCAGTAAAAAGGCAGATTCCTAAACTCTATCCCAGACCTACTATATCCAAATCCTTAGGGTAGAGCCTGAGAATCCTGGTTTTTATCAGTTTTTTAAAAAAATAAATTGCATGCTCAAAGCTGACAAAAACAAATCAAAATAATTTCACATTTGTCCTTTGATTCAAATACTCATGCTGGGCCGTTGGCCCTGACCTTGACTTATTACTTGTAGTACAGTCACAACTGTCGTCAGTAAACCGAAAAACAAAAGAGCTAACAAGGTACCAGCTACTAAATAAAAAGATCTCATTTCCATGCTTTTCATATGTCAACATTTAACTTTTTTTTTCATCCTTGGGAGGTGTTGTTGCTAATAATCTTATAACAACCAGTTATGATCATTATAATGAAACATCTGAATTACTTTATTATGATGAATCCAGTTCCTGTAATGAATAAGCATGCTGTAAAAGAAATGTTTGTATTTTATCCAGTTTCTATCAATAGATCACCAAATATCTGTATGTAACGACATAAATGTATTCATATATTTCTAGATATTAAGATATGTCTAATATTACACAAATGGCTGAAATGTGTGGATTCCTACAAAAAAGGTCCACTGTTATTATTTATTGATTTGAATTTTTTCTTTGTAGTGACAGTCTTGCTTTGTTGCCCAGGATGGTCTCAAACTCCTCGGCTCAAAGGATCCTTCTGCCTTGGCCTCCCAAAGTGCTGGGATTACAGGTGTGAGCCAGCGCACCCACCTACTTTTCTTAATCGTTTTTTTAAGCCCACTTACTATCAAAAAATATATCCAGAAAAATTTTTGTTGTATACAATCTATTATAGAACTGAGCTGTACAGATAATAAAATTAAATAGTTGTTTGCCTAAATTTGCTCTTATGAATAAAACTAAAATATTATTAAACAACTGGGAAATTATTATCTAAAAGGTTATTGTATTATTGTATTGTGATAATCTAAAAGGTTATTGTAACAATTGGGAAATTATTATCTAAAAGGTTATGTTGGTTTTCTTTCCAAACAATTCTACCTTGGAACAATCTAGAGAAGGGATCTTTGTTGATATAATGTATCCTAATGCTTCTTTGAATAGAAACTTTGTGACAGCATAATTTTCTTTTAATTTAAGGACATTGAGCTTAAAATGATTCATGATACCCTTTGAAATAACTATATCAATCACACATTTAAGATTTGCAATAAGTGAGTCTGAGAAGATCAGAATTGGTGTTCTTTTCTTTTATTAAATTATGTAATTTTTTTCCACAAGCAGTTGTTGAGCACTTTCTCAATGATATATATGGCATGATGGAGGGGAGGAGATAGACAAAATTCCTGTGCTTAGGTGGTTCACATTCTTAGTGGAGGTGAAAGACAATACAGATGACGGTAGCTATTAGAAACTAGAAAAACATACAAAAACTGTGCCCATCACTTCTCAGCCTTTCAGCTAAGATCAAGCGTAAAAGCTGTGCCCAGCTTTAATCATTAATTGTAATTAATTTCATAACATCTTTTGGAAACTAAGGTGTTATACCTTCCCAATAATATTTACATTTTAATCAACTTTGCTACATTATTATTAACTTTTTTGTTATTAGAGCATGTGTTGGCCAGATGTGGTGGCTTACTGTTGTAATCCCAGCACTTTGGGAGGCTAAGGCAGGAGGATTGCTTGAGCCCAGTTTGAGACCAGCCTGGGCAATGTAGTGAGGCTCCATCTCTACAAGAAATTTAAAAAGAAAAAGAAAAAGTCTAGCCAGGTGTGGTGGTGCATATATGTAGTTCTAGCTACTCAGAAGGCTAAGGTGGGAAGATCACTTCAGTCTGGGAACTTGAGGCTGAAGTGAGCTTTGATTATGCCACTGCACTCCAGCCTGGGCAACAGAGTGAGACTTCATCCCAAAAGACAGAAAAAAAAAAGATAGTGTCTTAATTTGTGTTATCTTAGAAACTTACCCTAAGACAAGATTAAAGTGCAAATAGTAATTTTGGAGATGATATGGTCTGGCTCTGTGTCCCCACCAAATCTCATGTTGAATTTTAATCCCCATTGTTGGAAGTAGGGCCTAGTGGGAGGTGATTGAATCTCCGGGGGTGGTTTAGCACCATCCCTCTAGTGCTGTCTCAGTACAGAGTTCTCATGAGATCTGGTTATTTGAAAGTGCGTAGCATCTCCCTCTTTGCTCTCTTTCTCTCTCCTGCCAGCCATGTGAAGATGTGCCTACTTCTCCTTCACCTTCTGCCATGATTGTAAGTTGCCCAAGGTCTCCCCAGAAGCAGAAATCTATACAGCCCACAGAACCATAAGCCAATTAAATTGTTTTCTTTATAAATTACACAGTCTCAGGTATGACTTCATAGCAGTGGAGAACAAGCTAATACAGGAGGTAATACCAGAAATTGTAGAGCAGTGGAAAAGTGAGGGGTACAGAAGTAATAGCAAATAAAGTATGAATTATCAGACAATTCCCCACTGTGTGTAAATAGTGCATAATCCCTCTGAGGAACACTGGGCACCAGTAGATGACACACCTCAAAATAAAGCAGGAGCTGGGGTATTTATACACCAACTACCACCTACAGGCTGCTCCTGAAGAAATATTCATTCTCTGACACTTTCAGCCTACCACACATTTCACAAAGTTGACTCAGATGACCAGACAATGCCTCTCAGACAAAGAAATACAGGAGCTGACAGCTGCAAGTTGGGCCGTTGTGCCCTGAAGTGAAGGACGAAAAATGAGCAGCAGCATTTGCTACAGAGAGTGAGCACAATTTTAAAACAGTTCGAAAGAGATATTTGTTTCAGTCATTCATCATCTTCCTTTAGACTACCCTTATATAACCTTTTGCATATAACCATCCTCATGTATTTTTTACAAACTTTAAGTCAAAATGTGTGTACTATTTTATATTTTATGTGTCACATAATAATCTATCACCTATTTTTGTATTTTCATTTTGAAGATCACACAGTATTCTTTACAGATCTACTTAGTATTCATTTCTTCTGATACTTATTGAGTGCCCAGGCTCTTATTGAGAGCTGCTCACAGGTGCTGAGAATGGGTATAAAAAGGAATTTGAAAATTTTGAAGAATTGATTGACCTATATACACACATGTACCAAGTTCAACGCTAGAGATGTGTTCAGTTGAAAAAGATGAAAACCCAGAAGATAGTGGTTAACTGAAGGCCATCAGAGAAGGTCCTAAATAGGGTGACAGATGGACAAATATGAAGCAGTGAGGACATGCCAAGCCAGAGGAACACGCTGTGTGAAGGACGGAGGTGTGATGGTTCATTATTGTTAGTGTATTACAAATAAAGAGCATAAATCATTCATTTCACCATTCTCCGCATATTGGCTATTTTTTTTTTAATTATTTTCCTCTCTTTGTTATTAGAGATAATATTTCAGTGAGCACCACTGTGCTTCTAGCTTTTTATTTCTCTTAGATTATTTTTAAAATGTGAACTTCAGAAATTGGAATTACCTGGTCAAAGGAAAGGATCTTTTGTCAGGATCTTACTTTATGTCTTAACTCTGCAGAATGAATAATGTGGGAATTTCAAGCACAGTGATCCACTGAGCTAAAGGTAGCAACTCCACTGCAAGACAGAGCCTGCAGAGAATTTTCTTTCTTGCTTGCTTTTCTGCTTCAGTTCTTGGCCTTTTTCTTACAACTTTCTACAGTGAAGTTCAGCTGTAGGCTCACATGCTTCCTGACTCTATTTGGTTGAAAGGTAGTTAATGGAAGAGAACAGCAGAGTTAAGATGACAAATCAACTTGAATTATAATAGGGCTGTATTTTAAATTGCTTCTTTTTCAAAGAAGAAAAAATTTTGTATCATCTGAATTGAAATAGCAACCACAAAGCAAGTTGTTGCCTTATATAAAAGAAAACAATTTTAATAACTTTTAAGATTATTTCAATGATTTATATTTTCTATTTCTGAAGAATTTTAACAAATATTTTTATAAAATGAATTTCATGGTTTCTCTCTACTCATCACATCTTCAAATTAAAAGTGACAAGAGAAAGAAAAAAGCCTTCTAAACACTTTTTCTATAGTTTTTACATAAATAATAGAAAACAGCATAGAGCAAATTACTTCTAAAATTATACAATAAGTCAGATAAAAATTTTTGTTAATATATAGAGATGTATATGAATTTGAAACAATATTCACCAAAATCATAGTGTAAACCTGTCATTAAATTTTAACCAAGTCAAATGCTAAAAAAAAATGCACTGCATTTATATATATACTTGTTTTGCTTCATTTTTTTTTTTTTCAGAATTCAAGATGCAATGCTTGATTTGGTTTATCAGTCACATCAAAAGATAAAATTAAGTAAGTGATCCTGATTCACACAATTCCTGGCTCTTATACTCAGTAGTTTTGCTATTTTCCTGTTTTCAACTTTTCTTGATGAGTTACATACTGGAAGTAATTATTGCTTCAGATGAAATTGCTTCAGACCATTTCCAAAATGACTTATGTAACATTCCTCACTTCTTTTGATTGAAAAAAAATCATTGTTTTCAAGGGTGTATAAGAAAAATGTAGCAGAAAATCTCTCCACATCAGTTTACCTAGTCTAGCATCCATCCAGGGTTGAAATTCAAATTGTCTTTTGGGTCATTTCAGTCTCCACTCTAGCAGACTTATTTCTGAGAAGCCGTAGGAGATTTTAACTCATCTCTTGCTTCCTTGCTTCATTTAAACAAAATTTTTGAGACAGAGAATCTCCGTACCCACTCCTGGCTACTCAGAGCCATCCTGGCTGCAGCTTGTATCTTGTGCATCTCAAATCCATCAAAATGACTCAGTATGTGGTCCTCATAATTGGTGCCACCATCGGATAACTAGTCTTTGCTCAGAAATTAAATGTTGGTAACGGCTCAGTGTAATCAGGCACCATATTAGAAAAAGCTGTGTGTCTGGAATCAGAAAATAGTTTCATAATCTTGCACTACCACTAGCCAAGTTATCCTGGCAAGTTATTTCAAGCCTTTCTGAACCTCCATTTTAACAGTGTAGCTCAACATTATTGAGCACCTATTATGAGACACTAATCTAGGTACTTGGGATACAAAAGTAATTGAGAATGCCCTGATCAATGAGCTTGAGTAGTTTATCAATATTGGATGAAACAGAAAAGTATTACAATATGATATGTAAAGATATTTTCCGCAGGGAGAGAATGAAAATACAATTGTCTTCCAGAGTTTTTTGTTTCTCCCCAAAATATTAAGCTTTCGTAGCACCTCTCAGAAAAGGCAAGTTCCCCTCTTACTGGAACTTGAAAGTCTTTTGACTTTTTCTCATTAAATCTTCTTTGTCCTAGTTTAAAGATATTGTATGAAGTAGTTAGAAAAAAATGCACATTAAGCATCCATTAGGGATTTTGCTGCTGGTTTAGGAAAGATTTGCAAGCCCTATATTAAGTCCCTGCTGTACTGGGTGTACGTCAAAAGTTAAGAAGATAAGAATATTTAACCTAAGTATTGAAAGCAAATGAGGAATCATCTGACCCTTCGATTATTTACAGGTAAGGAAATGGAGGTTGGAGAGAGGTCAAATGGCTCACCCAAAGCCACACAGCTAGTGAGTGGCTGAGTAGATGCAAAGCTGGATACTGACTTTTCCTCATTCTCTCATTCATTCCTTTAATGAACACTCGCAGAGTATCTAATGCATACAAATTGTGCAAAACACTTCAGGGAATTTCTTCATGTAGAGACAGGCTCTCTGCCCTTCTCCTTCAATCTAATGCTGAGTGTTAGCAGCACTTTACGTCAGACACGAAGAGATAGTTGGAAGATTGTCTATCTGAAGAGATGAGTGGAACAAAATTAAAAAGTCTGGATTAATGTGAAGTATACAAGGTGACATGAGTCCTCAGGGTAATTACAATTAATAAGCCATCACATATTAGTAGAATCTAATGAATATTTACGCTCTAATCAAAATAGTAGCTCGGTTGAGTGAGGATAAGTGACCTGAACTGTGCCTTTGATCTTAATCTTAGGGAAAAAGAAGACAGAAAAGCAGCAGCAGGGAAATAGCTTTCTAAACAAAGGATTAAGGAAAAGGCTTAGAAAATTTGCAGCTGTCAACTGACAAAAAATGGGGAGGAGGTTTATCTTGTGGGTCCTATATTTCCTTGAGAGCTTATTTGGAGGTTCTAGCAGGGGAGTGCAGTTACTTGTATATCCTTGACCAAAGACCAGTCCTCTATTGGAAGTGGTCCTCCCCTTTGACCAAGCATGCAGCTTCAGAAGGGATGCACATGGAGCAATGAGGAAAGAAGGGGAGACTCACCTAGGTAGCCAGAGCAGCCAAATCAACCCTGACAATCAATGGCATGAAAGATTGTTGCAGCCAGATCGCCCTCACATGCAAGGTCCTCTATTTCCTTTACAGACCTTGACTGTAATGGAATTGTTAGAATTCCAATTAAAATCAGCTCTCCTTTAGGGAAAAAAAGAGGTAGATGAGAAGAAAAAAATAATAATCTCTGTGAATACTTTATTATGGTGCATATTGAACTATTCCTGGATGTGTTTCAGTAGATTCCACTGTCAAGTACAGCTAGTGGGAGGGTCAGTAACAACTCTCTTTTCAACACTAAGCAACTGGATTCCAATCAGAAATCCTAACTGAAAGATGTATCTGTTGCTCCATGGATCTTTGACTATTAGAATCTCTTTAAGAACTTTCCCTCTTGTTGCAGGAGACAAAGAAGAGATAATCACAGCTATCCATTTCAGTACAAGACTGCCTGGGATGCTGTCATTTTCTTCAAATCCCAGAGACTGTCAATTTGTGAGTTGCTATTTCCTATCTTTTTCTACCTAAATCTTACTTTGAAACTAGGATTGGTCACTTCACGCTACATACTGCCCAATTTCTTTATTTTTAAAAAATTTTATCTTTGACTCTTTTGTTTTTATTTTCTTATTGTGTGCCTTCAAGCAGATATAGCTAGGACACCCTGCCTGATTTCCTTATGATAAATGGTCACAATGAAAAGAACAAAGCACCCTGGCAAGAGTCTTGGTGCATACCAACCAGTGTGTTGGTTGTCCATACACCATGTCAAGTGGCTGCAGAATTCCCAGTGTGTTCAGAGGACTTGAAGGCAAGTACTCTGGGTACTGAAACTCTCCAAGGCCCTGGACGATTTTGCTGCTGAAAACTCATAGTGGACCATGAGTTGCAGAGAATTCATGTGGCATTTTCCCAGCCCTTGAAATAGGTCGGTTGCTCTCCAGCTGTGATGTCCCCGAACAGCTCATGGAACTAAACCAGACTTAAAGTCTGTTGTATACCATCTGTGACATGATAAAATAACCTAATGTAGAAGTAGGGGCCATAAGTGTGTTTTATCTTATGTGAATTCCTGCTTTTCCAGTCACTGCCAGGCAGGATATTAATATACCTGTCTTCTTTTCTAAGGAACCTTGTACTTGAAGGGAAGAAATATGCATAATTTGGTTTCATATAAATATTCAAAGTTAATCCTTCCATAATGCAAATAGAAAGAGTGTGACAATACTAATCCCATTTCTCGAAAGTGACCTTTGGTGAATGCTTTGAACCACTAGGGTTGTTTCGAGTCTCTTTGAGGAGAAAAAAAAAGTGTGCCTAGAGTAAAGCACATCAAGCTTCTTAGCTGCAACAAAAGCATCCACAGTTGTAGGAATCTTTTGAGGTAGTTCAAGCCCAGGAACAGGTTTTCAGAAATGAGATGCAGGGTTTATAGTGTAGCCTATAAATTTCCAATGCAGTTCTTGAAGATACACCAAATTCAGTGACTATATTTGGGCTCTAAATCATATACAAACAGGCAGTGGCATGATTTCCACCTTATCTTCATCCAGATCTCCAACGAAAACAAGAATTGCATGAGTACACATTATTTATTTGTTTTTTTGGGGGGTTGGAAGATTTTTGCTATTTCATTTTTTTATTTAAACTGGAGCTTGGGGAACCTCCTAGGAGTTCAGCTACCAGTCAAGCTTTGGGCTGAAGCAAGCTGAACTGAGCCCTCTTTCCTAATATGTTTAGTTCCTCAGACTAGACACATTCTGTGCACAAAGAAACCATGAGAAAAGGGCACTAGTGGTTTACCACAAAGCAGATTGGGCCAATTACCATAATGCAAGTTTACTAGGCAAAGACCACAGAGGTGACTGACTCCTGCTTCTGTACGTGGCCCTTCTCACTACTTTATGACAAGATAACTATAAAGAATTTAGGCTATTGTGGGGGCAGTCAGGCTAGTCTCATTGCCTTCTTCACTGTTCTAAACAATTCCAATGTGTGGATGAGACAGGAGCTTTCCTAGTCACCCAGTCTACTACATGTATTCCTCATAGTAACTTCATTGTTTAATTCAACCTGGATCATTGAGGTAATATAATGCGGTGGAGTCAGTCTGAATTCAAATTCTGAACTCAACTCCTTACTCGCTGTGCAACTTTGATCAATATACTTAAAATTCTCAGAGCTTTGTCTTTTTCATCTGCAGTTCAATTCTGTTAAATCCAGTGCATTTTGAATCAGTAAGTACTTACGAGATACACAAACTGTGCTGGACAAAAAGCTACAGAATCAGTATGGTCCAGGCTTGATGAGTTGGGGAGAGCCACAGAAGCCACGTCAGGTGGCTGCAGAATTCCCACAGCATATTCAGGGGGCTCAAAAGCAAGCACTCTGGGTACTGGGACTCTCCAGGGCCCAGGACGGTTTTGCTGCTGAAAATCCACAGTGGACCATGAGTTGCAGAGAATTCACATGGCATTTTCCCAGCCCTTGAGAGAGACCAGTTGCTCTCCAGCTGTGGTGTCCCAGAACAGCCCACGGAACTAAACCAGACAGCCCAAGAGGAAACTTGCCAGGAGCTTCTGCCAAGTTTGGAAAAGCTCAGACCCGGACTCTCCTCTAGAAACCACAGTGCCTTTCTCTTTTGAGAAGAAGAAATTAGTGAGGGGGCCTAAGGATGAGGGAACTTGGCAAGGAAGCAAAGGGCATCCATAGGAGGATATCCCCTTTGGATGTACAGAAAATCCTCCTCCCAGAGAGGAAAAGAGAAGCACATCATACTGACAGGCAAGAAGAGCCCTGGGATTGATTTCTCTGCCACTGGCCACTGTGGGAACCTGAGTCACTGTTTTCTCATTGGTCCAAAAGTAGGGTTAAACCAGATTACTGTTCAGGCTCCCGAAAACCTCGACATACCCCAAACTATGCTATGCCCAGCTTCCATCAGCTCTCAGCAAATAATCATTCTAACACATGTTCCTTCCAAATGAACATTGAGCAGGCCCCATATGTAGACTTGCTGAAGAGAAGATCATTGACAGCAGAATCATCACTGAGCCTGCCAGAAATGAACCCAGCTACACTCTAATACAAGAAAATCCAAAATTGTCTCCTCTGCTATGTTGTCTTGCTAAAACAGAACAAGAAATTCCATGGTCCAAATCTCTGGCAAGGGAAAAATGCCTTCCTTGAAATTAGCCCCCTCTCCTCTCCCAAGGCTTATCACAGGGACCTTGTAGCTTGTTTGGCTCTAGGGGAAGGGATCTGAAGACCTCTTGGGAAGACTGTGAACCAAGTGCATCAGTGTAGGGCAAGGTTGAACCCCAGAGGCAAGGAATAAGATAAACAGGTAAGAGCCAGACAGTTACCTGGGTCCTAGCTTGGCCTCTGTGGGCTTTTGGACAAATTACTTTGATTCTCTAAGTGTTGGTTGGTTCTCCCCATCCCCCCACCCCCCCACCTCACAGGATTATTGGGAGGGTAACTATGACAGTCATTAGGGCTCTTTATAAGTATTCTGGTAACGATTTTCCTGGCAGCCATTTGGTAAAATTGTACTTTCCATCACACCTCTCCCCAGCAAAAAATAAAATATGGGCATGTGATGTGGTTTGCTCATGAAATGGGAAAAGCATCTCGTGTCACTGCTGAGCAGAAGCTTTAGAGGCTGTGAACGGTTCTTTGTGACTCACCATGCTCTCTTTCTCTCTGTCTGGAGATTAGCAATGTTACAGATAGTGACTGTCACCCTGGGTCCCAGAGCACACAGCTGACCTCTGATGGTTATGTAGCATACTGTTGTTGCTCTTGACCACCAACACTGGGAATAATTGCAATAGCAGCATAATATAACCTATGCATTCTCAACAGGGGCAATATTGCACCCCAAAGGAACAAAAATTTGTTCTTGAGTTGTGAAAAAATATATAATGGTCTATGGCTCTCCAAAAGACCATAGAACATAAACCAATGTAAGGTATACTTGTGGTATTAAAACGTCATGGAGGGGAAGGGGGAGTTGGCATGGATTTAGAGAAAAAAAAAAAGCCTAGAGAGACTCCTTAAGGATGCAAATAATGAAAAAAAAAGAAAGATTGAGAAGCATTTAAGCCTGTCCTTACTTATAGAGTAGCATATAGATAAAGGACCTAGCATAGAGTAAGTTATTTCAGTTTACCTAAAAGAGATTCAGAGAGAGTCACTATATTATATACTGTATAATTTCTTTCTTTCTCCTGTTTATTATCTTTCTCCCCAGCTCATGAAGGTAGGGAGTTTTTCTATCTTGTTAGTTGCTGAATCCCTAGTGTCTAGGATAGCACTAGCACATAGCAGGTGCCCATTAAAACATTTGCTGAAGGAATAAATAAATCATTAAGAGAGAAATGACCCCAGTTCTCACTAAACTTCCAAGCATAATGAGGTGTCAGTCACATGCTGATGCAGATAGAGCAGGCCACTGCTGGAGCACATGGGAGAAGGAATTAACCCAGATCTGGGAAGGCTCCCGGGAGGAAATGATATTTAAAGTATGACCTAAAAAATGGAGAAGTTAGACAAACAAAAAGCAAAAATCAACGGTTGGTGTGAAGTGAATGAAGTAAGAAGAAAAAAAAATATTTCAGGCCAAAGGAATAGTACAAAGATTGCAAACTGGCAGCTATTGAGTTGGAGGTGGATTTCACCAACAGAGATGTTTTTTTTGGCCACAGAATTGGCTCATGTTTAAAAATCAAAATTTACGTTAAGAACATGTAATTCCAGCTTGTCTTTAAATACTTAAAAGATTTGAAAAAAAGCCTACATTTGAATAACACTCCAGCTCTCATTTATACACTGCCTCCATTATGAACCTTGAGACTGAAAGACATTGCCTTTTATAACTGTATATATTCCGTTATTTACCTCAAAAAGAATTAGGACATCAACCTGATTATATACCACAGCCACGTGTCTATCAACAGCAGGAAAATGAAAGATAGACTGATAGGGGCTACAAGTTTCAAGAAAAATATAGATAATGGATTGATGTTTGGAAGAGAGGAACATGCCTATGCAAAATTCTAACCTGCTTTATTCAATATTTTGAAGGCATTTGAGGTTGTTTTCCTTGGAACAGTCCAAATAAAGGCTGAAAGATGAAAGAGCTAGGGTACATTTAAGGAATTGAAAATGTACTCTGGCTCACATACGTTTATTGCAGCACTATTTACAATAGCAAAGATTTGGAACCAAACCAAATGCCCATCCATGATAGACTGGATAAAGAAAATGTGGCACATATACACCATGGAATACTATGCAGCCATAAAAAAGAATAAGTTCATGTCCTTTGCAGGAACATGGATAAAGCTGGAAGCCATCATTCTCAGCAAACTAACACAGGAACAGAAAACCAAACACCACCTGTTCTCACTCATAAGTGGGAGTTGAACAATGAGAACACCTGGGCACAGGAGGGGAACATCACACACCAGGACCTGTCCGGGGGTGGGGGGCGGGGGAGGGCGAGCATTAAGACAAATGTGTAATGCATGTGGGGCCTAAAACCTAGATGACAAGTTGATAGGAGCAGCAAACCACCATGGCACATGTATACCTGTGTAACAAACCTGCACATTCTGCACATGTATCCCAGAACTTAAAGTGAAATAAAAATTTAAATATATATATTATTTATTTATTTATAATATACAAATAAATATACTATATATAATATACATTAGTTATATATAATATATTATATATTAGTTATATATTTTTATAAATAATATATATTATTTATAATATATAAATAATATATATATTTATATTATTTATATAAATGTATTATATATTTATATAATATAAATATATATAATATATAAATATATAATAAATTTATAAATTTATTATATATTTATATGTATAAATATATAAAATATATTTATATTAAAAATAATATATAAATAATATATATTATTTATATGTTCTCTAAGTGTTGGTTGATAATAAATAATATATATTATTTATAATAAATATATATTATAATAAATAATATATATTATTTATAAAAATATATAAAGAGAGAAATGACTTATTAAAATCATTTCCATAAAGTCATTAAAATATATTTAAAAAGAAAAAATTATATTTATAAATAATATATATTACTTATATATTTATATATTCATAATATATATTATATTATATATTTATGTATATAAATATATAAAATTATATATATAATTATATATAAATATATTTATATATAAATATATATAATTTCTATATATATAAATATATATAATTTCTATATAAATATATTTATATATAAATATATATAATTTCTATATAAATATATTTATATATAAATATATATAATTTCTATATAAATATATTTAGATATAAATATATATAATTATATATAAATATATTTAGATATAAATATATGTCTTTTATATGTAAAAGACATATATATGTATATATATAAAAGACATATATATATTAAAAAAAAGACTTCCTAGGAAAAACTCACCCTCCCTCCCTCATGCTTATTTGGAAGCCAATGGGTACTGTATGGTGTTAGGAGGGGACTTGAGGACCTATTGCCATTTTTGAATTTATAAAATGTATCTCTGAAAATAAAAAAAAAAAGAATGATACAATGGACTTTGGGGACTTGAGGGTAAGAGTAGGAGAGGGGCGAGGGATAAAAGAAAACAAATATGGTGCAGTGTATACTGCTTGGGTGATGGGTGCACCAGGATCTCACAAATCACCACTTAAAGAACCTACTCATATAACCAAATACCACCTGTACCCCATTAACTTATGAAAAAATAAAATCAAAAAAATAAAAATAAGTAAAGAAAGAAAGAAGATGTGGTCTGGCTAAAGCATAATGTGTGACATGGAGATGGAAGACGTAATAAACTCCAAATTTTGAATGCCTTTGAATGCCATTTTAAAAAGTCTGAACTTAGTCCTAACAGCAACGAGGAGCCATTGAAGTGCTTAAAGCAAATGAGTGATGTGCTCCTGTTTGTGTCAAGGAAAACAGATCAGTCTGCCAGAGTATGAAGAGTAGACTGGGGGCTAGGTGCAGTGGCTCATGCCTGTAATCCCCACTTTGGGAGGCCAAGGCGGGTGAATCATGAGGTTAAGAGTTCGAGACCTGCCTGGCCAACATGGTGAAACCTCAACATGCTGAAACCTCATCTCTGCTAAAAATACAAAAATTAGCCCAGCATGGTGGCACGTGCCTGTAATCCCAGCTACTTGGGAGGATGAGGCAGGAGAATTGCTTGAACCCAGGAGGCAGAGGTTTCAGTGAGCCAAGATCACACCACTGCACTCCAGCCTGGGAGACAGAGCAAGACTCTGTCTCAAAACAAAAAAAAAAAGAAAAGAAAAGAAAAGAAAAAAAAGAGTGGACTGGTGTTAAATAAGACGAGAGGCTGAGTGGTGAATTATAAGACAATTGCAGAAATTCAGGCAAAAGAGGATATTGATCCTAATGAATAAGGGGTGATAATGGTAATGGAGAAATTCTGGAGGCATTCATTTTCTCCTTCATCATTAGTATTACCCTCATTTATTTACAGTTATGCCCACTAAGACTTACCCCCTCAGATGCCTTTGCGATGCACTTCCTAAAACAGTTATGCCAGTCCTGGACTATTGTCCTGAATATTATTCGTTAGGTTAAAATAAATAAATCTTTTTATCAATATGCATGCAATGCAATGCAATTATAGAGAGACAGAACTGACAGAATTTAGTAGATGTAGGATGGAGACTTACTTTGCAGAATTTTTGTAAGGATTTAGCGTAGGGGACCCCAACCTCCGGGCCACCGACCAGTACTGGTCCATGGCTGGTTAGGAACCCAGTCACGTAGGAGGAGGTGATTGGCAGGTAAGCAAGCCTTACCGCCTGAGCTCTGCCTCCTGTCAGATCAGTGGCGGCATTAGATTCTCATAGGAGCATAAACCCTATTGTGAACTGTGCATGCGAGGGATCTAGGTTGCACACTCCTTATGCAAATCTAACTAATGCCCGATGATCTGAGGCGGAACAGTTTCACCCCAGAACCATCCCCCACCACCAACACATCCGTGGAAAAATTGTCTTCCACGAAACCAGTCCTTGGTGCCAAAAAGGTTGGGGACTGTTGATTTAGTGTATCGAGTACCTAACAATGTCCAAAATAGAAGTAAGCGATAGGTGTTAATTCCCTCCTTCTCTCTTCCTGTTCCTGATTAGGAGTAAGCATCCTAAGGTCAGAAACCGCAAATTCTAGTTTTCTTTGAAAGCTCTCTAAACTTAAACAGTATACACACAAAGAATTTGATGCTTGGTTGTGGCTGATAGACTAGCAATTTTAATCAATGTTTAAACATGATTTAGACATAGGGAAAGCAATGTTGTAGCAAATGTTTTCAGACACACACGTAAATTACGGATGGATTATTCAGGCTAATGCGGCTACAGAAGATAATTGTACCAGGTGGGTTTTATTCTGTGAGATATTTAGCTCTTCCAGCAATTTGATCAGTTTTGACTCAGAGTCATGCTGAAAGCTGAAACAAACTTTATTTTTGAAGAGGTTATTCTGATTAGATAATATTTGGGTAATATCTGATCATTGAAGAGAAAGTACAAAGTAGAAAGCAAACACAGAGCACAGAGAAATAGCAAAATAATAAACTACATTACCTTCTCTCAATGCAGTTATGTATGCAGTTTTATGTAAAGAAGAATAAAGATTGCTTTTGTAAATTTGTCCTAATCTTCTTTCTGTCTGCTGAGGATAAAGTGTAATTAAAGCAAAAATCAATTAAAAGGTAGTTATAAATATGATCTCAACTCTGTCGCAAAAGCAACTGCTTATCTATGTGCATATTAAAGAAATCCACGCAAAGAGAGGACTGGCAGGAAATGCACAGGAAGTGACCAGATATTCTCATGGAATGATATATTTTCGTGTGATTTGCTATGTTTCTAAATTTCCTGTGATGGCATGTATTACTTTTACAATCAGGAAAAAAAATTAACTTACTACAAAATTTTTATGCAGCATTCCTTTGACTTCACAGACAGAGTTGTCTATGGGTTTTTAGTCTTGGCAAGTAATTAGAGTGGATCCCATCACTGTTGACATTTATCCCCTCTTCACAAGAATACACAGAGGGGGAGAAAATAGTATATTTCCTATACAAAATATGGACAAAAGAATACAGTTAAGAGAACTAGAACAAAACCATAGACTAAGAAAGCAGCCAACAATATTAGCTTTGCAAATTTATCTTAATAAACCAATGAATGCTTTGAGTTTGAACCTGTAAAATTATTTACTGTTTGCAAAACCATTGCTTACAATAAAACAGAATTATAATGCAAAAAATATGTGATAAACAGGGTTTATGCACTGTCTTGCTACACTAAGTGGCATATGAATGCTCTTCAGTAACTGGAGCAACCTGGTCAACTATAAATAAAGCATACTATGATGTCCTCAAACCAAAATTCATTCATCTTACTTGGAGGAGCAATTCTGTTCAGTGAAACTTGACCCCTTACTGTTAACTAATTATATTTTCCAGAGAAAAACACATTCACTGAAAAAAATAAGTCGTCCTCTGCAAAGAAATAAGATCTTCCAAGCACATCTGGTAAGATGTATTTTACTTTTATTTTTTTAATCTTTGGGTACAAAGATTTGACACATTATTTCAAAAGAATACAACTACTCATCCAGTGAGAATAAATTCAACAAACATTAATTGATGAGCAGAGTGCTGGCTTTAAAAAAATAAACTAAGTAAATTTTTTTTCCCTTGGGTAATAAAATAAGAATAAAAGAAGAGACATTGGGTTAAGAACCCTTAGGGCAAAATAAAAACACAACTGGTTTCTCAAAAACTTGCTTTTGACGTCTCAAAAAAAGGCATGCTAGGGAAATGAGCTAAGAAAGCACATTGTTATTTGTACGTGACAGTGTGACATCCTTGCCGTGTTGAAGGTGAGACCATCTAAAGGTCGAGACAGTACACAGAGACTATAAAAACAAAATTGAAATAAAAAGCAGGATAATAAAATGAAAGGAAAAGTAGAAACTGCCCGAAAGAAGCAGAAGCAGCACAACTGTCAAGGAGACAGTGTAAATTCAGATGCCATCAAGCTTTACCACAAACAGATAAAGGAAAAGGCCAATTTTGATGACAAATGACAAAGTGTAACATCCAAAGAGAAATAGGGAAGACGGAGGTCATATGTCCTCCTGTGAACATTTGAATAGTTCTTAGATACACTTAGTTTGAGCAGAATTATGTGATTGCTGAGTTCTTCCCTCTCTGCTTGGCAAAAATGATGGAAGTCTTGTCTCCAATTTTAACCCTATTTGCCTTTCTGCAACAATATGGTAGGTTGTTTACATGCTGGGTGGGGAAAGGGAAACTTAAGAGTAAAAACCAACCAGTTGTTACTTTGCAAAATGGAAATGTAAATCTGAGGATTAAGCAATCTTGACTGCTAACAAAATTAATTCCTGAACACTATGAAAAAGGAAAAAACACACAGAAATTGATATTTTAAACATTAAATATTCAGCAGTGTCTCTTATTTGGCAAAATCTTTTTGAAGCAAAGCTGATCTCATTTTAGTTTAGATCACACCAAAGAATTTCCACCAAAAATGACTGAATTATTGCTATTTACAAAAATGGTTTTCATTCTGTGACATTTTTCTGTTTCATCCAAAATTGGTGTACTAGAAGTCATTTCTGGCACCGACCATTTAGAGTTAGTGCACACTCCATAAGTTAAGGGCTTAATCCTTCACAAATCTTCTCTTACTTCAGATTCCAGCTGTACTTTGCGGGTCCCCAGGTCACCCACACTTCTGAACAACTAACTATAAATTTGGTGATTCCCATGACCCTCTTAGTGTTACCAGGGGTCCTTGCTCACAGAGCTCCCAAGATGGTGGCGAGCCACTTCCAAGATGGTGGAGGGCCACTTCCAAGATGGTGGCAAGCCTTGTGTTCACTGTCCTGGGGTTCTTGACTTCGCAGATTCTAAGGAATGAAATCTTGGGCCATGCGATGAGTGTTATAGCTCTATTAGAAGCTGTGGGTCACGGAAGAGAATCATGGAACCCAGTGACTAGTGTTCAGCTTAATTAGGACAAACCCAGGCACTTAGCCATGCAGGAACAATGGCAAGCCTTTAGCACGATCGGGAGTGGCAATGGGAGTCTCGCTGGATCAGGAGCACAGCCGACACCCTGACGGATCTGGAGGGATGGAAGTCAGCAGCGGGATGGGAGTCAGAGGCAGGTCTGCGACAGTGGCAAACAGCAGTGGTGGACGGCAAGCAAAAGCTCAGCTCGAGCCATAACAAACATGAACCAGAAGAGTGCAGTTGCCAGATTTAATGGAGTGAAACAGAGTGAAAACAGAGCTCCCATACAAAGGGAGGGGACCCAAAGGGGGTTGCTGTTGCCGGCTGGAATGCCTGGGTTTGTATCCCAATCCTTGTCCCTCCTGCTGTGCTCTCAGGCAATAGATGATTGGCTATTTCTTTACCTCCTGTTTTTGCCTAATTAGCATTTTAGTGAGCTCTCTGATTGGTTGGGTGTGAGCTAAGTTGCAAGCCCCATGTTTAAAGGTGGATATGGTCACCTTCCCAGCTAGGCTTAGGGATTCTTAGTGGGCCTAGGAAATCCAGCTAGTCCTGTCTCTCATTAGGTTCAATAATTTACTGGAACAACTCAGAACTCAGGAAAGTGTAATACTTAGGATTAGAGTTTTATTATATAGGATACATTCTGGATCAGCCAAATGAAAAGACACATGGGGGAGGTCTGGGAGGGTCCCTAGTGCATAACTTCCGTATCATCTTCCTATCAAATCAAGTCATGGCACCTTCCCAGCACATTGATGTGTTCACCAACCAGGAAGCACCACTAAGCTTTGGTGTTCAGTTTTTATTGAGGTTCCATTAGGTAGGCATACTTGATAAAATCATTAGCAACATGACTGAACTCAATCTCCACACCTTGTCCTCCCTGGAAGTCAGACTGGCTCAAAGTTTCAACCCTCTAATCACATGGTTGGTCCTTCTGGAGCCCAGCCCCTGTCCCAAAGCTATCGAATAGCCCACCGTGACTCACCTCATTAGCATAAACTCAGAAACCATCCAGGAGGCTCAGGAATAACAAAAAGACTTCTATCTCTCAGGAAATTCCAAGGGTTTTAGAAGCTTCATGTCAGAAATGTGGGGCAAAGACCAGACAAATCCTCTATTACGTTGCAGACATACTAAACCAGGAATGGCAAAATGACATAAAACCAACAAATATTTAAAAGACAAATAAGAATTCTGTGTTTGTTATTTATAGTACACATCTGAAGTATGAAAGTCACAAGTCTGGTGTAGATGACACAAAGATTTTGTGACTTGAATGTGTGCTTCCAGGGTAAAAAAGCATTGATTCTATCCTAAGGAGGACTTACTTGGGCAAAAGACAAAGAGAAAACTGTTTTCTCTTCAGTACACTCTTTTTCTATTTCAATGCCCTCCCATTTACCTAAATTTCAGTCTTGCTTATAGGTCCTTGTTAACTCTTTCTCCAAAGGTATTAAGTTCAATAAACATTTATTGAGCAACTTCAATATACAAAGCACAATGTACAAAGGTCCCAGTCTTTACAAACCTGTCAGTCTAAACAAGATGACAATCATGTTGAAAATTAAGTGACATGACAAGGTAGAAACAAAATACTTTGCAGTGTTTGAAACATAAGCATTTAATGAGACAAATCATGAGGTGGCTAGAGGGAGGAAGCACTTCAAAAGAGTCTTGAAGAATGAGTAGGATTTCAGAACAGGACGAAAAGTCAAGAACTCTACCAAGCAGAGATGCAAAGACCCAGGAACTTGAAAACATGTTTGGTGAACCCACATGGCTGCAATAAAAGGCATATGGCTGGGTATATTAGGAGCTGAGGCTGAAGAGGCAATTGAGGCCTTATCATGGGGTGCTGTAAATTCTTTGCTGAGGAGTTTGAATGTTATTCTTCAGGCAATGGAAAGCCACTGGAGATTTTTGAAGAAGGATGCTTCATTGCATCTCAAATTCTTCTTCTTTAAGTCTCCAGGAACTTATAGACAAAAAGTGAACCAATGAGGATATTATATAAATAATCCAGACAATAAATGGCAAGGTGCTGTGGTACTGACCACAGAGCAAGAATACCCAAAAAGAGAACTAACAGAATTTAGTAATGGATTGTCGGAGCAGAAACAGGAGGAGTTGAGGATGATTTCCAAACATCCAGCCTGCCTGATTGGGAATATGGTGTCACTGAAAGAAATGCAGAACCATCTTAGTCTACTCAGGCTGTTATACCAAAATACCATAAACTGGGTGCCTTAAACAAGAAACATTTATTTTTTACAGTTTTGGAGGCTGGGAAATCCAAGATCAAGATGCTGCCAATTTGGTTCCTGGTAAGGGCTAATTTTGGGCCTGCAGATAGTCATCTTCTTGCCATGTCTTTACATGGAAGCTAGAAAGACAGAGAGCCCTGGTCTCTTTTTATAAGAGCACTAATTCCATCCCGAGAACCCCAACCACATGACCTCATCTAAATCTTATTACCTGCCAAAGGCCTTGTCTTCGAATACCATCAAATGGTGGGTTAGTGCTTCAATATATGAATTTTAGAGGGACACAATTCAGTCAATAGCAGGAACCCAGAAGGAGAAGGATTGGAATGGAAGATGAAGGGCTTAGTTTGGACACATTGAGTTTGTGGTTTCTTCTGATTACTCAAGTGGCTATATCTAGCTGGTAGCTTGGAGATAAGGAGTAAACAATTTTAAAAGGAAATCAGAGTTCAAGTGTTGCGCCTTCCTGGGTATATAAATTTTGGTAGACGTTTCTTAGAACGGAAAACCTCATTACCCAAAGGATTAAATATCTAATGGGAGTGGCTACCTACACTGTCTATGTGGTATTATTTGAAAAAGATAAATTCATCCTTACTCATTATAAAGAAAAGTGTGAGGGCTCAGGAGTCAAATTGTTTGGATTGAAATCCTTGCTGTTCTTATTACCATCTGCATGACATTACATAAGCTACTGAAACTCTTAGTGCCTTAATTTCTTCATGTGTAAAATGAGCATAGTAATAATACCTTTCTTACATGGTTATTGGAAAAATTAAAAGGATTAATATGTGTAATGGATTGAGACAGTACATACTAGTTCTTCAACAAATATTAACTATTGTTTCACAAAATTATGTTTCTGGTACTCTCCTAAAATCTGAAATTCCACCATTAAAATTTTTCCTTTGGTTCTAAGAAGATTTTCATTAAGTATTTTCTACCTAAATCCATAAATCTATCTCGGTTTTATGAACTGAATCTGCTTTGATGTATTTATATATCTTTAAATATAGGCCAATTTTCCCAGAATAAATGAATCTTTGTGAGCATATTATGCTAAATAATTTAGAATTGAGAGGAAAGAATTCTAATTGATTAAAAAAAAAATTTACTACTTTTACCTTGAGAGTCATGTAGTAGATATCCTCCCTAAACAGAAGAGAAACATACTACAAGGCCTAATAGCAGCAATAAGTATAGACATCTTGCTGGAGGTCATTGTACAGAGTGAGCAGAAATTCATTACCAAGTCCAAATGGCTTATGCTGAATCTGGTTAGGCCCAACCTTGACAATTGTTTGTCATTTGGTTAGTATACAATAACAAGTACCATTTCTTGAATAATTATTTTGGTCCAGAAATTTATACATATTGTCTGTTGTAATCTTTCCATCTGCCCAATGAGACTATTATTATCATCCTCATTTTCCCAGATGAGGAAACCAAGGCTCCGAGAGCTCATTACTTGTCCCAAGTCACACTGTTGATAAGTATCAGAACCAGGGTTTAAGCTCCCTGTGCCTGGCCTGACACCAAAATCCTTGCTTTTAACCACCAAATCTTCCTGCCTTTCCTTTTGAAGAAGCACCAGCAGACACTGTATTTATGAATTAAAAATAACTTTCAGTTATCCATGAAAATGAGTTCAGAGAATATTATAGAATTTTGGAGCTGAGATGGATTTTAGGGATCAGCCAGGTCAGAGCCCTCATTTTCACAATTATAGGGATCAGAAGTCTTCACTGAAGAGTAATTTAGAAAATATCCAGTACAATCCCTTCATTTTACAGATGAAGGAACTGGAATCTGTGATTTGTCCACAGTCACATTCTAGTCAATAGCACAGTTATATAACCGTGGCCGATATTCTTTTCATTCTCTATCTAGTAATAATATTTCCATAACGCACAAGTACTCCATCCCCTCTGGGCACAGTACTCCAGAGGCAGATTCCATTTGCCTTTGTGCTAGGTGGCCTAAAACCACATGGGGAAAGCAAAACTAAATTAAAACCTAGGTAGTCAACCAGGGCCCAAGCTGGCTTTGAAGCAATACAGGTAACAACTAAATAAATAATCCTAATGTTACAGGATCTTTGGGGTGTTGCTCTTCTCCCCAGAAACCTCTGTGGCCAGTGGCGCCTTTGCCCAAGTTCATGTCCTGTGTCCAGGAAGAATGAGGTATGCAGACAAGTGGAGGGTGAGCAAGACAAAGAGGAGCTTTATTGAGTGTTAGAACAGCTCAGAGGAGACCCACAGTGGGTAACTCCTCTCTGCAGGCAGGTCATTCTGTCCAGTGTTCAGCTCTCAACAGAGAGGAGGCCCTGGAGTGGGTGGCTCCTCTCTGCATCTGGTAGTCCCAGTGCCTCTGCAGGTCTCTGAAGCTCTTAGCAGAGAAGGTAGCTCCTCTCTGCAGCTGGTCATCCTGTGGTCTCTCCATCCTCTGCCCTGCTCTGGCTGAGACCAGGGCTTTTATGGGCCTCAGAGTGAAGGAAGTGCATGCCGATTGGTCCATAGGCAGCCATGGGCTGCTGGAAAAGGCACCACAAGTCGCCACTCTGGTCAGTGGAATAGCAGCCCAACCCCTAGCCTTCAAGACCCCCCTGGCCTGAAGGTGGGGCCTTACTGGGACCACCCCCTCTGCCCAGGAATCTGTCTGCCTCCCACAGATGTTCATGACACCCAGGCTCCCCCTGTCTTTGCTCTGAGATCCCAGCAGGCGCCCACAGGAGGAAGAAGTTAGGCAGTGGGAAGAGGCACTTCTGAGCATCCGAAGGCATTGGGGCCTTCCCGGGCTCCAAAGAGTGTAGAGATACCTGAGCCTGCAGCCATGTGGGCAGCTGTAGCTGCGCCCAGGGGGTCAGGCTGCTTCCTGCTCCCTGGAGCAGGAAGCCAAGGTCTACAGCTGTAGTTTGGGTGGCTGCAGCTGCACCCAGGAGGGCAGGAATCCTGCCTGTTCCCAGTCCCAAGACCACAGGGAGGCTTGGATATGCAGCCACAACTTGGCTGGCCACAGCACCCCCCCAGGAGGGCAGGGATTTCTGCCTGCTCTGTGGAGCAGGAGGCCCAGGTCTGCAGCCATGGTTTGGGGAACTGTAATGGCACCCAGGGAGCTCCCTCCCCAAGTCAGAAAATGTGGGTCTCCTGCTTGTTCCCGGCTCCCATGGGCTCCATGGAGCCTGCAGTCCCTGTAGTGTCTCCCTGCTGCAGCCAGCCAGCAGCAGGCCGTCTGGAGCAGTTGCTGCCATCATTAATCTAAGAACTAGCAAAATTGTAATTAAAACATCAAGGGACCCCAAAGAGGTTTAAAATAGGAGAGATGGTAGGGCACAGTGGCTCATGCCTGTAATCCCAGCATTTTGGGAGGCTGAGGCGGGTGGATAACCTGATGTCAGTAGTTCAAGGCCAGCCTGGCCAACATGGTGAAACCCCGTCTCTACAAAAAATTAGCCAGGCATGGTGGTGGGTGCCTGTAATCCCAGCTACTCGGGAGGATGAAACAGGAGAATCGCTTGAACCCGGGAAGCGGAGGTTGCAGTGAGCCAAGATCGGGCCATTGCACTCCAGCCTGGGCAACAAGAGTGAAACTCTGTCAAAAAAAAAAACCTGGAGAGATGTTGTCAGACTCAACAACTCTCCTTCTAAAACAGTACACTTCAGTTTCATTTAGCTTTTATTGCAGTATATAACACTCTAGATATAAATGATTCAGAATTCATATTTTTTAAATACCAGAACCAAAATATCATCTCCTCCCAAAATATTGATGGTTCAGTAACAAATAGCACTATTTACCATAATTCTAAAGCCCAACATTGCCATCACCCCAAGCACCCTCAGCAGGATTCCCAAGGTGTCCCTGACTTGGCCTCCAGCTCTCTCTTCAGCTTCAATTTTTATCACTCTTTTTTACTCTCATCACTCAGTGATATTGAGATACATATAATTCCTGGATATGTCACACTATTCTTACTCATGCTATTCCCTATCTAGAATTCTCATTTCACATCCACCTCTTTATTCTCCTAATGCTACTCATCTTTCAAGGTCCACTTTGGGCATCATCTCTTTGTAAAATCTTGCAGGGACATGTCTTCCAGGCTGGATTGGGATGCCATCATAGGATATATTATACCATCAAGTGGTCATTGGTTCATTTTTCTGCCTTAGGCCTTGAGATCAACAACTCTGTTTCATTCTGCTTTCTCCCTCCAACACCTAATAGTATATGGCATGTGAATGCATGTAAAAAAACAAAAGTGTGTCCAACTGGTTAATTAACTGACTTCTCAATACTCAAATAAACATTCATGAGTGATTAATATGTAAAACAACACCCTCGAATGTTCTGCTCCTCTCAAGTGTGCTGGCACTTGTTATTTAAAGATCTATTTAAAGGGCCGTGTCTAGACTGGCCAAAGAAGGTAAGAACAAAAAAGACTAAATGTAATTCCTCCCAAGAAACGTGATCTGTTTTAAAAACAGTCCTATGGACCAGTCCCAGGACAGCAAAGTAGAATAGAGCATCTTCTCATGAATCACCTCACTAAGATGATTATCTCTGAAGGGCATGGAAAGAAGTTTATTTGAAATGAAAACCCTGGAAAATGAGAAGCAGAAGAATTATGTAGACATGGCTAAACAAGCAAAGAATGCTGAATACTAAAGAGATAATTTGAGTTTAGCATTAAAACATAGACAGTCCATGCTTCTGAAAGAATAAATGTGATCAAAGGGATTAAAAGAAAGATGATTTGGGCAGAAAAATCTTGAAGACATTAAATTAGAAATTTCATTTGTTCAGACTGTACCATATTTTCTTTGAGAATGTAAGTTCCTAACCCCATAACTGTTTTTATTGAACACCCACAGCGAATGAGGCTTTGTTCAGCTGTGTCTAACAAAACACCAGAGTAAATCATTCAGCAAGCATGGCCAAAGGATCATCATACCAGCAATTAATCGGGCTTTCCCTTCATTCTTCTTTCTAAGGGTTAAAATGTTGGAAGCATTATATCTAATAAATTTAAACCTGACATACATATGCTAGGTCCAGAAGAATCTATTATAAAACATAAAACATGCCCCAAATAAAACTGTCTGGCCCCTTGCAGTATTTTCTGAAGCATTTGCAAACACATCCAATCTAATCATAGGGTATAAAAAAACCAGTTGTTATCAATCTTAAAAGAATACAAAGTCAACTGCTCTATAGGCTTGAACAGAAAAAAAAAGGTCAATTTATTGTACAAATTTTAATTTGGCAAAACCTCATTGCAGCCTCCTGCTCAATATCCAGTAAACTAAAAAAAAAAAAAGCATTACTTTTAATAAGAAGATGAATAGCTTCAAAAGGGCTATGTCAACAATCATATAAAGACCTATACAAATGTAGTATTTGTTGGAGCTAACAGAAATATTGATAAAGGAACCTCTAATAACCACCACAACATTGAGAGCTAGGAGTTAGAATGCTTAAAAAAGCATAAGCATAAAAGAATGCTTATGATTTCTGATTTTTGGGGGCTAATATAACAAGTCAAGAAATTCTGATTCGCTTTAATATTTTTGAGAAATTTTTTGTGTGTCTGACAGCACTATCATTCACGGTTTATTTCTTCACTCTAAAACCTAACATTTTGGAGCACCTACTATATGCCAGGAATTGGATGAATGCAACCAAAGAGGTGCTCTCCAGGAGCTCACACCCTAACAGTGAAACTGATATGTAATTAACTACAAAACTGAGGGACCATTTTGACGAAAACGTGTTGGCCAAGAAAGAGGTCATTTTTCCCCAGTGGCATTCTGGAGGAGCTGATAACTAAAGAACGACTTTAGATAAGAAAGAAGGGGATGGGTCCTCCCAAAAGTGGAAACAAATACTGTATATCACAACTAGATTATCAACTCATTGAGGGCAGAACCCATCTTTCACTTCTTTATATAGCATAGTAGATTTTTAATAACGATATCATAGACACTTCTGCCTTGCCAAGCTTAGGTGACTTGGAATTTGGAAAACTGGAGACATCAGATGAAAAAAAATAAATGAGAAAATAAGAAATTAAATTTTTACAAAGTTAAAAATGGTCATTAATATGTCTTAATAAGACAAAAAAAATCAGTCAGAAGTAACCACAGGGTTGACAGAAATAATTCTGAAGCCAAATAGATACTCCTTTTCCAATTTCACCGATTCACGTGCCTCATAACTCACAGTCATTAACTACTACTGTGTCCGAAATTGGTTCCTTCCGGTGGGTTCTTGGTCTCTCTGACTTCAAGAATAAAGCCATAGACCCTCGCGGTGAGTGTTACAGTTCTTAAAGATGGTGTGTCTGGAGTTTGTTCCTTCAGATGTGTCCACAGTTTTTTCCTTCCATTGGGTTCGTGGTCTCCCTTGACTTCAGGGGTGAAGCCACAGACCTTCGCAGCAACTGTTACAGCTCTTAAAGGTGGCACGTCCTTAAGTTGTTTGTTCTTCCCAGTGGGTTCGTGGTCTTGCTGACTTCAGGAGCAAAGCCACAGACCATCGCAGTGACTGCCACAGCTCACAAAGTCAGTGCAGACCCAACAACTGAGCAACAGCAAGATTTATTGTGAAGAGACAAAGAACTAACTTTCCACAGCCTGGAAGCAGACCAGATTGCCGCTGCGGGCTCGGGTGGCCAGCTTTTATTCCCTTATTTGGCCCTGCCCACATCCTGCTGATTGGTCCACTTTACAGAGCACTGATTGGTCCATTTTATAGAGTGCTGATTGGTCCGTTTTTACAGAGTGCTGATTGGTGTGTTTACAAACCTTTAGCTAGACACAGAGCGCTGATTGGTGTGTTTACAATCCTTTAGCTAGACAGAAAAGTTCTCCAAGTCCCCACCTGACCCAGAAGCCCAGCTGGCTTCACCTCTCACTAGTAACAGCCAAGCTCTGGGTTTTACATGCCCACAATATGAAAGGGAGTTCTTATGGTGAATACCAGAAGGTTTTGGCTTATATTTGGCTATAAGGAAAAGAAATATAGGGCTTAAAATAATTTTAACCTTAGGCCAATGGAGAGATTTAAGGCTTTACAATTAAAGAAAGAAAAAGAACAAAAAAGAGAAAGAAAAAATGAAGTAAAAATAGAAGAAAGGGGGATGAGAAAAAGGAAAGAGGGAAGAAGAAGAAAAGAGTATTGTGGGAAATACTAAAAAGCCACAGATAGTCTGTCACTAGAATCTGGCCTACCACGAAAATTGCAGATCAGAAAAATCTCTGCACAATATCACCACTAATCACTAAAGATTTAGGCAGTAACTGAATGTCAAAATGTATGGAAATTCATACAAAGTGCACCTTAGTCTTTAAGAAATAGAAATTTTCTCTTCTTTAACAAACATGGGAATGCAGATGTACCTCTTCTACATACTGATTTCATTTCCACTGAATATATATCCGGAAGTTGGATTGTTGGGTCATATGGTAGTTCTATTTTTGATTTTTTGAGGAACCTCCATACTTTCATCATACTGGCTATAGGAATTTACATTCCCACGAACAATGTGTGAATTCCTCTTTCTCCATGTCCTCACCAGCATTTCTTATTTTTTGTCTTTTTAATAATAGCCATTTTAACTAGGGTGAGGTAATGTTTTATGTGGTACTGATCTGTATTTCCCTGATGATGAGTGATGTTTATTCCTATGCTAATCACAATAGCCAAGATGTAGAATAAACCTAAGTGTCCATCAACAAATGAATGGATTGTTTAAATTATATATTTATTCGTATGTGTGTATATACACAATGGAATACTATTGAACCATGAAAAAGAATGAAATTCTGCATTTGCAACAATATGGATGAACCTTGAGAACATTTTGTTAAATGAAATAAGCCAAGCACAGAAGCACAATACCATGTGATCTCACTTCTATGTGGAATCTTAAAAAGTTGATCTTATAGAAATAGAGGGTAGACTAGTGGTTACCAGAGGCTTGGAAGAGTGAAGGGGAGATGGGAGAGGTTGGTCAAAAGGTACAAAGTTATGGTTAGACAAGAGGAATAAGTTCTGGCATTCTAATACACAGTAGAGTGACAATAGTTAACAATAATGTATTATATACTTCAAAACAGCTAGAAGACAGGATTTTGAATGCACCCACCACAAAGAAATGACAAGTGTTTGAGGTGATGGATATGCTATTTGCCATGATTTGATCATTACACAATGTATACATGTATGAGAACATCACACTGTACCCCATAAATAGGTACAATTATTATGTGACAATTAAGAACAAAACTTTAAAATAATTGTTTTCTCCTGTTAGTGATGATTTGAGGTGTATATTTGTTTTGACTTCCCAGTTTAAAATGTGTCTGCTTCCTCAAAATTCTCATCAGCTGCTTCTTCCAGTCAACAATTATAAACCTCTAGCACTCATTATAATCTCTAGGTTGGCAGATGCTCTTGTCCAGATAGCAGAAAGGAGCCAAGAGAGGTGCAGTCTCTGAGTTCCCTTGAAAGTTGAGAAAATGCTTAGGTTCTCCAATAATGGTGGAATAGCCCTTGCTTTGGGAATTTTGGTGTAATTGACGGCAATATAATACCTATTAGATGAGGTGCAATTTTTAGCAACCAGTAATGTATAAAGATAATCAGTTTTTAGAACAGTTTTATGAGGGACAAATCCTCAGTCCATGAAAGTGTGATATGATATAAAAATTGGAGGGCAGTGCCATTCAACTGCCAATCCATTTCTAATCTCTAAACAGGCTGTTTTCATTGGGTCCTCACTGCTGTGCAGAACAATCTAGCTCATCTTTTAAGTTGAGATTACCTATTTTTCTTTGTCTGTTTCTCAATAGTATTGAGAACAAATAAACCTTTTCACCATTTGTTTAAGTAACTATAGATCTGAATAAATCCAGCCATCAGAAAAGCGTCCTAATAACAGCAATAATTTATAGAAAATGATAAATATTGATATTGCTCTGACTCTTTTCTGTTTTCTCAATGAAGAGAATTATATTTTCCTAAAGATATAGTTGGCCTAAAATGTTTGTGTAGAAAAAATACTTTTAATTAAGTCATCCAGGTGATGAGAGTCAAAAAGGAAAAGAAAAGTCTACTTGTGGTCCCTGAAATATTCTCCATAGATCACCTTACCCAAAATAAATATTTTGTAAATGTGATCATCTTGCTCCAGAAATTTTTATGCATGCAGTGCTTGAAGGTACACATATGTGAATGGAACACTCACCAGAGAGCCATCGGTGAGGTATTAAAATAATGTTTAGTGGTTGACAAATTAAAGATGCAATCATTTAAAATAGCATCTAGGCAGTTTTCATATATCTGTTGCATTGCAGTGTGTGTCTTAAATTTCCCAATTGTCACTTAATTCAATAAACGGTCCATCAAAAACTATTAAAAGTAGGTATTGATTTCTAGATACCATTCTAAAATGGTTTGTCAAGTCTCCATTATCTCAAAAGCATATGAGAAGTTTATGTTTCTGTGCTCCCCAAACAATGTTCTCCTCATCCGTCCACTTGATAGCAACATAATGATCATTAAATATATTTCATAGCTTGCTGACTACGCCATTGGAATTTCTTTAAGTTTCAAGGATAGATAGATAAGTCTACACAATAGATATGTTTAGACCTAACATCTCTACATCTTCTTTAGACAGCCGTGTTTAATTTCAGAGACAGTAACATTCGTTTTTAGGCCCACATTTTCTCAGAGACATAAAGAACTAAGATAGGACTATACCATTTTTAAGGTCCCACTGACATCTGAAATTAAGGCAGTGGCATCTTTGAAACACATATATTCCTATCTTCTCATCTAAAAGATGTAAAAACTGACTCACACTGCTAAAGTGGGTTGCTTATGATCACAAGGACAATTAGAGAAAGACAAACCTCAAACATCTTATCAAATCCCTGGGCAAACCCTTTGATATTAAACTCAGAGACTATCACCAAATATCATTTCAATTGCTAAGGTAGGATCCAAACTAGTTCATCAGCAGGACACCTCTGAATTTCTTACACCACCTAGTGCATGCTATTATAAGCATCCACTTATTTCAGGAAGGTTTCTGGTAACAGACATCTCATTATTCTTCAACAAAAGGACTCATTAAATATTGAGCATAACCTAATAAGATCCTTTGCTGCTGCTCTCAGTGAGGATTTAAAGCAGAAGTTGAAAACAGACAATCACGGGCTGGAGTCAATCCTAGATGTATTTGTTTGGCAAACAGTAATTTATTTTTTATTTAAAATTTTTAGTTTGAGAAATTATAACCAATAATCAAAACTTCTTTCCATAACAAAATTATATCTGTCAACACTGGTACTATAGTTCCACTTGGCAACAATCACTAAAACTGACTTTCTGCTCTGCTTTTAGACACATGTTCCCTGCTTTACCAGGGTCTCCATCTCTTCTTATTGTCTTTTGTTCCAGCTGGCTTGTCCCATTTCTGTACTTGCCTGGTTCCTATGACAGTTGAATTTACAATATAAGTTTCAGAGCCTTAGTTGACAATTATTTCCTAATGCTTTAAAAGATATAAAAGATTTGCCGGGCATGGTGGCTCACACCTGTAATCCCAGCACTTTGGGAGACCAAGGCAGGTGGATCGCCTGAGGTCAGGAGTTCCAGATCAGTTTGGTCAACATGGTGAAACCCTGTCTTTACTAAAAATACAAAAATTAGCCGGGCATGGTGGCACGCACCTGTAATCCCAGCTACTCGGGAGGCTGAGGCAGGAGAATCGCTTGAATCCGGGAGGTAGAGGTTGCAGTGACCTGAGATCATACCACTGCACTCCAGCCTGGTGACAGAGCTAGGCTATGTCTCAAAAAAATATATATATATATATAAAAGATTCAAAGGTATTTACAGGATGAAAATGTTTGAGGGAAAGTAAAGCACTAATGATACACCAGAAATGGTAACTCATTCTGGATTATTGTAAGCATATTTCATTTTCTTTCTTTCTTTTTTTTTTTAGATGGAGTCTAGCTCTGTCACCAGGCTGGAGTGCAGTGATGTGATCTCGGTTCACTGCAACCTCCACCTGGTGGGTTCAAGTGATTCTCCTGCCTCAGCCTCCCAAGTAGCTGGGATTACAGGTGTGTGCTACCACACCCAGCTAATTTTTGTGTTTTTAGTAGAGACGGGGTTTCACCATGTTGGCCAGGATGGTCTCCATTTCCTGACCTCGTCATGCGCCCACCTTGGCCTCCCAAAGCATATTTCATTTTCTAAGTAAGCCATTCACAAGCCCAGGACTACTGTTAGTAATATAGTCAACTCTACCTTGGATAATGGGTGGATGTGATCATTTTTTTAAAATAGCCAAACATGGTATAGAATGATTTCAAGTTAACTTATTTCTTTAATTTTAGAATTCTATATTCTCCATCCAAAAATGTTTAAAAGAATGCCAAAAAAAACCTATGTTCAGGAGCAATGACTATCACATAATATGCTAACTGAAAAAGTGGCACAAAGTTTCTGCTTTGTAGTATCCTCTATTACAATAGTACCCAACTTAGACACAGACACAGCTCATGGCAAATGCTCGTCCTTCCCCTCCTTTGTCCTAGAGTCAGCAAAGACCTAAATAAATGAAGATATATATTGTGTTCATGAACTGGAAAACTCTATATTTTTAAGATTAAAAATCAGATCTTTTCAAATGAATCTATAGATCCAATGCAATCTCTGTCAAAAACCTAACAAGACTTTTGTAAAAAAACTAGAAAGCAACAAGCTGGAAAGACAAAATATTTAGAATAGCCAAAAAATTCTTTTTAAAAAGAGGAGAAAGCTGGAGGTACCACACTACTCAATTTCCAGATTTACTATAAAGCTACAATAATCAAGGAACTATGGCATTGGCAAAAATATGGGGATGTGGACTCCTGGAACAGAAATAGATCCACACATACGTGGTCAATACATTTTCAAAAAGGTGCAAATGCAAGTCAATGGAAAAAAGATAGTCTTTTCGAAAAATTGTGTTGTAACAAATGAGATACTCACGTGCAAAAAAATAAAAATAAACTTTAAGCCGTACCTTCTGCTTTATACAAAAATTAACTCATAATGAATCAGAGACCTAAATGCAAAACCAATAACTAAAACTTCCAGAAGAAAATGTAGGAGAAAATATTTGGGTTAGACAAAGTTCTTAGATATGACACCAAAAGCTAAATCCATAAAAGTAAATTAATGAAGATTAGACTTCAAAACCAAAGATTAGACTTCAAAAGTTCTACTCTTTGAAAGACACTACTAAGAGGATGAAAACACAAGCCACATATTGGGAGAAAATATTTGCAAAACATGTACAGTGTCTGATAAAGGACTTGTATCTAGAATACATATATAAAGAAGTCTTAAAACAAAATAGCAAACAACCCAATTTTTTTAAATGGGCAAAAGATTTGGAAAGACATTTTCACTATGGAAGAAATATTGGAGTAGAGTGAGCCCTTAACCAATATGACTAGTGTCCCTATAAGAAGGGGAGAAGAGACAGACATACAAGAAGAATGCCAGTTGGCAATAGAGACAGAGATTGGAGTCATGCAGCTGGAAGCCAAGGAATGCCAAGGATAGCCAGTGATAATAGAATCTAAGAGAAGGGCATGGGACAAATTCTCCACCACAGCTTTCAAAGAGAGCATGGCCCTTCCAACACCTTGATTTTGGGCTTCCAGCTTCCAGAACTGCAAGAAGATACATTTCTGTTGTTTTAAGCCACCCAGTTTGTTTTACTTTATCACAGCAGTCCTAGGAAATGTGTGTGTGTGTGTGTGTGTGGTGTGTATAAATGTGTTATATATTTTCTGATATTATACAAATCTCATGCAAACAGATTCCCTAGCTTTCCTCACATGACCAGTTCCATGTCTTATTTCAGACATTTCCTAAAGAACTGATATCACTTTATTACTTTCTGTGGTAAGAAACTCATGTGAAATATTAAATACTTACATTTTTATATTTTACTTCCTTTTAAAAGCTTTTATATAACCTACCGGAAGTGCACAATAATAACAGACTTCATAACTACCATTTATTAAGAAGTTTTTTTGTTCTGCATCATGTCTAATACTGTAAAGAATTTGGAGGTTATTATTTTAATTGTCCAGAGTAGGAAAGAGATTTAAAAAGATGAAGTCTCCCACTAGGCTGTGAACTATTTTAAAGACTGTATCTAATGCATCTGTGTAATTCCTGGAATGTAGTACCAGGTCTGGCTAACACTGTCTTGAGTATTGGGCAAATTAATTAAATTTACCCCAAGTCACATAGTAACTGAACTGTGGAGCTGGAATTCAAATGAGGCCTGTCATATTACGGCTCCATTTAAATGCATCCAATACCATTTAGAATAAACCCAAACTCCTTACTTTGGCTAGTAAAGCTCTCAGAGTCAGGCCCCTAGGGCTCATTTTACACCATCCCTTGCTTCTGACCCTGCAGTCACACTTCTGTTCAGTTCCTCAACCTCGGCACTAACTGCTGCTCCTGCCAATAGCATCTTCCCTTGTTCTCACTCCTCCATCTTTGCATGGCTCTATCCTTCGAGTTATTTGGATCTCACCTTAGATGCCATCTCCTTAGAAAGGTCTTTCCTGATCACCCAGTGTAAAATAGCCACCCAGTTACTCCCTATTACTTATAGTCTTGTTTTAATTTTGTTGTATTTAACTTATCATACTGCATGTTTTGTTTCTTCAGTAGCATATTTACAGTCTTTTTCTTCTACTAAACATGCTAAGGTTCATATTTTTCACTTGCATCTTCTAGATTTAATACAAAAACAAACATTAAGAAAGCTGATTATTTTATTATATACTTTAAGATAACAAACGTATCATTTATCGTGTACATTACTACATCTCCAGAAAATGGAAAGTCTCTGTCATATCGTGGGAACTCAGTTGATAGACTTTGAATAAATAATGAATGTTTCATTTCATGCTGTTTCCCTATGTCCATGCTTATTGCCCCAAATTCAAGAATTAAATTGTGACACAGCCTGGTCCATCTGGCCTATCATACTAGATCTCTGAAATGTTCTAGCAACTCCAAGGGCTCTGGTACGTCTTTTATCCATACGGCCCTCTGTCTTCCTAATCTGGCAACAGCCTCCTAGTAACTAAAGCAAACTGGAAATTAACAACTGCACCACTGACTTCAGGACCACACCAGGGGATTCCCCAGCAGGTGCCAAGTTTAAATATAGGCTACAGGGAATGTTCTATTGCCAGTGTGCAGTGGGATGCCAGACAGCTGTGGTACATCAGGATTTCACTGGGTCACGTGTCTCGTTAGTGTTTATATCACCAAGTCATAATTAAAAGGTTTCTCTTTCTTAAGACCACTTCTGCTTCTTTTATAATATTGGAAAATAAAGAAGTTTCTTGGCATTCTATATATGAATTTGTATGGAACGACTTTATTCCTCTGTCCTTATTGATTTACAATTACCCAAATGTCTTATTTCAATCAAAAAACTTTATAACTTAAATTTGGCCTGTTTACTAATTTGCTAATTTCCTAGTCTTGCTAATGGCTCACAAAAGTTATTTCATTTGTTTGCAAAGCTTCACTCATGGAGAAGCTGTTAACAAAAACCCATGCTTCCCATACTACTTGGTGAAATGCTTAAGAAATTGAAAGTAGAATTCAAAGATGCTTCTCTACTTAAATTGTGAATATGTTTTTACCATGTTAGTTCAGGTCTACCATTACTTGACAGTGAGTACTTCTTGCACTTTTCAATTTGATATTAACTTGAAAATAAAAAGTCCATCTCAATTCAACAAACTAAATAGTCAATTTGGGCACTGAGGAATAAGCAATAGATACTTCAAGTCCCCTTGATAATGCATTAGTCTTTCTCAGACTCAGAACTGAAGATTGAACAGCAAATGGCACATGGACCTTGTATTTATGTACCATTTTACAGTTTAAAAATAAAGCTTTATTATTCAGTGACTTTGGATGAATAACTTTCTGTAAGATGAAGTGAAAAAAGCAGGATACAAAATTGTATATTTATCTTTTGGTGTTAAGAAAAAGAAAAAAATTGTTAGTGGTAATCTCGAGGTAGTGGAATAATATATTGCTTTTATTTTGTTCTTTATGCTTTTTGGTATCTTAAAAATTTCTACGGTGAATATGTACTATTTTACAAATTAAAAAACGATTTTAAAATGCCTTAACATATTTCAGTAAGTGCTCAGTTATTCGGTAAGTGTAAATATCCTCATTGTACAAATGCAAAACTGTTTGAGAAGTAGAGGTAGTGACTTACTCCAAAGTTTGAATGCTCTCTATTACATTTGCCAGCTTTTCACTGAATCCTGCCACCAGCCCCACACTGGCATGCCGAGGAAATGAAGTGTGATTATAAAAAAGTCTAAAGAAACAGAAGTGGGGGCGTATGTGTGTTTTGTTCATGATTTTGACAAATTGTAACTGAGTCAGCGATGCGTGCCCATCACGACCTTTTTGAGAAGATCAGTCATGTGAGGCATAAACTGTCGTACAGATTAGAACGCTCCCAGTAGTTTGGTTTTGGTGATAATAACTGCAACCACTTGCTCAAAGTTAAAGGAAAGCAAAAGGAACACACGTCACTGGCTGCTAGCTTACCGACAGCAGCCTACTGTGATTCATTATTCTGGCAAACATATTAGAGATAGGAATGTTTTATTTAAAAGTTTTGTACAGTTTAGCAATGTTCAGCGGTTGCGTTTCACAGGACTTCACTGGGGCTACATCATGTAGGTTTTACAAACGTATCCAAATCAATCATGAATGATTCTCTTAATTTAAGCATATAGTATAAAATAATAAACTTCCTGATTTTGTTGTTATATTAAATCTGGGAGCTACAAGTGGAAAATATGAACATTAGCATGTTTATTTAATTGATTCAACTATTAAAATATCATATTCCACTAATTGCGAAGCATTTCTAAGTACAAATACAATTCTGAAAGCAAATAATAAAAATCTTTCACACTATACTCCACATGGATTGAAAAAATATATTATGCAATAGCTACTGGCTTTGAGGAAAGACAGTCTCTTTTTTTTTTTTTAATTCTCTTCTCTCTTTGTCTCTTTCTGAGAAAAACATGGGTACATAATGACCTCAAAGCTTTGATCACTATGAAGTTTGGTAACTATGTTAACCTGTTCTGACTAAAATTTCCTGTATCAAATTTTTATAAAAGAATGTGTGTGTATGAGTGTATTGAGGGTCTATTATGTCAATTTCATGTGAATCTTACTTTTTTTTACATAGCTGACCAGAAAGAAAATATTAATCCCAAAAACCTATCAAACATTTTAATTAAAATTGCCAGATATTACTAATCTTGTTCAGCCAGGCATTACCCACATAAGGTACTGTAATACTAATTCAAGGTACTTGATGCTACTTTGTGACTATTTTATTAGTATAATTAATTGTATATACAGTAATTGCTTGTTCTTACTATAAAAATAATCCATGCTTCTAAGAAATTCAAACAAGGCAGGACATAAAGTAGAAATTTAAAGTCCCATCCTGCCCAATTACACTTGCCATCGGTAAGAGTTTCATGCTCATCTTATATAGCAAACTTTCTGAGAGCACAGAGACAAATTTAGTCAAAGCTGGAGTTCTTTTTTTTGAGACAGAATTTCACTCTTGTTGCCCAGGCTGGAGTGCAATGCTGAGACCTTGGCTCACTGCAACCTCCACCTCCCAGGTTCAAGAAATTCTCCTGCCTCAGCCTCCCAAGTAGCTGGGATTACAGGCATGTGCCACCACGCCTGGCTAATTTTGTATTTTTAGAAGAGACGGGGTTTCTCCATGTTCAGCCTGACAGGTTCAGGCTGGTCTCAAACTCCCGACCTCAGGTGATCCGCCCACCTCAGCCTCCCAAAGTGCTAGGATTACAAGAGTGAGCCACCGTGCCCGGCCATAGCCAGAGTTCTTACTGCTGCCTCTACTTCTGACTCAGCAAGTGACCCTGAGCATGTAAAGAACAGAACATTTATTCGTCATAGTAATTCATTCATTCATTGTTTATTCATTCATTCAACAACTGTCTATCTCCAAACTATCTACTGTTGCTGCAGTTTTATCCTTGGAGATTCATTTGGGAGCATATAAGTAATTTTGCTCTAGAAAATAATTTTTTTAATAATAACATCAGCAAAAACATTTATTTGATAATTACTACATACCCAGCACGAGGTTAAGCACTTTTCATTGGGTATTTTATTTAATAGTCACACCAACCCTACGGGATAGGTACTATTATTATGCCTATATTCTAACTGAGGAAATGGGGACCTACAGAGGTGGACTGACTTGCTCAAACCAAAGTCACTCTGCTAGTAAATCCAGTGTAACAACCCAGAGCCACCTCACTCCAAAGCCTGTCCTCCCAGCCACAGAGCTATATTGCTCCTCAATGTAAGTTTCCAGTGGATAGAGAATGAAGTCTTATCAATTATTAATATGTGGTCACACTAGCCACATTTCAAGTGCTCAGTAGCCACTTGTGGCTGGTGAGTACCTTATTACACAGCCCGATATAGAAAATTTCCATCATCTTAGAAATTTCTATTGGGCAACACTGGTCTAGATAAAAACCCACGGAGTAAGACAACATTGGGTTTAAGTAGGTAATTAACCTGATGAAAGGAGAGAAATAGTGAAAGTAGACAATTTAAGAATAAGAAAAGGGATTTAACCATCTGTATTTATTGGAGAAGAAGAGTTCAGGAAATACTAAATGAGTAAGAGACAGTAACTATGTAATATTATTGAATTGTTACTGAGAAAAAATTATTTGTAGCTGTTAATATGTTATTAGTTGTTATATATATAGAAGTTGGAAGTTAGATGAAGTCAGTAATATAAGTGAAAAAAACAATTTTCCAACTCCAGAAACCACCATAGTGCATTAAGGAGACAAGGAAGACTAAGTTGATAGTTAGAAGATGAGATCCAAAGGCTGAGAATCAGGGAAGGAAAGCTCTCAGAAGAGGTGATATTAAAAAAAGTAGATGAATTAAAGCAAGCCCAGTGATGTGATAATGGGACAGAGAAATGAAAGAAGGAAATCTGCTGTAAGGAAGCTGTGGAAATGAATGAGATTGTATTTGGTAAGTGAGCTTCCAGCACAGCGAGCTGCTGGTTACTTGGTTTGTTTGATATGTTACGAATACTGCAAATATGTTATAAAAAGAATTGCGGAGTGTAAAATTTATCTTATTCATTTTTGCACAGTTGCTATAAGGAAATATCTCAGATTAATAAAACAGTTTCTGCCATCTAGGAATGTAAAATCTAGAGTGAGACAGGCAACTACAAAGACTCTCTTTCACTCAGCTCCTCTTGTCAGACATGAGGCTGTGTTCTTCACACAAATATGTGCCATACTCACACTATCTCTGCCCAGTAGGCACAGAAACTCCCTGACTCACCAGTACGACATGTTCCTAGAGGCTGTTCTAAGTCCATTTATGCAAAAGTACAAAATGACTTTATTCAAGCTATCACTAACATCTTGCCGCAAGTTACTTCTTTATTATTACTTAGATTTATGAACTTTCGTAGGTGCTCATAAACAAATCTAGTGTTAGAAACAGCATCAAGTGGAAGAAGTTAAAAGTGTAATAGAGGAACTTCTCTATTGTTGACCTATTTTACCAATGAGAATGTTGAGACTCAGAGTTTCAGTTGCCTAAGGTCAGGTGATTAGCAAGTGCAGAAGCTAGAGTGAAGCCCTGGGTTTGTGTGCCTACAGAGTTCCTCATGTGAACTGCGTCATGCAGCCTCTTATTAATTGCATCACAGGACAGAATGGATGAAGGAGGCAGAATTGTTCAGTGGAAAGAGCAGAAGTTTTATCCTCTATTTTAGGATGGGTTCCCCTAGAAGCAGACCCTGAGGAAAGGATATGTTCATGGATTATTTGGAAAGTGATTCCAGGAAGCACTGCTGAATGAGCTGAAGAAGTAAGACAGAAAGAGGATACCCATACAAGGTGTGTTAATGCAAATGTTAATTCTGTAACTGGGAATAAATCCTACTGGGACTTCTGGGAAATTGTGGAGACCAGTCATCAGAACTGTCCACACAAAAGAGTAAGCTGAGACACTTACACTCCAACTTCTTCCTTTATTGGCTGAGGTCTACTCTCAAGGCCATAGCTCCAATCTTTCCTGGACTGCCCCAGGCATGGGCCAAAAGAAAGGCCCAGGCAGAAAGTCTCAGGTGCTTGAAGTCAGAACCCTTTGAAACAGAAAGGCTAGTGTGAGAACAGTGAATGCCAAGAGGATATGGGCAGGGCATGGACAGCATCTCTACAACCTTGGGCAGACCTCGATAAGCTTGAATTACAGCTCTGCTGATATATGCTTTATGACTTTGGGCAAACAAGGATCCCCAAAACCCCTAAACATTGTAGTTGGTGGTTATAACGGCTATGTCTCTTAATCTAGAATGGTTCTCCATCTCTTTTTTCCATAAAATTGACCTTTGGCAGAAATTAGAGCAATTTTCTGATAGGAGGTCCCATTTCATATTTTGGTCTGATTGTTTCTTCTTCAAGTTGTATTTTAACATGATCTTCTATTCTCCATATTCCCTGCAAACTTGTTCTTGGATCTAAAGACTTGACTAGATCCAGGCTAACTATTTTGGCAAGAATCCTTCATAGGAGGTGCTCTGTGCCTCACATTACATCACATAAAGAGGCTCACCACTTCAGGCCGTTCCATTATTAGCTATGCTCAGATTCATCAGTGGGGTAAGGTGGTTACAGCCAGCTCTCTCTGAGACTCAGATTCTTTACTTGCAATAATGTATAAAAATAACCATACTGCTGGATTCCTATGACAAATAGTATAATCAAAGCACCTAATGCAATTCCTGAATTCAGTAAGGGCTACATTAACGACAAGTATACTACATCTGGAATAAGTCCAATGGGAGAAGAGAAGTAACTACATTTGAATGTACCTTTGACATAAGGACATAATTTTAAACTGAGTTTAAGAACAGATGAGGAAGAATTGCTTTCTGGTATGAGTTATAAAGGAGAATAAAAATACAAAGTATTAAGCCCAAATAATGGCATGGATTGGAAAAGTTATAAAAGTCAAGGTGGGAAAGTTGTGATAAGGAGAGATTGTTGGAGGATTAGATAGCATATTAAGCAGATGGGATTTTATTCTGCAGATGATGGTGAGGTAGGAGGTGGGGCTCAAACTCTGGACCACATTGAAGACTGAAACAGGCAAGAGGTGAAAGTACCTCTCCACAAGACACGCCCACCACTGCCATGTCAGTTTACCATTGCCATGGCAACACCCGAAATTACCACCCCTTTCTATGACAATGACCTGGATGTTTCCACCCTTTTTCTAAAAATGTCTGCATAATCTACCCCTAAGCATGTAATTAAAAGTAGGTATAAATATGACTGCAGAACTGCTCCTGAGCTGCACACTACTTATGAGGCAGCCCTGTTCTGCACAGAGCAGTACCTCTGCTGCTGCTATACACTGTATACACTGCCACTTCAATAAAAGTTGCTGTTTAACATCACCAGTTCGCCCTTGAATACTTTCCTGGGTGAAACCAAGAACCGTCCCAGATTAAGTCCCAGTTTGGGGGCTTGCCTGCCCTGCATCCATAGAAAGTCATCAAAGGTGGAATTTTGTTTTGTCTTAGAAATCATTTGACTGTTTTTGTTTTTGTTGTTGTTGTTTTTAGGAATGTTATATAAAGGTGCCAGAGCATACACACCATGGAATACTATGCAGCCATAAAAAAGGATGAGTTCATGTCCTTTGTAGGGACATGGATGAAGCTGGAAACCATCATTCTCAGCAAACTATCACAAGGACAAAAAACCAAACACCGCATATTCTCACTCATAGGTGGGAATTGAACAATGAGAACACTTGGACACAGGAAGGGGAACATCACACACCAGGGCCTGTCATGGGATGGGGGGAGGGGGGAAGGATAGCATTAGGACACATACCTAATGTAAATGACGAGTTAATGGGTGCAGCACACCAACATGGCACATGTATACATATGTAACAAACCTGCACTTTGTGCACATGTATCCTAGAACTTAAAAAAAAAAAAAAAAGGTGCCAGAGATCTTTGTTTTCTCTTTAAGATCCTCTCTCACCTTTCTCTAACTGGTTTCCTGCCCACAAGAACCTACTCTGTATGCACCCCATCAACAGGCTTTTCTGTTCTCTGGATTCTGTGTGGTTTTGACCACTGGGGAGCCCCAGCAGTGTCGGAGAAGGGAGAGTGAGGTAAGGGCACTTCCCCCACATCCTGCCTTGCAGGGTCACTTCAAGATAGTTCTTTCTCCCTACCCAAGAAAACAGTTCTGAAGGTGTGTTCTTCATGGGACCCTCTCATTCCAGATTATAGTAATGAGTCTTTTTCTTTCAGGCCAAGGAGTTTCCCTGTTAGTAGCCTGGGGAATGCCAAAATTATAGCTTAGGACTTCCTTATACCCTGTACAATACCTTTGTGCATAGTCCTTTTATTAACCTCTCCTTGAATTATCTTCATTTGAGTTACCATACATTTCCTGCTACATTTATTAATAGTACCAAAAATGACCTCAGGAAACAGATGCTCAAAAGAAGATGCTGGAATCAATTTGCTTATTTATTTTAGGACTTAGAGAAATGAAAGTTCAGATTATCCTACCAGGAGAGAATCCCTGTCCAACCATAGTGCTGGCAAAGAGAAAGGAGAACATGGAGATAGGATGTATGGTAGAAAAAGGAATTCTGCTTACCAAATTATGCTCTGTGTCCAGCTACAGATATGGGGATAGTATCAGCTACTGTTTGTGTTATTTGTTTTTCCTTTTTCCCTCTGCTACCTTACATGGAGAACTCAGTGATCATTAATGTTTTCATTTCAGGCACAGCTGTGACTCAACTGATGTTCCCCTATTATGATTTGGTAGCTGATGGAACTTCATGTGTCCCCTGTGATGGAGACACAAACTTTTCCTGCAAACAAAAGTAGATGCTGAGGGGCTAGGAGTGATGGTACCAGATGTCTTGTTTACCCCTCCGGATCCCAGGATGCTATTCAGTGTGGAATACATCCGTTGGCTCCTTTGCCTCCTAGTCTGAAGTTGAGTTCCTGTAGAGTCCCAGCAGGAAGTCTGAGGGAGTGATGAGAATGAGGTGAGGCCAGTTACTCCCCTGCTCCCACCTGGAAGTTCCCTCTGGCAGGCTGTGTCCCACATTCAAGGGATACAGTTTCTATAACAGGGGGTCTCTCCACAAGACCCTCTCTTTTCAGGTTCTTTTTGAGAGGTGAAGCCGGCTGGGCTTCTGGGTCCAGTGGGGACTTGGAGAACTTTTCTGTCTAGCTAAAGGATTGTAAAGGCACCAATCAGCACTCTGTCTAGCTAAAGGTTAGTAAACACACCAATCAGCACTCTGTGTCTGGCTAATCGGGTGGGGACTTGGAGAACTTTTCTGTCTAGCTAAAGGATTGTAAAGGCACCAATCAGCACTCTGTCTAGCTAAAGGTTAGTAAACGCACCAATCAGCGCTCTGTGTCTGGCTAATCGGGTGGGGACTTGGAGAACTTTTGTGTCTAGCTAAAGGATTGTAAATGCACCAATCAGCACTGTGTCTAGCTAAAAGAATGTAAATGCACCAATCAGCACTCTCTAAAACAGATCAATCAGCACTCTGTAAAATGGAGAAATCAGCAGGATGTGGGTGGGACCAAATAAGGAAATAAAAGCAGGCCACCTGAGCCAGCAGCAGCAACCCACTGGGGTCCCCTTCCACACTGTGGAAGCTTTGTTCTTTCACTGTTTGCAGTAAATCTTGCTGCTGCTCACTCTTTGAGTCTGCACTACCTTTATGAGCCTGCACTACCTTTATGAGCTGTAACACTCACCGTGAAGGTCTGCAGCTTTACTCCTGAAGCCAGCAAGACTACGAACCCATTGGGAGGAATGAACAACTCCAGATGAGCCACCTTTAAGAGCTGTAACACTCACTGCAAAGGTCTGCAGCTTCACTCTTGAAGCCAGCGAACCCACCGGGAGGAACGAACAACTCCCGATGCGCCACCTTTAAGAGCTGTAACACTCATTGCAAAGGTCTGCGGCTTCACTCCTGAAGTCAGCAAGACCACGAACCCACTGGAAGGAAGACACTCTGGACACGTCCGAACATCAGAAGGAACAAACTCCCGACGTACCATCTTTAAGAACTGTAACACTCACCGCGAGGGCCCACGGCTTCATTCTTGAAGTCATTGAGACCAAGAACCCACCAATTCCTGACACATTTTGACAACTCACTTTCCACTTCATGCCTAAGGATGGGTAACAGCCTCACTATATTCCTTTTCCTTTTGCTCACCTGCACCCACTCTGTAAGTGGCCCCTTTACGAAACCCTCTTTGATTTATCCTATTTTTAATATTCCATCTTTTCACTACTGGGCCTTGCTTGAAGTAATAACTGTAGAATTCATGTGAAGGGTGTACTGGAGAATATGTGAATTTACAAGAAGGAGGACTGGTTTGGGGTCCTTTTTCTTTCAGCAAGTATTAACCGAGTACCTGTCCTGTGTCTTGTGCCAAGCAGCATTCTACAGCAGTGAAGAAGAGAGGCAGAGTCCTTGCCCTCAAGGAGTTATGGGAGGACAAATAATAAACAAGTGAACAAATAAATGAGGTAACTTTAGGTCGTAACCTGAGCTTTTAAGGAGACACACAGCATGATGAGATGGACAGTAAATGAGTTGAATCTATTTCAGATAGTTTGGTCCAAAAAGGCCCCACTGAGCAGATGACAGAAAAGACATTGAGAAGGTGGAATCCACAGTATTGATTATTGATTAAATGTAGAAAATAAAGGAGAAAAGAGGATAGAAAGTTATCCCAAGATTTCTGTTTGTGTAACTGCAAGAAAATGGCACCACCTATATTTAAAACAGATATGGAATAGGTTTATGTTTTCTGGCAGGGGTTGCAAATAAAATGCCCCCTCTTTTTGTAAATAAAATATTATTGAAATGCAGCCACACTCATTTGTTTACATATTGTCTGTGGTTACTTTCACCCTGCAACGGCAGAGTTGTGTAGTTTCAACATTATATGGCCAGATAAGTTGAAAATACTATCTGGGCCTCTATAGAAAAGTTTACTGACTTCTTCTCTATGGCATGTTGACATAGCATCATAATTTATAGGAAACTGAGGAGGAGTCAATTTCTCTAGGAATTTTCTAGCAGATTGAGTAATGGTCTGTTTAACTAACCTTTTGTGCCCTTGAGTGGGTTGGAGGAAAATTCACACTCAAGCTTAATCAGTGAATGGGGAATGGGATAATTCCACTTTCTCATTTCTCAAATAAACTTGCCCAGAACTCTATTAAAGATAACCACAGTTAATAATATTGTATATTTTAAAATTTTTGAAAGAATCGATTTTTAATGTTCTCACCACACACACAAAAAATGATGTTGGTGAGGTGATGTATACGTTCATTAGCTGGATCAAATCTTTCTGTGATGCATACATAGATCAAAATATTCCGTTGTACCCCATAAATATACACAATTATTATTTTTCAACTAAAAATAAATTTTTTTAAATTTAAATATATATTCCAAAAAAAAAAAAAAAAAAAACAAGAAAGAAAGAAATTCCCCTGTGCACGATAAACAGGCAGAAAAGAAAGCTCCACCCACTGGCGTTGGGCCCAACTCCTTGTGAATTCTGCATGACCAAGCAACTTGCAGTTCTCAGCTTGGGGCATATTTCTCAGGTCCCCACCCCGTTGTACTGTTGATCCTAGCTGCTAATAACACCTAATCCACTCAACAACATCTACATCAGAGAAGATGATTGAAATCAGAGAATCCTCCCCCACCACCCACTTTGCTGCCTCTGAAGAAGCCTCTACCACTGTCTGCAAGTTAAGACTTGTTTGAGGCCTTCCACTCCCAGAGAAGGAGCCAAAATTATCCTTATATGGCTCTCAGTTGTAGGCAAATCTGTTGATCCACTGTCATCTACAAAGTAATTTCTTGCAAAGTTGAATTAACGTTAGTCCCAAAGACAGCTGATATTTGAAATAATGTATTTTATTTCAAAATAAGACTGTGTCCACAGATTATCCCTGCTCCTATTTTAAGATTGGAATCTACTAAACAGCACAGGCTGCTCTACCATCATTTGCCGTGTTACCACTTGTTTGTATCTATTTTTCTGTTACTATTTTTGGCTACGCTTTTAGCCACAGGATTGAGTCTGAAAGCAGGCAGATATGGACTCAAGAAAGATAAATAATGGCTTAAATTTGTTCTTAAAGGATGGAAGACCAAAACAATGTTCTCCTATTTAAAGAGCACTCAGATCTGGCTAGCTAATTGCCAATTTTGAGCAACCTAAAAAACATGACAAATTTATAGGTGTCTAGTCATTAACTTTCATAGTATAAATAAACCCTCATTTGGATCATCTTAAATTCATAAATTTCAGAGCAAAATAGCGGTAGAGTTCCGTGGTCAGGAAAAAGAACGCTGGACTTGGATATTAAATGATCTGGGCATGAATTTAAGCTTTGCCCTTTTCTCTGTTCAACTCCAGCCAAGTCACTTAATCTCTATAGCATGAAGATTCCTATTTGGAAAAGGAAGGGATTGGATTGGTTCAACAAAGTATCTTCCAGTACTAAACATCTATGAGTCACCATCTGTTCTAGTTTAATGCCTCATTTTATAAATGCAGAAACTGACACACAAAGGTGAAATCTAAGGCAGCTAGTTAATGATTTAGCTGAGTTTGGGATCAGTCTTATGATATTTTGTTCTAAATTAACTGTGAGTGTGTGTGTTTTCTGAAGAGCTCAACATCATAGAAATCCAGTAGCCCCGGCCCTGGACCTGTCTCCATGTGGATTTCTGCATCCTTCCCTAATTAGAATTTCTGTTCTTGAGACAGAAGGAAATAGAGATCATACAGTGGCACCCTATTCTATTTACAGGCAAGAACTTGCAAGACATACCAACTGGAGCATCAGAGCTGGGGGCACATCTCAGTTTCTAGAACATCTAAGAACCTGAACAATGGTGTGGCTCGTATTGACTTTCAGATCAAGTGATGTTTTCTCAATTTTCTTAGTAATGAATGATTTACGAAGAAAGCTAGTGATTAAACGTTATTTGTGTGTTTTCTGTAATTAAAAATCATTTTCTTAGAGTCACTCAGAGCTTAGTATAATGATTTTATTGTGGCATTATTTTAATTTTACTGTGGAAATAAGGATTATACCAATTTCCTTAGCCTCAAAAGCCGTGGAATGGAAAATTCTGCTTGTGGAAGCACATGTCTGCTGGATAATTCTAAAATAAAATTGTACTTTTAAATAGCACTGGTCTCTGTCACAGGAGGCATTTCGTCAAGAACACAACCACTTACTAAATTTTATTCTTCTGAAATGTAAACGTACTTTTGCAAATTTTATTCAATGGCAATGACAATCCTATAACCAAACAATATGAATCCAGTCTATTTATTCAGGATACTCTGTTTAGTACTGTGCGTAATTAAAATGAAAATGTCACTGCCCTGCAAATAAATGAAATGTTCAATAGATGATGAATTAAATACATTATGACACATTCATAAAATGGAAGACTATCCATTTAAAGACGTGTTTTGAGAAAAAATGTTTATAATAGATGAAAACATTCATTAGTATTTTTAAAAAGGTTACAGAACTATTTGCACCTTGTGATCCCATTTTGTATGTCTGCGTGTATACAATTCTAAAAATTGATTACTTTGGAAATATGAAGTCAATTTCTAGCAAAGTATTTTAATTTTTTTAAAAAGGTACTATTTTTTTCTTTGATCTGGAACAATTCATTCCTGTCATTCTCCCTTCCCCACTTCACTGCCACCTACTTCCCCAAAGACACCATTTCCTTTGTCCTTATAAGAATTCATATGAATTTAAAACTGCATCATTCTCTTTCTTTTTACAATTAATGTTAAAAGCTTCATAGTTCAATTACAGTAAGAAAATCTGGAGTCTAAAATAGATTTGTCTCCCTGATTTTTTTTTCCAGTTAATGAGGAAGTGTGTTGGTCTGATGCTATAAAATGAATCAATTTTTGAAATACTGTAAATCATAGATATTGCAACTTCAAGGCCAATGTTACTTCCTTGTATAACTGGAAAAGAGGAAACCTACACACACATTGTCCCAATTCCTGGTCCTTGGGGCTGTTTGTACTGAAGAACTGTTAATTGCCTTGTTTTGATTTACACAAAATGATGTGGGGACACTCTTCCCTGCCTAGAAGAGCCATTGGCCTAGAGCAAGGAAAGAAATGTTAAAGCTTTGACTTTTTTCTTTTTTCTTTTTTTTTTTTTTTTTGAGACTGTGCCCCTCTCTGTCACACAGGCTGGAGTGTGAGCTCAGGTAACTGCAGCCTCCACCTCTGGGGCTTAGGTGATCCTCCTACCTCAGCCTCCTAAGTAGCTGAGACTATAGGCACAAGCCACCATGCCCTGCTAATTTTTGTATTTTTTGTAGAGACAGGGTTTCTCCTTGTTGCCCAGGCTGGTCTTGAACGCCCAAGCTCACATGACCCACTCGCCTCGGCCTCCCAAAGTGCTGGGATTACAGTCATGAGCCAGCTTTGGCCTCTTTGAATAGCTACCAATAGAAGGCTTTGTGATGGGCCCTGGTTTTTTGGGGAGGTGGCCCAGGGAAGTGGAGTAGGATGGAGAGTGACCTTGAGCTTGTTAAAAGAAAAACTTCAGCCGAATTAAATTTGAAAGAGTTTAATTGAGCAATGAATGATTTGTGAATCGGGCAGCCCCCAGAATCACAGCAGATTCAGAGAGGCTATGGTGCAGCCATGTGCTGGAAGAAAATTTATGGACAGCAAAAGGAAAGTGACATAAGAAAACGGAAGTGAGGTACAGAGACAACTGAATTTGTTATGGCTCAGCATTTGCCTTATTTGAACACGGTCTGAACAGTTGACTACATTGATTGGCCAAAACTCAGTGATTGGTATAGGCGTGGGCTATGGTCAGTTTACACCTCCATTTCTTATAGTTCACAATGAATGGAAAAACCTTCAGGCTGAACTTAAATATGTAAGGAGGCAGCTTCAGGCTAAACTTGATTTAACAAGCTGCTTAATAATGTGAGTCCCTGTACTGATACTGAAGTAGTTACATGGAGTGCCAGCCTCGCTCTGCTCACATCTACTTCACTGAGCTTATAAACCCATTGCCCAGCTGCTAGGAGTATTGGCTGCCAGCAGCTCACACCTATTCCCCTACTCCAAGCCTCTGCCCAGTAGGGTCGAGTGCGGGACCTTAGTCTCTGCCGTCCTTCTACCAGAGCCCACAGCCCATGACTGTCATTGGCTACAAAAGTGCAGCCACCATACCTCAAGGAGGACACTCTCTGGAGTGTGATTTTATGCTCTGGAGCCCAGCCCCCTCACCCACCCCATCTCCTGGATCAGGCCTGAGACAGATTTCATCTGAGCTCGCATCCTTGCCTGGCTCCATGCCTCCCCTGCCCTACCTCTCTCAGTCTCTGAGAGGTTTCTCCTGAAGAGCTTATCCTCAGTCATCACAGGTACCCCAGCCCCTGGCGTGGGCCCTCCTTCTAGGGAGCCCAACCTAAGACAGATATTTTTGGCTCAAGGAAATGATTTTATTTCCTGAGCAAGTATCTGTATTGTCCGGTATCTGAGAACTAATGTCTATCTTTGAGCATATGTGTGTCTGTGGGTGGCTCACTAGTTCACTGCTGATGGTGACGACAAATTGTCCTTCTGTCCTGGCCTTGGAATGCCAAAGGCCAGCCCAGAGGGCCCGGCAGAGTCCCACTATCATGGTAGCCATCTAGAATGAATAACTCTGATCCTTGTGTCCTGCTGATCATCTACAGCAGGATAGCTCTGGGGGCAAGACTAGCCCTGTGTGAAGGCACTGAGAACTCTTAAAGGAGAAGGTGGGCAAAGATTCTGTGTATTGCAGAGTATTTCTCAAACACAACGGACAAGCTGAACTCCACTCTTGTTTAATAATTTCCCCTCCCTAAAAAGCACTTCTTCCTTCTTACAGCTTCTCTAATGGTACTCACCCTTCAGGACACTACTGTGCTCATGTTCTCCATCCTCTATGTCATCAGAAAGACTCTCTGCCACAGAAATTTCTCCTCTCTCCAACTTTATACAATTCTTGCTTGCCTATGCTATTCTTTTAGCACCTCTCATATATTATCATGCATTGTTCCTGTTATCTTCATGTTCGTGTCCCTTCTCTTTAATCCTTTAAATGTACTCAAGGATAAGGACTATGCCTTACCCAGAATCTCCCTAAATATTATGCACATGACACATACTCAGTAAATATTTATTAATCATGTTGGCATGTATATTCGCTGCATTTAACTTGTTAAATGATACAGGATTTTGTGAGGAACTGCTTATTAAGATCTTTTCCTAGCCTAGGAGATTACCAAATGATTGCAGGGATTGACGAGGAGTTGGTGTTTTGTTGAAAGCAGAGATACACAATTCAAGTTCAAAGAGGGCTTGGTTTTTGCAGGTAGAGCCCTGCTCTGCCCTCAGGTAAAAGAGAGGATGACCTGCTTTGACATCCTTTAGCCATAAGAGATATAATAGGGAACTCTATGCCCCCAAACAGGGATGTTGGGGAGGAGGAGGAAGGCAGTGTTTATAAGGAGAGGCTGTCTTCTTTTATTAACAGCTTTTTATGAATGCTTTGTCTCGAAAAATGTGAGCTTAATTCAAGAAAACTTGCTTCTGAAGTTTTGGGTAACTGACAGACAGTGATAATGGTACTTTGTTGCCCAGCTGGATATCCTCTGAGCCACCAGAATGGCCAGTCCACCCTAGTGCTACTAGTGAATAGGAGAAAATTAGCATAGCAGAGAGGAACTGAATCCTCCCCTGGAAGTACACAAGACAGTACTTGTCTGTGCCATCAGTCTCCAGAGTTGGGGCCACAGAGGATGGAATGGAGCCCTGGTCAAGCAAATTGTTCCTGCCTGCTTCAGATGAATTGTGCCTGAAACTACCAACTAGAGGCCTGTAGACAAGGAGCTAGAGCAACCACGATGAACAACAGAAACCAAACAACATCCTCACCATCACAGACATGGGGCTATCCCACTGATGTGGGACAGTCGAGCCCAGAATTGGGGCTTAGCCCAGGAAAGTTCTTGGCTTCACACAGGAAAGAATTCAAGAGCTAGCCAGTGGTAGAAGAAACCAGTTTTATTGAGGCAACAGCGTTACAGCTTTGTGACTGCTCCAGCGGAGTAGGGCTACCCTCTAGGCAGAGTAGCAGGTCTGGGGATGTCATGCAATCATTTTTATATGCACTTTTAATTCCATGCAAATTAAGGGGTAGGTGGGTTGTTTAGAAACTTTTAGAAAAAAGGTAATTTCCAGGTCATTGCCGTGGAAAGGGGTGGTAACTTCTGGGTGTTTTCATGGCAATGGTAAACTGACATGGTACTGGGGTGCATGTGTTATGGAGAAGTCCCTGTTTCAGCCAGTCTTCAATCAGTCTTCAATCTGGTCGGGAGTAAAGTCCCACCTCCTACCTCAACACCATGTTCACTAAAGTGATGTTGCCTTTCTCCACCCCGACCCTGGAGGAGCTTATAGAAGACGGAGGAGAGCATGTTGAGTTGAATATGAGATTGGAATTTCTAAGTGGATAAGATGTTTAAAGCATAATAACCAGGACCAGCTACATAATTTGCAGAGTCCAGTGCAAAATGAAAATGTAAACCCCCCTTGTTTAAAAAGCAAGAAAAACATACCCTTAAAAGTACTGAAATGTACAATTTTTTCCTTTCATCCACATGGTCTCTCTCAACCTGTGATGGTGGTTTCTTACTCACTGTTTAATGTCATGATCCCTCAAGCACAAGGATAATGAAGGGGCAGTGCTGACCCTCATAGGCTCCTGAACTAAATTGCAGGGTGCATGCTATCCTTGGGCATGACAGCTCCTGGGTTTCTCCTGCCAGGAGCTGCAGATTCCCAAGGGTATTGCAACCTCAACACCAGGACACACACACCCCCACCGAATTGCCTGCCAAACACACCTTGGCACTGCTGGTGCTGCTAGTTCGGGACAGGCACCTTTGCACAGACGCTGTGGGGCCCATGCCGAACTCAACCTTTTTTCCTGCCACTGCATTCTTACTAAATTTTTTGCCTCAGGCAAATTACCTAGCCCTTTTGCACCCCATGGTATTCATCATACAAAATTGTTTGAGGATTAAGGAAAGCAAAGCATATACATTGGACTTTACCCTCCTCCTCAAAAATCTAGGCAGACTCCTAGGCCACGATGTAAGGAACGCAGCATTCTATAATTGAGTGTAATTCAGTAATTTTCCTAAAGTACTGATTGCCTGACCCTCATAGATAGTTTTTCTGGGAATGGTGCCTGCTAAGATTTAGTCTCATCCCTCTTATATGGGAATATACTGTTTACCCATCAAGGAGGTTTTGGGTTGGCGCCCAGAAGTGCTGTGACTGGCCAGAGAAGGACCTTAAAAGGGCAGGAACAGAGAAGCCCAGGATATAGACAAAATCAGAATTCTAACCAATGAAACACTTTGATAATGCCCAGGAACACACAAGGCAAACCACTATTATTTTGTAGATATATGTATGATGCACTTCAGAATATTAAAAAATCTGAGTGCAGTACAGAGTTGTTCTTATAGAAGGGTTTTCTCTTTTGCTTCATAGAGTATTCAATAGAAAATTTTATCTAAGGATCATAATGTATTCAAGCATTTACACCATAGACACTCAATAAATAAGAAATCAGAACGTTTTAATATATGTGTTTGAGTCACAAATAGTTATAAACAAAAAAGCAAAGTTAGTAAATCAATGCTTTTTTAAGAGTTTGAAGGAACTTTGTAAAGTAAATAGTTCAAGACTGTTATTCTACACATGTGGCTATTTAGGTTTAGTGAGGATAAGCAATTTGTCCAAACTAGGTAATGATAGTAGCAACTATGTATCACTCCAAACGATGTAAGTCATTACAGATTATTATTTGACATATAATTGTTAAATTTATACATACATTATATATATACAATTTATACATAAATTATGTGTATATCTATATCTTAGATTTGTGAATATTTCATATTTTATATGTACATAGAATTCTTCACAATTCCTTTTATATTTGTTTTATATAATATATATAGCAAAGAAATAAACACTTTTCTACCTGTATATTTGTAAGAATATATATACAGTTAGCTCTCTGTATTCTTGGGTTCCACATGCATGAATTCAACCAAATGCAAATGGAAAATATTCACAAAAGAAATTGCATCTGTACACATGCAGATTTTCTTCTTGACATTACCCCTAAACAATACAGTTTTACATAGCATTTAGATTGTATTAGGTATTATAAGTCATCTAGAGATGTTTTAAAGTATACAGGAGGATGTTCATAGCTTATATGCAAATACTGTAGTATTTAATATGAGGGATTTGAGCATCTAAGGATTTTGGTTTCCAAGAGTTACCAAAGGACAACTGTATACTACCTACATAATATATATATAATAATATATAGATGCACCAGTTCATTAAGTACATATGAATTAATTTAACTCTTCATTCCCTACAGCACTTAGCAGAGTACCTTGCACATATGACATACTTGATCGACTTTAAGAAATTAGTAAATTCAAGTTCATCCTCTTTCATAGTCCATACCATGCCAGATTTACTGCTTCGAGGAGCACCAAAGAAGTAGCAGAGGGTTCCCCAGTCTCCACACAGACTCTATCCCACCTCCATGTGCTCTGATAAAGAAATGGACATCTAGGGACACTGAATGGCATGGTCATTGTCACACAACATGGTAGGTATAGGACTGAAACTAAAAAAGCACAGATCTTCTACATTAGAAGCACATTCTATCATCTGGAACTTTTTACTTCAAAGGTAGTCTTAGTTATTTTCTTAGGAAACTACTGTCTTCCCTAACTAGAATGTGATCTTCCTGAGAACAGAGATAAAGTCTTTTTTCGTTTTGCACAGCTGTTCTCCCCACCCCAAAGTGCTTACATAACTTGCCCATGATATTAATTAATAAAGAGGTTATTGTGAGGCTTGAAGAGCGCAATGGTTTTAAAACCTTCCATAAAAAGGTAGAGTCAAATTCTCTCCTTGAATACAAGTGGCCTTAGTGGCGTGCTTCTAATAAAATAAGGCAGCAGAAGCAATACTATGTGCCTTCTGAGGATAAGTTAGAAAAGGGGACATAGCTTTGGCCTGGCACTCTCACTCTTTCTCTCAAGACACGTGCTTTAGAAATTCTTTACTGATGTGTAGGAAGTACAGCTACCCTGCAGCCCTAATACCATCTAGAAAGACCACTTGCCGTGCAGAGATAGAGACAGGCTCAAGGTTTCCCACAGCCCAGGCCTCAGCTGTTTGAGTCTTCCCTGTGTCACCAACTAGATATGAATGAAATAATGATTCCACTCCCCAGTCTTTGAAACATTACCAGATGAAGCTGGTTGGAGTAGAGATGAGCCTTTTCCTTTGTGCCCTAAAATCCTAACCCAAAAACCAGAAGCACAATGTAGGGTTTTTTTAAGCCACTGACTTTTCAGGATATTGTTGCACAGCATTAGATAACTACAATAGATGGTTAAACGACTTGCTCAGAATAGTAAATAACAATAAATAGTAACCAGTAACACTAGTAAATAACAATATTGACAATCAAATTTAGGTTTCTGTTCTCATCCCTGCATATAACATTTTTCTGAATACTACACAAAATTAAATTTTTTATTAAAACTAATTTGTTACTTTTACTAAAACTGTGTATGTCTTAGAAGGCATTGTGTTAACCAGGGCCTAAAGACTCAGGTTCTGTTTTAATTCTCTCATTAATTATATATATATTTTTGAATTGCTTGCTGTGAGCTAGCCTTTGTGCTCAGCACTTTACACATATTATCTTAGAACACATGCCTTAGTAACTCCTTGCCCATATGTAAGAAAGACAAAAATTTAATTGAAAGGTTGACAACACCTCTAGAGAGTTAACACTGCTATTACCCCCACTTACAAAAGAGGAAACTGAGGTATAGGGATGTTACGTTCTCTAAGGTCATGCATGAGAACTAGGAATTGAATCCAGTTCAATCCAGGAGAACTACAAAACACTGATGAAAGAAATTGTAGATGACATGAAGAAATGAAAAAACATCCCATGCTCTTGGATTAGGAGAATCAATATCATTAAAATGACCATACTACCCAAAGCAATCTACAGATTCAGTGCAATCTCTATCAAATTACCAATGTCATTTTTCACAGAATTAGAAAAAAAATCCTAAAGTTCATATGGAACCAAAAAAGAACCTGGATAGCCAAAGCAATCCTAAGCAAAAAGAACAAATCTAGAGACATCACATTACCTGACTTCAAATTATACTACAAGGCTCTAGTAACTAAAACAACACGGTACTAGTACAAAAACAGTCATAAAGATCAATGGAACATAACAGAGGACCCAAAAATAAAGCCACCTACCTACAAGCAACTTATCTTCAACAAAGTCAACAAAAATAAACAGGAAAAAGATACCCTATTCAATAAATAATGCTGGGAAAATGGGTTAGTCATATGCAGGAGAATGAAACTGGACCCCTATCTTTCACCATATATAAAAATTAACTGAAAATGGCATAAAGACTTAAACATAAGACCTGAAACTATTAAAATCCCAGAAGAAAACCTAAGGAAAATTATTCTGGACATTGGCCTAGGCAAAGAATCTATGATGAAGAAACCCAAAGCAAATGCAACAAAAACAAAAATAGACAAATGGGACAATTAAACTAAAAGCTTCTGCACAGCAAAAGAAACTATTAGCAGAGTAAACAAACAACCTACAGAATGGGAGAAAATATTTGTAAATTATGCATCTGACAAAGGACTAATATCCAGAACTCACAAGGAGCTCAAATAATTTAGCAAGAAAAAAACAAGCCCATTAAAAATGAGACAAACAATATGAACAGACATTTCTCAAAAGAAGAAATACAAGCTGCCAATAAACACATGAAAAAATGTTCAACATCACTAATCATCAGAGAAATGAAAATTAAAACCACAATGAGATATCATGCCACACCAGTTGGAATGGCTGTTATTATTAAAAAGTCAAAAAACAACAGATGCTGGTGTGGATGCAGAGAAAAGAAACACTTATACACTGTGGGTGGGAATGTAAATTAGTTCAACCTCTGTGAAAACAGTATGGAGGTTTTTCAATGAACTAAAAACAGAATTACTATTCTAGCTGGCAATCCCACTACTGGGTATCTACCCAAAGGAAAATAAAACATTATATAAAAAGTAGACTGCACCCATAAGTTCATCACAGCACTATTCACAATAGCAAAGTCATGGAACCAACCTGTCAACAGTTGACTGGATAAAGAAGATATGCTAGCTTTTTAAAAAAATAAAAACGGGTCAGGGGGGCAAGTTTTTTTTGTATTTTAAATATGCTATATACACCACAGAATATGATGCAGCCATAAAAAATAATGAAATCAGCCAGGCGTGGTGGCTCACGCCTCTAATCCCAGCACCGTGGGAGGCTGAGGCAGGCGGATCACGAGGTCAGGAGTTCGAGACCAGCCTGGTCAACATGGTGAAACCCCATCTCTACTAAAAATACAAAAATTAGCTGGGCATGGTGGTGCACACCTGTAGTCCCAGCTACTCAGGAGGCTGAAGCAGAAGAATCACTTGAACCCGGGAGGCAGAGCTTGCAGTGAGCCAAGATCGAGCCACTGTACTCCAGCCTGGGCGACAGAGCTAGACTTTGTCTCAAAAAAAATAATAATAATAATGAAATCATGTCCTTTGCAGCAACTTGGATGGAGCCAGAGCCCATTATCCAAAGTGAACTAACTCAGAAACAGAAAACCAAATGCCATTCTTCTCACTTATAAGTAGAAGCTAAACTGTGGTACACATGGACACAAAGGTGGAAATAATAGACACTGGGACTCCAAAAGGGGGAGCACTGGAGAACGGGAAGGGTTGACAAATAACCTATCAGGTACAATGTTCACTATTTGGGTAATGAGTGCACGAGAAGCCCAGTTCCCACCAGTGCACAATATACCTATGTAACAATCATGCACGTGTCCCCTGAATCTAAAATAAAATAAATTTTAAAATAAAATAAATATAGATGATCCTTGAATAACCCAGGGGTTAGAGATGCTGACCTCCTGCACTGTCAAAAATCTGCATATAACTTTTGGCTTCCCAAAAACTTAACTACTAATAACCTACTGTTGACCAGAAGCCTTACCAATAACATAAATAGTTGATTAACACATATTTAGTATGTTGCATGTATTATATACTACATTACTACAATAAAGTAAGCTGGAGAAAAGAAAATGTCATTAAGAAAATCAAAAGAAAATGTATTTACTATTCATTAAGTGGAAGTAGATCATTATAAAGGTCTTCACTCGTCTTCATGTTGAGTAGGCTGAGGAGGAGAAAGAAGAGAAGGTGTTGGTCTTGCTGTCTTGGGGGTGGCAGAGGTGGAAGAAAATCCGCATGTAAGTGTATTCACTCAGTTCGAACCCATGTTGTTCAAGCATCAGCTGTACTCTGCCTACAGCATAGGGCTCTCAGCAGGACCAATTAACAAGATACATGAAGTAATGCATTATAAATTAATCTATAAATAGCTAGCACTTAAACTCAGCTAAATTTAGAATGGTTTCCAGAAGCCTTCCACATTAATAAATATTTAATCTTATTATTTCTAATCTATTTGTTCCAAAGCCCATTAAAACAAATTAATTTCAAAGATCTATGTGCTATGTTTAATGAATTTGGAGGAAAATGCTATTTCTTGAAGCAGATTAAAAAGCATTTTTAGTTTCTTTTGAAGCCGTATTCAAACCCTCTGCAAGCAAGCAATAACCCAGAGCAGTAGTTCTCAAAATTTGATCTTTGGTGACCTAGGGGTTCTTCCCCAGAGCTGTTTTCTTTGTGTGTGTGTTTTACATCTTTTACAGGAAGAAATGGCAACATATGTGCATTTGCTCCTAGGAAGGAAGGTGATAGCATTTATTAGATTTTCAGAAGAATACAAGACTCAGGAAACATCGAGAACTACTGTTCTAGAGTACAAATAGAAACAGAAGAGACGTGAAATACCATCTTCTCTAATAATCCAACTGAAAATTAAACCTCCACAGCCTATGCTGGAGCACCTCCAGTGTGTGCTCTGTCCGGAAGCCTTTCATTCTATCTCTGGGGGAAATCCTTTTTCCTGCAACTTTGTACAACTCTTGGTCTAAATTCTTCCACCTTCCTACAACATTTAGTCCAAATTTCACCACTTGGCATTTATCTCAAGTCTAAGCTCTTGTCCTCATTCTCATCCTTAAAACCTTTAAGGCAAATGTCAGCTCTCACCTCTTCACCATTCTTCTAACCTTCTCAAAAAATATCCTCATAAGAGTACAGTATACTCAGAGTATTGCCAAGTCTGCATCGAGGGGGCTATTATTGTCCTTATTATCCTCTTGAAGGTTTAAAAAAAAAACCTACCATTTAATTTACTTTAACAACTCTTGATATGGACCTAGCAAATCTGGCATTTCCCCACACTCCTCACTACCTATATACCAAATAAATGACATAAGTTTAAAGAGCTTGAGAATTTAGAATCAGCAAAGACAGCTTTAATAAGTAAGGAAATTACCATTTTGTTCTCACATCCTCAAAAAATGAAATAGAAGAGTAATTTGTAGAGTCAGATTCAGGTTGGAAATAGGAAAGCGAGATTCTCATAGGGCCAGATAAAACAAAGTTTCCATGACTCTTTTAGATATTTAGTTATTTTTTAAAAGGAATTTCCACCAGTACCCCTACACAGACACATACGCAGTCTTCATAGTTACACATTCACCTTAAAACCACCGCCTTAAACCATCCCTACCATAATAGAACACAATACTGAAGAACTTAAATTTATCAGCTTCTGTGAGTGGAGAGGATTGTTTCAGCTGGGAAATAAGGAACATGAGATTTACATACTTTATGAGCAATAAATAATAACAATATTGTGCCTGAAATAAATAAACTTTGGCAATAATAATGATGTCTGCTAGAAAAAAGTATTTTAATTGAAATTAATATACACTCAAGATTCCTTTTAATTATTCTTTAATCAGACTCTTCTAGGTTATTTTTCCTTCTTTGGTGAATTTTCTTTTTTCTTTTTTTGCTTCTCTTTTCATTGTTCTGGTATTATTAATACAAGAATTTGAGGAATACCTCAAGTACTTGACCACTTTTTGCTTTATGTAACGCTGCCTTGTGTGTGTTTCTTTTTTCCAAGGCAGAAAAGATACAGCCATGTTTCCCACTGACATTGTTTTACAAGTGGATTAAATTGCTTAGTTGGTCTTGCAGACAAAATCATCTTTCACCCTAGAAATCTCTGTGCCATTGTTCAGGGAGCAGAGAGCACTGAGGATACACAGTGCTCTGTGCTCTTAACTGTTTGGTGACTCCAGCAGGGAGGCCGCTGGCACCAGACACTCACAGCAGCTGCAAGTTTGCTACCATTTCTGACATAACTGGCCAATTCAGATGATATAGATTTACATGTTTTTAATTTAATTTACTCTTGAATAATTCACATGCCAAAAAATTTAAAAGATACAAAAGGACATAAGTGCTGTCCCAGCTACCCAGATTCCCGGTCTAAGAAGCAATGCTCTTGTGTTTCCTTGCAAATACATTTTTGCCTATAAAAGCAAATACATATTTTTATACCAATAGTATACAGTTATATACACATTTTCTTGTACCTTACTTTTGTGTGTTTAACTATTGGATATCATACTATATCATGAAATAACAAAAGCAATAGACGGTGGTATCCTCCTGGACATCCTGGGAAACCATGTGAAGAAAATGTTTCAAAGAGAGAAGTATGTGCTATGTGCAATGCTATCATAAGATGAGAATTGAGAATGGACTACTGCATTTGGCAAAAAGGAAGTCACTTATGACTTTGACAAGAATGATTGTTAGAGAATGTCGAATGGGGGAGGCAATAGCTGATTGAAATGGATTCAAGACAGAATGGTGGAAAAGAAGGCATCATTCAGAACAAATAATTTCCAAAGAATTTTGTTATAAAAGGGAATGAATAATGGGATTGCAAATGGAGTCAAGAGAGGGGTATTTTTTAATATTGAACATATTATAAGATGTTGGCATGAAATTAAGAATGATCCATTTACAGCAGGAAAATTGAGTGATGGAATATGAGAACAAGACAATTACAGGAGCAATGTCCTTCAGCAGGTGATGAGATGGGATTCAGGGCAACGGAAGGGAGGTTGGCCTGAGACAGGCATGTAGACCCCTCATCCAGTGCAACAGGAAGGAGAGCAGAGTGTGTGGGCATAGACACAGGCGCAGGGAAAATGGCAGATGTGGTAGTGAGGGCATGTGGAGTCATCTGCCATTCATGTCTAAATTTTCACTCTAGAAAGCTGTAAGTGGGGGTAGGAGAACATGACAAGGGAGTGTTTACCTAGAGGAGAAAGAGAACAAACTGACTGGGTTGCTGGAAACCTTGAAGGCCCAGTTGAAGTTCAGGGTTCAGTTTGTGCTTGAGAATTTAAAGTGAGAGTAATCGGTATGTTTGTGTATTTTTGTCAACCATGTGAATACATATATTTGGGTGAAATGTTAAATATAACTGAGGAGTCTGGGGTTTCAGGGGATGCATGCAATAGGCAGTGCAGTAGAGAGAATAAGATAGCCCCCAGAATTCCACATTCCTTGGTAAACACATCTTCCCCTTAGTGTAGGCAGGGCCTGTGAATATGATGGCACATCACTCCCACGATTATGTTGTTATGTGGTAAAGAGATTTTACAGGTCTCTAATCAAAAGGAAATTATTCTGGGTGGGCCTGACCTAATCAAGCAAGCCTTCACAGAAAGCTTAGACCTTCTGTGAGCTCAGAGACACTCTCCTGCTGGCCTTAAAGAAACAAACCAGTGTGAGTTCTACAACTGTAAGCAAAGAATTCTGCCAACGATTGTGTGAGTTTAGGGGAAGACTCTGCATCTTGACTAGTGCCGCATTGTAAGACCAGAGGAGAAGCCTTGGTAAACGTGTGCCTGGGCTTCTGACCCTTGGAAACGATGCAATCACAAATAGTTGTTGTTTTAATCTATTAAGTCTGTAATTATTTGTTACCGCGGCGTAGAAAATGAATACAGAGGGAGATAGAGGGAAAGGAGTGAAGGGTAGACAAAGACTGACTATAATGAAGGATTGCAGGAACTAAGCTGTGTAAGGAGAGAAACAGGAATGTGAGGAAAGTATGGCACAGTGAAAGAAAGGCAGGAGGGATACATTTACTCTTCAAATATTTGTTGAGTGTCTAAAATGTCCCAGATTCCATGGAAAGAACGGGCTCTGAGAGAATTAGTAGTCTCTGCTTGCTAGATGAAGAAGTGGCTTCATATGATATTGTGGCAATTCTTATGGGCTTGAACAACAGGTTCCTCATGACTATGAAGATGTCCTGCCATCTGCTGTGGTTTGGAACCACAAAAGATGGGAGTGGTGGGGAGTGGTTTCCCCAGAGAGGCAGATCCAATGCCGTGGCACTGGCCAGAATGTTAGCAGGTTTGTTGGGCCTCCCTGGAGGGCCCTAGGCTCAGATCCTAAAGCCCAGCTATTTGAATGTATGTTCCTACTCTGAGGACTGGTTTGTGTAAGTTCCCACAGAGAAAACATTTCTTGCCAAGGCCCTGAAACAGGAGATAGAAGGGCACTTCCAAAACAAAATGCTGGAATACAGATGCCCAGGGGGAAAGAGGCATCAGATGGAGCTAGAAAGAAAATCAGGAGCCTCTGTAAGCAAATCGACTCTGTAAGCAAAAGGGAGAAACTCTATCTATTATAATATCTGGGGATGGTAAGGCCAACTTAGAGCCACCGTAGACTAGGACAAGGAATGAATGGTGTTCCAAAACCCTTAACTAAAATACTAGACTTCAAAGTGATTTTAAATGACAGCAAATCCTAAGAAATGCTTTCAAGTTGAAATGAATTATTAGCTCCATTGTGCACTTGTTTTTCCTTTTAGCCCAGCTATTCCCATATGTAGTTTTATAACACTGCAACTCTCTCCAGTGACCTTAAGGAACATCAGAATTTTTGGAATAAAATTAAATTTAATTAAAATAGTTAAACTATTTCATTACAACTCTTATAAGAAAGAGCGGAGAGTGACTGATGACCAAAAAATCAAATAAACAGGCTGTCTTAAAATAGAAAGGTTAGCAATCATTTACTCAAATCTTTAGTTAATAAATGCATAATGAAGTTTCCAGTCTTTCCACTGCAATTGTTTATGTACTCTTATGTGGGATTTTATTGTCATTTAATTATATTGGAAATGGCGCAAAGCAGGCAGGGTACTTTAGTAAACAGTCTTTTCTCTAGCTGCATCAAAGTATCATCATTTGCTACTGTCTTTCAAGAGTTATTCCTTACACAAGAAAAGAGCCAAGTTAGTGCTTGTTTTCTGTCTTTTGACCAGTCTTTACTGTCTGTAGAACCCATGATTATAGGGAACCACCAAGAACGAAACAGAGAAGATGCTAAAAGAAGGAAAAAAATTAACTGGGCTGCTTCAAGGTTGGTCTGCTCTAAAATGTTTCTGAACAATCAAGAGAGATCTGAATTCATTTATCAATAATAGCATTAAGTACAACAATCATTTGGAGGGTTTTCTAGGAGCTCTGACCATTTTTATTTGTATGTTATCTCTAGATAATGAAACAAGGCTGAGAGAGATTTTTTTGTGACAAAGGTGATTCCATCCTCATTCTTAAGCACGTTCTTCACTTAGCTTCCGGGACACTTGCCCTCTGAAGGTTTTATCCACCTCCTTGGCCTCTCCTTCTGAACTCCTCTTTCCCTGCTGGACCCCTACTGCTCCAGGGCCCAGACTTTCCACCTACACCCTGTGGCAGAGCAAAGTTCGCCAGTCCTGTAGCTGGAATACCAACTTCATACTGAAAAATGCCTCCAGCTCTGACTTCTCCTCTAAGCTCCAATTCAAAGTGCCAAAATGATTTTTTTCCAGCTTTATTGGAGTATAATTGACAAATAAACATGGCATATATTTAATGCATACAATTTGATGTTTTGATAAACACTTTCATTGTAAAATGATTACCACAATCAAGCTAGTTAACATATCCATAGCTATATAATAATCATTTTTTTTTGGCAGATCTCTCTTACTCTCTTAGCAAATCTCATGTGCACAATAGAGTACTGTTAACTATAGTCACCATGCTGTACTTTAGATCTCTAGAACTTATTTATCTCACGTACCTGAAACTTTGTACTCTTTGACCAATATCTTCCCATTTCCCTCCCTTCCCAACCCCTGGTACCACCACCGTACTCTGTGCTTCTAGGAGTTTGACTATTATTTAGATTTCACATATAAGTGAGATCGTGTAGTATTTGTCTTTCTGTGTCTGACTTACTTCACTTAACATAATGCCTTCCAAGCCCATACATGTTGTTACACATGGCAGGATTTCCTTCTTTTTTTAAGGCTGAATGTATTTCATTATTCCACAATATACTACATATACTACATTTTCTTTATCCAAACTTAATATGTGTGTAGTTTTCTATTGCTGCTGCAACAAATTACCACAAACATAGTGACTTAAAACAGCATTTGTCAGCAGAATTACGTTCCTTCTGGAAGCTTCAGGGGCAAATTCTTTCAATGCCTTGCCTTTTCAGCTTCTGCAGCCGCCTTCATCCTTTGGCTTGTGGCTCCTTCCTCCATCTTCTATGTACATCATTCCAAACTCAGGTTCCAGTGTCCCATCTCCTTTATCAAATTCTGATTCCTCTTGTGCCCCTCTTATAAGGACCCTTTGATGACACTGAGCCCACCTGGATAATCCAGGATATTTTTCCATATCAAGGTCCCTAACTTAATCACATTTGTAATGTAAAGTCCCTTTTGCCACATAAGGCAACATACTCATGCATTCTAGGGATTTAGGATATGGACATCACAGTGGGAGAAGCATTATTCTTTTTTAAATTTGAGTATTTTTAACTCCATAGTGCAAATTCTGTGGTTGGTGCTATCCTTTGAGCCTCAACATACCACCACTCATCTAGTCCTGGCAGAGCTGAGCAGGAGAATTCTGGGCCTGGAGTAGTTCCAAGACTCCAAGGAAGAAATCCCAGTGTTGTAGCAATGATGACAGCCTTGATATTCTCTTATCAGATTCTCTTCTCCATCAAGGTATTTTTACAGTATGTTACAAGCAATCCCTATCACTCCAGAAAAGAATTAATAGATACAGTCTGCTCTAAATGTGCAAATGATAACACATTCATAAAGATAGCACAAAGTTTGCTGAAGGGTATTACTCTTAGGACTCTGCACTACGTGAAAAAATAATAATACTGAGAGTACCTAACATTTTGTGAACGCCGTTGTTTCCTAGATGTGTTCACGTGTTCATTATATCATTTAATTCTTAATATAATTACAAAGTATAGGTATCATCATTTTTGTTGATAAAGAAATTGATGTTTATAGGTGTTGAGTGAATTACCATATCCATATAGCTTCAAATGAAGACAAGGGAGTCTAAGACTGTTCTAGCTGCCTCCAAAGCCAATATTCTTTTCTATAAGGCCAAATACCTTCCAGAGCAAAGGAGAAATTTCCTGCTGAACTCTTCATTCATCCCCAATAAATATAAGAACAAAATTAAAATGTAGGGCACTGGTGAATTGCTTTCTGGAATTTTTTCTTGGGAACCTCAAAGGAGTGACAGTGACTTGTGTAAATTTTGCAAATTGCAATATCCTTTAGCTCTCATGTAGGTTATCATCGTGCTGGGAGCATGATAGATACTCAGTAAATACTTGGTGAAGGTTGTTGAATAAATTTAGGTGCAAATAAGCAAACTTTTTCAGATAATTGGTTATTTTTCATTTTTTCCATGAGGTCACAAGGGATTTAGTTGTGGAAAGAGAAGATAAGCCCAGAAAGTATACTAATAGCAGGATTCCTAAACAGAGCAGGGAAGGGATGCTCCTCATTGCAGAGCTCCACGCCCCATGGAAATGACAGCTTCTGAAGAAGTTGTAGGGTGGTAACCACCACCACATAGATCTACCAAGTAAGGGTATGAAATCCTTTTGCCCTTACCAATTTAGTCGCTAAACCTCCTCCCTCACCACTCTTCATTTACTTACGCACAGGACTAACATATACTAAATCCCTACAATAAGCCAGTCTCAGTGCTGAATTCTAAGGATATAAAGATAATTAGGAATCAGTCCCTGCCCTAAAGAGGGTAAAAACACAATAATAGAAGAAAAATATATAAAATAAATTCACTAAAGTATTATAGGGGCTACAACAAATATTACCATTTATAGTGGGAAGCTCAAAACCAGAATGGTAAATTCTACCTGATTAGAGGTAAAAGTGAGGTCAGAAGAGGCTTCAGAGAAAACGGGACTTTAAGGAATGTTTAGGTGCTTTCAGATTTGGGGGAAAGGGTAAGAGATAGGTGGAGAAACAGGGATGTTTCCAGATAGAGGGAATAACATGAGCAAGGGTGTAGAGATATTGAACTGTTGTGTTTTATAGAAACTGAAAACAGGTTGGTTTCATGGCTACTTTTCATTTTGAGAAAATGATCATTAGTCAAAAACCTAGTTTGATTTAACACAACAGGTGCCTTCCACTTCTACAGTTTGCAATTGCTTTGGCCTTAGCTGCAGGTAACTCTGCTAAATTCCCCAGGCTGTATCTCCTTCTAGACAAGCACAGGGCAGGATTTCTACCTAAGAAGCTTCAGCTCTGCAGCTAGATAAAGTCACCATTTTCTATGCCCAGCCAAGGAATGCATGAAGCTCCCTGCTCTCCCTCCCTTGTCTTCCTGCATCAGCCTTCATTTTCTTCCTCCTATTGTCTCCTCCACACCCCCACCTCCACTCCATCTCTTCAGTGGAACCTTGCAAGAAGCTAATGTGTACCTAGCCGCCTGTTCTCATGTGAGCCAATAGAACTAATCAAGGTACCAGTGGAAAAACAAGCAGAGATTTGATCCATCATTAAGCTAAACCAAAACACAGAGTCTCTAGGGATTTTGTGTGTGAATGTGTGTGTCTTTCCTAGGTTCATAAATCTTAGAAATGAGAATAAGAGAAAAATAATTAAGGGATAAGTCTGAGTTCTTGAACCTTGAATACTTTCCCCCATCTTGTGTTTATTTTTGTACCCACCACTTAATCTACACGAAGAGAAGTCCACATTAGGGAAATCCTTTTTGAAAAAAATCACATCAACAGGTGATTAAAATTTTCTCTTGATATACTTTTACATAAGCATTGCAAGCTTACTGAGGGATAAGCATCTTGGAAATACAGTATTTCCAAATCTAAATGTCAAACATAATTCAAAAATAGCCCACTGGAGTGTTTCCCCCAAACAAAGCAAATCCTCCTCCAAGCCCAACATGTCATGGGTGTGCAAAGTTTAAAACAAGGGCAGAGGACTCTACAATAAATCCCAAAATATTGGCAAGCCTGTAAAAGATTTATGATTGGCCACGTATTATGAGACTCTATTTCTAGTACATTCTTCCTAAACAACAGGACTTTCTGCATTTTCAAAGAGCTATCCTGGATAATCACCAAAAAGTAAATATCATGAGTAAAGATGTTCAAAAATAGAAGTATAGTCTTAAAAACAGTGATATTTAAAAAAATACAAGATATTTGTATTTCACCACCACCCACGCTTAGAGTTTTCCTTTTTTTCATGTTTAACTCTCAAACTTCTATATATCTGTGAGAAGTATGGTTTCACTTCAGTGTAGACATCATCACTGTATCTTATAGTCAGAAGAGATTGTCAATATCATTTAATTCAACCTTTTCATTTCACACATGACCAATTGGGTAAATTGTAAGGAGCGCCTGCTAAGAGGTGTTGTACCAGGGCTGTAGGAGAGATCTTGATGGGAAAAAAAGATGCATGATTCCTTAAATCATTTGGAAAAAAATTATTTCATTTCTGCCTTAAAGAAGGTTTATATCTACTTGAAGAGATTCAATAAGTATACATATAGATTAAAGAAAAGAAGGATAACTGCAGAAAGGCTGATCCAAACCAAGTGCAATACATAGACTAAAGGAAGTCATTTTGACTGGTGGAATGTTGGAAGGCTATCTCAGGTAATAGGATTCAGACTAGATTAAAAGGATCAATATATTTTCATTAAATAGCAGTGCAATAAACAGTTATTTTCCATAGATGGAATAGTGTTAGTAAAGATTCCTGTGTGGTAAAGAATATGTGTGTCCCAGGAGTTCTAAAACCAGATTTGGTAGAAGCAACAGAAGGAATCATTAGGACTTCTTAATATTGAGAATTAAGCAGTAAGTTTGCTTCTGGCTGCAAGAAGTAGAATCTCAATTTAACCAAATAAAGCCACTTAGTCCAGAGTTAGGTACTTCCAGACGTATTTATTCAGTAGCTTCTTAAATTCATCAGGGAAATGTTTTTTCCACTTTAGCTCTACTCTGCCATCCTTACCATGTTAGGTAGAATCTCTCCTCATGTCACCAGGTGGCCTCTGCAGTCTGGCATCACTCCAGGTACCACAGCATCCTATGTAAGAAAAGAGTGTTTCATCCCTGCATCTCCTTTTAATAATGAAGAGATTTTTTTCCAGAAGCTCTCCAGCTGAATTCTTCTCAGCTAGACCTAGATCATATATTCATCCTTACACCAGTCTCTGACAAGACAAAAGTATTACCAAAACTGAGCAGTGTTTTACCTTCGAGGCACAGGAAGAGAAATCAGGGCTTTGCTAACAAAGAAAAAGTGAGACTGGCTCTTGACTAGGCAACTCACAACGTTAAGGAACCACAGCTATTCCCTGAAGCCTGTTGGAGGAGAAGGTAAAGTAAAGGCCTTCTCTCCCTATTTAGAACAATGGCTCCTTTACAAAGGCTGGGAAGATGGTGGTTGGGAGTTCCTCTAGGCAACAACAGGCCTGATTCAATAGACGATGGTTTGGGGTTTGGGCCATGGCACCTTCACATCCTGCTCAAATCACTAGGTGGTCAGGTGCATAATGAGGACAGGAGCAGACAGAGGCCATAGTTCAAGGTCAAGATTTTTAGAGAAGTTTGTAAGTTCTTCTCTTCCTTCCTAGTGTTGGGCAGGTGAGCCTCATAACATCATTAGGCACCAATCTTAGGCACTCTGAGGGTAGGTCCTTCCCAATTGCATGTCTCTTGCCAGTCATATAATGCAATCCGTATATTTAAAGAGTTTCTCAAATCAATTCAAATCTCAAATCAATTTATGGTTTTGTCAATTACTTTATTTCATAACATGATGTCAGAATTCTTAATACCTCAGTAAAGGTAATGTTTTGGGTAAAGTAACCATTGCATCCTGCGTCAAGGGCATATAATCTGGGCACCGAAATCAATTTTCATAATCATATGTTGCTACATTGTCATTTTAGTAAGGAAATGATGATGATGTTTTGTGAAACCACATCTTTTTTTCAGCTACTGTTTTTTACTTCATGATAGGAGGGGAAAAACACAAAAACAGAATGAGTCATTCCATTGCCACCACTTCCCTATCGTTTTCCTTCCTGTTTTCCTATTGGAGGTTGCAGTTAAGGTCACTTCTGGACTCATTAGAGTCTCAAATCAGGCTTAGATGAAAGCACTGAGGAGATGTCTTGTCCTTCATTTGACAAATATTTATTCTAGAACACTGTTCCAAAGAATTAAAAATCTAAATAAAATATAGCCATCCAGGCAGCTAGTAGAAAAATAATGAAATAAAAGTACATTTATTGGCATGGAAAGATGTTCACAATAAAGGAAAATATATATCCATAAGCATTGTTTACTTTTCTGTGTGTATGTGAGGAGAGACTGTGTGTATATATCTATCCAGATATTTTTATTCATTATTCATGTATATACATAGATATTTTGACGGTGTAGTGTGCTATCTTGAACAAACAAAATACTTGCCTGTAGTTACTCTGTCTTCTAAGAGCTGGTGTAGGGGTGGTAGACAGTGATGTAGAAGGTGGTCAGAATCACAGCATTCATGCCAGTGGGAGAATAAATCTCTATACTCCTTTCTTTTGCCTACACAAGCCAGTACAAAAGGAGTCTTGCCTAAGATTTTAATCATGTTAAAAGAAAGATTAAAATTTCAAAATTTAGGGTAAGTTTTGCCTAATACATTTTAACTTTAGAGCAATGCACATTATTTGCATAACAAAAATCTGAAAGAACATCGTTTCTATCTTTAAGGAGCTCTTCTAGAAAAACACAGAGGAAGAAGTCACTGCCTCTACCTGGAGGTACTCAGGTAGGCTCCCTCAAGGAGTTGGTCTTTAAATTGGGTTTTAAATGAAAAGTCCTCAGAAAATAAACAGCACGTTAAAGCATAAAGGAGCCTGGCAATTCAGTAGGACCGGACCTCAGACAGGGGTATATGGAGACCCACATATGGAAGGGAGTGTTAAGTGGTAGCAAGAGGCTGTAACAGCAAATGGGGCCCAGATAATGAAAATGTAAGCCAGCCAGGCATGGCGGCTCACTCTTGTTAATCCCAGCACTTTGGGAAGCCAAGGCAAGAGGATTGCTTGAGTCAACGAGTTCAAGACTAACCTGGGCAACATAGTGACACCTCTGTCTCTACAAATTTTTTTTTTTTAATTAGCTGAGTGTGGTGGCACACACCTGTAGTCCTAGCTACTCAGGAGGCTGAGGCAGGATGATCACTTGAGCCTGGGAGGTCAAGGATGCAGTGAGCCCTGATCATACCACTGCACTCCAGCCTAGGCAACAGAGCAAGACCCCATCTCAAAAAAAAAAAAAAAAAAAAAAGAAAGAAAAAGAAAAGAAAAAGTAATCATCTCCAAATGAGATTTCACCTTCAACATCATGAAGAATCATTGAAGATTATATTTCCTTTAACAAAAAAGAAAACATAATTTTAAAAGTGTTTTCATGTAAATTTTTGTAATCATAGAACAAAGGATATAGGGAACTAACTCTTTATTCTTAACCTGAAGATTTAGATCCTTTAGACTGATTCTCCTGGAGGAGAGCAGCACATCCAAAGTGGGGCTCCAGACTGGGATCAGCCAACAACACATTTCTCTCCAGACCAGGAGGAAATAACAGACATAAGAACAATGTAGGGAATTTTGTATAAAACTAAATATATTCTGTATTTTATTTTAATGTGTGTACATTTAAGGAGCATGAGAGCAGTTTTGTTACATGGATAGACTGTGTAGTGGGCTGTTAGTATAACCATCACCTGAATAGTGTACATGGTTCCCTCCTCTCACCATCTACTCATCTCTCATCCCCTATCACCCTCCCACTCTTCTGAGTCTTTATTCAGTATTTTGAAATTTATTTTTGATGTCTCTCATTAGCAAAACAAAAAGGAAATTGGCAATCCCATGTTGGTGCCCCCTAATGTATTTTTACTTTCTTGTTCATTAAAGCTGAAGTTCAGGGAACTACTGGACTACAGTTGTGTAGTTTCACTAGACACTGAAACTAGCCAGATAAAGGAAAATAAGCAGAGCAGAACACATAAAAACAAGCGAGCAATCAAAGAGTTAGAGGAAATTCCAGTGGTCTAGGAGAAAATGTGGAGGTGAAAAAGGAACTGAATTTAATAACAAATAAAGCATTAGTTTCCTGCAAAGTTGAAATAAATATTTTATTTTAAAAAAAGGGACACTGTACATTCTTCTTTTAAATTTTTCATGCCAAATACCTAGTTTATACTTTGTATTTTTAGGAGAATCATTTGAGGCTTAAAATGCAAGGTGTGTGTATACATAAATGTCTTTCCTTTATGAGATACGTGTCTTCTGCACAGAGGGCTATAAAAAATCTAAAATTTTTTTAATAATAAGAAAATTTTTGCCAAATAAATCTTTATTCTCATATTTTTTAAATACTAAAGAACCTCTCTCAGTAGATTGTGTTGTCAAGTCTAGCATGGAAGAATTAGAATCATGTTCTGGCTTGTGCAGTGCAGAGGAATTCCAGGACATTTGCTGGAGGTTTCACCTTGTAATTCACTTTTCCTCTGTGTGATCTTCTCTTTCTAATGTTGTTCTTTTCTTTCTCCTATAGTCAATTTACTTGCAAGCACCTACTCCTAGTTTGTTTCCTGAGTGGTTGTAGGTATCTGCCACAGGCTGATAAACTTCCTGAGGTCAGTTACCTCTTAATCTTAGTCTCCTCTTAGTATCCCTGCAGAGAACCCAGGCCCATAGACTCATTTAAGCTTGTTTACTTACTTTGCCTTCCCTCAAAGAGTGACAAAGAAAATGACCTTAGCTCCATAATCCTCAACTCTGATTTATAGAACAAGTCATCCCATTAGTGGCTTTCATTTCCATCCTATCAGTCAATTGTGTTTTGGCAGGATACCTCAAAGTTAAACATCATAAAGCTAGATTTAATGTTAACTTATTGCTATATAAATGGAAACATCCTTTTCATATTTCACTTTCTATTTGTGTTAGATCATAAAAAATTAAATCCATCTAGCTCTAGCATATGATAATGCATGTTTAGAGACAAGAATAGGAATCAGAAGGGTAGATTTGAAAATAAGTTTGAAAATGACAAAAAGATATTTAAATCAGACTTTATCTTTTAAAGAGCAAACATTTGTGCCTTATAAAATTCACTAAATTTATTATATAAATAATAAGAGGATAAAATTTGAAGCTCCATATGCAAGTTTTAAAAATGATAATTTTAAAATGTTAATTCTTTGTTAGCTAAGGAAGTATTTTGGATATATCTCTTCCACAATTTTATCTTCTTCTTTTAAATAATTATTTTTAACATAAATTTAACTTATAATTTCATCATCAAAGCTTTAAGAAATCCGTAAGTATTTTTAGCAACATTGTAAATCTCTCTTATTTCTATTCTGCTTTTTTCCATTCCATTTTTTATTATAGTTAAAAATAACTATAATACTAGCCCAGTGTGCATTCTTCCTCTTTGGGGTATATTTTAAGCAACTAACAATGAATCCAATTTGTCAATAGCTCAGAGCACATATTAGAAAGACAAATACATTAAGCATGGAAATTTGCATTGAAATAAACATACCATTACCACTTCTTAAATTAGGATTCACAGTAACTACCATTTAGTGAGTTCTTATCATGTGGCACACACAGTGCTAAAAATTCAATATGTATAAATACATACATATATACATACATATATAAACTTGTTTATTCTTTATAGTAACAGTATGAGGTAGGTGCATTTAATGTTCCCATATTACAGATAAGGGTACTGACACTTATTAAATGAAGATATTTGGTAAGAGGCAAAGCCAGAAATAAAATTCAGGTTCTGCCTGTCTAACTCTAAAATCTATAGACAATAACCTGCATAATTGCAAAGTGGGCAGACTGATAACCTTATAAAATCAGGATCACCCAAATTCAAAATGACACCCAACACTCTCTGACCCTTACTACATAATTTCTCTAGCGAGCAAACACTGTCATCCTTTGCAAAGACAATTTCATACTTCCTCAATGTCTGTCTCATAGCAGCTGCTCAATAAAGATATGTTAAATAATAATAATTGCAAACACTTAGATAAAGCTATATACAAAGCACTTTTCTTTTTTTCCTATTTTTTTAAGTTTTAGATTCAGGAGGGATACGTACAGGTTTGTTACATGGATATATTGTGTGATGCTGAGCTTTGGGCTTCTATTGAACCTGTCACCCAAATAGTGAACACAGTACCCAATAGGTAGTTTTTCAACCCTTGACCCTCTCCCTCCCCTCTTTTAGTGTCCCCAGTGTCTGTTGTTCCCATCTTTATGTCCATGTGTACCCAATGTTTAGCTCCCACTTTTAAGTGGGAACATGCAGTATTTGACTTTTCTTACATTTACACATTTTAACTCATTTAATTTTCTTAACAACCCTATGAGGGTAGTTACTATTGCGAGCCTAATTTTGCAGATGAGGAAATGGAGGCACAAATAAATTAGATAACTTCTTCTAGGTCACTTAAGCGGAAGAATTAGACTTCAAGCCCAAGCAGTCTTGTGCCCTAGTTCCACAGTCCATAGCCCAAACAAATAAATGAATGAAATAACCAGAATGATTTTTGCCAACATACATCAAATTATCACTGCCTTGAATCAAATCGTTCAGGGACTCCCCACTAGTATGCAGGATAAAAATGTGCAGTTCATAGTCCAGCCTGTAAGGCCCTATATGATCTACTACTTCATCTTTCGCCTCACACTTTGTGCCCTTCACTCTCCTCAGTCTCAGACAGCAGATTTCATTCAGTACTTTCCTTCCAATCTGGGTCCTTCACACATGTTGTTTCTTCTCCCTGGAAGCTCATTCTTAGGACCTTCAACTGATTAACTTGAATTCATCATTCAAGACTCCACCTAAATATAACTTCTTGTGAGACAGTGTCTCTGATATGCCTATATAACCAAGGTATCTACTCTTGTTATATAATCTTATAGTACTTAGTACAGTTTCAAAGGGTACATGCCTGTCTATCTGTCTCTTTCTCCTTCATTACCCTGTAAATTTGATTAGGGCAGAGACCATGACTTGTTCTAGTACATGTCCTGTACTAGGTACTTGACAGAAGCTTGTTGAAAGTGAGAATGAATAAACAGCTCAATCAAAAGCATTATTCACAATGTATTGTCATAACATTGTGCATAAATGTGTATGAATGCCAATTGCCAAATATATCTGCCAAGCACTAATTTAATAATCAAGAATATCCACCAGGTCTCTGAGGAGCTAAGATTGAATATGGTTATCAAGCCAAAGATATAATGAAAACAAAAGAGGATCGGCTTCCTCTTTTCTCTCACCACATTAAATGCAGTAACTATAGTTTTATCTGCTACATGTGTGATAACAGCACATCCCCTCTTCATTGAGAAAGACCTCCCCCTTACCTCAGTGTCCTGTCACAGGTACGAGCCAGGGACCATGTCAGTCCAATCAGAGTTGTCCATGCTTCAAGCAACAATGATTCCTTAGAACATGAGCACAAGGCCCCATACGGGCCAGTCAGAATCCTCCATGTGACTATTAGATTAGTTCAAATTAGGAGCACTTCCTTCTTTGCCTTTGGAGTCACAATTCTAGGAAGATTTAAATTTAAGCTGTTTAATAGCCATCTTCCCAAGTCATATGGAAGAAGCCTGTCTGTATCACCAGAAAAAGAGGCCCAATGTGCTAACATAAACAAAAATAAGCAGAAATGAAAAGCAGAGAGAAATCTCTAATTCTCATTTAAGCTGTTGTACTCCACTATATCTGAAGTCAGCTGTATTCCAGACTTTCCAGGTAGGTAGGCAAACAAGTATTTCTTTTTGATAAAGTTGTTTTGAGAAGGTCTTTTTGTCACTTGCAGCCATGTGCCCTGATTCATACATCTTCCCAATCAAATCACACTTCTAATACTTGGAAACACAAAGCCTTGGAGGGGCCTGCTTCGAGGTTTACAGAAAACTGAAAGATTATAGGCTTGGTTCAGACTTACAGAGAACTTACACACAGTGCATAAGAACAGAAAATCCTGTCATAATCACAAAAACCATACCAGGTCATACAAAAGTCTGGGAAAGTGGAAAGTCCCTGAGGAAAGAAGCAAAAAGGAAGAAAAGTTACCCCTTCCAGAAAAGCGTCCTTTTTTTTCCACTGAGGGTTGCTACTATTACAGGTAGAGGCCCAGGAGAAATACTCATCATGCTTCCTGCATGTCCAAATGAGAATTCCCATCAAAGCAGGCCTCACTTCCTCTACAGAAGCTACAGGGGTTGCTGTTTGTTTCAACCTAAGTCTGGGTTATCACTATTTTAAACCTCAAGAACATATAATCCTGCCATCATCTGACTCTTTTGTAGATCTTGTAACATTTGAAATCTTACATCTGTTCCTGTGATGCAATTAACTTTAGAGTTGGACACCAAGTTTGTTATCCTTGTAATTCCACAGTGTTCCCCGGTGCGTTGGGAGAAGAGAGGCACAACACTACAGAGAGAACGAAGAATTTAAAGGAGCAGCGAAATGAATGTTTTAACTCATAGCAGCACCAATGGTCTGAAAGTTAAGTAAAGGCTTATCTACAAGTGTGGATTTTTGAACATAGAATCCCTATATGTGTTTTTTTTTTTTTTTTTTTTTTCCAAGAGCTTGGTTTTCCAAAGAAAAAGGGATTCGGGTCATATTAATTGCCAACACTTAGAGAGCATTTACTATGAGGCAGGTGCTGCTTCTTATTTGAACTAATTTAGCCTTTTTAATGATTGTCCGATTGTCTTGAATTTACTGTTGAGAAATGTCAAAGAGGTTACACTGCTTGTTGAAATTCACACAGCTGTGTAACCTCAGCTGTCTCTACTGTTGCCTTTAACACTACCTTTCCCAGAACCACATACTGCCTAACAATCTTGGGTATCTCCGTCAGCTCTTTCTCCTCTTTTGTATACCAACAACTTTAAATTTTTATATAAAATATATTTAAAATCTTTTTTAGGGATTTCCATGAAATATCTGCCCTCCATTTAGCTATTTTGTGATACTTTCCGGGAGATTCTTCTCAACATTATCTTTCATTTACTTTATAAAATTTTTAAAATTTTTAATGAATATTTTCTATTTCCAGGATCTATTTTTTGGTCTCTGAATTCCTTTCTCATGGCATCCTTAATTCCTGTGAGAATACTAATTAGAATTTATTTGGTGTTTCTCTCTTTTTTCTTCCATTTTCAGAACTCTTTATTTTTCAGAACTTAACTCTATACCAATTAAACAATCATTCCCCACTCCCCTCTCCCTTCAGCCCTTGGCAATCAGCTTTCTAGTTCTTTTTCTATGAGTTTCACTATTCCAAGGACTACATATAAGTAAAATAAATCATACAGCATTTGTCCTTTTATGACTGGCTTATTTCATTTAACATGATATCCTCAAGGTCTCTCCATGTTGTAACTTGTGTCACAATCTCCCTCCTTTTTTAAGGCTGAATAATATTCTATTATGGTAACTGTGTGTCCATAATAAAATGTTTATTTGCATTTTTCTAATGATCAGTGATGTTGGGCATCTTCAATTTGCCATTTGGAAATCTGAGCTTATTTGTCATTTGTATATCTCTTCAGTGAAATTACTATACAAGTCTCTTTGTATAGTAATATATATCTCTTTGTATAGTATTGTATATCTCTTCAGTGAAATTACTATACAAGTCCTTTGTCATTTGTTTTTGAATAGTTTTTTTGGGTACTGGTGATTTTTAGTTAGATGAGTAAGTTCTTTAGATTTCTAGGATTTCAGTGCACCCATCACCCGAGCAGTGTACACTGTACCCAATATGTAGTATTTTATCCCCCACCTCCCTCCCAACCTTCCCCTTCGAGTCCCCAAAGTCCATTACATCATTCTTACGACTTTACATCTTCATAGCTTAGCACCCACTTATAAGTGAGAACATATCACATTTGGTTTTCCATTCCTGAATTACTTCATTTAGAATAATGGCCTCCAGCTACATCCAAGTTGCTACACGTTGTTTCTCTCTTGTTCTTTGCACTATATGTATTTCCTCGAGGACCAAAGATTTCTTTCTTTGTTTTCCACTTGTGTTTATGTTATCTCAAATCTCTAGCGATCCCTTAGTCTTTGTTCATATTTAAGGTTCTGCTAACATGAATGAAGTGTTTCAACTGGCTGATTTGCTTTAGGGAGATGACTCAGTAAACAAGTTATTATATCAGGGTTCTTAAATGACACCATTTAGAGGTCATTTGTTGGTGGGGGGGGACACTGTCCAATTTACTTAGAGAAGAAACTTCTGATCTTCTAACTGGGAATTAGAGGAAATTATGCCAGCATTATGTACATTGTAGTAATTGACAATTCCATGTATAGACTTCCATCTCCATGTTTTGAACTTTTCTCTGCTGAACCTAACATCTGACACTCACTGGGTTCTGCAAGAAAATATCTTCTGACCCTCACTGGGTTCTGCAAGAAAATCATTTTTCTTCTTACTCATATCTTTTCTGAGACCCTCTTGGCTGCAGCCTCCCTACTACATCTGTGAAAACGCCATTCACTTTCCATCTTCTAGAATTTTGTTGAACTCCCTCTTTTTCCTGACACCTCTTTCATTCTCATCTGTGAAACTGTATGAACTTATTCTGTTGTAATCACTTTATTACAAGATCAAGAGGAAAGTGACAAACGCTGACTTTAACAGGAAGTCATCTCTCTCTCTCCACCAGTGGTCAGGATCCCACCCCACCTATTGCTATGGGACTTCACTCTCGTCAGGACACTCCCACTCTCCTGTATCTCTGACCATTCTTTCTCTGATTGGCTTTTTCCCATATTCATCACATGCTCAGATCTTTATCAGCTAAAAATTAAAAAGAAATCTGAAAAAAATAAAAGCAGTGCTTAGACTGTAGTAAACCCATCCATGGTGATCTCTTTTATCTCTCTATAGTCAAGAATCTTAAATGAATGGTCTGCATTTGTTTCTCTTTATTGTTCAGTGATTCTTTGCAATCTGGCCTTCGTTACCACTCCACAGAAACTATCCTGATCATGTGATGCCTTCGTTACTAAAGCTGGTTGATACTTTTCCATATCTGCTCGAGCTCTCTGTAGCATTTGACATCAGTGGCCAAGCCCTCGTTCTTCCTCTGCCTTCCACAGATCATGACACCGAAGTTTCCTTCCTGGCTCTCTATTAGTTTCTTCTCAGTATTTTCCATGAATTCCACTTCCTCTGTCTATCCCTTAAATGTTACTATTTTTTAAGATTATGTACTAAGTTTTTTCTAGTCTCATTCTGAAAATTATTTACAAATTATCTCTTCTAATTCTATACCTATGTTTATCACCTCAGTCTCAATGACTCAAAAATGATATCTTTAGTCCAAAGGTTTTTCTTTTATTCCAAATTTCTATACCCAATTACTTTCTGGGGGTATGAACTAACATGGCCTATGAACACTCCAAAATCAACATCTTCCCTCACCTCCCAACCATCATCCACCCAGTTGGCTAAGCCAAATACTTGTGTATCTTCCTAGAATCCTAGCTTCCCCACTTACACATAATCATCAACTCTTTGGGGGATCTATTTTATTCTATGTGATATATCCCGAACTGATTCAATTTCATCCAATTTCAGTTAGGCAACAGACATAATTTGTCTCTGCGCCTCAAGTCTTATTCTCTAGAAGGCTTCCCTGAATCTCCACAAAACGAGTTTTCTCCTTATACATTCTTTTTTTTTTTTTTCCTGACAGAGTGAGACTCTGTAGTGCAGTGCTGATCTCGGCTCACTGCAATCTTCGCCTCTCAAGTTCAAGCGATTCTCTTGCCTCAGCCTCCCGAGTAGCTGGGATTACAGACACCTGCCACCATGCCTGGCTAATTTTTGTGTTTTTAGTAGAGATGGGGTTTCACCATGTTGGCCAGGCTGGTCTCCAACTCCTGGCCTCAAGTGATCAGCTTGCCTAGGCCTCCCAAAATGTTGAAATTACGGGCATGAGACACTGCGCCTGGCCTCCTCATTATACATTCTTATTCAATGCTGTACTCCTCATTCATAGCAATCCTCCCAAGTATAAATAAATTACTTATTATATAAATGGTTGTCATTTGTCTCTCTGAAAAAATTAAGCTCCCTGAGGGAAGAGAACATTTATAATATTTAATATTTGTTAGATGAACAAATGGATCAATGCTTCTTAAATTTATTTTCTACACTGTCACTAACCTAATCTTTCTAAAACAAAAACAGAGTCATGTCACTCTACTGTAAAAAATCCTTCAATGGAAAAAAGAAAAAAAAAGGGGTCTACAGTGGATTCCCACTGCCTTAAGCTATTGATTTTATGTCTAAATTTCTTAGCATGAAAGACAAGGTTTTCTAAGACCTGGTCTACTTACCTCTACAGCTTTGTTTCTTTAGCTGACTGCTTAATATCACTGCTCTCCCTCAACTTAACTGCAAATAAATTCATTACTTCAGAAATAACAAAGGAGGAAAAACACTCTTTTAATATTTTATTACGCTCAAATTTAAAAATATGTAAATAAAATGATTAAATAAAGCCCCAAACTTTTTTTCAAATAAGCACCCTAAATTATCTAAATCACCTAGGATGCTTGTTTTCATAAGAACCAAGGAATATTTCAGGGGATTTAGTATAAAGTATAGCATGCCCAGACAAGATCCCATAACAGGAGTTACTTACCTGGTGCTGCTTATTTTGGGTATCAGAATTTTAAAGGAAATGAGGTCCATTTGGTTTAGGCATCTATATATATCAATACATGGAGGACTAAATGAGGGTTTAAAAAAATTTGTTGAATATAACTGAATCAACTCTAAAATGAAAAATACATAAGATGGAATGATGATTAAATGGAAATGCTTAACTCAGTAAATGATCAGTTTCTTATTTCTAATAGACCCAAGTCTGCACAATTCAAAATTGGGAACAGGCAGACAGTATTACATGAAATACCCTGTGTATTATATCAATTACACCTCAAGAGAAGAATTTGACTTTGCAAATTACAGAACTAGTAAGAAAACATTTTTTTTCTTTCATACGGGTTTAGTCTGTCCTTAAAAGGGGGCTTGGGGGTAGATATTGGATTCAACCATTATTTGTCAGACAAGCGAAAGAATAAAGAGAAGTGTGTGACACACTGGTAGAGAAGACTTACCTGGGACCAATCTGAAGTGCCTGTTGTGTTCTGCAGTATCATAAGTCGCCAGGGTCTCTCTGTCTGGTACAGCCATTCTCATTCCCAAAATGCTTCAGGATTTGGATCAAATCCAAAGACTATTCTGCTTGTCCATTCTGAACACATTAATTCAGGTTTGGCTAAAGATACTGCTGACAACAGAAGGGTGAATCCTGAGGGAATGTCAACTTTCATGACTAAAGATAGAATTACCTAAAAAGTACATGGGGAGCTATGGGCAGAGTTAGAAGTTTATCTCTTACAAAGAGATCCCAACTTAGAGGAATACGGACTGGGGAGAACTATAACTGCATATGACAGTCAGTTTCTCATATATTTTTATTTTAAACTATGCCAAAAAATTAAACAGAAATAGCTCTTCTGGCCAGGCATGGTGGCTCACACCTTAATCTTGGCACTTTGGGAGGCCGAGGTGGGTGTATCACTTGAGCTCCGGAGTAAGAGTCCAGCCTGGGCAACATGGTGAAACCTTGTCTCTACAAAAAAATACAAAAATTAGCCAGGTGTGGTACACCTATAGTTCCAGCTATTTGGGAGGCTGAGGTGGGAGGATCTCTAGAGCCTGGGAGTCTGAGGCTGCTGTGAGCTGAGATACTGCCACTGCACTCCAGCCTGGGTAACAGAGACCCTGTCTCAAAAGAAAAACAAAGAAATAGCTTTTTTTCTCACCCTACATTATAATTTTCATCAGCCACCTCCAACCAATCAGTAAAATCTAATATATCTGTGCAGTCTTCTGTGTAATTAATATGATAAACAAAGGGGCAGAGCAGTAAAGAGAAATGAGAATTGTCCCACATTTTCCCATTTTTGGTACTCGTAAGAACAGAGAGGCTACCTCTCACAGGTTTCGGACTAGCAAGGAGGAAAAATTTTGCCCGTTAGTGGAGCTAGAGATGATGAAAAGAACTTGATTTAAAGAACAATTGCTGGATGGACAACTTGAGATTGGATATATAATACCCTCCTATTTTACCCTAAAATGCCAGCATAAAGACTTTTAAGGAGAAGCAAAAATTGACACCTTTGTTTTAACAGATGTATTGAATAAATTATAATGTAATATCCATTCCGGCTCTTACTCACCAAGGTACTGGTGATCACAATTAAGTAGTTTGGATGAGGGCACCGACTTTGGGCTAAGAGAATCTTCTTTTTTTGCCTCAGCTGTTCTGTTTCTGTTAAGACACTGTCTGGGCTGAGATATTTAAACCTGGTTTCAAGGCCAAGTGTGGTGGATCATGCCTGTGATGCCAACACTGGGAGGTTCAGGTGGGTGGTTTGCTTCAGTCCTAGCCTGGGCAATGGAGACAACATACAAAAAATTTTATTTACAAAAAACTAGCCAGGCATGGTGGCATGCACCTGTAGTCCCAGCTACTTGGAAGGCTTAGAGGGGAGGATCAGCTGAGCCCAAGAAATGGAGGCTGCAGTGAGCCGTGATTGCACCACTGCACTCTAGCCTGGACAACAGAGCAAGACCCTGTCTCAAAAAAAAAAAAAAAAAAATCTTGCTTCAAGGTTCTATGCAGATGAATCTTTGCTTGTAAACCCTAGGAGCGACTATGTAATGATTTGTGCTCCTCTCACTGGAATTACCTTATTCCTTATCTCTGTTCTCTTGAGTAACTGCCTCCTCTAACCAGGATTAGCATTCTTTGATCTGACCCCTTTGTTATATTGTCTGTTGTGACAATGGGAAACATTTAAATGTTCTCTGGCCAAAAGAGACTGTTCCCGTCTGGAGACCAAAATGAAACTAGTCCTGACATTTGCGTGCTGTCATGATATGTCTTTCAAGCGGCAGTCCCTGTAGTGGATGCTGTGATGCGCTAAAGCTCTAAGGCATTCACTCCCCCAGCTCCCAGCAATGTTTTCTGCTTAAAGCTCACAGCTGAGTCCCTGCCTAAGCATTGCCCTCAGCTGAGGGAGTTTCCTGGACCACGTTTATGTCCCTCTCTCCACCCTGGGTCAGCATGCATTAAGTAACTGGTCAATGTAGAAGTACAAAGGCCTGGCCCCCTTGCCTCAATTTAGTAACTTTAAAGGGCCACACCAGCTCCAGAGCTCCTATGGATGGGCTGAGATTTCAGTTGCAATTGCATGGCAGATCAGCTTTTCCTTCGCTTAATCCTGCCTTCCTCCCTTTCTTATAAGTCTGCATGTCTTTCACCTCAGAGTCTGTTCCATGGAACCCACTCTAATTACTGATTCCATTAAGGTTAATAAGCACATCATTTCCAGTATCTCCTGGGTTACATTAGATTTATTCAAGTGTGGAAACAAATTAATAATTGAGGATAGATTCTGCCATTAGGAAAGCATTGTCTAATTCATGATTATTTAAATTTTCTTCTAAATTATCAGTCATTTTACATTTAGCAATTTGTATTTCTTTTAATAACAAGTTTATAGGAAAAATACGAATTAGATGAAAAGAGCACACTACCTACTTTAAGTTTTATTTATTCTAATTATTTTATTTATTCTAATTTAGGGCAAAGTATTTTGGGATAATTTGTAAAAGCTTGTCCATGACTCACTTTTATTTTTAGTTCTTTAGCTTTAGGTTTAGTGTTAAATATGAAAACTTTATAAGAAATTTCAAGAGAACCTTCAAGTAGACTTACGATTTTGTCTGTCCAAAATCCCTTACTTTGGGTAAACTCCCTACCCCTACAACATAAGTTCCCAATGGAATGTCTGTCAGAATGCTTCCCTAACCCAGGCATCAGCAGTGACCCAGGCTGGCCAATAAGAGTATCCCATCTCCTTGGCACAGTGATTGATCCAGGGTAAGTTTATGAACTAAACAGGACTAATCAGATGGTTTCCTAGAATTAACGTATACTTCCCTGGGGAGGAAAAGGATACAGCCTTGAGCTTCCTGTAGCCACCTTTTCCAGTGTGTGTCAAGAGCTTACCCACAGAAGGAAGCCAATATCCAGCAAGATGCGGAGCTGAAAGATGAAATCATCTGAGTGCCTGGTTACAGTCAGGAGTTCAGCCTGCCCTTTGGACATCCCATTTATGTGAGCCAATAGAGTCTATTTTACTTGACTAGTGTAGGTTGGGTCACTTAAGAAAAGACCTAACACAAAGTTTTATATCACCACCTTTGCACTTGATTCATTCCTCTGAGGACTCAATTTCCAGCATCTTTTTTCTAAGAATAAAGGCAAAAACCGCTATATTTCACACTCAGCTGGACTTTCTCCAATCTTTTCCCCATACCCCTTTAGTTATTTTCCTTATGTAGCCATAACTCCTAATATTTCTAGTCAGCCAGTGCTTAAAATTCTTCGTAAAGCATTATTTTATACTTTACAATTTGTCTGCTAGTATCATTTCGTGCTTTCTGACATAGACTAGTTTCCAGTTCAGAGATTTAAGTGATGCTGTGCTACATTTTCTTTGACTTAATAATTTGTCTGTGTGAAGACAAGCTTTTGGACTGCGAAACTGCAGCCAAAGTACGTGGTTTCCCTGATGACAATTTTCTCAAACTGCTGACAAATTGCTTAGGGTATAAATAGCTTCTCTAGTGCTAAATTTGCAAACCTAAACCTACTGAGGTAGCAAATATCACATGCTTCGTTAAAATAGTGAAGGGAAATCAGTCATAGGACAATTAATTGTGGAAACTTGCCACTCAAGTGTATAATAAATAAGCATCTTGAAGACTCTGTAAGACTGCCTTTTTATGCCCATTTAAATGTGTTCTAAGAATCACAGTGACAAAATTAGCTCATCAACGAATGATTTTTGCAGCTCTAGAGTAAAATTATTCTGCAAATGAGAAGCCCATGACTTGGGTTATAAAGCTAGTTTAAGTTGACGTTCAACTCATCTGTTAACTGCTGACATTTTCACAGGTGTTCATGGGGCATGAATGTGGAAGCTAAAATAGAACCCCAGCAGAACATACACAGTGGGTTTCTCTGGTAGTCACCACGAAGACTCATAGTTTATATAAAGCATGATTTGTACCTTATTTGCATAAGCATTCTCAGTTACAGAGCCATAGGATGTTAGAATCAGGAAGCACATAATACATTGTCTAGTGTAGTTCCTTGAAATTGTAGCTCAGAGAAATAAAAATGACTCAGCTAAGTTTTCACAGCTGATGGATGATACAACCCAGAGCAGATCCCAGTTTCCTTGCAAGTGGTCTGGAGCTGCCTTCCTACTTCTCTCATAACTCATAGGTTTGCTCCAACCTCTAGCTGTGATTTGATGGAAAGAGCACTAGATCAGAGGACTTAGACTTAAGTCCTGACTATGACACTTTCTAGATTCATGATCTTGGTCAATATTGTAATCTTTCTGTGCTCCATTTTTCACATCTTCATCTTTTCCTCTATCTCACAGAGCTGTTAATAGAATTAAATGAAATGACACAAAGCAATTCACAAACTTTATACTATTTTGCAGTCAGAAGTTATAATAATTATAATCAAATTGAAATAGTGATTAACTATTTAGTAACTTTCTCAGTGTAGCACTGGACTAATTTTTCTGCAGGGATTTTTTTCCCAGAAAAGAATTCTGGGAAGTGTTTTACGCCAAAGGATAACAAAGTAACAAAGGGATTTCTGGAGGTTAAGTAAGTCAGGGTATTTTGCCTCTTACACAATGCTATGGTGAATTTTGGAGACTGTCATTTAGATGCCTTTGACCATAAGTACCAGAAAGCCCTGACTCAAAATGCCTGAAACAACGGAGGTAGGGCAACTCCAGCGTGGTTTGTCAGGATTCCAACTCAGCTTCTTCGCATTTCTCTTAATTCTGTCCTTCTCCACATTTTGGCTTCTTCCTCAGCTGGTAGCATTTCTAGCTATCACAGCCAGACAGAATGAAGTGGAGAAGTTGAAAAGGTCTGATTTTTCAGTGTTACCTACTTAAAAGTGGAGAAATTTTTCCAGAAGCCTTCATCCAACCCCTCCTCATATCTCTCTGGCCTGAAAAGGATACCATGGAACTAAGATAAATGGCTTAAAATAATCAGAATACATTTGCCTGAGTTGGGGATGGAGCCATTTCCTTAAGCATAGGTGGTATGGTAAAGGGATGGGTACTTGAGCAAAATTAGTAACAAGAGATTCACAGAGTTCTGATGCGGTGCTTTTCTCACTGCTCCATCTTTGTCACTAGTCTTCTTTCTACGGCAGTGAAATTACTCTACAAGTCAATTAATAATTAATTAATTAATAATCAATAAAATTAATACTCAATAAAAGTGATGACCCTGGTAGAGCTAGAAGGAAAACTATTTATTAATACCAGTTTGGTGTCCAACCAGCTTATCAATTCTAGACCAATGGGGAGTATTTAGAAATTAAACCAATTTGAGGCTGGGAGCAGTGGCTCATGCATGTAATCCCAGCACTTTTGGAGTCCTAGGTGGGTGGATCACAAGGTCAGGAGTTCAAGACCAGCCTGGCCAAGATGGTGAAACCCCATCTCTACTAAAAATACCAAAAAAAATTAGCCAGGCATGGTGGCGGGCACCTGTAATCCTCAGAGGAGGCCACTTGGGAGGCTGAGGCAGAGAATTGCTTGAGCAGGGGAGGCAGAGATTGCAGTGAGCCGAGATCGCGCCACTGCACTCCAGCCTGGGCGACAGAGTGAGACTCCGTCTCAAAAAAAAAAAAAAAAACGAAATTAAACCAGTTTGAGTTTTGTCAGCATTCTGTTTCTTTGTACTATATTATCTTCCTGATAGGCATGTTGGAAAACAGAAAAGCAAGTTATAAATCATTATGACAAATCTAATGGAGAAAGCAGATTTTCAGGAATCTAGAAAGAACAGTAGCCACAGTTCGGAAGATTGAAGAAAACAGTTACCTGAGATAGAAAAAACGGCATCAGATGGACCCTATTGTGGCATGGAAAATGCGACTGAACACATTAGAACGTCAAGAAAAAAGAAAAAAAGGAACAGGAAAATAAAAATCAAGATTAGTAGAAAAGACCAGTTGGAGAAAGAAAGACATTCACATTGAAAGCAATTTCAAAGAAACTGTAAATGTCAAAAGAAACACATTTGGAAGCCAGATGTGACCCTTGGTCTGCCAATCTATGGCTGTTAGTAGAAGAATGGAGGAGAATCATTTGAAGATATCTAATTTCTAATATACAAATGTAGAGACAGTTGCAGAAATCTGAAGTTTAATCATTATTCTAAAACATTTCTGTCCTTTATTTTAAAAAAGAAAAAATTAGTTTTCAACATATTCAAAATCAATTCTGTTTGGCTATATTTCATTTGTATGGATATTTTCATATATAATATCAAACAGAAGAAGTTTCCCTAAATTATTATGCCCAATAGTTTTATGTTTTCAAGACTAATTCTCAACAGAAATAAAATAGCTCATACTCCTTAATGGTAAGTTTTTTAAAATGCCCAGCATATTCAATTATCTTTCTCATTTCCACTCAAGTGGTATTGTATCTAATAGGAATTCAGTATTTTTATTTTCTTGGCTAATGTGTCAAAGATGGCTGCTTTCCATCTCTTTTTTAAGCACTCTAAACTGTATATACCATCCATATGCCAACAAAGAGGCATGAGTGCTTTCCTATGCCATTTTAAAGTGGATTTTGTTTTACAGTCATGGTGCTAATGGTCATTTTACTGTTTAGCTTTGCAATCTTATTTCTTCTCAACCTATTCTCACCCTCAGCTTGAATTATCATAAAAAACAACTGAAGCCGCTTTTTCAACGATGTCAGGAGACCAGAGAGATGACTGCATAACTGTCAACATTATTAAGTGCTCACAAATGCATTGAGACAGGACAAATGTACCTGAACCTATTTTGGGCTGGTAAAAATTCTTACCATTTTTGGTGGTGTGAACAGTTCACGCGCCTGCAATCTTAGCTCAATGCAAACATGAGCCGTAGCTTTGATTTGTTTCTATGGTTTCAAATCACCACAAATGACACCCGTGATGCAGCTTACTGTAATGTAATGCCTCCTGCTAAAACTCTGGTTGCAATACCCTCCTTGCGCATCTTCCTTTAAGAAATGCTATCACAAAACTAGCAATTCTGATTTTCTGAGTTTTTTAAATCACAATTTTGAAAAGATAGCGCCTTTAAGTGCTTGATATATTTTTGATTATGGTGGAGAGAAAAAGAATTTGCATTGGGTTGATGGAATCTTTAAATGTTATAGAGAAGAAATGTGAGGTTTGAGTTTTAAGAATAAAGTACTGGGCCTCCTCTTATATTATGTGGCTGATTCTTTTCACTCAATATGTTATCACCACTGATATATAATGAGTTATCAATAAGCTTACTCCGATCTTCTGGTAAGATGGTATTCTGCCATGTAACCATTTACTTTGGTCAGTTGAAAAAATTTAAATAGGATACCACATAGGTTAAATAAATTAGGCTACACCTACAAAATTTAAAGAGCCACAACCAAGGTTAGATGTATTTGTTACAATGAGGGTAGCCAGAAAAAAAGGCATTTCTAAATTCTGGATCCACCACTTGTCCCCACAGTAAATTTGTGAGATATTTGTAGAGTGAAGACTGCAAAAAATATACACTTCATTTTACAGGGCTTTGACTAGAAAATCCTTAGGAGACTCCCACGCCTATGTGGATTGAATAGTCTCCCCCAAAATTCATGTCCACGCAGGGCCTCATTCATGACCTTATTTGGAAATAAGGTCTTTGCAGATATAATTAGTTATGATGAGGTCATATGGGGGTAGGGAATGAGTAGGATACTAGGGCTAAATTCAGTCACTTAATGTTTTTATAAGAAGAAGACAGACACAGAGACACACAAGGAAGGAGGCCATGTGACAGCAAAGGCTGATGTTGGAGAGATGAAGCTACAAGCTATTGACACCAGTAATTGCCAGCAACCTGCAGAAGGAAGGAGAGAGGCAGGGAACAAATTCTCCCTCAGAGACTCTAGAAAGAATCCACCTTGCTGACATCTTGAGTTCAGACTAATGGCCTCCAGATCAGTGAAAGAATAAGCTCCTGTTGTTTTAAACCACCCAGCCTGTGGTATGTTTTTACAATAGTCCTAGTAAACTACTACACTTGGTGAGGCCTGAGCAGTGTATATGCTTTAAGGACTCCCCTGCCCATATTTCTAAGGCCTATACTAGAAATTGGCCCCCTTCCTCCTAGCCTCTGTTCCTTTCTCCTAGCCAACATCCTACCTTTAGCCATCAAGGTCTTCCACTCCAACAAAGGAATGACCAACCCGAAGAAGAGTGTTTTCTTACAGACTAGAGCACAGTCTGTTGAATAGCCCATCCCACATCCTTCCCATTGGATTCCACCTTGTCCCTAGTTAGAGAAATAGAGAACCCCTGCCAAGTCAGATGCTCTACCTCTCCCAAAGCCTTCTGGTGATATCAGCTACTTGGGGATTCAGAGAAAGGAGCAATTCAAAAAACAGTCCACATAAAAAAAAAGAGTTTTAGGCCGGGCGCGGTGGCTCACGCCTGTAATCCCAGCACTTTGGGAGGCCAAGGAGGGCAGATCATGAGGTGAGGAGTTCAAGACCATCCTGGTCAACATGGTGAAACCCCGTCTCCACTAAAAATACAAAAATTAGCCAGGCATGGCGGTGTGTGCCTGTAGTCCAAGCTACTCAGGAGGCTGAGGCAGGAGAATTGCTTGAACCAGGGAGGCAGAGGCTGCAGTGAGCCAAGATTATGCCACTGCACTCCAGCCTGTGCGACAGAGCAAGACTCCATCTCAAAAAAAAAAAAAGAAAGAAAGAAAGAGTTTTAAATTTGTTTTCCCCTCATTTCAAAATCTCTGAATCCTAATAATTGCACATAAGCCTCTTCTTTTCAAGTGGTATAATAAGGAGAAGAGTTGAGCTCTCTCAAGGGATTGGAGTAAGGCAAGAGGGTCTTCTCTGAGTTAATGATACACATGCTCAATTGCAAGGTAATTCAAAAAATACTAATAGTTACCTTCATTGTGCCAGGTTCTGTGCTAAGTAATGGGGAGTCAACAATGAATAAGATATGAACTCTGACCTTACTCAGGGGTGAGACAAACAGACCAATAAAATGCACTACGATAATTGGTATGTTGGGGTAAGAGAAAATCCCTTAAGCCTAACAGAAGACTTACCAAAAAATGTGATATTCTGGAACAGGATTTCTTAACCTCAGCTTTACTGACATTTTGGACTGGATAATTCTTGGTTGTTGGGGGCCATTCTGTGCACTGTAGGATATTTAGCAGCATCCCTGCCAAAATGAGATTTGCATTTTAGAATAACTTTTGCTGCAGTATTGAGAATGTCCTAAAGTAGAGCAAGACTAAATACACAGAGATCAGTTCTAAATGTTTGCTACAGGCCGGGCGTGGTGGCTCACACTATAATCCCAGCACTTTGGGAGGCCGAGGCAGGCAGATAACCTGAGGCCGGGAGTTTGAGGCCAGCCTGACCAGCATGGAGAAACCCTGTCTCTACTAAAAATACAAAATTAGCCAGGCATGGTGGCGCATGCCTGTAATCCCAGCTACTCAGGAGGCTGAGGCAGGAGAATCGCTTGAACCTGGGAGGCAGAGGTTGCGGTGAGCTGAGATAGCTGCCATTGCACTCCAGCCTGGGCAACAAGAGCGAAACTCCATCTAGGCAAATCCTGTACTAACATATGGCAGCAGGATAAAGAGAAGTAGATGGACTGATGCAATGTTAAAGAGGTATTAGGAGGACAGGGTCATGCAGGAGATGGAAGAATTGAGTTTCACTCTGTAATTCTGGTTTGAGATCCCAGACTAATGGTAGTACCACTCATGGATATGAGAAAAGGTGAGAAATAAGAAGAAAGGTGAGAGACATAGGATAACATAAATTAGAGATATGTTGAGTGTAGCTGTTAGGATTGCATTCAAGTGAATGCAAGCAAATCTAATGTAGTGGTTAATTCTTATTTACTCACACAGCAAAAACCTGGGTGTGTGCAATCCAGGCTGGATTCTGTATCTAAATAATGCCATCAGGTACCCAGTTCCTTTAGCTGTCCTGCTTTTCACCCCTATAGTATATTCAGTCTCCATGGTCTCAAAACAACTACTGTACCTCCAGAGTTTTAGGATGGAAAAACAATAAGGAGAAGAGGTTACTCCCAAGTGTGTTACATTTGCAAAACTTTTAGCATGGCCACCCTTAACTACAAATGTGTAATGGTTAATTTTATGTGTCAACTTCACTAGGCTAAGGACTGCCCAGATAGCTGGTAAAACATTATTTCTGAGTGTGTCTGTGCGGGTGTTTCTGGAAGAAATTAGCATTTGAATTGGTAGACTGAATAAAGAAAATCTGCTGACATAGGTGAAACATTATCCAATCTGTTGAGAACCTGAATATAATAAAAAGGTAAAGGAAAGGCTGGATGATCTCTAGAGGTCTTGTGATCAGCACATCTGTGTTAGCCCTAAATCACATTCTTGTGCATTCTAAACCAGGCTTCATTTCTGTTACTCAAATTCCTAATTAGTAAAATATTTTAGAATAAATAAAAAATTTTAATTAAAAAATAGGACAAAACAGAGAATAATTCTAAGGAAATATATATAATTAAGTCAAAGGCACAGATTATCCTTAGACTGCTTAATTGATACCCAAATAGTTACATGAATAATTAAGTTTTAATGATAGCAGTTACTGAATCTTCAAAATACAATTGAATAACTCAGTAAAATAATGGTGAACCCTATTGTTACAGATTATACTACAAATTATCTTCAATGCATTTCTAAATTATGTTATCATGAAACTGCATATCCCTAGGGATAGCAAAGACAAAGCTAAACCAAATGTTGAAGCCATTATTGTAATGAGTCAGGAGAAACCTGAACCTGGCCTGTGATGTCATTTGTTCTGCTCAACTGCAGTGACTTAAATGGTAAGGCTTATTTTATATTTATTATTACTAATCAAATAAATGGGAAAAATCAAGATAAATTAGTTGACTTTAGTCAATAAAAATCTATCCAATTTACAAAAAAGTAAAGCTCCTCTTTCTAAATATTATAAAGAAAATATCAACCTGAAATAGCACATTGCATTAAACTTCTCTAAATGCAAGTGCCATAATTAATTGTCCATTTCAAAATGTTTCAAGGTACCTCATGTTAGGAGAAGCAGCATTATTAAAAGAGTAAATTAAGTGTATGGCTTAAAATCTCTCCTGAGTTTTGAAACAGGGTTTCAAATTATTTCTAATTACTTAGAATTAGTTGGATTCATTCCATTTAATTCAATTTAACAAAACTTCTTGGTATATCCTATGCACAAAACGCTGAAAAAAAATCTGAGAAGTCACAAAGATAAATAAGACATCAACTCTGCACTTCTTTATTTATGTTTTACTGATATATAATAATTGTACATATTTATGCAGTACATGTGATACAATGTGTAATTACCAAGAAAGAGTATTTAGGATACCCATCACTTCAAACATTTATCATTCCCTTGTGTTGAGAACATTCCAAATCTTTTCTAGATATTTTGAAATACATAATAAATTACTGATAAGTATTGTCATGCTACTACGCTATTGAACACTAGAACTTATTCCTTCTATCAAAATGTACTTTTTGTACCCATTATCTAACCTCTTCAGGAAATCAACATTATTTTAAATGAAATAACACTTGTTGAACACCTTCTGTGTATCTTTCTTGCACTACAATAAAACTTCATAACACTCTTTTTGACCTGTTTGACAGAGGAAGGAAACGAAACCCAGAGAGATGAAATGACTACCCAAGGGCATAGGGATAGCTGTGGTAGGACTGAGATTTGAAACTAGCCTTGCTTTTCCTAAGTTCGTTTTTTACTTTACTATACCACATTTAGCTGTAAGGAAAAATAAAAGAGAGAAATCGAATCAGCACTGGAAACTGAAAAGAAGAGAAAAATAGATTAGGTCCAGAAGGCAAAACGCTGACCAGAACTTCCATTTGGCAAAGCCCCCGTGGAAAACAACCAAAAGGAGCATCACTTAAAAAAAAAAAAAAAAAAAAAACAGCCAACAGCAGGAATCCAGATGGGAAAGGGAGGGGAGTGTGTAACAGAACATGTACCAACCTCAAGAATTCAGTGTGAGCCTTTAAGAGTGAGGCTTACAGCAGTAGGAAGAAAGAATTCTTTGTGAAATTGTGTTTACAGAGAATGTGGTTTGTGAACTAGACTCCAAGGATTGGATAATTTTAGTAGGTGAAGAAGGGAGGAGAGGAAATTGGAGATGGGTCCCAGGAATCTACATTTTTAACAAACTCTTCCCAGTACTTCTAGATGATGCTAAAATTTGAGAACTATTTAGTCAGATATTTGGCAAGTATATCACTGTAATAAATAACTACATCTAATTTAATGGAAAAAAGATTATTAAAAGGGAAAGAGCTCATTAATTTTAGCTGTAAGATCAAATATTAACAATTTTAGAGGTGTACCTCCTTGATATGGTTTGACTGTGTCCCTGCCCAAATATCATTGTGAATTGTATTTCCCATAATCCCCACATGTTATGAGAGGGACCCAGAGGAGGTAATTGAATCATGGAGGCAGTTACCCCCATGCGGTTATTCTCATGACAGTGAGTGAGTTCTCATGAAATCTGATGGTGTTACATTTTCCCCCTTTCGCTGGGCACTTCTCCTTGCTGCCACCACGTAAAGAAGAACATGTTTGCTTCCCCTTCCACCATGATTGTAAGTTTTTTGAGGCCACCCCAGTCATGCTGAACTATGAGTCAATTAAACCTCTTTTCTTTATAAATTACCCATTCTCAGGTATGTCTTTATTAGCAGCATGAAAACAGACTAACACTCTCTTATATACAAATAATGTGCATTTTAGGTAGAACTGGGATTTTGATATAAGTACTTTCAACTGGCACTGATGTCAGCAAGATGGCAGAATAGGAGTTTCCATTTATCCCCTCAAGAAAACATCAATTTGGAAAACCATTCAAGGCCAGGTGTGATGGCTCACGCCTATAATCCCAGCACTTCAGGAGGCTGAGGCAGCAGATCACTTGAGGTCAGGAGTTCAAGACCAGCCTGGCCAACATGGTGAAACCCCATCTCCACTAAAAATACAAAACTTAGCCAGGCATGGTGGTGCCCACCTGTAATCCCAGCTACTCTGGAGGCCGAGGCAGGAGAATCACTTGAACCTGGGAGGTGGAAGTTGCAGTGAGCCAAGATTGTGCCACTGCACTCCAACCCAGGTGACAGAGCAAGACTCCATCTCAAAAAAAAAAAAAAAAAAAGAAAAAGAAAAGAAAAACCATTAAAAATGTATACACCTACTATGTACTCACAAAAATTAAAAATTAAAAAAAGAAAAACCATCCATGCACAAAATTATCTTCAAAAGAGCTAAGAAATCCAGGAGAGAGTTTATAGCACTTGGACGGAGCAGAGAAATAAGAGAAGATGTATTGAGGAGGATAGAAAAAACGGTTTCACATTACCCATGTCACCCCTCCCACAAGCCCACACAGCACAGCTTGGAGAAAGTCCCCCTTCATATAGGGGAAAGAGAGTAAAGTGAGTGCTTGATTTTGCCATAGATCCCTTCACTAGGCCCACCCCAATGCTATGATTTCAAATAAAAGCATGAGATTACACCACGAGGATCTAAGCCCAAAGGTAGCAGAAGAAAGGAAATAAAGATCACAACAGAAATAAATGAAATAGAGGATAGAAAAACAATACAAAAGAACAATGAAACTGTTGGTTTTTTTGAAAAGATAAACAAAGTTGACCAATATATGAACAATTATATGCCAGCAACTTGGTTAACCTAAAAGAAATGCATATATTCTTACAAACATACAACCTGCCAAGACTGAATCATGAAGGAATAGAAAATGTAAACAGACTAATATTAAGTAAGGAGATTAAATAAGTAATCAAAAACCTCCCAGCAAAGAAAAGTCCAGGACCCAGTGGCTTCACTGGTGAATTCTACCCAACATTTAAAAATGAATTAACGCCAATATTTCTCAAACTGCTCCAAAAATTGGAGAAGGGGGAACATTTCCAAACTCATTTTACAAGGCCAGCATTATCTTGATACCAAGGGCAAACAAGAACACTATAATAAAAAAAAATTATAGGCCAATATTCCTGATAACATAATTGCAAAAATCCTCAAGAAAATGCTAACAAACTGAATTCAATCACACATATACCATGATCAAGTGGGATTTATCCCTGGGATGCAAAGATAGTTCTCCATAAGCATTTATTACATTTGCCAACAAATGTGATAAAACCATATTAATGAAATGAAGGGAAAAGTCATATGATCATCTCAATGCAGGCAGAAGAAACAAGTTTTCAAAAATAAAATCCAACATCATTTCATGATTTAAAAAGACACTTAAAAATTACGTAGAAGGAATGTACCTCAACATAATAAAGCCCATATATGACAATCCCACAGATAACATCATGCATAATAGTGAAAAGCTACAAGCTTTTTCTCTAAGATCAGAAACAAGATATGGATGCCCACTCTCACCACATCTGTCCAATATAGCACTGGAAGTCCTAGACAGAGCAATGAGGCAGGAAACAGAAATAAAAGTCATTTGACTAAGAAAAGAAAAAGTAGAACTGTCTCTGTTTGCAGATGACACATGTTAAAGCAAAATAAGCCTGAGGCCATTAGCCTGGAATTATTTCTGTACCTGGCACCATTATGCAAGCAATCCAAAATTTAATTTAGAGGCATTCCTTGTATCTGATTATTTTTGAATCAAGTTTCAGCCAATCATAAATGGCCAAGTAGCTGATTGGTTATATACTTTGAAGCCTCCAGTTAAACCATATCCAAATAAGGCAAATACCTAGCTGTGGCCAATCTGTTTCTTTGTTTTCATGTTCAACCAATAAAAGCTTACTGCTCACACTTCTAGAGCAAGGCCCATGACCTCCTTTCAGTTTTGGTGCTTCCCATTTCATGAACTGTTCTTTGCCAAATAAATGTTGTTAAATTTTATTATGTCTCAAGTTTTTCTTTTCCTCTTTTTTTTTTTTTTTTTTTGAGACAGCGTCTCACTCTGTTACCCAGGCTGGAGTGCAATGGTACAATCTCAGCTCACTGCAACCTCCTGAGTAGTTGGGAATACAGACATGCATCACCATACCTAGCTAATTTTGTATTTTTAGTAGAGATGAGGGAGGTTTCACCAGGTTGCCCAGACTGATCTCTAACTCCTGACCTCAAGTGATCCACCTGCCTCAACCTCCCAAAGTACTGGGATTACAGGCATGAGACAGCACACCTGGCCTCAAGTTTTTCTTTTAATGCATAATTTTACATATAGAAAACCCTAAAGACTGTATGAAAACTATTAGAACTAATAAATGAATTCAGTAAAGTTAAAGTTAGGTGAAATTTCTGTACACTGAAAACCATAAAACACCAATAAAAGAAATTGAAGAAGACATAAACAAATGGAAAGATATCCTGTGGTTATGAACTAAAAGAGTTAATATTTTTAAAATGTCTATATGACCCAAAGTGATCTACAGATTCAATGCAATCCCTATCAAAATTTTAATGACATTTTTCACAGAAATGGAAAATGAGATTGCACACTTATCTCTCATCACATGTAAAAATCAACTCAAAATGGATTGAAGGCTGTAAGGTAGCACCTGAAACTGTACAATTACTAGACAAAAACATAGGTGAAAAGCTTCTTGACATTGATCTAGGCCATGATTTTTTGGATATGACCCAAAATCACAGGCAACAAAAGCAAAAATAAACAAAAGGATTGAACCAAACTAAAAAGCTCTGCACAGCAAAGGAAACAGTTAATAGACTGAAGAGACACCTATGGAATAGGAGAAAATATCTGCAAACTGTTCATATATTCAGGGGTTAATATCCAAAATGATATAAGGAACTCAAACAATAGCAAGAAAACAAATAACCTCATTTTTTAAATGGGTTAAAGGATCTAACAGACATTTCTCAAAAGAAGACATATAAATGGCCAACAGGCATATTTTTAAAAAATGCTCAGTATTACTACTCAAAGAAATGCAAATTAAAACCACAATGAGATATCACCTCATACTTGTTAGAATGGCTATTGTAAAAAAGACAAGCAGTAAGTATTGACAAAGATGTGGAGAAAAAGGGACTCTTGCGCACTGTGGGTGGAAATGTAAATTGGCACAGCCATTATGTAAAACAAAATGGAAGTTTCCCTAAAATTAAAAATGGGGCTGGGTGTGGTGGTTCAAACTTGTAATCCTAGCACTTTGGAAGGCTGAGGCAGGAAGATCATTTGAGGCCAAGAGTTTGATACCAGCCTGGGCAACATGGCAACACCCTATCTTTAAAAAAAGAACTTTAGGCCTGAAGTGGGTGGCTCGTGCTTCTAATCCCAGCACTTTGGGAGGCCGAGGTGGGCAGATCACCTGAGGTCAGCAGTTCGAAACCAGCCTGGCCAACATGATGAAACCCCATCTCTACTAAAAATCCAAAAATTAGCTGGGCATGGTGGCACACGCCTGTAATCCCAGCTACTTGGGAGGCTGAGGCAGGAGAATTACTTGAACCCAGGAGGTGGAGGTTGCAGTGAGCCGAGATTGTGCCACTGCAATCCACCCTGGGCGACAGAGTGAGACTCCCTCGCAAAATAATAATAATAATAATAATAATTTTTAAATAACATTAAAATAAAATGACCATATATCCTAGCAATTCTACCTCTGGGTACACATCCACAGGAAATGAAATCAGTATGTTGAAGAGATATCTATATTCCCATATTCATCATAGCATTATTCACAATAGCCAAGATGTGGAATCAATCTAAGTGTCTATCAATTGATGAATGGAGAAATAAAATGCATGTGTGTGTGTGTATTGTGTGTATATATATGTGTGTGTGTGTGTATACCCCATACATGTTATTATATATAAAATATTATTATAACGTAATATAGTAATAAAATATTATTCTTCCCTACAAAAGAAGGAAATTCTGTCATTCACAACAACATAGATGAGCCTGGAGGACACTATGCTAAGTGAAATACACCAGGCACAGAAAGGCAAATACGGCATGATCTCACTCATATGTGGAATCTAAAATGTTGAACTCCTAGAAGCAGAGAGTGCAATGGTGATTGGCAGGGGCTGGGAAGATCTTGGTCAAAAGACACAAAGTTTCAATATGCAAGATGGATAAGTCCTGGGGATATAATGTACAGTATTGTGACTGTATTTAATATTACTATATTGTATACTTGAAATTTACTAGGATCTTAAATGTTCTCATCTCAAAAAAAAAAGTAACTCTGAGGTGGCAGACACGTTAATTTAGCTTGATAGTGGCAATCGTTCCACAATGTAAGTGTATATTAAAACATCAAGTTGTGAACCTTAAATATATACAATTCTTTGTCATTTGTGCCTCAATAAAGATTTTTAAAAAGTACTTTCAACTGTTTATTAACAAACATTTAATAATGTTTGTTATCCTACAAAACTGTATTAAGAGACTGACAAAAATGAATTAGACATTTTGTCTGTTATTAACTATGTCTCCATCTAATAAAGGAAAAAGACATGTATGTAACATTTGGCTTGCAGGGTAATACGTGCTAAAGATGTGGTTTATGCAAGGTATCATGTGGAACAGTGGAATTGGTGAACAGCTCTGCTTGGTTAGTAAAGGGGAAGGGACAGGATGTAGAAGACACACACAGGTTATGCCTTTAATGATGAGAAGGTATTTACCAAGCAAATAAAGGCAAGAATAAACTTCAAACCAACAGAGGGACTAAAAAAATAGGATAATTTTTAGAAACCAAAACCAACTGTCTTAGTCCTTTTGGGCTGCTATAACAAAATACCATAAACTGGGTAGCTTATAAACAAACAAAAAATATTTCTCACATTCTGGAGGCTAGAAAATCCAAGATCCAGGTTCTAGCAGATTCAGTGTCTAGTGAGGGTTCTCTTCCTCATAGATGGCACCTTCTTGCTGTGTCACATGCTCGAAGGGGCTAGCTAGCTCTCTTTGGTCTCTTCTATAAGAGCATAACCCCAGTCATGTGGGCTCCACTGTCATGATCTAGTCACTTCTCAAGGGCCCTGCCTCTTAATTCTATCACCTTGGGTATTAGGAATTCAACATATGAATTTTGGGCAGACACAAATATTCAAACCATAGCACCAACTTAAACCAACAGAAAGCAAGAAAAGAAAAACAAGTATCAAACAAATGAAATAAATAGAAAATGCAAAGTAAAACAGTAGATTTAAAACCAAACATATCAGTAATTACATTAAATATAAATGTACTAAATACTCCAGGTAAGAGTCGAATATTGAGAGCCTCGATTTAAATTCTACTATGTGTTATTTATAAGAGACATCCAAAACATAAGAACAAAAGAGTGGGGAAAATATCTCATTCTAGTAGTAACTGAAATAGTGTAATAACTTTGTTAAAAGCAAGATAAATACACTATTGAAGATAAAGAGGATTCCCTTATAACAAAAAAAGTTTTAATATACTGAAGATTAACATTCTAAATATAAATGTGTTTACCAATAAACACATTACCAATGGCTTTAAAAGAATAAATACAGCATAATTCTATATGTAGAGTTTTAATACAAACAAGATTATATTTTTAGAGATGCATACTTACTTTGTAAAACTATATTTTTAAAAGTAAAAGAGGTATTATTACCACACACACTATAACAATGGTTACTTCTAGGAGCAAGGAATGCTGGTATAGTTAGTAAGGAACAGCCTGGAGTCTTCGGCAGGGCTGACAACACTGTTATCTTTTGGATATGTTTCCATAGATGTTTCCTTTTGTTGTTCATTACACTGTGCACTTATGCTTTGTGCACTTTTCTGGCATTTTTATATTTCACGATTTTTAAGTTTTAAAAAATTGTAGACGGAACTCTTCAGTACGTATCTGCATATATGCATAACAGCTTAAGAAGGAAAGCTTGTGTTGGAGAAGGAGATATGGGTGTTGTCTTCTGCAGATAGCAGCAGAAGCCATGGGAATAAGTGAGGCTGCGCATGGAGAACACACTGAGAGGAAGTGAGCTCTCCTGACAGAAGGTTCAGGAACACAAGCAGAAGCAGAAGAGGTGCAATTGCTAAGAAGGAGCAACTCAGAGGGTGCAGAAGAGCAAACTGAATGTTAATGTTTCAGAAACCAAAGGAGTAGAATGTTTCCAGAAGAGAAAATAATCAATATTGACAAATTCACCAGGGAGGCGAAGTAAGATAAGAAATGACAAGTAATTATGGACGTGGTAATTAAAATGTCAATTAACTTAGTACAAGTAGTTTTAGTTTCTATCAAAACCATAATATATAAATCAATTTATTTTCAGATATTATTGACAGACTTTCACTGTCATAAAGAGTCATGAGTTTTATCACTTGAGTCATTTTACCTTGGATATAAATAACTGATTATAGTGATTCAGTTTGAAAAACCCAGCCCTTAACTACTTGAGATCCTGGTAAGGAAAGTGTTAGTATCCAGCTGTTTAACCACATAATGGGAAAGAGATTGCCAGTTTCCTCTCAATATTCACTGTCCCCAAAGTACTCCAATTGTTTAGTTACTTTGTCACCCAACCAAAAGAAAACGTTTCCTAGCCTCCACTGCAGTCGGGAGAAGTTGAGTGACTAAATTCTGGCCACTGATACGTGGAGCAAAGATTGCTAACAATATGACTACATATATTATTGCTAATTATAAGATTATATAGATAGATCAGCCTCCTAAAAATTTTGCTTTGTTCCTATTCCTTCCTTTCCTTTTTATTGACTGAAAGTGGCAACTGGCAACAGCAGCAGCAACCTTGTAACCACCATGTTGCTAGAACCACCTTACTAGCTTAGGTCTTTGGATTGCTTCATGGAGCAGAGTCCTACCTAGGTAGCACTGTATTTTGAGCTCTTTTTATTAAGCATATTAACCAGTTTCCTAAATATTACATCTAAGTAACCATGTTGTGTGGCATTTCCAGGAAACTGCCTTAAAAGGGAGAGGACTCCTTCTTTTAATCTTCACTCCCTTTCCTCCTTCCTGGACTATGGTTTTTTAAGTGGAGCTCCAACAATGCAGGTAGAACGCCCCAGGAAGTGACCCTGGGAATTGAAGCCATGTTTGGCAGAACAACAAGACAGAAGGAACTTCAGCCTTTGATTCCATGGAACCAGCATACCTGCCCTGACCAACTTACCTCTGAAATCATTTTTCCTTTTTAAGCCACTACTCTCCATATTTTGTTATTTTCGGCCTAACCTAATCATTACTGTGGCATATATAGTGATACGAAAATGAATGGAAAGATGGACAAAACGACATAGCATTGCTTCCCCTGGCCAAGACACACAACAAAACTAATGTTATTAGATCCATTTAATAGGAAAATGGGACATAAGAACAAACATTTGTTAAGATTTTATATTTATCATTTAGACAGAGACTATAATCTTCACAGTAACCCTACAGGGTAGGCAACACCATCACTATTTTAAAGAAATTGAGACCTAGCAAGGGAGAGCAAGTTGCTTGGCATCATTCCGTGTGTAAATGACAGAATTTGAACTCACAGTTCTCATGAACAAAACCCGTGCTCCATTCTATGCCTTATCTTATTTCCACAATGAAAAAAAGAGGAACAGAAGGCAAATTAACTAGAACAAAAATTGCTTTTGCACAGATACAAATAACTCTGTTTCAATCAGAATAACAGGTTTCCTGACTCACTCTAGATTCACAGGGCCTTGTTTTTCTTTTATAACCTCAAGTTACCACACTTTTAAGAAATAAATTATTTCGTAAGTTTATAAAATAGAACTGAATTGTGTAGTTCCCAGAAGAATTTCTTAGAGCAGTCTGTTCCCCTGAATCAAGGTGAAAAACAGACCCTGTTATGTGTAACGTACGCTTCTTATTTTTATCCTGGAACGAGTGCTTTTTTCAAATGTTGAAGGTTGGAACTAAAACACAACCACCTGGGCCACTAAAATAGGTCCTGCTGCCACTATTTCTGTTATTTCAGATTCTACTTGGAATTTCTCATTTTTCAATACTCTTGGAAGATCCTAAATGCTAACTGCTTTTATTACTTAGAAAGGAAAAGACTTGGGAGTGTTCTCTATAAGTTTCACAACTTGTCTGAATATTAAAACAGGGCAATAAATTTATTAATGGTAATAAATTGCATCCTAATCTTTGCAGTGAAGTCATGCAAATTAGCACATGACTGTTTACTTGTGTAATAAAAAGTCATGGCTTTAAATGAGGACTTGGACTTTAAAGACATCTAATAAACTATGCCTTTTTTCATTGTCATTTAAATCCTTCCTCCATCATCGTTTTATTCATTCAACAAATGTTTTTTGAGCACCTATAATGAGAAGCAGTACCATGTAATGGTCAAGAGTACAGACTGCATTTCAAATCCTGGCTCCTCTTTCAGTTGGCTCTTTGACCTTGGTCAAGTCACTTAGTCTTTTTGACCCTCCATTTTCCCATTTGTAAATCAAGATAATAGTATTATACTTTCAAGAGCTATTGTGAGCACAAAATGAGTTAATGTGAGGATTACATGTATACATAATAAATATATAATGAATGTTTATGAAAAATACATACCTACATACATATATACATACAATATACCAAGCTTTAAAGAGCTGGGATATAGCAATGATCTAAACACACATATTTTGTTCCCATGTAATATATATTCCAGGCAGACAGAGGCAGACAATAAACAAATAATTAGATAGTAGCTCATGCGTGATAAATGTTCTAAGGAAGAATAAAGGAGATAAAAGTAGACAGAGAATGATGATGGGGCACTATTTTTTACAGAATGGTTCAGAAAGGATGCTGTAGAATATAATATTTATGTAAAGATAGGAAAAACACAAGGAAGCCAGCCACGCTGATGAAGGATTGGGCTTCTAGGTAATGGAAACAAATACAGAGGTCCCGAGGCAGGGGGCATGCTTGAAGCATATGAAGAAGGACAATGAAGCCAATGTGTCTGGAGAAAAGTAAGCAAAATGAAGAATGGGAGGAGAGAAAGAGACAGGAATAGCAGGGTCTTACGGTCATAAAAGGCTTTGTAGCCAATGGTAAAGGCATTGGCTTTTACCCAAATTTGACTGAAAGGTCTAGCAGGATTTACAGCCATACCACCCTGAACGTGCCCAATCTTATCTGAAAGATCTTGCAGGACGTTGAGCAGAGGATAGATATTATTTAATACAGATTTGTAAGGTTCCCTCCAGCTGCTCTGTAGGAAATAAATCATAACAGAGGGGCAAAGGTTGCTAGAAGAAGACCAAAGTGGTATATATTGCAATATCCAGGTAGATGGACCCTAGAAAAATACTTGCATATATGTACAAAAAGGTATGAACTTAGCTGTTCATTCTAGTATTGTAACAAGGAAAATTTAGAAACAACCCAGTTATCTGTCTATGAGGAAGTAGCTAAATAAATTGTGATATACTAAATGTCACATATTATCTATTAATAGCATATTAATAAATCAAATACCATTCCTTCAATAAGAATAGGCAGTGGAGGTGATTAAAAAAAACTGGTGTAATTCTGGATATATTTCCAAAACGTAGCCCACAGAATTTGCCATTGGAGTGGTTGTGGGAAGTAAGAGAAATAAAGCAGTAAAGATGACTCCATGGTTTTCTGTCCTGAACCAGCAAGGATGTAGTTGCTCTACTGAGTTTGTGAACACTAGGGGAGAAGCAGAGGATTCCTGGGGGAGTGGGAGGGGATGTGGTTAAAGAATTCAGCTTCGGACATGTTAAATTTGACATCAGAGAGTATGGATATAGGAGACTGAAGTTCAGAAGAGCAATCTGGGCAAGAGGTCCATGTTTGAGACCCACGGTGTATTCATGGTATTGAAGGCCATGGGTTTGGATAAGATGAACCAGTGCAGTGGTTCTCAAACCCAGCTGTGCACTAGATTTTTGATCAACTAAGTCAGAATCACAGGAGTGGGACCTAGACATTATATAATTTAAAATCCTTTGGGCTGAGAACCAATGACTTAAGGAAACAGTATAAAAAGAAAAGAAATGGAAAAAATTTGAAGAGAAAACGCCCAAAATAGAAAATACTATGGGTTGGCAGTGCATGGTGGCTCACGCCTGTAATCCCAGCACTTTGGAAGGCTGAAGGGGGCGGATTACATGAGGTCAGGAGTTCAAGACCAGACTGGCCAACATGATGAAACCCTGTCTCTACTAAAAATACAAAAATTAGCCTGGCATGGTGGCACATGCCTGTAATCCCAGCTACCAGGGAGGCTGAAGCAGGAGAATAGCCTGAAACCAGGAGGCAGAGGTTGCAGTGAGCCAAGACCACACCACCACACTCCAGCCTGGGCAACAGAGTAAGTGAGACTTCGTCTCCAAAAAAAAAGAAAAGAAAAGAAAAAGGAAAATACTATGGGTCAACAAATTTGAACAGTAAATTGTCAAATACTAAAGTTGAAGATTCACATACTTTTGGCTCAAGAATTTACTTTTAGGTTTATAACCTTAGAGAAATGCTTGCATATATGCACAAAAAGATACAAATTTGGCTGTTCACTATGGTCTTGTATTGGGAAAATTTAGGTACAGTCCAAATATCTGTCTATAAATAAATTGTGGTAACTTAAATACTATACATTATATATTAATAGCATATAAATGCAATATAATACCATATAGCAATTAAAAATGAATGAATTTGATCTATATGTATCAATATAGATTAATATTGAAATCATAGAATGAAGAAATCTAGCTGAAAAGAAAACATATAGATGATATATTTAATATGTATTACATAGTTTTTATATAAAGTATGTAGATTTTTATATTTTTAATATATATTAAATTATATTTATATAATTTGCATAATTATATTATATAAATATATTAAATATGCAATATTTAATATAGATTTTAAATCTATGTATTTTATATATTTATATACATTTTATATTTTGCAAATAAAATATATTTTTACATAGGGATATAGCCACTCAGAATATTTTTCATTTGCTTTAGTTGGGTTTTTTAGTTTAGTTTTTTTAGTCAGGTTTACTGAGATATAATTTACATACAGTAAAACTCACGTCTTTAATTGTACAGTGCAATGAGGTTTAAGAAATGTGTACAGTCACGTAACCATCACCATAAACAAATATAATAGTTTGATCACTCCAAATGTTTTCCTCGGGCTTCTGTGTAGTGAATCCCCTTACCCAACCCCAGCCCCTGAAAACCACTGATATGATTATTTTTCTATTGTTTTTTTTTCCAGCATGTTATATAAATGGAATTATACAGTATGTAAGATTTTGTGTTTACTTCCTTTTTCAATTTTTATTTCAGTAGCTTTTGGGGTACACATGGTTTTTTTACATGGATGAATTATATAGCAGTGAATTGTGAGGTTTTAGTGCACCTGTCACCTGAGTAGTGTACATTTTACCTAATGTGTAGCTTTTTTATTCCTACCCCATCACTCTCCCCCTTCTGAATCCTCAAAGTCCATTATGTCACTCTATGCCTTTGCATACTCATAGCTTATTTCCCACTTATAAGTGAGAACATACAGTTTTTGGTTTTTCCACTCCTGTGTTACTCCACTTAGGATAATGGTCTCATGCTCCATCAAAGTTGCTGCAAAAGACATTATTTCATTCCTTTTTATGGCTTGTGTTTACTTCTTTTACCTAGTAAATGTGTTTGAGATTTATCTGTATTGTCTCAATAGTTTATTTCTTTTTATTACTGAGTAGTGTCCATTAAATGCTTGTAGCACAATTTGTTTATCTATTCACCAGTTAATGGACATTTGTGTTCTTTCAAATTTGGGGCCCTGATGAATAAAGCTGCTGTAAACATTCAAGTACCAGTTTCTCTGTTGACATATGTTTTCATTTCTCTTGGGTAAATATCTATTAACTTTATACGAAATAATTTTTTTTTTTTTTTTTTTTGCAAAGGATCTGTCATGTTCCACAGAATTCTTTGGGAATGAAGTAGTCTGACTTCTGACCTGGCAGGCACAAGGCCCAAAAGGAATCTCTCCATACATTATGAAAATAGATTTTAAATACCAAATGGGCATTGTCTTTGGGCTAAATATACAATATCCGTGACATATACCTACTACTATTTTCAAACATAACTATTATGCCGAACTAAAAGATACAAATTTATTTCAAAGCATTAATACATTCAGGGCAAATTTGCCATTATGTGTTTCCTAATCACTGGATGTGAAAAGCATAACCACTATCATATTTGAGTCTATGAATCTTTTTTACTTTATTAATATTAAAAAGATAACGAATAATGCCTAGAGCAGAAATGGGTTGCTTCAGAATCACCCAAAGTACTGGTTCTCAGCCTCCACCCCTGACCTACTGAATCAGAATCTAATATAAAGCAATTATAATAACAGCTACCTTCTATTGAGCACTTACTACTTCTAGCAAGGTGCTAATTGCTTTACATAACGCCCTTCATTCCATCCCCACAACAACCCAGTGAGTCAGGTGCTATTACTACTCCTGTGATTCAGGTGAGAACATTGATCCCTCTTGACTCAATGTCAAGTAATTTACCCATGGTTGCACAGTTTGTAAAAATCCTTATTTTTATTCAACTATCTCTGCCTTTAAAAAAAAATCAGTAGTAAAACCTTTACAATGATACAAGACTATGAGTAGAGCTGAGGAAATTACTTTTTAATCCTTAGATAAGGAATCAATTATGAGTAAAAAAAAAATGGGTAAAAAATATCAGCTAAATAATGGAAATGAAAACAAAGAGCAAAATCTTCTTCCAATCTTTGTTTCCAAAATAAATTCAAAAGTGAGATTAGGAGGATGCAGCTGATATTGGGTCCACAGGCAAAAAGAAGCTATACAACTGTGTCCAGTGCAAGAGACCACCAATCAATGGGGAACATGTTTCAACCTGACAACACTGCAGCAGTTATTTCTGTATTCTAACTTATGGAGTTTCCAAGAAAAGAGAGTTGAGAAAGATGGAAAAAGGAGAAGTTGATCAGGGAAGGGGAAACAAGAGAGATGAGCTCTCAGGCACCATCTGCTCAGATTCCAGTCCGAAAGATCCTTGGGCATTGATGGAAGTGTCTGCTGCAGCACCCAGGACTAAGTGAACCACATTGCCCACAGTACCAAGGCAATCACCTTCTATTCTTTGATAAGCTTACTTCCACCTCAAAACCTGATCTTGCTTAACCAAATCCACTTATTCCAATCACTCATAGTTGCATAAGGAAAGAAGACTCACATTAGACTTTGCTTAATGTAGTTCCTTTGTTATGAGCCATGGCACTAATTAAACCTAACTAAGAATTTTTAAAATATGAATTCATGTAGTGTGAAGCAAGCCATTTCAAGTGTTATTCTCAGGGATAGTTAATCATTTGCATGTGAAGTCTACAGATGAAACAAATGACTTGAGTCATTTAGAGGGAGTAACTGCAACAAAAGTGCCTCATCGTGATCAAAGTGATACCTCTTTTTAATCATCAGTATCCCTTGGTAAGACACTTAAGCATTCTCAACCCTCAGTTCTCTCATCTTAAAAATTAGTCCAGTTAATCTCTAAATAATTCTTTAATTTTAAAATTTATGAAATAACCAAAATATGAACAGTGGTCTTTAGGAACTGGGACAATCGAAAAACATATTTTATATTTTCTACAATTTTAAACTTTTTCTAATGGACAAATATTACTCTTCTAACAGGAAAATCTACCTTTATTTGAATCCATGGTAGTGATTCCGTGGCCAGAAAAATATCCCCCAGTCCAAGAATACATCTTGACATCATTGACTATTTTCCTAAAGTTTTGAAAATTCTAAATGTATTTAATCTTAAAAACAAAAAAACTACAAAAACCAAATACTCGGTGCTGGCCTGATACTTCATTTTTTAGTTATTTCCTTGAGGCTTATTTGATCATTAGGATTCTTTGTCCATTTCCAAAGCCTCTTTCTTGGTACAAAAGACTTCCGTGGACACAGCCAGTGTGACCTGTCTACTCACAGATCACACTCACTGCCCTAATCCTCATGCATATAGGATTGTGGAGTTTCAGAAAGTCACATATTACATACAGACAATTCATTGATCTTAAACAAGAACTAAAAACAGTAGGAGTTTCGAAGATAGATTGGCCTGGGTAAAATTCTGATTTTGCCACTTTCTTGCTGTGTGACTTGGATAATCCACTGATTATCTTCATTTAGTTTCCAATTAGCTTCATTTCCACATGCGTAAAATGAGAATTATAATACTGACCTCATATACTGTTGTAATGAATACAATGAGATAAAACATAAAAAATATTTATACAATGCCTGGGACATACACGCTGAACGTTCCCACTACACAATTCTTATGAAATCTTTTAACCTCCCATCAGAAAACAGAAGAGCTAGCTTGGGTAGCACCTATATGATGTCAAACACAGATGAAAATGAATAAAGTGATATAATTGCCAAAGTTTCTAAACATTTGTGTTACACAAAAAGGATTATTCAATTCTGTTGTGTTGAGACAGGAGGTATTTAGTGTTTTATCTTCTGCAGTAGCAAATGGACGTTATTGACTCCTCTGAGATAATATAAAATCCAAAAATATTTAAGAAATAATAGAATAAACTTAGCTTAACATTCACCTACATAACTTTGGGAAACTGATATAAATGCACCTTTCTCCATGCTCTCCAATCATACAGTATAGTTAAAAACTATTTTTCTCCTATCCTACAAGTCAAATAGAGATTTTTAAAATATTTAAAATGATAAAAATGAGACAATGTTGGAATACTACTGAATTCCTCAGAGATAGGCACAATATGCCTAAAACTGCATGTTACGAACAATATTGATAACTACTGGGAGACTTTGACTAACACTTAGCAGCTGGTGTGCTGCAAAAATACTCTCACTTTTTAAAAAATCTGTTTTTTTCTCTCCAGCAAGAAGAGGAATGCTTATGCACCCAACAGAGGTGGGTGCCAAATTGTTTCACCTTTGACATTCCCCTTCCCCAGTCTTTCACAAATTCTCACTCTCAGCCCTAAGGTAGTGTGTTTGGGCTTGGGAGTTGGGACAGGCTCTGGAGTTGTTGGCAAAGATAAAGAGTATTGAAACGAAGGCAAGTGAGATAAGAAGGGAAAGAAAAAGAAGAAAAAAATATATCATAGGACAGGTGAAGAAATACTCTCCACTTATCATTTTAAGTTAATTTAAAAAAGGAAAAGGGGAACCCAAAAGTAGGTTCTGAGCTGCTTAGTATGATGCAAATTAATCTCATTCACACCCCCTAATTCACTGGGCACTTCCAAGCTTCTCCTGAAAAAAATCAATATTTTTATAAGTGTTTATGAATAAGGGGCTCATTGATTTTAAATTTGACAGCATATAGGAAGAGAAGACTGGTTAGCAGAATTTAAAATAGAATCAAAAGCGTACGTCAGAGTTGTATCCTTCAAGTTTAGACAAACTTAGCATCTAGCTTTATTTACATTTCAATGAATACTTGGGACACCTTTTACAATGAATTTACAGGGGTCCCCAACCCCCTGGGCCACAGACTGGTACCAGGGTCTGTGGCCTGTTAGCAACCAGGCGGCACAGCAAGAGGTGAGCAAGCATTACCTGTTGAATTCCACCTCCTGTCAGATCAGCAGCAGGCATTAGATTCTCATAGAGCACGAACCCTATTGTGAACTGCGTATGCAAGAGATCTAGGTTGCATGCTCGTTGTGATAATCTAATACCTGACGATCTGAAGTGGAGCTGAAGTGCTGATGCTAGCACTGGGGAGCAGCTGCAAATACAGATTAACCTTAGCAGCGAGGTTTCACTGCACAGATACCATAATAAATCAACTGCTTTCAGGCTCATATCAAAACCCTATCAGTGAGTGGCAAGTGACAAATTAAGCTGTATCTGGTGGCAGGCTTTACAGTGACCAGTGAGTTGATGTACTTCAATTGTACAGCTGCATCTAATGTCAGGCTTTAAGTCAGAATCAGACACATTTTAGTCCGCTTATGGCCCGCCCATTATTTTATTTACCACTTCCATTCGTGCCTCTTTCCCACACTGCGCACTTGTCTCAGTCACAGTTTTGGTAAGCCCACGAGCTAACCCTAGCCACAGTGAGTAAAAAACAAATATCACTGGAGAGCTTCTTGGAAAAGGGGGAAAGACCCAATGATGAGACAGCAGAAGACTCTAAGACTGCCAACAAAAAGAAAGTTGCATTTAAAAGAAAATACCGAGACTTAAATTACAGATTCATTCCAACAGGTGATTCACATTCTCCAAGCCAGCTTTGTATAATATGTGGTGACTGGCTACCCAATGAAGCCATGAAACCTTCAAAACTTCTTCACCTCATGCAGACCAAGCACCCTGCATTAAAAGACAAAACTTTTGAGTCTTTCAAAAGAAAAATAATGTGAACATGAAGAACAGTAGCAACTATTGAAGGCCACGACTTCATCAAATGTGTCTGCACTGAGAGCATCATTCTCAGTGGCTAACGGCACTACTAAAGTGAAGAAACCCTTTATTATTGGTGAAGAGTTAATCCTGCCTGCTGCTAAGGACGTTTGTCATTAACTTTTAGGAGAGTCTGCAGTTCAAAAGGTGGCACATGTTCCTCTTTGGGCCAGCACCATATCTAGATGACCTGATGAAATAGCAGAGGATATTGAGGCACCACAGTTAGAGAGGATTATTGAGTCACTGTGGTATGCAATCCAAGTTGAGGAGTCTATCAGTGTTGACAAGGGAACAATGCTTGTTTTTGTGTGATATATTTTTTTCAGGAGCATGTGCAGGAGGATATTGTCATGCGCTTCCGTGTGAAGAGACCACCAAACAGGCTTTGTGTGAACAATAACGCTTTTTAATCACCCGCGTGCAGGCAGGCTGAGTTCGAAAAGAGAGTCAGCGAACGGAGATAGGGGTGGGGCTGTTTTAATAGGATTTGGGTAGGTAATGGAAAATTACAGTCAAAGGGGTTTGTGTTGTCGCTTGGCTGCCTCTTTTCTATTATTGTACACTTTGAAGGCAAAGTTAATTAAGTCCTGTTGTGGGGTTTGAGGGCCGGAATCTAATTTTTGGAGTTTTATTTAATGTCAGGAGCGGATTGGGTAATAAAATGCATATTGAGAATAAGACGGCCTTCTGACCTTTTATGGTCTAGGGCTTTATGGTCTAGGGCTGTAAAGCGTCTCAGGGTTGCTGCTAAACAAGCCATGAACTGGGCTGGGTTTCTATATTTGATGAAAAAGAGCCTAAACACTAACTGATTTGGGAGAGGTCAGCTAAAGAAAAAGGAGCATTAACCTTGACTATGCCTCTAGCTTCAGCCACCTCTTTAAGAGGAAATTGTTGGGCATGTCAGGGAGGGCTAGTCGCGGAATGAAACCATAAGCCAGACCAGGTGTGAGGAGGGCAGGTGATAGTAGGATTATAGGGTGGGAGAGCGGAGGCTGAGGAAGAATTGGAGCCTGATTTAGCCTGGTGGGGAGCGACCTGAGGAGGAGCAGTCTGGGGAGGAGGGGAGAGGTCAGATGGGTCGATAGAAAAGGAAGACTGAAAAGACTCAGCGACACTTTGGGGTTGGGACTGAGGGACAGGCGGGAGGGAAAAAAGGAGGATTTGGGACGAGTCGCATTGGGAACAGAGACTAGGGAGTGACTGATGTGTCAAAGAATGCCTGGACATCAGGCACCTCAGACCATCTGCCCACTTTATGACAAGAATAATCTAGATCTTGTAGGATGGAGAAATTGAAAGTGCCATTTTCTGGCTATTTGGAACAATTGTCAAGTTTGTATTGGGGTCAAGCGGCATTGCAGAAGAAAACAAGGCATTTAGGTTTTAGGTCAGGTGTGAGTTGACACAGGCTAAGGGAGAAGAAGGAGGAATGGAGGGTGGAAGGTTGCCCATAGTGAAGGAAGCAAGCCCAGAGAAAAGAGAGGGTAGAGACACGGAGAAGGGGGTGGTGAGCAGCCCTGGGCTGCAATGTGGGTGAGCTGCCAAAGTAGGCGTCCCGGCAATTGACTTGCCACCAAGGGAATGTGGGTGAATGACCAAAGCAGGCATCCCTGCTGTGATCAGACACCAATGGAGTGTGGGTGAATAATCAAGCAGGCGTCCCCACATGATTAAACACCAAGGGAAGACTGTCTTCCCGAGTCCATGACCGGCGCAGAGTTTTGGGTCCACGGATAAAATGTGTCTCCTTTTCTCTACTAGAGAGGAAAAAGAACTGAAATTGGAAGGACAGGGAGACTGAAGGGTAGTGAGAGAGGGAGATTGAAAGATAGCGAGAGAGGCTGGAGAAGAGAGTGAAAAGAGGCCGCTTACCCAATTTAAAATTGGTGAGATGTTCCTTGGGCTGGTTGATCTGAGGACCACCTCATAGGTGGATCTTTCTCACGGAGTAAAGAGCAGAAGGACAGGGGACTGATCTCCCAAGGGAGGTCCCCCGATCTGAGTCACGGCACCAAATGTCATGCACGTCCGTGTGAAGAGACCACCAAACAGGCTTTGTGTGAGCAATAAAGCTTTTTAATCACCTGGGTGCAGGCAGGCTGAGTCCGGAAAGAGTCAGCAAAGGGGGATGGGGTGGGGCCATTTTATAGGATTTGGGTAGGTTGTGGAAAATTACAGTCAAAAGGGATTGTTCTCTGGCAGGCAGGGGCGGGGGTCACAAGGTGCTCAGTGCGGGAGCTTCTGAGCCAGGAGAAGGAATTTGACAAGGTAATGTCATCTGCTAAGGCAAGAACCTGCCATTTTCACTTCTTTTGTGATTCTTCAGTTGCTTCAGGCCATCTGCATGTATACATGCAGGCTTGGGCTCAGAGGCCTGACAGATATGTTGTGTTTACTTTTGTTGCCAACCAACACCACAGCTGCAGAACTATTCAAGTCTTTATATGATTACATATCAGGAAAACTGAATTGGGCATTTTGTGTTGGTATATGCACACACGGAGTGGCTGCCATGACTGGATGGCTTTCTGGTTTCACTACCTGGATCAAAGAGGTTGCTTCTAAATGTGAGTCTATACATTGCATCTCCCTACAGAAAAATTCTGGCTAGCTAAAAAATGTCACCTGACCTTAACCATGCTTTGCAGGATATGATTAAAATTATCAACCACATTAAAGTACAAGTCCTTAACTCACATCTTTTCACGCAGCTCTGTGAGGAGATGGATGCAGAGCACAAGCATCTTTTCTTATGTCCAGAAGTGAGATGGCTTTCTAAAGGTAGATCACTGAACAGAGTTTCTCAGTTATGGGAGCCACTCCAGAGATTTCTTTTAGAAAAACGATCTCCACTGGCAGCACATTTCAGTGACACAGAATGGATCACAAAACTTGCTTACTTGTGTGACACATTCAACCTGCTCAATGAACTCAATCTGCCAGTTCATGGGAGAACAACTACTGTGTTCAAGTCAGCAGATAAAGGGGCTGCATTCAAAGCCAAATTGGAATTATGGGGGCAACGAGTGAACATTGGGATTTTTGACATATTTCAAACATTAGCAGAGATTTTGAAAGAGACTGAGCCAGGGCCTTCTTTCTCCCACCTGGTTCATGAACTCCTATCTCAGCTTTCAAAAGAGTTTGAGCATTACTTCCTAACCACAAAAGACCCCCGAAATGGAAAGGAATGGATCTGCAATCCATTTGTGAATAAGCCAGGTGAATCGACTTTGTCTGTGCTAGAAGAGGATCAACTACTTGAGATCGCAAATGACTGTGGCCTTAGAAGTATGTTTGAGACATTAAATCTCCATATGTTCTGGATTAAAGTCAAGATGGAATATCCTGGGATTGCCACAAAAGCACTGAAAAGCCTGCTTCCATTTCCAACCTCCTATCTTTGTGAAGCAGGGTTTTTTGAGTGACAGCAACCAAAATAAGATTCCAGAGTAGACGGTACATAGCAACATACTTCGGGTGTTACTGTCTCCCAACAGTGTCCCATCTGTTGCAGGACTATAAGCTCAAGGCTCCCGCTGATTCTACTTTACGGTGAGTTGTATAATTATTTGATTATACATTACAATGTAATAATCATAGAAATAAAGTTCACAATAAATATAATGCCCTTGAATCATCCCTAAACCATCCCCTTACCCCATTCATGGAAAAGTTGTCTTCGATGAAACTGGTCCCTGGTGCCAAAAAGGTTGGAGATACTGACTTAGAACTTTCTCAAGTCCTTTTAACCACCATCAAATTATTCAGTTGTTGCTAGCAGGGCGTAGGATTTTTTACAGTTCCTTTTATTTGTTTGATCCAAGCACTGTAGTTTTCATCACCTCACTTTTTATAAAGGGTGAGGTGCTAGAATCCTATAGTATCTTGGAAGGTAGAGGAGATGTTGGATGGGAAATGCTATAATCTACATTCGTGATTAATGGTATCATTAGCACCAGTCTGCAAATGGAGACCAGCCCAAGTCTTTAACGTTAGAGTTAACAGCCTGTAAACTGGGTACTCACTCAGTAAATAACTGCAATAAAACATAAAGGGTAGAAAGAAGAAGATAAGTATTGATTATAATTTTAAAACATAAAGAGGCAGACATCTAATCAAATATAGATTACAAACAGCTGCACCAAGGAAAAGATCAAATTTGGGGGAAAAGAGGAACATGATCCTCTCTGGACTGAAAGATGAGAATAGCCTCAGATGTGTCAATGTGGGAGCTCGCAACGGGTCACCAGGTCACTCTAGCTCTGGGTTAACAGGGATCAGGGCCTGATCTTTAGATCCTGGAGCAGTGAAACCTTTATGCCCCTCCCCCTGACCCACCTTCAAAAATACCATATCATATATGATGTGTAAAAAAAAAATCCCATGATAATCCAATTTTCCACATAAATATTGTTTTTAATATTTTTCTCATTTTATCATGCTTGTTTTGACATAACTTAGCTTGCCTAATAGACACCTCTTCTATAAGGAGGACTTGGTCATATGCCCACAGTGAGGAAGCGCTGTTAGACCCTCTGATTCTGAGGAAATTGAATAGCATATATTCTCATTGATAGTGGGAATCTAATTAGAAATCGAAGATGAATTTAAGATTTGAGCTACAATTTCTGTGGCACTCACTCCCAAGGCTACTGGACCTTTTTGTTCACTTTTCAAATTGAAAATGGAAGCACGAGATGGTCTTGGGGATCTCTTCCTGATAGTTTTACGTGGTCATGAATCTAAGAGCACATTTACAAAGCGTCATGGAAGGAGAGGCAAAGAACAAGATATAGAGGAGAAAGAAAAGGGGTTCTAAATCTGCTTCCCCTTCCCCTTCCCCTCAAAATAGCATTTTGGCCATAAGCTCACAGTTCTTCTCATCCTAGGGCACTCTCTGCCCCTTCACTCTTTCAGAGTTCTTGCCCCAGGGCATAGGCATCCACACCCGAAGTTTATTGCAAATGAGAGTTTTAGTCATCTAGACACTTCTTCTAGATCAAGTCTGTGGGGCAGAAAATGAGAAAAGTCCCATATTGGAAGTCTGAATTCATATCCCTATAGAATCATTGTTATGCCCCTGGGTTGAGTTTTCTATTATTTCATTGTGTTGAGGATTAAATAAGCATTTGGGAACATAATTTCTATTTAGAAGATTAATTCCAAAGGAAGCTGTATTCTGAGTTCCAAACAGTGAAGCTAAGTCACAAAGAAAATTAACAAGTTCACTTTCAGTGAATATATATAGCACAGTTTTAAATTTGAATAATATATAGGAGAGGAGGGAACCTTAAAGTTTTAATACGGCCCTGCCAGGATTAGGGTGGCAGCAATGGAAATGCAAAGAAGTTGATGATGAGTCACCACAGAGGTAAACGAACTCCACAAGACAGACACAGAGTGTAGGAGGAGAAGGCAGAGGACGACTCAAAGATGACTACAACATTTAGAGTTTGGTGAGTATTACCAGAAAGGGAAAAGGTAAGTCAGGAGGAAAGGCGTGAGCATATTTTGAGCCACAGTAGCTTTAAACATATCTAGTTTAAAGTTATCTACTGAACTTTAAAGAGTTCAGTAGGTGGTCGGGCAGGAAACTGGGAGAGAAACCAGACCTTCAGAGTCATCTATATAGATGTGTGAGTTAAACCTGTATGAGAATGGAGGTGTCTAATAAAGAAAATAGAACATCACTAGAAAGGAAGCAATGTTATGCTCCTTAAATGTCATATAATTTTTTCTTATTTTCATCCTCACAGGATTAAAGCCTTGCTACTTCTCATTATGTGTATGGGAGAGGACTGAATGTAGATAATTCAGTGAGGATGTGTGAATGGGAGGCAGAAAAGACAGCACAAGTGTAGAAAAACATTTCTTTTATCATTCGCCCAGTGGCTTGTATGAGAACCTGGATTCTTCCTGAATACAGTTATGGGCAGTCTGTTACTGATAGTAAATTTGCTTCCAGGTTCTATGGAAAATAGATTAACATGTTTCTGAAGATGTCTCACTCCTGTGTGTGGGCAGAATGTGAGAGGATAACAGAGTGGTCCCAAGGACACTGTGGGAAGAACAGTTAGGCTGAAAGCCGTGATTCAGAAGACAACTAAGTCATCACTCAACTATGGCAGGAAGATGTCACCAGAAAGCCACAGATGAAGACATAAGTGGACCAGAGTCACCTTCAGTTGGGGTAAAACACAGGGGGGAGGAAAAATATGGGGAAAATACATGGAGGTGTTACAACAGCCACGTTACCTGTTTCACAATTTTGTTGTGTCATTTTATGTGAAAACATTTTAGAAAGAAGTTTGAGGAGACTGGTTTAGGGGCTGTTAATCTGATGACCACATGAAGCCTGTCCTAATTTCTTTTTAAATGTCTATAAGATGCAGAATAAGTGAAACATTCTATGAGAATAAAAGTAAGTTGATGTCGGAATCTTAGAGGGTTTGATTCCAATTATAAGTCTAATGAAGCTGAGCTGAGTGAAAATACTCTATCCTTATCTCCCAGTACACCCTGGCCACTTCCTAAAAAGAGATGAACTGAATTAAAAAAAATGAGAAGTATTCATATTTTTATGTTCTTTGTCTATGATTCTGCTACCCAGGTTCAGTACCAACAGAAAGGTTAAAGTCCTTCTCTACCATTTGGGAATGAATCTGGATCCAATGAGCCCAAGCACTAATCTTCCCATTTGCCTCCCTATACTCCTTCCCCACACCCATCAACCAATTGTGTTTCTTCTCCCCATCGTTCTACAATCAGGCAATCCAGAAAATTAACCCAGAAATTAAGTTGACAGAAAACAGTAGGGAATAAGTAGTGGCAGCATGCTTTCGGAGAAGCGAAGCTCCATGAAACTAATGTCATTGTGAATATAAAAGAAATACCCTAATTGAAGGAGATCATGGAAATTACACTCTTTCCATCACATTACATCTCAAAATACCGAAGAAGCAGATAATACAAGTAGAAGAATACCAAAACAATGGTTGAAAAAAAATTACACCAAGATTTATTCAAATCTTTCCTCCAACCCCAACCTCCACTGAAATGGTTCTTTCTGAGGCTAACTTATATGTTAGGAAATTCATTTTTATAGGTATAAATCTAACTTTTTCTCCCCTCCAAATGAATAACAAACCACCATTTGTTGAATAATCCAATTTCCTATTAAATGGGATGCTTCCTTTATCATTTACTTTATTTCATATACATGTTGCTCAGGTTGTGAATTCTTCACTCTGTTTTCTGTTTTTCTTTCATTCAACAAACATTAATTGAGTTCCTACTATGTGCCTCGTGCTATTTCAGGTGCTTGGATACATCAGTGAACAAAAAGATCTCTGTCCTCCTTCAAGCTTATATTATAGCAGAGGAAGACAAATAATACACAATAAGCATAATAGCTAAGTAATTTACCTGATACGTTAGAAAGTGATCATTGTTATGAAAAAAAAGAAAAAAGATAATGAGAGAAAAGGAGGTGCTGGGAGCTGGGGAAATTACCATTTGAAATTGAGTGGTAAGCCTAGGCCTTATTAGCAAAGACTTGAAGGAGGTGAGAGAATTAACAAAGAAAATACCTGGAAAAATAGTATTCAGGAAGCAAACATATCAAGAGCAAATTTCTTAATTCTGAGTTATGCATGGTGAGTTTAAGGTATAGCAAGGAGGTCAGAGTAGTTGAAGTTGAGTGAGAGGGTAAAGAAAAAGAAAGATAATGATAGATAAAGCAGATTATGTGGGGTATTGTAGGCCATTGAGAGGATTTTGGCTTTATTCTGGTGAAATGGGTAATTGCTACAGTGTTTTAAGCTGTAGGAATATATAATCAGACTTACTTTTTCAATGTATCACTGTGGCTAAGTATCTGAAAATAATTTTGTATGAGTACCAGGAGAGAAGTAGGGAGACCTATTAGAAAAAAATTGAAGTAATCAGGAAAGAGATGATGGTGGTACCTACCAATCAGCAATGTAGGCAGAGAGAAATAATTCAGATCCCACGTATATTTTGAAAGTAAGGCTACCAGACTGTCTTAATGGATTGGATGTGGGGTATGAATAAGAAACTGTCTGAAATGACTCAAGGTTTCTTGGCTTGAGCAACTGGGATGAGCTGATAACCTGTAATTGCTCAGCTGCAATGGAAAAGGCTGCTGATACAGCAGGTCTTTGTGTGTGTGTGTGTGTGTGTGTGTGTGTGTGTGTGTGTGTGCGCGAGAGAGAGAGAGAGAGAAAGTAGGGGTTTGTTGTTTAGGACGTGTTGAGTTTGAGATGTCTATAAGACATTCAATTGGAATAATTCGTGACAGTTGAATATATGAGTTGGAGTTGGAGAAAGGAATCTGAGCCAGAGATATAAATGTGGGGGTCACTGGCAAATAAATATTTAAAGCCATGGGCAAACATAAGATCACCACAGTAGACAATGTAGATACAGTTGGGAAGACGAATAAGGGCTCAACTGTGGAGCATTCCTACACTAAAAGTATGGGAAAAGGAAAACCCTGCAAAGGAGTGAGTGGCTAGTGGAGCAACAGAAAATTCTGGAAGCCATGTGAAGAAAACTTACCAAAGCAGTAGTGAGAGGTGACAGCGCGCCGGCAGTCCTCACAGCCCTCGCTCGCTCTCGGCGCCTCCTCTGCCTGGGCTCCCACTTTGGTGGCACTTGAGGAGCACTTCAGCCCACCGCTGCACTGTGGGAGCCCCTTTCTGGGCTGGCCAAGGCCGGAGCCCACTCCCTCAGCTTGCAGGCAGGTGTGGAGGGAGAGGCGCTAGCAGGAACCGGGGCTGTGTGCGGCACTTGCAGGCCAGCTGGAGTTCCAGGTCAGCTGGAGTTCAGGGTGGAGTTCCAGGTCAGCTGGAGTTCCGGGTGGGCGTGGGCTTGGCGGGCTCCGCACTCGGAGCAGCCAGCCGGCCCTGCCGGCCCCTGGCAATGAGGGACTTAGCACCCGGGCCAGCGGCTGTGGAGGGTGTACTGGGTCCCCCAGCAGTGCCAGCCCACCGGCGCTGCGCTCGATTTCTCACCAGGCCTTAGCTGCCTTCCCGCGGGGCAGGCCTCGGGACTGCAGCCTGCCATGCCTGAGCCTTCCCCCGCCTCCGTGGGCTCCTGTGCAGCCCAAGCCTCCCCGACGAGTGCCGCCCCCTGCTCCACAGCACCCAGTCCCATCGACCACCCAAGGGCTGAGGAGTGCGAGCACATGGCACGGGACTGGCAGGCAGCTCCATCTGCAGCCCCAGGATCCACTGGGTGAAGCCAGCTGGGCTCCTGAGTCTGGTGGGGACGTGGAGAACATTTTTGTCTAGCTCAGGAATTGTAAATACACCAATTGGCACTCTGTATCTAGCTCAAGGTTTGTAAACACACCAATCAGCACCCCGTGTCTAGCTCAGGGTTTGTGAGTACATCAATCGACACTCTGTATCTAGCTGTTCTGGTGGGGCCTTGGAGAACCTGTGTGTCAATACTCTGTATCTAACTAATCTGATAGGGACGTGGAGAACCTTTGTATCTAGCTCAGGGATTGTAAATGCACCAATCAGTGCCCTGTCAAAACAGGCCACTGGGCTCTACCAATCAGCAGGATGTGGGTGGGGCCAGACAAGAGAATAAAAGCAGGCTGCCCGAGCCAACAGTGGCAACCCGCCCCGGTCCCCTTTCACACTGTGGAAGGTTTGTTCTTTCGCTCTTTGCAATAAATCTTGCTACTGCTCACTCTTTGGGTCCACGCTGCTTTTATGAGCTCTAACACTCACCGGGAAGATCTGCAGCTTCACTCCTGAGCCAGGGAGACCAGGAGCCCACCAGGAGGAACGAACAACGACAGACCCGCTGCCTTAAGAGCTGTAACACTCACTGGGAAGGTCTGCAGCTTCACTCCTGAGCCAGCGACACCACGAACCCACCAGAAGGAAGAAACTCCAAACACATCCGAACATCAGAAGGAACAAACTCCAGACACGCCACCTTAGGAGCTGTGACACTCACCGCGAGGGTCCGCGGCTTCATTCTTGAAGTCAGTGAGACCAAGAACCCACCAATTCCGGACACGGTGGGAATGATCATATGGCAAATACTGATGATAGAGTTAAGTGAGATGAAAACAAAGATTGGCCACCAAGGTTAGCATCATGAAGTTACCAGTGCTCTTGAGAGCAGTTTCCACGCAGTGATGTCAAATACCTGTTGGCATGGTTTTAAGAGAAAAGGGAAAGAGAGAATTTGGAGACAGTGAATACAGACAATCCTGTTAAGGAGGTATGTTGCAGAGGGAAGCAAAAAAATTGAGTGGTATTTGTTGAGGGAAATAGAGTCAAGATACTTTTGTGTAGGGTAATTGGAATGATCCAGTAGAAAGTGAAAAAATGATAATGAAGGAAAAAGAGGAAAGAATTGCTAGAATGTTCTCTTTGAGTAGACAAGTAGAGATAGCAAATAACGAACAAGTAGAGAAACTGGCTTTAGATAGGAATATGGTTAGTTCATCTGAGGTAACAGGTAGGAAGGCGAAGGGAGGTGCCAGTGCTTTTAAGTAAGTAGATGTTGTGGTGGGCATCCGTGAAAGTTTTCTTCTGATTGCTTCCATTTTCTCAGTAAAGGAGAAAGCATGGTCATCAGCTGAGCATAAGAGACATGTTGGAGTTTCAGCAAAATGGAAAAAGGCTGAAATAATCACCCTGAAGGCAAAAGACAGCTGGACTAAGGACGTAGAGAAGGTTTACCTGACAGCATTAAGAGCCTACTTGAGATTCGTGATCATGAATTTCAAATGAGATCAAGAAACTTGGTTGAGTGTTTTCCTCTAGTCTGCACTTTAGGTGATCAGGTACAGGTTCAGAATAATAGAGAGTTGGACTTCACTAGAAAGTGGTAACAGTTTTGCCAAAAGAATGGTAAAAAGTGAGAGAAAGGCAAAAGAATTAAGGGTGTATGAAAAAGAAGGCTTACAATAACTGCCTACGAAATTTAGGGTGGGAAAAGAGAAAATAAAAATATCAGAGAGAAACAGTGAAAAAGTGGTGTGATCAGTGGAAATGAGAGTTCCAAAGGGGTCAAAAGATTGCTGGGATTAGGAAGCTGGAAAGAGTGAGGTGGGAGAAGGGAAGAGATGGCGTTTAGAGTGAGAGACGTGAAATTCAGGTTATACACAAGATGCAGTTATTGGTGATGATAAAAGTCATGAGGGCTCATACAAGGAGCATCGCTGACTGAAGGAGAAGACGTCGAAGAACTGAGTAACCAGTTCTTTGTTACTGAAATAATCAAGAACTAGTGGCAAGAGTTGTACTAGAATAAATTATACGATTTGAAGTTAAAAGTGTAAAGAAATAAGGAGTGTTAACAATGATGAGTCATATAATTGGATTACATGAGACTCAAAATCAGCAAGTTTTAAAATCTTTTTTTTTTAATAGACAAATAATAATTATACATATTCACCTAGGTTGATTCCATATCTTGCCTATTGTGAATAGGGCTGCAATGAAAATGGGGATGCAGATGTCTCTTCAATACACTAATTTCCTGTCCTGTGGATAGATTCTCAGGAGTGGGATTGCTGGATCACATGGTAGTTCTAGTTGTATTTTTTTAAGGAACCTCCATACTGTTCCCCATAGTGGCTGTACTAGTTTACATTCCCACTAACAGTGTATAAGAGTTCTCTTTTCTTCACATTCTCACCAGCACAAAATCAGTAAGTTTTTAAAAGGAAAAGAGGGAGAATGAGAGAAGCCACAGTGAGCAAAGAGGACAAGACCTGTCCAATTTCCAAGCTCAGTGGGAGGAAAAAATAGCCTGGATGGCTGGGCAATGTTGTCAGGGAAGAGTCATATTTTCATTAGAGCAAGGAGAAAGAAACATTTAAAAACTAGGTTGCAGACACAGGAGATTTTACTGATAATGGGCCATAAATTACACTGTGGATGCTGTAGAAGAGTTGCCAGAATAAAGGAGAGGTGGAGAAGGATACAAGGAGTCTAAGAGTAATTAGAATGACGAGGATAAGAGATGAGCTGGGAGTCTGTGGTGTTTCACGGCACATAACTAGGTATAAAGAGCATAATGAGCTTAATTCTTCATATGCCCATTCCACCTCATATCCACATTTGCCTTCCACCTGTCAGTTCTCCATTACAGAAAGTGTAATCTTATAAAACTCTGACCACATCATTCTGCTGCTTAAACCCCTTTAATGGCTTCTATTGATCTTAGTATAAAGACCAACGTCCTTGGTATAATTCGCAAAAACCTGCATAGTCTGGCTACCTCTCCAACTCAATACATGCATTTGCTTTGTACATCCCGGTCATGTTGGCCTTTTTAATGCTTCTAAAGCACTAAACTTTCCCCTCTCACAGCCTTTCTATTCCCTTCTGCCTAGAACACCTTCCTCTACACACAACCCCCAGGTTTTGTCCATTTAACTCCCACTTGTCTTTCAGAGCTCAATTCAAACTGTCCCCAAATAGGTCAGGTTCTCTTGCTGACGAGATCACAGAACCCTATTTTCATATACTTATACTGGCTTGTAATTATATGTTTGTGACTATGACTCACGTATCTCAATCTCCCCCAGTTTACTGAATGGTGAGCTCCATGAAGACAAAAAACACGTCTGTTGTTTTTACCATTGTATGTCCAGAAACTCACTAAGCACCCGACACTTAGTATCGGGTAATAAATATTACTTGGTAATAAATATTTATTAAATGACCTGATCCACAGGATATTGTCCTCATCACTACAACCAGATAAATATCCTTATTCTTTTTTTTTTTTTCATCGATAGAGGTTTTACTACTTGACTCAAGTAAGGAGGCCATGGGGAGTATTCGCCAAAGCTGTGTCTTTCTGAGGGAAAGTGACAGGAGGGTTTTCTGAGGCCATGGAGAGGGGAGAGGGTGCATCACCACATGTAGAGGAGGGAGTTTCAGTGGCACACATGCGCTGAGCCATTCTGCCAGCATAAGGTCCCATGAGATGATCATAAGCTGCAGCTCCTCCCTGAGTGGAGATTTTAGCATGGTCATGTCAGAGGCCTTTGAACCAGCGCAACTCCCATCTTGAATAGGGGCTGGGTAAAATGAGGCTGAGACCTACTGGGCTGAATTTCCAGGAGGTTAGGTATTTTAAGTCATAGGAGGTCAGCACAGATACAAGTCATACAGACCTTGCTGATAAAACAGGTTGTGGTTAAAGAAGGTGGCCGAATCCCACCAAAACCAAGATGGTTTTGACAAGTGACATCTGGTTGATGCAAGTGACATCTGGTTGTCCTCACTGCTGATTATACACTAATTATAATACACTAGCATGCTAAAGGACACTCCCAGGATCACCGTGACACTTTACAGATGCCATGGCAATGTCAGGAAGTTACCCCATATGGTCTAAAAAGGGGAGGAACCCTCAGTTCTAGGAATTGCCCCCCCTTCCCTGGAAAACTCATGAGTAATCCTCCCCTTGTTTACCATATAATCAAGAAATAACTATAAGTATCCAGGCTGGACATGGTGGCTCACACCTGTAATCCTAGAACTTTGGGAGGTCGAGGCAGGTGGATCACTTGAGGCCAGGATTTCAAGATCAGCTTTTGCAACATGGCGAAACCCCATCTCTACCAAAAATACTAAAATGTAGCTGGGCATGGTGGCACACTTGTAGTCCTACTTCAGAGGCTGAGGCAGGAGGATTGCTTGAACCCAGGAGGTGAAGGTTGCAGTGAGCTGAGATTGTGCCACTGCACTCCAGTCTAGGTGACAGAGTGAGACTTTGTCTCAAAAAAATAAAAAAAATAAAAAAAAAAAAACAAGGCCAGTGCCGTAGCTTGTGCCTGTAATCCCAGCACTTTGAGAGGCTGAGGCAGGTGGATCACTTGCGGTCAGGTGTTCGAGACCAGCCTAGCCAACATGGTGAAACCCTGTTTCTACTAAAAATACAAAAAATGAGCCGGGTGTGGTGGTGCATGCCTGTAATCCCAGCTACTCGGGAGGCTGAGGCTGGAGAATATAAATATAAATATATATATATATATATATATTTTAGAAACGGGGTCCTGCTCTGTCACCCAGGCTGGAGTGCAGTGGCAAGATCATAGTTCCTATAGTCTTGAATATAGTTCACTATAGTCTTGAATTCCTAGGCCCAAGCCACTCTCTGGCCGCAGCTTCCCGAGCAGCTGGGACCACAGTCACCCACCACCACACCACACCTGGCTAATTTGTTTGCATTCCTTCATAGACACGGGGTCTTGCCATGTTGTCCAGGCTGGGCTCAAACTCCCGGGCTCAAGTGATTCTCCCACCTCAGCTTCCCAAGGTGCTGGGATTACAGGCGTGAGCCACCACACCCAGGCCACAGATTTTCTTAAGTGATATGAAGACTGTTCTTCACAGTGCTGCATGTTATATATTCTGTAAAAAGACATGTAAAACACATATCTAGGCCGGGCATGATGGCTTATGCCTGCAATCCCAGCATCTCTGGAGGCAGAGGCGGGCAGACCACACGAGGCCAGGAGTCTGAGACTAGCCCAACCAACATGGTGAAACCCCATCTCTACTAAAAATACAAAAATTAGCTGGGCATGGTGGTGCACACCTGTAATCCCAGCCACTTGGGGGGCTGAGGAAGGAGAATCACCTGAACTCGGGAGGCAGAGGTTTCAGTGAGCCAAGTTCATGCCACTGCACTCCAGCCTGGGGGACAAAGCGAGATTCCATCTCAAAAATAATAATAATTAAAAAAAGAGTAATTGTTAAAATTGAAAACGTTCCTGTATTTTCCAGACTACTAACATTTCCACCCAGTGTGCATTCTTCAATTTACATCATCCATCTCCACGATACCCGGCCTTCTTATGTTGCCCAGGCTGGTCTCAAACTCCTGGGCTCAGGTGATCTTCCTGCCTCAGCCTCCAAAAGCACTGTCTGCGCCTGGCTAAATGAGTTTTTTTCATGTTGTCGAAGGCAATTTAAAAAAGTAAAGACTTTACCACATTGTTTAGAGTCAAAGGGTTTTTCTCTAGTGTGAGTCATTTCATGTCTCCTTAGGGAACTGCCACATCCGAAGGCCATACCGCACCTTTTACAGTCATATGGCTTTTCTCCACTATGAGTTTTTTCATGTCTTCGAAAACAACTGGGATAATTGAAGGTTTTACCACGTTTATTACATTCATAAGGTCTCTCTCCAGCGTGAGCTCTTTCAAGTGCTTGAAGGGACATGGGACATCTAAGACTTGGTCACATTTTTGACGTTCGTAGAGTTTTCCTCCACTAGGGGTCCTTTCATGTCTGCGAAGGGAACTGGAACGACTGAGTTTCTTCCCACATTCCTGACATTGGCGGGATTTCTCCAGCGTGAGTTCTGATTTCATGTGTCCGAACGTAAGTTGTACCACATTGTTTACATTTGTGAGGTTTTTCTCCAGTGTGACATGAATTTGAGATAAACTGGGATAATCAAAAGGTTTTCCACAGTGTTTATATTCATAGCGTTTTTCTCCAGTGTGCATTTTTCCATGTTTTTGAAAGAAGCTGGAAATAGTAAAGGCTCTCATGATTTCCCCACATTTATAGGACCTCTCTCCAGTGTGAGTTCTTCCACGAATTTGAAATAAATTGGGAGAATCAAGGGCTTTCCCACACACCCTGCATTCATAAGGTCTCTTTCAAGTTGGTGTTACTGTGCGTCTTGGACCACTCCTGGGGGAAATGGAGGCTTTCCCACATTGCTTCTGTTTACGGGTCTTCTCTCCCCATTCCCCATCACACTCGTATCGTTTCTGTCCGGCGTGAGCTCTCATGTGCCTGTCCAGGAATGAATGATGGAGGGAGACTTTCCCACATACTCTGCGTTTGCATGGTTTTACCCCAGTGTGACTTTTCTTCTTCAGGTGACAATCAGGAATCTGGCTGAAGGGTTCACCACGTTGACTCCCTTCTTTATGTCCACAGAATCTCTCACCCAGACTTTGACAGAGGCCAGGTTCCTGAGGGTTTCCAGCATCACATCTCTGTAGAGATTCAGCAATTCAGCTGAAGGACTCAGCAAAGCGCACTCCTCCTGTGAAGTTCATAGCCACATCTTCAAAGGCCACTGAGTCCATTTCCAGCTTCTGGGTGTCCTGGGTCCTCCCTGGGGCTGGAGCAGCCAGAGCAGGTTCCACATGACAGAAGCTGTGGTATCTGGACACCAGGGGCCTCCCCAAGGAACTGAAATCCGGACCTGAGTGGGGCCCACACCTAAATATCCTTATTCTTCTCCCATCAATATCGCTGCTCCTCCTTCTTATTGATAGGAAAATTGGATGGTAGAAAAGCATTAGAAATAAGATTTCAGCTTTCATTAGACTCCAACATTTCTTAACATCAGAAACTATTACAAATGAATAACAAAAATATTAACATACCAATAGAAAAACAGGTATATCACAGGTACTTCATTAAAAAAGAAATATAAATGGCCACTAAACACACAAAAGACTAACTCCACTAGTAATCAAGGAACATGAAAACACAAAGATTACTACTACTGTAGAGATAACAACTACATTTTATTTTTCTATTTTTCTTGAAATTCGTATTTCTAACAAATAATTGTTAACCAGTAGTAAAGCTTGAAAATTTTTACACTGTAGAAATGAACAGAGAAGAAATTTCAGTGTCTAGTAATGCTGGCCCAGTAGCCGACTAAATCTCCTGCTTAAAACAACTTTTTAAAAATAAGAAGAAATAAAGAACAAAGTACAAATAAGATAGTATGGAATTACCAGGCCACAGAGAAGAGAAAAGAACAACCAAGAGAATCAAGGGAATATGAAAGATGTGTTTGCCCTGTGAACATCTACCAAACTCTGAAATTTTAAACTTTCATTTTTACAACCTCTCAGGTCAAAAGGAATAGAAATCAAAGCTCTGTCTCTCACAAAATAACAGTCTGTTTGGAGACCCTCATTACAAAGAAAAAAAAAAAAACACTGCGACCAAAAGACTACATATTTAGGATTAGGAACAACAATACTTAAACCAGCCCTTCAACCATAGTCTTGTTGTCCAGGTTTTCATCACTTGGGTCAGTCAGGAAACCTCAGGTCTTCAACATAGATTAAGGGTATCCCAAACTTGCTGAGACTTCAGCTCCCTAGTATAAGGAATGTAAGTCTTCTTTGGAGGAAGGTACCTTTATCCTAGCCTCAAAATATTCCTACAACCATTAGATAAGAAGGTGCACATGCATACACACACACACGCACACACATGCACGCACACACACACACACACACAAAGACAGCTTGAGAAAACCACAAAAATAAAAAACAGATCCTTTAAGACTGTATTTTTATTTTTTGAGACAGGATCTCACTCGTGTTGCCCAGGCTTGAGTACAGTGATGTGATCTTGGCTCACTGCAACCTCCGCCTCCCAGCTTCAATTAATTCTCCTGCCTCAGCCTCCCAAGTAGCTGGGACTACAGGTGCACGCCACCATGCCTGGCTGATTTTTGTATTTTTAGTAGAGATAGGGTCTTGCCATGTTGGCCAAGGTGGTCTCAAACTCCTGGCTTCAAGTGATCCACCCACCTCTGCCTCCCAAAGTGCTGAGACTACAGGCTTGAGCCACCGCGCCTGGACTGGATCCTTTAAGACTTTAGATAATGGAATTATCGGACTCATAATGTGGCAGCATAACCTTAGCATCAAAACTCATGCAAAATAGTATGAAAAAGGCAAAATGAAGGCCAATATTACTCATGACCCAGTAGCAAAAATCCTAAACAAAATTTGAGCAAATAAAATCTAACAATATAGAAAAATACCTACTATAGCAGGACCAAATTAGGTTTATCCAAATAATGTGAAGTGAGTTTAACATTGGAATTGTCTGTGTTGAGATCAGAAATACTCAGGCATTTAATGGATAAGACTTCCTCTAGACAAACTTCAATATAACTATGACTGTATTATATCTTCACTTATATAGTTGACCTTTCCTTTTTGAAAGCTCCTCCTTGAATTAGATGTGTCATAAAATATTAATATCTTCAAATATAGCACAGATTGCAAAGTTGAGACTTTGGATCAAATTCAACTCACAGATTGTTTACTTTGGCCTTCAGTGTTTTAAAGAAATTGAACACAACATTTACAAATTGGGAAACTTCAACGAATCTAGATTTTTGGCTTCTCTCAAAAAACGAGACTATCCGACAAAACTGGGCTTTTCTTTTCACCTGGCAACAATCAACTACAGCTGAGGAATGGCTGCCCCATCTAGCTAGAGTGTGTGTTCTCCTGTTTGCCAAAGTTGCTGCCACTCCAGCCACGTGTCACTTGCCATTAACCTGTGTGTGTTCTTCCATCCCCCAAAAGTAAACTGAAAAGAAAAACAAATATTTATTGTTCTATCTCTCAGATGAGGGAAAACAGAAAATTGGACAAAGAGGTACCAACCTGTCAAGAAAAATGGGGAAAAGTACATATATTTGTGAGAGAATATTACTTCCTATTCAGTTTTCTACTACCTGGTCACCTTTACCCCTTTATATTACCTGCTTGACCCTGTATGCAGAAGTTTGTAACTTCTAAGTTATAGTCACATTCAAATTGCCTAGGAGTGGCCTACCTCTTTTTAGTGATTTTCTGTATTTATGCTGTATGTGTTAGGTGTTAACCTTTCAATTTAATTTTCAGAATGTAGTCTCATTTCCTTAATTCCCAAGTTCCAGGAAGCACTTTACTAGCCCCCAAACACTGATAAAACTTCAAAGTAGCAGGGGAGTTTTTCCAAGACGGTGGATTGGAAGTTTTGTTAGCACATTTCACTTTCTTTGAAAGAGCAAAACAGTGTGTAGAGATTCACAGTGTGAATTTTTATTCAGAAAGGAACATAGGAGCACAACAGAAAAAAATGAAAGAAACTTCAAATACGTTGAAAGCAGCCCATGCCATTCCTGATCCTAATTCATAGGGAGCCTTGCAGAAATTTGCCAGGCAACTTAAGCAGTGGTCACAGGTTGGGAGAGAATCCCAACTGGGATCGGCAATCTAAAGTGAGGACAAACCCTCATGGCCAGAACTGAGAGTCAAGTGGGTAATGGGCTCTTGCCACAGGTGCAGGAGCTGGGCATACCCTCACTTCACAGGCCCATACCAGCCATGGTGTTGCCTGGGAGCCAGTTTCTGTCCAGAGCAGAGTCTTGCAGCCTGGGGCAATTTTACAAACTGAGCACATATTGCTTGGGACTCAGATGACTTTTTCAGCTTCCTGCCAGCAGTGGGCTGTTGGTGGGTGACCCACCAGGTCAAGGCCTGAAAGCTACTGGGGTCCCACTAATGCCTGCTGGGCTGTGAAGCCTAGGCTCCACTCTCTCCTCATGGGCTCTTTTGTACAGCAGAGGTGATTCCACTCCTCCCTTGGAACACTGCCCCAGCAAACAGGAAAATTCCCTCAGACCCCCGTTGGGGCTGCTACTGTGCTCACCATTGGGAAACATGAATGCAGACTTGCCTGACCCAGCTTTGCCCACCTACCCACCTTGGTGGTGGAGCATGGGACAGGGACACCTAGGAGTTCCACGGCCCAGGTGATATGCTGGGACTTCTGAGTACTTCTCCTGGCTAACAAAGGTCAAACATAAATCCCACGGCCACTGTCACAGCTGTCTCTCTCCTGCAAGTGCCACCTACTGGCCAGGAGGTCAACCTGCACAGCCCATTATAACATCTACTGACACAATCACACAACACTCAGGAAGAAGAAATCCTTTATGGGACCTCAGCTACCACCATTACCCACACCATCCTGGCTACTCAGGAGGCCTTGAGTCCATTCAAGTACGTTACTACTACAACTGGCATTTGAGAAAGCCACCACACTAAGGCCATTTATAACAAAGGAAATTTCACAGAACCTACACCACTCTCTGACTACCCCAGTTAGGGCTGGTGTTTGCCATTGATGGACCTAAGAGCAAATGAGCCTAGTGCAGCTTCACCCAGCTTTGCCTAGCTCTGAGAGCAGAGTCTAGGCCATTGTGGGGTCCCACAGTGTGGTCCACGGCCTGAGGCATAAAGAGAGCTTCTTTAGGTAAAAAAAGATCAAACATACACCCTACTGCAGCTGACTCTTACCTGCCAGTGCCACCTACTGGCCTGGAGGTCAAACTGCACAACCCAATACAAAAATCTGCTGACACCATGCACAGTGCTTGGGAATGTTGGGAATGAGATAAGTTTCTCAAGACCTCCACCTTCCCATCTCTGCAGGTGGCCAAGAGTCTACTTACATGTCCAGTACACTGTTACTACAACTAGCATTTGAGAAAACCACCACACTGAGGCTATCTATAAGCAAGGAACTCATACAGAGTATTTGCCAACTGACAGCACTCACAAGCAAAAGAAACTATCATCAGAGTGAACAGGCAACCTACAGTACGGAAGAAAATTTTTGCAACCTACCCATTGGACAAAGGTCTAATATCCAGAATCAACAAGGAACTCAAACAAATTTACAAGAAAAAAACAACCCCATCAAAAAGTGGGCAAAGGATATGAACAGACAGTTCACAAAAGAAGACATTTATGCGGCCAACAAACATATGAATAAAAGCCCAACATCACTAATCACTAGAGAAATGCAAATCAAAAGCACAATGAGATACCAACTCATGCCAGTCAGAATGGCAATTATTAAAAAGTCAAGAAACAATAGATGCTGGCGAGGCTGTAGAGAAATAGAAACTTTTTTACATGGTTGGTGGGAAGATAAATTAGTTCAACCATTGTGGAAGACAGTGTGGAGATTCCTCAAGGATCTGGAACCAGAAATACCATTTGACCCAGCAATTCCGTTACTGGATATATACCCAAAGGAATATAAATCATTCTACTATAAAGACACATGCACACGTATGTTTATGGCAGCATTATTTACAATAGTGAAGACGTGGAACCAACTCAAATCCCATCAATGATAAACTGGATAAAGAAAATGTGGTATATATACACCATGGAATACTATGCAGCCATATAAAGGAATGAGATCATGTCCTTTGCAGGGACATGGATGAAGCTGGAAACCATCATCCTTAGCAAACTAACACAGGAACAGAAAACCAAACACCACATGTTCTCACTCATAAGTGGGAGTTGAACAATGAGAACATATGGACATAGGGAGGGGAACAACACACACTGGTGCCAATAGAGGGTTGGGGGGGCAAGGGGAGGGAGAGCACTCAGACAAATGTCTATGCATGCAGGGCTTAAAACCTAGATGACGGGCTGATAGGTACAGCAAACCACCATAGCACACGTATACCTATGTAACAAACCTACACATTCTGCACTTGCATCCTGGAACTTTAAAATAAATTAATAATAATAATAATAAGATTCATCTATGACATACACATAGTCAACATCATACTGAATGGGGAAAAGCTAAAAGCATTCCTCCTAAGCACTGGCACGAGACAAAGATGCCCACTTTCACCACTTCTATTCAACATAGTACTGGAAGTTCTAGCCAGAGCAATCAGACGAGAAATAAATAAAAGACATCCAAATTGGAAAAGAAGCTGAATTATTTCTGTTTGCTGACAATATAATCTTGAACCTAGAAAACCCTAAAGACTCTTCCAAAAGACTCCTAGATTTGATAAATGAATCCAGAAAAGTTTCAGGAGAAAAAAGTCAACATAGAAAAATAAGTAGCATTTCTATACAACAATAATGATCAAACTAAGAAACAAATCAGTAACTAAATTCCATTTACAACAGCTACAAAAAATCCATTTAACTAAAGAGGTGGAAGATGTACACAAGAACTATAAAACATCGAATTTATAGCTTCATTGTAATTCCTATCAAAATACCAATGTCCTTATTCACAGTTAGAAAAAACAATCCTAAAGTTCATATCAAAAAAGAGCCCAAATAGCCAAAGCACTCTTAAGCAAAAAGAACAAAGTTGGAGGCATCATAGTATTTGACTTCAAATTATACTACAAGGCTGCAGTAACCAAAAAAAGCATGTTATTGATATAAAAATAGACACATAGATCAATACAACAGAATAGAGAACCCATAAATAAAGCCACATACCTACACACAACTGATCTTCAACAAAATCAACAAAAACTTAAACTGAAGGAGGGATACCCTAATTCAATAAATAGTTCTGAGAAAACTGGATAGCCATCTGTGGAAGAATGAAACTAGATCCCTATCTCTCACTATATACAAAAATTAACATGGAGTAAAGACTTAAATGTGTTACCTGAAACTATAAAAATTCTAGAAGAAACCCTAGAAAACTTCTTTTGGACATTGGCTTAGGTAAATGTAACAAAAACAAAAATAGACAAAAGGGACTTAATTAAACTAAAAAGCTGCTGCACAGCAAAAAAAAAAAAAAAAAAATGAACAGAGTGAACACGCAACCTATGGGATGTGAGAAAATATTTGTAAACGATACAGCCAACAAAGGACTAATATCCAGAAGCTACAGGGAACTCAAACAACTTAAGAACAACAAAAAAGCAAAGAGCTGGGCACGGTGGCTCACGCCTGTAATCCCAGCACTTTGGGAGGCTGAGGCGGACAGATCACCTGAGGTCGGGAGTTCAAGACCATTCTTAATAAAATGGTGAAACCCTGTTTCTACTAAAAATACAAAAAATTAGCCGGGCGTTGTGGCACGCGACTGTAATCCCAGCTACTCAGGAGGCTGAGGCAGGAGAATCGCTTGAACCCAGGAGGCAGAAGTTGCAGTGAACCCAGATCTCGCCATTGCACTCCAGCTTGGGCAACAAGAGTGAAACTCTGTCTAAACAAACAAACAAACAAACAAACAAAGCAAATAAAATATCCGCATTAAAAACTGGGCAAATGATACGAACTGACATTTTCCAAAGGAAGACATGCAAATGTCCAACAAGCATATGAAAAGATGCACATCACTAATCATCAGAGAAATGCAAATTAAAACCACAATGAGACACCATCTCACACTAGTTGAGATGGCTATAACTAAAAATTCAAAAAATAACAGACGTTGGTGAGGATGCGGAGAAAAGGGAACATTTATATACTGTTGTTGGAAACGTAACAGTACAACCTCTACGAAAAACAGTATGGATATTTCTCAAAGAACTAAAAATAGAACTACCATTCAATCCAGCAATACCGCTACTGGGTATCTACACAAAAGAAATCATTACATCCAAAAGTTATCTGCATTTGTATGTTTATCGCAGCACTGTTCAAAATAGCAAAGATATGGAACTACCTTAAGTGTCCATCAATGGAGATGACTGGTTAAAGAAAACGTGCCATATATACACCATGGAATACGGCTTAGCCATAAAACAGAATGAAATGATGCCTTTTGCAGCAACATGGATGAAACTGGAGGCTATTATCTTAAGTGAAATAACTCAGAAACAGAAAGTAAAATACCACATGTTCTGAATTATAAGCGAGAGCTAAATAATGTGTATACATGGACCTAGACTGTAGAATAATAGACACTGGAGAACAGGAAAGTGGGAGGGATGAGAAATTACTTACGAAGGACAATGTACACTATTCAGGTGATGGTTACACTAAAAGACCAGATTTTACCACTAAGCAAAATATCCATGTGACAAAACCCCACTTGTATTCCCAAATCTATTTTTTAAAAAGTTGAACCTAAACTGAAATCCAGTTAATACCTTTGTTCTTTTTATCTTCCCTTATCTTTTTCCCAGAAATAAGCTGTTACTGAATCTGAAAAAAGAAAAAACATAAACAGAATTTTTTTTTTTTGAGGCGGAGTCTCGCTCTGCCGCCAGGCTGGAGTGAAGTGGCACAATATCGGCTCCGCAACCTCCGCCTCTCGGGCTCAAGCGATTCTCTTGCCTCAGCCTCCCGAGTAGCTGGGACTACAGGTACATGCCACCACACCCAGCTGATTTTTGTATTTTTAGTAGAGACAGAGTTTCACCATGTTGGCCAGGATGGTCTCCATCTCTTGACCTCGTGATCCGCCCGCCTCCGCCTCCCAAAGTGCTGGGATTACAGTGTGAGACACCGTGCCTGGCCATGAACAGAAATTTTTATTTTGTGTTCGCAACATCTAATAGTAAGTTGGGGTCTCAAGTGGAAGTTGATCTTCCTAAACTTTTCTTCAAACTACAGGCATACCTCAGAGATATCACAAGTTCAGTTGCAGACTACCACAGTAAAGCAAATATCAGAATAAAGTGAATCACATAAATTTTTTTGGCTTTCCAGAAGATACAAAAGTTATGTTTACACTATACTGCAGTCTATTAAGTGTGCAATAGAATTATATCTAAAAAATTTACATACCTTAATTAACAAACACTTTATTGCTTTAAAAAAGGTTAGCAATCATCTGAGCCTTCAGTGAGTCACAATCTTTTTGCTGGTGGAAGGTTTTGCACGGATGTTGACGGCTGCTGACTAATCAGTGTGATGATCGATGAAGGTAGTAGTGGCTCTGGCAGTTTCTTAAAATAAGACAACAGTTAAGTTTGTCACATCAATTGACTCTTCCTTTCACAAAAGATTTCTCTGTAGCATGCAATGCTGTTTGCTAGTATTTTATCCACAGTAGAACTTCCTTCAAAACTGTAGTCCTCCTAAACCCTACTTCTACTTTATCAAGTAAGTTTGTGTAATATTCTAAATACTTTCTTGTCATTTCAACAATGTTCACAGCCTCTTTACCAGGAATAAATTCTATCTCAATAAACTGCTTTCTCTGCTCATCCATAAGAAGCAACTCCTCCTTCATTCAAGTTTTATCATAAGTGTGCAGTAAGTCACTCACATCTTCAGGATCCACTTTTAATTCTAGCTTTCTTGCTATTTCTACCACATCTGCAGTTACTTCCAACTCAGAAGTCTTGAATCCTTCAATGTTATCCAAGAGGGTTGGAATCAACTTCTTCCACACTCCTGTTAATGTTGACATTTTGGCCTTCTCCAATGAATCATGGATGTTTTTAATGGCAAATATAATGGTAAATCCTTCCCTTGAGGATTTTGATTTAATTTGCCCAGGTCCATCAAAGGAATCTCTTTCTATGGCAGCTACAACTTTATAAAATTTATTTCTTAAATTGTAAGGCTTGAAAGTTGAAATTATTCCTTCATCCATTGGCTACAGAATTAGCTGTGTTAGTAAGCATGAAAAAAAATTAATATCTTCGTACATCTCCATGAGAACTCTTGGGTGACCAAGTGCATTGTCAATGAGCAGGAGTATTTTGAAAGGAATTTTACTTTTTTCTGAGCAGTAGCCCAAAAGTGGGCTTAAGATATTCAATAAACCATGCTGTAGACAAATGTGTTCTGTTTTCTTCCATTTCTAGAGTACAGGCATATTAGATCTAACATAATTCTTAAGAACCCTAGGATTTTTCAGAATGGTAAATGAGCATTGGCTTCAACTTACAGTCACCAGTTTCATTCACCCCTAACAAGAAAGATAGTCTGTCCTTTGAAGCTTTGAAGCCAGGCATTGACTTCTCCTTTCTAGCTATGGAAGTCCTAGATGGCATCTTTTTCCAATATAAGGCTGTTTTCTGAATTCTGCCAGAGGTACAAAGAAGAAATAGTACTATTCCTACTGAAACTATTCCAAATAATTGAAAAGGAGGGACTCCTCCCTAACTCATTCTATGAGGCCAGCATCATCCTGAAACCAAAACCTGGCAGAGATACGAAAAAAAAGAAAACTTCAAGCCAATACCCTTGATGAATATTGATGCAAAAATCCTCAATAAAATATTGACAAACCAAATCCAGCAGCACATCAAAAAGCTTATCCACCACTCTCTAGCAGGCTTTATCCCCAGGATGCAAGGTTGGTTCAACATACCAAATCAAATAAGTGTGATTCATCACATAAACAGAACTAAAGACAAAAACCATGTGATTATCTCAATAGATGCATAAAAGGCTTTTGTTAAAATTCAACACCCCTTCATGTTAACTCTCAATAAACTAGATATTAAAGGAACATATCTAAAATAGTAAGCTATCTATAACAAACCCACAGCTAACATTGTACTAAATGGGCAAAAGCCGGAAACATTCCCCTTGAAAACCAGCACAAGACAAGGTTGCCCTCTTCACCACTTCTTCTCAACATAGTATTGGAAGTCCTAGCCAGAGCAATCAGGCAAGAGAAAGAAATAAAGCACATCAAAATAGGACGAGGAAGTCAAAACTATTTCTGTTTGTAGATGACATGATTCTATATCTAGAAAACCCCATAGTCTCAGCCCAAAAACTCCTTCAGCTGACAAACAACTTGAGCAGTTTCAGGATACAAGTCAATGTACAAAAATCACTAGCATTCCTATACACCAACAACAGGCAAACCAAGATCCAAATCAGAAAAGCAATAACATTCACAAGTGCCACAAGAAGAAGAAAATACCTAGGAATACAGCTAACCATGAAGGTGAAAGATCTGGCTAGCCATATGCAGAAAATTAAAGCTGGACCCCTTCCTTACACCATATATAAAATTCAACCCAAGATGGATTGAAAACTTAAATGAAAGGACCCAAAACTCTAGAAAACCCTAGAAGACAACCTAGGTAATACCAACCTGGACATAGGAACTGGCAAAGACTTCATGACAATGACGCCAAAAGCAATCACAACTAAAGCAAAAATTCACAAATGGGATCTAATTAAACAAGAGCTTCTGCATAGCAAAAGAAACTACCAGAGTAGACAGACAACCTACAGAATGGGAGAAAATATTTTCAAACTATGCATCGGACAAAAGTCTAATATCCAGCATCTATAAGGAACTTAAACAAGAGAAAAATAGACAATCCCATTAAAAAGTGGGCAAAGGACATGAACGGACACTTCTCAGAAGAAGAGATACATGAGGCTAACAAAAATATGAAACAAAGCTCAATATCATTGATCATTAGAGAAATGCAAATCAAAATCACAATGAGATAGCATCTCATGCTAGTCAGAATGGCTATTATTAAATAGTCAAAAAAATAACAGATGCTGGTGAGGTTGCAGCAAAAGGGGAACACTTATACACTGTTGGTGGGAGTGTAAATTAGTTCAACCGTTGTGGAAAGCATTTGCTCAAAGAGCTAAAAACAGAACTACCATTCGACCCAGCAATACCCAGCAAAATATAAATAATTCTATTATAAAGACACGTGCACATGAATGGATCACTACAGTGCTATTTGCAATAGTAAAGACACAGAACTGGCCTAAATGCCCATCAATGACTGATTGGATAGAGAAAATGTGGTACATCTATACCATGGAATACTATGTAGCCATAAAAAGAATGAGATCATGTCTTTTGCAGGAACATGTATGAAGCTGGAGGCTACTATCCTTTGCAAACTAATGCAGAAACAGAAAACCAAATACTGCATGTTCTCACTTACAAGTAGGAGCTAAATGATAAGAACTTATGAACACAAAGGAGGAAACAACAAACACAGGGGTCTGCTTGAGGGTAAAGGTTGGGAGGATGAAAGCAGAGCAGAAGATATAACTATTGGGTACTGGGCTTAATCCCTGGATGATGAAATAATCTGTAAAACAAGCCCCTGAGACACGAGTTTACCTGTGTAACAAACTTTCACATGCACCCCTGAAGCTAAACTGAAAGTTAAAAAAAAAAAAGAATGCCATAGCCAGCATGATCTTCTATCGAGACCACTCACATTTTCTCCATATCAGTAACAGGACTGTTTCATTTTCTTATCATTCATGTGTCCATTGGAGTAGCACTTTTAATTTCTTTCAAGATCTTTTCCTTTGCATTCAGAACTTGGCTGTTTGGCACAAGAGGCCTAGCTTTCAGCCTATCTTGGCTTTTGACATGCCTTCCTTACTGAACTTAATCATTTCTGCTTTTGGTTTAAAGTGAGAGAGATGTGATTCTTCCTTTCATTTGAACACTTAGAGGCCATTGTACAATGGTTATTAATCAGGCTAATTTCAATATTGTTGTGTCTCAGGGAATAGAGAGACCCAAGAAGAGGGAGACCCGTCAGTGGAGCAGTCAAAATACACACAACATTAAAGTTTGCTGTCTTACATGGGCATGGTTCATGGCACCCCAAAACAATTACAATAGTAACATCAAAGATCACTGATCACTGATCTCCATAACAGATATAGTTGGAAAAAAGTTTGAAATAGTACAAGAATTACCAAAATGTGATACAGGGACATAAAGTGAGCACACACTGTTGGGGAAATGGCAGCTGTAGACTTGCCTATTGAAGAGTTGCCACAAATCTTCGGTTTGTGAAAAACACAGTATCTATGAAGTACAATAAAGTGAAGCACAGTAAAACAAGGTATGCTCATAGATTAACATTATTATAGCATATGGGGACAAACTAGGCCTATTTTAGACTATTTTGTCTAATACACTGGTAACAGTTACTAATACCTATTGTGTAGGGAAGTTATTCCCAGGGCACAGTATAATCCCACAGGTTAAAACCCGGCCCAAGGCTGTGGAATAGTTGAGAAAACATGATACAGAGCAAGATATGTCTTTTCACCCATGTAACCCAAATACATAGCATTGAGCACGACTCAGAGTAAATAATACATACTTTTTGATTGAATGAATTAATGAATGAACAAGCAGATGTTCAGCCTATCTTCAATCTTGCCTCGTCTATTATAATAAAAGGCTTCATGTGGTATTTCTAATAGTTCTTCTCTCCTGATATTTACTGATGCTAAAATATGTAATTCAAAACTTTTAAAATGCTAATCCTATCACTAGGCTCCAGAATTGTCTACATTTATTTAAAAACATATCTAGAAAATAGTTGATTTTCCTTTCTGTGTATACATTTGGAAAGAAGCTATAAAGATTGTGTGTACAGATGACTAGATACCAAGTTGCAGATGCTCTGTCAGAATAAATATTGTTTACACTAGCTTATACTCTATGTCATCTTGGAAGTTAGAATTAGCAAAAAGGATCGCATCAAGACAATAGTATAAGTTACATTTATGAGCTTATGAAGTTGTTATTGGAGGGAAAATAGATTCCTAAAGTGTCAAAATAGCTAAGGAAATATGACAAAACTTTTCCTAAACTTCAAATGTGTTCTTTAAAAAAGTTTTATAAGTCTGATTTCTCATGTTTGGATTCAACCATAATAGAAAAAGAGAGGTTAGAAAAGAGACAGAGACAGAGAGAGAGAGAGAGAGAGAAAGAGAGACTAATAAAATGAAGTTTTAATAGAGCAATATTTGTTTTAAGGTTTAGTTGTATAAACAGATGTGAAAGCCACCTGTTTGCTCCATAAGTGCTGTTTGAAAATTATAACAAAGGAAAGGACAAAGTGCATTTCAGCAGATAACAGAATATAAGCAAAGATCACACAATAGTTAATAGACTAGTAGGACTAGAATCCCAGGTCCCCTAAGTCCAAATCCAGTAGTCTGTTCTCCAACTTACTACAATATAGGGTTACAATTTTAGACTAAAAGAATATGCACAAAGTCCACTGTCTTATCTGTGAAGTTGTGTTTACCAACGTCAATAAAATTGGCAAGAAAGTACAGTTCTTAGACTGGCCATAGAGGCTAGAGTGAGCAAGTTACTCATGGAAGATGTAATGAGGCTACTTAAGTTGACACACCATTGTTTTTGATTGCAAACATTAATTCGAGTAAATTTCTGCCTGAAATCTGAAGAGTAACTGCATCACCCAAGGTGTTCACTGTATAAGCAATGCAGCCACTCCAATAATTATTCTGTATGCCCTAAGAGAAAAACTCTTCACGTTGTACCAAGTGTGCAGAGCATTCTAAACAAGTAAGTTAGATATAGACTATTTCAGGCATAAGATATTAGGAAAGGTCATATTGGCATTATTAGAATAGAAATACTGATTCCTCATACACTGATATTACATAGATTATAGGAAATAGTCCCCTCATCTACAGACAGTCTGAAAAATTAGATTAAGCAGTCTCTCCAGATGTCACTAAAAGGCCAGATTAGAAAAAAAATTAAAATCATATAATTTTTTTTTTTTTTTTTTTTTTTTTGAGACAGAGTCTCACTCTGTTGCATAGGCTGGAGTGCAGTGGTGCAATCTCGGGTCACTGCAACCTCTGCCTCCTGGGTTCAAGCAGTTCTCTGCCTCAGCCTCCTGAGTAGCTGGGACTACAGGCACATGCCACCACGACCGGCTAATTTTTGTATTTTTAGTAGAGGCGGGGTTTCACCATCTTGGCCAGGCTGGTCTTGAACTCCTGACCTAGTGATCCACCCGCCTCGGCCTCCCAAAGTGCTGGGATTACAGATGTGAACGACCACGCCTGGCCAAATCAAATAAATTTAAACTTAAATTATAATACATTTGAAAACACTTGTAGACACATGAAAGGAAGCAGGGAAATGTCAACCAGAAAAGTGATAATTATGAAGTTTAAAATTTTGTCATTGTGTCTCTGGCAGTAGAAGCATGCAGTAACAATTTGATCAAGGAGGTGTGTAATGTAGCCAGCTTGATCCTCTAACCAGGTCACTCACATTTTCTCCATATCAGTAATAGGACTGTTTAATTTTCTTATCATTCATGTGTCCACTGGAGTAGCACTTTTAATTTCTTTCAAGATCTTTTCCTTTACATTCAAAACTTGGCTGTTTGGCACAAGAGGCCTAGCTTTCAACCTATGTACAGGCAGATTTGGTTGGTGTCTAATACGGCAAACCATGTCACAGGCTATCATAGCAAGTATCTTTAAACAACAAATAATTTCCTTTGTTCCAGTTCTATAGTCAACTAACCTTCTGGTCTTAATTCGGTTTCCTTGGTAAGTTTATCTACCAGGGAGACAATGTATCAATAAGCTGACAGAAATGTCTGGTCTGCTGGCAGTTATAATTGTAAAGTAAATTAATAGATTGTTTTTCAGGTGTACATTAGTCTCCTGCAAGTTTTATTAAGTTGGCTTAGCTACCCAAAGTCCTTATCACCTTCAATGAGTATACTCAAATCATAAGCTGAAAGGGCAGATCTTGGACCTTGGTAACCTCACTTGGAGACAGCCTGGGAGGCCCAACCTGGATCGCTTGTTAGCCTCTAATCAAAATCATAATTACCAGCCCTCAGGGAGCCACTGGATCTCAGATCTCATAGTTACCACTTACTCTTGGCATTCCTTAATAACTCAGCAAAGGTCATCAATGTCTCCTACAAAGCTTCTAATAAATCCGGAGATAGTTTTTTCACATAAACACCTCCATTGTACAATTCTGTCCATAATGAAACTTTTACCTCTAAGAATCATTTTTATGAGAAGAATGGTGGAAGTATATAAAGGATGTGTGCAGCTGAGCATCACAAGAAATTACCATAAAGAAGAAAGGAGGGCAGGGTGCTGTGGCTGACACCTGTAATCGCAACACTTTGGGAGGCTAAGGCGGGTGGATCACTTGAGGCCAGGAGTTTGAGACTAGCCTAGCTAACATGGTGAAACCCTGCCTCTACTAAAAATACAAAAATTAGCCATGGCGGTGTGCACCTGTAATCCCAGCTACTCGGGGGGCTGAGGCAGGAGAATCACTTGAACCTGGGAGGCAGAGGTTGCAGTGAGCTGAGATTGTGCCACTGCACTCCAGCCTGGGTGACAGAGCGAGACTCTATCTCGAGAAAAAAAAAAAAAAGGAAGAAGAAAGAAGGGAAGGATGAAGGATGGAAGTGTGGCGGGGGGAGGAAGGAATGAAGGAATGGAGGGAGGGAAGAAGTGAAAGAGAAGTACAAGTAGGAGTTCAGGTTTGAATCCTAGATCTACTACTTCCTGGCTGTGTGAACTTGGGCAAGTTACTTATACTTTCATTTTCCTTAAAAATAAGTCACAGACATCCTTCCATGTTAATACATAGACATTCATATTCTTTTCAATGACTGCCTAGTATTCCAATATACCATAACTAATGTACCCATTGTCTTTTGCTGTGCTTTAGTGTCCCTCATCTGAAAAATGGGGATAACATGACTTATTTCATATCTGTGAAGGCTGGAGTTAATGTGCAAAAGTACTTAGGATGCCGGGCATGGTGGCTCACGCCTGTAATCCCAGCACTCTGGGAGGCCAAGGTGGGAGGATCATCTGAGGTTGGGAGTTCGAGACCACCCTGACCAACATGGAGAAACCCCATCTCTACTAAAAATACAAAATTAGCCAGGTGTGGTGGCACATGCCTGTAATCCCAGCTACTTGAGAGGCTGAGGCAGGAGAATCGCTTGAACCCAGGAGGCGGAAGTTGGGGTAAGCCGAGATGGCACCATTGCACTCCAGCCTGGGCAACAATAGCAAAACTCCGTCTAAAAAAAAAAAGTACTTAGGACAATGTTTGGCACATTGTGAATAGTTTTCTATTTTATTCCTAATAACTTTTTCTAATTGATTGCATTTTCACATCTGGCTACTGAAATTGTAGAAGTCCTAAAACCAATTTTTTTAATTCAGAAAATAAAGCACAATGCCTATTGATTATGGAGACAATATTTATTTCCATAAGCATAAAAATAACTGAGATTATTTGTCAAATTTTAATGTGCATAAATGTAATTTAATCAACTGGGCATCTTGTTAAAATGCAGATTCTGATTCCAATGTTCTGGGGCTGGACTTCAGATTCTGCATTTCTAACAAGTTCTGAGGTTATGCTCATTGCTGCTAGTCTGCAGATCACTGAGTACTCAGAATACAGATGGTTTGATTCAAAGGGAAAAAATATATAGAAGGAAAAAAGTAGATATCTGTAAAATGAAGTTAATACTTACCTCATAAGATTGGTGTGAAGATAAAGTGAAATATATCTAAAATGTTAGAATAGCCATCAATGGGGAACACCCTACAATCATATTTTATAGCTTTATTGCAGGATTGCACAATATATTACTCATATATAATATGTAATTTACAGAGGAACTGTGTATTATACATTTGTCTAATGATTGTAATACACATATTGCATATTATGACAAAATTTTATTTGTTGACTTGCTGTCTCTTAAAGTTTTATGGTGTCTGCTGCCTTACAGAAATTTTTAATTTTTATACTGTCAAGTATTTCTCTTCTGGGTTCTTTTATGTTTTCTTTGGTGCTTAGGAAGCTTTTCCCTGTCCCTAAATAATAAAATATTCTCCCAAATTTTTTCAAGTAATTTCATTGTTTGCATTTGTTTTGTTCTGAGATAGGGTCTCACTCTCTTATCCAGGATGGAGTACAGTGGCTGATCACAACTCACTGCATTCTCGAACTCCTGGCTCAAGGGACCTTCCAGCCTCAGTCTTTTGGGTAACTGGGACTATAGGCACGTATCACCTCCATACCCAGCTAATTTTTTTTTTTTTTTTTAAGAGACAGGGTCTTGCCATCTTGCCCACACTAGGCTTGAACTTCTGAGCTTCTGCCTCAGCCTCCCAAAGTGCTAGGAGTACAGGCATAAGCCACCACACCCAACCTGTTTTAGTCTTAATGGCTATGATGGGAGGGCGGGGGAGAGTTCACAATGTTTTTTAAAAATACACCTACATGAGACTTTCCCCACTGGTTTTATGGTTTATTCAATATTATATTATCATTGCTACAAGAATGAATCAAAGAAGCATATTACATAAAATATATGGATAAGCAAAAAAGTACATAGAGCAGTAGTCCTAGCCATTTTCATATATCTTTTATTCAACCTATTGACACTCCAGATCAACATTAATAAACCATTTAACCATCAAACATGATTGCAAATTAATATTCTTAATTATTGCACATTGGTTCTGCCTATATGCCTACATGCAATCCACTTGTACAGTGCTAGTTCAGTATTAGAGAAGTTCTGCCTATATGCCTATATGCAATCCACTTGTTCAGTGCTAGTTCAGTACTAGAGAAAAAATTATCTTCATTTAGGTCTCTACTTGTAAAGTACATCTCATTAATGGGACCTTCCATGACCATTCTATCAAACCTCAGCTCCTCCCACCCCTTTTCCCTATTTTTTTTTTACCATTCATACTATTTGAAAAGTTGTATTATATACTTATTATCTGTCTCACCGTGAGAGCAGGGGCTTTTCCCTGTTATACTATCCTCTAGCATCTAGAACAACTCAGATGTAACTCATAAGACTGGCTGAATAAATCACTGAATAGTTTTCAAAAAGTGAATGTAATCAAGTCAAAAATAAAAAGTGCCCAGTATGCTAGAAGTGGTGAATCTTTACCATGTCAGTCATTGGATTTAGGCCAGTTAACAATGTACTAAAGAACAAACTAAATAACATGCATGTTTGACTGATCTAGGAATTCATACTACTCTAAAAAACGAAGTATCACTCTAAAAATATAATTATCCAGTTTGTCTATTTTAGGCATTTAGGCATAGAAGGTTTAACTTTTCTGCATTCCAGTTACAGCAGGTTCCTCATTCCTTGAACACAACTACTGCAACATGTTCTAACATCAATAGTTCCAACAGTGGACTCCCTGACTGTTGCAAAGGTGAGTAGTTCCCTAGGTACACCAATACTGTATGTTTGGATGGGAGTAATCTCTGGAGACTTAAGCTTGAAACCACTCCTCCAAACCTTCCAATGATTTTGTAAGAAACTATGTAGTTTCAAAACTCCCCATATAATCTGCATTCCTCTTCAAATAGCTAGAGTGGTTTGTTTCCTGAAAATTTGTATATGATCAAGTTTAAAAATAATATAAACTACATAGAACTATTTCAGACTATGAGGAGGGCAAGCAAGACTTAACACACAAAAACATATGTGTACGCATGAGGAAAAAGGATCACTAAATACACTAAAATGTTAATGTGCTCATCCCTGTAAACAGAAATATGGTAATTTAAATTTTATTTTTACTTATCTGTTTTCTCTAAATGGTTTTTGAGAATACATTAAAAGCCCTTTTTTTCCTCAAATAAACAAAATCCTCCTACAGGATAAAAATATCTGAATGCATCTTGAAATGTTAATGTTAGGCAACTAGGAGGATTAATTGAAAGTATTAATCTGCATGTAACACCATAATATACACACAAATACGTACCACGGTCCTAACTGGGGGAGCAAGTCCCCGTGGTTGTGATTCCCAAGCAAATATTTGTCTACTCTAGTGGCACAGTCGAGCTGACTGCTGTTAGGAAAAGGGCAAGCTATCTTGGGAACTAAACATATAAGGTGAGAGTAGCCAGTGCCGCAGCTGTTGGCAAGCTTTTTGTTGATAATAACAGAAGTACATCCCTTAGAACTGGCTATTTTGAAGGCATAAAATAGAATGGAAGTGCCTTCACCTACCCAATAATTCAATAAAATTTTAGAAAAGACTAAATATGAAATGAGCAAGATTTTCTATAAAATATCATTAAAAAAAACTTTCCACATAGCATTTATCTATTTATGGGTTGCTCTTTATTCTTCCATTTTCTCTAACCTCTAGCTTCATGACTTAGTTTCAAACCAGCAACATATAGCACCCAGACAAAAACAAGTCACACTTCTTTATTCACAGACAGAAGTAATCATGAAGTATCACAAGGGATTTGCAATCATCAAAGAAGATGCAGATAAAATAAACCAGTCTTAAGCTATGGAAATTCCTAATAAGGAATTTTATTAGATTAATAAGAAAAAATCCTTATACCTATTAATATAGTCATTTTATAAAGGTATTTTTCAAATGTCATTTGATATTACTTTTGTTAACATTTTCAATGACAATTCTGATGAGCTCTAATTTTGGATCTTTTATGGTTACTGCTTTCTGTGACCTAAGAAACCTTTGGCTAACCCCCCAAGTCACAAAAATATCATCTATGTTTTCAGTTAAAAAGCTTCATACTTTTAAAATATTACAGTTAGGTCTATGATTCATCTCAAAGTCATATTTGTGAGGTAGGGGGTCATTGTTCACTTTTTTCTATATGGATATTCAGCTATTCTATTCTGGCTCCATTTGTTGAAAAGACTTTCCTTCTCTGTTGAATTGTTTTGCCACCTTTGTCGAAATCAAGTGATCATATAAACGTTGATCTGTTTTCAGGCTCTCTCTTCTGTTCCATTGATTTACTTGTCAATCCTAGTGCCAGTATTACACTGTATTGATTACTAAATACAACTTACCACAATAATCCTCACATTGCTTAACAAAATTTAAGCCTCAATAGGAAAGAATATATAAATTAAGCTGAAATAAATGAATGAGATCAAGATGAGCCTTCCTTAAAAATCTATTTTTAAAAATTATATCATGGCTTTGAAAACACTCCATAATTATTACTGTATCAACAGCAAAACATATGTACCCACAAATAACTGAGAGACTACATATTTTTCATTACCGCCAACTGAAATTATGTATGAAAAATATTTCATTCGTCTATCAATTTCCTATCAGGTTTTTCTCCATTAGTTCTAAGTCATTTAATACCACAATTACTAAGCTTAAAAACAATCCTTAAAAATTCATGTGCTGAATGAAGCTGGAAGATGGGTACACATTCTCCCTAATAAAATAAATTATGCTAAATTGATTTTACCATAAATAATAAAATGTTAAAAAGTCATGTATCAACCTCAGAAATATTCTTGATAAAGAAAAAAGTAGATTACTTCCTTTAAAAAAGAAAGTTTTATAAAGTCTTCTTTAAAGTCTGACTTGCAAAGGAAGATCAGAAGCAGAAGATTATTACAAAGCAATTCCCAAATCAATTTTAAAAAATCAATTGTGAGCAAATTGTATATGGCTCTTGGAAACTGCAGGCTGTACGAAATTTATTCAAATTGGCATAGAAAGATCCCCCATCACCACTACCATCTTTTTAAAAAAGCAGATAACATGAACTGTCAAACCTCCAGTTTTTTTATATACAGCTTACGAGCTTGAAACAATATTCCATTGAGAGTAACACCAACATTCTTTAAGATTTACAATTTCTTCTTAACCTGAAATTTTGCTTTGAAGCATAATACTCAGACCTTCCTGAAACAATTCTCTAATACATAAACAAATAACCCCAAACACTTGAAGAAAATTTACTAAAATAAAATTGAGATGTTTATTACTTTTCTACTGACAGCAGTGAAAATCACTGGAAATTATACTTTTGTCCTTTTTAAATGATTTCCATTAAAATCATACTTTCTCAAATAACTGGTATAGCAGATAAAATTCAGTTTTAAAATCCTCAAAACACTTAGATATCAAAGATAGAAATACTGATTTTTTTCCATTAATGATGAGAATAAGACATCCAGTTTAATCAAGATCTGACAATTGCAAATTTTAAGTATTTAAATTACAGATAAGAAATATCATTTGTGCATTTTCTAGCTTCATATGGTAGTTATACATCCAGAAAACTAACAGTTCTCAGATTCAATGTCAAATAATGGAATTTGGGCAAGCACTCTTAATATCACTTTCATTTAATATGCACTACATGCACATGATGCAGGTAGGGAAGAAGTTTATGAATCCATGCATTAAAGACCAGACAGGTTGGCACTACTGCCAAATGTGCACTGAGCCAATTAGGATGTTGCTCTAAGTTCTTTATACATAATGATTTCCATGAAAATATGTGCAGAAGCAGAAATGTGTACACATCCGAAAACATCCTCTTCATTTGGTTTCCTGGGCTTTCTTTGCGTTCTGTTTTTCTTTTGCCTAAAAATTAAAAATAGTATGTTACAAAATTTTAAGTCAGTTTTAGACTATATTAGAATAAAATGTGCCTAAGAGGGTATTCTCAAGCTGAAAGACTTGAAATACATTGTTTATAAGACTTCTAAAGCATTATGTTTTATAACTTGAGACTTAAACTTTTCCTAGAGAATTACATAGTTATCTTTGCCCTAAGAAAGTATCATGTTTGGTTTGCAGTTCTTTCCTATCTGAAGGTGAAATGAATTATTATAATTGTAATAATTTAAAAATTCCATAAAGTCAAACTCATTCATGAGTATTCCAAAACAATATATATACACATATTTGCCCATTTCCTATTCACATGAGTGTAAGAAAAATCTTACATTAGTTTCTGCAAATGTGAATAAAAGAGTTTAACATAACAGTTTAAGTGAGTTTAACATAATGTCACTAAAGGATTATGTATCCCTGGTGTCAACAAACTTTATTTATATGACCTAAAAAAAATGTTTTTACATACTAGTTCAATAGATCTTCATTACAATTATGTAGCTTGAACACAGTACTTGTTTTATTCTTTAGCAAATGAAGAAGCCAGAGCTTATAGATGTTATCAAGCTTGACCAAAGTCCCACAGCTAGTATACAGTAAGTCCTCAATACAGATCAAAGACATATGCTTTATAGCACTGCTTCTCAATGTATATACCAATGACTTAGAGACCCTGTTAAAATGCAGACTGATTTAGTAAAATGCCTGAGGTTCTGTATTTCTAACAAACTCTCAGATGATGCCAGTTCTGCTGGTGTTCAGAAGACATTTCTAAAAGCAAGATTTTAGAGTACTACAATGCAATATTTTTCCACTGTGCCACTTCAGAAGAGTCGATGAATTAGACTTCTACATTATACAACTTTTTTAAAAACTTCCTTAAATAAAAAATAGAGCAATGAAAACAATTACAATCTCTTTTTGTAATGTATTAGGTAGTGTAATTATTATTTAACAGTACGATAAAACTGAGTGCTGTGCCTTAGAATGAATAAGAGCAAATAGTCTGTGTGTCATATTAAAAATAATAGTTAATTGCCAAGATCAACGTTTTTAGTTAACAAGCATAATTTGTAATTTGATATGTGTATCACATCTCATACAAAGTTTTCTTTCCTCAAATAATAAATATAATTTGGTTTTAGGCATAATTTAAAATAAAAGTATGTGCTTCTTTCCTTATTGATCTGAGTATACTTAATAGAATATTGAGAAGGATTAACAAGAAATAAATTTACTGGTTTCTGATATAAACTTTACAACATAATTAAATGAGCAAACACATATAAGGCAGAGTGTCTATACATTTATTAAAATTAAAAATAATTATCACAATTAATTGAGCACTAATTTATACACTTTACAGATATGATCTCATTTAATCATCAAGAATGTGAAGTAGGTATGATTCCCAGTTTACAGATGAGAAAGAGGTTATAAGAAAGTAAATAGTGCCTAAAAGCTCCAGCTAATAAGTAATATATATATAAGATTTAAATTCAAAGCCTGTATTTTGGTCTGCTTTTGTTAAAAAATAAAAATAAAATCATATTTATAAATAACATGGAAAAATATATACTGTTAAAAATACTTTCCTTCTATACAGTGTACCAATGATATTAAAAAGTACTGACTCAAATCAGATAATTCTGCATTAATAGATACTAATGTAGATATTGTTGTGATTAGCCTTAACTGTTCTTCTACCTTATTTCTATTAAGAAATAGAAAAAGATCTGAAGCTTACTTATTACCAACTGAATCATAAAGTCATAGTAAAATGTGGACAAAATTCAACATTGTGAAGTTGTTTGGATTTCCCCATAGCAATGGAATTTATGATTTTACATCATGTTAAGTTATTGGTAGTTAAAAACTTAAGATAGACAATGATTCATAATTACATACAAATGTGTAGACAAAAATTTTTTAATCATAAATATACCTGAATAAATAGAAGTCTTACGAATGTAATCTTAAACTAGATAATTTTATTTTATATTTTAAGAAAGAGACTTGGTACATAATACAAGAAGTTTTATAACTATATATTTTTGGATTACCTCCTATGCAGTTTTTAAATGTGGTGTGTATTCAACGAATTCATCAGTTAAAAAGTCTCATATAACAAAAACATTTATAGGTCCTAACCAATTCCATTATAGCCATGCTGAGGGAGAATCACTTTTTATTTATTATTTTGCAAATAAAAAGATTTTAGGTCAAATACTTTTATGTCATCATAGATTATAGGCAACTGCCTCAGCTATTCAAAAATCTGATCCTGTAGAATCTCGGCATATAGTAGCCCTGCATGGTGCAGCCACATCTTTCCTGTTTGTTTCCTTCTATTCCTTCTCACACCTTGTTCTTTTATCCTACTTTCCCTGAAAACAAAACATAGTAAGATCCACTGTTCCAACTTATCTATTTCTGAATTCTATAGGTAATTTTTCTTAGAAGTATTACTATTAAGTAATTAACTATCACTGGTAAAGATTTTATATAATTATAAAATCTAATCTTTATTCTAACAGTTTTTCAACATGCTTTATTTTTTAAATTGGCATTTATCTGCAGAAAATGATATTTTAATATGGTATCATTTTTTTCCAAAATAAGATGAACAAAAATATATTCTTGCAAAGGAAACGGATATATTGCTACAGATTAAGCACTTAATTCCCACCACATATTTAAAACTTTATGGATGTGAAATTTTAAGTGGCTATAAAGCTATTTAGGAGCTACCCTGTGCTTGCTGGGGATCTTTAGCCTGACTTTATCCTGGCATTTATCAAAATGATACTATTTAGCATAATACCATAATTGTTCATTTATTCCTTTCCCGAATTGTACCATGAGTTGCTTAAGAGAAAATAATATGTCTCAGTTATGTATACATCCCTAGACCTTAACAGAGTGCCTGGAATATCCTTGCAGCTAGATAAACGTTTGATGAATAATTTAAAACATTTCAACAATTCCAATTAAATGAGTCTAAGCTCCTTCAGAACCTAGGAGAATAATAGTTATTGCATGCATACAAGAAATAAATCTATCTCAACATTGCTTCTGGAATATTAATAAAAGAACAGCTTAGAGAAATAAGCAACTAGAAGGTCAATAACTACTTTCCTTAAGAAAATGAAGGCAAACACAACAGAGTTGGTGTTCCACTAACATTAGGTATTCATATGCTGCCACCTTGTGTCCAAAAAATGTGAACTAAGGAATAATTATTCTAATGTTAAGCTGACAAGCTGTTGTTCTCTAACTATGCTCTCAAAAAAATCTGGGGATATAGTGTAATTAAAAATCAAACAACAGTGGTTCTTTTATTTACTAATTTGCACACACAAAAAATTCTGTTCACAGATCAATTTTAATGCAAAATTTATACATTTAAAATTTGTCTAAGGGTCCTAGTCCCTAGTAACATTTATCTAACTTAAAATCTGATGTATCACATATTTAGCACATTTTATAGTTATTTTAATATTTTTAACAGAAAAACATTTGATAGGATTAATAACATCATATCTAGGTATTCTTGTTAACTAAGCAATTTTGAGAACCACATGACCCTGTATTAATCTAAAATTTTAAAAACAGTTTCCCATCTTGGAATACACCCTGAGATGCATGAACAGAAAAACCTATAATGGAAAAGAGAAGATTTAGCAGTCTTCTGCAATAATTTTTACATTTAATGCTGAAAGTTGGGTCACATGTTTCAATCAATAAGGTATATACACAAAAAACTTATTAGCTCACATCTCATATTATTTAGAATGTATAACATGAAACAGCTTGGTTGAAATGAATCTTTGCTTTGCAAACTTTAAAATTAATAAGGAAAATATACCTACCATGTATTCTCGTCTTTAAGTTAATGGTCCAAAATTTTATTTGCCTAGTAGTGTCTTCTCAAAGTGTTTCTCAAACTGTGGTACACAGACCAGTTGCATTAGAATCACTTGGGGAACTTATTAAAGAATCCTTCCCCTATATCAGAATATCTGGGGAGGGGCCAGGTAACATGTATTTTAAAGAGTATCCACTGATGTTCACTTTCAGAAACACCGATTTACAGTATGAACTTAAAACAATTTAACTGCATTTTACTTATTCAACAAATATTTTATTGTTACTTATGAAAAAAATCATAGAAATCAGAATTCTTCACTAACTTATGCTAGTTTTCCCTCAGTGGAACGGATACTAGATTAGAAATAAGAAAACCTATTTCGTAGTACAGGCTACTTTTTTTTAAAACCCAACAATGTCCATTCTACTTTTAAATTCTGTTATATCAACTCAAATTTTTGCTAAATAGGAAAATATTTCAATTATCAGCATTAAAAATCTATTTTTGCTTAAAGGAAGTGTTTTAAATTTTATTTTAATACAGCACAACCTGAGGTCTTGACACTAAGAACCTGGAAGGCTAAAGCAGTGGGGTAATTATTTTTGTTTTACAGTCTCAGTTGAACTAATTCTTACAGAATAGAAAACAAGAGGCAAAAGCAAAAGCATAAAAATGTACAAGCTTCCAAAAATTTTACCTCTACTCATGCAAAAAATAAAAAATACATTTTATGTTTTTGGAGACTTTAAACCTAATTTAAGTATCTACCAATAAAATACTTACCTTTTCTACTAGTGGTATTAACTGCTGGTGTTCTGCTAAAGTCTTTAACAATTCCATAATGAAAGGCAGATAATTATGCTTCCTTCTGATATTCTCAATCTGAAAATAAAACAACATCAATCCACACTAACTACATTTCTGCTAATTTTGGTATTTTATTCTTTGCATCCAACTCAAAATAGAAATGGTATAAAATATCCATTCTCATAAGAAAATGATTTTAGAAATAATGAGATTCCATTCCCACTGAGAATAAAGATTAACACAATAAAACATGTGGAGGGAGTTTCTTGGAAAAGGGCCTCCTGCCCCTGACTTAGCAAATAATAGAGGCCTTTAAAAGTCCAATCTAACATTACTTATGAAAATGTCATTTATAAAAACAACAAAAGGTCTACTTGCTAAATTAACATTTGCTACTTCACCTGTGGAAATAATCAGGCAAAGTCTAATGAGACCAGCTTTATTTTGTGATCAAGCACAATCTTTCCTTCAGATTATTTTTTATCGAAAGGGGGTACACTGCAGGAAAAAATTTCTACTTCAGTGGAAAACTATGCACTGTCTAGATAACATCCTCTCAAGTTATGTGATTCTAGGCTTTCACTGCCACTGACCTATTATATATTCTGCCTGGTAGAAGTATAATTGATTGCCCTTCCATAGAAAGTTTCCATCTCTTATAAATTCATTTAAACTTCATATAAATTTGAGCTTCTCTGACTTCTCCTTTAGAGTTCCTTCAGTTAATTAATTAAATTAAAGCTTAACATGTTTGTTTTATAGCAGTATGAGAATCATTTTATCTTTTTTTAAACAAAGCATTCCCAAACAATAAAGCAGGACACCTTATGAAGTTATGGAAACTTTGTGTTGTATTTTGGGAAGATATTAAAAGTTAGTTAATTACCTAATAACCACATAAGTATATATAAAGATGGGTAATTTACTTTTTTTTAATATCATGTGAAATGGAAAATAATTGGTAAAGCTATTATTTCTTCCTTTCCTATCTCCATGAACTTGGCCCTCCCTTTTTCCCGCCTGGAATACTCTAGAGCCTGCCTGCCTGCCCCTACCACTTTCACCTGAAGAAATCCTACTAGTGTAAGACCCATTCATTTCATTTAACAATCATCTGTTGTCTGTTAAGTATGATGCAAAGTATCTGTTGTCTGTTAAGTATGATGCAAAACACTTTACTGACACTGTGGGGAGCAACAAAAAGGACAGTTCTTGCCTTACAGTGAGGTTCAAATGAAAAACAATCCTTTTACTACCATAACACATGACAAATGACATATACATTCCACATCCAAAGTAACACAAAATTCAAGGTTTCCTCCACTCTTTCCGCTTTTCTGAAAAAAAGGTTACCGGACAGATTGCAAGTGAAAGAGAACACATTATTAAAAATAACTTTGCCTTTATATTTGATTCTGAATTACATAAATGCTTGACATGATTAAATAAAATTAAATCAGAATTTTAAACTCTAAAAAATCTGACAGCAAAATCAACAGGAAAAATTTTTAAGTGAATTTAAAATACAGTGATTTGATTATATATCCAAAATAGGATATACCCCAAGGAATAAGAAAAACTTAAGAAAAAAACTTTTCACTTGTTATTATACTATTGGTACTATTATTCTGAACCTTTTTATATACATGCATATACATACATACAAAAATACATTATATACATAATACATGTATATGGCATAAAACAAATAAGTAACTACATTAATTTTGTTAGGAACCCAAGATTTTCAATTTAATAGAAGAAATGCAAATTATAACTTCCTTATGCACAAAGCCCTTTAATCCTAAATTTAAGTATTAATATGAATACATGATGTACTTCCTCTTCAAAAATAAAATATGAAACAAACAAAAGTGTATTTGTAGCACTAAAAACGCCTAGAAACAATGATCAATCAGCAGCACTGAGCCCGAGTGCCCAGATAGTGGTTTCTAAACACAATTTTGTACCAAGGGAACAAAGTGCTTCTTTATAAAATGGCTGATTCCAAGTTTAAGCAAGAAATGTACAAGAAAAGTCTAAGCCAGGCATAGTAGCTCACACCTGTAATCCCACCACTTTGGGAGGCCAAGGCAGGCAGATCGCTTGAGGTCAGGAGTTCGAAACCAGTCTGGACAACATGGTGAAACCCTGTCTCTACTAAAAATACAAAAATTAGCCGGGCGTGGAGGCAGGCACCTGTAATCCCAGCTACTTGGGAGGCTGAGGCAGGAGAATTGCTTTAACCCAGGAGGAGGCAGAGGTTGCAGTGAGCCAAGATAGTGCCCTGCACTCCAGCAACAGAGGGAGCTGTCTCCAAAAAAAAAAAAAGGTCTGAAACATTTTATACTAGAAAGCAAGGAAGCCGGCTGAGCATAGTGGCTCATACCTGTAATTCCTGCACTTTGGGAAGCCAAGGCAGGAGGATCATTTGAGGCCAGGAGTTCGAGACCAGCCTGGCTAACATAGTGAAATCCCGTCTCTACTAAAAATACAAAAATTAGCTGGGCGTGGTGGCACAGGCCTGTAATCCCAGCTACTAGGGAGGTTGAGGCAGCAGAATTGCTTGAATCCGGGAGGCAGAGGTTGCAGTGAGCCAAATTCGCCTGACTACACTCCAGCTTGGGCAACAAAGTGAGACTCCATCTCAAAAAAAAAAAAAAAAAAAAAAAAAAAAAAAAAAAGCAAGGAAGCTATCAGAAACTAAGGGGGTTATGTCAAAAGGACTTAGGAGGGGGTTATGTCAAAAGGACTTAGGAGACAGCCTGAAGTGACTCCCAATGGCCAAAGATAGGATAATTTGAGCATCAATAAGAATAATAACAGGCCGAGTGCAGTGGCTCATGCCTATAATCCCAGCACTTTGGCAGGCCAAGGCAGGTGGATCACTTGAGGTCAGGAGTTCGAGATCAGCTTAGACAACATGGTGAAACCCGTCTTTACTAAAAATAAAAAAATTAGCCAGGCATGCAGGCAGGTGCCTATAATCCCAGCTTCCTGGGAGGCTGAGGCAGGAGAATTACTTGAACCCGGAGGAGGAGGCTGCACTGAGCCACATCATGCCCTGCACTCCAGCCTGGGCAAGAGTGAGACTCTGTCTCCAGAAAAAAAAAGTCTGAAACATCTTATACTAGAAAGCAAGGAAGCTGGCTGGGCATAGTGGCTCATACCTGTAATCCCAGCACTTTGGGAAGCCAAGGCGGGAGGATCATTTGAGGCCAGGAGATCGAGACCAGCCTGGACAACATGGTGAAACTCTGTCTCTACTAAAAATACAAAAATTAGCCGAGTGTGGTGGTGTGGGCCTGTAATCCCAGCTACCTGGGAGGCTGAGGCAGGAGAACTGCTTGAACTGGGAGGGAGAGGTTGCAGTGAGCCAAGATTGCCTCACTGCACTCCAGCTTGGGCGACAAAGCGAGACACCATCTCAAAAAAAAAAAAAAAAAAAAAAAAAAGCAAGGAAGCTATCCAGAAACTAAGGGGGTTACGTCAAAAAGACTTAGGAGACAGCCTGAAGCGGCTCCCACTGGCCAAAGAAGGGATAATTTGAGCTTCAATAAGAATAATAACAGGCTGGGCACAGTGGCTCATGCCTGTAATCCAAGCACTTCGGGAGGCTGAGACGGGCAGATCACTCGAGGTCAGGAGTTCAAGATCAGCATGGCCAACATGGCAAAACCCTGTCTCTACTAAAAATACAAAAATTAGCCTAGCCAGGCATGGTGGTGCACACCTGTAATCCCAGCTACTTGGGAGGCTGAGGAAGGAGAATTGCTTGAACCTGGAAGGTGGAGGTTGCAGTGAGCCAAGATTGCACCACTGCACTCCAGCCTTGGCGACAGAGCGAGACTCCATCCAAAAAAAAAAAAAAAAGAATAATAACTACAGTGAACTGAAACATCAAATAGGTTAAAATTCTATTCCTAATAATATTTTACAAAAATAAAAATGAGAGACATCTCACTACTTATCTTTGTAGGGTATCAGAGAATCAACGTATTATTTGAAATCCGGTAAATGATAGGAGGGAAAGCCATCAGATACTCAATGTACCTTCATCTTGAAATATACTGCTCTACATTAAAACATTAAAGGAACACATTTTTAAAAACATACCTTGTATCTTTTTAATTTCTGTACTTCTTCTTCAATAAGCATCTGATTTTTGGCAACTTCTGACTGAATAGCACTTAACATACTATTACCTTGATCTGTATCCATGGGTTCCTCCTTGGGGGAAGGAAAAGAAATAGCACACCCTAATAATTGAGGCTTACATTCAGAATATTTTAAAATGATAAACACAGTATGATTATTTTTGAATTTCTACTCTTCATATTGATAGCAGCATGCCAGCCTAACAGCAGCATTAAAGGATAAAAGCCCCAAAATAGTACCTTCCATATTTCTATGTTCTAATAATACGAATTTTCATCTAAAAACAACCTACACTGTAATATACTCTATTGCCATATTCTCCTAATACACTATAAAATAAATTTTCTTAAATATACTCTTAAGAAAATGTGTTCAAAGGGTTGTAAAATAAACTTTGTCTACTAAATCTCTTCTCCAATGACATTTACTATAGAAAGATAATCATAGACTAGTAAAGACTACATGTGACTCTAAATGTACCCAGTTAACTCTTTGAGAATTAACTTGCTTAATTACATAATGAAATCACAGAAAATAGTTAAAATAGTTCATTCCTAACACTTATTTAGCATTTACCATTTGTTAGTCATTAAGTGATTTACACATAATACCTCATTTACTCCTCATGACAATCTTCTAAGGTAAATACTATTTATTACCTTTATGCTATATGAAGAAACTGAGGCACAAGGAAATATACTCAGATTCCTATATCTACTAAGTGCAAAGCCAGGAACCGAATCTAGGCAGCCTGAATCCAGTGTGTATTCGCTTAACCACCATTCAGACCACTTGATTATATATATATATTTAAAGTAAATACTTTTCCTGAGAGAATAACCAAGCTAGAACTTTGTACTTAGAAACATGGCCACGAACCTCTGCAAGTTGTCTTTGTAACTCTGCTATCTTCTGTTCATATATCATTTTTCTGTCAGACACAATGGCCATTAAATTAAATCGAATTTCACCTTCACTGTACCTAGAAGAAAATTATTTAAGTTTATAATGTAATAAAGAATTGTACAACTATTACCGTTAAGATAATCCATCGTGATTCCCCTCTTGATTTCCTAGTATAAACAAAAGTCTATCAATTGGCTAGCAATAAAAATGGACACTTTCAAAAAGCTTTCAGGTCAGGCACATAAGTGCCTCCCAGCTACTTGGGAGGCTCAGGAGCAGAGAGGATCCTTTGCGTTTAGAAGCTGGAGGCTGCAGTGAGCTATGATAGTGCATTATACTCCAGTCTGGGCAACAAAACAAGACCCTGTCTCTTAAAAAAAAAAAAAAAAAAAAAAGCTTTCATATAGGAAAGACAACTGTAGAAAAAAAAAATTAGCTAAATTCCATCAATCATAAATGTTTTTTAAATATTCTAAAATAATGTTAGTACCACTTAAAACATTTGAAATAAAAAACATTTTCATCAATTTCCCTACCTTTATAAGAAATATGGCAACATATTAACTTAAGAGCTCAGAAAAAAACAAATGGAGACTCCATATTTCTTAAATCACTTAGACTGGCATCTTGATGGGTATTAACTATGCTCCTTATTATATAATTTTTTCCAAGTCATGATGAACTTTCTATTTTTAATTTATATATTTTAAATTTTATCTTATATGTAAATAAATATAACATATTTTACTAATATAATGTATAATTATATCATATAGTAAAATTTCTGAATGTTTGATTTTCACTACTCTGATATCAATGAAGCATCTCATAACACAAGCTGGTTCATGGTAGCAACTGACATTAAAAGCATTATTCATAACACTATGTAAATGGCATTAAGATGAAAATATATAGAAAATATAAGCCCATTTTGCATTAGTTTATCTCTAAGAGTTTCTCATACACAGCTCTATTCACTGAAAAGAAATGGCCCCAATATAACTATAGTAATTTGAACTATGTAAAAATGTCTTTAAAACACTGATTGTGGGACTTCCATGTCCCTATTCCTGCCAGTAAGTACAACTAAAAACCCTGGACATAATATGCTTTTTAAAAAGAGCAAGCAAGAACATTCTGAAAGGCAGAAAAAAGCAGACATGCTGGGGAACTCAGGAACCAAGAATGATACAATAGTGAATTCCCTGAGGTTTTTTTCTGCCTCATATATCCCAGACTTGGAGCTGAAGAAACCAGCAACCCAGAAATACCAACAGGCACAGACAAAAAAAAGCCCCAACAAAAGTCTGCTCTCTCTAGCCAAATAGAAAAGGTGCAGCCTCAGAAGACAGAAAACTTTTAGACAATAATCATTCCACCATAGCCAAACATGATTGAAAAATCTGTGACCTCACCCCTACTCAAAACCAGTAAAAGCAGAACAGAGAGCTGGACTTCCAGTCTTGTCTTCCAACCTTTAACAAGGTTCCTAGGTTGGTATTAAAAAAGGCTGGGTAGGGAATGGAGACTTTCATCCCTGCCATGTGGTAATGACAACACCCATTTGTGGTATCAGAGGACACAGAATGGGAAGCCAAAATTGTCACTGCCATCCAGTGGCAAAGTAGCCTCTTCCACTTCAGTATGAGTGGAAAGCAATAGCAAGGCACTCCTACCCCTCTCAGCCAGAGTGGTATCAACAGAAACCCTGCTGGGGGCTAGAACTCCCATCTCTGCCCAGCAATAACGAGAAGTCTTATTCCATTTCAGTTGTCACTGAAGGACTAGTAGGAAAGCTGGACTTCTACTGCCACAATTTACATTTACCCTGCCAGAGCCATGTCCATAAAAACCAGCTCACACAGAAATTTTAAATAAGATCCAAAGTCTTACTTTTATAGATATAGAGAAGATTATACTAAAATTTATATGGGAAGGCAGAGGAACTATAATAGTTAAAACAATTTTGAAGAGAAGAATACAATGAAAGGCATCGGTCTACTTGATTTCAAGACTTAGAGTTACAGTAATCAACACAATGTAGTACTGGCAGAGGAACAGATAAATGGAACAATGGACAGAATAGTGAGCCCAGAAATAGACCCACACAAATATGCTCCATTTTTGCAAAGGTACAGGAGGAATTCAGTGGAGGAAGGATAGCCTTTTCAACCACTGGTGCCTGAGTAATTGAATATGCATAGGCAAAAAAAAAAAAAAAAAAAAAGACCCTTGATCTAAATGTCATACCATATACAAAAATTAACTCAAAATACATCATAGACTTACAAGTAAAACATTAAACTATAAACTTTTAAGAAAATAACACAGGAAAAAAATTTTGGTATCTACACTGAGACAAAGAATTCTTAGACTTGACAACAAAAACATAATTCATAGTGTGAAATATTGATAAACTGTACTTCATCAGGATTAAGACCTTTTGCTCTGTGAAAGACCATTTTGGGAGTACAAGAGGATGGGCTACAGACTGGGAAAGAATATTTGCAGGCAATGTGTTTGATGAAAGATTAGTATCTAAAATACATAAAGAACTTCAGACTCAAGAGTCAAAAAACAATCCAATCAGAAAATGAGCTAAAGGCAAGAAAAGATTTTCAACATCATTAGTCATCAGGGAAATGCAGATTAAAACCACAATGAAGTATCACTATACATCTATTAGAATGGTTAAACTAAAAATGGTGGTAACACTAAATGCTAAAAAGGATGCAGAGGAACTAGACCGTTCATATATTGCTGGTAGAAATATAAAATGGTACAGTCACTCTGGAAAAGAGTTTGGTAGTTTCTTAAAAAAAAAAAAATATCCATTTACCATGCAACCCAGCAATGACACACATAGGCATTTACCCCAGAGAAATGAAAATTTGCAGTCACAAAAAATCTGCACAAAAATGTTTATTGTAGCTTTATTTGCAGTAGCTAAAAAATAGAAAACAATCCAGATGTCCTTCAATGGATGAAGAGGCAAAAAACTCGTATATCCATACCACAGAACACCATCTATGAATAAAAAAATGAACTACTGATACACTTAAAAACTTGGATGAATCTCCAGAGAATTAAACTGCGTGAAAAAGATAATGCAAAAAGGTTACATATTGTAAAATTCATATATAACATTCTTTAAATGACAAAAGTTATAGAATTAGGGATTAACGAGTGAAGGAAAGGGAAAGGCAGCAGGGAGAGAAGTGGTTGTGCCTAAAAAGAACAATATAAGGGATCTTTGTGGAGAGCAAATTTTGCTGTATCTTGACTACATCAATGCCAGTATCCTGACTGTGATATTACACTATAGTTTTGCAAGATGATGCCACTGAAAGATAAAAAATACACATGATGTCTCTGTATTATTTCTTACAACTGAATATATATAATTATCTGAAATTGAATATACAATTACCCCAAAATAAAGAGCTTAATATTAAAAATAAACCCTCAAAAACAAAACTCTACAAAATAACTGTACAATTATCCAACAGTACAAAATACCTAGCCGGGTGCAGTGGCTCATGCCTGTAATCCCAGCACTTTGGGAGGCCAAGGTGGGTGGATCACTTGAGGTCAGGAGTTTGAGACAAGCCTGAACAACATGGTGAAACCCCACCTCTACTGAAAATACAAAAATTAGCCAGGTGTGGTGGCATGTGCCCATAATCCCAGCTACTCGGGATGCTGAGACACGGGAATCGCTTGAACTCGGGAGGCAGAGGTTGCAGTGAGCTGAGATTGCGCCACTGCACTCCAGCCTGGGCGACCCAGTGAGACTCTGTCTCAAAAAATAAAAAAATGAAAATAAAAAATTATTTAACTTAATGGAAATCCGCATGTTTAACTTCTCTAAAGACAAGATGACATACTACTACATGAAATTTAGAGATTTTCTGAAATAGACTGCTTAAATGCATTAACCCAATCAAAAGTAGATGTTTGGCTGGGCACAGTGGCTCACGCCTGTAATCCTACCACTTTGGGAGGTCGAGGCAGGCGGATGGCTTGAGCTCAGGAGTCTGAGACCAGCCTGGGCAACATGGTGAAAACCCGTCTCTACAAAAAATTAAAAAGAAAAAAAAAAGTAGATGTTCAATGCACACTGCTAAAATAACAATAAAATACAAGTTTAAAAAATACTTAAAAAAACAGAATATTATGCCAATGAGATTAGCTGAGCATTTACTTTTGTATCCTTTTTTCTATGACAGGCCTTACTGCACTGATCCAATCATCTTGATTGCATGCACCTAGAAAGAAATTTTGAAACAGTTAACACAAATAAAAATAAGAACAATCAACTTTAACATGCAAAAGTTTGGCCCAAAATATTTTTTTACAAATATTTTAATAAATTTAGAGCAGTAAAACTCTTTTTAGTATAATTATGTTGTTTCAAATCCATAAATAAATTTTTATAACAGACATAGAAAAATAAATATTTTTAAATATAGAGGCAGCATGTAAATCTGCATTAGATAAACTATTGGTTCTACGCATGGGGCATGGCAAAAAGTACAAACAAAATGAACCCATGTTAATTTTTTTAAAATCTAAAAGTATAAAGTTTTATGAATAGCCTATAACATTAGATTCAACTAAAACAAGTTGTGTTGGACTTCAAGCCTATTATTAAAAAAAGAAAAAGAAAATTTAATGAAGTCAAAATAAGGAGTTAAAATTATTTTGTGAACCTGTTATTTCAGTAATCTTTCAGAGCCACAGACTGTACCCTAAACCTTGATAAGTGTTTATCATTTTTTGCTCAGCATTAGAGATGGGGTAGGATCAGAACAAATCTATGCTTTGGCACAAAGGATAACACATTAACGCACTATTTAAATAGGGAACTTTTAAGAAAAATATTTTCTTGATTGCAAAACAATAAATTATCCAATTCCAAATGAAAATACTTTAATACAGATGATAAGAAATGTTCGCTATCCCTTATGAATGGGTTAAAAATGACAAGAATAACTACGTTCACTAAGGGTAGTTTTTAAATGTTAAATGGAAAATAAAATATAAATTATGTAACCTATAGGTTAAAAAATAATTTTACTTGGGAAAAACTCAAAGGCATCAACTGAACTATGGTAGTCAACATGTCCTTCCTATATATTAATATAACATACTGAAGAGCTTAAGGCCTTCATTATATTATGTTACCTCACAGTCACTTTTACCTTGAAAATTTAAGCAGCACTGTGACTAAAATGAGGGTAAATACCCAACAGATTTTCCCCTGTCAAAAGTGAAATATCAGGAACAGGAACTGCATTACCTAAATCAATCGGTCCTTCTCTTAACCCATCTAATTCATACAGTCTCCCATTAACAGGAACATAACTGACAAAGTGAAAAGCATCTTCTTCTTTTGCTGATGTCTTCGTATCAAATTCAAACATTTGCTGTCTATAGTAAATAAAAAAATAGTGAGACTCAAAGAAGCAAAGAAAGAAACAGTATTTATTTAACATAAAGTCTCTTTACCTGGCGAAACTGTTGTGAACTTGTCGAATCACATCTGAATTGCTCAGTGCCAAGCCTTTCATCTAAAATAATTTTTTAAAGTAGCCTATTAATATACAAACTTTCACAAATATGACATTTTAGGAATAAGAAGGTTGTACTCACAGCTGCATCAAAACTTTGTGAAAATTCTTTAAACTCTGATAATGTCTCGCCTAAGTGGACATCCTGGTGGGTACAGTTCAGTAACACACTCACTATGGCTTGAGTAGCACAAGCATTATTAATTACCTATAAAATACAAAAGTGAAGATATCAATGTGTTTAAAAAAATAAAAAATGGTTTTTAACTGGTGACAATGGCCCCAAAACATGAACAGTTTTCAAATTATATTTTATAAAGTCTCAGCATAAACAGAATAAATATGTTTAATTTCTATCCTAATCTATTTTCAGAAATTTGCTGCAATTCTGGAGTTGAAAATTCTAGGAAACAAATGAACTCAATGAACTCATAATACTACCAAAAACCAATCCAGTTAGGGTAACAAGACCAATCATCCTGATGGAAAACATAGCTGATTAAGCCAACAGAGCTTGTCCCCCTCTCCTATTCATTTCCTCCTAGACTCATTTCTACCTATTCAAATTCAATTAGTATTTTATTACCGAGCATAAGCTTCAATTCACCTGTGTGATTTTAGAGAAATTCTGAAACAACTCACATTAGTTTCTACCCTCATTTAAATTCCCAAACAGGGTATATAATGTCCACATATTTTTTTTCACTCAATCATGTACAGTCTACATTGCTATCATCTAGCCGTAATCATTTAACAAATTATCTGGACCTTACATTCTAGCCAAAGGAAAAAACATTTAGACAGCATTTACTATGTGCCAGTTACTTTTCTAGGCACTCTACATGTATTATTTCTTTTAATCCTCTCAACAACTTATGAAGAAGGAGTACTATTATCATCTTCATTTTAAATTTGTAGAAGTTGAGGCACAAAGAGGTAAGTGCCCAAGGGCACACAGCCAATCTTGTTCTAGAATTTGTGTACATAGCCATCATGCTAGGCTATCTCTGTACATATACATGGTCTCTCCAACAAGATTATAAACCACTTTATGAACGGCAGTTTCTTCCACACTACCTAAGCACCTATAGTATTGAGATCATGAAGCTGGAAAGAACCTCAGATGATCAGTGTGAACACCAGCAAGGTTAATCATAGAGCTGAATAATTTTTTAAATTACAGCTTAGTCCTACTACAGTATTATGTTACTATATTGTAATTAGTCTTTCCAATAATGCTAATTAGCTTATGATTTTAGATTTTAGTAAATTATCTATTTTTATCCTGCCTGATTTCAGAAGAAAAAAATTCAATTATTTTCCTTCTTTAATTCTTATAGTTCTCTATTTCTCACGTTGGTAGAGGTTTTTAAGGTCTTATGAATATCTACCAGTTCCTGAACTGTTTACTGAAGTATATTTGAGAAATTCCTTGATAAGACTGTACTCCCCATTACAGAATAGTCTCGTACTCCTAATTCTCAATAACTGTAACATCACCATGCTTCTACAATTCTTCTCTTTAAGCATTTTGTATTCAAAACTGTCTTAAAATTGATGAATTAGGAAAAAGTAGTGATAGATCCAGAATCCAATTAACATTGCTGCTGATTTATACGAGTACGTATTTTGATCCAAATCACAGTTCTCTAGTAAATTTGGATGAAAACTTTAATGATTAAAGAGGACTTCATAAATGTGATTGACTAAAACACTGTAACACTTAGTACTCCCTTATCTTAGGTCAAAATTACCTACGGTGAAATTATCTGAGGACAGCACAGTAGGAGGAGTAAAGTTAGGAGAAGTTAAAATTTATACTTATTAACACATTCTTTCAAAATCAAGACATCTTAAAGATTTAATATATACCCAATGCTAAACTAGGCAGTGAGGCTACGGCAGAAAAGATTATCAAACATTTCTATAATCTGAGGACTTCAAATTTGTAATCCATTATTTTAGGATTTTAAGAAGTAGAAAAAATTCTTGTGGTTGCTTTCTTTTTGATGTCAATAATAATTTACACTGTCCATGATATATTAGAACTCATTTTGTGTGTGTGTGAGAAGAAAAGTTACAATGTACACGGGTATGAGAATATTGTCTTCAAGTTTTAAAATGAGTTTAGTGCCACCAAGTGGTTATGTTATACATAGTACAAAATTAACAAAAAACAAAAGAAAATTTAAAAGTGTACAGCCATTCATTTATTCATTCATTCAAATAATACTTACTGAGCACCTACTATGTGCCAGACATTGTAATAAAGGCTGAACAGTGAATAAGAAAGATGTGGTCCTTGTCCTCCTAAATCTCACATAAAAATAATCTTATATATAGTCAAAGCTCTATTTGAAAGAACTTTAACTCATGTCACAAAAAATCTATTGCAGTATGAATTATTTAGGTAGTTCTCAACTTTAAAAATCTTTAGGTTATCATAAGTGTCCTACTTTAACTCTGGCTTTTAAGATATTTTAAAATAAAGAAGTAGAGTTCAATAATAGAAATAAGGCTAGAACAGAGGGTCTCAGGTAGGACTGACCCAGAACCTTAAAAGTTTGGTTTGAATTCCTATGTCAGGGTATATAGGCTTTAGTTTATCAGGGCACTTCTACTCTCTATTTCTTACACACAATCCAATTCACACATTCATGATGACAACCTGATACTGAAGGCATTTGATTTTGTAATCCCCAGACTAGAGAATTTCTTTTCAAAGCTTATACAAAAGAAGAGTAGATGTCCAGAGGAATAATATAAAAATAGCTTAAAGTACTGCCTGTATAAATTATAGTCAATCAAAAAACAAGCAATGGGGAAAGGATTCCCTATTTAATAAATGGTATTGGGAAAACTGGCTAGCCATATGCAGAAAACTGAAGCTGGACCCCTTCCTTACACCATATACAAAAATTAACTCAAGATGGATTAAAAATTTAAACGTAAGACCTAAAACTATAAAAACCCTAGAAGAAAACCTAGGCAATAGCATTCAGGACATAGGCATGGGCAAAGACTTCATGACTAAAACACCAAAGCAATTGCAACAAAAACCAAAATTGACAAATGGGATCCAATCAAACTGAAGAGCTTCTGCACAGCAAAAGAAACTATCATCAGAGTGAACGGGCAACCTACAGAATGGAAGAAAATTTTTGCAATCTATCCATCTGACAAAGGGCTAATATCCAGAATATAGAAGGAACTTAAACAAATGTAGAAGAAAAAAACAAACAACCCCATAAGAAAGTGGGCAAAGGATATGAACAGACACTTTTCAAAAGAAGACATTTATGTGGCCAACAAACATATGAAAGAAAGCTCATCATCACTGGTCATTAGTGAAATGCAAATCAAAACCACAACAAGATACCATCTCACGCCAGTTAGAATGGCGATCATTAAAAAGTCAGGAAACAACAGATACTGGAGAGGATGTGGAGAAACAGGAAAGCTTTTACATTGTTGGTGGGAGTGTAAATTTGTTCAACCATTGTAGAAGACAGTGTGGCAATTCCTCAAGGATCTAGAACCAGAAATACCATTTGACCCAGCAATCCCATTACTGGGTATATACCCAAAGGATTTTAAATCATTCTACTATAAAGAAACATGCACATGTATGTTTATTGCAGTATTGTTCACAATAGCAAAGACTTGGGACCAACCCAAATGCCCGTCAATGATAGACTGGAAAAAGGAAATGTGGCACATATACACCAAGGAATACTACGTGGCCATAAAAAAGGATGAGTTCATGTCCTTTGCAAGGACATGGATGAAACTGGAAACCATCATTCTCAGCAAACTAACACAAGAACAGAAAACCAAACACCGCATGTTCTCACTTGTAAGTGGGAGTTGAACAATGAGAACGCATGGGCACAGGGAAGGGAACATCACACACCGGGGCTTGTCGGGGGGTTGGGGGCAAGAAGAGGGATAGCATTAGGAGAAATACCTAATGGAGACGATGGGTTGATTAGTGCAGTAAACCACCATGGCACGTGTATACCTATGTAACAAACCTGCACATTCTGCACATGTACCCCAGAACTTAAAGTATACAAAATATATATATATATTAAGTTAAAAAAAATTATTGTCAATCTTCATTGAGTCATAGCTATAGCAATATAAATACATACAATTTTAAATTTTTTAATAGTCAAGGAAAAAGGTTGAGAATGTAACAGTAGCTTTCCCACGAGAAAGTGATACTGAAAAAAAGTATAAATGTCCTGCTCATGAAGACTCTAAAGAAAGATACACAGAAAAAAGGGACGAACACCAGAAAAATAAAATAGTAAAGGAAAAAATCATTTTATACAGGAGTATCAGAGAAAGTTTTTTTACAAATGTGAAATTTTAATAGGGGTTTGAAAGCTTGGTAGGAAGTAGAGAATAGAGAAGGAAATTCACTTTTAAAAGTGAGAACAGTGTGAATAAAAGAACAAATTAAGATGTTTGATGTGCTTGTTGTTCAAGAGACAATGAGCATATTGGTCATTTGTACTAGTGTGGTTATAGTCATAGTGGGGTTATTCTTTACCTTGTTAAGTCATTGGCCTTGAGTAATTAGGAGTTTACCCAAAGAGTAAGACATTTTGAATACAGAAATAAAATAATCAAAACAGTGGTTCAGAAAGATTCAGTTTAAGTCAATTTACAGGAAGGACTGAAGGTGGCTAAAAGGAGAAATAAGATCAGCCAGGTTCCTACCCTAATAAAAGTATGAAATAATAAAGAGTGGTAGGTTAATATAATACATAAAACCACTATCACACAAACATGCAAGTGAGAAATCTAGGAATTAGAAATATAACTAAAAATAAAATAAGATTTAAAAGAATAAAAGAATATTAATAACAACCATATGAAATGATTTTGAAAATTTAACCTGAAAGGAAGAAACCTTTTAAAAAAATACATCTTACCAGAACCAACTCAAGAAGAAATAAAGAGCCACAATAGTCCCTTAACTACTGAAATGAAGCAGTATTTTAAAATATTCTCACAAAGAAAATACCAGGCCTACATGGATATACAGGTCAATTCTACAAAAATTTGAAGAAGTATATCACCTTAATTTTACACAAATTCTTCAAGGCACTAAAAATAAGAGAAAATTCCAACTCATTTCATGAAGCCAGGATAACCTTAATACTAAAACGAGTCAAAGCCATTACAGAAGAAGAAAAATTAAGACACATTTCATTCAAAAATTTAAATGCAAAAACCTAAACAAAATACTACTATATTTAACCCAATAGTGCATAAAAAGAGAATACACCCTGACCAAGTTGGGCTTATCCCAGGTTTGGAAGAATGATTTAATATTAGAAAAATCCAAACATAATTAACTGCATTAACCTAGTAAAAGGAAGAAAATACAGAAGATCATCTCAATAGAGGCAGAAAAAGGATTTGAAAAAATTTAATATACTTTCATAATAAACACACTAATTAATAACAGAACATTAAAAATAAAAAAGCTGGAGTAAACATCATCCTAAATGGAGAAATGGTAAAAGGCATTCTCTTTTAAGTTGCAAGTGGTTTTATTGGAGGGTCTTAGCCAGGAACTAAGACAAGAAAAATAAATTAGAGTCAAAGGATTATAAAGGAGGAAATAAAACTATCATTATTTATACCTGATATGGTCATTTTGATAAAAACACACCCACTCAAGAAAAAAAAAACAAATTATTGTGATAATAGAAAAGTTTAGCAGGATAGCTAAATATAATATTAATAGATGAAAGTGAACTGCCTGTCTTTATGCCAAAGGCAACAACCCAAAAAATAAAACTACCCAAAGAAAACTACTCCAAGTCATATAATAATCAAACTCTCAAAGGTTAAAGACAAAGAGAGGATCCTAAAGGCAGTAAGGGAAAACAAGCAAACAATATATAAAGGTGCTTCAATTCATCTAGCAACGGGGTTCTCAACAGAAACCATACAGGCCAGGAGGGAGTGGGATGAAATTTTCAAATTCTAAAAGAAGAAAAAAAAAAGGCCAACCAAGAATACTCTCTCCAGCAAAGCTATCCTTCAAATATGAAGGAGAAGTAAAGTCTTTCCCATACAAAAGCTGAGAGAAGTGGCCACCACGAGACTTGTCTTACAAGAAATGCTAAGGGCAGTTCTTCAATCTGAACAGAAAAAAACACTAATGCGCAAAACCAAAACATTTTAAGGTCTAAAATCCACTGGTAAAAGTAAATACACAAAGAAACCCAGAATAATATTGTCACTGTGGTATGCAGTCTGCTCATAACTCTGGTATAAAGCCCAAAAGACAAAAATCTACCCCAACAGTAATACCAATAGCAACCTGTTGAAACAGACAATATAAGAAATACGTATATTGACGAAACACAAAGTCAAAATACAGGGGGTAAAAAGTTAAAGTGTAGAGTTTTTTTCTTTGCTTCTATTCTTTTCTTGATAATCTAAGTTGTTATCTCTTTATAATAACATGTCATATGTATATGTTTTGTAAGCTTCATGGTAACCGCAATGCAAAAACCTGTAATAGATTCACTAAAAATAAAAAACAACAAATTAAAACATATCACCTGAGAAAATTTCTTAACAACAAAGGAAGACTGTAAGAAAGGAAGAGACCAATTACAAAACAACCAGAAAACAAGCAACAAAATGGTAGTAATAAGTCTTCACTTATCAATAATAACACTGAATGTAAACGGGCTCAATTCTTCAATTAAAAGGCATAGAGTCTCTGAGTTCATAAAGATATAAAACCCCATAATATGGTGCATACAAATAACCCACTTCACCTATAAAGATATATAGACCAAAAGGGAAAGGGTAGAAGAAGATATTCTGTGCAACTGGAAACCAAAAAAAAAAAAAAAAAAGAACAGGAGTACTATCCTTGTAACAGATAAAATAGACTACAAAGCAAAGACTATAAAAACAGACAGAGAAGGTCACTGCATAATGATAAAGGGGTCAATCTAGCAAGAGAATATAACAATTATAAATATGTATACACCTAACACCTGAGTTCCCAAGTGTATAAATATAAAGCAAGTGTTTATGGATCTAAAGCAAATACTACTATCTACTCTCTCCGACAGATCATGCAGACAGAAAACCAACAAAAAAAATCAGAGTTTAACTACAGACTAAATCAAATAAACCTAACTGACATTTACAGAACATTTCACCCAACTGCTGCAAAATACACATTATTTTCACTATTTTCATCAGCATATGGATATCCAGCATACATCCAGGATAGACCACGTTAGTCCACAAAACAAGTCTCAAATCACTGAATAATATGATTTATAGTAAAAAAAAAAAAAATACCAAGTTTCTTTTCAGACCACAATGGAATAAAACTAGAAATCAATAATAGAAACCTTGGAAACTACACAAACACATAGAGATTAAACAACATGCTACTGAAAATAAGAAAATAAGAAAAAATTTTAAAAATGCATTGAAACAAATAAAAATGGAAATACAGCATACCAAAATCTATCAGATATGGCAAAAGCATACTAAGAGGGAAATTCATAGCGAAAATATCAAAAAAGTAGAAAGACTCCAAATAAACCACCTAATTATATACCCCAAGGAACTAGAAAAGCAGGAACAAACCAAACCCAAAATTATTAGAAGGAAAGAAATAATAAAGATCAGAGCAGAAATCAATGAAATTGAGACTTAAAAAAACAATATTAAGATCAAGGAAATGAAAAATTTTCAGGAAAGGTAAACAAAATTGACAAACCTTTACCCAAGCTAAGAAAAAAGAAAGATGATCCAAATAAATAAAATCAGAAACAAAAAAGGACACATAACATCTGAAATCACAGTAATACAAAGAATCATTAGAAACTATTATGAACAGCTATATACAAAAAAATTGGAAAACCTAGAAATGGACAAATTCCTAGATACATACAACCTACCAAGACTGAACCAGGAAGGGATAAAAAAATCTAAACAATCTAATAACAAGTAATGCGATCAGAGCCATAATTAAAAGTAAAGCAAAGCCCAGGATGTGACAACTTCATTACTAAATTCTACCCAACATTTAAAGAAGAATGAATGCTAATTTTACTCAAACTCTTCAAAACAACTGAAGAAGAAGGAATGCTTTCCAACTCATTCTACAAAATTAGCATTATTCTGATACCAAAACCAGGCAAGGACACAACAAAAAAACTACAGACCAGTATCACTGATGATAATAGATGCAAAAATCTTCAACCAAATAGTAACAAACCAAATTCAATAGTAACAAACCAAATTAAATAATACCACATTAAAAAGATTATTTACCTAATGGGTGCAGCACACCAACATGGCAAATGTATACATATGTAACAAACCAAACCTGCACGTTGTGCACATGTACCCTAGAACTTAAAAGTATAAATAAAAAAAAAAAGGTCATTTACCATGATTAAGTAAGAGTCATCCAGGGATGCAAGATGGTTCAATATATGCTAATCAATAAATGTGATACCAAGAAAAAAACTACCTAATTATTTCAACAGATGCTGAAAAAGCATTCGATAAAATTTAACATGGCTTTATGACAAAAACCCTCAATACTCTGGGTACGGAAGGTACATACCTCAACACAATAACAGCCATACAAAACAGACTCACAGCTAATATCATACCAAATTTTAAAAAAGTGAAAGTCTTAGGGTGGGCACCGTGGCTCACGCCTGTAATCCCAGCACTTTGGGAGGTCGAGGCGGGCAGATCACAAGGTCAGGAGATCAAGACCATCCTGCCTAACACGGTGAAACCCTGTCTCCACTAAAAATACAAAAAATTAGCTGGGCATGGTAGCGGACGCCTGTAGTCCCAGCTACTCGAGAGGCTGAGGCAGGAGAATGGCGTGAACTGGGGAGGCGGAGCTTGCAGTGAGCCGAGATCGCGCCACTGCTGCACTCCAGCCTGGCGACAGAGTGAGACTTCATCTCAAAAAAAAAAAAAAAAAAAAAAGGTCTTTCCTCTAAGATCAGGAACAAGACAAGGATGAGCATTTTTACCATTTTATTCAACATAATACTGCAAGTCCTGCCTAGAGCAACCAGGCAAGAGAAGGAAATAAAGGGCATCCAAACTGGAAAGGAACAAGTACAATTAGCACTGTTCATAGCTGACATAATCTTAGAAAAACCTAAAGACCACCAAAAAACTCTTGGAACTGATAAACAAGTTCAGTAAAGCTGCAGGATATAACCAAGCACAGTAGCTCACACCTGTAATCCCAGCACTTTGGGAGGCTGAGGCAGGAGGAATGCTCGAGCCCAGGAGTTTAAGACCAGCTGGGCAACATAATGAGACCCTGTCTCTACAGAAAATTCTAAAAATTAGCCATGTGTGCTAGTGCACACTTGTAGTCTTAGCTACTCGGGAGGCTGAGGCAGGAGGATTGCTTGAGCCCAGGAGCACAAGGTTATAGTGAGCTATGATTGTGCTACTTCACTCCAGACAGAGCAAGACCCTGTATCAAAAACAAAAAAGTTGAAGAATATAAAATCAGCATACAAACATCAGCTGCTATTATATATGCCAACAGTGAATCTGAAAAAGAAATTAAGAAAAAAATCCTATTTAAAAGAGCTACAAAGAATATAAAATAGGCCAGGTGCAGTGGCTCAAGCCCGTAATCCCAGTACTTTGGGAGCCCAAGGTGGGCAGATCACTTGAGGCCAGGAGTTTGAGACCAACCTGGCCAACATGGCAAAATCCTGTCTCTACTAAAAATACAAAAATTAGCCTGGCATGATGGCACATGCCTGTAATCCCAGCTACTCAGGAGGCTGAGGCACAAGAATAGCTTGAACCTGGGAGGCGAGGCGGAGATGAGCCAAGATTGTGCCACTACACTCCAGCCTGGGTGTCTAAGTGAGACTATGTCTCAAAAAAAAAAAAAAGAATCTAAAATACCTAAGAATCAATTTAACCAAAGAAGTATAAGATCTATACAAGGACAAGTATAAAGCACTGATGAAGAGTTCACCAAAAACTGGATATTCCATGCTTATGAACTGGAAGAATTAATATTGTTAAAATGACAATTCTACTGAAAGCAATGGACAGATTCAATGCACTCCCTATCAAAATACCAACGGCATTCTTCATAGAAACAGAAAAAGCATCCCAAAATTTATACAGAACACAAAAGACCCAAGATGGCCAAAGCAATCCTGAGCAAAAAGAACAAAACTGGAAGAATCACATTATCTGACTTCAAAATAGACTACAAAGCTATAATAACCAAATCAACAGGATTCTAGCATAAATACAGACACATAGACCAATGGAACAGAATAGAGAATCCAGATATAACTCCATGCATTTACAGATAAATCATTTTCAACAAAGGTGCCAAGAATATACAATAGAGAAAGGGTAGTCCCTCCAATAAATGGTTCTGGGAAAACTAGATAACCATTGCAGAAAAAAAAACTAGATCCCAGTATCCCACCGTACACAAAAATCAAATCAAAATGGATTAAAGACTTAAATATAAGACTTGAAACTATGAAGCTACTATAAGAAAACATTGGGGAAAATCTCCAGGACATTGGTCGGGGCAAAAATTTTTTAGTAAGACCTCAAAAAGCACAGACAACAAAAGCAAAAATAAATGAACAGGATTACATCAAACTAAGAAGCTTCTGCATAACAAAGGAACCAATCAACAAAGTAAAGAGACAACCCACAGAATGAGAGAAAATATTTGCAAACTACCCATCTTATAAGGGATTAACAACCAGGATATGTAAGAAGCTCAAGCAACTCAACAGGAAAAGATAAAAAAAATCAGATTTAAAAATGGACAGAATATCTGAATAGACATTTCTCAAAAGACATACAAATGGCCAACAGGTATATAAAAAATACTCAACATCATTAATCATCAGAGCAATGCAAATCAAAACCGCAATGTTATCATCTCACCCAAGTTAAAACAGCTTTTAACAAAAAGGGAATGACAGATAAGTGGTGAGGATGTGGAGAAAGGGGAACCCTCATAAACACTATTGGTAGAAATGTAAATTAGTATAGCTACTATGGAAAACTGTATGGAGGTTATGCAAAACTAAAAAATGAACTATTGTATAATCCAGCAATCCACTACTGGGTATATAGATCCAAAAGAAGGGAAATAAATACATCAAAGAGATATCTGCACTCCTTGTTTTTATTATGGCACTATTAATAATAGCCAAAATATATAATTAACTTAAGTGTCCATCAATGGATGAATGGATAAAGAAAATGTAGTATATATATACAATGTGAGATTATTCAGCCATAAAAAAGAATGAAATCCTGTTATTTGGAGCAATATGGAAATGGAGGTCATTATGTTAAATGAAATAAACCAAGCACAGAAAGACAAATATCTCATGTTCTCACTCACATGTGAAAGTTAAAACAGTGAATCTTCAGGATAGAAAGTAGACTGATGGTTGCCAAAGGCTGGGAAGGGTGGGGTGGTGAAGAGGTTGAAGGGAGTTTGATTAATGGGTACAAATATACAGTTTAATAGAAGACCTAGTGTTTGACAAATCAGTAGGGTGCCTATTGTTTACAATAATCTATCATATATTTCAAAATAGCTATGAGGATAATTTGAATGTTTCTAGCATAAAGACAAATATTTAAGGTGACTGATATCCCAATTACACTAATTTGATCTTTATAAATTATATGAATGTATTAAATTATCACACGTATCCCCAAAATATGTACATCTACTATGTATCAATAAATTTTTTTTTTAAAAAAGCACAATTAACCCCATTGAAAAATAACATAAACAAGAATTTCACAGAGGAAATACATATGGCCACTAGCACATGAAGAGCATTTCAACATGATTAGTGATCAGGGAGACATAAGCCAAGACAAAAATGAAGTAGCATTTTGGAACCAATTAGCTGACAAAAATTTAAAAGCCTAGCATGCCACGTGTTATAACATGTGGCTTTGTAACAACTCCTACACATTGCTAGTGGAAATGCAAATTTGAACAGCTACTTCAGAAAACATTTGGATATTTCCTTCAAAAGTTGCACATTTACATATTAGATGAAATACTCATTCTACTTCTAGGTATATACCAGGAGAAACTTGCACATGTCCAAAAAATATTTACAGCAACACAATTCACAGTAACTCAAATTGAAAACCCAAAGAACAAACTACAGAAGAGTAAAGTAAACTGTAGCATGTTAGTGCAGCTGGTATCATATAGCACGCAAAATAAATGAACTATCATAATAAACTTATGGATGAATCTTAACAATATAATATTAAGTGAAAAAAGTAAGCTAGGCTTAATAGTTCACATCTGTAATCCCAGCACTTTGTGAGGGCAAAGGTGGGAGAATCATTTGAGTCTAGGAGTTAGAGACCAGCCTGAGTAACATAATGAGATTCTGTCTCTACAAAAAATATAAAAAATTAGCAGGGCATGGTGGTGTGCATCTGCAGTCCCAGCTACTCAGGAGGCTAAGGCAGGAGGTTGAGGCTACAATGAGCTGTGATCATGCCATTGCACTCCAGCCTCAGTGACAGAGCGAGATCCTGTCTCCAAAAAAAGAAGAAACACTCCCAAAATGTATATAGAGCACGATACTTTTTATCAAGTTAAAATTTTATTTACAAACACCTTTTTCAGGATTACAAAAAATACATAAAAAGAAAATGATAAACAGAATTCAACATAAGGGTTACACTGGATGAAGAGAGGGAAGACGAGAAGTACATTGAATGATGGGTGGGACAGAAGGAAGTAACATAGATAAAGTTTTTTTCGGCGGTAGGTTCTTAGGCACTTACTTTGTTTCTTAAAATAATCAAATAAATAAAAGGAGACCATGAGTAAACCAATCATATATATGTGTTATTAACCAAGGATTCTTACAATCCCATTCTGGGTACCTTAAGAGCAACTTTTTAGGAAAAAAGAAAAACAGCCATCATCATAATGTCTTCCTCCTCCGTCCTCACATCTAATCTATTACACATTAAAGGTGCTAACACTTTACTTCTAAATATTATTCAGATCTATTCACATCTCTCTTTACTTCCAGTTTTTTGTTTACTATCACATGGACTTCTGCAAAAGCCTCCTAACTTACATCTACTCACGTCCTACACTACTTCTCAAATGCATTCCCAACACTGGAGCCAAAATAGCCTCTTCTAAATGAAAATCTGTTCACGACACTCTTCTTAAAACACTTCAGTAACTTTCTATTACTCTAAAGGTACAGACAAAAGTCTCAATCACAGCCTAAAATGCCCTGTAAGATTTGACCTCTGTCTGCAGCTGTAGGCTAGAGTACATAAATTTTATCTAGGCTCATGACCACCTGGAATGAAGACAACTTTCTTAGTGTCCTCTACTGCTAACTCAAATGACTGAGTTTTGGCCAGAGACAAGTATGCATGTGACACGGGCAAATTCTATAAAAGGGAAAGGAGTGTGCTTTCCCCTTCCTCCTGTCTGAATGCGGAATTGAGAAAGAATGGCTGAAACTCCAAAAATCATCTTGGACCATGAAATAACCTTTGGAATAGAAAACATACACAAAGGAGCAAAACAAAAGAGCCTGGAGCTTTGACAGCTCTTGAGTATAAAAAAAAAAAAAAAAAAAAAAAAAACCTATTTCTTATAAACTATTGTTTTTTTTATGCCTATGCCTAACTGTACCTAATCCTGGCTAACATATTTCCTGTTCTGCTTCACATCTCACGACATCTCCCCTTTGCTCTGCACAGTTCAGCTACATTGGTCTTCTTCCTGCACCTTTTACTAGTCTTACTCACTTTTGCTATAAAGCTGTAATTAATCTGGAATAATCCTGAACCTCTCTCCCCTAGTTAATACCTACTTAACCTTTAGATTTCAGCTGAACTGTCACTTACTCAGAGAGGCTTTCTCTCTGACAAGGTGAAGTTCCACTTCTATGAATATAGTAAAGAAATTAACCTTGCCCAAAGAGAGGTCTGGGCTTTGCCCTTGGTTCCTGGGAGATGAGCTCTAAATCCCTGAATGCCTAAGAGTGTCTTTGTTTACCTGAGACCTTTGGGCCACACTGATAGTCTAATAATGTGACTTAGGGTGGGGGTATTGGGTCAAGATTATCAGCTCAACCTCCTGTGGGGCTGGAGACTAAGATCAGTCACATGGGTGGCCAACCAGGTCTATGTGACCAAGGCCCAATAAAAACTTTGGGCACCAAGAATTGGATGGGGTTCCTTGGATGGCAATACTCTGCATATTGTCACACAGCATTGCCAGAATAGTGAGCACTGTCTGTGACACTACTGGGAGAAGACAACTGGAAGCTCTGCACATGGAACTTTCCTGAACTCTACCCCATGTGGCTCTTCCCTTGGCTAATTTTAATCTATATTCTTTTGTTGTAATAAGCCATAATCATGAGCATAGCAGCTTTCAGTAACATCTATGAGTCTTCTAACCAATTATAGAACCTGAGGATGATCTGGGGATCCCCCCCACCACAAAGCCGCAATGCTGTCAGAAGTGAAGGTGGTCCTGGTCGAACTCTACAGTTTGTGTTCAAAGTGAGGGTAGTTTTGTGGGCAGTTCCTAAACTTTGTAATATAGTCCTCATTTCACTCCATTCAGCACTTATCACCATTGTAATTTAACATTTAATTGATTAATATCAATTGCTTCCACTAAACTCTAAGCATATTTGAGGGCAGGAATCATGGCACTTTTTCATTCTCCAAGCACCACAGTGTCTGGCACATTGTAGGTATTCAGTCACTCTTTCCTGTAAGACTGAACAGATGGAGTCACACAAATCCAGTACCACTGCAGCATGATTTTAAGCAAGTAAATCACACCTCAGCTCTCTCATCAGTGAAATAACAAGACTACAATATTTTGTGAAGGGAGAACAGTTATCAAAATTTCATTTCTGGATCCTTATATACAAATTGCAATTACTAGGATATATTTCTTTCCTCAATATTTTATTAACCAATGATACACAGACACATACACACATACACCCCCTTGAATTAGAGTATATGATCAGCACAAAACAGCCAGTGTTACCTCTCTATATTGAGGTAATCCCATTATAAATGCCATTTAGTTCATCTGTATAACCTTATCAAATAAATATGATTTCATTAAATTTTTTCAAATTTCTGAAAATACTCCAGACATCTTGGATTAGAAATTATTACTGTAAGCCCTTGAAACCTAAAATCATCTATTACATATTGATGTAATATATATTATAACTCTCCTGGCATAGGCTTATAGGAGGCATATACTAAAAAGACTGACAGACATTAATGGGGAATTATTGACCTGTCAGTTTAATACAAACTGTTAGCAAAATAAAGTACCAAAACAATGATATGGGGAATCACTAATCTGACACTTTCATAAACACAACTGGAATAATACAAATGTAACACAGAACTAAAAAATATCAAGGGACTCCAGAAATTATAAATTCATACTCTACTATCATTGTTTTCTTTCTTTATAGAGTACTTTCTTATACCTTAAAAATTGCTAGGTCTCTATAAATCAGACATCATTAGTATCTTACTGTTAGTAAATTCTAGCACTGTTTAATAGTAATATTCTTAGAGATGAACAGTTCGGTCTGCATTTATTGGATACCTACCACGTACCAAGGACTGAATATAAAAACAAAATCCCTAACTCTCAAGTTTACAGTTTAGTGTGGAAGAAACACAATTAATTAATTTACTGATACAGTCTGTAAATTTGTCCCTGCCCAAACCTCATGTTGAAATGTAATCCCCAATGCTGAAGGTGGGGCCTGGTGGGAGGTATTTGGATCATGGGGGTGGATCCCTTATGAATGGCTTAGGCCATCCCCTTGGTGTTAAGTGAGCTGTTGCTCAAAATCTGATCATTTAAAAGTGTGTGCCCCACTCTTTCTTTCTCTCTCGCTCCAGCTCAGCCATGTGAGATGTCTGTTCCTGCTTTGCCTACCACCATGAGTAAAAGCTTCCTGAGGCCTCCCAAGAAGCCGAGCAGATGCCAGCACCAGGCTTCCTATAAAGCCTGCAGAACTGTAGGTCAATTAAGCCTTTTCTTTATAAATTACCCAGTCTCAGGTATTTCTTTAGAGCAATGCAAGAATAACCTAACACAAATATACACAAACATACATGGGAAAAAAATCTGTAAAAATATAAATTGTTTTCAGTGGTTATGTCTAAAGCAGAGATTATAAGACACTTTTATTTTCTACACCATCCACTTTACAATGTTTAAATTTTTATAATGGCATATATGCTTATATACATTGAAAAAATAAAAACATTTTTAAAAAGGAGAAAAATCACCTGACAGACTTTTAAACTCATCTGTACCCTAGCTTTTCTCTACTACCTAGATCTTAAAATTTACAAACAACTGTGGATTTAAAATTACAGTTACTATATGTATAATGATACATAAGCACAAAAATATTATATAAATGGACTATTTGGATTTTTTGTTTTGTTTTTGAGACAGGACTTGCTCTGCTGCCCAGGCTGGAGTGCAGTGGCATGACCATAGCTTACCGCAGCCTCAGCCTCCTGGGCTCAAGCAATCCTCCCACCTCAGCCTCCAGAGTAGCTAAGACTACAGGCGTGTGCTACCAAGTCTGGCTAACTTTTTATTTTTTTTAGAGACAGGGTCGCCCTATATCTCCCAGGCTGGTCTCAAACTCCTGGGCTCAAGTGATCCTCCCACCTCAGCCTTCCAAAATGACAGAATTACAAACATGAGCCACCATGCCCGACCAGATTATTTAGATTAGGGAAATAATTAGAAACTCAAAATGGTGACTACTAAAAGACTAATTAATTAAATTATAGGATATTTATACCAAGAACACTAAAGGAGGCAGTGCTGTGATAAGGTTAATAGGACAGACTTCAGAGCCACAGTGCCTGGGTTTGCACCCTAGCTCTGCCACTGACTAGCTACATAACATGATCAAGTTTCTTATCCTCTCTAGGACTCAGTTTCCACATCTGTAAAATGATGAGAAGCCTGCAAAACCAGATAATTGTTGTAACGGATCAGATTAATAATTTTAAATATTAAATATATTTAAATATAATAATTTACATATTTATAGAATATATAATTAAATTTACATATAAATTTATAATTTTTGTATATTTAAGTTTAAAAATAATCATTTTAAATATACAAAAGTACTTAGTAAGCCTTCAATAAATGTTAACTAATATTTATTATGTGTATTGAAATCAAACAAAGTCAAACTTTCATTACTAAGTGAAAAAAAAATATTTTGCATAATAATCCAATTTTAGCAAACAAAATTATAAGGAAAACATGTTAGCATATAAACAGAAAATGTGGGAGGAAATATGACATATGGAGTCACAAACCTGGGTTTTATACTTGGATTTAAGTTCTGGATGTACTACATATTATCTGTGTGATCTCAGGCAAATAATTTTTCTAGGCCTCAATTTCTTCATTTGTGAAATGAAGATAACAACCTCATGGAGTTGTTGCAAATATTAAATAATATACCTAAATTACAATATCTGGCACACAACAAGAGCGGTAAATGTTGCCTACTGTTTGTATTATTACTATTATTACAGTTGTTGAGCATGCCTGTCTTGTTAACTATTATATAGGTAGTATCTAAAACAATACCTAGCAAAGTAGGTGCTCAGTAATTACTTGTTGATTAAATGGATGAGTCAAACTGTTAAAAGGTTAGTAGAGATGGGTGTGGGATTACAAGGATATTCATGTTCATCACTATATTTGTATTTCTGTAATGTTAAGTTCTGCTATCAGAAAAAAAAAAATGATACATTTTTAACTACACTATAAAAAACCCTGTTTTCCTTAAAGTAAAAGCAAGAAATTCTAATTTCTCTAAGAATGCTCAATTCAAAAAAGTCAGAGGAAAATGGAAAGCAGCAATAAAATAAAAGAAAAAAGAAAACAAGTTACTTAGTAGCAAAAGCTTTATCTCAAGGGCAGTAATGAGAATAAGCAGTTTTATTTTCCACCTTTCTAAAGGTTAATCAGACTATTCTAAGCAAGTTTTTGGGTCTCAGAAATGAGTGCAGTTTTCAAACAAATGCAATCAAAGTATTATCTATGGATCTTTAAGAATCCCTAAGACCCTTTTCAAGGAGTCTGTGAGCTCAAAATGGTTTCCATTGTAATTCTAAGACAGTTTTTGCCTTTTCCTCTTCTTTTCCATCTGCACTGTTGGCACAAAAGCAACAGTGTGTAAAACTGCTGGTATTTTAGCTTGAATCTAGGCCATGACATTAAACTATTTCACTGACATACATAAGAGTTTTAAAAAAAGAAACAAAACAAAAGCAAGTTTTACTAAAAAAAGTCTTTGATAAACCAGTAAAACTTATTTTTATCAAATTTTGACCTTGGAGTACAAGTCTTTAATATTCTGTGGAATGAAATAGGAAGTACAAATAAAGAACTACTGCTGTATACCAAGATATGCTAGTTATCTTGAAGAAAGTACTTCAGCAATTGATTTGTAAGCTAAATTGTTAGCTTTTTTCCTTGGAACATCATTTTTGCTTGAAAGAACAAATGAGAGACAAATGTGGTTTTCCAGACAAGGATATCTGGCAGATATTTTCTTAAAAATGAGTTAAATCAGTCTGTGGCTTTGTGAACAAACACCTAATAATATTTGTTGTTGTTGATAAAATTTGAATTTTCAAGTGAAAATTTAAAAATTAGAATTTTGTAAAACTTAGATCTCCCACTGTGAGTTTAAAAGGTTTGCTATGGGTAACTTAACTTCTCGACAATATCATATCTAATGTGTCAACACTTAGAAGACATTAATAAATCAGTAAATGTACAATGTTACAAAATCATACAGGAATAAAAGATCCATTTGAAGGGCAACATAATCCAAAGGATTTTACCATAACAAAGTACAAATTTTACATTACAACTAACCTTTGAGAAAGCAACACTTTTAAAGCTTTGACATACTGTCAAAGAACATCATATTTACCTGAAAAAGATAATATTTCTCCTTTTCCAACTACACATATGTGTGAGACAGAACTTTTTTTATTGATTTCAACCAAAAGCAAAACAAAACAAAAACAATGCAACAGACTGAATGAAGAAACAGATAGGATCCAGCTGTGCTATTAAGGCAGACATTTAAAAGATTTGCAAAAATGTAAAACAATGCAATCTTCTAGCTAATTTTTTGGTAACTAGAGTTATTTTTCATTAAAAAATGTTATCAATGTTAACATGTAACAAGTTTATTGTTGTTACTTTCAAATCTATTCACAATTCTTTTTTTCTTTTTATTTTTTCGAGACAGGGTCAAGCTCTGTTGCCCAGGCTAGAGTGTAATGGTGTGAACATATCTCACTCAGCCTCCATATCCTGGGCTCATGCAGTGCTCCCACCTCAGCCTCCCAAGTAGCTGGGACCACAGGCACGCCACCACCATGCCCAGCTAATTTGCTTTTTTGTTTTTGTTTTATAGAGACGGGTCTCTTCATGTTTCCCAGGCTGGTGTCAAATTCCTGGGCTCAGCCAGGCACAGTGGCTCACGCCTGTAATCCCAGCACTTTGGGAGGCCAAGGCGGGTGGATCACCTGAGAGGTCAGGAGTTTGAGACCAGCCTGGCCAACATGGTGAAACCCCATCTCTACTAAAAATACAAAAATAGCCTGGTGTGGTGGTGTGTGCCTGTAATCCTAGCTTCTTGGGAGGCTGAGGCAGGAGAACTGCTTGAATCTGGGAGGCGGAGGTTGCAATGAGCCTCGCACCATTGCACTCTGGCCTGGGCAACAGAGCAAGACTCCATCTCAGAAAAAGAAAAACAAATTCCTGGGCTCAAGGGATCCTCCTGCCTCGGCCTCCCAAAGTGCTGGGATTACAGTTACAAGCCACCATGCCTGGCCTAAATATTATTAAAATGTTTCAGTTTTAATGTCTAATATGGCAAACATTGATAGATAATCCCAGAAACAAAAGCTCTTTTGAGATGTCAATAATTTTTAAGAGTGTAAGTGGAGATGTCAATAATTTTTAAGAGTGTAAGAGTTTTGAGGACTACTACACTAGTAGCAAACAGTAGTAAACTAGAGTCTTGTTTATAAAAAGGGTTGCTCTTGAGACTTTTCAGAGTATCCAAGGACCATACCTGCTTAGCAAAAAATATCGTGTCAAGTCGGGAGTCCTGAACCACAGAGCCTGCTGGTTCTTCTCCTGGCTGCCACTTGAAAAGAAAAATTAACCCATGAACTGGCCTACAAAATAAAATACAAATTAATGACATCAAACCCTGCTTCTTTCATAATACATTGTTAATCTATAAAATTTTAGTCAGTTATCTAACAAATATAATACAAATGAAGTAAATATGGGAAATTTTTAAAAGATCACTATTGCCATTCATAGTCACTAGACTGTTGCCTTAGAAGATGCTAATACAACTTAAAATTATATCAGTTAAAATAAAATTGTAGTGAAAGGTTTATTCTCAAATCTGTAGACTATTCATTTCTATCTGATATCACCTCACTTAAAAAATAAGAATATAGTAAAACCAGAAGCTGGCTGAACTCCAAAATATATAAAGTTCATGTAACATGTTTATAGATAAATGGCTGATAGCATATATTATCTACATTAAATATAGGAAGTAACCCTCATATATTATTGGGTTCATGAAAAATCCTCATATTGCCATATGAATTGATGCTACCATCTCATACATAATGAAATCATCCACTTTCCTAAAGGAACTGTTTTTGAGCACAAAACATTAAATCACTACTTTGAAATTCCTTCTAGTCTATCTATCACAACTGCCTCCCACCCCACAAAAAACTTTTCCTATCCTCAGGGCTGGGCATGGTGTCTCAAGCCTGTAATTCCAGCACTTTGGGAGGCTGAGGTAGGTAGATTACTTGAGGCCAGGAGTTTGAGACCAGCCTGGACAACATAGTGAAACCACATCTCTACTAAAAAAACAAAAACAAAACAAAAAAATTAGCCAGGTGTGGCAAAGCGTGCCTGTAATCCCAGCTACTTGGGAGGCTGAAGCAGAAAAATCACTTGTACCCGGGAGGCAGAGGCTGCAGTGAGCCGAGATCGCACCACTGCACTACAGCCTAGATGACAGAGTGAGACTGTTTCAAAAAAAAAAAAAAAGGTTTCCTATCTTTATTTGATTCAATTTTATTTTAGACATGGGGTCTCACTATGTTGCCTGGGCTGGACTTGAACTCCTGGGTTCAAGCGATCTTCCTGCCTCAGCCTCCTGAGTAGCTACAACTACAGGCATATGCCACCATGCCTGGCTCCCACCTTTTTAAAGACAGTTCAAATGATCCATTTTTAATTAACCTTCCCTGATCTTAGCCACAAATGATCTCATTTCATCTAAAGTGATTGCTCTTTTTACGGGGAAGAGAAAGGTAGGAAGAAGCAAACTACCTATCGCCTTCTTACTATTAACAACAGTTACCATATCCCTAAGTCCCTATTTTCCCTTTTAAAAGATTATTCCCTGACCCCATTCCAGACTCCAAGACTCCCACCAGTGAAAATTCCTCTAGCCCTCCATTTTAAGATACAGGGTCAATGTTTGAGGGCATGGTGGTCAGGGGTAAGCAGAAGTTAAGAGAGGTGATTCTGGTCAGAAAGATGGGGGAAGGAGAAAAGTTGTTTCTGGCATCAACATCTGGAACTTTAAATATAACCTTCCCAAGAGGCAATGTGATAGTGTGTAGGCAAGTTCTGGATTACTATAAATATATATTATCTATCAAATATGCTTTAGTACACTGACCTATTGTTCTTGCTTTTTATGTTAAAATGTGTTTCATGTTCTAACACTATTGATATATAAGTGAATTTGGTAAAAAAAAATAAATAAATAAAAAATCAACCAACCAGTACTTTGTGGATATGGAATTACCGAAACTTAGGTTTGACTCCCTTGCAAGTTACCTATCAGCCTCAAGTTCTTGGTTATAAAAAAAGAATAATAATATCTATCTCACAGGATTGAAGAGACTTAAAGGACATAACGTATTCAACCTAGAGTAATCCAAGTAAAATAAACAAATAAATCTGAATATCCTTTAAGTTTGCTAAAGTATATACATATTATTGACACAACTAAAATTATACTTACTTTAATTTTTCAAAATTCTCAGGCTCTAAACTCCATATTTCTTCTACTTGGGCTCCTCGGCAACCTGAAATAATAAATTATTTTCTTCAGCAAACAGAATAATTCATTTTTTCCTTCAACATGAAATAAAATATTAACTAAAGGAAATGCAAGACATAACAAAAAGGTAAAACTAATAAAGCTCACAGCCAAATCTCATTACTTCCTTTAATATATCCCAATTATTTACAGTGGGAGTATATTTATAATTTAAAGAGTTTCAAGAGTTTATTTTCATTGAATTACCACTCTATGACTGTTCCTTCTCTCTCTCTCAATCTCTGGCTCCTCTATCCACTCTTTTCACTCAACTGTTCCATTTCTCCAGCTCTGTCTTTAGCCTTATATTATTATTATTTTTTCTTACTCTATACTTTTTTTTCTGGGAAAGTAAATAACTAACACTTAACAGCAACTTTCAAATCACATCTTTAGTTCTGATCCTTATCCTGAATTCCAACTGTATATTTTCAACTACTTCAGAGTCACGTCTCCTCCTCCCCTCCCAAATATCCTTCTAAGACAGCAGTTCTCAACTAGGGTGATTTTGCTCCCCAGGGAACATTTGGCAATGATAGACTTTTTTTTATTGTCATTATTGTCACTGGTGTGGACAGTAGGGGAGATGTTACAAGCATCTATTTGGTAGAGGCCAGGGATGCTGATAGATATCCTACGTTGCACAGGACAACCCCTGACAACAAAGGAATACCTGGCCCAAAATATCAACAGTGCCAAGGTTGAGAAACTCTGCTCTAGCGTACAGTAGTAATCGTGTAGTGGTTAAGAGCCTGGGCTCCAAACTGCCAGAGTTTGAATCCTGGCTCCTACATTTACTAGCAATACAGCCATTTAAACTCTCCACTCCTCACACTCATAGAGTTGTTTAGAGGAATTAATGAGATAATGTAGAAGATAATTTAATTCAGTGCCCAGCACACTTTAAGGGTCCACCATTAGCCAGTATTATTATCACAATACAAAAAACAACCATATTTACCAAAGTTTTTTATATCCTCTACATAAAGTGCAGCTAGTATGTGCCAGAAAACTAATTAAAACCCACATCAGGTTTCAAAGTCTGGACGCTTTCTAATTTTTCATATGATTTTCAAGTAAAAGCTAGAGAAGCCTTTAGACTACTGCAAAAAAACAGTGGTTAAAAAAGAAAAAAAAGTTGGGTAAACTAACAACGTGACTGGGCATTCATGCCATTCTGTGCCTCAGTTTGCTCTATTCAGCAAATATCTATTAAGGGCCCATTCTGGTATTAAAGATATATGTACAAAGAGAGTTACTACATGGTTTGTGGTGGAGGAGAACCAGCAAAAATCTGAATATCTAGCAACAGATTAAGAATAATAGACATTCACATATATCAAACTAGGGAAAAAACCTCATAAATGTAAACCTATGTTTCTATCAGTGTCAAGAAGAGCATGGAAGGATGTTAATGCAACTGTTAACACTGGTTACTTCCACTGGAAATCAAAAAACAGGCCAAACATTAAAACATTCTACATCATACCACAACAGTAAAGAAAAAGTACGCTGAATAAAAGTGCCTCGAAGCCTCCTGCACAGGTAGAATTTCAAGTAGCAACAATCTCACATTAAACACAAACACATCTCTTCATGTAAGGAAAACATAGTACTCAATTTAGCATCTATCTCCTTACATATGTTAAATATCTAATACAGCATGGTATAATGGAAAGAGAAATAAGCGATGATTCCAGAGATCTACACTCTGATCCCAGAACTGTCGTAAAGGTCTTAACCTTGAGAAAGAACACAATTTCTTTGAGCCTCACTTGCACCATGCATATATAAAACAAGGATATCTACCTGCTTCATCCAAGCCACAAAATTCTTGTGAGGTATCTAAGATTATCAAACAGTAAACACAAAGAATCACTTAATACAGACTCCCCAATAATATATATTAAATAAAAAGCTGAGGAGGGGGGAAGGTTTTAAAATGGTATTTACCAAATATCTTTTGTGTGCCAAGCATGGTACTAGGCCTTGGCAAAGACAGAAATTAATAAACTATTGTCACAATACTTAAAAATGTCACAATCTGGTAGGAGACAAGCACATGCAATGCAAAAACTGTATAGAATGCATAAATTACATATGAAGCATATATGGAACATGTTCTGGAAGTTCGGAGGTAAGAGAGATCATTACTACCTGCACTGGTTACCAAAAAAAAGAAAAAAACTGTCATGGATAAATGAACTAGATCTTTTAAAAAATGATCATATGATTTGTCATCTAAACCAGAACCCTGTTCCAAAGCGAAAGCGGGTGCTAACGTTAAAATGCTTTGAAATATTTATTAACTAACACATCTGTATTATACCGGTGGGTCTAGGGACAGAAACAAATTTCAAAAATAACTGTCTTAAAAATCAACCTGGAGCCCCAAGAAAAACACTCGTGGAGTTCTCTCAAACTGTTGTCAGTGTGTTAAATTTAACTGCTAGGTATGCTATCTTCCAACAGATGGTTTTGACAACTTGTCATTCCCCTAACCCTACCGATAAATCTATCAGAAGCAGCAAGAATGGCCCCAGCTTCTGCACCTCTGCAAAAAAACACTCCCATATGTCTTCCACAACCCCAGTCTCAGTCTTTCCACGGTACAGATAGATTCCATTTGGCTGATGATGTGACAAATAGGAAAAAGTGGATTGACAGCACTAAGGTAGTCTCTCCTTAAACAAGGACTAGACCCAATTATTTTAACTAAAGTGGGAGCCCTAAATTGCAGGCACTGTTACCTTGTACCCCTAAACTTAGCTGGTCCCATTTTAGGGGCTGTAACCATCGTAAGCAACACTTGCTTCCAGGGGCACCATGTGCACCCCAAGACTTCTTGTGTGAAAGCCAGGCATTATCTCTTTCCTCAAAACAAGATGAAATGTACCTTAGAAGCAGTCATAATAGACTTTCATGTTAAGGAAACACCACGCTGGACCCAAAAGTCATTCAAATCTGCCCTAACTCACGGGTCAGAGTTGTTATAGATGATGGAATTACTCTTCCTCCTTGCATGAAAAGGTGGAGTCTGCAAAATCACTTATACATCTTGCTGTCCCTGGATTAATGATCTGAGCCAAGAGGAAATGTCAATACAAAAATCCAAGAAAGCCATCTGGTTTTTTTACTGTAAACATTATAAAGACACAAATTAAACAGATTTGGCACCAGCCCTGTCAGTCAGGTCATATTGAGCAGAATGGCTGAGGGAATGGCTATTTAGTGTAGAAAGAAGGCTGGATATTGTTGGAAGACAATTCTCAGTGGGCTTCTCCTGTTTCTGCACATCTTCTACAAGGAATTACCAGCTTTGCTCTGGACCATCTTTTCAAGGATGTTCATATAATAAACAGACTTGGAAGACAGAGACAGCACCTTTTTTTTGAGGCAGAGGGAAGGCTGATTTGCTGTCCAGGATAATAAAGATAATGTGTCCCTAAAGGCAAAAGTTGAGCAGGTTTGCTAGCAGCCCCCCTTGTTAAGATTAGTTCTCTAGCTCAGAGTTCCTCAGCTGTAATACAGCCTCACTACTTGTGCAGCATCCACCAGAGCCCGTCTCCATCCTCATGGACTCGGAGGAAAAGGCAACCAATGTGAAAATGAATCTCCTGCTGCCTACTATGCTATAAGTAATACAACCCTTATCTCTAAACCAAAAGTTGTCTGCTAGCATCTATGAAACTGGCAAGCCAACTTATTTGCTGGCAAGCAGGATAAAATCTAACACTTAATAATTCTTAATAGATGTTAGATTTTGTCAAATGCCTTTTGCATCTATTGACATGATCATGTTTTTTTATTTTTTGGCTTATTAATATGGTGCATTACATCGATTTTTGAATGTTAAACCAATCCTAAATTTCTGGGGTAAATCCCACTTAGTCATGATGTATTGTTCACTTAATGAATTACTAAATTCAATTTGGTAAAATAGTTTAAAATTTGTACATTTAAGTTAATGATGGATATAAGTCTGTAATTTTCTTTTCTAGTAATATCTTTGTCTGGTTTGGTGTCACGATAATGCTGGTCCTCAGAAAATGAGTTGGGAAGCATTCCTTCCTCTCCAATTATTTTGGAAGAGTTTATGTAGAATTGGTATCATTTGTAATATTAAATATTTGATAGAATTTACCAGTGAAGCCACCTTGGCTAGAATTTCTTTGTGGGAAAATTTTAAACTACAATTTCCATTTCTTTAATAAATACAGGGCATATACTGGTTATCTATTTCTTAAGTGAACTTTGGTAATTTGTGTCTTTAAAGGAATTGTACATTTCATCTAAATTGCCAAATTTATTGGCATAGTTGTTCATAATATTATTTTTAATATCTGTAAAATTTGTAGTGATGTCACCTCTCTCATTCCTATACTGAAATACAGGAACATCTCTTTTTTCTGATCAGTCTGGCTAGAGTGATTCCATTGATCTTCCCAAAAAAACAGCTCTTAGTTTCATGTATTTTCTCCATTTTTTTCTCTTTTCTGTTCCACTAATTTCAACTCTGATCTTTATTATTTCCTGTCATCTGCTTACTTTAGGTTTTCTACTTTCTTATAATAAAATGAAAGCTGGGGTCATTGGTTTGTTTTAAGAAAAATGAATCCAGTCCCCATTACTCTATCTTGGCTGTAACCAAATGTTTATAGCTTCTGTTTTTATTAACAGACCATCACGGTTTGTTTCAGCACACATATGTATTATGTGTGGACCATACCAATTAAAAGTACAGTTCTGCTCCACCAGTTTCTTAATTTAATGTTACTACATTCCACCAAAATCTGTATTTACATACTTACTGCATCTACAATTCATTTCCCTTTCAATGATGGAAATTTGAAATGAATTTATGACAGCATTCACAATACAGGTATTTCATTTTTGAAAGAATCAACAGCCAAAAGCTTTTTTAAATCTATAAATTGGGTGAAAAAATGAAAATGATGGAAATAATTGGAATAAACTGATTTTCTCTTTGAAGCATCTGATGGTGACATAAACTACCACCATTTAATTTTTTGCAGGTTCTTCTGCTAATGAAGCCAATTTATTAATAACTACTGCTTTTTCATATGTGCATGTACAGAAGATGAATTTATATATCATTCTTTCATGCATGATCTCCAAGTTTTCTGCACATATGAAATTGAAGGAGTAAACAAACTTACCTAGTACAACATTTCTGAAAGTTAACTTTAACATATTGTTAAGGTTTTGCAGGTAAAATACATGACTAAACCTGCAGACATGTCAAACTCAGTGTCTGTCCAAATCTGAATCCATTTTCTTGTCCATCAAGCCTGCTCTTCACTTATAAGAGTGTTTCACCAGCCACCCAGGCTAGAAACCAGGGAGTTATTTTTGCCTCTTTTTTTCCCCAACGTCTAGTAAGCAGTCCTTTTGATTTTTTTTTCTCTTATGTAGGAGTAATATACTACCACTCAACCTCTACTGTAAGGTTGGCAGCCCTGAGAACTCCTTTTTTAATTTAGCATGTTATGGATGTATTTCTGCTCCCAAATGAATGAAGAGCAGACATTTCCACATGCAACTGTTGATTTAAATATAGCAAACTTATTGACTCTAACTCCTCCTTCCTAACCCACTAGTTTAGCCAATCATCTCGGACTCCAACCATTTTAAGAGATGTCTAGCTTCTTTCACTTTATTCCAACCTGCCCTGCACACTTAAAAGCACAATAAACCTTAATTATTAAAATAATGTCATTCCAGCATTAAAATATATTTGTTAGGTAAATCCCCAGTCACTACAGGGCAATTCGAACTATACAACATGGCATACAATCTGGCCTCAGTCTATCTTTTCAGTTTCAGATCCAAATAAATATTCCTCCAGTCTGCTACATTATGTTCTAGTCACTTTGCTAGCTGTTGGCTAAGCCATATACTTTAACATCACTACTGTTTATGCTTTTCCTTCTGGCTGTGCTCTTCCACGACTTGTGTACTTTTAACATTTTGTATATATTCTAACATAGCAATTAACACACCATATTATAGTTTGACCGTCAATTATTCGAAACAGCAGTTATGGTTTATTCACATGAAAATTTCCCAATCCTTGGCTGGGCGCGTGGCTCACGCCTGTAATCCCAGCACTTTGGGAGGCCGAGGCGGGTGGATCACGAGGTCAGAAGCTGAGACCAACCTGGCCAGCATGGTGAAACCCTGTCTCTACTAAAAAAAAAAAAATTAGCCGGGCATGGTGGCGCGTGCCTGTAATCCCAGCTACTCGGGAGGCTGAAGTAGGAGATTCGCTTGACCCTGAGAGATGGAGGCTGCAGTGAGCCAAGATCGCGCCATTGCACTCCAGCCTGGGCGACAGAGCGTGACTCTGTCTCAAAAAAAAAAAAAAGAAAATTTCCCAATCCTTACTACTGTGCCTGAGATACAGAAGATGAACAACATATGCTTGATAAATGACATTCTAAATATTAAGCTGTGTACAATAGGCAATATCTACATCAACGTTTAATTGTTAATCCCGCGTAAAAGTTTTAACATCGTAGAGTCAATAATACTTGGGAAATAGATAAAAACGTACTGTCCAAAGAAGAGACTAAGAAGAAGATAAATAGGGAAGGATAAAAAGTAAAATGTGTTCATTATTTAGGACGGAAAGCACTAAATACAGCCAGAGAGAAACTGTGAGGAAAGCATGTGGCCTCTAGTCTAGAACACTAGCTCAAGAAAACTCACTTCACCGGAAGCCAGAAATGAGCAGAGAGCGGAACAAGTGAAGTGGCCTTTCAGGCCCACGCAGTCAGCGTGTGTGGACGTCCCGAAGAGCTATTCACACATTCAGGGCGTTCTGCTTTGAGTAACCAGAATCTCGAGTTCCTGGGCGGCCTGAGCCGCAGACACCTCACCCTTGAGAAGGCACACCCTAGAGTGGCTTCTGCAGGACTAATGGCCTGAGCAATGCACTTGACCACACCAGCCCGGGATAAGGTGAGCGCCGCAGAGAAGGGACAGTGCAAAGGACAATATGTGCTTAAGAGCTTGGGGAGCGAGGGCCCTCAAGTCAATTACAGGATTTGGGTGCCAGGTCCTGAGGATGCAGCAGGCACAAGACAGACACGATCCTTGCCCTCGTGGTGTGGCTCTTCAAATTACTGTGGAAACGCGACTGTCTCGAGCTGAGGAGAGGGCAGAACACCTACATTTCCCCCACCCGGACTCCAGGTTCCTGAAGTCACCTCTCCAGACGCGGGGCGGCGGTGGCCGCAGGGAACCACTCCATGCCCAGCTTGGGCCTCCTCCCGTGACCCCAGGCCCAGGACGGTCCCCTTGGTTCTCACCGAATCCTTTAATGAGCTCGGTGAAGACCCCGGGGTCGCTTTCCATGAGGCACCACTCCCCGGCATTGCCCGTCATGGCCCCGGCCACACACCGCCCCGATCCACCTCTCGCTCTCAGCTGCCCCCCGCACCAGCTGCCGTCGGCCACAGATCTCAGCAAACCCGCCGCCGAGCTCGTCAACCACACGTCACCCCGCCTACTTCCCGACAGCCTCCGGGCGCCGTCACCTGCAGCGCGACGGAGCGCGGGAGGACGCTCTAGCCACCCTAGAGACATCGAAACTCTTCCCAGGCCTTGCAGCACCCGTAGCAGATTCGGAAGAGCTGGGGCCTGAGAAGAAAGGGCGGGGATTCAGAGCGCCGAAGGAGGTAACATCCGGGATCCTCGCCCCTCTGGGGCGGAGGCGGGGCAAAAGAAGAGGGGCGGGACTCGTTCCCGGGAACCGAACCTGGAAGTCCCGGCGGCAGTGGGTCTGTTGCTGTTGCTGTTGCTGTCGCTGTCGCTGCCCGTCAGGCTGCCGTCTCTTGTCGTTTCCCAGCGCTGCGCAGGACTTCTCCTGGAGGCGCTGCGGGTCCAGGGGGTCGGCTGCCAGGTACAGGTGAGGACATTGCGGGAGGCCGGTTGGGAGCCTTTTGTGCGGCCCCAGGGACGCGCAAAGTCTGACCAGTCCTCCATGTCTCTCACCCGCATCCCAGGGGTTGATGCTGGGCAAACGTCGCGAAACTATCGCTCTCCCCTGTCCCGCTTCCGCGCCTGTCCACCCTGGGTAACGGAACCAGCATCGCGATAGGGACATCCTCGTTAGGCCTGGCCGGACCATTCCTGAGGGTGGGCCCTTTCCGAAGCCGGGACCGCTCCTGCTTGTCGGCATCGCTCCCCACAGGCCGACGTCGAGAGGGCCTGCTTTACTCCTCCTCTTTCTCCTCCTTCTCCCGCGGCTTCTGCGCGGAGAGGCGTCGCCCGGGATCTGGGTTTTGGAAGAAGGATCTTTGTGGGAAGACGGTGAATTTATCATAGAGGAATAACGAGGGAGAGGAGAAAGGTTTGTCCATGGGGCTGCTAGACTAGTGGAAGGGGGTGCGATGCGTCAAGGGAACATTAGGTTGAAAACAAATGTCGTGTATTAATCTAAAAACATTTGGAATGGTTCTAAAAGTGGATAATGAGTTAAACCAAATATTTACTAAATATTTACTAAATTGCCCTCATTCAACAGGCTCTTACAGAATACTGTAGTGTTAAGATTAAAGTTTTTAAGAGTATATTGAAGTCGTTAAGTGTATATTTACTCCTTAAAAGCTACATATTCCAAGAAAGACCTTTGGCTTCCAGAAAAAAAAAAAATGTTTTAGTGGATAAAACTCTGACTCCTTCCTTCTCAAATAGGTGACCTGTGCCCTGGAGTTAGGGAGCCTTGTGCTACAGATTATGTGAAGCCATGAAATAAACGTGGTAAATTTTATTGAGTTAAGCAACAGAGCAGCTTTTGTATTAAAAGAAGCCTGAGTACGCTATGGGGTAGAAGTCAAAATTTGTATGAAGTGTTGGTTTAAAAAAATTTTATTTGTAACTTTCTTGAAGTTTATCTCCGGAAACTCTGCCCTCAACTTGGAGACTGGGGGGGATTCTGTTCAGTATATTTCCTTGAGATACTTTATTGGAAAAGTTTAAGAGGCACAAGAGTCCAGAATGATTGGCATCAGAGCCCGAAGTAGTTTGTGGTATTTTTTTTAATCTGTAATATTGCTATGAACTTGAAAATGTTTTCTGTGCAAAAATACATCAAAACTAAAATTTACTTGATACCCAACTTAATTAACATGGTACCTATTGTAGAAAGACCAAACTGAAAATTTAGCCTTTGGCACAATCTAGAAGTAAACAGAGAAGGGGGTTAAAATGCCTTTCATTATGTTAACATTTAATCCTGAGAGTTTACATAAAAAGCCAGATTTCTGGATCTTTGAGAAAAATGAGATCTGGCAACTACTAGTTCCATACCACGTGGCAACCAGTTGGCAGCTCCCCTCAGACTAGCATGCAGTCATTTTTGCCACAGTTCCTTCCTCATCAGTTTTTATAGCATCACATTGATCAGTGGATTCAAATACCTGTATCATGGGTAAACAAACCTCTATCATGGGCCCAATTTTGTAGTATTGTTTCTTTACATTTGTCATGCATTCTCATAGATATGTCAGCTTTGACTTCATTTAAAAAGGAATAATCTGCAAATGTGTTTGACTTCTTGAGATGAAAGGCAGCATTTTCAAATAAATTATAAAGAGACTTTGGAAGATATTGAGATGTGTAAATTCAAGAAAAATGTAGAATTCCTTGGAAATAACATATTAGTACTGATAAAAGATACTGTACATGCTGTAGTTCTGATGATTGTGAAACAAGTGCTATTATATAATGTGTGTTATTAGCATTTCCTGATTTTGCATTCTAAATTAAATTTTAAAAGTATAGAAATGGACATTGTATAAAATATCCACAACCAATTTAATATGCGGCCATGCTTGGCCGGGCACGGTGGCTCACGCCTGTGGGCACGGTGGCTCACGGTGGATCACAAGGTCAGGAGTTCAAGACCAGCCTGGCCAACATGGTGAAACCCCGTCTCTACTAAACATACAAAAAATTAGCCGAGTGCGGTGGCAGGCGCCTGTAATCCCAGCTACTCGAGAGGCTGAGGCAGGAGAATCGCTTGAACTTGGAGGGCGGAGGTTACAGTGAGCGGAGATCGCGCCACTACACTCCAGCCTGCGCGACAGAGTGAGACTCTGTCTCAAAAAAAAAAAAAAAAAAGTGTCCATGCTTTTAATATTATAGTATTGTAATATTTAACTTCTCAAGCATTTAATTTATAGAGCTTTAATACAACATTAGTTGTATGGTGTGTTTTAAGAGCACTAGATAGATAGGTCAGGCCCATCCAAAGAATTAACTATATCTTTTTGTTGTTAATCTGGATTTACAACACTTGATTATCCAGGAATGGATTAACTGATGACCAGGTTCTGACCTCACTCACTGCCCAATTGCCTTCTAAACCACTGATAATGGAGCTTAAGCTTTGAGGCAGGAGATGATGGCAGTTGGAGAAAGAAGAAATTAAGTTGCTGTATATGTCTGTGTGTATCTCAAATTGCTTTTAAAAGTTAAGTATAAAAATTGTAGGGCTAAATATAATTTTCGTGTAATCAATTGTATTGGTGCTGTCCATTCTGATATAGATAATAGCAGAGTTAAGTGCTTGTTTATTTAAATAACTTTCCAAATATATTTTACCTGGCCAGTCTATGTTTGTATTTTTAACAATAGATTTTTAGAATATAATTCACATATCATGAAGTTTACTATTTTGAAGTATCCAGTGCATTGGTTTCTAGTGTATTCAGAGTTGTGCAGTCATCACCACTAATTTCCGAACATTTTCATCACCCAAAAAGAAATCCCCTACCCATTAGCAGTCACTTCCCAGTGTTTCCCCCCGACCCCCACAGCCTCTGACAACCTTAGCCTAATGTATTTTTTATTTCTATGAATTTACCTACTCTGGAAAATTCATATAAATGGAATTGTAATACAATATGTGGCCTTTTGTGACTGGCTTCTTTGACTTGGCGTAATGTTTTCAAGGTTTGTTTACATTGTGTCATGTATCAGTACTTCATCCCTTTTTATTGTCTAATAATAGTCCATTGTATGGATATACCATATTTTTTTCATCCCTTCATCAGTTGATGGACATTTGGGTTCCTTCTACTTTTTGACCGTTATGAATAATGTTGATAAAAGCATCTGTATACAACTTTTGGTTTAGATACATGTATTCATTTTTCTTAGGTGTGTGGTACAATTCCTGGGTCATATGCTAACTGTATTTAACCTTTTGAGAAACTGCCAGACTGTTTTCCAAAGTGGCTGTATTATTTTACATTCCCACCAGCAGTATATGAGCATTTCATTTTCTCTAAATCCTCACCAACACTTAATATTATTGTTTTGATTATAGCTGTCCTAGTGGATGTGAAGTGCTATCTTATTGTGGTTTTGATTTGCATTTCCCTGATGACTAATGATGTTCGTCATCTTTTTATGTGTTTACTGGCCATTTGATAATCTTCTTTGGAAAAACACCTTTTCAGATTCTTTACCCATTTGTGTGTCTTTGGAGTAATATTTGTTCACATCTTTTGCCTATTTTTACTTGGATTATTTATCATTATTAAGTTGTAAGTATTCTTAATATATTCTAGATACAAGTCACTTATTGTATGTATGATTTGCAAATATTTTCTTTATTCTTGGGTTGTCTTTTCACTTTCTTGATGGTGTCCTTGGAAATACAAGTTTTAAATTTTGATAAAGTCCAGTTTATTTTTTTATTTTGTCACTTTTGCCTTTGGTGTCTGCATTCCAACACTAATTCTGTAGCATCAGCTGGGTGTCCCCCCTTCCGTTTAGTTCTGACACTAGCTACTCAGGGTTGGCATCAGATCCCACAAATTAAAAGACAAGGTCCCCACTAAGAATGCCATTAATGTGGACACCAGCTGTAAATGGGGTCCCCAGGCTACTCACACTTCTGCCCTGCGGACTACAAATTCAAGACTTCCCATAATCCTCTCAAGGCTGATAGTTCACTAGAATGACTCACATAACTCACTGAAAGTGCTCCACTTGCAATTACAGTTTTATTATAAGGGATACAACTCAGTAACAGCCAAACAGGAAGTAGACACATATGGCAAGGTCTAGGGCAAGGGAAGGATGCAGAACTTCCATGCCATCCTTGTGAAATGTGGGCACATCACCTTCCCAGCACATCAGTTTTTGTTCACCAAGGATGCTCCACTGAGTATCGATGAACAGTTTTTATGAGGTTTCATCACATGGGCATGATTGATTAAATCATTAGCTACATGGCTGAACTTGCTCTCAAGTCCTCCTCCTTTCCTAGAAGGTTGGCCTGACCAGTTTATTCCTCTAAACATATGGTTGGTCTTTCTAGTGATTAGCCCCCATCCTGAAGCTACCTAGGGGCCCATGTTGCCTCATTAATGTAACAAAGACACTCCTGTTTCTCAGGAAATACCGTGGGTTTTTGAAACTTTCTGCTGGGTATTATGTCCAAAGACCAGATACTCTCTCTTATAAGATGCCACAGTATCACATCACTTTGCCAAATTTTGAGTTTATTTGTGTATCACACTCAGTGACAAGAAAGAGAGTAACTTGGGACATGTTATTCTGTTTTCTGTCTTTTAAAATATGAATATGACCCTGGTAAATTTATATAATCAAGTAGGAAGGTGCCCTGGCTGCTAATAATGTTATCTGTTCCACTGTTTTATGTTGCACTCTGGAAAGTACAGTCACAGAAGCATAGGAAAACCTAAGCAGTTTCTGCTGCAGAAATACTGAAAGGGTATGTCCTCAGGGTTGTTGCATGTTATTTATATCATAACATGCAAAAGGAAGAGTCCATGAATAAGTAACTTATTCATGGGTATGTCCTCAGGGTTGTTGCATGTTATTTATATCATAACATGCAAAAGGAAGAGTCCATGAATAAGTAACTTTATTTCTTCTAATAGGGATTATAAGGATTATACTTAGAGATTACCTCTTAGACATCCTTCATAGATTTTTAAAAGTTCATTTTGCTGCTTGCTGTAGAAAAGTACTTGAATACCTAGTATTAAATGTTAGAAAAACAGAAATTTTGTTCTTAGATGACATTTTTACTCAGTATTCATTACTTTTCTTTAGAACTTTATTTTTTCTTGATTATATTTTTCACTACCTGCATATAGTACATTTATCGTTCTGATTACAGAATTTATCTTAAAGACTTGCATTATATTTTGCATTATAAATATTGAGGCGTTTATTCTCAAAATGTGTTGTGGGAAAGAGAAACCAATTGTGCATAATTATTTGGCAAATGGTTCAGAAAGTCAACTTTAATGATATTTGGCTTTAAGTATGTATTACTAATTACATAAAAGCAATACAAAAGAGGAAACAAAAATGATAAGATTTGGTTTCTACTCTCAAGGGAACCAATAATGTAGCTACATGTGGTCACAATGAATAATACAAGGAAAAGAATTTGAGGGGAGAGGGAATTTTGAGGTTTGGTTTGGGACCTTTTAAATCCCACCACTTGGGCCTTGGTGCAGGAAAGCAAGTGTAGTAGAATTATCTGATATTAGATGTCATTTCAGTGTTACTCATCTAACAAATAAAACTAATAAGCAGAAGTAGACAGGTTGAAGTGTAACCAGAGCCTGTTTTTATGAAAGCTGAGGGAGAGACTAGCAAAGTCTATGTAATGTAAAGATCAGAAAAACATAACATTTTCTACTGAAATTGGCAATTAAGGTATCAGTCTTTGAGAAGCATGTTAGTCTTCTTAAAGTGTTTTGGATCGAAAGGTAGAGATAAAAGCCAAATTGAAAAGAGGATAATAATAAATAGGAGAACAGGCATCCACTGCAACAGGAGTTTCAGCCTATGCTGTATTCAGTAACTGTGAATTTGTCTCTAATGACTAATATGATCATTACATGTCTGATGCCACCTGAGACCTAGGCTTCCACTAACATAAGCAAATTTATACTAGAGTCTTCTTTGGAATATTGACACTAATATTCCAAACACAATTCAGATCACTGTCCCCCTCAGCCACATTCAAAATGTGAGGCTCTTCATTTTCCCATGCACTTATCCCTACACCATGTATTCCCCTCTCTGAGACCCAGTCTTTCATTCCTCCCCTCTCTACCAAACTTCTCCACATACCATTTGGCATTCTACATCTCCTGTCAGAGGGGAATGTCTTCAGTTTCCTTATCCCTCACTCCCTCAAATCTATCTTTACCTATACTCTTTACCCTTAAAAGATAAAGGAAATACCTCTTTTGCTGTCAGTAGGCCAGTCTCAACCTGGATGCTCTAAGCTCATTCTCATTTCTTTAAGAAATTCCTTCAGTTATCCCCCTTCTCTACTGTATCTTCAGCTCTCCAAATTGAATCTTTCAATCTTAGCATCTTCCCATTGAAAAAGGTAAAAAGATTTTTTCTCTAAGTCCCATCTTCTCTTACTTTCCTTCATAGTTCAAAAGTATGTGTCTACAAAAGAGTAGTCTAGCTGTGAAGTTTCTTCCTCACTGCATATTCTCCTGATCTCACTGTAAGCAAGCTACTTCTTGTACCACTCTACTGCAGTTGCTCTCACTAGTCACTCCCACTTGCTAAATCCAATGGCCATTTTCTAGCCTTTTATTTACTTTTCCTCTGACCATTTGAAATTACCAGCCATTCACTCCTTGAAGTTCTCTTCCTTGTGGTCCATGATACTATTCTCTGTTGGTTTTTTTCAACTCTGTGCACTTCCTTTTCCGTCTCTCTTTAAAAGGCCTTTCTCTCATTAGCTCTTAATTGTTAATATTCACCAAGATTCTATCCTTAGCCTTCCTTGTAATATATAAACATGTTCAAGTAAGTATGATCTTCAGAACAAAACTTCTTTTATCTTGTGTTCCTCTTTAAGTTATGACCATATCTGTCAACATGTCTTTATGGCTCTACGGGACGCTTAGACAGTTTCTTTTCTAGAATATAAAGACTGATCGGGATTTCAGAAATCTTTTCCTGGAGCGCCTTCCCTAAACTTTATCAGTTTTTTAGTTTGCCTTCTCTGCTCAAATCTTTCTGGATTATTTAGACAGTATTATGTTATACTTCCTTGCTCACTCACTTTTCTACTACAGCACTTAATCACAATTTGCCTTCTCTGCACAAATCTTTCTAGATTATTGAGACAGTATTATTTTATACTCCCTTGCTCACTTATAATACTTCTCTACTACAGCACTTAACTACAGTTTGCATTGTGATTCTATCTCCACAAATGAGTGTGATTTCTCTGTGATGAGGAGAAAAAAAATTTTTTTTTCTTTCTTTTTTTTTTTTTTTTTTTTTTTGAGACAGAGTCTCGCTCTGTTCCCCAGGCTGGAGTGCAGTGGCACAATCTTGGCTCACTACAAGCTCCGCCTCCCGGGTTCACGCCATTCTCCTGCCTCAGCCTCCCTCCCGAGTAGCTGAGACTACAGCGCCTGCCAACACGCCCAGCTAATTTTTTGTATTTTTAGTAGAGACGGGGTTTCACCATTTTAGTCAGAATGGTCTTGATCTCCTGACCTCATGATCTGCCTGTCCCGGCCTCCCAAAGTGCTGGGATTACAGGCGTAAGCCACTGTGCCCGGCCCAAATTTTTTTTTTTTTTTAGTCTCTTTAATGGCAGAGAAATTGTCTTCATGTCTTACACATAGTATGTATTCAGTAAATGCTGGTTTAAGTTTTTGTTGGTTGTGCTGTTTTGTTAGCCATGGACGGAAGCCCAGTGCACCGAAATAACATGACAGATTGAAGGACCTCAATAAACAGTAATACTGTAGTAACAATAGTGGTAGACTGATGAAGAGGTGACAATTGTGGTTCCTCCATTAGAAGGATAAAGAGGGATATTGTTTCCAGACAGCTAGTTCTAGGAGTTGTAGAGCTAATGGAAGGAGTAGAGTGAGGGTAGTTACAGATGACATAAAACAGTAAACCTAAAAATGGCTTAAACAATAAGGATACATTTATGACATAATAGGAAATGTATAAGCAGGGTAGTTTCAGGTAACCCGATATCAAGGACCCGGGTTCTTTGTTTTTTCTGTTCTGCTATCTTTATATATTGGTGTGCCATCTTAAACTGGCTTATCTCAAGGTCTCAAGATGGTTGTTACCACTCCAGGCATCACTTGCAAATGAAAATGTCAGAAGGCAGAAAAGGTAACATTTCTTTTTAAGAGCCTGAGCCCCCTTTTAAGACTGAAGAAAACCTCAAAAGTTTTCTCAGCTGACTTATCATGTCATACTGGCCAGAGTCATGACACATGCCCAACTCCCTATACCAGTCATGTGGCAAGGAGAGCACCATGATTATTGGGCCTGGGTCGAGCAGCAGCAGCAGCAGCAGCAGCTGGGAACTTGTGATAAGTATACATGCTTAGGCCTCACTGCAGACCTACTAAATTATGAAAGAAACTCAGGGCAGTGCCTGAGAGGGCTGACCCACCAATCTATGTTTCAGTTAGTACTTTAAGTAATTTTGATGTACACTGAGTTTGAGAACCACTGGCTTAGAGCAATAAAGATCCATCCCTTGGGGCTAGGAAAAGGCCTAGCCTCCTTTGAAGGATATGAGTCCAAGAAAAGGAGAAGAGAGAAGGGGGAAGAATGAATGTTAGATAGGCAACCAAAAATGTTTACACAATTCTTCAGGGAGTATGATCTTTCTTACTTAGTGCCAGCTACTATTGCTGCCCACCCTTCTTTTATTCTCTGTGTGGGCCTCAAGACGCCATACTGATCTACCTGCTTAATCTCTGAAGCAGCACACTGTATCTCAAAAAAGTGACACCTCAGTTGCTTCTGATTATCACACCACTGTGGCTATAATCTTGTTTGTTTGCTGTGAAGGGCCTTTAGTTTATTTAGATTATAAAAATAGGAATACAAAACAAAAACTTTAAAAACTGAAGATATTACCGGTAGTCATTTCAAAGTATTCAGATATGGTTTTTTTCTTTCATTTTCTGCCTTTCCTGATTTTTCTTCAGGACATTTATATTGATTTTGTACTAAGGGAAAAACTATGGAACTTAAAAGATGTTTTTAAATTAAAAGAGTTAATAACATTTCAGTAAACCTACATTTTGTTTTCCTTTTGTAATTTTATTGTGCCCATCTAGTTGTAATAACATTTTGCCTTTTTGATAGGTTTCCTAAAGACAAAAAACAATGGAGGAATCTGTAAACCAAATGCAGCCACTGAATGAGAAGCAGATAGCCAATTCTCAGGATGGATATGTATGGCAAGTCACTGACATGAATCGACTACACCGGTTCTTATGTTTCGGTTCTGAAGGTGGAACTTATTATATCAAAGAACAGAAGTTGGGCCTTGAAAATGCTGAAGCTTTAATTAGATTGATTGAAGATGGCAGAGGATGTGAAGTGATACAAGAAATAAAGTCATTTAGTCAAGAAGGCAGAACCACAAAGCAAGAGCCTATGCTCTTTGCACTTGCCATTTGTTCCCAGTGCTCCGACATAAGCACAAAACAAGCAGCATTTAAAGCTGTTTCTGAAGTTTGTCGCATTCCTACCCATCTCTTTACTTTTATCCAGTTTAAGAAAGATCTGAAGGAAAGCATGAAATGTGGCATGTGGGGTCGTGCCCTCCGGAAGGCTATAGCGGACTGGTACAATGAGAAAGGTGGCATGGCCCTTGCTCTGGCAGTTACAAAATATAAACAGAGAAATGGCTGGTCTCACAAAGATCTATTAAGATTGTCACATCTTAAACCTTCCAGTGAAGGTAAGCATAAGATCTTCATTGGGAAGAAGGGTGGGTAAGGGATATCCAATAAATAGCAAATTTTTATTTAACATAAGACAAGTGTGTAATATTTTCTAGAAATAGCCTTTTATTCTCAAAGTATACATTAATTCAAATATATTTAATGCCTTCCTGGGATTACACCTCTACCACAGGCAATCCAGACATTAATAATCAAGAATCAAATGACCGGTTTATAGGTTAATATTCTGAATCTTAAAATGCCACCATCCTAACTGGAATGCTCACCCAAGTGATTATGGACTGTGTAAGTAGCAGGGACAAGATTAAAAGTTGCAATAAGCCTTGGATATGGGTACAATCACTAGAAGGAACTGCTTTTGAGTTCCAGCTTTGCCAGTTACTCGGCAGATATTCAAACTTGGTCTAGTATAATCGTTTGTAAAACTTAGGTAACTGTACACAGCTGTTCCATAAGATTATGTATAGAAAACTACTCTGTAACCAGTAAAAAGTAGGAAAGTAAAAAAAAAAACAGTTGCAATAAGCAAAACAGCTCCTTGCCAGTAGGTGGCAGATGGCCATGCTGTACCCACTGCTCTAGCCCATTCCTTTTTTCCCTCCCCATCTTCCTAGGAACCCATCTTCCATGGAACCTAAAGGGATATACCTGATACAGTGCTGAACTTAACAATTCAGGAAGTTGATTGTCTTCAGGCAGTCAGTCAGGGGACATAATAACTTGGGGCAGTTTTTCTGTATCTATGAAAAGAGACTTTTGAAAAGTTAGTTGGCTCCATAATAATTAATAGTCCTTTTAAGAAAAGAAATAAGAAAAACTCTTGGGCAGGAGTAATTTGAAGTGTGAAGTTCCACAAAAATCAACACGTCCAAAATTTGACTTTTTTTTTTTTGCGCCGGAAGTGAAACTTGAAAAGACAGCCACTCAGAAGGGTGGGTTCACATTTCAGTTCTGTGGCCTTAAGCCAAGTAAGTTAAGCTGAGTTTCTGACCTTCATCTATTAAAAGGAGGGTAAGGAGAATAAGCTTACAATTATTGAGACTAAATGTCCCAGCACCTAACATGTAGTAGAAGTACACTTTGGTTCTCTCTTTCTCCCTTCCACACATATTTTTATATACAGAATCTCTTCAGTAATTCCTGACTTATTTTTTAACTATAACTGGGGTTTTTCAAATGAAATATAAATAATAAATTGCAAATATTTATATGTACAAATATTTTATTTTGATTTTATTAGATTACATGTTTTAAAATAGTTGAATAATACAGAAAAATATGATGTAGTCCTACTCTTCAAAAGAAATAACTGCATATCAGCAGTCCCCAACCTTTCTGATACCAGGGACTGGTTTTGTGGAAGACAGTTTTTCCACAGGCAGTGGGGAGGGCAGGGTGGTTTCAGAATGAAACTGTTCCACCTCAGATCATCAGGCATCAGATTCTCATAAGGAGAACGCAACCTAGATCCCTCACATGCTCAGATCATAGTAGAATTCGTGCTCCTATGAGACTAATGCCCAGCTACTGATCTGACAGAAAGTGGAGCTCACTTGCCTGCTGCTCACCTCCTGCTGTGCAGCCCAGTTCCTAACAGGCCATGGACTGGTATCCGTGTATAGCCTGGGAGTTGAGGGCCATTGCTGTATATCAGATGTTGTAATTTACTCCAGATTTTTCCTAAACATATATTACTGTGTTTCACTAAATTTTGTTACATGCCTTCTATGTTTCAGTAAAAAGTATATTATTGCTCTTGCTATTGCTGTTTTTTTCAGGTCAGTAGAAATAGTTGCATATATACCATTGTATGACTGTAATTTATTAGCTAGTCTCTTATTGACAAGAGTTGTTTCTGGTTTTTTTATACTGTTACAAAAATACTACAATGAAAACACTTGCATAGAGTACCTACTTTCATAATGGTTAAATCCACAAACAGTATGTGAAAGGGATCAGTGTACCCACATTTGAACACTTGACTGTTGTCATTATTTTTTAATCTCTTTCAGTAGAATCATGAAAGATTCTTTGAATTTACATTTTTGGGCAGAGGCTCATCTTTTCATGTGCTAATTATATATATACACACTTATATATTATATAATGTAGTATATATAATATATAATATTAGTATATAGTATATATAATATATAATATTAGTATATAGTATATATAATATATAATATTAGTATATAGTATATATAGTATATAATATATATACTATATATGTATATATACCTATATATGCATATATATAATTGTATGTATGTATATATAATATATGTATGTGTGTATATATGTATAATTATACAATTATATCATAGCCCTTTTGTCCACTTAGTTACTGTCTTTTTAACTATTGATTGTGGTCACTATTCAACAAATATTTATTTATTTATTTATTTGTTTTATTTATTTTGAGATGGAGTTTCACTTTTGTCACCCAGGCTGGAGTGCAATGGCACAGTCTAGGCTCACTGTAACCTCCACCTCCCAGGTTCAAGCAATTCTCCTGCCTTAGCCTCCCAAGTAGCTGGGATTACAAGCTCCTGCCACCATGCCCGGCTAATTTTTGTATTTTTAGTAGAGGCAGGGTTTCACCATGTTGGTAATGCTGGTCTCAAACTCCTGACCTCAGGTGATCCACCTGCCTTGGCCTCCCAAAGTGCTGGGATTATAGGCATGAACCACTGTGCCTGGCCCTCAGCAAATATTTATTGAGCACCTACTATGGATAGACACTGTTCTAAGAACTTGGGGTTCATATTACAGGAGTTGATAATGTATTATTTATATACAGTGCATGCATTTTTTCTTTGTCTTTTTTTTTTGGTTGGGGGACATTTCTGGCACACTAAAGTTTGGAATTTTAATGTAGTCAAACTTATCCATGTCTTCATAGGTTTATGTTTTGTGTTAGGATTAGAAGGGCCTTTTCCAACCTAAAATATTTGTCTGTGGTTTTTTCCTAACATTTTCTTGGTTAAGAAACATTATTTTTTACATTTAAATTTTTTTATCCAAATGTTTGATCCAACGTAAGAAGGACTTAGGCATCCAGCTTTATTTATTGGTTTGTTGAGATGTGTCTTGGAAGTGTGGAGCAAGTACTAGACTAAGAGAAAGACCACCCATTACTAGTTCTAACTGGACCAATTAGTTTCTGAACTTGTGAAAATAATTATTCTGTGCTTTGTCTTTTTGGTCTATATAATGAGGAATTAGTAGATGTTTCCTAAACTTACTTCCACACATAGGATTCTTTAATTTGAAATTGTTGAGGGCAGAACTCATAATTGAAACCATGTCAGTCAATAGCAATATCACATTGGACAGAGAATCCCTAGCGTTTCAAAGTTTAAAAATTTGGAAAAACTCTAAGCTACAGAGTTAATAGTATTTTAATGCCTTAACTGTAATGTGTATTTATAACAGACAAAACAAGTCAAAATGTGATTCAAGTCATCAGGTATGGTATTTTTATTGTGCACCCACTGCATGGCCAGCGCAATTACAGAACTGGGTAGGATAAAACTGCTTTAAGGAATTTTTATTTTCACTGGAAAAACAAAATAGAAGATATACTCACATGAAACATTTACTCATTTAAGATGATTTTGCACCAAAATCTGGAAGATAGCAAGAGTCATAATACTTGAGAAGTTCCTGCATGTTAGTGTTAACTTTTGATCAAGTTATTTAGCATTCAAAAATAACATAATAGGCTCAATTAGCATAGAGATGTGTTTCATATGGCCTATACAATATTTTTGGGTAAAAATGAATTCTTTGTCATTATCTTTAAAAATCGAAGACATAAAAACCCGTATTCTGGCTTCTCTTGAAAGTAAGTTTTTTTTCTTTTGGCAGCACTAAGTCAATACGTGTCTACACCACTTGTCAGGGCACACGTGTCTACACCACTTGTCAGGGCACACTCTGTTCAGTCACCACACCCTAACAACTCTCTATTACATCACCATGGTGTTTTTTTGTTTGTTTTTGTTTTTTTTGAGACGGAGTCTCACTCTGTTGGCCAGGCTGGAGCACAGTGGCACGATCTTGGCCCACTGTAACCTCTGCCTCCTCGGTTCAAGTGATTCTCCTGCCTCAGCCTCCTGAGTAGCTGGTATTACAGGCACGTGCCACCACGCCCAGCTAATTTTTTTTAAATTATACTTTAAGTTCTAGGGTACATGTGTACGACGTGCAGGTTTGTTACATATGTATACATGTGCCATGTTGGTGTGCCGCACCCATTAACTCGTCATTTAACGTTAGGTATATCTCCTAATGCTATCCCTCCCCCCTCCCCCCACCCCACAACAGGCCCTGGTGTGTGATGTTCCCCTTCCTGTGTCCATGTGTTCTCACTGTTCAATTCCCATCTATGAGTGAGAACATGTGGTGTTTAGTTTTTTGTCCTTGCGATAGTTTGCTGAGAATGATGGTTTCCAGCTTCATCCATGTCCCTACAAAGGACATGAACTCATCCTTTTTTATGGCTGCATAGTATTCCATGGTGTATATGTGCCACATTTTCTTAATCCAGTCTATCATTGCTGGACATTCGGGTTGGTTCCAAGTCTGCTATTGTGAATAGTGCCACAATAAACATATGTGTGCATGTGTCTTTATAGCAGCATGATTGATAATCCTTTGGGTATATACCCAGTAATGGGATGGCTGGGTCAAATGGTATTTCTAGTTCTAGATCCCTGAGGAATCACCACACTGACTTCCACAATGGTTGAACTAGTTTACAGTCCCACCAACGGTGTAAAAGTCTTCCTATTTCTCCACATCCTCTCCAGCACCTGTTGTTTCCTGACTTTTTAATGATCACCATTCTAACTGGTGTGAGATGGTATCTCATTGTGGTTTTGAATTGCATTTCTCTGATGGCCAGTGATGATGAGCATGTTTTCATGTGTCTTTTGGCTGCATAAATGTCTTCTTTTGAGAAGTGTCTGTTCATATCCTTTGCCCACTTTTTGATGGGGTTGTTTGTTTTTTTCTTGTAAATTTGTTGGAGTTCTTTGTAGATTCTGGATATTAGCCCTTTGTCAGATGAGTAGATTGCAAAAATTTTCTCCCATTGTGTAGGTTGCCTGTTCACTCTGATGGTAGTTTCTTTTGCTGTGCAGAAGCTCTTTAGTTGAATTAGATCCCATTTGTGAATTTTGGCTTGTGTTGCCATTGCTTTTGGTGTTTTAGACATGAAGTCCTTGCCCATGCCTATGTCCTGAATGATATTGCCTAGGTTTTCTTCTAGGGTTTTTATGATTTTAGGTCTAACATTTAAGTCTTTAATCCATCTTGAATTAATTTTTGTATAAGGTGTAAGGAAGGGATCCAGTTTCAGCTTTCGAGACGGAGTTTCGCCACGTTGGGCAGGCTGTTCTCGAACCCCTGACCTCAGGTGATCCACACGCCTTGGCCTCCCGAAGTGCTAGGATTACAGGTGTGAGCCATGGTGCCTGGCCTCACCGTGGTGGTTTTATTTATTTTATTTGCCTGTCCCTCATAGACATTTTAATGTTGTAATCCAGTCCCTGCTGTTTTACAGAAGTGGTGAAACTAAGACCTAGAAAGACCACCATTTATTGGCAGAGTATAGACTAGAACCCAGACTTTCTCACCCCCAATCCAAGGCTCTTTTTTCTTTCTTCTATTGGAAGAAATTGTGAAGGGAATCAACATGTTACTGTTTCCTTTTTTTTTTTTTTTTTGAGCAGTAATAATTCTCAGCTATTAAAACATAGTGTAAAAGAACCTACCTACCTGTCTACTTCTACTTATTTCTGCTGTTTGTAAATATATATATTTTATTCAACAGCAAAAAGAGTCGAGTATAATTAATATAATATAATACAATACAATACAATATTAATTGAGATAGATCTGTACTCTTGTGAGTTGTTCTGAGATTATGGACCTGAAACTTTCTAATGCTGGTGTCTTTAAAAAGAAAAGAAAGAAAAGCCTCTGTAACAAAATACTCAGGATACAGGTTTTTTTACTCTAAAGTGTCATATTTAAATAGTAATGATGGAATAAGAAAATTAATTCACCCCATTTGCTTAATTGTTATATCATGGAAAGCAGCATCCCAGTGTAAGGGCATTAACTCTTGTGTATCTAGTTATATTGATCATATAATGCATTTTGAGGAAACATGTTCTATTTTTTACTTGGTAATCCTGCATGCTTTTTCAATTCTTTATCTTGTTAAAGGACTTGCAATTGTGACCAAATATATTACAAAGGGCTGGAAAGAAGTTCATGAATTGTATAAAGAAAAAGCACTCTCTATGGAGACTGAAAAATTATTAAAGTATCTGGAGGCTGTAGAGAAAGTGAAGCGCACAAGAGATGAGCTAGAAGTCATTCATCTAATAGAAGAACATAGATTAGTTAGAGAACATCTTTTAACAAATCACTTAAAGTCTAAAGAGGTGAGTGAATTATATGTTACAGCATGTGATTAAACATGAGTAATTTACTGTAGGTGCTAAAAGGATAAACTTGGGGTAGCTATATATTTATACTTTTAAAAAGAAATTATTTAAAATAGATCTTGAAATTAATGTCTATTTAAAACACCTACCATGATGTCCAACATGATGTAGGTGGCATTTGTGTTAGTTTCACTCCAGAAAATCTACTGCCTTGCTAATTAAAAAAAAAAATCATCTATGTATTTCCTTCATAAAATATACTTCACATCCTTTTTCTAGTAAAAAACAAGTTAGCTTATTTGATAAGCCTTTTACTTAGACATTTTTCATTCTGAAAGTACTTTGAACCCCAAATGAAAGCCTCAGAGACTGTATTATGAATATTTTTTGATACAGGTATGTTATACTGATTTATTTTCCCTTAATTCCTGGTATTTCTGCCTGTGTTATTGCAATAGGTATGGAAGGCTTTGTTACAAGAAATGCCTCTTACTGCATTACTAAGGAATCTAGGAAAGATGACTGCTAATTCAGTACTTGAACCAGGAAATTCAGAAGTATCTTTAGTATGTGAAAAACTGTGTAATGAAAAACTATTAAAAAAGGTAAGCATTATCACTGTTCTTTATTAGCTACTACTAACTGAGAAAGTGGCTCCTAAATTTTAGAAATGCCATCAGTGCATTTTTAAGGTATTTCGAGATGTTCATTATACCAAACTGCATTATGGCTCTTAAGTGTAAGTTTAATACATTTTCATTTTTCTCTTTTCTCTGTGAAATGTAGTTATTAGCTACAATAACACAAAAATCTAAGGAGTATACATAATCACTGTTTTTTGCTAAAATTTTCCTTATACTTCGTTTCTAGGCTCGTATACATCCATTTCATATTTTGATCGCATTAGAAACTTACAAGACAGGTCATGGTCTCAGAGGGAAACTGAAGTGGCGCCCTGATGAAGAAATTTTGAAAGCATTGGATGCTGCTTTTTATAAAACTTTTAAGGTAGTGATATGATTTTTGTTTTAAAACAAATGACTCAAGACTTAATATCTTTTGCAATAATTCATTTTAAAGGTAGTATTAATAGTTTAATCATTTTTTAATTAGGTATTCATTTGTTTTTCTTTAGTTCATATGTGGTGGGTATATAATTAATATCGTGTAAGTTTATGAGTAAAGTGTTTCTCTTTACCCTTGGGTAGCAACTAATTATTCGAAGATCATTTTGGTAACTTTTAAGTTACTAACTGTATTAGTTTGTTCTCGCAGTGCTATAAATAAATACCTGAGACTGAGTAGTTTATAAAGAAGAGAGGTTTAATCGGCTCATGGTTCCACAGGTTGTAGAGGAAGCACAGTGGCTACTGCCCTGCTTCTGAGGATGCCTTGGGAAACTTACAATCATGGCAGAAGGGGAAGCAAACACGTCCTTATTCACATGGCGGCAGGAAGAAGTGATGAGCATAAGGGGGAAGCTCCTTATAAAACCATCAGATCTCGTGAGAACTCATTTACTGTCACAAGAACAGTATAGGGGAAATCGCCCCCATGATTCAATTATCTCTACCTGGTCCCACCCTTGAACATGTGGGGATTATGGGAACTACAATTCAAGATGAGATTTGGGTGGGGACACAGCCAAACCATATCAACAATCATGGCAGAAGGGGGGATATGGTGCTAAACTATTAGAAACTGCCCCCATGATCCAGTCACCTCCCACCAGGTCCCACCTTCAACATTGGGGATTACAATGAACATAAGATTGGTGTGGAGACACAAATCCAACCCATATCACTAACTTTAGAAATTTGCATTCCTATCAGGTCCTTTGACTTGGTTCTCTGTTTTCCCCATTAATTGGTAGATAGATCTCATCAGTCTTGATAAAAAATGAGTTTTTTAGTAATGGAAATCTCATATCAAAGACACAAGCTAAAACATCTTGCTATATAACAAAATACTAGCAACCAAAGTCAGCAGCAAGATAAAAGGATTACATACCATAACCAAGTGATATTCATCCCTGGCATACAAAGATAGTACAGCATATGACAACCAATCAATGTAATACATCACATTAGTAGAATGAAGTGACAGAAACCACATAATCATCTTACTGATGCAGAAAAAGCATTTCACAAATTTCAACATTCCTTCATGATGAAAAATAAAACCACTAAACCTGAAATGAACTTCCTCAACATGATAAAGGCCAGAGATTTAAAAAACAAAAATGTTTAAACGCCATAGCTGATGTCATAATGGTGAGTGATTGTAAGATTTTCCCCTAAAATCAAGAAAAAGACAAGGATGCCCAGTTTTTCCACTTTAATTCCACATAGTATTGGAAGTTCTAGTAATAAGGCAAGAAAATGAAATAATGAAAGACATCGCAATTGGAAAGAAAGAAGTAAAATTATCCTCGGATGCCATGATCTCGTATTTAGAAGACCCTAAAGTTGACAAATGAATTCAGCAAAGTTACAGAGTATAAAACCAACACATAAAAATCAGTTGTATTTCTATATACTAGCAATGAACAATCCAAAAAAAGAAATTAAGAAAACATTTCCATTTACAATATCATCAAAAAATAAAAGACGAGTAAATTTAAGAAGCTGTAAGACTTATACACTGAGAACTACAAAACATTGCTAAAAGAAATCAAGTCATGAATAAATAGAAACCCATCTGTGTTTACAGATTGGAAGACTTAATATTGTTAAGATGACAATACTATCCAAAGCAGCCAATCTACAGATTGAATGCAATCCCTTTCAAAATCCCAATGGCATGTTTTACAGAAATAGAAAAACCCATTCTAAAATTCCTAAGAAATTTCAAGTGACCCCAAATAGCCAAAACAATTTTTAAAAAAAGAACAAACCTGGAGGACTCTTCAGTAACTCTTTCAGTTACTACAAAGCTGCAGTAATCAAAACAGTGTGGCACTGGCAAAAGAATAAACATATAGACCAATGAAATAGAGAGTCCAGAGATAAAACCTTGCATATATGTTCAGTTGACTTTTTTTTTTGAGACAGAGTCTCACTGTGCACCCAGTTTGGAGTGCAGTGGTGCAATATGAGCTCACTGCAACCTCCGCCTCCTGGGTTCAAGTGATTCTCATGCCTTAGCCTCCCAAGTAGCTGGGATTACAGGCATGCGCCACCACACTCAGCTAATTTATTCCAATTTTAGTAGGGACAGGGTTTCACTGTGTTGGCCAGGCTCTTCTTGAACTCCTTGCCTCAAGTGATCCGCCCACCTTGGCCTCCCAAAGTGCTGGGATTACAGGCGTGAACCACTGCACCTGGATGTCCGTTGACTTTTGATAAGGGTGCCAAGATGATTCACTGGGGAAAGGACAATCTTCAACAAATGGTATTGGGAAAACTGCATATCCACATACAAAAGAATGAAGTTGGACCATTATCTTACACCAAATACAAGAATTAGTTCAAAGTGGATCAGTGACTAAATTTAAGAGCTAAAACTAGAAAACACCAGAAACACAGGCAGCAAAAGAAAAAATAAATGGAACTTCATCAAACTTAAACATTTTGTATATTAAAGGATACTATCAAGACAGTTAAAAGATAATCTACACAATGGGAGAAAATATTTGCAGACCATATGTCCGATAAGGGCCTAATATCCAGAATACTGAAAACTACAAATTCAGCAAAAGTACAAACCCAGTTTAAAAATGGGCAAAGTACTTGAATAGACATTTTTCTGATGATATACAAATGAGTAATAAGAACATGAAAAGGGCCAGGTGCAGTGGCTCACGCCTGTAATCCCGGCACTTTGGGAGGCCGATATGGGTTGATCACCTGAGGTCAGGAGTTCGAGACCAGCCTGGCCAACATGGTGATACCCCGTCTCTAAAAAAAAAAAAAAAAAAAAAAAATTAGCTGAGTGTGGTGGCGGGCGCCTGTAATCCCAGCTACTCATGAGGTTGAGGCAGGAGAATCTCTTGAACCCAGGAGGTGGAGGTACAGTGAGCTGAGATTGTGCCATTGCACTCCACCCTGGGCAACAGGAGTGAAACTCCGTCTCAAAAAACAAACAAAAAAAAATATGAAAAATACTCAACATCATTAATAATCAGAGAAATGCAAATCAAGATGACAGTGTGATAACTACTTCACATCTAGTTGGATAGCTAATATCAAAAAAGCAGAAAACAAGAGTTGGGGAAGATGTGGAGAAATTGGAACCCTAGTATATTTCTGGTGGGAATGTAAAATGGTAAAATGGTGTAGCCCCTGTGAAAAACAATTTTGCAGTTCTTAAAAGGTTAAACGTAGAATTACCATACCATCCAGCAATTCCATTTCTAGGTATATACCCAAAAGAACTGAAAACAGGTATTCAAACAGATATTTGTATACCAGTATTCACAGTAGCATTATTCACAATAGCCAAGAGTTAAATGTATTCTTGTCTTTTATTTTTGATGCTATTGTGAACAAATGTTTTCTTAATTTTCTTTTTTGAATTGTTCATTGCTAGTATGTAGAAATACAACTGATTTTGATGAACAACCCAAATGTTCATCAGCAGATGGATAAGCAAAATGTGGTATATATAATGGAATATTATTCAGCCTTAGAAAAGAATTAAATTTGATAACATGCTACACCATGGATAAATCTCGAAAAGATTATACTAAGTAAAATAAGCCAGACAAACAAGGACAAGTATTGTATGATTCCATTATATGAGATATCCACAGCAGGAAAATTTATAGAGACAGAAAGTGGAATAGAAGTTGCCAGGGGCTAGGGAGAGACATGGCAATGGGGAGTTACTACCTAATTGGTACAAGTTCTATTTGGGATGATGAAAAATTTCTCGAAATAGATAGAGGTGATAGTTACACAACATTGCGAATGTACTTAATGCCACCAAATTGTACATCTAAAAATGGTTAAAAAGGTCAAATTTATGTTATATTTTACCACAATAAAAATTTCTTACTAAAAATTCTCATTTTACTTCAATGAGGAAAGATTTTAAAAATAGGATGGTAACTTATTTAACTAAAATTATTGAATAGGTTCTTATTTCCTTTGTTTTACCTGTAAAAGCTAAGTATTTTTGTTATTATTTTTTTAAATTTCAGTCATAGCTGCTATGCCAGATGAGCATTTTTAAATAGTTGTCAATTGGTATATCAAAAATCTGAAGGCCTTTTATCAGTCTTTTTAATGTAAGATAAGTAAATATGATTTAGAAATTTAGACTACTTATAATTTCTGTTATGCTTTTAATGATTGTTTTCTCTGTAGACAGTTGAACCAACTGGAAAACGTTTCTTACTAGCTGTTGATGTCAGTGCTTCTATGAACCAAAGAGTTTTGGGTAGTATACTCAACGCTAGTACAGTTGCTGCAGCAATGTGCATGGTGAGAACACCTAAGACAATTTTGCCACTCTAAAAACATGTTTACTGTAGAGCAAAACTATAAGATTAATAATGATTAAGAATTATGTTTTCACTTTTTTTCGGTCATTTCAGCTTGTCACACTTTTAATTTTATATTTAAAGATAATTGTGTAAAGCCAGAGTGTTAAGTGTGTTGAAAAAGTATGTCTGAAGAACAAGCAGAATAGAAATTTTAATTTTTACAACAAAAGATTAAATATTAATGGATTTTTTAGGAAGTAGATAATGCTTAGATAAAATTAAAAAAGACAAATTTTTAAAAAATTTATTTTAAAAATAATGCTTAAATTATTTAATGATTTGAAGCTTAAAAGATCTGGGAACTAACAGGAGTGTCTAGAGACTTTAGTTCTATCCTGACTGTCAGTGAATAACAAACAGATGAATAGTAGGCAAACTTTTTAGCTTCTTTAATGGGGCTTTATTTCTTATCTAATAAAATGAGAAGAATATTTACTATATTTGCTTCAAAGGATAGTCATGACAGCCAGTTTTTTTGTGAAAGTACTTTGAAAGCTGTACTACTGTTACTGTATAGTCCTAAAACACACTAATACAAAGTTAAGAAATAAACATTAGTGTTTCTTTTAAACATGAAGTTGGATAAAATTCAAAATATTGTATTTCCCCCAAAATTTGGTGAAAATTACTGCCATTGAATTTTTCAGGTTGTCACACGAACAGAAAAAGATTCTTATGTAGTTGCTTTTTCCGATGAAATGGTACCATGTCCAGTGACTACAGATATGACCTTACAACAGGTTTTAATGGCTATGAGTCAGGTAAGAAACTGTGTTTTTTAAGTTTACTTAGTTAAGTTTACATAACATGTAGAATGATTTTATATTTATGTCATGTATGGTATTAATCTGTGAGAACAAAATTTTTGTGTCTTAATTTTCACATGACAAGTACAAAACCGAAAATATATATGCAGGCTTTGGGAAGGCTGTATATATTGGTGCTAAACAAAATGATACTGTAAAAACTAGTATTTTTAAGGATTTATTTACTTATTTATTCATGCTTTTGTTCTGAATTAGATCCCAGCAGGTGGAACTGATTGCTCTCTTCCAATGATCTGGGCTCAGAAGACAAACACACCTGCTGATGTCTTCATTGTATTCACTGATAATGAGACCTTTGCTGGAGGTGTCCATCCTGCTATTGCTCTGAGGGAGTATCGAAAGGTAAAACAAATTCTAATATGGTTCCTCACCCAAATAATATTATTTTAATACTTGATTTTTTTTGGAGACAGGACCTCATTCTGTTGCCCAGGCTGAAGTGCAGTGGCTCAGTCATAGCTCACTGCAACCTCAACCTCCCAGGCTTAAGTGATTCTCCCACCACAGCCTCCCAAGTAGCTGGGACTACAGGAGCGTGCCACCACGCCCACCTAATTTTTTGTAGAAATGGAGTTTCACCATGTTGCCCAGGCTGGTCTCAAACTCCTAGGCTCAAGCGATTCTCCAGCCTTGGCTTCCCAAAGTGCTGGGATTACAGCCACCACACCTGGCCATTCTTGATTCTTACTCACTTATGTTTTTCAAAAAATGTTACTACAAGTAGTTCTGTATCTTATATAGGAGCCAGTGTCCGTTATAGACTCAGCAGTACTTAAAATAAGAAAAAGTATTGGTTACACACATATAATTTATTTTAACCAGTTTCCATTGCTAAACATTACTAAGAATATCCTTTGCAAACAGTATTTTTGGTAATAATCAGAATATTTGTTTTACCTTAGCTGTAAGTTTTTTTTAATCAGTGTGCTCCTTGAAAAATTAGTGAGTTTTGCAAAAGGATTATATAAAACTAAAGCTATAATCTATGCTCTATGTTTTATGGACATATCTGTGTTCTAATCAGTATCCTCCAGTTGAGCTTTCTGAAATGACATAAATCTTCACTCTCCAGTGTGGGTTGCCACTAGTCACATGGGACTTTTGAGCACTTAAAATATGGCTAGTGTGACTAGAAGTAGAAATAGAACTTGTTGATGAAGAGTAGTGGTTCTCAAAGTGTGGTTTCCCTACCAGCGGTCTTAGCCTCACCTGCGACCTTATTAGAAATGCAAATTCCTGAGGCCCATCAGAGACATGCTGAATCAGAAACTCTGACGTTGGGACTGTGTTTTAACAAGCCCTCCAGAGGACTTCTGATGCAGGCTTAAGTTTGAAAGCTGCAGATGAGGGAATAGTTTTGTGTTTTTTTTTTTTTTTTTTTTTTAAGAAATGGGGTCTCCATCACTGGAGTGCAGTGGTGCTATCATAGCTTACTGTAACTTGAAATTCTGGCCTTCCAAAGCACTGAGATTACAGCCATGAGGCACTGCCCAACCAGGATAGGATGTAGAGTAAAGACTGTTTGGTTTTGAGTCCCGAGTCTTTCTCTTACTCTGTGTGGACCTGAGCAAATTATTTAACTGATCTACATCATAGTAAGTTACTTACCTCTTAGAGTTGTTTTAACAGTTACGGTAGTTGTATTATTTAAAGAGTGCATTGTAGTTTCTCATATGTATACATTCAGTGATTGTTGGTTTTTCTCAAAAATTAAATTATTTTAATCTTACATGTAGCTGTAGAGGACAAGTTCTTACGTGGAACATGTGTATATCGCACATATCAAAGTCATCAGCCAAAAGTTGATCATCCCAGAGATATGTCCTTATATTTATATATACTCATACACACTGCCCCAGCATTTGATATGTTGATAAAAATATCTGGCACCCTTAATACCCTGACAGGTTTCATAAGTACAAAGTGCCTAGACTGCTCAATAATGTACACTGCAGCCCATAGAACAAGTAAAGTAATTGATGAGAGAAGTAGAAATTTCAGGCAGATTCTTATACAATTTTACTGTCCATTCTTCTAAAACTCCCATATTCTAGCCTTAAAAGATTGACCCCCCCCCCCCCCCAAAAAATGACTTTGTATTTAAAAAGCTCTGGTAGAGAAATATTAAAGTGTTTTAATGTTAAAGTGTTTTAATTTTGGAGGTATTTTGCATTTCCTTACATATATGTTTTTAATATGTATTTTGGTCTTTTTCTACAGAAAATGGATATTCCAGCTAAATTGATTGTTTGTGGAATGACATCAAATGGTTTTACCATTGCAGACCCAGATGATAGAGGCATGTTGGATATGTGTGGCTTTGATACTGGAGCTCTGGATGTAATTCGAAATTTCACATTAGATATGATTTAACCATAAGCAGCAGCACGATCCAGAGATCCATTGCCATCAGTGATCTCACTAAAAATATACAGCTACTTCCCAGCTAATCTCCACCCAATGAATGATGATGGTATAGTATGTGCATAATGGAAAGTTACCTTACCGAAAAAAAAAAAAAGAAGGAAAAATAAGATGGGCCCAAAGGTCTATCTACTAAACTAGCTCTTGGGGAAATAGCTTCAGGATACTGTAGTTTCCTCTATCTAATAGAGAACTTTTTGTTAATAGACACTGTAAAATAGTTTTGCTTTGTTGAATAATACATGTGTACTTAAAAGAGGTAAGAGCAAAAAGTGTAATTCCACATCATGTCACTTGAGAAGTGCTTAACGTTTTCTTAAATGTTTTCATTGGGAAAGGACAGCTTTGATAATGTCCAAATACTCTGAAATGCACTAGACCATATAACTGTGATGGAATATGAAACTCATCTGTAAACTTTTATACCAAGGGGGTAAAAAAAAAAAAAAAAGGCATTTGATTAAATTATGAATGAGTTTTACAAATTCCTTTCAGAGTTTTACTAAGATCACACAAATAACAGCTTTCCTATTCAGTGAAAAAGATATTTTATTTCTGATGTTTTATTTGCACTTGTGGAATATGTTACCATTAATCAGAAACATCATGGCAACCCCTAAGAATAGACTAAGTTTGTGTTGGCTGAGGGATTCTATTTGGTTTGCTTTTTTTTTTTTTTTTTTTTGCTGTAATATTTTATTGCTACAAGGGGTGTGACTTGATAATGATTTCCTCTGAATTATAATAACATAGCCAGATGTAGTCTCACACTTATTTTCATACTCTTAAGTGAAAATAATGTCAAATGTTTCAAGTGCTTAACTCCCCCTCATTCACAAAGTATAACAATTAAAATCTCAACTATAACCAGTTTAGCTTTTTCCTTACTTTTAAAATAAAATTTTTTACTTTTAACTATTTTTTTAGTCAATATTTTTAAAAGTATACATGTCAATGGCCTCTTTGTCCATTATTCATTTTGTGGCAAAATATTCTTCTTTGATAGTGTAAACAAATAATAAAGCAATCTAGGTCCTTCAGGTTTGAAAGGCAATTTTTGAGTAGCATATTACCAGCTAGCCAGTCACTAGCAATTTTTTTCAGTATTATTTGTATGTATTAAAATTTTCATTACACTAAAGTGCATTATTTTATTGAGCAAGTATCCTTCATTGTGAGGTTTAACATTAAAGCAATCTGTTGAAATGCCATTATCTTTGCTCATAATTTAATTACGGCCGTCTAAGGTAGCTTACACATAAAACCTGTTTGCATATCTGTTATTCTCTAAATATTAATTGAAGATTTACTGAGGGTTTGTAAGATCCTTCTCGCTGTTATGTGAAAAGTCAAACTGTAGTTAATGTAAATTATAGCCTTTTAGGTGCTTGGGGGTTAGAGGGTTTATGTTTTTTGGGAAAGGGGGACTTTCGTAGTCTGAGGATTTCTGTACATATTTTCTTCTGTTTTATGTGAAATTTGGGCTCTGGGAATAAGAAAATGTTCCTTTCAAATTTATTTGACATATTAATGCTGGTTTTGTTATGTACCCATTCCTTCAAGGCAACTGGCATCAGTTTTTAAGTGTGATTTACCTGAGATATTTTTGTTCAGCAAAGCTCATAGCACCCTCACCCCTACTCCAGATAATGCATTGCTTCTGATGTTGTTCACGTTTTTAACCCTGTCAAGCACTGAACTGAATATATTAGCTACTTTTGACACATTAAAATATTACGTTCAGATTGAATTTAAAGAAACTAATAGAATTACATAATAGTTATTGAATTCTTTAAGTAAACCCAAGATCTTAAAAATTATAACATGATCATTTTATTCCTAATAGAAATGTTAAATAGAATATAGTACAAAAGTGCATTACCTTCAGTTGTGTACTATTTCCATAATACTCTTAGACAAATATATCTATAAGTTAATATTAAATCCATCAAGGATACAAGATTAGATGGATATGACCTTTCTGTAGTATTTAGGTAGGTCTAATTAAATGGACTAGGGTAACATTTAAGAAAGAAAGGATAAGTAGGAGAAGCTACCACAGAAGGTAACTTTTCAACTAATAGCACATTCGAGCTGGGAGAAACCTTAGAAACCTAAAAGCTAATTTTTTAATTTTTGTTAGAGAGCTGAGGTCCAAGACAGAGTGTGATTTTGAAGTACTATGACCTAGAAATCTTGGTCTCTTCATTCCTGTGCCAGAATTTATTTCCCCACAACATGGGAATACATGGTCTCAGAATAGTAGAGGATAAAATAAAATTATTTAAGACTTTTACCTTATTGAGTTATTAGGAAATAATGTATATACATGATTGCCTTAGGAGTAGAAAAACAGAATGGGAACATGTATAATCTTGTAATTCATAGGAATCCTCAAGCACAATTAACCTGTGTTGCTATATATATCTACATATATAGAGAAAAAACAAAAACTTTACCTCATTATGAATAAAATGTACTGAAGTGATAAACAAGTTTTTTATTTCCTGAGTTACTTTTAGGATTACTGTTAAATTAATATTTGGGAAAATACTGCTTTTAAAAACAATCCTGCAAGAATAAACAAACTTTATTTCCTAGGTAATATGTAAATAGTTCCAGGATATAGTTGTAATTAGTAAAACAAAAACTAATCTTATAATCCCACCCTTTATTAGTTGAAAGTTCTTGGAAATTCCATTTATTAATACTTGTATTATTTAGTAATCTATTTTATGAGTGTTAGTGAGGCAAGATGCTAGTGAATGGAATTTAGTGTTACCTTTTGACATCCCCTTTGCTTTATCTAACTTAGTGTGTGACTGTAGACAACCAGTTTAACGTAAGTGATTTGATTATTTTTATCCTTAAAAAGTAGCATATCTGTGCTTGGATCATAGAAGAATCAGTGATTTAATATTTGTATAAAAATTGAAACTGGGAAGAGGGCTTGCAATACAAGTTAGAATTCTTTTTTCTTTTTTTTTTAGTTAAAAACATTCTTGTTAATAAGATATGTATTTCGAAAGATAAAATGTTTTAGAAAAATAGCTCACTCAATAGGCCTAACAGTGTTTTAAAACATTCCTGTTCAGAGTAGAAAAATTTAGAAGAAAAATTTTCACAGCTAAAGTATTACCCAAAAAGTCACTATTCTCTACTGAAGAGGGAGAAAAAATATACTCCAACTCTAAGATCTTCTTGGACAGACCTAGAAAAACAAGCTTATACTGAGGAAATGCTGTTAACAAACTTTTTTTTGAGACAGGCTATCCCTCTGTTACCCAGGCTGGAGTGGCATGATCACGGCTCACTGCAGCCTTGACCTCCCAAGCTCAAGTGATCCTCCCAAGTAGCCAGGAACACAGGTGTGCACTGCACTACCACGCCTGCCTTTTTTTTTTTTTTTTTTTTTAATTTTTTAGAGACAACATCTCACTATGTTGCCCGGGCTGGTGTCAAACTCCTGGGCTCAAGGGATCTTCCTGCCTTGGCCACCCGAAGTGCTGGAATTAGAGGCATGAGCCACTGCACCCAGCCAACAAACATTCTCTTAATCTTTTAAAGAAACCGGTAAATCTACAAATAGTAAAGTACTATTTTCATCAGGGATTTTTTTTTTCTTATTTTCTAGATTTTACAGAAACAATGTGAAATTATTTTGGAAAGATAAGGTAGGATTCTTGAATAAATTTGAAGGTCTCACAATTAAGTGAGAAACACCTTTAAAAGCATAGTAAAGCTACACCTAAATAACTAAAGGCTAAATCATTGTAATGTTTTGTTGGACTTACTTTAACTTGACCTATTGTAGCCACAAATAACAAATTTCTTGGTAACTGATGCTATTACAGTAGGTAATCAAAAATGAAAAATTCTAGTCTTATGTACTGCAGGTTTGGGGTGATTGTTAAGGCAGTATCCCCTCTGGAGAAATGTCATATGGCATCAGTGTACATGCACAAGAAAGAATTTGTAAAAAAAAAAAATGACAGGTTAATCAATGAAATTAGTTGTATTTACTGTTTGGATTTTATTTAGTGTTTCCTTGATGTCTGTTTCCTCATCTCTTATTTGTTGGAAGATTACTTTTCTACCTCTTTTTTTTTTTTTTTTTTTAATTCCTTTCTTACATTTCTGTCCTCTCTTTTTCTAGTCCTTCTCTATCTGGATAATAAAATGAATGACAGGAAAGTCACCCACATAGAGGTTTTGGATGAACCTTTTGCAGATTGCTTTTTGTTTCATACAAGTATAAGATCATATTTTCTTTTTCAACTTAGTAATAGGCAGGCTTCTTGGAACAATAAGTAGATTGATACACTCTCTCCCCAAATCAAATTATATTGTATATCTTTTATATTAGATGTTTGCAGAAATTCTGTGGCCTTTAAGATCAGTTATTCAGCCTTTGTAATTATGTTATCTAGCTATGTTGAAAAGATAAGTGCTTACTATATAAGCACTCTTAGAAAAATAATTAACTGATTACTCTTTCAGAAAATAGCAGGTGTCTCAATGCTTTTATTTCCATAATTATAAAGACCATTGTCAAAATCTTTGGTTTACTAAATATTTCATTGAGCATATATAGAGATACGTTGTTTGTGGCATAAAAAGTCTTGTAAATAACTTACTCACATTTGGCTTTTTTTTAACTGGTACATTTTTTATTTGCTTTTTTGAAAATTATGAAGTTAGAATTTAATTCTAAGGTAGTATTTTTCATGTATACAACTAATAATGTAGTTAAGCATACTGTTTGAATAAAATTATAATAAATGGCACAATTCCTTAAACCCTGAAAATACCAAGTTATATTGGAAAATAGTGGAAAGAAACAAACTAGTGAAGAACATCTTAGAAAATTCTATTGTGGAAATTAAGATGATTATTTTCAGTGAGAATGAATTTATATATACAACAAAACTATACAAACGCTAACCTTCTCATCCTAAAAAGATTTTTCCCTTTGCTTCTGTTTTATTTAGCCCTGCCATGCACCACATTAATTTTATGAACATAAATGATATTTAACTTTTCTTTTTTTTTGAGACAGTCTCACTCCGTCACCAGGCTGGAGTGTGGTGGCGCGATCTCAGCTCACTGCAACCTCCGTTTCCCAGGTTCAAGCAATTCTCCTGCCTCAGCCTCCCAAGTAGCTGGGATTACAGGCACGCGCCACCATGCCCACCTAATTTTTGTATTTTTAGTAGAGACGGGGTTTCACCATGTTGGTCAGGCTGGTCTCGATCTCGTGACCTCGTGATCTGTCCGCCTCGGCCTTCCAAAGTGCTAGGATTACAGGCACGAGCCACCGCACCCGGCCAACTTTTCATCTTAAGTTGTTTAAATTTATGCACTTTTAGATAACAGAATATATGCTTGAACAAAGGAAATAGTAAATTAGCTATATGTCTGCTGGTTTCACTTCGATGTGGATATGGATATGTGGATAAAGACAGTAAATGAAATTAAAACCTTGCTATTTTAAATATCATTACCAGATATAATTGATGGAATATTATATCAACAAACATATTGAAACTTGGCTTTATTTGTAACGTACACTATATATAATCCATACGTAGCCAAATTAGATATAAAATATACAATTAATGAATAGTACTCAAAGTGTTTTTGTTGCACTGTTACTCTGAATATGGACTCTATATCTGGTATGGCGTGACTGGGCATAACTTCTGTAATGTATTTCAGTTATATGTTTTTCCTTTTATTGCCAGCTTCTGATAATGAAATTTTCCAAAGGGATGAGATATAAGAATCATCTTTTATAAAAACCAGTGGGGAGTGGGGTATTATAATCTAGTTCTAAACTGTCCATTTGCTTTATATAAAGGCTTTGATTTCAATAACTGACCATTTGATGAATATTTAAATTACGCAGAATAATGTCTACATAGAATAAACTTAAGTATTCAAGAGCCTTAAAGTGAAAAAATGAACCTTTTGACTGCCTTAAAATATTACTTGCTCTGTAATTCAGGCATACTAGTTACTTTCCTTGGGGTCTGTTTAAATAATGCCTTAATAGTGTTCTAATGTTTCTGAAATACAGAACTCAAAGGGTCTTTTAGAGCTTTTAATTTTACATAGTGAATGGAAATTTAAGTATTACATTTTAAAACCTGATTGTACATTGGTAATTTAAACATCCAATAACAGGAAAATCTAGGTACACTGATGTGTTATACATACATGACTGTTAACATCAGTAATATTTTATGATAGTTTAAGGTTTTTTATTGTTTTCTATAACAAGTTATCCAACAGGTTGGACTTTGTAACATGATATCCAAGGACCAAGTTGCATATTTAACATCGAATGAAAATGCAGTTGTACAGTTCCAAAAATAATTAATTTTTTAAGGGAATTTTTCAAGACAAAAGGCAAATATTTTGTTTCAAACCTACAAGCAAATTCATTCCAAGAAGTGAATATAGTAGTAAAACATAAAGACTATTGCAATAAAAAGTTTCCAGGCCAGTGACTTGTTTAATTAGATTCACATTTTTACATTCACTTTGCCTTTCAAAGCAGGAGTATTTTATAAAACTGAAAGAAAACTTTAAATTGTCAAGCTGGTGCTTAAAGGTATGTAAAATCTGATTTAAGTTTATTTCATTTCCAAGGAAAGGACCCTGAAAGGAGGGGACAGGGAGCTTCCTAGGTCTGTTGATAAACTAACTGATGCTTTGTCAAGTCTTCCAAGTTTTCACTGTAAATAATACAACTAACAATGTAATTTTGCTGTTTTCTAATAGAGAATGAATGAATATATTAATGTATTACATTTGTTTCATGATAAAACAGTTTTCACCGATACTGTGAAATCCTTTCTCTCCTTTCTAGCCTTGCAAAATACCCTACTAAATAAATCATTTTAGACATGGAGTGCAGGTGGACACTGTGTGAACTGTTTTTGGTCAGTTATTGTAGAAATTGATAGATGTACCAAATAAACTCTATGCACATTAAATAAGTGTCTGTCTATTTCTTTCAAGAAATACGAATGTTAAGGTTATAATATGCCTTAAAAAATCTAAAGCCTTTAGTAATCTTTTGTATTTGAACAAGGTAAAATTTAAGTTTTGATAATTAACATTGACCTTTTAATGTATCTAGTTTTATGTTAAGTATTAAAAGTATATGAAGTTAAAGATTCTTTACCCATGGAATTCAATTATAACAAAATGATTAGATTTAATGAAAACAAATTCTTTAAAGTTTTAAAATAGGATTCTTTTGTGAAAAGATCTACTCAAAATTGCCTTTGGCAAAAGTTATCATCCAAACACAAAAAGTCAACTATACAAATAAAAACACTGTTTCAGTGCCAATTTGCAGACATTTTTCTCTCAATTCCCATTAAAGTTTTCTGAAAAGTTATAAGATCTGAACTGTAGGTAACTGAAAGCAAGTTACATCAGAATATATTCACCAAAACTTCAAAACATTTGGTTGATTTTACAGCACTCATTTCAACACTTGTACGAGAAGGATCACAAATTATACATACTAGATTTAATAAATTTTAACAATATTAAACCTTATGAAGAAAACCTGACTTTAAAAGATGTTGTTCAAATGGTAATTTTTTATTAGTAAACAGTAAAATCCAGGTACAGAAGATCCCTTTTTCTCTTCAACAGCTTTTCAATTACAGATATTTTGGCAATTAAAATGTAAATTGATTATCTAATGATAAAGTGAAAAATGGCCTCGTTTTTTATATTAATGAACTCCAGTAAACAGATCGTATTTCAGATCTTAAACGGCTGGGCATTGTGGCTTACACCTGTAATCATAGCACTTCAGGAGGCTAAAGCAGGAGGACTGCTTGAGCCCAGGAGTTCAAAACAGTAAAAAGTTGTAACTATGGGGATCTTGCTGGGCAACACAGTAAGTCCCCCATATTTACAAAAAACTAAAAAGAATTAGTTGAGCATGGTGGCATGTGCCTGTAGCCCTAGCTATTCAGAAGGCTACGGTAGGAGGATCACTTCAGCCCAGGAGTTTGAGGCTGCAGTGAGCCATGATAGAGCCACTGTTCTCCATCCTGGGCTAAAGAGGGAGACCCTGTCTCAAAAAAAAAAAAAAAAAAAAATGTAAATAAAAAATGTAAAAATAAGGACTGAGGAAAAAAATTACAAGTTTTTCTTAGTCACCATTCTCTTACTTTTACCCAGCTGTAAGGTATGGAAAGGGAGAAGAAATGGAAATCAATATCCAAGACAACATGAAACCCCAGAGGCTTCCCCTGCCCCCTAAATTCTTGGCTGGGTACAGGTAGGAATCTTGGAAAACCCTGATGGGTCCACAAGAAAACACACATACCTGAACCATTGTGATTAATAATGGCCACTATGTATTGTCTATTAAAAACCACTCTGAATGATTTACATGTATTATCTCCATTCCTCAAAAAATAAATCCTAAAGGAAAGTACTATTACCTACATTTTATAAGAAACTTGAAGTTCTGGGAGGTTAAGTCACCTACCTAATGGTTACACCTTTAGTGATTTGAACGCTTGTCTGTCTTGACAAATCATCAGCTATGCTCTGAAAGTATATTACGAATTTTTTTAACTGAAGATTTAGTGGTGGTATGCTGTGGTCTCCTATCTAAATCTTTCTCCCTTAACCCCCAGCTTTGTAACCAGCCCCTTGCATACAGTTAAAACTAAAGCTGTTGGCGTTTCACGATTGGCACTGTCAGTAAGGGAGCTGCTGGCTTCAGTGCTTCCCTATATCCTTGGATTCTGCTCCTGGTTTTGTTTTCCTCTTGGAGAGTCCCTACACTTTTTAAAACCTGCTTAGCCTTGCATTTTTAAAAATTTATTATTGTGTCCAATATTTTAAACATTTTAGAGCGGCAAGCTTTTGTTATTATTGTTTTGGGGTTTTTTTCCAAAGATATTTAATGTGCCATATGGCAAAAAGAGGTCAGATTTATTGTATTTTCTTTCATTCCTTAGCGTTTAACAAATAGGAGAGATCTGCTTCCTTTTTGATGCAGTGCTAAACCCTCCAAAGTAAAAATCTTTCATTAGTCAATGAGTTTAAGTTCAGAAGACTAAGAGGCAGATATTAGAAGGGTTTATTTCTTCTATTTTAAATAAAGCCATAGTGAGAATCAGATATATTACCTTCAGTAGAGTTTTTGAGGCTTTTGATAAGGCTTCTCTCCCTAATGTTGGATTCTTTCAAGATCTGAACATAATCAAGAACCAACCACCACTCGCCTCTCACCCTATGTCCTACCAGTCTAGGAAGCGTTGATAAAAGATGTTTCTTCACAGGCCAGGTGCAGTGGCTCATGCCTGTAATCCTAGCACTTTGGGAGGCCAAGGCAGGCGGATCGCCTGAGCTCAGGTCCGTTTGAGACCAGCCTGGCCAACATGGCGAAATCCTGGCTGTACTAAAAATACAAAAAATTAGCAAAGTGTGGTGGTGCTCGCCTGTAGTCCCAGCTACTCTCAGGAGGCTGAGGCTTGAGAATCGCTTGTACCCAGGAAGTGGAAGTTGCAGTGAGCTGAGATTGTGCCATTGCCCCCCAGTCTGCGCAACAGAGCAAGACTGTTTCAAAAAAAAAACAAAAAATGCTAAAGGTAAAGATGTTTTTCACAGTCAAGTACTGGTCAGTGTTTCTATACCTTGAAGTAACTTGCCTCTACTCTTAATACCTAGTATGATGAACAATTATGACACAATTTTACCTTTCTCAGGTAATAGACTTCAACTCTCTAACAAAATGTGTTTTCAGAATCCCCAAAAGCCTGAATCTAACAAAGATTTTACAACATAGCAAGAACTTTCTTATGACATAATGCAAAATAAAGAACTAAAGACATTCTACTCTTTGTTCCATTCTAGTGTTATAACCTAAATTATCACATGGGAATGAAATTCTTGTCTAAATTCTTGATCAAGAGGTTTCCTAATGGCAGTTTAAATCCAAGTAAGAAGCATCATTGATGGCAAAAGGCCAAGGAAGCCACCAGCTGTATTCTTCAGGACTGTTCCAGACTCTCTGGTCCATCCTGACAAAAACCAGAAGCACTCTTGAAATCCATTTTTCCTCCACCTCTGATGAAGGGTTTTTTCTTCTCAGCATCTGGTAATCTGCCCCAAGTGACTCTGTGGGATCAACTAGGAAAATGCTTTGTATAGTAGGCACTTTAAAAATTCTCGTTGATAGGAAGCTGGAAAGACGATTTCATTAATGAAGTACTGAACGTCTTCAATCATTGTAAAGTAAGACTTCCTGTAGGATAAATCTTGTTTGCTAAGTTTAGCTGAATTGAAATCAGTTTGAATAGTATTCCCAGTATTGAACAGTATTGAACACATTAAGTGTTCAAAGGCTCTTGGAAATTGAGTTAAATTGTGAGGTGGAGAGTTCTGCTTTCCAGAATTTTTATGTGTATATATATATATATACATATGTATATATATATACATAAAAAATATATATATATGTATATATACATATGTATATATATACATAAAATATATATGTATATATATTATATATATATTATATATATTTTATATATATAATATATTTTTATATATTTTTTATATAATATATATATTTTATATATATTATATATTATATATATATTATATATAATATATATAATATATATATTTTATATATATTATATATTATATATATAATATATATATTTTATATATTATATATATAATATATATATTTTATATATTATATATAATATATATATTTTATATATTATATATAATATATATATTTTATAAATATAATATATATATACAAATATAATACATATATATGTGTATTAAAATACACATAAGGCTGGGAACGGTGGCTCACGCCTGTAATCCCAGCACTTTGGGAAGCCGAGGCAGGTGGATCATGAGGTTAGGAGTTTGAGACCAGTCTGGCCAAGATGGTGAAACCCCGTCTCTACTAAAAAATACAAAAATTAGCCAGGTGCAGTGGCGGGCGCATGTGATCCCAGCTACTCAGGATGCTGAGGCAGGAGACTTGCTTGAACCCAGGAGGCGGAGTTTGCAGTGAGCCGAGATCATGCCACTGCACTCTAGCCTGGGCGACAAAGCAAGACTCTGTCTCAAAACAAATAAATAAATAAATAAAATACACATAAGTTCTGGAAAGCAGAACTCTCCACCTCACAATCTAATTCAAGTACATGTAATATATAAATTGTGTATGTGTGTATATATATATATATGAAATGTACTCGAGTTAAATTATGAGGTGGAGAGTTCTCCTTTCCAAAAATATATATATATATAAAAACCTCAAAATTTATATATGTATATATAAAACCTCAAACTCCTGGGCTCAAGAGAACCTCCTGCCTCAGCCTCCTGAGTAGCTAGGACTCCAGGCCCTCTCTAAGTGCTAGAATCACAGGTGTGAGCCACCATCCCATGCCAACTGAAGTACATTTCTATACTGTTTCAAAAGTTCATCCTCATACAATGCTGAAATCTTCTCCTTTTAATTTCTGCCCATAGGTATAGTTTTGTTCCCTGAACTATTAAGTCATTAAATGAGTAATTTAGTTTCTCTAAGATAAATTTCATTCCATGCTAAAAATTTAATATACTTCTATTACTCTACAAGTACAAAGTGTGAAAGCTTTTCACAATATCATATAAGATATTCCTGCCTAGTTCACAAGTGTATCAGCAAAAGCCTTAAATTTTAAAGAGAAATCACATCAGTCCTTACCACTTAAAAACTATGTGAGATAAAGAGTTAACTCCTGAATAGGAAATAAAGAATTCCAAATGCTTACCTTCTAGCTCTTGGTTGTAAAATTCATACCTAAATTCCTAATAAAATACATTCTTATCTTGATACAACTCCAACCTTTCAGTTTTTTAATACCATCCCTTTTTCTCAAGAATTGGCAAGTGGGAAGAAGAGGTTTCCACTGCAATTTATTTTTCATTATTTTTACATCTTCTTCGTGAAGACAATGCATGTATTTAAAACATCCTCAAACATTTAAAAGACATTATCGGGCATTACCACTTTAAATAACTGACACTGTACTAGCAAACTCATTAGTATAAACATCACTGAAATTCTTTCCTCTTACTTTTTTTTAAATAACACTGATGAACTAGTGGGAGCAATTTTCCTTCTTTGTGAAGCCTATGAGTGTCAGTTGCACCTCCAATAAAAGTACCATTGACAAATATTCTTGGAACCTGTTGGACAAACAAAAGAAGAATTAGGCTTTACTCTAGTATCAGAACTAAGATCATTTCACATAATAACAAGACATTTGAACTCTGGGTACTTTTATGAGCCTGGCACCACAAAGCTCTTTCACAAATTAAATCTTAAAATCTTTACCCTTTAAGGTAGATATTATTTTTAGCCCTGTTTTGGAGGAAAATGAGGCACAGGAACTTGCGCAAAATCACAATGATGGTACATGACAGACTGGGATTCAAATCCAAAACAATCTGATTCTAAAACCTTTCTTCCTGATTACTATGGTATGTAAAAGATAAACTAAAGCAGATAAACTAGTAATATTTAGTTATTTCTTACATTTGTTTACTGAAGGGAAAGAGTACACTATAAACTTTCAATAAACTTGAAAGTGGCAACACTGTACATTTTTCTGATTATGCGTATTATGGAAAAATCCAAATTTCAAGAATCTAAAAACATGGAGCACTAAAGCACTCCTATTAGAAAAGTAATTGAAGACTAACCCCTGTATTGCCCAGGTAAAGGCAGGAAGAATACTTTCATCTTGCCAAGAGCTCCAAGAGGAACTCAAAGATCCACAGACAAGCACTCACAATAACACTACTCATCAACCCCAATCAAAACACACACACAGAATAAAAATAAAATAAATCAACTCTGCTGTTTCCTATTCTAAGAATCTGGTTCCTAGATCTGCAGCTGCTTTATCTATCCTCAGAGAATGTCTGGCTCATTTTCCTAACACAAGGTTCTAGGCTCTGGGTGATCTAGTTTACAACCTATTAAAGAGGAACAGCACCACAGAGGATATACTCACAGTTCTTCCACCAGTCATTTTGTAAAGAGCATCTTGGAACTGGTTTCCATATTCAAGCAGGTCCAGTTCTACCACTTTATAGTTAACATTCATGTCACGGAAAAGCTTTTTTGCCATTGTACAGTAAGAACAGGATGTTTTTGAGAAAATCACCACACAATTATCAGAAATTGTTTCCTGAAATAAAACCATAAAAAATCATTTTAATTCTAGACATTACCATTTGGAAAGAAATTAAGATATAATGGAAAGGGTATGGATTTTGGTCTCTCATGATTCTGGGCTCAAACTAAGCATCATCTATTTTTTCTCATCTGCAGATTGAGGATATTTTTCATTTCAAAGCAATGTTATTAGGAAAAAAGATGTAACAAAAAGTGCCTGGCATAGAGCAATAACAATAAATAATAATCGTAGCCAATTCATGTACAGCAACCATTTCTGTGTGCCAGGTACTATTCTCAACACTTTTATCTTCACTGGGTTATTTAAACCTCACTACAATCCTGAGGTAGGTCCTATTACTGTCCCCACTTCACAGTTGAGGAAAGTGAGGTACAGAGGAAGATCAACAATTTGTTCATGGTTCTCAGCTAATAGGTGGAAGAGCTGGGATTAGACCCAGGCAAATATAGCTCTATAGTCCAGATGTTTAATCTCCATTATACTCCTTTTTCAGCCAGGTACAGTGGCTCACACCTGTAATCCAAGCACTGTGGGAGGCTGAGGCAGGCAGATCACTTGAGGTAAGGAGTTTTGAGACCAGCCTGGCCAAAATGGTGAAATTCCATCTCTACTAAAAACACAAAAGTTGCCGGGCATGGTGGCACATCCCTGTAATCCCAGCTACTCAGAAGGCTGAGGCAGGAGAATCACTTGAACCAGGGAGGTGGTTGCAGTGATTCTCCAGCCTGAGGAACACAGTAAGTGGACTCTGTCTCAAAACAAACAAACAAACAAAAAAACAAAAACACTGTACTTTTCTTTTTTTTTTTTTTTTGCGACAAAGTCTCACTGTGTCCCCCAGGCTGGAGTGCAGAGGCACGATCTCAGCAACCTGCGCCTCCCAGGTTCAAGCGATTCTCATGCCTCAGCCTCCCGAGTAGCTAGGATTATAGGCACCTGCCACCACGGCCAGTTAATTTTTGTTTTTTAGTAGAGACGGGGTTTCACCATGTTGGCCAGGCTGGTCTCAAACTCCTGACCTCAGGTGATCCACCCGCCTCAGCCTCCCAACGTGCTGGGATTACAGGTGTGAGCCACCGTGCCCAGCCCCAAAACATTATACTTCTTTTCAAATATTCAGTAGGTATTCAGGAGTTAACTCCTTACCTTCTATTCTGTAACTTTCAATGGTAAGGAATGGTATACGATTTCTTCTTAAAACATAAGGCTTACCCCTCTACTTCTATCCCTTCCTATATACCTTTATAGTACAAAAGCTGTCATTACTCTCTTGATAAGGTATTCTCATACTCTTAATTCAGGAAAAGCTACTTCCAGAAATGCTGATTCAATGAGTTTGAGGTAGAAGTTGAAAACTGTGTTTTTAAAAAACTTCTCCCTATAATTACGACATCAGCCTGGTTTGAAAACTAGCTTCCAGGCCTTTACCACAATGGCTATGAGATTCTGCTATGCATCCACACAGCCTATGAAGTTTTTCTTTTTGTTTTTTGTTTCTAAACATATGAATGCCTGGGACCTTCAAAAGATTTTGAATGGATAGATTTAGCACCCAGACATTTGTGTAGGTTTTTTGTTTTTTTTTTTTTTTTTTTGAGACAGAGTCTTACTCTGTCGTCCAGGCTGGAGTACAAGGGTGCAATCTCAGCTCACTGCAGCCTTAACCTCCTGAGCTCAGGTGATTCTCCCACCTCAGCCTGCCAAGTGTCTGGGACTACAGACATGTGTCACCACACCTCGATATTTTTTGTAGAGACAGGGTTTCGCCATGTTGCCCAAGCTGGTGTTGAACTTCTAGGCTCAAGCAATCTACCTGCCTCGGCCTTCCAAAGTGCGGGGATTACAGACATGAGCCACTGTGCCCAGCCTATCTAGTCTGTTCTTTTGTGGTGGATCATAAGCAGTACCTTCAAGATGAAGGCCAAAAACCAGAAAGTATAAGACCCATGCTTCAGAAGTTATACCCACCCTTGGGTATAACTCAGAAGGGTCCTGAGTTTTAGCCCAGCTGTCTGCAAGTTGGTCTATTTTTATGATTCCCTTGTGTTACTAATAATATTTAGTATAAAAGTCCATCCTAAGGAGGGCCTGCCATACCAGAGATGTATTAATGAATCCATCTTACGGAGGACAAAACTAAGGCTGAGTGGTTCGTAATACTGGGATTTGACTCAACCTTGTCACAACACCAAAGCCAGTGCTCTTCCCTCCACCATGCTGCCTCAGGTTACAGACACACTGACACCATCGTGTAGGGAGAGATGAGTTTCCAGGGCTCTGACATATATTAGACACTGATGAAGAGATTCCAAAGTGAGCTGAAACTAAAGACGACAGCGTTAGGGTTTCTAGAACCCTCTTCCCACTTCTTCTCAAGCTCGCCCTTACTGTATATTCCATGATGTTGTATTTTTACTTTAAAAGAGGCAATTCAGGCCGGGCACGGTGGCTCATGCTTGTAATCCCAGCACTTTGGGAGGCTGAGGCAGGTAGATGGCTTGAAATCAGGAGTTCAAGACCAGCCTGGCCAACATGGTGAAACCCCATCTCTACTAAAATAGAAAAATAAGTTGTGTGTGGTGGTGGATGCCTGTAATCCCAGCTACTAGGGAGAGGAGAATTGCTTGAACCCAGGAGGCAGAGGTTGCAGCGTGCTGAGATCGCACCACTGCACTCCAGCCTGGGCAACAGAGCGAGACTCTGCCTCAAAACAAAACAAAACAAACAAACAAAAAAGCAATTCCCTCACAGTTATAGTCAACAGCTAGAAGTTTAGCCAAATCAACTAAAGGCAGAAATTTTTTTTTGTTTGTGGTAGTAGTGAGTGGTAAGCAAGAGAGAAAAAATTGATATGTCTTGTAGGTTGCAAGGGAAGAAAAACATACATGTGAGAGAGATTTTCTAAGGCAGAATTAACGAAGCTTCTCAGTAAAAGAAAGAGGAAAAGAAGTCCTATCCCTGAGAGAATGGTTTATGGAGTAACTACCGCACACTAGGTTCGGTACTAACAAAGAAAACTACGTTAAACTGCTGCCCAGGCCAAAATCCAATAGGATCCCTAGCTAAGGGCAGCTTGACTGGTATCAACACTAGACCTCAAGTGGGTATGATGAAAAGGAGCAGCCAACCTCATTATCCAACTTAGAGGGAGTGAAGACTTCATTAAGAATAAATCTCATACATTTTAATTACCAAAATGATCTAGGACTTCTTAGTCACAAGGATGATTTTCATAGCAGATTTTAAAATAAATATTAATCTCTTAATTCATTTGCTAAACTATCTCAAGTTTGGATATTGAATAAGCATATTAAATATATAAGGGACAATTCTTTTTCTACAGAGGAAAGTTTTTCAATCATCTCCCACATCACTCACTTGGATCTGGTTCACAGGCGCCGTCTCTAAATTCTCCAAAGATGATGATGTGTTGCTCTCCATCCTAAATGGAATTTAAAAGAACAATGTAGTTTATTAAGCATTAAGGATAATTTATCACGAGTTCTATTTGAAAAAAAAATCAATCTCATAAACAAATATAGCCAAACTTACAAAATAGAAAAAAATTTTACTTATTATCAGTACAAAATGTCAAAATATAAAGTATTTGTTTCACTAAAACCAAAAAGGCCTGTGTGCTTATGTAACTAGCTTCCCAACACCCTTAATTATTTGATAAAATCATATTTACTGTGTTTAAAGCTTGACACACTCTTATTTATAACTGGCAAATTTCAAATATTCCATCCTATGCCATGTGACCTGACCATTGGTTTAAAAATATAGTTTCTATTTTCTTAGTAAAACATGCCAAAACTCTATGAACACACTGTGAAGCAGGGAACCTTCAAAGATTTTTGAGGAAGCTACGGTATCTCAACTGCAATGGGCCATAGCTCCAAATTTCCTAGTCTGCAAAGTGGAAACAATAATCACTGGCACGTCTCAAAGGATTTTGTGAAGATTAAATGAATTCATATGCAGAAAGCAGATACGTGCCTTCCACATAGTAAATGCTCAATAATGTTTAACATTACTACTATTATTTCCTCTCATTATCTCAGTATTTATTATCCAAAACCTAGCTCTTGGGAGCTTGTAAAAGGAAGCATTCATTGTCAGGAAAATTATCACTAAAAAATAAACTCAACCAGTTTATCATCATCAAATCTTTTTATCCCTGGAACCTTTTCTTCCCCATCCACTCATCTTTCTTGGTCAACCAGGCCCTACCGCACTGTTGGAACAATATCAAACACCATGATGCAAACTAACTGCAGAGTAAAATTACAAATCTTACAAGAGGATTATGACATATAATACATGTTTCAAAAGAGAATTACTCGAATATCTAAAGAATGAGAATTTTTGAAACTTCAAATATTTAAAAAAACTATTATCCTTGTGATTATATTATAAAACTCAAATATTCTGCCTTCAAATCAATACTGTATTCGTTCATTGGGGGTGCATTTAAAATTTAAATGTTCTTAAATATAAAGGTAAAGCTACTTTTTATGTTTTCATTTTTGCAAAAGTCCCAAGCAAAATTTTTTAAACTGGATAGCATGAAATATTAGTCTTTTTTTTGAGATGGAGTCTTGCTCTGTCACCCAGCCTGGAGTGCAGTGGCGTGATCTTGGCTCACTGCAATCTCCGCTTCCCAGGTTCAAACAATTCTCCTGCCTCAGACTCCCGAGTCGCTGGGACTACAGGCATGCACCACCACACCTGGCTAATTTTTTGTATTTTTAGTAGAGGTGGGGTTTCACCATGTTGACCAGGCTGGTCTCGAACTCCTGACTTCATATGATCAACCTACCTCAGCCTCCCAAAGTGCTGGGATTACAGGTGTAAGCCACCGCGCCTGGCCTGAAATACTAGTCTTATTTTAAGTGAATCCACTCTAAATAGCTTTTTCCAGTACATCTTATCCTTGGATAATGAACATCTGCCCTACACAGTAGTCCCCCCTTATCCACGGTTTCAGTTATCCAAGGTCAGCTGTGGTCCAAAAACATTACATGGAAAATTTCAAAGAAAATAGTTCGTAAGTTTTAAGTTCTGAGTAGCATGATGAAATCTTGAGCCATCTAGCTTATCCTACCCAGGATATGAATCCTCCCTTTGTCCAGCATATGGACTCTGTATAAGCTCCCCACCCTTTAGTCAACAGCTGTCTTGGTGACCAGATCGACTGTCACAATGTGGTGATGCTTGTGTTCAAGTAACCTTTATTTTACTTAATAATGGCTCCAACAAGAGTGAAACTCCGTCTTAAATAATAATAATAATGGCTCCAAACCACTAGAGTAGTGATGCTGGCAATTCAGGTATGTCAAAGAGAAGCCCTAAAGTGCTTCCTTTAAGTGAAAGGGTGAAAGTTCTCCACTTAATAAGAAAAAAAAAAATCACATGCTGAGGTTGCTAAGGTCTATGGTAAGAACGGATCTTCTATCAGTGCAGTTGTAAAGAAGTAAAAAATTCATGGTAGTTTTGATGTCACACCTCAAACTGCAAGTTACAGCCACAGGGTATAAGTGCTTAGTTAAGCCAGAAAAGGTATTAAATTTGTGGAGACAAGAACAGAAAACGTGTTCCAACTGACAGCAATGTGTTATGCCAAAAAGCACTGGGCCTATGAGAAGATTCAGCAAGGGATTCCTTGAAATAAGCATTTTGTTATTAAAGTGATTGTTCTTTTATTATTGTTGTTAATCTCTTACTCTGCCTAATTTATAAATTAAACTTTATCATAGGCATGTATGTATAGGAAAATAGCATGTATAGAGTTCAGTACTATCCGAGGTTTTAGGCATCCACTGAGGGTCTTGGAACGTGTCCACCACGGATAAGGGGGAACGATTATGATATCAGCACACCTAGAGTGAGGAAGCTACAGCAAACATCAGTTTGTTCAGTTATAACAAAGAAGAGTAAGAGACAGGAACTAAACATTACAACATTATAACCTACCCAATGTTTACAATCTATTATTCCTTGCTTCCTAATAGTATTAGCAAGGAACGCTTTAAAACAACAAAAAAAGTCCTGTGCGCTTAACTCAGGAAGGAGTTAGGGGTAGCGAGCTAGGGAGACTGCAGCCAACCTGAGAGGAGGGTCAAGCTTTAAGATAAAAGGAAGTTGAGTTCCTGAAGCCTAAACCAGAAAAGGTTAGGCAGCGCTGGCCTAGCCCTAAGGAAGAGCATTGGTGGAATAAATCAGCAAGCTGTATTTGGTTTATCAACTAAGAAAGCAAGTCCTTTCATCTCAGGTCCAGCACTTAAACTGCCATACCCAAACCATCTACTACAGCATTTACTACTGAAGGAGCTCCAATAGAACACAAGAGAATGTTTTCTTGGGTAGTGAGAGGAGGTAGGAGGTGCATTCTGAAATATTACCCAAATAAAAGTTTCTGCAAGGCACCCTTTCCCTTCAATTTCTGGTTGACCTTGGTAAAAACTGTCGCGAACTATGAATAGAAACATGCACCGAGGAAGTAAGTGCACAATAAACATTTCATTTCAACACAGATGAAGCACCTAGTCACGCCACATTTATGGAGCGCCTACTGTGTGCTAACTAGGCAAAGTGCTATATTGACCTCAGGGATACGCAGAAAAAAACACCGCGGGGGCTCAAAGAGCTGTCAAACACTTAACAGCCTGTGATTAGCCCTTCAGGAGGGGTCTCTAGCTTGGTCTGGAAAGTTAAACTTGAGGTTCCTAGAATCTTGCAAAACTGATAGACGTTCCCAGATCAAGTAGATAGGGAGACAGACTCTCCGGCCAAGTGCGCAGTGGCCGGCGTGGAAGTGCGAGCCGGCAGGACCACCAGGGACCAGCCGCGCGGGCGTGGGCAGCACAGCCGCAGGTCCCTTCCATTGCAGGTCCCGAAGCCTCGGATATTCCAAAAGAGGAAGTGTAAGGAAAGCACTATCCTCTGTCTAGCCGCAGGCGGCATCACCATCAGTCAGCCTCTATCCTAAAAGCTCTGGCCATTCAGCGGGAATCATCGTCTTCACTTCCTGCAGTAGGGTGGCTAAGTTTAGCAAACAAGAATGCAGGACGCCCAGTCAAATTAGAATTGTAACCAAACACCAGAAAACTGTTCCGTTTTTCCTATGTCCAGTGCAGTATTTGGGACACACTTGGACTAAGAATCATTCGCTCTTTCAGAGAAATTCCAGTTGATTGCGTCGTCTTGTATTTTATCTAGCAACTGACAGAGGGATGGTCTAAGCGAACATGAGTGAAGTATTTTCAACGCGAGAGTCACAGGCTCCTTAAGTCAGCACAGCCGCGGAGGGCACCCTTCCCTGCCCATCCCTCGAGAGCCTCCGCGTGTTATGACTCAGAGCCCACGCGCTAGTACGCCTCGCCCATCCGGCGCCGGGGCAAAGGGGCGCCTCCGCCCACCGCTTTCTCCAGACCCCCGCAAGGCCTGCGCACTACGCCGGGGCGCTCCTGCCCGCTGACCCCCGTACCCAGAGGCCGCAGTTGCCGCAGCTCCCGCCGCCCTGTCAAGCCAGCCTGCCGAGCCGCTCCTGCTCCAAACCAGCCGCGTCCCCGCCAGCGCCGCGCGGCGCCAGAGCATGGTCAGAGCCTGGATCTGCAGCGAGCTCTACGACCGGACACCGCGGATCCCGGGAGCCCGCCTCCTCCGGCCCGGCCCCGCCCCCGCCTTGCCCCGCCCCGTCCCGCCCCTCCGGGCTGCCCGCGCCGCCGCCGGTCACCTCCACGCAGCCGAGCGCGTCCTCCCAGGGCGGCCCGAGCGCCGGATTCCGGTGAGTGCCGCCCACGTGTAAACATCCTTTAGAGGAGAGAAGCTGCTCACTTGCTTATCTCGAGGGTTCATCCGAGCCCCGCCTCTGGATTCTTTTAGGTTTAGGGACGCTCATAAAGGCTCCCAGGCACTTGGAAGCAGTGCATGAGGATGGTGGCAGACATGCTGGGGAAACGGAGAAGAAAAAACATGACTATCCAAAACAGAATCAAAGTGGTGCCTCAGATGTTTCCAACTACCTGTTAGACAAGTTTTCGTGTGGATGAAATAAGAGCCTAAATATATCCTCTTATAATTAGGCAACTGGTCGAGACCCAATATAAATTATGGGGATATTGGGGTTTACATCCATAATTAAAAGAAAAAATCCGGTGTTGAAGGTTTACTCCAAAGAAGACAAAGATTATTTCTCACCACCTGCAAAAAAAAAAAAAAAAAAAAAAATTAGGAAACAAAACAAAAGAAATTAGCACAGAGATGTTTCACCATGGCTTTGAAAATGGGCGATTGCTGCTGACAGGATTATCTAAGCCCCTCAGTGGTGGTAATAATAGCCTTTGTGCGTCACTATTTAAGGTTGGGGGTAAGCTTTTATTTACTGAGGACACTGAAATTCATCTTAAAGTCAAAGGTCAAATGGTACATCTAAAATTCTAAACAATTATTACAACAATCCAGACCTTTTTTGATTCTTCGTGTTCAACTAAGTGTAAAATTCATGTTACCAAAGTACAAAATAAGAACTTCTATTTCTGACAGTTCTTTTCCAACATTCAAATGGGCTATGTTTGATTACTTAATAAAAGGATGGAAGTTAGTTGCAAAAACAAATACCCCCAAAGGGTATGAATTCATTCTTTATAAAGACAAATTTGACTTTAAAAATTAAGGCATGTGGCCAGGCACGATGGCTCACTCCTGTAATCCCAGCACTTTGGGAAGCCGAGGCGGGCGGGTCACCTGAGGATGGGAGTTCAAGACCAGCCCCTCCAATATCGGTGAAACGCCGTCTCTACTAAAAATACAAAATTAGCCGGGCGTGGTGGCGCATGCCTGTAATCCCAGCTACTCGGGAGGCTGAGGCAGGAGAATCGCTTGAACCCATGAGGCAGAGTTTGCAGTGAGCCAAGATCACGTCATTGCACTCCAGCCTGGGCAACAAGAGCAAAACTCCGTCTCATAAAAAAAATAAATAAATAAAATAAAATAAAAACTAAGGTATGTTATCTATCTATAGTGTTGTGGGCTTTTTAATTTTTTTATAAAACTATTTTGGAAATGTATGGTGTTATGTTAGTTTTGAAGTCAAATTTTACCTCATTATCTCAAATTGTTTTACGAAATAAAGATCATTATGAGGTGAACCAATCATGTTACAATTTAATTTTAATACAGCATAGATGGACTATTATCAAGCACAGAATTCACTAGACAGATTTTTTTAAGGATTTCAGAATGTAAGTACTTCAGAAGAAAGTGTTATGCCTGAATTCAGCATAATATATTAATAAATATATCGATAATTTTCAACTTCTTTGTGCTTCGTGGGGTAGCCACAGAAGTGATTATTATTTTTGGTCATAGTTGTGATGACTGCAATAGCAAGTTAAGAAATATGTCAGCAGACGGTAGAACGGTGGTTGCCAGGGCCTGGGAGAAGGCGGAAATGGGGAGATGTTGGTCAAAGGGTACAGAGTTTCAATTATGCGAGATAGGTAAGTTCTAGAGAGCTAAAGTACAGCAATGTGACTATAGTTAGGAAAATCGCAATGTATGCTTGAAATTTGCTAAGGGGGTAGATCTTGTGTTCTCACACCCGCACACAAGAAAGAAAATGGGGCCAGGTGTGGTGGCTCACGCTTGTAATCCCAGCACTTTGGGAAGCTGAGATGGGCGGATCAACTGAGGTCAGGAGTTCAAGACCAGCCTGGCCAATACGATGAAACCCCATGTCAACTAAAAATACAAAAATTAGCCGAGCATGATAGCACACGCCTGTAATCCCACCTACTCGGGAGGCCGAGGCAGGAGAATCGCTTGAACCTGGGAGGCAGAGGTTGCAGTGAGCTGAGATTGCGTCACTGCACTCCAACTTGGGCAACAGAGTAAGACTCTGTCTGGAAAAAAAAAAAAAAAAGAGAGAAAGAGAGAGAAGAAAATAAAAGGGAATAGAAAAGAAAATGGTAAATATGAAAGGTGGTGGCTATGTTAATTAGCTTGATTGTGATAGTTATTATACAGTGTATCAGGCTTTGGAATGAATGTTTGTCCCCTCTGACACTTAGGTTGAAACTGTCCATTATGGCAGTGCTGACAGGTGGGGCCTTTGAGAGACGATTGGGCGTGAGAGCTGGAACATGAATGAATGGATTAATGGGTGATCATGGGAGTAGAACTGGCAGCTTTATAAAACAGAGTTCTCTGCTGCCTTGTCCCATGATGTCCTACATGGCTTGAGGAATCTGCAGAGTTCCCACCAGCAAGAAGGTCATTACCAGACGTGACCTCTTGACCTTGCACTTCTCAGCATTCAATACTGTAAGAATAATTTATATACAAATTACTCAGCTTCAGATATTCTGTTATAAGCAACAAAAAATGGACTAAGACATATACATGTATCAAAATATCAAGTTGTGCATTTTAAAAGTAAAGTGACAGACCAGGCGTGGTGGCTCATGCCTGTAATCCCAGCACTTTGGGAGCCTGAGGCAGGTGGATCACAAGGTCAGGAGTTCGAGACCAGCCTGGCCAATATGGTGAAACCCCGTCTCTACTAAAAATACAAAAAAAATTAGCCGGGCATGGTGGCGCATGCCTGTACTCCCAGCTACTCTGGTGGCTGAGGCAGGAGAATTGCTTGAACCCGGGAGGCGGAGGTTGCAGTGAGCCAAGATGGCGCCACTGCATTGCATCCTGGGTGACAGAGCGAGACTCCATCTCAAAAAAAAAAAAAAAAGGTGTTGGCATGAAGACGTGAAGGCAGGCCAACTGGAAGGGAAGCATCCTATATGACTGGTTTGGGGAGCATATTTGGAAAGCTGGTAGTCATTAACCAAGTTCTAATTGTTCTGGTCTGTTTGCTCGAAGTCAAAGTTTTATTGTCATGTATATTCTGCCCATTATCCATTTATATATTCAGTCCCTCACTGTTAAATGATGGTGAGGAACAAGTTAACCTCTTGTTCCTGCATTCTATAAATTTTATGTGCCCACCATGTGCCAAGCACTGTAGTGAACAGCACAGAAATGACACTAGCATTCATGAAAACCTAGGATAATACATAAGAGGAAGGCCTAAATTGAATTTGATATTTGGGAAGGAATGGCAGAGGAAGAAACTTGTAACCTAAGGTTTTAACAACAGTAAGAGTTAGGCAGACAAGGTGGGGGCAGAGGGAGAAGGGAAGGGGAAGGAAGAGCTCTCCAGGTGGTAAGAAAGAAGACAAAAGCTATTACATGCTTTCCATGCAGAAATTTTTTATTTAACCTGATTTGAAATTTAGCCATGTTTGCAATTTTAATTTGTTGGTTTAAAAAAGCAAGCATGACTTGTCTGTGTTTCCATATTTAAAAATCCATGTTGAAAGAGCAAATAAACCAACAAATCTAGTTCTGTCATATGCCTTACGTTTACTGCCCTCTACTTTCTTTTCTTGGTTTGGCAAAGGCTATTTATTCGATATTCTTTGAAGTTTTTATTGAATTGGGCTTGCTGCTTCTTTTCATTGGAAATTCAACATGTTATTCTTCTGCCGTACCAGTAGCCAACCAGACTGAGATCAGACCATCATCCCCCAGCCCCAACAGATCCCTATATTATTGGAGCACCTTAGAACAATTATCAATACAGGTACAATTTATGCTAGGAGATGCATGTTGAGTCAAGCTCAACTCAATTCTGAAAAAAAAAAAAAAGCCCAATATCTTTAATGATTAGTTTTAGGTGTCAACTTGACTAGACAATGGATGCCCAAGTATTTGGCCACTAGGTGTTTCTGTGAGGATGTTTTGGAAAGAAATTAACATTTAAATTTGAAGACCCAGTAAAGCAGATTGCCCTCCATTATGTGGGTAGGCTTTATCAAATCAGTTGGAGATCTGAATAGGACAAAATGATGACCTTCCTCCAGGCAGGAAAGAGTTCTCCTGCTAGATGGCCTTGGAACTGAACATTAGCGCTTCCTGCCTGATGGCCTTCAAACTGGATAATTGGATCTCCTTGGTTCTGCAGAAGCTTTCTGGCCTTTGGACTCCAACTAGGACATTGATTGGTTCAGCCGATATTAAACTTGCCAGCCTGCATAATCATGTGAGTGAATTCCTTTCAATAAATCTCTTTATATATATTCTATTTCTCTGGAGCCCCCTGACCAATGCAATATTCAATTGTTATTTTATCCAAGATAGAAAAAATTGTTCCATTTCTTTTTTTAAAATTACCTTTATCCTTAGAGTTCCCGAGACATAAAGTTTCGATTCGGTAAGTCTCCAAGTCCTTTTCTCTGTAACATTCCCACACAAGGCTATACTTAACATTGATGGTAATGAGATTTAATCACAAGTCTCTAGTTCTAGTGTTACCAAAGCTCCACTATATGGTCCAAACACTGAACAAAGACCTATCAAGCTGTTTGCTATTATATAAAAGCATAAATCTGATAAGGGATCTGATATGGGCATAGTCAGGACTGCAGTAGTGAGAGAAGTCAGTTCCACTCTCCCTACTATAGACAAAGTGAAGAGCAGCCTCTGCCATTCAGGATCTGGATTGGCACTAACAGCTGGATCATTACATTCTCCTGTTAAATAAAAATAAATTCCGAATACCAACAACCAGATAAAACCACTCTGTGACCATAATGAATCAAGACAAAACAAGGGCTGGGTGTGGTGGCTCACGCCTGTAATTCCAGCAATTTGGGGGGCCAAGGCGGGAGAATTGCCTAAAGCCAGGAGTTTGAGACCAGCCTAGGCAACAATGGGAGACCCTGTCTCTACACAAAATAAAAAGTTAGCCAGATATGTGCCTGTAGTCCCAGCTACTTGGGAGGCTGAAGTGGGAGGATTGCTTGAGTCCAGGAGTTTGAGGTTGCAGTAGCTATAATCACCACTGTACTCCAGTCTGGGCAACAGAGCAAGACTCTGTCTCTAAAAAACAAAATAAGAAAAAACAAGACCAATCAGTAATAATCATATCTTAACACAGATCCCCAAATGACCACTTTGAGTGACTTCTACTTCTTTGCCACTTACAGCTTTAGCCTCACTTCATTCTTCCCACCTTCTAGATAAAGAAAAATACAACTCTGCAGGCCAAATCTGTTTGCTGCAGCAGTTATGGGTCAGAATTCTGTTGTTACATATAGTCTGGCCATTTCCCATTCGTATATTGTCTCTCACCATTAAGTGATGGGATTCCACAAATAATTACACTCTTATTCCTGCATTCAATAAACATTATGTGTCCACCATATGCCAGGCACTGTAGTGAACAGTATATAAATGAATCTAGCATTCACGAAAATCTAGAAGAATACATGGGAGGGGAATCTACATTGAATTTCAGAATCTGGGAAGGCATATCAGAGGAAGTAACTCGTAATCCACGTTTTAACAACCCTTGGGTTAGAATGGTTTAAACATTTTTTAAAGAGTTCAACAAACTCTTTAAAATATTATTAAAAGAAGAATATATGAATGAAACCATATGTAACTCGCAAAGCCTAAAGTATTTTCTATCTGGCCCTTTCCAGAAAAAGTTTACTAATCTCTATTCTAGAGAAAATTAAGAGACCCAATCATAAAATTACCCTTGCTTTGTGATAGGAACCAATACAGAGCAAAGCCCCATATCACTGAATCCTTTCCAAAATTGCCTTACAAAAAAACAAAATTGAACAGATCTAGTCTAACACCTTCTTGCAGAAATACTACACAGATACACATAATATGTGGTCTTGATTATAGCAAACAGCCAATAAACTTAACTTTGTTTGATTAAAAAATGTGTGTTAAAAGCAGGGGTCGGCAAACTGGAGCCAAAGCCTATCTGTGGTCTGTTTTTGTATGGCCTAAAAGCTAAGAAAGATTATTACTTTTTTTTTTTCTTGAGACAGAGTCTTGCTCTGTCACCCAGGCTGGAGTGCGATGATGCAGTCACAGCTCACTGCAGCCTCGACCTTCTGGGCTGAAGCAATCCTCCGACCTCAGCATCCCGAGTGGCAGAGACTATAGATGTGTGCCACCATGCCCAGCTAATGTTTTAGTTTTTGTAGAGATGGGGTCACGTTATGCTGCTCAGGCTGCTCTCAAACTCCTGGGCTCAAGCCACCCTGCCACCTCAGCTTTCCAAAGTGCTGGGATACAGTTGTGAGCCACTGCACCTGGAAATTTTTACATTTTAAAGAGTTGTTTCAAAACAAACCAATACAGAAAAATACTTGACAGAGCCCTTATGTGGCCACAAACCCTTAAATATTTAATATTTAGCTCTTTACAGAAAAGAATTTGCCGCCTCCTGATCAAGAACTGTGAAGAGTCGGAGATTTTATTCTCCTTGCAAGCTGACAGATTAGTTTGCAGGTTTCATGAATGCTGACACAGAGACAACACACTTGGATCAACAATGAAGGGCTTTATTACTGAAAGCAGTAACCAGAGTGTCAACATATTTGCACTGGTTTCCTGAGCCCCAGTTGCAACAGGGAGGCATGGAAGGTCAGATGACAGCAGTTACTTTTTTTTTTTTTTTTGAGACACTGTCTCACTCTGTCACCCAGGCTGGAGTGCAGTGCCATGATCTCAGCTCACTGTAGCCTTGATCTCCTAGGCTTAAGCCATCCTCCTACCTCAGCCCCATTGAAATAGCTGGGACTACAGGTACGCGCTACCAGGCCAGTCTAATTTTTGTTACTTTTTGTAGAGATGGGGTTTCGCCATGTTTCCCAGGCTGGTCTCAAACTCCTGGACTCACACAATATGCCCACCTTGGCCTACCAGTGTGTTGGGATTACAGGCATGAGCCACCGCACCCAACCCACAGTGGTTTTTGTTTGTTTGTTTGTTTTTTGAGATGGAGTCTTGCTCTGTCACCAGACTGGAGTGCAGTGTCGTGATCTCGGCTCACTGCAGCCTCCTTCTCCTGGGTTCAAGCGATTCTCCTGCCTCAGCCTCCCGAGTAGCTGGGACTACAGGCACGTGCCACTACAGCTAATTTTTGTATTTTTAGTAGAGACAAGGTTTCACCATGTTGGCCAGGATGGTCTCAATCTCTTGACCTGGTGATCCGCCCGTCTTGGCCTTCCAAAGTGCTGGGATTTGAGGGGTGAGCCTCCGTGCCTGGCCCCCACAGTGGGTTATTTTTTAAGAGAATTGCCCAGGGCCAAAGGTCTAGGAACGAATATTACAGCAAGATGCAATCAAGCCAGTCGTTTTCACCTACTGAATGAGCAGTAATCATGCTGTTGCAGGACTTTTCCCTAGTTCAGCTAAAGACGGGGTTCCTTGTCCCACTGCCATGGAAATTCAGGCTCGCAGACAATTTGAATGGTGAGTAAGATAGGGTTTTATTGGGCGAAAAGAAAGAAAAGGGGGAAACAGGGACTCTCGCTAGGCCAGAGTCCCTGCTAGAGCGCTTCCTACTCAGCAGTTCGAATCCCAGTTTCCACAGAAGAGATGGGGCCAGGCTCCCCGCTCTGCAAACATCCTGAACTTCCTGAGGCTCCACCCCTGTGGGCAGGGTGGTTGGAGTTTCTTCAGGGACTCCTTCCCATGTGGCTGTCTCAATGCTGTGGCTACCTTCATGTATTTAGTTACCTATGTGATGAGCCACAGCAACTACTCAGAATCAGCAGAAAGATAGCTCTGCAATTTGGTATCCTCAGCAAGAATATGCAGGAATGCTCAGGGCCTGTGGAGAACGAACTCTGCCTAGAGTGTGCCCCTGGTGATATTTGTTTGCAAGTCATTGACAGAAGTGAAGTTTCCACCAAGATTCAGCTGAGACCTTGCTGCTGCAGGCTAAGATCCTCAACTCTCTAGTGTGGACGTCACATCTGGAATCTTGTGTCTTCTGATTGAGGCCCCCTGGCACACAGTGAGGAGGTAAGTTTATACTGAATTGAGCTCCAATGTTTTGTTGAAGTTCTTCGCACTGAATTTTATTTTGTTTTCTTAGGAATTAGGTGCCCTGGCATCCTTCCATTATCTGATCAGACTTGTATCGTCCCTTGGTGAAACTTGTATCGTCCCTTGTCTAGTCTTCCAGCTGTTCCTTTTATGGTCTGTCTGCTTACCAAGTTGTCAATTAGAGAAAAAGTCTACAAGAAGATACCAGGCAGAGGCCCTACAATTCTATCCTTGTACTGGCCCTGGGGGCTGGGAAGTTCAGGTCTCCTCGGACCACTCTCTTTGAACCAACTTTGTCTTGAGTCTCCATTACAAATTATGCAAAGACATCCTCCTTAGTTTTGTCTTTGTGTTTGCACTTTAATTTTATCTGCTTGGAATCAGGAGGTTTGTCCACCCCATGTTTGGTGACCATTAACCTTTGGCCAATTTATAAAGACATGAGTTACACAAATGCCATTTTAGGGAACACTGCAGTACTCATAGGGCCTTCTTAATTAAAACCTGCTTTCTACTTGACAAAACCTACTTCCCTTATGTTTTCACACTATAATATTAACTTGTATGTTTATCTGTCTAACTGGTACAGTTTTACCAGAGACAATTTGAGATTACAATACCCTCTTTAGCTATTTTTGACAAGAATAAGATTGTTCATATGAGAGGTGCTTTAGAACAAAAAGTGAGGAAGCCTTCATGAGGAAATTTTCTTGCTTGTCTAAAAAAAAGAGTATTTAATTTAACATAGGAGACAACTCTTCCTTTGTGTTCTTACTTTGAAGATTAATAAGTGTTGGATTTTTCACTGTATGGGTGGATAAAATTGTCTAGGGCCCAAGTTGTCTTTAAATCAGCTATTATAACGCTCTTTTGTGTGTGTACATGTTAAAATGAGTTTTTCCATATCTAAACTTTCTCTTTTTTTCAGAGAAAGCATAATTAGCCTTTTAAGGTGGTAATTTTATATTTATCTGAAGTCAACTCTCTCATTTTGTTCTGTTTCTCTGTTTTATTCCTCTCTTAGAAAATTCTAAAGATTAACAATCAAAAAAAAAACAAAAAACCAAAACATTCAATTATTGTGTGCTCACTCTAAGAATATATAGTTTAGATAAACAATCACGTAAAAGTAAACAAAAAAGTCATCAAAGTACTCATTTTGGCAGCACACACACTAAAAAGGCCATCGAACTCTTTGTGTTTATTTTGTGAGTCCTGAATTTACTGAATAGCCCTTGTTACCATACTTACAAGGTAAAAAGACAAGGCCTTAGTTATTTCCAAGATAAAAGAAGAACTTTTAGCATGATTCAGAATCTTTAAATTTCAATACCATATAAAAGTAATGTCAATACAATATTTTGTTTTGAACAGGACCACAGTTAAACTTCTCATGATTTATACTTCCTATATTTCCTATGTTGGTTTTATGAGTTAAATAAATTATCATTGCTTCTACGACATGTTTAAATTTCCATATATAAATGTAAATATGTGTGTATACATATATAAATAAAACATTTGTAATGGTATTCATGCAATGCAAGAGTAATAATTTTTTTTAGGGGTAAATTTTATAAAATTCTTACAGTGCTACAAATAAGTATTTACTGTGAGAAGCAAACGTGGTAAATTTCAGATCCTTAACTACGTTCGAGACATTATACAAATGATTAATTTAATTAATAAATAATGTTTTGAAGCCAGAACAGTTTCTAAGTAAAAAACATATATGTTTATTTCCATATGTAAGGAATTTGGAAGTTGTCATTCTGTTGTAACATTAAATAAAAAAACTGAATAGATTGAAAAATCAACTTTTCTTGGATCCATGAAAGAGATGAAGATACAGGGCAAACACTGCCCCCAATATTGGAGAGCCAGATAGATGAATACAGGGATTCACAGCTTACCTGAGCAGAGACTCATGAGTGGAAATGGCCACAGAACCAGTGCTAGGATAAGAACTTCTAAACTGTGATCAGTGAATTGCTGGATGCTTAGTGTGGACAAGTCTGAGAGTTAAAAATTCCAGGGGGATCCAGTCAAGTGGGTGGAGTGGACTCACAATTTTGTGACTCATCCCCAGGAGCTTGACCTGGTTCTCACAGTAAGTATGTTAGGAAAATCCTCACTTGTTTTCAGCAGGGGGAGGGAAAATGAATCATTCTGAAATAGACTAGAGGACTATGTTCTTAACAAGGACTGCCCTCAGTAAAAACTAGTTAACTAGAGTCTAACCTGCTGGAGTTTTTTTCAGAGCCTCAGTGACTTGGGGGAAGGAAAATACCAAGTCTAGCCTGCTTTAGCTATCCTGTCCCAATTAAGGGTGGAAGGAGGAGGGAACTAAGTTCACAGTCCAGAGGCATAGGCTCATTAAAAGACTGCGACCTAATCATAGAACTGCAGAGCACTTGTTCTCCCCTACAACTTACCACCACGTTATTAAAGACCTATTTACAGCAGCTCCTTTCACCTGGTATATCATGTCCCGCTATTAAGAAAAAAATTACATACTAAATGAAAAAAAACAGAATTTGAAGAGACAGAGCAAGCATCAGAACCAGACATGGCAGATATGTTGGAATTATCAGATCAGGAATTTAAAACAATGATTAATATGCTAAGGGTCTTAGTGGATAAAGTAGATAGTATGCAAGAACAGATGTGCAATGTAAGCAGAGGAATGAAAATCCTGAAAAAAAAAATGCTAGATGTAAAAAAAAAAAAAAACTACTGTAAGAAAAATGATGAATGCCTTTGGTGGGCTTATTAGTAGACTGAAATGGCTGAGGAAAGAATCTCCAAGTTAAAGGATCTCTCAACAGAAAACTCCAAAACTGAATGGCAAAGAAAACAAAGATTGAAAAAACAGAACAGGGCTGGGCACGGTGGCTCACGCCTGTAATCCCAGCACTTTGGGAGGCCCAGGCGGGTGGATCATGAGGTCAGGAGATCCAGACCATCCTGGCTAACACAGTGAAACCCCGTATCTACTAAAAAATAACAAAACAAAATTAGCCGGGCATGGTGGGGGGCACCTGTAGTCCCAGCTACTCGGGAGGCTGAGGCAGAAGAATGGCGTGAACCCGGGAGGCAGAGGTTGCAGTGAGCCAAGATCACACCACTGCACTCCAGCCTGGGTGACAGAGCAAGACTCTGTCTCAAAAAACAAAAAAAAAACAAAAAAAAACCCAGAACGGAATATTCAAGGACTGTAGGACAACTACAAAAGGTATAATGTACATATAAGGGGAATATCAGAATGAGAAGCAAGAAAAAGAAGAAATATTTGAAGCAATAAAGATTTTTAAATGCTTCAAATTGGCCGGGTGTGGCCAGCACTCTGGGAGACCAAGGTGGGTAGATCACCTGAGGTCAGGAATTCGAGACCAGCCCCGGCCAACATAGTGAAACCCCATCTCTACTAAAAATACAAAAAATTAGTTGGGTGTGGTGGTGCACACCTGTAATCCCAGCTGCTCGGGAGGCTGAGGCAGGAGAATCATTTGAACCCAGGAGACAGAGGCTGCAGTGAGCCAAGATTGCGCCATTACACTCCAGCTGGGCAACAGAGTGAGACTCCACCTCAAAAAGAAAGAAAGAAAGAGAGAGAGAGGGAGAGAGAAAGAAAGAAGGAAAGAGAAAGAAAGAAGGAAAGAAAGAGAAAGAAAGAGAAAGAAAAAGAAGGAAAGAAAGAGAGAGAGGGAGAGAGAAAGAAAGAAAGAAAGAGAGAGAGAGAGGGAGAGAGAAAGAAAGAGAAAGAAAGAAAGAAAAAGAAAGAAAGAAGGAAAGAAAGAAAGAAAGGCAGAAAGACTGACAAAATACAACCATATAAAATGCTCAATTAAAACCACAAACAGCTGGACGCAGTGGCTCAGGCCTGTAATCCCAGCATTTTGGGAGGCTGAGGCAGGAGGATTTCTTGAGCCTAGGAATCTGATATCAGCCTAAAAAATAAAGTGGATCCGTCTGTATAAAAAATTTAAAAATTAGCTGGGTGTGGTGGTGTACACCTGTAGTCTCAGCTACTCTAGAGGTTTCAGTGGGAGGATCACTTGAGCCCAGGAGTTTGAAGCCGCCGTGAGCTATGATCACACCATTAGGTTCCAGCCTGGATTACAGAGCAAGACCCTGTCTCTCTAACACACACACACACACACACACACACACACACACACACACGCACACACACAGGAGAAAAATCGTGGCAGACATAAATAGGAACAGAGAACAAGGGCAACAAATAGAAAGCAATAACAAATACAGTAGATATTAATCCAACTTTATCAATAATCACTTTGAACATCAATGGTCTAACTGCACCAATTAAAAGAGATTGTCAGAGTGGTTCAAAATATGAGACCCAACTCTATGTTGTCCACAAAATCCCACTTTAAATGTAAATACACATATAGATAAAAAGTAAATGGAGAAAAATACATCATGCTAACACGAATAAAAAAAAGTAGGAGTAGCTATTTTAATTTCAGACAGAGCAGACTTCAAAGCAAGGAAAGTTTGTTGGAATAAAGAAGAGCATTATGTAATGCTAAGGGGTCAATTCTGCAATAAGACAGAACAATCCTTAATGTGTACATGCTTAACAACAGAGCGTCAAATTAACTAAGGCAAAAAACTGATGGAACTACAAGGAAAAATATATGAATCCATTATTATAGTGGAAGATTTCAACACCCCTGTATCAGATATGAACAGAACCAGCAGGCAGAAAATCAATAAGGATGTAATTGAACTCAACAACACCATCAGTCATCTTGATATAGTTGACATCTATAGACTATTCAACAACAGCAGAATAAACATTCTTCCTAAACATGCAAGGAACATTCGCCATGACAGACCACATTTTGGGCCATAAAAGACACTTTTCCAAATTTAAAATTATATAAATCATACAATATCTACTCTCAGACCACAATGAAATTAAACTAGAAATCAATAATAGGAAGATAGCTAGAAAATTCCAAAATATGTCGAGTTTAAACAATACATTTCTAAATAACACATGAGTCAAAGAAGAAATCTCAAGATAAATTTTAAAATATTTTGAGCTGCAAGAAAATAAAAACATAACTTACCAAAGTGTATGGGAGGAAGCAAAGTAGTGTTTACAGGGAAATTTGTAGCATTGAATGTATATATTAGAAAAGAAGAAAGATCTAAAAATCAATAATCTAAACTTCTACCTCAGGAAACTAGAAAAAGAAGAGCAAATTAAATCTAAAGTAAGCAAAAGAAAAGAAATAATAAAAGTTAAGCATAAACTGGTAAAACTGAAAGTAAAAAAAATCAGTAATCACACCAAAAGCTGGTTCTTTGAAAAGATCAATGAAATCAATGAACCTCTTAGCCACGCTAAGAAGAGAGAGGACACAAATTACTAAAATCAGAAATAAAAGAGGGGACATTTCTACAGATGACATGAACATTAAAAGGATAATAACAAATGCTGTGAACAACTATATCCCACTAATTTCATAACCTAGATAAAATGGAACCCCTTGAAAGACACAATCTGCCAAAACTCACACAAGAAGAAATGGACAATCTGAATAAGCCTATATATATCAAAGACATCAAGTAAATAATTAACCTTTCTAAAGTACCCAACCCATAATAATTCCCTGGAATAAACTATGACTATGTCTGGGTTGTTGTTTGCTTACTCTCTGGATGGACTGAGGCTTTCCCTTGCTAGGGAGCTATAACTCCACACACTGATTTACCCCAAACTTTAGGAAAAGTAAAGAGAACTAACGGAGTCCTAAAACTAAAATTATCAACAGTTTAGAAAAACAAATTTCATGGCCCTTCAAATTGCCATTAGTCATGATTGATTGATGACAATAAATCAACCCCTTCTGGGACCCACAGATTATCTCTTCTTGAATTAACAGCCTCCCCCCACCCATGTATTTGAAAATTTTACTTCCAATCCTACGTTATACCATTACAAAGTAATATAAATAAATGCTTCATGAGACTTATGATACCTGCCGAATTATCCCTAGTAGGTTCAAGTGCATTTCCAAAATACTTACCTATCAGACTTTGATTGATCTTACTTATCAGACTTTGATTGATCTAAAACCTGGCGATTTGGTCCTTTGGAAAAGGAACCAGAATAAAACTGTCCTTGGGCATTGGTGGAAAGAACCTTATCGGGTACTGTTAGCAATTGAGGTAGTGGTTTAAACTCCAAGGTAATGATGTTGGATCCATCGTTTCCAACTAAAAAGACATCCCACTTTCTTCTGATTGCTGGGCATTTATTCCAACAGAAGACATAAAACTGAAGATTTTTTAGGAATTCTTCAGGAGCTAATATCTGGAGATGCGGACTGCTTTTGCCCAAGACAAAGAAACCAGACTATTTTTCTGTTTTTTTTCTAATTAATTTTCTAATTTTTCAGCTCTACCACTAATCTTGCCTTTTATTGTATTTTGACATCTTCCAATGAACCAGTATTGGTAGGGCAATTATAAGGGTACTTATATAAAAACAAAAATGATCTACAATTGCTTTTGTAGACACAGGGTCTAGGTATGTTGCCCAGGCTGTTCAGGAAAAAATGATCTACAAATTTCAATGCTTTAACTGTTAAAAGCAACAACTTACTAATGACTTATCTTACCACTTTTTAAAATTCATTAACCTAAAAAACATAATTTATCCAAAAAGAGAGACTTTAATCATTATTTGAGTATGAAATAAAATTAAGTATCATTTGAAGGGACTATAGTCGACCCTCCTAATCATGAAATCTTGGCTTCCTTGAGCTTATCTTTCCATTCATTACTTCAACATTTATTAGAAGCCTCCATCCATGTATTAACTCGATATTTACTAGGAGCTTCCATCAATTTATTGAATTCATCCATTTATTACTAATATGTACCAAATAATCTGTTAGACAGTAGGATATGAGGACACAGTTCTATGGTGTTTCAGTTTTGTGGATGCAGGCAAGTAAACTATAAAGGGAAGTAGTATGGTACTGGGTGCTCTGACACAGGTATGAAGAGAGAATGTGGGGATAGATAATAGTAGCCATTTCTTTATAATGTGTGTGCTTGGGGTGAGATTCAGGAGAACACTACGGGGTGAAAACATTGGTGGAACAGAAAAAAAATTCACAAACAGTTGCAGAATGGCTACAGATCATATAGGAAATGAACCACATACTTCTGTATCTGTAGTCCTCTGTGTTGTGAAAAGATTGACTTTTTTCAAAACAGGTCAAGGAATTTGGTTATGTCAATCACAAAGTTGCCGCTTTTTTTCCTTCTGACATGGTAAAAGAAATAAAACAATCCCATAGGATGTGTTTGGTTGGCCATAGTATATTGAATTTATCCTAACCGTCTCAAAACGCATGCCAAGGACACCACTGAGACTTCTGAGTACCATTTAAAAAATTGGGTAGTCTGGAAGTGTTCTAAATTGGACCGTCTGGGGTTTCTGTTAGGGCAGCTTTCCCATTTACATCTTGGAACAGAGCCTTTTGAATATAGCCCTTCGGGATTGGCGGGGAGAAGGGACCGCGATGGAAAAAGTCATCATCCAAAGAATGAAGAGGGAGGATCCAACATTTAGGATATTTTATTGACTTGCTAGGCGCGTTTACCTTATCTTCGTATTAACCTCATTTTCTTCATTAACCAATTGATGCTGTGAGAAGCTATGTAACTTGACAAGCCGTGCCCAGAACTGTTTTTTTTTTTTTTTTCTGGACTCGGTCTTTTCTACTCAAAACCAACAAAAAACCAAAACTCGTTCTTTTCCACATCAAAAGCAAACAAAAAACCCCGACCCCAACCCCAAGAGCCCCACTCTTTCAAAAGGGCTTCTCCGGATCACTAAGTCCTAGAGGTCTTTTGGCTAGGCCTGGGTCCGATCCAAATAGGAAGGTAATTCTAGTGTTCCGCAAATCCTTGCCGAATTCCATCCCGGCCAAAGCAAGGGACCCGGGAGCCTCTGGTCGCACCCGAGACAGTTCGTTAAATACTCAGTGCACGTGCTGGGGATGGAAGTGCCGACCCACTGCTCAGGTACGCGCGCACCTGTCGCAGTTTGGTGCGCGCCGCGGGGTACTGGCTACGTGCTCCGCGCGCGCGCGCGCGCACCCGGCAAAGTTCCCCGTACGTGCGCCGTACGTGGGCGCCGTGCCCCAGCGCTCAGCGTTTCAGCGAGTGAGTGGGCTCCGTGCCCAGCTGAAGTCTGGGAGGGGCACTTTTCCAGGCGGTCGCGGCTCCCCCTGGCGGCGGATGTGCCGCGCTAGAGGGGCGCAGTCAGGCGTTCTCCGCGGGCAGCCGGCGGCGGGGCCTTGCCTTACAGCGCGGGGTCCTCGGCGGCCTGGGTGGCTACTGCCCCTGCTGCTGTCGTAGGCGAGGACGGCTGTTAGTGCTGCTGCTGTTGGTTCGTCGCGGCGGCGAAGGAGGAGGAGGAAGAGGGCGAGGCAACAAGAGAAGAAGGAGGCAGGCGCGGCGGCAGCGGCGGCACCCCGGGCCGGCGGAGGCGAGGGGGGGGGAAGATGGCGGACGTGCTTAGCGTCCTGCGACAGTACAACATCCAGAAGAAGGAGATTGTGGTGAAGGGAGACGAAGTGATCTTCGGGGAGTTCTCCTGGCCCAAGAATGTGAAGACCAACTATGTTGTTTGGGGGTAAGTCCGGCATGGCTGTGGCCCGGGGGTGGCAGGGCAGAGTTGGGCGCCCCCAGGCGACCTCTTTCTTAACCCCTCCCCCCGTTTCCCCTGGGGATGGGATAAAACGGGTGTTCGGGGAATAGAAAGTTTCTCTCTAGAGCAGAAGTTGCACTTTTAGGGTAAGGAAAGAAGGGGCGGAGCTCTAGAGCAGTTCATCCCTTTAAATTTTTGAGAAGCCCAAAGGAAAGGTACCGTGGGAGTTTCTGACTTTTACAGTTAATTTTTACCAGTAGGTATGTGTACCAGCGAAGTGTGGGACTGGTGCGCAAGGGATACCTGAACATAGGTGCACAAAGGAGCACACCGTCTGGTGCCGTAGACGCCTCTTTTTGTTCTTTATTTTTTTTTTCTCTTTTCCAGGCTGCCATGTAACTATCTTCGCTGGTCTTTGCAACTCCTGGTTTATTTCATCTCCTTTCATTGTTTGGGTGGGGGTTATTCCTGAAGAAGAGAAAAGGGAATCAACCCTGAAGTTAGGACCGGAAAGAAATTTGGTAAAGTCATTAAAATCTGTGTTAGACAGGTCTTCAGGAGTTGGTGAAATGAGTGAGCTTTACAGATCTAAGAAATAGATGGTGCGTGTGATTTTCGGAAGTGTATTTTAAAGAGAAATGTTTTGGAATGTTGGTCCATGTGAGGTTTTATCAGTTTAAGTCATTCAGGAAAACTTTTAGAGACGGGTCTAACAGTCATTAGGGACCTTTTTAATGATGTCACTGTCATTGGTGCGTCGCTTCTAGAATTAGAACCTTGAGCTACAACTTCCCTACTCATTTTGTTTCTTTGAATGGAAGCTTTATGAAGAGTCGATGAAAAACTAGGGAAATTTAGTTTGTTGGTTGGTATTTATTTATTTTTGAGAGAGAGTCTTGCTCTCTCGCCCAGGCTGGAGTGCAGTGGCGCGATCTTGGCTCACTGCAACCTCTGCCTCCTGGGTTCAAGTGATTCTCTTGCCTCAGCCTCCTGAGTAGCTGAGGTTACAGGCCCCCGCCACCGTGGCTAATTTATGTATTTTAGTAGAGATGTGGTTTCACCATGTTGGTCAGGCTGGTCTCGAACTCCTGACCTCAAATGATCTGCCCGCCTCCACTTGCCAAAGTGCTTGGATTACAGGCGTGAGCCACCGCGCCCTGCCTGTTGGTTGGTTTTAAAATTTTTTGGTCTTATGTTTTAATTAGCTTTATAAAATGTTGATCAAATGACATTCTGAGTTTCTGGTGTTTTACCCTTTCGAATAATTTGCACAGATAGAATTACATGTGGTTGGATTTTTAGTGAATTTTTTTTTCTCTAGACAATGGCTAAGGAGTACCTAGGGTGTGAAGTGGTTCAATCTGAGAATTAAAAAAATTCCTAAGACTCTGGTTTCTACCTCAAAGGAGGTTAACTTAGTCTGAATAGAGGAGATTAAACAGATAAGTTGATGTGAAATGCTTTCTATAAGTTGATGTGAAATGCTTTCTGTAATAGCTTTTGAAGACAGCAGTCACTTCTAGTTGGGGTTATTTAGGGAAGGTTCCACAGAATTGTCTTTGGCAAGTTCACATCCAACAAAGTTGTCTTGAATGAATGAATGAATGAATGAACAAATAAGCTTTAAAGAATAGGTAGGAATTATCTGGGCTAAATGATGGGTTAAGTCTTCCAAGATGAGTGAACTGTATGCTTAAAGGCCGTATGCTTAAAGGCGTAAAGAACTGGAAAGTAAATGTGTTGACAGCAATCCAGTGAAGCCAGTGAAAAAGGAGTGCTTAGCACAGTAGATTTTAAACTTTTTCAACAGTGAATCACACCAAGAAATTGTTTTTATTTTCTATATGTGCACATGCACATGTAAATATGTACACATATAAAACACTAAACAATACTTACTCTTCTTATTGTATGCAGTGCATTTTATTTTTCTGTTCTTTTCTATTCTGAAAATAGAAAAAATATGGTTAACTGTTTATTGGGTTTCATAGTACAATAATTGATAGTGGTGTGTGGTTTGAAATACATTGCTTTAGAGGAAAAGTGGAACTAGAAGGTAGAAAAGTAGGTTTAGGGCTGATTATAGTGGACCATATTCAGACGGATTCAAAGATATAGAAGGAGCAAATGTAGTAGGAAGGGTAGGATTGGAATGAGGTAATATTAGTACCTGTATTAGAGATCTTGCACCGTTAGTAGACTACATTGTTTTATCACAGGTAGAATAGCATTTTGGTTTTACATTATTGGTCTAATTTGAGGGATGCCATAACAGTCATACCCCTGAAATTCAGTGTTGTGTTTACTGTAAGAATGTGAAGGATGTTGTTCAGCAGTATCTTATTTATCAAGAGCCATAGGATAAATTTCTTTTACATTTAGCACCAGTGATAATTGTGCTGCTTCTAAGCAGTGTAATTGTTTTCTCTTATGGATCCTCTTCAATTGGATCTGGTTAGATTTTTCTGTTGATAAAGCCCAGAGCCTAATTTGGGCCTAATTCTAAAAAGTGTGTAGTACCTTAGAGTATGAATTTTTTGTATTTTCCCTACTTCTTGCTTTTTGTCATTGCCTTCCTTTGTGTTTCTTTTATGATCATGACAGTCTATTCATTATTAGATTTTATACTTTTTTTTTGTTAGATATGTTAAACTCATTGTTGTTAGCAAAGTTGTGTATATAAATGACTCCAGCCTGAAGAGCTGAATTAGAATTGTCAGTAAAAAAATCTTGCCTTAATTATTTCAGGACTGGAAAGGAAGGCCAACCCAGAGAGTACTACACATTGGATTCCATTTTATTTCTACTTAATAATGTGCATCTTTCTCATCCTGTTTATGTCCGACGTGCAGCTGTAAGTAGAATTCATTTTACTTATCTATTTATTCATCAGTTTTATTTTTATTTATTTAAGAGACAGGGTCTGGCCTTGTTGCCCAGGCTAGAATGCAGTGGTGTGATCATAGCTCATTGCAGCCTTGAACTCCTAGGCTCAAGTGATCTTCCCACCTCAGCCTTCAAGTAGCCAGGACTGCAGGCCTGTGCCACCGTTATCTGGCTAATTTTTTTTGTTGTTGTTGAAGATGAGGGGGTCTTGCTGTGTTGCCTAGGCTGGTCTTGAACTCCTACCCTCAGTGGATCCTCCTGCCTCGGCCTCCCGAAGTGCTGGGATTACTGGCATGAATCACTGTGCCTGGCTAATAATTCATTTTAAAACTTTTTTTTTTTGAGATAGGATCTGGCTCTGTTGCCTAAGCTGGAGTGCAGTGGTGTGATCTCGGCTTACTGTACCCTCCCCTTCTCGGGCTCAAGCCAGCCTCCCACCTCAGTCTCCTGAGAAACTGGGACTATAGGCATGGCCCACCATGCCGGGCTAATTTTTGTATTAACACTTTTTTTTTTTTTGGCTTCGTGGTAGTAGGTATCATTTGGAATGGATAGCTTCCCTCATGGGTTTCAAATCAAAAGAATGAAAGGTTTGTATGCATGTCTCCAGGAGAGTCAAAATTAGGTGACTGTGTGACTTACACAGACTTTTTAATCTGTGATATTTTTTCATGTAAAGTGTGGGTAATGTTTATAACGAAGGAAGTTTTAAAGGGATTTATAGAGCCAGGCTTCTTAGTGCACACTGGTAATCCCAGCTACTTGGGACTCTAAGGTGGTAGGGTTGCTTGAGCCTAGGAGATCAAGACCAGCCTGGGCAACATAGTGAGATGCCATCTCAAGAAAAAGAAAACCCGAAACGCTAAAGGTATTTATAGAGATGTTTAGAAAAACTTTTAAGCCTGTGGAAGGACCCTGTTACTTCAGAACTCTAGTTTAATCTCAAGAAAACTTTTTTTTTGGTTGTAAGGATCAAGATTAGCAGACATTTAAAAAAATTGTTTCTTAATCAGTTTTGTGCAGCTGTTTTAGTACTCTGGAGAAGTTCATTTGTTTTTAGTTTTGCTAGCCTTCTCAGTGTCTGAAAATTTATTACTCAGAGGAAATATTTGGAAACAACTTGAAAAGAACTGATTTCATAAACTATGATGATGAGATTCTTCATCTGTAGGGAAGTATCATTAAGACCTAAATTATAGCAGTATATTATAATTGATAAGTAAATAAGATTCAGAGTTATTTGGATAGGACAGCTGTATGACATGGAAAAGTACTATAATGCCCACATAAAATGGCCTAAAAGATATTTAATTTTTTTAAATGAGCTTTTCCCTCAGATTATTTTTGGTAGAGTTGAACATAAAATTTTTTGAAGATATAATTGAAGTAATTAAATGTCTGCTTTTAATATTTGTTGCTTTTGTTTACAAGTATATACTTAAAATTAAGTATGAAATGTATTTATAAATAACTACTTTTCCCCATTTCTTATAGTTCTTAAAACAATTTTCTTAAACTTTTCTTATAGTTCTTAAAACAATTTTTTTAAATATCACTGTGTCTGTCATCACTGGAGCTGCCTTTTGAGTTACCTAACACAGTTGCTGGATCACATTAAGCTGTGTGAAACTTAGCTTCTATAACCCTAACCTCCCTCCCAACTAGAAATAGTTAAGGTTTCTGGCTTATGTATCTTTCAAACAATAACTTGTTATCTAAAGCAACTAAAAGCCAGGTGAGGTGGTGCATGCCTGTAGTCCCAGCACTTTGGGAGGCTGAGGTGGGAGGATCAGTTGAGCTCAGGAGTTCCAGACCAACCTGGACAATGTAGGGAAACTTTGTTAAAACAAAAAATAAAAAAAATTAGCCAGGCGTGGTAGTGTGCACCTATACTCCCAGCTGGCTACTCAAGGGGCTGAGGTGGGAGGATCACTTGGGCCCAGGAGGTTGAGGCTGCAGTAAGCCATGATCGCACCAATGCATCTATCCTGGGTGATAGAACAAAGACTCTGTCGCAGGGAAAAAAAACTGTGTGTGTGTGTATGTGTGTGTGAGTGTGTGTGTTTATAGCAATTGAGAAAGTATCCTGTCACTTAGTGGGCTTTGTATTAAACCATAAGGCTTCTGCTTTTCTGAGTAAGAAATATATATTTATGTTACATATTTAAAAAAATAAAATTAGAGTGGGACTACTTGGGGAAATAAGGGGAAAAAAATAGCACCAGCTCCGTCTTTAAGGTTATTTTAACTCAGATCTTTAAAAACTAAATTAGGTAGTTCTTACAGTGTTTTGTTGGATATATTCATTTTAGTGTAACAAAGATTCAGATAGTTGGCTTAGATTTATAGATTCTATTTTTGGGAAATGGTTGTACATATAACTGATAGCTGTAATTGTTACTGTGGACCTTGGGACCCTTGGTTGCGTAAGATTTAACTCTCATTTTTCTTAAGTATTTGCCAGATTGAAAGAGTAGGATTCTAAAATTCCAAAATTCTATGAATTTGAGATTGTTGTCTCCTAATTACTTTGTGTTATCTGCTCTTTCCTGTGCACAGACCACTCTTTTTTTTTGAGTGCAGTGGCGTGATCTCGGCTCACTGCAACCTCCGCCTCCTGGGTTCAAGGGATTCTCCTGCCTCAGCCTCCCAAGTAGCTAGAATTACAGGCACACGCCACCATGCCTGGCTAATTTTTGGTATTTTTAGTAGAGACGGGGTTTCACCACGTTAGCCAGGATGGTCTTGATTTCCTGACCTCGTGATCCGCCCGCCTCGACCTCCCAAAGTGTTGGGATTACAGGCGTGAGCCACTGCGTCCAGCTGAGCAGACCACTCTTAAAACATATTCCTGATCCTTAGTTCCTATTTTAGTGTGAGTAGATGTAATCTTTTTCAGTGGATTGTGATGTGTACATAACTCAGTAGTGACCAAATGATGATGTAAGTTATTAGACTTAGAAACAGTAACTTAAAATTAACTCAAATCTTTTAACTGTTTATGATATTCCATAAAGACTGGTTTATTTTTATTTTTTATTTTTTTTTTGAGACAGAGTCTTGCTCTGTCACCCAGGCTGGAGTGCAGTGGCAGGATCTTGGCTTGCCACAGCCTTGCCCTGCCAGGCTCAAGCTGTCTTCCTACTTCAGTCTCCTGAGTAGCTGGGAGTATAGCTGGGACTGCAGGCGTTTGCCACCATGTCTGGCTAACTTTTATATTTTTGTAGAGTTGGAGTTTTTCCATGTTGCTCAGGCTGGTCTCAAACTCCTGGGCTCCAGCAATCCACCCACTTTGGCCTCCCAGAGTGTTAGGATTACAGGCATGAACCACCATGCCTGGCCTAGGCTGGTTTAAAAAGAATACAAGCACAAAAAACCTCTGCACTCAAATTTTTAAACTCATAAGGAGAAACTAAAATTTAGCTTGACCTTTTTAAAATAAAAGGTTAATTTTTAAGTGATTAAATACAGTTTATCTAAATCATTGAGGAGTCAATGCAGAATGTTTGGTGCAGTAAATTATAATAAGTATTCAATATAAGGTCATTGGCCAAAGATACTAAAGGTTCTTGTTGTTACTTCATTGTTACACATATAAAGTGACAAAGGATTTAAACTGAAATCTGTTAGCTATCAATTTTTCTTGCACTGTTTGTTTGTGTTTGAGACTGGGTCTCACCTCAGTCTCTCGAGTAGCTGGGATTATAGGCTTCTGCCATCACGCCCGGCTAATTTTTGTATTTTTTTTTTTTTTTTTTTTGAGACAGTGTCTCACTCTGTCACCCAGGCTAGAGTACAGTGGCGCAATCTCGGCTTACTGCAACCTCTGCTGCCCAGGTTCAAGCGATTCTCCTGCCTCAGCCTCCTGAGTAGCAGGGACTGCAGGCGCCTGCCACCGTGCCTAGCTAATTTTTGTAGTTTTAGTAGAGATGGGGTTTTACCATCTTGCTCAGGCTGGTCTTGAACTCCCAACCTCGTGATCCACCCGTCTCGACCTCCCAAAGTGCTGGGATTACAGGCGTGAGCCACTGCACCCAGCCTAATTTTTGTGTTTTTAGTAGAGATGGAGTTTGACCATGTTGGCCAGGCTGGTCTTGAACTCATGACCTCAAGTGATGCGCCTGCCTTGGCCTCCCACAGTGCTGGGATTACAGGTGTGGGCCACCGTGCCTGGCCGTTGCTTTATTTCTAATCATTATCTTCTGTATATCTTCCTGGAATTTCAAAAAGAAATTTATTTATTTATTTATTTATTTATTTATTTATTTAGAAACGGAATCTCTCTATGTTGCCCAGGCCAGAGTGCAGTGGTGCAGTCTCGGCTCACTGAAACCCCTGCCTCCGCCTCCCAGGTTCCGGTGATTCTCCTGCCTCAGCTTCCTGAGCAGCTGGGATTACAAGCATGCTCCACCACACCCAGCTAATTTTTGTCTTTTTAGTAGAGACGGGGTGTTGCCATGTTCGCCAGGCTGGTCTTTAACTCCTGACCTCAGGTGATCCACCCGCCTCGGCCTCCCAAAGTGCTGGGATTATAGGTGTGAGCCACCACGCCCAGCCAAGAAAATTATTAAAAGTAACATGTTTAATACATTTTCAGGATTTTTATTAGGTTCTTTTAGCCTAGTCATTTTGTACAAATGTCATTTAAAATACATTGTATCAAGATATATTGGAATAAAATCCAGACATTACATGTTAATATTAAGTTGTAAGAAAATTATTAAAAGTAACTAACATGTTTAATAAATTTTCAGGACTTTTATTAGGTTCTTTTAGCCTAGTCATTTTTTACAAATGTGATTTAAAATATGTTTTTTCAAGATATGTTGGAATAAAATTCAGACATTACATGTTAATATTTATTAAGTTGTGTATCATTGTTATTCATTTCATATCTCATTTAAAATTTTGGTTTTAGACTGAAAATATTCCTGTGGTTAGAAGACCTGATCGAAAAGATCTACTTGGATATCTCAATGGTGAAGCGTGTGAGTACTTTTTAAATTGTTCCCAGTCTTAAACAGACATTGTTTCTTTTTTCCCCTATGAAATAATGATTAGTGGGAAGAGAATTTGTATTTCCACCAAAAAATTAACCTACCTTCATTTTTGTCCATGTGCTCACCTTTTTCTTATACAGTGGATGCACTGTCTTTGCCCTTATGGCCAGTCACCCCTTCCTTGTATGTGGATTCCGTCTCCTTTCACAGTCTCAAAGACTTCGCCTTCGTAAATTGTTGTTTCTCTTACATCATCAGTTTTCTACTTTCTTCTGGATCATTCCCTTTTAGAATACCTACAGTAAGATTTCATGTTTAAAAAATGTTTTTGATCCCGCATTCCTTATGTTTACTGCTTCATTTATCTCCTCCCTGATACGGTAAAATATTCTGCAAGAGTTCGTGTGGTATCATTGCTTCTTTTTTACCTTTGTTTCTTTCTTGAAGCCACTCTAGTCTGGCCTTCATCCTCACCATCCTACTAAAATCACTCCTTGTAAGGTCAAAACTGATTTAAGGATCGCTACATCCTTTGGTCTCTTGTACCATACTTGACCTCTCAACAGCATTTGATACTGTTGACTACTCCTTTTTGAAAGCCTTTCTTCATTTGGCATTTGGAACACCAGCCTCTTGGTTCTCTTTCTACTCATTGTTCACCTCTCAGTTTATTTTGGTTACTTCTGTACCTGACCTCTAATTCTTGAAGTTTCCAAGACTTGATCTTTTTTTTCTCTTTTCTTTTAACCTGTATTCTCTAGGTGATCTCTTTCAGTTTTATGCCTTAGATATCATATATATGCTGATAAAATTTCAAGTGTTTTTTTCAGCATTGATTTCTTCCAGGGCACCAGATTTATAAATTTACTGTCAACATGTTTCCTTGAATATTGAATAGGCATCTGAAATTTAACATTGAAAATGGAATGCCTGATTCCCTCTTTCCCTTCTGCCCTCACACAGAACAAAAACAAGTCTGTTCTTTCCTCAGTGTTCCCACTTTGGTAAGGGGTAGTGGGACCCTATTCCTGCAGTTGCTTAGGCCAGAACTCTGGTGAAATCTTTGTCACATCTCACATCCATTCTATCAACAAGTTGTTTTTTTCTCTCTTTAAAAGTATGACAACTTCTTACCATTCTACCTACCCTATTTCATCCTTCCTTTTTAGATTATTGTATAGCTTCCTCACAGGTCCCCATTCTTTATTTCCTATAGTGTAGTCTTAGCAATAGAGTGTCCTGCTTTTGAAAAAGTATATAAACTTGATTGTGTCAGTCACCTGTGACTTCCCATCACTCTTAGAATAAAACTCATACTTGTTACCCTGGCAGTGATCTTGTGTCTGCCTAAATCTCTGTGACTTCATCTTCTACCAGTCTTCCTTTGCTCATAACAGTCAGTCTTTTTGGTCTTTTAGCTATGCTAATCTTAGCACCTTTGCACTTTCTCTTTCTATCTTGAGTTCTCTTTCTCTACATTGTCACATGGCTTACTTGCTTATTATTTCATTTAGATCTGTGCTCAAGTATTTTTCCAAATGTTGTTCCATCAGAGAAGACTTCTCTGACCAGTCTATTGAAAATATAGTATTCCTTCCCTCCTTCTGTGGTTTTCATATAGTGCCATCCTGATTTATTTTTCACCAGATCTCATACATTGACCTGAAATTATATATCTGTTTATGTACATAGTGTCTGTCTTTCTCATTAGAAGGTAAATCCTAAGGGGACAGACAGTCGTTTGTCTTGTTAAATACCCAACATTTACAATAGCGGTGCATGGTAGGTTCTTAACTGAATAAATGAGTAATTATTAATTTACTCTCTTACAGATTACAAGTACATTGATATAATACAACTACTGGGTCTTACTTTGCTGAGTGTGGCGTGTAGTACCTTTAAGTCATTAACAGCTGTCTTGTCATGCATGGCTTTAAGCAGTAAGATTGATTTCCACAGAGAATCTTATGTATAATGGAAAGATCATCATTAGGAATGCTTTCTTCCTATGCTATCCTCATTCAATAAGGACTTATTACATGCTTATTCTTAAAAGGCATTATGCTGCGTGTTGTGCAAAATGCCAAATCCCTGTCTTAAACATGTAAACATGTTTACTGTCATGCAAGGGAGACTGGATACACAAAAGTTTAGAACCCAGCAGTATTAAAGAGGGAGTCTCAATTCTGTGAAGAGGATGGAGTTGGGGAGGATAGAAGAAACCTTTTTTTTTCTTTCAGAGATGAGGTCTCGCTACATTGTTCAGGCTGGTCTTGAACTCTTGGGCTCAAGCAGTCCTCCTCCCTTGGCCTCCCAAAGTGTTGGGATTGCAGGCATGAGCCACTGTGCCCAGCCATTTTTTTTTTTTTTAATCAAAGCAAATTTGATTCTTTGCAGCAGTGTTTCTCTAGCTTTTTAAGTGATGAGAATCGTATTGTTTGAAAATAGTGGGGTTTTTTTTGTTTGTTTTTGTTTTTGGCTTCAGAAGATGTGATATAAGGTCTGATATTCTCTATTCTTAAGCATCGCAGGCGAGCCTGATAAATAGGCTAGTTTTGGGGAAGCGCTTTAGAGCAAATGATTTTTCTTTTTAGAATCCAAAGTAGAGTTGCCCTTTATCCATCTGTGTCATTTCCTGTAGTGTTGTTTTTTTTTTTTGAGAAGGAATCTTGCATCTTCCTCTGTCGCCCCAGGCTGGAGTGCAGTGGCACGATCTCGGCTCACTGCAAGCTCCACCTCCCGGGTTCATGCCGTTCTCCTGCCTCAGCCTTCCGAGTAGCTGGGACTACAGGCGCCTACCACCACGCCCGGCTAACTTTTTGTATTTTTAGTAGAGACGGGGTTTCACTGTGTTAGCCAGGATGGTCTCTATCTCCTGACCTTGTGATCCGCCTGCCTCGGCCTCCCAAAGTGCTGGGATTACAGGCGTGAGCCACCGCGCTTGGCAGTTTTTATAGGACAGATTTAGTCACTAAGCGTATTGCTTTGCCATTTTTTAAAAACTGTTAATTTAATAGTTTAATGAAAAGGTTGAACAAATATTAAGACCGTATTCTTAGGAAGACGTAATAGCTAAAGATGTTGGTTCTTAATTTATACATTTAACATGGTCTCAATAAGAATCTCTAGTTTTTCTTGAGGTAGGAATAGAACTAGACAAGGTGATTCTAAAGTTCATTGGCAAAAGTAAGCATCCTAAAAATTTGTAGAAGAGTATTGAGAAAAGGCTAGTCATTCTAGAGAACTTAAAACCCCAATAATTTGAAAAAACTAAATGACTAGATACACTAATAAAACAACTTTATCTCTTAGGTTAGAAATCTATATGTGAATTTAACATATGATTAAAGAGACATGTCAAGTCAATGGGAGGAAGGTGGGATTATTCAGTTACAAGCTGATAAAAGTAGTAAAGTTCTGTATTATAAAAAACAAAAGACATGACACTGGGAAAATATGTTAATATTTCAGGTCATCACAGATAAAGGGCTAATCTCACTAATATATGAAGGGTCCTGGAACTTTATGCATAAAAGACCAAACACTCTATGGATTATGTCATAAAATTCACAGAAAAGGTGATAAAGTCATGAAAAATGCTTAATATCATTTATAATAAGAGAATTGCAAATTTGAACTATACAGAGATAGGAATTTTTTTTTTTTAACCTGATAGACAAAAATCTGTAAGTTTGATAATATGCTCTGGTGAAACAATGAGAAAACAGATATTCTACTATATTGTTGGTTATAATGTTAATCAGTGCACCCCTACACCCCCATTGAAGAATTGGCAGCAGTCTAACATTACAAATTTAACATAGAAATCCTGTGTCTGGAACTTTATCCTAGAGGTATATTTTATTTAGCTTTTTTACCAGTTGTGAATAACTAAAAATTACATGTGTAGGGTGAATGCTAACTTTAAAAAAACTTGCCATTATATATAATATATATATGTACATTTATATATTTACGAAAATTTGTGACTTTATATTAATATATTATTGTGGCATTGTTCGTAATGACAGAAGACTAAAATTGAACAACTCATCAACAGGGACCTAGTTAAATAAATTGCAGTTAGGCCATACAGTAGAGTACTCAGTAGCTATAAAAAAATGGTTAAAGAGGGCCAGGCACAGTGGCTCACACCTGTAATCCCAGCACTTTGGGAAGCCGAAGCGGGCAGATCACGAGGTCAGGAGATAGAGACCATTCTGGCTGACACGGTGAAACCCTGTCTCTACTAAAAATACAAAAAAATTAGCCGGGCATGGTGGTGTGTGCCTGTAGTCCCAGCTACTCGGGAGGCTGAGGCAGGAGAATGGCGTGAACCCGGGAGGCGGAGCTTGCAGTAAGCCAAGATCGCCACTGCACTCCAGCCTGGGCGACAGAGTGAGACTCCGTCTCAAAAAAAAGTAAAGGAAATGCTCTACTTACTGATATGGAGGGATATGGGAGATAAGTTGTTAGGTAAAAAAGAAAACAGGGTTCAGAACAGTACGTTTAGTATGTCATCTTTTGTATTAAAAAGGGTAAAAATAATTTTGTATTTCTCGTACCTCAGAAAGAAACTCTAGAAGGATATGTAAGAGACTAGTTGGCTGCATAGGGTGGTGGGAACTAGGTGAATGGGGACAGGTATACCCCTTTTTGTTGAGCCATTCAAAAATTAAGTAATTTAATTTTAAAAATAATTTAGTTTTTTACCAGTTGTGAATAACTAAAAATTGCATGTTTAGGGTGAATGCTAACTTAAAAAGAATCTTGTCCATATATATGTGTGTGTATGTATATGTATATATGTATGTATGTTTATATGTTTACTTATGTTTAGATATACCTTTTTAGGTGTCTGTGTTATGATATTGGAGCATATACTTTGAAGCAACTAATTTCAGTCAGATCATCTCAGTAATTTGTAAGCTAAATTGTTAAAAATAGGTTGTCCACTTAGAGACTTTCTAGTATAGATTAATCTTTTAAATAACATGTTTTTGCAGAGCTGCTTTAAAACTGAATTTTTTACCTAGAGAAAATCACCATATAGAAGTATATAAAAAACCTAAAGCATTTCACTTTTAATAATACCCAATATATATGTTGAAATAGTAATCCTTACATGAGTCTTTTTATGTCTTCAGCAACATCGGCAAGTATAGACAGAAGCGCTCCCTTAGAAATAGGTCTTCAGCGATCTACTCAAGGTATGTCTTGTTGCGTATTTATATTGAACTTTCAGAAGCCCATTCCAAAACTACACATTTATTTACTTCTCTTTCTTTTATAGTCAAACGAGCTGCAGATGAAGTTTTAGCAGAAGCAAAGAAACCACGAATTGAGGTAAAGAAACTGTATTTTAAACAATTTTATTTATATTATTATTGAAATTGGGATTCTTTAGTAACAAGGATTCTTTGATTGCAGTAACCTGAGGAGCTTTTTTTCTTGGAAAAATTTTTGTGGTAGAAAGAACAATTGATTAATAAGTAGCTCAAGCTATAGTTTTAGCTCTCTCACATGCAAGCTATGTGATGGACAAATCATTTTATTTTCTTTGCTTTTATATTCTTATGGATGAACATATTGGCTCAAGGGTCAGAATTCTTTTTCCTTTCTGTTCTTTTTTTTGAGGCAGAATCTTTCTCTGTCACCCAGGCTGGAGTCCAGTGGTATGATCATAGCTTACTGTAGCCTCGATCTCCGGGGTTTTAGTGATCCCCCCACCTCAGCCTCCCGAGTAGTTGGGACTGCAGGTGCCTGCCACCATGCCTGGCTAATTTTTGATTTTTTTTTTCAGTAGAGACAGGGTTTTCCATGTTGGCCAGGCTGCAGAATACTTTCTTTATGAAAGGCCAGATAGTAAATATTTTAGGCCTTATGGGCCATACAGTTTATGTTGCAACTATTTTACTTTAATATTGTAGTGTGAAAGCACTCATAGACAATACATAAATGAACAGATGTGGCTATGTTTCTATAAAAAACTTCAGAAAACAGATGGCGGGCCAGAATTGGTCTTTGGGATGTAGTTTGCCTACCTTTGGAACAACGTGTTATGGGTGCTTGCTATACTGCTCAGAGCTGTGAACATGAAGTACTTACTACTTTAATGTAATCTTAATTAAGGATATTCTGAGAAATGGATCTGATATTTTTAAGAGATAATGATGATAATTGATTCAGTTATTGCTCTATGCTATGTGTTATTCTAAGTACTTTATATGTATTAACTCATGTAATCCTATTTGCTCATAGATGATATGCGTAGTACTCCCAGAACTCATTAAGTTGGTAGTACTGTGAGCGAATAGGCTCAGACAGAGTGAGTTCCTGAGGTTTGAAGAACCAGTTGGAACCTTGGCAGTCTGGTTTCTAGCCATTCCACTATACTGAGTATAAATTCTGTGGCAGTAAAACTGAATATTTCCCCTTATATGAAAGGAGATTGTGACGTGGTAAACAATGTGTATGAATTTAGGGATACCATTTATTTGATCTCAAATTCCTGGCCTCAAGCATTCTGCCCACCTCGGCCTCCCAAAGTGCTGGGATTACTGCCATGAACCACTGCGCCCAGCTCAAGGGATGCCATTTATTTGAAACAATCTGAACATCACAGTCTAATTATTTGAAAAAATTCAACATGGCAGAAGTCCTAGTTTCCTGGGATTCCAGTAACTTAAAAAATCAGCAGGAAATGGCATAATACATTTTTTTTCCAAATCATTTGTAGGGTTGCAATGTGTTACATAAACAGCTATGGTTTTCAACATTGGTTTTCAGTTCAGTGTATGTCTTTTGAGGACCTATAAGGAACTGTGCTAGGAAAGAGAAACTGAGGGTAGAGTTTCTGATTTGATAAAAATCTAGGCTGCAGTTATCTTTAAAATCAGTAGTAAGGAATTTGAGAAATCTGGGCTATATCTTTATTGCAAATGGAAGAAGTTGGATGCATTTGCCAAAATATTTTTGCATTTATTTCAGCTGATTTATTCATTTTAAGATTTTTACATGATAAATTAATAATAGGACATGAATTGGAGCCCAACACCTTTTTGGATCTCTAGCGTATGCTGATGCTTTTTATACAGTTTTGTATTCCATTAGTCATAGTCATTGACTCTGGTCCTCAGTTTTGTTATTTGTTGAATGTGGACATTAAACTGGATCAGGGTTACCAGATTTTGTTTTGTTTTTAACCAACTGCTTTTCAGACTAAATTTTACTTGACATCATAATATGTGAATTAGATAAAAGCTGAGCTACCAGGGTTGAATTTCAGACAAGATCTTGAAGTGGCCCATGAGGCATTTAGTTGGAAGCTTCTAACGTTCTAAGGACCATCCTTTGAAAACCTTTAAGGTTTTCCTTAGAGCATTTTGATTAGTGCTAATGGATTCAGGACCTGTAGCAACGGATGAAAAAAAAAGTGGAGATACCAAAATGAAATTGTTGACTCTGGTGAAGGCTTGTCATAACATTTGGTTATTAACTTTCTCAAAAAGATGAATTTGTTTGTTGTGTCTTTCTGAAGAAAGTCAGCTATGATATGGGAAGAGCACTTAATCATAAAGAAAAAAGTAGCTAAGCAAGTTTTTCCTAAGCTTTTAGATGATTCCAGTCTTAAGATGCGACATATACTTATTGTTATTATCTTTATGTAGCCAAAAGTAGTCTTGAAGTTGGCCTAAAGACACTGATACCTAGAATTGTAGAGGTAGGAAATTTGGTAAGGAAAAGTTACGTGTAGTGTTTTTTCTTCCTAAAACTTAAATAAAAATTTAAAATGCATTAACCAGTGGTTATTTCCAGGATGAAGAGTGTGTGCGCCTTGATAAAGAGAGATTGGCTGCCCGTTTGGAGGGTCACAAAGAAGGGATTGTACAGACTGAACAGATTAGGTAAGAATTTTTTTTAAGTAGAAAGTGGGTAGTTTAGATATATGTAAAAGTATAAGGAAAAGGAATATTAAAATGTTCTCCACATTTACGTTTACCTCTTGGGTTCATTTTATGCCTCTGTGCTCTTAAGTTCGTAAGAACATGTGTGGGGATTGGAAGTCATTGTGTTTATCATGCTTTTTGAAAAGTCGTCTTGTTTCTATTACCATGTTGGTCTTTCTTTTTAAAAATTGCTTTATAAGCTGAGAAATTCATTTTATGTTACCTCTTATTGATTACGTACACCAGAGGTCAGCAAGCTTTTTCTGGAAAGTGCCACATGTTATATATTTTTAGCTTTGAAGGTAATATGGTCTCTTGAAACTACTGAACTTTTGTGGTGTGGGGAAAGCAGCCATAGACAATACATGAATGGATGGGCATAGTTTCTTCACTTTTTAAAAATGTTTTCATTTTTCTGGATTCCAGCTACTCAAACTCTACTTGAAGTTGTTTGACAGTTCACTTACATTCTTTTCTTTTTTTGGATTCTTTTCTATCTGTCTGTTTATATTCTTTTTTGAATTATTTTTGGATAGTTTCTGTTGTATTGAACTTTAATGTTTTTGTTTTTTTTTTTTGGAGACGGAGTTTCACTTTTTCGCCCAGGCTAGAGTGCAGTGGTGCGATCTTGGCTCACTGCAATCTCTGTCTTCTGGTTTCAAGCGATTCTCCTGCCTCAGCTTCCCGAGTAGCTGGGATTACAGGCGCCTGCCACAACACCCGGCTCAGTTTTCTATTTTCAGTAGAGATGATGTTTTCACCACGTTGGCCAGGCTGGTCTCAAACTCCTGAACTTGTGATCTGCCCGCCCTGTCCTCCCAAAGTGCTGGGATTACAGGCGTGAGCCATCGCGCCTGGCTGAATATTTTTTTCTTTGACAGTTGACTTACATTCTTCTCTTTTTTTGAATTCACTTTCTATCTGTTAAATTCTTTTTTGAGTCTTTTTTGGATAGTTTCTGTTGTGTTTTCAACTTTACTTAATTTTTTTTAATGTAATTCCATGCATGTTTAGTCTCCAGCATTGTAGTTTTCATCTGAAGTTTGTTTTGCTCTTTTTTTTTTTGAGACGGAGTTTCGCTCTTGTGACCCAGGCTGGAATGCAATGGCGTGATCTTGGTTCACTGCAACCTCTGCCTCCTGGGTTCAAGTGATTCTCCTGCCTCAGCCTCCTGAGTAGCTGGGATTACAGGCGCATGCCACCACACCCAGCTAATTTTTGCATGTTTTGCTCTTTTTTAAAAAACATACCTACTTCATCTTTTCATTTAGCTTGTTGAAATATAGAACATAGTTCTTGTAATTATTTTCATGCCTTGAGATTGATTGATATTTCTCTTTGTTCTGCTTTATTACATGTCTGCTTTATTACATTTTCCTGCTTTATTACATGTCATGTGATCTTTGCACACCAAACATTGTATATACTTTTTACCTTGTTGAGTGCTAGATATTGTTATATTTCCCCACATCATCTTTAGCTTTTTTTTGGGACACAGTTAAATCCCTTGGAAACAGTTTGTTACTTTTGGGTCTTGATTTTAATTTATCTGAACATTGGTCAGCTAGGGTAATTATTCCCCACCCACTGAGGCAAGACCATTCTGAGTACCTAATACCTCATGAACATGAGGTTTCATTCTGGCTGGTGGAACAGGCACTATTCTTCACTTTGTGTGACCACTAGGCATTATTCTGTCTAATCCACTTGGGTGGTTCTTTATTCAACCTTAGATAGTTTCTTCATATTTGTGCTAGTCAGAATTCTGCTGGGGTACGTGAGGGTGATCCTCTGTGCAGTTCTCAGGTGTTCTGACCTATGAATTCTTGTCACCTTGGTCTTGCTGTAATCTCAGCTCCATTTCTTCTTATCAGAGAATCCGCTCAGTTCTACATGGGTTCTCCTCCCAAGGCCATGTCTTGGAAACTTACTAGGCAATAAGCTGAGGCAGTCATAGGGCTTACCTTGGTTGTTTCTCATTTGTTAGGGAATTACTGTCCTTCATTGCTTGATATCTAGCATCTAGTAAACCATTGGTTTATGTATTTTGACTGGTTATTTAAAGACTGGAGGGTTAGTCTAGTCTCTGGTACTTCATCTTGGCTGTAAGTAAAAATTCTATGTTTCAAAGTCCATTGGAGGCTTGATTATAGTTTGGAGAAGTACGGTAGTCCCCCATCCACCCTCCGGGGATATGTTCCAAGACCTCCAGTGGATGCCTGAAACCTCGGATAGTCCTGAACTCTAGCCAAGGAGTGCCAAGGTCACCTTGTCATTTAAGGGAAGCACTTTGGCAGTGGCATATGCAAATTGCTAGCATCACTACTCTTGTGTTTTGGGGCCATTATTAGGTAAAATAAGGGCTACTTGAACATCAGTACTTTGATGCTGCCATAGTCGGTCTGATAACCAAGATGGCTATTAAGCGACTAACAGGCAGTGTATACAGTATGGATACATTGGACAAAGGGATCATTCGTGTCCGGATATCCCAGGCAGGTGTCCCAGGCAGGACAGTACAAGATTTCAATAGGCTACCCAGCCTGGCACATAATTTAAAACTTACGAATTACTTATTTCTGGAATTTTCCATTTAATATTTTGGACTGTGGTTGGTAGCGGGTAACTGAAACTGTGGAAAGCCAAACAGAGGAGTACTGTATTTGAATTTGGCTTAAGGTATGCTGGTGTGCTTTAGATTTTAAGGGAAATTTGCACAGTATTACACAAAATGCATCAAATGCCAGATGCATATGAGCACTACTATAAAGTACCTTCATACGTAATCTAAATAAAATTAGAATACTGTATAATACTACTGTATTTAAACCTGCAGGAATTTTTGTCCTTTTTCTAGATTTTGTGTAAACATATTTCAAGATTTTCATCTTGTGACTAAAGTAATATTTTTGTCTACTGTTATTAAGGTACCAAACACTTTTTAATTCTTTTTCTCATTTTACATGATAAAAGACACTTTGCTTAAGATTATCATTTTATGACATGTATACTTTCAGTGTTAAGTCTTTTTTTATATTTCTGCAAACATAGTCTCTACTATTTTGCCTATTTGAAAATCAAGAAAAGGGAAGAAAAAGAAAACTGTATAAAATATGGTTTTATCTTCCAGAGATTAAAGGAGTATGTTTTTGTGGCGTATAAAAGCCTGTCACTTAAATTATGTTCTGCACTATGGCATACAAGTTTGAAACCTTGAAATAAATTTCAAGGAAAACCTAGGCTTTGAACTTTCTGTTGGATGGATTTTTTACCCCCTTCCAAAGTGGCCTCTGTGTGTGTGTGTAATTTCCATAGATACAGAAAATACAAAGTAAAGCATCTATATTAATGAGTCCTGCTTTTTTGTGGGGAAGAGATGAAAAACCATGAAGACTTTTGTTGCATTGATACCTCTAAGAAATTACTAATTTGCTCTTAGAGTAATATCTTGACATGAATTCTTTATAAAAATTTTATATAATTGCAGAATAGCAGGTCAGTCTTACAGATAAGAAAACCTTAATTATTGCCGTTTAAGTGTTTTTACCAGAAATTTATAAATGTAACAAAATGATACACTCCAGGAATGCTTGCTGTGAAAATTTAAAAAAGAAATTTCTTTTAGGTCTTTGTCTGAAGCTATGTCAGTGGAAAAAATTGCTGCAATCAAAGCCAAAATTATGGCTAAGAAAAGATCTACTATCAAGACTGATCTAGATGACGACATAACTGCCCTTAAACAGAGGAGTTTTGTGGATGCGGAGGTAGATGTGACCCGAGATATTGTCAGCAGAGAGAGAGTATGGAGGACACGAACAACTATCTTACAAAGCACAGGAAAGGTAATTAAAATATTTTACTCATTCATTGGAGTGAGAGAGAGTGTGTTTAATCTGTGGTTATAGAATTGGTTAAAATTTGCTTTTAGGTGGAAGTTTCAAGTTTTATCTCTTTGAAAGCTCAGTAATAATGTAGATTTCCAGATGGCCATTTTTACCATTCCATTCTTGAATATGGTTGTTATACATCAGAGATGCTGATGAAAAAGTAGGAATCAAAATGCAAGCTCCTTCACAGATCATTTGCAAATCAAAGAATGGTCCAGTTTTCCTGTTGAGTCATTTTTGCTTAAACCTAATAAATGGAATAATATTGATGGCAAGTTCTCTGGTTATTAATGCCATCATTATTTTTTTTTTCTCACGTGGTATAGAACTTACGGAAATCTGTAGCGAACATTTATTGAGTATATTTTACACACTATATTCTGTTGTGTGGGTATAGCAGTTTTTTCATTAGCTCCCTATTAATGAAAATTGTTTTCTTTTGTTTTTGCTCCAAAGATTGTGCAGTTTTTCTCCCTTTCTCTGGCCTTCCTTTCTTCTCTCTGCCTCCCTCCTCCTTCCTCTCTTTCTCCTCCCGTTTCCCTCTCTTCCTCCTTCCCTCACTTCCTTTTCACTGTTACGAATAATGCATTAGAAAACGTTGTACATGTACCTTTGTGTGTTTATGTGTATGTAGCCAAATGATTAATTCTTGGAAACAAATTGCTGGTTAAAGAAGATATGCATTTTATATTCTGAAAGATAAAAATCTGAAATACTGAATGTCCAGTATTTTCATGGATCTCCAAAAAGAGGATGCATTTATCCTGATTTATGTACTTTCATTTGTCTTTTCCTCTTCAGTGCCTCAATTTTCTCTTAATGTTTTCTCCACTGATGCACAGTTGTTAATAATGATGATCTAGTAAGAATGTTGAAGTGTGCAAAGTTACTCGTGAAGCTGAAATTTAACATTGTTTTAGGCAAATTGGTTTTGATTGTAGAATTTTGGGATTTTAGTCTTAAATTTACATTGCTATTTTAGTAGAAATAAAGCTATGAAAGTAGTATATGAAGAAAAGAATCATTTCTTTTTCTTTTGAACTTTGACTTGTTTTACAAAGTACCTAAGGTTGAGATTAAGAATCATTCTCCAGAGCTTAGAATTATAGAGAAATCTGAGGATGTGAGTAAACTTCCATTTTTGCTATTTACAATAAAATGATTTGTTGATAATGATTTTCACTGTCTAGCATGGCTAATATTTGAGAAATATTGTGACTTATGTTGATTCACCAGTGTTCATTAAAATAAAAAAATCTCAAACTCATAGTAGAAGAATAAAAACAGGTGATATACCCTACCTAACTTTTAGACTAAACATTACTTTTTCAGGTAACTGAGGTGAACAGTTTTCTTTGAGCTCTAGGTGGCAGGATTGTACCGTCATTTCTAAACTTAACTGATTTAATATTGTTGGTACCACTATATCTTTTAAAAAAATAAGTTAATAAAAGAATTGTTTTGTAGCTAGGCTTGCCTAAATGAGTATTATTAGTATTAAAAAAATAAAAAATACTTTGACTGATAGTCTTTCTGTGTATTGTTTTTATCTGGTAAACTCTAAAAATACTCTTAGGCAGGTGAGAATAAAAAAATACCCTTAGGTACTTAAAGCCCTGTGGGTTTTAGATAGACCTTCATTATTACTAGTTATCAGGGCTTTCTTATTTTTTGAGTTTCAGGAACAAAAGTCAGGTTCAAGATTCATGAGAGGCTGGGTGCAGCGGCTCATGCCTGTAATCCCAGCACTTTGGGAGGTCGAGGCGGGTGGACCAGTTGAGGTCAGGAGATCGATTCCAGCCTCGCCAACATGGTGAAACCCTGTCTCTACTAAAAATACAAAAATTAGCGGGGCATGGTGGCATGCGCTTGTAATCACAGCTACCCGGGAGGCAGAGTGAGGAGAATTGCTTGAACCTGGGAGGTGGAGGTTGTTGTGAGCTGAGATTGTGCCATCGCACTCTAGCCTGGGTGACAGAGTGAGACTATGTCTCACCAAAAAAAAAAAAAAAAAATTTCATGAGAGGTATAAATATGTTATTATTTTTGCAAGGACCCCAAATAAAGCAACTTGATTTTATAATGCCATTTAGAAAACACACTTTTAAACTTACATAAATTAGGTGAAGGGTTTATACAATCTGAAGAGAAACGTGTATAAACTTATATAAATTAGTATATGTTCATCACTGAAAAACTAATAAAAGGAGATCACTAGAAGGAAGATGTTAATCACCTGTAATTCTGCTGCATAGTAGATTGATGATAATATTGATTAATTCTTCTTTATTTTTAAAGTAGTGAGATTTGCTTTTCATATATTTTCAACTATTTTTTATAATAAGACTAAGATTTTATGTGCATTTTTCATTGTATTGACCTTTGCAGTGATGGTGCAAAATCAATGGTTGGTAAAACTGCTGGTCATGGTGTGAATCAAGGCAATGGCACTTAACTTTACTGGTAGCCATTGTGTTCTTTACTCACTAATGTCCTTGATGACGTTTTTAAAATTTATGAATTTTGTTAAATCTTGACCCTCAAGTGTGTCTTTTTATTATTTTGTGTGATGAAATTGGAATGTAGAAAACACTTCTGCAAACATGATGGTTATTCTCATCCGGAGACTTGTGCCATTGTATGAAGTATGAACTGAATCAACATTTTTTTATTTAAGTAACTGTTATTCAGACTTGGTTATTTGGCAGACTTTTTTTTTTTTTTAAATGAAGGAAATAAATTTGTTCCTTCAAGGAAAGCAGCTGATAGTATTTGTTGCCAATGATAAAGTGAGAGCTTTCGTGAGAAAATTAGAATTTTGGGAAGTTTCTTTATGCTGCTGTCACCATAACACTTTTCTAATTCTTTTTCCACCCATAAGTAAAGAAACAAGCAATTTTCTCATTCTTAAAGTCTTCTAGTGAGTCTCTTACAAATAATATTAACAAGTATAATTTGTTGATACTGTATAATTAACCATGTTAATATTTGGAAAATGTGCATAATTCAGTGATTGATATTTTCCAGATGGCCAGTGAATGCTGTCACAAATCATGCATGGGTAGAAAGTTCATTTAAAGTGCAAGAGAGACTGATGGATTTTAAAGTACCTATGCAAAAAGTTTATGGATGTGGTTTCCATGTTGCATTAACCTTTAAGAACCATTTATTGCATTTTGGTATGATATCAAAGAAGACTATCCACAGTTACCTGAAAAACTACTAGAATATTCTTCCCTTTTCCAACTGTTTGTGTGAGGATAGATTTTCTCTATATTCTTTGACCAAATAAGATAGCACATTTATGACCAAATAAGAAAGCACAATAAATGTTGAATGTAGAAGCTGATCTGAGAATACAGCTGTCTTCTATTAAGCCAGAGATTAAGGAAATTTGCAAAAATTTGAAACCTGCCACTCTTTCTTGTCATTACTTTTATGCATTTTGAAAAGTGATTTTTCATGAAATATGCTATTATGTTTACATGGAATCTTGTTTTCTTATTTTTAAAAGAATTTAAATTTTTTTCAGTTTTAATCTTTAATTCAGTAGATACTGTAGTTCACACAAACTTAAAGCTCTTTGGGGTGCTCAGTAATTTGTAAGAGTGGAAAGCGGTCCTGAGACTTACATTTGCTGCTCCAGAGAATTACAGGAACAAGTTAGCACTGCAACTGGTATAGTGATAATTGTTATGTTTCAAGCAGCCTCTCATTTTATATACATATTTATTTGTATAGTATTTATTTAACATCTACAAACTAGGCAAGTGCTAAACACTGACCAGAGGTGCATTGGTCCTAGCTCTCACAGAAGTTATACTCTTCAACAGAAGTCAATATTAAATAAGTGGTAATTATTATGTATATTATAGGGCAGACACCCAGCAAGGGCGGTTAACTTAGTTGGGAGTAAAGAGGAGTGATACCTAAAGAATAAAAACTAGGAGAGAGGTGAAAGGGGTAAGGTGGGAAGAGTGGTCCAAGCCAAGGAAACAGAATGCTTTGTTTAAAGAAGAGAAATTATGTTGTATTTGAGGTTCATGAGGGCAGCGACCATGTCTTTTTTGATCATCATTGTACCCAAGTGCCAAGCAAGGTGTTTGGCTTAGAGTAGATTCTTACTACGTATTCCTTCAAATGTTAAGTGATTGATAGGCAGCATAAGAAGAGCCCCAAAGGAACTATCAGACATTAGGGATAAAACCAAGACAGAGTAGCATCTCAGAGGCCAAGTATCTTTGTCTGTTTTCTGCTGCTGTGGGATATCACAGACCGGGTAATTTATGAAGACAAGAAATTTATTTCTCACATTTCTGTAGGCTGGGAAATCCAAGAGCATAGCAGTGGCATCTGGTGAGGGTCATTCATGGCAGAAGGCAGAAGCAAGCAAGCAAGCAAGCAAATGAGACACAGAGAGAAATGGGGCCAAACTTATTCTTTCAGGAATCTGAGCCCACTTTTGCAATAACAACATTAATCCATTCGTAAGGGTGGAGCCCTGTGACCTACCTAATCACCTCCTAAAGGCTCCGCCTCCTAATACTATTAGAATGGAATAAAATTTCAACATGGGTTTTAGAGGAGACATTCAATCCATAGCATGAAGGAAGAATATTTCATAAAGGAAAGAGTCGTCAGATTAGTTAGCTGTGTTGACTTTTGATCAGCATGTAATTGCATTGTGAGTTGAAGAGCATTTGTACTTGTACTTTCCAACTTACACATCTTTGAAAAGTGTACATTGACTTCTAATAGTATCTCAAAACTCATATGTAGCAATCTGAAATTAGCACTGGAGTTTATTTAACAGGAGGATGTAGTAGTTGATTATTTTTTTTTTTCTGAACTAGAAACCTCTTTAGACAAATATGTTATTTATATTTTATTTAGATTTTTTCTCTGTCACCCAGGGTGGGGTGCAGTGGTGCTATCACAGCTCACTGCAAACTCCACCTGCTGGATTCACGCCATTCTCCTGCCTCAGCCTCCCGAGTAGCTGAGACTATAGGTGCCCACCACCACGCCCGGCTAATTTTTTGTAGTTTTGGTAGAGACGGGATTTCACCGTGTTAGCCAGAATGGCCTCGATCTCCTGACCTCATGATCCACCTGCCTCTGCCTCCGAAAGTGCTGGGATTACAGTCATGAGCCACACCGCACCCGGCCTTATTTAGCTTTTAACTTGCTTTCTGGTTATATATTTGAACAGATGCAGAATATGAATACATTTGTAGCAGTTTTTTTTTTCTTTTTTTTTTTTTTTTGAGATGGAGTCTTGCTCTATTGCCCAGGCTGGAGTGCAGTGGCATGATCTTGGCTAACTGCAAACTCCGCCTTCCGGGTTCACACCATACTCCTGCCTCAGCCTCCCGAGTAGCTGGGACTACAAGCACCCGCCACTGCGCCCAGCCAATTTTTTGTATTTTTAGTAGAGACGGGGTTTCACCCGTGTTAGCCAGGATGGTCTCCATCTCCTGACCTCGTGATCTGCCTGCCTTGGCCTCCTGAATGTAGCAGTTTAAGTAAAATGAAAATGATGAAATGAATACCATGGGATTTACAATAATCAGTCTCTGGATCAGTATCTCAGTAGTGGTTGGTTTTTACATATGTGTATAATAATGATACCTTATGACATATGTAGTAGGGAAGAATCGATAGTAAGATAACTTAGTCTTAAAATATCAACTAAATTTACTGTTGTATATTTAAAGTGGGCTTAATTAAAATCCATTTATATTTTAGAATTTTTCCAAGAACATTTTTGCAATTCTTCAATCTGTAAAAGCCAGAGAAGAAGGGCGTGCACCTGAACAGCGACCTGCCCCAAATGCAGCACCTGTGGTAAGAATGCTTTACTGCTTTACAGTAATTTTAATGAAGTTGCCACTTATATTGCAGTGTAGTAACGTTGAAGACATCTTCACATTTTAAAATCAGTGGATTCTAAACCTTTTGCTGCTTCAGAATATCTGAAAGATGTGAAAGCCCTCCCCAACATTAAAAGTTACTTACTTCAGCAGTAATTCTTAACTGGAGCAGTAATTCTTAATATACCTGGGTCAGAGTCTGAAAAAGATTAATTAGGGAAAGCCCTCTGTTTATTTTAGGTAAACTGTGGCTGGCCTACTCATTGTTGCTTGGGACAATCGCTAACCATTGTTAATAACATAAATCCCTGTTAACTCCCAGTTTGGGGTTCTTTTTGGCATTGTATCTATTACATCTTGGTGAATGTATTTCTCTTGATCACCAGCCATGCTGTCCTTTAATTGTACCTCCATTTCAGCTGCTCTGAGAGTTGACTGCCTTCTCTTTGAAGTGCCACTTAAGACCCTCCCAAAGTAAATTTCATGTATGACATAGCCTATATTAAATTCAAACATATTCTAATTTTGTTGAAAATGCTTCCACCTATTTTCATATGATTCAACAAAGGAATAAAACATACAAATGAAATTGTTTCTATTTTCTGCAATAGAAAATAGAAGATTCTATAAATAGAAAATTTATAAATTTTTTTTTTTTTTTTTTTTTTTTTGAGACAGTCTCACTCTGTTGCCCAGGCTGGAGTCAGTGGCATGATCTTGGCTCACTGCAACCTCCGCCTCCTGGGTTCAAGCGATTTTTCTGCCTCAGCCTCCCAAGTAGCCAGGATTACAGGCACATGACACCCCGCCTGGCTAATTTTTGTATTTTTAGTAGAGATGGGGTTTCGTCCTGTTGGCCAGGCCGGTCTTGAACTTCTGACCTCAGGTGATCTGCCCACCTCGGCCTTCCAGAAAATCTTCTATATTTTTAAAACTCTATGTCAAGTTTTAAAAGGCACATTGAAATGTATTACAGTACTAATAGAGCCTTTGCAACTACTTTGTAGTGGTTTTATTTGCTCATGAAATTGTTGGAATTTAACTTTTAAAGATGGTAGGCTTTTGTTGATAATTAGATAAATACTTTTAGTTGACTCTCCATCAGGTACTTAAGTGCCTTCTATTAGGCAGTCTGCTAATGATCTTGAGATACAATAATGAGAAAGATTATAGTCCCTACTTTCTTTGAGCTTATAGTCTAATACAGCAGTCCCCAACCTTTTTGGCACCAGGGACCAGTTTCGTGGAAGACAGTTTTTTCATGGACCAGAGAGAGGTTTTTGGAATGAAACTGTTCCACCTCAGATCATCAGGGTTTAGTTAGATTCTCATACGACCATGTAACCTAGATCTCTCAGCAGTTCCCTACTTACTAGATTTTTTTTTTTTTTTAAAGTAGTAGAGTAAGAGCTATGATGGCAAAGCACAAGGTACTTAGAATTATGAATTGGTTGACATTTTGAATAGCTATTGATAGGAAACATGTCAAACCTTAAAAGAGGTCTACCATTTGTGACTGAATATTCTTTCTGTATATTTATATAATTGTTAGAATACTTGACGGTTTTAATGTTTGGCATTTGACTATAGAAGTATATGCCTAGTGTGAAGTAAGCGTATACTTATCATTCTTGATAGGTATTGATAAGTTTATTTTATTTGGCATAATATTTGATATAGAATCCTATTGTAATAAAATGAAAAGTATTTCAGTCTTCATGAATTTTCCAAGTAGCGTGGGGAATATTCTTAAATATGTGTTTTTAGTTTGTTAAACATTGTGAGTTTTGATAAAGTATTTGTGATTAAATAATGCATCATTAGACTGACAGCCTTTTCTAATTATTTAAAAAAAAGCCTCTTCAGTCTTACTCTGTTTATAATGAATTAATCATCATGGCTTTCGTGTTTATTTAAGGATTAATAATTTGGTGGATAATTCAGCTAAAAATCTATAAAACTAAACTCAATATACTTTGAATTTAAGGGTTTTTTGTTTTGTTAAAACAATCATAATTGGAGGGAAGATTATTATGTCGTAAAGGTACTTTAGCCAGGTATGGTAGCTCATGCCTGTAATCCTAGCACTTTGGGAGACTGAGGTCGATCACCTGAGGCTGGGATTCAAAACCAGCTTGAGCAGCATGGTGAAACTTTGTCTCTATAAAAAAAAAAAAAAAAAAAATTAGCTGAGTGTGGTGGTGCATGCCTGTGGTCCCAGCTACTTGGAAGGCTGAGGTGGGAGGATCACTTGGGCCCAGGAGGTCTTGGCTGCAGTGAGCCATGGTCATGCTACTGCACTCCAGCACATTAAATAAGTGACATTTAAAAATATTAACAAGTAACTCATAATTAATTTTTTTACAGGATCCCACTTTGCGCACCAAACAGCCTATCCCAGCTGCCTATAACAGATACGATCAGGAAAGATTCAAAGGAAAAGAAGGCAAGTTGCTTAATTCTTATCTTCCCGTTAGTGTGGTTGTGTTGAACTTGAGAGGCAGTGTGGCCTGATGTTTAAGAGTAAGGGTTGGCAAAGTAATGTCTACAGACCAGATCTTACCCACTGCAATTTTTCTTAAATAACATTTTGTTGTGACACAGCCACACTCATTCATTTATGTATTTTATATATGGCTGTTTTGGCTTTGTGACATCAGTATTGAATTGTTTCAGTAGAGACTGTGTCGCCTACAAAGCCTAAAAATACTATCTGGCCCTTTACAGAAAAAAAGTTGGCCAACCCCTGGTTAATAGCATGGATTCTGGATCCAGATAGCTTATGTTGTAGTAACTTTTTGTGTGAATTTTAATGTTACTTTAACTGCATTCTGCCTTAGTTTTCTCCTGTGTGTAATTAAAATGTTATTATAGTGCCTGTCTCTTATCGTTATTGTGAGTATTGGATTGGTTAATAAATATTAAGTTCCCAGAATAGTATCTGATATGTAAGTAAATTATCTATAAATGTTTGCTGTTATTCATACTGCTTTTGTTTTTATATAATTTAAAGTAGAGATTCTACATGTTAAGTCATTTTTCCCAAGTTATAAATGTGTATGTACATTGAGAACTTGGAAACAGGTTTTGAGCAATGATGGGAGGACTGACTTTGTGGTAGTCTACGTGGTATTCTGGCTAATGCAATAACAAACCATTTCTGCAGTTGTGAGGTGAGACTAATGTCAGTGTAACTTCCTCTTGGGATCTTCATTCATCATGACTTGATTCATGAAAATATTAGGTAGAAGCAACTGGAAGTTAATGATATTTTTAAGCATAATCTGAAATCTTCATTTAAGGTTTTTTGAAATGATATGTTGCCTTGATGCAATGAATTTTGTGTGCTGACTTCATTCAGTTGTTAAAGGCATGCACTGGATATGTGCCATAGAAAGACTACGTCCATTCTTTCATTATAATATTCAATGTTTTTCTTGGGGAATGAATTATATAAAGCAGAGGTTGGTAAATTACAGCCCCCAAACTAAATATAACCCTCCATGGGCCAAATTGGGTTGCCCCCAATTGATCACATATATTGTTTATTCTGCTTTTGCACTAAAATACAGAATTGGGCAGTTGTGACAGATTTTAAGGCTCGCAATGTATTAAAATATTTGCCTTTACAGAAAGGCATATTGGGATTCTGTACTGGCACTCCAGTCATTATTTACAACATTGCTTTCTATAAAATATGTAATATGGTTGATTGCTGTGGCTCACACCTGTAACCACAGCACTTTTGGAGGTGGAGGCAGGAGGATTGCTTGAGTTCAGTACTTTGTGACCAGCCTCAGCAACATGGCAAAACCCCATCATTACTAAAAATACAAAAAAATACCTGGGTGTGGTGGTGCATGCCAGTGGTCCTAGCTACTCGGGAGGCTGAGGTGGGAGGATTGCTTGAACCTGGGGAGGGGGGATGGGAGAAGAGGTTGCAGTGAACTGAGATTGTGCCACTGTACTCCAGCCTAGGTGACAGAGTGAGACCCTGTCTCAAAAGAAAAAATATATATGTATGTATGTATATAAAAATAAGTATATGCCTTATGACTGAAACTTTGGAACACTACTTTTATAACTTTGGGTCTTTTCATGGTATTAGGTGCTTTTAGTGGTACTACCATTGAGTATTAGTAGTAAGTAATTTGGGGCTATAAAGTATTCAATCTAATTTTTGAACATAATTGCAGAGATAGTCTTAACCAGCTTCTACACAATAGGCTTGCTGGTCTGTATTTAATATATTAATATTTTTAACCTAGAGTCCTTTTTAAAGTTTTTATCTTCACAAGTACGTAATTTAATTTTACATAGTAGATTCAAGGCTTTGTATATTATTGAACCATCACATTCAATGTAGATTATTACTTTAGATTTGTTATAGGTCATAAGATACATGGTCTATAAAATCTTAACAGTAAGCCTCTTTTTTTCATAGAAACGGAAGGCTTCAAAATTGACACTATGGGAACCTACCATGGTATGACATTGAAATCTGTAACGGTAAGTTAATTGGGCTGTAGATGTTCTTTTGTTCCAGGGATTTTATGTGAGTAGCACATGTTGAAGAAAATCTTTATTCTCTGATATTTTTTATTTCAAACATTTTTCTTTATTGATCACTTGTGCTGATTGATCTGTGTGGTGTATTATTTGATTAATGGGTATCCTGTTTCATTTTTCTTTTCCTTCAAACTAAGTTGAATATATGTAAATAAAAGCTGATTTGATTAACTTGCAAGTAGGGCAATGCCACCTGGTCAGTATTTAAAGCCTTTAAGTTGTGAGGTCAGTTTGGGAGAGCTTTTTCGCATAATATCTTTTGTTTTTATTTTTATTTATTTATTTATTTATTTATTTATTTTTTTGAGACGCAGTCTCGCTCTGTCGCCCAGGCTGGAGTGCAGTGGCGTGATCTCGGCTCACTGCAACCTCCGCCTCCTGGGTTCGCGCCATTCTCCTGCCTCAGCCTCTGCGAGTAGCTGGGACTACAGGTGCCCGCCACCACGCCTGGCTAATTTTCTTGTATTTTTTAGTAGAGACGGGATTTCACCGTGGTCTCGATCTCCTGACCTCGTGATCCGCCCGCCTCAGCCTCCTGAAGTGCTGGGATTACAAGCGTGAGCCACCGTGCCTGGCCTTGTTTTTAACAATGTAATGTCTTACGCTCTTTAAAGAGATACATTATAGTGATTATAATGCTTACAAAGTATGTAATTGACAGAACTAAATACTTGGATATCTGTGAATATAAGCCTTTGGTTCATGTTTAGCAAACTTTCTTTTTTTAACCTCCTAAAAATGGTTATTTCTATATATTCTGACCAAGCCATATTTAACACTTTTTATTTAATGATTGGACTTGGTGATGTAGAACAGGAATTCTATTAACTTCATTTTGCATATTTATATTCTAGACCATTATACCTTTTATACTTTTATTTATATTCTAGATTATTATACTTTTAAAATACTATGCATGTGTATTAAATAGAGTATACTTAAGACACTAATACCAAACTTTTGTCTTTGCTGGTGAATCATCAGATCTTTGTGGACTCTATATAACATGGAATCATTATATATGTGCTGTGATTTCTCAGAACTAACATATATCTTTATATCTACGTGGACTTTTTCATGTTTTACTCACTCATTTCCAAAAGCAAATAGCAAGTATAGATATCTGATTTTAAGTTTGTTTTTTTTCTGGACTGCGAATTGGGATTGGATATCAGATATTTGTTAATATATTTGTTTTTAAATTGTCATCAGATTTGTTTTTGATTATTAAATTATGTGTAGATTAATGAATTCATTCAACAAGTGCTTATTGAGCATTTGTGTCAGATCCTATTCTTGTTGCTGGTCATACAGCTGTGAATAAGACAGATGAGCCTTGTTTAGGGAGAGAAGTCAGAGATATTTCTCTCAGGAGGTAACAGTTGAGCAGAGACTTGGATAGCATTCCTCTACGTCAAGTCAGGGATCAAGACTGAGGTCCAGTAGAGCAACAGCAAGGAGGCCAGTGTTGCTAGAGTTTAGAGAATTAAGGGAAAAGTCATCAGGGATTAGATACTCCCATCTTATGCGATCTGCCTGGTTCTTCCTGACTTCAATATATAATTCATGGCTGAAGATTTAAATTCTTATGTGATTTGGTTATTGACATCTTGGGAACAGAACTTGCCTACTAATCATTTCCCTAAGTGCAACAGAACTTGCCCGCTGATCATTCCCTGAGTGAATTAGTCGTAGAATGAAGTTGTTACCCTTGGGGAGCCATCAAAGTAAGTTTTTTGTTATTTTTGTGATTGTTGTTTTTACTTTTCTCATCCATCCCTATACCTCTGAAATGCCATGAAATGGTTTTATTATCTGAGCTTCTTTGCAAATAGTAAAATCTGTGATGGGTTTTACAGTTGTCCTTTGTACAGAGCAGGTTTTCTAGAATTTAAGGATAGCTTCTTAATTGATCAGTATGAGAATGATGTGATTCTGTGGCATCATCAGAGACTGTTCTAAATATACTGAAAGAGGTGAATTTAAGCAATATACTGAAGTATACTGAAAAGAGAGGTGAATGTAAGCAAATTTATGCTGTGTGATTTTTAAAGAATAATCATGAAAAAAACATTGTGTAGGAATGCAACAGAAAGACTAAAAATGGTTAAATTGCTGATAGTTACATTAATACCCAGTTTGAATCTCTGTGTTGCTTGTGATCTGATTTATGCAGTTGTTAGAATTAATACATAGAGAAATTTGAACTTGAAAGCTTTGAAGCTCTCAGATAATTTTTAGTTGTGTCTCAGACTTACGTTTTCAATTTAATATTTTTTTCTGTTCTTTTCTGCTTTGGAATTACTACCTATTTGTGAGCTTGTGAGTTGCACCAACTTTCTACCTTATTCTCCAGTCAAGAAAGTTTCTCCTTTATAATATCCACCCAGACATATGGTGATGTTAAATAGATGTTAAAAGGCTTTGTTGCCCAGATGTAACTTCCTTTCTAATTTATGTATAGTTCATTTTTGCAGCCATTGTTCTCCAAGGTTTTGATATGCCTGGTTGATGTACATAGTTAATAAAATTAGGATCAATCTATGTATCTTTTAAGTTAGACATCAGATTTCTGTTATATGCAAGACTAAATTATGCAGATGGCTAGAATATTTTTATACAGATAGATTATTTCCTATATATGTTGTAGAGAAGGATATATGTTTTGATAATCACATTTCATAAGAATCTTGGGTTAGTGAAAATTTTTATAGAAGTAAAGGCCCCAGGGAAAGTGCTTTGATAATATTTTATGAAAATAAGGATTATTCAAACTTATAGCAACAGAAACCCAGGTATCTTTAAAGTTACAAGTTTGTATAGTTGGGTTTCTGGTTAACTTTTGACTTAGGCCATGAAATATGTTTCACAGTAAAGATTCCAGAGGCCCAAGCCATGAAATTGTTGATTTGATAGATAACTTTTCCAAGTTTGGAGCTTTTCCCCCAAATTTGTTGCTTGGGTTCTGTAATGTTTAAGAAACACTAGGTTAGGCCAGGCGCAGTGGCTCATGCCTGTAATCCCAGCACTTTGGGAGGCCAAGGCGGGCAGATCCCTTGAGGCCAGGAGTTCAAGACCAGCTCGGTTAACATGGCAAAACCCCATCTACTAAAAATACAAAAATTAGCCAGGATGTGGTGACGCGCGCCTGTAATCCCAGCTCCTCCGGAGGCTGAGGCAGGAGAATTGCTTGAACCCAGGAGGAGGAGGCTGCAGTGAGCCAAGATTATGCCACTGCACTCCAGTCTGGGTGACAGAGTGAGACTCTGTCTCAAAAACAAACAAAAAAACCCCACTAGATTAAACAGATTTTGTGGTTCAGGAATCTCATTGTTTTTAATGTATGAATATCTAAATTGGAAGAATATGCAGTCTTTCTCAAGCTTATTTAACCCCCCGAGTTTGCCCCTACCCTAACACCTAGGGAATATTCTTGGAAAGGACTAGTGTTTCATAGAATCAGGTTAAGTAAAGCTATCTCAGAATTATGTGTTAGAAGTAGAAACCATTCAGTGGGGGAAATAACAATATATTTTCATGGTTTCATTTTGTGATAGGGTCGTATTAGACAAAGAATCTCACTTGATAAAGTTTTTTTATTGTATAGTAAATAAGAGGATATAAAGAAGATCTGTTTTTGTTAGTTTTCAAGGAACCAATTTGTGGTTCCACTGGAGAAATAATTAGATGGTGATCACAGTTCACTCTTATTAATAAGGATTTGGTAGTTGCCTTGAGAACAACTTCATTTTAACCTGTCTAGCCTGTTCATATTTAACTGGAAGGGTTACAGACTCTAACCTCTATTTGTTCTTAGTGAGTATCATTGACTCTTGATTACCTTTACTGTCTTCATTTTTGAGGAAGCATCTCACACCCTGCAATTACAGAGATTAAAAGCTTTCCTTCAAGATCTTTGCTTGAATTTATTCCAACAGTCTTCATAGTTCTTACACTAAGTATGTTTTGGGAACGATTTTTTTTGACAGTAAGTAAACTTAGGTAGCTTTATACAATTTGTTAGAGGTGTGATAATATCACCATCAATTCTCAGGAGGATCCAGAATCTCAGTCTGTCAACCAGGTTATATTCTTAAAAGCAGGAACACATACATAGCACTCTCCCCACCCCACCACTGTTTTATAAAGCTTCCTTCATTCCCATTTGGTTATTGATTAATTTGTTGTTCATCTCTGCTTGAAGTGTTACGCGAGTGCTATAGTAGCAGTAATGTTCTGGAGTTGAGTGAAGAGTTCAGCCCTGCAGATAATGGAGACTTTTTAAAAAGCTGTCTTCCTTAGGGCTCTATTTCCTTTTCTTCCTCTTTCCTTTAGCAAATATTTGTTGAGTGCATGCTGTGTGCCTTGCAGTGTGCTGAGTGCTGGGACATCAAAGATGAACAAAACCAGACATGTTCATACGGACTTTATGATCTGGTTGGGGAGGAACACATTAGTCACACTATAAAATTGTGACTATGCCAAGTGTTAAATGTACGTTGTGCAACAAGAGCCTAAAATTGGGGGATTTGTTGCAGGAGTCAGAATACTTCATTGAGGAGGTAATGCTTGAATAAGATCAGAAGTTTATGTAGGATTTAACTTGGCGATGATGACAGGAAAACACATTTTAGGAGCAGTGAACAAAAAGCAGTAGTAAAAGCCCTGTGATGGGGAGAGTGTGGGGAGTAGAAAGATTTGAAAGAAGACTGGTTATTGTATATGTTTTAAGGATGCTTGTAGGAAAGTTTCTTTTTCTTCTTCCTGCCTGTTCGTAAATGTTAGTGGATTATTACATTACATTGCACTAACATTTATGAACAGTCAGGAAGAAGAAGATGGTAAGGTAGATCATATGTCTCTTTTAGCATGCTTCTGGAGTCATTCATTGTGCCAATCTAAATGTGGCCACAGATATGTTTTATTAGGCATACATTATAATTTAAGTTTTTATCTTATTCACCACCATTTAAAAATTAGAGCTTGTCACATAAGCAGTCTGGATTTCCAGCTTCCTTAAAATCTATCTGGCATGACTGGGTACTGGGTCTGTAGTCTCACATGGCAACAGCCACATCCGCCTGAGCAGGAGCTACCTCCTTTAGATAAGAGGTGTTCTCTAGATTGCCACAGGCCTCATTACTCTGTTATCTCTTATTTAGCCTTCTTTACTTATTTCTGCTACATCTATAGACTTTTGGCCGTCCAGTTTGAAATCCCTGCTCTAGAGGCAGCACCAGTTTGTTAAAGATAAGTTAATCAGTTGGAAATACAACAAATATAAGGCTTTGAAGTCAGTGCTGGCTTTGATTTTCAGTTCTACCATTCATTCTCCTGCTTGTGAAGTTGAGGAGGTTATTTAACCTTTCTATCAGTGATTTTGTTTTTATTTTATAATATATATAATAGAACTTACATCATAGTATTGTTGAAGATTAAAGGAGACACTGTATAAAACGCTTGGTACAAAGAGGCTTAACAAATGGTAGCTACTTGTGTTATTAATTTATGATTCTGTAAACTTAATTAGATGTATGTGTAAATGTAGGCAAATATATGGCTTTATTGTACTTATAATTTATTATATTTATTAATATATGTATTTAGTATTAATGATAGAATTTTCATTCAAAGTTATAAAGACTAGTTTATATAAATATTATGATAGTCTTTTTTCTCTCAAGTAATTGGGGTATTTTTGCAACAACTATGTATGTTTATCTTATAGCAGAGATCTTTTGCATTTGAGAGAAAGTACCTGCAAATAAGTTGTATAAAGAGGGTAATAACTAGGTTGGCCTTTTCCATCCATCTGTTAGGACTCATACATAGAAAGAAATGTAATTTCTTTGGTTTTAAGTTACTGATTTTCTGGACAGGCGTGGTGGCTGACAGCTATAATCCTAGAACTTCGGGAGGCTGAGGCAGGAGGGTAGCTTGAGGGCAGGAGTTTGAGACCAGCCTGTGCAAAGCAGCGAGACCCTGTCTCTAAAAATAAAAAAAAATTAAGTAACTTTCATCTGAAAAGTGTATAAAGTGTTCAGGATTTTAATATGTAGTTACATAATTATAAGTAGGAATATTACTTTTATAAAATGTTTTTTCTGTACTTTGTATTTAGACTGGCATATTATTCTATTTGAGAATATTATATTACACTTTAAACAATTTTCAAAACTTGTTGCTTGTCTTGATATTTCAGGAAACAAAGTGGTTCTATCATGTGTCTGCCTAGCAGTATAAAGATGTACCTCTTAAATGAAACACTATTTTTTTATATGTGTGTAAAAACTGTTTACAAAATATAAAAATTAAAATAGTATGTATATAGTAGTCCATTGTATCCCTTAAGTTTTGAAAGTTTATTTTATATACTTGTTACCTGTTACATGAAGTAATACTTCTGTATTAACATATTATGCGTTGTATACGGTTTTTTGTTAGATATGCATTTTTCATAGACTTTTCTAAGAAGCCATCACTTAAGTGAATAGGCAATATTTTTTTCTCTTTTAGCACAAAGAAGCTCAACAAATGGTACTCATAAAAAATCCTTTATATCCCTTTTATAATAATTTTCCTCCTTGTGATTTTTTCCAGCTTTTTTTTGAGGGGGGCAGATAATGTTCTGGTTATAGATTTGGACCAAATCTTAATATAAGGGAGATAAAAGAGAGAACTTTCTATTATGATTTGTTGGCCTGTTTGTTACAGCAAATTAAGCTTCAGTTTTCTCATCAGAAAGGTGGTATAACTTCTTTAGGGATTTGTTTTGAGGTTTAAATGTATCCAGTTACACCTTGTTTAGCATTGCCCTTTTCACTGCTTCTTTAAAACTTTATTTTGTTTTATTATTACTGTTTTTGAGATGGAGTTTCACTGTCTCACCCAGGCTGGAGTGCGATAGCGTGATTTCAGCTCAGTGCAACATCCGTCTCCTGGGTTCAGGCGATTCTCCTGCCTCAGCCTCCTAAGTAGCTGGGATTACAGGCGTGCACCACCATGCCTGGCTAATTTTTTGTATTTTTAATAGAGACTGTATTGGCCAGGCTGGTTGCGAACTCCTGACCTCAAGTGATCTGCCTGCCTCCGCCTCCCAAAGTGCTTGGATTACAGGCATGAGCCACCGTGCCCCGCCTCCTTTCACTGCTTTTTGATTGTGGTATGGAATTAATTGTAGTTATTGCATAAATGTTTTTATATTAAATATATAATATTTTGTAAACGTTTTATACTGAATAATACAGATACACTTTTTTTCTCTAATTGGCTAGTATTTAGACTGAACGCTTATTTAGATGGGTAAATATTAAATCATTTCATGCCTCCCTTGTAGTAAGAGGTGTTAGAATCTGATTTAACCTTAATATTTTGTCAGCATTATTAGCATTTTGGTGCTAATGTACTTCAAGAAAAATGAATTACAGCAACAACATATTCATGTCAGGGAATTTTAATACATATAAAGCGAATATTTATGTGGTTTAGTTTATATATCTTAACTGAGATTTATTGAAAATCCATTGCACACTGGTTGATACATTTTGTGTAAGCCTGTACAATTCACCTCAATTTAGCTTTGCATTTTGTTAAAGAATAACTATTAGTTTACCCAAAACATATTAGAGGTTTTAGTTAATATCTGTAACATAACTTTTAAAATTATTCTACCGATGACTATGGAGTTAATGCCACAATCACAAAACACTTGAGGTTTATTTTAGAAAGAAAGAAAAGTTACTGTTGCCACGTATATCAGAGTAATCTTGAAATCAAGATTACTAATAATTTTTAGTAATAAATTTAACATCACTTTGTTTTAAAATGCTGTAATATTGATCGTTGTAAGAATAGGAAACATAGAAACCGGTTTGGAAACATATTTTGTTAAATAACAAAAATTTATACTATGAAACATCGTTTTGGTTACATATATTCTCTTATAGTTTAGTATACAATGCTGTAGTTATATATGACTTTCGGAATTGCACAAAGATTTTAGTTTTCTTTCAACTTAATAGAGCTTTTTATTCCAGTTTCTATTTACCTGCATCAGTGTAACTTTAATTCAATTTTAACAAAATTATTGTCAGTGTTAAACATATTTTATAACTAATTTCCTACTCCTGCTTGTATTTTTAGATTAACCACTGCTGTTCTTTAACATACAAATGCTTTTATTTTCTGTATTTCTCTTTATTATTTTGAACAAATATTAATCTTTAATGTCCCTTTTAACTTTATGACAGATGTTTTAAATCAGTTGGTTCGTATGTAAAAAACCTAGTATATTTAATAACATGCTGCATTTGGGTGTTTGGGTATGTCCTTGATGGGAACTTTTCCATTGGCTATTGCTGGCTGAACATTAGTTTATTGGATCAATTTCTGGGTCTTTGTAAATTGATTTAGATTTTTGAGTGACTTTTTAATCTTTTATATAATTCCTGCATTCAAATTTTTTAAATTAATTGTCTTAGTATTTTTGTCTTAGTATTCATTGAAGTGTCTAGTTAGTTCATCCCCTTTCCCCTCCCCCATCCTACCAAACCTCATTTGATTTTTAATTCTAAGTTTTGGTTTCTTTTCCAGGTCTTTTTCTTGATGGATGTTTCTTTTAGTGTTGTTCTTCTTGTCTTTCCTGCTTCTCATGTTCCTCTGTGAGTGACTGTTCCCATGTTTTTTTTAAATACCTGTTTTTAAACTCTTACTTGCTTCTGGACTGGACAAATCTTGCTATTTAGAAACTAAGTCCTTATTTGAAATTTCAGAATGGTGCTTTGCACTGAATCCATTGAAGACATATTCACTTGAAATGCTTAGAAATGAAAAATTTTAAGATCTTACTTTTGTTTTAATTAGAGACAAAAGTCATACCATAGAACTCAGATAACTCTCTCACTGTTGAACTTGTCATATTTTATGGGTGTCATTGAAAAAGCTTTTATTTTTACATTTAGATTTTTGAAACTGTATATAAGATCAAATTAGAGTTTTATTTTGAAATCAAGTCAATTTAACTTTATTTATATACATGCATATATATACATATATATATATATACATACATATATATATAGAGAGAGAGACAGAGAGAGAGACAGAGTCTCACTCTATCACCCAGGCTGGAGTGCAGTGGCACGATCTCAGCTCACTGCAGCCTCTGCCTCCCAGGTTCAAGCAATCCTCCTGCCTCAGCCTCCTGAGTAGCTGAGACTACAGGCGTGTACCACCACGGCCTGGCTATTTTTTGTATTTTTAGTAGAGATTTCACCATGTTGGCCATGCTGGTCTCGAACTCCTGACCTCAAGTAATCTGCCCACCTCAGGCTTCCAAAGTGCTGGGATTACAGGTGTGAGCCACCACACCCCGCCAGTTTAACATTTTTACACATTACAATTAGAATTGATTCAGTCTTTTATCATCCTCTACAGTGAATTCTGGACATTATGAATCCTGTAATCATTTACCTCCCCAAATTTGGTATTTTTGGAGAGACGCTCCAGTTTTTCTACAGTGTCTTTTTGTCATTTCTGTCTTATGTGTGGTGCCATAAATATTCTGGAATTGAATTCCTGATATATTTCATTATACCAAACTTGAGAACTAAAATAAAGCAGCTTTTTGATCTTTCAGAAGTTACTGAATTCTTACTTGTGTTCTATAGATGGCTTTTAGAAAATAACACCCCATTCAGCTTCTGATAGGATTATAATATTTTAGTAACTTATCTAGCTATACAAGGTATTTCACAATATCCTTAGGAATTACTGAGTTTTAAATAGAGTGACAGAATAATTACCAATTATTCTGATAGTAAATTTGTAGGTACATTATAATTCATCAAGAACTTTGGTGTGTGTGTGTGTGTGTGTGTGTGTGTGTGTGTGTGTGTGTGTATATATATTTTTTCCCCCTCCTAGAAAAGTTAACAGGCTGGGCGCGGTGGCTCATGCCTGTAATCCCTACACTTTGGGAGGCTGAGGCAGGTGGATTCCTTGAGCCCAGAAGTTCGAGACCAGCTTGGGCAATTTGGCAAAATCCCGTCTCTACAAAAAAATTCAAAAATTAGCCGGGCATAGTCGTGTGCGCCTGTAGTCTCAGGTACTCAGGAGGCTGAGGCAGGCAGATTGATTAAGCCCAGGAGGTCGAGGCTGTAGTGAGCCATGATTGCACTACCACACTCCAGCCTGGGCAACAGAATGAGACCCTCCCCGCCCCCCAAAAAAAGAAGTTACTTTAAGAAGAAACTTCAAGAACGTAACTATTTAAATAACTTGATATTGGAAAATATTTTTCTTTACCTAGGTTAACTGCAGTAGATATAAATGATCTAATACTTTCTAATAAATTGATAGATACCAATTTTGGGGCACCTGTGATAGACGTTTGTATTATTTCTAAATTTCTGAGTCATTATTAATATTTTTGAAAAGTTTGTATAACTTCTAAAGCTTTAAACATCAGTGTAAAAAGGCTATAGTATAGTAGATTTTTTTGTTTTTTGAGATGGAGTCTCACTCTTGTCACCCAGGCTGGAGTGCAGTGGCGTGATCTGGATCAACTGCAACCTCCGCTTCCCAGGTTCAAGCTGTTCTCCTGCCTCAGTCTTCTGAGTAGCTGGGATTACAGGTGCCCGCCACCACACCTGGCCAATTTTTGTACTTTTTAGTAGAGATGGGGTTTCGCCATGTTGGCCAGGCTGGCCTTGAACTCCTGACCTCTAGTGATCGGTGGCCTCCCAAAGTGCTGGGATTGCAAGCATGAGCCACTGTGCCCAGCCCAGTATAGTAGATTTTACAAAACTATGCTTCATTATGTCATACTGGCAGTATTATATTTACATTTTATATTAGAACCCTCTTGTAGATCATCGAAGACCAGTCCACAGTACATAGTAACTGGTTCTAAGTGACTGAATAATTTCAGTCAACATATTTTCTGTGTAACAGATCGAAGGAGAAATAACTGCTGGTGATGAACAGTAGTGCAGAGGTTTTGTTGCCTATGGTTGATAAGCCACCTGAATCCTGAGTTGTCTCATAGGGTGGCATTATATTAGTACTTTGCTGTAGTCCAGAGAAAGGCTGAGAAACTAGGTAATGTTAGTATACCATGAGAAATTGATTCATTTTAATTAAGCTTATGAGAGTAGCATTTGAAATCAAATGCTGATTTATTAATTTGCAGTGATAAATGTAATTAAGAAGGGCACTGGATTCTCACCTCTAACACATAACATGTTCTCTGTATAAAGCTACCTTGGAAATCACAGTATACTGTGCAATGAGCATATAATAAATTATATCCTTCAAATGTTTAGTGGTATTAAAGTAGTCTGTTATTTTTAACTCTTCATTAAAAAAAAGATTTGTTGCAAGGCCAGGGTACCTTTCCCCTTGGGCACTGCTTAGATAGGTTTTGATTTGCCACTGTGATTTCTATTCCTTGTTGTGTCTGACTAATCCCTTGCCAGATGGATATGATGTGTTATTTCTTTAGCTGTATAGATTACTGAGTCAACTTTAGGACTGTGTTTCATTCCATTCTATTTGATTTGTTAAAAAGTGTTGGTGAGGGAACTAGCTCTTTTGAATTTGGAATTCATAATGTAGATATCCAAAGGATCTGATTTATCACAGGAGAGGTTAGGAGCGATACACTGACCTTTCTGCAAGTTTGAGCTGTAGATTTAGGATTAGTCACATTTAGTTTTGTTGATTTGGAAGGGGAGAGAAGAGCAGGGATTTCCTGCTGGGTTTTGGAAATCTTTCTTTCATTTTTAAAGAGATGGGGTCTCACTGTGTTGCCCAGGTTGGACTTGAACTCTGGGCTCAAGCCATCCTCCTGCCTTAAGTACCTGAGACTGCAGGTGTATGCCACTTTCCTCAGCATGGAAATCACTTTCTCTACCTTTCACTTATTACAGGTTGATAGTCAAATTAATGAAGCTCCTTAAACCTCACCCTCCCAGTTAGTAATTTCAGTGCTGCAAAGACATTACAATTTGTTTCTTAGCATTGTATAAAAGTACCTAAGATTCAGAATGCAGTCACTATGAGTAAAAAATCAAATATGGTTAAAGTACAAATAAAGTAGTATTGTAAAGTACAAATAGAGAAGTATAAAGAGACTTTATGTATCAGTAGATAAGTAATAATTATATGTTGGGATGAGCGTTTTACACAGTCTCAGGATGGACACATTAAAAAATTCTGCTGTGACATATTTGAAAGATGTGAAGGTACACACAGCATAAATGCAAAGCATGAAATATTTTTCATAATTGGTGGATTGTGTAAAAGTTTTGTTTACATTTTACTCATTTGATTATATTTACATAAAGTGTATTTAGTGAAATTACCAGAACCATTTTCAGTAATAGAAGAAAATAGTCTTTCTCTCTTTCACACATGGATGCATGCACATGCATTCATATCTCTCTCTCCCTCCCACATATGCATAAAATTGATCAAAATGTGGTTCAGGTCTCCACTAGTACACTTAAACTGTGCATGCTAACATTTGGTCTGTAAGGAACAACCTACCATTTTTATATGTGCCCTTTTTTACTTACGCTGTATTGATATTTGGTGTTTGCCCATAAAAATAAGCCAGCCATTCTTTCACTATGAGTTTTACATGTAAGTTCTGTTATGCCTTGTAATTTTAGGTTGACTTTGTTAAAAAACAATTATCAAGTTAGTCATAAAACCTAGTTTCCAAAACCAGTGTTTGTTATCTAAGCTGAACTCTTAGAAACTTTAATGTGAAATTATTTTTAATGATAATATAAAAATGAAGAGTCAGGTATGAGCAAAAGTAAGTAATATAGCAGGAGTTTGTATAGTTTAAGTGCATTTTTTTTTCTTTCTTTCTTTCTTTTTGGAAACAGGGTCTTGCTGTGTCACCCAGGCTGGAATGTAGTTGTACAGTCAGAGCTCATTGCAGCCTTTATTTCCTGGGCTCAATCACTGCTCCCACCTCAGCTGGGACCACAGGCATGCACTGCAGTGCCCAGCTAATTTTGGTATATTTTGTAGAGACACGGTTCACTGTGTTGCCCAGGCTGGTCTCTCACGATCCTCTTGCTTTGGCCTCTCAAAGTGCAGAGATTACAGGTGTGCGCCACTGCGCCCAGCCTTAAGTGTGTTTTCATTATTGCCTTAAATTTTTTAGTCTACAGTGATTTAAAATGGTTTAAATGTAATGATTTAAGTTGGGGATTGACAAACCTCTTCTTTAAAGGGCCAGAAACTAAGTACTGTAGGCTTTCAGGCCGATAGACAAAACCACAGAAATTATGTAGGCGCTTATGTAACAAGAGATAAATCAAATTTTCACATTTTTCTTTTTTTTTTTCTTGAGACCGAGTTTCGCTCTTGTTGCCCAGGCTGGAGTACAATGGAGCGGTCTCGGCTCACCACAGCCTCTGCATCCAAGGTTCAAGTGATTGTCCTGCCTCAGCCTTCCCGAGTAGCTGGAATTACAGTTATGCGCCACCACGCCCAGCTAATTTTGTATTTTTAGTAGAAACAGGGTTTCTCCGTGTTGGTCAGGCTGGTCACAAATTTTTAATGACAAGTACAATGCATGATAATAATCTGCAATACTGGTTTGATAATGAGAATAATGGAATTTCTTTTTGGGTGTGAGGGAACATTTTGCTTAATTGAAGTTCCAAGTTAGTGTTCTCTATTACCAAAATTGATTGCAAATTCATCAGTGCCGGTTTATAATGAGATTTTATGTATTATTTCAATATTCATTAACTATGTAATTGGGGAACTTCCACATAACCCTCCTTTGGCAGTGATAAATCTGCAAATAATCAAGAAAATAATCTAGTAGAATTCTTAGATGGACTAAATTTGCCCATCTGAGCTGTTTTCAGCTCCACACATAGTTTTAACTACCATTTGTTTGGTAGCATCAGCATCTTAATAGATTCCCCTTCAGGTTGTACTTCATTAGTGTTTTCTGAACTACTTAGAAATTACTCCTGCCTGTAGTTGTTTTATGTAGACTACTCATAGAGGCTAATTCCTCAGCCACTTCAAAACATGATTTGGACTCCTCAAATAAACCATAATTGAGTGGTATTAGTAACATGTTAACAAGAGCCAAAGAAAACCACTCAGTCATTTGCCTTGACTTCTGATTGACAATTGATGTTGCTACACCATGACCTCAACTCATTAAGCAGTAGTGAAAGACTAATAGTCTAAAACAAGTTTATTTTCTCTGAATACATTTTTTTGACTGCTTTAATCAAATCAAATTTAATTAATTAACCATAGATTAACCATTTTCCTTCCCTGGCTAACAAGGAACCTCTCAAATTTGCTTCACAGCCTAATTTTAATTTTTTAATTTTTGTAAAGAGATTTTGTGATGAGATACTCCATTTTAAAGTTTTTAATTTTTCTGCCCATTCCTCTCATGTGAGTTGAGAATGTTGCAATGAGTGCTTAGTCTGGTAATATTTATATTGTATTCTTTTAGCATAGTTGTAGTGTCATTGCATTAGATGGTAAACAGTGCTTTGCCATCTAATTTTATTGTACATTAAAGAACATACTACTTTTATTGTATTTTTTTGTTGTTTTTTTGAGATGGAGTCTCACTCTGTTGCCCAGTCTTCAGTACAATGGTGCAATCTTGGCTTACTGCAACCTCTGCCTCCCGGGTTCAAGCAGTTCTCCTGCCTCAGCCTCCTGCGTAGCTGGGATTATAGATGCCTGCCACCACGACTGGCTAATTTTTGTATTTTTGATAGAGACAGGGTTTCACCATGTTGGCCAGACTGGTCCCAAACTCCTGACCTCAAGTGATCTGCCCGCCTCCACCTCTGAGTGCTGGGATTACAGGTGTGAGCCACTATGCCTGGCCTCTTTTTGTTTTAATGTGATGGGTAGGTACCAGCCTCTTTTTGTTTTAATGTGATGTAGGTACCAGTAATTAAAAAAATGAAATTCAGATGTCCTATGTGACAAAATGCTTGGCACACAAAATGCTGTGTTTTGCATTCATCCAGGAAATGTTTGTTGTGTGCCTGCTGTATGCTAGGCAGTATTGTAGGCCCTGGGGATATCAATAGGAGGGAGGACAAACAAAATTTAGTGTTACATGCTTTTTGGAGGATTAAAGTAAGGTAAAGCAATATAATTGCATTTTTTGTGATTTGTATTGTGCCAACTGGCAGTGCTAACTAAACCTGAGAGTACCACATAAGGTTTCTGTTGTCCATATTTAACTCTTTTTTTTTTTTTTTTTTTTTTTTTTTGAGACAGAGTCTCACTCTGTCACCCAGACGGGAATGCAGTAGCACAATCTTGCCTCACTGCACCCTCCGTTTCCCAGGTTCAAGCAGTTCTCTGGCCCAGGCTCCTGAGTAGCTGGGATTACAGGCGCCTGCCACCACGGCTGGCTAACTTTTGTATTTTTAGTAGAGACGGGGTTTCACCAAGTTGGCCAGGCTGGTCTCAAAACACCTGACGTCAGGTGATCCACCCGCCTCAGCCTCCCAAAGTGCTGAGATTACAGGCGTGAGCCACCGCGTCTGGCTGACCTCTGCTGTTTTAAAGGCAGTCATCGACAATAGGTAAATGAATGAGTTTGGTTGCATTACAGTAAATCTTTATAGATGCTACAATTTGAATTTCATATAATTTTTACATTTTAAATAATATTTTTGATTATCTAGATTTATTTTTCAACCATTTAAAGTGTAAAAACCAGTCTTGGCCTGTGTGCCATACAGAAACAAGTAGCGGCCTGGATTTGGCTCACTGCTGTATTTTGCTTACTCTTATTTAAATTTTTATCAGTGGATATGGAGGCAACTGTTTATTTCTAATTCAAGTAATTAGTACTTGTCTCATTTTATGTCTTTAGAAATTGATGTTTAGATGAATTTTAAGAAGGATGCTATTTAAACACACCCATACCTGGCATATGCATTAAGTACAAATATGAACTTTAACATTAAATTTGTGAGAATGATGCTGGGTATGGTGGCTCACACCTATAATCCTAGCACTTGGGGAGGCCAAGGCAGGTGTATCACTTGAGGCCAGGAGTTCAAGACCAGCCTGGCCAACATGGTGAAATCCTGTCTGTACTAAAAATACAAAAATTAGCTGGGCGTGGTGGCACATGCCTATGATCCCAGCTACTAAAGAGGCGGAGGTGGGAGGATCACTTGAGCCCAGGAACCAGAGGTCGCAGTGAGCCAAGATCACATCACTGCACCCTCACTGCACCCCAGCCCGGGTGACATAGCAAGACTCTGTCTTAAAAAAAAAATAATAAAAAATAAATAAATAAATTTGTAAGAATGGAGGCAGTTGCATAATGGCTGATGCCTATGTAATGTAGATAAAATTACTTTCCTGTTTATCTCATGAGATGCAAGAATATTAAATGAAAATTGTTAATGATGAATTTGGATTTTATAAAGCAATAAGAGGCAATGCTATAAGATGTATTTCCAAATGAGTTTTTAAAAATAAAATCCTGACAAATATTTTTTCTTAGTGTGATCCCTTTTGTAATTTTAATTCTTTTTTTTTTTTTAACTTTTAAGTTCAGGGGTACATGTGCAGGTTTGTTACATATGTAAACTTGTGTCATGGGGGTTTGTTGTACAGATTATTTCATCACCCAGGTATTAAGCCTAGTACCCATTAGTTATTTTTTCTGATCCTCTCTCTCTACTCTCCACCCTCTGATAGGCCCCAGTGTATGTGGTTCCCCTCTATGTGTCTGTGTGTTATCATCATTTAGCTGCCACTTATAAGGGAGAACATGTGGTATTTGTTTTTTTGTTCCTGCGTTAGTTTGCTAAGGATAATGGTCTCTAGCTCCATCCATGTCCCTGCAAAGGATATGATCTCATTCTTTTTTATCACTGCATAGTATTCCATGGTGTATATGTAACATATTCTTTATCCAGTCTATCAATGATAGGTATTTAGGTTGATTCCATGTCTTTGCTACTGTGACTAGTGCTGCAGTGAATATACGCATGCACGTGTCTTTATAATAGAGTGATTTATATTCCTTTGAGTATATAACCAGTAATGAGATTGCTGGGTTCAGTGGTATTTCTGTCTTTAGGTCTTTGAGGAATCACCACAGTTTCTTTCACAATGGTTGAATTAATTTACACTTCCATCAACAATATGTAAGCCTGCCTTTTTCTACACAACTTTGCCAGCATCTTGTTTTTTGATAGCCGTTCCGACTGGCGTGAGATGGTATCTTCATTGTGGTTTTGATTTCCCTTTCTCTAATGATTAGTGATGTTGAGCTTGTTTTCATATGATTGTTGGCCACATGTATGTCTTCTTTGGAAAAGCGATCATGCCCTTTGCCTACTTTTTAATGATTTTTGTTGTTGTTGTTGTTAATTTGTTTAAGTTCCATATAGATGCTGGATATTTGACCTTTGTTGGAGGCATAGTTTGCAAAAATTTTCCCATATTTTGTTGGTTTTCTTTTTACTCTGTTGATAGTTTCTTTTGCTGTGCAGAATCTCTTTTGCTTAGATCCTATTTGTCATCTTTTACTTTTGTTGAGCTACTTTTGATGTCTAATTATCTCATCAAGTAAGTGCTACACCCTGAACTGGAGGCAACATCTTTCTAAAGCACATCTGTGAGCAGAGGGGGCACAGCCGCATTTTGTGGGAGATGCATTTCAGCATCAGGAGGCAGTTAAGTCTTCACAGGTTATCCAAGGACTATATGGATAACTTACAAGTGTTTACACCTCCAGAGAAAAGCCCTGTGTGATTACTGCTGTCTTCCAACTGTGGAGACTGAGGCACACACTGGCAAGCAAATTGCTTTAGGAACTATTGGCAAACGGGATCAAGAAAGAACTAGCCTCTGCTGAACACTGCACATGGTTGAGCCTGTGTCCCAGCTATCAGGGTATCAATCTGTCTAGGTCCCAGCTATATTCCCAGTACCTGGCAGAGTTCTTGGGACAAAGTAGATACCTCTGTTCATTTTCTATTGTCACAGTAATAAATTACCACAAGTTTGGCAGCTAAAAAAACACTCTCTTACAGTTCTGTAAATCCAAGGTTCAGGTATATCGTGGCTTAGGGAGAGGCCTCCACGTAGAGTCTCATAGACTGAAGTCAAGGTGTCAACAGCAATGTGTTCCTTTTGGGAAACTTCGGGGAAGGACCCATTTCCACGTTCCTTCAGGTTGTTGGTTGAATTCAGTTCCTTGTGATTTTAAGACTGAGGTCCCTGTTTGTTTGCTGGATGTAAACTGAGGGCTAATTCAACCTTCAGGAGGCCACTTGGTTCATGGCCTCCTTCATCTTGAAAGTCAGCAGTGGTGGATACAGTCCCTCTCATGCTTTGACTCTCCCTTGTTCTTCTTCTCTTCTGCTGTGTTTCTCTCTGACTCTTCTCCCTTCCTCTTAAGGGTCCATGTGATTATACTGGGCCAATCAGGAAAATCTCCCTATTTTAAAGTTATCTGCAAAGTAACTTTGCCATGTAATGTTAAAATATTCACAGGTTCTAGGGCCTAGGGCGAATGGAAATCTTTGGAGAACCATTGTTCTGCATACTACCACACTCAATCCATATTTTTTAATAAATGAAAAAAAGATGTATTTGTTAGTGTTGGAAGAATAAAAATTTTATGAATTTTTGGTTGCTTAATGTTAAACAGAGTTGATTTTTGTTTGTTTTGTTTGAGACAGAGTCTTTCTCTGTCGCCCAGGCTGGAATACAGTGGCATCTCAGCTCACTGCAACCTCTGTCTCCTGGATTCAAGTGATTTTCCTGTGTCAGCCTACCCAGTAGCTGGGACTACAGGTGTGTGCCGCCACACCTGGCTAATATTTGTATTTTTAGTTTGGATGGGGTTTCACCGTGTTGGCTAGGCTGGTCTCAAGTGCCTGACCTCAAGTGACTCACCCACCTCGGCCTCCCAAAGTATTGGGATTACAGGCGTGAGCCACTGCGCCTGGCTGATTTTTGGTACCTTTTTTTTTTTTTTTTTTTTTAAGAAAATTACTTAAAATGAGTAATATTTATGCTAAGATATCCAACTGATTTATAACAGCATATGATAAAGTTATGAGGTTTTTTTTTTTTTTTTTTTTTTTTTTTTGTATTTTTAGCCAAGCTGAGGAAAGACTTGCAGTGGAAAGACAAGCAGTTGATTGGTGAGAGATTGCAGGGTTTGATGACAGATTAGGAGAGCAGGACAGTATAAATAGATTAGGGAAGAAGAGAGAATTAGTGAGCCAACCTTCCTGCAGGTTATAGAGCCTTTTATGTGTTCCTACCTTAAATATGCTAAGATCCGAGAGATGGATAGTTCATCCCAGTTAACATAAATGAAGAGTTCTCTTTCAGTTCTTGTCATTTTTTTGACAACCCGGGAACCATCTTGTATGGCCCACTTGCCTAAGTCAAGCATTCCGTCACTCTTCCATTCAGACATTTTACTTTCTGTCAGTTGTGAAGACTACAGTTACCTGGCACTGCATCCTTTTTCCCTCTTCCTTTTGCCATCCTGTGTTCTGAATTGTCAGGTACACCTAAATAGAAGGCCTAAACTTGATTGTTACTTGGTAACTTAAGACTATAAGATTATTGTTTCTAAACCATTGCTATTTCTAATACCAAGATGTACCAGTTTGATCAAAGATTTAATTTTCTAGGCCCAGACAGCTGACATAATGGATTTAGGTTTATTTTTTCTTTGAAATGAGTGCATGAGTGCCTTAAGATAGAGTACATAGTCAAAAAATATGAATACTGTAGCAAGTTTTAGGGATTCTTGCAGTCTTCCTGAGCACAGTGGTGGAGAAAGGAGGAAAATCCTTGGTTACATTGCACACTCATCAAGTCAGGCAACCTGGCCTAGGGCAACATAAGCCTAGAGAAAGGAGTCTTATTCTCTGGTTTGCTCTCTGCAGGTTGTGCCTTTTTGTGATCTTTTTCCTTTAGAGAGGCTCCTTATTGTGAAGCAGCTGTTAAAAGGGTATGCCTTATTCTATTTCTTTTTCTTGGTTTTCTTAATTACTTAATTATAAAACATTTCTAACATAAATATAATGAGAGAAAATAGCACGTGATCTTCCGTCTTCCCATCACACAGATTCTATAATTACCATTTTTGAAGGCTCTCCTTATCTGTTCCACCTCTTCCTTTTTTTTCTAAAGTATTTAAATGCAGAATCGAAACACTGTGATTTTGTTCCTACATACTTTGCCTCTCTTAAACATATGGACATCTTTTACATAGCCACAGTGCCATTGTATACAACGAAATAAATAATATTGATGTAATCTAACACACAGTTCATTTTACAGTTTCTTTGATTTCCTGAAAATTGTCTTTTTGTAATTCGTTTGTTGGAAATAGGACCCAAACAAGCACCATAAGTTGCGTTTAGTTGTTAGGAATCTCAGGTATCTTTTACTGTAGTTCATAAATTTTTTGTGCCATTGGTGCATTTGGAAGACTGGAAATCCTATGAATCCTCTTTCTGAATACTATTTTTAAGGCATTAAAGAAAATACATAAGATAAAACCAGTTGTATTTAAAGTGAAATCAAGATATTTTTTAAAAACACATTTATGACATGATTTGTGCTTCTTTACTAATGCATTGTGTAACATGATCTAGTGGCAAATTTGATAAATACCAGATTTTAGAAGTCTAATGAGCATATGTAATTTTGGGATATCTTTATTCTATTATGTTATGAAAAAATCTGATTTTTGTTGGTGGCAAAGTTGTAACCATTTATAATAATAATACTGTGGTTTATCTGCATTCCTGAAGAAAGTCTTAATTTCATTTAGAGATTAATGAAAATAAAATTGTAAATTTTTTTCCCATTGCATTTCTGCTGAATTCTATCCACAATTCCATGCTCTAAAGGGGCAGTACATATTAAGAAAGGTCTTGGCTACAAGTCTTCTCGGTGGCTTTTTCTAAGTTTTTCAACAACTTGGCAAGTTCTTTACCTCTTAGCCTTTGTCCTTCCAGTTGTTTGTCTGGAACATTCTTCCTCTTGCTCTTAATAAGACTGATTCCTTCCATTAATTCAAATCTCAGTTCATCAGCCACTTTTTCAGGACCCTTTTTCTTCTAGTTATCTTGTTGTTATCTAGTTATCTAGTTATCTTGTTGTTCATTTGTTTTCTTTGATTATCTTTCTTTAAATATATGAATTCGAAGGTAGAAACTATGTCTTTCTTGCCTTCCACTATATCTCCAGTGCTGAGAACAGAGTATTTTGCATGTAAGTGTTGCTTGAAAAGTATTTTCAAATGAATCTGAAGCCTATGTTATACATTATATTTTTAGTTATTTTCCATAATTTCATATGGGTGTAGAGTGGTAATTTTAATTCATTATTATTGTTAATGATGCTTTGTAATATATAGGCCCTCAGTGCCACTTGACAGTCCTTTCATACATTGCTTGATGATTCTTTATTACATCGTTCCTGGCGAATCAGGTGCTTTATACAGTGTTTTCTTTCTCAGTAAATGGCAACTGTCAGTGTTCAGGCCAGTGTTCTAGGCATCATCCTTGTCACTTACTCCTCTCTCATCTCTAGTATCCAGCCATCATGAAGGCCTGTAGACCTTACTTGCTGACATCTCTGGAATCCCTTCTCTCCATGTCACTACTACCCTTTCTCACTATAGAGAAAACTTGATTTGATACTGTAAAACATTTTCCTTTAAATGAAATGAAAATGCTTTAAACGAAAAGGGTGAGACTGTTTCATTGAGTCAAGTTGTAATTCACTATTCCTTATCCAGGAATTTTTTGTTTTTTTCTTTTAAATAAGTCTCAAGGGAGAGAGAGAATAATTTACAGTGAGATAGAAGGTATGAATGGGATGAAAAGATTGGGTAGAGGGATTAGCTTTAGCAAGGAAGAGAATCATTTATGGGCCTTGTAGCTGGCCAAGGGTTTTAGGGATTTTGGTATATAGTACATTGAGAAGCCATTGAAGCAGTGGGATGGCATGCCTAGCTTTGTGTTTTGAAAGTAACATTATGGCTGTAATATTGGCAACAGATTATGTGGATATGAGGAAACTGGCTATAAAGGTATTGCAGTAGTTAAAAAAATGAGTGATGCTGTTTTAAATAGGGCAAGATGAAGAAAAGTAGATGGATTCCAGTAGGGATCCAAGTAAGTCTTTGGGTTAAATGGATATGGGCAATAGCAAGAGAAAGAAGTGGCAAAGGTGATGATAGAAGATAACTTAGGTTTTAGTTTATATTAAGTGTACATGACTTACAGACATACAGATACAGTTGGCACTCCATATCCGTGGGTTCCACATCTGTAGATTTAACCAACTGCCGATCGAAAATATTAAAAAAACAAAAAAAAACCCAGAACGCCTGTGCTGAACATGTACAGACTTTTGTGTGAGTTATTTTTTTCTTAAACAATACAGCATAACAACTATTTACATAGCATTTAGATTGTATTAGGTATCATAAGTAATCTAGAGATTACTTAAAGTATGCAGGAGGATGTGCATATTTTATATGCAAACAGTATGCCATTTTATATAAGGGACTTGAGCATCTGTGGATTTTGGTGTCTGCAGAGAGTCCTGGAGCCAATTCCCCACAGATACAGAGGTATAATTGTACTCTAAATTAGAGGTTTTGCTTATGACCTTTGATTAAAACTTTACTTTTGTAAAAATCAAGTTTACTTGTCTTTTTTTTGCTCAGTTATTAGCTTTCTCTCTGAAGTATATAGGAGTCATTCTCTTCCTTCTCTTGCATGAATCTGTTAGGAAGAAGATTGTAGTTATTTTTTTTTCATTAACCTTTTCAGAAGACAAACAGATCCCTGATAAGGGAATACAATTTTAAACACATTTTAAAAACAAATTTTAAATGTTAAGCAAATGTGAAACAGTGGGCTAGTTTTCTTTGTTCATTAATTTCTAGGCTCAGACAACATTTTGCATTGTATCAGGCCCAGGCAGTCAGTTTTGTGGTTACTTTTGGGGCTGTGTTGGCCCTCCCTCATGGTGGTGTGACCCTAGGAACATAGGCCCCTAAACCCTGTTTCCCTGATCTTTTCCCAGTAATGAGGCATTTATTGCAACATAGCATCAACTCCATTATGTTGTATACACAAGAACTGTTTTGCTTTTTTGAGGCTTGGTCGTGGATACTGATTATGAACAGACAAAAAATCTTCAGCATGTCCTCTTTAGGAGAAGTTGTCCTTGGATCCATTTGCCAAGGATTTGTTCAGGTGGCGTAGCAGATGGAGGACATTGTCTTACAGAGCATTAAAGAATCATCATAGGAGCAGCAAACAATTTTATTACTGTAAACTTTGGTGGTAGTGGGTTTTCTATCCCATTTTAGTATTTAGTATACATCATCTGCGTTCTGGGAGTAATGTCTAAATGATACATTGAAATTCTTGGAGATGCCTTAGAAATGTCTGTCAACAGGAATTTTTTTTCTACTTTTTAAGGCTATGTTAATCTCATAGTGAAATTTCCTAAACAGTAAAAAATAGAAAATTTATCTAAATAGTCTGGATGAACTGGTTTTACCTTCTCATGACAAAATGGTAGGTGACCAAACAGTAGGATAGGTAAATGCAGTTCTACTTTTATCTATTAAAAATTAGCAGTTTTTCTTTAAAAAGAAGCAAATTTTATAATTTATAAGTGCCACCTGCCTGCTGTTTACAGTTGTGCCTCAGGGCCCAAAGAAGCAAGAGATAAGCAGTAATGTGTATGTTTTGCAATGGTTGTTGTCACCATTAAACAACTGAAAAGAAGGGACAATAATTGGGGGATCAGATATACTCTATTTTCTCTTGTCTTTATTGCTCCTAATATCAGGTGCCCCTCCAGTGTGTGAAAATGGTATGAAGTCTGGAGGCGTGGCAAAGGATGAAGAACAGAGAATGGGAATATAAAGGGACAGACCATTTTTGCTCAGCTCTAGACTTTTTTTTTTTTTAAATCAGCTGTCATATGTGAAATAATAGCAGAACAGTGTAATGATTAAGAACATGATCCTTGAAATGGAAATCTGCTGCTTTACTAGCTGTGTGATCTTTGGTATTTAACCTCTTACACGAGTCCTTCCTGTCTCTTAGTGTTGTTCCTGAGGGGTTACATACATGAGATCATGTATGTAAAGTGCTTTAACACAGTACCAAGCATACTGGTTGTACAATCAGTAAATAGTTTCTACTGCTGTTATTGGTATTATTTTTGTAGAATTTGCTGGAAATAGCACATTAATAAAATTGCAGTTGAGATTATATGTGATTATGCTGTAATCAAAGAGGTGTGAGGAGAAATCTCAATTATTTGGTTGAATTAGAATTTCAGCACTCATATACTTGATCAAAATAAACGAGTATTCTAAGTATTGAAAGTTTTGGTGTTTTCATCTTCTGAAGTACGTATTAACACTTTGAACATAAAGATTAGTTATTTCTGTACCCTTTGACCAAAAGCAAAGCTGTCATTTAAAATTATATTTTTATGTATATAAAAATCACATAGTATCGGGATGAAGAAGACACAGTTAACAAGTGGTGAGATGTTTATATACACTATCAGCTTATTTTGCTTAAGAAAACGACCTGAATATTGTTGCAGAAAAGTCAAAAGTAAATTAATAGAATATTTATTTTAAAGTAAGGATTTTCAGCAGTACAAAGACACTTTACTATTTGGTCCAATCCCCTTTGAGAACTCACAGTGTCTGATATCAGATTACTATCGTTTTTCAAGATAGTGTTAGGAATATAGAAATTTACATAGATTTTATAAATTTTATAGATTTTAAATTGAAACGAGATAGGAAGAATTTAGGTGTCTGTTATCTGTTTTTCATGAGTCATTTTTTAAAAAACTTTTTCCAGATGGAAATTACTATCTTTTAAAGATCCTGCACTATAGTCATAATTTGGACAAATAGAACTCGAGTTCTCTTTCTATGTACACACCTGTGTATGCACACACACACACTTTTTTTTAAACTTTCGAAGCATAAATCAGAGAGCATTATTCTACACTGAGGGAAGGATTCCTTTTGTCTTCTGTCAAACATACTGATCTGATTTGGTATTATCCCCTTATGTGTGACTTTTATTAAGTAATTCTGGTATTTCTGTAGTCATATAGAATAAATTAAGTGAAAAACAGACTTGATCCAAGAGCTGGGGTGTGTTACATAGATCAGCTTTCAGAATCACTTGATTTAGAGTAGAACACTTAGGCACTGATTTGAAATGGAGATAAGTACTTAAACAGTTTTAGTGTTTTCAAGTTTCACAAACATTACAATTCTCTTCTGGTGATTTATCCCTTAATAATAGAATAAGAGGTAAAAATGATTGTTATTAGAATTAAGAAACATTCTGACTAAATTAAGATTGACAAATTTACATACTTGTATGGAATAAAAACACTATTTTAGTTAGTAGGTTGGTATTTCTTGATTTTAAAATTCATGATGGAGTCAAACAAAATTACTGTGAAAATACTTACATCATAACACTCAGTAAAGTTTTTTGTTTTCCTTTATTTTTAAAAACTTCATAAAAGTGCATTGTATACATTGTTCATCCTAGGATTGTGTTTGTCAAACGTTTGTAGTTTTCCCCATCCCTCCCAAAGAGGTTTTTAATTGGTGATTCAGAATATTTGTCATCTACCGAATTAAAAACTGCAGGTTTGTAAACTTGGCACTCCAAGAAAGAAATAGGTGCCATAAAATGATTAAGTATTGGCATGTGTACCCCTGCTGTCAGGAAATAAACTTCCCGTATGTTGCATTTTGGCAGACATGCATCTTAAAAATGTATTGAATGAAACTGCACCTGCACTCTTTATCTTTTTCAACAGTACATCCTATTTGTGCCTTTAAGTGATTACTTTTGCTTCGATTATCTTTACAGATATATTCGAAGTTAGATATAGATGAAATTAAATGGTGGTGCTGTTTAAGAGTGCAGTAATTGGTCTAATCAAATAACTCATTGAAATAGGAGTTTGTTTCTTAACAGCAATGAGGAAACAAAACTTGTCTATTTTGAAACATTTAATAACTATAAAAACTTGAGCCTGAGACACATTAGTTTTTCACATTTTACCACGTCATGTCAAAATAATTTTCCCCCATATATTAATAAAAGAAATTTAATATCTCAGTTATTTTTAAAAAGTAAATACTTTCGTGAGAACTGCATTGATGAAACATCTGAACTTTATAATGTGTTTGTGGAATAACTCAACTAAATCTTATTGCATTTAGAACCCTAAAATAGTCAGGTCAAAAAATTTATCCTTTTCACAATTACAAAGTTTCCTTAAAATTGATAGTGATGTTTTATTTACATTAAATTATATATTAAAATGAAAAACTTAATCTAAAATGAAGGATCTTTTGACTGTCAATTCATGAATTAAAATTTATGTGGAAAACGTATGCAGATACATTTTATTGGCCCCTAACAGAAGACTTGAACCATTGATTTATGCATGCTTGTTATTGCATGTTAATACACAGAATCTCCTTATACAGTGTTTTAAATAGATTCTTTTGGGAAACCTTTTTTGTTATATAATATTATAGTTTTAAGAATTAACTTCTTCAGAAATTAAAAAAATACTTCTTGAATTTCTTTGTGATGAGTTTTAACTAAAACTTGTCCTACGGATGTAATCAGTTCTAACTATACATGCTTTTAGCAATATTTACAAATTGCACATTTGAAAAAAAATTGTCTTTTCTAATGTAGTTTACGGTGGCGATACCTGCCTGCCTTTTCTTTTGCTGCGTTGGCACAGGCATTGTGCTTATTTTGTTGTAAATGGTTCCAGTATTTTATCAGTTCACTAGGCTGGAACTGATGAGAGGTAATTAGGTGGCTGTATTTACAGCTTGAATAAGAGACTCGCCAGTGATTGAACACAAACTCATTGGGAGGGGGTACAGGATCAATTCTCAACTTGGCAAGACAGATCCCTACATATACATCTTCCAAGTGCAAACGGCGGATACCTAAAGAAACTTTAAAAATCTTTTCTGCCAGATCTCCAGAAAAAACATAACCAGTTCCAGAACAGAAGACAGGATAACGCTCACTTGGGTAGAGGTCTGGTGGCATGTACCACTTGCTATCTTTGTTTCGATTGGGTGCATATCCTCGCATTAGGTAACCAGTGAAATAGTTATGTCTGGGAGGCAGATCTGGCTTCAGTAACTTATTGATTAAATATTCAGTGTTGACAAACATGTCACTGTCAGTTTTCATAACATATGGAATATGTGGACAGTATGTTGCAACCCAGTTCATGCCCATTAGTGTTTTAATGGTCAAATTATAGTACGTATCTAAGTATTCCTGTTGAATTATATCATGATATTGTCTGCTTTCTTCCAGTATTGCACGTTGAAGGTAGCCATTTAGCTTAATGCTTAAGCCCAACAAAAATATTCTTGTGATTTGAATACCAGGTGCTAGACTTTCATTGCCCCAAGTTTGCCGAATAGCTCTTCTAGCTTCTATTTGTCCAGGCTCTGCAGCTATTAGTAGTATTAAAAAAGGACTTTTCTCTTGGCATTTTTCAGGCTCATTAATAATATATTTGAAATGGTAAGAATTTGGATGTCCAGTACCTTTTTCATTGTAAATACTTCCATTGGCACTAAGTGTATTCTCCAGGCCTGTAACTCCTTGTGGTGACAGGTCTGTGTTATTAGAGTTAGTTGCTGTTTGAGGCCTCAGGGTTTGAGGGACTGTTTCTTTCCAAATGTTCCGAAGGGAGCTGTGGTTTGTCTCACTTTTTGTTGACCGAAATCCTCGGAAAGTGTATGTCACAGGGTTTTCTTTGAATCCAGCTCTGCCTGGCAGCCAGTCATGATGATTGAAAAACAAAAACATAGCAAAAAGGAACACTAGAGAAAGTACTCCAATAAGATGAGTGCGGAACAGAGACCTTTTGGCATTCCAGGTCATCTTTGCAAAGCAGCAGTGTCTTCTCCTCCACTGAAGCATGTTGTAAATATCCGGTAGTGGTATATGAGAGATTGGTGACCAAAAATGTTTTCTTCTCCTTAATACTATTCTTTGGCAATCATTTTCTAATTCAGTCACATTGTCTCTCTTGTAGTCATTCTATAAAAATGAAGCACAAAAGTTTACAGAACTGCCTGAAAGGGACTTTGGGTACTAATATGATCAGGGCAAATAGGAATGTCTTAAGCTGTGAAAATATAACCCAGGAACGAAGCTTGTAATTTATTTCCCCTTGGCAACATAACATCACTGAGAACAAGATTAATTTATTTAAAAATATACCTTTGTAGCACAGTGAGCATTTTAAAGAGATGAGGTGATGGATTCATTTCATTGTCTTGGTACACTGGTCATTTGTACTTTTGACCCAAGTTAAAGATTTAAAAGTTGAATGTGTTTGAGAAAAATGTTACTAGATTTCTGAGAAAGGTTGTGTAAAAAGGCCTTAAGAGCAGATGGAAAATTTATTGGCATTAATTAAAATTGATTTGACATACTATTGGTGGTATGGTGCACAGTCAGAGGCCTTTTTTGTAAAATGGTCATGTATCAGTTGTGGGACAGACGGTGCAAGGTTGATTATGGCAGAGTTCTGTTAGTCACAGTACACTGCTTGGCATGTTTCCATTGGCCCCTACTGTGTTGAGAAAGTCAATGAGAAGATGCACCTGTCAAAATTAATTTTCAGGGTCTAGTAACTTCAGTGTAGGATTTTTAGACAGTAATAAATGATTAACACTTTCAAAAATTTTAACTTTTCTTTGTAAATATGAAGTATTCATGATATACTTGTTCTTAGACTTAAGACTAATTTTAAAATATAGCATGTAATTATCTTTGATTATCTATGGCTTTGGCAGAACACTTACATATCTTGGTTGAGTCTCCATGTTAGAATTAAAAGAGCTACTTTGAAACCAACTGTTTAAAATTCTGAATTTCACACAATGTATTTTTAAATATCCTTGAGTTGTGCTTTATTCTAAATTTACATGCAAAGAATTTGTTAAACTTTTAGAACTTGTCATTAGCACAGTTAGAGCCCTATATTTTAAAAAGGTTATGAGATAGCAATATGTGAGGTTCATGATGGCATATATTAAGAACTGGTTATGTTATCTTGCAACAAGGTTTTCAGTGCGTAGCACAGATTTGTTCACATTTGTTTTAGTGTTTTTGTTGTTGTTTTTAGTTTTTGGGGACCAATATGTCGAGGGAGTAGAGGTGGGCAAAGAGCTATAGTTTGAATTCCATTAAAACAGGAAAAAACTTTTTGGCAAGAAGGAGTGATGAATATGTAATTTTAATTTTTCCAACTTTTTATTATGAAAATTACTTCTTTAAGCAAAAGAAATCAATTTAAAAGTTTTAATATAGGAGCATTTATTTGAAATTACAGTGTATGCATAAATACATGTATGTATTTAGCCTGTGATATTGAGAGTGTCATGGTTAATATTAAATTTGTTTAACCTTGGCATAAATTTAATTGCTTCTAGGAAATAGAATTTACATGGAAATCTTCATATAATTGAATAGTTATAAAGTAAAATTCACATACATAACGTTAAGTACTTTGAAAATATTGATTGCAAGTGTTAGACGTAAATGAATGAAAGTACTATTATAGTAGCAGCCACTAGGAGGAGCAAGTAGGTGGGAATTTGAACAAATATCTAAGGTCCAACCATATAGGCACCAGCGTTTGAAATTTCTAGTTTCTGAGATTACAGAGTACTTTTAGAAGTTATAATATTTCTAAAATGTAAAAAAATTAAGCATTTTGAAAGATGTGAACAATTTTTTTAAGTTTGGAATTTTAAAAGCAAATCATCTAGTATGCTATTTGTTAGAATTTATTTACATGAATTTAAACTCAGCATTACTGTAATGAAAACCAGCGCTATTCACTGTACCAACAAAACATAGTTCTGCTGTAAGCTAAGCTGAAAGTAATACAGCTGAGCATTCTGATTTAGAAACTCAGTGTTTTCCTTCTTGTACTTTTAAATAGCTGGCCATTCTTTTTAGACCAGGGAACTATTTTTAAGCTTTTATTTCCAAATGACATATTTGGTAAATAATAATGACTCTCCGCTCCACTTCATAAGGATACCAGTAGATATAAGGGTTATGTATGTAAATTTAAAAGAAACAAAAGTTGCTTTTAAAATTTATTTGATAATCTGTTCTAAGTGTTACAAAGATAAATTAAGTGTATCTGTTTTCTGCTGATATAATAACACTTGGAATCTGGTTGAAGGCCAATCATACAGATTTTTTTTAAAGTGTAAATTTGATGGTGTAAGAAGGAGTAAACAATAAGGTCAGATGTTTGAATGGATGTTTGAGTTAAAGGACTGAGTAAATGAATGATGGAAAATAGTCATAATTTATGTTGCTTTTATAAGAACAATATACCTGAAGATGTCTCCAAAGTATTTTAGTATTACAGAAAACAGAAAATTATTGCATATTGTAATGTAGCTTAAATACATAGTTTTGGTCCTAATATGATTTTGTAACAGTGTGTGATAGAGATGCATCTTAATTTAGACTTCATGGTATTTGTATGTTTTAGATATTAAGCTGTTGAGATATTAAATCCATATATAACTATAAATCTCCCATTGATAAATGAAGTGCATGTGTCTAGCCTTTAAAAAATTCCTTATTAAAAGTTTCTCAGGTCTTATAAATTTTTTTGTTAAAAAGAATATAAAATAAAAATAACCATGCCTCCTTTTTATTAAATGATAAAATTATTCTCCAGTTATTGCCTGTTGTATTTTAATTCTTAAAAAGAGAGAGCAAAACAAGAAAGTTCAATAGTATGCAAAATAGTTCTGCACTTTTACATTTTTAGAAGAGAAATAGCTTTGGTTTATCTCTTCTTTTTTGATATCTTTACATTACTAATGTGTATTTATAGTTTGTGGGTGAAGTTCATGGGGAGAATGTTACTGTAAAATGCTGTTCAGTACACACTCAGTTTTTATTATTTGGCTTTTAAAAGTGTTGATATCTTTAGTCTATTGGTGATGGTTTAATAGAAAAACTTACACTTTCATTTTGAGATGTATAGCTTATAAAACTGCTTAATTGGTGATTCAATATTGAGAGATAAAGGTACCAAGAGGGACTTGAAATTTTTACAACCATATTTTTTAGTACTATTTATTATTAGTCTTTATTAGAATAAAAATTCATGGTTGAGAGTGATGTTGAGGTGTAATAGAGTCTGGTAAACTTGTTTAATCTTCATTTTGGAATGCAGTACTTACATATTTTTTATAATGTTTGCCTTTTGTGATTATTAGATAATTACTGAATTGTGTTGTGAAACTGAGGAAAAATCAGGATCTTTGATAGATTTGTAAAATTTTAGAAATATCTTTTAAGTTCTTGAGCCCTGAGTTGCTATTCTAACTATGATTGTTGCTAAAATAGTTTATTTGGTTTATCTGTGCCCTGCACACACACAAAGTGGCGGTAGTTCATTACTGCATATTAATATAGTCTGGAAGCATAGTAGCTACATTTATATTTAATTTTTTGACCTTGTATTGCTGTTTGTGGATATTTTTGTATCAAAGTATTTCCATATTATGTTTTTCAGTTTCACTTCTAAAATGATAATCAGAGACAACGTTAAATTTGATCATTTGGAATCAGTCTTTTACATAAAATATAAGCTATTTAAAATAGTTAATTTTTAAAGCCACTATTGATGTCCCTTTGTTTAAAGTTCTATTCATGGGCACTATAATAACACGAGGCTCTATCGTGAGGTTATGCATAAACTCACACTACCTTATGTGATCTTATGTTAATGCTTTCCTTTTAGTATCTTCTTGTAGCTTGGTAATACTTAAAATTTGTTGATACTCTCTTTGGTTGTGTTCATTATCTTCATTTAGGGAGATGTTGGGGGAAGATTTTGTTACTAAAAGCTGTTACGTATTAAGGTTTTGTTTTAAAAGGACTTTGAAAAAAAAACTCTTAAGGTTTTCCTTGCTACTATTTAATGAAATTTCACTGCATTGTCTCTTTTGATAGCCATTTTTAAGAGAGCATTTAATTTACTAGATAAAGATTCAGTATGACCTAATTTGATAGAATATTGCTGTGTTTTTTGTAAAGGGCTACAGATTTTTTTTTTTTGTTTAATTTCTTAAGGAATCCTTTAAACACATCTTCTTATTTGCCTTTTCCCTCTGATGTCTATAACCCAGAATTACTCCAAGCTACATATTTGGCTGCATAAAGCAGTGACAGCTTGTCTTCTAAACAATGACAAATTTTAAAATCAGGTATTAAGAAACCTTTTCATAGTTTCAAGGGCAGTGAACTGTATGAACTTGCTTATCAGGTATTAGTGCCTTCAGGGCTATAAAAAAGGTAACACATTTAAATGACTATCATACACAAGATATTGACATACCTTCCTTGGTCAGGCCATTTATGTGAAGAGGATTATGCCCACTGAAAATACTTTTGGCACGCCATCGCTTCAGCAAAAAAGATGCTATCGAACATGCGCACATCCCCCAACAGTCTGCCTCCTGCGATTGCTTTTCACAGTATCCAAAGTGTCCATCTGTCTGCTTGTCTTCGAGTTACCCTCCTTGTTCATATGGGTCCTAGTCTTCTGAAATTTTCCCTTTCTTTCGTTTTCTCTTTTTCGTTAAACAAAAGAGCTGTAGTTGCCCGTTCTGCTTGTAGCACTGTTGACTCTTCCCGACAGTTGATGCATTGAAGCTTTTTACATCTGCTATTTTCCTGGCTGGACAATGCAGTGCTGTGTTCTCGTCTCAGTATCCATATTTCTACTAATAACACTGAGCTGCAATGTAAAGCAGCCAGAGCTAAAATGTAGTGCTTCAGTTGTATTGGAAAAGAATAGGATTTACCTCTCGTCTTTCGTTGTTGCCTGGCAGCTGCAGGAAGGATTTTGAGCAGTTTTAATGGGGTTTTAGTCTATAATATGAAATCCACGGTTCCTCAGCTGCTGCACAGGCAGGCAGCAGTTTAAATGTGGGCTTGACAGATGCTCTCTCTGACAGAGCAGAATTTAACGTCACTGCTTGGCTGAATCCCACGTGATTGTTTGCATTCATTTTGACTAAAAACCTAAGGTAGGGAGAAGCTTAGAGATTTTGCTTTTATGTGATAAATTATATATGTTGAATGCAAGTGTAGTGATGAGTGAATAATTTGAAAATGTGATGATTATGAAATGAATGGTTATGATTTTATTTTTTCCAGCTTACTTCCTTTTTTTAACTTTATTCTTAAGTACAGGCTTTCTAAGTGTTTTCTGTGTTAGATGTTGGTTTTCATGTTTCTTACATGCTTTTATAGGGTGTAAGCAGTATAAGCTTTTGTGTGTAAGTTGGTGTAATTTAACCCCTTCAGTGCATTCTCTTCTTGAAGTTTTTTTTCTCTGCTTTCAAATTGCTCTTGATTTTACTAATACGTAGTTAAGACCTATGTTTCTATTGAAACCATGTACCTTTGTAATTTAGATCTCCTCTCCTGCCCCCCCCCCGTTTTCTGGGGTTTATATAAATAAGCTGTCATGGATTACTTTACTAATGCATGATGTGATACAGCCCACTTCTTTTTTGCTCTTATGTGGTTTTTGGTGTTCTTGATGGCAGAAAACTTTATTTTAAATCACTTTTTAATGTTGTCATTTACTTTTTATTTATTTTTCCTTCCCTTTAAAATTACATGTATTGTAGAATTCAGTAAAATGATGTAATAGATATAGCACACTTGTACAGGATCTAGGGGGTAATGAGATTTTACTAATTATGTTTACTGATTCTAATGTTTCAGAAAGATTTAATAACTCGCCATGAAGCAGATTTTATTAACACTACATACTCACTGAGATTTTTCTAATATGGTTAGTTTCTGGGGCTGGCACCTTGCTTCTTTTCTTACTGCAGAGCAGTAGGGAAGGTTTTTTTAAATTTTTTGTTGTATTAAATAGCCTTTATTATTAGTTTTTCCTCTGAGACTCTAGGGACAGTAATTCAATCCTAGAAAGTTATAGTTTTGGAGCTTAAGCTAAAGGTTAACAGTTATATACATGTTTTTCATCTCACCTGTCTCCACCATTAATATCTGCTATTTCAAATGAATATGAATTTGTTTTCTCTGATATTAAAAAAATTTTTGTCCACATATTTTTGAGCTTTGCTGATGAAATGTGCTTTGTAGTTTTAAGAACCCCACTGTATTAGAAATGTTAGAAGGATTGTTAAAGAAAAAAAAAATTTTATAAATGGGAAACCTAAAGCCTAGACTGAGCTTTGACTTTTCGTAGTTAAGTTTGAAGGAGAGGACTAAAACCCAACTTCCTTGTAGTCTATATCCACCCATACTACAATTCTCACTCACTACCGTTTTGTTTTTAAAATTAGTTTACTAGTTAACAGAGTAATGCTTAAGAACTTACTTAAAATAACTTATTTTCCAGAAGTACAGATGTGTTTTTGTAGATCAGTATTTATTTATTAGTGATTCTTTACATAGGATTTGACTATGAAGCTAGCCACAATGACCATTTATGGAGTATTTACTCAAAATCAGATTGCGTGCTAAGCTTACTTGAGCTGTTATGAAAATGGCTCTTTTCTAATAGTTTTATTATTGTAATACCCACTTAAAAGATGCGGAACCAGTGCCTGGAGTTGTAAAATAATTAGTCCAAATGCCAGATAAATACTGATAAGAATAGAGGCCAAGCTGGGAATTGCAGCAAGATTATCTAAATTCTTATCCTCTGTGTGTTTTTTTTTAAATCTATCTAGTACTATCATTATTCTCTGTTCTTAAACTTTTTATTACATGGCACTGCTAGAGAAATTGTGGGATTTTTTTTTTTTTCCGAACACTGGCACAGCATACCCAGGAATCATTAGTAGAATAATAAATGAATGTTTATATTTTCATTTTTTCAACAGGTACATACTGATTAACTACTGTGTACCAACATGGGCATTTAGGCATAGCTTATTAAATATAGGGGATACAAAGTTGATTTAGAGACATTCCCTACCCCTTTCTCCAGGAAAGGACTAAATAATTACTATTCTTTTGCCAGTTCTTTTGACTGGATTTTTTTAATGTCTCCCTGGATTATTATAGATTTTGACTATTAAGAGAGTTATATGGGTAACCTGCTCATTAGTGGGTCCCTCCAGTATCGGGTTGAGTCCCTGAATTTCCAATGGGGACCCCCCCCCCGAACTGCTTGTTATGGGACAAGTATTTAAACAGCAAGAAACTTCCAAATATTACTAACAAAAGGTGCCTGTGTACTTAACTGGAATTTACTTCATACTTTAAAGTACAGCCGCAACCTCTTTCTTTCTGTCTTTTTTTTTTTTTTTTGGAGACAGAGTTTTGCTCTATTGCCCAGGCTGGGGTACAGTGGCACGATCTTGTCTCACTGCAACCTCTGCCTCCCAGGTTCAAGAGATTCTCGTGCTTCAGCCTGCCGAGTACCTGGGATTACATGCGTATGCCACCACACCCGGCTAATTGTTGTATTTTTACTAGAAGTGAGGTTTTACTATGTTGCCCAGGCCGGTCTCAAACTCCTGACCTCAGGTGATCCACCTGCCTTGGCCTCCCAAAGTGCTAGGATTACAGACGTGAGCCACAGTGCCCAGCCAACCTGTTTGTTAAATTTAAGTTAAACTAGTTAAGAACTTTATGTAAAGTTCAGGAAAACAGGGCAGATGTGAGATAAAAGTTCCTTTAGTAACTTTTTGTAGCAACCTACATGTTTCCAGTCAAGAGAAACTGTAAAAATCTTATGACAGGAGAGCTTGTAGAAGTTCTTCCTTTAGTCTAGTTTCTTTTAACATCTGAATTCTATGGTTAAACTAACTCAGTAAATGTGACAGATTTCTTTTTCAGATTCAGCAAACTGGCAGCTATTTTGTTAAGTTTTATAGTTATAAATGGTTTGTAATTGTCACTTGCATAAGTCTATTTTTAATCTTACAACACATCCGTGATGGAAAAATAGGTGGCCATTACTATGTGCATCATGGCCAGAGCTGTCCAGGCTGGTTTTAGCATTTTCCTGGGCATGTCTAGTATAGACTTCAAGGAGTCAGAATTTAAAGACAGGAATTGTAATGCCTCCTAATTGTCAGTTTTTACTGGGTGTAGAAATAATTATTTTTGTATTCATGTAGTTAATGGTTTTGAATGATTATTACGTGTTGAATCAGATGTAAATCTGCTGTTCAAGTGGCTACTAAATAGTAACTCATGGAGTTACATCGTCTATTTATGTATGTACATTCAACAATATGTCCTCGGTAAAAAGATTAAAAGAGAAAGGTAGGGGGAGAGCACTTCAACCAGGGTGGATGATTTTCATCTAATGGGAATGAGCAAAATCCTTGAGTAACATTAGAAGGGAGACATGAATCTGGTCCTCTTATATTGGTCTCCTTTCCTGTTTGTGCTTTATTATGAGTGGTGGGTCCCTGAATTCAAGGAATTAATTTCAGCTAGGGCTTACCAGAAGTACCAGCTATTTTTTCCCATGTTGGACAAAAATCTTAATGTTTTAGATCAGGTATAATTTCCACCATACCACTCTGAAAACTGTCACTTGACACAATTATTTAGAGACCAATTTTAGTTTTATTGAGATGGCTAGACAATTTTGCATAATGTTTGCTTGGAGTTTATTTCTCTTGACTGTTTTCATTTATAATCAGATGCAGTCTTTTTCATTACATAAAGGATTTGGACAAATGGCTTGTTTTTGGTTATTTAATATTAGTATAGGTAGTTTCCCCTTTTTGAAGAGAAGTCAAATGTTTATTAAAAGCTTGTAATTTTCCTCTAAAGTCAGTGGATGATTTATGAACCAGCTTTACTTTCCTTGAACTCACAAAGCAAGAATTAGCCTGATTGCAAATAAGCAATCTCAGAATGACCACAAGTGTCAGTGTTTGCCTGCCTTATTTTTCTCCTTCAGTTTTCTTGTGCAGCAGATACGCATGTTAAGAATTTCTTTTGACTTGAAAACAAAGCTAAATTTAAGTGTCTCTTTCAGAACTAATTATAGACAACTTTATCTGTTTTAATTCATGCAAACTATTAACAGTGAGCATTTACAATCAGCAGTCATTTGGCAAATACTTTATTATGCTTGTATATTCCTTGGTTTTTCAGAGGCACAGCTGTTTCAGTCAGGAATAATACTCTTAGAGCTGTGGTTCTCAAGGGGGCAGTGGTAGGGGTAGTACTGCTTTCTAGGAGGTGTTCTAGAAGTTTGTGAGGATGTTTCTAGTTAACAGAATGATTTTTAGGGGCATTTTAGGGCCAGGGTAGGTAGTAGTCTAGTAGTGTGTGGGACAGTCTTTGTAAACAACAAAGACTAGCTCTGTGTTCTGCAGGACTTCTGAGTGTTTCATTGGCTATCTGTGTAGGTGAAACACTTTTTTATAATTAAGTAAATTTAAAACATTGTTGGAACATAAAGTATATTTTGTTCAGTTTTAACGTGCACTGAATTATCTAGAAATGTAACTACAGTGTACAATGAGGGAAGCTTGTACTTTGCTTTGTTCTAAACTTGGCCAATGGTTCACCATTTCAAAAAATCAAATTATGTTCTTGGCATTTGAGTCACCAATATACCAGTCTATGGGCATTTGTAATTGTTACATTCACTATGACTTTATGTGTAGGTATTAGCATCTGGTTAGTATATCTTCTGGTATAATCATGTCTGAGACTTACATACTGAAATGCATATTTTTATCATAAATCTCTCTCTCTTTTTTTTTGTTTTTTGAGACAGTCTCGCTCTGTTGCCCAGGCTGGAGTGCAGTGGCGTGATCTAGGCTCACTGCAACTTCCACCTCCCAGTTTCAAGTGATTCTCCTGCGTCAGCCACCCGAGTAGCTGGGATTACAGGCGTGTGCCACCACACCTGGCTGATTTTTGTATTTTTAGTAGCGTTGCGGTTTCGTCATGTTGCAGGCTGGTCTCAAACTCTTAACCTCAAGTGATCTGCCCACCTCGTCCTCCCAAAGTGCGGGGATTATAGGCCTGAGCCACCACACCTGGCCTCTATCATTAATCTGTTTAAAAATTTTATTTGTATTAGTGTATTAATTTTTAAAATACATATGTAGATTGGTTATATTACCTGTGCATTTCATTTCAGGTAGTTAAGAGGGGTCATTGTAAAGTATTTCTTATATAAATATTTGTTCCATGTAAACTAAATATAAAGGGCATGTGTTGAATTTGATAGAACTGTGACATCCACTGGGTCAGCACCTTTAAATAAATTATTTCAGGCAGCTTACTCTCCACTCTCTGCAAACCCAGCATATTCTTGATATTTAAAAATTATTAACACTATTAATTTATTTAAAGTATAACAAACAATTTGTAAATTCAAGTATATGTAAAATATCAAAACTTAAAATTCTAAAACTTTGCAAAGAAGCATAGTTAAACAAATATAAATTATTAGTATCAGAAAGTATTTATTTTAATGGCTGTAGTAGATACGAATAGAAAGCAAGTGTTGGGAGCCAAGCATGGTAGCTCATGCCTGTAATTCCAGCACTTTGGGACGCCGAGATGGGCGAATCACCTGAGATTATGAGTTCAAGACCAGCCTGGCTGACATGGCAAAACCCCATCTCTACTAAAAATACAAAAATTAGCCAGACGTGGTGGTACATGCCTGTAATCCCAGCTACCTGGGAGGCTGAGGCACGAGAATCACTTGGACCTGGGAGGCAGAGATTGCAGTGAGCCAAGATCACGCCACTGCACTCCAGCCTGGGCGACAGAGTGAGACACTGTCTCATAAAAGACAAAACCAGAAAGCAAGTGTTGGAAGTAAGTAAATAGAATTTTTTTTTTTCCTAAAGGGCTTTTTTGAAGAAAGAAGGGAACATTGAACATACTTGATTCATGTAGCCGTCTTCAGTATGATTGGTTATGGCCCAATTAGAAATAGGGACTTCAGTGTAAAGGAACTTAGCAAAGTGCCGGGGTCTGACCCACAGAACCAGGCTGCACGATGGATGAATAACGTACTCAGACACTGATATTCAGTGAAAGAGCAGGGGGCCACTCACAGAAGGAGTTGTGGCAGCCACGCGCCAACTAACTGGCCTTGCTGGCATTTATTCAGCACAGATTTAATGACAAAGGCATTGAGTCAACACACCTGTGGTTAATTAATCTGGTCACCCTACGCTGGAGAGAGCAGTCCTATGAATGATCAAAGGCCAGTCTTAGGACCACATGTGTAAACAAGCTCTTTAGATAAACTCCCTTACATTCCTTTTTACCTACTCTAAGCTATTAACTCAAGGTAAGAGAATTAGGCTGCTTTCAGCCATAACCCTATCCAGAGGCTTTTGCAAAACCTTCCGGCCTTCCAAGAAGGTTTGCGTTTTTCCTATAATTTTATAATTTCTCCCACCACCATGACCAAACCCCTACAGCAAACCCTTACAGCAAAACAGACAAGAGACATGCAAAGGTTATAGGATTACAGACCAAGAGATAATGTTTGACTTTTAGGGTTTGATTCTGTGCCCTGTCCCCAACTTCTTAGGCTGTATAAGGGGTTTGCTAACCTTTGGCAAATACATTAGACATTTTTTATATGCAAGCTGCAGGGGGTTGTGAGATGCATCATTAGGTTCCTTTCTTTGAAGAAACTGATAGCCTTGATGGATATGTAGATCATCATAAAGATAGCAAAATAATTGGAAATAAGTGTTATTTAAATTTTGTCTTTCATATATAAACTCTTATGAAATTCATATGGTGTCACTCATTTTCACTGTGTTTTGATACTTTTGTGTTCCCAGTTGAACTTGGTTTGTATTATGTTGTTATTCTTTTAATTTCTCATGCATTTCCTATATTTTCACCCATTTTAAATAAGATGTGGTCTCATAGAAAATAGAACTGCTGAGTTTTACTGAGCCAAAAAAAGAAAAATGTAGTATTTCTGTTTATATCCTCCATTTATCCTTAATTATTTGCTAATGAACATATTGTGTATTTCTTTTTCACTGATTTTCTCTCACCTTTGAGTTTTATATACCGTTTTCTAACTTTTCACAGAATTTATTAGTCTCCAGAATTTATAACATTCCAGAACATTTCAGCTAACTGTCTTACTTGTAATGTGTGTGTGTGTATGTGTGTGTGTGTGTTTGTGTGTGTGTGTGTTTGTGTGTGTGTTGTGGGGCAGTGATGGGTTTCAGGTAGTTACGTATACATACAGATTTGTTTCAGTGTAGCTTCCTCAGTCCGTTTATTGAATCATACTAAATGTTTTCTTTTAAAGCTTGTAATGTTACTTATCTTTCTACGTGTATGCCAGTAACTATAATTCTGTGATTCCCAAAACAGCTAAACTAATAACTGATTACAAACGTATACCTTGTGATAGAAGGAACTAGGCAGGAGAATATGTTTTAATTTACATGGAACAAAAGAAGAACAATTTATATGGTATACCATTCTTCTACCTTTGAAGAAACCCATTTTGGATTATGCCTTCAAACTTAATCAGTTAATTGCACATTCAAGGTTGTACTACAGTGGCATTGTTTTTAGTGAAAAGGTATTATTTACATTAGAAAAATGAAATTTCAGAGCAGAATTGGACCTTTGAGGTCATCTAAAAATTTATTTTTCTCACTTTATAGGTGAAGTAACTAAGACCCTGAGAGGCAGTGATTTTCTCAAAGTTCCTCACTTTGTGGCAAGTCAAAGCTGGAACATAGCTATTAAGACTTACAAATCAACTTTTTTCACGCTGATTAACACTTCTGGTTACTTGGTATATTCTTTTAGTTCATGGGCCCATATATTATACAAATGATTATGTGTACCATCTACCTTATCCATGTTTCTCTGCCACTATAAAAATAATTCTGCCAGTTTTAAATGAACATAGTGGTTTTATTAAACCTCAGAGAGACATATGACAGAAACATTCATCTGTGCCCTAAGATATGAGATCATTATAGACTTTGATATTAAAGGAGAGCGATACACATGCTTTGGATTTTTGCTAATTGCAGTTCTGTGATAAAACATTTCAACTACATTCACATGGATGTCATTTTTTAATTAGTAGATAAGTAAATGAAAAAAGTTTTTCTAATATGCAACAGTACCCCTTTTGAAGATTTTGTGATTTGTATCACCTTTTCTTTCTTTCGATTCCAATTTGAATTGCTGTATTAGTCTGGGTTCTCTAGAGAAATGGAGCCAATAGAATCTGTTTCTTTATTATTATTATTATTATTATTGTTATTATTATTATTACTATTATACTTTAAGTTTTAGGGCACATGAGCACGATGTGCAGGTTAGTTACATATGTATACATGTGCCATGCTGGTGTGCTGCACCCATTAACTTGCCATTTAGCATTAGGTTTATCTCCTAATGCTATCCCTCCCCCCTCCCCCCACCCCACAACAGTCCCCAGAGTGTGATGTTCCCCTTCCTGTGTCCATGTGTTCTCATTGTTCAATTCCCATCTATGAGTGAGAACATGCGGTGTTTGGTTTTTTGTCCTTGCGATAGTTTACTGAGAATGATGATTTCCAATTTCATCCATGTCCCTACAAAGGACATGAACTCATCATTTTTTATGGCTGCATAGTATTCCATGGTGTATATGTGCCACATTTTCTTAATCCAGTCTACCATTGTTGGATATTTGGGTTGGTTCCAAGTCTTTGCTGTTGTGAATAGTGCCGCAATAAACATACGTGTGCATGTGTCTTTATAGCAGCATGATTTATATAGTCCTTTGGATATATACCCAGTAATGGGATGGCTGGGTCAAATGGTATTTCTAGTTCTAGATCCCTGAGGAATCGCCACACTGACTTCCACAATGGTTGAACTAGTTTACAGTCCCACCAACAGTGTAAAAGTGTTTCTATTTCTCCACATCCTCTCCAGCACCTGTTGTTTCCTGACATTTTAATGATTGCCATTCTAACTGGTGTGAGATGGTATCTCACTGTGGTTTTGATTTGCATTTCTCTGATGGCCAGTGATGATGAGCATTTTTTCATGTGTCTTTTGGCTGCATAAATGTCTTCTTTTGAGAAGTGTCTGTTCATGTCCTTTGCCCACTTTTTGATGGGGTTGTTTGTTTTTTTCTTGTAAATTTGTTGGAGTTCATTGTAGATTCTGGATATTAGCCCTTTGTCAGATGAGTAGGTTGCGAAAATTTTCTCCCATTTTGTAGGTTGCCTGTTCACTCTGCTGATAGTTTCCTTTGCTGTGCAGAAGCTCTTTAGTTGAATTAGATCCCATTTGTGAATTTTGGCTTTTGTTGCCATTGCTTTTGGTGTTTTAGACATGAAGTCCTTGCCCATCCATGCCTATGTCCTGAATGGTAATGCCTAGGTTTTCTTCTAGCGTTTTTATCGTTTTAGGTCTAACATTTAAGTCTTTAATCCATCTTGAATTAATTTTTGTATAAGGTATAAGGAAGGGATCCAGTTTCAGCTTTCTACATATGGCTAGCCAGTGTTCCCAGCACCATTTATTAAATATTGAATCCTTTCCCCATTTCTTGTTTTTGTCAGGTTTGTCAAAGATCAGATAGTTGTAGATATGTGGCGTTATTTCTGAGGGCTCTGTTCTGTTCCATTGATCTATATCTCTGTTTTGGTACCAGTACCATGCTGTTTTGGTTACTGTAGCCTTGTAGTATAGTTTGAAGTCAGGTAGCGTGATGCCTCCAGCTTTGTTCTTTTGGCTTAGGATTGACTTGGTGATGCGGGCTCATTTTTGGTTCCATATGAACTTTAAAGTAGTTTTTTCCAATTCTGTGAAGAAAGTCATTGGTAGCTTGATGGGGATGGCATTGAATCTATAAATTACCTTGGGCAGTATGGCCATTTTCACAATATTGATTCTTCCTACCCATGAGCATGGAATGTTCTTCCATTTGTTTGTATCCTCTTTTATTTCATTGAGCAGTGGTTTATAGTTCTCCTTGAAGAGGTCCTTCACGTCCCTTGTAAGTTGGATTCCTAAGTATTTTATTCTCTTTGAAGCAATTGTGAATGGGAGTTCACTCATGATTTGGCTCTCTGTTTGTCTGTTATTGGTGTATAAGAATGCCTGTGATTTTTGTACATTGATTTTGTATCCTGAGACTTTGCTGAGGTTGCTTATCAGCTTAAGGAGATTTTGGGCTGAGACAGTGGGGTTTTCTAGATATACAATCATGTCGTCTGCAAACAGGGACAATTTGATTTCCTCTTTTCCTAATTGAATACCCGTTATTTCCTTCTCCTGCCTAATTGCCCTGGCCAGAACTTCCAACCCTATGTTGAATAGGAGTGGTGAGAGAGGGCATCCCTGTCTTGTGCCAGTTTTCAAAGGGAATGCTTCCAGTTTTTGCCCATTCAGTATGATATTGGCTGTGGGTTTGTCATAGATAGCTCTTATTATTTTGAGATATGTCCCCATCAATACCTAATTTATTGAGAGTTTTTAGCATGAAGCATTGTTGAATTTTGTCAAAGGCCTTTTCTGCATCTGTTGAGATAATCATGTGGTTTTTGTCTTTGGTTCTGTTTATATGCTGGATGACATTTATTGATTTGCGTATATTGAACCAGCCTTGCATCCCAGGGATGAAGCCCACTTGATCATGGTGGATAAGCTTTTTGATGTCCTGCTGGATTCAGTTTGCCAGTATTTTATTGAGGATTTTTGCATCAATGTTCATCAAGGATATTGGTCTAAAATTCTCTTTTTTGGTTGTGTCTCTGCCTGGCTTTGGTATCAGGATGATTCTGGCCTCATAAAATGAGTTAGGGAGGATTCCCTCTTTTTCTATTGATTGGAATAGTTTCAGAAGGAATGGTACCAGTTCCTCCTTGTACCTCTGGTAGATTTCGGCTGTGAATCCATCGGGTCCTGGACTCTTTTTGGTTGGTAAGCTATTGCTTATTGCCACAATTTCAGACCTGTTATTGGTCTATTCAGAGATTCAACTTCTTCCTGGTTTAGTCTTGGGAGAGTGTATGTGTCGAAGAATTTATCCATTTCTTCTAGATTTTCTAGTTTATTTGTGTAGAGGTGTTTGTAGTATTCTCTGATGGTAGTTTGTATTTCTGTGGGATTGGTGGTGATATACCCTTTATCATTTTTTATTGCATCTATTTGATTCTTCTCTCTTTTTTTCTTTGTTAGTCTTGCTAGCGGTCTATCAATTTTGTTGATCCTTTTAAAAAACCAGCTCCTGGATTCATTAATTTTTTGAAAGGTTTTTTTTGTCTCTATTTCCTCGAGTTCTGCTCTGATTTTAGTTATTTCTTGCCTTCTGCTAGCTTTTGAATGTGTTTGCTCTTGCTTTTCTAGTTCTTTTAATTGTGATGTTAGGGTGTCAATTTTGGATCTTTCCTGCTTTCTCTTGTGGGCATTTAGTGCTATAAATTTCCCTCTACACACTGCTTTGAATGTGTCCCAGAGATTCTGGTACGTTGTGTCTTTGTTCTCGTTGGTTTCAAAGAACATCTTTATTTCTGCCTTCATTTCGTTATGTACCCAGTAGTCATTCAGGAGCAGGTTGTTCAGTTTCCATGTAGTTGAGCGGTTTTGAGTGAGTTTCTTAATCCTGAGTTCTAGTTTGATTGCACTGTGGTCTGAGAGACAGTTTGTTATAATTTCTGTTCTTTTACATTTGCTGAGGAGAGCTTTACTTCCAAGTATGTGGTCAATTTTGGAATAGGTGTGGTGTGGTGCTGAAAAAAAATGTATATTCTGTTGATTTTGGGTGGAGAGTTCTGTAGATGTCTATTAGGTCTGCTTGGTGCAGAGCTGAGTTCAATTCCTGGGTATCCTTGTTAACTTTCTGTCTCGTTGATCTGTCTAATGTTGACAGTGAGGTGTTAAAGTCTCCCATTATTATTGTGTGGGAGTCTAAGTCTCTTTGTAGCCCACTCAGGACTTGCTTTATGAATCTGGGTGCTCGTGTATTGGGTGCATATATATTTAGGATAGTTAGTTCTTCTTGTTGAATTGATCCCTTTACCATTATGTAATGGCCTTCTTTGTCTCTTTTGATCTTTGTTGTTTTAAAGTCTGTTTTATCAGAGACTAGGATTGCAACCCCTGCCTTTTTTTGTTTTCCATTTGCTTGGTAGATCTTCCTCCATCCTTTTATTTTGAGCCTATGTGTGTCTCTGCACGTGAGATGGGTTTCCTGAATACAGCACACTGATTGGTCTTGACTCTTTATCCAGTTTGCCAGTCTGTGTCTTTTAATTGGAGCATTTAGTCCATTTACATTTAAAGTTAATATTGTTATGTGTGAATTTGATCCTGTCATTATGATGTTAGCTGGTTATTTTGCTGGTTAGTTGATGCAGTCTCTTCCTAGTCTCAATGGTCTTTACATTTTAGCATGATTTTGCAGTGGCTGGTACCAGTTGTTCCTTTCCTTGTTTAGTGCTTCCTTCAGGAGGTCTTTTAGGGCAGGCCTGGTGGTGACAAAATCTGTCAGCATTTGCTTGTCTGTAAAGTATTTTATTTCTCCTTCACTTATGAAGCTTAGTTTGGCTGGATATGAAATTCTGGGTTGAAAATTCTTTTCTTTAAGAATGTTGAATATTGGCCCCCACTCTCTTCTGGCTTGTAGAGTTTCTGCCAAGAGTTCTGCTGTTAGTCTGATGGGCTTCCCTTTGATGGTAACCCGACCTTTCTCTCTGGCTGCCCTTAACATTTTTTCCTTCATTTCAACTTTGGTGAATCTGACAATTATGTGTCTTGGAGTTGCTCTTCTCGAGGAGTGTCTTTGTGGCGTTATCTGTATTTCCTGAACCTGAATGTTGGCCTGCCTTGCTAGATTGGGGAAGTTCTCCTGGATAATATCCTGCAGAGTGTTTTCCAACTTGGTTCCATTCTCCCCGTCACTTTCAGGTACACCAATCAGACGTAGATTTGGTCTTTTCACATAGTCCCATATTTCTTGGAGGCTTTGTTCGTTTCTTTTTATTCTTTTTTCTCTAAACTTCCCTTCTCGCTTCATTTCATTCATTTCATCTTCCATCGCTGATACCCTTTCTTCCAGTTGATCGCATCGGCTCCTGAGGCTTCTGCATTCTTCATGTAGTTCTGGAGCCTTGGCTTTCAGCTCCATCAGCTCCTTTAAGCACTTCTCTGTATTGGTTATTCTAGTTATACATTCGTCTAAAGTTTTTTCAAAGTTTTCAACTTCTTTGCCTTTGGTTTGAATTTCCTCCTGTAGCTCGGAGTAGTTTGATCGTCTGAAGCCTTCTTCTCTCAACTCGTCAAAGTCATTCTCCGTCCAGCTTTGTTCTGTTGCTGGTGAGGAACTGCGTTCCTTTGGAGGAGGAGAGGCGCTCTGCTTTTTAGAGTTTCCAGTTTTTCTGCTCTGTTTTTTCCCCATCTTTGTGGTTTTAACTACTTTTGGTCTTTGATGATGGTGTTGTACAGATAGGTTTTTGGTGTGGATGTCTTTACTGTTTGTTAGTTTTCCTTCTAACAGACAGGACCCTCAGCTCAGCTGCAGGTCTGTTGGAGTTTGCTAGAGGACCACTCCAGACCCTGTTTGCCTGGGTATCAGCAGGGGTGTCTGCAGAACCGCGGATTTTTGTGATCTGCGAATGCTGCTGTCTGATTTGTCTCAGAGGAGTACCCGGCCGTGTGAGGTGTCAGTCTGCCCCTACTGGGGGGTGCCTCCCTGTTAGGCTGCTCGGGGGTCAGGGGTCAGGGACCCACTTGAGGGGGCAGTCTGCCGGTTCTCCGATCTCCAGCTGCGTGCTGGGAGAACCACTGCTCTCGTCAAAGCTGTCAGACAGGGACATTTAAGTCTGCAGAGGTTACTGCTGTCTTTTTGTTTGTCTGTGCCCTGCCCCCAGAGGTGGAGCCTACAGAGGCAGGCAGGCCTCCTTGAGCTGTGGTGGGCTCCATCCAGTTCGAGCTTCCAGGCTGCTTTGTTTACCTAAGCAAGCCTTGGCAATGGCGGGCGCCCCTCCCCCAGTCTCGCTGCCGCCTTGCAGTTTGATCTCAGACTGCTGTGCTAGCAGTCAGCGAGACTCCGTGGGCGTAGGACCCTCTGAGCCATGTGCGGGATATAATCTCCTGGTGCGCCGTTTCCTAAGCCCGTCAGAAAAGCGCAGTATTCGGGTGGAAGTGGCCCGATTTTCCAGGTGCCGTCTGTCACCCCTTTCCTTGACCAGGAGAGGGAACTCCCTGACCCCTTGCGCTTCCTGAGTGAGGCAATGCCTTGCCCTGCGTCGGCTGGCGCATGGTGCGCTGCACCCACTGTTCTGCAACCACTGTCTGGCACTCCCTAGTGAGATGAACCCGGTACCTCAGATGGAAATGCAGAAATCACCCGTCTTCTGCGTCACTCATGCTGGGAACTGTAGACCGGAGCTGTTCCTATTCGGCCATCTTGGCTCCTCCATCTAGAATCTGTTTCTATATCTGTTTATAATTTGTGAAATAAATCTCTATATGTGTATATACATATACACACACATATATAGATTTAGTATATTAGTTATTAGTATTTATTTTACTGGTGGTTTAACACACAAAACATAAGCACACATATGTATATATGGAGATTGTTACAATGAATTGACTCACACAGGTATGGAGCCTGAGAAGTCTCAGAATCTGTGTCAGCCAGCTGAGAGTTCATTCTCTTCTAACTCTGCCCTTTTGTAATATTCAGACCATCATTGAATTTGATGAAGCCTATCCACATTAGGAATGGGAATCTGCTTTACTCAATCTTCCTATTCAAACGTTAATGTCATCGAGAACCACTGTCACAAACCCACACAGAATTTTTTTTTTGTTCAGCCTATTTCGTTTAGCATAATGTTTTCAAGGTTCATTTGTGTTGTAGCATGTATTACAATTCCATTCCTTTTTAAGGCTAAATGACATCCCATTGTGTATATATATAATTTATCTGTTCATGTGTTGATGTTCATTTGAGTTATTCCTACTTTTTGCCTATTGTGAATAATGCTGGTATGAACTTGGGTGTAAAAATATCTGTTTAAGTCCATGATTTCAAATTTTTTTGGATATATATACTCAAACAGAATTGTTGGATCATATGTTAATTCTTTGTTTAATTTTTGGAGTACCATCATACACTTTTCACAATAGCTGTGCCATTTTATATTCCTGCCAGTCATATGTAAGAATTCCAATTTCTCCATCTTCTCATTTATACTTGTTATTTTCTTATTTTGTTACTGGATTTTGATAATAACCATTCAAATGTATTTGAAGTAATGTCTCATGGTATTTGATTTGCTTTTCCCTAACGATTAGTGATGTCTGGTGTATTTTCATGCACTTACTAGCCATCTGTATCTCTGGAGAAATACCTATTCAAATCCTTTGCCCATATTTAAATTGGCTGGTTTGTGTTTTGTCGTTGTTGAGTTGTAGGAGTTCTTTATATAGTCTGGATATTAATTTCTTATATGTGTGACTTGCAAATATTTTTTCCTTTTCTGTAGGTTGCCTTTTCACTGTGTTGATATCCTTTGCACAAAAGTTTTAAATTTTGATGGAATGCAGTTTGTTTCTTTTTCCGTTGCCTGTACTTTCGGTTTCATATCCAAGACATCAGTGCTAAATTCAGTTTCATGAAGCTTTTCCTCTGTTTTCTTCTAAGAGTTTTGTAGTTTTCACTGTTAAGTTTAGTCTTTTGATCCTTTTTGAGTTAAATTTGTACATAGTTTAAAGTAATGGTCCAACTTCGTCCTTTTGCGTGTGGCTAATCCAGTTTCCCCAGCACCATTTGTTGAAAAGGCTGTCCTTTCCTTATTGAATGGTCTGGACACCCTTGTCAAAAATTAATTGACCATATACGTGTGAGGTTATTTCTGGGTGTTCTATTCCATTAATCTGTATGTCTGTCTTTATGCCTCTTCTGTTTACTGTTGCTTTGCAGTAAGTTTTGAAATCTGGAAGTTTGAGTCCTCCAACTTTGATCTTTTTCACGATGAGTTTGGCTAAGTATTTGAGGTCCCGTGAGATTCTATGTGACTTTTAGGATGAGTTTTTCTATTTCTGCAAAAATGTTGAGTTTTGACAGGGATTGTGTTGTGCTTCTGATAGTATAGAAATCTTACTATTTTTCTAGTCCATGAACACAAATATCTTTCCATTTGTTTGTGTCTTTAATTCTTTTAGCAATATTTTATAGTTTCGGTGTACAAGTCTTTTGTTTCCTTGGTTAAGTTTATTCCTAAGTATTTCATTTTTTTTAATGCTATTGTAAGTGGAATTGTTTTCTTAATTTACTTTTTGGACTGTCTATTGTTAGTGTATAGAAATACAACTAATTTTTGTGTGTTGATTTTGCATTCTGCAACTTTGCAGAACTTGTTTATTATTAATATAACTTTTTTGGTGTCATTTCTAGGTTATTTAACATACAAATCTTGTCATCTGCAAACGTATTTTACCTCTTCCTTTCCAATTTGAATGCCTTCTGTTTTTCTTGCCTAATTTCTCTGGCTGGAACTTTCAGTATTAATGTTGAATAGAAGTGATGAAAGTGGGCATCCTTGTCTTGTTCCTGATCTTAGGAACAAAGCTTTGTCTTTTACCATTGAGTAAGATGTTAGCTGTGGGTTTTTCATATGTATGTTTATTATGTGGAGGACATTTCCTTCCATTCCTAGTTGAATTTTTAAATGTTTTAATGAAAGAGTATTAATTTCTGTCTTTTTTTTCCTATATCATTTGAGATGACCATGAGGGTTTTTCACCTGTATCTGTTAATGTGGTGTATTATTAAATATTAATACATTGATTTTTCATATGTTGAACCACCTTTGCATTCCAAGAATAAATCCCATTAGGTCATGGTATATAATACTTTTAATTTGCTGCCGAATTCAGTTTGCTAGGTCGTGACTTATCCTTACATAAAGAGTGTTAAAGGAAAATTGTTTAACAGTTATTAGTCCCATTTTATTTTGGGCAGTGAGCTGAAAATACACAGACAAACACATAGGCATATTGCAAGTAACTAAATACATATGTAGTTGTATTAATAATTTTCTCATTTCATGTATTTATTATCGAGCTCCTTCATTAGATTGCAAGCACCATGAGGGTAGGGACCTCGTGCTCTTGTTTATATTTCTGCATTTCTGGTTTCTTATTTGGCACTTACTATGCTTTCTGTAAGTGTATGCAGAGGCCAGGTGCGGTGGCTCATGCCTGTAATCCCAGCACTTTGGGAGGCCGAGGCGGGTGGATCACTTGAGGTCAGGAGTTCAAGACCAGCCTGGCCAACATGGTGAAACTCTTTCTCTACTAAAAATAGAAAAATTAGCCAGGTTTGATGGTGCACGCCTGCACTCCCAGCTACTCGGGAGGCTGAGGCACAAGAATCGCTTGAACCGGGAGGTGGAGGTTGCAGTGAGCTAAGATTGCGCCACTGCACTCCAGCCTGGGCAACAAAGTGAGATACCATCTCACACACACACACAAAAAAGTGTGTGTGGAAAGAATGAATGTTGTTTAATTATCGTAATAATCCTGTGTGACAGTTATTTTTGCCATATTCATTTAATAGATAAAAGTTTTTACTTAATGTAATAGTCATGAATCAGTAATTCTAAGGCAAATATGTTTGTTTTAATTAGTCAGTGTATAGTGATTAAACACCTGCCATGCACCTGGCTATATCAAGATTGGAGGAGTAATAGTTTCTGATGTGAAGTAAAGTACCTTGCAGTCTGATTGGGGGAAGCAGACAAATAATTAGGGAATTATATAGTATAATGAGGTGTTATGGTCTGAATGCCTCCCAAAATTTATGTGTTGAAAATTAATCCCCACTGTGGTGATATTAAGAAGTAGGACCATTTGGAAAGTGATTAAGTCATGAGGGGATGGTCTTTACAAAAGAATTAATGCCCTGTAAAAGGGCTGGAGGGAATTAGCTTAAATCTTTTTTTGCCCTTCTACCTTCCACCATGTGAAGACACTGTCTGTCCCCTCCAGAGGATGCAACAATAATACATCATTTTGGAAGCAGAGAGACACAAAACCTGCAGGTGCCTTGATCTTGGATTTTCCATCCTTCAGAATTTTGAGAAATACGTTTCTGTTATTTACAAATTTCCCAGTGTGTGGTATTTTGGTATAGTAGCACAAATGTACTACTATAAAGGTGTCCAGAAAATGCCAAAAGGTCAAAACAGGGGAACATTGGAATTATGGGAAGAGAGAGAATGAGGAAAGAGAGAAAAAAGTTTGTGAAGGGAAGTCTTCAAATCAGAGGTTACAAGGTATTAGTAGTTAGGAAGCATAGGCTTTGGATTCAAAAAGGCCCAGATCTGTTCTGCTTACTAGCCATGTGACCTGGGACAAGTAACTGGTTTTTGCTTGCTTGTTTGTTTTAGTTTAATTTTCTCATCGTACAATAGATACAACATCTACCTTAATCAGTTTGTTTAGAGGTTGGGTGATGAGAGAGAACATGTCTCAGCCGTTTAAGTGGTTACTTCTCTGGAGAGAGTTTCTGGGCTTAGGGAAAGAAAGATAAATTTATTTTTAAGTTTTATAGCCCTTTATCTGTATATTTAAAGGGAGGGTAGTACTATGCTTTATAAGTATGTTAATTGTTTTCTATGTTAGCAACATATTGTATACATATACCTCAAGGTTATAAGAAGTCTTAAACAAATTGTGCTTATTATTTATGTTGAAATGTTTTGCTTCTAAAATCCTTTATGTTTTTTAGCCTCATTGTAATTTGTCCCCAGAATTGCTGTTTCCTTTTTCTACAGCAGGTTTATCAGAACATTCTTTTAAAAGACTAGCTGGACATGGTGGCTCTCTCCTGCAATCCCAGCGCTTTAGGAGGCCAAGGCAGGAGGATTGCTTGAAGTTTGAGACCAACCTGTGTAACAAAATGAGGCCTGATCCCTTAAAAAAAAGACTCATTCAGTGTGTTTAGAAGTTCAGACCGGGCGCGATGGCTTATGCCTGTAATCCCAGCACTTTGGGAGGCAGAGGCGGGTAGGTCACTTGAGGTCAGGAGTTTGAGACTAGCCTGGCCAACATGGTGAAACCCTGTTTCTACTAAAAATACAAACATTAGCCGGACATTGATGGTGGGCACCTGTAGTCCCAGCTACTTGAGTTGAGTGGCTGAAGCAGGAGAATCTCTTGAGCTTGGGGGGCAGAGGTTGCAGTGAGCCGAGATCACACCACTGCACTCCAACCTGGGCGACAGAGCAAGACTCCATCTCAAAAAAAAAAAAAAAAAAGAAATTCACACACATATTTAAACATTCTAATCTTTGGGAATTCTAATTATCCAGAATTCATAGGAATAAGTTACTTTTTAAAATAAAGGTAAAAGCATTCAAGGGTATGGCTAATATTTAAATAATTTTTAAAACATATGTGACTTTTGCCCTTATTAATACAACAGAAAAGTAGATTGGAAACTCCTGGAGTCTGCATATATGTTGTATATGTGTTTTCTTCATAAAAACTTTCAGGCCAGGCGTGGTGGTACACACCTGTAATCCTAGCACTTTGGGAGCCTTGAGCTCAGGAGTTTGATACCAGCCTGGGTAACATGGTGAAACCCTGTCTCCACCAAAAAAAAAACCAAAAAACAAAAACTAGCCTGGCATGGTGGTGCGTGCCTGGAGGCTGAGGTGGGAAAATTGCTTAAGCCCCAGAGGTCAAGGCTGCAGTGAGCCAAGATTGCACCACTGCACTCCAACCTGGGTGAGTGAGATCCTGTTTTTTTTTTAAAAAAAGTTTTCAATATTTCACTGTTTCAGGTAACATTTTAAAATTAAATATAATGTATATAGTGTATTCTTTTTCATTTGCAACAAATATTTTTTCTGATGGTATTATATATTATGATATTTATTCCACTTGTTTAAGCAGCACATACTGGTACTTTGTAAATATCAGATTTTAGATGATCTAATTTGCTGAAATAATGAAAGCAAGGATTGCTTGTAAACAGCATACTTTGTTTTGTATTTTTATTTTTCGCAAATGTGGTTCTCTCACTCTTTTTCCCTTCTGTGTTAATTCAGTTATTACTTTTCTAGAATGCCTCAAGTCTTGGTGAAATTATAATGCTTCTGACTTTTCAAGAGAAAGCAGGTTTTCCTCTCCAGTTAGCACAACTTGTCAGCTCTTTTGTTTTTGTGCCGATACCTTTCTTTTCCCAGCTGGGTAGTGTTTTTTCTTCCAATCTAAATCTTTAAAAATATAGAATTGTCAGTCTGTTCCATATTCCAGATTATTTTTTCTGTTTCTTAATACATTCCGTGTGTGTGTGTGTGTGCATGCGTATAGCCTTTGAAAAATGACTTCACCTTTGTCTCTTCATCTTTAGGGTGGAGGGTGGTAGGGTTGATTTCTGCAATTCCTTATGCAGTGACTACTCCACCTTTACTTAAAAATAATGGAAATCAGAGTAGAATGTGCTTTTAGCCTCTTGGGTGGTGTTGGCTGAGGAGTCCTAGAAACGGCTATAAATTCATGGCGTGATTTGCAAAGGACTTCCCAGTTTTCTTCCAAGAAGGTCATAGTCTACTGTTTTGTCATTAGTCTGTTGTGTCACAGCTGTATAACTCTTTGTGTGTGTATTGGCGGGGCGGGTGTGTATACCAACTCAAAAATTAAAGTTATACTGTACTGACCTCGGCAACTGAAATTTTCAGTAAGCCTTGAGAAGACAAAATTAGGTAACATTTTTTTTCTATTGCAACTGACAGGACTTTGATTCAACTGAGGCAAACGAAAGTGTGTGCGGGGTTTGTAGAGTGCTGAGATGGGAGATTTGACTCATGTAATCAAGAATGGTTAAGGGTAAAGCAGGTCTTGCAGGCCACTAGGAATAGATAGTAGGTATTATAAAGGGTATTATATTCTACCTCTTTTCTTGCGTTATAGCTTAATTCTCTCTTTCTGCCAATACATTTTCTCCATGAGTCAAGGGTCATCATCATCAGTGATTTTAGGCTTATTTCCTTGTAGCTAGTGGTTTTTAACGGCTAGCTCTAGTCTATAAAAAATAATCCCAGAGAAGGACTTTTGATTGATGTAGTCTAGGATATAAACCTTTCCTAGTGACCAGGGGATAGAGCTTATTGCCAAAAGGGAGTGATTGGGTCATCAAGCAAGGATTATTACTAGGCAAACAGAAAATACCCATTATTGGTATTTAAAAGGATCAAGTTTTGAGCTTATTCAAAAGTAGACAAAAATTCCTAAGGGTTACAATTTATAGTGGAAAAGTTTTTTTTTCCATATTATTTATATATGCTTATACCTTTTGCCTGACCCATGTTGTAAAATTCGTACTCTTTGTTATATAGTACAGGTGTACAACTAATTCAGTAGTTAGTTGGATCACTTTGGGTTTGTGTAGTTCTTTATATGCACATAATTTTTATTCTGGTGATTTTGGACTTAGGCCACTCTATTCCAAAAAAAAAAGAAGGGCTTTGATTTGAATCTAGCCAGACTCATGGTTAAATGTGGACAGAAGATGTCTGCATATATGCATGCTCATTGTTTTTCTGTCTCATTTTCTATGTTTTTCCTCTTAAATCACATCCCCACGAGTCAGTATTTACATACTAGAATAGGTAAGTAATATGATTAGTTTACTCTTATTATATAATGTCTAGTTGATTCTTTATATAGGGGCTAATGTTCCTTTTAGTGGATTCCTATTTAATAATTATCCCCTGGCTTCTGATTTTTTAAAAATCTAGGTGCAGTTCAGTTCAACTAGCTGCAGTGCCTAGAGCCTACTATGCTCCAGGTACTGGAATTACAAAGAAGAATAAAAACAGTTATGTCCTCTAACATGAACTTAGACACAAATATAATCAGAAGGTTCCCCCACATCATAATGATGTTAAATATTTGATATGCTTTCCACCTTATGACTCACTTTTTTTTTTTTTTTTTTTTTACATTTAAAGGTTTATCTGAAGGTAATATAATTGGAGGAAAACCATAAGTATGCTTGATAAATTTTTACGAATAATACATCTAAGAAACCAGCACCCAGAATGACTCAGTAGTAAATACACCAATATATATTAATAACTAAATGCACGATAGAATATTGGAAAAAGGATATTTTACTGTCCTCAGGTGTCTTTTTTTTTTTTTTTTCCTTCTTGGGGTTTTTGCTACCTACCTGCTCCTGCGGCTGTTGTTTCTTGTAATAAAGAATGGTTTCTGTGATGTTCTAACTGAATGCTAGGAATACCACTGTATTGAAGTGAAAGTCTTTTTTCTCTTGTACTCATTTTTATAGTCATTTATTTTTTTGAAAATGCTATGGGATAGCCTGCCATTTCAAACAGTTTTACCACGTTTACCATCTCAAATTTTGAAGAGAATGTAATGTAATTATAATTAGTATTTAGCAGTATTTCTTTGGAAATTTTTTTGTGATGCTAATATTGATTTTAATTTTTATATATTTATGTACCTCCCCTGATATTTGTCAAATTTCCTTCTGTTATGTACTAGTGTAAAGTCTTTATGAATTCATAGTTATGAAATTTACACTTGCAACTTTCTATGAAGAAAAATGTATTATGAAATATCACTGTGAATATGATTGAAACTATTGCACTAAAAACAGACATTTTAAGAATCTTAAGCATTTCAGAGGCATCTATCCTTGAGTATATAATTGATATACTTCAGCAATTACCATATTTCCATGTACATCTTTCATTTTCAGTAATTATTGAGATTTGTTATTTAGTTTTTAAGATACTCTCATCTGCTCTTAATTCAAGTGTAACATCTCTTCTTTATAAATGTGATTTTTCCTGAATATTTTAAAGGCATTTAATTATTTGAAATGTTTGTTTTTTAAACACATTCCAATATAACATATTTTAGGTTTTTCTAACAGGAGGGTATATATCATTTATTTATTTTGAGATTGTCTAGAGAAAAAAAGGTTGACTTGATTTTAGAACAGGCAGTGACATTTCTGAGAATATTAAAATTGTCAGCAGTTAAGCAAATCATTTAAAAATATTACGTGCTTACAGTAACTACTCTGTAGTAACTAAGTTTATTTTACGCTAAAGATGTTTATTATGATCTCATGACTAATAGCATAAAAGATCAGGAGAGTTTTCATTTTTTTTTTTTTCTTAAACTGTAGGTCATAACATGTTCAGTGGAGTAACCAATTGAGTGAGAAAAACAGAACAAGAGACAGAGAGATATGAGATTTCTTTGCAATAATTAAAGTGTTTATTATGTAAAGAAACTTTGATCTTATATATCAATTCTTATTCTTTTAAAGGAGGGTGCATCTGCCCGGAAGACTCAGACTCCTGCAGCCCAGCCAGTACCAAGACCAGGTAAAAATATAGAACTTTGCTTTTTGTTTTCTTTCAAAAGATCGTAACAATGCAAGTTTTTAGTATGTATATAATACTTTGAATGAATTTAAATTTTACTTAAAATACATTGCAAAGTCATGTTTCTTTGAAGACTGTTGATACGGTTTAAGCAGATCTCAAAACTGTGATAATATACATAAAATGCTTGCTAAACTTCAGTCAGCATCATCATTAATAAATCTTCATGTTTTTAGCAGAAAGACATAAAGAAATAAAGTGAAAGCATAGTAAATTATTTATTTTCCTATAGTGTATTAAGCAGCTGAACTGGATTTATATATATATATTTGTTTGTTTGTTTGTTTGTTTGTTTTTTGAGACAGAGTCTTGCTCTGTCACCCAGGCTGTAGTACACTGGTGCCATCTCAGCTCACTGCAAGCTCTGCCTCCTGGGTTCACGCCATTCTCCTGCCTCAGCTTCCCAAGTAGCTGGGACTACAGGCTCCTGCCACCATGCCCGGCTAATTTTTTGTATTTTTAGTAGAGATAGGGTTTCACCGTGTTAGCCAGGATGGTCTCGATTCCCTGACCTCATGATCCGCCCACCTCGGCCTCCCAGAGTGCTGGGATTACAGGCTTGAGCCACCATGCCCGGCTGATATTCTTTACTGAAGTAATGTTTCCCCCAATTTGATTCAAAGTTCATTGATAAAATAGGTTATAAAACACTGTTTTTCAATAATGAATTTATACTATAGAACATTTACTTGAATAAATAGGTATAGTGAAGAGTTAAAGAAAATTTTTAAGAAAATGTTTTCATTTTGGTTAAGATTTTAGAAACATGTTTTAAAACATTTTTAAATGTTTAAAAGCTATTTATGTATATCCATCCTTTCATCAGTTCTGTCATAGTTCTGTAGTAGTATGTACAGATGTGAATTTTTTTCCTGCAGCAGCACAGAATTATAATTTTAATAGAATCATATTCAGCTTTGATGCTTAGAACTTCAGATATCTGTGTTGAACACCTAAAATTCTGTATCATTTTTTTTAAAATGTGTTAAAGGTGGTATTGAAGTTATTTTAGAAAAATTCTTCCCCCTATTCCTAGTACCTAAAAAGACTGATCTTTATAGATCATTTAGATACCAACCCTAAATTTGTTTTTGGTCTTTTGGGTTTGTTTTTGGTGTTTGGTGTTTGTTTTATTTTTACATTTATTTAGCATAATTTCAGTGCTAGGTTATACCACCTGTCCCCCCCCCCCCTTTTTTTTTAAACTCATTAGTGCTGTTGAAAGTGAGTATGAAGAAAGAAAATAAAGGATTGGAAAGGCACAGGCAAGAACTTAACTGAATCTTCTGCATGAATTTCACAGTATCAGTAGTGCAGATTTGGATATCCTTTTATTCATAGTATGTACACAGGCTAATTCTAAAATTATGTAGATTATGAATATTAAGTATTTTCTGGAGGCACATCAAAAGTATGGTACATGGGGCTTATATTGGGATGTTTTTGCAGTGTGATTTCCCTGTGTTTTGTATTCATACTCCTCTTAGATGTGGCTAGTATTTCCTTTTTTTGTTTTTGTTTTTTGTTTGACAGTAGGTTTGTTTGAAATTTTTGTCATTGCTGTTTTTAAGTAGGTGTGGAGAAGAGGAGTGCTCTGTCAGCCTTGTTAGACTGGACTGGATGTAATTGATTAAGATGACATGACTAATTTTAAGTAGAGATGATCATACCAGAACCCATCGTGAGAGTATAAGAAGAACAATTAAATTCAACAAATACTATTTGAATTTCTATATAATAGGCTCTTGTCCAGAAACTAAGAGAAGCTAAAGGAGCTTTTTACAGGAAGGAAGAAAAAAGTGAAGGAAATAGGGATGGACAGATGGGGTTGGGCCCAAAGAATACTAAACATGAATTATAGGAATATTGTGGAGGCAGTTGAATCACAGATAAGAGAATTGTTTGTTTTTCTTTGTAAGGTAGGGATGGGAGGTTATGGTATGTCAGAAATGGTATTATATAAAAGGGGAAAAGCCACCACCTGAGGATTCTAACTTAGAATCTGTGATGTAAAATTTTTTCTATTTCACATTTTCATAAAATAAGTTAGTATGTAAGGAAAGGGCTGGGAGAGGCACTGATACCTAAACAAACCATTTTGTTCAGATGTGTCTTGTGATAAAATAAAATTAAAGGGACTGGATTTTACTAGCCATGTATGTGGCCAGGGGAAGATCATATGTGTAAAGTAAGGGGTTCTAAGTCTTTCACCTCTTAATGTTCTAGCTTACTTTTTAGCTAAAGTGCCCTGGGGATTAAACCAATGGAAATTAACTCTGAATGAGTGTCTCGTCATACCTCAGATATTCTAATGCTCATCCATGTGAACTTTCTGCTTTCTACTTCCACTTAACTGCTTCACACCCATACATCCACATTTCCTACCCACCATTCTAAAATAATTAAGGTTTTTGCTCTCATTCAGCAATAAGACTTGATTGGAATGGATAGTAGTAGTTTGAAGTCTTTATTTGTCCTAATTAGCGTATTTTTATTTTGCTGCCAAAACTGTTAAATGCATCTGCTTATGGGGGTGTATCCCAGTTTTGAAGGGATATTGTTAATATCTGACATGTACACTAGCATTATTTCTTTAAAATCTGAAAAATGTGAATTCCCAAAATATATATGGCCAGTGTAAGAAGGGAGATTATAGAAGTATAACTGTTATTTGTTGGGTAGAGTTTGGATAATTTGGAAATGAGAGACTGTCCCACCTATTCTCTCTTTGAGTGAGATACCTCAAGGGTAGAGTTCTGTTTTTTGAGCATTTACCAATTTTTATTTCTCATTTCATCAAATATTTATTTAGTGCTGTTGTGCCAGGCAAGTCTCTGGGTGAATTTAATGTTTTAAAGTGTTTACAGTTAAACACTTTAAACCTCTAAAGCTCTAAAAATTTCCAACCTCTCAAAATTCATTTAGGGAATATAACTAACAAGAGGCACATGTTTTCCAGTGGATTCATAAATACAGGCATTTGAAAGTATTGGGGGAACCAGCCCCCAATATTTCAACATATGTTCTTTTTGTTTTGCCTAAGTGTCAGCCTGTCTGAGAAATAAAGAGAAAGAGTACAAAGAGAGGAATTTGACAGCTGGGCCTCCAAGGGTAACATCACATATTGGTAGGTCCGTGATGTCCCCTGAGCCACAAAGCCAGCAAGTTTTTATTAGGGATTTTAAAGGGGGAGGGGTTTTTATTAGGGATTTTAAAAGGGGTATACGAACAGGGAGTAGGTCACAAAGATCACATGCTTCAAAGGGCAATAAAGATCACAAGGCAAAGGCAAAATTAGAATTACTGATGAGGGTCTGTGTCCCTCTGTGCACATATTGTCTTGACAAACATCTTAACAGAAAACAGGGTTTGAGAGCAGAGAACCCATCTGACCAAAATTTACCAGGCTGGAATTTCCCAATCCTAGTAAGCTTGAGGGTACTGAAGGAGACCAGGGCGTATTTCAGTCCTTATTTCAACCACATAAGACAGACACTCCCAGAGCAGCCCTTTATAGACCTCCCCCCAGGAATGCATTCCTTCCCCAGGGTATTCCTTGCTGGGAAAAGAATTCAGCGATATCTTTCTTACTTGCATGCCCATTTATAGGCTCCCTGCAAGAAGAAAAATATGGCTGTATTCTGCCCGACCCCACAGGCAGTCAGACCTTATGGTTATCTTCCCTTGTTCCCTGAAAATCGTTGTTATTCTGTTCTTTTTCAAGTTGCACTGATTTCATATTGTTAAAACACACGTGTTTTACAATCAGTTTGTACAATAGTGGTCCTGAGGTGACATACATTCTCAGCTTACGAAGATAATGGGATTAAGAGATTAAAGACAGGCATAAGAAATTATAAGAGTATTATTAGGGAAGGAGTACTTCTCCTCTTATCCCATAGTTTTAAATCTATGTGCTGATGATTTCCAAATTTGTTATCTCCAATTCAAACCTCTGGGATCTTATATTAACTGTCTGTGTAACATTTGGATTTGCCATAGGCATTTTAAAACTAATTAAGATAAATTTTTCCCTGCTATTTTCCCCAAGGTCTCTTACTCTATAGTCTTCTGCTTTTTCATAGAGTGACACCACAATCAACTTTGTTTCTTAAATCAAAAACTTGGAAGTTATTCTTTATTCATCACATTTCCTTACTCCTTTTCTGTTGGTGGGTTCTGTCAGATGTGCCTTTTCTGTATTCCAAATTTATCTATTTTTCTTTATCTCCACTACTACAACTCAAGTAGAAACCATCATCATCTCTCTAGACCAGTGGGTCTCAGTGTGGTCGGTTGCCTGGTGTCAACCTTTTTATTTTTGGTGGCACCTTTTTATTTCTGGTGCCAACAAAATAGATATAGAAATTGAGGGTAAAATAGTGTCATAGCATCTGAGTACATAACCATCTTTCTAGAAATTCATTGTTATTATATTTTATTCAGTTGGCTTTGAATTGGAATTTAAAACAAAAACTCAACCACACATAGTTTGAGTAGCACCGTTGTTGACTGTTGTAATAGTCCTAACTGAGCTTTCTGCCTTCACACTTGTACTCTTTTCGATCCTTTGTCCAAATCCATGTTTTTTTTCTTCCAGACTTGTGACATGAAAATAAAATCTTGTCACTTTCTGGCTTAATAGTTATAGGACTTTCCAGTGGCACTTAAATGTAAACTTAATATTGCTTAAAAAGCCCTACATGAATTGGTCTCTGCATATATTTGTAACTCATCTCCTGCCATTCTTCCTTTCTTCCCTGTGGTCTACACATTTGCTTTGTTCAGTTCCCCAAGTGCAGCAGTTTCTTCCTGCCTGTGGTATTTGCCCGCATTCCTACCTCTTACCTGGACTGTTCGCCTACTTGTTCTTGGCAAGTTGGCTTGTTTTCATCTTTCAAATTTCAGCTCAAATGCACTTTCTTTGAGAAGCTGTTTGCGTTATATCTAAAGGACACTTTTCTGCCAGTATACACTCATTTTATTCCCTTAGTATGTTTTCCAATTAGATTATGTGTTTGGTTGCATTTTTGTTTATGGTCTGGGCTCCCGTACTCTGCTGAAAGCTCTTTGAGGGCAGGAATTACTTCTGTTTTATTTGCAATTTAATAATAACTTAGCAGCGATGCTTGTACATAGGCTCTGAATAAATGTTTCTTAAGAATCTAATTTATTTGAAATCAAACAAAGCAACAGTAATTTTTCTTATGGTTTATTCTCAGCTTGTAAATTGGCAATTAGCACACTTGCTTGAGTAGTGGTAGTAGTAGAAGTGGCAGCAGTTAGCATCTACTGTAGTTGCAGAATTCAGTAAATGGTATGTGCTAACACCTAATTAAGGACTTTAGCATGCATTATTATTTTTTAAATTCTCACAGCAGTATCAAGATATAGAAACTATTATCTCTTTTACAGTTGAGGAAACTGAGGCCGAGCAAAGTTAATCAACTTGCCTAGACAGTGGCAAAATAAGGATATGAACTATAATAATCTTGAGTACAGACCTTTGCTGTTGATCACTCTGTCATACAAACTCCTTATGTTTCTCTCCCCGTCCCCTGTTAAGATCAAGCTTCTCATTGACATGTTCATCACAGTGTCTCAGTCTGGGTCCTTACATACTAGGGAACTTGTTTATATTCTTTTGCAGTTTTTTTTTTTAACTAAACCTCTAAACTTTATTTTTAACATTTGTGAGTTTTTTTATTTTGCCTTTTTCTTATATTGGGTCTTCTCAGCCTTGAGTTTAGTAAATGTTTGCCTAAATTCCTGAGGGCATTTGTGGATTTCCTTACCAAATCCAACAGTACTTCAGTCAGAGATTTCTCCCTTGCTCTCTCTTTCTTCTTCCCCCTCTTTCTCTCCCCCCCTCTGCCTTCCTTCCATCTGTCCATCACAGATTTCTTTCTTGAAACCTCTTTGTTTTTTTGTAGTTCCCTTTAGTCATAATAACAACTCCTGTTTCCTGTTTATCCATCCTGTTACCCCTTTATCTCTCCAACAAATGCCAAATATTTACCGAGACTATATTATATTCCACATGACACTATGTAGCCAATCAGATTTATCCATGACCCTCCATTTCTCAAATTGATTTAAGAAAATTCTAGTATTTTTTCTCAGCAAGAAGAAAGATGAGAAAACTGTAATAGTAAAGGCATATGTTTCAGTATGTGTTTGTGTGTATAGTTATCTGCTTTCTGTGGCTGGGAAGGTCATACTACTGAATCCTATGATAGTTTATCACAATGAGAGCTATACAAAGAAAGGGTTACAAAGAATTAGTGAAAATGTAGCATTTTGCTGCTTTTTAAATAGAACATTTTCTGAAAGAGTGTGTGCTGTGATATTCACTTTAAAGATGGTATCCATTTTTAAGAATTGACATTGAATTAGAATTTTAAGTCTCCTAAATTTTTCTTTATTTTTGTCATTTAAAAAACAAAACTCGAGCACAGCTTGTAGCACATTGAGTTATTGTATGGTCAAATACTGAAAATAGAACTTGCAGCACTTTTTATCCTAAGATGTATTCATCTTGTGTTAGGTTATTATTACCATTATGTCAACAAATATTTCTAAGCATTAAAAGTTCATTGTATATAAACAAAATACAAACATATGGGCCAGGCTCAGTGGCTCACCCGTGCAATCCCAGCACTTTGGGAGGCTGAGGTGGGAGGATAGCTTGAGCTCAGGAGTTCGAGATCAACCCTGTGTGACATAGCGAGACCCTGTTTTTGTTAAAAAGAAAGATAGGAAGATTTGTGTATTTATAACATGATCACAATCAATCATATGGTCATTTTCAGATAATACAGACCTTCACATAAACATGACTGATTACCTGTAATGCTGTACTTCTCACCTAAAAAGAGACAAGAAACAATTTTTAAAAGAAAGGAAAAAAAAATAAAAGGAATCTTTTAGCCTTAGCTCTCAGTAACTTCTTTCCTTTTCTTCCAAAATGGTTAAGCGTATTTGCACTTTGCACAGTAGTATTTGCTCTTATGCCCTGTTTTCATAGTTATTACAGCGGTAATCAGCTTATTATGAAATTATTTCTTGTCTTTCTCTTCTCTTTTTTGCTAGACCTTAACATCCATGAATGTAAGATACTCAGTGCCTGGCATTGTAATACAGTAGTCCCCACTTACTAGCAGGGCATACATTCCAAGACCCCCAGTGGATACCTGAAACCAGGGAGGGATAGTACCAAACCAGATTCGGTCAACCAGAACATGTTTCTCTTATGTCTCCCATAAATTTAATGCCTTTTCCATCTTAACACTGTCACTCACTGTGGCTGAAACTTTGGCAGTTTGAGGTACAAAGGCAAAAGTAGCACGAATTTCTTTTTCTTCTTCGCAGTTACACGGATGGTAGATTCAGTATTTTCGTTGTAGATGTTAGCAACCTCGGGATGTGATTTTATTTTTTTTCTTTTCTACTTAGTAGTAGAGATTTTCACCTTTTCACCTAAGGGAAACACTTAATGTCTTTTCTTTGGTAGTGGCATATCCAAATTGTCAGCCTTATCACTGTTGCACTTTGGGGCCATTCGCAAGTAAAACAAGGGCTACTTGAAACAAGCACTGTGATAACAGTGAGGGAGATGACTAATGAGTGACTAAAGGGTGGGTAGTGTATAGAATGTGGATATGCTGGAGAAAGAGAGCATTCACATCCTGGGTGGGGCAGTGTGAGATTTCATTATGCTCCTGAGAAAGATGTGCAGTTTCAATCTTGTGAATTGTTTGTTTCTGGAATTTTCTGTTTAATATTTTCAGACCACAGTGGACTGTGGTTAACTGAAACTGCAGAAAACAGAGCTATGGATGTTGTATGTTCACTTTCCTTTTGACTACAGATTGTTGAATAATGCATTTTAATATTTTTGTCAGAGTGTTGAGAAGATAGTTGTAAAATATGTCTTCTGATTTACAGTTAGTCATATGTGAATACACATAATTTAAAAAATACCCCTTATTTGTAAGTTTGAAAATAAGAATATGGTTTTTATGCACAGAGTTGTGATTTTTTTTCTTTTTCACAGTTTCTCAAGCAAGACCTCCCCCAAATCAGAAGAAAGGTGAGGTTGTGCATATGATTTTAAACTTAACTTTAAAAAGTAAATGATTGCAAAACCAGGCCTGATAATTTTCTTGTGCAGCTATATCACATGTTTGTGCTTGGTATCCATTCTGATTTATCAGTGCTCAAGCCACACTGATTATTAAATATTTTTTAGTATCCACTGGCTTAAAATATTTTTTAGATCAAAAGAGTTAGTTACAATTTATAATCTTTTAACTTTTAGTAGAGAAAGTAAGTGTAATTTCTAATAATATATTTTCTACCTGTAAAATTTTGTCTTTATAGGATCTCGAACACCCATTATCATAATTCCTGCAGCTACCACCTCTTTAATAACTATGCTTAATGCAAAAGACCTTCTACAGGACCTGAAGTAAGTAATTTATTAAACTATCCTGTTCATAGGATATTGAGATATCATTGGAAAATAGTAGTTACTGAATCAGTATTACTTATTTGGAGAAAACAAAATTTCAGTTTCTGTGCTACAGGCCTTACACATAGTATGAAGCATACTTTTTCAAAACAGAATATATTCTTTTATGTTTGGATCCTTTAGGGAAAGTTACAGAAACTTCTGGCTAAAGTCCTAATGAAAAAAGGTACTATCGTATTAACTTTTAATATGAATTGTTTTCTTTTGATGATTTTCTCTGAGAGAGCTTGAGGAAGTTCTAAAGCAAATTCAGGTTCTCTCTGAATATTAGATGTTATACCCTAGTGGGAGTAAGTAGGCGGGTAGGTGGGGGCATAGTTATTTAACCTAGATAGCAGTGAAAGTTAAAGAAGTGAAAATGAAACCTATAAATTATGATAAAATTTCCAAATGCTTAACTTTTCAAAATTTTTAATGTCTATTTTCCTTCCTCATTTCCTTATTAAAATGAATACAGTCACACTTGTACCCAGTTCTAATAAACATGCGTCACAGTTATTGGGGAGAAAATAAATCTCTTCCATCCCCAACCACTTTCAGATTTAAAATTTAAGTAGTTTACATATATTTTCCCATAGCGTTTCTTCTATTAATGAATATGAGTAGACATACCACTTTTAAATATTGTGACTGTTTTTAAATCTGTATACTACTTCTTGGATTGGCTCTAGTTTACAGAAGAAAGATGGCAATATAAAAATTGTTTTAAATAATCTTCAATGATATAGACATTAAGAAGGTTTAAAATGAGCCATGTTTAAGTGATTTTCAGAATGCTATCAAGTTTTTTAGACACAGTGTTACAAACAGTTTTTCCTCAGTAGATTTTTTTTTTTTTTAGTCATTGTTAAAATGGGTGAATATTTTATATATTCAGCTAAATACCATTGGCTGATGTGGGATTTTAAGATAGTTCCTTCTATCAGAATGCGTTTTATGAAATAGGGGATAGAAAATGGAGGAATTCAAAAATTGTAATACATACTCTTTCAGAGGATAAGAGAGATGTTGTGATCACTAGTTGGAGAGAAGGTGGTTAACTGTATTCTGCTTTAATATTTTCGTAGTGTTTGTTGCATTCTCATGGTACTTCTTATTAAACAGAAGCTGTCAGATTATCCTGTTGTGTTACATACATACCTGATTATTTAATTTTGGTATTTGTTAGGAATTTGGACTCTTGCTCACTAATCTTAATATGGTATTATTTGAAGTGGTACTGGCTTGAAGTTATGTCCTTCCAGAGTGATTTTGTGATTGCTTTGCCAGGTGCTTCAAGAATATCTCAAGCCTTGAGTTGATTTTTGTGTTAAATTCTTAACATAAGGATTTCTAGTCCATCTGGGTAGTATAAATTCAAATTTGAATCAGACCTGAGTGACATTGGAACCTGGCTGACAAATTATCCAGGAGCCCCTTTTCTTCCCCTGCTCCAGAGGTAGAGCAAGATGGATATGCTTCCCCGACATTTGATTGGAAACAGTTTTTCCCTCTAGTTTAACCTTTTGTTGATCATGTGACTCTTCTGTGGCTCTAGTTCCAGTTCCTCTGTGTCCTTTCCCTATGTAGTTGGTAAAAGCCAATTCTCAGTACTGCCTACACTTTCCTCATGGGTAACACCAGTGCACTTTATTGGTCATCAGCATTTTCTTCATTTGTAGCCGATAACTGTTTTCTTTCTAGCTCAGCATTTCGGGTATATGTTACATTGTATTTAGCATTTCCAGGTGTTTATGTATAAAGTTCCAGTTCCAATAATGCAGTATACCAGATAGTATAACCCATTTTAGTAGGAAGTTATTAGTCTGCCAAATGTAGCAAATTTCTTAATTAATGTTTCATAATTGTTTGAGTTGTACCTGAGGGGAATTAAAAATGCAGATTATTGGCTGGGCACGGTGGCTGACACCTGTGATCACAGCACTTTGAGAGGCCGAGGGGGGTGAATCACGAGGTCAGGAGATTGAGACCATCCTGGCTAACACAGTGAAACCCCATCTCTACTAAAAATAAATAAAAAATTAGCTGGGCATGGTGGCGGGTGCCTGTAGTCCCAGCTACATGGGAGGCTGAGGCAGGAGAATGGCATGAACCTGGGAGGCGGAGCTTGCAGTGAGCTGAGATGGCGCCACTGCACTCCAGCCTGGGCGACAGAGTGAGACTCCTCAGAAAATAAAAAAATAGCAGATTATTTTATAAGCTATTTGGCCACTTAGCTATAGATTGTTTGCAGTTGGGATACATTTGACATTAGAAATAAGTTTTAATGTTTTTCTAATCAGTGATGTTGATGCCTTAACTATGAGACAGATTCAGATGAATTTAGTGTTAACTCTCATTTGGGGAGATTGATGTGTATGTTGGGTTTGTTGTTTCAACTAACATCTACAGAGCAATAACTAAAAAGTAAATTACTCTAGATGAATATACAACACACCCAGCCTTCTAGGAGCTCCCATGAGAGTGGTACTGGTTTGTCACTAGTTGTAGCTGCTGAGAAATGTGTTTAGCACTTGGTGTAAAACTCAGTTTCAATGCCTTATTCTAAGTACAGTGAAAAATATACTGTCTTTTGACTCTGCAAACTTGAATCACATTCTGAAGATAGGTTCAGAAACAAATTAGACCTCAACAGTTAGCCTTTAAAAGCTTTATCTAGCTTCTCTCACAAATTATGTGCTGTTAGTGAGAATGTATATAATAGTGATTTTTCATAGTATATAAACAACTTGAAATGTATTGTTTTCTACAACTTGAGACCTAAAAATGATATACAGTATATCTAGTTTGACCCACTCTTATTCCTGAACAAAAATACTTACAGATAAAAGAAACTTAAAGTCTATTTTAGCCTTTTACCTCTGCCATTTAGTTGCAGAGCAGGAAATACAACCAGATCTGATGATCAATTTAGTAGTCTTATTATTTGTACTGTGGAGATAACCTAACAAATATTCAGATTAAGAAATTAAGTTTTTATACAATTACATGGAAATTAAACAGCCTGGTCCTAAATCGCTTTTGGGCAAAGAAAGAAATTAACACAGGTATTTTTTTTTTTTTTTTTGAGACAGGGTCTTTGTCGCCCAGGCTGGAGTGCAGTGGTGTGATCTCGGCTCTCTGCAACCTCTGCCTCCTGGGCTCAAGCAATCCTCTTGCCTCAGCCTTCTGAGTAGCTGGGACTACAGGTGTGCGCTACCACACCTGGCAAATTTTTGTATTTTTTGTAGAGACTGGGCTTAGCCATGTTGCCCAGGCTGGTCTCAAACTCCTGGGCCCAAGTGAGCTGCCTGCCTTGGTCTCCCGAAGTGCTGGGATTACAGGGATGAGCCACCATGCCCAGCCTCAAAAAATTCTTTGAAACAAATAAAAACAAAGATACAATGTACTGGAATCTCTGGGACATAGCTAAAGCAGTATTAAGAGGAAAGTTCATAGTTCTAAATGCCTATATCATGAAGTTAGATCTCAAATTAACCACCTAACGTCACACCTGTAAGAACTAGAAGAACGAGCAAACCAGTCCCAAAGGTAGCAGAAGAAAATAACCAAAATCAGAGCTGAACTAAATTGATATGTGAAAATCCATACAAAAGATCAATAAAACCAAAAGTTGGTTCTTTGAAATAATAAGATTAATAGACTGCTAGCTAGATTAATAGAGAAAAACAGAGAAAAGATCCAAATAAACACAATCAGAAATGACAAAGGGACATTACCACCAACTCCACAGAAATACAGAAAACCCTCAGAGACTATGAACACCTCTGTGCACACAAACTAGAACACCTAAAAGAAATGGATAAACTCCTAGAAACATATAATCTCTCAAGATTGAATTAGGAAGGAATTGAAATCCTTAACAGACCAATAATGAGTTCCAAATTTGAATCAGTAGTAAAGAATCCTAGCAACCGGAAGCCCCCCAACCCCAAACCAGACAGATTAACAGCTGAATTCTGCCAGATGTATAAAGGAGAGCTGGTACCAGTCTTACTGAAATCGCTCCAAAAAATCAAGGAGGAGGGACTTCCCTAACTCATTCTGTGAAGCCAGCATCATTCTGATACCAAAACCTGGCAGAGAGACAATTAAAAAAAAAAAAAAAAAAAAAAAACCTGCTGGCCAGTATCCCTGATGAGCATAGATGCAAAAATCAACAAAGTACTAGAAAATCGAATCCAGCAGCACATCAAAGAACTAAAACACCCTGATCAAATAGGCTTTATCCCTGGGATGCAAGGTTCGTTCAACAAATGCAAATCAGTAAATATGATTTGTCACATAAACGGAACTAAAAAAATTACATGATCATCTCAGTAGATGCAGAAAAGGTTTTCAGTAAATCCTAAAATCCCTTCATGTTAACCCTCAGCAAACTACCCATCAAAGGAACATACCTCAAACTAATGAGAGCCGTCTATGACAGTCCTACAGCCAACATCATACTGAATAGGCAAAAGCTGGAAGCATTCCCCCTGAGAACCAGAACAAACAAAGGATGTCCACTCTCACCACCCCTATTCAACGTAGTACTGAAACAGGAAATGTTCCTTTGTCTCCCTCCCAGGGCTTGCAGTGGGGGTGTGGCTTGCTTCTTCAGTACCCTGCTGCTGAAACCTCTAGGGGAGCACACCGACATGCAGGCTGTGGGGCTCAGACTCCATGGCATTGTCTAGGGGTGAATGTTTACAGATGAAGCCCCAGTGGATGTGTGTTACAGGGTGCTCTTGGTTTACCCTGTAGGTGGCTTGTGTTAACCAGCTCAGACCCTCTACCTTATCACAAGGACAAGATACTCTGCTGTATCGCAGAGTTTTTTGTCTTGGTGTACTGGAAGAATCGGATCACATGTAGGCTCGGAGAATGAGTGCAAGGTTTTATTGAGTAGAAGTAGCTCTCAGCAGATGGGGGAGCCAGAAAGGGGATGGTTTTCCCCTGGAGTCCGGCCGCTGTGGCCAGACTCTGCGTCATTCTGATGGCCTGTCAGCCTGCTGGTGCCTGTTGGTGTGCTCTTGACCACCAAGAGCTTGCTTGCTGTGTCTCCTTCCGCCAATGTGTTTCTCACGTCCAGCCGCTTGTGTCTTCTTCTGCTGATGTGCTCCTCTTGACGTCTGGCCACCTGTGTGTGTGCCCACTAGAGTCTTGGGTTTTTATAGGCCCTGGATGGGGGCATGGCGGGCTAGGGTGGTCTTGGAAAATGGAACATTTGGGCTTGAAAGCAGAAGTGCCTGTCCTCACGTAGGTTCATGAGGATGGAGCCCTAGCCAGGGACCAGGCTCCCCTCTACCCAGCACTTGCCTTCCCCCATTCCATATCATTTAAAGGGACCATGCTCTTGCCTTCCCAGTACTCCTGTATCAGTACTGGAAGTACTAGCCAGGGGACTCAGGCAAGAGAAAGAAAGAAATAAAAGGCATCCAAATAGAGATGCCTTCTATCTTTGTAGATGATATAATTCCATACCTAGAAAACCCCATAGTCTCTACCTAAAGATTCCTAGCACTGATAAACAAGTGTAGTGAAATTTCAGATACAAAATCACTGTACAAAAATAAGTAGAATTTCTATACACTAATAATGTCCAAGCTGAGAACCAACTCAAGAATTCAGTCCTATTCACGATAGCCACACACTCACACATGCACACACAAAACACCTGGGAATACAGCTAAACCAGGGAGGTGAAAGATCTCTACAATGAGAATTACAAAACACTGTGAAAGAAATTAGAGACGACACAAACAAATCAAAAAACATTTCATGTGCATGGATAGGAAGAATCAATATTGTTAAAGTGGCCATACTGCCCAAAACAACTTACAGATTCACTGCTATTCCTAGCAAACTACCAGATTTCATTTTTCTCAGAAATTCGAACAAACTATTCTAAAATCCATATGGAACCAAAAAGGAGGCAGAATAGCCAAAGCATCCTAAGCAAAAACACCAAAGTTGGAGGCATCACACTACACAATTTCAAACTATACAACAAGACTAGAGTAACCAAAACAGTGTAGTACTGGTACAAAAACAGGCACACAGACCAATGGAACAGGTTAGAGAATCCACAAATAAAGCTGCCCACCAGCAACCATCTGCTTTTTGACAAAGTCGACAGGAACAAGCAGTGGGGAAAGTGCTCCTTATTCAGTGATGCTGGGATAACTGGCTAGCCAAATGCAGAAGATTGAAACCAAACCCCTTCCTTTCACCATATGCAAAAATCAACTCAAGATAGATTAAAAGTCTTAAATGTAGGACCTGAAACTATAAAAACCCTAGGAAAAAAACAGGGCATGCCATTCTGGACATAGGCCTTGGTAAACATTTTATGACAAAGTCTTCAAAAGCAAATGCAGCAAAAACAAAAATAGACAAATGGGAGCTAAACCAAAAAGCTTCTGCCCAGCAAAAGACATTGTCAACAGAGTAAACAGACAACATACAGAATGGGAGAGAATATTTGCAAGGTATGCATCTGACAAAGATCTAATACCCAGAATTTATAAGGACCTTAAGCATAAAACAAACAGTCCCATTAACTGAGCAAAGGATACGAACAGAAACTTCTCAAAAGAAGATATACACATGGCCAACAAACATAGGAAAGAAATGTTTAACATCACTAATCATTAGAGAAATGCAAATCAAAACCGCAATGAGATATCATCTCACATCACACCAGTCAAAATGGCTATTATGAAAACATCAGAAAATAATAGATCTTGGTGAGGTTGTGGAGAAAAGGGAATGCTTATGTGCTCCTGGTGGGAATGTAATTTAGTTCAGCCACCGTGGAAAGCAGTTTGCAGATTTCTCAAAAAACTTAAAACAGAACTACCATTTGACCCAGCAATCTGATTACTGGATATATACCTAGAGGAATATAAATCTTTCTACCAAAAAGACACATGCACTCTTGAGTTCATTGTGGCACTTTTTTACAATATTAAATACATGGAATCAACCAAAATTTCCGTCAGTGGTGGATTGGATAAAGAAATCTGGTACGTATATGCCACGAAATACTCTGCAGCCATAAAAAAGAAAAAAACCATGTCCTTTGCAGCAACATGGATGCAGCTGGAAGCCATTATCCTAACAAATTAACACAGAAACAGAAATCGAAATACCACATGTTCTACGTGGGAGCTAGACATCGAGTACATGTTGTACACAAAGAGGGAAACAAAAGACACCAGGGCCTACTTGAGGGTGGGATCAAAAAACTGGGAAGAGGGAGAGGATCAAAAAACTACCTGTTGTGTACTGTGTATATTACCTTGGGTCAAGAAATAATTTGTACACCATTCCCCAGTGACATGCGATATACCTGTGTAACAAACCTGCACATGTACCTTCTTGACCATAAAAGGAAAGAACAGCAAAATAAAGAAATTGGGTTTTATTCTGGTCTTGATAGTAGTGTGATAATAATCCAGAACAAAACAAAGTCTTCTACAAGAGTCAAGGCCTAAGTCAGTGTTAGAATAATTATATTTTGTAATCTGAATGCTCTAATGTTGAAAATTTCCTGTTAAAAATTTTACTGATCACTGGGAAAACAGTTTTATTCAGCAACATAATACCCAAAAGGGGAATGTGAATGCTCTGGCTTCTTTCTCAGTAAAATAACAATGATAACTTTTTTTTTTTTTTTTTTTTTGAGACGAGTCTCGCTGTGTTGTCACCCAAGCTGGAGTGCAGTGGTGCGATCTCGGCTCGCTGTAACCTCCACCTCCCGGATTCAAGCGATTCTCCTTCTTCAGCCTCCTGAGTAGCTGGGATTACAGGCGTGCGGCACAACGCCTGGCTAATTTTTGTATTTTTAGTAGAGACGGGATTTCACCATGTTGGTCAGGCTGGTCTCAAACTCCGCCTGCCTCGGCCTCCCAAAGTGCTGAGATTACAGGCATGAGCCACTGTGCCTGGCCTAATGATAACTTTTAAAGAAAAGCCGCTTCACATCCAAAAAAACCATATTGCTTTTAATTGATTCAAAGTGAGAAGCCAATTTGCAATATATGTGGATTTCAGGTTTCACTAAATGTAGAATTGAATTTTAAGTGCCTCCAACTTAAGTAGCTTTCTTTACAAAATCTAGGTATTCTGGCACATACAAGTATATTCATACCTGAATTCTTTTTTAAAAAAATTTTTAGTACTTTTGAATGACAAAATATTCATTGAGCTGTTTTTTCATTAATAGTATGGCTTTTATAGTAAAGTTTTAGTATTCTGGCAGATGTGAGTTTTTTGATTGCATATGTCATCTGATGAGATTCCTCAAGTAATTTACAATTGTGTGAACACGATATACTTTTGGTCCTTGAAATAGATTTGATAATATAACAGAAACTGTCAGACTCACAGAAATGGATCACATTAACTGCTTCTAAAAATTGTTTAGTTTTTGTATGAGCTTTCCACCTTTTAGTCAATATACATGGCTTTTCATGATTTATAATCTGAAATATATGTGTTTTTTGGTGATAGTTTCTGTGTCTTGCAGTCTATCTCTAGTCTTTCCAACTAAATTATGATTTCTTAGAGACAAGGGCTTGTTATTTTATTATTTGTAGCTACGTTGTTTAAAACAGTGTTAGCCAAATAATGAGTACTAAGTAAATAAAGAAAAAGAAAAGGATGAGGGAGCACATTGAGAAGAGAAGATTGGAGGATGGGGGACTTGTATACCTGAAATTTAAAGTTTGGTTTTGTGTATGTGTGTTTGTGCAACCTGTGAATTAATTTATTGCATTTATCTCCAAATTGAAATACCTTTTTTGATACATAGTAGTCATATCCACGCCTGGGACTCAATTTTAGTTCCCATGATGCTTCATTACACTTGGTATTGTGTTGTTTTTTTGTTTTGTTTTTTGCATTTACTGTATTTTTTTAACCAATTTTATGATTTGTGAATTTGGTATTATCCAATCTCACAAATTTTAGTAATTGACAACTTTTTAAAAAATAAATATATTTGACTGGTTATACAAAATTTACAGTAAGTTTGTGGAATGTTAAAAAAAAGAAATTGTCTTTTCATTCTCCTCAAGAACCTTTGCAGTGTTTATCTGAATGTATTACAAATCTAATACTTAAACACTGTTTTATAGCAGAAAATAGTGAATAATGAAAGAAATCACAAAGTAAATTTTAGTGTCATTCTCTTTAGTCTTGTTTACTACAGAGAAACCAGACAATTAAACAGACCACATTCTTAGGATAGACCATGCCTAATGTTTCTTCCAAGTTTAAAACACTCCCTTCATTGTTTAACACCTCATTGCAACTGACATCTCCCCTACAGTTTGAGTCAGCTGGAGGCTTTGCTATGTAATTAATGCATAATTGAAACCTCCTCCACACAATTATGGTACTGGCTGTAACTCATAGCTCAAGTTGGCATAGATTCTATTTGGTTTTATGTAAAATTGAGGATTCTTTAGTTTTGTATATCCCTTCAATAAGAAACAAACAAACAAAAAATAAAACCCTTTAACATGCTAACAAACAAAATTAAGATTGTATTTTGGAAGTATTTTTAAAAATACCTTTACATCTATAAACATGATCTTGAAAGTTGTTTATTGGAACTGTAAGGTTATTTAAAATAAACGATTGGGTGTAACTTCCTGATTTTGGCCATGTTGGCAGCCACATGGGGCCGAGTTCCAAAGAGGAGAGATTGTGCGCAGAAGGTGCTCAAACGCTATGTGGAGGATTCTCCTTACATTCGCCAAATACTATTCAGCACATGCATGTGAGAAAACTACATGAGGCCTGGGAAAAAGTCACCGGGAAAGAAACAGACAGAAAAATTACCAGAGCGTAGACTGGACTGAGAATAGTATTTGTTCCCAACAGTCCCAGGCAATGCAAAATGATCTAGCCACTTTGGAAAATAATATGGGAGTTTATTTTTTTCCCATCACATTGAAAATACTACTCCACTATCTTCTAGCTTCCTTTGTTTTGATGATGAGAAGTTAGTTGTTAGTGTGATAATCAGTTCTATGAGGGAAATCTGTTCCATGTGGTTATTTTAAAGATCATTTTAAATTTATCTGCTGTAGCTAGATGCGGATTTCTTTTTTATATACCCCACTTGGAATTTGTCAGAATTAAATCTGCGTATTGGTGTTTTTCATCAGTTCTCAAAGTCTTGGTCGTTTTGATAAATCCGTGAAATACGCTTTCTTTTTTTTTTCTTTTTCTTTGTTTTGCGTATGTTCTGTTCCCCATCCCCCCTTTTTTCTCGCCTCTTTTTGGAACTTAAATGAGACATACTTTAGACCTTCTCATTCTATCTTCCATGTTTCTTAAATGATTCCATTTTCTGTCTCATTTTCTCTGTTGCCTGCATTTTTCATTATTTCGTTACTTTTAATTTATAGTTGTCCATTTCTTTGGCCACACCTTAATCTGATCTTAAGCCTATCCATCGCACCTTAAACTTCAGATATTTTATATTTCAGTTTTTGTGGTTCTGTTTATTTTTCAAACCATTATCTGTCTTTGTAATTCTTTTTTACTGTATATATTTGCAAGCTTGTTTTATTTTCTAAGCCTTGGTTTTTGGTAATTGTAGCATTTGGAGTCCGTAGTCATCTTCCTTTGAATGTTGTTTCATACATGATAACTTGTTTCCTTGTGTGTTTAGTTTTTTACTGTTCATTTTATTGTTTTTTTATTTTGTTAATTTACTAATTTACTGTTCATTTTCCTTGGAATTATTTTCTGTAGAAATTCTTTGATCTCCAAGTGAATATGAGAGAACTCCAGAGAAGATGTGCATCTGTGTCTGTTAAGCACCTGGGAGCATTACCAATCTAGCATAACTTTAAATTAAATTCTCTATTGGAGGTTTTAAATATCTAGATACTGTTGTTCTTGCTGCAAATTCAAATGAGGTCACTTTTACCATTTGAGATATTTGATTTTCCTTGCAATTGTCAAAATAAGGGTTAGGGTTAGGGGTTGTTGGGGAAGAGGGTGAACAGTGAGTTTATTTCTAGTTTACCATTATGTTGAACTTAACCCCTGAGTCTCAGCTTTATAAGGGAAGGAACTCTTATTAGATTTTCTACCTTGAGTAGAATTTGGACTTATTTTCTATTTCAGGAGCCCAGTGAAATATAGTGAAAAACCAGGCTTAACTTTAATTGGTTTGCAAATCCAATGGATAGCAGTCTGCAGTATTATTCTTACTTCTTTGGGTTCCTCTCTTTTCACTTGGTCTTTGGTCTAAGTATTTTTTATACCTTGCACTAGCTCAGATAGGCTTTTAAGATTTTTTTTCTTTTTTCCTTTTTTTTTGTATTGATACGTAATAGACCCACATATTTTGAGGTACATGTAATATTTTGACACATTTTTATAACATGTAACAAATCAGGGTAATTAAGATATATATTACCTTAAACATTTATCTTTATGTTGGAAATATTCTAATTATTCTTTAATAGCTATTTTGAAATATACTGTAAATTATTGTTTACTGTAGTCACTCTGCTGATTTATTGAAAACTAGGCCTTATTTCTTCTACCTGTATTTCTGTACCCATTAATCAACCTCTATCTCCTCCACTCTCCACTCCCCCACCCTTCCTGGTCTCTGATAACTACCAGACTACTCACTTCATGAGATTTACTGTTTACTCGGTTTTTTTTGGGAATTATTGTTGCAGTTACTTAGGGGATCTGTCATATTATACCAGAAACAGAATAAAGTCATAGTTTCTAAGGGTCATAATTTGTTAGTGTTTACTCATTGCCATTGTTCCATGTATATATATATGAAATATGCTTTCACATATACACATATACGAAATATGCATTCACCCATACACATATACGAAATATGCATTCACCCATACGCATATACGAAATATGCATTCACCCATACGCATATACGAAATATGCATTCACCCATACGCATATACGAAATATGCATTCATATATGTACATATATGAGTACAAGTGCCATGATTTCCGAATGGTGGTCTCAGAGCACTTAGAAATCTTACATGGTTTTATCAAAATAATTATTTCAGACCAATTTTTTAGTTCAACCAATGTTTGAGGATGCTGAATGTGTTTTCTTTTTTTTTCTATTGGTTTAAAGATTTATTATGTTGCCTAAATTTATCTTCTTACCTTTTGTCTTTAAAAAAAAATTTATTTCCACAGGTTTTTGGGGAACAGGTGGTATTTGGTTACATGACTAAGTAGTTTGTGAGATTTTGGTGTGCCCATCACCTGAACCGTATATGCTGAACCTGATTTGTAGTCTTTTATCCCTCACCCCGCTCCCACACTTTCTCCCTGCATCCCCAAAGTCAATTTCGTCATTCTCATGCTTTTGCATCCTCATAGCTTAGCTCCCACTTACAAATGAGATCATTCGATGTTTGGTTTTCCATTCCTGAGTTACTTCACTTAGGATAATAGTCTCCAATTCCAACCAGATTGCAGCAAATGCCATTAATGCCTTCCCTTTTATGGCTGAGTAGTATTCCATGGTATATATATGTACACTACGGTTTCTTTATCCACTAGTTGATTAATGGGCATTTAGGTTGGTTCCACATTTTTGTAATTGCGAATTGTGCTGCTGTAAACATGCCTGTGCAAGTATCTTTTTTGTATAATGACTTCTTTTCTTCTGGGTAGATACTCAGTAGTGGGATTGCTGAATCAAATGGCAGTTCTACTTTTAGTTTTTTAAGGAATCTCCACACTGTTTTCCGTAGTGGTTGTACTAGTTTACATTTCCACTAGCAATGTAGAAGTATTCCCTTTTCACTTCGTCAATGCCAACATCTATTGTTTTTTGATTTTTTGACTAGGGCCATTCTTGCAGAAGTAAGGCGGTATTGCATTTTGGTTTTGATTTGCATTTCCCTGATCATTAGTGATGTTGAGCATTTTTTTCATGTTTCTTGGCCATTTGTTTATCTTCCTTTGAGAATTGTCTATTCCTGTCCTTAGCCCACTTTTTCATGGGATTGTTTTTTTCTTGCTAATTTGAGTTTGATGTAGATTCTGGATATTAGTCCTTTGTCAGAGGTATAGATTAGGAAGATTTTTCTCCCACTCTGTGAGTTGACTGTTTACTCTGCTGACTGTTCTTTTGCCGTGCAAAAGCTCTTTAGTTTAATTAGGTCTCAGCCATTTATCTTTGTTTTTATTGCATCTGCTTTTGGGTTCTTGGTCATGAAATCCTTGCCTAAGCCAATGTCTAGAAGGGTTTTTCCTGTTTTATCTTCTAGAATTTTTCTAGTTTCAGGTCTTAGTCCTTGATGTGTTTCAGGACTTAAGTCCTTGACCCATCTTGAGTTGGTTTTTGTGTAAGGTGAGAGATGATCCAGTTTCATTCTCCTACATGTGACTTGCCAATTATCCCAGCACCATATGTTGAATAGGGTGTCCTTTCCCCACTTTATGTTTTTGTTTGTTTTGTCGAAGATCAGTTGGCTGTAAGTATTTGGGTTTATTTCTGGATTCTCTATTCGGTTCCGTTGGTCCTTGTGCCTATTTTATACCAGTGCCATGCTGTTTTGGTGACTATGTCCTTATAGTGAAGAGAAGAGAATGAAATGAAGAGAGTGGATATCTTTGTCTTGTTCCAGTTTTCAGACAGAACGCTTTAAACATTTCCCCATTCAGAACTACGTTAGCTGTGGGTTTGTCATAGATGGCTTTTATTGCATTGAGGTATGTCTCTTGTCTGCCAATTTTGCTGAGAGTTTGAATCATAAAGGGATGCTAGATGTTGTCAGATGCTTTTTCTTCATCTATTGAGATGACCATGTGATTTTTGTTTTTAATTCTGTTTATGTAGTGTATCACATTTATTGACTTGTGTATGTTAAACCATCCCTGCATCCTTGGTATGAAACCCACTTGATCATGGTGGATTATCTTTATGATATGTTGTTGGATTTGGTTAGATGTATTTTGTTAAGAATCTTTGCATCTGTGTTCATCAGGGATATTGGTCTGTAGTTTTCTTTTTTGGTTATATCCTTCCCTGGTTTTGGTTTTAGAGTATTACGGGCTTCATAGAATGATTTAGGGAGGATTCTGTTTATCTTGTGGAATAGTGTCAAAAGGATTGGTACCAATTCTTCTTTCAACGTCTGATACAATTCAGCTGTGAATCCTTCTGGTTCTGAACTTTTTTTTGTTGGTAATTTTTAAATTATCATTTTAATCTTGCTGCTTATTATTGGTCTGTTTAGGGTATCCATTTCTTCCTGATTTAAGCTAGGAGGTTTGAATCTTCCCAGGAATTTATCCGTATCTTCTAGGTTTTCTAGTTTTTGCATGTAAAGGTGTTCATAGTAGCCTTGAATGATATTTTGTATTTCGGTGGTGTCAGGTGTAATAGCTCCCGTTTTGTTTATCTTTTCAAAGAACCAGCTTTTTTTGTTTCATTTATCTTTTCTATTTTTTTATTTTTGTTTCAATTTCATTTAGTTGTGCTCTGATGAGAATGCTACCTGTAAAGCAGCACACTGGTTGGTGTGCCATATATCTGAGTGATTGGCTTTGCCTTCAAGAAAACTGTTGTCCAGGTCTGGCGTGGTGCCTCATGCCTGTAATCTCAGCACTTTGGGAGGCTGAGGTGGGAAGATTGCTTGAGCCCAGGAGTTGGAAGTTTGAAACCAGCCTAGGCACTACAGCAAAACCTCGTTTCAAAAAAAAAGAAAGAAAAGTTAGAAGAATAGAAACCTGAAGTCTGTCAGGGAGATAACAGACTTTGTAGATTATCATAATAATAATTTAAAAAGCCCACTGTAAAATTGTAGAAAATTGAATTCTACTTTGAATAAAGAAGGTAAATTCATAGTGAAATACATATGGCTTAACTTTAGAATTAAATAAATGCCTAAATATATCCATAGAGATATATTTAAAGTTCTATAGGCTAGGAAGCAAAAATTTATAACATTCGTCATATTTGAATTTCAGATGCATTTTTACCTTTTGGATGCTACCTTATGGACAACTGTATTATTATATATTGATAGGCCAGAGGTGATTTGTTCAAATTTCTTGTGCAAGAGGAGGCATAGAAATAAAGTACTGTTGTTTGTTATTTAAGGCTTAAGTCTGGGTAGTACTTGATAGACTTAAATTTTGCCCTCTTTAACATCCTAAGTTGTATTCCATCTGGTCATTGCTGCCATTAGCTGATGCTTCTAAGCTGAGAGTGGAGTTGTAGTGGAACAGGATATATTTGACAGTTGACCTAGGGTAGCTGAATTGATAGTGCTGTAATATATAGCACTTTGGTCACATTGTTTGTTAAGTTCAATTAGCTCTAGAGTATTATATACTTTACTAATTCCAATATACAGTTATTTTTCATGATTTAATATCTCTGAAATTGTAATATGTCATATAATTGATGGTATCCTAGAATTGCTGTGGCTAGGTGGCAGTCCTGACATAGTTTTTATTACTGGCACATGCACAAAATAGTGATGGCAATTCATAGTTTCATCAGTTCTGTGAGATAATGTGCGTAGATGGTACTATATATGTTGAATTTAAATGTAGTGCAAAATATCTTGAAAAAAGATATGGTGCAATTTAGCATTGAAACAGTTATTATGGAGGAACAAAGAGAGAGGACTCACACTACCTGATTTCAAGACTTACTATCAAGCTGCAATAATCCACACATTGTACTAACGATGTAAAGATAGATAGATGAATGAAAATAATGGAGATTGCTTAAATGGGGCTATACTATTTTCAACAAAGACATCAATGCAATTCAATTAAGAAACGAATGCCTTAGCAATAAGTGGTACTGGAACAATTGGATAAATATATGGGTGGAGAGGAATGACTGTCAGCCATTACCTAACACCATACACAAACATTTTTTAAGGTAGATTATACACACAAACTTAAAAGCTGAAACTGTAAGGCTTCTAGAATAAAGCATAATAGAATGCTTTTGTGACTTTGAAATAAACAGTTTTTTTTTTTGAAGGGTGAACCATAAAAAAATTTTAAAACTTCTGTTCATCAAAAGACACCATTAAGAAAATAAAAAGGCCAGCCACATGCTGGGATAAAATCTTTTCATTGCACATTTCTAACAAAAAATTTGTATCTAGAATCCTGCGTGTCAGTATTTTTAAAAATCCTATTAAAAATAAGCAAGAGATGTTGACACTCCACAAAAGAAGGTATACAAATGGCCGATCAGCACATGAAAAAAATTCTCAGTTGTTGAGGAAGTAAAAATTAAAATGATGTTGAGATACTATTTCACATACCCATTAGAAAGACTAAAATTCGAAAGACTAGAAGTCTCATACATTTTTAGTGGAAGTATAAAATGGTTCAACTGCTTTGGAAAACTTCCTGGCAGTTTCTTATAAAGTTACACATACCCCATGATTCACTCAAAGGTATTTACATAAGAGAAATGAAAGCATGTGTTCACAAAAACACTTATACAGGAATATTTATGTTAGCTTTACTTGTAATAACCTAGACCTTGAAACTACCCTGCTGTATACTGAACATTTGTATCCCACAAAATTTATATGTTGAAACTTAGTCACTAATGCCCCAGGGTATTTGTGAAGTAATTAGGTCATAAGGGCTCTGCCCTAACAAATAGGATAAGCACCCTTATGAAAGTGATCCCAGAGAGCTTCCTTGCTCCTTCTGTGATATGAGGACGCAGCAATAATATGGTTTACAAACCAGGAAGTGGGACCTCACTAGACACTAGACTTGCCAATATCTTGGTCTTCACTTCGTAGCCTCCAGAACAGTGATAAAGAAATTCCTGTTGTTTACAAGCCACCCCAGTCTGTGCTATTTCTATTATTGTATCCTGAACGTACTAAGACACACCGAAATGTCCACTAGCAGGAGAATGGTATTTTCTTACAATAGAATTCTACTTAGCAATAAAAAAGAGTGAACTACTGATAAATCCCACAGCAGGTGTGATTATCAGAAACATTACATTGAATGAAAGAAGCCAGGTACAAAATAATACATCTGGTATATGAGTGTGTGTATATAAATTCCCAAAACAGGAAAAACTAATGGAAAGCAGTAGAGTGGTTGCCTGTTGGGAAGGGAATGGCATTTGACTGAAAGATGTATAAGGAAACTTTCTGGTTGATACAGATGTTCTTTATCTTGATTGGAATGGTGCTTATACTTAGTATACGTTCATCAAAACTCATCTATTTGCGCATTTCACTGTATGTAAATTTCATGTCAATAAAAATGTTGTATATTCAAAAATACACTGAAATGAAGCAGTGGAGTGCAGATTTGATGTTTGAATTCTTCCGCATTAGAGGAATGACATTCCCATTCTTTTTTTTTTTTTTTTTTTCTCCTGAGGCAGAGTCTCACTCCATCACCCAGGCTGGAGGGCAGTGGCGTGATCTTGGCTTGCTGCAACCTCTGCCTTCTGAGATCAAGTATTTTTCCTGCCTCGGCCTCCAGAGTAGCTGGGATTACAAGCGCACGCCACCACACCTAGCCAAATTTTGTATATTTAGTAGAGACGGGATTTCACCATATTGGCCAGACTGGTCTCGAACCCCTGACCTCAAATGATCCACCCACCTTGGCCCCCGAAAGTGCTGGGATTACAGGCATGAGCCACTGCACCTCGCCCTAATCCCGTATTTTTTTTTTTTTTTTTTTTTTGCAAAGCAACAACCAGGTGCTTTATGGAACCTAAAAATGGAAGATAGCAATAGTAGATGAACCTATTTTGCCTGAGATACATATGAAACAATTGCCTATCACACACCCAGCAGTGCAGCCCAAGCCAGAAGAAATAACCAGTTTTCTGGAGGGTTGATGACTGTGATTTATGTAGAATATCATAGTTTAATTGGCAGTAGTTTTTTCCTTTCATAGTGGTACAATATAATGGTGTAGCTCACAATCATTGGTGTCTTAGATTTGATGAACTGCAGTAGGGTGAACAGGTAAAATTATATTGACTCTGTGGAATACTAATCTTTTTAGTAGACTTAACTTTAGGGAAGAGGTCATAAGATCTATCCTTATGTTTTCAAATGAGATCCTTAATGAAAAGCATTTTGAAATAAAGCTTTTTTTTATTGCTAATAGAGATGACTGTAATTCTAAGAAAATATGTAGATATAATCAGAAATTAACATGCTACAGCATCTAAAAATTCTAGGACGGTGGTTAATTGTAAAAACCATGTTAATGTTTCTGAACTTTTATAAAACATATCAACCAATGTGTAGACCTGCAAAAGTTGAAATAGGTGTATAATAGACTTTTTATTAGTTTGGTATTGTAATAGATCACTCATTTGTATGTATTTTACATTCTAGTCATATGATTATAAGTAATTTTGTTTATAAGTTTATAAGTAATTTTGTACAAGTAAATTTAAACTTTAACACCATGTTAAAATTTCAGAAGCCAGAAAAGAGGGAGATGCAGTCTTATATTTAACAACTTAAACATTTTAAATCCCATGTAGTTATAGACTGAGATAAAACAGAGCATTTCTCTTGGCAGTAGAATCCCTTTGTTCTGTGTGTGTGGAACATAAGTTCAAGAGGGCAGGGACTATGTTTTGTACAACTATGTATATTATAAAACTTATAGCACAATATATTGCACATACTATTAAAACATTTTTGTTGTGGCTTTTTATTAGAATGCAATTTCAAACAATGCACACATACTAAATTTTCTAAATAATGTGTTTCATTATTCAAAGTATTAGTACTGTCTGGCATTTTCTAAGTGAGCTTAATTAAGAAATAAACCAAATGCCATAGGAAGCAAATGATTATCTGGGGGAAATTTTTAAATGATATAGAAATCTTAACTTTTTAACCAAATGTAAAATGGATGTGAGAACAATCAGCTCAGAAGCAAAGTTCAGTATCATCATTATCACCATGAACTAAAAACTTTCTAGACAATAAAATTAGTATTATGTGATGAATCCAATATGTGAAATTGAAGTTTTTCAGAGAACTCTAATTAGTGCAAGTTCTCCTGTGCTTTTTGGTCCTTTCACCCTTTCATCTCTTTTAATCTTTAGAAGCAGAATGATACTCTCATTATATTGATTGTATTCCCTCCATTTTATTGGAGAGACTAGATCATAGTTAATAAAATATGTTATTGGACTGTTAGGATTCTGTATATATTTAGAAAATAAGACTTTTAAAATACTTTGTGAACACTAGCAAATTTTACAGGTGGTAATAGCTATCCAGATTGCTAAGTTATTTTTAAGAATATCTGTCTTGAGAATGGATCCACATAAGTAAGTTGGTAAATGCCACTAGTTGATAATAATAGCAGGTTATCAGCATGCACTGATTTAATTTTCATACTTTAAAATTTTCAAGGCTACTCTGAAGTTTGATGGTATTTTTGTAATTTTGCTGAAGCATAAAATCTTAAAAAAAAAAAAAAAGTTTTGTGACGCTCCTGGATAGGCTAAGTCGCAGAGTAAAGAAGCCTACTAGCCACAACAACTTTTTCATTTCAAATGACCTTTTGATTTCTAATAAAATTCCTCTTTATCATGAAGTTTTCCTCTAATAGAATTTGAGAAATTAAGTATTAGTGTGGAAAATGCTAAGTGCTAGTTGAATGAATATAAATTGTGTGTTGTTACACACACATACACACCCCACCCCCCCCCCCAACTTAGGGTCTGAGTGAGCTTGAGTTCTATTTGGTATACAAAGGAAAGACCTATACACTCCATGATCTGTACTTGCAGAGCAGGTTTATTTAAAAACAAACATCTTTAGTTTAAAACTAATTAGTGTTTAAAAAATTATTTCAGACCGGGCGCGGTGGCTCACGTCTGTAATCCCAGCACTTTGGGAGGCTGAGGTGGGTGGATCACGAGGTCAGCAGTTCGAGACCAGCCTGACCAACATGGTGAAACCCCGTCTCTACTAAAAATACAAAAAAATTAGCTGGGCGTGGTGGTGGGCACCTGTAATCCCAGCAACTTTGGAGGCTGAGGCAGGAGAATTGCTTGAAACCGGAAGGCGGAGGTTGCAGTGAGCCAAGATTGCGCCACTGCACTCTAGCCTGGGCAATAAGAAAAAAACTCCATCTCAAAAAAAAAAAAAAATTATTTCAAATTATAGTTTATCTTCCCATTTTCATCACATGGAATACATTGACTTTTTCTCATCTCTGTTTTTTCAAAGATTTGTCCCATCAGATGAAAAGAAGAAACAAGGTTGTCAACGAGAAAATGAAACTCTAATACAAAGAAGAAAAGACCAGATGCAACCAGGGGGCACTGCAATTAGTGTCACAGTACCTTATAGAGTAGTAGACCAGCCCCTTAAACTTATGCCTCAAGACTGGTAAGATAGTCTATATATATATATATATATATCTTTTCACAGGTGTTGAACCCAAGAGAATGAATGTTGTTATTGCCGTTGATGACGTTGCTTTTTAAGAGATGGAGTCTCACTATGTTGCCCAGGCAGAACTTGAACTCCTGGGCTCTATCAATCCTCCTGCCTTAGGCTCCCAAGTAGCTAGGACTACAGGTGCATGCCGCTGCACCTGGCAGCCTATATTTTTAAAATATTCATTTGTTTTCTGTATATTGTTGGTTGTTTTTTCTCGTGTGAGCAATTATCAAATTTTATCATGGGTTCTAAATAGAAACTGTCTTTGAAAAGTGTGTTGATGTATATTTAGTTTGGTCATCAGTAATGTTAACATTCTAATAATTCCTCAATAACTTTATATTTTGGATAGGTAAACTTGATTTTACTTATAAGAAGAAACATTCCAACTTCTGGAAAACCCAGTGTAAAAAATTCTTTCCACTTGTTCATTTGTTCTGGATCAGCTTGTAGAACCCAGCAAATTAGACTAATGTTGTAAGGTATTCTATGTTTAGATTTTTGGTTTGGAGAATTTCAATTTTCTGGTAAGAAAAAAATGAAGGCAATAATGTAATAAAAATAGAAACAGCTCTTTTATCATGGTTTAACCCTTTTATTGAATTTAAATGTCCTTTAACAAAATATTAAGCTGTTTATAATATAAAGTGCCTATAAATTTAGACACACAAATTACCTTATTTCTTTAACCAGGAGTAAAAGTTGAGTATATATCTGTGATACAGAGAATGCAACCCATGGCACATTAGATGAATTTACCTTTGAAGTACTTGTTAGTTTTCAGGCATTAAGAAGTCAAGGCATTGAGAATATTAATATTAAAAATTTTCTTAAGAAAATTGCAACCAGGGGACCACTGCAATTAATTAGTATCACAGTATCTTATAGAATAGTAGACTGGCCCCTTAAACTTATGCCTCAAAACTGGTAGGATAATTCTCTCTCTCTCTCTCTTTTTCTCTCTCTCTCTCTCTCTGTCTCATATATATTTTCATTATAATTCTTCTCTGGTACCTAATAGATACTTGAGTAATATAGAAAGTGAGTAAGATGAGAATTTCAGATATCAAGCTTAAAACCAAGTAGGAAAGTTATATCACTTGTATTTTATGTTTGCAGTGTATTTGCAGAAATAATACAGTGTATACAAATGTCATCACTATGCTGTAAAATACCGCTTGTGTATATTAGTTAGGGTCTCCAGCCATTGAAGCCTCCAGCATTTTCCCTACTTCCTTATTTTCCTTTTCCTTTAATTGTCCTTCCAAGAATTCATGGGGAGTAACATTTTTATTATCCTGCTTCCGTGCTGATGCTATGAGACGCAGTAGAATATAAGTGACCTCTGTCCAGCAAATACGTTTGCTTTGGCAGGCATCTTGGGCTTTCAACTGTTATAAGTTACATCATAAAATTGAAAGATTATTTAATAGTGTGCTGCATTGCCAAAGATGATTTTGACAGTTTGAGGCATGTATCCCATGAAAGGGGAAATTTTTTAACTTAAGATTTAATTTTAGCCTCAGAGATTTTTTTTTCTTTTATTTTTATTTTATTATTATTATACTTTAAGTTTTAGGGAGATTTTGAGCAGGTTGAGAACTTTAAGCTTGCAGTTTTTAATAGTTGTAGGTCTTTGCTTGAATAGAAGGTAACCCTGGTTTAATATTTTTTTGTATGTCTGCAGTCTTCATTAATTGCAGTGGTTATCAAAGTGTGGTCTGCAGACCTCAGATCATTCCTAAGACCCTTTCACAGAGTTGCAAGGTCAAAACTATTTTCATAATAATACTAAGATGGCTATTCTTATGATTTATCTGCCCTTAAATAGAACAGTAGCATACACAGTGCCTCAGCATAGTAATTTATTCCCCTCCTTCTCTTCTTCCTTTCTTCCTTTTCTCTGTACTTCTACCTTCCTCCTTTCTCTTCTCCAACATGCCCATGCACTTGTTTCTTCATTTATACAATGAGGTTTCTAATAGTGTCCAGTGAGGTCATTGGATTGTTTTGAAGATTAAATGTGTTAACATCATAAGTAGTGCATAAAGTCCTTAAAATGGCACTTGACACATAGTAAATGCTCAGTAAATGCTACTAATGTTAACCATTATTGCTGATAATGTTGTTGTTTTGTTCCCATCTTACTTTAGTTATTGGCTTTAACTGTTTATGGCAGTACTTCTTATAATTTCTCAATTCATTTAAGTATTTTGTAAAATAATGAAATTTGAGGGCCTACAAAGAAGTTTGTTCTTTCTAGGAAAACTGGGTTGTTTGGTTGGGAAAAAAATGCTTTAAAAACTACTTATAAATTTAGGGTGAATGAAACAGTTGTAAAACAATTGCAAAAATTATAAAAGTCTAAATGGTTTCTAAGTAATCACAAGAACTCAGATAAGGCCCTGGGACCTTGTAAAATGGTTGATGAGTTCCTATAATGTAATGTTTTTAGTTAAAGTAAAATATTTAAGATGTGTTTGAATTTTAAATGATTTTTTAAACAACTTTTTTGATTAATAGTTATCAACCACTATTCCCTATTACATTGGAAAAGTGGGCCACTACTCTAATTAACAGAAGGGAACAGAAAGGGCAAACAAGATTACATACAAGTATTGTCCATTGAATTATGTTTAAAAGACTTAGGTGTAAAAACCAGATACATGGGAAGTATAACAATCATTAATACATTCTAATGGCAATATCATATTGAAGAGGTGGTAAGTACTGTATTTGCTTCATAGAAGGATTGATAAGACTCTATCACATGAATGTTTATGGGACTGTTGCCTAAGGGATTTATAGTAGCTAAAGCTCAAGTTTGAAATAATCTCCGTCTGTCCCCTACCTCCCCCCACCCACTTTTCTACTTGTAGGGACCGCGTTGTAGCCGTTTTTGTGCAGGGTCCTGCATGGCAGTTCAAAGGTTGGCCATGGCTTTTGCCTGATGGATCACCAGTTGATATATTTGCTAAAAGTAAGATTCTCTTTGTATTTACTGTTTATCCAGTATAGAAATGTTCTCACTTTATTTAAGAGAAAGAGTCATATAGTTCTGCACATATGATGTGTGTATCAAAAGATTGCTGTTAAGTAACATATGTTAATGTTTAAGCATCTGTGACATATTTTTAAAAGTTTTGTACATTAATACTTTCTATGTAGGTATATCTGAAAGTGAGTATTGCCTATCCCACAACACTACTAATTATTTTTAGATCACTTAAAAATCATTGGCCAGACACAGTGGCTCACGCCTGTAATCTCAACACTTTGGGAAGCTGAGGCAGGCAGATCACCTTAGGTTGGGAGGTCGAGACCAGCCTAACCAACATGGTGAAACCCTGTCTCTACTAAAAATACAAAATTAGCCGGGCATGGTGGTGCACACCTGTAATCCCAGCTACTCGGGAGACTGAGGCAGGAGAATCGCTTGAACCCGGGAGGCGGAGGTTGCAGTGAGCCGAGATCACTTCAGCCTGGGCAACAAGAGCAAAACTCCATCTCAAAAAAAAAAAAAAAAAAAAATTAATACTGTTGCATGTCCATAGATTTTGATTAAAATTGATGCCAGTTTTTTTTTTTTTTTTTTTTTTTTAAACGGAGTCTGGCTCTGTCACCCAGGCTGGATTGCAGTGGCGCGATCTCAGCTCACTGCAAGCTCTGCCTCCCAGGTTCACGCCATTCTCCTGCCTCAGCCTCCCGAGTAGCTAGGACTACAGGTGTCCACCACCATGCCCGGCTAATTTTTTGTATTTTTAGTAGAGACGGGGCTTCACCGTGTTAGCCAGGATGGTCTCGATCTCCTGACCTCGTGATCCACCCATTAGTTATTATGAATGTCAGTTGTACTATTCTGAAATGTCTTATGTTTTTAGCAGCCCCAGTTGTTAGTGGTACCATCATTTTTCCTTAGAAAGTACCCAAGCTTGAAAGTTTTAGTCATTTGTTCTTCTGTTACCTTCATTCATTTAAAAAAAAAAGAATTCTAATATTACTGACTATAGGAAATTGGTCAGGGTGGTGGGAGAAATTATAGAAAAAAGATGCAAACCTTCTTGGAAGGCTGGGAGGTTTTGCAAAAGCTTTGAAAGATAATTTGGCTGAAGTCAACTGGATTCTCTTACCCGGAGCATGATAGCAAAGATTAGATAACCTGGGGATGTAAAGAAATTGATCTAGATAAGTTAGTTTACTTAGGCCTCCCGGAACCTGGCCTTTAATCAACCGCAGGAGTTGGGGGGTGGGGGTGGCGGGCGGGGCGGGGTGGGTTGGAGGTGGCGTGGTGGGGTGGCGAGGCAGTGGCGACCACGTTAATTACCCACAAGTGTGTTGACTCAAAGCCTTTGTCATTAAATCTGTAATAAAAAGACGCTGGCGTGTCAGGGCTGCGGCTGCTGTGACTGCTGTGACTCTTTAAGGCATCCTCCTCGATGTCTGTGAGTGGCCCAGTCCCCTAGCTGCACGTCCAGGAAAAAACCTGTGTCTGCGTACATTTTCCTTCTGTCATTCGGCCAGGATCTGCAGGTTGGGCCTGGCAACTGACATTATGATAGCTTTTTATGTTATTTCTGAAACTTGAGTGATGCACAGAGTTGGTAAATGGAAAGTTAAATAAAAAGAGAATCAGAATTTTAATGAAAGTAAAATGTCAACGAGAATTCTTTTTTACCTACTTGCTTGCCTTGTTGAATAATATTTCAACAAAAAATTAGGATGTCTTTAAGATATAAATGTTGTATGAAATTCATTAAGAATATAAAGTTTTAATTTTTGTTCAAATTTAGTCTTCTGAAATTTAGATAAGAATTTAGAGAATTTTCTTTTAACAATCATCAGTGATATACTTTCATGAACTGTTCTTTCTCTTTCGCCTCTTTCTTCTACACTGACTCCTTTTTCTCAGCGTTTAAGAATACTCTTTCCCCTTCCATCTTAATCAACAAAACAAAACCCTTACCGTTGACCTCACCCTTTCCCCTAGCTTATTCTTTTTCCTTTTAGAGCTACACTTTGGAAAGAATTGTCTCTACCAACTCATTTTCTGTTCAAATCCCCTGTAGTCTAGCTCTTGCTCTGTACTAAAACTATTTTCACTGAAGTCACCAGTGACTCAAATATTGGATACTGTTAACTTATCAGAATTTGATTCTATTGACTCCTTTACTCCTTTTTAAGTTACTTTCCAAGTACCTGTTACACTTTGTCTCAGATTTCCTTACTACTTTTCCTCTGGTTATCAACTGGAGTGGACCCTTCAATATCATGCAGTTGAAAACTCCCATATAACTTTTGACTTATCCCAAACATACATACTAATAGCCTACTGTTGACTGGATGCCTTAACTGATAACATAAACAGTCGATTAACAAATATTTTACATGTTAGCATTGTATACTGTACTCTTATGATAAAGTAAGTAGAGAAAAAGAAAACGTTAAGAAAATCGTAAGAAAGAGAAAATACATTTACTGTTCAATAAGTAGAAGTGGGTTATCATAAAGGTCTTCATCTTCATTGTCTTCACATTGAGTAGGCTGAGGAGGAGGAGGGGTTAGTCTTGCTGTCCTAGGTGGCAGAGGAGGAAGAAAATCCATGTATAAATGGACCCACTCAATTGGAACTTGTATTGTTCAAGGATCAAATGTATATGGTTATGTCCCTATTTCTCTTCTCCCATAATTCTAAATACCCTCTCAAGAAGATCTCATAGCTCTCGATTACCATTTATATTCCTTTATTCTAAAAATTATGTCTCTAGCTCAATATTCTGGACCTATATACCTCACTCACTATGAGATAACTTCTCTGTGATATCTCATTGGTACGTCAAACTCAACCTTTTCCAAATGGAATTGATGGTTTTACTCTCTTCCTTATTCCTCAAACTATTTCTTATTATCTGTTAGTCCTTTTCAGTAATTTGCCTAAGCCAGAAACTTGGGAGTATATTATCTCTTAGCTCTTAGTTGATCTTTCTGCTTTCACTCTTCTGGCTTCCAGTCGTTTTCTGCATCAGATTACACTGTACAGCATTGGGGGAAAACTGAGGATATTTGGGAACATCTCTGTGGGCCTTGATAGAAAATTGTGTTATATTTTGTTAATGTTGCATAATTATAATGAAATACATCGTTTGAGAGAAGATTAAATACTGATTTGCATAAAATTGCCAAATAAAATCTTTACAAATTTAGAATAAGTTTAAGCTGATATCTGGATATATTTTAGATATGTTATACTTGACATGGCTATATTTATTTGTTGGTTGACATGTAAAAATTTTTTTTGTTGATACATAATATTTGTACATATTTATGGTGTACATGTGATATTTTGTTACATGGATAGAATGTGTAATGATCAAGTCAGTATTTAGGGTATGTATCACCTTGAGTGTTTATTATTTCTGTGTTTTGGGAACGTTTCAAGTCATCTCTTCTGGCTGTTTAGAAATATATAATACATTATTAAGTATAGCCTCCTACTCTGCTTTTGAACATTAGAATTTATTCCTTTGTGCAGCTGTTCACCATGGCATATGTTTAACTATGTAACAGTCCTGCACATGTACCCCTGAACTTAAAAGTTAGAAATTAGAAAAAGAATTTATTTCTTCTACCTGTATGTTTGCACACATTAATCAACCGCTTTTCATCCCTCTCCTTCCCTCCTGCCACACACATACACACACCCTTCCAACCCTCTAGTATCTTACCATTTTACTGTCTACCTCCATGAGATCAACTTCTAACGTTCCCACATATAAGTGAGAACATGGGAAAATTTGTCTTTCTGTGCCTGGTTTCTTTCACTTAATAGAATGACCTTCCAGTTCTATCCATGTTGCCTTGACACAGATGACAGGATTTCATTCTTTTTTATGGCCACACAGTATTTCAGTGTGTATATATAGTACATTTTCTTTATTCATCTGTTGATGGATTTAGGTTGATTCCAGATCTTGACTAGTGTGAATAGTGCTACAGTAAACAAGGGGTGCAAGTATCCCTTTGATAAACTGATTTTCTTTCCTTTTGATAAATACCCAGTAGTAGGATTGCTGGATCATCCAGTAGTTCTGTTTTTAGTTTTGAGAAATCTTCATACTGTTTGCCATAGTGGCTCTAACTAACTTATATTTCCACCAACAGTGTAGGAGTTCCCTTTTCTCTGCATCCTTGCCAGCATCTGTTATTCTGTTTTTAGTAATAACCCTTCTAATTGGGGTAAGATGTTATTTCATCGTGGTTTTGATCTGCACTTCCCTGATGATTAGTGATGTTGAACATTTTTTCATACATTTGTTTGCCATTTATTTGTATGTTACCTTTTGAGAAATGTCTGTTCATGTCCTTTGCCCACTTTTTAATGGGATTTTTTTAAAATTGTTCAGTTTCTTGCATGTTAGTCCCTTGTTGGAAGAATAGTTTGCAAATAGTTTCTCCCATTCAACAGGTTGTTCTTCACATTGTTTATTGTTTCCATTGCTGTACAGAAACTTTTTACTTTAATATAATCCCATCTGTTTTTGTTGCCTGTGCTTTTGAGGTCTTAGCCATAAAGTCCTTGCCTCGACCAGTGTCCTGAAGCAGTTCTCCAATGTTTTTCTGTGTTCTCTTGTATTCCACTCAGTTTCTGTGACATCATTATTTTGAATTCTTTTTCTGATTTTCCTAAGCTTATTTTTCATTGGGATCTGTAGCTGGAGAATTATTGTTTTTTTTTTTTTTGGAGGTATCATAATTTCTTACTTTTTCTGTTTCTTGTGTCCTATGTTGATATCTGCACATCTGGTGTAAACATTGCTTCTTCTAGTTTTTTGATTTTGCTTTTTTAGGGGAGGACTTTTCCCTAAAGATGTACCTATGATTTTGATTGAGTGGGGCACTTTGGCTTTGGTTCTTCATACTGGCTGTGTAATTTCTTACGTATAAACAGTGTCAGTGGTGTCTGTGGTTTCCTCAGTGGCTTACGGTATCTTGTTAGTGGAGGGTGTGGTGAAGTTTTGCTGGGGTCAGTGACATCAGGCAGGCTAGTCCTTGGGCCCCAGTGGTGGCAGCAGCAGGCTGAGCCTGCCTGTCTTTGAGTCCCAAGGCCACGTATGCTGGCACCTGTGCTAGTGGGTCCAGACATCATCTTGGGTGCTAGCAGTGGCAGTGGTGAGCCTGGAGGGTGAGCAGGTCAGGTTTCTGGGCAGAGGGCAATGGCAGTAGCAGTGAAGGGGCAACCTCTGGCTCCCCAGAGGTCCACGCTGTTACCGATTGTGGCTTTGATGGGCTGGACAGGACAGTGCACAGGCCCACAGAGGGTGTGTGCTGGTGGGTAACAGTTGTGGTGGTAGTGGCAGGTTGGTTGGGCGTGTCTTCTGCCCCTGGGAAAATTGCTCAGGTGCCAGTGGTGGAGGATGTTGCAGGGCCACCCTCAGGCCCCAAAATGTGTGCTCAGGCACTGCTAGGGCGGCAGAAGGGGAGGACAGAGCCCAGCCAAGTTGGCCTGTCCTCAGGCCTCCAGGTTGCAGGCAGGGGTGGGGTGTTCTTCAGGTCCTTGGCAGCGTGCTACCAGCACTTGGGTCCTGCTGCTGGGGAGAGCAGCGTTGTTTTCAGTGGCAGTGGCCAGTAAGCAGGCATCTGGGGCATGTGAGCTTCCGCCAGTTGGTGGCTGTGATTGGGAGAATCTGTCCTCAGGGTGCTTTTAAATACACGACTGTTGGAGTTGTGGGGTCACTGCCAGTGGCTTGCACTTAGGTATCATCATTGTCTGCAGGTTGGCGGGGGGGGGGTGGGGGGCTGTCCTCAGGTGCTTCCCCCACCCCCGACTTAGGGTGTAAGGACTCTTGGGCCCCACGGTAGGATGCAGTCTGGTGGGGGCCGAGCCCTCAAAATGGCGCTGTGCTGCATGCAGCTGCTTAGGGCATGTGTAGGACCCAAGCATGAACCTCCTATCTGGAGCATCTTGTGGTCTCTAGGCAGCTTTCTGTGTTGGTGTCAGGACCCCTGAGGGTCATGTGGCTCTCCCCTGGCTAGGATTGCAGGAGTCTGAGGTGGGAATGTGGACCATTAGGGGTCTTTCACCCTTATCTCACTGGTGAGCCCATCCTGGCTTCCCTTCTCCTTCCTTGCCTTAGGTGTTTCTGCTTACTTTATCTGTTGAATTCCAGTGCACTCTCTTAGATCATCTATTCAAAGTGTGATTGTCTACTCACTATTTTGGTTCTTTTTGTTTGTTGACCCTCCTGGTAACTTACAGAAGGTGGTTCTTCTTTTTGGAGGAGGCAGGTGCCAGATGCCTGTAGTTAGCTATCTTGAAGCCCCTCTCAAGATATTTTTAATGATAAATGTCTTCAAATTATTGCTAGCTACTACCATCGAAAAAATATTTTTATTTAATAATCTTCTGTATTATCCCTTTATCATTTGTCATGCCATCAGTATATCTAAATATTGTTTAAAAGGGCACCTCTTTGATCTCTTTTGCTTTGTTGCTTTCCCCAAAAAATGTTGGCAGCATTCATGAAGTTTGCAAAAACAAGCAATTCTGAGTTGTGTGAAATATTTTGCAGTTGTAATTCATTGTGCTGCGGTAAAACTGGCTTCTTACGAAAGAACTTTATTTCTTTTTCTTCTTCTTCTTTTTTTTTTTTTTTGGAGACGGAGTCTTGCTCTGTTGCCCAGGCTGGAGTGCAGTGCTGCAATCTCGGCTCCCTGCAACCCCCAGGTTCAAGCAATTCCCCTGCCTCAGCCTCCTGAGTAGCTGGAATTACAGGCGCACGCCACCATGCCTGGCTAATTTTTGTATTTGTAGTAGAGACGGGGTTTCATCATGTTGGTCTGGTCTCAAACTCCTGACCTCAGGATCTGCTTGCCTCGGCCTCCCAAAGTGCTGGGATTACAGGCGTGAGCCACCGCACCCGGCTTACTTCTTGTTTTTAACTTCCAGAGGCTTAAAAACTTTTAATACTTCTTCTGAATAGGAAAGTTTTTTTTAATGATAATATGTTGGTGTAAGTTTGTTTTGCATCATTGCTTCATGCGAATAAAGTATGAGTGAAACTTTATATGTTTTTAAAAATTAGTGACTTACACTTTTTGGACTCTAGTATCCTAGCTTTAAATTTAAAAGTTGTCTATTCTGGTGGAAAAATAAATATCAATAAAGATGAAATCTGTTGAAATTATTAAAGAAGGCTGTAGGCCATTATGGCTTCAGTTTGATCATTTTAAAAAACGTAACTTACATGCATTCTGAAGAATGATTAGCAAATAATTGAACAAGTTAGAAAAGCAACACCTAAGCAGAATGGAAATGATTAAAATGTTGATTTACACTGAATGCATGAGTTTTAAAATTTTTTTAATTGACAAATTTATTTTACACATATGAATACTACTTTGAAAGTTTCTTGAACATTATTACATGTAGCCCCTTTAATGAATTTGTTTGATTAAATTCAAAATGAATAATTTATGTCTGATTAAGAGACTTTTATTTATAAAAGCAAATAAATTAGAAATAAGTTTATTTTTCTGGGCACGAATTATTCATTTTAAATGTTTATCAAGAGTTGAATCTTGATTAGTTGTTAACATCAAAAGCCAATATGCTAGCAAGCAATATGAAACAAGCAATCCATAAAATACCTATCAGAAAAAACTTTAAAAGTCAATTGTTTTCTCTTTAAAACCTCTTATACCAGGTTATGATACTGATCATAATCATATGCTAGTGAAAAAGTAAAAAACTGGGGGGGAAAAGCTTAACATTTGTACATGCACATGCAAGACAAAAGCTCCCTTGATAATAAAGGGATTGCAGATACAATGATAAACTAGCTGGGATAATTCAACTTGGTTATTAAGGAAAGAAAAAGATTGTAAGTCATTATTTTATAACGTACCTGTTTTTAGTGCAACTAGTTGGGAAAATTTGCCCTAGATTATATCACCTGCCGAACAATCCAGAGTTGTCTTTTAAAAATGGCAATCATAATTTCACCTTCTTCTTGTAAACTTTCCAGTGGCTTACTATCTATCACGTGGAATAAAATTCAGATTTTTTACACTGTAGCTGAGAATGTATATATAGGCCATTACCTACAAAGAAAGTTAAACTGAAGCTGGTTGTGGTGGTGTGTTCCTACAGTCCCAGCTGCTGGAGAGGTTGGGCCAGGAGGGTCACTTGAGCCCAGAAGTTTGAGGCCTTGGCCTACGTAGTGAGACCCTGTCTCAAACTGACCAACCAACCAAACAAACAAAATAGCAAGTGTAACGTTTTTTAACATTTTTTTTAAAAATTATTCAACATAGGACATTCCATGCTTGCTTCCATCTTGGAATCTTTGTGTCAGCTGTTCCTTCTGCCTAAATCTTCCTGTCCCAAATCTTTGCAAGACTTGTTTTTTCAATTACCTGCTTCTAGATAATCTTGAGAACCCCTCTCTGAATACTATTGACAAAAACTCCCATACCTGTATTATGTCCTTATTCTGCCTTATTTTTCCTCAGTAGCATTTATACTATCTGAATATTGTATATTTGTCTGTTAAACTGTTGACTCTTAGAATATAAACTCCCTTAAGGTGGAGACTTTGTCTTGGTCACTATGTGTTTTTAGTGCCTACAATAGTGCATAATATGTAGTAGACAATGTATGTTAGATATATCTTTGATTACAGTTTTTTAGTTTAGCTTTTTAAATTGCCATATAATTGTACATATTTATGGGGTACATAGTGATATTTTGATACATACAATGTATAGTTATCAGATTATCATAATTAGCATAGCTATCATCTCAAATGTTTATCATTCTTTGTTTTGGGAATAGTCAGTTTCCTCCTTCTAGCTATTTGAAACTATGTATTATTGTTAACTGTAATCCTATAGTGGTATGGAACACTCGAACTTATTTCTTCTATCCAGCCATAACAAATCTCTCTGTATTCCCCCCACCCCCTACTTTTCCCAGCCACTAGTATTTTCTGTTACACTGTTTACTTCTATGAGTTCAACTTTTTTTTAGCTTCCACATATGAGAGAGAACTTGTGGTGTTTATGTTTCTGGCTTGTACTTAACATAATGTCCTCCATTTCCATCCATGTTGCCACAAATGACAGGATTTCATTTTTTTATGGCTGAATAGTATTTTATTGTGTACATGTATGCCACATTTTCTTTATCCATTTATCTGTTGTTGGACCCTTAGGTTGATTACATATCTTTGCTGTTGTGAATAGTACTGTGAATAGAATGCATTAAACGTGGGGGTGCAGATATCTCTTCAGTATACTCATTTCCTTTCATTTGGATAAATGCCCATTGATGAGGTTGCTGGATCATATGGTAGTTCTATTGGTAGTTTTTTGAGAACTCTAGACTGTTCTCCATAGTGGCTGTACTAGTTTATATTCCCACCAACAATGTATAAGAGTTGCCCTTTCTCCACATCCTCTGGAGCATTTGGTATTTTCTTGTCTTTTTTATAATAGCCATCCCAACTGGAGTGAGATGATACCTCATTGTGGTTTTGATTTGCATTTCCTGATGATTAGTGACATTGAGCATATTTTAATATATTTGTTGACTATTTTTGTGTCTTCTTTTGAGAAATGTCTGTTTAGATCATTTCCACATTATAAAATCTGATTTTTTATGCTTTGAAATTTTTAAGTTTCTAGTATATTCTGAGTATTAATCCCCTGTCAGATGAGTAATTTGCAAATATTTTCTCCCATTCTTTAGGTTGGCTTTTCACTCTGTTGATTGTTTCCTTTACTGTGCAGAAGCTTTTTAGTTTGATATAATCTCATTTGTTTATTTTTGTTTTTGTTGCCAGTGCTTTTATTCATAAAGCCTTTTCCCAGACCAGTGTCCTGAAGTGTTTTCTCTATGTTTTCTTCTAGTAATTTTATAATTTGGGGTCTTATATTTAGGTCTTGAGTTGATTTTGTATGGGGTGAGAGGTAGGAATCTAGTTTCATTCTTCTGTATATAGAGATACAGTTTTCCCTGCATCATTTATTGAAGACTGTCTTTTCCCCAGTGGAAGTTAAATTGTTCTTGTTTGCAGATGCCATGATCTTATATTTAGAAAAACCTGAAGACTTTACCAAAAATACTCTTAGAACTGGTATATGAATTCAGTAAAATTGCAGGATACAAAATCATCATACAGAAACCACTAGCATTGTGGTACATGAACAGTGAACTAGCTGAAAAAGAAATCAAGAAGGCAATCCCATTTATAGTAGCTATCAAAAAACACCACCCAAATTCCTAGCAGTTTTTTTCTCTTCATCATTTCTTACCAAATTTTGTTAGTTTTCATTACCCACTTTTCTCTTGCCACCCATATATATTCTGTTCTATTGAAGAAAACTCTCCTTATCCTCTAGCTTAATAAACTATAATTATTCTCTACTACTTTGTAGTGATTCTCCATGTCACTTAAATATTATAAAAACTACTTAATATGGCCTGCAAGCCTAACATTTTTCTGAACCTCTGTGCTATATATATCCCTTCCCTACATTATTTTGCACGATGCAGTTCTATTAACTCTCTCTAGTTTCTAGACTAATCCATTTTCTCTTTCAGCATGATCATCTTATTCACTAGGTCACTTGTTCTGTGCTCGCTTAATTCGTACTTGGCCTTTAGATCTTAGGTTAGACATCAGTGCCTTTGCAAGGTTTTTGACTGAATTTGTGTGTGTAAGGTACAAGGCATAGCCTGTTTTGTGCTTTGCTTTATCATGCTTTGCGGAATTTTTTTTGTGAACAAATTGGTTTGTGGCAACCTGTGTGTTGATAAGTCTGTTGGCACCATTTGTCCAACAGTGTGTGTCTCTTTCGTATTGGTGATTTTTACAATATTTCAAACTTTCATTATTTTTATATCTGTTATGGTGATATGGGACTAGTGATCTTTGATGTTACTATTAAAATTGTTTTCGGCACCACAAACCACACCCATCTAAGATGGCAAACTTAAATTGATAACTGTTGTTCTGACTGCCCCACTGACCAGTTTAGTCCCTCATCTCTCTCTCTCTCTCTCTTCCGGCCTCTCTTTTTCCTGAGACACAGCAGTATTGAAATTAAGCCTATTAATAACCCTACAGTGACCTCCGAGTGTTTAAATGAAAGGAAGAGTTGCACATCTCTCATTTTAAACCAAAAGTTAGACATGATTAAGCTTAGTAAGGAAGGCATGTCAAAAGCTGAGACAGGCCAAAAGCTAGGCCTGTTATGCCAAACAGTTAGCTAAGTTGTGAATGCAAAGGAAAACTTCTTCAGGGAAGTTAAAAGTGCTACTCCAGTTGACACACAAATAATAAGAAAGCAAAACAACCTTATTGCTGATGTGGGGAAAGCTTGATTGGTATGGAAAGCAGATCAAACCAGCCATAATATTCTGCTAAGCCAAAGCCTTATCCTGAGCAATGCCCTAACTCTCTTCAGTTCTGTGAAGGCTGAGAGAGGAGAGAATTCTGCAGAAGAAAAGTTGGAAGGTAGCAGTGGATGGTTCATGGATTTAAGGAAGTAAGCCATCTCTATAACATAGAAGTGTAAGATGAAGCAGCAAGTGCTGATAAAGAAGCTGCAGCAAGTTATCCAGAAGATACAGTGAATATTATTGATGAAGTTGACTACACTAAACAACACATTTTCATCGTAGATGAAACAGCCTGTTATTGGAAGAAGATCCATCTGGTACTTCTATAGTTTCAGAGAAGGCTGTGCTTTGGCTCCAAAACTTCAGAGGACAGACTGACTCTTTTGTTAGGGGCTAATACAGCTGGGGACTTTGAGTTGGAACCAGTGGTTACTTAACATTCTAAATATCCTAGAGCCGCTAAGAATTATGCTAAGTCTACTCTGCCTGTGCTTTAGAAATGGAACAAAAAAGCGTGAATGACAACACATCTGTTCACAGCAGGGTTCAGTGAATATTTTAAGCCCACTGTTGAGACCTACTGCTCAGAAAGAAAGATTCCTTTCAAAATATTAGTGCTGATTGACAATGTACCTAGTCACCCAAGAGCTCTGATGAAGGTGTTCAAGGAGATGAATGTTTTCATGATTACTAACACATCTATTCCTTAGCCCATAGATCAAGGAGTAATTTAGACTTTTCAAGATTTATTATTTAAGAAATAAGTTTTGTAAGGCTGTAGCTGCTATAGGTAGTGATTTCTCTGATGGATCAGGGAACAGTAAATTGAAACTTTTCTAGATAAGATTTACCATTCTAGATGCCATTAAGAACATTTGTGATTAATAGGAGGAAGTCAAAATATTAACATAACCAGAAGTTTAGAAGAAGTTGATTCCTACCTTCATGGTTCATAGATGACTTTGAGGGGTTCAAGACTTCAGTGGAGGAAATAAAGATAGGGTGTGGAAATAGCAAGTGAACTAGCATTAGAAGTGGAGCTTGAAGATGTGACTGAATTGCTGCACTCTCATGCTGGAACTTGAATGGATGAGGAGTTCCTTCTTACAGATGAGCAAAGAAAGTGGTTTTTTTGAGATAGAATTCACTCCAGTGAGCACTTTTGTGAAGATGCCGTAAACATTGTTGAAATGACAACAAAGGATTTAGAACATGACATAAATATAGTAAAGCGGCAGAGTTTGAGAGGATTAACTCCAATTTTAAAGGAAGTTCTTCTATAAATAAAATGCTGTCAAATATTATCATATACTGCAGAGAAATCTTTTGTGAAAGGCAGAGTCAATCAGTGCAGCAAACTTCATTGTTGTCTTATTTTCAGAAATCGCTACAGCCACCCTAACCTTCATCAACCACCACACCCTGTTCAGTCAACAGCCATCAGCATTGAGGCATAATTCTACACCAGCAAAAAAAATTAGGACTTGCTAAAGCCTCAGATGATTGTTAGCATTTTTTTTTTAGCAAGAAAGTACATTTTAATTAGGGCATGTACATTGTTTTTTCAACATAATGCTATTGCACACTTAATATAGACTATGATACAGTGTTAATGTAACTTTTATAAAAATGCAATGAGGTACCATGAAATATGCGTAACTCATTTTATTATGATACTTACTTTATTGCGGTGGTCTGGAACTGAACCCACAATATCTCCAAGGTATGGTTGCACTGTTGTGTTTCTGTGATAACCTACCACCCTTATAGTCTTTCTTACTGTCCTTCACTAGACTATATGCATTTTATCTTACCTTATTCCTCATTTTAGTCTCCAGTGGCTGGCATGTATAAACCCTGAATGTTTTTAAAGATAATATTTTAAAAGATCACTTTAGTTATAATATGGCTTCAGTTGGTGGAAGAAAGAAATTTTTTTCTTTTTTTTAATTTTGAGTAAAAAATGATTACTTCTCTCCACCCCCTCTATAGTTAAAGCCTTCCATCTGAAGTATGATGAAGTTCGTCTGGATCCAAATGTTCAGAAATGGGATGTAACAGTATTAGAACTCAGCTATCACAAACGTCATTTGGATAGACCAGTGTTCTTACGGTTTTGGGAAACATTGGACAGGTAATTCCGATTCTAAAATATGCTTATGTGTGTTTTATTGTAATTTTTCTGTCTCAGTTAAATTTTAAGTTCCATAGAGTTGTCAGTCTTATTTCCTAATTCCCTTCTTTCAACATTAACTTGATGCTTATCTTCAGTAAATAAGAATTTTTTATTGTATAATTACTTTAGATGGAGAGTTTAATATAGCCTGATAGAAGTAACACTAAACTGAGTCAGAAGACTTAGACTTTAGTCTTGGTTTTGTAATCTGTCTCTAATTATCTGTGTGACCTTTTTAAACCTTATTTTCTATCCAAGGAACTTTTGATTAAGAGAACCCTATGTTTTTTGCAAGTACTGAAAGATCTCTGATTCTGGATTTATTTGTGTTACGGATGGTTCACAAAAGGAAATGATTTTTTAAAATTTATTTTAATTACTAGTATAGTGTTCATAAAGCCCTTTACATTAATAACAGCTTTGTAATTGGCAAATTTAAGAACAGCATATGATCACAGTAAATACCACTGAATTGGTTCTCTTTGAGGTATGCTCCTTAAAATCTGTAACATTTTTGGTGCAAGTCTCTCATGATATATGTGAAACATATATTATTGTAGCTAGACGCTCTTAGATTATATTACTTAATAAGAGGAGTGTTAATTCTAGCTTATTCCAGAAGTCTTTATATTTCCAGTTTTCTAGAAAACAGCATTTTATTCTGTTGATTTTAAGTTTTAAGAAATGTCAACTTGTTTTTACGTGCATTATTCTAAAAATTCTAAAATTCCTATAGTCATTATAACCTACCATAATATTTTTTTTCAGGTACATGGTAAAGCATAAATCCCACTTGAGATTCTGAATTATTTGGCTCCTCCATTTCTGGAAATTGAGACTCAAGCTTTATGAATTTATCAAGAACTTAAAAATGAAGAAAGTCACAGATTGATCTTTTATAAGACCTTATTTGATGCTTTGTGCTTCAAGGAGATGATGCCTGTCATCCATATAAGCAAACTTTTTGGCTTACAACTATTTTTTTAATATTAGCCTTCTAGTCTGTAATGGAAATTGTATATTTTGATAGAAGTTTTTTCTCCATTGGTTAAATTAGCATTACTTAACATTTGTTTCTTTAGAAAATAAATGCAGGTTATAAATGTGTGTATATTTAGAGATTATAAGGCTCTCTGAGCCATCTTCTGATTTTTCATTGCTCTATAATTCTTTTTACTGAAAATACTATGTTATGAATGGTATTAAATTTTAGTCTCTGGAACATCCAAAACCAAGCAAAGGGATGCGACTATTTTGAATGAATCAGAATGTCAACTTGTATGTACACTATATCTACACTTACTCTTTATTTAAAAAGAATAAGGAAAAATCAAGATCAATTCTTCAATTTGATTGAACTGTTCAGCCTTTTCAAGATTTCTTTATTTACAAATGATTACATTTAAATGAATGTACATTCTTCTCACTGACTTTGGTGATTTTGAAACCTAGAATGATGTGTTTCTATCTGTAATATCTTTCCATTTGAAAAAAATCTCAAAACACAGATTAAAACCACAATAGGCTGTAGTATTTTTTATTTTGGGAGCCAGAGTATGATTTGGGGGAAGAATATGTATCAGCCCTATTGCAGTATAACTTTAAGCTCCTTTTCTCTTTAGTCCACTTTTGATTCTAATTTTTATGGTATAGGATTTTGAATCTTCTATTTTAGGCTTGTCAGTCTTGGAGTTCTTATCTTCCATTATCCCTAAATATTGATAAACTCCCAGGCACCAAAGAAAACATTTGCTTAATTGTCTGAAAAGATACAAGAGAAAAACACTGGTATTTTTATGTCTGTATTCAATATGGTATAAAATATAAAAACTATATTTTAACTTAGTGAAATATTTTACTATTTCTCTACTTTAGACAAAATGTTGCATCCAAGGTACATCAAGTGACCATTTGCCTTGAACCTTGATTTCACTTCGTTTTTTTTTTTTTTTTCCTTAAAGGCAACTAGGAAGCTTTACTTTCCTAAACTGTTTTTGCCATTGGAATTTTTGCTGATCACAGTCTTATGTCATTTTTTTCTCCATTTTTATTCCCAGCAATTTTCTCCTAGGTTAACATATTTTTGGTGAACATTTAGGCCTTCCATAGGTATTAAGCTGACATTATGTAGCTTCTTAATGAAATTTAACACTGTCACAAAAATGAGAAGTTATTATTTTTTAAGTGATCACATAGTTCATACCACTAGTAACTAGAAAAGATATTTATTCACATGATATTTACAAGGCTCTTCAGAAGAGAACAGTCAGCATTTTAAATTACTAGATTTTAGCATACTTACAAGGTTTGAACAGATTCTACCCCTATTTTCCTCCCTTCTTAGCGTCTTCTTTCCTTAAAGATAAAACTCAAATTTGTTCACATTAGGCTTTCTTAGCATATAAATCTATTTCCAAAATAAATTACATGTTGTGTAAACTTTCTCCATGATGAAATAGTCAAGGACCAGAATCTGTGATATTTTTATGTAAGATTACTTGTCAAGACTACTACAAGTCAATATGAACTACCTTCCCATAAAGATTTTTGGTATTTGTACTTATTTATGAACTTTACTTGAGACAGAATATGGTTAAAATTAGGAACATCTACTTTGAACGAGGTTTATTTTTCTATTTTGAATTTGCCTTATGTATATTCAAAGGCGTATGGAAATACTGTAAAGGAACATTAGGAAAAGGACAAATATGCTATAACCATCTATCTTAAAATCAGACCCTTAGTATAAGCACCTCTTTTTCTCTTTGACAATTTAGTCTCTTATTTAGGTCCATGTAATTAATTTCATTCCATTATTTTTTAGCTGTTTATTCTAAAAAACAAAAATTTTCAGCCAGTCCCTATTTATTCTCCCATGACATGGTCCTATATAGCAGTACTTAACACAGTGCCTTGCACATAGTAGGCATTCAGTAAATACTTACATGCATGAATGAATAATGTATTTTCAGTGTAACAAATTTATTATAAAAGTATAGTTTGACTCTTCTTGGTCTTGGAGTTTGAGAGTACAGAATTACAGGGAATGAAGAGAGGTATAAGTAGATATTTTAATGGAAATGGAGTATAAATTAATAACTTGACTTACCCCTCCATAAGTTACTGCTAACTGGAGATACCCTTGTATGCCCAACCTGTAAAAGAAAGTTCTATTTCTATACTTACAGGACATTCTTCTCAGTCAGGGAACAGTAAGAAATATGTAGGTTTCAATCAGTTGCTCTCAACCCTGACTGCATTTTAGAATCATTTGGAGAGTTTTTAAAAATATCCATGCCTGAATCTTGATTCCCATTTTCATGTAATTTGAGACAAGACCTGGTCATCAGTATTTTTTTTTAAAGTTCTCCAGGTAATTTGAATGTGCAGGAAGGATTCAGAATCACTGGTTTAATTTGTTACTGAAAACAGTACCAGTATTAAATGTGTTTCCTCTTCCTTCTTTTCTGTATGTGTGTGTGGTTTTTGATTTGTTGTTGTTGTTGTTGTTGTTGTTTTGTGGCCACCCTTTGCACTAGACCATCCCTGTTATTGGTGGTATTGGCCTATATTCCCATTGACAAATGCAATTTTTAATTATTTATTTAATATAGGAGTATTTTACTGTTTAATATTTAAACAATGTTTAATGTATTTCATTATTAACTAGTATTATAGTTTGTTTTTTTCCCATGTCTCCATAACTTTTACTAACATTTGTTTTTAGCAGCACAACAGTAATCCATATAGAAACAACTAATTCATAATGAGGAAAATCTCATAATTTTTAAGGCAGAAAGAAGTATTAATTTTTGATCTGCCATGTAGAATGAGACAAATACAGTTTGCTTATGAAAGGAAAGTGGCATACTTTTAAATTGGTCTACACAGAAAAGTAAAAGTAAACTATTCATTTAAATAAGATTCATTATCTAATAAATATTGAGGGAATATTTTTCCTAAATAAAAATGTTTGTGACTGCTAACAAAAATTAAAATGATTACATTGTTCTTTTTTGGAGGGGTGGGGAGGAATATTTGTTGAACTAAAGTATATAAAATTTTTTGAGACTAGCAGTATATTTTATAATATTACAAATACAAAATTATTTATGAAAGCTAGTCAAATTAATGGCTTAGAAAGTAGCTGTAAACTGTGTTTTGAAATTGCTTGTTTAAATGCAAAATTATGAGTAAGATAAGTCTTTTTAAATTTTTTATTTTTAATTTTTTTGGAAGTTTATTAAAGCCCTTCATATACACATACTTTTTAAAAAAAGATTCTTAATAAAGAAATTATTGGTTTTTCTGGTTAAAGTCCATATAGAATGCTGAGAAGTAATTTATAAAATAAGAACTATAGAAATTTGTTCTCAGCTGAAAAGTTGGCAGCTGCTCTGTTTCTTTAAAAAAGTACAACATGAAAATTTAATTACATTAGCCTTAATATTACTTGACTGAATTTCTACTATTTATTCACTTGTGTTTGAGATTCACCCAGCTATTCTAATGATAGAAATAAAAAGTGGAGAAATGACTAAAGTTGACTTAAGAATTGGACTGGGAATATTTGAAATGCCATGTCCTATATATTCTGGCATATTTGTTGGCACATTTGCAAGTATGTTGATCCCAGCATTGTTTATATCTGTTGGAATAATAACTAAGGAAAAATTGAAAATGTATAATAGATGTATAAAGATTTATATTTAGTTAGTATATAATAGATAATACTTGCAGGTTTTTTATGTGTTTTGGGTTTCTGTGTATTATTTTAGGTAATCTTTATAAGGGCATCTTGGAAGTTATAAATATGTGCCATTTACTGAAAAGCGGTAAGCATTTTTATATGAGTAAAGCTAATGAAATAAAACTAGTTTTATTGCCAAAATTCAAAAAATGGGGTTCATGCTATGTCGAATTTAAGCAAATGATCTGTCTGAGGATTTTGTTTGCCATTGAATTCCATTTCTGTCCACTTTAAATTTACTAAAAGCTATTTAACCTGAGTTTGATTATAATGCTTAATAAGTAATGCAGTTCATGTACATAGAGGAAGCACTGTAAGTGATTTTTAACCACCAGTTGGTGCTGTTTCTCAAAGTGGTTCTTAATTAGAGTTTAAGTTTGGGTGCCATGTGAACTGATAAAATATTCTACTCATTCTTTTCGTTTTTCTTTGTTTTATTTTTCATTCTGTTTGTTTTTCTTTGTTTGTTTTTGAGATGGAGTCTCACTCTGTTGCCCAGGCTGGAGTGCAGTGCTGCGATCTCGGCTCACAGCAGCCTCCACCTCCTAGGTTCATGCAGTTCTCCTGCCTCAGCCTCCCGAGTAGCTGGGATTATGGGTGCGCACCACCACACCTGGCTATATTTGTATTTTTTAGTAGAGACAGAGTTTCACCATGTTAGCCAGGCTAGTCTTGAACTCCTGACCTCAGGTGATCCACCTGCCTCGGCTTCCCAAAATGTTGGGATTACAGGCATGAGCCACCATGGCTGGCCTGTTCTGCTGATTCTGATTCCAGTTTGGTGGGCTGTTAAATTTTAGGTTTAATTGTAAATAAAACATGTTGCCCTATTTTGTGTTAAGAGCACTGGGGACATTTCCATTCTCCCTTTGTCCTCAATCCCCCAAAAACATTCATACGAAGAAGTTAGAAGCTGTATTGTGGGCTGGAATGTTATCTTTACATGAAAAGATTATTGAGATTTGTCAGGCATAGTATTTCTCTGAGGAATAAATGAAATATAAATTTCACTTTGAAAACTAATGAGTTAAAACCATTTACAGTTTCTGTTAACGAGTTAAATAATGTATAGAATCATAGTTCGTAATGGTAGCAAGCTTCATGCTCTGCTGAACTTACAGTTTGATTATGGTCAAATTTTCTATGTTATTATTGTAATAGAATTAAGAGTGTGTCCTGGTAAATTACATTACCTTTACAGTTTGAGCATTCTGATTTTAACATTTGGTAGTTTCAAAACAAACTGTACTCATATAATCTGAGCATTAACAGCATCATCATGTCAGTGGTACCAATAATTGTGAATCTTCTGCAACAAAATTTCTTTAATGATGAGTTTCATGGGCTATATTCAAACTTAATTTTTATTCAATTCGTAAGTGCCCACTAAATATGTATTTTATTTCTGCTCTTCTGTTCCTTTGATTATCTGCTTTTCAGTGAGCATCTGCATAGCTAAAATAGATATAGCATGTGTTGTAAATGCTGTTGAATTTCTTTAAGGCTCAAAGGTGCTAGTATATAAATAACAGCACATTGCCAAATAAGCATTTTTTCTTTCATTTTCTAAAGTACTTTCATGTTTACTCATGTAATGATCAGCATTTATGGTGAGTTGGAATAATTTTTCCTCTTTATTTTCTTAAATGACCCTAGAAAACAATGTAAAGTAGCTCTGAAGAAGGCTTTGTTGTTGAATCTGTCTCATAATTACTTGTGGATCCTTTGACACAGAATTATTTATAGTTTATAATTCACCCTTATCTAGAGAATGCTGATTTCTATTACATAAGTAATGTAAATAGGACTGAGACCATAGTGAAGCAGAAGACATTTGGGAGATACTTTTGATTACATTTGGATATTTTATTGGACTATGATTATTTTGCCAACAAAGTACAAGTCAAAACATTGGGTTATACAACATATTCACTTTCATAAAATATAGTAATGGATACTGACAGAAGAACTGCCTTCATGGAGTTCACAGTGTTAATACTCTAAGTGTAATGGCCATCTATTTCTCTCTTTTTAATAATACACACATTTTTCTTTAAAATGGAATAGTTTGAAAGTGTGTGTCGAGTCCGTGTAAATGGTTGGGGGGAGATCAAGTGAACTTCCTTGTGGCTCATTCGGTGGTTTTAGCACAATTAAGCATCACTGATGTTTTTAAAGGGCTTGACTATATCACAATTTTAAAATATTTATATATTTAGATAATATATTTTTATTCCATAATGTACTACTGAGGACAAAAAGGAAGTGTAAGGGTCACTGATGATGAAATAAATTTGAGATACATAAAAGTAGTTTAAGGCTAAAGCAGTTTGATGTAGGAATTTGAGGAGAAGAAAACTTCAGCTTAATGGGAAAGTACTAATTTGGACAGCGTTGTATGCTTCTGGGGTTGTCATGAATTTAAGCAAAGCTAGGCAAACCTAGTGTGATTTTTCTCCGGTGACATTTAGTTGCTTGATTTCAGGTATAGAGAATTGCATTTAGATTTTTAAGCTATTTTGATGGCAGTAGAAGCAGGCCAGGGAGTTGAAGATATTTTCAAGGTAATAATTGTAGTACTGAAACATGGAATCTAAGCTGTTCAAGGAATACATGATAGAGGGGAGGTGGTGAATGGTGAGAAAGTGGTGCTGTCCTGTGAACTGATAACAACAATGAAGTGAGCCTGAAAGATGGGGGAGGTGGTCAGAGGATGGGATGTGTGAAGTCAAGACTTCAGAGGTGAGATATTGATGAGAAAAAAGTCAAGACCTTGGAAGTAACTGAGATAGGGTGAGGTATTCATTAAAATGAGGAGTCAAGGATCTACGGGGCTGCAATTACTCATGTAAGTGTTGAAATGAGAATGACAAGCATAGGAGTGAGAAGAAAGATGGCAGCAAGGAGAAGGTAACCGGTGACTGGTTGGCATTAGCTTTACAGGATCCATGCTTTAAAAACTTTGATTAGATATTTAAAGATGAATATTTAAAGATGAAAATATATTTAAAGATGAATTAATAAAATGTTGAAGGTATAGATCATTTCAGTGCCTTTCTCCAACATCCAAATTGTTAAAGAATTACATACTTGTCCCATTAGCCCAGATGATGAGGATTTTTACTAAGACACTACTGACAGCCTTCCCACCCTCTGAGTCTTGTTTTCTAAGTTTGCTCTCATGTGAGGCTAGTTCTTGTGTTCTTTGCTACTTTTGTCGCTTAATGATACTGAAAGTGGGTAAAACCTTTGTTGGAAAATCTGAGCTCTGCCCTCTAAGGTTTCATTAAGTGCCAGCGTTGGGGTCACTTCCCCCAGTTGTATGTGCAACTCATTACTAAGAGAGAATATCCTGAGCGGTTCCCAATGGTGAGTGGCTGGCTAAAAGGAATCCCTGGAGATTTTGGTGTGGTAGGAAAGATTTTTCATTCTTGAGGATTTTTCTTTGACTTTTCTATGGGCTGGCTGATTTCCTCAGTTTGCTTTGTTCTGGGTTTTAAGGGAGAATTCTTGGGAGGTTGTGAATTTTCTTTGCCTACAGTGAGATGGTTAGATGCTATTCTGAACTTTATCTAAATCTTACCCAAATCCATTTCCATGTTAGCAAGCATGAAGTTGTTTACCTTTTCTTTTTTGGCGATTGATTTTGAGTTTTTCCTTCTCACTCACTCCCTTGCCAGTTCCTTAGATGTTATGATCCAGCTATTGATCCAGCTTTACACTTTCTTCACCCAGAAGTGACCTCACCTTTTCATGACAGAGGAAACAGAAGCCACGGACTTCTTAATGCTATGTCTCACAAACCTGTATGCATGTAAGAATCTTTTATTTCCTCCTATTCCAGTGTTTTAAACATCCTGTCACCCATCAGGGACTTGTCCATTCATATGTATTTCTCCTATACCTTTCCCACTCTGTCATGCATTTTGCACTATTACTGTATCTCTTTCTTGTATTTTCATCTTGTCACCCTGTATTTATTTTCCACCCACTTTTAAACTTAGTTACATCCTTCATCGTAAACAGGTTCTAGGGAGATGGTTTGATTACGTATCTTAAATTCCCTCCCCTCAATCTCTGTTTCCATCTGCCAACTACCCTCTCTTGAATAGAGCAGCTGCTGTGAGCCTGGAGCCTTTGGGCAAATAAGAGGGTATACAGTCCCTTGATTTTACCAGAAGATGGAAAAGAGAGCTTGCTTTGATTTTCTTCTTGTAATCCAGATGAAGATCTAGAGACAGGCAGCTATGAAGCCTTCAGCAAGGATCCGAACTGAAAGAGCCTTGCTTTCAAAGATACATGGATTTAGAGGAAAAGCGGTGCAGTTCATATGTATGGTACTAGGAAGACTAGCTTCAGAGTATCTGTTTGGTTGCTGCATGGTGGGTTCAATTCCACATCTCCCTGTGAGGCTGAGGGAGGGGAAGTAAATAGCAAAAAAACAAAAAAGAGATTGGAAGAGATTTTCCTCCTGTCATCTGTGATGAGGAGTGGCAACTTGCTGGTTAGTAGATAATCAGCCTACAGAAGAGAGCTGCCTTCTATTGCTCACAAGTTTGTTTCCACTCAGAGTATCCCACAGTTTGATTTATGCTAAATGGGGAGTGAGTGGACAAAGAAGAATATCTAAGGAAACCTAACGAAAAATAGCATTTAGAGAGAACAGGAACACAGAAGAAATGGATGGTGAAAAAGAATTGCTGGTGGAGATGAATGACAACTTTAATTTTGAAAAAGCACCTGAGAAAATTCAGTCAGTATAAAATAAGCTTTCTAGCAATTAAACCACATTAAAATGTGGTAGAAAAAGAGAGGCATGGCCACTATTGGGGACTAAATAGTGGCCTGGGATATCATGTAGAAGTAGTTATCTTTGGAAGAGTAAAAATCCAAAGACACGGAGATTTCAAAAATGAAAACACCTAGAAGACGAGTCTAAGATATTTAATGTGAGTAAGTGAAGAACCACAAGGAGAAAAAGGGAAATGATACAGGAGGGCACAATTACTAAATACTATAGGAAACTTTAGTTCGAAAGGGCTCTCACTCTAATAGGTTCCAAGCAACGTGGGCGGGGTTGGAGTGTGGGGACACACCTGGGCAGATAAACTTCATTCAAATATTTATTGTTACTTCCTGCAGTGACAAGTACTGTTTTAGTTGCTGGGAATACAGGGTGAACAAAGCAATGTTAGTTCCTTTATTGGGTGGAAGGAAGTAAATGAATAAATATGTCTCAGGTGGTAGTAAGTAATGCAAAAAAAAAACTAAAGCATAGTAGAGTGACTAGGCTATGGTGGGATAAGGTAGTGGCAGGATTTACTATTTTATATGGATGGTCAGAGACATCTCAGATAAGACATTTGATCTTAAGCAATTTGAAGTGAGGTACCTAGTGTGGTAAATATGTGGTGGGGGGGGGGAGAGCGAGGGCAGGGGAAGAAGCATTCCAGATAGGGAACAGGAAGTTTAAGGCAGGCAGGAACATACCTGCCATTTAAAGGACCATTAAGGAATCCTCTTGGCTAGTGTGGAGGGAGCAAGAAGAGTGAGCGATGAGGGCAGAGGCAGTAGTGAACAAGATTACGGAGCCTTGTAGATGAATGGAAGCCTTTTTGGCTTTAATTTGCTGATACATATGGGAAGCCATTTGAGGAGCTGTAAGCAGAGGAGTGATATGTGATTTAAGAGTAATTGACTCAACCTGGTTGGTAGCAAAGGCAGAAGCCAGGAGACCAAATCATTGGATATTGCAACAATATAGACAAATGACACAGGCTTGGACCCGTGTAGTATCAGTGGAGGAAAACAAATGGTGAGATTCTGTAAATACTTTGAAAGTAGATGGATAGGATTACAATATGTGAGATACAAATCAAAAACACTTTTTTTTTTTCCCTCAGTAACAAAGGATGGAGTTTCTGTTTATACTGTGATGGGGAGGATTGTGTAAGGATCAGATTTTGCAGTGGTAGCAGCTGGAGGAATCAATTTAGTTTCGGAATGTTGAGTTTGAGATGCTATTAAACATGGAGGAGATATTCAAATTCTTGAATTTCAGGGTAAAAAGAGGAATTTACAAAGGAAAAGGAAAATTACATCTCTAGACTTTAGAATGCAACCAAGAATCCTTTTTTCAGGTAAGATCATTCATCTTGAGGATATGTAATGATCCAAACGATATATCTGTGTGTGTATAACTTCACATAAGGAAAATAAAAACTTTAAACAGGCAGCAAATTATAACAAAGGCCTGTATTCTCTGATAGAGTGGCTGGGTATTTATAACCTAAGTGTTAAGTAATCTTCAAGCAGAAAAGATAATACATGGAAAAATCTCACACTAGTAACTATCAGTACTAAAGTAAGCTATCTTAGCAAAACTTAGAAGTGACAGCTGAGCCAGAGGAGTAGAGTGAATGAAAGCATTCTAAATTTCACAACCTTAGTGACAACAAATGTTTGCCTTCATGGAAGATGAACAACATTTGTTCTTGCAACTAATCAGAACTTACATATTTTTAACAAGTAGCTTTCTAAAAGCCATTAAAGCACTTTGGAATATTTTTAAAACAACTTCTTTTGAGGTTTTGGAGATTTTTAAATAGGTCAGGAAGTTATTTCTAAGTTGTTATATTGTGAAGATACAAAAGTTTTGGTAGGTAATATGTTTTCAGCCACAAAAGCACAAAATACAATGTTTTTAATATTCAAGATGTTTCAAAATGTTCTTTACGTGGCACAAACTTTTTTCTAAAAGTATTCACAGACTTCTGGTCATCTGATTTTATAATTTTTATCCTTGTAATTTGGCAAAGAGCTAATACAGGTTTAGGAGAAGGGTTAACTCTGCCATTTCCTTGTTCCCATATGCTTGCATTGTTACTGTTATCTTTTAATCTATTGATTTTTTTTTTCCTAGAAATCTTTTTGTGCCACTTTCCATTTTGTGTGGCGTCTGTAAACTGTTATCTGTCATGGTATGCTGGATGCGAGGGAATAAGGCTTCACTGTCAGGTCTTGTTCTCCCCTCACCTTATATACAGATCAGATGAAGGCATCTGTACCCATATATTAACTATTAATAAAGTTGAATTTAAATACAAATATGTATTTTAACATCTTCTTCTAGCACCCCACTGAATTATCTTGCATAGTCCCTGAGGTGTGTATGCCCTACTTTGGAGACCTATAGTACTAAGTAAAAATTTTTTTATACAGTATTTGTCTTGTCTGGGTCATGAGCATTAGCATCCAATGGTAGGTAGTTGTGTGATTAAAATGCAGATTCCTTAGCCCCTGTCCCAAACTTACTAAATAGGCCTTTGTGGGTTACAGCCTTGGGATCTACAAATTTAACAAGATTGAGAAAACCTAAGGCCTAATTATCTTTCAGCCTCATCTAATCCTTCCCTCCCAAAGACGTGAGCGCCACATACACTCTTTTGCAGCCTCTCAACACACCATTCCTTTTCGCGTCTCCATACCTCTGTAAATGTTTCTTTCCCTGCCTGGAATGTGTTCTTACCCTTCAAGAGTCAGCTCAAATTCACATCTTTGAAATCTACCTTCGTTTGTACATATCAAATAACAGATGTGTGTTTTTGTGATTCTTCACATTATGAACAGCATAAGGTATTTGCCATTGTTAGTATTATCCCATATGAGAAAAAAATATAGACCAGAATTAATGCTCTTAAAGCTAATTGAGCAAAGATGTGTTTACATCAATGTTATCCATGTTCTCATTGATTTATGAAAATCAGATCTTTATTTTCCACACATATACTACAAAATCTTGAAATCTACTTGTATGGGGATGATCACAGATTATATCTGAAGAAGTGAATACACACAAATATATATGGAAGACTAAGAAGTCGTAGCAATATCTAGTAAGGAGTAATTAAAAATTCACTTTTTCCCTCTTCCATACTTTTATAACATCAGCACACCATTAAATTATAGTAATCACCACACTGTAATTCATCTTCAAAATTGTGGGGTGTACCAGTTATCAATCTGTTATCTGTGAACTCTAAGGTACACCTTGCTTTGCAGTGTTGAAACTCGATGCTTGTACAGGTTTCTCCTTTGCGAGCAGGTTCACTGTTAGGCTTTTTCATTGGAGGGACACAGTAAGGCAATAGCAAGGGGAATAGGCTTCTCTTTCTGGTTCTGGTGTGCTGTTATTTGATTGGCTGCCAGCAGATTGGCCTGCAGAAGGTCAGTCTCACCTCAACAACCTTCGTAAGGGTGGCCCACACCTTCCTTCAAGTTTCTCTGCTGCCTGGTAAAATGTCCCTACAGAACACCTTTGGCCTACCCAGAACCTCCAGTGATTCTTCCACCGGGTGAGGTGCTCTGATTCGATCAGCTCTGGCCTTTCCCCTTGGTAAATTTCTTCCATCTACAGCCCAAGTTCCTGTGGCAACTATGCCCTCTCCAAAGAGTTCTGAATCTTAGCCCTGGAATAGTGCTGGGGAGTGACTCATGAGTTCTTAGTGTTCTTTCTCCCTTTGTTATTTCCGTACCCGTTAGAATCTTCTTTATTACTTTTAGTAAACTATCTTTTATTAACAATTTTCTACATTTAATTTTCTCTATTCAAATTACTAGTTTGTGCAGAATCTGGATTTTATGGAAAAAAACAAATGACTAGTGTGGTTTCTGTCTCCCTCCTGATTGGATCCTGACTGATACGTTGGGGTATGCTGCTCATGAGAGATTTCTTTCAGACTGGTGAATAAACTATGTCCTAGAAGGTATATTGCATCAGGAAGGGTCACGTGTTAGAGCTGTGGTTTACGTTAATATATACAGTGTCAGGAGGAGCATAAAGAGGAAAACAGCATTGTGGCAAAGTAATCCTGTGGAAACCAGAGAGAGAGAGATTTGATAAAGTCTTGGTGACTGACCCGAGTACGAAACCATGGTGGTGGTAGTGGGAATCTTTAGATTAATGAATATTGATTTATTCACATGCTACAAAATTCAAGGGGCACCCAGTTTCTCTTTCTAGAGGTAATTACTATGTACAGATTCCTGGGACCTTTCCAGGCCTGTTCTGTAGATAATGAGCTGATGTATAAATACCTCTCTCTCTAACACAGATATTAGTATTCTTCTGTGTCTTACTTTGTCCCCTTAATAATATATCTTGGAAATCGTTGTCTTCTGTAAAAAAATGTTTTAATTGAGGTAAGCATTCATTATACAGTAACTGTCTTGTTCCTTTTAACTGGCTGCGTACCCTGTCAACCTATGGCTGTGCCAACACTGGAGAGAGTCTGCGTTGAGTATAGTCTTTTTGCCATTATAAACAGGGTTGCAGTGAACATTCATGTGTATGCTTCTTTGTACCTATGTCTGAGTGTATCCTGGATAAATTCCTAAAAGTGACGCCACTGGATTGGAGGTCATTTTTTTTTCAACTTTTTATTTTGAAATAATTATAGATTCATAAGAAGTTGCAAAAACAGGACAGAGAGGCCCCAATTGCCCTTCACCTAGTTTCTCCCAATGATAGCATCTTACATAACATGATACAGCATGGTATATCATATCAAAACCAGCACATTGGTACAATCTACAAACCTTATTCAGATTTCACCAGTTTTATATGCCCTTGTGTGCATGTATGTCTGTGTCTTTGTGGTTTTATGTGCTTTTATCAGGAGTAGATTTGTATAACCTCAAACAAGATGCAGAACTGTTCTATCAGCACAAAGATCCCTTGTGCTACCTCATAGTCACACCAAACCTCCTCTCCTCCTCTTGTCATCACTGCATTCCTAATGGTTGACAAGCAGCAAATCTGTTCTCCATCTCTGTAACTTTGTTATTTTGAGAATATAATTGAAATCGTATAGCATGTAACCATTGAGATGGGTTTTTTTCACTCACTGTAATTCCCTTGAAGATCCATCCAAATTGTTGCATGGGTCAATGGTTGTTCCTTTTTATTTCTGAGTAATGTTCCATGATATGAATGTACCACAGTTTGTTTAACCATTCGACCACTGAAGGACATTTGGATTGTTTCTAGGTTTTGACTGTGGCAAGTAAAGATGCTATGAACATTCATGTACATATTAATTTGTAGGCATATGTTTTTATTTTGCTGGGAGAAAAGCCCAAGAATGCAGTTGCTGGGTTGTATGGTATTGTATGATTGTTTTTCTTTTAAGAAACTGCCAAATTATTTTCCAGAGTGACTGTACCACTGTACATTCTTATTAGCTATGTATGAGAGATGTAGTTTCTCCAAATCGTCACCAGCATTTAATATTGTCAGGATTAAAAAAATGTTTTTTACTTGTTCTAATGGGTGTTTAGTGATTTAGCATCATGGTCTTAATTCGTCCCTAACGGCTAAAGATGTTGAGCATATATTCAGGTATTAATTTGCTATCTATAACATATATCCTCTTTGGTGAAATGTCTGTTCATGTTTTTTGCCCACTGTGTAATTTGGTTTTTTTTTTTTTTTTTTTTTTTTTTTTTTTGAGATGGAGTCTTGCTCTGTCACCAGGCTGAAGTGCAGTGATGTGATCTCGGCTCACTGCAACCTCCGCCTCCTGGGTTCAAGGGATTCTCCTGCCTCAGCCTCCTGAGTAGCTGAGACTACAGGTGCGTGCCACCACAGCCAACTAATTTTTGTATTTTTAGTAGAGACAGGGTTTTACTATGTTGGCCAAGATGGTTTCAATCTCTTGACCTCGTGATCTGCCTGCGTTGGCCTCCCAAAGTGCTGGGATTACAGGTGTGAGCCACCACACCCAGCCTGATTTTTTTTTTTTTTTTTTTTTTTTAGTATTGACATTTGAGAGTTATTTATATAGGCAGCCCTCACTTTTACACAATTTCAGTGTGTATGACTTCCACTTGCCATGGCTTAAATGGTTCAAATTGAAGTTATGACATATTAACTGTGATGGCATGAAGTACTCCCTCTTACAGTCTACAAATCACAATATAACAAATGTGTATATGGTCACTGACCAATTACTTTTTTGAAAATTTGTTCATGACTGACCATTGCACATCTCTTATTACGACAGACAGTAAATGTTTGGTTTTGTTGCCTGCTTGTCTCCCAGTAATAAACCCACTTGACATGTTACAAAAATGGATAACTGAAAGAGAGACTTGGCCACAGAGATGAAATACAGCACAGAAACAAAAAGTTACAACACTGGAAGTGAAATTTGAATTAACCATTTGTGGGGTTTTAGATGAAATGGTTGACTGAGAATGTTGATCCTGCTGCCATTCAAACAAGAGACTCTACATATGCATCCAGCCAGAGAAATTTAGTGACAGCAAAACTGTTGGCATAAATAAGGAAATAAGGAAGATGTCCCAGAGGAAGTGAAATATATTTTCACATTTAAGGAATTCTTAAAGATATCTCATGACATTGAAAATGCAAAAGGTAAAACGTCAAAAGCTGATCCAAACTTAGAAAGGAATATGACAATTTGCCAAGCAAAGAAAGGATGCTTGCTCTATTGTGTTACATCATGACAAGACACTGCTTAAACTATTACTGATTTTTTTTACAAAGATATAAAGCACTTTAATTCTAAAAGTTTCTAATGCTTTAAATTACAATGTATTAAATAAATATTAGTTTTACTACTTTTAAAATTTACCTGTACATTTGTTGCCAATAATAAGAAAGTTTTAACAAATTTTTAGAGGTCATAGAACAATCATAACTTTTCCCACTGATTAAGATTTAAGATTGCGTTGTGTGGTTTCAGCTTGCATGGCCATTTTTATGGTCCTACTGCTGTGCAAAGCAAGGAGTGAGTGCCTGTGTCTTCAAGATACAAGTCCTTTGTCACATTTGTGTTTTGCAAATATTTTCTCTTGGCCTGTAGCTTGTCTTTTCATCCTCTTAACAGGGTCTTTCATAGAGTAAAGGCTTTAGTTGAGATGGAGTCTAATTTATCTGTTTTTAAAATTTTATAGATAGTGCCTTTTGTGTCACATCTGAGAACTTTTTTTTTTTTTGAGATGGAGTCTCACTCTGTTGCTCAGGCTGGAGTGCGATGGCGTGATCTTGGCTCGCTGCAACCTCCAGCTCCCGGGTTCAAGCGATTCTCCTGCCTCAGCTTCCTGAGTAGCTGGGATTATAGGTGCCCACCACCAGGCCCAGCTAATTTTTGTATTTTTTTTAGTAGAGATGGGGTTTCACCATGTTGGTCAGGCTGGTCTCGAACTCCTGACCTCAGGTGATCCACCTGCCTTGACCTCCCAAAGTGCTGGGATTATAGGCATGAGCCACTGCGCCCGGCCAGAACTCTTTACCTAGTTATAGGTCCCAAAGATTTTCTTCTATGTTTTATTTAAAAAGTTGTATAGGTTTATGGTCTAGGTTTACTTACTCAAACCTATGATCCATTATGAATTGATTTTTATATAAGATATGAGGCTTATATTGTTTTTTGGGGTTTTTTGTTTGTTTGCTTTTGCCTGTAGGTGTCCAGTTGCTTTAGCACCATTTGTTGAAAAGACAATCCTCCCTCTACTCACAATCCTTCCTTTGCACCTTTGTCAGAAATCAGCTATCCATCTATGTGCTGGTCTGTTTCTGGGTTCTCTATTCTGTTCCATTGATTTATGTATTTATCCTTTCAATACTATGCTGTCTTGATTACTGTAACTATGTAGTAAAATATAATATTGGGTAGAATGTTTTCTCCCATTTTATTCTTTTAAAAAATTCTATTAGCTAGTCTAATTCCTTTGCCTTTCCATGTAAACTTTAAAAGAAACTTCTTTATGTTTTCCAAAATATCTTGCCAAGATTTGGATAGAAATTATGTTAAACTTATAGATCAATTTGGGAAGAACTGCCATCTTTACTATGTTGAGTCTTCTAATCCGTGAATATAATTAGTACATCATCTCCACTTATTTAGGTTTTCTTTAGTTTCTTTCATCCGCATTTTATAGTTTTCAGCTGATGATTCTTTTCAAGTTCTGTTATATTTATACCTAAATATTTATTTTTTTGAGCACTTGTAAATGACACTGTTCTTTAAATTTCAGTTTCCATATGTTTATTGCTAGTATATAGAAATGTAATTGATTTTTAATGTTGATTTTGTACCGTTGCTAAACTTGCTAAACTCATTTAATGGTTCTAGAAGTTATTTTCATTGATTTCTTACTATTTTCTGTGCAGATCATTATGTCATCTACAAATAGATCCGGTTATATTTTTTCCTTTTTAATCTGTGTGCATTTTATTTATTTTTTCATGCCTTATTGTGCTGGTTAGAAATTCTATTACTATGTTGAAATAGAGATGTACTACTGAAAAAAAATCACAAAAACCCACAGTCAAAATCTACACTAAGCATTGCAACTTGAAATATCCATACGGTCAGGCAAGTAACATATGTGTAAATTGGGCTGATTAAAATAATAGGAAATGGTAGGAATGCAGAATACCGAAGAATATGTGTACCTCCTAAAGGGAATCATATCCAAAGCTTTTAAAAGTACTGTTTGTTCACTGGCCAAACAAAATGTATTTTAAAACAGGATTTGGCTTTGGTGGTCTCTAAGTTTCTGTATAGAATTGCATTCAAAGACAACACAGTTCCAACTTCACAATCCCTAAAGAATAATTTAGATTCTACATATACCAAGTATGGGCCCTGTTTTGGGGGGATTACTATCAGAATCATGTTCTTGAGTTAAGGGTTAAGACTAAGTTGACAATGAATGTTACATTGCTTAGCTATTCATGCATAACATGCCATTCGCAAACCATTATTGCTTTTTAGTCTATGGGCAATAAATTTCTTCTGGGTTTGCTCTTAATCTGGGCTCTGTTTAGCTAATCATGGCTGGTTTATGCATACATCTGCAGTAAGCTGGTAGGTTCTCTGCAGTCTGGCTACTCTAGAGTGGACTCAATTCTTATGTCTGGAGTTAGCTTGCTCATAACTAGAGCAATAGCAGGTAATTAGGCTACATGTCTCTCATTATCCAGTTGAAGAATGCAGGCATGTTCTCATGGCAAAGACTGAGGAACCAAGGGAGAGCAGAGGCCTGGGCTCAAAATTGCCACACTTTAATTTTTCCCACTTTCTGTTGGCTGTAGCAAGTGACAAGTCCAGCCTGGATTTAAAAGGTGAGGAAATAAATTTTACTTCTTGATTGGAGGAGTTTCAAAGTTATTATGAGGAGGGTAGATACAGGGAGGTCGTTAATTTGGGCCATCTATCAGTGTACTGCAAGCATGTAGGTTCTCCTTAAGGTTTGAGATTATTGTTCATCTTTTCCTTATCAGAAAAATGCCTTGCACATAGTAATATGTACTTGTGTAGTTATATGTATCTACTTATTAATTCTTATAACACAGATTGGTACTCTTACTCTCATGTTGCAGATAAGTAAGGCACAGAGAAGAAACTTGCTTGTGGTCACACAGCTAGGAATCACTACATTTTCCATGTATTATCCATAATTGTCAGACCTAGGAGTATTATAATACTATTGACAAGAACTGTTTTTTTCCATTTCCATTTCCAAATAGATGCCTTTTGACTGGAAGAGTTGTCAGTCTGTTGTGAAAATATAAGAATTTAACTTGACTATTTGCTAGCTATAGCTTTGCATTTTTGCATGGAAATGTCAACAGTGATACCACCAAATACAGTCTACATTTTCCTTAAAAGATGTAGCTGTGAATCTGCTTAAGTACTTATATAAGTCCTTGGTTAAACCACATGATGGAAGTGGAATTACAATTAGCTTAAACCATTTTAATGTAGATATTTAGAGCTGACCTTGTTACCTATACAATAACTTCAATATATATACTGTGAAATGAGTAAAACTTCTGGTAGAACTTCCTGAAACTAAAAACAGTATTCCCAAGTTAATGAGTTAATTTCTTTGGTGAATGAGTTTATGTAAGACAGTCCATTAAATATTAGCTAATGCCGGCAAAATACAATGATTTTGGTTTGGGTCAGTTATACCTTCTAACAGTAGCTATTTAACAAGTCTAATTGCATTTTAAAACCTTTTTCTCATCATAGACAAATCATATCAATAGTATAGAGAAATGAGGTTTCCTGCAGTAGTTAAACTTGCTTCCAAATTCGCTAACTGTTCTGAGTTGTTTGCTGAAACACTTCAAACAAGTAGAAAGTAGACTGAATTAAAATACAAACTACATCTTAATTTGGCATGATATCAAACCTAATTCCTCTGATACAGACGGGAATACAATTTCTAATCTATTTCCAGTGGGGGTATATTAATAATATACTCAAAAGTGTTCATACATTCTGTTGAAGCCTCATACTTGATTGATTAATATCATAGATGGTTCCTGCCTATAGAATCAAGGGTGATGAAAAGTTTATGAATGCTCCAAAGAACCTTAAGTATTTTCTCAGAGAAAAGCATGCTACAGTAGTGATGAATACTAGAATTATTGTGCTTGAACTTGCATTTTATACTTGAGAGGGAAAGGAAGTTTATAATAGGTCAAGGGAAATTTTCAAAAATTAAATTGAACCTTACACAAATCTCCTGCAAATTACTAAGTCCCTCTTCTCTTCCTAATTGTGTATAATGTTATTGGTTTGCTAGGGGTGCCATAAAAAAGTGCTACAGACTGGGTGGCATAAACAACAGAAGCTTATTTTCTCATAGTTCTGGAGGCTGGAAGTCTGAGAGCAAGTTGTCACCAGGGTTGGCTGCTTTTGTGCCCTCTCTGCTTGGCTTGTAGATGACCATCTTCTTCTTGTTCCTTCACATGGTCTTTCCTCTCCTAATGACCTCATTTTAAGTTAATTACCACTTGAAAACCCTATCTTCAAATACAGTTACACTCTGAGGTACTGGGGTTAAGAACTTCAACATGCGGATTTTACAGTTCAGTCCATAAATATTGGATAGGAAAAAGGCACTATACTACAGAATGTTAGAGCCTCTTCAAATTTAAATTTCTATAAAATGTATTTACCTAATTGCAATCTATAAACTGAACATTATTAGTGTAATCAGTACGTTAAGCCAGCCTAGCTTGTGATGTGGTCCAATTGCAATTTTTCTTGTGTAATCTGTTATTTTTCTTCACAGTTTCTTTATTCACTCATTGATTCGTGGGCATTTGGGTTGGTTCCATGATTTTGCAGTTGTGAATTGTGCTGCTATAAACATGCATGTGCAAGTATCTTTTTCATATAATGACTTATTTTCCTCTGGGTGGATACCCAGTAGTGGGATTGCTGGATCAAATGGTAGTTCTCCTTTTAGTTCTTTAAGGAATCTCCACAGTGTTTTCCATAGTGGCTGTACTAGTTTACATTCCCACCAGCAGTGTAGAAGCATTCCCTGATCACCACATCCACACCAACATCTACTCTTTTTTGATTTTTTGGATTTTTTGAATTTTTTGAATATGGCCATTCTTGCATGAGTAAGATGGTAGCACGTTGTGGTTTTGATTTGCATTTCTGTGGTCATTCAGTGATGTTGAACATTTTTCATATGCTTGTTGCTCATGTGTATATCTCCTGTTGAGAATTGTCTATTCATGTCCTTAGCCCACTTTTTCATAAGATTGTTTTTTCTTGCTAATTTGAGTTTGTTTTAGATTCTGGATATTAGTCCTTTGTCAGAGGTATAGATTGTGAAGATTTTTCTCCCACTCTGTGGGTTGACTGTTTACTCTGCTGACTGTTCCTTTTGCCTTGCAAAAGCTCTTTAGTTTAATGAAGTCCCAGTCATTTATCTTTGTTTTTATTGCATCTGCTTTTGGGTTCTTGGTCATGAAATCCTTTCCTAAGCCAGTGTCTAGAAGGGTTTTTCCTGTGTTATCTTCTAGAATTTTTCTAGTTTCAGGTCTTAGTCCTTGCTGTGTTTCAGGGCTTAAGTCCTTGACCCATCTTGAGTTGATTTTTGTATAAGGTGAGAGATGATCCAGTTTCATTCTCCTACATGTGACTTGCCAATTATCCAGCACCATTTGTTGAATAGGGTGTCCTTTCCCCACTTTATGTTTTTGTTTGCTTTTTCAAAGATCAGTTGGCTGCAAGTATTTGGGTTTATTTCTGGATTCTCTATTCTGTTCCATCGGTCTATGTGCCTATTTTATACCAGTACTATGCTGTTTTGGTGACTGTGGCCATATAGTATAGTTTGAAATCAGGTAGTGTGATGCCTCCAGATTTGTTCTTTTTGCTTAGTTTTGCTTTGGCTGTGCAGGCTGTTTTTTGGTTCTATCTGAATTTTAGAATTGTTTTTCCCAATTCTGTAAAGAATGATGGTGGTATTTTGATGGGGATTGTGCCGAATTTATAGATTGCTTCTGGCAGTATGGTCATTTTCACAATATTGATTCTTCCCATCCATGAGCATGGGATGTGTTTCCATTTGTTTGTGTCATCTATGATTTCTTTCAGCAGTGTTTTGTAGTTTTCCTTGGTAGAGGTCTTTCAACTCCTTGGTTAAGTGTATTCCTAAGTTTTTGTTTTGTTTTGTTTTGTTTTGCAGCTATTGTAAAAGGAGTTGAGTTTTTGATTTGATTGTTTGCTTGGTCACTGTTGGTGTATAGAAGAGCTACTGATTTGTGTACGTTAATCTTGTATCCGGAAACTTTGCTGAATTCTTTTATCAGTTCTAGGAGCGTTCCGGAGGAGTCTTTAGGGTTTTCAAGGTAAATGATCATATCATCAGCAGACAGTTACAGTTTGACTTCCTCTTTACCAATTTGGATACCCTTTCTTTCTTTCTCTTGTCTGATTGCTCTGGCTAGAACTTCCAGTACTATGTTGAAGAGGAGTGGTGGGAGTGGGCATCCTTGTATTGTTACGGTTCTCAGAGGAAATGCTTTCAACTTTTCCCCATTTAGTATTATGTTGGCTGTGGGTTTGTCATAGATGGCTTTTACTGCATTGAGGTATGTCCCTTGTATGCTGCTTTTGCTGAGATTTTTAATCATAAAGGGATGCTGGATTTTGTCAAATACTTTTTTGGCATTTATTGAGATGATCATGTGATTTTTGTTTTTAATTCTGTTTATGTGGTGTACCACATTTATTGACTTGTGTATATTAAACCATCCCTGAATCCCTGGTATGAAACCCACTTGATCATGGTGGATTATCTTTTTGATATGTTGTTGGATTTGGTTAGCTAGTATTTTGTTAAGGATTTTAGCATCTATGTTCATCAAGGATATCTGTCTGTAGTTTTCTTTTTTGGTTATATCCTTTCCTGGTTTTGGTATTAGGGTGATGCTGGCTTCATAGAATGAATTAGGGAGGGTTCCATCATTCTCTGTCTTGTGGGATAGTGTCAAAAGGATTGGTACCAATTCTTCTTTGAATATCTAGTAGAATTCTGCTGTGAATCCTTCTGGTCCTGGACTTTTTTTGTTGATAATTTTAAAATTACCATTTCAATCTTGCTGCTTGTTATTGGTCTATTTAGGGTGTCTAATTCTTCCCGATTTAAGCTAGGAAGGTTGTATTTTACCAGGAACTTATTTATCTCTTCTAGGTTTTCTAGTTTATGCATGTAAAGGTGTTCTTAGTAGCCTTAAACGATCTTGATTTCAGTGGTGTCAGTTGTAATACCTCCTGTTTTTGTTTCTTAGTGAAGTTATTTGGATTTTCTCTTCTTCTTTTCTTGGTTAATCTTGCTAGTGGCCTATCAATTTTATTTATCTTTTCAAAGAATCAGCATTTTGTTTCATTTATCTTTTGTATTTTTTGGTGGTGGTGTTTCAATTTCATTTAGTTCTGCTCTGACCTTGGTTATTTTCTTTCTTCTGTTTCTTGTTTCTCTAGTTCCTTGAGGTGTGACCTTAGAATGTCAGTTTGTGCTCTTTCAGTCTTTTTGATGCAGGCGTTTAGGGCTATGAACTTTCCTCTTAGCACCGCCTTTGCTATATCCCAGAGGTTTTTATAGGTTGTGTCATTATTGTTATTCATTTCGAATAATTTTTTAATTTCCATCTTGATTTCATTTTTGACCTAATGCTCATTCGGGAACAGGTTGTTTAATTTCCACGTTTTTGCATAGTTTTGAAGGTTCCTTTTGGAGTTGACTTCCAGTTTTATTTTACTGTGATCTGAGAGAGAGCTTGATATAATTTCAATTGTCCCAAATGTATTGAGGCTCGTTTTATAGCCTATCATATGGTCTGTCTTGGAGAAGGTTCCATGTGCTGTTGAATAGAATGTGTATTCTGTGGTTGTTGGATGAAATGTTCTGTATATATCTGTTAAGTCCATTTGTTCCAAGGTATAGTTTAAATCCATTGTTTCTTTGTTGATGTTCTGTCTTGATTACCTATCTAGTGCTGGTCAGTGGAGTACTAAAGTCCCCCACTATTATTGTGCTGCTGTCTATCTCATTTCTTAGGTCTGTTAGTAATTGTTTTATAAATTTGGGAGCTCCAGTGTTAGGTGCATATAGGTTTAGGATTGTGATATTTTCCTGTTGGGCAAGGCTTTTTACCATTATGTAATGTCCCTTTTTCTCTTTTAACTGCTGTTGTTTTAAAGACAAAAAAACTGCTGTTGTTTTGTCTGATATAAGACTAGCTACCCCTGCTTGTCTTTGCTGTCCATTTGTGTGAAATGCTTTTTCCCACCCCTTTACTTTAAGTTTATGTGAGTCCTTATGTGTTAGGTGAGTCTCCTGAAGGCAGCAGTTAGTTGGTTGCTGAGTTCTTATCCATTCTGTGGTTCTGTATCTTTTAAGTGGAGGATTTAGGCCATTTACATTCAATGTTTGAGTAGTATTGAGATGTGAAGTACTGTTGCATTCATTGTGCTATTTGTTGCCTGTGTACTTTGTTTTTTGTTTTTGCTTTAACTTGTATTTTTGTTTTATAGGTCCTGTATGATTTATGCTTTAAAGAGGTTCTGTTTTGATGTGTTTCCAGTATTTGTTTAAAGATTTAGAGCCTCTCTTAGCAGTTCTTGTAGTGGTGGTGGCTTGGTAATGGCAAATTCCCTCAGCATTTGTTTGTTTGAAAAAGACTATGCCTTTCCTTCATATATGTTGCTTAGTTTTGCTGGATACAGAATTGTTTGCTGATAATTGTTTTGTTTGAGGAGGCTGAAGATAGGGCCCCAATCCTTTCTAGCTTGTAGGGTTTCTGCTGAGAAATCTGCTGTTAATCTGATAGGTTTTCCTTTATAGGTTACCTGGTGCTTGTGTCTCACAGCTCTTAAAATTCTTTCCTTTGTCTTAACTTTGGATAATCTGATGACAGTGGGCCTAGGTGATGATCTTTTTGTGATGGATTTCCCAGATATTCTTTGTGCTTCTTGTATTTGCATGTCTAGGTCTCAAGGCCAGGGAAGTTTTCCTTGATTATTCCCCCAAATATGTTTTCCAACCTTTTAGAATTCTCTTCTTCCTCAGGAACACTGACTATTCTTAGGTTTGATTGTTTAACATAATCCCAGACTTCTTGGAGGCTTTGTTCATTTTTTTTATTCTTTTTTCTTTGTCTCTGTTGGATTGGGTTAATTCAAAGACCTTGTCTTTGAGCTCTGAATTTCCTTCTTCTACTTGTTCAGTTCTATTGTTGAGACTTTCCAGAGCATTTTGCATTTCTATAAGTGTGTCCAATGTTGCCTGAATTTTTTATTGTTTTTTTCTTCAAGCTATCTATTTCCTTGAATATTTCTCCCTTCACTTCTTGTATTGCTTTTTGGATTTCCTTGCATTGGGCTTCACTTTTCTCTAGTGCCTCCCTGATTAGCTTAATGAGTAACCTCCTGAATTCCTTTTCAGGTAAATCAGGGATTTTTTTCTTGGTTTGGATCCATTGTTGGTGAACTAGTGTGATTTTTTTGGGGGTGTTAAAGAGCCTTGCTTTGTCATATTACAGAGTTGGTTTTCTGGTTCCTTGTCATTTGGGTGGGTTCTGTCAGAAGGAAGGTCTTCTGCTGAAGATTGTTGTTCAGATTCTTTTGTCCCACAGGGTGTTCCCTTGATGTAGTACTCTTCCCCTTTTCCTATGGATGTGGCTTCCTGTGAGCTGAACTGCAGTGATTATTGTCTCTCTTCTGGGTCTAGCCACCCAGCAAGTATACCTGGCTCTGGGCTGGTACTGGGGACTGTCTGCAGAGTCCTGTGATGTGAACCGTCTATGGGTCCCTCAGCTGTGGATACCAGCGCCTGTTCTGGTGGAGGTGGTGGGGAAAGGGGAAGTGCAATGGACTGTATGAGGATTCTTAGCTTTGGTGGTTTAATGCTCAATTTTTGTGCTGGTTGGCCTCTTGCCAGGAGGTGGCGCCTTCCAGAGAGCATCAGCTGTGGTAGTATGAAGAGGATCCAGTGGTGGGCAGGGCCGTAGAACTCCCAAGATTGTATGTCCTTTGTCTTCTGCTACCAGGGTGGGTAGGGAAGAACCACTGGGTGGGGGCAGGGCTAGGCCTGTCAGAGCTCAGGGTCTCCTTTCCTTGGGCAGGTCTTGCTGCAGCTGAGTATCTAGGGTGTCTCCTGGGTCCTGCAGGAGCAGTGTGCTTCCTTCATAGAGTCTGTGGGTCCTCTCGGGGTTGCTGATTTGTTCTTGCAAAAGTTCATGATGCAAGCCTCCAAATGCTGCTCTGTCCCAGTTGGAGCTGCAATCTAGTCCTGCCTCCCATTCGCCTTGATGATCCAAAATCCATTTTAAATTGGATTTAAAGATAAAGGGAAAAGCCTTTGAGGGCCATGGGAGAGCTCACAGAATTGAAGGGAAGGGTAAAGAACTCGAATGAGAAAAGAGAAGCAGAGGAATTTGAATGGGTTTGGGTTGGTGTCTGTAGCAGATAGAATGCATTAATGGCTAGGATTCTTTCTCTCTCTGTATCTGTGTACACCGTTTGTCGTGTAACTTTGCAGTGTTCTCCCACCACTCCAAATGTGCCTTTCTGTTCCACTCCTTCACTCTGAACTCAGTTATGGGACTTGTCTTAGTCAATGGGATGTTAGTTAATATGACCTAAGGAGCTTGTTTGCTGTTACTATTTTGTCATCACATGCCAAACATGTGGGTGAACCCAGCCCAAAGAAGAACCATTAAACAAAGCCCAGCCTAAATAACCGATCTGCAGATTTATGAGCCAAAAGAAATGCTGATTCTTTTAAGCCACTGAGTAGTTGGTTACATAATATTATTGTAGCAAAAAACATAATTGATATTGAAGAAGACTAATGGATGCCTATTTTAGAAACATGGATTTTCAATCTTTTGTCTTCTGCTCAAGATTCAAATTATATAAATAAAAAGGTAAATTGACCTAGACTGGGTCATGTGCCCATATGTTGGCTAGAAGAAAGCACATTGAAGCGGTATTGTTGTCTAGGGTAAATATCCAAGGTTTGTCATCTCACATCAGGGAAATTGAGCATATGGACACAAGAAGTGAGTTTAAGAGTGGAGGTTTAATAGGGGAAAGAAAAAGAGAATAGTTCTCTTTCCTGCAGAGAGAGAGGCACCCAAATGGGGGTTCTGGTTTCTCGGTGAAGTGCATGGGGTTTTATAGAGCATCTTGAGGAGGCAGGGTCTGATTTACATAGGGCCCGAGAGATTGGTCTGACCAGGTGTGACATTTGCTTAGTGCGTGAAGAAGCTGGCCACTCCACCTTAATCCTTTATATATGCACATGGGTTTTCTACCTGGCCAGCGCCATGTTGTCTGTTCTTTACTGTACATAGGGTTGACAAAGAGAAGGGAAGGTGGTGCTGCCATGTTGAACATGCCTGGCCCTCAGATAGCCTTTTCTTATTGGCACAGCTGCCAGCATTTACCTATGCAAGCTTCTAACTTGCTTATTTATGCTTGCAGCTTGATTTTACAGGCTGCTCTTTGTTAGAAAAGAAATGATTTTGGGGATGCTTTTTGTTAAAAGGGAAACCTTACCAAGGACTCTGTTACCCTCACTACCTGCCTAAATACTTTCTTTCTAACTCCTGTAGCAACATCACTTTTATTGTCATTTTTACCAGACTTTATTTGATGGAGGATGTGCTAATTCCCCTAAAAGAAAGCAAAATGAATATTGGTTTACCAAAAATAACTACAAGGGCCTTTATTGAATAACATTGAGTATATGTTTAAAAAGCATTTTATGATATTGACAAATATTTAAATGTCAGAATGTTTAAAAAGAAAAAAAGATGATTTCTTATTTCTCTTAAGAGTCAACTTGATTAGGAATTGATTTATTTATTCAATAAGGATTTACTGACCTGCTACCATGTATGAAGCACTGTCCTAGGGCTAGAGATCCAGAAATAGAAAATCTGTGATGTTTTTTATTTCTGTCCTCAAGATCATCATCATTTGGAGAGATTAGCAATGAATCCTATGATTATATTGTAGAAGAGAGTGCTAAGTTGAAATACATATGGGGTGAGATGAGAAGGAGGTGGGTGGCTCCTACCTCAACCATGGGCTCTAAAGAATAAAAGAGAGGGTGATGCTTGGACTGATCTTGAAGGTGGATGAGAACCAAGATTGTACCAGGCAGAGGGTACTTTATGTGCAAAGACAGGAAGGAATGAGGGAAAATGATAAATGGAGGGATTTAATTTTATGTAATATAACCAGAAGATAAAAGATTCTTCTTGAAATGTTAGGGGTTTAGGCTTTGTTTGGAGGTACTAGAAAGCTGGTGAGGAATTTTAAATAAAAGAATTATATGCTCATTTTTTTATTATGGTAAAAAATACATAACATAAAATTTACCAACTTTAACCCACTGTTAAGTGTGCAGTTCTATAATATGAAGTACATTCATATTTTGAAAGCTCTCCAGAACCTTTTCATCTCATGACTCTGAAACTCTATACTCATTAAACAACTCTCTTTGCCCCCCTCCCCATGCCCCAGTAACCATTCTATTATCTATTTCTCTAAGTTGTACTATTGAAATACCTCATGTAAGTGGAATCATATAATGTCTTTTGTAACTGGCTTATTTCACTTAAAATAATGTCCTCAAAGTTCATCCCTGTTGTAGCATATGGCAGGATTTCTTTCCTCTGTAGGATGGAATAGTATGTCATTCTAAGTATATGCCACATTTTGTTTGTCCATTCAATGGACATTTGGGTTGATTCTACCTCTTGGCTATTATGAAGAGTGCTGTTATGAACGTGGGGGTGCAAATGTCAGCATGCTCATTTTGAGAAAACATTCTGGCAGCAATGTAGTTGGAGGATGGAATGAAGGGTTTGTATCTGGTTGATGTATCAGATGATGTAGGTTTTTTATGCAAACAGTGGTAGCTGTGGGGATGGACATGCTGTGACAGATTTGAAAAAGAGGCTTATAGAGTTGAAAATAATTCCAGATTCACAATTGGATGTTGTGAGGGAGGAGGAAATGAGGAAAAAGGAGGGGTTACAGTTGGTTTATAGGTAGAGAATGAATAAATACATTTGTATTGAAGACTATGTTTTCCTAGGGAAGGATTTGTGAAGAGACGCTGTGCTTGAATGAACAGGAAGAGGAAAACACTGGGAAGAAACAAGGGGATGCACAAATATTTCAACATCCAGACCTAATTTATATGCAGGGAAAAAAATCAGTCATGGGATCTCAGGGATTTATTTGTGACCAATTTTGTGTGTTTTTTTTGTGTGTGTGAACTTGCAGCATGAAAGAGCACTAACAGAAGAAATGTCATAAGAGGCTTCCTTACTTTATGAAGCAAAATTTTAGATAGTTAGGGTTTAAGTACCATTATTATAGGATCAAAGATTATATGTAATGCCAAAATGCTCAAGTTCATGCCCAGCTTTGAAGCCTGTGAGCCTCAAATGCATCTGTGCACAGTATTGGAGTAATCCTGGGGACCATAAAATAAAGAGGCTGTGCAAGTCAAAATTATTTCTGCTAAAGTTATACATGAATAATGATGTGATCCAGGACTTAGTTTATTTTCTGTTTATTTAGTGGCGGGATCTTGCTCTGTCACCCAGGCTGAAGTGCAGTGGTATGATCATGGCTCACTGCAGCCTTGAACTCCTGGTCTCAAAGGATCCCACCTCAGCCTCCCAAAGTGCTGGGTTCACTGGCTGAGCCACCGCAGCCAGCCTTAGTTTATATATAGTGCTTAGAGAATTAGCTAGCATCTTAAGAATGTGGGGTTTTTTTCAATGTTTAAAATTTTGCACTGTAAATATTTTTCTATATGTTTGGATTTGAAGCAAAGATTTAGAGTTTTTAAACCTTTTATCTGGAAATAATTTATGGAAAAGATGCAAGAAAAGTACTAAGAAAAACTATGTATCCTCTACTCAGATTACATAGTGTTAATACGGTATTACATTGTTAAAATTTATTTATTTACTTAGAGATGGAGTCCCACTCTGTTGCCCAGGTTGGAGTGCAGTGGCGTGATTTCAGCTCACTGCAACCTTCGCCTCCCGGGTTCAAGCAGTTCTCTTGACTCAGCCTCCTGAGTAGCTGGGATTACAAGCACATAGTACCATGCCTGGCTAATTTTTTTTTTCTTTTTTGAGATGAAGTCTCGCTCTGCCGCCCAGGATGGAGTGCAGTGGCGTGATCTAGGCTCACTGCAAGCTCCGCCCCCCGGGGTTCATGCCATTCTCCTGCATCAGCCTCCTGAGTAGCTGGAATTATAGGCACATGCCACCACGCCCAGCCAATTTTTGTATTTTTAGTAGAGACTGGATTTCACCGTGTTGGCCAGGCTGGTCTCAAACTCCTGACCTCAGGTGATCCGCCCGCCTCGATCTCCCAAAGTGCTGGAATTACAGGCTGAGTTACCGCGCCCAGCCTAACATTGTTACCATTTAAATGCTTTAACATTTGTACTCATGTTCCCTCTCTCTCTCTCTCTCTTTTTTCTCTCTACAACCACCTAAACACACACACACACACACACACACACACAGATTTTCATGTCATTTGAAAGTAAGTTGCATATACCATTGTCCTAGTATTCCAGTGTGTATTGGCTGAAAATAGGGATATTCTTTTATATAATCACAGTGAAGTTATCAATGTAAGTAAATTTAATATTGTTGCAATACTTTAATCCATATTCCAATTTTATCAGTTAACCCAATAATGTTCTTTTTTATAAGATTTTTTCCCTCCAGTACAGATCCAGTCTAGAATCATACATTAATTTGTCACGACCCTTTAATCTGAAATAGTTCTTCAGTCTCTTATGACACTAACATTTTTAAAGAATATAGTCATCTTCCTTTAAATGAAATGTTCCTCCCTTTGGGTTTGTTAGATGTTTTCTCATGTCTAGTCTCAGATAGTGCTCCTGATAGAAATCTGATGTAAGTGACGTTGAGTCCTTCTTGAGGTACCACATCTGGATGCACACAATAACCATTTGCCCCTCTTTGGTGATGATGCTTCTGATCACTTGGTTCAGCTGTTGTCCAATCTTTCCACTATGTATTTACTATATTTTCCCTGTATATTTAGTAAGCAATTTGTGGGGAGATACTTTTAAGACTGAGCAAATATCATGCTTCTCATCCAAATTTTCCTCCTAGATTTAGCATCCACTGACATTTCTTGCCTGAACTAATCTTTCCCATGATGATTACAAAATGATAGTTTTCCAATTCCAACACTGTCTCCACAGTTGGCAATCAGCAGTCTACTGTAAACAAGAGCCTTTCCTAATCTATTTCTATATTAATTTATTCATTATCAGTTTGGTCTCACAGATTCCTATTTTTTCAATGACTTATAATTCATTACTGTTCCATGTTGGCCTGTAACATTGCCTTCAAGTTGTCTCCTGTATACACAGGACATTCCCCCAACATATTTTTGAGAACTTTCTTACCTTCTGCCATAAGAAGTCTCACAACATTTAGCTTTGATAATCTGAATCATGCAATGTCATAAGACTAACATAAAATCTAATATAAAATCTAATAATTTTTTTCACATAAGGAGTCATTATCTAGTCCTCATTAAATTTATTACAGAGCTGCCTACATGTCACCACCAAAAGGTACACTATCATCTGATAAATCTATTGTTGATACCTTAAGCTTATATCAGTTGACAGAAAAATTGGCTATAAATCATAGAAAAAGTTAAAGTATTTTAATAAAACCTTATTTTGGAAATGTTACAAGTTTTCTTTTGGTGGCCAAGCTTAAACGATATATTGCCCATTTTAAAAAATCTTCATAGAAATATCATTAAATAAAGTTTTGACAGTAGAGTCTCTCTGGGAAAGAATGCTTAACTAGTGGGTCTCAACATAGAAAAGTTTTCACTTTGTTTTTTTTATTTTGTCATATCAGGATACTTTAAACAATGTACTTGAGATTTCTTGAGAACTTTTGCCCTAGATATTTCTTTTTGCATTTCTATAATTCAACATCATATCAATATTTCATGTTAATTGTCAAATTCTTCCGTCTGTGTCTGTTTATTTTACACTGATGCTTTTTTTATCCTAACATGTTTTCCTGTCCACTTTGTCTACAAGAAAGAGAAATCAAAGTTATAGGGATCAGAGACCCTTGTCAGAGGTCTTATTTTAATGGACATATTTCTAGTGCCAAATTATTTGAATGGTATTTGGAGTCAGTTCTTCAGTGAAATGTATCTTCCCTGTGTGTGTTACTCTTTTTAACTTAGTCATAGTACCTTGAATAATTTTCTTTTTCCTTTTTTTTTTTTGGAGACAAGAGTCTAGCTCTGTTACTCAGGCTGGAGCGCAGTGGCGCAATCTCAGTTCACTGCAACCTCCGCCTCCCAGGCTCAAGCAATTCTCCTGCCTCAGCCTCCTGAGTAGCTGGGATTACAGGCATGCACCACCACGCCTGGCTAATTTTTGTACTTTAGTAGAGACGGGGTTTCACCATGTTGGCCAGGCTGGTCTTGAACTCCTGACCTCAGGCGATCACCAGCCTTGGCCTCCCAAAGTGGTAGAATTACAGGCGTGAGCCACCTTGCCCAGCCAGTACCTTGAATAATTTCTAACTGCATCAAGATGAACAAACATGCAATAGTATGCTCTGTTAAAATGTAGTTTGATTCAGTCCCATGAATTCCAGTTTAAAAAATGTAGTTCAAAAAATCAATTCAGGAAATATTTATAGAGTACTTACATGCACTTGGCACTGTGCTGTTTTAGGACATCAAAAAAGTTCATATAATCTTCCTTCCCATTAAAAGCTTAAGTCTTTTGGGTAATATAAGACAATCACAAATGGTAGATAATAATACCTCTGAGATCCACTGGATTAGGTGTTAAAGTAAGGCTACTCCTTTGATAGGGCCATGCCTTAAAATCACTCTCAGAGAGTACTATTTATTTATTGTTGTATAACAAAGTATCCTGAAACTTAGCTGCTTAAAACAACAATTATTGTCTCACAGTTTATGAGGGTCAGAAATCCAGGAGTGACTTAGCTGTGGTTCTGGCTCAGGGCCTCTCTCGTGGTTGCAGTCATCTCACGGCTTAACTGGGGCCAGAGATCCTACTTTCAAACACACTCATGTCATTCTGAGCAGGCCTCAGTTATTTCATGCCTGTTGGCTGGAAGCTTCAATTCATCCGCATGTAGGGCTGCTCACAGCAGGGTAGCTTGCTTTCCCCAGAGTCATGATCCAAAAGGGAAAGAGAGAGTCCCAGCCTTTTTTATTACCTAATCTTGTAAGTAACATATTCTGTTGGTCACACAAACCAATACTGATAAATGTGGAGGGGACTACACAAATGTGAAACCCAGGAGGTGGGATTTATTGGGAGCCATCTCAGAGGCTGGTTGTCAAACAGAGGCAGGTGAGCTTCACCTAGGAAGCACTTCTGGTCATCTAAGGCAGCTGGAGAAGTCAGTTCCTGTGTGTCCACTGAAAGACTAACTATCGATATCTGCTGGCAGCTGGGCCATTTACAGTGGTCTGCCTGGGACCTGGGTGCAGGGCTGGGTGAGATAGCCTAAATTTTGAGAATCTTGAGGAGGTGTGGAACACTTGCATTAGCAGGAAGTTGGAAACAATAAGATTTGAACCATCTCTTTGATCTTGCCTCTCTCTAGCTACAAAGCCTTGTTTGTTTGTTTTGAGTCAGGGTCTCACTCTGTCGCCCAAGCAGGAGTGCAGTGGTGTGATCTTGGCTCACTGCAACCTCTGCCTCCAGGGTTCAAGCGATTCTCCTGCCTCAGCCTTCTGAGTAGCTGGGACTACAGGTGCTTCCTACCACACCCAGATAATTTTTGTATTTTTAGTAGAGATGGGTTTTGCTATGTTGGCCAGGCTGGTCTCAAACTCCTGGCCTCAAGTGATCTGCCAACCTCGGCCTCCTAAAGTGCTGGGATTACAGGCGTGAGCCACCCCGGCCGGCCTACATAGCCTTTAATAAACCTATTTCATCTCAGCATATTTATTGAACCCTGGTGATTTGTTTACTTAGTGGTGAACAAATGATTTTGACCTTTATAAAATTTTCAATGTGGTAGATGAGATACACCTTAAACAACTAATTTCACACTCATGTAGTTACAGTTGTGATAATAACAGGTTTGTGTTTTTCTTTGTTTGTTTTAAGTTCATGGAAAATGTGAGCTCCTCCTTCCAGGCAGGGACAAAAGGTTGGTTTGGAGCAGATCTTCATATGCCTTATAGTTAAACTACTACAAAATTAATGGACAACAGTTTCCTTGGTTTTAGAATATAATAAGGCCTTTTTTTGGTGGAGGAGGGGCATTGCTTGCAAACTGCTGCCTTCTTGATGTGATAAGTTCAGAGAAGCCAAACATCATCTCATATTACTAGATCTTTAGGTTCTCGGCTATATCTTTCAGCATGTTGAACAATAGTATTTCTGGGAAGATGTAAAACTATAGAAATTTGTTTCTGTTCAGGACACATAATTTCTGCTGCAGTCAGTAGGCACATTAAAATAGATTAATCTACAAAAGTTAATGATGCTTGGGCAATTAGTATATTTGTTTTGTTTTGCTTCTGAGACAGGGTCTTGCTCTGTTGCCCAGGGTGGAGTGCAGTAGTGTGATCTCAGCTTACCACAGCCTCGACCTCCTGAGCTCAAGCAATCCTCCCACCTCAGCCTCTCAAGTAGCTAGAACCACAGGTACTTACCACCATACCTGGCTAATTTTTGTTGAGATGAGTTTTGCCATGTTGCCTAGACTGGTCTTGAACTCCTGAGCTCAAGCAATCTGCCTGCCTCGGCCTTCCAAAGTGCTGGGATTATAGGCGTGAGCCACCATGCCTGGCCCAATTAGTATATTTAATATTTGATTTGCTTCATATCCTCTAGTTTATTAATATTAAAAACAGTTGAAGTTTTAGTGTTTTTTTAGGGCATTTAGTTCACATCGCTTTTAGGTTTATTGGGCACAGTTCTTGCCTGGCTTCTATGATTGTGTCCTTATGGTGTCTTGTCTTCTTTTTGATAGCAACACCCTTTTCTTGTAAGTACATAGGAATGTTTCTACATCCTCAAATAAACATGCTTTTCCCATTTTTCTTGAAACACAAGATACTTAGTCTATCATTTCCTCATGTCTGAGAGAAATATATATAAAGAAGTAGTTCACTTTTCTCTTGAAAGGAAAATTAACAGTGAATCTTCAGTGATAATGGCAACTGACATTTGGCTTGGAGTTATGGAGGCAACAGGGGAGAGTAGGGACTGTGGCAAACTGGAGGGTGCATGCTTTGTTTAAGAGAACAAGTGCTGATCGATTTCAGCCCATTGTTGCCATTTTGGAATGTAGGCCCAGTGGTAGAGGATCTTCCAAATTTTCAAGAGAAGCAACAACTCCAGATTTTCATGTGATGTCTTCTGACAGTTAAAGTTCAATCTTAAACAAACAAAAACACTGTTTGGAACAAAGAAAATATCTGCAAGCTGAATTTGATGTGTGGGCTGCCCCAAATTATAATTGTATATGAGGAAGACAAGAACAGGTACCTGAGGTTCCAACATGATGTGGTGGTTTGGGAAATATGGCTGTGCAAGTGAAGGTGAAACAAGTTTGGGATACCACCAAAGTCTGCCCAGATAAAAATCTCTTATCTGGGTTAATAAGAATGAGGCAGCTGCTGTTCACCAATTTTGCCAATCAAGCTGTTTGGAACTAGTCCTGTGTAGTGACGCATGTGAGAAGTGAAGCAGTGGTGGGCTATACAGACTCCAGCTGCTCTTGATTTGGAAGCACATGCATTTTGGACTGATTGAACTCCAGCATACCTGCATCGATGGGGAGACCTCAAGAGGGAGATAGTGGACTTCTTTCTTAATGCTACTTGTGGGCTTTTGGGTAATTGGAAAGAGAGAGGAAACTATGTTTCTGAATGAGATTGTTGAAGAGGTCATAAAGATTACAAGTGATGTGAAGAGAGAAGGCACAACAGGAGGACTTGACCCAGTCTAGGGTCAGGAAGCCTCCCCATGAAAAGTAGATTTAAGCCGAGATCTGAAAGATAAGTAGTAGTTAACTAGGTAAAGGGCAGGAAAAGAGACCTCCAGGTAGAGAGAGTGGCACATGAGCTGGCCGTGAGGTGGGAAGAATCATTGAGCATTTGAGGAAAGCGACAATTTGCAGAAAGGGAGAGTGATTCTCATGAAGCTGGAGCCATGTTGTAAAGGACTATCAAGGCTATGTTGATGGTGTTGAACTTTAATCTCAGGATTAATAATGTTAAATAGAAGTGTGGCATGATCAAACTAATTTTTTAAGTAGACTTTTTGTTGATGTATAATACATGTAGAGAAAAGAGCACACATCAAGTGTGCAGCTTGATTTTCACCAAGTGAACACCCCATGTAATCAGTACCCAGATCAAGGGCAGAAGCCCCAGCGCCCCAGAATGCCCTCTTCTAGTCATTATCTCTCCTCAGGATGATCAATATCTTGACTTCCAACATCACAAATTGATTTTGCCTAATTTTGAACTTTATACATATGAAATTATTAAAGTGTATTTCTTTGTGTTTGATTTACTTCACTCAATATGTTTGTGAAATTTGATTCAGCCATGTTGCTACACATGGTTGTACCTCCTTCTACTTTCTGCCACATAGAATTCTAGTGTACCCCCTCTATTGTTATGGACACTTGAGTGTACCGTTTAATACTATTAAAATAAGGGCCAGGAGTGGTGGCTCATGGCTGGGCTTGGTGGCTCACGCCTGTAATCCCAGCACTTTGGGAGGCCAAGGCAGGTGGATCACTTAAGGTCAGGAGTTTGAGACCAGCCTGAACAACAAACACAGTGAAACCCTGTCTCTATTAAAATAGAAAAAAATTTAGCTGGGTGTGATGGTGTGTGGCTGTAGTCCTAGCTACTTATGAGGCTGAGGCAGGAGAATCGCTTGAACCCAGAAGGCGAAGGTTGCAGTGAGCTGAGATGGTGCCACTGCACCCCAGCGTAGGCAACAGAGTGAGACCCTGTCTTAAAAAAAAAAAAAAGGCTGCAGGATATTCTGCAGGATAAATATGCTTTTTTGCCTTTTTGGTGAAATATATATATATATATATGGGTTTCTGTTGAGTACAGTTAATGTAAAAGGGTCATTGTAGCTTCTGTGAAAGAATGAAATGGAGGGAAGGAAGGCAAGAGTAGATGTGAGAGGCATGGTGAATCTATTGGAATACTCTAGGTACTGAGGTGACAGTGACCTGAACTGTCTAAGGTTTTAGCAGTGAAGATGACAACGTGATGGATCGTGGAGCTATTTAGGAGCATTGTCAGGTCTTAGGTACTGATTGGAATCTAGGGGATGAAAGACAGGCAAATGTCAATAAAACCTCAAAGATTTCTGACTTGTTCATTGTAGAAATTGATAATTTAGTCATCACTAGGATATTCTGGTTTTACTGACTTGGAACCCATTTGTGGAAGTGTATGAGTTATCACTGATTCAGTTCAGAACTTTTAATTTAAAAAAGCAATGATTTTAGAAAGCCAACTAAAACAAAGTCTAATTATTTGGATACAATTTTTACAAAAACATGATTACTGTAATCTTAAGCTTAAAGAATACATATTATTTTAAATGTATTCTTTAGTGTTATTCCAATTAAAAAAGTATTCAAATGAAAACATGTAGAGAGATAGGAACTAGATTTCTATTCCTAAGATAATTCAAGCATTTTCATTTTTGTCATGGCTTCATAGAGACTGAATTATACCACTTGATGGCTGGATATTATATAAAATGAATTGTTTTCAATTCAATTTCTTATAGACCAATGCCTTCATCCCCCAAATTGCCATTGCAGTAGCTACCTTACTGGCAGTTTTAGCAAGCAGGGGCTGAAGCTGAATGGGCAGAAACTCAACCCAATGATTTGTCCCTGGGTGTGGATTCATGGATACAGGTTGAGATGCTTAAGTAGAAAGCAATGTGGGAACTTCTACTACCTCAGTTGTTAAAAAAAAAAGGATTTGGGGCCGGGCGCGGTGGCTCACGCCTGTAATCCCAGCACTTTGGGAGGCCGAGGCGGGCGGATCACGAGGTCAGGAGATCGAGACCACGGTGAAACCCCGTCTCTAATAAAAATGCAAAAAATTAGCTGGGCGCTGTGGCGGGCGCCGGTAATCCCAGCTACTTGGGAGGCTGAGGCAGGAGAATGGCGTGAACCCGGAAAGCAGAGCTTGCAGTGAGCCGAGATCGCGCCACTGCACTCCAGCCTGGGCGACAGAGCGAGACTCTGTCTCAAAAAAAAAAAAAGGATTTTGTTTTTATAGCACCAAACTACATTTGGTCCTTCACTAAAACTCAGGTTAATAAGAAATGATGTGTTGCAAAAGATTCCTTGAATCCCATTTAATTGTGATCAAATTTCTTATTTTCATTTCTCTTTTTAAATAATAATAGATTGTCTAGAAAAAGAAAATAGCTAAATTTAAATCCAGATGTAAGCAGTGTCTTAGATAGCAATGCTTTTATTCCTTTATTATAATATTGTCATTGAAAAAAATTCTAATATTTCTCATCTTTAAGTCCTACTGCTAGTTGTGGGTTAATTCCATGCCATATGTTGTTTTTCTTCAATTTCATTAGTAATCTGCTTTTTCATCTATGACACGTCACTTCTGGCCCTTACTTTGTCCCAGAGAACTCTCTGCATCGTTCTCTATGGTTTTTTGCCACTAACGTGACCCACTGGACAGAGTGCTGGGAACAAAGAAAGACATGACTTATGGAAAATATGATCCGTGTCCTCATGTTCTCCAGTTTTAAATATACTTCATATGGAAAATAAAAATAGTTTTTTGAAAAGATTTATGTTGTATTCATTTGGCCTGACAAAATGTCCAATTTGCTATTGTTGTAGGTGTGATACAAGTTCACGCTCTACTCCAGGGTTGCAAAGAGGAAAGAGCATCAGAGTAAAACGCAGAAAACCTAAGTATTAATTCCAGGTGTGTCACACTTCCTAACTATGTAATCTTTTTGACAGTTCTTAAAGTCTCTTCAAGCCTTGGTTTTCCCATCTATAAAATCAGGATAGTGATATCTGTCCTACTGACTTGATGGAGTTGTGAACATCAGATAAGATACTGAGAAGTGTTTGAAAAACTGAAATAAGCTGTATGAATGTACCATGAAATTGATTTGTTATATTAGTTAGTTGGATTAGTAAATTCGTTGTTTTCACTGCTTATAACAGAGATGCAAATTAACAATGACTTGAAAAATATTGAATTTTATGTCTCTGTTATCAAAATGTATGATCTTCACAGTCATACAGGAGTCAGTCTTGACCTTATCTTGCTCTTCCATCTGTATGGTTTTGTTCTGATTTTTGAGGTCTAAGGTGGTACATCACTCTGTCCAAATTTTAGCCAGTAGTGGCAAGAGAAATAGAAGCAGACATCCTTTCTCTTTCACAGGCACACATCGCTTCTTCTCATGTAGACATTATTATCAAAGGAAAAGGGGAAAACAGATATTTGGGTAGATCTCTAAATCTCTGCTACATAAATTGAGAAGAGTAAAAATAGGACTAAACTTGAAAAGGTGTATTTTAGGATAGCATGATCACATATATAATTTCTAATTTATCTGTAGCCACATTAAAAGAGTAAAGAAAGGAAAAGTTAATGTTAATAATATATTTTATTTAACTCAATCTATCCAAAAATGTTATTTCAACATGTGATCCATATAGAAATTATTAATATAATATTTTACATTCTTTTTGGGGGTACTAAGTCTTTGATTCCAAATGTGCAATTTTCAGCTATATTACATCTTAATTTAGATGAAATGCTTTAAATGTTCCATAGCCACATGTGTCTAGTGGCTACTGTATTGGACAATACAGCTCCAGAAAAAAGCATTGACAAATACTAGATGAGAGCAATGGAAGAGAAGAAACCTTCTGCATTATTTCATGCTGTTTTTACATTTCATGAAATTTTCTGTTTGTTTATTCACTCAACAAATATTTCTTACGTATCTGCTATATTCCCCACCATACTAGGCACTGGGAATGTAGCAGTGAACAAAACAAACAAAGTTTCTGTGCTAATGGAGCATATATCCTAGTAGGGGAGATTCAGGCAATAAACAAATAAACAAGTAAATATTTAGCATTTCAGGTGATAATAAGTGAAGAATAATATGGAGAAGGACAAAGCAGGGTAATAAATTAAGTGAAGGAAGGTCCATAGACATCTGGAAGAAAATTGTTCCAAGCAGGAAGAACAGCAAGGGCAAAGGCTCTGAGGCAGAGAGTGCTTGGAAATATGTAAGAAGGCTAATGTGGATAGGGCAGAACCAGAGAGAGGGAGAGTACAGGAGATGAAATCAGAGAGGGAGTAGGGAAATATGTTTTAAAAGGTTGACTGGCTGCTCTGTTGAGAGTACACAGATAGAAGGGAGATCAGAAAGGAGGCTCTTGAAGCAATTTTGTCTAGAAGTAATCCTGTTGCGGAAGTGATAAGAAATGGTAGGATTCTGGATGTGTTTTGAAGTTAAAGTAGAATTTGTTAATGGTTTGTGAAAGAAAAAGGGAAGTCAAGAATACCTACAGGTTTTTGGTTAGAGAACTTAGAATATATAGTTACCTTTTATTGAAATGATAATGACTGTGGATGAGCAAGTTTATGGCTGGTTTGTGTGGGCAGGGCCAGCAGAGGCAGGAAGAGTTCAGTTTTAGATTTGCTAGATTTCCACTGTCTATTAGACACCCAAGTGGAGATGGCAAGCCGACAGTTGGATATCTGAGGCTAGAGCTCAAGAGAGAGGCTGATCTCCAGCCCTAGAGGGATCAGGGCTGGAGGCATCACTGTATGTGTTTAAAGCTATCAAACTGGAAGATGATAGATGAGATCATTAGGAGATAATATAAGGGAAGAGGTGCAAGGACTGTACCCTGAGGCACTCTAATGTTTCTAGGTTGTGCTGATGAAACGGAATCAGTAAAAGGGCAGAGAAGCAAGTGGGGTAAGAAAAGAACTAAGAGAGCATTGAGTACCAGAAGCCAGCAAAGAGAGTTTCAAAAAGTGATGTGATCGACTTTGATAGCGTGTACAAAGAGGGTGAAAGATCAGTATTGAATTTTGTAACATGGAAATTATTTGTGGCCTTGATAAAAGTTGTTGAGTTATTGGGTATTGGCTGGTTCAAGAATGCTGTTTCAAACAGTTCTGCAGTGAGTGTCCCGATATGTATATATTTGGTCAACCATTGAGTTTCCTTAGGACCCACTCATAAGTTGAATCACTAGATGAAAGGATATATGTACATGTTGTCACTGAGAAACATTTTAGAAAGATCACATCATAGGTCATCATATCATAGGTAAGGGTATATGTGTATATATATAGTTTTTCCCCCCTTTTTTGACTACCTTGTTTCCTGCCCTCTCCTTCCACAAATATCTGTTGCTCCCTGCCCCAAGGTAAGCCATATTAAAAAGTTATTATGTCCTCTTTCCTGTTTATAATAGAAAATTAGAAACAACAGAAAGAATAAATATGATATATTCATTCACTGGAGTAGTATGTGGTTATTCAGATTATGTAGACAAATAAATATTCCATATATTCAAAGTGTACAACGTAATGATGTGATACTCAAACATGTTATGAAATGATTATAACAATCAAGTTAATTAACACATCCATCACCATGCATATTGTGTATGTACGTGTGTGTGTGTTTGTGTGGTGAGCATACTTAACCTCTATTCTTAGCAAATTTCAAGTAATTACAAGTATTCAAATTTCAAGTAATTACAGTATTATTAACTATAGTCAGCATGCTATACATTAGATCCCTAGAACTTATTCATTTTGTATCTGAAATTTTGTACCCTTTGGCTAATATTATACCTCAATAAAGCTGGGGAAAAAAGATGATGCTAAAGAAAATATTTAATGACATAGAAATTTTATATGTTATGGTGAATGAAAGGCAAATTATAAAACAGTACTTGTTAGAGATTTATTTAAAAATTGGAAAGATAAATATCTAGTGGCTACTGTATTGGACAATATAATTTTTAAGTGATTATATTTGGATTGCGGAATTCTGAATTTTAATTTTCTTCATTGAGCTTATTTACATTTTCAACATTTCTGTGTGAACACATACAACATTTGTAGTCAGAGAAAAAATCTTTGAAAAATATTAATTCTGTGAAAGAGGAAATAAAGTATAGTTCAGATTAAGGTAAGGGAGTATTACATCATTAGTGAGTCAAATAGGGGGATGTCCTGCATCTGTGATTCTAGCTTCTTGGAATCTCTTAATGAAGTTTTCAAAGTCTTGCCTAAAATTTTTATTTGCCATGATGTTTCCCAACAAGACCACTTTACCTATGGAAGCATCAAGGAAAATTATTTTCTAATTTGTTTCATTTTATGACACGTTCTTACTTGTGAAAAGGAAGATTCCAGTGGAAGATAAAGATGGGCCCAGTAAAACATTTGGGATTAATTCATAGATTATCAGACACAATGACATGAGTTCTAAATACTGTTTATTCCAAGATTTTTGCACGCAATATATTTTACAAGTGAAATATGCAATGCACATAAAATGAAACCAATTTGATAAGAAATTGTTGATATTTTGCTTTGGCATAACTTTGGTCTACTTCATTCATTGAATCATTCAGTCCATCAGCCCTTGACTTACTTTTCCTTGTATCCTCAGCCCCTCACCTGTGCCAGTCACTCTAAGAATCCCTAGAAAAACAAAGATGAATAAGATTTCCCTTGCCCTAAAGAAGCTGGTAGAGAATTATTACAATATAGAACAACAGTGAGAGAGATATACACAGAGTATTTAAGGTGGGACAGGAAAATCTGTAAAGGCTTCTTGGAGGAAATATCAGCTTTAGTCTAAAAGGGTAACTCAAAATTACCCTTGAAACTACAAGAGAGAAAGTCATTTCAGGCAAAGAAGAGAGAGAATTACCTTTTGGACTACTTTAGATTTAGGAAAAAAGAAATTGCTAAGCAGTTGGGTATATGCACAGAGAAGTAATTTATGACTTCCCTCAGTATTGAAATCACATGAATTTATAGTACTATAGACAAAAATGGAGGCAGAAAGTTACTGTTCAAAAGTTATATGTTTTGAGATGTGCTTTTTATTAGTATATTTTATATATTTTTCTTCCTTTTGCTTTATGTACAGAATAGAGCTTTCTAGACCATTTCAGATACAGTTTAATAATAATAAACATTTATTGAGTGCTTACTACATGCAGGCTCTGTTCTGAGTATAAGTATTAAGTAATTTAATCCCCATGATGAGATACATGAGACACAGTCCAGCCATATAGTTTGTTCAAGGACATCTATTCAGTAGAAAATCTAGAATTAGAACCATCATGGAATTTTACTGCTGGCTGTCATTGACAGTCTTTATTAAAGTTCCCATGAAGAATAATAGAACATGATTCTAAAAGTATTAAAACGTTGAGTTTTAATCTTCCTCTGTGTGATACTTTTGCCATTCATCTTTTCTGACAATGATAAATACATGGATAAAGGTTGATTGGGAAGGAAGTCTTCTGGTGGAAAAAATTGAAGAGAAAGTACTTTCAAATTAATTTTGAAGTAGCATTTGAGAGAAGCTGAGAGGAGAGCCATCTCTTAGCACAATGCTCCTCAAACTGCCTGTCAAAAACTTCTAAAAGGGCTGTGTGGGGGTGGGCAGAGGAGACAGCATAAAATCCATGGTCACTATAACTTTTACAAGATAAGAAATGGATTTTGAGAGCTACAGCATATCAGATGCTTGTCAAAATATCAGCCCAAGAGGGAGGTTGCCAAGAAGGAACTTGACAGACTGTAAGCTGGAAGGAGCACGTGAACTAGATATTGTCATGCATGAGCATGCAGACAATTACAACAGAGGCTAAAACGAAGTGTTTCACTTGAAAAAAGCCCACGTGAAAAACAAAGCAACCAACCAGCATGTGTCTACACAGTACACATCCCCAAAGGAAATAATGCTATCAAATATTAGACACCGATCAAACTGAATTCAGGAGAAGTTCTAAGTCATGTTACAAATGATTAGAAATAACATTTAGCCTAAATCCTATTTTTCTGCATCAGTTTGACATGGGTTTTAATTCACTTCAAAAGACTTCAGTTTAGTTAAGAAAAAAGTGCATGGCTATAAAGGTTTACAGTCCCTCATCTGCAATTCTGAAACGTAAAATCCTCGGTGAACTGAACGTTTTTCATAAGTTTGGCACCAAAATGCCTTTGGGTATGAAATCTGACCTGAACTGAAATGAGGTTATATATATATATACACATATATATATATACACATATATATATATACACATATATATATATACACATATATATATACACACATATATATATATACACATATATATATACACATATATATACACATATATATATACACATATATATATATATCACTTAGAGTGAATATTCATATATTTTGCTGCAAAAATCTTAATATGTTTCATTCTGTGAAGCTGTTCTAGACTCCACTGTGGGCATTATATACTAAAGTGTATATGATGTACCATATCACTTTTCTTTTTTTTTTTTTTTTTTTTTTTATTTCTGAAGTATTTATTGATCATTCTTGGGTGTTTCTCGGAGAGGGGGATATGGCAGGGTCATAGGATAATAGTGGAGAGAAGGTCAGGAGATAAACACATGAACAAAGGTCTCTGGTTTTCCTAGGCAGAGGACCCTGCGGCCTTCTGCAGTGTTTGTGCCCCTGAGTACTTGAGATTAGGGAGTGGTGATGACTCTTAAAGAGCATGCTGCCTTCAAGCATCTGTTTAACAAAGCACATCTTGCACCACCCTTAATCCATTTAACCCTGAGTTGACACAGCACATGTTTCAGAGAGCAGGGGGCTGGGGGAAAGGCCATAGATCAACAGCATCCCAAGGCAGAAGAATTTCTCCTAGTCAGAACAAAATGGAGTCTCCTATGCCCACCCCTTTCTACACAGACACAGCAACAATCTGATCTCTCCTTCCTTTCCCCACACTTCCTCCCCTTCTCTTCAACAAAACCGCCATCGTCCTCATGGCCCGCTCCCGATGGTCGCTGTCTCTTCGGAGCTGTTGGGTACACCTCCCAGACAGGGCAGCCGGGCAGAGGCGCTCCTCACCTCCCAGACAGGGCGGTGAATTCCCAAATGCATCTGGTCCCAATGTTTTCCAGTGAAGGATTGTGAACCTATATTAGCAAAGTGAATGAACAATAGACTTCCAAACTTCCAATTTCTAATTTAGATTATTTTCATGTTATATACCCTTAGTTGCTTTGGGAAGAAACATTATTTTTCAAGAGTTAAGGCCGGGCGCGGTGGCTCACGCCTGTAATCCCAGCACTTTGGGAGGCCGAGGTGGGCGGATCACGAGGTCAAGAGAGTGAGACCATCCTGGTCAACTTGGTGAAACTTTGTCTCTACTAAAAATACAAAAATTAGCCAGGTGTGGTGGTGGGCACCTGTAGTCCTAGCTACTTGGGAGGCTGAGGCAGGAGCTTGAACCCGGGAGGCAGAGGTTGCAGTGAGCCAAGATCGTGCCACTGCACTCCAGGCTGGTGACAGAGCGAGACTCCCTCTCAAAAAAAAAAAGAGTTAAGACTTTATGGGGCAGCCAATATGCAATATTTATGGATCAGTCATATTAATAGTGATGAGATAAAGTGCTGAAAATTTTTGAAATATTATTTCAAAGAAAAATTGGCTTTTTTTTTGAGCATGTGAAGCTCTTCTGAAGAAGGAAGTTGAGTTGAAGCTAAGATGATCTTCAAATGTTCAGTGGAATAGGTAACAAATGATTAGATACCTGTTAAAACAAATTTCTCAAACACAGATTTGAGGGCAAAGTTTAACCCTCAAAAAGGAAACCACTAGGCTGGGTGTGGTGGCTCACGCCTGTAATCCCAGCACTTTGGGAGGCCGAGGTGAGTGGATCACATGAGGTCAGGAGTTCAGACCTTGGCCAACATGATGAAATCCTGTCTCTACTAAAAATACAAAAATTTAGTCAGGCGTGGTGGTAGTCACCTGTAATCCCAGCTACTTGGGAGGCTGATGCAGGAGAGTCGCCTGAACCCAGGAGGTAGAGGTTGCAGTGAGCTGAGATTGTGCCACTACACTCCAGCCTGGGCAACAAGAACAAAAAAAAAGAGGAAACCACTAGAAATACAGAAAAAAGAGAAAAACTGTTTCAAAAGGTGTTTCAGCAATAGGTGTATACAGAGTTATCTGGGAAAAAATGCCTAATTAAAATTGTTAAATTGCACACAAGATGATTGCTTCTAACAGATCTAATAAGCTATGATACCTTAAATATTAAGTTTCTTTAGGACTATAAAATTATATTAAATGTTTGTATAAGTTAAGCAGTCATTAACCTTGAGGGCTGTAATATCATTGTATACTTTACCCATTTTAGATTGTTGGTCAAATACATCAAGAAAAGGAATATAATTGTGAACTATGAACTCTCATATGGTACAAAAGACTTGTCCCAACACTGTGCTAAGAGATCTGACCAAACTTTAGTGTGGCTTCCACTTGCACTAGGCCACATTCATAAGGGTGATTCTAACTCCCATGCCTAGTTTCTACTCAAGAAAACACACTATTGCCATACTGCAAAGTATACATTGTTCCAACACACCTTGACAAACCATGTTCCGTAATTCTCCACTTACCTTCCTTCTGTAAGTTTCATTTCTCCCTAGTTTCCCAGTCCCTTTTCTTGTTCCCTGCTTTTCACTTCCTCATAACCCCTTTGTGTTCTCTTTTTGTTCTCCCTTTAATAACCTTGGTCACCTTTGTCTTAGTTGGAGCTGAGCTCAGTTTATACTGGAGTTTCTCTCCTCTTTTGCAGTAGTCTTCATAAAATCTGTCTTGCTACCTTTAACAAGTGTCTGGCAATGTTTTTCTTTGACACTGGTTTCTGGTTCAGCATGTAAGGAGCTTGGAAGTCATCACTTTGTCCTAACAAGTAAAAGGTCAAACAAATGGAAAATCAGTAACTTCTTAGATCTGTCAGAGAATCAAGGTCATAATGCAAACTGTTGACGCAAACACCGGAGAGACAGATAGGTGGATGCTGAGAATCACAACTTAATTGAAGCAGAAACCTTTGTATGAACCATTGCCAGAGTCGGAAAACGAACTGTGATTGATAAATTGCTAGAGGCTCAGGGTGGACAAGTCTGAGAGTTAAAAACACCACGGCGGCCTAGTCATAGGGAGGCCCCAGACTTGTGAGTTTTACCTCTAGGAGCTCTGCTAGGTAAGGATTGAAGAAAAATCCCCTTGTGTTTCAAGAAGAAAAGAAAGGTAGTCATTTTGAAATATGCCCAGAGCGTTCTGTTCTTCTTAACAAGGCCTGCTTTCAAGAGAAAATATTTAACCCCTGCAAAGCCTAACCTCTTGGGGTTTTATTAGAGCCTAACCAACCCAGGGGAAGGGAAATACCCAACTCCACTCTGCTTTAGCCTTCCATGTAGGGAAAGAAAATAGCCAACTCCAGTCCCCTTCAGCTTTCTTGTCTTACCTAAGGGGGGTTGGAAAACTGAGAAGCACTTGTGAAGTTTACAGTTTAGAGGTACAAGCTCACTAAGACTGAGACCTACTCATAGACTATGGAATGCTACCCCTTTCTCCACAATTTACCACCACATCATTAATGGCCTATTTACCATAGTACCTTTTTCTCCAGTGCATCATGTCTAGCTTACAAAAAGTAATTACAACGCATATTGAAGGACAAACCTCCCACAGTTTAAAGAGACTGAGCAAGGATCAGAGCCAGACTCAGATATGACAGGGATATGGGAATTATCAGATTGCAAAGTTAAAACAATTATATTATTAATATGCTTTATGTACTTTAAGTACTTTAATGGAAAAAGTAGAAAACATGCAAGAACAGATGGGTAATACAAACAACGAGATGGAAATTCTAAGAATCAAAAACAAATGCTAGAAATAAAAAACATTGTATTAGAAATAAGGAATATATTTGATGGGTTTAGCAGGAAAATGATCTTTGACAAAGGGGCAAGGTAATTCAATGGGGAAAAGACAAAGTCTTTTCAATAAATGGTGCTGGAACAACTGGATATCCACATGCAAAAATGAATCTGATTATAGACATTATACCCTTTGCAAAAATTAACTCAAAATATGTCATAGACCTAAATGTAAAACACAAAACTATAAAACTTCTGGAAGATAACATAAGATAATATCTAGATAACCTTGGGTTTGGCAGTGACTTTTTAGATACAATACCAATGGCATAATCCATGAAATAAAGAATTAATTAGTTGGACTTTATTGAAATTAAAAACTTTTGTTCTATGAAAAGAACTGTCAAAAGAACAAGAAGATAAGCTGCAGACTGAGAGAAAGTATTTTCAAAATACAAAGTATTCAGTGAACTAAATTGGATAATAAATAACCGAATTCAAATGAGTCAAAGACCTTAACAGATACTTCATCAATGAAGATATGCAGATGGCAAATAAGCATATGAAAAGATACTCCACATAATATATCATCAGGGAAATGCAAATTAAAACAACAAAGTGGTATCACTACACACCTACCAGAATAGCTAAAATCAAGAACACTGACAGTGCCCAGTGCTGGTGAGGATATAGAGCAACAGGAACTCTCATTTATTACTGGTGGGAATGCAAAATGCTACAACCAGTTTGGAAGACAGTTTGGCAGTTTAAAAAAAATAGAAATACACTCTTACCATATGATCCAGTATGAAAAGTTATTTCTAGGTCTTAACTAGATATTAAAGGCTCACACCTATAATCCCAGCACTTTGGGAGGCCAAGGTGGGCAGGTAGCTTGAGTCCAGGAGCTCAAGACCAGCTGGGCAGCATGGAGAAACCCATCTCTACAAAAAATACAAAAAATTGCCTGGCATCATGACATGTGCCTGTAGTCCCAGCTACTTGGGAGGCTGAGATGGGAGGACCGATTGAGCTGGGGAGGTCAAGGCTTCAGTGAGTCTTGATAGTGCCACTGCACTCCAGCCTGGGCTATAGAGCAAGACCCTGTCTCAAAAAAAAAAACCAAAAAACAAAAAACTCAGTTTTTTAGTGGCCCTAGTCCCTGGCCTGTGACCTTCAGAAATGTTTCTCAGCATTTTTATTTATTTTCTTTCTTTTCTTTTTTTTTTTTTTTTGAGATGGTGTTTTGCTTTTGTTGCCCAGGCTGGAGTGCAATGGTGCAACTCAGCTCACTGCAACCTCTGCCTCCTGGGTTCAAACAATTCTCCTGCCTCAGCCTCTCAAGCTGGAATTACAGGTGTGCACCACCATGCCCAGCTAATTTTGCATTTTTAGTAGAGACGGGGATTCTCCATGTTGGTCAGGCTGGTCTTGAACTCCTGACCTCAGGTGATCCGCCTGCCTCAGCCTCCCAAAGTGCTGGGATTACAGGCGTGAGCCACCATGCCTGGTCAGCATTTTTATTTCTACCCTTTGGTGAAACAGGAAAATAAGGCCCTCAGATAAGGGTCTGATGAAGTAATTTCTTTTGGACAGCAAGATTTTATTGTGGAGAATGCTCTGAGTTTATTAAAAATGGTGACTTTCTCCCTTGCCCTGCTTGAAACAAGAGGGTTTTTTTTTGTTTTTGTTTTCCCTTAGAGCTTCACTGTTAAAACCTGTTGAAGTTTGAGGAAGTAAAACCCACGAAAGACTGGCCACTCAAGTGTTTCTCACTCTTAAAACAAAATTTCAGCAATTTGTTAAAATTACCAATCAGCTGTTACTACTAGTTTATGGCTCCAGGGGCTTCTACTACAGGTAAGCTGATGTCTGTTATTCTTTGTATTTGATTGTCTCTCCAGATTTCTGAGTGGTGTTTCTCTATAAAGTTATTTCTTTAACTGATTTAAGAAAAGTCACTGATTCTCAGTTTGTTCAGCTTTTTTTTTTTCTTGTAAAGACAGAAATGATTTCTAAGCTCTTTTCATGTTGGAGGTGAATTTGGAAGTCCTCTGTTACATTTTTAAAAACATAACATGCAAATAATTTTTTCCTGGTGGAGCCATTTTAGTTAAATAGCAGAGTATGAGAATTTTAAAAAGGCTGATTGGGGTAAAGTGATGCTGAGAAGATGTTACTCTTTCATTGCATTAAAGAGTCTACTTAACGGTCAGGCGTGGTGGCTCATGCCTGTAATTCCAACACTTTGGGAGGCCGAGGTGGGCGGATCACAAGATCAAGAGATTGAGACCATCCTGGCCAACATGGTGAAACCCCATCTCTACTAAAAACACAACAATTAGCTGGGCATGATGGCATGTGCCTATAGTCCCATCAACTGGGGAGACTGAGGTAGGAGAATCGCTTGAACCTGGGAGGTGGAGGTTGCAGTGAGCCGAGATTGCACTACTGCACTCCAGCCTGGGTGACAGAGTGAGATTCTGTCTCAAAAAAAAAAAAAAAGTCTACTTAAAGTAGAAATAAAACTAAGACAGTCATGCCCATTTGCCCATTTGTTTGCATATTTTGTATGACTGCTTGGAGTTTTGAAAGCAGAGTTCAGTAGTTGCAGCAGAGATCATATGGGCTGCAAAGCAAAAAACAATTTACTATCTTACCCTTTACAGAAAAAGTTCAGACCCCTAGGTTAAATGATAAAACCATGCTTTTTAAAGTATCAGACTAAGCACACAACCCACCTAAGCAATCTTCCCTAAGCAGTTCTTTTCAAATTTTTATGACATTATTTTTGTTATAACAATTACCAAAGGCGTAGTTACCTATGTTTTACACTTTTCTCTTACCAAGCAAAGTTGTTATGTTGTGCTTTTTAAATTTCATTTTTTCCCTCTTTCAATCCTTTCTACTTGAAAACTCATCTACTAAACTAGTTAAATAAAATACTAGAATTCGATGTCAAACCCATAGCTCCTCTTAAATTTCTACTGACAATAAATTGCATTTGTGTTATGACATTCCTCATAATAGCCAAGTGTTAGAACAGCAGATAAAATATCAGAAGACATCAAATAAACAGCTTTATGTAGAAAAATCCTGAAGTATTCCTTTAAGTTCAAGAGGTGAATGGATATTCTAGATAATGAAGCAACATTTCAGAAAGGTTTTTTTTTTTGTCTTTCTTCTAAAATAAGTACCCACTTTATGAGTTTAAATGATCCTATACAATTATCTTGAACAAAATATTTTATTTTAAAGGCTAGAAGCTTTCCTCCACTTATACATTAATTTTATTGTTGCCATTTAATATGCCTGGCAATTTAAAATTAAGAATGTTAATACAATTATATCCTAAGAAATAATTGAGTTGTAATACATCAGCCTCTTCAAAAATTTTCTATCAAATGAGAATCAGTTGGAACAACTAAATGCTTAAGTGCTCTTGATTAATGTTTAAGAATCTCTGTGACTACATTTAAATATATGTGTATTATGAAAACATTATATGAAATCAGCTCTGATTTGAAATAAAGATTTGGGGAGGGGCACTTATGCCTCCACTTTCACCTTGTATTACAGTATAACAAAAAGGTAGCTTTTTGGTGGAAAATGTAGACCATTAGAACGTGATAAAATCAGTGATTAAACCACTGATTATTTGCATAGCCTCCAAATTGAATTTGATTTAATTATAATATTCATGTATTTTGGAAGTGATTTAAAATTATTTTTATATGTACACATATATAATTATATGTGTACATATATATAAAATTATTTTTGTATGTACACATCAGATATTCAACTATTTTAGTGCAGAGAATTCTGGGTATTATATAAATTAATGAGACATATTCTCTGCCATCAAGGAGCTTATAATCTTTGGAAAAGATAAAGTATATATAAAAATAATCATTCCCTCATTCAACAAATATTTAGTCTGTTACTTGCTATATACTTGGCACTGTCTGTGATTGAGGCCTGAGGAAGGCAACAGTACACAATGTAATCCTGCATTCATGGTATGTTATATACAAAAACCTGAGTAAAAAAAGTTCTAGGAGAAGAAACAAATATGCTAAGAAAAATTAAAGTAGAAAAAAATAAGTTGTGGCTGATAGTGCAGGAGTCGGGGCTAGAAATATTTCATGGAAGATGAGGCCAATGAAATGGACCCCAAAGGATGGTGGAACTTAACACATAATTTCACCTCTAGGTATATACTCTAAGAAAAGAAAGCATATATTCACAAAAAGACTCACAAGAATATTCATATTCGCTTTATCCATAGTAGCTCAAATCTGGGCACAATCCTAAGATTAATGAAGAAGGGAATAGGTAAGTAATTTGTGTTATATCTACACAATAAAAATAAATGAGCTACTGGTACATGCACCATAAACGTGTGGAATGTTTATGGATGAATCTCATAAACGTGTTAAACAAGTCAGACACAAAAGAGTGCACACTGAATGATTTCATTTGTATAAAATTCTAGAACAGACAAAGCTGATCTACAGTGATAGAAATCAGAATATTTTTTACCTCGATGTATAGTGGTAAATTGTCTGGAAAGGGTGCATGAGAGAAGTTTCTAGAGTGATGAAAATGTTCTATATCTTTATCTGGATGATGATTATATAGATGTGAATAGGTGTACACGTTTGTCAAAATTCATGGAGCATTTATGCATTTTACTACATGTAAGTTGCACTTCAGTGAAGTTCTCCTAGCATAAAAAAGAACAGCAAGTGGTCCATTTGGTTGGAGTTTTGGACCTATAACAACATAGAGATTTTAATATAAGAATAGAAACTGTAATAAGGAACATGAAAGCAATTATGTTTACTCGTTCCTGTTTTATATGAAATAAAGTAAGAGGCAATATAAACTGCTGAAAGGAGCAGAAGTTGAAAAGTTAAGCAGAGAGAAAAGTTAGGAAGAGCTGACTATGGAAGGGGATTATGATAAGCTGGTAAGATCAACTATTTATTTCATTTTCTATGGTGTTTCAATGGCATTCATGTTAGTTTAAACAAGTCATGTAGACTGATATGCTCAGTTGACTAGATCATGGGGAAAAATGAGTCCCATTGATGCAAAGACTTGACTTGAAGGAAAACAAACTAGCAGATAAATAAATCATGGACCATTTGACAAGAGCTCCTTGCGTTGTTGCTTAATGTTCTTCCTAGCTATAAATCAAATTTCATTGCACTTGGTGACTCTTCTTCATTGATTATAGTGTGGAGTTGGTCTCATTTCTACTTACTGTGTTTTATTTTCTCTCTCATTTTTCAACTGGTTTCAGAGAAGAAAGTGGAGCAGAAATAAATGCCTTTACCCCTTCATTTTTAATGAGAAGCCTCCAGAAGTAATTTTTATATTAGCATTTTTTCAGTGCAGGGTGCAGAAGCATGTTGGAGCTACTTATGATATCAATTCATGCTAGTACTGCTTATGGCGAATGTTCCTGATGTGCCTTCTTTAAAATGTTAAGGAGACACCTGAAATGCCAAATTTGGAGCTAAGGAGACACCTGAAATGCCAAATTTGGAGCTGAATAGATCTGTGTGTCCGTATCAGTCTTCTGAGACTGCCCATAACAAAACACCATAGACTGGGTGGCTTAACCAGCAAACATTTATTTCTCACAGTTCTCAAGACTGGAAGACTGAGCTCAGGGTGCCAGCCTGGTTGGTTGGGTTCTCTTCCTGACTTACAGAGGATCTTTTTAAAATTTTTATTTATTTATTTTTCTGTAGCCTGCATAGTGAAGAGAGAGAGAAAGACACAGAGAGAGGACAAACTCTCTGGTCTCTTCTTGTAAGGGCACTATTCCCATCATGAGAACTCCACCCTCATGACCTCATTGAAACCAAATTACCTCCGAAAGCCACCATCTCCAAATACCATCACGTTAGAGATTAGGGCTTCAACATATGAATTTTAGGGGGAGGCAAACATCCGGTCCATAACAGTAGTCTTCAGTACATTTTCTTGGTTTCGACTTTCTCAGCTGTAAAATGAACATGTCCAGTTGTCACCTGGAGGGTTGTTTTGAAAACTAGAAATGATATATGTAACGTGGCTATGAACAAGTATCAACTATAACTACCAATTGGTGAGTTTATTGAAGTCTTTTTATAACAATAAAGCTTGAATATTATACCTACACTCTATAGTCTTTCAATTTGATTTTGCTTTGGTGATTACTAAAATATATTTTACCTACTAAAGAGATTATCCTTTTTTTTTGGCTAGAACATTAGTTATATATTCCAGAGCAAAGGTCAGCAAACTTTTTATGTAAAGGGCCAGATAATACATATGTTAAGGCTTTGAAGGCTATTCAGTCTCTGTGACATCTACTCAACAAAGTCATTGTAGTAGAAAAGCAGAGGACATGGCCATGTTCCAGTAAAACATCATTAACAAAAACAAGTAACAGCCCATATTTGGCCAATGGGCTATATTTTGCTGACTCCGTGTTTCAGAAAATGGCAATTTCAATATTACATGACACTTGTTACCTATTTGTCATTTACTTACCTCATGATTATCTCTAATGATTTCATGTTATAGATGAAGTTGCTTACATTTTTGGCTAGTATTTGAAAGAAAGAATTTTTATAACCTTAAAAGTGTTTATCAAAATATCCCTTACAGATCATTTACCTAAATACCTCAAAGAAATGATAAACAGAAAAAATTCGTTCATGACATAATAGAGATCAGCTCTTTCTATCCCCAGCTAAAAAAATAATAACTTGTGAATCACTACTTAGTAAAAGTTGTATATCTGTGTAAAATGTTGTATAAATTTTAATGTATATAGGTCCTAAGGATTTTTCTCTTACAGGACTATTTTAAGGGAGGTTGCTTTTTAGTGGATGTTGGGTTTCTAATTGTATTTGGATCAATCTGAATCCTGAAAATAAAAGATTGTGCCGGACTAGGTAAGGAGAATCCATATACACAGGCCCCTCATCAGTCCTGTCTGCCATCTCTAACTTATTGAACTTGAGAAATTCTAGCAGATATTTAATAGGGAATACATACTCAGCATGCTGTGTTGTAAGATAAGCAATCACTAAGAGATACATTTCAGTGACGGGGGGAAAATAACACAGACATACATAAATGTCTCTCTTAGACCATTGCTATCTCTTTCCTAACAATGATTCCATTATCAGATAATCCCTCAGATAGTGATGCCTACAATATTGTTTATAAAGACATGTCCTTGTCTGTTTTCCTTTCATCACAGGATAATGGAAGTAAACCAAGGAGGTGTATGTGTGGGATTGGGTTTGGTAGATTGTCATCGACATTTTTTACATTCATAGCTACAAAACCTAGTATTTGTTACTCTTGTTTCCTTTGTATAGATTGCCCAAGATTGTGGTATCAAACTGGACTTTAACAATAGAATACGCCACTGATCTCTCAGGTTTATTTAGCTGAAATGTCATTTGTATCCTTTAATATAAATATGCTCTTTGGATAGTTTTTTGTATTATCATAGTAATTACTACAGTGCTATGCACATAAAAGTATTCTAATAAATACTTATTAACTCAATAAATGCTTATAGATTACCCTTATAATCTATAGGGCTAGGCTACTAATTTATATTAGACCTAGCGCTAACATGCTTACTTGGTAGACTGTCATTGTTAGACTTTAACATATAACAGGCAGAAATAAACTATTGCATATAAAGTGCTTCCATATTTTTGTGCTCAAGCACACCTGTGACAACAGCCATAAGAATCTACCACAAACATTAATGTAATAGTCACAAGAATAGTTTTAGTGCACATTAAGCTTTCAAGACAAATGTAGTTTATTCCTATGTTTAATAAGATGGAAATATCATCACTCAAATTGCACAGCATCATTTAGGAGAATTTTTTTTACTTAATTCTGATGTACAAGAAAATGTGGTTAGTGTTTTATAAGTGATGGTAGCTGAGAGAGTGCCTTGTCATCCTTGAGTTAGTGTTAATGGAGTAAGGAAGAGCGGGCATAGGTACATGTATCTCCTAAACTGAGACAGTTCCTTCAGCAAGTATTTGCATGCCCTTTATGTGCTCGGCATTGCATTAATTGCTGGAAATTCAACTGGAAGAAAGACATAAAACCAAGCTCCTGGCCCTCATGGAGCCCACCGTCTTATAGGTGAGATGGTGGATGCCTGGGTTACTGGCCTCATACAGACATAGAGGAATAAAGATGGTATCTAGGAGAGAGTGACATTTTAAACTAGAACATAGATTTACAACTTCATAAAGAAAAAATCTGATGACATTGTCAGAAATTCACAATGAAAGCATAAATCAAGAGCGTTAGACCTGCTACAAAGAAATGCTGAGGGTTTCCTTTATGGCTGGGCACCTTGCTAGGTGTACCATATCAGTTAGCTCATTTACTCTTCACAACAATGCTCTGCAGTTTGTCTGATTCTTCATATTTTATAGATGAGAAAACAGGCTGTGAGAGGTAGTGTAATTTGCTGTAGTAACAGCCAATAAGTGGGAAAGCCAGGGCTGGAGGCAAATCTCTCTGTCCCCAGCTGTGGTCACGAGCAGCATGAAGTCAGGGGAGGCATCCAAAGAAATAAATGCCTCCGTCTCAGAACCAGTCTGTTGAGTTCAGAATTTTAAAAAGGTATGTATAAAATGAAACTAGGCAAGGTATCAAGCACAAATACAAAGAAACAGCATACACTTTTAAGTGTATCCTGACCTGGAAATCCCAAAAGAAAGGCTAACTAAACAGAATAAACTGGTTTATAGAAAAGGCCAGAATTGGCCGGGTGCAGTGGCTCACGCCTGTAATCCCAGCACTTTGGGAGGCCAAGGCAGGTAGATCACGAGGTCAAGAGATCGAGACCATCCTGCTTACGTGGTGAAACCCCGTCTCCACTAAAAATACAAAAATTAGCCGGGCATAGCGGCGTGTGACTATAGTCCCAGCTACTCGGGAGGCTGAGGCAGGAGAATCACGTGAACCTGGGAGGTGGAGGTTGGAATGAGCTGAGATCATGCCACTACAATCCAGCCTGGGCAACAAAGCAAGACTCCATCTCAAAAAAAAAAAAAAAAAAAAAAAGCCAGAATTCAGGTACCACTAGAATGTCATTCCTGTAGAATGTAAACTCCGTGAAGGCAGGGACTTGTGACACTTTTGATTAGTGCTGTATTCACCTAGAATGGTGTCTGGCATTTAGACAGTTGTCACTACAACCTTAATGAGTTGTCTCTTGATAACCTTACAGACAAGATGGAGAAATGTGATTCATCAACTAAAACCACTAAAATCAGAGATTTGATTAATGCATTGATATAAAAATGAATGGATTCTCTAGGTTTGCCCTACAGAAACCTCTTGGCACTATACTGATCAATTTTTTCACAAAATTCCTAGACAGTCTCTTCCTTGTACTGTAATTTAGTGTGTAGAACACAGCTTGAAATGGCAGGTGAAGAGTATTTGTAGGTTCTGAAAGTCTCTACAATCTCTAGTTGCTTATAATCATTTACCGCAATGGGATTAAAATATAGAAGGAATGCATGTAAAATATGTGGGCAACACACATCTTGGAGGGACGGACCAGCCAATTATTGTATTGGATGAATGAGGAATCAAAAAAGTCACAATAGCCTAGTAGGTTGGTCTGAAATCATGGAAGATTTGTAAAAATATAAGATGGAGAAAAATGTGTTTTGACAGTATTTTATGTGAAATATTTTTGGGAACTAGTGACTGTAACTCATTAAGAGCCTATTACAGGAACTGACTGTTCAAATTAATAAAATGTTTTTAATTAATAAAAAGCAAAAGAGATAGATCAATGTAGGTAAAAGACCCACTATACTAACTCCAGGAAGATGCTAGCCATGGTGGTGTGTCCATGCCAAGGAGTTCTGCTTCAAGAGGGGCATTTATGTAAAATGAGGATATAAACCTACCTGTAACGTGAATCTTACCTGATTAGGGCACTATTCTGTTCTGCTCTCCCTGTCTAGAGTTTTGGCTTCTCCAACTTATTTTTTTCTTTTTTTAAAAATAGACTTTTTACCTTTTATAGCAGTTTTACATTCACAGCATATCTGGCAGAAAGTATACAGAGTTTCCATATACCCTCTGTGCCCACACATGTACAACCTCCCCCACTACCAGCATCCCCCTCCACAGTGGTACATTTGTTATAACTGGTGAACTTGTATGGACACACTATTATCACCCAAAGTCCATGGTTTACATTAAGGCTCACTCTTAGTGTTGTACATTGTATGGGTTTTGAGAAATACGTAGTGATGTGTATCTACCATTACACTTTCATATAAGGTATTTTTGCTGCCATAAAAACCCTCTGTGCTCTGCCTATTGATTTCTCCTTCTCACTAACCCCTGTTAGTCACCGATCTTTTGACTGTTTTTATGGTTTTGCCTCTTCCACAATCAATTCATTGTTCACACTGTGGTCAGAGTAATCTTTTTAAGATGATAACCTTCTCATTCACTCCCTTAACTCTCCATTGCTCAGAGTCATGTCTAAACACTGTGCTGGTCTGGCAGTGAACGAGGCATTCAAGTTCTCTTTTTTCATGGAGACTAATCTTATCTCTGTCTCTCTCTCTCTCTCTCTCTCTCTGTGTGTGTGTGTGTGTGTGTGTAGGAGGAGGACCAGTCAATAAACGATGAAACTAACAAATAATAAGATGAGCTCATGTGGCAGTAAGTACTACAAAGATGATGAAAGTGTAATAGGATAGGGAGCAATTGGAGCACGGGCAGCTTTTCTTCCAAAGGTGGGAGATTTGGGCTGACAGGTGAATCGCCAGCAGTTAGCCATGAGAAGCTATTGCTGATGAGCCCTCCAGGCACAGGAAAGAGCAAGTGCAAAGGCCCTGTGAAGACACTTTGGTTAGGTTTAGGGAACAGAAGGAGGCCAGTATTCTGGAGAGTGATCAGTACGGGCTATGGTATAACCAACATTTTGAATAGCATCAATGGAAGAGAAAAAGAGAGATAGCATTTATTAAACCTTTTAATTTATGTTACTGCTTTTAATTTTGAAGATCCAGTTGGCCCTATGTATCCATGGGTTCTGCATCTGTAGTTTCAACCAACTGTAGATTTAAAAATATTTGAAAAAGAAAAAAGGGATGGTTGTATCTGAACATGTACAGACTTTTTTTTCTTGTCACGATTCCCCTAAACAATAGAGTACAAATAACTATATACATAGCATTTACATTGTGTCAGACATGATAGGTAATTTAGCAATGATTTAAAATGTATGAGAGGAGGTGTGTAGGTTATATGCAAATACTATGCCATTTTATAAAAGGGACTTGAGCATCTGCAGATTTTGGTATCCGTTGGGATCCTGGAACCAATCTCACCATGGGTACTGAGGGATGACTGTATTTGAAATTATCCCTTTCTACCAGATGAAAACAAAAGAAAAGAAGATCATATAAATTAAATAACTTGCCATGGTTCTCACAATTAGTAGCAGTAGATGTGGGATCTGAACTCAATTATGTCTGATTTCAGACATACCCCCACCTTTATGTAATTTCCTTGGTAAAAGTATGGAGAATGTTTATCTCTGCTGAAGAGCTTTCCTTGGGTATCTTTTATTCATGTTTATTTACATAGTAGTTATTTCTTTTTATATTTGTGATATCCTTCCATTTTAGAAAGTAAACTATCAGGAGTCATGAACCCTGCCACTTGTACTTAACCCATCAGGAGTGCCAGTGAGTGATAAATAAAGGAATCAATATGCCTCTCAGCAGAACCTCTCTTGTGATAAGGGAGCCTTTTAGGGCTTGTGAGATAATGGCTTACTATATGTAATCTTACAGTTTATATTCTAGTTTTCCTTGATGATATCAAAGAGTGTAGCATTATATGTCAAACAGAGAGTTGTACATTTTAAAGAGATGTCTATGTTCTTTAGGTAAAATAACCCCTTTAAACTTTTTAAAATAAAACAATAAGGCATAAGATATACTGAGGTATGGTGGTTTAAGTGTAAGATACACAGATACGGTGGTCTGTCAAATTATCACAATATAAAAGCACACACACAAAAAGAGTGCCATGAAGGCTGCCTTGCCTCATAAACTGCTGAGGTTGCTAGGAAAGGATTAAAAAACAAAGGTGAACCTTCAGGTTGGAGTCTTCCATATTTCCCTTCCTAAAGAAAACCCTCATTTCTCGCATTTGAATTTGTTAATGCTCAATGAAGTTCATAAAAATAACAATAATTAATAGAATAGTTTAGATATAGTGCCTGGACCATGCACTTTGGTCTTGAAAAAACCTCTCATGTTTCTCTTTTGTCAAATAAAGAATGCAGTGTTTCTTCATGATAGGCTGTAATCATTTAGGGTTGTTTTGTATTATGTTTAATTATGTATAGTCACTTGCTGCCTGAGCTGAGGTGCCCTGGCTTTGTGCAGAAGTATCAAGGTGGAAAGGGAGGGCAGAAATTTTGGTTGGGAAAATTAGCTGTGCAGCAATGAAACCAAACTGATGAATTGAACATTTGGTGACTAGCTTGTGGACCGTATTATAGGAACATACAATTAAAGTAACCACAGTAAAAGTACTGTAGAAAAAATAGCAGGATTAAAAAAAAAAGTAGTAAAGACAATACAAGGACTATGAGGTGAAATGGCATAATAGGAAACTGCCCAGGCAGCGTGGATATGTAAACAGGACAGAAAGAATAAAATGTGTAAGCCAGGTGCAAGAAGCCAATCCGGAGGGCAAAATAGCTAGGCAAACAGGTTAGAATTTACACAGGAAGACTGAGAACAAAGCCGAGAGTAGTCGAGAGGGAAGTGGAGAGATAGATTAAAGTCATGTCAACAGAGAAAGTAATAGAAGCACTAGATCAAAGCAGCCTCCATGATGGAATAGCAGAGGAGGGAATGAAAAATAAGAGAAGCTTAGGTGTGTGACCAATTTCTGATTTCTTGTCTCTCAACTTGTTTTGTTCTTGGTAACAGATCTAGCAATAAAGCCAAACATTTCAATGCTTCCATTTAAAAATGTGATTCCAAAGAACAAGCTTCTAAAAACAAATGGAAGATTGTCTGTTTCAAAATAGGTCACCCTATGTATGGTCACTTTAGCAATAGCTTATAACCCATCTTGAATTTTCTGTGGGTTTTTGTTGTTGTTGTTGTTATGTTCCCTCTGCCTTTAGCAAGGCCATTTGCATTTTGTCAGATGGTGTATTGTCAGGCTGCAAAGTGCAGTAGACAACAGCCTGGCTTTTGATTTGAGTGCTATAGCTTTTGTTACTTAAAGTACTAAAGCATTATTACATAGTTAGATTGATCGATTAAATGTTCTTAGAGTTGGGGAAGGGGGTGAAGTGGGAAGTGGTTCTGGTTTGTGCTTTAGAGCTGATTGCTCTCAAATAGTTATTTTCTCAAGGCTTTTTTTTTTTTTTTTCTCTGTGGTAATAACCACAAAACATGCAATCTGTTGGTGTATCTCATTTTATTGCATTGCAGATTTTAAGTGTTCCTGTAGTCTCAAATATAAATCACTTATACTTTTGTATGACATTTACTGTTTTTATACTCAATATAAGTTGCTGCATGACAAGATAATTGACAAGTCTACATTATACTGGCAAATGACTGTGATAGATACTGGCATCCTTTGCTCTGCCTTTCTCTTGCCTGCCTATTGCCAATCACTCAGCTGCTTTGACAGGGAAGTTCCACAAACAACAGCAGTAATCACCATTGTTCATATCCAGGAACAAACTTAGGGAGATTCTGATGCTTGTTCTTGAATAGGCCAAATGCCAATCTGATGAAAGCAACTTGGCATCTTATTTAATAAGGGAGAAATGATTGTGTGGGACAGATGGGGTTTTATTTCAGCAAGAATGGGTTTCATGCTGTTTTGTGTAGCTTAGGATTCATATGTTTGTCGTGTCCAGGTGTGCTTTCCTTCTTGTTGTAACACATTTTCTTACACATTTCATCATTCACAGAAGTGTGCCTTCACTTGCTCTCCAACTGTGGATCTGGATTCTCCACTGCCAGAAGTCATGGATGAAGGGCCATCCTCAGGGGTACTAAAGAGATTTTTTTTTCTCCAGAGACTGCAACTTCAGTCTATAGACTCTCCCAATGTTCTCGCTCTCTCTCTTTTTTTCTTTCTCTTTCTTTTTTTTTTAGATAGGGTCTCACTCTGTAAACCGGGTTGGAGTGCCGCGGCATCATCATGGCTCCCTGCAGCCTCGACCTCCTGGGGCCGAGCAATCCTCCTACCTCTGCCTCCCAAGTAGCTGGAATTACAGGCACACACCACCATACCCAGCTAATTTTTGTAGCGATTTGGTGGTTTTGCCACGTTGCCCACACTGATCTTGAATGTCTGGGCTCGAGTGATCCACCCTCTTTGGCCTCCCAAAGTGCTGGGATTAAAGGCATGAGACACAGCGCCTGGTCCCAATATTTTTTCTTTTCCAGCTATAGCAGGTCAAAAAAATGTTATTTGAATAACCAGCTTTAATGAGACCTGTTATGCTGTGGGGGTGGGAGGTACAGCCTCAGGGTTATGAACAGGAAAATGTATAACAATGAGATGGCAAACTGCTCTGCTGAAAGAGTTAAGAGGGCTTTGTGGGGCGAGGGGCAGGGGCGGGTGGTAAACAGCCTGCTGGGAGAGGAGGAGGTCAGAGGAGAGCAGGAAGGAGGTCCCAACATGATGGACTGCACAGGAGAAAAGAGACCTGAAGGAAAACTACGTGGAAACGTAGTCAAAATACTTGAAGAATAGTTGATGCCAGGCATGGGGGCATGCACCTGTAGTCCCAGCTACTCAGGAGACTGAGACAAGAGAATCCCTTGAGCCCAGAAGTTCGAGTCCAGGCTGGCCAACATAGCAAGATTCTGTCTCTATTAAAAAAACAAAATAGTCCCACCAACAGTGTAAAAGTGTTCCTATTTCTCCACATCCTCTCCAGCACCTGTTGTTTCCTGACTTTTTAATGATTGCCATTCTAACTGGTGTGAGATGGTACCTCATTGTGGTTTTGATTTGCATTTCTTAAAACTTAAAGTATAATATTAATAATAATAAAACAAAACAAAACAAAAAAAAAACCAAAACAAAACCAAAAATGGAATAGGAGCTAATACTTGATTTTAAATTATTGGCTGTGATGTAATGTAAACTCTTTCCATTTCTTGAAATTTTTAGTCCAAACCTGCTGTTTGTACCCTTGTGTTGGTGACATGTTGGGGGATGAAGGGACTGGGTTGGTGTCCAGCATGGGTGAAGTAGTATGCTGAAGGGGTGCCACGGGCTGCATGGCAAGATGTTCCAAAACTGGAATGAACTGAGGGAGTGCAGAAATTTGGAGCCAGATATCCCAAGGAGAAAAGTATGCATTTCCCTGGGGAGACTGCAGGGCTGCTAGCTTGCCTACAGCAAGAGAAATGGGCATTCTGGTTTATTCATTTGAACTTGGAAGGCAAGGGGACCTCAGAAAACATCTCACCTTTCAGTTCCCCTCCTTGCCTCATTCTGTCTGTTGTCATTCAGCTCATGTGATAATCCAAGTGCTATTTAATTATTATTATAGTTCAAAGGTATGCAGGGATACAACATACATGAGCAATTGGTCAGAGTTCAGAAGGGAGGGCTCAGTGGCGTCAGATTTGAACATGTGCATGTGTGCCTGGTAATCTGGGGTGGGCAAAGTCTATTTATATGAACAACTGAGAAGCCCTCATGAGTGAGACGTCCTCCTCACAGAAGAGAACTGAACGAAGCTAACCCAGGAACAGATCCTCGGAGGTGAGGGCAGAGGGGCACTTCAGAATGGAATCATACATTGTCCTCACCCTGGCCACCCATGAACGTCAATCCGGGACTCCAGGAAGAGAGAGGGATCTGTGAATAAACACATTATAAATTCTAATTGGTATTAGGGAACAATGATACCCACTGCTTGGGTAACTCAAAAAAGAATGTAGTGTTTAAAGTTAGAGAAAGATAGTCTTATTGCCTTCAACTGAGAACTCTGTGAGGGCTCCAGGATGTCAGGACCAAGGCACTGACTGAAAAAGGAAACAGTCATCATAATAACACTGACAGAGCCAGTCTAGCGCCAGGCCCCAAGAACTTTCCATATAACTCATGTAATCGACAGGAAGCAATCCCAGGTGGTAAATATTATTGTAATCCCCATTTCACAATGAAAAAAGCAACCACACAGCTAGAAAGGCACACAGCATTTCCAACCCTGCCAGTCTAGGACAGAGCCCGAGGTCTTAGACCCTGTGCTATTCTCCCTTTTTGGCATCACACTTGGTGGGAATGACAGTGTGATCAGCACCGAACAAGGTTTTGTGGTGAAGGGTCGGGGCAGGAAGGGAAGCCTAGAAAACCAGGATTCATGTATTCATTCTCTGTGAGCACACATGTGACATTGCCTGGACTTCTACAGAGGGGCCACGTAGGATCTGTGCTTTGTCGTATAGGAGACAGAGGTTACGTAGATAGCCATTCAACAAACACTGACTGAGTGCACAGCATTAGTCTTAGTCTTGCGGAGCTTCAGTTATAAATCATGCAAGGGGCCAGGTGCGGTGGCTCATGCCTGTAATCCCAGTACTTTGGGAGGCCGAGGCTGGCAGATCACCTGAGGTCAGGAGTTCGAGACCACCCTGATCAAAATGGAGAAACCCCATCTCAACTAAAAATTCAAAAAATTAGCCGGGCATGGTGGCGCACGCCTGCAATTCCAGCTACTCGGGGAGCTGAGGCAGGAGAATCCCTTGAACCCGGGAGGTGGAGGTTCTGGTGAGCCAAGATCGCGCCATTGCACTGCAGCCTGGGCAACAAGAGTGAGACTCCACCTCAAAAAATAAAATAAAGTAAAATGAAATAAAATCAAATAAAATAAATCATGCAAGGACTCTGCCCTTAAGAACTTCAGGGTAAAGACAAAGAGATATGACATTTGCATAGATGATTATATACCCAGATATTGGAGTCTTGTAAGTTTCACATAAAAGCTGCCGTCAATCCAGATTGAGAGAGACTGTGTTTGCCAGGGATTGGTTGGGTGGCAGGTAGGGGATGGGCAAAGAAGGAGTTAGAAAGGGTATTTCTTCACCATGAGAACCTTATTAAAAAAAGAAAAAAGAAAAAAGAGAACGGGTGTTTCACCTGGGGATCAGAAGAATAGTCTCATGCTATTCACTTGGGACATGTGTGATTTTTTTCTGCAACCCCTGCGTAACTCATAAACACATACTTTTCCAACACCTATGTGACCACGAGTTGCAAGGTCGAAGCCCAAAGCACCCATTACTCTGGGTAAACATCTCCCAGGTTTGCTTAAACTGTCTTTTTCCCCTTGATGCAAGATTCATACCCACAGAATGTACTCTTCTTGTCCATCTTATCCTTAGGCCATCTTCTGAGAATAGAAAGGGAGCATTTGCTTTCTGAACACATTTGTGTGTCCTTCTTCCTTCTCTTCCCTGACCAACTGGAGCACCTATAAGAGGTAGCCTACAGCTTATATAAAGCTCTGTTGAATGCCAGAAGGTAAGGCAGTCTCCCTTTCGGCTGATCCTCCTTGCTTAAAGTAACCAATAACATTTTCCCTCTTCTTACCTATTTTCTTGGTAGTCTTACTGCAGGAATGTGGCACATGGCTAAATAATTCAGTGCTTTCTTTGAAGCATTTGCTACACTCCACCTCTTGCCATCTGCAGGACCCTCCCTTCTCCAAGCCCCAGACATCGTTATTTTCCTGTTCCACCCACATCTTAGAGGCTGAAACCTCTCTTTCAGCTCTTGTTGGTCCTGGAAGGAGAAGGATTGCTTCTCTATTTTAAAGCCCTCTTTGATGTAAGTTACAGCTATTTTCTTGGTGTCAGTTGGCCCTCTGGGTTCTATTCCCCTGTTATCTCTGATTAGCCTTTCTTTTGGTTTTGAGGCTGTGGACAAGTGGCTTATTTTCCCAAGTGGAGAACAGTTCTTGTGTGTCTACTACTCTCTCCACCCTTCCTCCTTCCCTCTCCCTTTAACGTCCTTTTCATCTTGCTCTCAATCTTAAAATGATTCTAGTAGGATGTATTCTATTTTAATCAATAAGCATTTTGAGCCCTGGGCAACTATTCTGGACTGACTCATCCTGTGTTCTGTCAAGCATCATCTTACAACTCTTAATTAAACTAAAAATAATTTTGAGTTATCCAAAATTTTGATCTTCTTGTCCTTTTGCATTCTAAAACAACTGACCTGAAGTTTCTGTTTCTCCATGATTGGCTGCAGTAAAAGTGTTTGACTCCAGGGAACTTCATCTGCTTTCCTCAAGAACAAGAATTCAGTAAAGCCCAATAGATATTTGTTGAATAAATTAATTAAAATCAAGCTAAGGATGGATAGTTAATGGCATAAAAATATAATTAGATTTTTTAAACAGCAGTTTACAAACATAGATGCATAGCAAGACCTATTTTTTAAAAGTTTCTACATGCACACATGGAAAACAAAACTGTAAATATATAAGACAAAAATTTTAACAGTGACTTTCTGATTGAGGGAATTATGATCAACTTTTATTTTCTTCACTTGGCTATTATATTGTCTAGATCTTCCATATGGATGTATTACTTTGGTAAAAGGAAGAAAAGATTTTACATAAGCTGTGACATTCAAACATGCCTAAACCCCCACATTTATATTTTATCTCATCTTTCTTCATCTTCCCCTGTTTAATTCACATCTACTTTTTAGAGAAAGGTGTTCTTATAATGTCACAATTCAAATATATCACGGTAAAAGGGCATTTACCATTTCCCAAAAGACTTATTGGGTCACCTATTCCAATGGGGGAGGGGAATAAAATAGAGGGATTTATGTGATTTTAGAGGGTTAGAAACTCATCTAGGGATTAGGGAACTGACCTACAAAGTGTATGCCTTTGTAAAAACCATGGACTTTTTTCCCCCTATTGAAATGATATTCATTTAAAGCACTTACACATTTATTGAGCTCTCATTGAGTACCAGGAACTCTTCTGGTGTCTGGTTCCTCCTTGCCCTCCTGAAACTTATATTTCAGCAGAACAGACAGAATAAACAAGTACATGGTAATAAGTGTTATGAAGAAAATAAAGGGAGAGGGATCTCTTAGCGGGGTCATCAGGAAGAACCTCAGTCAGTGGGTGATGTTTCACTGGTGACCCAAATAGAATGAAAGAACACATCACTTCAGGATGTCAGGGAGGACTATTTCAGAAAGAGGGATATTGCTAGTGCAAAGGTCCTGAGTCACAAATGAGCTCGGCCTACCTAAGAACAGCAGAAAGGCTGGTGTGAGAAAGACCAGTGAACAGTGGTGGAATGATAGAAGGTTAGAGAGGGAAGCAGGATAGAGCTAGCTCATGCAGGACCTGATAGGTCATGCTAAGGAGTTCAGTTTTGTTCCTAAATGTGGTGGGTAGCAACAGAATGGCTTTACACAAAGCAGTGACACAGACTTACACCTTAAAAATTAAAAATAGATTAGCCTGACTATCTCACCTCTTACCTTCCTCCTAACTTTCAAAAGTTCCCAGATTCGTAATAGGGTAGGAATCAGCCAAAGAAATCCTACCATTCTTTGAAGATTCTATCTATTAAACTCAGCTACAGGAAAATTTAAATTTTGTCAACCTTATTTAGGGAATTTCTTATACCGAGGAAAGCTGGTTTGTGATGAAATCTAGGCTCTGTCTGAGTAATTTCAGAAATGGAATACATTTTTTTCCCTGAGTGGTATGTGATGTTCATTGTATGTAAAAGTGTCTCAGAGGATACTCTATGGGATTTTTCCCCACTGAAGAGAAGAAAGTTAAGATTCAGTATCATCCTAAAGTGGAAAAGCAGATCTGTTTGAGGGCAATTAGTATTTAAAAACTATACTACAAATCTTGATAAGAAAGTAGTCTCTATTTTCATAAATTCATGTGGTAAGTTCCGGGTTCTGAGAAAGGCAGTACATAGATTTAAGGGAAGCTGGATTCTAGGAGCTATACTGTTATTATTATTTAAAATTTCAACTTTTATTTTAGATACAGGAGGTACATGTGCAGGTTTGTTACAGGGGTATATTGCACCCAGGTAGCGAGCATAGTATCCAATAGGTAATTTTTCAACCTATGTCCCTATCCTTAACAACTTGCAGTGTCTATTGTTCCCATGTTTATGTCTAGGTGTGCTCAATGCTTAGCTCCCACTTATAAATGAGAATATGCAGTATTTGGATTTCAATTTCTGCATTAATTCACTTAAGATTGTGGCCTCCACCTCCATCCACGTTGCTGCAAAGTTAATGATTTTATTCCTTTTATGGCTGCATAGTATTCCATTGTGCATATGTACCACATTTTATGTATTCACTCTACTATTGATGAGCACCTAGGTTGATACCATGTCTTTGCTATTATGAATAGCATAGCAATGAACATAACATGTCTTTTTGGTAGAATTATCTATTTTCCTTTGAGTATATACCAAATAATGGGATTGCTTGGTGGTAGCTCTGTTTTAAATTCTTTGGAAAATCTCTAAACTGCATTCCACAGTGGCTGAAATCATTTTCATTCCTGCCAACAGTGTACAAGTGTTCCCTTTTCTCCACAGCCTCAGCATCATCTGTTGTTTTTTGACTTTTTAGTAATAGCCATTTTGACTGATGTGAGGTAGTCTCTCATTGTGGTTTTGATTTGCATTTCTCTGATGACTAGTGATGATGAGCATTTTTTTCACGTTTCTTGGCCACTTGTATGCCTTCTTTTGAGGAGTGTCTGTTCATGTCCTTTGCCCATTTTGTAATAGGCTTGTTTTTTCTTGCTGATTGATTTAAGTTCCTTGTAGATTCTGGATACTAAACCTTTGTTGGATGCATTGTTTGCAAACATTTTTTCCCATTCTGTAGGCTATCTGTTTACTCTGCTGACAGTGCCTTTTGCTACACTAGCTCTTTAGTTTAATTAAGTCCCACTTGTTACTTTTTGTTTTTGTTACAATTGCTTTTGGAGACTTAGCCAAAAATTCTTTGCCAAGGCTAATATTGAGAAGGGTATTTCCTAGGTTTTCTCTAGGATTTTTATATTTTGAGTTCTTATATTTAAATCTTTAATCCATCTTGAGTTAATTTTTGTATATGGTGAAAGGTAAGGAGGGACTAGTTTCATTTTCTGCATATGGCTAGCCAGCTATCCCATCATCATTCATTGAATAGGGAGTCTTTTTTCCTATTGCTTGTTTTTGTTGCCTGGTCAAAGATGAGATGGTTGTAGGTATGCAGCTTTATTTTTGAATTTTCTATTCTGTTCCATTGTGTATGTGCCTATTTTTGTATAGTACCTTGCTGTTTTGGTTACTGTAGCCTTATAGTATAGTTTGAAGTTAGGTAGTGTGATGCTTCCGGCTTTGTTCTTTTTGCTTAAGATCGCTTTGGATATTTGACCTCTTTTTTTGGTTTCATATGAATTTTAGAATAGTTTTTTCCCTAATTCTGTGAAGAATGATGTTGGTAGTTTGCTAGGAATAGCATTGAATCTGTAGATTGCTTAGGGCAGTATGGACATCTTAATGATATTGGTTCTTCCAATCCATAAGCATAGAATGTTTTTCTATTTGTTTGTGTTGTCTCTGATTTCTTTCAGCAGTGTTTTATTCTCCTTGTAGAGATTGTTCACCTTCTTGGTTAGCTGTATTCCTAGATATTTCATTTTCTTTGTGGCTATTGTAAATGGGACTGTGTCCTTGATTTGACTCTCAGCCTGGACGTTATTTATGTGTAGAAATGATACAGATTTTGGTACATTGATTTTTGTATCCTGAAACCTTGTTACAATCATTTATTTTTCATTTCTAATAGCCTTTTGGTGGAGTTCTTATGATTTTCTAAGTATAGAATCATATCATCAGCGATATTATTTTTCTTTGGGAACTTGCAGATGGTTTAGAAAGGTTTAGTTTTCTAATCTCATTTAACAATTAATTTGAGAAATAAAATAGTTTATATTTTCCTGAATTTTTCAATTTGTTTTCTTTATGAATAAAAAAGTATTTGAGCTGTTAGCATCTTCTATTAATTGACTACTTTAATAAACTAGTGCTTCAGTACCTTTACCTTAGTGTCTAATCCTTAGGCACTAAGAAAAAGATGCTAGTTTAAGCAGATCGTGCTGCTAATTATAGGTTGCTCTTTTTGTATCAAGAATAAAGTGAGTCAAGGGAAAATTATTCCACTGCCCTTAGAGGTTTATTAAATACTAATTTAAAGGTCTGTGGCATCTTTAGGAAATTAAATCTTCTGGTTGTAAAACTTCCCACTTCCACTTTGTTGGGTGTGGTTTAGAACAAAAGGAGCTGACTGTTCTCATTTCTTTATATATCAGGTTTTAATTATCTAGATCAAGATTGGCAAATAGATTTTGTTTCATGTGCCAACACTTATCCACTGGTTGTGGTTGCTGCAAATAATATATTGAGAAGGATTCTGCATTTTTATTCCTGATCTGTGGGAGAAAGCATAGTGCTGTATGAACAACATTCACCAGGGGCCCAAGAGTCAGGCAGGAGGCACAGTGCCATGCATTTGCTAGCTCTGATTTAGCTTTTACTCAAGACATGTATTTGCAGGTTTATGTGTAACCTGTGAGCAGATAGTCTTTATTAGGACCAGTGCTTGCATTTTAGAAACTAGTAATGACAGTGTGGTATAGTCCAAGGAACAATGTATTGACAAGTAGAAAACTTTTATCCTAGTCTTGAACTGAAGCAGTGACAGTGGGCATTCTCGTTAGTCCTGGTTTCAAAACAGAAGCTTCTGATATATGCTGTAGGCTTTTTTTAGATACTGTGGTAGGCAGAATAATGCCCAACCTCACCAAGATGTCCACATTCTATTTAATAATCCCTAACCTGTGCATATGATATGTTACATCGCAAAGGGGAGTTAAAGTTGCTAATCAGATGACCTTGAGATGAGGAGATTATCCAGGATTATTTGCATAGGCTTTATATAATCACAAGGGTTCTTATAGTGGAGGAGGATGGCAGAAGAGAGAAAACAAGAGAGGTGGCAGCATGGGAAAGACTCAACCTTTATTGCTGGCTTTGAAGATGGAAGAATGGGCTTTGAGCAAAGAATGTGGGTGACCTCTAGAAGCTGGAAAAGACAAAGACAAAGAAATAGATTCTTCTGCAGAGCATCCAGATGGAACACAGTCCTGTTGACCTCCTGATTCTAGTAGCCCAGTAAGACCCGCATCAGAGTTCTAACAGTAAGATAATAATTTTGTGGTATTTATTCCAGGAGTTTTGTGTAATTTGCTACAACAGCAAAGGAAATTGATACGGGTATCTTGTACAGAATAAGGGAGTTACTTTCTAGTCTTAGTCTGTTAATTTGAAAAGTTGATTGATAGTGACTTTTATTAAACATATTCTTTCTTCAACTATTTGTTAGCTTCCAGTCTTTAAATGTACATGACATGTCCTTGTGCTATCATTTTGTACATAGTGATATATTGAACTATATCACAGCTGGGCCTAGGTGTTACTCTAAGCTGGTCAGGCATTCATAGCTGGACTGTGGTGCTCTCCTGGTATTCTTTTGTATTCTGGTCACAGAACATCAAATTTTTATAGGGTCCATGATTGATAAAGGCTAGAAAAAACAACTCTGTAATTATGTCTGAACACAAAGAAAGCCTGGATATCATGCAAACCACAAAAGTGACCAGACAGCCCTCTATCCTGGCTAAAATGAATGAGTGCCTGTAGCTTTCTCCTTCTCTATTTTTCTTCATGCCAATTACATCTTTAGCCTCACTATAACCTTTCCTCCTACTAGATAAAATTTATTAACATAACCAGTCATGGCTGGGCACGGTGGCTGATGCCTGTAATCCCAGCACTGTGGGAGGCTGAGGTGGGTAAATCACTTGAGGTCAGGAGTTGGAGACCAGCCTGGCCAACATAGTAAAACCTTGCTTCTACTAAAAATACAAAAATTAGCCCAGTGTGGTGGTGCTTGCCTGTAGTTCCAGCTACTTGAGAGGCTGAGGCAGGAGAATTGCTTGAACCTGGGAGGCGGAGGCTGCAGTGAGCCCACATCATGCCACTGTGCATCAGCCTGGGCAATGGAGTGAGATTCTGTCTCAAAAAAGAAAAAAAAGAAAAAGATACCCAGTCATCCAGTCATAGAATTACCCCTGCTTACTGGCAGCATTCAATCCAGAAGAAAGCCTGGCATCCTTAAACTCTCCCAAAGTCACCTATCATAGACCTGAAACTGATAACTTCTTTCTAATATTGTCTTACTGACATGTCCCACGGTTCCCAATGGGGTCTTTTTTTCCTTGCCGCAATGAGAAATAAGTTCAACTTTTCCAACTACAGGTGTGGTCCTCCTATCTTTTAGCTGAAGGGCATTGACAAAGGTTAGGTTTTATGTTTTATGGGCATACTATAATTTTTTTTTAAATTGAGATACCATTTATACCATAAAATGCACACTTTAAAGGGTGCAATGCAGTAGTTTTTAGTATATTCACAAAGTTGTGTAATATCACCACTATCTAATTACAGAATATTTTCATCACCCAAAAGGAAACTCCATAGCCACTAGCAGTCACATTCCATTCTCTCTCACCTCCCCAGCCCTAGTCAGCTGCTGATACTTTCTGCCTCTATGGATTTGTGTGTTCTGGACATTTTATATGAATGGAATCATATAATATGTGGCTTTTTGTGTTCACCTTATTTTACTTAGCATAATATTTTCAAGGTTCATTTATATTGTAGCATGAATCAATACTTCTTTCCTTTTTATAAGTGAGTAATATTATATTGTATAAATATACTATATTTTATTTATTCATTCATCAGTTGATGTACATTTGGGGTGTTTTCACTTTTTGCTATATGAATAAAGCAGTTATAAACATCCTGTACAAGCTTCTGTGTGGACCTAGGTTTTCAATTCTCTTGGGTATACCTAGGCATAAAATTGCTGGGTCATATGGCTACTCTATGTTTAATCATTTGAGGAATTGTCAAACTGTTTTCCAAAGCAGTTGTACCATTTTCCATTCCTACAAGCAATGTATGAGGCTTGTTTCTCCTTATCATTACCAATACTTGTTATTGTCTGTTTTTTTTTTAATTACTGTTATCTGACTGGGTGTGAAGTGGAATCACCTTGTGGTTTTGGTTTACATTTCTCTGATGGCGAATAATGTTGAGAATTTTGGAAAAAATATCCTTCAATTTGATTGTTGTATGAGTTCCTTAGGACTTTCTGCATATAAGATCATATGATCAGCAAATAAAGATAATTTTACTTTTTCCTTCCAATCTTAATGCATTTTGTTTTATTTTCTTGCCTAATTGCCCTGACCAGAACACCCAGTTCAATATTATAAGACACACGTGACATCTTTGTCTTGTTCCTGATCTTAGAAGGAAAATTTTAGTCTTTGACCAGTAAGTATAACATTGGCTGTGAGTTTTTATAGATGGTTTATTTCAGGTTGAGCTAGTTTCCTTCTATTCCTAGTTTTTTAGTATTTTTTTTTTTATCATGTAGGGTATTGGATTTTGTCGCTCCTTCTTCTGAGCCTATTGAATTGGTCATGTGGTTTTTGTCCTTTATTATATGAATATGGTGTATTACATAATTGATTTTCCTAGGATAAATCCCATTTGGACATGGTATATAAACCTATTCTATGTTGCTGCTGATTCTTTTTGTTGCTTAGTTTTTTGTTGAGAAGGTTTGCCTCTATATTCATAAGGGACATTAGTCTGTAGTTTTCTTTTCTTTTGATATTTTTGCCTGGGTTTTGTATCAGGAATGTTGGCATCATAGAATGAATTGGGAATTGTTTTTTCATCATCTGATTTTTGGGGAAGAGTTTGTGAAGGATTGATGTTAATTCTTCCTTAAATATTTTGTGGAATTCACCAATGAAAGCGTCTCATTCTGCATTTTTCTTTGTGGGAAGGTTTTAACACTAACTAAATTATTTTACTTGTATTAGGTCTATTCAGATTTTTATTTTCCTTCTCCAGTCATTTTTGGTAATTTGTCTATTTCTAGGAATTTGTCTATTTTATCTAGGCCATCTAATTTGTTGGTGTACAATTGTTCATAGTATTTTCATATAATTCTTTTATTTTTGTAAGATCAGTAGTAATGCCTAGTTCATTCTTGATTTTAGTAATTTGAATTCCCCCCCGCCATTTTTCCTTGGTTGGTCTAGCTACTTTATACATCTTTTCAAACAACCAACTTGTGGTTTAATTGTGTGTGTATGTGTGGTTTTTGTTGTTGTTGTTTTGTTTTGTTTTGCTTGTTTGTTTTGAGATGGAGTTTTGCTCTGTCGCCCAGGCTGGAGGGCAGTGGCGCGATCTCGATTCGCTGCAAGTTCCGCCTCCCGGGTTCACGCCATTCTCCTGCCTCAGCCTCCTGAGTAGCTGGGACTACAGGCGCCTGCCACCAGGCCTGGCTATTTTTTTTTTTGTATTTTTTTTTAGTAAAGACGGGGTTTCACTGTGTTAGCCAGGATGGTCTCGATCTCCTGACCTCATGATCCATCTGCCTCCGCCTCCCAAAGTGCTGGGATTACAGGCGTGAGACACCGTGCCCGGCCCATTGTATTTTTGAAAACTGCTTTCTTATTCTGTATTTTATTTATTTCTGCTATAATTGTTGTTTTCTTCATTTTACTTGCTTTGGGTTTAGTTCTTATTTTTCCAGTTCCTTGGGGTGGAAGTTTAGGGTTATTGATTTGAGATCTTTCTTATTTTCTTGATATCAGCATTTACAGCTATAAATTTCCTCCAAACACTGCTTTACTTGCATCTCATACATTTTGGTATGTTGTGTTTTTATTTTTATTCATCTCAGAGTGTTTTCTAGTTTTTCTTGTCATTTCTTCTTTGGCCCATTGCTGTTTTCATTTTTTTTTTTTTTAAAGAAGTATATTGTTTAACTTCTGCCTAATTGGAAATTCTCCAAATGTCCCTCTCTTACGGATTTCTAATTTCCTTCATTGTGGTCATAGTTCATACTTTGTGTGATTTTAATTCCTATATACTTATTGAGACTTGTTTTATTGCCTAATATATGGTCTATCTTAGAGAATGTTCCATGTGCACTTGAGAAGAATATGTATTATGCTGTTTTGGATGGAATATTCTATGAATGTCTGTTGGCTTTACAGTGTTGTTCAAGTCTTCTATTTCTTTGTTGATCTTCTGCCTAGTTGTGTATAATCTTTTGTAAAGACTGATGAATTTGGTTTGCTAAATTTTATTTAAAATTTTGGTATCTATTTTGATCTAAACATATGGGAGTCCTGCGGGTTTAAGATGGGAATTGTAGATGTTATCCTTTAGAGAGAAATCACTCATTACTCATGCTGTAAGCCAGAGGATGCCACTGACCTGGAACTATTTCATGGTCTCTTGGTCAGTATGGAAGTTTTACAGTTCACCACTTTACTGCTGACCCAAGACTCAATTTTTCTCTTTTTTTTAATGTTGTATTTTTAATGTTGTATTATTTTAATGTCGTATTAGCTCTTTTGTTGCTGAGTAAAAAATTTCCACAAATGTGGTAGCTTAAAGCAAGACACATTTATTTATTGATTTATTTATTCACAGTTATGATGGGTAGGAGTCTGAGCACAGTTTAGCTAGGTCCTCAGATCAGGTTCTCACAAGTTTACAAGATTACAATTGAGGTGTCATCTGGACTTCATTTCCGTCTGGAAGCTTGGCTAGGGAAGAATCTGCTTCCAAGTTCATTTTTTATTCATAATTTATTCCTGTTTTTGAGACTGTCTTCATTTCCTTGCCACATAGCTCTTTCCATAAATAGTTTATAATATGGCTATTTGCTTCTTTAAGGCCATCACAAAAATATATTTCTATAGTCTACTAAGAAAAGTCATGTATAGTGAAACATTGTAGAGAGCTGCAAAGGGATTGTGACCAACTCAACATTCCACTGGAGGCTATATGATCAAATAGCAAACTGTTTATCATGAATGCAGGATGTGGGCAAACTTACTTGTGCTCCAGCTGCCAGAAGGTTTGCTGAAGACAATCACTTCATGGCACCGTGCTCCTTGAGGTTATCTACTGAGACACCTAGAGCCTATTGTTCGAAGAATGCAGTCTGGCAAGCCTGCTGTAAATCAAACTGCCGATCAACAATCACCTGACAATTACCCCCCCCCCCCCCCAGCTTCTTGCTATCTCTTTTACCTAATAAACATGGAGAGCTGAAAAAGCTCAGGGCCCTTGTTCACTAGAAGCAAGGAGCGCCCTGACCCGTTCTTCCAAATATAATCTTCTGTCTTTGTCTTTATTCCCGTGTTCATCATCCTTTGTTCAGTCCAACAGGGATAGGGTCCATGGCAAAACATAATCACCTTTATGATTACATTTATAATTCTACTTTATGATGGGAGTGACATCTCATCACCTTTGCCATATAATGTAACCTAACCAAGTAAGTGACATCCTTTTGTCTTTAGTTAGAAGCAAGTTACAGGTTCCATCTGCATTCCAGGAGGAGATTGACACAAAGAAGTGGCTCACTGGGACCACTTGAAGCTTTATTCACCAAGAAGACAGTAGATGGGAGGGAACCATCAGATAATTTTTTCCCTTTCCCTTGGGTCTGTACTAAGACAAAGACAGCTATTGTTCTTATCCAAAGAAGCCACTTGAAGTAGAGCAATCAGTGGCACTTGTTAAGAAGCTGTGTACAGTTCAATGTAGTACCTTCTTGTTTTCAATCTCTTTCTCTGACTCCCATTCCCTTCCTACTTAACCCTCCTTTTCTGGGATTGCATCTTATGACTGCATTAAAACTTCATAAAAATTTAAAAAGCAGGCTCAAGACACTTAGTTACCCAGTTTTGGAGTGTTAGGAATGCCAGTGAGCCTTTACAACAGGAATAAAGGAGACTATTATCTCCTGTAGCTGTGAGGCAGACTTTTCAAAGGATCAGGTTTATTTATTTATTTATCAAATTGACTATTGTTGAAAAATTTACATATAAAGTTATATGCATGTATTCTGTACAACATAATGTTTTCAAATACAGTCATGTTGCACATACAGATGTTTTGGTGAACAATGGACTGCTTATATGATGGTGGTCCCATAAGATTATAATGGAGCTAAAAATTTATATCACTTAGTGATGTTGTAGCTGTCATAATGTAGCACAGTGCATTACTTTTTCTATGTTTGGATATGTTTGGATACACAAATATTTACCATGTGTTAAAATTGCCTACAGTACTCAGTATAGTAATATGCTATACAGCTTTGTAGCCTAGGAATAATAGGTTATACATATAGTCTAGGTATGTAGTAGTAGTATATACCACTCTCTGTGGAAGTACACTCTCTGATGTCCATACAATGACAAAATCACTTAATGATGTATCACTCAGAACATATCCCTGTCATTAAGCAATGCAGGGCTAATTAAATACATTGTGTTATGGTTAAATCTAGCTAATTGACAAGTGCATTGCCTCATATTGTTATCATTTTTGTGGTGAGAACACTTAATATCCACTCTGTCAGAATTTTTAAAGAATACAGTATATCATCATTAACTAGTTACCATGCTGTCCAATAGATTGTTTGAATGTATTTCTTTGGTCTAACGATCTAACTGTAATTATGTATCCTTTGGCCAATATTTCCCTACCCCACTCCCCAAGAACCCCAGCTTCTGTTAACAACCATTCTAATCACTACTTCCATGAAATCAGCTTTTCAGATTCCACATGAGTATGATAATGTGATATATGTCTTTCTGTGCATAGCTTATTTCATTTAACATAATGTCCCATAGTTTCATCCATGTTGTTGTAAATGACAGGATTTCCTTCCTTTTTATTGACTGAATAGTATTCCAGTGGGCATATATAGCACATTTTCTTTATTCATTCATCCACTGATGGACATTTAGGTTGATTTCATATTTTGGCTACTGTGAATAGTGCTGCAATAAACGTGGGAGTGCAGATATGTCTTTGACATACTAATTTCATTTCTTTGGATATATACCCAGTAGTGGGATTGCTGGATCATATGCTAGTTTATTTTTAGTTTTTTGAGAACCCTCCATACTGTTTTCCATAATGGTTGTACTAATTTACATTCCCACTACTAGTTTTCAAGAATTCCTTTTTTCTCCACAACCTCACCAATACTTTCTAAAATCTTTTTTCTTTTTGATAATAGACATTCTAACAGAAATGTGGTGCTATCTCATTGTGGTTTTAATATGCTTTTACATGATGATTAATAATGTTGAGCATTTTCTTATATACCTGTTGAATATTTGTGTGTCTTCTTTTGAGAAATGTTTCTTCAGGTCTTTTTCCAATTTTCAAATTTGGCTATTTGTTTTCTTGCTATTGAATTGTTTGAGTTCCTTATTTATTTTGAATATTATCCCCTTATTAGATGGATAGTTTGCCAATATTTTCTTCCATTCTCTATGTTGTCTCTTCATTCAGTTAATTGAGTCCTTTGCTGTGCAGAAGTTTTTTTAGTTTGATCTTCTTTGTTTGTTTTGAGACAGGGTCTCACTCTCTTGTCCAAGCTGGAGTGCAGTGGCATGATCCATGGCTCACTGCAGCCTAGAACTGCTGGGCTTAGGCAATCTTCTTGCCTCAGCCACTGGAGTAACTGGGACCACAGATGCATGCCACTATGCCGAGCTAATTTTATTTATTTTTTGTAGCAATGAGATCTCACTATGTTGCCCAGGCTGGGCTTGAATTCCTGAGCTCAAGCTTTCCTCCTGCCTCAGTCTCCCAATATGTTATGATTACAGATGTGAGCCCTGGCACCAAGCCAGTTTGATCTTATTTGTCTATTTTTGCTTTTGTTTACTGTGCTTTTGAGATCATATATAAAAAAATCATTGCCAAGGCAAATTTCATGAAACTTTTCCCGCTGTGTTTTCTTCTAGTAATAGCTTCAGGTCTTACACTTAAGTCTTAAATCCATTTTGAGTTGATTTTTGTATATGGTGAGAGACAGGGATCTAATTTCATTCTCTTGCATGTGAATATTCAATTTTACCAGCACCACTTATTTAAAAACCAATCCCTTCCCCATTCTGTTTTCTTGGCACTTTTGTCAAAAATTGGTTGGCTATAAGATTGTGGACTTATTTCTAGGTGCTGTATTCTGTACTATTGGTCTGTGTGTCTGTTTTTATGCCAGTACCATGCTGTTTGGTTACTACAGCTTTATAATATGTTTGAAGTCAGGTGGTGTGATGACTCTGTGTTCTTTTAGCTCAAGATTGTTTTGGCTATTTGGGGTCATTTGTGGTTTTATACAGATTTTAGTTTTTTTTCTTATTTCTGTGAAGAAAGTCATTGATATTTTGATAGGGACTGCATAGAATCTGTAGATTGCTTTGGGTAGTATGCACATTTTAATAATATCAATTCTTCAAATCCATGAACATGATATATTTTTCCATTTATCTGTGTTTTCTTCAATTTGTTTCATCAATATTTTATAGCTTTAAGTGTAATCTCTTACCTCCATGATTAAATTCATTTCTAAGTAATTTTTTTTTGCTGTTGTAAATAGGATTTTAAAAAGTTTTAGATAGTTCATTGTTAATGTATAGAAACACTGCTGATTTTTGTGTTGATTTTGTATCCTGCAACTTTACTGATTTTGTTTATTAGTTCTAATAGTTTTTTGGTGGAGGCTTTAGGGTTTTCTCTGTATGAGATTATGTTGTCTGCAAACAAGATAATTTAGCTTCTTCCTTTCCAATTTGGATGCCCATTATTTCTTTCTCTTGTCTAATTACTTTAACTGGGACTTCCAGTACAATGCTGAATAGAAGTGGCAAGAGCGGACATCTTTGTCTTGTTCCAAATACTAGAGAAAATGCTTTCAACTTTCCCCATTCAGTATATTCAGTATATGGGTTTGTGGTATATGGCCTGTATTGTGTTCAAGTACATTTATTCTACACCTAAAGAGTTGAGAGTTTTTTTTTTTTTTATCATGAGGGGATGTTGAATTTTGTGTAATTCTTTTTCTGCTTCTGTTGAAATAATCATATGATTTTCATTCCTCAATTCTGTTAATGCCATATATCACCTTTTTGAATTACATATGTTGAACCATCCTTGCATCCCTGAGATAAATCTCACTTGATCATAATGAGTGATCTTTTTAATGTGCTGTTGAATAGTATTTTGTTGAGGATTCTTGTTTCAATGTTCATCAGGGATATTGGCCTTAGTTTTCTTTGTGCGTGCATGTGTGTGTGTGTGTGTGTGTTTGTGGCCTTGTATGGTTTTAGTATCAGGGTAATGTTCACCTTGTAAAATGAGATTGGAAGTATTTCCTTCTCTTTAATTCCTTGGAAGAATTTGAAAACAGTTGGTATTCATTCTTTGAATGTTGGTAGAATTCAGCAGTGAAGCCATCAGGTCCTGGGCTTTCCTTTGATGAAAGATTTTTAGGACAGACATGGTGGCTCATACCTGTAATCCCAGCACTTTGGGAGGCCACGGCAGGTAGATCACCTGAGGTCAGGAGTTTGAGACCAGCCTGGCCAACATGGTAAAACCCTGTCTGTACTAAAAATAAAAAAATTAGCTGGGTGTGGTGGCAGGTGCCCGTAATCTCAGCTACTTGGGAGAATCACTTGAACCCTGGAAGTGGAGGTTGCCGTGAGCCAAGATCGCACTCCAGCCTGGGTGACAAGAGTGAACTCTCTCTCAAAAAAAAAAAAGAAAAAGAAAGATTTTTATTACTACTGATTCAGTCTTACAGGTTATTTGTTGAGATTTTCTGTGTCTTCGTAATTCAAGCTTGGTAGGTTTTATGTGTACAGGAATGTATCTATTTCTTTCAGGTTATTCCATTTGTTGGTGTATAATTGTTCATAATCGTCTCTTATAGTTCTTTGTATTTCTGTGGTATCAGTTATAATGTCTCCTATATCAATCTGATTTTATTTATATGCTTCTCTCCTTTTCTTAGCTTAACTAAAGGTTTGTTGATTTTGTTTATCTTTTCAAAAACCAGTACTTCATTTTGTTGTCTTTTCTATTGCTTTTCTAGTCTCTATGTTATTTATTTCTGCTCTACTGTTCATTATTTCTTGTCTTCTACTAATTTTGGTTTAATTTATTCTGATTTTTCTAGTTCCTTAAGATTCAGTGTTAGATTGGTTGAAATCTTCTTTTTTGATGTACTGTACTCCATACGTTTTGGTATGTTGTGTTTCTATTTTCATTTGTCTCAAGAAATTTTAAAATTTCCCCTTAAATTATCTCTTCATTGACCCATTGGTTGTTCAGTAGCATATTTTTATTTTTATATATTTATTTTTTATTTTTGTTTTTTGAGATGGAGTCTCACTCTGTAGCCCAAGCTGAAGTGCAGTGACATGATCTGGGCTCACTGCAACCTCTGCCTCCAGGGCTTAAGTGATTCTCCTGCCTTAGTCTCCTGAGTAGCTGGGACTACAGGTGTGCGCCACCATGGCCGGCTAATTTTTTGTACTTTAGTAGAGATGAGGTTTTACCACGTTGCCCTGGGTGGTTTCAAACACAGGCGATCTGCCCACCTCCTCCTCCCAAAGTGCTGGGATTATAGACATGAGCCACCACACCCGGCCCAGTAGCATATTTTAAAATTTGCACGTGTTAGTAATTTTTCTGAAACTCCTTTTGGTATTGATTTCAAGTTTTATACCATTGTGGTCAGAAAAGATCATTGATATGATTCCAATCTTCTTAGATTTTTAAAGACTTGTTTTGTGGTCTAACATGGTATATACTGGAGAATGCTCCATATGCAGTTAAGAGAATGTGTATTCTACAGTTGTTGGATAAAAATGTTCTGTTATTTATCTGTTAGGTTTATTTGGTATAAACTGGAGTTAAAGACCTATTTTTTTTTATTGATTTTCTGTCTGTATGATCTGTTAATTTCTGAAAGTGGGGTGTTAAAGTATCCTGCTATTACTGTATTATTGTCTATCCTTTCATATTTTAATATTTGCTTTTATATTTAGGTACTGTGATGTTTGGTGCATGTATATTTACAATTGTTATGTTTGCTTGCTGAACTGACCCTTATTATTATAAAATGACCTTCTTTGTCTCTTTTTTCTGTTTTTGATGTGAAGTCTATTTTATCTGATTAAGTATAGCTATTCCTGCTCACTTTGGTTTTCATTTGAATGAAATATCTTTTTCCATTTCTTCACTTTCAATCTGTATGTGTCCTTATAAGTGAAGTAAGTCACTTGTAGGTCGCATATAGTTGTGTCTTGTTTTTTTTATTCATCCGTTCTATGTTTTTTATTGAATAATTTAATTCATTTACATTCAAGATAATTATTGATAGTTAAGCACTTACTAGTGCCATTATTTTTTTTCTAGTTTTTTTGGTAGATCCTTTCTTCTTTTCTTCTTCTCTTTCTTTGTGGTTAAGTGACTTTCTTTAGTTATTGTTTTGATCCCTTGCTTTTCATTTTTTGCATATCTGTTATAGGTTCTTTACGGTTAGCATAAGGCTTACAGAAAACATAATTATAACTAGTTCTTTTAAGCTAATGACAGCTTAATTTGATTGCAAAAATACCCTCTATACTTTTAGTCCACGCTGAATTTTGGGTGGAAAAAATTATATCTTTTTATTGCATATTCCTTAACAATTATTGTAGTTATTATTTTTAAGTTTGTATTTCAACCTCTATACTAATAATATAAATAATGTACACAGTGCCATTATAGTATTATAGTATTCTGAATAGTATATAAATAATAGTATATAAATAATGTACACAGTGCCATTATGGTAGTATAGTATTCTGAATTTGGCTTACTTTTTTTCAGTGAGTTTTATATTTTCAATATTTTTGTGTTACTCATTAGCATCCTCTTTTCTTTCAGGTAAATAAGTTTTTTAGGAATTCTTATAAGGCAAGTCTGGTGGTGTTGAACTTCCTCAGCTTTAGTTTCTCTGGGAAAGTCTTTATTTCTCCTTCATTCCTGAAGGACAGCTTTTCTGGGCATAGAATTCTTGATTGGCAGGGGTTTTTTTTTCTTCATCACTTTGAATACATCATCCCACTCTCTCCTGGCCTGTAAGATCTCTCTTGAGAAGTCTGCTGCTAGGCCTATTGAAACTTCCTTATATGTTATTTTATTCTTTTATCTTGCTGTTTTGGGGATCCTCTTGACAATTTGAATATAATATGTCTAAGGGGTAGTCTTATTTAGATGGAATGTTATTAGAGGATTTTGACTTTCCTATACATGAATATTTATATCTTTACCCAGGTTTGGAAAGTTTTCTGCTATTATTTCTTTGAGTACACTTTCTACCAATTATCTTTCTCAACTCACTCTTGAAAACAAATGACTTGGATATTTGCTTTTTTAATGTTGCCCCATAAATCCCATATGCTTTTTAAATTCTTTGTTATTCTTTTGTTCTTTTTTCTCCTCTGCCTGTATATTTTCAAACAACCTGTCTTTGAGTTTGCAGACTCTTTCTTCTGGTCAATTCTGCTGTTGATGCGCTCTATTGCATTTTTCATTTTGTTCATAGTATTTTTCAGCACCAGGATTTCTGATGGATTTTTAAAATTATTTCAATCTCTTTGTTAAATTTTGTGTTCTTGTCACTTATTATTTTACTCATTTTGTTGAATTGTTTCTCTGTATTTGTTGAAATTTACTGAGCTTATTTAAAACATTCATTTTGACTTTTCATCAGGTAGTTTATACACTCCATCTCTTTAGGGTCAGTCACTAGTGCCTTCTTTTCTGTCAATCTGGACAAAAAATGTTGTGTTTCTCTGTTCTTGATCTTTGTGTTCATGTTGTTGTCTGCACACTGAAGAAGTAAATGCTTATTTTAGTCTCTGCAGTCTATTTTTTTCTGGGAATGCCCTTCAGTAGTAAGCCTTTTCAGAGATTCTAGGCAGATCCTCTGTACTGGTCCCAAAGCCTGGCCTGTAAGCCTGCACTGCAGCCATTGCAGCACTGGGAAGCTTCCTAAGCCCAGTATCACCATGAGTGCAGTACCTATCTGGAATTCTGCGTCCTCCAAGGCTAACATCGCATTGGAGTACATGTGAACCTTATAGCAGACTTCTGAGGGCTGCCTTCTGTTAAGGCTTGTCCTGAGCCCAAGGCTGCTGTAGTTGTCCAGTGGTGATGCTAACTGTAGATTGAGTCTGCTTGGCATGGGCTATGGGTTCCCACCTGATGTTGGGACAAGTCTGGAGGTTCAGTCCATGGGTACTGGCCTGAAGTCAGGGGCTGTGGGAGTCTGCCCACTGCTGGCTTTTAGTGTGGTAGGCTCAGTGTTGGGGGTCCAATGCAAAATTCTATGCTTAATTCCTATTTTCCTCTAAGCAGGTGGTATCTCTCTCCACAATATGCTGCCTGGGGTTGAGGGAAGGGTAACATGGGTAATGGAAAAGTGTCCTTTCTACCCTCTTCATTTGTGTCTTTTCTTATTATTATGATATAAGCAGTTAATGTGATCTCTTACCTGGCTTTCTTAACTCTTGTGAAGGTATTTTTGTCCATGGATAGTTGTTCTAATTGATGTATCTGTAAGGAGATGATTGCTGGAGAGTTCTATTCCACCATCTTGCTGTTCCCTCAACCAAAACTCAATTTTTTTTCAATTGCAGTGGTGAACTAGGCATAAAAAATTAGACCTTGATTACTCTTAAACCCATTGAAATATAGATACTGCCATTCCCATCAGGAGGGTGGCTTTCTCTGGTATTGATTGTCACTTCCTCTAATTAAAGACTAACTCCATTATTTACTTTCTTGATCCCATAACTTCAAGTTTCTTCCTTACTTTTTTTCTATTTGTTATCCTCCCTCTTAATTTGGAGTGGAAGAATGCATCTCCCTTCTGTCTCCAGTAAAGAAAGGAGGTAATAGTAGCCCTTCATGACAGGCACTGAATGCCCCACAAGGCTGATGACTTGTTTCTCCCCAGCTTCCTTTTACATTATTTGAAGTGAGACTGTTTGTTTCTTTACTGGGGCTGTTCTGATCTGATGCTGCTCAATAATCTCTGTGGGGATGTGAGTCTACTGGCAGTGGGATCTATTTAGAATGTGAGGTACTTAGTATTTTTTGTTCTCTGCTTTGGGCATTAGCCTGAATTCCAGGATAAGATAATCTCACTTGACATTCTGTTACATAAGTATGTGCTGATATATTAAAGTATAATATGGGAAATACTATAATAGATGTATAAGAAAATACAGAGACATAGAAATTTTAGGATTTCTCATATCATCTTGCCCTTTTAGATGAACATTTTAGGTCTTCATTTAGAAATGAGAAGAACAGGAAAGATATCCAGGAAAATGCATGCTTATGGTTTTGATTATATGTTTGTATCCCCTCCGCACTTGTCTGCATTTAATCTGCAATTGGCCTAAGATCCAAGGCTAACATTTAGAGGCAGAATAGGGCTCCAAATACAGTAGGTTCAGTTCAGCTTCAGATGTTGAGAGTGGGGCAGGGATACTAACAGGTCAGTGTACGTAGATGTGTCTTCTCTTTCATTATGCTTAGCCCCCTTGCTCTTGCAAGTAGAGAGTTCCAAGGTAGACCACTTAGATTAAAATCAAGGTAATTCAATAATGACTAGATGGAGCAGGCAAAGTCCTAGGATACCTAACTTGGGTATTCATAGGTGTACAACTGACTCTTAGTCTTATCTATCAATTCTGTGAAATGTCCAGGGTCCCATCTGGACTTTAGTTAAGTCCTAGTAATACATAGAAACCCACTTCCATAACCTCAAATTAGGGCTATTCTTGATTGTGGTAAATGAAGAGACAATCGACATGAAGAGTTCCATGGACCATGATAAGAAGCTGTAAGTGTAGCCACTGCTTAAAAGTACCATGAACTTCTTAAATTTAAGCTTGACTGTGCTGCATTCTGCTGCAACTCCAGTATGAACGGTCTATGTTTGACCATTTGGAAAAAGCAATTATTAAGAGTACTGCATGTGCTATGCCAGCTGTATGTAATTTTTAGAATATGGCTTTAATTCTCTATTTTGAGAAGACATTTTATTCATTCCCCAGTTGGTCAGCATTCCTGAGAGACACTCAATTCATCAGAGGTTACTTCCAGGGCAAGCCCAGTTGGGAGAGGATATGCCCTGATTCTAAAGCATCATGAATGCAGTCCTTTCAAAGGGAAGCAGCTTTGTTTTAACTCCAGATGCCACCATGTTCTGTTAGACAGCAGCTGTCATCCCACAGTTCAGATTTTTAAATATATTACTAAAAAACTGTAAGGAATTCAAAAAGTACTGTGAGTTATTTCAGAGACGTTTGGAATGATACTCTTTTTTTTTTATTTGAGAAACTTGCTTAGTAGAAACTGTTGTGTATGCTAATGAATGACACTAGGTCCAAAGTGGATAAACATTTCATTATAGGGTAACATAGCAAAAACAACATTTTCTCCCTGTTATCTCAGATGCTGGTTTCAACATCCAGGATGGTCTATATTTACATTTTTAGCACAGAACAGAATTTGATAAAAACGAGCTTCTTTTTTATATTCTATCTTTATTGAGTTAGAATTTTCATACAGTGAAGTGCACAGATCTTAAGCGTATGTACAATTTAATAAGTTTGATAAATATATATTCCTGTGTAAGTATCATTACAGTCAAGATAAAGATCATTTTCTCATTCCTACTTCTATCCTCCCCATCCGCTATAGGCAAACATTCTTTTGCTTTTTCTCAGCATAAATTAGTGTTGTCTGTTCTAGGGCTTCCTATAAATACAGACGTATGCAGTGTGTACTCTTTTATCTCTAACTTCTTTTGCCCAACATTATGCTTTCCAGGTTCATTCATATTTTTGGACATATCAGTAGTTTTATGAGTTTGTGGGATCTGTAAGTTAATTTTTTTTTCACCAAATGTGGAAAATTTTTAACCATTATTTCAAGTATTTTTTTTGTTATCCATTCTCCTTCCTATATTTTTTGAAACTCCAATTGCATGTGGTTAGACTATTTGATATTGTCACTGAAACTCTGCTTTTGTTTTTCTTAATTATTTTCTCTTTTCCTCCGAATGAATTTCTATTGATACACCTTCAAGTTCAATAACTTTTTATTCTCCAATTTGCTCTTGCATTCATCTAGTGAAATTTTTACTCCAGGTATTATAATTTTCTGTTCTAAAATTTTCATTTAGTTATTTTTTATAGTTTCCATTTCTGTGTTGAAATTATTATGACTTATTTTTACTTTAAGTTCTTAAACATATTTGTTATAGCTTCTTTAAAGTCTTAGTTTGTCAATTCCAACATAGGTCATTTCAGGAACTGTTTCTACTGACTGCTTTATTTTTTCTTGGTTATGGGTCACTTTTACTTAGTATTTAAAATGTGAAGTAATTCAAAAAATTATATACACATGGCCGGGTGCGGTGGCTCAGCCTGCAATCCCAGCACTCTGGGAGGCCGAGGCGGGCGGATCACGAGGTCAGGAGATAGAGACCATCCTGGCTAACACGGTGAAACCCCTTCTCTACTAAATATACAAAAAATTAGCCAGGAGAGGTGGCGGGCGCCTGTAGTCCCAGCTACTCGGGAGGCTGAGGCAGGAGAATGGCGTGAGCCAGGGAGGCGGAGCTTGCAGTGAGCCGAGATCGCGCCACTACACTCCAGCCTGGGCGACAGAGCGAGACTCTGTCTCAAAAAACAAACAAAAAAATTACGTACACAACATTGTGTATGACGCATTAGGGAGACTAGACTCTGTTATCTTTCATGTGTTGATTGTTTGGTCTAGTAGCAATTCAGTTACTGGATTGTCACCTTTATCTTAGGAATGCTGGGTCTTATGCTTTGTTATAATACATCTTGGGAAAGGCCTTTATGTTTCTCGAGCCCTTCTAATTTGGTAGAATTCAAGCTCCAAACTTTGTCTCTCCATGGTGTACAGTAGATAAATTATTTGCTCAATTTTTTCAAACGTCTAGCTGTTTCTTTTTCCTGAGCTCCTTGGAGTTGTTCTTGATTATACACAGCTCAGCGGTTAGCCAAGAATTTTAAGATAATTTATATATAGATTTGGGGCTTTCCCCTTCTTTTTGAGGGAGTTTCCTCCTCAAATTCTTGCCATTCTGGGAGCCACTACACACTAACTTCTCAATTCGATGATGTTTTGTCTTTCTGCATGAGTTCTGTCTATCCTGCATTAAATGTGGACTGGGAATTACCCCTGAGGAAAAACCACAGAAACGTGGACCTCACCCAGTGAACATAATTTTGGTTTAGGTTTCTGCAAGAGTAATTGCAGTTTTCACCATTGTAAGTAATTACTTTTGAGATTGTAGTTTTCACCACTATACCTTTGCACCAACCTGATACTTTCAGAAGCCTAATCTTCTATAGTTTTTACCTGCTTATGGTTGCTCTCTGGTGCCTTCAAATGGTTTTGTTTTTTAAAACTTTGTTGAGAGGTATAATTGTTAGCTTTCTGAGGCTTGGTCAAATATAAATGACTTCATCATTACTAAAACTTGACTATGAGTTTCAGAATGAATACTTTGTATTGTACACATGATGAAGTATGAAATTTGGGAAATGATCAAATATGTGCTTAGAAATATTTTTTCTTCCTCTCTGGGGTTGTCTTATTTCCCCTTTTCCAGGCGATTTATTTTTACTACAGTCGGCCCTTTGTATCCATATCCAGATGCAAACAACTGAGGTTCAAAAATATTTAAGAAAGGAAAATAACAATACAACACCAAATAAAACAGATAAGAATAATATAATATAACAAAACTATTTACACAGCACTTACATTGTATTAGGTATTGTAAGTAATCTAGAGATGATTGAAAGTACACAGGACGATGTGCGTAGGTTATATGCAAGTACTACACCATTTTATATAAAGGACTTGGGTATCCTTGGATTTTGGTATCCTTGGGGGTCCTAGAACCAATCCCCTATGGATACCGAGGGACAACTACATTTGTTTTCCTGCATATCTCAGTCTTTTAAGTCTGAAGTATTTTCCTCTGTCATTTCCAACATTTGCTCAGCACTTTTCCTGATTATAGTATTCTTCACAGTAAATTGTAATAATCAGTTAGTTGTTTCTAAACCCCTTTTGACTGCATGGGGGCCTGAAGGCATTTCCCTGTCTTATATCTCGCTCTGTGCACTTAACATATAAATACCTTGAGAAATGAATATAAATGAAATAATTAAAGAAAAGGAACATATTGGAATGGAAATTAGAAACTCAGATTTGCGAAAGCTCCATTTTTGGGGAGGTTTTAATTTTTAATTTTTGGTGAAAATATAAGGTGTTTAGTTTAAAATTTTTATTTTTATTTTAGTATACATTCAAGGGGTACATGTGCTGGTTTGTGACATGGGTATATTGCATAATACTAAGATTTGGGATTCTAGTGAATCCATCACCCAAATAGTGAACACAGTGCCCAACAGATAGGTTTTCAACCCTTGCCACCCTTCCATCTCCCCTGGGGAGGCCTTTAAATGGTTATTTTCCTTTACTAAATTTTGTCATAAATCTTCGATATTTTGGGTTCAGTTAATTCAACAGTAATTAAATGTTTACATTGGAAAATATATAATGTTCATTGGAAAGGCAGAAGAAAGCCCTAGTTGACTGCTTCAGGCAGTTGGAATTTCAGAAGCAGGTCAATAGGGCGGGGGGAGATGAAATCCGGAGCTTATCTGCTCTAAATTCTGTTAAACCATTACTCAGGACAGGACTCTGGAAAGATATTAATGCACTAATGCATTCCAGAAGAGTGGTGACAGTGGCTGGATGCCACTTCATGTCACACAGTTTACATTTTAATCTATGATCAGGTAAGCTCTATTTTGCCAAGTAAGATGATTTGAACCAGCTTATACAGAGAATTGTAGTAAGATGATGTACAAAGCTAACATTATAAGTATTCTGCTTTTCTTTTTGAAATAAATGTGGTAAACATATTGAAAACAAAAGTGTTTTTTGAGACAGAGTCTTGCTCTGTTGCCCAGGCTGGAGTGCAGTGGTGCGATCTCAACTCACTGCAACCTCTGCCTTCTGGGTTCAAGCAACTCTTTTGCCTCAGCTTCCTAAGTAACTGGGGTTACAGGCATGCACCATCACACCTGGCTAATTTTTGGATTTTTGTAGAGATGGGGTTTCTCCATGTTGGTCTTGAACCACTGACCTCAGGTGATCCACCCACCTCATCCTCCCAAAGTGCTGGGATTATAGGTGTGAGCCACCGTGTCTGGCCTGAAAAGAAAAGTTGAAGGAATTCTGGACCTATCTAATCATCCACAAGCAGAAAGGGATTTAATGTAATTATTTTGCATTCTTCAATTTTACACTATCTAATAAACCCACTTATTCCCTCATTTATTTATTGCTTCATGCACATTCATTTTTTATGTAAATACTACATGCCAAGCATGGTACAAGGTCTTGAATACATACAGATGAATAAGACATATTCTTTCCTCACAAAGGCCTCACAAAAAGCTGTAATATACCTTGAAATGTGTAAGTACTTAGATATAGCAAAGTGCAATAAAAACCCAAAGAAGGAATGTTTAGTTTCCTTGGAAATGTACCTGGGGGAAGTGCCTTATTAATTGGAACTTAAAAAACAAGGTCAAAGATTTTTACAGAAATAAGGTAGTAGAGTTGATATAAAGAAGTACTGTAATGAAGAGGGGAGAAAGGCCTTTCACTCATAGGAACAGCAGAAGGAAAATCATGGAACTAAGGTCTTAGAAGATAAAATGGTGATAAAGCTAATGTAAAGTAAATCAGTTTGCTAACATATGCACTAAAGTCCTTTGGTAATTAATATTTTGCTAGTGCTTCAGTGCAGTATGTGGCTTTGGATGGTTGCGTATAACTTTATGGTAGGGTAGGGTAGTTTTTTTTTTTTTTTTTTTTTTTTTTTTTGATGGAGTCTTGCTCTGTCGCCCAGGCTAGAGTGCAGTAGTGCGATCTCGGCTCACTGCAAATTCCGCCTCCTGGGTTCAAGTGATTCTCCTGCTTCAGCTTCCCGAGTAGCTGGGATTACAGGTGCCTGCCACTGCGCCTGGCTAGTTTTTGTATTTTTTAGTAGAGACGGTGTTTCACCAATTTGGCCAGGCTGGTCTCGAACTCCTGACCTCATGATCCACCTGCCCCCGCCCTCAAAGTGCTGGGATCACAGGCGTGAGCCACCGTGCCCAGCCATTTTGTTGTTTCTTATTACCAATGATTTAAAGAGTAGTATAAAGCAACCTATGTTATGCAGCTGTGCTTGAGGGTACAACTGCTAATTTGGAGGCTTTAGTTTGTAGACATGTTTTATTTGTCCAGCACAATCAATTAAAATTTGAGTTTGAATGTACTTACCCAGTTTGTAACAACATTCTCACCTCTTTATTGGCCTTCATGTGTTATATCACAGACTTAGGTTTTCTTGCTGGCATTTTAGTGAGCAATCTTTAATCTAGATGCTGGTTTTATAATCGTTTGCAAAACTTTCCAACATAAAACTCAGTATGAATAAATAATTGGATTAAAGTTGATTTCAGAAATTGTACTGTTTTGTGTTATGATTGAATCTGGGAACATTTTATTACTTTGAACAGCATAATAAACAGTGTTGGTTTTAATGGGTGGATTATTAGGCATTAGTCCAAATTATCCAGCTAGAAGAGTTTAAATTACAAAGGCCTAGAAATTAGCTTGAGCATATGCCTCAGTGGCAACCTTAGGAATGCAGAGTTACTGAAGTTGGCAAAGAAATTGTTGTGTTGCACAGTATCATGCTTGTAGAAAAGAAAACAGTGATGATAAAACAATTATAAAACAGAGTTATTGCAAGGGAACCATTTTACTTGGTAAAAACAAAATAAAAAGCCATCCAATTTTTGAGTAAGGGAGATCTTGGAACACAGTTTCCAGAGGGGCAGTGAACGTGAATTCAGTAGTCTCCATTGCTTCCTCCCAGAATTGTACTTTTCCCCTCAATTTCTGTAATTTTGTCTCTGTACTGATGAACTAGCTCAGGCCCCAGGGATGTTTCTTTCTCCTTAGGAAACTCTAGCCCCTATTTGGATGGAGTTCCTTTGTGGTTTCTCGTTAAGCATACCTGAGACAGATAAATATTTACAAGTAATTTGATTACATATTAAGGGCGCTTTCTTTCTCTCTCTCTCTCTTTAAGTTTATATAAAACTTAAACAGCACAGTCTTTAACTTTTTTTCAGCACAATTTTATTTTATTGTATTGTGGTAAGAAGACTTAACATGAGATCTACACTCTGAATGAACTTTGATCCTCAAATAACCCACTGTTGCCTCCAAGCGCTGACACAATCCACCTGGCTCCTGCTGAGCTCCTTTTTACCTGTATCCTTACCAGAATTACCAGACACCTCAGTCTCTGCCCTTGTAGGGTCCTCTGTAAGGACCAATCACTTTGCTGCTGACTTCCAAGAAGTTCTCTAATATCCCATCTGGTAGGGATCTTGACTCTTGTAAAACACTTTCCTTTTAAATCAGTAAGTCTATTTCCTTTCAATCTTGGGACCATTCTCTGCGTCTCAAAGTATGAGGGGAGTCTTCTTTTTCAGTAGATTGGTATCCCTGATATTGATATCTCCGGCACGTAATGATGGAGACTTTTTGGTTTATAGATGACTAGCCATGCCGATTTTTGAAGATCTCTAAAATTCATTCATTCAAAAGAGACTGTTTGTTCTTCTCCCATAGGGGTAGGACTTTATTCATTTTGGGGTCACTGTATTAGTTCCTAATCATACAGTAGAGCAAGCATTCATGAAATAATAGAAGGTTCTACTTTTGGCCATTTTCATCAAGAAACATATCCCATCAGCACAATTTCCTGTTTCTGCTGCCACTACTGTGGCCCAGTTGACAGTACTTGGTAAGTGAATGTGATTGCGCTCCTATGCTGGCACAGAGCTCTAGACAGATCGTACAAAATATCCGTCCAAGCAGTTGAAGTGAGGTGTTCCTCCTAAACTGCTACTGAAACTGTTGGCACTTGCTAGACTCTCCTGCTTCTGCAGAAGCTGCTGGTGACTCCCATTTGTGTGTGTGTGTGTGTGCGTGCGTGTGTGTGTGTGTGTGTGTGTGTGTTCGCGCGCGCGCGCGCGCCCGAGCGCGCACTCATGCACACCCGCGCGCGCGACCATGCACACCCTTGTTTGAATTCAGGGAAGAATAGCTAAATAAATCATTACACTGAAGATCGATGAACAGTATCTATTAGTGTTTAAGTCCTTGCCTGGCAGGTGTCCCTTTATAAACTGTCAATAAGCTACATAGGAGTACATAGAAGGTGCTTCTGATGAGAGGTAGTTTTTTTTTTTTTCGTAAATATGGATTTTGTATTAAAAGTATTATATTCACTGTAAAAAAAGCACTCTGGTATTTCTGCCTTTACTTAAAATGTTTTAGAGACTTCTTTATAGAAATTGCCTTCAGAGCTTTAAGCAAAGTTTTCTGCATATTGTCGATAATGGTAATTTTTCATTATTTTTGATTGGGTTTGGTTTTGCACCCATTCAAAAATTATTTGGTGTGAACTTTGGTAAATAAAGTGGCTGATCATGCTAGGTATTATAATTTTGGAGAAGAGAATAAAATTGGGTGTAATGAAAAATAATGAGATTTTCTTATGTAACTCAAGCTGGCTACCTGAGATCTTTCTCTTCTTATCTATATAACTGAAGAAGAAATGATTGTGTGACTATTGGAATGATATTACTAAGTGTCTGAAAAGCCTCTGACAATTTGTTTCTTAACCAGAAGATTCAAACATTAAACTCTTTTATAAAAAAGTGAGCAAAACCTCTTTTTTCTACGAGGTGCTTTACTGTAACTCCTACCATGACATTATATGTTTTGTGAAAGAAGGGACAATATCTTTTTTGTCACTTATGTAACTCTCATGCCTCCCATGCTGCATGACACATAGTGGCATATTCGATACATATTTGTTGAGTTAATAAAACGTAAACACACCAACTTTCCTCTTCAATCAACATTGTCCCTACTGTTGGTGAAAGCAGTGATAGCAAGATAACTTTTAGACAATTATGAATTTCAAATGACATGTAAGTAAGATGACACTATTAAATACAGACTATTTCTGCTTATATTACTATTAGGTTGGTGCAAAAGTAATGGCAAAACCACAATTACTTTTGCACCAACCTAATATATTGAAGAAGATAATGAGAATTATTTAATAATGATTATCTAAGATTATTTAGATCTTGGCATGGCCTCAGTAGAAAATATAGAGCAAGTATTCATATAAATTATGATGATTTCCAAGAGTAATTTTGCTCCTCTACTGAGCAGGCAGAATGATCTAAAAGTTGGTTGGAATTCTCCAATCTTTACTCCAAAGTCTCTACTGGTTCACCTGTACTAAGGTAGGCTCACACCAAGGGGCTTTGGGCTGGCTCGTCCTGTTGCCTGGAATCCTATTCCCTTAGATACCTGCCCAGCTATATTGTTTATTGTTTGTAGCTCTTGCTACAAATGATAGGATTTTACAAGATTTTTTTTCATTTTGAAGTAATATAATTTGATATAGAATTAACTAAGGTAAAAAATCCAGAAATGATATTAATAGACGGAATTCTGTTGAAGTCACCACAGGTAGATTTAAAAGCTTGTCTTCACTTTACAGAATTTCATGCATTTCCAATGAAAGGAAAGTAAATGCAGAAACGTGACGATTTTCTAATCTCACTTATTAGTGTTGGTTGATTATTGAACATTTTGGTTTCAGTTTTTAAGTACATTAATATTAGAAAGGGACAGATTAATAGCCCTTCAAAACTACTGTCAACTTCTCTTTACTTTGTTATCAATTAAGCATGCATTCAATTCCATATTCCTACAGCAACATTTGATTAATACACGTCTTCTAAGAGCAGTGCTTCAGTGTTATTTTAAGACTGGTATACTGAGCCAGAAGTAAATTAAAAAAATTATTATCTCAGTAGTTGCAGCTGAAAAATGGTGAATGCAGAGAGGTTTGCCACAGGACAAATATTTAGTCAACAGAAATTTCTTATTTCTGGTTGTGTCTGGGGATAGTAGGAAAATGGAAGAAATTTGCAAAAGATCTTGTGGAAAATATATCTTCTTGACTTTTTAAGTAAATATAAACTTTAAAATGAAAATACCAATATATACCCTTAAGTGTAGATTTTACTTCTCAAAGATATATGATTTTATTTAAGTGGGACATTAGAATTTTATTTAATTCCTTTATACACCCCTTCATTATCACTCCATTTCCAGTCAAGTTACAAGTTTCTATTACAATGATTGAAATCTGATTCCAGTTTTTAAAATCCATGTCACTAATTTGGATTAAGCTATGGAAAACCTGTGCCGGCTGGGTGCAGTGGCTCGTCTGTAATTCCAGCACTTTGGGAGGCCAAGGCGGGCAGATCATGAGGTCAGGAGATCGAGACCATCCTGGCTAACACAGTGAAACCCCATCTCTAGTAAAAATACAAAAAAAAAAAAAAAAGAAAAATTAGCCAGGTATGGTGGCGGGCGCCTGTAGTTCCAGCTGCTAGGGAGGCTGAGGCAGGAGAATGGCTTGAACCTGGGAGGCGGAGCTTGCAGTGAGCCGAGATGGCGCCACTGCACTCCAGCCTGGGCAACAGAGCGAGACTCCGTCTCAAAAAAAAAGAAAAACCTGTGCCAAAAAGATGTGTCACATTACAGTTTTATAGGAGAAGCTTTAGTACTGGGAATTGGAATAGGAGCTGTTTCAATACATTCTAATTTAATTTTTGACCAGGACGGTAAATTTCAATGACTTTGGTTTGAGAGTTAAGCTGTAATTGGTACTATAGGTAGACCAGTATTTTTTTTTTTTTTTGCCAGTATTTTATCAAGGGGGAGATTTGTAGAAGGTTAGTAAGGTCAGAGAAGTTTAATTTTTGAATTAATTGTATCAAATGTATGGCATTAAGGTAATGGTTGTTTGCAACTTAACTTTGGAAGGGGATCATCATTTATTAGTCCTTTTTGGTATTGAAATTTTCTATTTTTTGTAAAAGCATTATCATATAAATCAAATAGGAATCTCACAGCTTTTTTGTTATATCTTTCAGAATATTACTCTTCTATTTTAAGCTTATAGTAAAAATGTGATTTCAGAGTCCCAGTGTTCCAATACTCAACTATGTAGTTCTTCCTGAGGTAGATGAAATGTTAGGATCAGATTTGTATCAACTTCCAGATTATTGGTTTTTCTCTCACTTTCTTCTTTGACTTTGGAAAAACAGCTGCTAAGGTTGATTTGAGACCTTTTATGACTTCTCTCACTCACAGACTCAACTATTTTAGCACTGACCTTTGTCTCTCTCTCAGGGATAGAGATAACTTGATACTACTAGTCACAGAGAATGAAATTGAACATCAAGGGGAGAGAGAAGTAAACTAGAGAGAAGCAATACCAGTGACTTTTAAGACAAAAAAGAATGGAAATTCCCTCTGGATGTTTTCACACAGAATCAGGTTATAAAAGCAGATAAAAATGTTTTATTGTTTTAGTTTCTTTGACCGAAGACATAAAAAGAGCAGCAGATATGGGGAGGGAGGATGGGCCATAAAGTCTTACTTGAAAAAGAGCTCTGATAATCTTGTTAGGCTGAATTTAGACTGTTACAGGATGTCTTTTTTTTCTTTTTACCTCTTCTACTTGCATATGCATTTATGAGTTCTTTCTGAATTTTGAGTATCTGTGTTTCACCTGAAAGCCTGCACCAGATACAGCTGACAGATTGCCAGTTCTTTTGTCACCTAAACATTGTCCTTTTTCCACTCCCTGTAACTATGTCTGCCAAAATTAAGGTATATTCACATGAAAGGAACATGCTTATAAGCAATTATCAAGTACATGTGTGTTACCACCATGATTTGTTTTTATCATGATGTTCATAACTATCTGGCATATATGTGTTTATTTGTTTGCTTGTTATTTGTGTCCTCCCTTTGGATGGTAACTTTTATAAGGAAAAATATGCATCTTATGAATCTATATTCCATCAGTTAGAGCAGTGTCAGGTACACAGTGGCTGTTAGATGTTGGCTAAACAAATGGATAAATGAGTCATCTTAGGCAGATATTTTTTCTGCAGTGAAATTGTGCCCTGTCTTGACTTGGCAGAAATTTCTCACCACTGTTTGGAGATATACACCTGTATATTCAACTGCCTACTTGACTTTTCCACTTGAATGTCTAGCAGGAATCTCATATGTCCACAATATTCCTCCTTATTTTTCAAACCAAGTCCATTCTTAGTCAGATATATGTCACAGACATCTCAAGTAAAGATGCAAGTAAAGGGTTACTCTCCCTGTATATAATCCTACAAGTTTAGACAGCTGTACCTCCAAAAAAGTTGTTTAACCTATCTACTTTTTTTTCATCTTTTCATTTTCCACTTGGACAAGCTACTACCGTCTCTCATGCGGACCTCTGCAATGACCTGTAAGTGGTCTCTCTGTTTCTAGTCTTGCCGTTCTACCATCTATTCTCCACGCAGCAGTTAAAGTGTTACTTAAAAATTATAAACCACTGTCGAGTGCCTTTCCTCTACCATTAGAATAAAATACAAACTCTTTACTATCGCCTTAAAGATTTCCATATTCTGGTTTCTGCTTTCTCTTCTACTTCATCTCATTCTACCTTTCTTACTAAACTCCAGGCACAATGACCCTCTTCCCATTCATCAACCAGGCCAAAGTCACGTCTAAATCTAGGGCCTGTGGAACTTGCTATATCCTTTGTTTAGAATGCTCTGCTCCCTATCTTGTCATTGCCAGGTCATCTTGTCATTCAGAAATCAGCTCCAGTCTCCAAAGGGGTCCCCAGTCATGCTTCATTACATTCTCTAATTTATTTTCTCTGTAGAACTTAAACTATATAAAATAACCACATAAACTTCTTTTCTAGAACAGAAGCTCCATGAGAGCTGAAAGCAAGGACTTTGTCTTTCTTATTCCCTGTCCTATTCCTAGGGCCTAGAACAGTGCCTGGCATATACTAGTAGGTGCTCAATAAAATATCATAAGTATAGACATATCAATGAATATGTAGAGATATGTATTCACAAAAGTTCAAAAGATAGCTAAAATATCCTTGCTGTTTTTGTTGAATATGAAAATGTTTTAGACTTGCTAAAACTATCAATCGACATAGAGATAACGAAGGAAGCAAAAAACACATAGTTTTTTGAGCTCTAAGCTTATGGAGCAGAGGCAGAGGTGGGGAAAAGCCTGTATGTTCAAGTGACTAGAGAAGCAATCCAGCGCGTGTGAGTGGTTTTGTTATTAGGATGGACGTGCCAGTCTCCCTATTACTGCATCTTCCTGCCAGCTGCCATTTCTCTGAGACACTAGAGTGTCAACTTGAAAAGGCTATGTTCCGTAAGTCTTACTTAAGGAGCCATCAATGCTTTTTCTTTTAAAAAGTGAGAGTTTCAATTAAGTTTTAGAAAGTAAGGTTATCTTTGAGATGTAAATAATATGTTAACATTGTGCTGGATCCTAAAAAGCTAAGTACATTAACTTGGAATGTGCTGAGCTAGTGGTAAATTGATATCCGGCCTGCAGTTACCAGAGGAGAATTTTTGTCTTGTCTTCACAAAGAAGACAAGAAGAGAAAATGCAAGGGAGTCTGGGTCAATTAATCGCCCTATCTATTTCAAGCAGGGAAAACTGAAGAGGGCTGACTGGTTTACTTTGTAAGTAGATTCTTGCTGGGGGAGCTCAGTTTCAAAATCCTAGAAACCATATGTGTTAGTTTAATCAGAGTTTGGCCCGGAGGAGAATTAAAATGAAAGGAAATTCCACAATTAGAAGGTGTGGAAGTAGAAAGCAGACTAAATCAAGCCTTTAGAGAGGCAGTGTGGGCTGGTGAGATTACATTCTTAGGGTGTATAATAGGCCAAGGTTTTTATTTCCAGATTCTTTCACTTAAGAGCTTCTATGTCTGAATTCTAGTGGAATGGAGGCCTGTCTCAAGCTTTTTTTCTCCTCCATTGTAAGGGCCTCACCTTTGTCATTTTTACCTACAAATGCAAAAAGGGATAGTGCCAGGTTGGTGTGAGGTCTAAATAGAATTTTAAAGTAAAGGCCTGGACTGGAAGCCTAGTTTTAAAATAGTTTTCTTCTTCCTTTCCTGTATTTCCTATTCTGTCTGGTTGGCTTGCTGCTAAAAAATCAGAATAGAGAAGAGAAGACAGTCTTGTGGAGGGTCAAAGGAGCCACTGTTAGTAGTTATTTGGGATCTTTGAGGAAACCCCTGCTAAAATAACTTGATTGTAAGTTATGGATTGTTTATTGCTAATTAACATTGACATGTAACTGTGCGCATGGAATGTGGCCCAATTAAGTGGAATGGAGCTAGGGCAGAGCCTGGCTGCATTCCCAGTATGATGGAGAGAATGAAGAGTTTAGGAAGTGAGTTTAGAAGTTTTGAGGATGAATGTATTTTTAGTCTTAGGAAACCCAGCACTCACAACCTTGTGAGAGGAACATATAAATAAATAAAAGCAGCACACAACAAAAGACCCAACATCCCACCAATCAGCAATTAGAAAATGGTCTAGAAATGATTTTATTATTCACATATATACTGGCTTCTTCTACCTCCTTTAGGAACTTTATTCCAGTGTTCATTTCTTTTATCACCTTCTCTATTTTCCTAAAAATATAGGACTAGCCCTTCAATTTGCAAATGATTTAAAGTGTTCCATTTTCAAGGTACTGGGGATAAAAAGATGAATACACCAATCTGTACCTTAAGGAATTTAATCTAGGCAGGTAAAAATACATGTAAACAAATTGAATTTTATACAGCATTTTAAGTATAGTAATATAAGTATGCTCAAGGGATAGAGATAGCGTGGATTAAAAAAACTGCTTAAACTCATGTGAAGTGGGTGAGGTGTTAAGAATGAGATCTTTAAATGCATTTAGGAAGAGAACTGTCGAAGCACTAACCAGCTGACTGATTGCTGTATTATATTTGGCCTGATTTTCTTTATTTATTAGAGGATGGAAAGGCTACTTTAGTCTAGATTTGTTCTATTCATTTCTTAGACATAGCCTTGTTAAGGAAAATATGGAATTAATGTTAATGTTGTATTTATGTAACTTCAAAATGTTAACTAGAAGATAAGCTTTTAAAAAATAGTGCCAGGGATATAAAATAAATCCTTTTTTGACACAATAAGTAAAAATGATAATCGACTTGGTTTTTTACATGGTTGGTTGGTCAGCTTTCATTCTTGTTTGTACATAAGTCTTCTCTTTTGATCTATAATCAGAATGTGTTTTTAAAATGTACCAATCTATGATACAATTTATTTTTAAAATGGACTTAAACTAGGTCTTCAGTGAGATGTATTTGTTCGTCTAAGTGACTTTGAACTCTAATTTTTATGTGGTACTTTGACTGCATAAGCAGGGAGTTATCTGAGAGCAGCACAATGAAACAAAAGTGATTATTAGATTATCTTAAATCAAAACTATGTATCTTAAATCAAAACTATGTGTTAACTCATGTTGAAATCAGAAGAATTTGAAGCGAGTTCTTCTTTTTCCTTTTATGCTGTAATGGCTTCAGTTTAAATTATGTTATTCAAAGGGTACTGGAGCTTTCATAAATTATTCATTTGCAAAGATTTAGCTATTTCAAGCCACTTCCCCCAAAACAGAAGGGGTTGAGCAAAATGGTTTCTTTTTGCCAAAGCATTCATAAATATCCCTTTGCCTTACTTCCACAACCAATTTGGGTGTATGTTAGTTTAAGGGACACTTATTTCCCACTATCAGGATTTCTCATTTAATAGTCCCCCTTTCTAAAACAACCTGGGAATGAGCTTTTTCTCATTCTGATTATCACACAAATTCAGAACTGAGAGAAGAATTAATACTATATATCTGGGGATTTCAGCAACTCTGCAATCTTTCTATGCAAGCTAGTCTTTTCCTTAACATTTGTCATGTCATGTGTTTCAGGGGAAGCAATAGCTGTTTTCTTTTTATGTCTGCCTCTATAGGTATCTATAGCAATATGACTATCCTCTGAGATATTCTTGTTCATGTATTTTTGTTACCATTAGGATGACTATAAATTGATTACAACAATTTCTAAAATTTGTATTTCTAGGGAGATTTTCCTTAGTCTGGACCAAACCTTCCCATTATTGGACACAGATGGTCAGCTAGTAATCAATCATCTATAATTATGCTTTGGAAAAACCTCATGAGCAAAGACCCTCGACTTGTAGTCAAAGCTACAATTTGTAAGTAATTATGCAAAATTTATATTCTGCAATCTCTTTGAAAGATTAACTCGGTGATTGAAAGATTGCTTCCCTTCCTGAGACAAGTATTATTTAGTATTATTAAAAGAAAAACTTTAGACAAATTAAATTTAACAGAGTTTAATTGAGAGAAAAAAAAAAGAACCTGTTTACCAATTGGGCAGCCCTCAGAATCGGAACAGATTCAAAGACTCAGACTGCCACATGACTGGAGAGGATTTATGGACAGAAGAAGGAAAATGGCATACAGGAAAGGAAGGTGAAGTACAGAAACAACTGGGTTGCTTACAGCTCAGTGTTTGCCTTGTTTGAACATGGTTTGAACAGTTAGCAGCCTATGAGTGGTTGAAGCTCAGCTGCTATGATTGGCTGAGACTCAGCTATTGTTACAGAGGTATACTCCTAAGTTAGGTTTTCAGTTTGCTTACCTACTAACTTAAGTTACAGTTCCTACATAAGAACTCAAGTATGCTAGTACAGGGCTTTCTCACACCAGATTTTCCTTTAATTTAACCATACAAATGGTATTATTTATTGCAATATTTTCAAGCCTTGTTGGGTTTCAAATTGTGAGTCATTTACCCTTTTCCTTTGCTTCCCCTTTCCATGCTTCAAGTCCCCTAATTGCAGCTTCTGCCCTTGATTTACCTTGTGGTAAATAAGAATTAGAGACAGGTGGAGGTGAAGAATCAGACTGTGGGACATTTCTGTAAGAATGGGTTGAGGAGAGCCAAACTGGAAAAAGTAGTAGGTTCATAAAGCAATGGCAAACAAAGCCAGAGAGCAAAGTAAGGAAGAGTAAATGGGTGATAAATAGAAGCAACAAATGCAGAAAACTAATCTTGCAAGAAATATGGTAATGAAGTTAAAGAGACCGAAGGGTAGTAGCTACAGAGTATATTAGAAAGAGGAAAGACTGTTTGAAGCTAGGACTTGAACATGTTTACCTAGAAGGAGAAGTGAGTGAAAATCGAGAGATTGATGACATAAAGAGAAAGCATCATTGTGAAAAAACTCTTGGAAGAGATACAAGAGGGGAGATCAAGAGCTCACATTAGCAAGGAAGCAGAACATCTTTTGAGACACTACAATGAAGAAAGAAGTATGAAGATAGAGATTTTGGTGGCTATGGTGTTCAGTTGTTTGGTGAAACACCGGTCTGGATTTTGCTGTGAAGGTACTTTTAAAGACAAATCAACATTCAAAGTAGTAGACCCTGAGTAAAGCAGATGACTTAAGGTGGGTGGGCCTCATCCAATCAGTTGAAGGCTTTAAGAGCGTAGACTGAGGTCCCCGGAGAAAGAAGGCATAGAAGGAATTCTATTTCTAGACTGCCTTTGGGTTTGAGGCTGCAACATCAGCTCTTCCCTGAGTCTCTGGCCTGCCCTGCAAATTTTGAACTTGCTAGCCCCACAATTGCTTTAGCCAATTCCTTAAAATAAATCTCTCTCTCTCTCTCTCTCTATATATATATACACACACACACACACATGCACATATACATACATACATACTTTATATATACATATATACACACATACATACTTTATATATACATATATATGTATACACACACACACACACACACACATACAAGAGGGGAGATCAAGAGCTCACATTAGCAAAAAAGCAGAACGTCTTTTGAGAGACTACAATTAAGAAAGAAGTATGAAGATAGGGATTTTGATGGCTATGGTGTTCAGTTGTTTGGTGAAACACCAGTCTGGATTTTGCTGTGAAGGTATTTTTAAAGATGAATCAACATTCAAAGTAGTAGACCCTGAGTCGACCCATACATACATGTCCTGTTGCTTCTGTTTCTGTGGGGAATCCTGACTAATGCAGAGGTTCAGGGTGAAGTGGAAGGATTTTGAAGATGCTCAGGTTAGAGAGACTAACATATGTGATGAAATATGTGATGAGAGACTAACATATGTGATGAAAGTGAGGAGTGGGCTTAAAAGTAGAGGTTTCCAAAGAACATTTAAGTGGGTACCTGAGACTGTGACTTCTTCCAGAAAAGGGAGTCTGTCTTCTTCATTTTATATCCTAAAATCATAGTGCAATAGTTGGCATATTGAAAGTGCTCAACAAATACTTGCTGTTTATCAAATAAGCTGAATGAGAGGCCTATGAAGGGTCCAGTTAAGACTAGATTCTATGGATTTATTATGGTGAACAAATTACCATGGGTCTGTGACATTTGTGAGAATACAAGTTCTCTGGAAATATGGACAGAAAGAATAGACCATGGGAATCAGCATGATGAGAACTATTGAGGGTCGGGAGGTTGAGAACAGCCAGTGTGACAACCAATGAACTATGAACTAAGAAAGTAACTGTGATGCCCAGGCTGAGCTGAAAAGAAAAAGGAGCCACACTGGGATTATTGGTCTGGCAGAACAGGAAGGAGCCAAGGGACAAAATAACTTAATGAAGACAGGGAGACTGTTTAATGGGAGACGTGGGGTAGAGAAATGGGAAGAAAGGACATGTCCATTAATTTCATAACCCTCAGGATTTTGGTGGCAGAATAGTTCTGAGTGGGAAAAGTGGGTGGGGGAGAAATATTGTGATTATTTTCAGAATATATTATTTTTCTATTTATACATATCTTAATTCCTGAATATATAATCCCTTAAAATATATAATATATAATTTAAGAAGGTTGTAACAAAGAAAAAATACAGTCAGTTCTTGCATAGCATTTCCTACTTTAATTATGAAAAATTATGGAGAGCGGCACATCTAGCACTGGCAAGCTAGTTTGTTAGGTTTTAGGTATTTATATACTCCAAGCAGCTATTGAGTGTAAAGAGCACTGAAGGTAGAAATAGAAGATCTTGGGCTGAACATGGTGCCTCTTGCCTGTAATCCTAGCACTTTGGGAGGCTGAGGCAGGTAGATCACTTGAGGTCAGGAGTTTGAGACCAGCCTGGCCAACATGGTGAAACCCCATCTCTACCTCCCCTCAAAAAAAAATTAGCCAGGCATGGTGATGGGCACCTGTAATCCCAGCTACTTGGGAGGCTGAGGCAGGAGAATTGCTTTAACCTGGGAGGCCGAGGTTGCAGTGAGCTGAATTGTACCACCGCACTCCAGCCTGGGTGAGACTCTGTCTCAAAAAACAAAAACAGAAACAAAAACCTTGGTATAAGCCCAGTCATTTGCTAGATGAACGAACTTGGGCAATTTACATAATCTCATAAAGGTGTTAACTTACAAAAGTTTGATGGTAATACCTTTTACTATTATTGTAAAGATTAAGTGAAATGTACAAAGGTTCTTTTCAACTTTAAAGTTTAAATGCTAAGTAATATTTTATAAATATTGGTTAGATATGTTACTGTTCTTTGAGAGACATTCCACTTGAACAAGATATTTAAGGGTTCAATTTTAGTTATAAAATGGCATAATTAAAATGTCTTTCAGTTTATTAGTTTAACATATTTAATAATTGCTAATATTTGACAGAACATTATTTAATCCAAAATACAGACTTAAAATGCACCGTAGTGCACCTTAAATGTTGTGACTTTCCTTGTTTATGAGGGGATAATTCTTATCATTTGTGTTGTTACCAGTCCCCAAGGAGAGCAACAGAGCAGATTTGTGTGTGAACTTACTTTCAATAAATTCCTAGATGTAGAAAAGTAATTATAAATTGCGTATATTCTGAATACAACTAAAGTTAACCAAAAGGATTCATTTCATGTTAGAGTTTATGCTAAAAATAAAGAAAAAATACTATGCAATTACACAATCTATATAATTATTTTCTCACTAAATGTTAATTTATTTTTCTACAATTAATACTTTAAGTCCTGAGATCCAAGCTCCTTATTGAATTCCTAGACTGGTGTTAAAATTCTACCCAGAGTTTGCACGTCATAACTTGACTGTTGAGTCCCTGTATAATCAACACAATATTTGATATTAAAATATTTGAACAGTTAATACCCATCATTTCCTGTACCTAAGGTTATATTTAATGGATTGTACAGTATGAGTCATGACACTGTGCAACAAGAATCCTTTGGACTTTGGACTCTTAAGGAAGAAACTCTTTCCATCAACATGGCTTTAAATGACCCTGATGCTCTGGCCTCATTATCACAGAAAGCAGAACTCATATCTTGGCAGGACACAGGAAAGAGAATGAGAATGTAAGAACAGAACATTCAGGTTAGAGAGAAAAAGAGAATTTGGGATGCTTGAAGTCATTTCTGAGAGTATTAGTTAGGATATAAACTGGGCTGCTGCAACAAACCCCCTTCCCAAAAGAGGGGGGTTTAAATGAGATAGAATTTTATTTCTCACATAACAGAGAGCAAGGTAGGTGAGCAGTTCAGGGCAGGTGGCATGTCCTGCTCAATGAGACCGTCTAAGGATCCTGGATACTGGGACAGCTTTGCCATCATCAACATGTGACTTCTTTCTCTAGATCTCAAGCAGCTCCATTAGATGTCCCATTTCCCAGCCATCAGGAGAAGGAAAGAGGGAATGAAGAACAAGCTTCTTCCTATGGGTGTGACCCAGAGGTTGTTCATGTCACTTCTATTCACATCTGCTTGTGTAGAACTTATACAGTCATACTGAAATGCAAGAAAGATTGGGCAACATAGTTTATAGCTGGGAGGATTTATGCCCAGAAATTGATGGTGTCATCTTTTCATCTTCCCTCTCTCACCATTAGCATGTAATCTGTAACTGAGTTTGGACAATCCAACTTCCGAATTATTTCCATTATTCTCCATATTCCTAACAACACTCTAGTCTAAAGCGTCCTCATCCTTGCCTGGCTTACTGCAATAACCTAATTGGTCAGCGTGCTTCCATTCTTGCCCCACCAAGTCATTTCTGACACTGTAGCCGCTAATTCTTAAGAATAGAAACCAAATCATCACTCTTCTTTAAGGCCTTTGGTGTCTATTTCCATAGAATAAAATCCATACCCTGTACCATGAGCCATAAGACCTGGCAATGACCTGGCTCTAGTCTACCCAGTGCTATCCTTGCACCATGCTTTCCAGCAGTCACTATGTTCTGGCTTCTCTGGCCTCCACCTTTTTCTAGAACACGTTGATCCTTTCCCCACCTCAGGCCCTTATCCCTGCTATTCTTCATCCTGCAAAACTTTTGCTGGGATCTCCGCGTGGCTGGCTCACCCTCATCTCTTGGCACTCAGCACAAATGTCATCTATTTTGAGAATCTTTCCTGACTGCCCTTTGTAAAGCAGCATGTCTTGTTCCCAGTGACTCTTTATTGCATTACTTTATTTATTTTCTTAATAGCATTTATTAAATTATATAATAATCCTGTTTATTTATTGATTGATTATTTAATTTTCTCCTTTCATTAGAAAATTATCCTTAGGAGGGCAATTTCTTTGGCTTATCCTGATTCTCAGACTCTGTCACATAAAAGGAACTCAAAAGATTGCTATTGAATAAGTGCCTAAATGAGTTAGGTACACTTTATATATTTCTTACAATAAGAATCTGGTGCCCACTGTGGGAAAACCAGGTAAAAGGAACCTTACACAGATTTGCCTCCACTAGCTTTACTTCTGACTTGGGTGTACTACATGTTACACCTAAGCCATGAATTTGTCAACCTCGGATGACGTTTGAAGTTTTAGTCATTCTCTGTAGTAGGTTGAATGGTGGTCCCTAAAAGTTGTGTTCATGTCCTAATACCCAGACCCTGTGAATGTTACTTTATTTGGAAGGAAAAGTCTTTGCAGATGTAATTAAGAATCTCAAGGTGAGATCATCCTGATTAACTGCATGGGTCCTAATCCAATGACAAATGTCCCTGTAAAGGCAGAGGGAGATTTGAGCCTTACAGGAGAATGTCATGTGAGGACAGAGGCAGAGATCAGGGTTTTATGGTCACATCCCAGGAATGCCTGAACCACCAGAAGCTGGAAGAAGCAAGAAAGGATTCTCTCTTAGCGCCTTTGGAGTGAGCATAGCCCTGCTGATGGCTTCATTTCAGACTTCTGGCTTCCTAAACTTTGAGAGAATAAATTTCTATTGTTTCAAGCATCTGAATAATCTTTAATACAAGTAAGTCCCAAATATTACAGGGACTATACTAATACTAATAAATAATTTGTAATTTACCTGAGATTCTAATTTAACTGGACATTCTGCATTCTTACTTGGTAAATCTCACAATCTTACTGTAATCCTAGGACTATTTGAAAATGAAGAATTGACTGGGAATGATGTAGTGATTCTGCCAAGTAAGAACTGGCATCAAATAAAAATATCAATATAAGTTAAAGGAAGTGAAATTGGTATCACAGAAATTTTAAATATGCTATAAAGTTCTCAAATTTTGCCCAGAGAAGTAACTAAACAAAATGCCTAGAATTATAGTGGATTTTAACATTTTTAATCTGATGTAAATCTTAGAAAATTTGTTTCATGTGACTTTAAAAAATAAAGTCCATCTGATCTTGACTTAATTTTTAGAAATCTCTAGAGAATTAACATCAAATTTGGGACTGCATCATATTTCTATTACCAGCAGTTTATTAGATTCAGCTTGAGAACAGATAAATTAAAACACAGGAGTTAAAAAAAAATTAGACTGAAAACAGCTTTTGATGAGGCGATCTTCCCCAAGGGCCTGCAGGTGTTTCTAGAAATGAGTAAGGAACCTCTAGAAACCCATTTTTCCTTCATATGCCTCAGGAGCAACTAAGACCACCCAGGAGGCAAGATTCTGTTTTCCCGTTTAAATTTCGCATTCTTAATGCTTATAATCACTATCTTTTTTCCCCTTGTGAGGAAATATCATGCAGGCTATTAAGTAATTAAATCCATTTTAGGATGAGTTGAACAAGCAAATAGGGCGCGGAAAGGAAGGAGGAGAGACAGAGAGAGGAGAGAGAGGGGAGAGAGAGAGAGACAGAGAGAGAGAGGAGAGAGAGAGAGAGAGAGAGAGAAACAGAGCAACAACTGACCCCCCAAATCTGTATGTTTCCTTAATGAAAGCCTAAGTAAATTGGGTAGATTCATGTTTCTTACAAATAAGAATCAGGTGTCCGTGGTGGGAAAACCAGGTAAAAAGAAACTTCTGCAGAGAGTTTCCTCTCTTGGCTTTATTTCTGACTTGGGTGTACGGAATGTTACACCTGAGCCAAAAACAACCTCCCTTCCTCCCTTGCAACTGAAGAATTTAGATTCTGTAGGAAGGAAAGAGCAATAGAGATAAGAGAAATAAAGATGGAGCCCTGAGTGTGATTTGGAGGTGGAATGCATGTGAGGTGCATGGGCAGCTGGGGGCAGTGAAGAGGGTAGAGACTTTTTAAGAGGCTGTCACAGGAGAAAAACAGAATTTGAAAATGACTTCCCACCAAAGACAGAGCAATAGAAGTCGTTGATCAGTCTGAAAGGAAGTTTCTGGAGGATCTGATATTTATTCATTAATTTATTCCTCAATTATGAATTAACTACTTAGTATGTGTCATTAATTGTTCTAGATGCCAGGGTTTCTCCAAAGAAACAGTTTGTCCTTATTTGAGAGAGAGCAGTATATAGAGAAGAGAAAGATGTTAAAAAAGTACAATAAAGACTAAGTGCTATGACGACAGAAATGTTTATAGTGTGTAGGAAACATACAGAAGGGAGGGAGGGAGCGAAGTGGAAGTAGGTATCAAAATCTTTATAGAGTTGGCGCCTAGGTTAAACTTCGATGATTTATTAGATTAGGGAAAGCTGTTCTCTGAGGTTAGGCACGGGTTTTAAAGGAGCTAGTGAAGATTCTGAGATTATTCAATAAAGTAATCATATTTATGAATAGCCACCCTTTATCAAGTGCCTTCTACATGCCACGAATTGTGTATACATCACATTAAATCTCCACAATAACCTTATGAGGAAGGGATTCTTATCCATGTTTTACAGATGTGGATACTTACGGTAATGGGTATGAAGAATTATATAGGTTAACACAGTGACGGAGCTCAAAAACAAACTCTTGAGTGCCATGTTTTTCATTTTGCCTTGCTGCCTGAGTATTAGAAAGTACATATATTAATAATTGTTCTGAAGTGTGTCCTACTTAAAGTATTGAGGCTTTGATAGTTAAATTTCAGTTGTTTCAATGGAGAGAAACCTATTTCCTGATAAAAGCAAAAGTTGATAGTCTCTGCTTTTAGTGGCTGTGCTCTACACCAGAGCCACGTACTCTGTGTAACATTCAAGGCCAGCTTTCACTGAAAATCTCTTAATTGAAATACAGTTATCAGAGAATGCAGTGCTTTGACTTAGCATGCAAACCAACAACATTATGTTTAGAACCCACTGGTGTAAACTGATTTGGTATTTAGGTGTCCTTTTGCAACATCTGCCTTATGTCTTTAGGAGATGGCTTCTATTGGTGTCTTTTACATAGAATGACCATGGGTCAGTCAGGGCAGCTGCTCTAAAATGTGCTTTAGTGGAGTGCTCCTTAAACTTTAATGTGCTTTTTGGTCCCCTGGGGATCTTCTGAATCTGTGGGTCTGAGGTGGGGGCTGACATTCTGCTTTTCTCAATATGGAAGCTCCCACGTGATGCTGGCGCTGCTGACCCACAGGCTGCATTTTGAATAGCAAGGGTTTAGAATAAATGAAGGCGATCTGCCTTGATTCCACAGTGCCATAAGATGTAAACAATTTATTAGAAAGTAATAATTGGGTGCCTGCATTGTGCATGTACTGTGCAAAACACAAGATATGTTTATGAAAAAGTACAATCTCTGCCTTTTAGACACTTGGATTCTTGATGCGCAGCCCTGAATGTGGGGTGGGGTAGGGAGGGGAAAATTATTATTTTTGTTTGCATTGTGTCACAAGTTATAATGAGTACCTTTGTTTGTAACTTAAGATTTTAAAAAGTGACTTTTAAGAGTATCTTACATTGTAGTAGGGAAGAGAAACAACATGCAACATGTTAAGGCAATATTAAGTGTTACTTTGAGAGCAGGGTGGGGAAATCTCACTCCAGGACTTTTAATTTTATTATGAAACAAATGAGGATCCAGTCAAAGTTATTTTTGGAGTTAATGGGGGACATGATTACAATCTAAATAATAGTTTAGATTTTAAGTGTTTTCAGCACAAAAAATAAGTATGGGAGGCAATGCATATGTTAATTAGCCCCATCTAGCCATTCCATAATGTATGCATATTTCAAAAACACCGTGTTGTACACGATAAATATGCACAGTTTTTGGTCAATTAAAAATAAATAAAAATAAAATGATAATTTAGGTTTCAGATTGATATGCAAGATCTTCAAATCAGGTGAAGGAAGGTGATCTTCCTTCCTGGAGGCAGGAAGAACAGTTTATAGTTTATTACTATAAATATGGGAAGTAGAGATTGAAAAAAGAGGGTGGATTTGAGAAGACAGAATTGGCTAGTAGTAGTTTGTATATAGGGAATGAAGAAAAGAGACACGTCCAGATGACTCCCAGTTTTTTGTTTTGGGCGGTTGAATGGATGTTGATCCCATTTACTGAACAGAGAGCATAAAAGGAGGAGACTTTGTAGTGTGAAGTGGGAATGGCCCTTCGAAGTTAAAATGTCCAGTGGATTATTGGAGATAGAGTTGTAGGATTTAGGACAGGTGCCTGGGCTGGAAATAATAGACTTGGATGATGATCGAAGCTCTGACACTAGTTAAGATCATCCAGGGAAAACATCTATTGTTGAGGCTTTTAAGCTAGATTCCCAGAGAGTACACATACGGGTTTCAGTGAGTACTGCACCTTTACAGTTTGTATGAAAATTTTAACTTAACATTTACAGCTTGTATGAAAATTTTAAGTTTCATATTCATTTTTTTCTGGAAATAATTGTTCAAAGGTTTCATGACTCTCAAAGGGGTCTTTTGCCCTGAGAAGTTTAAGAGCCACTAGAATAGAATGCAAAAAGAGATGAGTACTGGACCTGAGACACCAACAGGAAAGTGTCTTAAAAAAGAAGAATCGCTAAAAAGAGAACTACCATTTGATCCAATAATCACACTACTGAGTATCCACCCAGAGGAAAAGAAGTTATTATATGAAAAAGATACTTGCACATGCATGTTTATAGCAGCACAGTTCACAAAATCCAAAAATGTGGAACCAGCCCAGATGTTCATCAATTAATGAGTGGATAAACTGTGTTGTGTGTGCCACACACACTCACACACACACAATGGAATACTACTCAGCGATAAAAAGGAATGAAATAATGACATTCTCAACAACCTGGATGGGATTGGAGACCATTATTCTAAGTGAAGTAACTCAGGAATGGAAAACCATACATTGTATGTTCTCACTAATACATGCGAGCTGAGCTATGAGGATGCAAAGGCATAAGAATGATACAATAGACTTTGGGGACTCAGGGGAAAAGGTGGGAGGGGGTGAGGGATAAAAGACTACAAATCAGGTTCAATGTATACTGCTCGGGTGACGGGTGCACCAAAATCTCACAAGTCACCACTAAAGAACTTAGTCATGTAGCTGAATACCACCTGTTCCTCAAAAACCCATGGAAATAAAAAATTTTTAAAAATTAAAAAATAAAAGTAAAAAAAAAAAAGAAGAGTCAAAGTCTCAGAATAGAATCTTGGGGAAATGTCAACACCAGGGAAACCTTAATAGGTTTCGCCAGGCTCTGCAACTTCAATGCCTCTTATATTTTCCCACATTCTTCCTGGTATAGATTCTGGGGAAAGAAAGGCCTATGGTCTGGAGGATTTGAGCCACAAACACTGATGGGGCTTGGGAGAGGAAACAACACATCAGGAGTGACAAGGTGGGACTAATGTAAAGGAATAGTAAGTGTTTAGTTGAACTTCAGGCCTAGGGATTTTTGGAGGTTCTTCTTAGAATTTTCTTAAGCCTAAAAATTTCTAGTTTCATCTTTGGTAAGGAAAATAAACATGCTTCCTTCAATATAAAGAATTCTTGTCCATGGAACACGTACCTGGCTTTTTATTCAATTGGCTATATGGAATAAGATGAAAGGACAGTCTAGCACTAGCTTTATCTGGTAAAATTAAGATAAAGCATCAAATGTCCTTTGAAGTACAAATAGAATATTCATTTCTGATTCATGTTCCTTGCAAATACATTATGTTTTGGAAGACTTTCACGCACCAACTGGACTAAGAACAACTCAAGCTTGATCCTGTGTCTGTTTTTTTATTTTTTTATTTTTAGCACTTAACACTATCAACACCTTTGTCCTCACAACTCAATTTTCTGCTTATTTTTATAGGTTTAGAGCAGAAACTTAGGAACTTTGTTATAGTGCTAAAAAAATAGATGATACTATAATCAGGACAGGGAAGACACAGGGCAGACATAGAGCTCTCTGTTACTAACAGATTTGTGTCTGGAGTGTTTGCTTGGTGGCCAAATATTGTGTTTCTACCCTGGCAAGTCATCTTTATATTGTTAATTGCATTAGTTTTCTATTTCTGCATAACAACTTACCTACAAGCCTAGATTTTAAAATAAGCAGTTATCTCATGTAGGAGGCCTTAGATCCTCATGATGTAAACTTCGTTATAAGGTTGTTTGAGTGTCCTCATGACATGGTGGCTAGCTTCCTCCAGATCGAGTGATTTAAGAAAATGAGATGGAAGCCTTGATGTCTTTTATGACCTACCTTGGATGTCAAACACTATCATTTCTGCAACATCCCATTGGTTATACAAGTCTGTTCTATGCAATGTGGGAGAGTACACACGGCATGAATAGGAGGCCAAAGAGGCATACCAGGAGGCAGAGATTGTTGGGGACCATTGTGGAGGCTGGCTGCCACCGTAATGAAAACTATTTTCCCAAATAAGTATTCTCCTGGACAACTGAGATCATGAATTCCATTACAGCTATCTTATCACCAACATCACCAAGTATGCTACTTTAGGGGTATTCCAAAGAGCTGCAAGATCACTCCAGAGACACAGGTAAGTCTAGAAATAAAGATACTGTCAATAACAGCACTTCAGTTATGAAGAACACAGTGGCTATGAATTTTTACTTCTGTTTTAAACACATCTGGTGGCCTCTAAGTTGAGGACTTTAGGTCTCATTGTGAATCAGCTTTAATGGATGGTAGTGCCAGTTAAAGTTGGGGTTCAGCAAAATAGTTAATAAATATGTTTTCAGTAGATTGAACTTGGATAGGTACCAGTTGCTTTTAGTCAAGAATTTCTCCCCAGGAGGATTATGCCCTTGTTTCATGGAAAACAATTGCTCCATCTCCTCCTATTCCATACAACCTATAAAAGGCTACTCTATGAAAAGCATTCATGTACAAAGAGTTTCATGATCCCTTAAAATGTCTTCCCTGTTTCCCTTCCTTTCCTTTTGGGCATCCCCAAATGTCATTCCTTATTTAAATATGATTAAATTCTAGGATAACTTGTGCCAAATTGTAAACTTGGAATTAATGTAGGTTGGGAACTTCATAAGATGCCTTTTACATGTCCCATTGGAGATTAATAAGGATGTGAAGCACCTAGGGGAAAGTCAAAATAGAATGCGATATAGGTCAGGTTAGACTTTGGTCCGTAATCTGTCTCCTGCACCTCTGTTTGGCTGCCTGAAGGGAGTTACTCCATGTTGTGTACATGAGAATCACTGCCAGGAACAAGGGACAGGTATGGAAATCTTTCAAACTGAGTTAATTTCATCTTTCTAGATTCAGAGAAAGAAGTTGGCCTGAGAGTGTGTGGGGAGAGAAGTTGTTTTCTGGGGATCACTGCTAGCTTTTATGATACTGGGTATTAAGGAATATGCTTTTGAAATTTAGACAAGAATAGTGGCTATGATCTTATTTTAACTTTCTGTTCTGTCAAATAATTTAAGTGATAGTTATATTTTAGAACAGTTTGATTTTACCACCTGAGGAATAAATCAAGAAAAAGGGAAAATTTTAAATGGGCTATGTAGGGGGATAGCAGGCTTAACTAAATCATTAGCACACTAGTGACTGCCTGTATTGATTCTGGAAAGTAAAGACGCAACTAAATTCACGTTAACTTCAAATTATTACCCAGAAATTTATACCTGTTTTTATATCTTTATTGACAAAATAATGCAAATCTGCCACTTAAATTCTAATGGGGACCTGACTCCTTTTTCAAGGAAATTACTGCTTATTTTGTGGGTAAAATTTGTGTGCAATTTGCAGAATACATTGCCTTAGTAATTATTAGAGCATATGGATAAAGAAGAAAAGTGGGAAGCATGAGTGGTCCCATCTGGACCTGTGGGCAATTTAATCAAGGTCACATGTTATGTGACGACTAAATTTGGAAGTACAATTAGTAAATAGCCTTGATGTCCAGTTTTCTCCATACCATTAGACTGGCCATTCATTTATTCATTTTTAAGATAGGCAAAATATTAATATCCCTGATGTCTATTTGAATAAACTAAGTAATGCTGCAGTAACAAGCAATTCTCAAATCTTATTGGTTTAAAAAGACCAAGGTTTGCTTTTTGCTTAGCCACATGTCATTCACAGGTCTGCATGGGTTCAGATCAATGTCACTTTACTCCATGATACAGACTGATGGAACAAACTCTGTTTAAGATATTGCCTGTCTTAGGACAGAAGGAAAGGAAAGCTGTGGGAATCCATGAGCTTGCTTTTAAAGATTTTGCTTGGAAGTGGATTACTTGAGCCCATATTTCATTGGCCAAAGCAGGTCACTTGGCCAATCCTGGTTTCAAAATGCAGGGATGTACAATCCTCACTTATAGAGGGGCCCTGCAAGCACCCAGGCAAGCCCACTATCACTAGGGTGTGGAAAGATAATTCTCTAGGGAAGGAAGCAAATACATTAAACACTAATACAATCCACCAGACTCACTCAAGGAGTGTTTGTAATGAGACTAGCATAAGATGTAAATGTGATAGTGCTTGTAAATTTGTGAGAAAAAATTGTAGAGCCCTGTATTTATGTCATTATTGTTATTAGTAGTAATAGTCTGATAGTAATATATAAGGAACCATATGAGTTAAATATTTGTTGAATGAGAATGCATAAGACAGTAGCTTTAAAGAGACTGTTGTCTAGAAGGGGAGATAATATATATGCAAAAATACAAAAAAGTGCTAAAAGACAGTTATAAAACTTTATGATAATTCAACAGAAGAAATAATTTCTTTTAACTGGAGAATTTTGGAATCATTCAGGTCAGTTGGGTACATTGAACCTTTCCCCAGCAATGCTCAATGGCTAAAAACCAGCTGTAGGCTTGTCCAAGTGACTAATGATTTCATACATTTCTGCGCTTTTGAACCTAGGACATTTCCCAGGATTGGACGAGGCCAGTGAGGTGAAAGAGTAGAGGCCTGAAGATTCCAGAGAGCTAGTAACAACATCACTGAAGTGGTTGAGATCCACAGTGTGTCAGGAGGTGTTTCTAGAGAGGTACACTAGATGGGAAATGAGAGGACATGAATTCAGTAAGCTCCTTAACCTCCCGCCTCATTTATCAAATGGGTCTGATGAAAGTGATATATGTGAAAGCACCTGGCATAATATTGGTCAGATTGTGGTGCTTGATGATGGAATGGTGCATAAACAAACAAACACAGGCTCTCAACTGATGTTGGGTGAATGTGAATCTGAAAAGGGGCTTTATTGAGTGGGATAATAAAGAAGGACCAAAGGAACAAATACCATTGTAAATGAGACCAGGGTCATAGAATTGAGCTAGTGGAAGGGATCAATAGAAGGTCATGGTCATTGCAGACTTTTTCTCTTACATATTAGGACCTCTCTTAACCTAGCTCCTCCTGTTTCACTGATGCTTTTTATTCCCTCCATAAATCTTACTGCATATAAATCCAACGTGTGCATATACGGCACACTCATGATTAGGAGACTAATCTCTAGCAAGCTGTGACTCATTTGCTTTCCTCTTTTAAATTTGTCTGCTTACAGAAAGCATGGCATTTTCCCCCAAATCTTTTTACACCAGTTGCACCTGAAATGATGTAATTTAAATAATACACAAACAGATAACATATAAATGCAAAAAGAAGAGAACATTGTTGCCATGAAAATTTGAGTTGAATGATGTGTAGAGATGCAATAAAATTTAATTGCTAAAAATATTGCTCTCCAAGTAGACATAGGCGAGAAACATTGAGGACTGAAAAATAATGTTGGCCGGGCACGATGGCTCACGCCTGTAATCCCAGCACTTTGGGAGGCCGAGGTGGACAGATCAGGAAGTGAAGAGATTGAGACCATCCTGGCCAACATGGTGAAACCCCGTCTCTACTAAAAATAGAAAAATTAGCTGGGCATTGTGGCACATGCCTGTAGTCGCAGCTACTCGGGAGGCTGAGGCAGGAGAATCACTTGAACCCGGGAGGCGGAGGTTGCAGTTAGCCAAGATCGCGCCACTGCACTCCAGCCTGGTGACAGAGCAAGACTCCATCTGAAAGAAAAAAAAAAAAAAAAAGAAAACTAATGTTGAAGCGTTCTACACTTGCTTTCTCCCCAGCCGCCTGCATGGTAGAGCATCATAGAGAGGATAAAACTGTGGACTCTGGAGCCAGACCTGCCAGGATTGGAATCTGGCTTTACCCAGTTGGCAGCTGAGTGACCCTCAGTGCCTCAGTTCCTTATCTGTAAACTAGGGATAATAAACAATCCCAATCTCATTAGGTCATTATGTGGCTGCAATGACTTCCCTCACAAACTATTCAGGGTTAGGGAAACTTCACAGGTTAAGGGCATGGTGCTCTATAAGAGTCCTCTCACTTTAAACACCAGCCACAGGCTTGGTGTCCTCAGGTCCCCCTGGCTTCTGATGAGCTGCCTAGAAATTGGGGGTTTCTACTATCCAATCAGCCTCAATTATTTGCTAGAATAATTCACAGAACTTAGGAAGGTGCTGTGCCAACATAACTTGGAGATATTTCAGGTTTGGTTCCAGCCCACTGCCATAAAGTGAGTCACACAAATTTTTTGGTTTCCCATTGCATATAAAAATTATGTTTACACTATATCATAGTCTATTAAGTACATAATAGCGTTATGTTTAAACATGTACATACCTTAATTTAAAAAATATTTTATTATTAAAACATGCTAAAAATCATCTGAGCCTTTAGTGAATTATAATCTTTTTCCTGGTGGTGGGTTTTGCCTTGATGTTGACGGCTACTGACTGATCAGGGTGGTGGTTGCTGAAGGTTGAAGTGACTGTGGCAATTTCTTAAAATAAGACAACAATGAAGTTTATTGCATCAATGGACTCTTCCTCTCACAAAAGATTTTTCTGTAGCACGTGATGCTACTTGGTAGCATTTCACCTAGAGCAGAAATTCTTTCAGAACTGTATATTCTAAATCATTTGTTGTCATTTCAACAATGTTTATAGTATTTTTGCCAGGAGTCAATTCTCAAGAAACTACTTTCTCTGCTCATCCATAAAAAGGAAATCCTCACCCATCCATGTTTTATCACGAGACTGTAGCAATTCAGTCACATCTTTAGGCTCCCCTTCTAATTCTAGTTCTTTTGCTATTTCTACCACATCTGCAGTCATCCAGGCTTTGTTGTCCCAAAGTAGAGTGGATTTAGCATAATTCTTAAAAGTCCCAGGATTTTTGGAATGATAAATGAACATTGGCTTCAATGTAAAGTCAATAGCTTCCTTAGCCCTTAATAAGAGAGTCAGCTTGTCCTTTGAAGCTTTGTAGATGGGCATTGACTTCCCCTCTCTAGCTATGAAAGTGCTAGATGGCATCTTCTTCCAATAGAAGGCCTTTTTGTCTATGTAAAAATCTATTGTTTAGTGTAGCCACCTTCATCAATGATCTTAACTAGATCTTCTGGAAAATTTACTGCATTTCTACGTCAGCACTTGCAGCTTCACCTTACACTTTTATGTTAAGGAGATGACTTCTTTCCTTAAATAGCACGAACCAACCTCTGCTAGCTTCCAGCTTTTCTTTTGCAGCTTCCTCACAGAGGAAGCCTTCACAGAACTGAGGAAAGCTAGGGCCTTATTGTGGATCGGGATTTGGCTTATGGGAATGTTGTGGCTGGTTTGATCTTCTATTCAGATCCCTCAAACTTTCTCCTTATCCGCAATAAGGCTGTTTTGCTTTCTTATCATTTGTGAGTTCACTGGAGTAGCACTTTCATTTTCTTTCAAGAACTTTTCCTTTGCATTCACAACATGGCTATTTAGTGAAAGAGGCCTTGCTTTCAGCCTGTTTTGGTTTTCAACTTGCCTGCTCACTAAGCTTAATCATTTCTAGCTTTTGATTTAAAGTGAGAGACAGACAATTTTTCTTTCATTTGAACACTTATAGAACATTGTGCAATGGATTATTAATTGGCCTAATTTTAGTGTTGTCGTGTCTCAGGGAATAGTGAGGCCGAAGAAGTGGAAGAGAGATGAGGGAATGGCTGGTGGTTGGAGCAGTCAGAACACACACAACATTTATCAGTTAAGTGTGCTTTCTTATACTGGCATGGTTTGTGGTGCCCCCAAACAATTACAATAATAATATCAAAGGTTACTGAGCACACACCACCATAACTGATATAATAATGATGAAAAAGTTTGAAATACTGCAAAAACTACCAAAATGTGACACAGAAAAATGATGTGAGTACATGCTGTTGGAAAAATGGCACTTACAGATTTATTTAGTGCAGGGTTGCCACAAACCTCCAATTTGTAAAAACAGAATATCTGTGTAGCAAAATAAAGCAACTCACAATAAAACAGTGTATGCCTGTACTTATAACTACAATTTTATTATAGCAAAAGGATACAAATCAGAACCAACCAAAAGGAGAGATGCATAGGATGAGGTCTGGGAGGAGCTGAAGTGTAAGTCTCCTAGTCATCCTCTCTCAGTGGAGACCTGGACATCACTACTTCTGTCCAGTACATCAATGTGTGACAATACTCAAAAGTATCACCAACCAGGGAAGCTCACTGAAGCTGCTTTGTTGTCAGAGTTTTAATTGGGCTTTCATTACATAGGGATGATTGATTGGATCATTGGCTCTAGCCTTCTTCCCCTGTCTGATATCAGATGGCTCAAAGCCCCAGCTCTCTAACCACATATAATTGGTCTTTGTGACATGCACCAAAATCTTTCTTGGATAAATACATTTCTTTCCTATCTTATCTCCCTGTTCCCATCTTGCCATTTTTCTATTGTTATTTTAAAATTTTTATTCTTTTTTTTTTTTTTTTTTTGTGAGACAGGATCTTGCACTGTCACCCAGGCTGGAGTGCAGTGGCTGGCACAATCACAGTTCACTAACCCTTTACCTCCTGTGCTCAAGCAATTCTCCCACCTCAGCCTCCTGAGTAGCTGGGACTACAGGCATGTGCCACCAAGCCCGGCCAATCTTTCGTTTTTGTTTTTGTTTTTTTCCCTAGAGACAGATCTCCCTATATTGTGCAGGCTGGTCTCAAACTCCTGGGCTCTAGTGACACACCCGCCTTGGCCTCCCAGAGTGTTGGGATTACAGACATGAGCTGCTGCACCTAACCAAAACTTTTATTCTTTTTTTTTTTTTTTTTTTTTTTTTGAGATAGAGTTTTGCTCTGTTACCCAGGCTGGAGTGCAGTAGTGCTATCCTGGCTCACTGCAACCTCTGCCTCCTGGGTTCAAGTGATTCTCCTGCCTCAGCCTCCCAAGTAGCTGGGACTACAGGTGCCCGCCACCACCCCCATCTAATTTTTGTATTTTTAGTAGAGACAGGGTTTCACCATGTTGGCCAGGCTGGTCTCGAACTCCTGACCTCAGGTGATTCACCCACCTCAGCCTCCCACAGTGTTGGGATTTCAGGCATGAGCCACTGTGCCTGGCCCCAAATTTTTATTCTTTAAAAAATCATGAACTTCGGGCCGGGCGTGGTGGCTCACGCCTGTAATCCCAGCACTTTGGGAGGCCGAGGCGGGTGGATCACGAGGTCAGGAGATAGAGACCATCCTGGCTAACATGGTGAAACCCCATCTCTACTGAAAATACAAAAAATTAGCCGGGCATGGTGGCGAGCACCTATGGTCCCAGCTACTCGGGAGGCTGAGGCAGGAGAATGGCACGAACCCGGGAGACAGAGCTTGCAGTGAGTGGAGATTGCGCCACTGCACTCCAGCCTGGGCGACAGAGTGAGACTCCGTCTCAAAGAAAAAATAAAAATAAAAATAAAAAATCATGAACTTCATGCAGACCAGCTTTTTATAATTTTCCTATGAGAAAATTAATATTCAAATTCATTTGCTGTTACTACACATACTAATATTATTATAGTTATTCAGGACACTGATGCCTGTAGTAATGGTAATCATGGCATCATTATAATAATGGTGAGTATTGAAAGAGATGGTGAAAATGCTCTGAGTTGGTAAAATTTGATGGCTAGTAATATTTTTATCTTGTTTTCATTGTTTTTTAAAAAAATGGGTTGTATAATATTTGTTATTCAATGATGATTTAATATAAATTAATAGCTAGCATTTATTGACTGTAAGATACATGCTGGCTTCTATTCCCCAAAAGACTAAGACAGAAACCCTAGTACCTAAATCTACATCTACTCCTGCATCTATCATCTACTTAGCTATAGAATAAGTATAAAATACTGGGGCATTAAAAACACACGCCAAAATATCTTGTGAATATCCAAGGCTAAGAAATGGCATGCAGCACTTTCCAAATGTATTTGCCTATAGAGTCCTTTTTTATTAGAATTCCCATTAATGCCTGAAAGAACACCAAACAGGGCAACCGCCATCCCCCACCAAACAAAAACCCCAAAAAACCCCTTCCCAATAAAAATTATGTCTCAAAGCAGTCCCTAACCAAAGGCAAACACAGTATTCTTGATGTTCTTATGCAAAAATGGTTTGGCCTGTTTTTCAAGTAGCTGTTAATACTTTGGCTATTTCATGTTCTAGTTAATTGTTTTTGAAATACTCTTGTAGAATAGAAGTAGTATGACATAATTGTAAAAAGCAAAAATGTTAGCAGCGCTTACCAAGAATCTAATGCTGAATGAGGAAGCAAGAACACAAGAATGTTGCATGGACTGTGCAAATAGATGTTCATAATATGACTATGCCGGTAAGAAGATGTTAAATTATGTATCTATTCTTTAAGAATAAATTTTTGAAATGATACCTGTAAAAAATAATTTTAAAACCCCTTGGTTTAAAATTTTTGTTTTGCTCGAAAATTTATCTGCAAAATTAATTTATACAAAGCATCTTGTTCCCTAACAGGTTAATGGATGGAAGAGGGGGCTGTGCTTTGGAAGAAGGAGGTCTATGATCAGGACCACTTAGAAACTTTGTGGATCAAGTTTTTCAATTTCTCTGAACCTAGCATTTCTCAGATGTAAACTAGAGATGGCAATGTCTGCTTCGCAGGATTATTGTGAAAGTAAAATGAGACCAAATACATGAACTCATCTAGCACTTGCTTAGAAGACAAGACTATTATAAAGCTTCTTTAAAAATAATTTACTATTGTTATTCAAAGTCTAGAAAGCCCTGAATAATTCAATTTTCCTAAGACTTTATCTGCTGATGATCTAGCACGTTTGGAGTTTTTTTTTTTTTTTTTTTTTTTTTTAGTGAGCTTACAGTTCACGGGGCCAAACACTGAAGGATGGTAGGATGATGAGGTGTGAGAAAGGTAACTGAATTTTGCAATTACCGATGACTTTCAAGAGAGCAATTTTTTAAGAGTGGTGAGGGTGGAGGTCTGAAGGCAGGAATGCTTGTATCACAAGGAATTCCTTTAAGATGCTGGGTGGAAAAGGAGAGAAAATGGAGCTATGGCAGAAGGCTGAAGACTTAGAAAAGGGAATTATTTCCCGCCCCCCCCAGAAGATGACATCCTTAAGTTTCTTGAAGGTCAGCAAGAATTAAGAGGAAGACAGTGGAAAGGCTACAGGTTTAATCAGATCTGTTTCCAGTTCCAGTTCAGTCCCCAAATTACAGTGTGATCGTGGGCATGATCCTTAACTTCTTCAAGTTCCTGTGGAACTTATACCTTCCCCATCCTCCTTGTGACTTTAGGTTGAAGATTATTTGAAATTAAGCCTGTAAAAACACTTTGAAAATTACAGAGGATGTTATCATACTAAATAAATATAAAACAATCCTTTCAGAAGATGGTCTCTCCTTGTTCAAGACGCTTATTACCTTTATGGCTGCTGCTATGGAAATTTTGTCTATTTATGAAGTATAGGTCTGGCTCTTGGAGAAGTGTTTATCGGACTGAATTGAAGAGTGACAGCACTAACATGGCAAATGCACTTGGAGATTGCAAGGCAAATCACTCCTCCCCATTTATAAACTAAGAGCTCTTCCCCAGGTCTCTTTGGATATTCTACCTCACATCTTTTTTTTTTTTTTCAAACTTACCAACTGCTGTGCAGTCTGTCAGTTCTGTGTTCTTCATGTCACACAGTTTAATAATATCTCTCAGCAGTTTTCTGACTGAAAAATTGCCTGCTCTTTGTTTTCATCAAGATAAAACGGTACCCACATAAGGCCATTTACACAGGGAGGAAAAACGCCTGGAAACCCAATGTCAAACATGGCTTTTCGAAGCATGTTATGTTTTGAACACTATGGTATCAACAGTCAAAAGTTAAATTTTTTTTTAAATTTTAAGCTGAGGGACTACAAAAAAAATCTTCTGGGGTCTGAGTTTTATTTTAATTAATTAAAATTAATTAATGTCATGAAGCCTTACTCTGTTAGCCAGGCAGGAGTGCAGAGGCGCAATCTCAGCCCACTGCAACATCCGCCTCCTGGGTTCGGTGATTCTTCCACCTCAGCCTCCTGAGTAGCTGGGACTATAGGCGCGCGCCACCACGCCCGGCTAATTTTTGTATTTTTAGTAGAGACGGGGATTCACCATGTTGGCGAGGCTCGTCTGGAATTCCTAACCTCAAGTGATCTGCCTGTCTTGGCCTCATAAAGTGCTGGGAGTACAGGTGTGAGCCACCGTGCCCAGCCTGGAGTCTGAGTTGTAAATATAACTCCTTAAATTCTGATTTAGTTTATTTTTTAGCTTTTGAATTTGTTTTTGGCACAGTTTGTATTACACAGGGCCGAAGGGGAAAAACAAAAGACATTTTTCAAGAATTGTAAACACTGAGCAAGAATTGTAAGCACCTTAGAAGGAAAAATTCCATACAGATTATAATAGTTTGTTCCCTGATTTAGAGATTCATTCCTCAAACAAGCATAATGCTAGACCTGAGAAGATAAACATGAACAAGGCAGCACGTATGTTATTCCCAACAAATTTTGACATAAGAAAGTAATTGCAATTCAAGATGATGGATGCAGAAATAGATCCAAACATATATGAAAAACTGGTTTTTGGCAAAGGTGCAAAGGCAATTCAGTAAAGAAAGGATAGTCTTTTTCAATAGATGGTGCTGGAACAATTGAATATCTATTTGGAAAAATACAAATTTTTTTTTAAAACTCAGATCCATATCTTATGCCATATTAAAAATATTAACTCAAATGCATCACAAACCTAAACATAAAACCTAAACCTATAAAATTTATAGAAGATATAAAGAGAAAGCCTCTGTGATTTTGGCTTAGGCAAAGCTTTCTTATATACATAAAAGGCACAGTCCCTAAAAGAACAAACTGATAAATTTGATTCCAGATTCAGAGTATCATTATATGGTATGTGTAGGCTTAATATTTTAAGAAACTGCCATATTGTTTTTCAAAGTGGTTGTACCATTTTACATTCCCATAGCAGTATATGAGAGTTTTAGTTCCTTCATGTTATTGCCAACAATTTTTATGCTTAGTCTTTTCAAATTTTAGCCATTCTAATTGATGTGTAGTGGTATATCACTGTGGTTACATTTTGCATTTCCCTAATAACTAATGATATTCAGCATCTTTTTATGAACAAATTTTCATCTATATAAATTCTTTAACATCTCATGTACCCTATGAATATATACACCTCCTATGTGCCCACAAAAATTAAAAATAAAATAAAAATAAAATCTAGAGGTGGCATAAGGGAGTGTCAGGGGAATCTTGTAAGGGGGAGAGGCAGCCAGTGGTCAGTTGAGAGGATTAAATGGCAGCACCTCACCTACTACTTTCCAGATTGGAGGCTTTAACAAGTTGGTAGAAACTGCTACCAATATAAAGTCCAGGGCTCAGAAGGTCAGTATGATAGGATGATTTTTTGTTTTCTTATTAGGCTTTAGTATTTATTTATTTTTTTTTTACAGCTTGATTGGGATAAAATTGACCTACAACAAATTACACATACCTAGGTATATTTGACACATGTATGCACCTGTGAAATCATCACTACAATCAAGATAATGAATATATCTACCACCCTAAACATTTTCTTGTGTAGCCTTTCCTTTTTCTCTTTTCCTTTTCTTTCTTTATCCTTCCTTCCCTTCCTTCCCTCCCTCCCTTCCCTCCGTCCCTCCATGCCTCCCTCCATCTCTCCCTCTCTCCCTCCCTCCTCATTTGGGTAAATAGCAAGGAGTGCAGTTGCTGAATTTGATGTATGGGTATGTTTAGTTTTGTAAGAAACATCTAAACTGTCCTCCAAAGTGGCTATAATATTTTGCATTCCCACAAGAAATAAATGAGAGGTCCTGTTGCTCCACATTTTGCCAGCATTTGCTGTTGTCAGTGTTTTGGATTTTCACCATTATAGTAGGTGGGTAGTGGTATCTCATTGTTGTTTTAATTTACAATTCCCTGATCACTTGTGTATTAGTCATGGTTCTCTAGAGGGACAGAACTAATAGGCTAGAGGTATATATGAAAGGGAGTTTATTAAGGAGTGTTGATTCACATGATCACAAGGTGAAGTCCCACAATAGGCTGTCTGCAAGCTGAGGAGCAAGGAAGCCAGCCCCAGTTCTAAAACCTCAAAAGTAGGGAGGCTAACAGTACCGCCTTCAGTCTGTGGCCAAAGGCCCAAGAGCCCCTGGAAAACAACTGGTGTAGGTCCGAGTCCAAAAGCTGAAGAACTTGGAGTCTAATGTTTGAGGGCAAGAAGCATCCAGCACAGGAGAAAGATGAAGACCAGAAGACTCAGCAAGTCCGCTCTTTCCAGCTTCTTCTGCTTGCTTTTTGTTAGCTATTCTGACAGCTGATTAGATGGTGCCCACCCAGATTAAGGTTTAATCTGCCTCTCCCAGTCCACTGACTCAAATGTTAATCTCCTTTGTCAACACCCTCACTGACACACCCAGGAACAATACTTTGCATCCTTCAATCTAATGAAGTTGACACTCAATATTAACCATCACAAGCTCACCCCTTGTGAACTTGAACCCAAAGTCATCCCCTAAAATCATACATAATCTTCAAATAAAGACAATAAGGTCATAATTATGCTGAACATAATACAGCTATCCTTTGTACAACCAGAAATGCAATAAACCTAAATGCTCTTACATAAAGGTAACAACACTTGAATGCTGAAATGAAGTCAATAAATCTTATGTCACATGATAAAGGAAAAAGAAAGGAAATACAATGAAGACATTTTCTTAATACAAGTGTATGCATGCACAAACGTGTTTTTAACAAAATAAGGAGGAAAACTCATGACAATTACAGTCCTCATTTCTGCAACTGGTCACATTGTGGTAGCTGGTACTGATGACTACCTTTTTTGACTAGCCATTCTGTATTCCCCTTGCCTTCAGCAAGCACCTCAGCAGGTTGTGGTTTTTTACCTGGTGGAGTGACCCAAATGTTCATTCCTGAAGGGCCTGGACCGTTTGTATTTATGCCTGGATTGGGTTGTTGTAGTTTCTCATGATCTTAATCACAGGACATGATAATACTAACAGATGCCCTAAGGGATCTCTTATATTCCATGCATACTTTTCCTTACCTCCATTGTGGAATAGTAGACTGAGTTCATCTTGATAGTCTGGGTCAATCACCCCAGCCAACACTGTAATTCCTTTCTTAGCCTGTTGACTTAGTGATAGGAGGAAACCAAAGTGGCCAGGTGGCAATCTTAACTTCCAGTTCAAAGGAATCGTTGTGTCTCCTGGTGGCAGCATTCCTCCTTCTGAAACTAAGACCTCTAGGCCAGTAGAACGTAATGTCGCAGGAACAGGAAGCAAAAGTTTTGCTTGTGGGTCACTAAGGGTGATGGTGAATGGTGCCACTTCCACTTCCACCCCTTGATTCCTCAACCCATGAATTCTGGCTATGGGAGAAACAGTACCATATATTGGATGCTGATTCAGGGCATACACAGCTTTCTGGAGAACTTTGTCCCAGCCCTGCAAAGTATCGTCACCTAGTTTGTGTTGTAATTGTGACTTCAAAAGGCCATTCCAACATTCTCTCAATCCAGCTGCTTCAGGATAATGGGGAACATGGTAAGACCAGTGAATTCCATGACCATAACCTCACTGCCACGCTTCTTTAGCTGTAAAGCAAGTGCCTTGGTCAGAAGCAAGGCTGTGTGGAATACCATGATGGTGGATAAGTCATTCCATGAATCCATGGATGGTAGTCTTGGCAAACCCATAGCTGGAGTAAGTGCGTATTCCAGTGAGGACAAACTGTTGCTGTTTCCATGATGGAAAAGGTCCAGTATAATCAACCTGCCACCAAGTAGCTGGCTGACCACCCCGAGGTATGGTGCCATATTGAGGGCTCAGTGTTGGTAACTGCTGCTGGCAAATTGGGCACTCAGTGTTGGCTGTAGCCAGGTGAGCCTTGGTGAGTGGAAGTCCTTGTTGCTGAGCCCATGCATAACCTCCATCCCACTTTGTTCATGGGCCCACTGGGCGATGACAAGGGTGGCTGGTAAAAGAGGCTGAGTAGTGTCCACAGCATGAGTTATCCTATCCACTTGACTATTAAAATCCTCTTCTGCTGAGGTCACCTGTTGGTGAGCACTCACATGGGATACAAATATCTTCACAGTTTTTGGCCACTCAGAGAGTAGCCATTACTGTAAGTTTCCTGAGGCCTCCCCAGCCATGCTGAACTATGAATCAATTAAACCTCTTTCCTTTATAAATTACCCAGTCTCAGGTATGTCATTATAGCAGCATGAGAATGGACTAATATAGTAAATTAGTACTGTAGAGGGTGGTGCTGCTATAAACATAAGCAAAAAATATGGAAGCCACTTTGGGAAATGGAGTAAAGGTCACTCTTGCTATGCAAAGAGACTGGTGGCATTTTGCCATGGCACTAGAGATCTGTGGCACTTTGAACTTGAAAGAGATGATTTAGGGTATCTGGCAGAGGAAATTTCCAAGTGGCAAAGTGTTCAAGGGAAGCAGAGAATAAAAGTTTAGAAAATTTGCAGCCTGATGATGCAATAGAAAAGAAAAACCCTTTTCTGGGAAGAAATTCAAGCCAGCTGCAGAAATTTGCATAAGTAATGAAGAACCCATTGCTAGTCACAAGATAATGGGGAAAATGTCTCCAGGGCATGTGAGGGACCTTCACAGAAGCCTCTCCCATCACAGGCTGGGAAGCCTAGGAGGGAAAAATGGTTTCATGGGCCAGGTCCAGGGTCCCACTGCTGAGTGCAGCCTAGGGACTTGGTGCCCTGCATTCCAGCTGTTCCAGCTGTGGCTAAAATGGACCATGGTACAGCTCAAGCTGTAGCCTCAGAGGGTGCAAGCCCCAAGCCTTGGCAGCTTCCATGTGGTGTTGAGCCTGCAGATGCACAGAAGTCAAGAACTGAGGTTTGGGAACTTCTGTCTAGATTTCACAAGATGTATGGAAACATATGGATGCCCAGGCAGAAGTTTGCTGCAGGAGCAGGCTGTCATGGAGAACCTCTGCTAGGGTAGTGTGGAAGGGAAATGTGAAATGGGAGCCCCCCACAGAGAGTCTCCACTGGGGCACTACCTCATGGATCTGTGAGAAGAGGGCCACCATCCTCCAGACCTTAGAATAGTAGATCCAACAACAACGTGCACTATGCACCTGGAAAAGCCACAGACACCCAACACCAGCCAGTGAAAGCATCAAGGGGTGGGGCTGTACCTTGCAAAGCCACAGATGTGAAGCTGCCCAAGGCTGTGGCAGCCCACTTCTTGCATCAGCATGACCTGAATGTGAGACATGGAGTCAAAAGAGATCATTTTGGAACTTAAAGGTTTAATGACTCCTATTGGATTTTGGACTTGCATTGGGCCTGTAGCCCTTTGATTTTGGGCAATTTCCCCCATTTGGAATGGGTGTATTTATGCAATACCTGTACCCCCATTGTATCCAGGAAGTAACTAACTTGCTTTTGATTTTATATTCTCATAGGCAAGAGGAACTTGCCTTGTCTCAGATGAGGCTTTGGACTTGGACTTTTGGGTTAATGCTGGAATGAGTTAAGACTTTGGCAGACTGCTGGAAGGGCATGATTATGTTTTGAAAAGTGAAGACATGAGATTTGGGAGGGGCCAGGGCAGAATGATATGGTTTAGCTGCGTTCCCACCCAAATCTCATCTTAGACTTTAGTTCCTGTAATTCCCATGTGTTGTGGGAGGGACCTGGTGGGAGGTAATTGAATCACAGGGGCAGTTACCTTCATGCTATTCTCATGATAGTGAATGAGTTATCTTAAGATCTGATGGTTTTGTAAGGAGCTTTTTCTCCCACATCACTCTACACTTCTCCTTGTTGCCACCATGTGAAGAAGGACATGTTTGCACCCCCTTCCACCATGATTGTGTGTTTCCCGAGGCCTCCCCAGCCGTGCTGAACTGTGGAGTCAATAAAACCTCTTTCCTTTATAAATTACCTAGTCTCAAGTTTGTCCTTATAGCAGTGTGAGAACATACTCATACGCCAATTTTTTTTTGTCACCAATTTTCCAATCATGCTTCTGCTAAGTCCCTGACATCCAGCCAAACCATTGGTTATAGCCCACGAATTAGTATCCACTTGCACATCTGACCATTCCTCCTTCTAAGCAAAGTGTACAACTAGGTGCACTGCTCAAAGTTCTGCCCACTGGGAAGATTTCTCTTCACCATTGTCCTTCAGGAATGTCCTAGAAAGGGGCTGTAGTGCTGCAGTTGTCTGCTTTCAGGTGGTGTCTGCATATTGTGCAGAACCATCTCTGAACAAAGGCCTAGTCTTCTCTTCCCCTGTCAACGATCATGGGGAAATCCTCATGAGGCCATCAGTGCAGGCTTGCGGAGAGAAGGCAGAGTGGCAGAGTAGAGACCATGGACATTTGAGCCACTTCTTCATGCAACTTACTTGTGCCTTCAGGACCTGCTCAAGCCCAGTTACATATATAACACTTCCATTTGATGATGGAATGCTGCTGTGCATGCCCAACTTTATGGCTAGATGGGTCAGAAAGCACCCAATTCATGATAGGCAGTTCAGGTCACATGGTGACTTGATGACCCTTAGTCAAACGTTCAGTTACTACCAAAGCCCAGTAACAGGCTAAGAGCTGTCTCTCAAGAGAAGAGTAGCTATCTGCAGAAGATGGCAGGGCCTTGCTCCAAAGTCCTAGAGGCCTCAACTGTGAGTCATCTGTGGGGGCCTGCCAAAGGCTCCAAACAACATCCCTATCTGCCACTGACACCTCAAGCATGATTGGATCTGCTGGGTCATATGGCCCAACTGGCAGAGCAGCTTGCACAGCACCCTGGACCTGTTGCAGAGCCTTGTCCTGTTCTGGACTCCACTCAAAACTGGCAGCCTTTTGGGTTGCTTGATAAATGGGTTGGAGTAACACACCCAGTTGAGGAATATGTTGCCTCCAGAATCAAAAGGCCTACTAGGCACCATGCTTTTTTTTCTTGGTTGTAGGAAGGGCCAAATGCACAAACTTATCCTTCACTTTAGGAGAAATATTTTGACAGGCCCCACATCACTGGACTACCTAGAAATTTCACTGAGGTATAAGGCCCCTAAATTTTAGTTGGATTTATTTCCCGTCCCCTGGCACACAAATGTCTCACCAATAAGTCAAGCGTGTTTGTTGTTTCTTGCTCACTAGGTCCAATCAGCATAATGTCATCAATGTAATGGACCAGTGTGGTATCTTGTGGAAGGGAAAAGTGATCAAGATCCCTCTGAACAAGATTATGACACAAAACTGGAGAGGACAGTGAAGGCAAATTGCTTCTGGTGGGCCTCATGGACAGGAATGCAGAAAAAGGCATTTGCCAAATCAATGGCTGTATACCAGCTACCAGGAGATGTGTTAATTTGCTCAAGCAATGAAACCACATCTGGCACAGCAGCTGCAATTGGAGTCACCACTTAGTTAATTTACGATAATCCAGTGTCATTCTCCAAGATCCACTTGTCTTCTGCATAGGCCGAAAAGGAGAGTTGAATGAGGATGTGGCGGAAATCACCACCTCTGCGTCTTTCAACTCCTTGATGGTGGCACTAATCTCCGCAATCCCTTCAGGGATGTGATATTGTTTTTGGTTTACTACTTTCCTAGGTAGAGGTAGCTCTGATGGCTTCCATTTGGCCTTTCCCACCATAATAGTGTTCACCTACAAGTCAGAGAGCCAGTGTTGGGGTTCTGCCAGCTGCTGAGTATGTCTATGCCAGTTATGCATTCTGGAACTGGGGAAATGACCACAGGATGAGTCCAGGGATGCACTAGAGCCACTGTAAGCCTCCTTAAGTCCCTACTTTAACTGGAGGACCACAGTGACGTTTTGGGTCCCCTGGAATCAACGTCAGCTCAGAGCCAGCGTCAAGTAGTCCCCAAAAGGTCTGATCATTCCTCTTTCCCCAATGCAAAGTTACCCTGGTAAAAGGCCAGAGGTCTCCCTGGGGAAGGATGGGAGCAATATTAACAGTATAAATTGTCAGTAGCATAGTGGGGTCCTTCCTCAAGGGGACCTGAACCCTCTTCATTCAAGGGGTTCTGGGTCTGTAAACTGGTTCAAGTCTGAAAATTGATTGAGAGGCTGTGATTCTCTATTTTTATAATTCAAATTAATCTTTTGTCCACTACATCTGGAAGTTTTCTGCTTATACAAATTAAGTAAGAATGCAGTACCCAGCACTTTGGGAGGCCGAGACAGGCAGATCACGAGGTCAGGAGATCGACACCATCCTGGCTAACACTGCGAAACCCTGTCTCTACTAAAAATACAAAAAAATTAGCTGGGTGTGGTGGCGGGTGCCTGTAGTCCCAGCTGCTTGGGAGGCTGAGGCAGGAGAATGGTGTCGGGGAGGCAGAGCTTGCAGTGAGCCGATAGTGCCACTGCACTCCAGCCAGGGTGACAGAGTGAGACTCCATCTAGAAAGAAAGAAAAAGAAAGAAAGAAAGAAAGAAAAAGAAAGAAAGAAAGAAAGAAAGAAAAAGAAAGAAAGAAAGAAAGAAAGAAAAAGAAAGAAAGAAAAAGAAAGCAAGCAGTAGGCTCTTTTAGGAACACTGTGATTACTTAGCCAATGCTAGAGCTCTATACTAGTCAGACTATTCTGATTGCTGCTCTGCATCTGCTGTTCATTACAGTAACTATGCCCACCTTGCTTTTGATGGTTGAGTGCCACCACTTGGCCTCTGCCACCTTGGGATCCAATTATTTTCGTTGCATTAAAATTTTATAGCTGAGTGACTGCGGTTTCCACTATAAGATCTGGCATACAAAGAAGAGCAATCACAGAGCTCTTCAAGGATGCAGTTGCTCCCCTCTCAATCAATTTCACAAAATATTGGTGAAGGGTATGTCTTCTGGACCCTCCCAGCAGGGATGAGTAGGTCTAAAATGACTAATCCACCCTATCATCTCAAACTCCTTAAGCTTTTGGATTTCTTCCTCTACATTAAACCAAGGGAGACCAGGCATTTTTAGCTCACTCACAGTGGGCTATCTTTTGATCCATGTTTCATCTAACCAAACAAGTAAACTATTAGCATATTTTTTAAACTCCCTGAATTGCAACATTAAATACATAATCCCTGCTCAGTGGGCCCATATCAATAAATTCAGCCTGATCCAATTTATGGATCCACCATTATCCCACACCCTTAATATCCATTCCCATGCCTGTTCTCCAAATTTCCGCATATATAAATTAGAAAACTCAAGTAGTTTTTTTGGAGTGTAGTTCACCTCCTCATGGATCACACTCTGAACCTCACCTCTAGGGGCCTGCAGGGATTTGACTCTAGTTATAGGTCTAGAAGAAATAAGGGGTGTTGGGGGTGGGTCCTGAGGAGAATCAACATTGTTTGCCTGGCAACTACCTCAAGGGAGGCCATCACTGTTGCCTCAGGTGGTGCATGATTAATCTCCATGTTACCACCACTGGGGGTTTGGAGGCTATTTCCTCTGGCAAAAAAGTCTCATCAGAATTTAGAAGCCCAGTGACCTCAGCCTTATCCAGTCTTCCCACACATCCCCATTTCAAGTTGTAGGGTCACATTCTTTTCCAAACAATGCACTCGTTTTAACAGTAGACACCTGGTGAAGCTGTGCATTCATCTTTCATTGCAGGTCAGCCACTCGCATGATAAAAGCTTGTGTCTGATTTTCCACAATTTCAGCTCTTTCTCTACAAGAGATAAGACTCTCACTCAGGGCAATCTTAGAAAATTTGAGGCTCAGTATGTGCTTCTGGTGCCAGGAGTTAGAATTCCTGAGTTCACTGTTTTTTTCATCACTTTGTCCAGTGAACTTAGGAGCAACCAATCAACTTCATTATATGCCTTGGCTCTCCACATATGGTCAAAGGTATTATGTATAAACTCACTAAACTCCTTATGTCTAATAAGCAGTGAGTCTGGAGTATTTAATGAGTTTATTTCACATAACTCTCTAAACAGTTCATGGTCAAAGACTATCTGTGTTCTCCATACTATTAGAAGTAGAGTCCTTAGCATTTTGAGGTCTAATCAGATTAAGTGGCCAACTCCAGAAACCCCAAAACCAACTAAAGAAATTCATCCTTAAAATTCTGTTCCTGTAGAATCACTCCTGGTACCAAAATCTGTATTAGTCAGGGTCCTCTCAAGGGACAGGACTAATAGGGTAGACGTATATATGAAGGGGATTTTATTAAGGAGTATCGACTCACACGATCACAAGGTGAGGCCCCACAAAAGGCGGTCTGCAAGCTGAGGAGCAAGGAAGTCAGTCTGAGTCCAAAACCTCAAAAGGAGGGCTCAGTCCAAGTCCCCAAACCTCAAAAGATAGTGCAGCTTTTGGTCTCTGGTCAAAGGCCCGAGGGCCCCTGGCAAACCACTGGTGTAAGTCCAAGAGTCCAAAAACTGATGAACTTGGTGTCCAATGTTTGAGGGCAGAAAGCATCCAGCATGGGAGAAAGATGAAGGCCAGCAGACTCAGCAACTCTGCTCTTTCCAACTTCTTCTGCCTGCTTTTTTTTTTAGCTATGCTGGTAGCTGATTAGATAGTGCTCACCCAGATTGAGGGTGGGTCTGCCTTTCCCAGTCCACTGACTCAAATGTTAATATCCTATACCAACATTCTCACAGACACATCCAAGAACAATACTTTGCATCCTTCGATCCAATCAAGTTGACACTCAATATTAACCATCACAACTTATGATGTTGAGCATGTAATCATTTGCTTGTTTGTCATGTGTATATCTTTTTTGGTGAGGTGTCTGATGAGACCTCTTGCATGTTTTTAATGGGGTTGTTTCCTTTCATAATGTTGTTTTTAAGGGTTCTTTGCATATTTTGGATAACAGTGCTTTATCAGATATGTGCTTCGCAAATATATTCTCCCAGTTTGTAATTTGTCTTCTCATTCTCTTGACAGGCAACTTTCAGACAGCATACATTTTAAATATTAATAGAGTTGAATTTACTAAATCTTTCTTTCATGGATCATGACTTTGGTTTTATAACTAGAAAAGTCATTGGCAAATCCAGGATCATCTAGATTACCCTTTACGTTATCTTATAGAATTTTTTTTTTGAGACAGGGTCTCTCTCTGTCACCCAGGCTAGAGTGCCGCGACATGATCTTGGCTCGCTGCAGCCTCTGCCTCTCAGGTTCAAGTGAGTCTCGTGCCTCAACCTACCAAGTTGCTGGGATTACAGGCATGCACCACCACAGCTGGCTAATTTTTGTATTTTTAGTAGAGAGGGGGTTTCACAATGTTGCCCAAGCTGGTCTCAAACTCCTGACCTCAAGTGATCTGCCTGCCTCAGTCTCTCAAAGTGCAGGGATTACAGGTGTAAGCCACCATGCCCAGCTAGTTTTTTTTTTTAAGGGACAGGATCTTGCTCTGTTGCTGAGGTTGGAGTGCAGTGGTGTGATCACAGCTCATGGCAGCCTTGACCTCCTGGGCTCAAGCAATCCTGCTGCCTCAGCCTCTCAAGTAGCTAGGACTACAGCATGCACAACCACACCTAGGTACATTCTTTTTCCTTTCTTTTGTAGAGATTGGGTCCCACTATGTTGTGCAGACTGGTATCCAACTTCTGGCCTCAAGCCATCCTCTGGCTTTGGCCTTCCAAAGTGCTGAGATTACAGGTGTGAGCCACTGCACCTATAATTCATCTTAATTTTTGCAAAGGGTGTAAGGTCTGTGTCCAAATTCATTTTGGAGATATGTCTATTCAGTTGTTCCAAAACCATTTGTTGAAAAGATTATCTTTGCTTATTGTATTGCCTTTGTTCCTCTATCAAAGAGCAGTTAATTCTATTTATGTGGGTCTATTGCTGGACTCTCTATTATGTTCCATTGATTGATTTATATATATATTCTTTCATCAATATCATACTGTCTTGATTATTGCAGCATTATAGTATGTCTTAAGGTAGTGCTAGTCCTCTGACTATTCTTTTCCTTCGATATCTTGTTAGCTAATCTGGGGTCTTTTGTCTTTCCATAGAAACTTTAGAATCAGTTTGTTGATATCCACAGAATTATCTACTCTGGGGTCTTTTGTCTTTCCACAGAAACTTTTGAATCAGTTTGTTGATATCCACAGAATTAACTGGTTGGGATTTTTATTGGGATTTCATTGAATCTATAAAGTTGGGAAGAATTGACAGCTTGACAATATTAAGTCTTCCTATCCATGAAGATAGAATATTACTCCATTTATTTGGTCCTTCATTGATTTCAGGCCTTTAAAATATATATTAGAGACCAGGTGCTGTGGTTCAGGCCTGTAATCCCAGCACTTTGGGAGGCCAAGGAAGGCAGATTGCTTGAGCCCAGGAGTTTGAGACCTGCCTGGCCAACAAAGTAAAACCCCATCTCTACTAAAAATACAAAAATTAGCCGGGCGTCGTGGTGCACGCCTGTAGTCCCAGCTACTCAGGAGGCTGAGGCAGGAGAATTACTTAAAATTGGGAGGCAGAGGTTGCAGTTAGCCAAGATCATGCCACTGCACTCCAGCCTGGGCAACAGAGTGAGATTGTGTCTCAAAAAAAAAAAGTGTGTATATATATATATATTTGTTTATATGTATACAATGTGTCATGATTAAATTAAGCTAATTAACATATCCATCACCTTGAATATCTATCATTTTTTGGTGAGCCATTTGAAATTTACTCTTATTTTGAAATATATAATATATTATTATTGACTATGGTCACCCTGCTGTGCAATAGATCTCAAAAGCTATTCCTCTTGTCTTGTCTTTCTGAAGCTATTTCTCCTGACTTTCTTTTTTTTTTTTATATCATTTGACTAACTACTCCCCATTCCCTTCTTCCCCACGCTGCAGTCTCTATTAACAATTCTCTGTTAATCAGTTTCTGTTAATCAATTCTCTATTAAACAGTCTCTCTTACTCATTCTAACAGGTATGAGGTAATATCTCCTTGTAGTTTTAATTTGCATTTTCCTAATGATTAGTTATTCTGAACATTTTTTCATATACCTATTGGCCATTCTTCTTTTAAGAAATGTCTTTTCAGGTCTATTGCTCATTTTTAAATTGTGTTATTTGTTTTCTTGCTATCGAATTGTCGGAGTTCCTTATATATTTTGGATAGTAACCCCTTATCAGGTGTATGGTTTGCAAATATTTTCTTTCATTCTATGGGTTGTCTTTTCACTTTGCTAATTGTTTTGATTGCTCTGCATAATCCTGTTAGTTTGATTCCATCTGATTAGTCAATTTTTGCTTTTATTGACTGTGCTTTTGGGATCATATCCAAAAAATCATTACCCAGATCAGTACAGTGGACCTTTCCCCCTGTGTTTTCTTCTAAGACTTTTACAGCTTCAGATCTTATATTTAAGTATTTAATCCACTTTGACTTGAATTTTGTATACCGTGTAAGGTAAGAGTCTAATTTCATTTTTCTGCATGTGGACATTCAGTTTTCCCAACACTATTTATTGAAGAGACTGTTCTTTCTCCATTGCGTGTTCTTGGCATCTTTGTAAAAAAATCAATTGACCATAAATGCAGTATGGGAGACGAAGGCCAGAAGACTCAGCAAATCTGCTCTTTCCAACTTCTGCCTGCATTTCTCTAGCTGTACTGGCAGCTGATTAGCTGGGTTTATTTCTGGGTTTTCTATCCTGTTCCATTGGTCTGTGTGTCTGTTTTGTGCCAGCACCATGCTTCTTTGGTTACAATCATTTCATAATATGTTCTGAAGTCAGGGAGTGCGATGCTGCCATCTTTGTTCATATTGCTTAAGTTGTTTTGGCTATTGTATCAGTCCGTTCTCACTCTGCTATAAAGAACTACCTGAGACTGAGTAATTTATAAAGAAAAGAGGTTTAATTAACTTGCAGTTCTGCAGGCTTACTAGGAAGCATGACTAGGAGGCCTCAGGAAACTTACAATCATGACAGAAGGCGAGGGGGAAGCATGCACATCTTCACAATCATGGAGAAAGAGAGAGAATGGAGGGGGAATGCCACACTTCCACACACCCTCTGAAGCAACAGCCCAACCTTGGCCCCTTTCAGCCACCGCTGGGCTGGAGCTGCTGGGATACAGGGCAACAAGTCCTGAGGCTGCACAGAATAGCAGCGGGGTCGCTAGGCCCAACCCATGAAACCATTTTTCGTTCCTAGGCCTCAGGGCCTGTGATGGTAGAGGCTGCTGTGAAGATCTCTGACATGCCCTGGAGACATTTTCCCCATTGGCTTTTCATTGCTTATGCAAATTTCTGCAGCTGGCTTGTATTAGCCAAGTCTTCCAGTACAATATCAAAAAGGAGTAGTGAGAGAGGACATCCTTGCTTTTTTCCGATCTTAGTGGGAAAGCTTCTAATTCTCACCATTAAGTGTGATGTTAGCTGTAGATTTTTTGCAGATTTTTTTATTAAGTTGAGAAAGTTTCTTCTCTTCTATGTTTGCAGAGTTTTTAATCATAAATGAGTGTTGGACTTTGTCAAATGCTTTTTCTGCATTTATTGATATAATCATTGATTTTTCTCTTTCAGCCTGCTGATGCGATAGATTTATTATTATTATCTGAGATAGGGTCTTTCTCTGTCATCCAGCCTTGAGTGGACTGTCATGATCATGGCTCACTGCAACGTTGACCTCCTGGGGTCAAGTGATCCTCCCACCTTAGCCTCCTGAGTAGCTGGCACCACAAGCCTATGCCACCGTGCCCAGATAATTATTTTTTTTCTTGGAGACAAGGTCTCACTGTGTTGCTCAGGCTGGTCTTAAACTCCTGGGCTCAAGAGATTCTCTGGCCTTGGCCTCCCAAAGTGCTGGGATTATAGGCGTGAGCCACTGAGACTGACCAGATAGGTTATGTTAATTGATTTTTGAATGTTGAACCAGCCTTGCATGCTTGAAATAAATTTGACTTGATCATGGTGTATGATGGTATTTTTTTATATTATAAATTTCATTCAAATTGTTTGTTGCTAGTATACAGAAATACATTTGATTCTTGTCTGCTGATCTTGTGTATTGATCCTGTAAACGTGCTAAACTAATCTATCAGTTCTAGTAACTTTTAAAAGAGTCCATTGGATTTTCTATGTAGATAATTATGTCAGTACTGGTGAGTACTCAGCTGAAGACTTGAGTGAGATGTATTATCTTAGATCTTCAGAGCTCTTTTTCTATTCCTCTCTCCCCTTTATGGTACTGTACCAGCTGTGTTAGCCTCTCATGCTCCCAACTCTGTCTTAAATCAGGGGCATTAATGAGCCCCATCTGGGTCCCTGAATTCTAAATCATGACCTGGAAATGCTCTTTAGGTAGTAAGGTCATAGAGCTCACCTCATTTCTTACTCATCCCTCAGGATCACTGTCTTTCATTACCTGACATCTAATGTCTTGAAAATAATTGTTTTATATATTTTGTCAGTTTTTTTAAAGGAAGCACTATATTTTGTGTATGTGGTATAAGTTATTCAATTATTCTCCTATTGATGGGTATTTAGGTTGTTTCTTTTTTTTTTTTTTTACTTTAGGAGTGAGATGTCTTGAATGTCCTTCAAATATTATCTGAATTGCACTGAACTTTGCCCAAACAATGAATACTTACTGTGATACTTACAATTATATAAAACATAGGAAAATTGAGTGCCTAACATATACCAGAATTGTATTATGCAATGTATATAATTCCATTGAGAATTCTTATTTAAAGATAAGATGTTGAAAATAATTACAGCATAAAGTTAAAGAATGAGAATTCATAGTCACACTCAGCTTATCCTAAGTCCTAAAAAGAATTAGACATTCTGGTTAAATGACATTTTTGGACACCTGAAAGGTAAAATATTGAGCTAAAATACAATGTGATCTCAACCTAATTATATGAAAATCCTGAAAACCATATTATATATTTTCTAACTTTAAGGAATAAAATTAAATAATTTAATATCTTGATAATTCCAAAACATCCTTATAAATATAAACATTTATATTCTGCTGTAGATGTGGAACATTGAGATGAATCAGTATTGGCAAATGTTTTTAGGGTTATAGAAGTAGAATGATCATGTGTTTTAGCTGACTAAATGGTGGAATGATTATTTTCTTCCTAGTAACCTCACAGTGAATGTTTTATCTGTAGCTCCATATCAGTTATCAGAGTCTGTGTGTTCAGAGTGTTTTATATTCATGTGACTTTATTCCCTTGGATTATTAGTTCCTGGAGGCCAGGGACACTGTGTTCTTTATGTTTTTAAACCCCAAAGCACGTGGATAAGTATTGGATATGATTAGTTAAATCAGGCACTCGAAGGACTCAGAAGGGTAAGAAATGTCAAACCCCTCTTGGATAAGTTGGGATATAATTAAATACATAATTTTAAGAACAATATTGAAAATACTAACAGTCCAATATTAGAGCAAGAGAAAAGTCTACATCTTAATCGAAAATTTCTCTCTGTACATATGGGGAGTGTAGTGATGTGTATGTACATGAACCTGCAAGAATGCAAAAAGAGAGTTAGAAATGAATAAAGTAGAAAAAGGAATCTTTCCAGTAATGCTAAGGATGAAGGATAAGTTTTACCTTTTGGAAAAGGAAGAGGAAAAAAGCTTCTTTATGTTTCAGAAGAAAGAGGAAAAAAACTGAGGCTTGAGTGTTTTGGGTCCACCTTCCCATCCAATGTGTTTTCATGAAGCCAATGAAAGAGTGAAATCCTTAAAAGTATTTAATTAAACAAATACATATATTAAGCACTTACTATTTGATTATCACTTTGCTAGGGAAATTCAGAATCTACTTTTTATGTGTTTATTGTCTAACCATAGTTTATTTCCCCTGAAGTGAAACTTTCCTTTGGGGTCAAGAAGATAAACTCCAACAAAGATTATTTGGAAATTAAACTGCAAGGCACTTCTCCAAGTCTTTTCTTCACGCTATAAATAGTTCTGGCTTTGGCCATTTGAAAACTGAATATGGAAAAAGAATGATAGCCAGCCCCTTGTTTGAGAAAGAGAACTTTTAAGAATATTTATTTTAAGAATATTTGGAACTTTGCAGAATTAACTTGTGCATTTAAAATTTTATTTATAATTTATGATTGCTACTCCTGCCCACTTTCCAGGCCAGGTAAAACTAAGAATGAAATATTTGTCTTCCTCTTGTCTCTTATGTGTATTGAAACAGTTGTATTATGAAATTGAGAAGTACAAAGCAGGGCTGGATCTTTATTTTCTATGGGGATGGCTTATGCATCCTAGAGAGCGGTATGAAGTAGGTTATGGGAAAGATGTGCCACAGAAGGAAAAAAGCATACTGAGAAGCATGTCAATATTGTTTCCACGTTTTTGGCTGCATAGTTTGGCAAAAAAAAAAAAAAGATCTTAGAAAAATAATAGAGACTACTGCACTCAATACTGTTTTTCTAATCTGCTAAATTCTTAATGCAAAAGATTCTATTTTAGAATACATCTTTCCATAACAAGTTTTCTTCCCTGATACATTTGGTGTGTGGTTAATTTTATCAGTTACTTAAAATGTAACATCTATTTTGGTAACTCATTGAAGCCATTTGGTAACAATTGAATCTAGGCCTTCAAGAAAAGGATAAGAAAGACAGGGTGGATTAAGAAAAAGTACCTCAAATGATGGAAATTGTTTATTTTGAATGTCGCATTTCTGTTACAATACATTCAAATAGGCATATCCAGATTTTGATCTTCTGAAAAAGTTATGGAGAAATAAAGCAACAAGTGCTATAGACATTTTATATGTGTATGTAAATGTGTGTGCACGTATAAAAGCTTTTTAGTGGTGAATGATAAAAACAGTAATTTAAATATTTATTCAATTATTTTTCATAAGAATAAACATGGTAACTAACATTTTAAAACATCAAATTATAGTTTTAAAAAGTGGTGTTATTTTATTCCTGATCATCCATCAGTAGGTAATATTAAGATGAGCAATTAGGTATTACTTTTAAATAAAATAAATATTTTGTTAAGAATATGTAAATTTTTAGCCTGTCACATAATGAGCATCATGGCTAATATCATCTAGACTGTCAACCAATGTCAGTGGCATCAAGTTGCTCATATATCAGGTCAATGGAGATCACTGGCTTTCAAACGATGGTCAGTGGGTTTATGTGGTTGTGGCTCAGACGTCACCAGATGGGAGCAGTAAGAGGCCAGGTGGGCCTTGGTCTCCTGCCCAGGATTGAATTAGAGCAGTTCCATATTTATCTGCTTTATATATGAGTTCTACAAAAATCTTCCTTTTCTGAAAAGTTTTCCTTTACAAAGAAGGTATTTGAAAACCCATGTTAAAGATGCATTTCTTATGCTTTTAAAAATATCTATTTCCCCTTTCTTATTAAAATTCATCCATGGGTAAAACTAAAATGAAAATAGAAACAACTACAAAATTAGCACCAAATGTACTACAATAATTCATAATTGCTATAGTTTTAATGACATGTCATTAATGATAGCTTACTAAGCGTTGTAGCAGAGGAAAAATAAATTACAGGTTATGTCTAATTCTTCTACCTGCAACTTCAACTATTTCTTCCAATTTTAGAAAGCAGATAGGAAAGCAAGTGAATGAGAGAGAGGTATTATTCAAAGGATAACCTTGAATCTATTCTACTTTATAAAAGAAAGCAAATCATTTGGATGATTGACATTCTAATTATTACTATAAAAATTATTTCACCACTCCTCATTACTAATGACATCACACTGGTTGAAGATTTTCTAAGCTAAGGAGCTGAGATCAGGAAATCATTGCGTTGACTTTAGAATATAAAATTCCTAATTGCATAGGATACATTCTTTTGAGAACACCTTAGAGTTTTGAGGTGAAAAAGTTCTTATTCTGTGTTTATTTTTATCTCAACCAAAGAAAGTTTGCATAGCAAAAAAGAAACATCTTTGGAGGATGACTGGTAATTCTGTCTCACAGGATTGGTGTCATAATCCAATCCTTTAGCTCCCTGTGAATGGTGCCCACAAAGGAGCTGGCATTTATCTCCTGGAGTGAAAGGGAGGAGGCATAGCTTGGAGAAACAAGAGTCTGGCCAGTGAAAATGGTGGGGCCTGATGAATAAATGAAGTGAAACTAAATGGCTCATTGGAAGTACCATAATCCTAAAAGTAGAGTTTTCTGGGAAATCAGTAGAAAAGTGAGATTTATGATGGAAATATAATTAGGAGGATAACAAACCTGTAATGTTGCTAGAACTTAGTAGGCCAAGGCTGTGCATGTTCTCTTCAGGAATAACTCATGGATTCATGAGTGATGTACTTAAACTAAAACTGTCACAGGCTAGATGTACCAGCAAGCTGTGTCAACATTGAGTGTGGGCTAGGTCTGGGAGTATAGTACATGGGACAATGACAGGAGAGGAAGCCCCTTAATAATCTGACCCACTTTCCTTTATTTTAATAGGGGGTTGGTGTGAATGAGCTGGGCAGTGGTGAGTGGAAGTGGAACGTCCACAAAAGTAAACAATTTAGAGATGAAAATGTTCAAGAGGGAAAATGCTTCTAGACCTCCTGTCTTCACAACCAGAATTTCTGAAAACTTCCTGGGTTGTTACTTTCAATGGCACATGCAGAAATCCAAATAATCAATCCAATAAAATTAGACATGGTAATATTCTGTCTGTATCTTTAGAAATCAAAACTTTTTTAAAGGAATATTTAAGGGTTGAGAAACTGCAAGCCACTGATACTACTAACAGGGGTTCCAAGACCTCAGCAGAAATTTTGCTTTAAAGTCTGAGGAAAATTGCCTAAGACATGTTTTATCAAGTGTAGGGTGTGCCTCAAAGAGAAGAAAATGCCAAATACTGAACTTGAGAGCATTCATGGACCATGCCAAAAGAGTGAGGTGAGAGGCTTTTTGCTATATCTGAATCAAGAATAAATATCTCCAATCAGTTAAATCATTGGTTTCTCCTGTAGGAAAGCAATATTATGATTAAAGAACCGGTTCTGTAGTCAGACACATCTGGGGTTGAATTCTTAATTGGTCATACAGTTTGTGACCTTGGATAAAGAATTTAACCTTGGTAAACCTCACTTTCCTTATTTCTAAAATGGCATAATAATGATAATTTTCTCAAGGTGAGGGTTAAATAATTGAAAGCTTGCAAAGTTGCTGGTCATTCTTCTTATTTTCATTATTATGAGTAATATGCAATATGATATCCAGATCATTTAAAGTTCCTGAAATGTGAGAAGTCACAAAATACAAATGTGATTCCCATCATTATTTTCAGTGACTTGGGCAGAAGGAGGAAATGTGAGAGATCAGGGGCCCAAGGAGGGCTTTCTCTAAGGATAACCCATTGTCTCTCTTACCAGACTCTCATTAGTCAAATTTTGGAGAAATAAAAATGTCAGCTTGAGTTTAAGACAATTTGGATTATCTGGAAAACTAGTGTAGCTAACTGTTGAGAGATCTATTTGCATGGGTGTGAGGGATTTCTGGGAGAGAAGGAGGAAAGAATGATCAAAGTATGGCTCATCTGACTTACTAGCAATGCTTGTTTGTTTTTTGCTTGTCAGGGCTTGCATTTTACTTTTGAGAGACTGAATACGGAAACAGACAATGGCCAGAGCATATATGACAATAGAATTCTGACGTACATAAGAAGCTCAGAAACTAAATCCCAGCTACTTTAGCAACCAGTCCAATAAGCCAAACCACAACCTTTTCAGCAACAAGTCTAGGGAGCCAAACCACAACTGTTGCAATAAATGGCCCAGCAGTGTGAGGACTTGGTCAATGACTGCTAACTTCTCTCTTTTTGCTCCAACTTCCAACTTAGGACCTGCCAGGTCTGTCCCGAAGACCCTGGCCGACGGATGAAATAAGTACTCAGACACAGGTATGCAGTGTAAGAGCAGCTATGTGACTGCCTGGCTCTAGTGGCCAGAGAGGCGCCCCAAGAAGCTGTAGCTGCTTGCTTTTATTTAGTGCAGGCACAATACGGAAAACCTGGAGCCAACACAACCTGTAGGTAATTAACATTTATTGTTCCCCTTTCAGGGAACATCATGGCTCCGGAAGATCAAAGCTCAGTTCCTGGTCAACGTATGTAAACAAGCTTGTTTAAGATAAATTCCCCCACACTCCCTTGTACCTACTCCTTGCTCTCTGCCTCAGGGTTATAGTACAGCTGCCTTCAGCTATTCTCTCCTGGGGCTCTGCAGAACCTTCCGAACTTTCAGAAGGTTTGTGTCCTTTCCCTATAGTTTTTCCCACCACTCTGACCGATCCCCCACAAGGACCAACCAGAGAAAGCCAAATATGCTCTTTAGATCACTCACCTAAGAGGCTCTGTTTCTAGTTAGCCTGCCTGCAATTTCTCCATGGCAAAGACCTCCTTTAATCAGAGCGTACCTGACGCCTTCTCTTTTTCCATTACACAATTTTCCCACTCCACTGTCTGCCTTTCAGTCTCTGCCAAACTGAAATGGTGTGGGTGGACTCCCTTGCCCACATCAAGGGAGTATCCACAGCAAACTCTGAATAAATATCCCATTTGTTCTCATTAGGGTTGTTTTCACTTATTACCACATTCTCTAGCGTGCATGTTTGTTTTCATGAAACAGCAATGTTTAACATTAATGCGTTAAGTTACCAGTGAGTGAAACAAATGTCCCACAGTGGCGCTGTACCCAGAGGATTCTTAGTATATTATTTGAAGAGTAAATCAGATGGGAAATCAATTGGAAAGTGCAAGTGAGGAAAATAATCCTGTACCCCTGGATGTTTGTAAGCCCTACTTTGAGAAGCCCTGACTTTAAGATCACAGGATCTTTTTAAAAACAATTTTAGTGAGGTATAATCTATATACCACATAATTCCCCCACTGGAGGTGTATGGCTCAATTATTTTTAGCTAATTTATATGTTGTGCCACAATTATCATAATCCAGTCTTATAAAATTTCTGTCACCCCAAAAAGTTCTTTCCTGACCATTTGTAGTTATCTCTACTCCTACAGTGAGTAAGCTACCTAGGACATTGCTTGTAAGTACTATGTTATACAGTGCTGCCTACCAACCTTTCTAGAAACACTGAAGGGAGAGGAATGCACTTAAGAGGTGAGATTAACAAACTAGTGTGCAGAAAACAGTAAGCATAGCAGGCTTCAGACTATTAGCCTTAGAAAGGCCTGCTCACAAAGTTGGCTCTTGGTTGACATCTGGGGACTTGAATTTCAGGAGGATTCTGAACACTCTAACTGGTAAGAGGTACTCATTCTGCCCCTTCTGTTTATATAAAAAATGTGGTTTATGCAGAACACCTGTTTTCCCCCAGGGAATTTGGAAACTTGGTAGGAGCTAGGCAGAGGGTACCTGCATGATCATTCCTTGATAAAAACCTTGGGCAGTGAATATATAATAAGCTTTCCTGGTAGGTGGCACTTCACAAATGTTGTCACAATTCAACTTGAAGGAATTAAGTGTGTCCTGTGTGACTTCACTGGGGAAAGACTCTTACGGGCTTGTACTTGCCTTCTTCTAGATCTTGGCCCAATGTACCTTTTCCCTTTGTTGATTTTATTTTCTATCCTTTTTGCTGCAATGAATCTTGGTTATGACTACATGCTGAGCCCTGTGATCCCACCTAGCAAATGGCTGAACTTTGGGGAGATGTTGAGGACCTCGAACACATTAATCACCTGGGGATTTTTATAAGAAATGGGACCTAATTTAAACCCACAGTCTGGTTGCAGGGACAAGGTTATAATAGAGACAGGTTATGGTCAGTTTAGGGATTGTCACATCCATAAAAACTAAAGAACAGAGAATTTCTGCTTATCTCCCACAAAACTGTGAATTAACAATAAATAAAGCAGTACTGAATTTGAAGTATGAACTGATGAGGATTCTTAGTATATTATTTGAAGAGTAAATCAGATGGGAAATCAATTGCAAAATGCAAGTGAGGAAAATAAAAAAGAAATTAAATGTGGAAATTTTTGGAATTGATCATTAAAAATAAGAGTAAGTGTTTTCTGGCACAAGTTCTGTACCTGCATTAGAAGTATGGTTGTACAAACAGGAATATCTTTAAGATCCTCTAAGCAATTTATATCTTCAATTGGAAGAAGGAAGACTTTTATATTAACGTTGAAAAATATGCTTTAGGTTTAAAATGATCATTTTCAAACTTTAACTGTCTGTAACAAAAGACTGCTAAGTAGGGAATACATACTCTACTGAAAAGAAAATGTATACACTTTATAATATATAGTGACATTTCTATTTTGTAGGCTTTCATGGAGGGAGAGGAACTGTAAATATTCAGGTGCATATAATTTTTTAATAAATTTGTAAGGATCAAAGGAGATGTTTATATGAAACTACAAATTGTCAAACAAATATAAGGTATTGTTATTATTCTCCAATTATTGGCTATAGGTAGATAAAGGCAGAGATGTAATGTCCACTCCATAAAATAGAGGAATGTCTCATCTGGTTAATTTTGTGTGTTTGTTGCCTTTCAGAAAAGTGATAAAGTACTCAAGATAAAATCAACATTTGTTTGGTGCTTGTTTATAAGGACATTATTTCTGTTTACAGTTTTACAGTTGTCAATGTAAAAATTTTCTTTCTCTATAAATCTTAATAGTTGAGGAAGGGCTTTAGAACTGCTGAAGATTAGTTAAAGGAATTCAGTATTGGTCACATTTTGATTCAGATATCTCAGAAAATTGAGGCTTAAGAGATTAGGAATTTGGATCAATCCCAAGAGGATTTTGTCTATAAGTGTAAAGAGTAGCGATGAAGGGTTCATCACCCTTCCCTAGTTATTGGAAACATAAATTCTACAGAGGGAACAGAAAAATATATTAAAAATTATGAATGCATATTAGAAGAATAATTAATAACAGTAAAGATGGCATTTTAAATGACTATTGAGTTTTTCATTGAAGTTATGTTATTTTGAAATCACCTAGTTCGTAGATAATTGGTTTTGATTTCTGATGATGTTAGTTTGTGAATTAACTCAATAATTGGTTTATACTTTTTAAAAAATTGATGACATGTTTTCATTGATACTAAATGGCAAATCAGAGCCCAGAGAGGCGAACTTCTTTCATCTCTAATTTGACTCATTCTCACAGATAGTCTAAGTAAAATATTTCTTCGATAAGATTTACCAGAAGATCTTGGAAAGCTATTTCTTTTATTTTCTTCTTTCTACATTCTTTACTAACATCTTTGATGTCTCTACAGAATCGTTTCTCTTCATTCTCCAACATGTTCTTTTCTGCTTTTTCCCTCCAATGGAGAAGTGCTCCTTCAACATCATACAAACTGTTGCATCTGTTAAAGTATATCCCCCAGTGTTCCATTGAGAGGAGCAGAAAAAAACTAGAATTATCTCCTTACTGAAAAAGAATTTAATATTTCTGTAATCTGAAAATGACTGGAAATGTTTAAAACAGAAATATACATATATGTTTCTGTTTTAAACATATTTATATATACATATATACACACATATATACATATATACACATATACATACATATATACACACATATATATACATACATATACATATGTATTTTGCCAAAGAGAGAGAGTAGTGGTAGCAGTTGTCTTTTGTATAAACATATATGGTGCTCAGAGTAATCTTTGTGTGTGTGTATGTATATTCACACACACACACACACAAACCCATATATATTTAGAATACAGCTGATGATGAATGGCGGGAGAGTGATGCCAATGATTGCCTAACAACTCACTAGCTGACCAACATTTAAGGGAAAAGGTAAGATGTGCCTTTTTGAGCCTGCCTATTTAGAAGTTCCAGTAGTGTACAAGAAGCCAACTTTGTTTTTCTTATATCTCTGCTATTAAAAAAAAACTCAACACATGAATTTATTATCATTGAAGTTTTTACCAAAATGTAAAACTTTAAAAAATGTAAAGCACATTTTAGCATTAATAGAGTACTTTAAGTGTAGTGGGCATTCTGTCAACATTTAGAGCTGATGATACAGCATTTATTTTATTTTTTTAGTTTTGTAGAAAAAATACAATGTACTTAAGTGTATCTTTCAGATAATATCAATATAAATTTTGCCCTAGAAAAATCAAGTGAAAAGCATTCACTCATTCTATAAGAATGTGCTTTTGTATTGATAGGAAAGCAAAAACAAATAACCTCGGGGTTAAGAAAGCAATTTTGTGAATTTAAAAGTAATTTCCTCGAGCAGAAATAAAATAACCATCTCTCCAAGCATGCTATTTTATTCATTTCAAGTAAGCAAATTCAAAATGTGTGCAAACCAGTCTAGTTGGGTAAAAAGTAGGCAAAGTCATTTATACTTTTTCTGTAATTTTCTTGACATCTTTTATTACTTTGTGGGCCTCTGTCAATCAAAGAGGAATGGCAGAAATTGTGAGCTTTGAAAAAGTTGTGTAGTTCTCATTTAATTGCAACTTGGAACTACAAATACATTAGTAATATTAATAGCCATCAATTAATAGTGGTTTGTTGAATTTACATATAGATGTCCACACAGTAAAAAGTTTGTATGTAAATACATATATTAAGTAGTTAACCGTTATAGAACACTGCTTGGCTCATAGTAAGGACTCAATATTAATTGTCTATTATTACATGAATATATTAGTGTTACATCTATATATTATTTAATTTTATATTATATTAAATAAGTAGCGGTAAATCCTACTTTATTAGTTATAAGTGGAGTTAGCTGCTTGTCAGTCTGAACTTTTGACTTTGGTACTGCCCATTTCAATATTCAGCATGTGACTGATAACCATTAAATTCTGAAAGGTCAACAATTCTCTCAGCCCTGAATGTTAATTTTGACATCATCTTGCCAAGGAAAGTGAGAAACGTGACATGAATTATTGAAGCAGAAGAGCAGAAAAGAATGCTCCTAGGAAAGTGATATCTATTGTATATTACCAACTGCTAACTTTTTTTTCTTCTTTAACATCAATTCAGACTCTTTGCCGATTATGTCAACTGGCTTTACTGTCAAATCATTTTCTTTTTTTTAGTGTGACTCTTTCTGGCAAGGGATCATGATTTAATACATATTAATTACAGGGATAAAAGTATTATTTGGCCAATTCATTTTTATAACAAAGGTGTGAGTGAACATGGTGGGCAGCTTCTGATGTGGCTGTCAATGAACCCCACATCCTGATATGCTCTGGTGTAATCTCCTCCCCTTGAGTGTCGCTGGACCTAGTGAATTGCTTCTAATGAATAGAAAACAGGAACAGTGATGGAATGTCACTTCTGTGTTTGGGTTGCTGCCATTCCCTCTTGCTCTCCTGCTTGCTGCCATGTGGTGAGATGCCCTGTGGAGAGGTCCATGTGGCAAGGAACTGAGGAAGACCTCCATCTAGCAACTCCTGAGAAACTGAGGCCTGAGTCCAACAACAGGATAGGATCGGAATCCTGCCAACAACTACATAAAAGAACTTAGAAGTAGATCCTGCCTAGTTGAACCTTGACATGTATGATTAAAGCCTTTTCGCTGCAATGAATCTTGGTTATGAGTATGACTACATGCTGACCCCTTGATATGTATGATTAAAGCCCTGAGAGATGCACAGAGTTAGAGGACACAGGTAGGCTGTGCCTAGAAACATGACCCAGAGAAACTATGAGATAATAAATGTTTTAAGCCACTAACATTTTGGGGGTAATTTGTTACACAGAAATAGATAACTAATACAATTAATAAATAGCAGAGCTAAATAATTACTTGATGAATTTGGGTTGTAGAGACATACAATTTGTTTAATTTAATTCCAATCAACTGAGGTACTATATAAAATCTCTCTGAAGAGTTAAAAATAATTATATAATATTTCAAACATGTACTATTTTTCTAATCATTGCCCCTCCACTCCACACTCCACACCTAGCCTGAGCTTCACTTTATTTTACCTGTAGAGGTAGAACTAAGATATTAGAATATTTCTTTCGACTTAATTACTTGTTAGTCAAATAACAAAAATAAAATAATTTGACAAAAATGCTTTGCATCTCATAGCTCCCGGCTATGTCATGTCAAGGAAAATGAAATATAGCATATATTTATAATACATTCATTACTCATGAAAAAATTTACTTCCCATAGGGTGTTCTCGGCAGAGTGCTCCTTTGAGGTGATCTGCCTGGATTACACCAGTCATGATGCATTACCTCACACAAGACAGTGGGAATTGGCCCTGTCAAATGCAATGTGCCAGATGGAAATTGTCAAAGAAAATTTTCCTTGAACTTAGATGATATAAAATTTTCACTGCTTCCTCTTACCCTAATTCAAAAAGCATATTGTGGGCAGGTAAAATTCTAGAGAATGTGATTAAAGATACTGTGTCAATTACATGTGAACTATTATGAGTTTGCCTTATTTTGTTCTTACAACTTTAGGTTAATATATCCAAGTGAGCAAGGTATAAGGAAAGTAAAGCCAACGTTTATTGAGTTAACTGATTGTTTTTCAGAGAAATTAAATATAATTTAGAGTATTTCTGGTTTCATTTTATTTCAGGTCTAACAACAGTTTTGTGCAAGTTTGGTAACTCTGGTTTGAAGTTGTTCTGTTAAAGTGTTGTGGTTTTCATTTTTTGATGAATATAGCTGATTCTAAATAATTTAGTTGTTGGCTTAAGGGCAGTTTTTGGATGGTACAGATTTTTTTCTTCTGCTTCTGTATTTAGGACATTCTAATTAAGCATTTCAACCAGAAACAGGAGGTGAGCTCAGGTTATCTTGTGGTTTGATTTATTGGCTGTTCTGATGAAGAAGTTTAGTGGAGGAGGAAGTTGGATTTAATAGAAAACTGAAGCTATTTTCAATGATTCATATTAGTTTGGGTTCTTTTAACAAAAGTACCACGTATTGATTGGTTTTAAATATCAACTCCTGCTGGATCAATACAATACAATGCTGGTCAGGATACAACAGAAAAGAAAGTTTATTCATGAGGGTTGAAATTGACCCTAATGATAACCAGTATGTAGTTCTATAGTTGAATGTTATAAATATTCTTAACATTATTGCTATGGGCGATTGGACAAACACAGCCTATTAAATCATGAGTCAAATTTACTTACTTTCTGGGTGTTTGCAAGTCTGTTTAGAGAGAAATTGATTTTGATTATCTGTTATTTGCTCAGAGGACTTGTATCAGTCAGGTGTAGCAAGTTATTCAGTATCCAGACACATGTAATCCTGACAAAGTCCACTTTTCTCACAAAGGCTTCAAATGGTAGTGCTTTCAGGCACCTTCAGGAAGCTATTCTAACATTGCATGAAAGATGAAACCCATTCTGTAAGTAATTTGGCAGTGGCGGAAGGGGAGAATGGATAATTAATCATCTTCATATATTTAATTTTAAACTTACTTCCCTATTTTAAAATCACAAGTAGTTGTTGTAACATACATTGCTATTTCACACCTCAATGCTTTTGTACTTGCTGTTACTTTTGCTTGAAAGTTCCCAAGTTATGTTTATTTGTGATGGAAGACTCATCCCTGGTGTTATCCCTGGAAGATGATTTAAATGCTAGACCACTTCCAACCCCACTCAGATTAGCTGCTTCTTTTTTGTGCTCATATACTCTAAGTTTACCTCTTTATCACAGGGCTTTTTACATTGTATTATAAAATTGATTTACTTGTCTGACATCTCTTTTACCCCTCAAGACTGTAACACTTGAGATCAGGAAGCACATTCTATTTAACATTGTAGTCCAAATGACAAGGATAGTGCATGGCACGTAGTTGCTCAACAGTTCTTTATTTGGATAATGAATAAACTAATAAGATTAATTCAACTTAAAAAAATAACAATTAGACTTTTGGTTGGCTGACAGAGGAATATGGCTATTCCACAGTTTTCTCTTGGTATTTTTGGTGATGATATTTTACTAGAAATTTCCAGTAATAAAAAGTTGTTGGAAAAGCAATAAAATTCTAACAATATAAAATTCCAATGATAAAATTCTAACAATTCAGAATTTTACCGGTCTTTGGGTTGGGGGATGTACAAATATTATTCTAAAAACAAAAAAGCAAAGCTATAAATACATCACATATTTGGGATTTTGAGAAAGCAATTGACTCTCTTGGGTTAGACCCCAGTTAGCTGAAATTTTGATTGCTTTTGAAAAATAAAGCCTTTCTGATAACAGATGTCTAATTGTATCTGAAACCATTCATTTTGGTTGTCAATTACTGTTATGCAAAAAACTATCCCCAATCTTAGTGATTCTTTGTTCTGTGGGTTGGTTGGGCTTAGCTAGACAGTTCTCACTTGGGGTCATTCATGCAGTTGTAATGAGATGATTGTTGTTGCTGGAATTATTTGAAGGCTTGATTGGGTTGGATGTCTAAGATGGCTTCTTCATTTACTTATCTGGCATCTCACCTGGGAGTGTTGGGGTACTGTGGGCTGGCTTCCAGGTTTTTCTCTCTCTAGTATGGCATTCTTAAGTTAGTTGGGCCTGTTACACAGTAGCTGGCTTCCCTCAGTGTAAACATCCCGAGACTCAGGTGGAAGCTGATGGCTTCTTATGACCTAGCCTCAGCAGTCATGCAGAATCTTTCTGCTATAGTCTATTGGTCAAATATGAGTCACAGGTCCAGCCTAGGTCCAAAATGAGGGAACTACATAAAGGCGTGACTATTTGGAAGTGTGGTTCATTAGAGAGCCACCTTTAGAGAATAACTACCATTTGACAAATTTTATATGGAATGTGATATTCTTCCATTGTGTAGAATACCATTCTACAAATTACGTATCTTTTCATAATTTCGTTTGGCATAATAAATGTTTTAACATTTTAAAAGGTGTGGTAGGCAGAATAATGGCCGCAAAGATGTTCACGTCCTAATCCCTGGAACATATGAATATGTTGGGTTACATGGCAAAAGGGAATTAAGCTTGCAGGTGGCATTAAGTTTGCTAGTCAATTAACCTTACAGTAGGGAGAACATCCTGGGTTATCTGCGCAGGCCCAGCGTAATCACAAGTGTCCTTAAAAGTAGAAGAGGGAGGCAGAAGAGGAGGCAGAGTTAGAAAAGGAGACGTAACCAGGGAAGCAGTTAGAGCGATGAGATGTGAGAAGGTCTTGGCTTTCCTTTGCTAGTTTTGAAGGTGAAAAAAGGGGTCCATGAGCCAATGATTGTAGGAGGCATCTAGAAAGCGAATAAGTCACGGAAATAGATCCTATCAGAACCTACAGAAAGGAAAACAGCTTTGACTTTGGCCCTGTGAGACCTGTGTTAGACTTCCAACTTATAAAACTGTAGGATAATAAAATTCATTGTCTTAAGCCACTAAACTTGTGGTAATTTGATATGGGAACAATAGAAAATAATACAAAAGGCAATGGAAACTTGAGAACAAATAGAAGGTATATCAGGCCTATGTCCCATCCATGTCATGCATATGTTCACTCCCTGAACAGTGTAGAAAATGACTCTTCAGTCCATCAAAGACCTTTAGTTATGATGTAAATGAAGCAATTTCAGGATGATGGACCATTTTTATAATGTGGACAATGCTTTCTAAAAGGACATTTCATAGTAAAAGTGATGTAAGAAGCTAAGGTACAAAACTTACGATGACTTCAGACAAAGTTACCCCTAAAATTCTGTGTTTCATAGACTTTTCTCTACCTTAATCATTTGGGGTTGGGAAAATTAAATATTTGGGTTAAACAATCAAAATTCCTGGATAAAAACCCTTTATTCTTTCAAGAATGAAAATAAATCTATGGTATGCTTTCTTGTTTTGGTCAATTAAGGTGCAATTAAAAAAATAAAGCTCCAAGAAGGAAGTGTGCATAGGATACTATGTTGTCTTTCAACCTTTTAGAGGGAGGGAGAAAACATGTCAGCTAGTTGGATTGTCCTGAGATATTTGCAAAGTCCATCAAAGGTGGTAGGGCTAGGTGGATCAGGAAAAACGCTTTCTTGATACATTTTGTGAGAAATAGTCTGTAATCTCATGGGCCATTATCTCTTTATGTGTATTAATTTTTATAGAAATCATTACCACAAAATAATATATGTCAATATACAACAAAGTAGAAAATCCATTTGTGAACAAATCCCATCTATAATTCCACTATTCAAAGATTTATCTCTAATCCTTTGGTTATATAGTTTATATCTGCCAGATAAAAACACTCATAATTTTTTAGCAAGGGTGGTATTATATATTATTTCACTGTAATTTTAACTTGATTTTAAATTCAACATTATTTTGCTAACTCATTTCATTTCAATAAATAGGTCATCATTATTATTAATAAATTTTATTGAGGTAAGTACATGTATAAGATTTACCATCCTTACCATTTTTAAGTGTACAGTTAAGTGGTAATAACTACATTTACATATCTCTATATATAATTTTCCCTTCATTGTCCCTCCTTCTTATCCTTCCTGGCCTTTGGTAGCCACCAATTTAATTTCTATCTTCATGAGGTCCACATTTCTAGCTGCCACATATGAGTGAGAACATGGGATATTTGTCTTTCTGTGCTTGGCTTATTTCACTTAACATAATGACATTATTATTATTCTTGATGGCTGCATTGATGTTTCACTATATGAATGTACCATAATTTATTTAATCAATTGACATTGTTTGCCACTATACACTGTTGCTCAGCAATGCTGGAATAAACTTTCTTGCTCATAACATTTTTGAGCCTTTGTCAAATTTTTTTTAGGATACTTTTCTAAAAATAGACTTTTAGGATTAATGTGCATGCATTTTAAAGCATTTTGATATACTCCACAGTTATTTTATCAAGCGAAAATTTCTGTTACCATAAAGGACATTTTCCTGATCCCTCCTAGTTATTTGATCATTTTGTTCTTGGTAACATAAACAACTCTTCTTTCACATGCCAATGTGTGTCTTGGATGACCACTAGAGGTCGTCTAACAAATTAAATATTTCACCTGTGGCTCACATTTTTCAGTCAGAGGTTGACCTTTGTGTAAATCAAAGAGAGAAATAGTCTAGAGTTAATGCTTGCTAACTCCAATAACATTTAACATTAAAGTCAAATCTCTTTCCTTCCTCCACATCATCACTTTTTAAAAAATGCCTTTGTGTCTGTGGATAACTCAACAGCCTTTGACTGTATTTTCTCTGTAGTAGAGAGGTTGTTTATGGTTTATTTGGAATATGTTTATTTTTCTTGCACTTACTTGTTACTTTCACATATTTTGGTCTCTTATACTTACTTAGTTTATGCCAAACAGCAAATCTAAGAAATCTTGAAGTAAAAATGCCTGTAAATTATTTTGAGCTGTTTTATTAAGGTGGTAGTTTTGCTATTGCATTTCTCCTGCCCCTCTATAATGATGTAGACTATATATGGAGGTACCAGAATTTAAGCAATTGGCATTGCTTTGTTAATACATTTACATCTTGATGAATATGCCATTATCATCATCATTTTTGGAGGCTACAGTAATTACATGTTATAACCATTTAACATTGGTTTAAATATGTAAGAATTATTTCTTTCTATGCTCTATCATTCTATACATACGGGAAATAAGACAGAAAAGATTACGCAGCAAATATAAACGATTAAAAAATTTGAAATGTTCTAAAAATCATCTATGATTTGTTTGGAGATAGTGAGAGGTGACAAACACCATCTGTGATGGTAAGCTTTACGTGTTAACATGACTAGGCCATGGGATGCCCTGATGTCTGTTTAGATATTATTTCTAGGTATGTCTATGAGGGTGTTTCTGGGAGAGATTGACATTTAAACTGGTAAATTAGGTAAAGCAGACAGCCCTCCCCAAGGAACATCACTCAATTCTTTGAGCGCCTGAAAATAATTGGATGGGCATCATCCAGTTTTTTTTTTTTTTGAGAGTGTCTAGTTCTGTCACCCAGGCTGGAGTGCAGTGGGGCCATCTCTGCTCACTGTACAACCTCCGCTTCCCGTTCAAGCAATTCACCTGCCTCAGCCTCCCGAGTAGCTGGGACTACAGGCGCACGCCTCCACGCCTGGCTAAGTTTTTGTATTTTAGTAGAGAAGAGGTTTCACCATGTTGCCAGACTGGTCTCGAACTCCTGAGCTCAGGCAATCTGCCTGCCTCGGCCTCCCAAAGTGCTAGGATTGTGTCCGGAATTGGTGGGTTCTTGGTCTCACTGACTTCAAGAATGAAGCCACGGACCCTCGCGGTGAGCGTTACAGCTCTTAAGGTGGCGCGTCTGGAGTTTGTTCCTTCTGATGTTCGGATGTGTTCGGAGTTTTTTCCTTCCGGTGGCTTCGTAGTCTCGCTGGCCCAGGAGTGAAGCTGCAGTCCTTCCTAGTGAGTGTTACAGCTCTTAAGGCGGGGCATCTGGAGTTGTTCGTTCCTCCTGGTGGGCTCCTGGTCTGGCTGGCTTCAGGAGTGAAGCTGCAGACCTTCGCAGTGAGTGTTACAGCTCATAAAAGCAGTGTGGACCCAAAGAGTGAGCAGTAGCAAGATTTATTGCAAAGAGTGAAAGAACAAAGCTTCCACAGCCTGGAATGGGACCTGAGCGGGTTGTCAATGCTGGCTTGGGCAGCCTGCTTTTATTCTCTTGTCTGGCCCCACCCACATCCTGCTGATTGGTAGAAGTGAGTGGCCTGTTTTGACAGGGCACTGATTGGTGAGTTTACAATCCCTGAGCTAGACACAAAGGTTCTCCACATCCCCATCAGATTAGTTAGATACAGAGTATGGACACAAAGGTTCTCCAAGGCCCCACCAGAGCAGCTAGATACAGTGTCGATTGGTGCACTCACAAATCCTGAGCTAGACACAGGGTGCTGATTGGTGTGTTTACAAACCTTGAGCTAGATACAGAGTGCCCATTGGTGTGTTTACAACCCCTGAGCTAGACATAAAGACTCTCCAAGTCCCCACCAGACTCAGGAGCCCAGCTGGCTTCACCCAGTGGATCCCGCACAGGGGCTGCAGGTGGAGCTGGCTGCCAGTCCCGGGCCGTGCGCCTGCACTCCTCAGCCCTTGGGTGGTTGATGGGACTGGGCGCCGTGGAGCAGGGGGCGGCACTCATCGGGGAGGCTTGGGCCGCACAGGAGCCCATAGAGGGGGTGGGAGGCTCAGGCCTGGCGGGCTGCAGGTCCCGAGGCCTGCCCCGCGGGGAGGCAGCTAAAGCCCGGTGAGAAATCCAGCGCAGCGCCAGTGGGCTGGCACTGCTGGGGGACCCAGTACACCCTCCGCAGCCGCTGGCCCGGGTGCTAAGTCCCTCATTGCCCGCAGCCGGAAGGGCTGGCTGGCTGCTCCGAGTGCGGGGCCCGCCAAGCCCACGCCCACCCAGAACTCCAGCTGGCCCACAAGCACCGCTGGCAGCCCTGGTTCCCGCTCGCGCCTCTCCCTCCACACCTCCCTGCAAGCTGAGGGAGCCGGCTCCGGCCTTGGCCAGCCCAGAAAGGGGCTCCCACAGTGCAGCGGTGGGCTGAAGGGCTCCTCAAGGGCCGCCAAAGCGGGAGCCCAGGCAGAGGAGGCGCCGAGAGCAAGCGAGGGCTGTGAGGACTGCCAGCACGCCCTCACCTCTCAGGATTACAGGCATGAGCCATGGCGCCTGGTCGGGCATCATCCAATTCTTTGAGCACCTGAAAAGAACAAAAAGGCAGAGGAAGATTGGATTTGTGCTTTCCTCTGCCTGTCTGCTTGAACTGGACGTCAATCTTCTGCCCTTGGTGCTCCTTGTTCTTAAGCCTTCAGGCTGGATCTGGAGTCTACATCATCGGTCCTCTGGCTCTCAGGCATTTGAACTACACCACAGGCTTTTCTGGGTCTAAGGCTTGCAGATGTCAGATCATAGGACTTCTCAGCCTCTGTGATCAGTGAGTCAATAACTTATTGGTATAAGTTATCTCTATAACCGTCTGTCTGTCTATCCATCCATCATCTGTCTATCTCTCTATCTACCTAATCTCTATAGGTTCTGTTTCTCTGGAGAATCCTGACTAATTCACCATTTAAATATACACTTGCTAGATACAGGAACATTAGTTTGTATTTGGAACATTTAGATAGTTATCCATATATCAACAAAGTTGTTATAGTGATCAAGGCAGCAGTGAGCCTCCTATTTTCTTCTCTGTCAGACGTTTTGTCCTACCAAACCCATGGCCGGAATTGCTCCAAAAGTGGCGGCAGGGGAATTTCTGCAGGGAAGTTCCCCAAACCATCCAGAGATGGGGCTGGTTAAGATTCTAAAGAAAGAAGCACTAAACGCCAGGGTGATGAATCTAAGGAATTTATTAGGGGAACTTAGAGAGTGCTGCTCCAATCCTTGTGGCGGACAGTGAGAGAAAGGAGCTGTTCTACCTAGGTATGTCTGAAATGAGGGAGTCATGTAGGAAGTTTTTATGAAGGGTTGAGGAATTTGGCTCAGGGCCGGGGCCAGTTTCTTTTAGTGTTTTGAGCAACAACCTAGATAACTTTTTCAGTGTCTGGAAATGTTCAAGGCCCTGGTTTCGGTTCAAGCCTGCTGGAAAAAACTGAAGCTGGTGAGGTCACAGAGCAGCCAAGGCACTTCATGATTTGGGGTCAGGACATAGAAAGAAAGGGTGAGGGTGAGTCTGGGGGAACCTGCACAGAAGTAACAGGTTTATCTAAATGGTATATGTAATATAATGTAAATTATATGTATTTTTTGTTATAGTTACATTTTTATAGCACACACATATATGTAGACTTCATGTTTTTTTTAAGGTTAAAGGCTTATGATAGTTGGTAGTAAGCTAATTTTTTCATCCTCTTTCCCTGTATTATGTGGAAGAGATTCTTTAGCAATCAGTCTTTTAAGGTATGGACTCCTTTTTAAAAACACACAATAAAATATCATTTTCCTAGAATCATTCAACTTCTCACTTCTTAATTCATATCCCATTTTCCTCCCAAACAATAAAAAATTCACATAATATCATCTGGCAATAATTTCTTCGAAGGCCTTTCATCATGGAAAAATGCCTTCAATTTGGGTAGGTGCAGTGGTAGAAATAACATTTGATTTCAGGGTGACCAGAAACTGTCAAACTAAATTGGCTGCTTATTGAAAAACACTCCTTGTATAATTTTTTTTTTCTTTTATTCTTCTTCTTCTTATTATTATTATTATACTTTAGGTTTTATCGTACATGTGCCCAATGTGCAGGTAAGTTACATATGTATACATGTGCCATGCTGGTGCGCTGCACCCACCAACTCGTCATCTAGCATTAGGTATATCTCCCAATGCTATCCCTCCCCCCTCCCCCCAACCCACAACAGTCCCCGAAGTGTGATGTTCCCCTTCCTGTGTCCATGTGTTCTCATTGTTCAATTCCCACCTATGAGTGAGAATATGCGGTGTTTGGTTTTTTGTTCTTGCGATAGTTTACTGAGAATGATGATTTCCAATTTCATCCATGTCCCTACAAAGGACATGAACTCATCATTTTTTATGGCTGCATAGTATTCCATGGTGTATATGTGCCACATTTTCTTAATCCAGTCTATCATTGTTGGACATTTGGGTTGGTTCCAAGTCTTTGCTATTGTGAATAATGCGGCAATAAACATACGTGTGCATGTGTCTTTATAGCAGCATGATTTATAGTCCTTTGGGTATATACCCAGTAATGGGATGGCTGGGTCGAATGGAATTTCTAGTTCTAGATCCCTGAGGAATCGCCACACTGACTTCCACAAGGGTTGAACTAGTTTACAGTCCCACCAACAGTGTAAAAGTGTTCCTATTTCTCCACATCCTCTCCAGCACCTGTTGTTTCCTGACTTTTTAATGATCGCCATTCTAACTGGTGTGAGATGGTATCTCATTGTGGTTTTGATTTGCATTTCTCTGATGGCCAGTGATGGTGAGCATTTTTTCATGTGTTTTTTGGCTGCATAAATGTCTTCTTTTGAGAAGTGTCTGTTCATGTCCTTCGCCCACTTTTTGATGGGGTTGTTTGTTTTTTTCTTATAAATTTGTTGGAGTTCATTGTAGATTCCGGATATTAGCCCTTTGTCAGATGAGTAGGTTGCGAAAATTTTCTCCCATTTTGTAGGTTGCCTGTTCACTCTGATGGTAGTTTCCTTTGCTGTGCAGAAGCTCTTTTGTTTAATTAGATCCCATTTGTCAATTTTGGCTTTTGTTGCCATTGCTTTTGGTGTTTTAGACATGAAGTCCTTGCCCATGCCTATGTCCTGAATGGTATTGCCTAGGTTTTCTTCTAGGGTTTTTATGGTTTTAGGTCTAACATTTAAGTCTTTAATCCACCTTGAATTGATTTTTGTATAAGGTGTAAGGAAGGGATCCAGTTTCAGCTTTCTACATATGGCTAGCCAGTGTTCCCAGCACCATTTATTAAATAGGGAATCCTTTCCCCATTTCTTGTTTTTCTCAGGTTTGTCAAAGATCAGATGGTTGTAGATATGTGGCATTATTTCTGACGGCTCTGTTCTGTTCCATTGATCTATATCTCTGTTTTGGTACCAGTACCATGCTGTTTTGGTTACTGTAGCCTTGTAGTATATAATCTTTTTTTCCTTACTTATAATCTTGTATTGGCAATGGCGTAAGTACTGTGAAAGTTCTTCACAGTTTTCAAGCCTTTTGTTCTTAGGACACCTTTAGACTCTTAAAAATTATTGAGGCCCCTAAAGAGCTTTTGTTTATGTGTGTTATACCTAAGTATGTTTAGTAGATTCAAACTAAAAACTGAGAATATCTAAAAATATATATTGAGAATTTATTTTTAAAAATCCCATTACATGTTAACATAAATAACATTTTAATAAAAATCTTATTTTCCAAAACTAAAAAAAAAAAAAAAAGAAAAAAACACTTTAGTTAGATGAGTGGCATTGTTTCACATTTTCACAAATTCGTTTAATGTCCGGATTAACTGAAGACAGCTAGATTCTGATATCTGTTTCTGCGTTCAGTGTGTTGCAATATCACTGATCATGTAGCCTCTAAAAAACTTCACTATATGCTGATGGAAGAATGAAAATAAAAGTCAAATAGTATCTTAGTATGATTATGAAAATAGTTTTCACCTCATGGACTCCCTGAAAAGGTCTTAAGGACCCACAGGGGTTCCAGGCCATACTTTGTGAACCACTGTGATAGATTATACAAATGTGGCTATCCATATACATCTTTATTGTAGAATAAAAACATTCATGAGAACCATTATTGCAGAGTGGTATTGGAGTGTTACAGTCTAGGGTTTGAAGAGCAGCTCTGCCATTCAGTTGTTTTGATATATTGGGAGAGTTAAACTTTTAAACCTCAGTTTCCTCATCTGAAAAATGGGGATAATAATATGTACTTCATGGGTTGTTTTTAAGGATTGGTATTCTTAGATACCTTCAATCTTTTGTGGTTTTAGTTATTATAAAGTTATTACTGAGAAACTGATGGACTTTGGGTGTATTGACAAAGGCCCCTTTCTGGTCCTCCAAAGTGGAGAACCTGGTTCTGTATTGTAAATTCAGAAAACCAGTGGATGGCAAAAAGATATTGTGGCACCTCTATGTAAAATTACTGCCACCTACTACTACTAGTATTATTCTCTGTTATAGTGAAGACACTGAGGCTTACAGCGGTCGAGTCACTTGGAAAAGACCAATGCCAGCAGGAGAAGTGGAATGGTCATCTGCATGGTCCACCTACAGAATCCACACCCTTAACTAGTACCCTATACAGATTAACTAGTACTCCTAACTAGTACCCTCTCTAGGTAGTATTTTAATTGTCATAATACAGATTTTGGAATTTAAATCTAGAGTTTAATTTTTGTCATTTTCTGAGTACATTCCATATTATAGAAAAATTATTAAAATTTACACCCATTATTAGATTAACCAAGGGGCCACTGTTAAAAATAAGGGGTATCTAATGTGGAATTTTTCAGTCATTCACTTGTAGTTAGTCACAACTTCAAGTATTCATGAATATTACCATATTAACTTTAGTTATAATTGCTTTGCTTTGCATCTGGTTTGACTTTGTCGGAATCTCATGTTACTAATTGTATGGATGTCTTCTATGATGTTCTCTCCATAGAGTTTCTCATCTCCAATTGTGTAAGAGGTTTAATTTGTTTTTTTCTAACAAATACCTAATACAAAAAATTTATTTTTATATTTATGTAGCAATTACATGGCTGATTCGTATCTCAGTGTAAGAGGAGAAAATTAATCTTTTCTGATGAGTTTTCTTACTTTTATCAGAGAAGAAACTTCTGTGTAAATCTGCTAATCACTGTTTTTCTTGGATAAAACTATGAGGCACAATTTAGGTGATATATGCAATTTAATTTGTGTTAATAAGGGTCAGCATTACCATCTGGACTATAAAATAAGATCACTTCTTGAGGAAAAGAAATTATGGAATTTCTAACTTGTTATAAGAGTTTCCTTTTAACAACATTTATTTAATTATGATTTAAAAGAAAAGTTTCATTCTTTGAGAGACAGTTTTAAAAATATTTCACGATTAAAGTCAGCCCAAATGCTATGAAATAACATGGTTTCAGCAGTTTGAAGAAAGCTCTGAATGAAGTGTGAGACGTTAGAGATTGATCATAGTTCCTGTGTGTGCTGGCTCCCACTACTTTAAAAGTTTCTGGCTTTCTTTGCCATCTCATCTCCTCTAAGCATTTTATTTTTAATCTCTATTTAACCCTGAACTGAGTAAGTCTTTCCTCTCCAGAGTTTTTCGTTGATCAAAGGCATCAACAGCCTTCTTCCTCTGCGACTAATTCTCTCGAAAACAGACAAACCCCTACCACGCTGAGTCTATAAGTTTTCTAAATTGTTTCTTATATGTTTCCATTTCTCTCTTCTGCACCCATTTCAACTCTTACTTCCAGCCCAACTTCATCTATATTTGCTATAAGGAAGCAGACTTTTCCTGTGTTAGATTAAGTTAAAACCCCAAATATTTTGTAAGATAGTTTTAAAAAAATTGTAGTTTTGAGGTGTAATTTTTGTTGTTGCTTTAAACTAATTTTTCTAATGGGTCCCAAATTAATTAGATGACATACAGTTTTATATATCAGCCTTTATAATGTGGTATAGAATGATTATATATCATTCTTATACTTCTTGGGATTGTTAAAGTGTTTTTAAATGATTTCCATCATGTGATTTTAAGTAGAACAGATCTAAATATTCAGCTTAGAGAAGCATTTTAAAAACTTCCTCTGATGGTTTGGTTTACATGTAGGTGATTGGTTTTAATTTTAATGAGTTATTATCTTTTCGACTTGAGTACACAATAAGAAAGAGAACACTGGTTGCAGTAGACATGAGACTATGCAGATGAACAATATTTTTGATGTACTGAAAGAATTGCTCATTTTACACCTGGGAAAATGTTTGAGGATTTTAAAGTTTTATTTTCCCAGAAATAGCAAGAAAAACTGCTTTTTAAAGAGCCATACTGAAGACATGGATTTTAGGATTTCTTCATCAAAATCCCAGAGGGAAAAAGGACCCTAAGTACAGTTCTCTAAAAGACATAATGCAGTTATAAAAATCATGTCTCAGATTAACACAGCCTATCATATATGGGAGCCAATGTCTTAGTAATGAACAATTTCAAACTGTTTATTCTGTCAAATGAATGCATTTTACCAGGGTGAGGCAGTACACTACATTTTTCTTTTGAGCGACTCCTGAACTTGACCTTATCCTTAAGATCTATAGTAGAAAAGAAACTAGAACTGTTACATAAAAACAATGGTTCAAGGAGCAAATGTAGTCACTATTTCATCCTAAAATACTTACAAATTCATAAACTCTATGATGTATGAGGATAGTTGAAGGAGGAAACAATGACTGTTTCTGAAAAAAATTTATTGTTTATTGATTATTTTTTCTATCAACAATCATCTAGTGAGTATCTACTGTGTGCCAGGTATTCTTCTAGTGCTAGAAGATGTAATAGTGAGTATATCAGACACTGTCCCTCCCGTATTTGGCTTACTCTGAGGTGTGTGGTTACAATGATGGAAGAAAGACAGTAAACTGAAGTAATTCCAGCTAGCAATAAATGCTGTATTGAAAAAATCAGGGAAATGAGATAGAGAGTAACTGGGGAGACTACTTTTTATTGAAATGTCAGGGATGGCCTTTTTCTGAGAAGATGATTTTTGATATAAGACTTATCTGGAAATGGAACTGGCCTTGCATGGATGTGGGGCTTCAACATTCTAAACAGAGATAGTAGCAGAAGCAAAGGCCCTGTGGCAACCACCAGCTAGGTGAGTTCAAAGAACAGGGAGTGTGGCTGGAATGCAGGGAATGAGAATGAGCGTAGTAGGAGGTAAAGTCAGAGAGAGGGCAAGGGCCAGGCCACAGAGCGCCTTGTAGACCATGGTAAGAATTTTATTTTATCTCAAGTAATTGGAGAGTTTTAAGCAAGAGACTAGTATAATTGGATGTTTATTCTTTTTTTAAAAAAGGATTATCCTGGCTGTTCTAGGGATTATGGATTGTAGAAAAGACACCATGTTGACACTTTACATATATTATTTTTAATCTGTATAATATACCAATGAAGTAAATATTTATGATTTCTGTATAAGAGATAACTGAAACTTAGAGAGGTTAAGGAATTTGTGCAGTCACACAGCATGCAAGCAGCAGAACCAGTAGAGTCTGTACTCTTTTTAACAGGTGATGAGAGTTAGGGTAACAGGGAAGAACCACAGAGGAAAGTGAATCCTCATAATTTTATGTTGGAAAAGTTTTATTTTTCAGTATACTTGTTTTATTGTTGTGTAACAGGCATGCAAAAAAGGTGCACAATCGTAAGTTTATAGCTCAAGGAATTGTTACAAAATGAACACACCTGCATTCCTATCACCAGATTAAGAAGCCTTCCTGTGCCCCTTCATAGGTGCTTTCACTCAGCAGGGGTAACTATTATTTTGTTTTCTATCATCAGGGATTCATTTTGTCTGTTTTTAAACTTTATTTAAATGGAATCATTATTCTTTGATGTCTGGCTCTTTTTTTAATCAACGTTAGATTTGAGATTCATCTGTATTTTTGGGTAAGTAGTAGTTTGTTAATTTTCATTGTTAAATATTGTCCCATTGTATGTATACACCAGAATTTTTTGGGTACGTGGGTTGTTGCCAGTTTTGGCTTTTATAGTGTTGCTGTGAATATTCTTATATGTAGCTTTCCGTGAACACCTGTATGCATTTCTATTGGGATTATAATTAGGAGAAAATTTGTAGGGTCTTGGGAAATACAAGTTTTCAACCTAGTCAGAGGTAAAATGGACTGGCTTGTACCAGCTCACAAGAGCTAATTTTACACATGTCTTCCAAAATTCACGTTCAGTGACATCAGATTGGTAGCTTGAGATTGGCCATCAGAGGCATGTTTACACTATAGAAATTGGCAAATGATACAAATTACTCCCCCATCCCCCACCAGAGACTCAGCTGTTAAACATTTACTGTCACAGCACATCACTGGCTTTTGTAGTTTTCCTGTAGTTTTCCAAATGTACTGTACCAATTTTTATACTACCGTCAACAATATGTGAGAGTTCATGTCACTCTACATTCTCACCAACATTTGGTATCTTGGTTTTAACTTTGGCCATCCTGGTACGTATGTAATGGAATCTTATTGTGAATTTAATTGGTATTTAGAAAAAGTTTTGATTTATTTAAATTAGCCTGCTACCTGTGTTGTAAACCAGATTGTTACTTTTGAGGGCAGATATTTCTCAAAGAAGACAAGAGTTGAATAAATAAAATTTCTCAATTGAAACTCATGTTGTGGGGAAAATACTTGTATTCTGTAGAAGGTTAGCAATGTTCTTAAAGCTTAGTTTTCTTTCATTTAGAGATATTTGAAACATTATTGAAAATTTCTTACTACTTTCTTCTCTTGGAAACTTCTGGATTAATTTTGATATCAAATGAAATTTAATGATGTCCATAAATAGAAAATAACATTGTGTGATGTCAACATAAAAGATGAATTTCTTGTTGACTTCTACTTATGTGGTCCAATGGGATGACAGATGGCAAGAGCAATAGTCAACTACTAGCTCTAACACCACATTAACTTCTTCATGGGTTATTATTTTTTTTGAGGGAGGGGGACTTTTCAGCCTGTATTACTGCTGCAAGCAGCCTTATAACTGGTGATTTGTGGTGATTGCTCCAGCTGCTCTAGCTTTATCTAAGTTATATGTTCTTCCACACCAGGAAACTGACTGATGGTAGCAGAGCTTAAAATAACTCAGGGCATTTGGATTTGAAAAGTTAAAAGCTCTTTTATACTAAGACAGCATTTGCTACTATATTTGAAAGTGATCTATCTACCCAGTTGGACAAGGCACAGTAATGTGCTTTATGTTACATCTCCTATTATTTCTTTCTTAATTGAGTAATGGAAAATAAATGAAGGGATATATGAATATAGAAACACATTTCTAGTGTAGAGACACATTCTGTGAAGCACTGGGGATATTATTCAAGAAATAATTTGAATGCCACACTTATATAAAAAGTGGAAGTAGCATGGGTGAAAAAGCGTATAATGAGACCCTAATAATATCATTAAATGATACTAGGAAGAATGTACAGAAAACTTACGCAATGATTTTGGATCTTGCCACTTTTTTGGCCACCTAAAGGTGGCCAAAACATTTATCTTTCATCTTAAAATATTTTGCTCGTCACATTATGTTCCATAAGTAAAATTATAGGACTATGCTGTTAAAAGGCCTCTGTATTAAATTGGCAGTACAATCTTTGTAAACACTTGTGGATTTAGGAAAATAACTTTTACGTGGAATTCATGGATATTTTCAAGCAGATAAGATGTGTTGATGATTTAAATCTAGAAAGAGTTTCAATACGTAAAGATTAGATGAGTTAAAGGAGTGGCTCAGGGATTACGGGGTTAGGAGGAGATGAGGATGGTAGAGGACAGTGTTTCCAAACCTTCCACCAGTAAATCCACACCTTGACCTGTGTTCACACAATCTCTTTTTCTATCTTGTGCTTTCCCTTATATCTAATCTTTCCCTTGTGCTCTGGACCCCATTCCTGCTTTCCATTATCCTTTGCCTCTCCCCTGGACCACTGCAATCCTATCAGAACAAACACACACATCCTGTGATCTTTGTCTTTGGTAAAAACAAAACCCAAACTTCCTGGGTCCCTATATTCCTACCAGCCATCTCTCCATCCTCAGCTCCCACTTCACATCTTTAAGAGAGACAAAGATGTGAATCTTTCCTCCGTTACTGCCTTTCTCTCCTACTAACACCAGTGAGATTCCTGACATTATTATTTCACTGAATCTGCTGTAATCCACATTACCCATTACATCGAAGTTGCCAAGTCCACCGACTTCCGTCCTCATTTTTCTCCACTGTCTCTTAACAGCGCAGCTTAGAAAGCTCTCATGGCCTGAGCCCCACACTTTCTCTCATCCTTTGCCCCTCTCCTCTTTGCATACCATGTTTCAGTCACACTTGTCTTTTCTTAGGTCTTTGAAAACATCTCTATCAATCCCCTGCTGTTTTCTTGGCAGGAGAGAGCTTCTCTCTACTATTTGCATGGGTAGTTTCTCATTTTTAGGTCACAGATTTAATATCCTTTTAGAGAAGTTTCCCCTAACTACTTTATTTAAACTCACTCCTCAGTTCTTCTCTATCTTAGCCCCCCCTTTTTTTCTATTTCCCATTTACAATTTACTTCATATTGTTGTGTATTTATGATTTTGTGTTTACACCTTTCCCCCATTTCCTTTACTAGAGTATAAACCCCATAAGCTATATTATGCCCTGTTCGTTGTGGTAGCTTTGTTATCTAGAACTGTGCTAGATATTATCTATGAATGAATAAAAATAGGACCAAAATGATTATAGTCTATGTTAATATTACCATGGGTTCATTCCAATAAATAGGTCTTGTTTTGAATTCAAACGGTTAAATGAAAGATATAACATTCTCAAGCATTTTCTAAAGAGTTTCATTTTCCTTATATATGATACTGCTATAAATAAATTGCCTTTTCATTGAGTTTTTCATCCAAAAATTTTAGGTAGCATTTAAAAAGCTTTGGATCTCATAATAACACCTCACTTAACTGAATCTGCATGCTTGTATTCAGTCTAAATTAAGAAAAGGTATGAAGCCTGATGCACTGTGAAAGATGCTGAAATCCCCCACACTTTCAAGTTACTCCTCCCCTGTCTGTGATGCTGAAGTTCTGCCTTGCTCTAAATCTTCTTCTTCTTCCTCTTTTCTTCTTTCTTTCTTTTCTTTTTCTTTTTCTTTTTTTTTTTTTTTTGAGACAAGTTCTTGCTCTGTTGCCAGTCTGGAGTGCAGTGGCGTGATCATGACTCACTGCAGGCTCGACCTCCAAGGCTCAAGCGATTCTCTCACCTCAGCCTCTCAAGTAGCTGGGACTACAGGGATGCTCCACCATGCCTGGCTGATTTTTGTATTTTTTGTAAAGATGGGGTTTTGCCATGTTGCCCAGGCTGGTCTTGAACTACTGAACTCAAGCAATCCACCCGCCTTGGCCTCCTAAAATGTTGGGATTATAGGCATGAGCCACGACACCTGGCCCTAAATCTTTTTCACTTCCACTTTCTGATTTGGTTGCAGCCAGAAATACACATTAATTGAATGCTTGTGACAGGGATCACTTCAGATAATATTTTATTTATGTAATTAGCTTCCCTTAATTAAGGGTCAAACCTGAGGGGCTTCTTCAACCATTGCTATCCAAACTTTGCATTAAATGCTTTTAGTTTTACTCAGGGTAATTAATTCTATTCCAGGACAGATAAATCCCACCAGGACATTCTGACCTGGTTCTATCCCCTGCACACACAAACAGATAAACTCAACTTCAGCTCCAAGGTCCTTGTTTTTGACTTGTTCATCTTTTCCAGGGCTGAATTGCAGAGACATTGCTTCTATCTTGTTTTCATTTTATTTTCCCTTCTTAACTTCCAACTTTTTCTTTTTCTGATGCTGACATGGAAGCATTATCTTGAAAAAGCTGTTGATAACTCCCTATATGTCTGGCAAGAGAAGCAGACTCTTACTGGGACATGTAGCTTTTACATTTCTCCTCTCCTTTAGCACAGAAATTCTTGCAAAACTGTTTCTTGTCATTTAGAAATTTTAGTAGGTATAGGGGCTTAAAGGAAAGGAAATAGAGAAAAGCTGTTCTTCATTAACAGGAGAAGACCTCGGGCTGCTGAATAAAGGAGAGCAGGTTGGAAGACAGGCAAGTGAGAGACAGGAGTTTGAAAGCAGTGAATTAGCAGAAAACTCAGAACTGAAAGAAAGGGAAAGTGAAAGTGCTGGAAATAAAGTTATGTGTGGGGTAAGTGATGAACACATCATATACTCATAGTTTTCTTTACCTTGTTTTCACTCCTATCGGATAAATGCCTAGGACTATGTGAATCTTGTCCAAATTCATCAGAGAATTTTTTTATTCTATGGGGAGGAAAAATATATGGTTTCATGAAATACTTCTTGCCTTCCTGTCTTTTCCCCTGTAAATTCATTCTGCACCATGTACGGTTACTAAACTGATTTCCTAAAACAGTCTTTCATTATGTCACTTCAAAATGGAAGAATCTGTAATGGTTCATTATTGCCTATTGTATAAAGTATAAACATCTCATTTTATACTTTAATCACATTCAGCATTATTTCCTACTGTTTTTCCACACATACCTTTTTTTTTTATTATTATACTTTAAGTTTTAGGGTACATGTGCACAATGTGCAGGTTAGTTACATATGTATACATGTGCCATGCTGGTGTGCTGCACCCATTAACTCGCCATTTAGCATTAGGTATATCTCCTAATGCTATCCCTCCCCCCTCCCCCCACCCCACAACAGTCCCCAGAGTGTGATGTTCCCCTTCTTGTGTCCATGTGTTCTCATTGTTCAATTCCCACCTATGAGTGAGAACATGCGGTGTTTGGTTTTTTGTCCTTGCGATAGTTTACTGAGAATGATGATTTCCAATTTCATCCATGTCCCTACAAATGGACATGAACTCATCAATTTTATGGCTGCATAGTATTCCATGGTATATATGTGCCACATTTTCTTAATCCGGTCTATCATTGTTGGACATTTGGGTTGGTTCCAAGTCTTTGCTATTGTGAATAGTGCCGCAATAAACATACGTGTGCATGTGTCTTTATAGCAGCATGATTTATAGTCCTTTGGGTATATACCCAGTAATGGGATGGCTGGGTCAAATGGTATTTCTAGTTCTAGATCCCTGAGGATTCGCCACACTGACTTCCACAATGGATGAACTAGTTTATAGTCCCACCAACAGTGTAAAAGTGTTCCTGTTTCTCCACATCCTCTCCAGCACCTGTTGTTTCCTGACTTTTTAATGATCACCATTCTAACAGGTGTGAGATGGTATCTCAATGTGGTTTTGATTTGCATTTCTCTGATGGCCAGTGATGATGAGCATTTTTTCATGTGTCTTTTGGCTGCATAAATGTCTTCTTTTGAGAAGTGTCTGTTCATATGCTTTGCCCACTTTTTGATGGGGTTGTTTGTTTTTTTCTTGTAAATTTGTTTGAGTTCATTGTAGATTCTGGATATTAGCCCTTTGTCAGATGAGTAGGTTGCGAAAATTTTCTCCCATTTTGTAGGTTGCCTGTTCACTCTGATGGTAGTTTCTTTTGCTGTGCAGAAGCTCTTTTGTTTAATTAGATCCCATTTGTCAATTTTGGCTTTTGTTGCCATTGCTTTTGGTGTTTTAGACATGAAGTCCTTGCCCATGCCTATGTCCTGAATGGTAATGCCTAGGTTTTCTTCTAGGGTTTTTATGGTTTTAGGTCTAACGTTTAAGTCTTTAATCCATCTTGAATTGATTTTTGTATAAGGTGTAAGGAAGGGATCCAGTTTCAGCTTTCTACATATGGCTAGCCAGTTTTCCCAGCACCATTTATTAAATAGTGAATCCTCTCCCCATTTCTTGTTTTTGTCAGGTTTGTCAAATATCAGATAGTTGTAGATATGTGGCGTTATTTCTGAGGGCTCTGTTCTGTTCCATTGATCTGTATCTCTGTTTTGGTACCAGTACCATGCTGTTTTGGTTACTGTAGCCTTGTAGTATACTTTGAAGTCAGGTAGCATGATGCCTCCAGCTTTGTTCTTTTGGCTTAGGATTGACTTGGTGATGTGGGCTCTTTTTTGGTTCCATATGAACTTTAAAGTAGTTTTTTCCAATTCTGTGAAGAAAGTCATTGGTAGCTTGATGGGGATGGCATTGAATCTATAAATTACCTTGGGCAGTATGGCCATTTTCACGATATTGATTCTTCCTACCCATGAACATGGAATGTTCTTCCATTTGTTTGTATCCTCTTTTATTTCATTGAGCAGTGGTTTATAGTTCTCCTTGAAGAGGTCCTTCATGTCCCTTATAAGTTGGATTCCTAAGTATTTTATTCTCTTTGAAGCAATTGTGAATGGGAGTTCACTCATGATTTGGCTCTCTGTTTGTCTGTTATTGGTGTATAAGAATGCCTGTGATTTTTGTATATTGATTTTGTATCCTGAGACTTTGCTGAAGTTGCTTATCAGCTTAAGGAGATTTTGGGCTGAGACAATGGGGTTTTCTAGATATACAATCGTGTCGTCTGCAAACAGGGACAATTTGATTTCCTCTTTTCCTAATTGAATACCCTTTATTTCCTTCTCCTGCCTAATTGCCCTGGCCAGAACTTCCAACAGTATGTTGAATAGGAGTGGTGAGAGAGGGCATCCCTGTCTTGTGCCAGTTTTCAAAGGGAATGCTTCCAGTTTTTGCCCATTCAGTATGATATTGGCTGTGGGTTTGTCATAGATAGCTCTTATTATTTTGAGATATGTCCCAACAATACCTAATTTATTGAGAGTTTTTAGCATGAAGAGTTGTTGAATTTTGTCAAAGGCCTTTTCTGCATCTATTGAGGTAATCATGTGGTTTTTGTCTTTGGTGCTGTTTATATGCTGGATTACATTTATTGATTTGCATATATTGAACCAGCCTTGCATCCCAGGGATGAAGCCCACTTGATCATGGTGGATAAGCTTTTTGATGTGCTGCTTGATTCGGTTTGCCAGTAGTTTATTGAGGATTTTTGCATAAAGAGTCAAGACCCATCAGTGTGCTGTATTCAGGAAACCCATCTCACGTGCAGAGACACACAGGCTCAAAATAAAAGGATGGAGGAACATCTACCAAGCAAATGGAAAACAAGAAAAGGCAGGGGTTGCAATCCTAGTCTCTGATAAAACAGGCTTTAAACCAACAAAGATCAAAAGAGACAAAGAAGGCCATTACATAATGGTAAAGGGATCAATTCAACAAGAAGAGCTAACTATCCTAAATATATATGCACCCAATACAGGAGCACCCAGATTCATAAAGCAAGTCCTGAGTGACCTACAAAGAGACTTAGACTCTCACACAATAATAATGGGAGACTTTAACACCCCACTGTCAACATTAGACAGATCAACGAGACAGAAAGTTAACAAGGATACCCAGGAATTGAACTCAGCTCTGCACCAAGTGGACCTAATAGACATCTACATAACTCTCCACCCAAAATCAACAGAATATACATTTTTTTTCAGCACCACACCACACCTATTCCAAAATTGACCACATACTTGGAAGTAAAGCTCTCCTCAGCAAATGTAAAAGAACAGAAATTATAACAAACTGTCTCTCAGACCACAGTGCAATCAAACTAGAACTCAGGATTAAGAAACTCACTCAAAACCGCTCAACTACATGGAAACTGAACAACCTGCTGCTGAATGACTACTGGGTACATAACGAAATGAAGGCAGAAATAAAGATGTTCTTTGAAACCAACGAGAACAAAGACACAATGTACCAGAATCTCTGGGACACATTCAAAGCAGTGTGTAGAGGGAAATTTATAGCATTAAATGCCCACAAGAGAAAGCAGGAAAGATCCAAAATTGACACCCTAACATCACAATTAAAAGAACTAGAAAAGCAAGAGCAAACACATTCAAAAGCCAGCAGAAGGCAAGAAATAACTAAAATCAGAGCAGAACTGAAGGAAATAGAGACCAAAAAAACCCTTCAAAAAATTAATGAATCCAGGAGCTGGTTTTTTGAAAGGATCAACAAAATTGATAGACCGCTAGCAAGAGTAATAAAGAAGAAAAGAGAGAAGAATCAAATAGATGCAATAAAAAATGATAAAGGGGATATCACCACCGATCCTACAGAAATACAAACTACCATCAGAGAATACTACAAACACCTCTACGCAAATAAACTAGAAAATCTAGAAGAAATGGATAAATTCCTCGACACATACACTCTTCCGAGACTAAACCAGGAAGAAGTTGAATCTCTGAATAGACCAATAACAGGATCTGAAATTGTGGCAATAATCAACAGCTTACCAACCAAAAAGAGTCCAGGACCAGATGGATTCACAGCTGAATTCTACCAGAGGTACAAGGAGGAACTGGTACCATTCCTTCTGAAACTATTCCAATCAATAGAAAAAGAGGGAATACTCCTGAACTCATTTTATGAGGCCAGCATCATCCTGATACCAAAGCCGGGCAGAGACACAACCAAAAAAGAGAATTTTAGACCAATATCCTTGATGAACACACATACCTTTTGCTTTCTCCCCTAACTCTACACTTTTTCTTGGCTTTGCATTTTTAAATTCATTTCTGTGAAACACATATATCTTTGATACCAACAGATTAGCACTACCTGACTATAGATGATACAAACAAATACGACTAAAGTAGCAATCTTTATGTAGTTATTTTGCCTGGAAAGCCTTTTTTTTCTTATTATCATAATAACATAAATTTGTATAGTGTTCACATTTTCCAATCCTTTATCTTGCATGGTCTATGTCAGCACTTCTCGAAGTTGGATATGAGCAAGAATCATTAGGAAAGCCTGAGAGAGATTCCTGTGCCCCACTCCCAGAGATTCTGAATCAACACATGTGGGTTGAGACCCTAGATTTTCCATTTCTAACAAATTCCCAGGTGCTTTCCCACACTTTCTATTTTTTCTATGATGCTGATGGTTCAGGGACCACACTTTGAGTAGCTCTAGTCTATCCAATAACCCTAAGGAGTAGGCTGTATCATCTTCAAGACAGAAATGGGGAGAATGACACTTGGAGGAGCACAATTGACTAATCAGTGTTCCTATGACTTGTGAATGATAGCACTAGAACTCAGGTTCTCTGAGCTGTGATCAAGTGTCATTAGTATCTCATCCTGCTGCCTGTGTACAATCTAAGGCATCATACATATTTATGACAGCTTTGAATGCTTAGCTCAATTTTTACTTCAGTCCAGCAAAAAAGTGAGGATTCTTGCTTGTAATGATTTGTGATACTTAGTGTATACATTAGTAGTTCTCAAAGTTCAGTCCATATATCCTATGGGTCTCTTAGATCCTTTCTGAGTGTTTTAGAGTTTAAAGCTATTTTCATAATAATACCAACAACATCTTTTACCTTTTTCACTGAGCTGACATTTGCAATCAGGGTGCAAAAACAAGGGTGGGTAAAACTACTGGCACCTTAGCATGAATCAAGGCAGTGGTACCAAACTAAACTGGAAGTCATTGTATTTCTTCACCATACACTTACAGTTAAAAAAAAATGCCAATGATGCTGAAAAGTATCTTTAGGAAGCAGTCAAGATTATTAGTTTTATTAGATCTCAACCTTTGTGTGTATGTCATTTTAACTTTCTGTATAACAAAATGGGAGGTAGGAAGAATGTCCTTTAGTTGCATAGTGACGTGTGATGGCTGTGTTGAAGAAAAGCACTTATGTATGTTTGAATTGCAAGCTAAACTAGCTGCTTTTTTCAGGACATGTCATTTTCGCTTGAAGGGAAGACTGACAGGTAAACTAGGGTTATCCTAATTTATTTGGCAGACATTTTCATAAAAATAAATGAAGTGAGCCGGTCATTTTAAAAAAGCAACTGATTTTTTTTGTTGTTGTCAATAAAAATATTTGAGCTTCCACACAAAAATTAGAAATTTGGAAAACTAGTATGTATCACCATAAGGTAGTCAGTTTCCCAGTACCTAAAGACTTTTCCAATGAGACAGGTGGTGGTATTAACGAATGTGATTTTTTGACAATGTGATGAAATGGATCAACATTTGGAAGACCTAAATAGTTCAGTGAACAGATACCTTTCATGTGATCAATGCATGGTTAACAAAAAGGTCTGTTTAAAGTGCCAAATGGACTAATGATTTTTAATGTAATAGAATACAAAAAGTTCATGGATGTGGTTTTCAATGTCACATTATGGTGTAGTATCAAAGAAGAATAAACACAATTACCTGAAAGGGCTATTAAAATACCCTTTCCTTTTCTTACAACATATCTGTGTGAGGCCATGTTTCTTTTTTTCATAGATTTTAACCAATCAACATATTACAACAAACTGAATATAGAAGCAGATATAATGAATACACTGTCTTTGATTAAGCTGGAAGGTAAAGAGAATTGCAAAATGCTTGTCAATGCCACTCTTCTCACTCAAGTATTTTGCTTTGGAAAATGTGGTTATTTTTTGAAAACAGATGTTACTTATGACATCATACAATGGGTTTACATTGTTATTTTAAAGTGAATCAATAAACAAAATATTTTTTAAAGTCTCCATTTTATTTTCTAACATGGCAAATGCCAATAAATAAAACCTATAGAAATTTAAGAGTATAAAGGAATTCTTAGGCTGAAAAATTTGAGAATTGTTGGCTGACTTTATGAATTTTGGTAATTGATTACATTCAGTATGTTAGTGGCATGGAAATAGAAATGGCCTAAAGTTAAAAATAACAGCAACAACAGCCACTTTGATTTTGGCTTTGCGAAAATTAAAAGCAATTCTCAGTTACAATGCTGTAACCAAGCGTCTGGAATAAAGAATCCTACTATGTAAGATACTTTTAAGCATTTTTAAGTTTGTGTTTTTAATATAATAATGCATATACATGAGTTTAAAAATAAAATTACATTTTAAGAGTCCTAGCCTAATCTTCACTACCTCTTATTTTGTTTCTTCATGGGCAATTCTATTTAATTCTATTAGCTTTTTCTAATACTTAACCCCTTAATCTAGCACCCCTTCTGTGCTCTTCCAGAATTAGACAACCTCACTTGTCTCTAAAGAGTGTGGCTACTTGTTCTGTCACCTCCCCAGTGACCAGCCCTGCATAGGCTCTAACTAACCTCACTGAGCCATGACCGAACAACCTCTCACTTCCAGTCTGCCTCCTATGCCTCTTTCCTCACATCCAGGGCATCCCTATTGACACTGAAGCATCACCTTGTTCACTTGATGACTGCATTTGTTTATTTTTATTTTATTATATTCATTTACTTTTTGAGATGGAATCTCACTCTGTTACACAGGCTGGAGTGCAATAGCATGATCTGAACTCACAGCAACCTCAGCGTCTCGGGTTCAAGCGATTCTCCTGCCTCAGCCTCCTGAGTACCTGGGATTATAGGCACGTGCCACCACGCCTGGCTAATTTGTGTGTTTTTAGTAGAGACAGGGTTTCACCATGTTGGCCATGTTGGTCTTGAACTCTTGACCTCGTGATCCACCCACCTCGGCCTCCCAAAGTGCTGGGATTACAGGCGTGAACCACTGCACCTGGGCTGTGTTTGTTTAACTCACACATGTGAAGTGAACCTTTGACCAGTAAGATATAGAAGCTGATGGTTAAGTCTTCTGCCCTCATCTCTAGCATAGTGGACAGTCTCAAGTGATTTCATTTACAGAACCTCTCATAATTGTGACAATGAGCCATCAGTTGTGCTTGCTATCAAGAGTAGCCGACTTATAATTTGGTAACCACCTTTGACTGGGACTCACCCTTTACTTGTCTCAGTCCCCCTTTCCGTTATTTCTCCTAATAAACGAGCAGCTCATCAGCCTCTGCCACAGGCTCTGCTTTTTGGGGAACCCAGGTTAAGACTCTCCATATTTCTAAGCAAATTAAAAATCTTATCTTTACATTTTTCAATTTAAGCATTATCAGTTGACTTTTTTCATGAAAAATGAGGATTTAGTGCTCTTATATTTCCATACCCCACTCCCAATACATTTGCCATTTGCTGTCCCCTCTATAAATTCTGTTATAATTTTTGGTTAAATGAATATTCAGTGTTTATGTCATTATAACTGCCTTAATATGGTTTGCAGATGAGTCACATAGTGTATTAGGATATATTTCTTTACCCTTTAATTACTTAATTTTTATGTACCGATCGCTAATTAAACCCCATACTCACTGACAGAACATTAAAACGTCTCTCAATATAGTCATACGTCCAAGAAATCTATGAGTTCAATGTGTGTGTGTGTGTGTGTGTATGTGTGCACACACGTGCATGCAGGCTTATCCTTTCTGAAAACTTTCATCTTTTTTCCCCAGTCAGAACTTGCTTTCTAGGTTTGCTGCCCAGCTGTCATTCTGGAGTACGTCTTTATCATCATCAGTTCATTTTACTCTTGTTTTTGGATCCTCTGTTTTGGAGTTTTTTTCTTCCTTTTCTTGGATTTCTCTTTTGCTTTTGTAGAGCACATTTTCCAAGAACCTTCTGAGAAAGTATTTGGAAGGCAAATCTTTTGAGATTGCACAAGTCTGTAAAGTCCATATACATGTATATGTTGATGCTTTGAGATATAAACTTCTATTGCGTTTGTGCCACGTTGTTGGGCTTTTTTTTTCTTTGAACTATGGTGTAATTTACTTTGACACAGTATGGAGCTATTCATATATTGTTTGGGCACTTTGTGGGCTCAGTGTATCATTATGAAAGTATGTTCTTTCTTTATGGGAAATTAAAAAATTGTTTCTTTGATAATGTATTCTACTTTACATTTTCATTCCTCCCTTCTAGAACAGCAGTTAGGCAGATGTGGATCTCTGAAT